>NC_064641.1:837327788-842127788 GCF_023864345.2 Schistocerca serialis cubense | reverse complement strand
CAAAACTGGTGACTTGATATTAATAAATTGTAGGATCATTCACAGTAAAGTTGGAGAAACAGCATTGCTTATCAGATTTATAAACACAAATTTGGTTAAATATCGAACAGTACCGAAACTGCAAATTCAGATTGGAGTCTGTGTCACCAGATACGTTAGACGCCAATGGTGGCTGCGTGTTTATCATCACATGGAACTCTAAAATATAATCACGCTTAAATAGGGGGTGACTTTAACGTGCAAGCTATACAATTAGAAAGTCACATGGTTAAACCGTTTGCCAGGAACACGGATTAGCTAGAGATTATTCTGCGTATATGCACATATGATAAAATGATGTTCATCGGATGAGAAGACTTGATGAACTTTGTTGTCAGCCACAGATTAGTTGCATCGCCGGATTACTCTTCTCCTATTTCCTGGAATTAATTGGATTTCTGATAGGATATGACGGCCGGAAATTAAACGCACTCAACGCGGTGCGTCAACAATGTACTAAATAGTTTATTGACTCGTTTTCATGTGCTGTGAGTGCAATGACAGATTGGTATGCTTTCTCTTTCCCATAGTTCAGCCTACGTGTGATACTTTATTATTCACTTTGGAGATTCCCTAGAAATCATCGTGTAAGTACTTTCATCTAATAGCGCCAAATATTAGACTACGAGTTGCCGATATCATGTTAGGATTTTCTACATCTTGATCACGACGCTGTAGTCCTGCGAAAATCTACTGCGGAGACGAGTAGACGAGGAAATTATAGAAGTCCCTGTTCATGGGTGGTGTGTTTTAAACAGTCTTAGAAGCAACCAATACGCCGCACATTCGTTAATTGGCTCTCCGTCACTCGTTTTACATCGTTGACGACATTATCGCCACTCAAAATTATACCATTACTTTATGCCATACTACTCGAACTATGCACGTAAGTGCACTAAACGATTAGCGCTTACGCTCCACTTCCGACGACGTGACACAGTACAGTGTGTTTATTAGTCCGATTTTACAGGACCCTATCTTCAACACGGTAAAGATAGATACCTTGGATGAGTTATAACTTAAGCGTCTAAACTATGGCTACCACGTCCTAAGCGTCAGTTAGCATGAGGATTTCACCAGATTTTCCGTGTTATCCATTATATTTGCCGTCGCACTTATTTGAGATTATTTATTTATTTGCTTTTTTCGTTTACTCTGTTATCTATATAATGGAACAGACGGAATGTTGGACATGAAGTGGCATGAATATAGCAAAAAATATTGTAATTTAAAATTATGTAGTATGATTCAGCATTATACTGTCAAGGAGAAAAACATCTGCATGGAATATGTACATAAGTAGAAAACAGCATACTACTATTTGGCCAGTTGGAGCATAGATATCTGTTAGTCTTGGTTCTAGAAGGCACACGCTACTGGTCTACTACACTATGCGGCATTTGTAGATCACAGATTTTGTAATTTATAATTCCGGAGTACACTACTATACATTACTACACTACACAGTATTCAACTACACTACTGTATTTGGTATCACAGCCAAATTGTGTTTCTCTCTTGCCTGCTTGGTTGATCCCCAAAACGCTGAGGTGCAACTCAGAATGTAATAAGGCTGCGCCACTGTGCGCACCAAGTTATATTGGGACGTGGCTATCAGGGTCTCACTGCTTCCACACTGTTGTTGTAGGTGGTCGTTTTGTCTATAAGCGCCTGTCATGCACAGGAGTACTCTCCTCTGTGCTGTAGTGCTTGTGTTGTCTTTACGTTTCCGGTTCTAATTGTAAGAGCTCAAACCCTCGAACCGTAGCCCACACCATCGATTAAGATTGCGTTATCATACGTTCGTACTGCGTTTAGTGGCAGCTTTCGCCAATTGTTGCTATTTTATTGATGCCAGGTCTGTGCGTGAAACATTCCTCTTCGTCGATTTTACCTCCAAGTTTCCTATGTATTTCTCTTCTTTTCACAGGTTGGTCGTTTATTCTGATTGTATGATTTATTGTTGTTGATAATGTTCCTTTTACTAACAGATCAACTGTGTCCTGCTAACGTTAGTTTATGATTTATTGTTGTTGATAATGCTCATTTTACTAACAAATAAACTGTCTAGTGTCCTGCTAACGTTAGTTTATTTTCTACCCACCAGTTACTTTATCTTTCAACAACAACCGTACTATTTTCCAATAATTTAGCGCTTGTGTTGTAAATACTGTATTAGCAGATCGTCTGTGTAGGTGTCTAGTGTTTTCTACGCCCTCAAGCTGGTTCAGTGATGGCAATGTGCCCTATGCCATTACCTCAGAACTTTGGACCACAAACAGAGCCCTTTTCGCTGGCTTTGGTCTTTCCCCAATTCCTTTTCAGCACATTTTAACTGCACCTGCCTGTCTGTGCGATAATCTCATAGACTGTTATAGAGACATCGGGGACAGTCCATCTGTTTTTCGTCTGAACAGGGCAGACCACCACATTTTATCAAGCACGCCCCTATACCAATGATTATACCTATAAAATAATTGATGTCTTTGGCGTTCACGGTATTCACTGCATTGTTTATCCCACCATCGATGGGATCCCCTTTCCTGTAACGGTCCTGCAGAAACCCATGCCCACTATCTGACTATGGTCCCTCAGGCGGCAGCACAGAAGCTTTTCCCATATTTTTGCTGAAGCATTTACCGAACAAATCGGTCTGTCAGATTTCGGTTCTCTTGGGTCTTTGTCTTTTATTTTCTTAATATAATGATGTTCGAGGTCTTCCAGATTCTGGACTCCCTACCCTGCAAAAGACGTTCGTTTAATAACACTGTTATATATGGTACAATATGATCAACTAGCTGATGCAGCATTTCTTCCAGTATTCTATCAGGCACTGGTTCTTCCTTCTTCTTCATTGTTGGTAGCCTCACTTCCTCATTGCCAAATGGAATCACAAAAGAATTATACACGTGCTGCTCTAGTAATTCAGAATGAAGACGACGATGCTACTCTGTGTCTTGCATCGTTGTATCACCCACCAAAAAAGTTATGATAGGCACTGCATTGATGTTTCCTAGTCTGTCACCATCGTTACGTCAGGTCTTCTCAGTGCTGATCATACAGTGGGTGATCGAACCGTCGTTTTTGCAACTTTGTATGTAAAACCCCAAACTTTTTTTACCATTTTGTCCTTAACGTATATCTCCAATTTTTCTACTCTTGTTTAGTGTAGTAGTTCTTTGTATTGATGCTTGACTGTTCGATGGAAAATCAGCCTTCTTTCTCGTTTAGTTTCCCCTACGAATTTTTTGGAGTGTCTCCCAGCCTGCCTTTGTCTGGGTCTGAAGGACTGAAGCGCGAGACTCCAAGGAATGTTGAACCTAGAAATTTTAGACATTGTTATGGGCTGAAGTCCAGTAACCGTGTAACCGTGTAACTTCGTGACATAATATACGTATAGCCAAGTCGGCTGCATAAAATTGTTGTCAAATTGACCATAGTTTCGACAGCCCTAAGGCGGTCTTCATCAGAATAAAAATTACATAGTTTTACCTAGAAAATATAATATCATGCCTCAAAAATACAGTCTAATTAACAGGATTACTTCCATGCTGTACAAACAGTATAATCACACTGCAGGTGAAAAACATCTGAACAAAAATGCTGTTGTCAAATTGAAATAATCACGAGAATAAAAATTAATCTGTGAAAATATAACACGGCTGTCTGTTAGAACAAAATGCTCCATCGAAATACAATGGCAGTCACGAGGTCACTTAGAGCCAAACAATTGCACCAAACCGCCGCTACCGAGCGAAGTGGCGCAGTGGTTGGCACACTGGATTCGCATCCGGGAGGACGATGGTCCAATCCCGGGCCTTTTACATCTTTAGGATTATGTCCTGTGATTAACTAATGGTCAGCAAAACTTGAGTTGTGAACATTAGTGCCTTTTTTTTTTTTTTTTTTTTTTTCAGTGAAGGTGTTCCTTAAATGTTGTCGAAATAGCTCGGCCAGTTTGTCCTATGTAATAGGGAGGGTAAATGCCGCAAATAATTTTATAGACACTAGAATTATGCAGAGGGGAAAGCGTAGGTTTTAAGTTATGTGTGATGTTACTTTTTAACGAATTATTAGTGGAGATGGTTACTCTACACTTATATTTATTTTGAAGTAAGCGCTGTATCCTGTAAGAATTTGAACCCAGAAATGGTATAGAGAAAATTTTTTTTTCTTTTCGTTAGGGTCGTTATTAGAAAGGCCTAGGGTGGACGCTTATTGGTTTTCCTACTAAAAATTCTACCTATTATAGAAGGATCGTAGCCATTATTGGCAGCCACAGCTTTAATCAAATTGATTTCAGAATTGAGATTTTCAGAAGAAAGGGGTGTGAAGGTGGCTCTATGAACAGCTGAATGAAAAAAGGCCATTTTATGAGAAGAAGGGTGTAATGACGTGAATGGAGTAATTTGATCAGAATGGTTTCTTTGCATTAGATATTGAAGCTAATTTTGTCGTCTACTATTGTGAGAGTGAAAGTAAGGAAATTCAATTGCCGGAACACATTTTCGCGTTCGCAGGTGAAAGATATGTTTACATGAAACTCGTCGAACATATTAAAAAGTTTATCAATACCGTCGTTAGGCCCTTTGTATATGGTCAACATATGAAACATATGAAACAACGCCTACAGTTGACGCTGAAAAACTACTGAAAATTTTACTTCTAAGGAATTAATGGACACATCTGCAATGATTCCTGCTAAGGGGTTCCCCGTTACAAGGCCATCTAATTGCTGGTATAGGTTTCCATTAAATTAAAAATAATTGTATTTCACTACAATACGAAGTAAAATTCATGAAGTCGGTTATTTGTTCATCAGATAAATCTTTTTGAAAGAACGTAAATTATTTTCTGCTATCTCTAAGGCTTCAAGTACCGGCATATTTGTATAAAGATTTCGTATCTCTATCACAGTGAAAGTCTTTAACTATATTAACTAAATCTTGACCATTATAAGCAGAATAATAGCAATGGAAAACGAATGATTTTTTTCAATCTATCTTGCAAGAATCTGGCTAAGTCTTGATAAGCATTGTTCATACTATTGAAACTTGGGCGGATCGGATGGTCTTTTTTATGTACTTTAAACTGAGCTCGTAACTTCTCATTGATTATCTTCTTTTTATGCAAAGTCTTAAGAAGAGCTTTGTCATCGTCAATAGCGGTTCTGATTTCTTTCTGCAAAGTTGGCGTGGGATCTTTATGTAGCTCGGAAATATCGTTTTCCTGAAATAACTACGAGTTTTTGCAACATATCCTTGTTATTGCTAGCAGTGACTGTGGTATAAACCTTATCAGCCTTCGTTGCCAAAGCGTCTTTCTCTACAAGCTTGGTATTTATGGCTTCAATTAGTTTTTTATAAGAATTAACAATATTACAAGAATAGGTTACGTTTATGCTGACAATATTACAAGCATCAGTGCTAGTCGGACGGGAGCTGTCCGTTTTTACACTGTCTAGGATTTATTTTAAATCAACAACAAACTTTTCAAGCACATTATATTTTAAGCCTTTCGCTAGTAGCAACATCTCAGCTTTTGTAAAATTAAAGTCCAATTGACAAACAAGTTGTAGTTCTACAGTTAAATTTTTACTCTTGTGAATATTTCAATTTGACAAGAGCATTTTTGCTCAGATGTTTTTCAACTATGGTTTGATTACATGTAAGTACACTGTTTGTACAGTACATGGAAGTAATCATATTAATTATATTGTATTTTTGAGCCATGTCATTATATTTTCTAGGTATACCTACGTTATTTTTATTCTGATGAACACAGCCTTGTGCTGTCAAAACCATTATCAATTTTACAACAGTTTAATGCAGCCGAGGTGGCTATACCTACATTCTGTAATGAATTTTAAACCCTTTTGACTTGTTGAAATGTTGGGGTCGTTTGGTCTAGCGCCGTCTGCGTCGCTCGCAGCAGCTCCTCCACTTTGGCGTCAACATCAAATCCATTTCCTTGTAGTAGTTTATTTTGAACTTTGGAGAATAGTTGTTCTCCTGTTTCAGATTTCCACAAAACGATAAGTGATCGTAGGACAATGAAACTTTATGGAAACATTTGTAAGGAGAGGCGGAAGAGAATTAGTGAATAAACCACTGAAAGAAACACATTTTAATTTCAACATGAGAACACAACATTCGTTAATTTCCTATAATGTTTATATTACAAGTTACAAACGTTGCTCCGTGTGACGACCATATGCACCCATGGCTGCATGGAACCGATTTGCCGATTGTTCTACTGTTGTTCGAGACATATCAGGTGAGATGTAAGCAACCTCCACCGTTATGATCATCTTCAATCTCCAACGTGTGTTTATGTCCCGCGCCCCGTGTCTCAGATATGGCAACAGTAAATCTATCAGGAATTTGTGGTGGAACTGGCGGTCGGACTTTCCCAGGAGCAATTCTCGCTTCCTCCAGAACCTTGTTGAGTGACTGCAACTGTTTGCGCACTAATGCTTGTGTTTCGCTCCTCTGTTGACGTACCTGTACCGACGCATAACGGCAAGTCATGACTTTGTCACTACCAACAGCGCTTGTATTGCAGTACACGATCTGTTTCTGTACACTTTCGTACCCATACAGCAAACGGTTATCGGTATACACTGGCTCTAGCAGTGAAAGTTTAATTGTAACTATCCTACATTTGCATGTTATAATGATTAACGAATCAAAGTTAGTGGTACTCTCAGTCACTATTCAAACTTAAGACGAATTATACATCTAAAGATTGCTACTCTGTTTCCTTATTCCATAATGTCGATATACCATAGCGGTGTCCACATAAGAAGGCGGTTGCGTGTTGCTTTCTTCGCAAAGAGGGATGGAGAGCTGTTTTCGCAACTGTGCTCTTTGTCCCACGCCTCTACTACCAGCCGTTGGTGTCCTTACAACTGGCAACATTATGGTTAGGGCTGCAATCGCTAATTGCTTCTGCTTTCTGACTCTCCCTATTAGAACTTATATGTTCGTAAAACTACATTGTTCAAAAGAATTAGGGGAATACATGAATCAACGTCCGATATGGTAAATCTAAATGACACGGCGGCATCTGCGGTATTGTGGCAGGGCTTGACATCTTCGCTTCCAGTGTATGAAACAACTAAACTCATTCACCATCTGTTGGCTGTGTTGTGTGTTAGTGTCAAATGGCTCTGAGCACTATGGGACTTAATATCTGAGGCCATCAGTCCCCTAGAACGTAGAAGTACTTAAACCTAATTAACCTAAGGACATCACACACATCTATGCCCGAGGCAGGATTCGAACCTCCGACCGTTGCGCTCGTTCGGTTCCAGACTGAAGCGCCTAGAACCACTCGCCACACCGGCCGGCCATTAGAGTCAGATGATCAGTGAGTAATATTGTCCCAGTGTTTTCTAGTGAGGTAAACTGATGACAGTATTTATTTGAAGGTCTCGTATTCGGTCAATCACGTGCTGGGCTACTTCTTAAATCAATACAAGAGCAAGGGTGGTCTGTTTAATCCAAAACGCATGGACTTCCCGCCGTATTGCTTCAGATGCCAATGTCTCTCTATTTGCCATCCATAGGTGGCAGACATGCTGTAGACAGACAGGTCGGGACATAAGGCGAAATGGAAACCGTCCCCGGTACATTACAACCCCACATGAAAGTCGATATCCAGCCGTCTCTGCCTTGCGGCGTCACACGGATAGCGTCAGAGCACTGAAAGGGATCTCAGAAGGGGTTCTGCAGCCGCTTCGTCTGATCAGACTAAAATGAACGGGTTACTAGGAAGAACCGTTCGACCGCCGTCCTGTTCTAGTACTTTGATAGACACGACAACATCCTGAAGCTCGCCTTTAACTCCGCCGTTCCCATGTCAACTGGCAGCTTGGTCACTATCGAAATGTGTTATTCACAGACGCATGTAAATATCCTCTGACACAAGACGGTGCCGTGTTAGTGAGTTGAGATCTGTGATTGAGTGATACTCCCCCCACATATTATCTTTGAAATCAACAGATTTCCAAAGTTTTGTGATGGAAGGAATGTATTCGCAATTGCGAATATCAATTATTATCAGCTGTATAATGGATTGAAGAGAGTAAAAATTTGTGCCGGACCGGAACTCGAACCCCGCACTAACTTTAATCGTCGTCATGCCATTATACAGCTCACGGTTGTCCATTTTTGCACTTGCGTACACATCTCAAATTTTTCGCAACGACTGTAGTCTCCGTAGCATCTGTTCCTACGGACATGCATGCACTGCAATACAGGTTCTGTGTGGGAGGAGGCTACAGTGTTAACAGCTATACGGATATTGTCGATGACCATGGTCTCCTTACCGCCAGGTAGTACATTGAACAAGTTCTGTTGGACCAAGTGGTGACTGCTGCATACGATGGTGACCCCGAAACCCTTATAATGCCACAGCCCATGTGGCGAGCGTAAGCAAAGATGTCTTGCGAAGGCTGGACATGGACGTAATAGATGGCCGACGATGAATCCCGTCCTATAACTTGTGGGACTAGCTTTACTGACGTGTTCTTGGTTGTCCTGTTTTAAAAAAAAAAAAAAAAAAAAAAAAAAAAAAGAAACCTCTCATATCCTCTTATTGAAAAATCCGAATAATACGACAAGGGTCCCTCCATAGACTTACATAGAGACTGGACGTAGCTGTCAAACAGTCATAACCACTCACGGAGGGCGTACACGCCGTTGAAGCTCTCAGAGTCCAATGAAACGCACCGAAGATGACGGGATGAATAATTGTTTCCACCTTGTTTCCGACACTTGTCGGATATTTCAGCACTTTTTAGGCCAACATTCGAAGATGTAATGATGCTTTGTTGCATACTTCTAAATGGTTCACATGGCTCCAAGCATATGGCACTTAACATCTGAGGCCATTAGTCCCCTAGACTTAGATCTACTTAAATGTAATTAACCTAAGGACATTACACCCATCCATGTCCGAGGCAGGATTCGAACCTCCGACAGTCGCAGCAGCGCTGACTGAAGTGCCTAGAACCGTTCGGCCACAATGGCCGGCAATGCATACATCATTCATGAAAGATATAGTTTGGTAACGTACCCAGTCCTCCATTATTGCTCCGCGGAGTATAGTTTAGACCCAAACTTATCTTTGCCTCTTTGCCTGTCGCTTCTTAAAGTAATATTTTTCGTGATTGTTTTACGCCTCTATACTGAACAATACTGGCTACATTAATTCAAGATAACTAAATTAACTTAAATGTCAACGTCAAATGTTCCATGCGCCCTCCAAATCCCTTGCTACTGTCTGAAGCGGTAGAATGATGCTGTTGGATAGAACGTCATGTATACTGCTCCTTGGCGACCGCGGTGGTCTAGCGGTTCTAGGCGCTCAGTCCGGAGCCGCGCGACTGCTACGGTCGCAGGTTCCAATCCTGCCTGGGGCCTGGATGTGTGTGATGTCCTTAGGTTAGTTAGGTTTAAGTAGATCCAAGTTCTAGGGGACTGATGACCATAGATGTTAAGTCCCATAGTGCTCAGAGCCATTTGAACCATTTTTATACTGCTGCTTGGCAATGCACATCGTCTCCTCATGTGCACGATACTGCATTATTTGTAATATTTTTTCAGACTATATTTCCTTAAATTAATTTTTCTTATCATCTCAAACAACATTCCATGTCATTAATCAAATTTTACTTGATAAGTGGAAACTCTCGCGCTGACTTTCTATAGCGCTGTTCTGGCGCTGTCAGTTGACACTGATTGCTCGTAGTATTAACGAATTATTTGTTAAAAAATGAGAAAGGTACATCTACATCTCTAGCTAAGTTAATAATCCACTTTTACAGTGTCTCTTTAAGCGTTCCTCGCTTCCATTCTTTCTCCCATATGGTACTATTGTCTATTACGCCACATTGTTAGTATGAGTTGCTTGGTTTGGGGGAGGAGACCAAACACAGAGGTCATCGGTCACAACGGATTAGGGAAGGAAATCGGTCGTTCCCTTTCAAAGGGAAGTGATTTGACAAAATCACAGCAAACCTAAATCATGATGGCCGTAAGCGGGTTTTAACCGTCAGCCTCGCGAATGCGGTTCCTGCGTGTATACGAATGCCCCACCACGATCGGTCAGTGTAACTATTCGTTTCATTCTTGCATACATCTCCGCTTTATCCGCCCTTCACGCCATACCCCACCTTTAAACGGTCATTGGCTAGCGATTCAGAAATGTGGCAACTTCTCAGTTAATACGCTGCTCTCATAAAAATCGTGGTCCGTTGTTGGTACGCTTTACAGCATAGCTAGTCGCGGCGGAGAACGGCAGCCGAAGTCCGGTGCAACAATAATGCGAGTGAAATGTAGAATTCCATTCTTCCGGATTACCTTCAGAACATGTGGAAGACAGATTATTACTTTAAATATTGTATGGAAATGGTTCTGTCTGTTCTCTAGACCTTCGTCATTCTTGACTACAAAGTAAACATGGAGGCATCACTGAGTAGCTCTATCGTGACGCGGAATGTAATTTTTTCAACATTTTGACAGGGAATGATGATCCAATTCGGTTAAACGATCTGCATGATTTACGTTTCGACCCCAGGTATATCCGTTAGTAAAGATGCTGTGGCCTTGTGTCTGCGTCAGTTTCGGGATAATGGATTCCAGCGTACTTGGAATACATCACAGAACATGTTGTCGACTTGATGCTCTCCATTACGAGTATTCCGTTACCATCAGGTGGACAGACATGAGGTGCTCAAAAAGAAAGGAAACTTATAAAATTGAAACGGGTGAAAGGATCATATTGTCATTGGATGTGGAAGAAGGTGTAGCCCTGTCAGAGTGATGAGGCAGCAAACTCAACACTAAAGGGACACAAGAGCACACCCACATGACTAAAAAGTGACTAAACACAAGCTTCACCCGTCCACTGCACTCAATAGCGCAGATAACAGTGGAGTGGAGGCTTCGAAAGAAGGGCAACACAGAGTGGAAAGAGTATGGCCAACTTAAATGGCAGATGTGTGCAGAGAGCGCTTGTACAACTTTGTACACAAGAGTAGGGAGGTTGTAACACCATAGATCTAATGCTGTACTAATTTATTTTGCTTTTGTTTCATTTAATGTTACATCGTTGAGATTCTGTAGATTGGATCGATAACACAAAACTGTATACTCCTTTCTTTGTTAAAACTCTGATGTCATGATTTGATTCTATGCAATGTAGTATATCTGTCATTTAAATTCTATGTCTCATTTGGAGGGAAAAAACAAACTCTATATAATTGTAATTTCTGTGTGAATAATTTTTTGTAGAAATGTCCATATGTGTAAATGTTATGTTTTGTTTAATGTATTTGTTTGCTGTTATGTAAACTGCTGACCTTCACTTAGAATTCTTAGTTATCTTGTGTATGAGAGACAGTGTGGTCCCCCTTGGGAACGGAACTGTGTAGCGCGCGCAAATTGTGGTTGGCCTAGGTAGAAAAGGTGGAACAAGAGTCAGTCGGGGACGAGCTACCAAACTGTGCACTGCCATGTAAATGTTGCATTTTGTGCTGGTTCTGAGAGAGGCTTTTTCTGCTACGTTCTAATGCCTCGGATGGATGGATAAATAGCTGGCACGATTCTGGAATTGGTATCCATCATCACCACCAAGAAGGGCCAGAGTCCAGCAATTCTGTCTGCAAATCCGCCTACCAACACGCAGTTGCCACCACATTGCGCAATCATTGTAAAGGAGTACTATAATAATGTACAGTGAAGGATCAGGTTATTGGGCGATTTAGTGTGCACAAATATAAGGTAACTTATAACTGAATTTATGTACCTACATTAATTTTTTCCTATATCATAACACCTCTCAGGTTCCTCTCCGTTTGAACTAAAGTGATTACCGAGTGTCCCTACTGAAAGAACATTAAAGACAAGTGTTTTGCTAATTAATGCATCTTGAGCATAGTAAAAAGAAAGTTAAAGTTAATGTGGCAAGAGAGTGAGTTAAAGTAAATGATGCTTACTGAAAATAATTTTCCTATTAAAACTGCTTATTAAAGTGTTGTTGCCAACTTCAAAATTAAAAGCTCTTAAGACTGAGGCTTATAAAGTTTTGCTTAGTAAATGATCACATTGCTACCTGTTGTAAATCACAGAAGGTGAGTCAGTATCTTGCAAAGTTGTCAACATTGTGTCTCACTGTAGTAAAAGTCGTGAATTGCATTTATGGAAGGTTATATACTCGTTTGGTAAGTGTTTGTCTCTCTTGTGTATTGGAAGTGCATATTAATAGTATAACAGGATCCACAGTTTGTCTATTGTGTTAATGCTAGGTAACAAGTAATGGGCAGACCACTATCTATGAAAACATTAATGTCTTCATTCAAAAGACAGTGAGAAGTAACCTGTTGATGAGTTCCATATAACCTTCATTCTTAATAGAAAAGTATTTAGTTGAGAGAGACTTACCCTGTGATCAGTTCATAATTTTGCAGTGAACTACATTTATAATTTTATGTCAGCTAGGAAAATGTTTGAACAATAATACTGAACCTATGTCCAATTAATGATTCTGCAGTGAATACTAATAGTAACGTTATAAAGACCATTGAGTTTGAATAAGCTCTGAAAGTAATAGTGTGTTTCGTTATCTGTTATATTTTCGCAAGTAGTTTGTGCTGCTCTAGCTGTTTGTTCCAACCTTAATGTTAACATATGCAGGTGTCAGAGTTCATTACACTCGCGTGTGACCAAGTCTAGGTTGTGTTTGTCCGTTAAAGTTACGCATACCTACTTTCTTAAACGAGAACGTTAATCCATCTCTTGCCTAATTAAGCTGGCGACCGTTTTCCTTAGTCTTTAAACAGAATAGCTAGGCAAAAATATTGTTTGTTACTGTTCGAATATTTACCCTAATTCTGACTTTGATTTCCGATAAGCCACCTCCGTTACGTACAATGCAGTCAACATAACAAAATTCCTCTCAGAGGGTAATACTGCTCTGTTGCTTTATACCATAATTGCTTTAAGAAGATAGTTTTATTTCACGACCTGCTTCCAACTTTAAGGTTATGGTATAGCAGTAGCGGACGGTAGTGTTATAAGGTGGGCTGCCAAGTGGGGCAACTGTCGTCGTGGAAACGCTGGGCAGGAGCAGAAATGACTAGCGAACAAGATACCACAGCAAACAGAGGGTTTACTTAACTTGAATTTCTCCAAGCGAACAAAGACTTTACGAGGTGCATTCAAGTTCTAAGGCCTCCGATTTTTTTTCTCCGGACTGGAAAGAGATAGAAACATGCGCATTGTTTTAAAATGAGGCCGCATTCATTGTCAATACGTCCCAGAGATGACAGCACCGTACGGCGGATGGAATTTTACCGCCAGCGGCGAGAAGGAGAACTGTTTTAAATACTTAAAATGGCGACGTTTTCCTTACTTGAACAGAGTGCAATCATTCGTTTTCTGAATTTGCGTGGTGTGAAACCAATTGAAATTCATCGACAGTTGAAGGAGACATGTGGTGATGGAGTTATGGATGTGTCGAAAGTGCGTTCGTGGGTGCGACAGTTTAATGAAGGCAGAACATTGTGAGACAACAAACCGAAACAACCTAGGGCTCGCACAAGCCGGTCTGACGACATGATCGAGAAAGTGGAGAGAATTGTTTTGGGGGATCGCCGAATGGCTGTTGAACAGATCGCCTCCAGAGTTGGCATTTCTGTGGGTTCTGTGCACCCAATCCTGCATGATGACCTGAAAATGCGAAAAGTGTCATCCAGGTGGGTGCCACGAATGCTGACGGACGACCACATGGCTGCCTGTGTGGCATGTTGCCAAGCAATGTTGACGTGCAACGACAACATGAATGGGACTTTCTTTTCGTCGGTTGTGACAATGGATGAGACGTGGATGCCATTTTTCAATCCAGAAACAAAGCGCCAGTCAGCTCAATGGAAGCACACAGATTCATCGCCACCAAAAAAATTTCGGGTAACCGCCAGTGCTGAAAAAATGATGGTGTCCATGTTCTGGGACAGCGAGTGCGTAATCCTTACCCATTGCGTTCCAAAGGGCACTACGATAACAGGTGCATCCTACGAAAATGTTTTGAAGACCAAATTCCTTCCTGGACTGCAACAAAAACGTCCGGGAGGGGCTGCGCGTGTGCTGTTTCACCAAGACAACGCACCCGCACATCGAGCTAATGTTACGTAACAGTTTCTTTCGTTTCCTCATGCTCCCTACTCACCTGACCTGGCTCCTAGTGACTTTTGGCTTTTTCCAACAATGAAAGACACTCTCCGTGGCCGCACATTCACCAGCCGTGCTGCTTGCTATTGTCTCAGCGATTTTCTAGTGGTCAAAACAGACCCCTAAAGAAGCCTTCGCCGCTGCCATGGAATCATGGCGTTAGTGTTGTGAAAAATGTGTACGTCTGCAGGGCGATTACCTCGAGAAATAACGTCAGTTTCATCGATTTCGGGTGAGTAGTTAATTAGAGAAAAAAAATCGGAGGCCTTACAACTTGAATGCACCTCGTGCAAAAAAGTTCTGCAGGAAACTGAGTCCAGCTCAAACAAGAGCAAAGACGATGCTGCTGGAGCCCCAACTAGGCAGCGTTTGTGTTGCGTCATATGGTGGAGTGGCTCCAAGCACATATAGGCTAAGCTGCTGCCTTCGGTAGTCCTACACTGCGGCGGCAGAGGGCGGTCGCGGGACCGAGACACTAGAGGCGTGACTCAGCAGGCCTGCTCCACTGGGTCCGCCGGATCCCACACAACCCCTTTCAGCATATTACGGAAACTTCTTACGACGCCCATGGGGTGGTATCGATACGTGGTTCCATATAGAGCACTGGTTATTTGTCTCTAGGGTCAAGTTGTGCAGAGGCGTTTCAGGGAAAGATATATGTCGTTCGCTGATGATGCACAGTGTTAGATGACACACGACAATCAAATTGGGTGTCATCCTCCCTACAATCTGGACTTGTGTCCCATTGACTAAACGGTTTTTGGTTAAAGAAGACTATCACAGCAAACTATATCAGAAGAGGACACCAAGCAGTAGTCTCGAAACTGATTCCAAATGCAGCCCCAGAAATTTTACGACGCGGCCATTCAATGTCTTGTATCACAGTGGGACAAGAGCTACATCTACATCTATATCTACATAACTCCGCTAGCCACCAAGAGGTGTGTAGCGGATGGCACAATTCGATCCGAAGTCGAATCCCCCACCCCTTTTCAACTCGCGGATCGCACGAGGTAAAAACGACTGTCTGAACGCCTCAGTACGAGCTGTGATTTCCCTTATCTTTGCGCGATTTGAAAGTTGGTGATAATAATATATGCTCTACATCCTCGGAGAAAATCAAATTACGGAACTTAGTGAGCAGTCCCTTCCGTTTAGCGCGTCGTCTATCTGCAAGTGTATTCCACTTCAAACTTACTATGAAATTTGTAACGCTCTGGCGATGGCTAAATATATCAGTCACGAATGTTGCCGCTCTTCTTTGGACCTTTTCAATCTCTTGAATGAGACGCTCAAACAGCCCCGGCAAATGAATCTGAAGTAACGGATGAATTATCTGATTAGAGGTCTTTGGCTCGTTTGTTTTTGAATGAACCTTACATATGTGAGGTATTTTACCTGTTTGAGAAATAGCAGTCTCCAGTAACCGTATCAACATCGGTGCATTTGTAGTTTGGTGATCTGAGGTTTGATTTCATTTGGTTGCTGCTGCACCACTACTGTCGTCTACACCACTGATATTTGCTATTTTTTTATCTATGTCGTCCTTTCGCTCTCCAATTTCGCCTTCACAAGTGACCGATTTGTGCTTTAAAGTTCTTATTTTTATTCTCTCTATTATTTAATGAGCATTTTATTAATGTGATTGCGTATTATTATTAATTGATTTCTTTATTTATGGTTTGGTTTAGCGATTCATTTTTACTGTTTGCTCCTTTTATTTAAGTTGGGTCCCTTTAATTATGTTTGCGGTGGTTATGAAGTTCATATTGCTTACTGCTCTCCGTAAATTAAAGAATACAGTAATACCACATGCATTTCGCAGCAGCACATCTCGTTGAGTCTCCTTGCTGGAACTTCTCTACCTGAAATCGCTAAAGATAATTTATGGATCTAGGGAAATCGATCGGCACAGCCAAGTGCTATGGTGTGTCAAGTGTATGGAATGTGGCGTCCAACTTACGTTCGTGAAATTATTTAGGTCTTCGGAGAAATATTCTCGACGCATCTCAAAACGGTGTAAAACTGAAGGTGCGCACCATCAAACCACACAACACTTCCGAACGACTTGACTCTTCATAATCACTGAATTTTTAATTTGAAATGATTAAGGGCTATGAACTCTACACACCCGATCCTCCTTTTGTGCTTTTATATGCATTTATTTTCTTCAAAACCGTAAAACATAGATTACTGCCTTAATGGCGGCTTCCAACAATCTCCTCTCCATCCGATCTAGAACATCTCTCTTCCAATGTCAAACATGGAATAATTATCTTTTAATACAGTCTGTATATCTTTGTTATCGAGTTCGCACTGAGATGATTAAATTCCAAAGAGTAATTATCTCTCGCGCAGGTATTTTACATTTGTCGTCGTATTAATGATTCGTCGCACATTAACCATGACATTTTGTATCAGTAGATGCCACAGTGCCTGAAGCTTCTCGAGAAGATTTACTCTTTTTCTTACGATCGTTCTTTTCTTAGACGAAACGATATGAAATGAATAGCTAAACAACATTCGAAATGTGACTGAATTATTCCTTCTGCCTAAAAATCAGATTAGAGCTACATTTATCCATTTCGGGATACCTACTGTTTAAAAAATCTTAGGTTGTCTTATGGCATCCAAGTCGATGTATCACAATCTGATCAGGGAGGATGGTTCCCGTCTCTACCTAAATAACACGCAGTTATTCATAACCATGCTTGTTTGCCCGTATCTGAGGTCTGACACTAGCGTCTGTTATAATTGGTCTTTGATTCCTCTTGAGTTTTGGTTTATTTTTGTGCTAACAGTTTCCTCTGTCTGAAACTGTGTTACAATTATCTATCAATCTCCAAAGCGGCTTGAACATAATACTTATTCATTATTAGCGTCGATCTTTCTAGAACCTCATTTAAGTACTGTGGAAGAAGGATCGAAGTAGTACTTACCAACCATTAGCGTCAATATTTACAGAACCGCATTTAAATACTGTGGATATAAATGGAAATGTCGTGTGGCTAGGGCCTCCCGTCGGGTAGACCGTTCGCCTGGTGCAGGTCTTTCGATTTGACGCCACTTCGGCGACCTGCGCGTCGATGGAGATGAAATGATGATGATTAGGACAACACAACACCCAGTCCCAGAGCGGAGAAAATCTCCGACCCAGCCGGGAATCGAACCCGGGCCCTTAGGATTGACAGTCTGTCACGCTGACCACTCGGCTACCGGGGCGGACAATACTGTGGATGAAGAGTCGGAATTTATCCCTCATGGTCACCTGAATACGGCAATGCTGTCGACGCATCTTTTCGAAAGTAGTGTGCGTCCGACATCACGTACTAATAATGGCTTAGGTGGCCCACAGTCAAAGAGTAGGTACTAAGGTCGTAAGACACTCGTGATTTCTGTTTTGTGTAAACGGTTTCGTACGATTATACTACATTTTGAGATATTTTCCATTTTGTTGGGTATACGACCGTATGTGTGCTGCCCACCGTGTTTAACATATCACAAACGGGAGTTGTATATAATTCAAGCGCTCTCTAGTACAATGACTTACCCTAAATCCAAATAAATTAGTAGTTGTTAATATTACATTATCTTGTTATATTTTATGAAACCACAACATTTCGAATTTGAAGCCATTTTGACTATTTTTCGACCGTGACTGCTTCAATAAATACGTAAAAGTGTTTTTTGTGTTTTTTTTATTTTTATCTTTTTTTAAATTACCGCTACCAGTCACAAACTTTGTCAACTATTGCATTACTTATTTTTTTAGCGACATGTTTCGATGGTTATACCTCATCTTCAGGCTAAATGGCATTACAAAATCTTGTCCACTGAACTACAGAAATGTTTGTAATCGTGTTTCCAAGTCACTGGTATGTTAGTGACAATTTGTGAACAGTGAGCAAGAGAGCCACGGAAATGGAAACACCTTAACGCATCACAACGAGACTGCCACGCCAGAAGAACAAAGATGACCACAGCATTTTCGAAAATACTATGTAACATCAGCATGACCTTACTGTAAAGTTGTTTTTGTAATGCCATTTAGCCAGAATATGAGGTATAACCCTCGAAACATAACTAATACAATAGTTGGCAAAGTTTGTGTCTGGTAGCGGTAAATTAACAAAAAATAAAAAAAATATTTACATAACATTTCAACCTAAATGTATCCATGTGAAAGAGTTTGAAACGAGTAAAAGAAACTATTTCAAACATCTGATGCACTGTGTCTCGATCTCAATACATTTCTGCTGAGTCTTTGTTCGAGAGAACGTTTGGATTTTATCTTATATTATTTTCACGAGTGGTGAAGGTTTCCTTTATTATTAGCAACGCTGAGGCATTTGTGCGCAGAAATTTTTCTTTAGTATTCTTCCGTATTCCGTCTCAAGTATTTTGTAATCATGTGACGAATCCGTGAATTACAGGTCAGAGTGAGATATGTATTAAAATTTGACTACGCTATAGTTTTGAGCTGTATGTAGTTCTAATCTTAATTGTACAAACTCACATAATCCATTATAATCTTGTGTATATTTAACAGTATGATCGGATTTGTGTTTACTAGGGGATATGTTTCCAATAAGATTCCGATAATACGAATGATACATTTATTTTTTATGCATTCCATGTATCCTGTTACCTATAATTTATACACAGGCTGCATTGATTATTACTCAAACTATGTAGAATATATTGTTCCTTAAATATCCTACAAAGTGCTATCAATTGTTAGTACTGTTGAATGTTTGGGCAGTTTGCTTCAAGTGAAGTGTGTGACAAGTTTTTACATCTACATCTACATCTACATGGATACTATGCAAATCACATTTAAATGCCTGGCAGAGGGTTCATCGAACCACCTTCACAATTCTCTATTATTCCATCCTCGTATAGCGTGCGGAAAGAATGAACACCTATATCTTTCCGTACGAGCTCTGATTTCCCTCATTTTATCGTGGTGATCGTTCCTCCCCTATGTAGGTCGGTGTTAACAAAATATTTTCGCATTCGGAGGAGAAAAGCTGGTGATTGGAATTTCGTGAGAAGATTCTGTCGCAACGAAAAACGCCTTTCTTTTAATGTTTTCCAGCCTAAATCCTGTAACATTTCAGTGAGGCTCTCTCCCATTTTTCTCGATAATACAGAACATTCTGCCCTTCTTTGAACTTTCTGAATGTACTCCCTCAATCAAATCTGGTAATATCCCACTTCGTGCAGCAGTATTCTAAAACAGGACGGACGAGCGAGGTGTAGGCAGTCTCATTAGTAGATCTGTTACCTTTTTTAATTGTCCTGTCAATAAAACGCAGTCATTGGTTGGTCCCCCCTCCCACCCCCCCACAAACACACACATCATTTTTGATGTTGTCCTTCCAACTTATGTTGTTCGTAATTGTAATTCCTAGGTATTAAATTGAATTTAAGGCCTATAAATTTGACTGAGTTATCGTGTAACCAAAATTTAACCGATTCCTTTTAGCACTCATGTGGATGACCTCACACTTTTCGTTATTGTCAACTGGTAGTTTTTGCACCACTTTTCTAAAACGTTTTTTCAGTTCGTTTTGATCTTCTGATGACTTTACTAGTCTATAAACCACAGCGTCATCTGCAAACAACCGAAGACAGCTGCTCAGACTGTCTCCCAAATCGTTTATACAGATAAGGAACAGCAAAGGGCCTATAACACTACCTTGGGGAACACGTGAAGTCACTCCTGTTTTACTCGATGACTTCCCGTGAAGTACTACGAACTGTGACCTCTCTGACAGGAAATCGCAAATCTAGTTACATAACTGAGACGATAGTTCATAAGCACGCAATTTCACTAAGAACCGCTTGTGTGATATAGTGTCAAAAGCCTTCCGGAAATCCAGGAATGCGGAATCGATCTGAAATCCCCTGTCAATAGCACTCATCACTTCATGTGAATAAAGAGTTAGTTGTGTTTCACAGGAACGATGTTTTCTGACCCATGTTGACTATGTGTCAATAGACCATTTCCTTCGAGGGAATATATGTTCCAAAATCCTGCTGCATATTGGCGTTAACTATATGGGCCTGTAATTTAGTGGATTACTCCTACTACCTTTCCTGTCTTTGGGCACGGATCTTTAGTCGATCGAACGGTTGTATATGATTGTTATGTATGGAGCTATACTCGGAAAGGAACCTAATTGGTATACAGTTTATTAAGTGTTTTGAGTTGCTTCACTACTCCGAAGATAGTTACTTTTACGTTACTCATGTTGGCAGCTGTTCTCGATTCTAATTCTGGAATATTTACTTCGTCTTCTTTTGTGAAGGTATTTCGGAAGGCTGTGTTTAGTAACTCTGCTTCGGCAGCACTGTCTTGAATAGTATCTCCATTGTTATCGCGCAGAGAAGGTATTGATTGTTTCTTGCTGCTAACATCCTTCACATACGACCAGAATCTCTTTGGATTTTCTGCCAGGTTTCGTAACAAAGTTTCGTTGTGGAAACTGTTATAGGCGTCTCGCATTGAATTCCGCGCTAAATTTCAAGCTTCTGTAAAGGATCGCCAATCTTCGTCTGTTTAAATTTGGAATGTTTGTTTCGTTGTTTCTGCAACAGTGTTCTTACCCTTTCTGTGTACCAAGGAGGATCAGCTTCGTCGTTTGTTAGTTTATTTTGCATAAATCTCTCAATTGCTGCAGATACTATTTCTTTGAATTTAAGTCATATCTGGTCTACACTTATATTATTAATTAGGAATGAGTGGAGATTGTCTCTCAGGAAGGCGTCAAGTGAATTTTTATCTGCCTTTTGAACATGAAAATATTTCGCTTGTTTTTCGAGGATTTGGGGATTACAATATTCAATCTCGCTACGACAACCCTGTGTTTACTAATCCCTATATCGGTTTTGATGCTCGTTATTAACTCAGTATTATAAAGTTTGGTGTGAGTTTCTCACTGCACCACATACGGGGAGGGAGGCCATTGTACAGAATCGTAGTTTGAAGAAGTTGAGATTCAAGCTATAACAAGTTGGTAGGTCCAGTTAGGCATAGTATTTTGTCACAGGTAGCACCACCATGCTGTAACTGAACTTCAATAAATGTGCTAATTTATGTAACAGTGTCTCTGCAGCCTGTGTAGAGTACCAAGCCCATTCGCCTTTAGGACGCCGCTGATCATTTATACTTCCAATTTGGGTCTACGTGGCTTCCTCGTGACAGTCATGTCTATTTGACGCCTGCTGACCGCCATTCTGTGTGGCCTAAGATGAGGATGACGTGTTGGTGCTTGTTAATCAGAGCTCCAATAACCTGCGGATAACTTTGCTGACGATTTTATACACTGGATTTATCCTTTCCACATTTAAAAATACATTAATGTCGTCAGCGTACATATGAGCGACCAAAAATTTTAGAAATTCTGTGAATGTGGTTTGCCAAAGATGTTTAAGCTGTCAGTGATAAACAGAATGAAACAACATATGCGTCACCTGTGCCCAAGTGTAGTCAATTTTTAGCGACCTCTTACGTTTTTTGTTAAAATTTCCCTAGTCTGACATTTTCCTCTCGTCTGCATGTTGTGAATTCAGCTTTCAACAAATCAGTAGGCCTTATATTTGTTGAACTGTTGGTTTTCCTTTTTGGTATTAACACCGTTGTATTCCCTAGTAAGATCGTTGGAGATGACATTCTTTGTAAAATGGCAGCTATCATTACATTCAGCATATGCCAAATGTCAAATCATCTGGCCCAGCGACATTATGCTTAGGTATGAATCAAGGCAGATTATTTTGTTTGTAGGTTATAAAAGGAATAAGTAAAACCAAATTGCGCTGCTCCGTGACGTTTCTCAAATTGTCTAGCTTCTGCATTCATTGCCAAATTTTGCTGAGCTCCGTCCTACTTACGGCAAAAAGTTCTCTAATTTAATGTGGTAGGATGATGTATCATTGTGGCGTGTCAACATTCCGTGCTGGAATCCTTTGCACTTATTGTGAAATCATACACATGTTTTCTAGTTATTTTAATGATTTATGGTTTGACGTGTTCGTTTGTGACTATGTTCTTCTCTACAGTTGAAGAATGCCCGTATATAAGATGTAGGAGCATGATATGAAATTCCTTTGCGTGTCGCCATGAAGTAAAATTCCTTTGTGAGCTGCCGCCAAATTGCTTTGTCCATCGTATGGCCTGGTGGTGTGCTGTATTTCTCGCGTGTTTTTTTTTTTTTTTTGTAATTTCTTGTTTCAGACTTTGCTCTTGCAAACTGTTACAATCGACTTTCCACAGTCCACTGCCTATGTACACTGCCTGGGGAGTGTGTGTATTGGTCATCGGCTAAGCCGAGTGATCAGTGAAAACATTCGGACAATTTTTCGTCTTTGTGCTTCACAGCTTCCGTAAGACGTGAGACTCGTCCAATACGTAATGCAATACATTTTTTCCTGAAAGCGGGTTTGTTTTATTATCGATTCAAATACGTCATATTATTCTCCGCTCTTTTGGCCACGAAATCACAGTTTTCAACATAACCTCCGTTCTATGCAATGACCTTACGCCGTCTGACTGGGAGCGCCTGTAAGTCGTCATGGTGCCGGCTACTGTGACCGAGCGGTTCTAGGCCCTTCAGACCGGAACCGCGCTGCTGCTACGGTCGCAGATTCTAATCCCGCGTCGGGCATGGATGTGTGTGATGTCCTTAGGTTAAGTTAGGTTTAAGTAGTTCTAACTCCAGGGGACTGATGACCTTAGATGTTAAGTCCCATAGTGCTCAGAGCCATTTGAACCACTTGATATGTAGTGGGATGACATGAAGCGGCAGTAATTATTATTTCAGTTCACGTTAGTTTCCTATAAAAAGAGATACAATGTTTTCCATTTTGATTTGAAACTGTAAGACCGAGGAAATTAATAATTTTTTGGTTTTGATACTACACTGTGAAAGAAAGATTTGGATGTACGTTACTGTTAAAGAAAGATTACGATGTGCATTTCTTTCTCTTGTAAAGGAAATACACATCCCAACCTTTCTTTTACAGTAATGGACATCCTGATCTATCTTTCACTTCAGAGTATCAAAACGAAAAAGTACTTACCTATACTTTGTAAGAAATGCGCATCCTAATCTTTCCTTCACGGTAGAGGTAGCAAACCAAAACAATGTTAATTTTGTAGATCTTACAATTTCTATTCAAAATGGAAAACTTTGAATCCCTATTTACAGAAAATCAACACCAACTGATATAATAGTTAGTGCCACTTCACATCATCCTACTAAATGTAAGAAAACGTTCTTCGAAACAATGATATACAGGATATTAAAATTACGTTTTGAACCCGATTCAGTCCCAAAAGAAATGAACACTTTAAAACAAATTTCCGTTGCTAAAACCTTTAGTGCTGGTCAAGTTGAATTTTTATTAAAAAATTACAACAAATAAATATCACTGCTACACACAGCAGTAGGAGGCTTACTACATTTACTCATATGAAACGTATTTCAGACAAAATAAGCATATTATTAAAAAGCAGCAGAAATGACGAAACTCTTGCAACTAACAACCTACTACTAAAAATTTGAAACATACAATTGGCGAATATATCTAACAATAAAAGTGTGTAATCTACAAAATACAGTGCAACGACTGTGATAGACAATATATGAGGCAAACTGGCTGCAAATTCTTAAAATATTTCCAAGAGTGTACTACTGCTACTGTACATACAAAAGCGTTGTTTGGCCAGCATCTTGACGAACACAATCACTCTGGTGTTGAGTCCCACAATGTTTACTTTGAACCATTTGTCATCATGGAACCCCTTTACTGCTCGACGTCGGAGCCAACGTGCTCTTGTTCACTGTCAGGTATCCGCAGGCTTTGTGGAAGCGCCTATCAATATCGATGATGCGCCGGTTTTTCACGAGAAGAAATTCAATGACAGTTGAGAACCGTTGCGCGATCGATAAGTCGCGCCACGGTTTGTAGTAGAACATCTTTCCGTTATGAGACCATGGTTCGCGCAGAGATCGATAGCTCGAGGGGAGCGACAGTGAGAGCAGAATGGTAAAACAGTTCGCTCGGAGTGCGGAGACCGAGTTGGAACTGGCTGCAAGGCGAGTAGTGAACCGGCAGTTGATGGCTCATACAAGTTCGGCGTTAGCAGCCACCGGCTCTGAGAGTAGCAGCATTACCAGCAAGAGACACTCAGGCGGGTTCGTGGTCTCGGAACCATTATTACTTCTGTTGTGGCCGGTTGCAAATCTTTGGACGAGTGGAACTCATACCGAGGGATGGAACGTGTTGTGTGATTCAGTGATCGAGAGAACTTGGAGGCGTGCGGTCGACCGCCACTGTATTGCCAATTGTGTGTCAGTTCCACGCTGTCTTTCTGGGTCATTGTACGGATATGTCTATTGAGCTTTTGGTTTAGTTTACCGAACGGGAGTGAGCCGAGCATCGGCAGTAACCACAGCTATAACTAGATTCACTGTACCAGTACTACGGGTTGTTCAAAAAGTCTCTCCGCAGTGTTGTGTGATTGTTGGCCGCGTGTGCCTTATGCCGCAGTGAATATACCGAAATGAAACTCAGTGAATTACAAGATATTAATTTATTAAATATTCATTTTTATTTACAAATTTTTACATTAAATGTTGAAAGTGTCCCCCCCTCCCCCCCCCCCTTTTGTTGAATACACAGTTCAGTTCTTCTAATCATGTTTCCAAACACAAGCTGTAACATTTCTTCTGTAACAGAAGCAGTGAAAGTGGATATTACAGTTTTCAATTCATCGATGGATTTTGGACGGTTTTTGTAGACAGTAGCTTTCGCTGCACCCCAGAAGAAAAAGTCAGGTGGTGTTAATTCAAGTGATTGTGGAGTCCAAAGTCCCTGTGAGATTATGCGATCACCGAAAACATCAGCAAGCAGTGATATTCAAACGCGAGCTGTATGAGCGGTTGCACAATCTTGTTGAAAATAACCGTTCAGCATTTCACTTAACACAAGTTCTGCTATGAATGGGTACTGCATATCGATGTGCGTTTATTGCTTCGCTGAAAAATATGGGACCTACAATCCGACTTCTAGAAATTGCAATCAAAACTCCTATTTTCACAGAATGAAGTGGTTCTTCATGAATACACAATGGATTTGCAGAATTTTGCGAGTTCATGGACCCAGATAAATGAAACCTCTCCTCATCAGTGAAAAACATTTCATTAAGAATATCCCTTCCATTTTGTTGAACGAAATTTTTGAACCATTGACAATAATGCAGTCTCTTGCCATGATTAGTATTTTTCAGTTCTTGCACGAGTGTCACTTTGTATGCGAAAAGTACTAACTTTTTCCTTACAGCTGTGTGGGCCGTTCCGACACTAGAATCGATATCCCGGGCGAGTTTTCTTAGTGATTTCTTCGGACTCATAAACATTTTATCGGAAATATCGAGTAGTCTATCCTCAGACAAAACGCTAGGACGACCACTTCTCGGTGAATCTGTCACTGAACCCGTACTTGGAAATTTGTTAATGAAATCTCGCACAGTATAGCGATGTGAGAGTGTTGTCTCGAGGAAAACTGAATTAAATGTTTGACGAACTGAAACTGTGTATTTACCGCCAGCTTTCAACACTCGTTCGACTAAAATCACACGTTCTTCAATGGGTATCATTTTAACAGTGACAAAAAAGAAACAAACGAACAAAGGAACTAAACTTCAACATTCACGTCAACACGTAAAGACACGCACCAACGATACTAATGACGCTGACTGAGATGAAAGAATGCAATGTTGGGAGAGTCCACTTGACGGAAACTGACCCAGAAAGGCGAAAAATCATACGGCACGCGCGGCTAACAATCATACGGCACTGAGCAGAGACTTTTTGAACACTCCGTATTACTGTTTAGGTCGGTAGTTTTCTGCTTGATTGTTCGAAGTTACGTCCGGTTCCATATCAGACTTCTGGTAATTGATCCCGCATCTGTTTCTAGGCAGGAAAGATGCGAGTGCACTCCTGTAAAATTACTGAATTTGGTTCGTTATTTAATGCTCCAGTCTGAGTGTTATTTGCTTCCTAGTCGGCTGTTGTGCGGCATCGGATTTGTGGCGGGGCACATCTACACTCCTGGAAATGGAAAAAAGAACACATTGACACCGGTGTGTCAGACCCACCATACTTGCTCCGGACACTGCGAGAGGGCTGTACAAGCAATGATCACACGCACGGCACAGCGGACACACCAGGAACCACGGTGTTGGCCGTCGAATGGCGCTAGCTGCGCAGCATTTGTGCACCGCCGCCGTCAGTGTCAGCCAGTTTGCCGTGGCATACGGAGCTCCATCCCAGTCTTTAACACTGGTAGCATGCCGCGACAGCGTGGACGTGAACCGTATGTGCAGTTGACGGACTTTGAGCGAGGGCGTATAGTGGGCATGCGGGAGGCCGGGTGGACGTACCGCCGAATTGCTCAACACGTGGGGCGTGAGGTCTCCACAGTACATCGATGTTGTCGCCAGTGGTCGGCGGAAGGTGCACGTGCCCGTCGACCTGGGACCGGACCGCAGCGACGCACGGATGCACGTCAAGACCGTAGGATCCTACGCAGTGCCGTAGGGGACCGCACCGCCACTTCCCAGCAAATTAGGGACACTGTTGCTCCTGGGGTATCGGCGAGGACCATTCGCAACCGTCTCCATGAAGCTGGGCTACGGTCCCGCACACCTTTAGGCCGTCTTCCGCTCACGCCCCAACATCGTGCAGCCCGCCTCCAGTGGTGTCGCGACAGGCGTGAATGGAGGGACGAATGGAGACGTGTCGTCTTCAGCGATGAGAGTCGCTTCTGCCTTGGTGCCAATGATGGTCGTATGCGTGTTTGGCGCCGTGCAGGTGAGCGCCACAATCAGGACTGCATACGACCGAGGCACACAGGGCCAACACCCGGCATCATGGTGTGGGGAGCGATCTCCTACACTGGCCGTACACCACTGGTGATCGTCGAGGGGACACTGAATAGTGCACGGTACATCCAAACCGTCATCGAACCCATCGTTCTACCATTCCTAGACCGGCAAGAGAACGTGCTGTTCCAACAGGACAATGCACGTCCGCATGTATCCCGTGCCACCCAACGTGCTCTAGAAGGTGTAAGTCAACTACCCTGGCCAGCAAGATCTCCGGATCTGTCCCCCATTGAGCATGTTTGGGACTGGATGAAGCGTCGTCTCACGCGGTCTGCACGTCCAGCACGAACGCTGGTCCAACTGAGGCGCCAGGTGGAAATGGCATGGCAAGCCGTTCCACTGGACTACATCCAGCATCTCTACGATCGTCTCCATGGGAGAATAGCAGCCTGCATTGCTGCGAAAGGTGGATCTACACTGTACTAGTGCCGACATTGTGCATGCTCTGTTGCCTGTGTCAATGTGCCTGTGGTTCTGTCAGTGTGATCATGTGATGTATCTGACCCCAGGAATGTGTCAATAAAGTTTCCCCTTCCTGGGACAATGAATTCACGGTGTTCTTATTTCATTTTCCTGGAGTGTATATGTTACGTGGATTCATTTCATGCGTCATGCCGCGCATGTACTATCACTCGAGCTCTCGATTGCATTTATTGCCTTATTGGGTATTTATACTACCAAGCTTGACTGTGTTTTTCTAATTGTTTGTGAGGGTAGGCCTTTTTACGTTAATTATTACGTCTGTCTCAGTGAGGATTTTATCAGGGGTTTATTGCCTCTATCTTATACGTGGCTGTAATATTATTCAAAAGGTTGTGTTTTCTCTGCTGTTAGTCAGGGGTTCGGTAGCCAACCTGATGCCTTTGTTCGGGGTTTAGAGCTCCGCTTAGCGTGGCGGTTAGTTGTTTATTTCTCGTCCACGCAGCGCAAGTTTGATACAATTTGTGGTTGGCAGTAGAACCTACTGCTCGGCAACTGGTTTCGAGCTGTGCTTTGACTTTGGCCGCATTACAGGTTTCCTTGATTTGATTTTGTTAACTCACTGAAAAATTATTTACTTTTTTTCTTGTTGCTGTAAATTTCACTGTCGTGCGGCGGCTTTCGGTCTACAGTAGACTCCTGGCCCAATTCCTGTACTGAATTCTGTATTTCTCTGTTAATTAGGCTACCATTTGTGTTTCTTTGCTGCTACTTGGGTAAAATATACCTGGTTGCTAGAGAAGGGGATAGCTTCCGAATGCAGATCCAAGTCCGAGCTCGATAGAGCGGCCATCCAGGTGCAATCTTACACTTTACGTGCCCACTAGAACTTTGCCAAGACGGGGTTGCACAACACGTCGATGTATTTATTTGGGTCTTAATCACTGCCTGCCTGCTGCAGCTCTCCTTTTAATTTTTTTTTATTTGTAGCGCGTGTAAATTGTTAAACTGCTTATCGGCTAATTTGTCAGTTGAGTAATTACTAGTGAAATACCCTGCTTAACCCGCTGGACAGGACAGATAGAATAAACTGTGGAAAGGGGTCAAAATAAGGCGCTGTCAGTTACACTCGAACATACAACATTATTATTTGATCAAACGTTACAAGAGCGCAAAAACATTTCTTTAACACACAGCTTTAATCTTTGGGACTTAATTAACCGGCTGAAGGCCGAAAAAAATTCAACCGGTTGAAGTAAACAAGTTAAATTCAAATCGGCTGAAGACCGAAGGCTTAAAAATTCAATTTTTTTGTTTTTTAAATGCCAAAGGGCTTACGTGAAATAGTAATTTAAACTAGGCTGAAGGCCTTAAAACAACTCTAATTTAAAATAAAAAACCGACTAGAAGCCATACAAGTACAAACAACAAGAACCAATTTTTAAAAAAAGGCAGTCCACACAACGGCATCCAGATGTTCGCGGTTCGGCCTGTAATTAAAATACTAATGCTCACTTAGGTGGCACAGGCAGTCTGGCCAACCATTCACGATCCGACGACAACCCAACTGACCAACAGTCAGCGGACCCACTGACAGGATAACTTCCACTTCGCCCGACCAGGGCACAACAGGGAGTTCAACGGAACAACGTAGAAGATATTGGCGCCCACAACCAATCATACACGGAGATGTCAAACTACACACTGTGATGAACAGCAACAACACGATGAGGAAACTACACTGCCTGAAATCTACGTCAAGGCCCAGGGCAGGTAACCGGAGCGTTAACGGCCACAAGGCTGAAGATTCCGCTGGTGCACTTCAATTCAAATAACCAAAGACAGTGAAATTCCACTGGACTGTGGCTAGAATTTACCAACTAGAAAACCACGTTGTTGCTCTCGAGAATATCCAAACAGTTTACAACGAACTCCAAACGACACAATGTAAACAGTCTTGACTTGCTCGTAGGCTAAATAAAAACTCAACTTTCGTGTCAAGAGTAGAGGTCTGCATTTTCTCCGATTTTTACCGGCGTGTCCCGCTCGACCTTCTGGCTCTCGGGAGTACGCGGCCGAGCGTCCTCTTCCGCCGGCTGTGGGCAGCCGATCGCCAGCGCTCGGCCGAGTGCGCCAAACGCTCGGCCGGTCGCCAGTAACCGGTGGACTCAGTGCCAGCGAGCGGCGCTTCATAACACTCCTTGAGATCAGAGGCCACCGCTTCACATTAATCACTCACTTGTTTCTTTTACAAATGTCTTTCGTTGTTTACTACCAGTTCTATTACCTAAACAATACACTTGTATATGTTACATTTGATGTTTGTTAATATGTTGCAGACTACTGGAGTTTCGCCTTTGAGGTTATCATGTATTCCAGTAATTGTAACGTTAAAAACTGTAATGTCTTTATTTAGTATTTTGTTGCGTTCGGTAGACAAACGGGAACACAGTAGACTATGTGTAGCCTATCTCCAAACTCGGCCACGTATACGTTGTACTAACATTGAATGCAGGATCGGGAAGGAATGACGGATTTAAAAGTAACACTGACGAAATTTTGTTGCACAAACGTTAATTTCTGAACAAATTATGACCTGTAAATAACGTTACAAGTGAACCGTGACTATAAAATTCGTTTTTCGTCATTGGTGCTCCCTGATACACAGGCGTCATTTGTGTTCCTGGAGCTATTACTACAGCTGGCGGTTAGAACTTCTTCCTGTGAAGTCAATGAAAGTGGAACCATACATTTATAGAGTTTGAGGAATGTTCCCTTCCTTGTGATTACGTGGTGTGTTGTGAATACTTACGTAATTGTGATGGATCAATAAGAGATCATCCACCTTGTCTGATACCAGGCACGATCTTTTGCTGGACAGCAGGTGACCGACCTGGCTACAATTTCTCTCGCTGGCAGCACTGGTGGCAGCAATACAGAGAACTCTTCTGGCTACTACCGACAGCCTAGGAAATAACCCCGCGTGCGTTTGCCACCACTGCAAAATTTGTCCTTCGACACAGCTACAGTCGGATTTGGAGAGCGAAAGGTACCTGACGAGTTCATTGGTAGTAACTGTGTGTCCATCTTCGTCGTCCTCATCCGAACTCCAGTCCATCCTGGACTTTTTCATGGGAAGAACTTGGTCACTGTTTGCTTGAATGGACTCTAAACATGAATGAAAACATCCGTAAGATATTCCTGTCACCTTCCAATATGTATACACCGTAGTTAGAATTACTGGTTACTAAACGACTGTATTTACGGTGACATTTTATATATATCGCACAAATTACATCAAAACGCATTGTGGAATGTTTAAGCTGCGAAACCTTTCCCAAATATCACTTTGTAGACGTAATAAATGTTGATCTAACGAAAGATGGGAGATTAGACAAACAAACATTCGTTTACTAATTGGTTTCAGTGAATGAACCTTATCATTTACGGGCAGTTCAGAGTACAATCGTCGAACTTCAGCATACGCGGCTTGCTTTTCGTCTGCTGTGAGTTTCTTCAAATGACGCCGTGATGGCCATAGAACCGTGGCAACGTAATGGATAGCCCCAATTTTGCACTTCTCTGTGATGAAGTATGCTGCTCTCCTTTCTGTTTTCGCCATGAGCTGAAAAGGAAACCCAACATACATAACTGCACTCTAATAATTCAACAGTTGTATAAGGGATCGTAACCTATAGAAAGTGTTCTTACCTCGTTGTCACTGTCTATTGGTTCACAATGATGTAACAGACTCTTGTACCACGGCAGCACACGTTCCAGCGTTGAGACCTTTGCAGTTTCCAAATCCAAACTCGCTTCTTTAAAGGGGGTTAGAAAGCGACAACGTCTCCTACGCATCCTTCTTGGAAGGTTTCTAAGAGTGTCGATTGCCCCCGGGATTCTAGTAGATCTCGAATATCGTCGATTTGACTTATGACGGAATTGAGCATTAACAGTATACTGTTCCACCGAGTTACAGCTTCTTGCTTCACAGAGTGCCCCAGACGCCCCGAGTGACCCGATCTCTTCAAATAGCCCACTATAGCTCTTGCTTATAGTAGACACGACAGGATCTCAGGGGCTTCGTCTTCTAAAAACGTCTCTTGAAATGTGTGACGAAGCGCAGTCATCAAGCAGTGATCAAAGCAAGGCAAACGGTCGTAAGATTCAAGTGCCTTCTTCATATTAGCTCCTTGGTCGGTGACAAAGTAACATTTCGTAAGATCATTGTTGTTAATTCCTAACTCAAGCATCCACTCTTCGAATTCGTGCCGTATGTTCTCTCCTGTCTTAGGTACGTCCGGAAACTCGGCTGTTATCAAAACAAGCGTTTCTAGCTGCCACTCATCATTCACATAATGCAACGTCACAGTCAAAAAATTTCTCTTCTTGTAGTTATCAGACCACAGATCAGCGTCTAAAGCGCACATTTTGTTCTTTAAGGCACGTATTAGCTTGGGCACTATTGTCACCCGTATTTTGTCTGCCTTTTCTTTAATATGCCGTGATACAGTGGTAGGGTGCGGAAGAATGTCTTCTATACTGACTTTGCCATAAGTGGCTCCAACATTGATGAGCTCCTGCGAATAATTCTTGAAGCCAATCTTACTACAAGTATTTAACGGTAGCAAATCTATTCCACTCATATCGACAAACCTATCAACAACTTTCTTTATCCTACTTGGTACTGCAAGTGGTCGGTGGACTTCTGCTCCGCATTTACTTTTGCAGTGCCGAATCATACCTGTTGTGCTTGACTGGTATGAAAGTATGGTATCACATGTGGTACATTGCACGAAACCAGCAGAAGCCTGCGTGACAGGATCCACTACAAGTGCAAACGATTTCCAAGCTTCACTTTTCGCCTCCTCTTCCGGCATGTCTTTCTTCTTCAGGACTAATGAGCCGCTCCTAATTCTCTCCATAATACTTCTCTTCGTTCCATGAATGGAGCGTTTACGACCTATACTTGATTTATCCATAACGCTGTCTGCGCTGCTCAAAGCCAGGTCGTCAACTGCGTTTACACATGGTTTCTAATGCGATTCGGCACCGTTGAGAGCGCGGCGACTGTACTGTCACCGGCCGAGATTGTGAGTACGCTCGAGCGCCCGGCAGTGCTCGACAGTCCAACCGATAACCGAGAGGTGGAGGACAACCGGCCACATGGTGCATTAGACGGCCACAGCCGTATCGCAGCGTGGGCCTTTCCCAGCCGTCCAGCAGCGGCACGAAATGGGAAATGCTCGAGCGGTTGTTTTGATCGAAATACAGAGCTCTAGTCAAGAGCCGGTGAGCCATGGACCTCGTAGCAATGGGAACAGCGCCACACTCTTTGACAAACGTAGAGACCGTCATCGAGCCCCGGCCAAACTACGCCTCGCTGAGAATTCCTCACTGCTCCACGCCAACAGACCGACTGCTCAGAGCCAGTACGCCGACAACATTTAAAATAACTTGTCAATCAAAGTCACACAAACTGCACATAGTTTCACGAACGCTCGCGCGAAGAAGCAGACAATACTAACGGCAGTGACTGTACAATAACAGGGACGAATCACTAGTCGGCATACACCGTCAACACATAAGCCATCGCCGGCCAAAATGCACGTACTTCTGCAATACGACCGACCGACGAACAACCAAAGTCGTCGCGACTCTAATCATGTGCGTCGGCTACCGTCGAGCGAGTCATGGCGGTCCGGACCTCACTGCTGCCGCTCCCCGACTGAACATGTGCCGCATGCCAACTCAAATACTGCCAGGTCCGAATTGACTCCTAGCACATTGCAACTGACTGGTCGACACACGACGACCGGGAAGTCATAGCAGTCCAGCAAAGATAATACGGCAGGGCTTATATAGATAGGCGGTGCTGCTGCCCCTCATGGGCAGGCAAAGCAGCAACTCAGTGACACAAGTGAAACTAACTTAACGAGGTGTCAGTACGGCAGAAACAGAATGTTAAGTAAGAGATATCTGCACGAACATGAGCCACGCACGGCTCAACTAGATTTATTTACTTCAATGTGTTTACGCAAGTGCGATTCGGCCAACTGGATGATACTTAATCTTACTGCTTGCATGCACTGTTGGTTTTTGAACTGGCCAAACACTGGGAGATTTATGATCCGCTAATTTCACGAAGGTTTTCACTAACTATTTGTACTACTCAGGAAGCAATATTTAACATGACATGTGGAATAATCGGGTGCTCCCACAGACGTCCGTGCCCACCTCATCCACCATCTGCAGCTGTCTGAGGCCTGTCTCGCGTCGGGCGCAGTCGAGTGAGCGATGTTAGACGAGACGGACGTATTACTATGCGCTCGCGCTACCGGAGCACCTGCTCCGGCAGCGCCCGCGTCGGCCGGCCGCGGTTCGGTGAGGCTTGCTCCGCCGGCCGCCTCGCCATCAGACGGCGCACCTATGACGACCGGACCTGCCGTAGAGAGAAGTAATAGTACCCTTGCGGCAGAGCAGTACTTGGATGCCGATATCGAGTGCTATTCGGATGTAGATGAAGATACCACCGTGCAGGAGTTCGTCGACCGTCGAAGATCGGAGTTGCGGCGCAGAAGCAGCGCGGACGGCCACTCTACGTCGAGACGGCTTACACGGGACGAAGCGAGAGATGACGGTTTCCGACAGCCGCCGTTGAAGAAGCAGGCTAGGCCACGGCAACTCGTCGTCGCGAGAGAACTGGAGGTCTCAAACTCCTTCCAGCCAATGCAGGGTGAAGGGGCCACGCTAGAAGATGCCGCCACTTCCCTGGCAGAGCAGCAGCAACGTCGTGCAATGCAGCAGCGCACAGATGGCGCGGCACAGCAGCCGCAGCATGAGGGCGAGGTGCCCACGGATGAACAGTCTGCCCACGCGCCGACCACACCACGTCGGATAATACCGCCGATCATTATACAATTCTAGGACTCATACAAGGAATTACGTGATTGGCTTAAAACAAACTGCCGCCAAGGATTTACGGTCAAACAGTCGGGAGATGGCAATCTGAAACCTACGCTAGCATCTACTGAAGACTACATCTTGGTGCACGACATGCTTGGGAAGAAGGGCATCCCGATGTTTACTTTTCCGGCAGTTCCGCCGCCGACGATCAAGGCGCTCATCAAGGGCATCCCTACCACATTGGAGCATGCTGATGTCAAAGAGGAACTGGAGGAACTTGGTTTCGAGGCATCACTGATTGACCACCATAGGATGCCAGGAAACAACCAGAAAACTGGTCATCGGGTAGTCACACTACCGGATACAGCAGAGCATCGAGGCATTTTCCAACTGGAACGCTTCTACGACCTGGAAGTCAAGGTGGGAAAGCTCCAGAGGACCTGCGGCCAGACGCAGTGTTATCGCTGCCAAGGGTTCGGCCATGTTGCCAGGTGCTGCACAATGCCTTGGATTGGCGTCAAATGCGGTGCAAATCATGACAGCAGGACGTGCATCAGAGGTAGAGTCCAACCGCCGACCTGTGGACTTTGCGGGGGCGCTCATCCGGCAAACTTCCGCTCCTGCAGCAAACACAAAGAGGCCTGTCGTCGAATGCGCGGTCTCCCGCCTATCCTCAAGAAGACGACGTCCGACGGTCGCCGCCGACACCACCGCCTGTGGCACCGCCAAGGCAACGCCACCTTCAGCAGTCCGCCCTCAGCAATAGCCAGGAACTGATGATCTTCTGGCCACGCTGACTCTGATTGCCACCTCACTCGCAGCATCACCAACACGCTGGCACAACAGCCAGTTACCATTGCCGCCACAGTTGAGGCGACAATCAACCGATCCTTCCAGGCAGCAAAAGAAGCACCTGGTCTGGCGTGAGGTCAGTCGCTTGACGGCGCGTTTCGGCGCGGGCCCGCCCGTTGCCGGCGCGCCGTAAGGCACGGAGGCTCGCACTGGGTCGTATCGCTTTCCAGTCGGGCGTGCCGCGGCAGTCCTCACTCGGGGAAGTGAAGCGTCTCTTACAGCCTCTCCTTCCCAAGTAGCTCTTTCCGCCTTCCCGTGGTGCCAGACGTCAAGCTCGGCATTCTGCCTTGCGTCAAAAGGGAGAGCTGCGACCCAACCCGATGCGAAAGCGAAGGGTGCGTGGCACAGGGGGAGCTGTGTCGAGGGACCGAACACCAGTCCCTTTCTGTTCGCAGGGTACAGACCAGCGGTGCTCTGCATGCCGGCGACCTCGTTTGTCGGCGTGGGATCGCGGTGCGAGTCGGCAAGGGTGCTTCGCCGCGCCCCTGGGTAACCGGGGCGTGTTCTGCCAAACCCAGGAGGTGGTGACATCGCCTGGGCCATGTTAGATGGGTCCAGACCGCCGAACGACTGAGTGACCGACCCGCCACCTGAGTAGGAGTGGGTCCTTGGCCGAGAGGTGGAAGCTCGGGCTAGTAGGCGGCGAAGGACGAGAGGTGCATCCGCCTCTCCGGAGTGCGGGGTGCTCTTGCCGGAGAGCGTCGCGTGAAATCGTCGATGACGGAGCCACCGACGGGGACCAGTGCGCTGGCAACGGCGCGCTGAACCCAGCAGTTCGAGGATGCCCTTGGCCTTGGGGCGAGGCCGGTGGGCGAGCTGCATCAGTCCCCCCCCATGCCAGAGGAGCCGGTCCGGGGCAAGAGACGGGCTCCCAACCTTTTCACTCGTCAAATGAATCATGGCTGACCAAGAGACGAGTGATTCGAGTGTTCTCTCGAGGTGTTCGACACATACTGTTCCCACCCCTGAAGAGGGCCTGGGGCAGAACGCAGAAAACGTCACTGAATGGCATACTAGAATCAACCAACTGCTAGATTCTAGTATAAAGAACGGCAAGATAAGCAATACAGCAGTTCTCTCTATCAAGAAGGAACTCGCCGCCTGGGCTATCGCCAGTGCGAAGCTCGAGGGGCGGCTAGAGGAGTTAGAGAAAGAGAATGAACGACTGCGCAAACAGCCCACCAAAACGTGGGCAGGAGTGGTCGCACAAGCGGCCACTAAAATACAGACAACAAAAGAGACCATCGAAAAGGTGTCCAAAAGGCCCGACACGGCGGTCTTCTTAAGACCCCTTCCAGGCCAGGACATTAAAAAAGTGCAACAACTATTTACAACTACTGTAAACCCGGCAGCAGACAAAATTAAAATAAATAAGGTGAAGGCAACCAAAAATGTCGTAATTGTAGATGTTGCCACCGAAGAAGACCGGGATAAGATACTTAACCATGACAAACTTAAAAAGGTCGTTAAGTGTGAACCGCCCAAAAAGCGGAATCCCTTGGTGATCTTGTATGACGTGCCTACCACCATGAATGAAAATGAGATTTATGAAACAATATGTCAACAAAATTTTGAGGAAATGAGTACAGACAACTTTAAAAAAGAATTCAAATTGCGGTTCAAAACTGGACCCAGAGAGCGCGATACAGTACATCATGTAGCAGAAGTTTCCGGAAGTATGTGGCGTAAGCTCACCACTATGGGCAGAATATATATGGGGTTCCACTCCATAAACGTAAGGGACTACCTCGTAGTTCCCCGCTGTCACAATTGCGGGGACCTCGACCATATACACAAACACTGTGAGCGAAAGCCGGCTTGCTCCAGGTGCGGCGCTGAAGATCACACCAGGAAAACTTGTGGCAAAACAGGGATATGTATCCCCTGCGCAAGAAGAGGGAAAAGAAATTGTAATGCCACAGGAAGAAATTGCCCCACATACAGGGCTTTAGAGCAACGGCTTATCTCGAGGACTGATTATGGCTGAGTCCATATCAGTCAACAGGAAGCCTAAAAGAAAGTCCCCGAGTAAAAGGGTTAGGGATGCACTTAGGGCCAGCAGATTTAGGGAGTTCCTACAAGGAGCGACAAAAATCCAGACCAGACAGGTAGAGACAAAAGATGCTGGTGTACAAACGGACCCATGTGGGCAGACCAGTGCTCCCTTCCCCCGAAACCGGGGACTAAGGTCGCTTGAAGAACTAGAACGACCGCAAGGGCGACCTGTGGCAAAACAAATAGTAACTATGGATAAACAAAAAGTACAAGATAATACAATAAACAGTACAACATCTGATACAAACCCTCTCACACAAAAAGGTTCGGGCGTAGATCCCCATAGGGTATACCCCAACCTAGAACATGCATTACAACTTGCGCGACTGGAGGAGCCGGCGGTCCTCACCACAGCACTGAGGCTTGTGGTACGTGTCGGGCATGAATATGGCAGAGACGTCACCTTCCCGGTAATGGAGGCTGTCGATAGAATACAGCTGAAGACAATGAACCTTCCCACGGACTTCGGAGCCCTGCGTGACCTGGTCAAAAAGGTTTTCGACAGAAGAAACGAGAAGTTTGATCTTAATGAAATTTATAGTCAATCTGTCATCACAAATGGAAGACTAGCTCACGACTGGAGCAAGAACTGGCCGGATTCACACATCAGAACATATTACGCACGTGACCCATTTAAACGTAGGACAGATTAACTCTCATAATAGCAGATTAGTCATGCAGGAACTCCGTAAGGTCGTGGAGGAGAGGAGTCTGGATGTGCTCTGTCTACAGGAACCATACTCCCTGGCTGGGCGAATCCCTTTTGCAGCAGCTAACTGGCAAGTCGTTCACAGTGAAGCGGAACCCAAAGCAGCTATAATGATAATAAATAGAGCAATAAAAGCCACAGTCCTAACACAGTTCTGTGACGATCACTGCAACGTCGTGGAACTACAAACACCAGCTGGAGTACTGTGCATCATTAACATGTACTTCCAGTACGGACGAGGAATAGACGAATTCCTAGACAAACTTATGCAAATAGCCACGGCGTTGCGGGGACGTCGATGTGTCATCACTGCAGATATAAATGCCAAATCCCCCCTGTGGTTCAGCGGCACGCGAGATGATAGAGGAGAAAAGGCTGAGGAGACCATCATGGCGTTACAATTGCTTGTCGCCAACAAGCGAGGTAATCCACCCACCTATGTAGGAGGTGGGGGCGAGGGCACAAACATTGACGTCACATTGGTCACGCCCAATCTCGCCACCACATTAACCAATTGGATGGTCTGGGATCAGGTGACAACCAGTGACCACAACCTCATTACGTTTTCATTAGGTAACGAAGAGTGCCGCTGGGACATGGGGTGGGAGACACAGCTGAATTACAACAAGGCTGACTGGGACCGCCTGTCACGGGAGTGTGAAATACCGATATTGCCGGATGGTGACGAAAATGTCAAAGGATATGCTGAGGAATTGGTGCAAGCGGTTGTCAGAGCGGTAAAAGCTGCCGTACCAACCAGGAGGAGAGCCGTAGCGGCCCCCCCGTCGCCATGGTCTACCGAACTCGGACAGATGCGCCAGTCTGTACGGAGGGCTAGGAGGTACTACCAGCGGAGTGTCGTCTGGGAGGAGAAGCAACGCTGGTTGCAACGATACAGAGAAGAGAAGGAACGCTTCCAACAGGAGCTTAAGGCAGTTAGGCTACAGAGCTGGGAGAAATATGTAAGAACACAGCTAGCCATGGACCCATGGGGCGTACCGTACAAGTTAGTACGGGAAAAGATCAGATCACCCATGGTGCTGTCTACCGTCAGGGATCAGGGCAGGATGACAGAGACCTGGCAGGAAACTGCTGAGGTCCTGCTCCGCGTCCTGCTGCCTGACGATGACGAAAACGATGACTCCGAGGCACAGCAACAAATTCGGAGACAAGACCTAGAAGAATATCAGAACAACAATGTAGTATATCCCTTCTCTGAAGAAGAAGTAGCCGCTCAGATAAATGCCCTCAAAAGAGGCAAGGCTCCTGGCCCAGACGGCATCACCGCGGAGGTGGTGCAATTCCTGGCCCCCCAGCTGGTAGCTCCTCTCACAAAGTTATATAACGAGTGCTTGAGGCTCGGGAAATACCCCCAAATCTGGAAAAGAGCAACAGTGGTGATAATTAAGAAAAGCCCGGATAAAGATCCACAAGAAGCAAAGTCTTATAGACCTATTTGCTTATTAGACACACTGGGGAAACTTTTTGAGAGGCTGCTGGCAGACAGACTGGCAGCACACAGAGTTTTGTGCGGGATGAGCGACAGACAGTTTCGGCTTCAGAGCTGGGAGATCGGCGTCTGACGCCATCGCCCTGGCTGCGGAGGTCTGTGCCGCTACCCCGCACAAATACGTGGTCGGCATCATGGTAGACATCAGTGGCGCCTTTGACAACCTGTGGTGGCCCTCCCTCTTCTCTCGCCTGCGTGAGAAGGAGTGCCCGAGGTCGCTATATGGTTGTCTGAGGAGCTATTGTGAGAATAGGGAGGTCTGACTATCGTCCCCTAGCGGAAGAATAAGTAAGAAGATTACCAAGGGCTGTCCACAGGGATCGGTCCTGGGGCCACTCTTTTGGGACATTAATATGGAACCCCTCTTGGACAATCTACAGAACAGTGACGATGTGCTAGAGGGCATAGCCTACGCGGACGACCTCCTCCTGCTGGTTGGCGGCCGTAGCCGCGAAGACCTAGAGCCGAAAATTGAAAGGGCTATCTCCATCTTGAGTACATGGTGCCATACGACCAAAATGAAGATCTCACCAACAAAGTCCACTTACCTACTCTTGAAGGGACAACTAGTCAGGAATCCGACAGTGAGAATAGATGGCTTGCCAGTTCTCCGACGCCATGAAGCGCGATACTTGGGAGTAATCGTCGATGAGAGGTGGACTTATGCATCACATATTGACACTGTCGCACATAAATCATTAGAAACACTAAACAACCTAATATCAATTGGCCACAAGCGATTCCATCTGCCACCAGAATTGATCAAACTGTATCACAATAGTATATTGACATCTATTGTAGGATATGGGTCAGGAGTCTGGGCCCACAGGCTCACGAGGGTTATGCCTGCCATGGCTGTGAGAAGAGTGCAGCGAAACATGCTTCTTAGATCAGTAGGGGCATATAGAACAACACCGGGCGCAGCACTAACGGTATTAATGGGGCTTTGTCCGCTCGACATTAAAATTAGAGAACAAGCGACATGGTACTGGGTGAAGAAGGGAAACAGGGAGAAAATAGTCGATCTAATGGGGATACATGTGGGCAATAAACTGGAAATAAAACGCAGGGGGGAAGAGCTTTGGCAACAACAATGGGACAATGAAGAAACCGGTCGCAGAACATATGAACTGCTGCCCAGCATTAGGGATAGATTACAATTAAAACATTTCACACCATCACGAGGACTGCTGCACTTCCTCACAGGTCATGGACCCTACCCGGCATATTTATGCCGGTTCGGGAAACGGGCTACACCGGCGTGTGACTGTGGGGCCACACCGGGCACCCCAGAACACGTGGTGTATGAGTGCCACCTCTTCGACGACGTAGCAGCGCAATTACGTCAACAGCTACCCAATTTTGACACGTATCACCTGCTCAGGCACGAGGACCATTTCCCAACTCTAAATAAACTGGCGAATGAGATATCACTTAAAGTAATTAAGGAATATGTAAGGAACAACGATTAGATATCATATACCGAACTTGACCCTGCGCACCTGTCCTGTTTCCGCCGAGGCGTGGATTGGCCAGCCGCCTCACGGCTGGAATCCGCCACGTCTAGGATTAGGGGGAGGGTGCGCCCAACCACCGATCTAGACACTCACCAATTTTGACTCTAGGCTAAGTTAGGTTAAATGTAGGATAAGCTAGGATAACAAAAATAGTATAGTACTGCAGCGAACAACAACACCGGCCAGCCTGGTGCCAGGGGCACGTTCACCGGGATTAGCTCGGTGAACAGGGCCACCAAGTAGGTTTATACAACGCTGGCACACCTGTAACGCTGCAGGTAGATGTACATTAGCATAAGAAGAATGAAATAGCATAGAAATAGTACAATTGATAATTGAAGTGCCCATAGTGAGAATAAGGAAAACTAACATAGAGTAAGCTGTAGTATTAACATTAGAATTGTATAAACTAGGACCCACTAATTATATAAGGTGGTGGGTTGATATGTATCATATATATTGAAGAATAAAGAATTTTTTTTAAAAAAAAAAAAAAGAAAAAGAAGCACCTGCCACCGTCAATCATGGCCAGCAATAGACGGCTTGAAGACTTGAGGATTGTGGCATATAATGCCAATAGTCTCACACAAGACGTGCCTTAACTGCAACAATTTCTGACGGACTTCAACATCGATATATGTATGGTCGGTGAAACGTTCTTGAAGCCAGGGATTCGTAGCAACATCCCTAACTACTGTTGCTACAGGACAGACAGGCTGACAAGAGCAGGGGGGACGGCCATCTTCTTACGAAGGTCTATGAGGCATCATGAGATACAACCACCGGCATCGAGGCAACGGCAGTCGTCGTGGAAACGAACACGGGACCCGTCACCTTTATTGCGGTCTATCGAAGCCCGAGAAGAGTGCTGGACCTAGAAGATGCTAGAACACTGCTTCGCATGCCTGGACGCCTTTTCATCGCTGGGGACCTGAATTCCAATCATGCAGCCTGGAATTCTCAGGCCACCAACTGGAGTGGACGCCATCTTCTCCGTGCAACTGAGGAAGCACAAGCCTACGTTTGTGGCCCTGATGAGCCCACTTGTTACCCATCCAATGGTCGCCCGGACATGATTGATGTGGCCGTAACCAAGGGTCTTCCGCAGCATCTGACAGCAGAGGTGGTTCATGCACTGAATTCCAACCACCTCCCAGTGCTCTTCACCCTCCAAGTTGCTCCGGACAATTCCACCAACCGCCTCAACTACAGAAGAACGAACTGGAAAAGCTTCAAGGACCAGGTTACCCACTCCGTTGACAACGTGCGTGCTGCAGAAGACATCAACGAAGATTCCATCGACCACTTCATTGCTGACGTCACGAATGCGCTCGTCCATGCTACGCCTCCGTAGAAACCTACTACCATCTCAACACCAGGACTGCCTCAAGACATCTTGGACACAATCCGGCTGCAAAATCGTCTGTGTCGTGAGTGGATTACCAGGAATCGCGACCTCAAGCAGCACATCAGTCTCCTCCGGCGGGACATTAAGGCCAGGCTCATCGCACATAAGAGTCAGCGATGGGCTGAGAAACTTCGGTCATTCACGCCTGACCCCATAAATTTTCAGTCCATCCGATTCTTCACGAAACGACGCACCCGGATTCCGCCCCTTGCAACAGATGCTGGTGATTTCTTCCAGCCCGGAGATAAGGCAAATGCATTGGCTGATGCGTTCGAAGAAAACTTTCGACCGCTCAACGAGGGTGTGGACCCACAACGAGTTGTCAAAATTGAACGTGATGTGGAGGTGCTGCTCCAAGAAGAGGAGGAGGAGGACGAACCTATCCCCTCCATCACACCTCAAGAAGTTCACGAGTGCCTGCAAACAGTGCCTCCAAACAAGGACCCTGGCGAAGATGACATCCCAGGCTTGGTCCTGAAACAGCTGCCCTGGACGTCGATTGTACATCTGGCAGCCATCTTTTCGTGGATTCTGAGAACTGCAATCTATCCACGCACCTCGAAGCACTCCATCGTGTTGGCAGTACCTAAGCCTGGGAAAGACCGCCGCCAACCATCCAGCTATAGGCCGATCAGCTTGCTACCACATCTCAGCAAGCTGTTCAAGAGGCTCTTGCTTCGACGGATGCAAATCCACATCGACGCTGAGGAACTCATGCCGCCAGAACACTTCGGTTTCCGCAGTGGCCACTCCACCACGATGTAGATCCTCCGAGCCATTGAATATATCGCCAAGACATTCAACCAGCGAGACTATTGCGGGACAGTCCTCTTCGATGTCAAGAAGGCATTCGATAGCGTGTGGCATCGGGGGCCATTATGGAAAATACACCGTCTGCGCTTCCCGAAGGCCTACGTCCGACTGATAGCGTCCAACCTGGAGCAACGAACCTTCACTGTACGAGTCGAAGATCAACTCTCTGCAGCACGCCCTATCCGAGCTGGCATACCTCAAGGCTCAGTCCTCAGGCCGGTACTATACTGAGTGTTCACATCGGACCTGCCAACACCTCCACAGGTCGAAAAAACTGTTTACGTGGACGACACGATGTTGTTCTCCAGAAGTCGCTGGCGCGAGGTGCTGATCCCTCGCCTTCAGGCAGCTTGCCACGCCTTGCAAGATAGGACTGCGAAATGGCGCATTGTGTTTAACCCAGCGACGACACAGGCCATTGTCTTCACGAGGAAGAGGACTGCACTGGAATGAAGACTCCGCCTCTATGATGTTGAAATTCCATAGAGTGACACCGTCCGCTACCTGGGGATCCTCATGAATAAAAGGTGGACGTGGAAGCCTCACATTGAAGACTTGAGGATAAAGGTCATCCAATGGATTGGCGCACTCTACCCATTCCTAAAGGAACAATCGAAACTGTCGCCAGAGAATGGCCTTCTCGTATTTCGACTCTACCTACGACCGCTGTTTGATTATGCGTGCGAGGTCTGGGGCAGTGCAGCGAGGACACATATTCAACACCTCCAGTGTCTGCAAAATAAGATCCTGAGATGGGTCGTCCATGTGCACTCGCAGTTCCCTCATGGATACCTCCACGAGGCAGCCAAAGAAGACGAAGTGCTGGAACGGCACAAGAAGAACGCAAGACGGTTTTATACCTGGACAAGGACTTCTACGAACCCTCTCATCAGGGAGCTAGGAACTCCAGCCAATCCCAGAAACCGCTACAGACGACAATTGGCCATGCTAGACCGATGAAGACTGAAAGCAGAAAAGCACTGCCATACCCCATCATGACCTGAAGACCAAGAAAACCCCAAAACTGATGAAACCACAACGTCCCGCACCCACAGATGTCACACAAAAAATAAAGATGATAACATAAACACACACCACCTCAGCAGAAGCAGAAAATGCCGCAAGGTAAACTCTGCACAAAGCAGCTAATTTAAGCGCCGACCTGGCGTCGCTTGTAAGCTGTTGTCTCTTCCCTGATGCTCCCTCGGACGTCCGCGCCCCACTTGGTCTCCATCTGTGGCAGCTCTCTGAGGCGTTTCGTTCGCGGTCCGCGCCCACCTCGTGCTGCACCTGAGGTGTCGGCACTTCCCTGGTGCTCTGACAGTCGTCCGTGCTCGGCTAGACCATCATCTGCGGTCGTGGCGGCTGTCAGAGGCCCGTCCTGCGTCGGGAGTTGCGTTCGCGTTCCGCGCCCGCCCTGCGCTTCTCCTGCAGTGTTACTACTTCTTGAGGAGTTTCTTGGTTCCTTTCTTTGGGCCCTGATAAGCTCCAGTGCAGGACTCCACGCCGAGCTGAGCTGGTAACCGCTGTCTCGGTTTATTAGGTTGTCTGTGACCTTGATCTCGATGGCCTCCTTTATGACACTATCTCAAAATCTTGGAGTCTGTGTCACAATGTTGGTGTTGTAGTAGTCCATTGAATGACCAAGCTCCAGAGAGTGCTCCGCTATGGCAGATTTGGTTTCCTGTCCGAGTCTGGCGTGCCTCTGGTGTTCTTTGCACCTGATGTCCACCGTCCTGGTTGTCTGGCCAATGTATGATTTTCCACACTGGCACAGGATGTTGTAAAAGCCTGGTTTACGTAGCCCCAGGTCGTCCTTCACACTCCCTAGCATTGTCCCAATTTTTGAGGGTGGCCAGAAGATACTTCTTATATCATATTTTGAAAGAATCTGCTGATCTTACAGAAATAGGTCCAGCATATGGCAGGTATGCCACCTTCTTCGCCTCCTCTGGCTCCTCTTCTGTACCCTGTGGTTGGCTGGTAGCACAAAGTGCCCTTTGGATGTCTGTGGAGGAGTATCCATTTCTGCTGAACACCAGCTGTAGATATTCTATCTCTGAAGCCAGACTTTCCATATCCGACAGAGCCCGAGCCATGTGAACTAATGTTTTCAAGACTCCATTCTTATGTGCCGGGTGGTGGCAGCTATTGGCTTGAAGGTATAAGTCAGTGTGGGTAGGCTTACGATACACACTGTGCCCCAGAGTGCCATCTCCCTTCCTCTTGACCAGGACATCCAGGAATGGGAGCTGTCCATCCTTCTGTAGCTCAATAGCAATTTTTATACTTGGGTGGCGTGATTTTAGATGTTCCAAAAAGTCATCTAGCTTCTCCCTGCAATGGGGCCAAATGACACAAATACTTTTCCATGAAAAGGTTGGCTACCACTGCTGATAAAGGGCTGCCCATTGTAACTCCTTCCATTTGCTCATAAAATTGACCCCCAATAAACAAAATATGTTGAGGTCAGTACACACTTGAACAGGTCGGGCAGGACACCATCGACCTTCTCTCCAATGATATTGAGTGAATCAGTGAGTGGCACTCGTGTGAAGAGCGACACCACATCGAAACTGACCATGATGTCAGAGTCCACAGTGTGCAGCTGCCTTAGCCGTTGTAGGAAGTCCTCCGAGTTCCGAATGTGGTGTGCATATTTGCCCACATATGGTGCCAATATCTTCTTCAGGTACTGTGCAGTGAGGTATGTTACTGCCCTGATGTTACTGACAATAGGTCGAAGAGGGACCACTCCTTGTGAACCTTGGGGAGTCTGTAGAGTCTGGCTGGTACAGGTTCTTTGGGATGAAGCTTCTTGATGACTTGTTCAGGTAGACCTGTCTCTTTCAGCAACTTCCGGGACTTCCCGTCCACCTTGTCAGTGGGGTCGCCATCTGGTGGTTTGTAAGCAGGTCTTCCAGAAGTTGTTGCACCTTCCTATCATACTCCAACTTGTTTCAGATGACTGTGGAGTTACCCTTATCAGCTGGCAGAACTACAACGCTGTCATCCTCCTGTAGCTGCCTGAGTGCCACCCTCTCCTCATTCGAGATGTTGGATTTGGGGGGCTTGCTCCTGGTGAGTGCCCTGAATATCTCTCTGCGGATGTCTTCAGACACATTGGAAGGTAGCGTGTTGGCGACCTGCTCAACTGAACTGATGAAGGCTGCAACAGGTATGCTTCTGGGAGTCACTGCAAAGTTGAGACCTTTGCTGAGTGCTTTTGAGGTGGTCTCATCGAGCTACTGGTCGCTCAGGTTGACCACTGTCCGTGTGTCCCTATCCTATTGTTCCTTCTTATGGCGCCCAATCTTGGCCTGTTGACATGCAGTTGATTTCCTCATGGTGCATTCAGCCAAGGACCACGAGGCACCATCAACCTGATCCCAGTCTTCTCGGGTTAGGGTAGCTGCTATGGAAAGGTGGGTGGTGGCGCATGTCATGCACTCTTTCTCTTACCAGCGCGAGGCTGGGGAAGTGTTTGATTCTGTTCGCCATTCTCCTGTTGACATGATGCTTGAACCTGGCGAAGACAGGAACTACATACCCCTCTCGGCATCTCAGATGGTAACTGAGAGAACTCAGCATCCTCCCCTTATCTCTGTCAAAGCTTATCCAGCTTCTTGATATTAAGGTACATCTCCTGCCTGTAGAGTCTTCTGATGTAACTCTTCAGGCTTTCCCGGCGAGATCTTGTCATGTGGAATAATCAGGTCTACTGCCGGATGTTTGTGTCGCTCTGGTACAATATTTCGGCCACGTAACTCGTTGCCTTCTTCAGGTTCTACCTGCCGTATTGGAGGATCTTGTCCAGTATTTATGCCCAGAGGGCGCTGGGTGCTCTCTACGCTGTCCGCGCCCACCTGGCGCTTCCTGTAATGTGTTGTCTCTTCTCCGGTGCTCCCTCGGGCATCCGCGCCTGACTTGGTCGCCATCTGTGGCAGCTGTCTGAGGCCCTCCAGCAGGGGCCCATCCGCTACTGGCGGGTATCTTCAACCAGATCCTTCACTGACATAAAGAGGTGGTGGCCATCCCCAAAGCGGACGAGGACCCGCGTGACGCCGCCACTTACAGACCCATCAGTCTGCTACCAGCTCTCTCCAAAGTGTTTGAGCGCCTCTACGCCAGGCGCCTGCTTCGCCACGCGACAGCAGGAGTGATACCGGACGAGCAGTTCGGCTTCCGGAGGGGTCACTCCACGGTCCATCAGCTGATGCACACCCTGCAGACTCTGGAATACCCAGGGGCGGTGTACCTCGACTTCTCCAGGGCATTCGACTCTGTGTGGCACGACGGCCTTGTGTACAAACTTTTTGTGCACGGGTTCCCGACGTCTCACGGGGTCCTACTGCGGTCGTATCTGGCCGACAGGACTTTCCACGTCCGCCTGGACGAGGGGACGTCCACGCACCGACCTATCCGTGCTGAAGTGCAGCAGTGGTCCGTCCTCGGCCCCCTGCTCTACTCCTTATTTACTGCCGACGCTCCTTGCGTGGCGCCAGTGAAGTTGGCACTCTACGCCGACGACACGGCGCTATTTGTGCGGAGTATGACGGCAGTCGAGATGCGCCGCCTGCTCCAGCGTGGATGTGCGGCCCTTGATGCGTGGTCGACAAAGTGGCGCCTGAAGCAGAATGCAGCGAAGAGCCAGGCAGTGGTGTTCACGCGAAGACCACTGCCACCAGATCTTCCGCCAGTCACCGTCATGGGAAGCCCCGTCCCATGGAGCAAGACTGGCCGCTACCTGGGAGTCATTCTCGATCAGAAGCTAACGTGGAAAGCCCACATAGAGGACGTCAGGGGCAGAGCAATAGGGCGCCTACGCGTTCTGTACTCTCTGCTCAACACGTCGTCCGCCTTGCCTCACCCCCCCCCCCCCCCCCCCACGGCATCACGCTGTACCTGGCGCTGGTTCGTCCAGTGGTGGAATATGCGGCCGTGGTGTGGGGCAACGCGGTCGACACACACATCAACAAACTGCAGAGAGTGCAGAACAGGGCGCTCAAGCTCGCTCTGCGCCTACCGAGGCTCTATTCGACCGCTCGGCTTACCGGCACACCGGCATCCCCTTCCTCCGCGATCGATTTCAATAATCGGCCCGGGTCTTCTACGAGCGGGCCGTACGGTCCGACAATAGACTCATTAGGGACTTGGGCCATCCTATTCACCACAGGCCAACCACGTGTTGGCCTGACCTGTTACGAGAATAATATCTCGCGACAGAGAAAGGACAACTCCCCCCAGATAACACCTCAGGCCAATTTGGACCGTGAGGAAGCCACTCCACAAATATAGGATTATGCAGGAATAGCAGTATATGCTTAGCCTTCTCCCATCACGAGTTAGGGCAGACTCGTATGGATAAGTGGCAGTGACAGTGACAGTCTGAGGCCCGTCCTGTGTCGGGTGTTCCGTTCGCGGTCCGCGCCCGCCTGCTACTGGTTGTAAGCAGTTGTCTCTTCCCTGGTGTTCCCTCGGACGTCCTCGCCCGAATTGGTCTCCATCTGTGGCAGATTTCTGAGGCCTGTCGTTTGTCGGGCGTTACGTTCGCGATCGGCGCCCACCTGGCGCTGCTCCTGAGGTGCTGGCACTTCCCTGGTGCTCCCCCGGACGTCTGCGCCCGGCTCGTCCACCATCTGTGGTCGTGGTGACAGTCAGAGGCACGTCCTGCGTCGGGAGTTGCGTTCGCGGTCCACGCCCGCCTGGCGGGCAGGTGGCATTCCTGCCATATGCTGGACCTATTTTTGCAAATATCAGCATAATTCTTTAAAAATATGATATAAAGAGTATCTTCTGTCCATCCTCCAAAATTGGGACAATGAGAGTGTGAAGGACGACCTGGGGCTACGTAAACCAGGCATTTCCATCCCATGCTAGTGTGGAAAATCATACATTGGCCAGAAAACCAGGACGGTGGACATCAGGTGCTAACAACACCAGAGGCACACCAGACTCGGACAGGCAACCAAATCTGCCATAGCGGAGCACTGTCAGGAGCTCGGTCATTCAATGGACTACAACAACACCAAAATTGTGACACAGACCCCAAGATTTTGGGACAGTGTCATAAAGGATGCCATCGAGATCAAGGTCACAGACAACATTAATAAACCGAGACAGCGGTTACCAGCTAGGCTCGGCGCGGAGTCCTGCTATGGAGCTTATCAGGGCCCAAGGAAAGGAACCAAGAAACTCCTCAAGAAGTAGTAACACCGCAGGAGAAGCGCAGGGCGGGCGCGAACCGCGAACGCAACTCCCGACGCAGGACGGGCCTCTGACAGCCGCCACGACCACAGATGATAGACGAGCCGAGCACGGACTACTGTCAGAGCACCAGGGAAGTGCCAACACCTCAGGTGCAGCGCCAGGCGGTCGCGGAACGCGAACGGAACGCCCGACACAGGACGGGCCTCAGACAGCTGCCACAGACGACAGCCAAGTCGGGTGCGGACGTTCGAGGGAGTACCAGGGAAGAGACTACACATTATAGGCAGCGCCAGGCGGGTGCGGGCGGCAGAGAGAGCACCCAGCGCCCTCTGGGCATAAATACTGGACAAGATCCTACAATATGGCAGTCTCAGGTAGCACCTGAAGAAGGCAACGAGTTACGTTGACAAAATATCGTGCCAGAGCGACACAATCATCCGGCAGTAGACCCGATTATTCCACATGTCAAGATCTCGCCAGGAAAGCCTGGAGAGTTACAATATTTAACATGTTTTGTAACATCAGTCTTGCTTCGTTATTTCTCTTGAGTAATTCGCCCACCCCTGCTATCCGGCAGTATTATAAATTTCTACATTTTGAATGTTAAAGTTTCTTTTGGAAACGAATTTGGCTACTTTATTTTGCTGCTACAGTTTTATCGTTAAATTTAATGTGTTTACTATTAATCAACGTGGTACTGTTTTATGAGTGTAAATTATTCTGTTTCAGAATACTCAGTACCAAAGGAGGTGTTTTTCTAATATATGTGAAATAAATCTGAGTTACCATGTAGTGTTAAAATAAAGAGAAAATTACGTTCAATTTCCCTTTGGCCCTGTCCTTCCTACCACAGACATTGGTATTGTGTACTAGCACTCTCCTTGGAACACATCACCGTTTCAGACGCTATTTAGAAGGCTACATATAGTGCCGCCACATATCGGAATTTAATGATACCATAAGGGCTGAAGCGGGGGTATGCCACGGTGTCTCAAAACAAGTTCCCCATTTTTTAAATCGTAACTGACCAAGAAAAGGTGTGTGGCATTACTTACTGAACGGTGCTTTCATATACTGTGGAAGACGTTATGTAAGAGCAGCCCTGGTTTGGAGGACACTTGTGTCTTCAAGATTCAGCTAGTCCAAATTTTCCAGACACAGTGTGGAATTTCAAGGTTTGGTAAATCTGTTTCGTGCAGTATACAATTATGATGATGATGATGTTTGGTTTGTGGTACGCTTACTGCGCGGTTATCAGCGCCCATACAAATTCCCAACTTTTGCTCAGCCCAGTCTCCCACTTTCATAAATCATGATGATGAGGGCAACACAAACGCCCAGTTATCTCGAGGGAAGTGAAAATCCTTGACCCCCCCCCCCCCCGGAATCGAACCCGGGAATACACAGTTGAAGTTTCCCCCTAAGACAACTGGTGCTCTTCAAGTTCATCTGTGCTAAATCTGCCCTCCTCTGCCTTGCATTGCTACTCTGTTCTACATGTGCGGGAGGAGAAGGAGGTCATTGCATCCCACTTACCACGGAAATGTTAAGGAATTCGAGCGGGCAGCACTTGTGTATGAGCATACAGAGCTGACGTTAAATGATAAAACAGAAAATTAAGTTAAGTAAAGACAATATATTTCAGGGTACAGCATAAAAGGAGCGGACCTAGGGTGGAAACTTACCGGATGTACGCCATTCTAGGCGCTTCAGTCCGGAACCGCGAGACTGCTATGGTTGCAGGTTCGAATCCTGCCTCGGGCATGGATATGTGTGATATCCTTAGATTAGTTAGGTTTAAGTAGTTCTAAGTTCTGGGGGACTGATGACTTAAGATGTTAAGTCCCATAGAGCTCAGAGCCATTTGAACCATTTTTTTACGCCATTCTCGGAGGAAAACTAAATAAAGTGGGCAACTGGAGCGGAGGCAGTTCATGTTAAGTTCTGTTGGTGGCCCATCATGGGGTGCAGAGCCAGAGGCTCTGCTTCCCAAAAAGACGTCTGTCCTGGTCGACGTCTGGATCACTAAAGAGGGAATCAAGTGTGTTCTGCTCTGCAGGAAACTCCAGCGTCCATACATGTGACCTGGCCTTCACAAACGCTATTGGCTAAGGCCGATGGTGTGGTTTCGCTAGCAATTTCAGCAGAGGGCTGAGGACGTCTGTTGTTTACAGCTTTAACTGGACAGGACTGCCTCGGTTCTGAAAGGCAGGCAACTTGTGTCACGTAGACACAGCCATAGTTACACTGGGAGAACACTTCCGAAGATCTGACTGTGGCCTTTGAAATAAATTTCGTTAAACAAATTCCCTAAATATTCCTTGTCTGCCGGCCATCCTGATCACTGTGGCGTGTATGTGTTCACAAACTTGATTCCCACACAGTTTAATGTTACTCCTCTACCGGTAACCAGTGAGCTGGTGGTTGTAATCAGTCTTTGAATAAGGCAGCTGTTCCAACTTGTCTGCCAGTGTGTATAATGACGTCATAGCCTGTAATGTTTAACATCTTGTTCTAGGTAACTCCCTGTACCACCAAAATATCGAGATACCGCGCTGTTACATATTATTGTAAGGAATGGTTTTTGCCTACGCTTTCTATTCTGTTGACGTTAACTATGACCACTTTAAGAGATTCTTTCAAATGCGTCAGGCACGTCTTGGGTACTATTTGCACAATCAATTTATTGAGCGTCATTTGTGTCCTTACACTCGCTTTTTGTTCCACTCTCTCACCGGATTTTCTCGTGTATTTGATCCTCCTCTATCCTTACATTTTGTTTATTTCTTATTGCATTTCTCTCGTATTCTACCACTGAACCGAAGTTTGCGACATGGTTCATCCAGTTCTGAGCAAATGTGGTTTCTTTATTTCTGATGCCTAAAAACTGTTACGGGTTCCAGTTGTAGCTCGTTGGTCTTGTAGTCACAGGATACTACGTTTTTCCGTTTTGTGAAGTGCTAATGTATGTATCGTTATTTAAACTTCCTTATAATATTTTTAACTCCTACCAGTTCTTGTAAGTGATATGTAAACTAATATATATATATATATATATAACATTCCAAGAAAAATGCTTTGTACAAAAAAGAAAAATAAATAAATATATCGGGGTCAGGGATTTTCTCTGTCTCGTGATGACTGGGTGCTGTGTGATGTCCTTAGGTTAATTAGGTTTAAGTAATTCTAACAATGGGAGGCCGCCAATTGTGAAATTCAGATTCGATTCATACTGCCCATAATAAAAGCTCATGGCCAGAGGTGTAATGTGGCAAAGCACCAAGATGCACTTCTCAGCCGTTGTCGAGAAAATTGACAGTTAAAAGAAACCGTTGCGGTGAAATACTCTTTACGATTTATAATTTTCTGCAGCGTCGTGGCGCAGCGGTAAGCGCTCGGGTTTGTAGTCCGAAGGTCGCCGGATCGAATCTCGCGCCATGCAATTTTTTTTTTTTAGTATTTGTTTTCTGTAATTCAAATGTGTGTCTATATATATATATATATATATATATATATATATATATATATATATATATATATATATATATATTAGTATTTGTTTTTTGTAATTCATATATATATATATATATATATATATAATTCCTGGCAATCAGTTGAAACAATTATGCATATAATAATGCATATAATAAGTTGTTGAAAGTCGTTTGTCGTGGAAAAACTGGCGACTTCGAACATCATTATGTTTTCCGCAAACAAAGTTGTATTTCACAAATGTTATTAATTGTCTTCATAATGTTAACCACGTATAGTTAACGGAAGACGTAGAGACGATATTCCGAAACGAATACGTATAGCGTAAGTCAAACGTTCGAATTAGAATAGCGACCCCACGAACACAAATTTGCTGTGGCGGGTATGAAATATAAACTCCGTTACTCGCTCGTTACTCTTGAAGGACAGTTGAATGGGCCGAAACGAGCCGCTGCATAACAGCGTAGTTACCTGCTAACTTCGAAAGAAGGTAGATACGGTCCCTAGCGCAACTTATAACATCGTCGAAAATCAGTGCGGACGGGAGAGCTTTGGTACACCCTGTTAAACAAACGGAAAAATGGAGGCGGTACAATTGGAGAGCGATCCGCCTTCACCAACATGCATAAGCAATTCATTAATAGTTTATTTATATATATATATATGTATATATATATATATATATGAATTACAAAAAACTAATAATAAAAAAAATTGCATGGCGCGAATTACGAACCCGAGCGCTTACCGCTACGCCACGACGCTGCAGAAAATTATTAATCATAGAGAGTATTTCACAGCAACGGTTTCTTTTAACTGTCGATTTTCTCGACAACGGCTGAGAAGTGCATCTTGGTGCTTTGCCACATTACACCTCTCGCCATGAGCTTTTATTATGCGCAGTGTGAATCGAATCTGAATTTCACAATTGGCGGCCTCCCCTTGTAAGTTCTAGGGGACTGATGAGCATAGATGTGAAGTCCCATAGTGCTCAGAGCCATTTGAATCATTTTTCTTTAAATAAATATATGAGGATTCTCTTACATCAGGCAATACATTTATTAGTACATGTTACAACATCAATTGTATGTTGGAATGCTTTCTTAGACATTTGCAAATCTTTTATTAAAGGCATTTAAAATCCATCTTTGCTACTATTAGAGAGGTGTCTTTTTATGCCCATGCACATTTCGTTTATCGACTTACATCTTCACTGGCAGCATAGTTAATATGTGAAATAAACACACATAATATAGTTTCTCTTAGGTAGTAGTCGTTTTTCTCTTTGGTAATAGTCGCGAAGACTGATTTTGAATATCTTTAACAATTAATTCAAGCAAGAGACGGATACTATGATCACGCAAACGTACAACGTGTATTTCTCTTGCTAATTTCTTTTTGTTTCAAGAGTCATTGTCTCCTTTCTTCCTGTTTGATTCAGTGAAGCAGTATTTTCGCTGTTTTTCAGTGGATATGCCATACATTGCCCTTCATTTTGGAATCACATGTCTTGATGACAATATCATTGGGTTCACTGCCTCCACCATCCAGTGCATGGTAATGTTTTCCTTATGCTACAGATAACATGCCATGCAACTTTGCATTAGGTCCCCACACAAAAGACGTATTCAAAAATATACTTCAAGTGCCTGTTCCAATTTCTTGATCAAGTAAACTTTTCTTTGCATGTAGTCACAAAGAAGCAGGTATACTTTGAAAAGGCCTGGAGACTCTGAATATGTCACTTTGAGACAGATGTTCTTAGATATTGCATTGTAATGTGTAGCAAGCAGCAGATAAGAAATTAGCGATTGCAGCCTCCGCCTACAATGGGGAAAGGCGATCATTAGGAATTCAAATTGTAAAGGACCAACAAGTCGGGTTTAATACGGGAAAGTAACAATTATTTAGTAATACGTAGTTTGAGGGAATCATTAGGAAGAATCACGGTCTAACATAATGTCAAATACTAATACTGATGAATGATTATATGCGTTTGAGCTTCTTTGTCACTGCAGACTGATAACTAATGGCCTAATGGGCAGTGCCACAGAGAAGCTATCCTTAAAGAAGGTAATAGTGGAAGATGGACGGAAAAAATTATAACTACGAGGGAATGGAGGAAACCTAATATGAAATGGATGAAAAGAAAATGTAAAGATATCGTAAAGAAAATAGCTATCGAAAGTGAAACTAATCTTGGATGAAATTGAAAGCAAGGCCATCAACGTTAAAACTGCAAATGGACTTCCACTGTTAAATGCAAAGGAGAGGACAGATCGCTTGAAAGAGTCCATTATTGCCTCCGTGAGGACAGGAAATATCCGCTTAGTTGAGAGAGGTAGAAATGGCGGCTGTCCATTTGGAAGATTTTGAGCATTCATTATTAGAGTCGTGGCTTGAAGCAGTTCAGGAAGACTTGAAACCACACAGGACAGAAAGGAATCGAAATACGCATTTAACGTTACCAATGCCATTGGGGGAAGCACCAACCCAAGGAGTACTGAGATTACTGTGTGCAGTCTATGGGACCGGCGACAAGCTGACTGATTTTCTTAAGAATAACTTCAATACAATCGAGTAGATACAAAATTCGTTTAAACATGAGAACTGTTTAAAATACAGCTAAACATCTCATGCACCCAGGTTGCTGACAGGAATTATTTACCAACTGTAAATTCTCAGAAAACTAGGTACAAAAGGCCGGATTCAATCAGGACGCAGCAAGAGAGACCAAAAGAGGGGTGCCCAGATTAAGAGGGGCTGAAGGCAAAGATGCAGTATTTTTCGCTACTGCTCAGAGTATATATGGAAAGTAACGATAGAAACAAAATTCAAGGCAAGCTGCAATAAACCAGTAAGAAGATGGATGACCCGAAACAAGGACACACACACACACACACACACACACACACACACACACACACACATACACACACACTGAAACCATTATATCGAACAATTACAGAAAACACATTTTCTGCTGTGTTGGTTTTATCGTATATGAATGTTATCTTAAATCTTTACTTCCTCCCTGTTTCGCTTTATTGACTTACAATATAATTAGATTGAGACTCTACAATAAGTATTTAGGATTTTTCAGCTTTCCTACAAAATACAGACTTTTTAAATTTTGCATTTCGTCTCGTAAGGCGTTACCATCGTACTGGTTTTGAAATATTCACCCAAACTTTTCCAATCCCCTGTCGGAGATTCAGAAGGGGAAAATTCAAAATTTTTGTCAGTGAAGAGATGGCTCTAAAAATGTTTCAATAATTGACTACTTTTCAGTGGACACATAGTTTGTGCCCTTAATGCAGCGGTTTCAGTTGTTCGTAGATGATTGTCCTCAGGTAAAACAATTTGGAAAAAGATCCTGTGTGTCACAATTTTATATTGATTCTCTAACGGTTTCGATTGATACAGTCAATGTTGAGGAAATAAACATTGTAAATCAATAGATTAACCATTTAATTCTATCATATATGAGCCATACAAATGTAGACACTCCATATAAACACGCTGCGCTTTGGCACAATTGACTATCAAACGTGCATTACTTTAGTTTGTCAAGGCACAGCCTGTTTATATGGACTTCGTTAATGCAAGGTAATATCACCGTTATAAATGTTCCTCTCATTTATGGCTCACATATGACGGAAATATATGGTTGTTTCAGTAATGTAACGACGTTTTTCTCCTTCAAGATGATTGCACCTACAGAAAATGGTAAAGAATAAAAAGAAAATTGTACAACTGATGACACAAATATGCTTTTTCTAAAAGTTTAAAGTGTCTTCCTCACGATGTTGATCGTATCTAAATCTCCCACCTTTAGGGAAAGCTTTCCACCTTAAGGGTAAGAGGGATGCTTAAGCATCTATCTTCTCCTCTGTCCGATTTGACAACTTCTTTGGCACAATGAGGCATCTCCAGTAGCTTTTCTACTTGTACTCAGAGTCGAAGCCGTTTCTACGATTTAGAAAAAATGGTTGAAATGGCTCTGAGCACTATGGGACTTAACTTCTGAGGTCATCAGTCCCCTAGAACTTAGAACTACTTAAACCTAACTAACCAAAGGACATCACACACATCCATGCCCGAGGCAGGATTCGAACCTGCGACCGTAGCGCTACGATTTAAGCCAGGAACCAGGACTTCCTGATTATCCATCAAAGAGGTTAACCCAGTTCGTCAGTTTCTGAGTCCCATTTTATTATTTTTTATCCATTGTTTGATTCGACCTGGTGTCAAATAAATGGTTGGTTCACTTCCTTTGTTTATACGACATAATCTTGAAGTTATGTTTACCGAACTGCGTCGTGTCCAAGTAAGTAGAGATTAAGATATCCCATTTACCAGTGGGTAGCTCGAATTTTAGTTTTGTGCTATGCTTCGTAGGTGGGAGAGGTAACCAGGATAAGCGCTGTGCGTAATTGTCGAAAACAGCCTCAGAACCTAACTATACTTCTTGTAAAACAAGTATGTGACTGACGTTTAAGAAAGGACGTTAGGGGTAATCGTCAGCCAATCACAGCTGTTTCTCGGACTTCACGTGCTCGCTATGGTACCTGTTGTTAGTAACTGTACATGCATTGACGTAGCAGGCGCAGCAGGTTATACGGGAAGGAAAGGGGAACCCATACCTGGAGTGATATATCGATTGCATGAGCACGCGGCTTTGTGACTATGTTATTCGAGATGTACCCGGCTTTGCTCCAACGCGTTGTGCTCTAAGCTAAACAAAGAAGCCTGAACTCAGTTTGTCGGATAGCTTAAATCATCTGAGAGTCTTATACAGCTGGATCCTTCCAGAGGCGGTACATGGGATATTAGATGGTGTCTTGCCAGATACACATCTGCCTATATTTGTTCTGTTTTTCGCTGGAAAGGCAATCCCCGTTACACAGGCAGCGCAACATACTGCAGCGGATATCTGTGCCCATCTGCACTCACATCACGTACCTCGCGGGTTCCGCAGCGTTCCAGAAGGTCGCAGGCAGCTAGGCTGCTTTACATACTGTATACTCCGGTTTCATTTCGTCCCCCCAAAACGTAGAGATAAGAGACGCTTCGTAATGTGTTGTCCCTCAGCACAGACTCTCTCTCTCTCTCTCTCTTCAAGGACTCTTTTCGTTTATTACCAACGTACTCTCTGTAGCTGGTACTTCTAGATTCGGCGAGATCTTTTACAGGAAATACCCCCTTACGGCAGACAGAGTTGACGCTTCTTGTTCTCTCCATTTGCATTTGAACCTTCCTTAATCTTCTGGCAACTTGATGAATTTTCTATATCACCCACCATTCCGAGATTATTTCTTCCTTTCTCATTTCTTTCGACCGACGAGTGTTCACAACATGTGTCCAGGCAACTTTTTTTTCTAATCTATACTACTATACAAAGACAGGTCGCAGTTTATCGTTTTTACTTAAAACGACCTAAAGATATCTACCGAATTACATTAGTTTTTACACAGTACTCTAATAAAGATTCAGACGGACGCAGGACACATATTGTTTGAATATGTATGCTACATAAATGCGTATATTGTATAAAAGCAATAGCAGTTACCAAAACCCTCTCAATGTTCCTCATAGACTTACTTATAATTTTTGCACAATACGCTAATAAAAGTCTGGATAGACGTAGACCACATATTTACGGTATATATGATATACAAATATCTACATATTATATGAACAGGATTTTACAAGAACTATTGAATAAAGATATTCGGTTTGCTGCTGCTTATACCTCCATATGTGAGCATTATGATGTATTATTTCGTTAATGGCCAAAGTTATGTGATCTTTGTATGGAAGTAAGACACTGTGCGAAATTCGAAAAGGTTTACGCTGAAATATGTGATTTAGCGCTTGGTGCAGATTACATAATACGTTGCTGTCTTTGAAATGCAGCTAACATACTGAATTTTGCTGTAGACTTGCGTGCAGGTCTCAGTGTGAACAGTCTCGAGAAAACTGATCTGATGTACCACACTCGTTTGTGATCTTGTGTGCCAGCAGTGAAATACGTACTACATTCCTCATATTTCATAAAGGGTTTGGAATATCGCAATGAGATGTTGGCAAATCATAACACGCAAAAGGAGAGTATTTTCCATATGGATATTATGCTAAAGTTTATTATCTACCTTGTTTCTCATTAACTACAGACGTTTCGATGAAGGAATGTAATTTTGTAAGGGCCATCGATAACTGCTGAAATGAGAAATGCTATGAGACTTGGAACAACATGAGTGAAGACATTACACGTTTATTTTTGGACCGAGGATGTGTTTGTTCATAAGTTACTCACCTTATCTTTTCTCTGTTTCTCACTTAATAGCCTTAACAGACCACTGTTTCACAATTCTCTCGTAACAGCGTCTGCACAGTATGTTATTGAGTTGGCACAGTGTAAACTCCGCTACGTTGAGTGAAAAGAAGCAAATTTTAACATGGCAACAAAAGAAATATGTAGGTTTTACTCGAAATTCGCCAGTCATGAAACCTCTCTGACAGTTACAAGTGGCTGACAAGCCAGGCGAAAATAAATCTCTGCTCTTATTGCCTTTTCTGGGGAATTTTAGAAATTTACTTGCCAAAGCAGGGGTGACAGATGTTTGAGTCATCACCGTGCTATCGTGGGGATGTAGGATCTCCACTTAATATTTACAAAAATGTGAGCGTAGGCTTCAGTTCCGAACGGCACTTCCCCTCCAGTGTTCACCACTTGCCCTGCAGCTGCTGCACGTAACCCCGCCACTCCCACTCTCCTCACGCGTGGCCTTGCCGACTCCGAGCTTACCGCCCATGTCGTTCCGAGCAGAGTTTATGGCTGTGCAGGTGAGCAGTGTTCGTGCTGCACGGTGCAGCGCGTTGAGTATGCAGGAGGCTTACTCTCGTACTTCTCGGAGATTAAAACGTCATGTGACACTGTGCCAGCGCATTAAATTCAAACTTTAGTTAAACCTGAATCTGGTAAGTCACACGAGACGTTAATTGCTCACCATACAGGGCTATTACAAATGATTGAAGCGATGTCATAAATTCACTGTAGCTCCATTCATTGACATATGGACTTGACACACTACACATACGTAGAAAAACTCATAAAGTTTTGTTCGGCTGAAGCGCACTTCAGGTTTCTGCCGCCAGAGTGCTCGAGAGCGCAGTGAGACAAAATGGCGACAGGAGCCGAGAAATCGCATGTCGTGCTTGAAATGCACTCACATCAGTCAGTCATAACAGTGCAACGACACTTCAGGACGAAGTCCAACAAAGATCCACCAACTGCTAACTCCATTCGGCGATGGCATGCGCAGTTTAAAGCTTCTGGATGCCTCTGTAAGGGGAAATCAACGGGTCGGCCTGCAGTGAGCGAAGAAACGGTTGAACGCGTGCGGGCAAGTTTCACGCGTAGCCCGCGGAAGTCGACGAATGAAGCAAGCAGGGAGCTAAACGTACCACAGCCGACGGTTTGGAAAATCTTACGGAAAAGGCTAAAGCAGAAGCCTTGCCGTTTACAATTGCTACAAGCCCTGACACCCGATGACAAAGTCAAACGCTTTGAATTTTCGGCGCGGTTGCAACAGCTCATGGAAGAGGATGCGTTCAGTGCGAAACTTGTTTTCAGTGATGAAGCAACATTTTCTCTTAATGGTGAAGTGAACAGACACAATGTGCGAATCTGGGCGGTAGAGAATCCTCACGCATTCGTGCAGCAAATTCGCAATTCACCAAAAGTTAACGTGTTTTGTGCAATCTCACGGTTTAAAGTTTACGGCCCCTTTTTCTTCTGCGAACAAAACGTTACAGGACACGTGTATCTGGACATGCTGGAAAATTGGCTCATGCCACAACTGGAGGCCGACACCACCGACTTCATCTTTCAACAGGATGGTGCTCCACTGCACTTCCATCATGATGTTCGGCATTTCTTAAACAGGAGATTGGAAAACCGATGGATCGGTCGTGGTGGAGATCATGATCAGCAATTCATGTCATGGCCTCCACGCTCTTCCGACTTAACCCCATGCGATTTCTTTCTGTGGGGTTATGTGAAAGATTCAGTGTTTAAACCTCCTCTACCAAGAAATGTGCCAGAACTGCAAGCTCGCATCAATGATGCTTTCGAACTCATTGATGGGGACATGCTGCGCCGAGTGTGGGAGGAACTTGATTATCGGATTGATGTCTGCCGAATCACTAAAGGGGCACATATCGAACATTTGTGAATGCCTAAAAAAACTTTTTGAGTTTTTGTGTGCGTGTGCAAAGCATTGTGAAAATATCTCAAATAATAAAGTTATTGTAGAGCTGTGAAATAGCTTCAATCATTTGTAATAACCCTGTATATTAGATGAAACGATAGTTGTTCAAATTGACACAAGAGCTTCAACCTCTATTAGTACATGGAATGAACATATCGGATTCGCGCAGTTCCTCCACCAGCTTCATGCAGATCACCATTCTCTTACACGGCTCTGCTACGTTTGCTCTCCCAGCAGGAATCTGAACTACAGCTTATAGCTTACTACGCTTAGACCTGGTTTCAAGCACTGAGGATACTAGGATTTCAGTTTTAGTATTAGGGCATCCGACTTGCTTTTTGTGTGAAGACAGTCCTTTGAATGAATTTCAGATAAGAATCAGAAGAAGATTTTGCATTGTTTACTACACAGTCCAGTCACAAAAGTTGTGACCATGGGCTGTTTCGAGTCAACGTGCAATAACACCTCACGGACCACATGTGGCAGCACTGGCAGTGAGTGGTATACAGGCCTAAAGCGAGTCAGGAGGAAATGGGAAACTGTGCCATCCTTGTCCGACTGGAAAAAGTGGGAGATTTATCTGATGTCCAAAGCGCTATGATCATTGGCTTTGAGGCCAAGGGCAGAAGCATTTCCAAAATGGCTGAGTCTGTGGCTCGGAGCACTATGGGACTCAACATCTGAGGTCATCAGTCCCATAGACTTAGAACTACTTAAACCCAACTAACCTAAGGACATCACACACATCCATGACCGAGGCAGGATTCGAACGAACTTGCGACCGTAGCAGCAGTGTGGTTCCGGACTGAAGCGCCTAGAACCGCTGGGCCACAACGGCCGGCTCCTACGTCTGTAAACTGTTCACATGCAGTTGTGGTTGAAGTACGCCGTGCATGGGAAAATAATGCTATCCAAAACTGCGCTGAGACAACTCTGATGCACCACGGTGGCCATAGATCAAAGAGGGAACGACGGTTGTGTGCGGGTTTGTAGATTTGCAGCTGTTTGGCAAGAGGCTGCCAACAGTGTCTCCTCAGCTACCGTTCAGAGAACCTGCTATATATGGGCCAGGCGGCTGGTCCATGTCCCCACGCTGACTGCTGTTCATTGGTGATGAATGCGGGAATTGGCACGCAAAGGCCGTAACTGAACGTCCACTGAGTGATGACAGCTGGCCTTTCCCAATGAATACCGTTTCATGCTCTATCGGACAGATGGCCATTGACGTGTATAGTGTGAAACGTCTGAAAGCAAACACAACCATTGGATGGGACCAGGTTGGAGGAGGGAGTGTAATGGTCTGGGAAGTGTTTTAGTGGCTTTCCGTAGGTCAGGTCAATATGGAAGGCACAATGGATCAACAAAAGTATGCATCTATCCTAGGGGACCATGTCCACTCTGTGATGCTACCATTCCCTTTCATAATTTTGAATGACCTGCGTTTGACCATGCGACATCGGACTTTGAAACGTTAACGGTCGTGTGCAGTAATTGCTCACTAAAAATGTATACCAAAAGTGCACTTTCGTACACTACTTTTCACTCAAAATACAAACACAAATAAGTATGATTTATTAAAATTTTCGTTGCGAGAGCAGGAAACGCTAATAAAACTGTTCACTGTTCCATCACTTTAGGCTGATTTTGGGATGTACTTTATCGTAACTCATTTAATAACTTAACCTCAAAATACTTGAATCTGTTATACTTAAGTACATAAACTATAATAACGTGAAGAAAACCCAAAAAGGGCGGTAAGTATATGTAATTATTACTGAGAAATCTGTTTTACGGTCTGCTTGTACTGGGCTGAAGGCTCACTTCGCACTATGATGATTAGTGCTTTAATCAGAAACTTGCAACACATTTATTTACAAGCTGTTACAGGGAGCAAAAGTAAGCAAAACTTCAATTTGCCGTTATGATATGATAATAGTAAACATAGTGAACGTAATTTTTATAACCTGCCTTAGTACTTGAAGAACAATTGGATTGTTGTCACATACAAAAGATGTACTTGTTTCAATGATTTTAATCACCACACTTCCTATATTTGTAATACGGAATTTGACACATTACCTTTTTATATCAATTTCTTAACGTAGTTCGCAGCTTGATGATATTTCAAATGTAGAAAGCTATTCCAGATTATATATTTACTTTAGTAATTGCTTTTCCATAGTATAACTTCGCTTTAGTGACTGTGAATATGGTAAATGGTGTTAGCTAAGAGCAACAAGAGTTTGAAATCACTCAAACTTTGGGAATAAAAACAAACACTCTATGCTGTACTAATAATATAATTATTCAAAAAATGGTTCAAATGGCTCTGAGCACTAAGGGACTTAACATCTGAGGTCCCCTAGAACTGAGAACTACTTACATCTAACCAACCTAAGGACATCACACACATCCATACCCGAAGCAGGATTCGAACCTGCGACCGTAGCGGTCGCGCGGTTCCAGACTGAAGCGCCTAGAACAGCTCGGCCACACGGGCTGCCCACAATTATTAAAACTTCATTATCACACAGGATGTAAATAGGCTCGCGACTTAATTTTCAGTAATGGTTGCTGCACAAATAATTCCCATTTTCTAATAACACTCAGAATAAAATATTTAATTGCCTGGTTGCTACAGTGAGCTATAAGTGTGCATCTATCGTACACGCTACGTAAATTTCCAAACAACTGTACCATTTAAATTTACGGTTTTTGAAGATAGATTTCATCACGTACAAGCTGCTGCACACTAAATAAGAAATAGCAACCAGTTTCCATTACAAGCCTTTCGATGCCCATATCACGGCTGGAATACTGCCTGCCCCTCATTTGTAGAAACAGAACGACAGTCAATCCTCCGTTGATGGCTGACAGCTTCTTCAGAAGTCGCAATACAGTGTCCAAGGCACTACAGAATCAGTTCACCATCTACTACAAAAGTAACTTTTGTATAAAACTATATCTAAGTATTCAACATTTTTGGCAATAATACATTCTGTATACAACAGTGGAAGGAATGCCTCATGTTACGTCATATTTTTGTACCTAGTTGACAGCACACTTTAGTACTGTTATTAGCACGCGATGTCACTATGCTTCATTTCATTCTAATGCCCCTAGATGGCATATGCTTACGCACAGTTTTAGTCTCGCCTTCGGACAGATGATCCACGCTGATTACGTGTTACCACCTAACGAAACGAAGATTGTTTTTAAGCTAAGGGAGAATCGATAAGTATTCGCGTATCGTTACAACCTTACCTGCAGTTTCTTTTTCTCCGGTAGGATGTCATCTGTCAGCAGGGCGATGTCACCTGCCATACAGGTAGCAGTGTACGTTCTTGGTTCGAAGACCACAGGATGAATTTTATGTACGCCGTTGGCCACGAACCCAGGCAACGGCCTTGCCGCAATGTATACACAGGCACTTGGATGGATGACAATACGGGCCGCCATGCGCTGTTGCCATTTTTCGGGGTGCACTCGGTCTCGTGATGCCAATTGAGGAGCTACTCGACTGATCAGTAGTGGCTTCGATCAAAGATAACCATCATAACGACTGGGAGAGCGGTATGGCGACCACACGCCCCTCCTATCCGCATTCTCAGCCGAGGATGACACGACGGTCGGTTCGTCCCGGCGGGCCACATGTGGCCTAATGACGGAGTGCTTTGGCCAGGAACCCAGTCGAGAATCTGTGAGACCATCTCGATCGCGCTGTTTGTGGCATCAGTTCTCAACCGAGAAACCTAATGCAGCTGGCCACAGATCTGACGTCGGCACAGCCCCACCCCACGGTAAGTGTCTTCCAGTACGCCTCGTCGCGGTCCGCACTGCAAAAGGAGTTCACTGACGGTTTTGAGAATTGGATACACTAATGTGATTGGGCAGTGCATAACACCAAGCAAAAGCGTGATTTTGAAAATCATCTGTTTTTTACATGACAGCAGTAAATCTGAAAGATGTGAAATGCAGTGGGATTGGATAAACAGATAGCTTCAGGGGCAACATTAACACGCGGGTTAGGAAGAATAGAACGTACCTTTTCTGTAATAACACACCACACACGTAATTTGTGATGCAGAAACTTAGTGATGATATTTGACAACAGTCTCTAAAGTAAGACAGGAATATATGAAATGGGATTCGAGTCGCCCCCGCCCCCGGTCCCCTTTTAACGAAGCAGAAATTATGAACTTCACAAGCCGAAATCGCATTCTGCGCAGACACGAAGATATGCGTGTCTGCTGAGTTTCACTTTCAAGAAAGACGGAAGATGTAACACATATAATGACAAGCTATTCCTGCCGTGGGGGGAAAATTAGGGAAAAATGCGTGTAGCCACAAATATTCATAGAAGGGTAAGAGGGAGTGTCACGCACTAAAAATCGCACTAAAAATCTCCACCGTTAGGATGTTTAATGATTATTTTTTTATGTTATTCTTGAAGAACTCGAAAATCGGGGTTTCTAGCGAAAATATCTCCTACTATAAAATGAAAATGCTTTAAATATCTACAAAGAAGATCCTATTCATTTTTCGTTTAAGATGAATGGTTTCCGCTTTGCTTGGGAATGGAAAAATCGCAGGTAATTGGAAATACTGTTTTAATGGTGTACAATTAACGCTTTTTGTTATATGAAGTAGATCAAGGACAAATATCAAATGTGCGGCGTACCATATCAAAGTACAGTACAGCCGTTGTAATGGATAAACTGTGTTCCATGGATGTAACAGGATTCGCTACTCTGTCCTGCAAAGTCACAAGAAGCAGTTACAGCGGGTTTCACAAAGTTGTATACGGATCCCCTGCAGTGCACCGTATGAATCACGGTTGTCGCAGTGCGCATACATGGCCGCCGAGCGAGGAGTGGGGAGGGGGAGGATGGAGCTGTCTTATACTGTGCAAACATATGAATTTCATTTTTGTTTTCAACACTTTTTAGAAACTCACGTACTGCCAAGAGCATGTGGTTACAATTTGAATTTCTTAGATATCTCCATTAGGGAGCGCAATTTCGTATGCTGTATCTACCTTAATATAATCAAAATGACAGTGAATCAAAAAATGTATTTCAGTAATACAGAAACATTTTGGTGTAACATATACAACCATACCTCTCATGCACTTAAAAAACAACAAGTGTTCAGAATCTCGAAAGTGTTCCGTCTTAAGCGAGTGTAATACTTTTGCATTCAATTCTGAAACAACATTTTGATCGCAAACCAAAAGCAATGACTTTACATGTGAGGACTAAATGCCCTTGCGAATCAAGGAGCCACAAAAATCTTGATTTGGGGATCTAATTTTCAAATCTTTTATAGAGACACTGCATCATACTTTGTGAACAGTAACCCATCTTTCTTACATACATTTCTCTACTAGGTATAAAAATCTTATGTATCAATATTTTCGTAATCTACTACGTTTGACGAAATTCAGTGTTCCATGATATATCTTGTACGCACTACCACTGTTGAGGAAGTCAGGTTCACTAGTACTAAGGGTTGAGAATATTGATGGCAGATATATCTTGCAATCTATAACATGAACCAACACCACCAACCACACTAACTAACATCCACAATTCCATAGTGCCGCCTCTTCTACAATGTGGATATCCTTTTAGTTCATACTGTGCTTCTGAGATCTTCAAGTCCTGTAATATACAAGCAGAATAATCACTGCTTTCTCGTATTACAACAAGTAACTAATAAGCAAAATATGTAGATTATGTTAGTCGTAGTGTTAGTGGTAGTACAGTAGTGCATATTGCACTTACTTTTTGCGACGAAAGTGATGATGATGACCATGATGATGACGGCGGCATCTCTGATGTTGCGGCCACCGCTCCATCCGGTGCAACACGTCTTCATGGTGAGTCAGCAAGAAAAATTGTGATTAGCAAGCATTAGTCAACAGCTTCTGTCTTTTTGACGTAAGAATCATGTCTTGGGTTTCTGTGCTTCGTTCAGCAGGGAAAAGATAGTCGTACTCAACAAACTCTCCACATTTGTGCCACAATTACGCGGTCACTTTTTTTCCTATGACTCATGTGTAATTTGGCAGCCTCCCCTACGGAAAAAACATCACCAACTGAACACTATGCACTTGCACTGTGTTATATATCAGGGTGTTAGGTGATCTGTTTCCATACTTTTTTTTGCGTCTACTGCAATTAACAGAAATTTCTCAAATGCAAATGCAGTTGAGCCATGTTAAACTTCAAGCAATAGTCAATGCATCGCAAGGCTAATCCTCTAAACAGTTAGCCTCCTTAAGCTGAGTTTACACACTAGCGAACGCAAGTGAAAAGGCATTCACAAAATTTCCACCACCGTCCATTGTCATTTGTTCGTAACTGTAGACAAGCGCTTACACTAGAGGAAACGGAAGAGAACATGGAATAAAACACACAGCTGATGAACGTAGCATTATCTTCTTTTTGTCATAAATAATACGCACATGAGATGTACTGTTTCACTGATTTTAATCACTGCAGTTCTGTGATGTGTAATACAGAATTTGCCACATTACCTTTTTGCATCAATTTCTTGGCGTAGTTCGCAGCTGGGTGATATTTCAAATGGAGAAAGCTACTGCTGATCATCATTTGACTTTAGCAATTGCTTTTCCGTAGTATAATTTTGCTCTAGTAACTGTGAATATCGGAAACGGTGTTAGTTAAGGACAACACAACTTTGAAATGACACTATACAGTTAGAGCCTCGATGTAACATCGTTATTCAGAGAGATTAATTTGCATGACTCAATGTATGATGAAGTAAGAGAAATGGAGTGAAGCTTCCGTGTCTGAACTTATACGTGAGCGTGAAGTGCGTGGATGAAAGACACTTGAACATGGGTGCCATAAAACTTACTTTGTGTTGTGCCTTACGGCAGGTCTTGTCATGTGGGAAGCCTCGTTAGAGAGGTCCACCGCATGAGCGTCTAGGGAAGTGATTCCAGTGGTGGTTTCCCGTTGCCTTCTACCGATGATGACGAAATGATAATGAGAACAACAAAACACACAGTACCTGAGCGGAGAAAATCTCCCACCCAGCTGGGAATCGAACCCGAGCCCCTTGGCGTGGCAGACCGCTGAGCTGACCACTCAGCTATCGGGGCAGACGCGTTCATAAAAACTTTCCTAAAATGATGCAAAATACTAAAATTGCCACTTTTACGTAACTGATTCGATGAGTTAGAAAACATGTGATCCAGTAACAAGATTAGGCAAGCGGCACACAAAAACACGTATACTTCAAAAACTGATATTTATGAAATTAATATTATTGGAATAGATGAGTAATATATTAACGGTAAGCATATCAACTGTACATGCAACGTTGAACTATTATGTTATTAACATGAATATAGATGTCACCTCTTTGATTCAAATCATAAAATCTAGCTTACCGAAGGTGTTGTGAAATAAAATTAGTAACTAATTTTTAAAAAATGTATATTTATCGATTTGTAGTTGGGCTTTGGAAGGTATACTGTCGTCGAAAGAAAACGATCTATTGACACATATTCAGCACGGATTCAGAAAATATCGCTCTTGTGAAACAAAACCTGCTCTTTATTCGGATGAAGTAGTTAGTGCTATTGTTGGGGATATCAAACTGATTCCACATGTTTAAATTTCCAGGAAGCTTTCGAGATCGCTCCTCACAAGCGACTTCAAATCATATTCTGTGCCAATAAAGTACTGTCTCAGCTGTGTGATTAGATTCGTGATTTTCAGTCAGAAATTTCGCAATTCATAACTATTGACAGATAGTCATCGACTAAAACACAAGTAATATCTGCTGGTCTCCACCGCAGTATTGAATGCCCTCTGCTGTTCCTGATCCAAATAAACGACTTAGGAGACAACCTCAACAGACCATTTCAGACGATGCTGTCATTTACCGTTCTGTAAAGTCATGAGATGTCCAAAAGAATTGAAAAATGATTTTGACAAGGTATAGTATGGGGCGAAAGATGACAATTGTCTATAAATATTGAAAAGTGTAAAGTTATCCACTTGAGTACAATCCATTAAATTTCGACTACACAGTAAATCACACAAATCTAAAGGCTGTAAATTCAACTAAACACCTAGGAATTATAATTAGAAGTATATTAAGTCATAACGATCGTGTAGATAATGTTGAGAGGAAGGCAAACGAAAGATAGCGTTTTAATGGTAGATAATTTAGAGATATACTTAACAGACTGCCTACACTAAGCTGGCTGGTCTTCTGCTACAGTATTAAATTCAGGTATGGAATTCTTAGCGGCCTGAAGTGAAGGAAGACATCGAAAAAGATCAAAGAAATGCAGCTGATTTTGCATCATCGCGAAATAAGAGAGAGTAGAGCACTTGCCCGCGAAAGGCAAAGGTCCCGAGTTCGAGTCTCGGTCGGGCACACAGTTTTAATCTGCCAGTAAGTTTCAATTATATGATACCCGAACTGGATCATTAAAATAATGGGCCTTTCTTGGCACCATGACCTTCTCATGAAATTTCAATCACCAAAATTCTCCTTAGGGTGTGTAAAAATTTTCTTGGCACCCATCTGCATAGGGATAAATGATTATCACTACAAAATAGGAAGGGCTAGAGCCCATGTGGAGAGATATAGTCGTTCATTTTTCCCGCGCGCTGTTTGAGAGCGGAACGGTAGAGAAGTAGCTTGGAGGTGTTTCGATAAATCCTCAGCCAGACACTCACTTGTGAACCTCAGAGTAATCATATAGATGTAGATGTAGATTTATAGTGTAATAATGCGATATGAAATGAAACTTAAAAACCTGAAAGAGAAAAAGTCCGGTGAATTGAAAAAATCCAGTAGACTATCAACAAATATAACCAAAATTAAAAATACTCGAAGTGGACGAACAGGTTGTATCGTCCGGAAAAAAAAGCTTATTAGATCTGATGCCACATACAACACTTTCCGCTGGTGGCCGAGCGGTTCTAGGCGCTTCAGTCTGGAACCGGGCGACCGCTACGGTCGCAGGTTCGAATCCTGCCTCAGGCATTGATGTGTGTGATGTCCTTAGGTTAGTTAGGTTAAAGTAGTTCTAAGTTCTAGGGGACTGATGACCTGAGAAGTTAAGTCCCATAGTGCTCAGAGCCATTTGAACAACACTTTCATTGCTTACAAAACACATATAAGAGCACGTTAATGGATATATTTCTTCGCTTTGACACTTTCTAATATTTTGATGTCGAGTAGCATTACTGCAATTGAACGAAATTTGTTTTGATAACTACAACTTTTGCCGAGGTGACCTAATGTGTAGCCTAGGACCAACAAACGACTACATCTTAAAAAAGAAACCAGCCTCAATTCAGCCTGTAGAATCGACTTTCAGGAGCCTATCGCTGAGCCAGGCAGTTCTTGTGTCTCCAGGTTGTTACAATGAACGCTTTCAGGTGAAAAGGACTACTGAATTGGTAGCTCTAGCCATTTGGCACTGTAGGACTCTCCGGATGCTCAAGACGTTTCCGATTTCCTTTCAGTTTAGAAATTTTATAGTATTTTTTCCCTTTCTTCTAACACATAAAATGGGATTTTCTGATGAAACTGAAGCATTTGCTCTGTTAAATTAAATAGAGTCTCCTGTGTCCCGGCGGAGGTTCGAGTCCTCCCTCGCGCATGGGTGTGTGTGTTTGTCCTTAGGATAATTTAGGTTAAGTAGTGTGTAAGCTTAGGGACTGATGATCTTAGCAGTTAAATCCCGTAAGATTGCGCACACATTTGAACAAAGTCTTCCGTGTTCGTCAGTGTCTACTGCTACCGCTCTGAATGTATAACTTGCAGGTTGAAAATGGTTCAAATGGCTCTGAGCAGTATGGAACTTAACATTTTTGAGGTCATCAGTCCCCTAGAACCTAGAACTACTTATACCTGACTAACCGAAGGACATCACATCCATGCTCGAGGCAGGAGACTGAAGCGCCTAGAACCCCTTGGCCACACCGGCCGGCAACTTGCAGGTCTTCACCGGTGTTCTTTGTCCACACACAAACGACAAACTGCTATTGAGATTCCGTTGAGCAGTAAGGTTGGTTGGTTGTTTCGGGGAAGGAGACCAGACAGCGAGGTCATCAGTCTCATCGGATTAGGGAAGGACGGGGAAGGAAGTCGGCCGTGCCCTTTGAAAGGGACCATCCCGGCATTTGCCTGGAGCGATTTAGGGAAATCACGGAAAACCTAAATCAGGACGGCCGGAAGCGGGATGAGCAGTAAGGGGTCGTTGTTCAAGAGGTTGGTGGCACATGATCGACACGTATAAAACTGCCGTGCTTGTGTTTTACTGGAATCGGCGCCGTAGTGTATTATATCAGTTCCTCTCCACAGCTCTAAAATGGCTATAGGAGGAAGACAGAAAAAGGACGGGTGACACAGAATGCATATGTATGGACTGAGCCCTGCAGTTTCAGAGGAATTCTCATTTGAAGTAAGAAATTTAAGGGAATCCCCTCTCCACCACTTGCATCTGGAGGAGGTTTGAAATTCCTCGGAACTACACTGACGGCCAGAAATACCACCGCATCCAGGAGGATCTGTGCGACATAACACATGCGTTTTTCTTCATCTGAAGTTATGCACTCGAATTTCGTGCCATGTCGTTCAAGAGTGGTGCTAATAGCACCACTATGAGGATGAAAATCGGATTTGCTTTAAATACACGCTGCAGCGGTCATGAGCGTTAGTTGCCTTTGGACGTGGTGAGCTGATGTTAGTAAAGAACGCCTTTGCAGCGACAAAGACGAGATCGTGTAATAGCACTACGAGACGCCGGATGTTCCTTGTGCGGTACTGCAGAAAGTCTTGGCAGTAGTGTAGCAGCTGTACTTGATTGTTGGCAGCAGTGGTCTTGACAATATACGGTTACAAGAAGACCGTGTTCCGACAGCCACGTGGGTACACAGAAGGAAGCCCATTGCAATCGTCGTATGGCTCTGGGACATCGAAATGCATCTGCAGCAGCAGTCTAAACAGCAATTTGCACCATAGTGACACGTCAAACTGTTACAAACCCGTTACTTGAAGGAAATCTCCGATCCAGACGCCTTTAAGGGACTGATGATCTTTGTAGTTCAGCCCCTTCAAACAACAAATCAACCAACAGGACGCCCTATTGCGTGCTTTCTACTGACCGCAAATCACCGCCATCTGTGACTTCAGTGGTGTCAAGCGAGAGCCCATTAGTGGGCAGGGAGAAGGTCTGTTGTGTTCTCTACAGAAAGTTTGTTCTAAGTATGTGCCAATGATTGCCGTGTGTTGGTTGGAAGGTGGGCAGTGGAGGACCTGCAACTAACCTGCATGTGTGCTAGACACAGTGAATCAGCATCTGGATTTATGGTCTGGGGTGTGATTTCGTATGACAGCAGGACCACTCTCGTGGCTACCTCAAGACCCCTGATTGCAAAACTGTACGTCAGTCTAGTGATGCGACGTGTTGTGCCGCCATTCATGTACACACCTTTGCTGGAGGCGTTTTTCAATTGGACAACGCACCCCCACATACCGCTGTTGTAACGTGACGGGCTCTAGAGAGTCTCGGCATGTTGCCTTTGCCTCTCGAACATCAGATCTGTCTCAATTTCAGCGCGTATGGGACATCATCAGATGACAACTCCAGCATTTTCCTGAGCCAGCAATAATCGTCCCTGAACTGACTGACCAAATGCAAGAGCCACGGAACTACATCCCGGATACTAACATCCGCCACCTGTACAAGACATTGTATGAGCGTTTACATGCTTGCGATCAACATTCTTGCGGTTACATGGTTATTAATGTACCAGCATTTTGACATTTACAACGGCTTATCTCGTTCTTGCGTTTAACTGTAATCTCGCAACGTTAATCATTTAAATAAGTTACCAAGACAAATGTGTTCACAAAATTTCATTACTGTATGTTAACAATTTTGTGGTGTAGTGATTTTTTTCCGTATGTGTATTTGTGACTTTGATTGTAGGAGGCTAGGATGTAAAAGTGACGCTTCCCTCTGAAGAATGTGTTGATGCAGTAATATCATAATTATGAACATTGTATACCTTTCAACCAAAAAATTTTACGTCGGACTAATTCATATTACGGTTAACAATCTTACAACTATAATCTGCAAATTACTTGCTGTAGCTCAGGCAGGCTTTTTCCCATTTTCATACTTTCTGCATGCAGCTGGAGAAAGAAATCATTTCACGGAAAAATACACTGAAACCAGACGCGCGTGGCAACTTGATATGTACGGTGAAACGGGTTTACCTGCACATATTTTTATAAGAAGTGCTTTAATATGTACACATGTCAGTGCGTTGGTTGTTTTTTCTCTGGTTCGAATACTATTCACACTAACACATCACAAACCTTACGAACTGATGTCTTCTGCACCGTCGTACCTCCACCACTAAGGGCAATTTTATGCCCACACGTCCACACTTCAAATGGATCAAATGGCTGTGAGCGCTATGGCGCGCTGTGGTACGTAACAGCTGAGGTCATCAGCGCACTAGACTTAGAACTACTTAAATCTAACTAGCTTAAGGACGTCACACACATCCATGCCCGAGGCCGAATTCGAACCTGCGACCGTAGCGGTCGTGCGGTTCCAGACTGAAGCGCCTAGAAACGCACGGCCAATCCGGCCGGCCGGCCGTCCACACTTCAACATCTGATCTGGTGCACAGGGGAAAATAAGTGTTAAGAGCTTGCTCTTGCCACACATACTTGGAAGTACTTGAAAACACACTACTACTTACAGTGGCCCGCCGGAGATGGTGTTGACAAATGTCTTCTTAGTTTGATATCCTAAAACTGAGCACAAGAGCCAAAGCCAAAAGGCTGATCGGTCTCATGCTCTGTTATTTACGCTGTGAGAACAACTGACGCTGATTGTAACTGATGGGCCGCTTGATTTTGTGCGGCAGCGGCCTGATTGGATAATTTCAACGGAAATCAACTAAGAAAAGGCGCAACATACCGATTTATTCTAACAGTTATTTCTCAGCACTCTCTAACCTGCAACACCCTTACAAACTTTTCAGACTATTTCTGATCACCCTGTATGTCTCCTGCTCTTCCGCTTACGCAGTCTGTTGTTCGCATTCATTAGAAGAGTTGTTTTCCAAAGTACCGAAGATGAACATGTGCTCATATCTGTTAAGGTAAGCATTTTGGAGCACATGTTTACTGGACCTTTTTTCTTGTTTTGATCCATAGTACCACTTTCCAAAATATGGTAAGCAAAGAGCTTTCGGTAGTTGTTTCACAATATTGAAAATCGAGAATATCTCATAGCTCTTAAGGTATGCGTTTTACAGCCCATGTTTCCTTGACATTTGTGCTTCTATTATCGTGTACCTTCAGCCGTGTAAGTTTGTACCATGCGTTTTGATGCACCCTGTATATATGTCATAGGTATATCATATCTATGAATGCAACTCAGACTCGTTTTATGTTCAGAATTACAGGCTCTGTAAGCAGTATTTAATCGAGCAGCAGAGAATCTGCAAACAGCTGTGGTCCAGTACCCTCCTTCTGATCGAGCAGAGAAGAATATGAAGTGGTCAAAGAAGAAGACAATGGGAGGTCAAACTTCGTTGATTTAACTACTGATATTATTGTATTAACAAATATGAGTGACAAGTCAGCAATACCCATTAAATTAAATAATGCTGTTGGTATTACTATCGAGTCTGTATTTAGAAGTCCAAAGTGTACAAGTGTGATTGCTAAAGACGTTGGGTTTAAGTAGCCTAGAGGCATCTGGGATACACATTTTTACGTGTTTGAGACCAGATCTCTCAAAATCAACTCTCCCCAATCTGCAAATTTCTCTTGCTACTGTCAGGTGATGAAAGGCTTGTATCTCAATACAAAGATTGCAAGATTAACGCCATCCGAAATTAGTGTTGATCGGTGCCTGACTAACATCACTGATAAGCTGTTCAAGAATCTTGAGACATTTCAGGAGAGAGATTCCGGCTACGTGTTGAAGGAAATACGAGTAATTCAACTGAATGTCAACGTTTCTGAAAGTAAGACTTTTTATGCAAGTTTATATAAGGAATTGCAAAAAGAGGCAACAAATAAATACACAGTATATGTCACCAGTTGTATGATGACGCCTGTTTCTTGTGCGGTCAATTTTAAACAGACTGTATTCTGTAAAAAAGCACGTAGAGTGTGTTTCCATTTGCATAACAAAAACAAATTAAACTCTGCCAACTTACCATTCCATATACAGCTGACACATGTTCACATTTTTAAAAACAAATTCTAAGTGTTAATTGGCAACAAGAGAAATGAGAGAGACTTATGATTTTTTTTTTTTTTTTTTTTTTTTTTTTTTTTTTTTTTTTTTTTTTTTTTGTCATCAGTCTACTGACTGGTTTGATGCGGCCCGCCACGATTTCCTTTCCTGTGCTAACCTCTTCATCTCAGAGTAGCACTTGCAACCTACGTCCTCATTTATTTGCTTGACGTATTGCAATCTCTGCCTTCCTCTACAGTTTTTGCCCTCTACAGCTCCCTCTAGTACCATGGAAGTCATTCCCTCATGTCTTAGCAGATGTCCTATCATCCTGTCCCTTCTCCTTATCAGTGTTTTCCACATATTCCTTTCCTCTCCGATTCTGCGTAGGACCTCCTCATTCCTTACCTTATCAGTCCACCTAGTTTTCAACATTCGTCTATAGCACCACATCTCAAATGCTTCGATTCTCTTCTGTTCCGGTTTTCCCACAGTCCATGTTTCACTACCATACAATGCTGTACTCCAGACGCACATCCTCAGAAATTTCTTCCTCAAATTAAGGCCGGTATTTGATATTAGTAGACTTCTCTTGGCCAGAAACGCCTTTTTTGCCATAGCGAGTCTGCTTTTGATGTCCTCCTTGCTTCGTCCGTCATTGGTTATTTTACTGCCTAGGTAGCAGAATTCCTTAACTTCATTGACTTCGTGACCATCAATCCTGATGTTAAGTTTCTCGCTGTTCTCATTTCTATTACTTCTCATTACCTTCGTCATTCTCCGATTTACTTTCAAACCATACTGTGTACTCATTAGACTGTTCATTCCGTTCAGCAGCTCATTGAATCCTTCTTCACTTTCACTTAGGATAGCAATGTCATCAGCGAATCGTATCATTGATTTCCTTTCACCTTGTATTTTAATTCCACTCCTTCCTTGATGTACAGATTGAAGAGTAGGGGCGAAAGGCTACAGTCTTGTCTTACACCCTTCTTAACATGAGCACTTCGTTCTTGATCGTCCACTCTCATTATTCCCGCTTGGTTGTTGTACATATTGTATATGACCCGTCTCTCCCTATAGCTTACCCCCACTTTTTTCAGAATCTCGAACAGCTTGCACCATTTTACATTGTCGAACGCTTTTTCCAGGTCGACAAATCCTATGAAAGTGTCTTCATTTTTCTTTAGCCTTGCTTCCATTATAAGCCGTAACGTCAGAATTGCCTCTCTCGTCCCTTTACTTTTCCTAAAGCCAAACTGATCGTCACCTAGAGCATTCTCAATTTTCTTTTCCATTCTTCTGTATATTATTCTTGTAAGCAGCTTCGATGCATGAGCTGTTAAGCTGACTGTGCGATAATTCTCGCACTTGTCAGCCCTTGCCGTCTTCGGAATTGTGTGGATGATGCTTTTCCGAAAGTTAGATGGTATATCGCCAGACTCATATATTCTGCACACCAACGTGAATAGTCGTTTTGTTGCCACTTCCCCCAATGATTTTAGAAATTCTGGTGGAATGTTATCTATCCCTTCTGCCTTATTTGACCGTAAGTCCTCCAAAGCTCTTTTAAATTCCGATTCGAATACTGGATCCCCTATCTCTTCTAAATCGACTCGTGTTTCTTATTCTATCACATCAGACAAATTTTCACCCTCATAGAGGATTTCAATGTATTCTTTCCAACTATCTGCTCTCTCCTCTGCATTTAACAGTGTTATTCCCTTTGCACTCTTAATGTTACCACCGTTACTTTCAATGTCACCAAAGGTTGTTTGGACTTTCCTGTATGCTGAGTCTGTCCTTCCGACAATCATATCTTTTTCGATGTCTTCACATTTTTCCTGCAGCCATTTCGTCTTAGCTTCCCTGCACTTCCTATTTATTTCATTCCTCAGTCACTTGTATTTCTGTATTCCTGATTTTCCCGGAACATGTTTGTACTTCCTCCTTTCATCAATCAACTGAAGTATTTCTTCTGTTACCCATGGTTTCTTCGCAGCTACCTTCTTTGTACCTGTGTTTTCCTTACCGACTTCTGTGAGGGTCCTGTTAAGAGATGTACATTCCTCTTCAACTGTACTGCCTACTGCGCTATTCCTTATTGCTGTATCTATAGCGTTAGAGAACTTCAAACGTATCTCGTCATTCCTTAGTACTTCCTTATCCCACTTCTTTGCGTATTGATTCTTCCTGACTAATGTCTTGAACTTCAGCCTACTCTTCATCACTACTATTTTGTGATCTGAGTCTATATCTGCTCCTGGGTACGTCTTACAATCCAGTATCTGATTTCGGAATCTCTGTCTGACCAAGATGTAATCTAATTGAAATCTTCCGTATCTCCCAGCCTTTTCCAAGTATACCTCCTCCTCTTGTGATTCTTGAACAGGGTATTCGCTATTACTAGCTGAAACTTGTTACAGAACTCAATTAGTCTTTCTCCTCTTTCATTCCTTGTCCCAAGCCCATATTTTCCTGTAACCTTTTCTTCTACTTCTTCCCCTACAACTGCATTCCAGTCGCCCATGACTATTAGATTGTCGTCCCCCTTAATATACTACATTACCCTTTCAATATCCTCATACACTTTCTCTATCTGTCATCTTTAACTTGCAACGTCGGCAAGTATAGCTGAACTATCGTTGTCGGTGTTGGTCTGCTGTCGATTGTGATTAGAACAACCCGGTCACTGAACTGTTCACAGTAACACACCCTCTGCCCTACCTTCCTATTCATAACGAATCCTACACCTGTAATATCATTTTCTGCTACTGTTGTTATTACCCGATACTCATCTGACCAGAAAACCTTGTCTTCCTTCCACTTCACTTCACTGACCCCTACTATATCTAGATTGAGCCTTTGCATTTCCCTTTTCAGATTTTCTAGTTTCCCTACCACGTTCAAGCTTCTGACATTCCACGCCCCGACTCGTAGAACGTTATCCTTTCGTAGATTATTCAATCTTTTTCTCATGGTAACCTCCCCCTTGGCAGTCCCCTCCCGGAGATCCGAATGGGGGACTATACCGGAATCTTTTGCCAATGGAGAGATCATCATGACACTTCTTCAAATACAGGCCACATGTCCTGTGGATACACGTTTCGTGTCTTTAATGCAGTGGTGTCCATTGCATTCTGCATCCTCATGTCGTTGATCATTGCTGATTCTTCCGCCTTTAGGGGCAATTTCCCACCCCTAGGACAAGAGAGTGCCCTGAACCTCTATCCGCTCCTCCGCCCTCTTTGACAAGGCCGTTTTGATCTATACCAACACATATCACAAAGCATCATTGTGAGCAACATACAAATCCTTTGCTGTTCCAGGTTTTCAACGAGGATGTATGTAATTTGTATTACCTAAGAATGTTTATGAGATTAGCAGATTTTAGGATTACTGCTATTCGTGAGGTCATCACGGCATGTGAACATTATCTATACTATTTCTATTCACAGAAAAAATGAATACACGTTTAGTTGAACGTAGATAGTGTAAAGCAGTGAACATTTTTTTGCCTAGTGTCAGGAACAAGTATGTAAAACTTACAAAGTTCAGAAACAAACTGATGCTAGCTTTTGCAACGTATGTTGATATGGAATGTGTGTTAGAATAAGTTGCTGTTTGCTGTCGTAACAGTTACTCTCTTTCGTGTTCCGATCAGGTACCTCTGCATAAAGCATTTGGCATTCGCTACTAGATACGTTGTGCTAGTACCAGGGATATTCCAAGTTGAAATAGGATTTAATGGTTCACAGAGCAGTTGTTTGCTGTGACGGAGAGTGTGAATGACTTTTATTGCAGTTTAAAAATATGAAAATGAGCTCTGAGAAAGAATTGACATTTAACTTTGCAGGGGTCTGTCATGTTTGAGGGGAACCTTCTGAGGAATACAGTATTAAACATAGAGAATATTGAAATTTCATCGTTGCATACCAAGGTGCAGCATATCCCAAATTGCAATGTAATTACCAGCCTCACTATAGAGTCTCTGTCGTTCCGCATAACCTGAGCTATTACGGTGGACATTCCGTGATTAAAAACATTGGTGTAGATCAGTTGATCATGAAGAAGTGAAACTCTGGATGCTTTTCTCTTCTGGCATCAAATATGGAAACATTAAAAGTGTTGCTACTGAGACGCGGTATTTACTGGTATTGGGGAATACGTGGGAGGGAGGACCCACCAGTGTAACTTTCTTTTCGCATAACCTGTTTATGTAAAAATATGTAATCATAAATTGGTTTTCTTTACAAATTAACAAACTTGTGAAACGAATAAGCCTTTGCAATCGAAATCAAAACAAGTAAACATGGCAATAATTACAAGGGCCCGAATCCGTAGCCCGCCCGTTATCGGGTGAAACAGCGGTGTTTACTACCGCACTGAAGACAGATTCTCTTATTCAGTGTCCTTTTGTAACACATGGAAACATGTAAGTGATGACAAGAGTGCTTCAGTTACTCAAACGGATGACCTAATGATGATTCCAGAAGTGATTTATTAACTTATTTCCTCTTTTCGGCAAGTTGTAAGATAAAAGCCTTACCTCCTAATTCGAATTTGTAACTCTTCCTTATTTTCCAACTGTACCCTTGAACTTCAACATTACTTTGAGACATTACATTGCAAGCTTTCTAAAGTCGTCTTTGTTGTGCTGTTTAACATCCGCGTTTCACTTTCTTATGAGGCTACGCTTCATGCAAACACTTTCACATAAGACATTCTATCAATATTATATATTAACATGTATCTCCTTATTACGGAAGTGTTTCTATCTACCACAAGACACCGTTTGATATCATTCTTACGTTTGTCATCATGGGCTACTTTGCTGCAGTGATGCTAAAGAAGCGTATTTAATTCAACATCTCATTTCCTAATCCAGTTCTGTCAGCGTCATCTAATTTGACTTCCCCCTGAATTTTTTCTTAATGTAGATGATGTTCATTATACATTTGAGTATCCCGTTCATTTCGTTCCACTGATCTTTCCAAATATTTCCGGTGACTGACAGAATAGTAATATCATCGACAGAGGTCCTCTGCCTGAACTTTAATTACTTCTGCAAACTACTCCTTGGTTTCTTTTCCTGAAAGCACTAAGTTCAGTTTCAATAACATGAAGAATAATGTACAACTCTGGTTAGTTCTCAGATACTGCGTATCTTTCGTGTACTTTGGCTCTGGGAGCTGTGGTATGGTTCTGTAATTATCCTGTTAAGGCTCCATAACTTGTCCTGCCCAGTAGTATAAGTTGCTCTACCGCTTTTTAATATACACTATGTGATCAAAAGTATACGGACACATGGCAGAAAATGGCTTACAAGTTAGTGATGCCCTCCATCAGTAATGTGGGAATTCTATATGGTATTGGCCCATCCTTAACCTTGATGACAGCTTCCATCCTCGCAGATGCTGGAAGGTTTCTTGGGGAATGGCAGCCCATTCTTCATTGAGTGCTGCACTGAGGAGAGGAATCGATGTCGGTCGGTTGGCCTGGCCCAAAGTCGGCATTCCAAAACCTCCCAAAGGTGTCCTACAGGATTCAGGTCAGGACTTGGTGAAGGCCAGTCCATTACAGAGATGTTATTGTAGAGTAACCACTCCGCCACAGACCGTGCTTTGTAACAGCTGCTCCATCGTGTTGAAAGATGCTATCGCCATCCCCGAATTATTGTTAAACAGTGAGCAGGAAGAAGGTGCCTAAAACATCAATGTTGGCCTGTGCTGTGATAGCGCCACGCAAAACAACAAGGGGTGCAAGCCCCCTCCATGAAAAACACGACCACCATAACACCACCGCCTCGAATTTGGCTGTTGACACTACACACACTGGCAGATGACGTCCATCACCTGACCACGTGCGAAGTCCGTGAGTTCTGCGGAGCGCCCCATTCTGCTATCTCGCAATGTCTATTGACTACTGAGGTCGCTGATATGGAGTGCCTGGCAATAGGTGGCAGCACAGTGCACCTAATATGAAAGGGAATGATTTTGGGGGTGTCCGGATACTTTTGATCACATAAAGTGAGTAATATAGTTAGCATTATCTAGCATTTTCTTACATATTTGTAGAACCCAATCGTCCCAGACTTTTACATCTACTAGTCGTACCTGTGGTAAAATTCAGAGATCACGTTACTGCACCAGAGTTGGCAACGTGAATAGATACCTTAGATGTTAGCGAGGGCTCGCTGCAATCCGAAAGAACGTTTGGGAGGCGCTCCAGAAGACCACGCGTGCCCTCTCAGTTCAGCTGAGCCCTCACGTTGAGGTCAATATAGTGTCGAGATAGCAAGAGTTCTGTCCCAGTTCATGAGCTCAGCAACAGCATTCAACATTATCGTGTAGAACCAAAGAGTAGTTAAGCTTTCACATGAATTTCTAGTCTAATTAATACTGAACATTGTAACTGTTTCATTCAATTTTTCTGGATTTTTGACCGCATTGTCAATATACGTCAAACTACCGACATTCCGGTCCCTCTTGTAAGCCACCCCTTCTTCAGCGTGCTTTTGATTACTGTAAACAAATTTCAGTTTACTGTAAACAAAAGCACCCTGAAGATGTCGCTAGCAACAGGGACAGGAACATCGGTAGCTTTATATGTATTGACAATGCGGTCACAAACCCATATTTTTTTTTAACGGACAATGGCCGCGGAACCCTATGTTTATATTGTAATTGATAATTAGTGCCTCGAGTGATGCTTTTCTGGTCCATGACAGCTGTGAATTACCTGTTACTCGTGTGGCAGAGAGGTGTGAGAAAGTTAAGTGAATCTTTTATTCATTAATGTAATTCTTATTGCCGTCTGAGGCTAAATCACCAGTCCCACATATCCTGCACACGAAGTGGTTCTCTCAGGGACGGTTATGTGTGAATCTTATCTACTGCAGATGCCTACATTCGACTGTGATATTTCATTGATGTATCAAGTTCTCCTTGCAGCATCTCGTCTGTTTTCTGACCATCACTCCATAATATTGTCTTTAAAGTTAATTAATTCCTTTATATGCCTCATCTCTATAATCCTTCCATATTTCTTCCTGCTCCGCTTTTCTTAGTACTACCTTCTCATCTGAGCTCTTGTTGATACAGTTGCTTCTCTTTTCAACGAAGATTTCTGTAATTTTCTGGGAAGTGGGGGTTACAACTGTCAGTGTACTGCATTCTTCTATATTCCTACACTATCCATCAGTGGCTGCCATTTTTCCTGTCTGTCTGTTTCATTATTTAGACTAGTAACCACTCCCCCTTCCCCACAGTTCTTTAAAGAATCTAATTACCAAATATAAAATAGCTACACACGTCTTGTTACTTTACAAATGAATTCATGTGTTAAATATTCGACGTTAACCATACAAATACTTTACGGCTGAACAAGTAAAACCCTAATAATGTCGGTTTCATTAATTTCGGATTACTCACTCATAGGTTATTGAAAAAGTTAAAACCAAAATTGATAAACCAAAAGAGTAATACATTCTTTGCATGTAACACCTTTATGACAAATCTTGCATAACGTCAAACCTTTTACCTTAGGGCCGATCATAGCAAAACCAAATTAAAATCAAACATATTAAATTCTAATTTAACAAAGTAGTTTCGTACAGATATTACAATGTCTCTGAAATGCATATCTGACCATCAGCTATTTTATTGAAAACCTTAAGCATCAACTGCTTTCGATTTGAGATTATGATCAAAACAGAGCGTTAGATACAGTTAAAGTAAATACCCCTCCTACGGCATTATTTGATAATGGATACATCGCACGTACTATAATAAGTAATACATTCCAGTACAGTAATTTCTAAAATGGACACTTAATGTGCATTCAGAAGTGACATCAGTTAGCAGGAGAGAATATGCCCTAATGATAAAGCTACAGACGTCTTACATTTCATGTTTTACATCTCTAGATGTAGAACTTACTATAAAGGAATTTGCTATTTCTTATAACACCTGAGATGTATCTACTTTCAAATGATCAAATGAGAGCGTTATTTACGTGAACCGGTTTTAACCTTATTTCCGAAACCAATTAAGGCATAAGGTTTTCAGTGCAACAGATGATGGTCAAATATGCATTTCATGAAATACTTGACGACTGTTAAAGGTCACCTAACAAAAAGTTTATTACTGTATATTATTCAAATGCAGGTGATGGGTATATAAAACTACAAGCCGCGCGGTTAGAGACGCCATGTCACCAATTGTGCGGCTCCTCCCGCCGGAGGTTCGAGTCCTTCCTCGGGCATGGGTGTGTGTGTTGTTCTTAGCATGAGTTAGTTTAAGTAGTGTGTATGTCTAGGGACCGATGAGCTCAGCAGTTTGGTCCCTTAGGAGTTCACAGACATTTGAACATTTTTTAAAAATACAATGCATTCAGTTGTACTTTTAATATATTAAATAAACTACCAACGTTTAATAAGTGATAAACTATTTTGCTCTTATTATTCTGTAGTGCTACAAACTAGAAAAAAATGTAAACATTTTAAATTATGTTTGAAGAAACCTGGATGTCGCTAAGTACTCTCTCCATAAAATACTGCAACGGAATAAACTGGATAATTTACTCTCCGTCTTATGAAAAGCTACTTTTTCTCGTCTCTCAGTGTCAGCGACGCCATATCTCCTGAACAATGTGTCGTATGAAATGAAAAGGGAATTTTTTTAGCATCCTAATGTTTATGCCATGATATGCCTGAACTATGTGTCGCGTAGTGATATAATTGTGCAGGTAAATTCAGTGGTATATGTGGATACTGTCTGCGAAATGTGTTGTGAATGTTTAAGGAATGTGTTGTGAATAGAGTTAGTAATAAAGAAGTAATAAATGGAAACGTCATGCTTCATGCTGAAGGTTTGTTACATGGACTGTGAAACTGTAACAAGCGGTACACTTTTTTCTGTTCATGGTTATATTTTTAGGAGGTGGGCGCGGGGGGAGGGGGGGGGGGGGGACTGTATCAGCGAGGAAAAATTTCGAAAAAATTTGAAGTGATGTGTAAAGTATCTCCGAAATTGCTAAGTGCTCTCATTCTCAAATGCTAGGTGAATATAATGTAGTCGGCCGAGGTGACCGAGCGGTTCTAGGTGCTACAGTCTGGAGCTGCGCGACCGCTACGGTCGCAGGTTCGAATTCTGCCTCAGACATGGATGTGTGTGATGTCCTTAGGTTAGTTAGGTTTAAGTAGTTCTCAGTTCTCGGGGACTGATGATCTCAGAAGTTAAGTCCCATAGTGCTCAGAGCCATTTGAACCATTTGAATATAATGTGGGTAACTGATGCGCCGTAAGTTACACTGTCATAAGACATACCAGTTATACGCATTTCCTCTCTTTGCTGTTTAAGGTATCGTATTAAACCTTTAATGTAGGCTTACACCTCTTAATGAGCAGATAATAACAGTGTTTAAATTTTTTAAATTCGGTCGTGGTTACACGAAATACTGAAAACAATTTTTTCGGAGCCTGAAAGGCATTATATAGGCTGTTTGTAACTGTGATACTGTGATTGTGTGACCATTTTAGCTGTCTAATAATTTCGGGAGATATTTTCCTTTTTCTGCTTCTTTAACTGTTTTTTTTATTGTTATATGTTCTTACACAAGACTTCACGCACATCTAAACTGATAGCTTCCCTTGACAGTACGCGCTGTGTTTTCCGGTATTACTTTAATGAAATAAGTTACAGCTCCAGAGCATCGAGTAGATATCGACATTCTGAAGTTTTTTTTCATGATTTGAGATTAGTAATAAGACATATGGTTACGGATTTCAATCTCATTTCTATCTTCTTCTTTATTCGCTTTTCAATTTACGAGCGCCGCTGGCGACGGCAGCAGTAGAGCTGGTGCTGCGACAAAATAAAAGAGGGAGAGAGAGAGAAGGGAAGTTAGTGGAGGGACAATAAACCAGCTAGTGGATTTTCTTCTCTTAGCGTGCCGCGACCATCTGCAGAAACGGACGACGTTCCGCTTGTGAATAAGACGTATTGTCTTTGCTGGAAGGCATGCCAAGTCTTTCGCTGAGAAGCAGTCTCCAGGGTCGTAAAAACGAAGCGCGCCGAGCGAACGTCTCCTCTTCGCCGTGAAGTTGGCGCCGGCACTGCCCGCGGCGGGCACTTCACGAAGGTCAGGGGTCACTGGCCACTCTTCTCCTAACCCTCCCAGCTGCACAGATACCAACTCTATCACTCAGAGTTCAGCTAGTCACAGCCACCTTGTGTCCTTCGTATCGTTTTTGTTATCATTATTTCCCTTCCTAATGTGCCACAACTGCCTAACAAAATCAGAGCATATAAATATATATACTTCTCAGTCTCTCTCTTCCGCCTTCTTGTAGCATTGTGATTATTGTTTCAGGGTGACACTCAATCACTTGCCGGTTTTTAATGCAACTGTACGGCCAAATTACTGAGCAACTTATTAGAAATGTTGATGTTTTTCTGTTTCGCGAATATGGGAAAATATTTCCTTAGCGATCCTAAAGTGCGAGAGGGGGGCGGAAAATAATATTCCAGAAAGATGAGATTTGCACTCTGCAGCGGAGTGTGCGCTGATATGAAACTTCCTGGCAGATTAAAACTGTGTGCCCGACCGAGACTCGAACTCGGGACCTTTGCCTTTCGCGGGCAAGTGCTCTACCATCTTTTCTTTCTTTCTTTTTTTTATTTTTAAATCTCATTTTGTTCGATGCATCTGCTCGGGGCGGACGTCCTAAGACATCCGTTTAAGTTCGTTGTTGATCTGTTAACTCAGTTTTTTTATTACAGAGGGCAGCTAACCCTCTGACCAAGGACGCTGAGCTACCGTGCCGGCTACCATCTGAGCTACCGAAGCACGACTCACGCCCGGTACTCATAGCTTTACTTCTGCCAGTATCTCGTCTCTTAACTTCCAAACTTTACAGAAGCTCTCCTCCGAACAAGGAGAGCTTCTGTAAAGTTTGGAAGGTAGGAGACGAGATTCTGGCAGAAGTAAAGCTGTGAGGACCGGGCGTGAGTCGTGCTTCGGTAGCTCAGATGGTACAGCACTTGCCCGCGAAAGGCAAAGGTCCCGAGTTCGAGTCTCGGTTGGGCACACAGTTTTAATCTGCCAGGAAGTTTCGGAAAATAATATTGTTATATTGTTGGTACTTGAGGGAGCTTGAGTGAAATACGTGTAACATAACTTGCTTTACCTTTTTTTTTTTGTTTACTTATAGATTTATTAAACATTGTCGCAATAGTGTCGTCAAGTCATCTCTTGCATTTCACGTGGGTACATTTCACATCTTAGTTAATTAAGAGACGACTGTGTGGACGACATGTAATGACTTCTATAGAAACCTGCCGAATATTCGCACATATTGACAAAGTTGTTTCAACTAAGCTGCAGAAGTTCCACAGGGAAGCCCTTGGGTATCATTGATACTAACCAGATCTGTCCTCATGAGATTTCCATACTTTTGAACCTTGAAGAGAGTCATGCTTCGCCGGCAATTTGCTTCGGACGAAGAGATGAACGTCTGGGTGCAATCGTGGTTCCGTAGACAACCACAAACATTTTTCCTTAAAGGCATTGAATGTCTTCTCTCAAAGTGCGAGGTAAATGTATTAACAGATACGGAGCTTACTTTCCCATTACAAACAGTTTACTTAGTTTTCTTCATCTCTCTCGTTTTCATTTGACTGCTCCTTTCAAACACTGGTACCAGTTACTTCTGTAAAATATCTGGGAGTATGCGTGCGGAACGATTTGAAGTGGAATGTGCATATAAAATTAGTTGTTGGTAAGGCGGGTACCAGGTTGAGATTCATTGGGAGAGTCCTTAGAAAATGTAGTCCATCAACAAAGGAGGTGGCTTACAAAACACTCGTTCGATCTACACTTGAGTATTGCTCATCAGTGTAGGATCCGTACCAGATCGGGTTGACGGAGAAAATAGAGAAGATCCAAAGAAGAGCGGTGCGTTTCGTCACGCGGTTATTTGGTAAGCGTGATAGCGTTACGGAGATTTTTAGCAAACTCGCGGTTATTTGGTAAGCGTGATAGCGTTACGGAGATTTTTAGCAAACTAAAGTGGAAAACTCTGCAAGACAGGCGCTCTGTATCGCGGTGTAGCTTGCTGTCCAGGTTTCGACAGGGTGCGTTTCTGGATGAGATATCGAATATATTGCTTCCCCCTACTTATACCTCCCGAGGAGATCACGAGTGAAAATTAGAGAGATTCGAGCGCGCACGGAGGCTTTCCGGCAGTCGTTCTTCCCGCGAACCATACGCGACTGGAACAGAATACGGAGGTAATGACAGTGGCACGTAAAGTGCCCTCCGCCACACACCGTTGGGTGGCTTGCGGAGTATAAATGTAGATGTAGTAGATGTAGAATAATAGTGCAGAAAAAAATTCTTGCTTTTTCGTATAAAACAGCAAAATGATTTTTACTGCTGTTACACACATAAATTCGAGTTTTTAAAGACGCTTTTGACGCATTTGAAAAACAGACAAATATTTGTATATATAGCTTGTTACCACATGCTGTGGTTTTCCTGGCTGCCACCTCAACATGATGATAATATTGACATTTACTTATTTTCTTCCACGTGTCTTGTTTTCGTTTTACTGGTCCTTATAATAATAGTAATAATAATAATAATAATAACAATAATAATGCAGTATCAGATATAAAACGTAGTTCTAGAGTTACAAAAGTGATTGATTGACATCTACGTCCACATCTACATCATACTCCGTAACAACTTAATGAGATGTCACGGAGTGTACTTTTTGCACCTCTATCCGAGTCTCCGACCCTGCTCCACTCGAAAAATGAGCATGGGGAGAATGATTGTCGGTAAGCCACGGTATTGGCTCTAATTTCTCGAGGTGGCCTCATGGCCATTATGCGAGACATAAGTCGGGAGAAGTCTTGTCCTACTCTTCCCGGAGAGTACTCTGTCTAAATTTCAGTAGTAGATCCCTCCGTGATGCACAACGCTTGTCTCGTAACGTCTGCCAATTGAGTTTGTTGAGCATCTTCGTAACTCTCTCGCGCCAACCACACGATTCCGTGACGAAACGTGCCGCTCTTCGTTGGAGTTTCTCTATCCCTCGTATCAGTCTTAACTCGTATGGATCCCATGTTGATGAACAATACTCATGAATGGATAGTACAGGCGCCTTATAAGCCATTTCCTACGTGGATGAGTTACATTTCTTTAAGATGATTCCAAGAATCTGAGTCTGGTATCTGCTTGTTACATTATTTGTTTCATGTGGCCATTCTACCTGAGGTCATTCTGGATAGCTACTCCTAGATATTTTACGGCAGATACTGTTTTCTGCAGTTTGTCATTAGTGGTGTAGCTATATAGTAGTGGATTTCTTTTCCTACGTATGCACAATATGTTACATGTATTTGCATTCAACTGCCAGAGCCTGCAGCATTCACCAATTCTCTTGAGGTCATTCTGCAAATCGTTACTATCTACTGGCTTTGCTTCTTTGATGTAGACAGCTTCACCATCAGCGAACAGCCTTTGAGTGAATCCGACGCCTTTTACTAGATTATTTGTATATGTCACAAAAAGTAATGGTTCTCTCACACTTTCTTGGTGTACTCCAGAAATTACCTCAACATCTGTCGATTTTGTTCAATTAAGAGCGACGTCTCAAGTTCTGTCTGCCAGGAAGTCTTGAATCCAATCGTAAATCTGCTCCGATGCTCGATAAGCCCGTATTTTCTTCAATAAACAATAGTGCGGGATAGTGTCAAGTGCCTTCCTGAAGTCAGGGAACGCGACATCAGCCTGAGCGCCATTGTCTATGGTGCTGTGGATCTCATCAATTAACAGAGCGAGCTGAGTTTCGCCGGATCCCTGTTTGCAGAATACATGCTAATTTTTGTAGAGGAGATTTGCCTTCTCCAAGAACGTTATAATTCTTGAGAATAAAACATGTTTCATAACTCCACAACGGTTTGACGTCAATGATACGGGTCTTTAATTGTGTGCATCTATCCTACGACAATTGTTAAAAACGGGAATGACCTGCGCTTTCTTCCAGTCGCTAGGTATCCTTCATTGCTCAAGCGATCTGCGATAAACCATCTGCTAGAAAGGGAGCAAGTTCTTTCGTATAATTTTTGTGGAAGCTTGAAGGTATCTCATCTAGTCCTGACACTTTTCCACCACTAAGCGATTGTAGTTGTTTTTCTCTCCCGCCATCGGTTACTTCTGTATCTACCGTTTCAATGTTCGCCTGACGATTGAAAGGAAGAACCGTGTTACGATCTTATGTGGTGAAACAACTTCGGAAGAGCGAATTCAGTATTTTGACCTCTGTTTCATCTTCCTTTTCGGTGCCAGTGTGGTCACTGAGTGCATGGGACCCGCTAACTGATTTTACAGACGACCAAAATCTCTTAGGGCTTTCACTCAGATCGGTTGCCAAAGCTTTACCTTCAAAGTCAAATGGTTCAAATGGCTCTGAGCACTATGGAACTTAACTTCTGTGGTCATCAGTCCCCTAGAACTTAGAACTACATAAACCTAACTAACCAAAGGACATCACACACATCGATACCCGAGGCAGGATTCGAACGTGCGACCGTAGCGGTCACGCGGTTCCAGACTGAAGCTCCTAGAACCGCACAGCCACACCGGCCGGCCTTTCAAAGTCATTGAAAAACTCTCACATTGTTGTCTTCACGCTCATTTTCTCTTCGTTCTTCGATTGTTTGTCAGCTAGGTTGAAAGGTATGTGCTGAGATTCGATCAGGATAGAGCCAGTGAAAAATGTCGATAGTTCCCAACCGCAAGGTTGGACGAGTAGTACATCTTTGGGTAGTAAGATCTTTGACAGTTAACAGAGCTAGGTGCACGCGGTAAAAGTTTGAGTAGTGGTGCGGAGATGCGCAGAGACAGCAGACGCGTTTCGAGTCGGAGCTAGATGCCTGCAGGAGGCAGCCGGGTCGTGACAGCATCAAAGTAAGAATTGGCGCTACGCACACAATAAGCTATATATTGAGCAAAACTCGGCACATACCTGGGGAATTTAGAAAGAATAATTAATAAAATAGGCTTTCTTTGGTTAAATAATGTCTAAAACCTAGATAGAAATCCCATTGTTGATGCAATAAGCGTTTTGTGAAACTTTCTCGTAAATCCATGCTATAGAAGGTTTTTTTTAGTTTTTCACATGTGCCTTAAAAGTTTGAACAATAAATATTTTTTGGATAAAATTAGAGTTTCATCTCACACCTTATGTCGTTCTCCGCATCCTGTGCTTGCATTGAACCAAAAGGTACATTAAAGTTCCCATGAGTAAAGCTAATAATTTCATTTATCAGAGTAAAATATTCTATATATGCCATTGCACAGTTGGCAAATTATTCAGATCAGGACAGAATTTTTATTAAGTAACAAAAAGGGCCAACATGAGTAAACTTATCTAGAATGCCAATATTATGCCATTGCACTACGGCTGAGTTGACTATATGTTTTATTATCGGCTAAACGGGAAGAAGTGCAAGAGCTAAGTCCACAGATGCAGTAAGATGCGACTTTCATTTATTTTTACCACTAAACTTTCACGCAGTCAGATGTGTATTTTGGGTATTAATTTTCCAACAATATTTTCATGCAGTCAGATAAAGTTCAGTTTAGTTAAATACGCAGTCAGATGCAAGTTTTGTTAAAGACTAAAGCAGTCACATGCCGTTCAGTCCAGTTTAAACAGTGTTGTTGTTGTTGTGGTCTTCAGTCCTGAGACTGGTTTGATGCAGCTCTCCATGCTACTCTATCCTGTGTAAGCTTCTTCATCTCCCAGTACCTACTGCAACCTACATCCTTCTGAATCTGCTTAGAGTATTCATCTCTTGATCTCCCTCTACGATTTTTACCCTTTATTTATTTATTAACGACACTTTTTATTAACAACACTTTCAAGGTTTTTTCTCTCTTGAATGTGAGATGAAGTTCACTATGTTTACGTAGGTTTTTCCTAACACGACTGTTGAACCAGGGTGTGTCTTTCCCATCCATTAAGACCTTACTCGAAACATATTTATCTAGGTCATATTGCTCGATGCCTTTCAATTTTTTCCATTCGTTTTCCGCATCCTCGTCCTCACCACCGAATATATGATGCTGACTTGTCAGATATTCTGAAATTTGTATCCTTTCATTTCTGTTGAGCATAAATATCTTCCAACCTTTCTTAATATTCTTTGTCAGACTCGTCGTCATACATGCTATCATAGCCTTATGATCACTGATACCTTCCTCTACGTTAACTGACTCGGTAACTTCAGGTCTTTTTGTTACCAGGTGGTCTAAGGCGTTATCCTCACGAGTTGGTTCTCTATCTGCTCAAACTAATTTGCTGACAAGACATTCAGAACAATGTCACACGAATCCCTCTCTCTAACAGCAGTTTTGATAGCATGACACTCCCAATCTATACCTGGCAAGTTGAAGTCACCCCCATTACAACGGAATGTTCTGGAAAACTACTAACGAAATTCTTCAAGTTATGTCTTAAGCTCTCCTGACCTAGGCAGTCTATAAAAGCATACGGTTACCATTTCTGACCGATCTTTCATACTTCTTCATACAGATTAAGTCTCAGAGTCCATGATAACCTCCCTAGATTTTACCGAATTCTTCGCTGCAATAAACACGCCGTCACCATTAGCGACTAACCTACCATTACGATAAATAATCTAATCTGAACTTCGGATTTCATTTTCATTAACGTCTGGTTTCTACGAACTCTCTTTTCCTAATACTATCTGTGCATTATAGCGTTTAGAAAACGACACTAATTCTGGGATCCTTCCTTGGATGCTCCTGCAGTTTACCAAAACCAGTTTAACCTCTTCTATCTCTGATCTGCGATGACGAAATTGTGGGTAATTTATCAGACAAACCCTTGGTCCCAAGGGAGTGTGTGCAGGCCACATTTACTCCGCTATCATAGTCGCCGTTTCCTGCGTGTAGTGCACACTTGACCTATCAAGGGGGAACCCTACCACTTTGTACCCGATAGCGGAGGTCGAGATATTCGCATCCAATACCATAGCAGAGTTGTCTGAGCCTCTGGTTTAGATCTTCCACTCTGCTCCGAACCAGATGACCGCTTAGCCTGCACCGCGCGTGCGTTGCTAGTTGTCTTCACCAAGTCAGCCATCCGCTGAAAGGAGCCGCGAATGTTCTTACAACCCAAGTGGCAGGCGTCATTCACGCCGACATGTGCTACTATATGCAGCCGGTGGCACCCAGTGCGCTCGATAGGCGCTGGCAGGGCCTCTTCCAAATCCGAACGAGATCCCGTGGCAAAGGTACCAAATGCAGACTGTCATTCTTTCCCGCCGACCTTCTATTTCCCTGAGGGGCCCCACAACCCGCCTAAGTTTGGAGCTCCCAGTGACAATTAAGGCCACTCTTTGCACTTGTCCGGAGAAGCATCCCTTGCTGGCTCAGAGATATTATGAACACCTCTCACGTGATGTTAAGGCGTAGGGATCCAATCGGGACACCTGCTCCCTCTTTCGCCGTCCGCCCAGCGACAGGCGAACCCACCACTGTCTGCCGCCCACTCTCGAGTTAGGACGGACAGGGCAGATGTTGCATGTCTAAATATGGAGCGACACCCGGGTCACCAGGGGATTCCAGCGACATCAAAGGAGTCTCAGGTCTCGTTCCCAACACGTCTATGTCGCCACAACTTTGGAGCCTTAGCAGGAAGCTTGTCGACGGTAACCAACGCTGCTTCCACCCGTTTACTGACAGCAACCAATTCTTGTTGTGTCAGCTTGCAATGAGCACAGCCCCTAGACATACCGTAGTGTTTAGGAGTACATATAAGTTCTCAAATGGCGCTACAGATTTTGGAATGTGCGCAAAATAAAAAGAGGAGAGTAAAAAAACACTGAGAGCTGCTCAGCAGATTTGTCGGTGTGCACTAAGACGGCAAACTACTAAACAGAAATTAATGTCTCCATTGAAGTGGGTGTATCTACAGTTACCGGAAAACTACTGCATAAAATACAGTACCGGCCATTAAAATTGCTACACCAAGAAGAAATGCAGATGATAAACGGGTATTAATTGGACATTTATATTGTACTAGAACTGACATGTGGTTACATTTTCACGCAATTTGGGTGCATAGATCCTGAGAAATCAGTACCCAGAACAGTCACCTCTGGCCGCAATAACGGCCTTGATACGCCAGGCCATTGGGTCAAACAGAGCTTGGATGGCTTGTACAGGTACAGTTGCCCATGGAGCTTCAACACAATACCACAGTTCATCAACAGTAGTGACTGGCGTATTGTGACGAGCCAGTTGCTCGGCCACCATGGACCAGACGTTTTCAATTGGTGAGAGATCTGGAGAAAGTGCTGGCCAGGGCAGCAGTCGAACATTTTCCGTATCCAGAAAGACCCGTACAGGACCTGCAACTTGCGGTCGTGCATTATCCTGCTGAAATGTAGGGTTTCGCAGGGATCGAATGAACGGCAGAGCCACGGGTCGTAACACATCTGAAATGTAACGTCCACTGTTCAAAGTGCCGTCAATGCGAACAAGAGGTGACGGGGATGTGTAACCAATGGCACCCCATACCATCACGCCAGGTGATACGCCAGTATGGCGATGACGAATACACGCTTCCAACCTGCGTTCACCGCGATGTCACTAGACACGATGCGACCATTATGATGCTGTAAACAGAACCTAGATTCATCCGAAAAAATGACGTTTTGCCATTCGTGCACCCACGTTCGTCGTTGGGTACACCATCGCAGGCGCTCCTGTCTGTGATGCACGTCAAGGGAAACCGCAGCCATGGTGTCCGAGCTGATAGTCCATGCTGCTGCAAACGTCGTTGAACTGTTCGTGTTGATGGTTGTCTTGCAAACGTCCCCATCTTTTGGCTCAGTGATCGAGACGTGGCTGCACGATCCGTTATAGCCATGCGAAAAAGATGCCTGTCATCTCGACTGCTAGTGATACGAGGCCGTTGGGATCCGGCACGGCGTTCCGTATTACCCTCAGGAACCCACCGATTCCATATTCTGCTAACAGTCATTGGATCTCGACCAACGAGCGCAACAATGTCGCTATACGATTAACCGCAATCGCGATAGGCGACAATCCGAACTTTATCAAAGTCGGAAACGTGATGGTACACATTTCTCCTCCTTACACGAGGCATCACAACAACGTTTCACCAGGCAACGCCGGTCAACTGCTGTTTGTGTATGAGAAATCGGTTGGAAACTTTCCTCATGTCAGCACTTTGTAGGTGTCGCCACTTGCGCCAACCTTGTGTGAATGTTCTGAAAAGCTAATCATTTGCATATCACAGTATCTTCTTCCTGTCGGTTAAATTTCGCGTCTGTAGCACGTCATCTTCGTGGTGTAGCAATTTTAATGGCCAGCAGTGTAGGTATGCAAACTAGAATGCACTGATATAAACTGTATGCTGCGTACCAGCGCGAGGTTTAAATTGAGTGGTACGTTGTGGAGGTCTGACGGCGGGAAAATTACACTAGGAAGCCGCCTTACACAAGAATATACACCAAAATTTACGCAAGAGTGAAAACTAGCAGTAATCTGCTATCCACTAATCTACACATTGGCATAGAGGGACGTTATTGTTGTTCTAATAGAAGTGATATTAACTGTCTTTTGGAAGTGGAGCTGTTATTCAGTTCTCTGCTACAGTGTGCAAAGTCATTTCAGAGTGTAGTGCCAGCTACTGAAAAGTGATTGTTTATTTTCGTCAAGCTGGTACTAACCACTAGGAGAGGGATTAATAGTTTTGTGTGCCGCGCGGGATTAGCCGATCGGTCTAAGGCGCTGTACAGTCATGGACTGTGCGGCTGGTCCCGGCAAAGTTTCAAGTCCTCCCTCGGGCATGGGTGTGTGTGTTTGTCCTTAGGATAATTTAGGTTAAGTAGTGTGTAAGCGTAGGGACTGATGATCTTAGCAGTTAAGTCCCATAAGTTTCGCACGCATGTGTGAATAGCTTTGTGTCAAGAAGGGCATCGCGAGCGCGTTGGGTGTTGTGCTAAGGGGTAATTCGCGGATAGGACCAGCTAGGGAATGGCAACCCAACACACCCATTCTTCGGAATTCTTTTCTAAAAGTAACGTAGCTTTTTGTATGCGTCTCAGTAATAGATGGCTACAGCAAGGAGTTGGAACCACTATAGTGTGCTGTCTCCTTGCTAGGTCCCTGTCTTTAAATATGACAAAACCTGGAAAACTTAGTCTCGCTTTCATTGATTTTCTGCGGCATCCGACACATAACGTCTACACTGTGTATCCAGTGGCCACCACAATGGAAAAAAATGGTTCAAATGGCTCTGAGCACTATGGGACTTAACACCTCAGGTCATCAGTCCCCTAGAACTTAGAACTACTTAAACCTAACTAACCTAAGGACATCACACACATCCATGCCCGAGGCAGGTTTCGAACCTGCGACCGTTGCAGTCGCGCGCTTCCGGACTACAGCGCCTAGAAACGCATGGCCACCGCGGCCGGCCACCACAATGGACCTCGTGATTCTCACTACGGTGGCGAAAATTCAGTACTTGAAGTTATTGCTCTTTATGAGCACCCGTCTGACCGAGGATTTGTGAGACTTCAGCCGCTCACTCATGTAATAAAATGAAACATTCTCAGCCGTCCTTTCGTTGTCATTTATTGTGTGGCAACCAGTCTCGGTACCCCATTTTCGCCGGCCGTGGTGGCAGATCGGTTCTAGGCGCTTCAGTCTGGAACCGCGCGACCGCTACGGTCGCAGGTTCGAATCCTGCCTCAGGCATGGATGTGTGTGATGCCCTTAGGTTAGTTAGGTCTAAGTTCTAGGGGACTGACGACCTCAAATGTTAAGTCCCATAGTGCTCAGAGCCATTTGAACCATTTGAACACCATCTTCAGGACGTAACTGACACTGAGGGTGCTATGCCAATTGACTGGAACCTATATACGACTGGAGTCCACCCCCTCAGCGTCAGTTAGATCTGATCTGGCCCCATTGTCATACTGAACCGAGACTGTCATATGTACCTCATATGACAACAACAATATTCTTAGGTTCAAAATGGCTCTGAGCACTATGGGACTTAACATCTATGGTCATCAGTCCCCGAGAACTTAGAACTACTTAAACCTAACTAACCTAAGGACATCACACAACACCCAGTCATCACGAGGCAGAGAAAATCCCTGACCCCGCCGGGAATCGAACCCGGGAACCCGGGCGTGGGAAGCGAGAACGCTACCGCACGACCACGAGCTGCGGACAATATTCTTAGGTCTGGTGCTGACATACTGTAGGATGTCATTAGAATGTAAGTGGTACTTCCAAGAGTAAAATACAGGAGAAATATTATTGATACACAGCGAAAACAAGCAGTGTACCGTGGACTGAACACTGGGGGAGTAAGGAAAACACATGTTTCCAAGATGACTTTCTCGCTACAAGTTGTCATCTATTGCTGATGTATTTGTAGAGCTAGAGTATTGCAATGTTTCAGGAATTCAGCTGCTGCGTTTTAATAAGTAATACAGAGAATCATATTACAACAAAAGCGTAGCTGAAGTTCAGAAGTGTTAAATTTTTGATTCAGGTCTGTCCATAGCAAATCATCAGTCATGTCAAGTATGAAGTTGAACTATGGTTTTTCCGGAAGCGTCATCGAAATCCATCGCTGATGTTGTAGGTCTTAGGGCAATCCGTCAGCAGTCCATCAACAACGTACTAGAAGAATTTGGATACTGCGGGTAATAGACGAAACGGCCCTGATGTAGACTCCAGCCTTAAAGTGAACCAACGGTTTTCTTGGTTCTGCATTCTCCTGCACGGTAGTAGCACCAAGTGTGTATAGAAGTCTAGTCTTCTACCACTTTATACTGGAGATGGTACGTTTTCCAAGGGCTTTTAGGCATCACGCACACAGCCAGCAGCCATGATAATAACAACTATCTGTTACATCCGTTTAAACTGAAGTTAAATAAATAAGCTACGTAAATTTATATGTTTACTACATCATAATGTGAAAAATTCTATTTTCATATCCTCTTATTTGACCCTCTGTTACGAAATCGTATTGGAGTTCCCCACTTTTGTGTGCTTTGTTCGCCATTACATATTTCAACAATGGAAATAGTTTCTACCATCCGTTACCTGTTTTGTTATTTGTCCTAGATATTGACTGGAAGAGTTCCAACCCACATCCGTTACAGAATACTAAGGTTTAAGATTAACGTTTACTACAAAACGGGTAAGTTTAAAAAACTGATTAAAAAATTTGTTTGGTGAACAACATGTAGACAACGGTTTCGTGAACAGAACCCCCTTCAGTTGACTAAACTGCTTACAATTTCTTGCTTAATATCTGTCTCTAATAGTACACAGTCTTATTCTCTTGGAATTCTCTTGCAGATTCCTAGGGGATAATGGGGGAAGTTCATTAAGGAAAGTACAGTCTACCTAAAGTTACTGATACAATTCAAAAGACAATGGGCTGAAATAAGGCCAATAAATCATTATTGTTCAAAAACGACTATTATCAGGCTATACAACTTGAAGTGCAATACACCGAGGAAGCAGCCAAAACAAAATACAGACAGATCTACAATTTTGCGTACAGATCTAGAGGAAGTGCTATTTACCATTGTCCTGCTACAGATGCTTCTTTCATTGGGGCTACACGTGAAGACTCATGAAGAACGTCTGTACATTTGACAGAGAGATAAATTTTGAATGCCTTTCAAAGACGAAACATCTCGGAACAAATGAATTAAATTTCTATTTATTCTGTCGGAAAGAAAGCCTACAGGAACATTTTACAACAGGGGTCGTAGGTTCATCAAAGGAACCATAAGAACTCATAAGAATTCATTCCATTTAGAAGATCATGTAATTCTTCTTCACTTTCAATGATGATAGCGATGTCAACAGCGAATTATATCATTGATATCCTTTCTCTAGGAATTTTAATTTCATCCCAGAACTTTAATTTACTTACATCATTTCTTTTTTCATGTATAGACTGAACAGTAAAGTCGGAAGACTACTTCCATGTCTTACACCCTTTTTAATCAGAGCAGTTGGTTCTTGGTCTTCTACTGTTTTTATTCCCTCTCGGCTCTTGTACGTGTTGTATGTTGCCCGTTGTTCCCTACAGCCTACCCATATCTTCCACAGAATTTCGAACATTTTGCCGAACGCTTTTCCCAGGTCGACATAACCTTCGAGCGTGTCTTGATATTTCTTTTGTCTTGTTTCCATTATCTATCGCCACGTCAGAATTGCCTATCTGGTGCCGGCACTTTTCTTGAAGCCAAACTGATCCTCATCTAACACATCTTAAATGTTCTTTTCCATTCTTCTGCATATTTTTCGTGTTACCAACTTGGATGCTTGATTTGTTACGCGGACCAACCTTTAACCTCCTTATATACTTTTTCTAGGTCTTCATCTTCAGCTTGCGCCGTCGGCTAAGAAACCTGAACTATCGTTGTCTGTGCTGGTTTGCTGTCGATTCTGATAAAAACAACCATATCACTGAACCATTCAGAGTAACACGGTCTGTGCCCTATCATTCAATTCGTAACAAATCCTACACCTTGATACCATTTTCTGCTGCTGTCAGTATTAATCTATACCCATCTGACAAGAAATCCTTGTCTCCTTTCCATTTCGCTTCTCTGACCCCCACTGTACCTTGACTGAGCCTTTGCATTTCCCTTTTCGATTTTCTAGTTTCCCCACCAAGTTCATGCTTCTGACTTCCACGCCCCGACTCATAGAACGTGATCCATTCGTTGATTATTAAATCTTTTTCTCATGGTCACCTCCCCCTTGTCAATTCACTTCCTGAGTGCCCAATGGGATATTATTCCGGAATCTTTGTCAATGGAGAGATAATCACGACATTTTTTCGGTTACAGGCCGTATGTGTCTTTAATACAGTAATTTCCATCGTCTTCCGCATCCTCACGCTTTTGATTATTGCAAATTCATTCGCCTTAAGGGGCAGTTTACCACCCCCATAGGCTAGAGAGGGCCTTGAACATCTTACTGTTCCTTCGCCCTCTTTGACGTTGGCAGAATGTGGTTGACTTCTTATGCCGGAAGTCTACGGCCACCAATGATGAATTTTATTCAGAATATAATTGGTTGTGTGGTTACAACGCGGGACCGAGGACGTTTTGAATACTAATCAGAGACGCTAACCCCAGAGTACTCGTGCATAAAATTTGGATACTTATACTGTTCAACTAATTCACTTCGGTGAATAGCCCTGGTGATTTTGGGTTATCATTCTTGGGTTGTTCTTGTTGTTGTGGTCTTCAGTCCTGAGCCTGGTTTGATGCAGCTCTTTATGCTACTCTATCCTGTGCAAGTTTCTTCATCTCCCAGTACTTACTGCAACCTACATCCTTCTGAATATGCTTAGTGTATTCATCTCTTGGTCTCCCTCCACGATATTTACCCTCCACGCTGCCCTCCAATGCTAAATTTGTGATCCCATGTCGCCTCAAAATATGTCCTACCAACCGGTCCCTACTTTTTGTCAAGTTGTGCCACAAACTTCTCTTCTCCCCAATTCTATTCAATACCTCCTCATTTGTTATGTGATCTACCCAACTAATCTTCAGCATTCTTTTGTAGCACCACATTTCGAAAGCTTCTATTCTCTTCTTGTCCAAACTATTTATCGTCCATGTTTTACTTCCATACATGGCTACACTAAATACAAATGCTTTCAGAAACGACTTCCTGACACTTAAATCTATACTCGATGTTAACAAATTTCTCTTCTTCAGAAACGCTTTCCTTGAAATTGAGAGTCTACATTTTATATCCTCTCTACTTCGACCGTCATCAGTTATTTTACTCCCTAAACAGCAAAACTCCTTTACTACTTTAAGTGTCTCATTTCCTAATCTAATTCCCTCAGCATCACCCGACTTAATTCGACTACATTCCATTATCCTCGTTTTGGTTTTGTTGATGTTCATCTTATATCCTCCTTTCAAGACACTGTCCATTCCGTTCAACGGCTCTTCCTAGTCCTTTGCTGTCTCTGACAGCATTACAATGTCATCGGCGAACCTCAAAGTTATTATTTCTTCTCCATGAATTTTAATACCTACTCCGAATTTTTCTTTTGTTTCCTTTATTGCTTGCTCAATATACAGATTGAATAACATAGGGGAGAGACTACAGCCCTGTCTCACTCCCTTCCCAACCACTGATTCCCCTTCATGCCCCTCGACTCTTATAACTGCCATCTGGTTTCTGTACAAATTGTAAATAGCCTTTCGCTCCCTCTATTTTACCCCTGCCACCTTTCGAATTTGAAAGAGAGTATTCCAATTAACATTGTCAAAAGCTTTCTCTAAGTCTACAAATGCTAGAAACGTAGGTTTGCCTTGTCTTAATCTTAATTCTAAGATAAGTCGTAAGGTTAGAATTGCCTCACGTGTTCCAACATCTCTACGGAATCCAAACTGATCTTCCCCGAGGTCCGCTTCTACCAGTTTTTCCATTCGTCTGTAAAGAATTCGCGTTAGTATTTTGCATCCTTGACTTATTAAACTGATAGTTCGGTAATTTTCACATGTGTCAACACCTGCTTTCTTTGGGATTGGAATTATTATATTCTTCTTGAAGTCTGAGGGTATTTCGCCTGTCTCATACATCTTGCTCACCAGATGGTAGCGTTTTGTCATGACTGACCCTCCCAAGGCCGTCAGTAGTTCCAATGGAATGTTGTCTACTCCCGGGGCCTTGTTTCGATCAGGTCTTTCAGTGCTCTGTCTAAATCATCACGCAGTATCTTATCTCCCATTTCGTCTTCATCTACATCCTCTTCCATTTCCATAATATTGTCCTCAAGTACATCGCCCTTGTATGAACCCTCTATATACTCCTTCCACCTTTCTGCCTTCCCTTCTTTGCTTAGAACTGCGTTTCCATCTGAGCTCTTGATATCCATACAACTGGTTCTCTTTTCTCCAAAGGTCTCTTTAATTTTCCTATAGGCAGTATCTATCTTACCCCTAGTGAGATAAGCCTCTACATCCTTACATTTGTCCTCTAGCCATCCCTGCTTAGCCATTTTTCATTTCCTGTCGATCTCATTTTTGAGACGTTTGTATTCCTTTTTGCCTGTTTCATTTACTGCATTTTTATATTTTCTCATTTCATCAATTAAATTCAATATTTTTTCTGTTACTCAAGGATTTCTATTAGCCCTCGTCTTTTTACCTACTTGATCGTCTGCTCCCTTCACTACATCACCCCACAAAGCTACCCATTCTTCATCTACTGTATTTCTTTCCCCCATTCCTGTCAATTATTCCCTTATGCTCTCCCTGAAACTCGGTACAACCACTGGTTTAGTCAGTTTATCCAGGTCCCATCTCCTTAAATTAGAACCTTTTTGTAGTTTCTTCATTTTTAATCTACAGTTCATAACCAATAGATTGTGGTCAGAGTCCACATCTCCCCCTAAGAATGTCTTACAATTTAAAACCTGGTTCCTAAATCTCTGTCTTGCCATTATATAATCTATCTGATACCTTTTAGTATCTCCGGGATTCATCCATGTACACAACCTTCTTTTATGATTCTTGAACCAAGTGTTAGCAATGATTAAGTTATGCTCTGTGCAAAATTCTACCAGACGGCTTCCTCTTTCATTTCTTAGCCCCAATCCACATTCATCTACTATGTTTCCTTCTCTCCCTTTTCCTACTCTCGAATTCCAGTCATCCATTACTGTTACATTTTCTTCTCCCTTCACTACCTGAATAATTTCTTTTATCTCATCATACATTTCATCAATTTCTTCATCATCTGCAGAGCTAGTTGGCATATAAACTTCTACTACTGTAGTAGGCATGGGTTTTGTGTCTATCTTGGCTACAATAATGCGTTCACTATGTAGTAGCTTACCCGCACTCCTATTTTTTTATTCATTATTAAACCTACTCCTGCATTACCCCTATTTGATTTTGTATTTATAACTCTGTATTCACCTGACCAAATGTCTTGTTCCTCCTGCCACCGATCTTCACTAATTCCCACTATATATAACCTATCTATTTCCCTTTTTAAATTATCTAACCTACCTGCCCGATTAAGGGATCTCATATTCCGCTCTCCGATCCGTAGAACGCCAGTTTTCTTTCTCCTGATAACGACGTCCTCTTGAGTAGTCCCCACCCGGAGATCCGAATGGGGGACTATTTTACCTCCGGAATATTTTACCCAAGAGGACGCCATCATCATATCATACAGTAAAGCTGCATGCCCTCGGGAAAAATTACGGCCGTAGTTTCCTCTTGCTCTCAGCCGTTCGCAGTACTAGCACATCAAGCCCGTTTTGGTTAATGTTAGAAGGCCAGATCAGTCAGTCCTCCAGACTGTTGCCCCTGCAATTACTGAAAAGGCTGCTGCCCCTCTTCAGGAACCACACGTTTGTCTGGCCTCTCAACAGATACCCCTCCGTTGTGGTTGCACCTACCGTACGGTCATCTGTATCGCTGAGCCACGCAAACCTCCCCACCGACGGCAAGGTCCATGGTTCATTTGAGGGGGGGGGGGGGGGGGGCATTCTTCGGTATTGGTTATATTAAGCTTTGTGTCCAGTCTCTAAGATATGTACCACTAAAAAGAGAGAGGTGGAAATGTCTGTGGGAAGTGAAATAAAAGTATCGATTTCGTCTTGAATCGCAGTTATGCTCTATGCCTACTGTCTCAGACGAGACTCTCACGTTTAAAAAAAAATACCTGTCGATAAGTTGCTTCATTGGGGGTGATAATTATAAAATCTTGAAAGACGACTGCTACTGAAAAAAGTTGCTTAATTCATCTGCAGAATCTTGAAAGCAGTATCTGAATGCACCTTTCTAGCGCCGATTCTGCAAAAGTTTTTCCACAGAGCTGCAGGACTCGACAAGTTGCTCACGTTTTGTTTCGCTTTGTTTCGCAGTTTCCTTTGTATGTTCTTTCCTACTTACTGATAAATAAGCTAATGCTAGTTCGGGATGGTGTATATTTTTCTATCTTTTCTTTGTTTAATTAGTCGATGTTGATCTGTTTCTGTTTTTCACTCATGTCGCTGTTTTTAGTTTCTGTTGTTCGTTTCTAGGCTAAGTCTGGTTCATCTTAGAAATTCCTGTTCTACTATTTGGCGATTAATTTTCTCAAATTTATTCTCAAAATCTGAAGATACGTTTTGAAACACAACATCGTTCGGCCGAGATCGTCTAATTAGTGTTTATATTATATAATTAGCCAACGTCTGCTATAGATTCAGTTTCGAATAATCTTGCTAGGTTACAACATTAAATACACATAATTTTTATATTCGGAATTTAAGTCGCTTTTAAATGCAGGTCATAATATACACTGTGGTACAGTCATGACTAGATGCAGCCAACAATATTTTTACTCCGTTGAACTTAAGATAAAATTATCCTGTTACAAGTCCATAAAGGGTGTCGAGTCTGATCCTGTCACGTTGCCAAGACAATGTCACTACTTTAGGATCTTTCATGTAATTAAAATGTTCAATTTATCGCACATCATTGATTAATTAATCTAAAAACGCAGCGACACAGGTGTGCAGAATAATACATGTTCTCTTTGGAACTGAGCGATCACTATTAACTATTACCAACCATCCATAGTTTGCATAACGTTATCGTAAATTCTTGAAACTTTCAAAACTACGTCAGCATCTTAGTTTGTGATTTAGTCATCAGGGTGCCATTTTGTTACTAAAAACTTGTTGCAATGAAATATAGATCTAATGAAAAATAGATCTCTTTATCTTTAGTCATTTTTTCTTGTTTTCAGAATATGCCCATGCATCCATCATATAGCTGATTGAGTTACTCTTCGTTACTTTATATTCTAAATCATACAATGTTATAATGAACGTTGGGGTTACTAACTGTTGTGAAATTGATCGTTGGGGATGAGATCAATGACATGAAATCGTCAGTGCGAACCGTTTAGATATTTTGATGCTAGAGGAGTACTCAGTTAGTCTGATGTATAAGGTGTCTGTTCGTGATAACCATGAAGTTCCTGGTAAAGGTGCTACTGATGTTTCAGGAACACAAGATTTCTTAATCTGATAGATCAGTGAACTACTAAGAGATATTTATGTTGATTATAGGCGTGTTCAGCGGACTATAGGTTACTATATAGTTAGTGGCTGAATAGGCTCGATATTGGTTAGCAATTTTCGTAGGTTATTTGTAACACATGTTGTAAGAATGAGATCTTAATCATGTTTCTTATTGCGAACACATACGGAGATGACACGTAAGTAGATTATCTGGAGGTGTCTTAAATTTCCGTCGATTAAATTTCAGTGTAGCAATACCTGTTGTGGGCCTTCTTGATCTTATTCTCTAATCATACTATCATACATTTGAAATCGAGTATTTACAAATAGGGATATCGGCCTCCACACAAATAGCAGACACCTTAATTTCTACAACCAATCAAGGAAGGAAAACGATCCATCGTTTGAGGACCATGTTCCAACTTTCCAACTATGGAAACCTAAGAAGCTAAGGGAAAGTGAGAGCCACAGAACGGCATTCAGTGTGTTGAATGCATAAGACAATCATTCTTTGAAATATGTGTCAGATAACATAGTAGATGACGTTTGACTCTACAATTATAAGCATTCGAAATGATGACAGCTCCTGTGTTGAAAAGAGTGCATTCATGTCGCCACTGTAAATGTTTTGGTTCAGGCTGTTGCGTGACAGAGTTGTCGTCACATCTGTTACTTTGCACCGCGACAGTCGAGCGCAACATGAGTAAGACACAGGATATTAGCCTGACTTTATGGGCAACATAAGACACCGCAACTTGCAGATGGATGAATTACTGAGTGAAGGTACTGGCCAGTAGGGCAAAGGATGGAATAGATTGATTGAGTCTAAGTTTTAAAACATTTATTATCAGCATGTGACTCGCAACATACATTCTTATTTCTCATAACTTCGAGCGTTACCCGTTCTCCTTCCTGATTTTTCTCCTCAATTTCCCTCCAGAAGTCATCCTGATCCCTAAATTCCCTGCTGTAACGAAATGAGGAATCTGTGTTAAGACGGAACTTACCAAACGGACTGAAGCACAATCTTCCAAGCTCTGATATTCTACTTGGTTATTCTCATTCTGTTTTGAACATCGACTCACACTATCAGTCATCAAATTATTCCACTCCTTTTTGTTGTGCATATCGAATTTGAAGGTCTTCATTCTTATTGCCCACCTAACAATACGTCCAGATTACGACGGCCTAGCTAGTATCCAGCTGAGAGACTGGTTGCCGATTTGTGAAATGTTTAAAAACTTCCGAAGTTTTTTCATTTGAAACAAAACGACTAATGCTTCCATTTCATAAATGGATTATTTCTTTTCTAATTCATCCAGTCCCGTAGAGGCACAAGGAAACAAACCGCCTCCTTATTTCTTCTAGCGTCTGTAATAGGACTGATCCTATCCCAGTGCCAATGCATCAGTTTGGAGGATAAATCCATCACTGAAATTTGGTAAGGTTAACTTGAGACATGATTTTAGAGCTTGTTTCAGTCCCAAGAATGAGATTTCATATGAGGGAACGTCAAAAAATTTACAACCCTTCCTACATAATTCATTAAAATGTTCTGTCGTCTTAGCAAATCCACTAACAAACTCCCTTATGAAATGGGCCATGCTCAGAATTACTTCAGCTTGTTCAACATTTTATTGGTTATCGATCACTTTCATCGTTTCTGGGCCTACATGTCCTTAAATCTTCGTTGATTAACAAGCTAAAACAATCTTCTGTGGGTTACCTCTCAGACCTTCTTTTTCTAACCACTCAGATCCCTCCCAGATACGTTGTATAAGCCGCTCAGTAGACCTAACATATACGACCAAGTTATCAAGATAACAATAAATATATTGAAATTTGAAGTCAGAAAACAAAATTGCCGGCCGGAGTGGCCGTGCGGTTATAGACGCTACAGTCTGGAACCGCGTGACCGCTACGGTCGCAGGTTCGAATCCTGCCTCGGGCATGGATGTGTGTGATGTCCTTAGGTTAGTTAAGTTTAAGTAGTTCTAAGTTCTAGGGGACTGATGACCACAGTAGTTAAGTCCCATAGTGCTCAGAGCCATTTGAACCATTTGAAAACAGAATTACCTGAGAGGGAATGACTGTTCTTGTGGTCAAACAAAAAGGGCCATGGTTTAATTACAAAATGCTCCTGTCCATTTAAAATGCCATTGTGGACTCTGAATCTCCTCCAACTATATCTGATTATATGACTCATTGTGATCAAATGTGATAAAGACATGTATTCCCATAAACCACCAAAAACAATGCTGTAGATATAGTGAAACGAATCTTAAGAGTATTTTTTGTATTCAGTTCCTGGTTGTCCACCACAAGCCGTTACGTCCCCATAGATTTCGGTACTACGAAAACTTGGAGTTGCGTAAGGAGATTTGGATGACCGAATTCACTAGTATTCTATTGTATTCTACATAATTCACGCATTATCGTGACCCTAGGTGCTGATAATCTATATGGTTGCTTCTTCACCGTGACATCTTCAGTCAGCTCAATAATATATTCTAACAAATTGTTAATTCCTAATTCTTGCATTAACACATCTGGAAATTCAGCACAAACAGTTTTTATTTTCAGAAATTAGTCGAAATGTGCGAATTGCTTGTCTTATGAGTCTGGTTTCTCTCACTAACTGCCTCTCTACTATGTTTATCATTAGTGAATGTCACAATACCGCTCTGCCCAGACTTTCAAAACTGAAACTGAACTTGTTATCTAAACTTTAAATGAAATTGTTTCCCATTGCAGTCTGGAGTAAAAGCCACTTTGGTGCTTAAATTGGCACCTAAATTACAATTAGTGGCTAAGTTTTCCACCATATTGACCCTGACCTTTCAAGCAAAATCAACAACGGCCACTTTGATCTGAAAGCGGGTTTTTACACTCATACTTGATTATATACAGTAAAATATTGTTCCGTATCTAACAGTATATACAAACTCGATGATGAACAACAATTTATTTGTAACTAACCGTGGAAATAGTACTTCCCAAATCAAGCAATGTCTACGCGGGCACAAAAAAAAACGCTAGAGTTGTTGTTCCGCTATCCAGAATCGCATTAATTAACTAACTTTCGAAGTACTGTAAATGTCATAATTCTTGGATTCAATACTTTTCTTACATCTCATGAGTCCCACACTACCAACAGTATTTTTGAAGAGCCTTTTTATATTTATCCTTGTGAATCAGTATGTCACTTTTTTCCTTCTCCTATCTAAACCATGATGTTCGCTTATTTCTATTTTCTTCTAGTTATCATTTTGCAAAACGTAAACCAGGCCACCTCTTCTCTGGAAAAATGGTTCAAATGGCTCTGAGCACTATGGGACTTAACAGCTATGGTCATCAGTCCCCTAGAACTTAGAACTACTTAAACCTAACTAACCTAAGGACATCACACAACACCCAGTCATCACGAGGCAGCGAAAATCCCTGACCCCGCCGGGAATCGAACCCGGGAACCCGGCCGCGGGAAGCGAGAACGCTACCGCACGACCACGAGCTGCGGACTCTTCTCTGGAAAGCTGGCTCCTTTCCATCTCTAGGCATTCCGAAAAATATCAAGCCAATATAGAAATCGAAATTTAATTCAGTTAAATATATCACAAGTCAGTCAATCAAGCACTCTCCGCTACCACTAAACTGTGACGTCCCTTTCTAGCAAGATTAAAGTACAGATCAGCTGTCTGAGTTAGCTAAACAATAATTATAAAGTTTTGAACATGACTGCGTAGTCAGCGACCGTTTACAAAGTAAAATTAAAGCAATAACAGCCTTCGCTCGAAAAAAGAAATGTTTTGACCAAGGTTTCGGCAGTACTATGATTACCTTCATCAGAAGTAAAACAATCACTCTAGCCTATAAAACAGTTACAAAATTATAGAAAAAATAATTTGATAAGTGTAAGTACTGACTAGGAGTACAAAAAGAAACAGTACTTACATGTCACTGTAAAAATAAATATCAAGCGATAAAGCTTTAGTTACAAAATTTTTGAAATAGAATACATTGAAGGCAGGCCACTAGGGTAGCATCAGACTGAGGCACCCGCGTAAGCAATTGTGGACAGGTGAACATTACACCAAGAGTGCCGTCTCGTAGCAGCAAATACATACAGGCTACTTAACATACAAAATATGAACAGACGAATTTTATAATGAATATTATTTAGTACATGAAGGAAAAGGCAGTATTTTATTATCTGACAGCAGCAGACTCGTCTACATAAGAGATTAGAAGTACAGTTTAAAGGCTGAAAACGCCATCATAGAAATACAAAGGGAGCTGAATAACTCACCCTTCCCAAAAGTGGTATAACATGAAACGTAGTAGTGGCTTTTGTGCAGAGTTGTCAGTGCCAACAGACAAGCAACACAGCGTGAAAGAACCGCAGGAATCACCGTGGGACGTACAACGAACGTATCCGTTAGGGCAGTGCGGCGAAATTTGGCGTTGATGGGCCTTCGCAGCAGACGACTGACACGACCGCCATTGCTAACAGCACCACATCGCCTACAACACCTCTTCTGCGTCCCCCGATGACTTTCTACCCCTTTAATTTCGTGGCATGCAAAACTCAAGTGCACCAAGTTCATTATTGTAAGTGCCATTCTGGATTGTAAACTGAGTGTGAGAACGCTGCAAACCTACGTACGCTGAGGTGCCGTCGATCTCAGAATTAATCGCAATTAATCGCTTGATGTCTGATAAGTAATATTGAACTGGTACCTGCCGCTCGGTATTAGCCGAGCGGTCTAAGGCGCTACAGTCATCGACTGTGCGACTGGTCCCGGCAGAGGTTCGAGTCCTCCTCGGGCGTGGGTATGTGTTTTTGTCCTTAGGATAATTTAGGTTAAGTAGTGTGTAAGCTTAGGGACTGATGACCTTGGCAGTTAAGTCACATAAGATTTCACAAACACTTGAACATTTTTGAACTGGTACCTCACAATGATTTTCGAGAGATTATATCGTTTCCTTTTGATACGTAATTCGTTAGGCTGAAAGGTATCAGTCTCAGACTATAGGTTTTGAACTGATTTTAAGCCAGCTGCTAACATGTGTGCTTTATAAGCCACAGTGATTTGTTTTCAATACCTTAATGAAAATGCGTACAATCAACATGTTTATTGATTTTAATTCTTTCTGTGACTGCACAGGTCTAAAGTTAAATGTGAGTAGTCTGATTTGCCATTACTTTGCACCTACATCCTACCACCCAGCTGGTCCACGCAGAGACTAGACAATAAATACAACTACTTATGAAGACAAATACTCAGGTTCAGAGCTTTAACACCGAAGATACCACAAGATGACCTCATTAAATATTTAAAACGACAGTAAGTTTAGTGGAGATCTTCTCATGAACTATGGGAGTCAGTTACTGGCGGTTTCTTACGAGGGTCATTATTCTCTTTTCATGAAGTTGAGGCTTCTTTGATATGCTGTCAATAAAGTAAAATATGTGCCTCTGCTATATGCTTTGTTTCGTGACTGCGTTTTACATTTTGGTGGGTTTTGGACTGTGATTAGTGAGGTCAACTGTTGAATATATCACACTTACGCATTTTAACATAGATGCTTACTGCATGTACTCTTCAACTTAAAAACAGTTGTCTTTAGACAATAAGCCATAGACGCATTGAGGATCAAATACGACATCATCAGTTCCTATTACTAGATTGCTTAGGGTTTTGTGGAACATTTTGTTATGATTGTGTTATGCATTATGAAGAATGTGATCGCTAATCTTACGAGTTTATCTTGCGTTGCAGCCTTGATATTTAGCGCACATAACTTTCAGGAGCATCTAACCTTTTCATGCAATATAAAAGTTTTCGTATGCCTACTTTATTATTCTCGTACATTATTGACTTATTGTGTATGCGGCTTCATTTGAACAGAATCCAGTGGTGTCTTGATGGCCAGGTGTTGATTTACTCAGTTATGTATGATGTACTGTTTCTGTCTTCAATCCTCTCCATATATTTCACTATTGTGATGTACAATTGTGTGAAACAAGACTTTTTATAGCCTGACCTTCCTGTTTTTCCCTTCTTTCGCGGTTATCAGCTTCTAGCATATGTTATTTTAATGTGTTTGTAAAGCGAAGAACGGAAGGGTGACTAGGTTGGGGCAGATTTTAACGTTTCTGCGTTTTGAAGGCTTCCCCACTTCGAAATTCATTATGTGCACTTATTGTTGAAATAAATCTTTAAATAGATGTGTGGGTCAGTCAAATCAGTGAACAAGATTTATTTAAAATCTCTGAAGGCTGTCACACTGTGCAAAAGCTGATTTATAGTTGGTCAATATCCCTGTCCTTCAAGTGTTTGGCTTTAGGTCTATGGCTATCTTTCATGTGTGATGTTTTTGTCTTATAGTTTTCATGGATTGGCATACACAGTCACAAGTGGTTTGTGTTTATGTAAATTAGATAAATGATTCCTTTATTCATGCTGCTATATTTTCCTTATTGAGTCTTTGGATACTGTAGGTTAATGTTACTCTTGTGTTGCCTCGTAATGCTAGTATTTAGTAGCTCAATAGCTTTACGTAATGTAAATGGTACATTAAACATGTTAATAAGGACTTAGAATTAGTTATATACTTCTTCCATACTTCCACATTTCATCAGTTTGTATTATTGATGAGATTCGCTGCCAGTATTTATTTTGCAGTAAAATTGAAATTGTGTTTCTTTGCCAAGTTATATGCCCAAATTGCACTATAACAGATTTGTATTTTCTTTGATCAGACCTTGGCAGGTTTACAAATCCACACGAAAAACATTGTAAAAATTTTATATGCACTTTTTTCGATAACATACTTCTTCTGTCAGGAATATATGATTTTTGCTCTTATGTCAGAAACAATCCTTAAATGTTTTATGTATTGATACACACATCCCACGATTGTCTCTTAAGAATTTCAATATGATAAATTTGCCGCGAATTAGTGTGGCGCTCTTTAAATGCACAAAGGACACGGTTACGCCACCTAGTGGCGCCTTCCCCGGCGCACACAAGGTCTCGCTGGTCATTGCTTGTATGTATCCTCAACAGTACAAACGGTACAATTATTTTTATTTTCACAAGTCTATTTTGATCACACAGATTTCCTATACTTTATTACCGGTTTCGGCATACTGCCATCCTCAGTTGATTAAAATATTCTGGTGTAAATCATCGTCAAGTTAAACATGTGAGTGCATGGTACGTGCTCAATTAATGGTGCTACCCGCTTTACTACATTTTGCTAATGATAATTTTATAACGTGTACAACAATGTCTCTGGTATTTGTATCCAGAATGGTATGTATTCCTTTATCTAAAAGTGTTCTGTTCTTGAGTATTGTTCGTGTGTGCCTGACTTTTACGAGACACTTGCGTGCCCGTAACATCTGTTCCTTAGTCTGTTTTCATAGCTTATCAGATGATGGGTTAGCCCCGAAACGCGTCGTGACAGTTGATAAATTCAGAGGAGACTAGCGACTGTTTTTAAGCAAACACGCAGCTTTTCTAAATTCCTGTCAACAATTATATTCACAGTGGTTGAATGACTTTCAGTCTGATTTAGTGTTGCCTTTGAGGTCAGATGAGAATATGACGAAGGTGGCAGATATTTTGTACATTATCTTAAGTTAGGGTGACCACTGTGATCCGTATCTGAACTGATTTTGATAGAGAAGAATTTTTCTCAGAGAATATGGCTCTGAGCACTATGGGACTTAATATCTACGGTCATCAGTCCCCTAGAACTTAGAAATACTTAAACCTAACTAACCTAAGGACAGCACACAACTCCCAGTCATCACGAGGCAGAGAAAATTCCTGACTCCGCCGGGAATCGAACCCGGGAACCCTGGCGTGGGAAGCGAGAACGCTACCGTACGACCACGAGCTGTGGACTCAGAGAATATCACCAACCCTAAGTTATTTGTTACATTTCCGGAAGTGGAGACCAGTAAACTTTGGGAAACAAATTTGTTTTGACAGGTGATGTGTTTTGTAAACGAAAAGAATAATCCTTCTCTGAGTGGTCGGAATCCTTTTACCATCTGATGTGGTATCTTATGTTGTAGTGCTACCTGACATGACAGTGTACTGTCTCTTGAAGCATTAATATAGGGAGAGTTTGGTGCTCTTGAGATTAATCAGTACGCATGCAACTGCTGGAAGCAAAACTCTCTGAGTAACAGGAATTTCCATGTTATGTCACATACGAGTTTTGGTTCCCCATTTATTTCGATATGATGAGGTTTATACAGCAGTAGAAGGACGGTTTCAGCAGCTATGGCTGAGGTCTTCATTGTGTGTGATATTTAATTCTGAGGTGTCGCATGTCTGTACATTGTAATATACGTGTCGTATATTTTAGTATGATGTTTATGTCGTCTATGATGTACACTCCTGGAAATTGAAATAAGAACACCGTGAATTCATTGTCCCAGGAAGGGGAAACTTTATTGACATATTCCTGGGGTCAGATACATCACATGATCACACTGACAGAACCACAGGCACGTAGTCACAGGCAACAGAGCATGCACAATGTCGGCACTAGTACAGTGTATATCCACCTTTCGCAGCAATGCAGGCTGCTATTCTCCCATGGAGACGATCGTAGAGATGCTGGATGTAGTCCTGTGGAACGGCTTGCCATGCCATTTCCACCTGGCGCCTCAGTTGGACCAGCGTTCGTGCTGGACGTGCAGACCGCGTGAGACGACGCTTCATCCAGTCCCAAACATGCTCAATGGGGGACAGATCCGGAGATCTTGCTGGCCAGGGTAGTTGACTTACACCTTCTAGAGCACGTTGGGTGGCACGGGATACATGCGGACGTGCATTGTCCTGTTGGAACAGCAAGTTCCCTTGCCGGTCTAGGAATGGTAGAACGATGGGTTCGATGACGGTTTGGATGTACCGTGCACTATTCAGTGTCCCCTCGACGATCACCAGTGGTGTACGGCCAGTGTAGGAGATCGCTCCCCACACCATGATGCCGGGTGTTGGCCCTGTGTGCCTCGGTCGTATGCAGTCCTGATTATGGCGCTCACCTGCACGGCGCCAAACACGCATACGACCATCATTGGCACCAAGGCAGAAGCGACTCTCATCGCTGAAGACGACACGTCTCCATTCGTCCCTCCATTCACGCCTGTCGCGACACCACTGGAGGCTGGCTGAACGATGTTGGGGCGTGAGCGGAAGACGGCCTAACGGTGTGCGGGACCGTAGCCCAGCTTCATGGAGACGGTTGCGAATGGTCCTCGCCGATACCCCAGGAGCAACAGTGTCCCTAATTTGCTGGGAAGTGGCGGTGCGGTCCCCTACGGCACTGCGTAGGATCCTACGGTATATATATATATATATATAATTTGTACAGAACCTTCACTCACTTCGCTTTTTTTCCCCCTCTAGTCGCCATCTCTGTGCTAAGCGAGTTGCTGCATAACAGTGGCCGATCCGAGCTATGCTGCTATGCGCACCTCGTAGTTCTGCCCCATTGCAGAGGACTGCAGTAATAACACCGCTGGTGCAGTGCGCTGTGTGGAAGCTGGGTGGGCGGGGCCCTGTGCGTAACAGGGAGGATTTCCGCATCCAGGACGCCGGACTGCCTGGGCAGGAGCCGGCCTGCGTCCCAGGGGAGCCGTGGGGCTGCGCTGTCCCTACAACGGCCCTGCACTGTCCCCTCTCATACGCGCGCACGGTCCCCAAGGAAAACTGGCTGAGGCCGCGCCGAATCTGCCGTACACTCTCTTTGCCACACACTCCTCGCTCTGCGCAAGCTCCAGTTCCTACTGTTAACTTACAGGACAGAGATCATCGCCCCAATGCAAAACGTTCTGTCATTACTCGATATCTGTTTTCGTCACGTATGACATATTGTAACACTGAACATAAGAAACTTCAGTTGACTTTATCCTTTTCTAAATAAGCGCCCCTTTCCTGTGTGATAAAATATCCAACATTTACACTATATATCACGACACTTGTCAGTGGACGTTAATATCAGGGGACACTTTCAAAGAGCTTTCTGAATATTGATGTGCCACCGCTTCCTTTCTCTTATACTTTTCGTTCCGATTTACGAATAACCTTGATTTGACCGTGAGGCATGAGACTGAAACGACAGCTTTCGAGTGTACATCTACATCTACATATATACTCCGCAATCCGCCATACGGTGCGTGGCGGAGGGTACCTCGTACCACAAGTAGCATCTTCTCTCCCTGTTTCAAACAGAACGAGGGAAAAATGACTGCCTGAATGCCTCTGTACGAGCCCTAATCTCTCTTATCTTATCTTTGTGGTCTTTCCGCGAAATGTAAGTTGGCGGCAGTAAAATTGTACTGCAGTCAGCCTCAAATGCTGGTTCTTTAAATTTCCTCAGTAGCGATTCATGAAAAGAACGCCTCCTTTCCTCCAGAGACTCCCACCCGAGTTCCTGAAGCATTTCCGTAACACTCGCGTGACGATCAAACCTACCAGTAACAAATCTAACAGCCCGCCTCTAAGAGTTGCTTCTATGTTCTCCCTCAATCCGACCTGATAGGGATCCCAAACGCTCGAGCAGTACTCAAGAATAGGTCGTATTAGTGTTTTATAAGCGGCCTCCTTTACAGATGAACCACATCTTCCCAAAATTCTATCAATGAACGGAAGACGACTATCCGCCTTCCCCACAACTGCCATTGTTGTTTTTGATTCTGCGATGTGTATCCTTGACAATACATAGCATTCAAACTACTGCATTTGTAAAATTCACACCAATACAAGAGGGAAGCAACAAACAAGTCAGTAACCTCATTATAATCTGTACTCTAATGACGAGATCGCTCGGCGGCGAGGGGGGGGGGCTGAAGAGGGGGGGGGGGGCGGAGGAAACGAGAAAGTATAAATACATGGACACACTATTTTGAATAATGTTGCCTAATGGTAAACACCCGTTCCCACATCACCATACTGCGTGTAGTATTAAAAACCAGTAGTTGATGTATAAGTGACCTGTGTTGTGCTGAAGGTAAGGTGCATAGGGCGAGTCAAGAGGGAAGGTATATTCCTTGGGGGAGGGGGGGGGGGGTGATAGTGTTAGTGATTTGAACAAAACTTCATACAGACATATGCACTGTTCCGAATGGTTTCAGAGATAGAACACATATAATATAATTTTTGTACGTTTTTCTTGAATAAGTCGATAATCGCACCTTCCAAAGAAAACGTGTCGCAGTTCATAACTAAACTACATTAAATTTACTACAAAATAATCCTGTTCATTGTAGGGCTAACAGTTAGCGCGAAGAGAGCTCGAGAATGTTGTAAATCTCGCGCGACGCGCATGCGCTGTAGCTTCAGTAGTTCTTCCCGATTTTATAGACCACAAGTGTCCTGTATCCATTTGTTCGTCCCATCTTCCTCTACTCTGTGTTGTATACAATGGCAAAGTTTCAATAACACAGAAAATAAACAAAAAATGTGCATGAACTGTGTTCTACCCCGGAAAGCATTCAGAATAGTGTATAATGTCTACATGAAGTTTCTTTTTCAGAATCCCTAATACTATCTCACCTCAAAACATGTACCTATCTCCCTGGCTTACCCTGTATACTGTGGTTTCTGACTGTAAAGGTTTTCATTCAGTACCAGTAGTAATGTGTATAACAATTTTCTAACGGTATAGTAACAAACGTAAGTTGACTAACGTTTTACAGCGAAGTGTTGAACACTGAATGATTTGACTTGAACACACGTAACTGATAAAACAGTTTTCATTGTCGTTAGCTCCACTGCAGTGCAATCTCTGGGTATTTATCGAAATGTACTATTACCTACGACTGAATCCTTGATTTTCCTTGCATGTCGTACAAGACTTGAGAGAAAGCTGGTATTGTGCGTATCTGTCTGAATGCATATGCTTAATTGTGAATATATTAGTTAACCTTGCTCCAGCAATTGTTTTACAGAACCATGAAGCATGAATAAGACAATGAACTGCTAGAGGTTGAGGTTTATTCATTGCTTATGAAATCAAAACATGTAGCAACCAAATCAATTTATGTGTGTAATTGTTGAGATCATTATCTCACATATCACAGACAGCTTGGCTTTACAAAAACAAAGCACTAACATCGTGCGAACACTTTCGCTGTTTAACACAACACTTGTTATAAAAATAGTTTAGTGCAGTCACCTCGTTATCTAGCATTCTAACGCTTCTACAGCCATTGCTGCTTAATTCCGCCAGCTGGAGCAATTTCAACATTTGAATTTATCCAGTGGGTAAGATTCCATATAAGATGCTTTTCCCTTAGGAGAGTCAGTCCCTAACCAGACTAGAAAAACTATTTACGTCCACTTCCTAACTGCAAAAGCTGGCCATTAAATATGACAGCATATCAAAGAACCTCTTGAAGGACTTGAAATATGACTGTTCATTTCATACTCTCGCAAGGAAAAATAGGAAAAAAATGATTCATGTCATTTGCGACCTACCTTGGTATGGGGATATAGATAATTCTACTATTTCGATGTCATGAACACGTAAGCGCCTTTGTACTGTTTGAAATTGTAAACGGGCGCTGTCTTCAGAGATGCTGCATCGCCTGGAAGCTTGCTTGGACCATATCTGCTTTGCAAGATGCACGGGGATGATGGCTCTGATAATCGAGAGATTAGGAGGCACAGTAGTCGGCAGTGGTGTGTCGTAAGTGGTAGTACGGGATAGGCCGAGTGGCACGATTCTAGCTATATTCTCAGGAAGTGGAAGATGGTGATTTACTGATTATTTATTTGAAATGAGGAAAGATACTGAAGCATTTTGAGACGAATATTTCATTATGATTATTTTGATCAGTTTTGCATGAGGATCTAATTTAAACTAATTGTTTTCAGATTTTATTGTAACACTGAGGCAGCCTGTAGTAACGCGTTCTTGGTTCAGACATCCATAGACTTGAGTATAGGAAAAGATAAACAGGCAAACAAACAACCAAGCACAATCTTCAATTCGTATTTGTGGATAGGTAAACCTATTGAATACTTAATATCATTTTTACGAGTTGTCTTTCTGAAAAGATTTCATTTTATGTTAAAGACCTGTTATGTTTGCCCACCCAAGAACGGTAATTTATTTGTTGTATTAATGTTAGTGAAGGAGAAAAAATTTCTTATCAGAGAACTAATTATATTTGATGTTATAATCTATCCCAAGTCATTGTGCGCATCCAAAATACACGCCAAAATATGAATTATCATTTTCATTCATTCAGATTCATAAGTAGCTAGGTATGCTTTCCCTATTATTTAAAAAAGAGAGATCATCGCACCAGGCGCATGTCAGAATTTAATTGTAGCTCATCAAGTGCGACACGCTTTCAAGACCATAGCAGTGTTACGGTGTTTCCATTGTGCAAGAGGGAAGCGAAAACAATAAAACAGGGAACACTGAGTTTTTCCAGGGCCAGTTCATCAGTTTAAAAGTTTAATGATTCACAGTGTTGAATTTAGACAGTATTCTTGTCATTGCGAATGTTTAAACAGACCGGTAACCAGACAGTTATTTTCAAGATACTTTCTCGCAGCCAGATTTTCAACGAATTCTAGACGTCGAATTCTTGTGTTCAAAGTTTACCAATTCCTAAATTTACGTAACCTTACAGGTAGATATATTTTATTAAGATAACTTTCACCCTAACTGCTAAACGTTTCTGATCTACCTATGACATAGCCCTCTCCCTGTAAATACATTTACACATTTTGAACGTTATACTTGGTTGCTTATACTAGACGCAACTTTCATGCAGTTAACAAACACACTTCGAAACATCATAATTTATATGAAACAACTTTCACTGCAAGAGCTATATAGACAAAATAAACCGCAGTTAGTCACTTAAAAATAAATTCTGTTAGATGCCATCAGCTTACGAGAGTTCACGCTTAAGGTGCTCCTTAGTCAGTTAGTATGACTACTGCTAGGGTGTGTGAGCATACCCACAAGGAACCCCTTGAGTGTGAGGTCTCAAGTTCAGTCTTCATTTGAAAGAGTTGCGTTAACAATTATGGCGGGAAAAATATTAGCTCCTAACGACTGACCGTATGCATCAGGATAGCGAGAGAAAAAATGTGTCTGAAAGATTCAGAGATCAACTTTCTGTGGAATGTATGTGCTGTACTTCTTAGTCAACATTCAAAAATGTTCGAAACAAACCATTAACTTACATTATGAACACGAAATGAAAAATAGCACACGACACTGATCACATAAACCGTGCAGGACGTTCAGTGAAGTATCCACTCCAAAGAAATGTATGTAGAATCATATTGGTGTAACTGAGGGAATACAATAGCATGCAACTGAATGCCAACAGACTATCGTGCAGCTCATCTTGAATCCGGCTATTCTCCAAGGCGATAGTGCGATAATATGTACACGAAGAAAACAAACATCCAGAGGTTCAATTTGTTCAGTGGTTCCAAGGGGTGTAAACTAAAATGTCACTCGCGTTTCAGGAGGGATAGTTTATTCTGAAGAAGTATGAGTTTTACGCGCAGGCAAGGAATCAAGAAAAAGCAAGCTATTTTAAGCAGCTATTGTCCAAAAGCGGTGATCATGTCATAGTTCTCTTACGCCAATTTTTCCACTCTAGCTTACTGTGAAGTAGATATTCCTTACTGCCTTTGCAAGATCACGCACGCAAGAAAGAATCATAGGGGACAGAGCACCTCCAACTTCTCGCTGTCGAGCTGGGCTAGCACTTGGATGGGTGACGACCATCCGGTCTGCCGAGCTCTGTTGGCCAGCGGGATTCACCCAGCCCTTGTGAGGCAAACTGAGGAGCTACTTGATTGAGAAGTAGCGGCTCCGCTCTTGGAAAGTGATGTGTGCTGACCACATGCCCCTCCACATCCGCATCCAGTGACGCCTATGGGCTGAGGATGACACAGCAGCAGGTAGGTGCCGTTGGGCCTTCATAGCATATTCAGGAGGAGTTCAGTTTAATTTTTACCATCCAGAATAACAGTCAGCATAATTGTATACGAATCCGTTAGGGCATTGATGTTAGTTGATTTTGATACAACTATCTTGGTACATCTAATTTCGAGCGTTGCTTTCATACGTATTTGCTCTTCAAATTCCGAATGCTCGCAGTTTACAACAAATTCGTTCCTGAACGAATGGATAACTTTCTTTATTTTATCTGCAAATTTTCGGGCCGATTCTGCAGTTTTCTCTGCATCGTCAAGTTGAATATTTGTCTGAAATTTCTTTATCTTACCTCTTCTAATTCTGTAGCACTCTTTGAATTTATGCGACCATCCATTGCTACCCTTGAAATCAGTGTGATCTACGTCGCGCACAGTTTGGTGTGCAGAGCGTAGTAGGCCACTATCATGCTGGTCCTGTAAATTGCATAGAGCATCCTTGAAACGTGCAAAAACCATTTTTTCTAACAACAGCACGCTGTCCTTCCCTAAAAACCCGTAATTTTTCTTATGCACTACACTGTCATATTGTAGCGGACTCACTCGAATTCTGTTTATAATGTGGCTCCCTGTTGTAGCGTTGCTCTTGGGGGACGAAAAGAAAAAGAATTTTTTACTTTTTTTTAATGTCGAAAAAGTGAATATTTTGGTGGGCCACTTGGCAACAGAATCAGGGATTGATTACACTATTATAATAACATACCTGAATAAGAGCAGCATATTGATATATATTTGAGATCGTTCGGAAGAAACATTATCATTTCTGTGCATTTTTATAGTCGCGATGTAGTCATACCCGGATCAACACTAAGGGACCAGAAGATTTATAGACTTTAAAATAAATGCAACACTGCACAGAAAAGTTGGTTCAGAAATAATAGTAAAACGATAATGTTCCTTCTGTCTCATGCTGCGTTCGGCCCATCAGCGTGATCGTAATTTCTGGTGATGAAGTAACACAAAATAATTATCATTCAGGTAAATAAGGAGATGGAATCATCAAGGTTAATTTACTAAAATAAGCACACTTATCTTTAACACACGTTTTTTTTAATGTTACGTACCTTTTCATATTAAATTACAATAGATGACCATAGTGGTTAAATACTTTATACGTAACAGTCAAAATGTGCTCCTGACGCTGTCTGTTCGTAACCAGTTACAAGAAACTATATGTTTTTCTGATTAAAAAAAATAACATTTAGCATATTCACTCAATATTTTCACATAGAATATAAAATACAGTTGCGGAACGCAGCAAGTCCGCGTCCGCCTCTCATGGAATACAAACAGTAAAAGGTGAGGCGCCAGAAGCCTCATTTGTCTTGAAACAACAGAATTCATATTTATACCATTAATCGGTAAATGTACATAGAGATTTACTGGCACCGCGCAAGAACGGCAAAGATAAAGAATAATAGATTCTGTCGCTGCTATGCGATGGTTCATTTCTTTTACTTTAGAGTTGTTCGGTAACTTTAGGCCATCAGGCGTTTACTATTGAGCGTATATTAATGTTTGTGAGGCGAAAATTACTGATATTACACTGTCTGACGAGGATGATGAGCTACATGGCTAGACACCTGTTTCAGTACCACTCTCACATGTTAAGTACGTTATCTTCATCATCGTACTGCTCATGTACATTGTCTGTACAGTCAAGCGCGTGTGACACCACACATTCCACAGACTCATCTTGCAGAAACGCTAATATTTTTTCTGCCATTTCTTTCTCATTCGCCGAAATTGCTTGGGTTCCTTTCTAGCGAAATGTCAACTTCGGCAACTGTTGTTGTAAATATAATGCAATGTTTAGTTTGCTTGTCGTTGCATTTCTCTGCTGTTTATCAACACCGCTAGCACTGTAGCACGACTGCGATTTGCTCGTCGACTAAGCATTTGAACCACGCTCCATAGACTCAGGTTGTGCTCACCGCTGTATACCTCAACACCCAGTCCCTGATGTCATTAGCACTGTATGGTAGACGGTATGTGGGGCGTTGGCTCCCGTAAACATCGTGGCGTTTTGCGGCCTCGCACTCAAGGGATTCCTTGTCAGATCTGTAATTATATAGGTGGTATGACGTCTATCGTTAGAATTTCTATTCAGGAAGTCCATTCTTCATCAAGAGCCACAACCAGAGAAGGTAGTGATGTAAGACCCTGGGATCTTACGCTATGTTGACTTTGCAACTCATCTCAGTGGTATTTCAGTGCTTTCAGATCATGACTCATGGAAACTCGTCCATTTGAAGAATATTATTGTCCGCTAACCATTCCCTCCCGGATGGTTCTTTATTATAGATTGCATTGTCAATCATCGTCTCCAAAACGCTCCTATTACGTACGCGGTACAACGCCTGTAAAATGTGTTTGTATCCGTGACATTTGGTATTTTATTAAGTGTAATGAAAGGACCACACCCTAATCTCAAAACACACCTACGTTATGTAACACCATCTCATGCATCTTTACTGTTGGCACTAAACACGATGACAGATTGATTTCACTGGGCATTCGACAGACATAAACACTTCCCTCGGACTGGCACAGGGTTATTGTTTGATGGTGGGTTTCAGTCCGAACACTGATTTGATGCAGCTCCCGTGTTGCTATTTCATGTGCTTTCCCCTTCATCTCCCAATGACTACTGTAACCTACATCCTTTTCAGTCTAGTTACTGTATTAATCTCTTGGTCTCCTTCACCAGTTCCACCCTCGAGTATTCCCAAGATTTCCGGAATCCAAACCGATCTTCCCCAAGGGTGCCTTCTATACCATACGGTATAGGGTAATTTATCTTTCCAAGTAAATCGCAGTCACTTTTCTAGCTGGACTCTGGAACTCATTTCTTCCACTGATTCCATGCCGTAACTTACAACTGCCCTCCACAATGCTCGACCGTCCTTGTCGGTCACTACATGACACCTGCCCGCTCCTGCTTTAGCTGTGATTCTGCACGTTCCAACACTGAAGCGCTAAAGAAACTGGTATTGGCATGCGAAACACAGACTTATGTAACCAGGCACAATACGGCGCTGCGGTCTGCAACGCCTATGTAAGACAAGTGTCTGCCACAGTTGTTAGATCGCTTACTGCTCCTACAATGGCAAGCTACCAAGATTTATGTGAGTTTTAAAGTGATGTTTGGCAGGCACACGAGCGATTCGACACAGCATCTCTGAGGTAGCGTTGAAGTGGGGATTTTCCCGTACGACCCTTTCATGAGTGTACTGTGAATATCATGAATCCGGTAAAGGGTCAGATCTCCGACACTGATGCGAGGGGAAAAAGAGCCTGCAAGAACGGGACCAACTATGACTGAAGAGAATCGTTGAACGTGACAGAAGTGCTACCTCTCCGCAAATTGCTGCAAATTTCACTGCTGCGCAGTCAACAAGTATCAGCGTGCGAACCATTCGACGAAACATCATCGATATGGGCTTTCGGAGCCGAAGACCCACACGTGGACGCCTGACGACTGCGCGACACAAAACTTTACGCCTCACCTGAACCTGTCGACATTGACATTTGACCGTTCTATGACTGGCAACATGTTGCCTGGTCGGACGAGTCTCGTTTCGAATTGCATCGAGCGAATGGACGTGTATGGGTATGGAGACAACCACATGAATCCGTTCGCCCTGCATGGCAGCAGAGAACTGTTCAAGCTGGTGGAGGCTCTGTAATGGTGTGGGGTGTGGGCAGTTGAAGTAATATGGGACCTTTGATACGTCTAGATGCGACTCTGATAGATGGCACGTACGTAAGCACCCTGTCTGATGACCTGCATTCATTTATGTCCGTTGTGCATTACGACGGACTTCGGAAATTCCAAATGAACAATGAGGCTCCTCATACGTCCAGAATTGCTGCAGAATGGCTGCAGGAAAACTCATCTGAGCTTAAACACTTCCGCTGGCCACCAAAATCCCCAGACATGAACATTATTAAGCATAACTGGGACGCTTTGCCACGTGCTGTTCAGAAGAAATCACCCATTTTACTCTTACGGATTTATGGACAGCCCTGCGGGATTCATGGTGTCAGTTCGATCTAGCACTATTTCAGACGTTAGTCGAGTCCATGCCACGTCGTGTTTCGGCATTTCTGCGTGCTCTGGGGGGCCCTAAACGATGTTAGAGAGGTGTGCCAGTTTCTTTAGCTATTCTGTGTATTTCGGCTGCTTGAGACGGATTCAGTTCTCATTGATGGGTCTTTTAATTAGCTGGCAGGCCGTGACTACTTCGCATTTGGAGTCACTGACCACTCTGCTGTTCCCGTTTGTCTCCTGACAGCCCAATATACCCTGTACACCTTTAAATTGGCCGATCCGCCTTTCATGGCATCTAAGACTCAGTTAAGCGTTACCCACGAGTGTCTAGATACTTCTGATCACGTTGTGTACATGTTTGACAACTTGTAACATATCGTTTCCCCCTCACCTCATATTCTTTCTTCGGAACCACTTCTAGTTGATACATCAATGATGAGACTCACCAAAGGTACAAATTTTCACACTGTTCGTTCTACTGTCTCCAAATAAGGGTTACGAAACTCATATTCGAATGGACTTCAAACGTGAGACGGTAATCAGTGCAAGATGAGTGGATCCCAGTATGTCAGATTATTCACTACTTCCTGTGTCAGAGGTCAACATTGTCTAGTGTGGATTTTAGATTTTACGACACGTGTCAGTGGTTGAAGGGATAGACTACAAGAAAAAAAATGGACGTCACGACGCAGCGACAGATATGTATGGAGCAATCAATGTTGAATTGAATATGGCGCTACAGGGAAGTATTTCTGTCAGATTTACACGGTGACTAATTTACTACAAAGGCTTCAGCAGGCGGTGACGAACTCATGTCATAGTACGTTCCCATGACATTATAGCACTCACTGTACTATTGGTCGAGGCAGATAGTTACCAAATTGTGACTTAAAAAAAATGGCTCAGAGCACTATGGGACTCAACTGCTGAGGTCATAAGTCCCCTAGAACTTAGAACTACTTAAACCTAACTAACCTAAGGACAACACACACATCCATGCCCGAGGCAGGATTTGAACCTGCGACCGTAGCGGTCGCGCGGTTCCAGACTGTAGCGCTAGAACCGCTCGGCCACCAGGGGCCGGCAATTGTGACTTAACACTACTGCAACTTCCCAATAGACAGGTGAGCAACTCTTAGCTGCTCATACACTTATCCGGCAGAAATTGTTAGATTTGATCGCACAGTTAAGGTCTCCGTCGCATATAGCGTTATATGAACGTCCCGTCGCTGGAAGGACGTTTATGAGTTACGAGATCAACTAGCAGAGCGTGGGCCACAGCAAGGATCCTTTATTGTATGATTATATGATAGCGGAACAAACACTAGTAGCAGTTACTTCTGCAAAATATCTGGGAGTATGCGTGCGGAACGATTTGAAGTGGAATGATCATATAAAATTAATTGTTGGTAAGGCGGGTACCAGGTTGAGATTCATTGGGAGAGTGCTTAGAAAATGTAGTCCATCAACAAAGGAGGTGGCTTACAAAACACTCGTTCGACCTATACTTGAGTATTGCTCATCAGTGTGGGATCCGTACCAGATCGGTCTGACGGAGGAGATAGAGCAGATCCAAAGAAGAGCGGCGCGTTTCGTCACAGGGTTATTTGGTAACCGTGATAGCGTTACGGAGATGTTTAATAAACTCAAGTGGCAGACTCTGCAAGAGAGGCGCTCTGCATCGCGGTGTAGCTTGCTCGCCAGGTTTCGAGAGGGTGCGTTTCTGGATGAGGTATCGAATATATTGCTTCCCCCTACTTGTACCTCCCGAGGAGATCACGAATGTAAAATTAGAGAGATTAGAGCGCGCACGGAGGCTTTCAGACAGTCGTTCTTCCCGCGAACCATACGCGACTGGAACAGGAAAGGGAGGTAATGACAGTGACACGTAAAGTGCCCTCCGCCACACAACGTTGGGTGGCTTGCGGGGTATCAATGTAGATGTAGATGTAGAAGCTACTCTCTGGCCGATGTCAGGAGGAAAGACAGAGTGGCCACCAAGGAAATGAGACCCTGAGGAAGCAGAGAACCGTTGATGCGGTAGGAGCATAGAAGCAGTATCTGTGGCCTGTACCGGTCACTAGGGAGCATGACCAGCTGCCAGGCGGGCGTCGTCGAGCTGTGTTACCAGATGTGCCTTCCTTTCAGCTTTCCGAAGCAGGCGGCAGCTCACAGAAATGCAGCAAGGTCACAAGCTGTCTCTGCTTGAATTTATGGAGGTCTAGAGGCACTACGAGAGCCACTATGAACGGATACACAATGAACGAACATACGACGGTTGCTGTTCACTCTCTGCCAATGTCACAATACGTAGCGAAAATCCAATCCATATTTGTTAAGACGTACGGCATATGAGAAGAATCAGATTTAGTATTTCACGCTAGACAAAGGATTTCCAACACAGGGCTGGATCATGCGTGACAATGTAATACTCATTCACTGAGAGCATTAACACGTTATAGCAGACTCCCAGACGACCCAGATACACGACTCAGGACAAACACGTTGCAACACGAATTCCACATGGTCACCGTCCATGTGAAGGCAAGTTTCAGCACGTCTCCTGGTCGATGACCGCGCACATTACAAAATACCAGGCATGTTCCGAATACGTCGACAACCATCCAAAGCGCGTTCTGAAGATCACTGATATGGAATACAGCAAAGATTTTATTTATCCCCTCACAAAAAGTACATCGAGTTTAAGTCGCAGAACTTGGGAAGCCATGAAACTGACAAGCCACGATCGGTGCACATGTTGTCGAAACGCGTGTTAACAGTATTTTGTCATGCAGAGTGATAAAATGCAAATCAACATAAAATTATTTTTTTCTGTGGATAACCTTATGGGCCCAATTCTTTGTCCTATCCGAGTTCTAGGACATCAAACCTGTTCCGCATACGATGCCAAAGCACAGTAAACAAAGATATAGGATTAGCAAGTTTGTCTGCATGGCCATTATCAGCTGCAAGAAAAGAAATGCTTGGCTTTTTAAATAAAACCGCAGTTTCTTGCTGCCACTTGATTTATTTCTCCCAGACGTGTTTCGTCTTTTCCTTGCTCTAAGGCATCTTCACTGGGATCTAGAACGATACGGGTTTGTCATTTTTAGATTATCAAACAGTTCTCTTCACCTTTTTATGTAAATAAGTAATTACTTTTAGTTCTTTGGCATTGGTGTTTCCTGCCATCTGGTCTGGAGGTCGCACTACCACTTCGTTCCCGAAACAGAAGCACAATTTTGTATTCCGAACTTTTGTGTTCGAACCAGTAGCTATAACTTGTGACAAAAGAATAACGGGCCACCACAAAGAAGAAGAAGAATCATGGTGAACACTGTGAGATAAAATGTTCGGAATAGAAAATTGTGCTTATGTTTCGGAAATGAAGTGGTACTGCGACCTCCAGACCAGATGAGAGGAATCGATATTTCCAGAATGAGATTTTCACTCTGCAGCGGAGTCTGCGCTGATATGAAACTTCCTGGCAAATTAAAACTGTGTGCCGGACCGAGACTCGAAGTCGGGAACTTTGCCTTCCGCGGGCAAGTGCTCAGCTACCCAAGCACGACTGAGGCCCCGTCCTCACGGCTTTACTTATGCCAGTACCTCGTCTCCTACCTTCCAAACTTTACAGAATCGATATTGCCAACAAACTGTAATCAGTTATTTATTGCATAAAGTATTTTGATAATCTAAGAATAATAGAACTGTATCGTTCTACCTCCCATTGAAGATGCTTTAGAGGAAGAAAAAGGCAAAATGAGTCTGGGAAAAGTAAATTGAGTGACAGCAAGAAAAGGCGGAATTATTTTCAAAGCAAGTATGTAAGAATACGAACGAAAATATGAGTGTTATACAATGAGTGGACAACAGTCATGGGACAGCAATACGTATATGTATAGATGGCGGTAGGTCGCAAACTCGGGGTATACAAGGGCGTTGTACGGGCACAGCCGTCATTTGCACTCAGCTGACTGATATGAAAAGATTTCCGACGTGATTACTGCCTCACGGCGGGAATTAGCAAACAATGAACCCTGAATGGTACTTGGAGCTAGCCGCAGTGGACATTTCATGTTGTACATCTTTAGGGAATTCAGTATTCCGTGATGCAAAGTGTCAAGAGTGTGCCGAAAACAGATAATTTCCGGACTCTACCTCTTGCCACGGGGAACACAGTGGCCGACAGCTTTCACGTAAAGACAGTGAGCAGCGGCGTTCACGTAGTTGTCAGTGCTAACAGAGAAGCGACACAGCGTGAAATATCCGCAGAAATAAATGTGGGACGTTCGATGAAAGTATCCGTTAGGACACACTGGCGAAATTTGGTGTTAGTGGGCTATGGTAGCAGACGAGGGACGCGAATGCTTTCACTAACAGCATGACGTCGCCTGGAGTGCCTCTCCTGGGCTCATGACCATATCGGTTTGAGCACTGACGACTGGGAAACTGTGCATTATCAGATGAGTCCTGATATCAGTTGGTAAGACCTGATGGTAGACCGAGCGAGATGGCGCAGTGGTTAGCACACTGGACTCGTATTCGGGAGGACGACGGTTCAATACCGCGTCCGGCCATCCTGATTTAGGTTTTCCATGATTTCCCTAAATCGCTCCAGGCAAATCCCGGGATGGTTCCTCTGAAAGGGCACGGCCGACTTCCTTCCCTGTCCTTCCCTAATCCGATGAGACCGATGACCTCGCTGTTTGGTCTCTTTCCCCAAAACCAACCAACCAACCAACCAACCTGATGGTAGAATTCGAGTGTGGCGCAGACACCACGAAGCCACGGACCCAACGCACAGTGCAAGCTGGTGGTGACTCCATAATGGTGTGGGCAGTGTTTATGTGGAATGTACTGGGTCCTCCGATCGAACTGAATGGTTAATCGACTGGAAATGATTACGTTGGTCTACTTGGAGACCATCTGCTGCAATTAAAGGAATTCATGTTCCTAAACAACGATGGAATAGTGGGTGACTTGTGAATGGTTTCACCGGGCCACAAATCTTCGCATCCTGACATTTCGAGCGAGCGCTTTGGCCACCCAGATTACCTGACATGGATCCCATCGAACGTTTATGGGACATAATCGGGAGGTCAGCTCTTGCACAAAATCCTGCATCTACAACGCTTTCGTGATTATGATCGGCTATAGAGGCAGCATTGCTCAGTATTTCTGTAGGGTGTTTCCTACGACTTCTTTAGTCCATGCCATGTCGAGTTACTGCACAACGCTAGGCAAAAGCAGGTACGACGTAGTATCAGGAGGTATCGTCACCACATTGTCTCTTACAAAAACTGTATAAACATTTTAAATTCGAATAGTATGTAATCAATCCATATCTTGTAGGAAATTATATGCATGTAAGTTACTCTCTCATCTACTTATTTCTTGCATGCGGAAAATTATTACAGATTTTACTACAACCTGACAACCCCTGAGTGAGACTCCAGAAAGTTAATAGCCTGAGCAGACATTCATGCAGCCTGGTAGGGCTAGGTATTTTTATGATTCTTAGCTCATAGAAATGGGTTGTTGGGAGTTGAAATCAATTGGCGGCGAGCCATCCCTCAGTAAATATTGCCAGACAAGTCCACAGCTGTACAGGGCAGACAGGGCAGCTCTTTGTTGGGACAGGGCTCCAGCAGAACAATGCCATGATACGTGACACAGCACCAGCAGAGGCCTGGGCACAGGCTACGGTCTGAATGAAAGCACCTACACAGTGGAGTCGTAAACTGGGCATTGTGTGCAGAGCCAGGAATAATAAAAATCAACAGATTTTCGTGTTCACTGTTACTGAGAAATGTTTAGAGATAGTATCTTTATTACATCTCGTAGTTTAACAAGCTCCAAAACACAGACAATTTACATAAAGATCTTTGAGGTTGTATTTGTTTGCTTGTTGCCCTGGGAAGAGACACAACTTTGAAAAAATCATCTCCCCCCTCTGCAAAAACTTAAAAAAGCCATTTATAAGCGGTTTCTTTTTTTTCTGACGCAGGTTTCTTAATTCTTGAAATGCGTCGACACGAGTTCGTGCTGTCGTGTGGGAAGGGTGATTTAGTACCTATAGAGCCCTGTGATTGGCTCAAGATGGGGTGAAAGCGGTGTCGTTTGTGCACTTTGCGGGAAAATGGAATTTTTTTCTGGATAGGTGTCAAGCAGTCGGGTGCCGGATTATGGTCTGGTAAGCACTCCTGGTCGACGCTCTGGCATGTGTGGTTGGCGCTTGGGACCTGTCCTGAGACTGACTTCACTTGCGAGTAGTTTAGACTCAGAAACATGTGGTGACGTTGTTACTGTATCGGCAGTGTGACTTCAAACATCCCGAGCTACTCGTTTGCCGACGGCATACTTATTCGTTTTTGGTTTACCAGTCTTGACGTTTGGTATCCTTGTGCTCTCTGTCATATAAGTCAGCCAAATTGGTCCTTGGTACGACCAGTGAATGTGTGCATCACACACTGATATCTACCGTGATTTTCAGGGCTCACCTCCTCTGCCGCACACATCTCGCCAGCTGTAAGTCACGTCGCCGCACGAAGTAAACAGGGTAAAGAACTGCCGCTCCAGCACTGTCAGGGCGTACAGATATCAATCGTCAGTTTCTCCCAGCTGCACCTATGAAGAGAAACATCAGTAGATTTGACCAGTCAAACAAGATAATTGGGCAAGTGACTAACAAAATATTGCATTTGAGGCCGAAACTACTATACATAAATGAACTCGAAGTATAAGATCTGTCTAATTTCATAACTGATGCTATGCTCCGATCACGCGTAACTATCGCCGAAACTATTTACCAAAACATGAAAGAATATTTGGAAGCCTATTTGGAATAAATAAAAAACAGATTTGCAGATGTTAGAAATATTCGAAGCTCTTTCACTCTCTTAGAGAACCCTTGGCATGTTGGACATGATGATCTCAAATTATTCTGCCAATTTTGGTTTCCTAAAACTAATTTGCTAAATGAAATATTCGAGTTCAGCATGACACACGGCTTAATGCTCTGTTTATAGAACATTGTGAAACGCAACAGTACACTGAATTTTGGATATGTGTGCCCAACAAATATGAAAATTTACGAGACTGTGCACAGTTCATTTTAACACAATTTCTTTATACTTACCTTTGTGAAACTTCATTTTCAGAAATGAAGTACCTGAAAAATAAATATCGTAATCGGTTGTGCAGTCATTTAGAATATGCACTGAGGATTGCATGCAGCCCAAACGACGCTGTAATAGATAACATAGCGAAAAAAGTTCAACATCACAAGTCACATTAATGAAAAATTATATAATTGTACTTACGTTTGTCTTGCAATTATAATGAATAAAAGCCAGATTCAGTAAGAGAACTGTAGCTTTATTATATAGCCTGTTGCATGTGCAATGCATCTGGTCTTTTCTTACTTTTTAAATTTCTTATTTATTTGTACATTTTTGAAAGTTTGAGATTAATGCAATTATAACAAAATTTTTATTGCCATTTGAATAATGTAATATAATATTTTAATAATATATCTCTCATCTTGCATGAATGTACTTTAAAATAAATTTCAGGAACAAGACATACTGATCGCAGAATTTTTTTTTTATAGTGGCTCAAAATTATTAATGATTCTCTTCCTTCCCTTCATCCTTCATATGCTCCTGCCTAGCTACATGAATATGGTAAGACTATGCAAGGCATATGAATTTTATTTGCACAGAGATAATTAAACTGAAATGAATTAGATGCACTGCAAGTTTTTTTCCTTTTTATTCAAATATGAACAGCAGCATTTTATGCAGTTTTCAACACTCGTAAATGTGGTGGCAGTCATTCTGCGAAAGTCTGTGAATGGCACATGTTATCATTGACTCATGCTACCACAACGATTATTCCAGTCGGCCTCACCACTCGACTCCTGTGGAGACTGACTAAAAATGTAATTGTTGACAACGTGACACAGCTATTCGTATGTCTCCTGCGAATATATAGCTGATAATCTAATAGTTGTCAAACCGACGGACGGGTATTTAAAAATCTTTTCCCTGTACAGCAGAATTTCAGTGTCATAAACATGTCTTATTGTTGTCAGCAACTACACAGTACTGTTATTTAGCGAAGGAGTCACATACATCCTACAGTTGCGAATCCTTTGTTTCCGAAAGTGCTATTTCATTTTAACAGGTGCTAATGTTTACAGTTTCTGAAGAACGATAAATGATATATATCCAGATCCGGTAAAGAATAAATGGTTCTCAGCTGTCGGCTGTCTCCTTCGTCAAATGAAAAGTATACTGGAAGAATTGTAAGTAGGAGCGCGCTGAGTAGTTCTATCACCTCTACAGAGGCAGATAGATATGTCGTTGCATTGGGAGAGGACGTAATAATTGAAATGTATTCTTGTGTGTTTCTCAGTCCTGACAACAAATAGGTGGGTGTGCCTCGTACCAATTGTCTGCTATTGTGCGTTGGATTTGTGAACGCTCATTACAGAGACGGTCATATGCGGTACATATCTGTTAAAAGAAATAATTAGTCGTTAGCTCTTAAAAGTATATATATATATATCGTCCACTTCTCCTTCTAAACCCTCGGATCGATTTCAACCACACTGACACACATATTATTTTCAATCTGTAAAGAAATATTGTGGGGTAAGCAAAGACAACATCTTATTCTGGCGGGGGATAGTAATGTGGAGGGGGAATGGAGAGGAGGACATGGACACATACAGGGGTAGTGTGAAATGGACAGATAAAGGGGTGAAGAGATGGTGCGTTAGGGGAATGTCGAGATGGACGACAGAGACTGAAGGAAGGAAGAGACAGAATAACATAAGATTGGAATAAATACATATCTAGCCAATGCCAGGTACCTCATCTAGTATGAAATAAAATTAAGGCTCTTGTAGTTCAGTCAAGTAGGTTGAAGAAAAATTACTTTCAAAACATGTAGTTGTAGAAAACAGTTGCGATCGTGTCTAAGGTTACATAATACATTAAAGTATAAGTCCATTTGCTCTTGTTAACCATCTGTTCAGAAAGACAACGCAGCAACATTTCATCGGGAAATTACAGTGTTACAGTTTACGGGTCGTTGAGGGTGGCAACAATCTGAAACAGAGAACATTCAACACGTAGTGGTCCGAATGGTATCGACTTTAACGATAAGTGCTAGAAAGTCAGCGGCAAATCTCTCGCTTCTTTACTATAGCTAGTCTACTGGAGGTGCATAACACACCATTTGCCAGTTAATGAAAAGACCTGGATATCTGCAGCCCGACGTGCCACATCATATTGTTAGTTTTGGCCCTTGATCAAAAAAGTTTGACGACCACTGACCTAGTTAAACTGTTTTGCCATCCAGGCACCACCCGCTGGAGTGTTTAATCATCTATTCGTTGTACAGGGAATTCAATATATAACTTGTATACTACAATTTATGTCTTGTTAGGTAAAATAAATGTTGTTAGTACACTACATTCTGAATCAATGAAATAGTCCAAACAAGTTACCTTTCAATTGTTTCAGGACGATACGAAGATGATACAATAAAATTTAGTGTACGTTAAATGCTTAATTCTACAAAATTATGTGAATGTCGTTGTGTCCATTATTGCATATAATATAATGAAAAAATATTACTTCATCCTTTTAGTTAAAGCTCTTAAACAGAGTAGTACCTGAAAAGCTCCTAAGCTAGAAAAAGAACCAGCTGTTTGTGCGTGCTTTTAGTCGGCCGGTAATGAATGCCCGCAGGCTGAAAGCAGAGAGGAGCGAGGCTCGGAAAACCTGCATGCGTGGTTCGCGAAAAGCCTCTCCACCCGCCAGATTTAGCCCTCTCATGTTGGGCACCCAGTGACAAGATGGAGCAGCTGTCAAGAGGACACACACTCTGCGATGCAAATACACGGCAAGTGGCCTTCCTCGTGTGAGGCTCCGTGGTGCAAAGAAATGTGGCCGCCGTGAAGCTTCCACGACAGTAGAATTAGTGCGGGAGACGGCAGAGGTATTACGCTTACGCATTACCGTATACTCCGCTATAACGTCGGTCCCTGAGTTAATTAAACATGTGTTATGGACGTCAAGTAAGAGGTAACTGGTATCGTTAGCTGTACTCTGTTGCACAAAAAATATGTGCAGTCCTCCCATCTTCTCATATATTTTCATGAATGCAGGTCGGCAGACCACAGAAAGTGGACGACTTTAGATAGTATGAAACTGATTGCTGATGTAAACGCGATACAAATGAATTAATGATTTTATTTTCAGTGATACAATGGGATAAAATTATTTAACACTTCATCTCAAATAGCTTAGTCTGGGTGGGAGATTAATAGTATGTTACATTTTCTGTGTAGTTTCGACAACAGAGCTGATTGTGTACTTCAGAAAATTTCGTCGAGCAGTTCGAAACACTCCCGACTGATTTGGAGATTATTAATCTCCGAGCACCCGCGTAGTAAATGAGTTAGAGTGATCGTGTGTTGAGGATAAGGGGCTGGTCGACAAATACGGCTATGTTTCGTTTCATTCTTTCGGCTGGTGAATAATAAACCAACACAATCAATTAGGTTCTACTGTAATAATAACACTACCCTGTTACGCTGTAATTAAGTGTCATGTTTATGATTTTACACAAATGGGATCAGTTACTCCCTTCGTCTTGCAGTTCCATGAGGGTTATATTTGTTACAGGTCGCTATTTGATATCTTCACACTCTGCTGCATTAGTTGTACAGACACGCCACATTACTCACCTCAATCCAATTGTAGTTGGCCAGCACGGTTAGAACGAAACGCGCAATCACTGTAAGACGTAGATGTTTATGATAACATTTCAAAATAAACTCTTTTGTCCAGGATGGTAAATCTCTGCGGGTCTATTGCGGGGTTAGGTTAAAATGGTTCAAGTGGCTCTGAGCACTATGGGACTTAACATCTGAGGTCATCAGTCCCCTAGAACTTAGAACTACTTAAACCTAACTAACCTAAGGACATCACACACATCCATTCCGGAGGCAGGATTCGAACCTGCGACCGTAGCAGTCACGCGGTTACGGACTGAAGCCCCTAAAACCGCTCGGCCACCGCGGCCGGAATGCGGCGTTGGGGACACGCTCAGTTGACAATATGTATTACGGTCGGCCTTTCAACATGACACCACGCCCTGGTCGCTCATGTCACTCTTAGCGACTTCTGGCCCTGTGCATTTCCTGCACTCCACTGACTAAAAATTGTACCTCTGCAACGATCGTGGCGCTCTACTATCACCGAGCGAGGTGGCGCAGTGGTTAGACACTGGACTCGCATTCGGGAGGACGACGGTTCAATCCCGCGTCCGGCCATCCTGATTTTGGTTTTCCGTGATTTCCCTAAATCACTCCAGGCAAATGCCGGGATGGCTCCTCTGAAAGGGCACGGCCGATTTCCTTCCCCATCCTTCCCTAATCCGATGAGACCGATGACCACGCTGTCTGGTCTCCTTCCCCAAATCCAACGAACCAGCTCTACTATCGATTCATAGCCTACGTCGACGTCTGTGAGACAAAACTGCATTTATCCTTACATAATGGGCGCTGGACCCCTTACAACTTGAGCTGGGAGTTGTATTGCAATGGTCAAATGGAAATGGAAATTTATATGAGTTCTGCTACCCCCTTGTGTTTTCTCTTTTAAGTTACTACATTTTCAGGGAACACTTTAAACCTAACAATCGTTGTAGGACTGCGATACATTACAAGTTAAAAAGCTACCGTCCTGAATATTTCACGAATATGTTCAGTCGGTGGTATGGTCTCTGCTAGTTAACAACACAATGAGCTTTTTGCTGGAGGGATTCGTTTTTATCATGTATCTCAAACAGCGCTCTCGTTGTGAAAGCGTTGAATGGTACACAGCTTACAGAAACTTCATGCATCACTTTTGTCCTTCTCCGTCAGGATTCGGCCCTTGACTGGTGTAAGTTCCATAAGTAGCAAATGCTTCAGATGGAAGATGTTCACTGTTCGGTGTCACGACAATGTATGTAAATGGATATGGCAGCAAATTATCACGTAAATGACCGAAGTTAATCAGTTGACAACGTCCACTGTTGTGTGTACCTGTATCGTCTATGCCGCAGGTGGAGAATTCGTACTATCTCTTGCGGAGGCTCCGAGTTGTTCCAGTAGAGTAACGAGCGAGTTTCAATCAGCAGGCGTTCGTGGAACCGGAGTGGCGTCTTTTCCTCGAACACCTCGCAGACGGTAACGCATCTGTTTCACTTTAGCTAGTTTCCCATATTGATAATCTAATTTCACTTCTACGGCCTTTTATTATGGTATCATAAAGTAGCTAACAGCTAGTCGTCAGTTCATTGACCACCGAGATTCAGCTGTGAACTTCGTTTTTGTAAATGTACCACTCTGTTTCTTCCCCATTAGTAGCTTTGTAAGATTTCTGCTGCCCTCATGCCTTCTTTTTAAGTTTTGCATCATCACAGTTCCTAGAGTTCCAGAACCTGTACAGAAAATTGGAATACAGATCAACACAAATATCATGTCCGCCCTTCTTATTGCTCAATAAAACCACACATTACCTGTTGTACCACCATACTGCGAGGCTTTCAGAGGTGGTGGTCCAGACTGCTGTACACCTTGGTACCTCTGGTACCCAGTAGCAGGTCGTCTTGCATTGTTGCATGCCTTTATTCGTCGTGGCATACTATCTAAAAGTTCCTCAAGGCAATGTTGGTCCAGATTGTCCTACTCCTCAACGGCGATTCGGCGTAGATCCCTCAGATTGGTTGGTGGGTCACGTCGTCTATAAACAGCCCTTTCCAATCTATCCAGGCATGTTAGATAGGGTTCATGTCTGGAGAACATGCTGGCCACTCTGGTCGAGCGATGTCGCTATCCTGAAGGAAGTCATTCACAAGATGTGCACGATGGGAGTGCGAATCGTCTTCCATGCAGACGAAAGCCTCGCCAATACGCTGCCGATGTCGTTGCACTATCGGTCGGAGAATGGCATTCACGTATCGTACAGTCGTTAAGGCGCCTTCCATGACCACCAGCGGCGTACGTCGTCTACCCCAAAGCAACAGGAAACCTCCAACTTAATGCCCCCGCTTTACAGCGTATCTAAGGCGTTCAGCACGACGGGGTTGCCTCCAAACACGCCTCCGACGATTGATTGGTTGAGGGTATATGCGACTCATCGGTGAAGAGAACATGGTGCCAATTCTGAGCTGTCCATTTGGCATACTGTTGGGCCGATCTTCATCGCGCCGCATGGTGTCGTGGTTGCGAAGATGGACATCGTCATCGACATCGGGAGTGAAGTTCCGTATCATGCAGTCTACTGTGCACAGGCTGAGTCGTAACACAACGTCCTGTGGCTGTAGGAAAAGTTTAAAAGTTTTATTCAACAAGGTGGCGTTGTTGTCAGGTTTCCTCCGAGCCATAAACCGTAGGTAGCGCTGCAGTGGAGTGCTTGGGCGGCCTGAGCGAGGCATGTCATCGATAGTTCCGGTCTCTGTGTATCTCTTTCATGTCCGAACAGCATCGGTTTGGTTCAGTCCGAGACGCCTGGACGCTTCTCTTGTTGAGAGCCCTTCCTGACTGAAAGGTTCAAAGAGAACTTGAGTTTGATTTCAAACACGTACGCAACTCAGACGATAATAGTTGGTGCTGACTTTAATTTAACCTCCACATGTTGGCGAAAATACATGTTTAATTCCGCATAAAATATCGTTCGAAATTGTGCTAAACGCATTCTCTGAAAATTATTTCGAGCAGTTAGTTCATGAGCCCACGCGAATGGCAAACGGTTGCAAAAACACACTTGACCTCTTAGCAACAAATAATCCTGAGTTAATAATGAGCATCAAAACCGATACAGGGACTCGTGAACACAGGGTTGTCGTAGCGGGATTGAATATTGTAATCCCCAAATCCTCGAAAAATAAGCGAAAAATATACCTATTCAAAAAAGCAGATAAAAATGCACTTGACGCATGCCTGAGAGACGAACTCCAATCATTCCAAATTAATAAGATAAATGTAGACCAGATGTGGCTTAAATTCAAGAAATAGTATCGGCAGCAACTGAGAGATTTATACCAAATAAATTAACAAACAACAGAGCTGACCGTCCTTGGTATAAAAAACACTGTTGCACAAATAACGAAACAAACACGCCAAGTTTAAACAGACGCAGAATCCAGCGTGGATTTCAATGCGAGTCGCCTATTACAGTTTCCAGAAACCTGGCTGAAAATCCAAAGAGATTCTGGTTGTATGTGATGTATGTTAGCGGCAAGAAACAGTCACTGCTTTCTCTGCGAGATAGCAATGAAGATACTGTCGAAGACAGTGCTGCCAAAGCAGAGTTACTTAACACAGCCTTCCGAAATGCCTTCTCAAAAGAAGACGAAGTAAATATTCCAGAATTCGAATCGAGAACAGCTGCCAACATGAGTAACGTAGAGTAAAAATCCTCGGAGTAGTAAAGCAACTCAAATCACTTGAAAAAAGCCGGACTTCTGGTCCCGACTGTATGCCAGTTAGGTTCCTTTCAGAGTATGCTGATGCATTAGCTCCATACTTAACAATCATATACAATCGTTCGCTTCATGAAAGAACCGTACCCAAAGACTGGAAAGTTGCACAGGTCACACCAACAGTCAAGAAAAGCAGTAGGAGTAACCCACTAATTTACAGGCCCATATCGTTAACGTCGATTCGCAGCAGGATTTTGGAACATATATTGTGTTCGAACGTTATGAATTACCTCGAAGGAAACGGTCTATTGACACACAGTCAACATGGGTTTAGAAAACATCGTTACTGTGAAACACAACTAGCTCTTTATTCACTTGAAGTGATGAGTGCTATTGACAAGGGATTTGAGATCGATTCCGTATTCCTGGATTTCCGGAAGGCTTTTGACAGTGTACCACACAAGCGGCTCGTGGTGAAATTGCGTACTTATGGAATATCGTTTCAGTTATGTGATTGGTTTTGTGATTTCCTGTCAGAGAGTTCACAGTTCGTAGTAATTGACGGAAAGTCATCGAGTAAAACAAATGATTTCTGGCGTTCCCCCCCCCCCCCCTTTTTTTTTTGGTCAGCAGACTACTGACTGGTTTGACGCGGCCCGCCACGAATTCGTTTCCTGTGCTAACCTCTTAATCTCAGAGTAGCACTTGCAACCTACGTCCTCAATTATTTGCTTCACGTATTCCAATCTCTGTCTTCCTCTACAGTTTTTGCCCTCTAGAGCTCCATCTAGTACCATGGAAGTCATTCCCTCATGTCTTAGCAGATGTCCTATCATCCTGTCCCTTCACCTTATCAGTGTTTTCCACATATTCCTTTCTTCACCGATTCTGCGTAGAACCTCCTCATTCCTTACCTTATCAGTCCACCGAATTTTCAACATTCGTCTATAGCACCACATCTCAAATGCTTCGATTCTCTTCTGTTCCGGTTTCACTACCATACAATGCTGTACTCCAGACGTACATCCTCACATCAGACAAATCTTCACCCTCATAGAGGCTTTCAATGTATTGTTTCCACCTATCTGCTCTCTCCTCTGCATTTAACAGTGGTATTCCCGTTGCACTCTTAATGTTTTCACCGTTGCTTTTAATGTCACCAAAGGTTGTTTTGACTTTCCTGTATGCTGAGTCTGTCCTTCCGACAATCATATCTTTTCCGATGTCTTCACATTTTTCCTGCAGCCATTTCGTCTTAGCTTCCCTGCACTTCCTATTTATTTCATTCCTCAGTGACTTGTATTTCTGTATTCCTGATTTTCCCGGAACATGTTTGTACTTCCTCCTTTCATCAATCAACTGAAGTATTTCTTCTGTTACCCATGGTTTCTTCGCAGCTACCTTCTTTGTACCTATGTTTTCCTTCCCAACTTTTGTAATGGGCCTTTTTAGAGATGTCCATTCCTCTTCAACTGTACTGCCTACTGCGCTATTCCTTATTGCTGTATCTATAGCGTTAGAGAACTTCAAACGTATCACGTCATTCCTTAGTACTTCCGTATCCCACCTCTTTGCGTATTGATTCTTCCTGACTAATGTCTTGAACTTCAGCCTTCTCTTCATCACTACTATATTGTGATCTGAGTCTAAATCTGCTCCTGGGTATGCCTTACAATCCAGTATCTGATTTCGGACTCTCTGTCTGATCGTGATGTAATCTAATAGAAATTTTCCCGTATCTCCCGGCCTTTTCCAAGTATACCTCCGCCTCTTGTTATTCTTGAACAGGGTATTCGCTATTACTAGCTGAAACTTGTTACAGAACTCAATTAGTCTTTCTCCTCTTTCATTCCTTGTTCCAAGCCCATATTCTCCTGTAACCTTTTCTTCTACTCCTTCTCCTACAACTGCATTCCTGACGTCCATGACTATTAGGTTTTCGTCCTCCTTTACATACTGCATTACCCTTTCAATATCCTCATACACTTTCTCTATCTGTTCATCTTCAGCTTGCGACGTCGGCATGTATACCTGAACTATCGTTGTCGGTGTTGGTCTGCTGTCGATTCTGATTAGAACAACCTGGTGACTGACCTGTTCACAGTAACACACCCTCTGCCCTACCTTCCTATTCATAACGAATCCTACGCCTGTTATACCATTTTCTGCTGCTGTTGGTATTACCCGATACTCATCTGACCAGAAATCCTAGTCTTCCTTCCACTTCACTTCACTGTCCCCTACTATATCTAGATTGAGCCGTTGCATTTCCCTTTTCAGATTTTCTAGTTTCCCTACCACGTTCAAGCTTCTGACATTCCACACCCCGACTCGTAGAACGTTATCCTTTCGTAGAATATTCAATCTTTTTCTCATGGTAACCTCCCCTTTGGCAGTCCCCTCCCAGAGATCCGAATGGGGGACTATTACGGAATCTTTTGCCAATGGAGAGATCATCATGACACTTCTTCAATTACAGGCCACATGTCCTGTGGATACACGTTACGTGTCTTTAAAGCAGTGGTTCCCCATTGCCTTCTGCATCCTCGTGTCGTTGATCATAGCTGATCCTTCCCCCTTTAGGGGCAAATTCCCAACCCTAGGACAAGAGAGTGCCTTGAACCTCTATCCGCTCCTTCGCCCTCTTTGACAAGGGCGTTGGCAGAATGAGGCTGACTTCTTACGCCGGAAGTCATCGGCCGCAAATGCTGATTATTTATCAAAATTAGGCAGTGGCGGGGATCGAACCCGGGACCGAAGACGTTTTCGTTATGAATCAAAGACGCTAGACCCTTTTCTGTTCCTTATCTATATAAACGATTTGGGAGACAATGTGAGCAGCGGCCTTAGTTTGTTTGCAGATGACGGTGTCTTTTATCGACTAATAAAGTTATCAGAAGATAAAAAATTGCAAAGCAATTTACAAAAGATAGCTAAATAGTGAGAAAAGTGGCAGATGACCTTAAAGAAAGAAAAGTGTTAGGTCATACACACGAGTGCTAAGAGGATTTCGTTAAACTTCGGTTAGGTGATAGATCAGTCTAATCTAAAAGCCGTAAATTCAACTAAATACATAGGTATTACGAACAACTTAAATTGGAAGGAACACATAGAAAATGTTGTGGGGAAGGCTAACCAAAGTCTGCTTTTTATTGGCAGGACACTTAGAAAATGTAACAGACCAACTATAAGGAGATTGCCTACTCTACGCTTGTCGGTCGTCTTCTAGAATACTGCCGCGCGGTGTGGGATCCTTACCCGGTAGGACTGACGGAGTACTTCTTAAAAGTTCAAAGAAAGGGAGCACGTTTTGAATTATCGTGAAATATGGGAGAGAGTGTCACTGAAATGATACATGATTTGGGTTGGAAATCATTAAAAGAAAGGCGTTCTTCGTTGCGACGGAATCTTATCACCAAATTCCAATCACGAACTTTCTCCTCCGAGTGCGAAAATTTTTTTTGACACTGACCAACATAATGAGGAACGATCACCACGATAAAATAAGGGAAATGAGAGCTCGTACGGAAAGATATAGGTGTTCATTCTTTCCGTGCGCTATACGAGGTTGGAGTAATAGAATTGTGAAGGTGGTTCGATAAACTCTCTGCCAGGCACTTAAATGTAATATGCAGAGTATCTATGTACATGTAGATGTACAGGGTGTTTCAAAAATGACCGGTATATTTGAAACGGCAATAAAAACTAAACGAGCAGCGATAGAAATACACCGTTTGTTGCAATATGCTTGGGACAACAGTACATTTTCAGGCAGTCAAACTTTCGAAATTACAGTAGTTACAATTTTCAACAACAGATGGCGCTGCGGTCTGGGTAACTCTATAGTACGGTATTTTCCACATATCCACCATGCGTAGCAATAATATGGCGTAGTCTCTGAATGAAATTACCCGAAACCTTTGACAACGTGTCTGGCGGAATGGCTTCACATGCAGATGAGATGTACTGCTTCAGCTGTTCAATTGTTTCTGGATTCTGGCGGTACACCTGGTCTTTCAAGTGTCCCCACAGAAACAAGTCACAGGGGCTCATGTCTGGCGAAAGGGGGGCCAATCCACGCCGCCTCCTGTATGTTTCGGATAGCCCAAAGCAATCACACGATCATCGAAATATTCATTCAGGAAATTAAAGACGTCGGCCGTGCGATGTGGCCGGGCACGATCTTGCATAAACCACGAGGTGTTCGCAGTGTCGTCTAAGGCAGTTTGTACCGCCACAAATTCACGATGAATGTCCAGATAGCGTGATGCAGTAATCGTTTCGGATCTGAAAAATGGGCCAATGATTCCTTTTGAAGAAATGGCGGCCCAGACCAGTACTTTTTGAGGATGCAGTGACGATGGGACTGCAACATGGGGCTTTTCAGTTCCCCATTTGCGCCAGTTCTGTTTATTGACGAAGCCGTCCAGGTAAAAATAAGCTTCGTCAGATAACCAAATGCTGCCCACATGCATATCGCCGTCATCAATCCTGTGCACTATATCGTTAGCGAATGTCTCTCGTGCAGCAATGGTAGCGGCGCTGAGGGGTTGCCGCATTTGAATTTTGTATGGATAGTGGTGTAAACTCTGGCGCATGAGACGATACGTGGACATTGGCGTCATTTGGACCGCAGCTGCAACACGGTGAACGGAAACCCAAGGCCGCTGTTGGATCACCTGCTGCACTAGCTGCGCGTTGCCCTCTGTGGTTGCCGTATGCGGTCGCCCTACCTTTCCAGCACGTTCATCCGTCACGTTCCCAGTCCGTTGAAATTTTTCAAACAGATCCTTTATTGTATCGCTTTTCGGTCCTTTGGTTACATTAAACCTCCGTTGAAAACTTCGTCTTGTTGCAACAACACTGCGTTCTAGGCGGTGGAATTCCAACACCAGAAAAATCCTCTGTTCTAAGGAATATACCATGTTGTCTACAGCACACTTGCACGTTGTGAACAGCACACGCTTACAGCTGAAAGACGATGTACAGAATGGCGCACCCACAGACTGCGTTGTCTTCTATATCTTTCACATCACTTGCAGCGCCATCTGTTGTTGAAAATTGTAACTACTGTAATTTCGAAAGTTTGTCCGCCTGAAAATGTGCTGTTGTCCCAAGCATATTGCAACAAACGGTGTATTTCTATCGCTGCTCGTTCAGTTTTTATTGCCGTTTCAAATATACCGGTCATTTTTGAAACACCCTGTAGATGTACATGTAACAATGTGGACGCGATCGAACCGCGGTATTGACCGTCTAGGCATGGTTGAACTACAGACAACACGAGCCGTGTATCTCCTTCTATTGGAATGACAGGAACTGATCGGCTGTCGGACCCCTCCATCTAATAGGCACTGCTCATGCACGGTTGTTTACACCTTTGGTCGGGTTTAGTGACATCTCAGAACAGTCAAATGGACTGTGTCTGTGATACAATATCCACAGTCAACGTCTATCTTCAGGAGTTCTGGGAACTGGAGTGGTGCAAAACTTTTTTTGATATGTGAACATTGTCAGCGAATTCATTAAACCTAACAATAGTTGTATGCCTACCAAACATTACAAACTATAATGCAATAATGCTGAATATTTTACGAATAATGTATGTCAGATGTTCAGCATATATTGCAATATGACTGAGCTACACAGATTTGGATATCACTCTCCACCTTCGAGATCATCAGAGGAGAAATGCAGAATTAATCGAGTGTATCCTACACCGAACGGGGTACTTATTGTTGAGAGAAGCAACTGGGGAGCCCTGCCGCATACCGTTAGCAGTCAGTGCGGGCCAGGGTGGTGAAGTCGATGCTGGAGTACTGGTAAGTCCTCGTATTTTACTGCCTGTGTGAATATATTTCGAGAAAACAGATAAGGCACTCGACTAATTAGCGACCTCTCTAGCGAATGGGGACGAAAAAACATCCGCTTAAAATTTTTGTTTGGGACGGCAAACAGACCAACGAACGCTTTCTGTCGACATGGGAAGTGAGCAGTATTGGTTTGGCCGACTCCGTCTGCACCTGTGCTGCATATATCTGCCGAAAGACCAGCGAAACTTTTGTCTGACGATTCTCAAGAGGGACGTGTTTATATAAGGTTATCGATACGTTTAAACACAATTATCTTCAGAAATTTTCGATTAAATGCTTTCATTTTCATATTCAGGACTTTCTGATACTTTGATCCCGTATGTATTAATTAATTACTGGTCTCAGTGAAATCACTATAGATAATCCACAAGCCGGGCGCTGTGGCCGAGCGGTTCTAGGCGCTTCAGTCTGGAACCGCGCGACCGCTACGGTCGCAGGTTCGAATCCTGCCTCGGCCAAGGATGTGTGTGTTGTCCTTAAGTTAGTTAGGTTTAAGTAGTTCTAAGTTCTAGGGTAGTAATGACCTCAGATGTACTCAGAGCTATTTGAACCATTTGATAATCCACACAATTATCGAAGAGCGGAAAATCGTGTTTTAAATGTGCCGCGAGAACGGATGGTCCCTAGGCATCGCTTTCTACACACTTACCTTCTCAGCGACTTTTACGTCTGTTAGAAGCGGGTAAATCAATTTTATGAACATCGTTTATTAGAAAGTGATAGCAAAAACTGTAACGATTAAGGCAATCCCTTGCCCGTTAAAGTAACCATAGACATAGGAATTATTCAACCATCATTTTAACTTCTGTTGTCAGACATCCTGTTACTATTTATCGCTGGTGCTTCTTTAAGTTTTGTTTTTATCCTAGGGCACACGGAACGATGGCAGACCTAAAAATCTAATTATGACTGTCATATAATATCACAGACTTGTTCGATCATAAACTTGATACTACCTCTGGGATTTACGTCTGGGTACCATTCACCCCACGCTAGATAAGGAGAATCCTACGTCATAGTGACGTAACGCTACGTCATCATGACGTACATAAACCTAAATCGACTAAACCGACAACGTAACAGTTAAATGTAAATATATGTCTAGAAACCAAGTGACAGCAGTTGTGTGGTGTGCTCATCCCAGATGAATTACTTATTAAGCTGTAATCTCAACAATTTTGGATGTTATTGTGTGTTTCTTGATGTAATGAATGTCTGAACGAAGGAACCATAACAATGACAAAGTCAAAAATAGTGTCTAGTAATTTTTTTAAAAAATACAAAATTCTGCATAAATCATGTGGATAGAAACGTGAATTGAGTGAAATTAAAGTGTTTCGTATTTTTATAAAATCCAACCGATTGTACATAATTCTTCTGGGTAGAAACGTTAAACTGAGAAATTAATGTGGTTTCCAAGATAATTCTGAATGTTGCTGGAATGTTAATTTTGTCTTCAAGCTGTAGATCAGCACAGAAACTTTTGGTCTTCAGAAATAAATTTTTGTTGTTATGGTTCCTTCGTTCAAATATTCGTTATGTTCATGAAACACACGCTAAGATCCCACGTTCTTGGAATTAGAGCCTAATATTAATTATTTCACGATTTTGTCGACACAATCACGCACGATTCATGGTATTTTTGAAAAATCACTACAAGCTTTTTTTGACTTTCGTTATGTTCATGATATACCCAATAACATCCAAAAGTCTTTGGATTACAGCTTAGTAATTAATTATATCATCTTTCTGTCCACATGATTTATGGACGATTCATCGGCTTTAAAAAAAAATACTGCAAGCGTTTCTTCTTTTATTTTCGTTATGGTTCCTTCGTTCAGACAATCATTATGTTCAAGAAACACACAATAACATCCAAAATTGTTAGGATTCCAGCTTAATAGCTAATTCAACTGGGCTGAACATACCACACGAGTGCTGTAACTTCGTTTCTACACATGTATTCACATTTAGCTTTCACGTTACCGTGCAACTTCAGTGGTGCAACTGCAAGGTTCGATATACGTACTCATGAAGTCGACTTAGGTTCATTTACGTCACGATGACGTAGCGTTGCGTCACTATGACGTAGTGTTCTCCTCACCTAGCGTGAGATGAATGCTACCCTTTATGTCTCATCTGTGATATATACCCATACAGAGATGTTAATGAAACGCATTAACGTTTTGTGGTTAGTGGTCATAGAAGAGAGAGAAGCAAATAGTTGTCACATCACCTGAGTTATTATACAAAAGAACGCGATCTATTTACCGTTACGATATCTATTTACAAACATTGCAAAATATAATGCGTAGAGTACTATTAACGGTCATCGAGGTAACGAAAGCAGCATATGAAGGATATCAACGAATATTGTGTTAGTTCATAATACATCCGCAGTTAAAGACAACTTAGCCGCACCAGTCTGGTCGCTAGAATTATGTCAAACTTCTCCTCTAGTCGCCACAAAATAACCTCTAAAAATTTAACAGATTTCAATGTTGATACTATTACAGAATTCGCGTGCAAAATGGAATCGATCTATTTATACGAAGAAAGTTCATGGTATATGAGATATTACTTCAGAAAACTTAGAAAGATTGCAACGTCGCGTGTCAGGAAGTACGTGCGAGCACGGCCTACGCTAAAACATAGGAAGCAAACACCAATAAAAAAAAAAATAATGCAATCCGATTACACATTCAAGGCCCTTAGGTAGTGAAGAACACGTCAGTATATTCATACTCTAATATCAATTTTATTTCCAGTTATTTTATTTATCAATTGCATTTATACCAGTTATTAAAAATTTCTAGAGAATAGAGACGTTATACAGCTTGTCCATAAATGTTTCCTCCGATTATAAAACCATTTATCTCTTCATTGGACACAGTAAATGAAATATACGTTATACCACATTTGCCTCTTCTGATGAAGTTCTTAACACTACATATAACTTATTACGCATAGTACATTTCAACATTTAAACCACTTCAACACAAGCACATCAGGTAATACGCAAAATATCAAGCCGGTATTCAATCTCTTGCCCCACATTACCCAATAGGGCTCGTGTGACTGTGCCAGTGGCATCTCTGATGTGTTGTTGCAAATGTCACATTACATGAACTTCTCTTTAGTACACAATATACCCCCAAACAAAGAAATGTAAGGGGTAATGTCAGACAATATTGGGGGAGGGGGGCCAAGGAATTTGGTCATCTCTGGCAATCCACGTTTTGGGGAGGTTTCATTAATAACGTCTCGTACGTCTAGAGCCCAATGAAGTAGAGCACCAGCTTGCTGAAAGATGATACACATAGAGTTTAAGGAAGAATAATGGGCCAATCGGTCGTTCACACATTATCCCACACCGCAGATTAACTTTTCGACTGTCTGGACACTATAGCAGTTGTCTGAGCCACAAATATGAAATTTAGCCTCATCGTAAAAACACACCCGCTGCAAGATCTCATGGTCCTCATCCAAACGGTTTAGCACGTCCATTGTAAATTGTTCACGTTTTGAGCGATCATCTGATTGTAACGGCTGAACAATCTGAAACTTGTACGCATACAATTAAGACATTTGCGAACCACTTTATGTAATGTACTCTTTGGCACTTGAAGCTCTTGTCTAATCGACTTCTGTGACGATCACGTGAATGCGGTTTGAACTGCCTGCTCAGTCTCCTCGGAAACAGTTGATCTGCCGCAGTTTGTCCGTTTCTGAGACGACCACATTGCTACAAAACTTTCCATACATGTTTTTATAATCTTGGCATCAGGTGTTTCCTTTCTTTAACGGAGCACAAACGTTCGCCGCACAATAATGGGATATTTGATTTCTGCTAGCAGCACAACTCAATGAGATATCACCTAGGTACTCCATTTCTATCATACAACTCATACAGTGCTCCTCGTAGCGAAAATGTTGAATGAGACACAGCTGTACAGAAACGTCATTATAAAAATGGAGTGTTCCTGTTGTACTCTTCAGTCACTTCAGTCATTCAGGAGAAGCACCTTCACTCGTTGAATGATTAAAAATGGAACTCCAGGTGGGCATTACCAAGACATGAAAATATTTAAGATCTTTGTTTGAGATGCCATTATAGCAAGAAGAATTTAGATTTTTCATTTACATAATGATTTTTATGGCCTTTCAAGTTTTAAAGTGTCAAAATTAATGTCTGCTGGTGGAGGATGTGTAAGTAGGATGTTTAGGTTTTTATGTTGGTAACGCCACGTAGTGCTCTGTATGAAAATCGCTGACTGCGCTGTGTGCAGTCTGTAGTTGGTTGGACTCATTGTTGGAATATTCGCTTGTGTAGTGTTGGGAAGTTGGATGTGAACAGCGCGTAGCGCTGGGCAGTTGGAGGTGAGCCGCCAGCAGTGGTGGATGTGGAGAGAGAGATGCCAGAGTTTTGAGAGGTTACTATAAGCGGACGATCTGGACGTGTGTCCGCCAGGAAAAGGAAATTTGTAAAGATGGCTGCCATGAATTCATATATATGACTTTTGAACATTATTAAGGTAAATACATTGTTTGTTCTCTAACAAAACCTTTCATTTGCTGACTATGCCTATCAGTAGTTAATGCCTTCAGTGGTTAGAATGTTTTGCTTAGCTGGCTGTATTGGCACTCGTTGTATTGCAGTAGTTCGAGGTAAGTGATTCATGAAAGGTATAGGTTATTGTTATTCAGGGCAATTCTTTTGTACGGGTTACTGAAAGTCATATTGCGTTGCGCTAAAATAATTTGTGCCAGTTTATTGATGATCGGAATAAGTAAGAAGAAAACTGTTTGAGTACATTGAGTTTTGCTCAGCTGTTTGAAAATCAAATAACGTAGACGTTTACCAGCACAGTCATTCTTAATTTTCCTAAGGGGACGTTTCATATAAATGGAGCTCCACGTGGGTAGTACCAAGACATTAAAATGTTTAAGTGCTTTGTTTTAGATGCCATTATGGCAAGAAGAATTTCGATTGTTCATTTAAATAATGATTTTTATGGCCTCCCAAGTTTTAAAGTGTCAAAATTTATGTCTGCTGGTGGAGGATGTAACGCTAATCTATTAATTATAATTTATATACTTCTAAGGCCTGTTATTCGTTTACGAATTTTCTCGTATTGTCCGGAAAAAGTCATTAACGTTACTCGCCATTGGTTTCAATTTTACGTCTGCATCGCTGGTACTGCAACATGGTATGGAAATTCATTTGTACTGCCGAGGATACTCGTTTCAAGTTTAATAATGTGGTAATGAATTTTGCAGTACTGCATGAGTAACGATGGGTGCTAGTTCTCTGCATTACGTAGATCTTTCTCATTGACGGATAATATTCTTCGATCTCAGATGTTAACCACTATTTCTTTCGGTTGCCACTGGAACTGTCACTGACTGGTTGGAAACGAAAACAGAATTCGTAAGGTAGTAAGATTATGTTTTGTAAGGAATTATATTTCTCATCTACTTTGTGGCCTTGGTAAAGTTCTTCGCACTGTTTGTCAACTAGATTCTGTCTGAACACAATAACAGACTTAGTGTTTATCATTCTACGAAGCCGGCCGCTGTGGCAGAGCGGTTCTAGGCGCTTCAGTACGCAACCGCGCGACTTCAACGGTCGCAGGTTCGAATCCTGCCTCGGGCATGGATGTGTGTGATGTCCGTAGGTTAGTTAGGTTTAAGTAGTTCTAATTTCTAGGAGACTGATGACCTCAGATGTTAAGTCCCATAGAGCTCATAGCCATTTTTTTAACTATTCTGCAGAACTGTATATTTCCTTATTAGATGAAAGTCTTTAGGAGGCGATTATTTACTCTAGTCATACGTTCATCACTGTCGGACAAGCCATTTACTACCGGGGTCACATCAGTCTCTTGACCTATTTAGAAATAAATTCTCTAACGCTCTGAAACTACTTATTTTAAACTTTTTGGAAGAGTTGCTATGGAGAGAAAAGCAAATTTGGACATCAGTAACTCCTGGTGTCTTTGGTCATTACTACCTACGATGAAATCAGTTGTGGACATAAAATAATTTCTCAAATGTTTCTAAAAAAATCTTATTAGGATACACCATACATAAATGGTTTGATGTGCAAAATTTCCCGTTGGCCGCCTGTGCTTTATGACAATAGCTATCTTGGATATTTTCAAGTTTACCAATGAAACACAGAACTCAGGAGTGCTCTTAGCTCGTTCTTAGGGTTACTTCCTATTTTTTTATTTACGCTAATCTTGATTTGCAAAAAAATGGTTCAAATGGCTCTGAGCACTATGGGATTTAACTGCTGAGATCATCAGTCCCCTAGAACCTAACTAACCCAAGGACATGATACACATCCATGCCCGAGGCAGATTCGAACCTGCGACCGTAGCAGTCGCGCAGTTCCCGACTGAAGCGCCTAGAACCGCTCGGCCACAACGGCTGGCCTCTTGATTTACAGCTCACTTGGCACCTCCGCGGTTCATTTAGCATTATGTTATGGACCACAGGGCAAAAATCTACCGTAGAAATTTTTCCAGTTCACTAAAATATATTACATGGCAGTTGATTTTGTCCAAACAAAACCTCTCCCTGCGTCAGTTCCAGTGAAGTCCATTTACTGTTTATAAGAACTTTCATGTGTAATCCTTGCTACAGTCTACCACTCAGTCACCGCACAACTCTAAGGGCCCCTGTCCTTTCTTGCGGTACACACAATGGCAATATAGTAGATTGTTTAAATGTTTCTTTTAGAAAACAAATATTTTTATGTATACGTATGTAGTGTCAGTTATTTTTTTTTGGACTTATAGAAAAAAACGGATATACCACACACACACACACACACACACACACACATATATATATATATATATATATATATATATATATATATATATATATATAGTTTCATTAGTTTTTTATTACTGAAGGTAGCCAGGCTTTTGACCGAACACGCCTAACTACCGTGCTGGCAAGCTCTCATCTGGGCCAGTGATTATTGGAAGTGCACTAATTACCTTAGCACGCCTCTAGTTAGACCAAAATTTTCAACTTATCCACATACTACTAATGTTGTGTCCTTTTATCTTTATCCTCACAACTCGCGCATTTCACGATATATCTAACTAGAGGCGTGCTAGGGTAATTAGTGCACTTTCAGTATTCACTGGCCCGGATGGCTGAGAGGTTGTCAGCACAGTAGTAAGGCGTGTTCGGTCAAAAGCCTGGCTATCTTTAGTAGTAGGAAACTAATGAGCTTGAACGGATGTCAAATAACGTCTGCACAGACCAAATGCAATGAACAACCACGAAAAAATCGGGGAGGTGGGGGAATGGTCAGACCATCTGCCTAGTAAGAAGATGACGTGGGTTCAAATCCCAGTGCGACACAAATTTTCAACATTCCCCATTGATTTAAATCAATGCCCGCTCGCGGCCAGCATCTGTAATTCCCTTGTGTTCTTAATACTTTTATTCCCTCAGTTACATAGCAAGAAAGTTTAGCACGTGTGGAATTATTTATATTCCATGCTAGTTCATGACCTAGTTCATGACAACGTTTAATTAACAAATGTCAGTAACAACAGCTGTAGCATTCCAACGGACTATACAGCATCGCCACAACGTGAAACTGATAAGTGTTGCAGACTATAGAGTGACTTCTGTGGAACCCACATATATCAGGAGAAATAATGGGCTTTCCGTGGTTATAATACCCGTGACGCGTATCTCAGAGCAACAACACGCACCGTGACAAATTACCCCATAAAACATTCTTCCCCCTGCTGCAGTGACAAATGACAGCTTTGTTGGAACGCTGTAAATCAAATGGGGCCTTCATTCTTGTAGTTAGTAGTTTCCTGGCACCATTATAAGCATAAAAACTGGGTCATTTTGTTACCGACCACTGCATCCAAATGATACATGGCAAACATATCGGATATTTTGGACATAAATTAGGCACCGCCAGAAGAGACCGGGCTACCACAGCGTGATAGCTCAAGTAGCTATGCTAATTGGCTCAGTTTGATGAGGAAGAGCATCCACCAGTTCCGTCAGTTATGCCACATCGAACTCTAGCCACTGCTTGATGATTAAGTCCCTTACAACTACCAAATTGTTTCGATGTTTATATCTACGTATCGCCTGAAGTACCTAATAGTGCCTGGCGTTCTCCGTTGTACTAAGATGGGAGACTAGCAGACTAGTCCGGTTGCGACAGCGTGCCCGCGTGTTCGTCAAATGAGGAACGTATGTGTAGCAGCACCGTCAACATTAGTATCGTTATCTCGCGAACCGAGAATGCACACAGTGAACTCATCACGGAGTTATAGAAGAAAAGATGAAACTTAATCCTAGAGGTTATTAAAGTATTCATTGCGGTTCATAATGAAGGCAACTAGGGTGGGCGGCACTCGTAGCACGAGAAAGCACTCCCTAAACGCCAAAGAACAGACTCCGCGCTGAGCTACACATCATTGTTAAACACGCGATTGTTAAACGCCTCATCGATCAATGCCTTGTTGTGGCGTCTGTGCAATGCGCGCCTTGCATAATTTGGAAATATAGTAAATTGAGACTTGTCGCACTGCACTACAAACCACTACTCGACTACCGTCTAGTTTCTGTATTTGTGAGGTGGCAAGCGAAAAGTGACCCCGGGTCGAAGAAGTAGAATTTTCAGTACAAGCAAACACGTTTGATACTGTCTAAACACCTATTTTCGTTTTTTGTGTATTTTAGTGATTCACTTGATACTGTGGAGGCTCGTATCGATTTAAATGTCGTTTTAATCCAGCAGGAGCCAATAATATCATTAGAGCCAATCTATGTCAGCCTTCTGAAAAAGAACTTTTGCTGCAATGGGTAAAGAGGGTCCATTTTCGAATTTCGCACCTGCGTGTGCAATGCTTCACAAAGCAACATCTTCTAAATTTTAGAGGCGTTTTAAGGAGCTCGTCTGCCGCTATAGCTGAGTGGTCAGCGTGGCGATCGGTCACGCCAAGGGGCCCGGGTTCGATTCCCGGCTGGGTCGGAGATTTTCTTCGCTAAGGGACTGGGTATTCTGATGTCCCCATTATCATTTCATCGTCATCAGGGGAAGGTAACGGGCAACCACCACTGGAATCGCTTCCCTAGATCCTCATGCAGTGGACCTCCCTGAGGAGGCTTCCCCCATGACAAGACCTGCCGTAAGGAAGAACACAAAATATATATTTTTTTAAGGAGCTCAAAGTAGCTTTGTAGAAAAGAAGAGCGTTTTTTGAATAAAAAACAACAAAATAAATCAGGTTACCTTCCATTCAGAAGGCTGTTGCACGCAGCGATTGTTACATTGACATGTAAATAACAGATTTTAGCTATCAGTAGTCATTTTTAAATTTCATTGGCAGATCTAGATTTCAACTAGAAACTAGCCATTCTCAATGCATTATCAATTTTGATCAATGCCTGTTGGTCGGGCTTCATCCACAGTTCAATGAATGAAATCTTAAAAAGGACGACTGATAGCTGAAATCTATTGTTTACAAAACGAGATAAGTGCCCCCTTTATCTATGACAGTAATAATGCCTATAGATGATTTCCAGTTGGCAGTCCGAAAATGCCACCTGACAGCTGACGTTATTGTAGCAACAAAGACCTACAGCTAAAACACGTGTAAATTCTGCTGTTGTTACTGGAAATGAAAAAGGTGAAAGTGCTCTGAAAACATATGATTGACTAAATTTCTGTTGGAATAATTTTGCTAGTAAGTATCGCACATAACTAAGTATATCCACATTCACTTCGTCAGCTACAAAGGCAGTGTTCATTACAAAATGGAAATTGATGGAAATGAATTTGCGCACCACATTTCTACCGAAGAAACTGGACCGATTTGTTTTCCTGATGCAGTATTTCAAGCAGCGAGGACAAAACAATGAACATCAGGACCTATTGCAACGCAGAATAAAAAGACATTCCGAGTCGTGAAGTGGAACAAGAACCTGGACTAGAATCTCAAGTCAGTGACAACGAGGATCCAGAGGAAGAACCTTACAATCCAGAAATTTCTGAACAAAGACGAAGAGGCGAAAGTGCTGTTTGGAAATAATCTTGAACCCCTTCGGACACAATTAATTAAGAAGTAGAAAAACAAATTCACTGGCCAATATATAATAAGACATCTCCGTAATATAATTTTGGGGGTTTCGTGAAATCAAAATTTTAATTGTTTGTCGGACATTAGTGGCTTCAAAATCTAAATTTTGGGTAACAGATGCCATAACACAAGTAAAAATAAATAAATATAGCCAAAAAATATGCTGCACCGGGTACGCTAATTTTACTCAATATCGTTTTGGATTTTAGTACACCTTAAGGTGCTGTGTGTCTGAGTGGATTAACCATTTAATGTGTAATGTTAGCTTAAAAAAGTATGTAAGATTTGACAAACGTTTTTAGGAAATTACATATACAGCACTTGTTTCTTACATATGTCAAATTAACAACTGTAATGAAGTGAAACTATAAAAGCCTTATCTCAAAACTCCTACGTTCACTCACATATATTCAACCTGTCAGTGTGCACTCAGACATAGATAAAATCTATTTTTCAACAAAGTATTCAGAATTGAAGGCTCAACGTAAAAATTATACTAACTGAAAATTCAAAACTTTTGACAAGCGGTCCCTTCTCGCTAACCGTTTGACATTTTCTGATCCTTTGAAATTGTGTTGCTTGATGTGTGACTATGAGCAGTGGCCTGTTGCGAGATATGCGATTTGAAATTACCATTGCGCGTGATGTCTTTCGTATTGTTCACTCGAAGAACGGTTTTAAAAGGAATTTTATGGAAGGTAAGAAGGCATTTTTGCTGAGCAAGAGTGACAGGGCACAACCTGCAGAGAATTTGAGTAGTCAGCTTCAAATGAACGCACTAACAACAATGAAAGTAGCGTTCAGTAATTTGGAAAGTAAGAACTCTAAGAGGTTTTTGTCTTACTTAAGATCTGTAAGTGGTTCAAAATTAAGAATTCATTCATTCAGAGACCGTAATGGAACCGAAAAGGAAGATAGAAGAGAGAAGGCCGAACTCCTGAATTATGTCTTCAGAACATGTTTCACCGTGTTGGTTCGTAAAACAGTACTTCCTTTCATTCATCGCACGAACGTAGAAATATCAGATACTGAGATAACGAATGGCTGAATAGAAAAGTAGCAGAGGAAAGGCAGTAAGAGAAGACAACATGCCTATGACATTCTACACAGGTTATGCGCAAGAACTTGCTCCTCTTCCAGCAGCAGTTCATGGTAGATCACTGGAGCAACAAAGGGTACCTAGTGACTGAAAAAAAGCATAGGTCATTCCAGTTTTCAAGAATTACTGTTGGACGAATACACACAGTTATAGATAGACCAATATAAATAACGACGTTCAATTGTAGAGTTATAGAACAAGTTTTATCCTTAAATATTATATTTTTTGGAGAACGTAAGTCTCCTCTATAAAAGTCAACGTTAATATCTCTAACAGAGATCTTCAGATACTCAGCTCGCTCCGTTCGTTCATGGGCTCCACAGCGCTGTAGACAACGGCGCTTAGGTTGATGCTGCGTTACTCGACTTCAGAAAGGCATTTGACACCATCTCGCATTGCCGTTCAGTGAAAAAGTAAAAAACGAGCTTATCGAGTATCGGACCATATCTGCGGCTGGAATCAAAGTCACGCGCAGATAGAACTCAACATGTCACTCTTAAAGGAATAATTGGCAGATATAAAGGCAACTACCGATTACCCCAAGGAAGTGTGATATGACCGTTGCTGTTTATACTGTATATAAACGATCTAGCAGAAAGCGTCGGTTGTTCCTTAAGACTGCTCACAGACGATTCAGTTGCCTATAAAAAATGTGCAACGCCAGAAGACAGTATTGATTTGCAGAATGACCTGCAGACGTATAATTAATATTGCAGCATCTGGTAATTAAATGTAACACAATGCGCATCGACAGGAAAAGAAAGCCTCTACTGTGCCACTTCACTATTTGTGAGGAACTGCTGGAGACCGTGACTGGAAACAGTATCTTACGTAACATATCTTGGAGTAACTACCCAGAGCGACCATAAGTGGAATGACTAAATCAACAGTAGGAAATGCGGTGGCCAGACTGAGATTCATAGGCAGAATCTTAACGAAATGAGCCTGATTCACGAAGGAAGTGGCTAATAAGGCCCTTGTTTGATCTGTTCTTGAGTACTGTTCATCGATATGGGGTCCATATGAGTTAAGACTGGTAGAGAATATCCAACGAAGAGCAGTGCGTACCGTTACGAGATCTTTTGGCCGGCGCGAGAGGGTTACAGAGATTCTTAACCAACTCCACTGGCAGATGTTACAAGAGAGGCGTTATTCACCACGGAGACGTTTACTACTGAAACTTCGAGACAGCGCTTTCCTGGAAGAATCACACAGCATATTACTTCCTTTCACATACATCTCACGTAATCACCACAACGAGAAAACCCGAAAAATTAGTTAATTCGGAAGCTTACCGACTACTATTCTTCCCGTACGCCAGTCGTGAGTGGAACAGGGAGGGCAAGGGGAAGGCATCAGTTAATGGTACTAGAAGTACCGTCTGCCAAACATCATTAGGTGGCTTGTGGAGTGTGATGTAGATTGTGATGTTGCATTCACTGACACCAGAAATTCCTGCCAGGTTACAAACCAGTTCTCATTTACAAGGCTTGGCGTATGCATCTTCCCCTGTCGGTTAGGACCTTCTTACGACCGCTGTTCCTACGCCACGTTACATGGCTGCGAATACTACATCATTCCTTGTAAATGCGTTGGACAGTTTGAGGCGAGGCACCAAGTCACCAACACGTCGGGTAACTGCACTCACAGTACAGTCATGATCACGTCCGAACACTATGGTTCCTTTCTACCGTTCGGTCACGTCTCCAAGACGACGCATCCTATTGCGCTAGTTCTGAGCAGCTGAATGCCACATACACTTCACTGTTTCGTCTCCTATCGGCGACGGAGTGTTCCGTCACTATCTAATACCAGTTCTACACAATTCACAGCGCTCCAAACCGACCGATGTAGCCATTTAATGGAGCGCTAAGTATTTTGTCCAGCAAGCTAATGTCCGTTTTACATATCGAAGCGATATGTTACTCCCTCTCTTATGCGTATAACTGCAATGATGTGGTATTATGCTTCGATGATATTTTCTACTTTCCAGTGTCATCGAAGGCTGTGGTTTTGTAGACGTTAATTATTATAAGACCTTGGTCTGAAATAATGGGTGCTCTTGTATAGCAGTTAAACTTTCACTCATTCCAAACAGACCTGTCGTCTACATTAAATCATTACTTCTACACTACTGACGAGTTATGGCTACGACAACAGTGAGGGGATATGCAAAGCAAGCTTTCTCGGCTGGTACTGACGTAACTTAAAACTTCAGGGCTAATAGACCGTGGTCGATGCATAAAATCTCTCCTAACGTTTCCTCTTCGACTGCGGGAGACATTTGCAGAGTAAAGTGTCGAACTGCAACCAGACATTTGTTTTGTTTTGTGGGAAATTGAAATACAGTTTCAACGGTGGCTCACGGTCTTACTGTCTTGGAGGACAGTAAAACAGTTCCATTCGACAATGATGTCATTCCAAAGACATCACTGCAGTGCACGTTGAAGGTGTGGCGGTGGGACTTTAAGTCCGATACCAACCTCCGACGGTTGAAGTTCAGGTCGCAGACAAATATTAACTAACCACCACGTGTGGTGATTGACGATGGTCGATGCCCAGCCAGTGGTCCTCACTAACGCTTCATTAGTGGCCGTAACAGTGCTATCGTTAGTCATGGTCAGAATCAGAGTCCACAAAGATGGTGAGAGGAACACGGTATCAGTGCCAGTGCGGGGTAGGCGTTGCGCCAGTGTTTTACAAGCCACGTAGGGCTTCTACTTTGGCACAGAGACGCCTTGAGAGCACCTTTTAAATAGCTTTCAACTGAAGAGAAACGGCTTTCTGCATCACATTAAAATGTTAAGCGAGTTCCTGTTGAGTTTTAGTATCATCTTCATCCAATAAGGCCTTCAATTCGTTGTCTTCGAACATTTTCGGTAGTTTCCGGCGCTCATCGTTTCTCACATCAAAGTCACAACATCTGAGTTTTTTGAAGCACCCGAAGAACTGTGTTTTTCCGAGAGCATGTTCGCCGAAAGCTTCGACAATCATTCGATGCGATTCTGCAGCACTTTTCTTCACATGATCTGGTTGCAGTTTGGCACTTTACTCTGAAGATGTCTCCCACAGTCGGAGAGGAAACGCTGGGAGAAATTTTTTACATCGACCACGGCCTATTAGCCCGGAGATTTTAAGAGAGGGACTTCACTTTTGCGCCCTGATTAACTTGTACCTCATTAATGACGTTAGTAAAATCTATTCACCCAGGCCAGTTGTGATCAGCGGCTCATGAATCTAAGACAACGCGTTTGCAACTTTGTTACTTACCAAGTCTTACCAAGATACATAACAAGCACAGTGAACCATCCAGAAACGAAGTAGGAAACGAAACGTAGCTTCACGGGTTGGGAGCGTATGTGATTTTATGTCAGTGGTTAGAAAATCGAGTCAAACCAGAATGAATTCTGTGGAATGAACTACTTGTTGGTACGACATTCCATTCCGTTTGGTACAGATCCAGTTGGGAAGTTAGTCGTAAAGCCGCTGTAACACAGTGAGGCAAGCTGGCCCACAATTGTTGTAGTTGCTCCTTAATATCCTCAGCATTGACACTGGGATGGAGTTCCCGTCTGATTGTGAGCAGGTCTCAATCATGTACTATTTGGGACAGATCTGGCGATCTTGCTGGCCACGATATTACTACTGAATCATATAGACAATTCATAGAGACACTTGCCATGTGTGTCCTTTTGAAGCATGGCGCCGGGATAATGTCACATGAGTGATATGGAATCACTGTTCTCTCAGTCATCACCGCCCTTGACTGGAAACCACACCCAATGGTTCCACACAACATGATTCCAGCAGTCAATATTTCACAGTCTCTGAACCACAATAAACACAGGCGTTTCTGTTGCCGTGTTAACAGCCTCCTCTACGTGCAACGGCAATTCCATGATCTAGCCGCAACTGGTCATCGACAGATGGTTTGTTCTACAATGGCAGGCGCCGTTGTGGGGCGTTACAATGGGCTTCGATGCACAATAAAGCAAAGCTTCCTTGTCGTGGTCAGACGTGGGACCTGAAACATTAACGACAAGTATGCATGGTTCAAATGGCTCTGAGCACTATGGGACTCAACTGCTGAGGTCATTAGTCCCCTAGAACTTAGAACTAGTTAAACCTAACTAACCTAAGGACATCACAAACATCCATGCCCGAGGCAGGATTCGAACCTGCGACCGTAGCGGTCTTGCGGTTCCAGACTGCAGCGCCTTTAACCGCACGGCCACTTCGGCCGGCACAAGTATGCATGCCCTCACATTACCGTTCAGTCCAACGTCAGGCAACAGTCACATTCGTATCTGTGATTGCACCATTCGACCAAAAGGGAAAGAGAAGACCAACAGTGAGGCCACTTTCGAATAATTTTACGTACCGGAAACTGTCTCGCAAGAGTGCGTGGCATCTCTGTATCATTATCAATGATCACTTTGCATCTAACGCTGTTTAGGTCTCTCATTTGCCCTACCAGATCTGGTAGCAATAGTATAGACGAGGGTTACTACAGCACCCAGATCGCAGATTCCAATTCTGTCTCGGGCATGGGTGTGTGTGATGTACTTAGGTTAGTTGGGTTTCAGTAGTTCTAAGTTTTAGGGGGAGGTACCCGTGGCATATGGGTAGCGTCTTTGATTCATAATCAAAACGTCTTCGGTCCCGGGTTCGATCCCCGCAACTACCTAAATTTTGATAAATAATCAGCATTTGCGGCCGAAGACTTCCGGCACAAGAAGTCAGCCTCATTCTGCCAACAGCCTTGTCAAAGAGGGCGGAGGAGCGGATAGTGGTTCAGGGCACTCTCTTGTCCTAGGTGTGGGAAATTGTCCCTAAAGGTGGAAGAATCAGCAATGATCAACGACATGAGGATGCAGAAGGCAATGGAAACCACTGCATTAAAGACACGTAACGTGTATCCACAGGACATGTGGCCTGTAATTGAAGAAGTGTCATGATGATCTCTCCATTGGCAAAAGATTCCGGAATAGTCCCCCATTCGGATCTCCGGGAGGGGACTGCCAAGGGGGAGGTCACCATGAGAACAAGATTGAATAATCAACGAAAGGATAACGTTCTACGAGTCGGGGCGTGGAATGTCAGAAGCTTGAACGTGGTAGGGAAACTAGAAAATCCGAAAAGGGAATTGCAAGGACTCAATCTAGATATAGTAGGGGTCAGTGAAGTGAGGTGGAAGGAAGACAAGGATTTCTGGTCAGATGAGTATCGGGTAATATCAACAGTAGCAGAAAATGGTATAACAGGTGTAGGATTCGTTATGAATAGGAAGGTAGGGCAGAGGGTGTGTTACTGTGAACAGTTCAATGACCGGGTTGTTCTAATCAGAATCGACAGCAGACCAACACCGACAACGATAGTTCAGGTATACATGCTGACGTCGCAAGCTGAAGATGAACAGATAGAGAAAGTGTATGAGGATATTGAAAGGGTAATGTAGTATGTAAAGGGGGACGAAAATCTAATAGTCATGGGCGACTGGAATGCAGTTGTAGGGGAAGGAATAGAAGAAAAGGTTACAGGAGAGTATGGGCTTGGGACAAGGACTGAAAGAGGAGAAAGACTAATTGAGTTCTGTAACAAGTTTCAGCTAGTAATAGCGAATACCCTGATCAAGAATCACAAGACGAGGAGATATACTTAGAAAAGGCCGGGAGATACGGGAAGATTTCAATTAGATTACATTACAGAGATTCCGAAATCAGGTACTAAATTGTAAGGCGTACCCAGGAGCAGATATAGACTCAGATCACAATATTGTAGTGATGAAGAGTAGGCTGAAGTTCAAGACATTAGTCAGTAAGAATCAATATGCAAAGAAGTGGGATACGGAAGTACTAAGGAATGACGAGATACGTTTGAAATTCTCTAACGCTATAGATACAGCAATAAGGAATAGCGCAGTATGCAGTACAGTTGAAGAGGAATGGACATCTCTAAAAAGGGCCATCACAGAAGTTGAGAAGAAAAACATAGGTACAAAGAAGGTAGCTACAAAGAAACCATGGGTAACAGAAGAAATACTTCTGTTGATTGATGAAAGGAGAAAGTACAAACATGTTCCGGGAAAATCAGGAATACAGAATTACAAGTCGCTGAGGAATGAAATAAATGGGAAGTGCAGGGAAGCTAAGACGAAATGGCTGCAGGAAAAATGTGAAGACATCGAAAAAGATATGATTGTCGGAAGGACAGACTCAGCATACAGGAAAGTCAAAACAACCTTTGGTGAGATTAAAGGCAACGGTGGTAACATTAAGAGCGCAACGGAAATACCACTGTTAAATGCAGAGAGGTGGAAAGAATGCATTGAATGCCTCTATGAGGGTGAAGATTTGTCTGATGTGATAGAAGAAGAAACAGGAGGCGATTTAGAAGAGATAGGTGATCCCGTATTAGAGTCGGAATTTAAAAGAGCTTTGGAGGACCTACGGTCAAATAAGGCAGAAGGGATAGATAACATTCCATCAGAATTTCTAAAATCATTGGGGGAAGTGGCAACAAAACGACTATTCACGTTGATGTGTAGAATATATGAGTCTGGCGACATACCATCTGACTTTCGGAAAAGCACCATCCACACAATTCTGAAGACTGCAAGAGCTGACAAGTGCGAGAATGATCGCACAATCAGCTAATCAGCTCATGCATCGAAGCTGCTTACAAGAATAATATACAGAAGAATGGAAAAGAAAATTGAGAACGCGCTAGGTGATGATCAGTTTGGCTTTAGGAAAAGTAAAGGGACGAGAGAGGCAATTCTGACGTTACGGCTAATAATGGAAGCAACGCTAAAGAAAATTCAAGACACTTTCATAGGATTTGTCGACCTGGAAAAAGCGTTCAACAACATAAAATGGTGCAAGCTGTTCGAGATTCTGAAAAAAGTAGGGGTAAGCTATAGGGAGAAACGGGTCATATACAATATGTACAACAACCAAGAGGGAATAATAAGAGTGGACGATCAAGAACGAAGTGCTCGTATTAAGAAGGGAGTAAGATAAGGCTGTAGCCTTTCGCCCCTACTCTTCAATATGTACGTCGCGGAAACAATGATGGAAATAAAATAAAGGTTCAGGTGTGGAATTAAAATACAAGGTGAAAGGATATCAATGATACGATTCGCTGATGACATTGCTATCCTGAGTGAAAGTGAAGAAGAGTTAAATGAGCTGCTGAACGGAATGAACAGTCTAAAGAGTACACAGTATGGTTTGAGAGTAAATCGGAGAAAGACGAAGGTAATGAGAAGTAGCAGAAATGAGAACAGCTAAAAACTTAACATCGGGATTGATGGTCACGAAGTCAATGAAGTTAAGGAATTCTGCTACCTAGGCAGTAAAATAACCAATGACGGTCGGAGCAAGGAGGACATCAAAAGCAGACTCGCTACGGCAAAAAAGGCATTTCTGGTCAAGAGAAGTCTACTAATATCAAATTCCGGCCTTAATTTGAGGAAGAAATTTCTGAGGATGTACGTCTGGAGTACAGCATTGTATGGTTGTGAAACATGGACTGTCGGAAAACCGGAACAGAAGAGAATCGAAGCATTTGAGATGTGGTGCTAGAGACGAATGTTGAAAATTAGGTGGACTGATAAGGTAAGGAATGAGGAGGTTCTACGCAGAATCGGAGAGGAAAGGAATATGTGGAAAATACTTATAAGGAGAAGGGACAATATGATAGGACATCTGCTAAGACATGAGGGAATGACTTCCATGGTACTAGAGGGAGCTGTAGAGGGCAAAAACTGTAGAGGCGGACAGATATTGGAATACGTCAAGCAAATAATTGAGGACGTAGGTTGCAAGTGCTACTCTGAGATGAAGAGGTTAGCACAGGAAAGGAATTCGAGGCGGGCCGCATCAAACCAGTCAGTAGGCTGATGACAAAAAAAAAAAAAAAAAAATTATAGGGGACTGATGACCTCAGATGTTACGTCCCATAGCGCTCAGAGCCATTTGAACCATTTTGATCGCTCTACCTGTCACTGAGAATAGCAAATCTGAGCACTTACATTCCCACCAATGGTGTGAACGTGTATGAATTTGCGTTGACATCTGACCTTGCGTTTTCGGTGCACCATCTTTTTTGTCAGCGTAATTAGTCTTTTCCAAAAGCTCCACTTGACAACCATGTTGCAACAAAGTGTTCTTGAGAAACTCCAACGGCTTCTAGATGCCGTGTCGGAAAACGAATTGAGGATACTATCTCACTCACAGGAACACCTGGCGAGCTACAGACGGCAATGTTATAGCGGTAAAGTCTTTTATGATGGAACTACTTCGGTAGTATATGTGAGTATGTACGCTGACATACCACAGAAGTAAAATCGTCTTACCGAATTCTGGTCTTTAGATGGCGTCGGATGCGTCCACTACAGGCATAACTGTAGAGATCACTAAGCGCAATTTCAGCGAGTGAACGTAAAGTTTTCTGCAGAAGGGGTGGTCTAGATCAGGCATTTTCCCCTCCCTATAACTCAGATGCTCATTGGATAATGTTTCCGGAGATTCCTTCCTCCGTTTGTTGCTAAAGAGACCCACTAAATCGCAGAGTATCTTGATGTTGTTTATTGCATCCCGTAGGTACTACAGATTCAGTGATATAAATCTGTTGCAGATTTGCCAAAACATTGCAGAATTAATATACCCTTGATATTACGATCATTTCGTGTTGAAGCCGCCGTTTCTTTAGCAAATCACTCCTATGTTTATTCCGCTTCCCAATATCCATGAACAGCAGCGTAAACTTAATTTAATGCATACATTTGAGGCCCTGCTTTCTGTGAAGAATGGTGTAGGACTTTCTGAGAGATATGGAGCTATTGGGCCAGCCTAGATCCATACCAGGTCACCATTTAAAAGCTGCAATTGCGAATCACATATTTCTACATATACAATTTGTCTTTCTGTAATATTCAAGATACAAATAATAATCAGTAACGCTCGTTACAGAGGTATAGAAAATTAATATTTCATTAATGTAATGTCTTTACATTCCTTACATTGCAGCGTTTCCGACAATTACTCTGACTGAGGACCTAGACACAGGTGCAAAAATATACAGACTAGAAATTCTTGGAAACGGAGTGAGCAATAAATAATAGGCAAAAATCGACAGACGAGACACAATGGTGATAGAATGGCGGAACAGGAAGAAACATGGATAAGAAATGTTGAGGTTGGAGCTTGTAATGAAACTGAGAAGCTATTTCGTAACTTGAATGTGTATCATAGGGGGTTACTTGATAGTGGGTTGCCCAGTTCTATGACTGAAGTGGAGAAAGTCACAGGACAACATTGTAGTTGTTCTGTGTGGATATGTTACCTCCAGTAAATGTAACATCTGAATGGGTTGTTGTTTTATGAAGAAATGGTTTTCCGCACTTGGAAAATTCGTTACAACTTTGAAGTCTACCAGATATTCTCTAATACACTAGCATTATTTTTCAGCCATCTCTCCGCTTGGTAGAACAAATTTGTGTGGCCAGGGCAACGAGAGTAGCAACAGGAGCAGTGTTCCTGGACATAGAGAAGGCATGTGACTGTGTGTGGCACTATGGCTTAATTTACAAAGTACATCAAATAAGATGCCCAGGACAAACGTATAATCTGGATCATTGACTCCTTCCTTAGAGGACGACAGTGCTTCGTAAGAAACAGTGGCAAGTGCATCCAGATATGAAAATTGGGGCAGGTGTTCCACAAGGATCGGTTTTAGGTCCCATCGTGTATGCCACATAGACGAGAAACATTTCTAAGCCAATCGATGGTGTAATCGATGGAAGATCAAAATCAAACTAACAAAGTGCCAGGTGATATATTTCGCCCCAAAAATCAAGCACCCTGATCGTCAACTCGTCATTGACGGCAGAGAATTGATTTGGAGAAACACTGCCATATGCCTGGGCCTTGAGATTAATCAGCGCCTAATGTGGAACGGACATCTCACCAACGCCACAAAGAAATGCTGCGCACTTTTCTGTGGGTTGTATCTCCTCATGAAAGATGACCAACACACCGTTCAGTGCAGACTCCGCCTCTGGTAGCAATTCGTACTTCCAGTCAACTTGTATGGCTCGGAAGTCTGGTCTATGGCGTCATACACAGCACTAACAAGCCTGCAGCGTCTCCAAAAGAAAGTTTTCCATGTCGTCACAGACGATGGCATATACATCCCCAATGCACATATAAGAGACTTTTCAGGCCAACCCACCCTCTACACACATATTCAGGATAAATCAACAAAATTTTACGAAACCACACGAACTTCGGCCCCCATAACCATTCAAAATTTAGGATAAGAGCCACCGGAAGCTTCTCACAAGCGCCCAGAATTAACCCATACGTACCACTATAGGAAGCAGTAGAAAACACACACACGCACGCACAAAACACCACACATAAGCTTACGCACTGAAAACATGCACACAATCCCAATTCCCCATCTTCACGAAATCTCCTAGCACATTCTAAAGTCAGACTGGCACGCTCCAGTGGTACTTCACATACAGCATAGCACAACCATAGCCTTTGCACACCACTGTTGGTTAGGAGTAATGCACGATTTGTTGGATATGGTAAAAGTTCTGTGTTGTAAACTTTTCCATGTAATGTATGAATGACCAACTGCGTACCACTCGAATGTCTTAAGGACCATACAGTCTTATCTTTGGTTGAGTAGAGAGAAGCTTGTCTTCATGCAGCACTTTCAGCACAGAGTCTTGTTGCTGATGAGGTTGCTTAATGCAGAGTTTCAGATTCTACTGGTCAGTGTCACCTACTGGAGCACCCTATTCTTCCCTTCGGTTTCGCTCCATCTGCGCTTGTAGCTGCTTGCCTTATAATGCCTCCTCATGATCTGTACAACTCGTAATTTTATCTTGTGCTCGATTTGGGATGGACATTACTAAGCTGCAGTGTCAGGGATTATTCGTGATGCCGTTGTTCACATTATCTGGTTTTACAGGGGCTGCTTTGAGGAACGCTTTTCAATTGTGTATCTATGCACACTTGATTAAATCTTATGCACGAAGTAATGCTAATTTTTCGTTCGTTCATCTAAGGATATAGGTCGCACTTTGCCACTCTGTGAATAGTATTCTGGTGACTATAAGACAAGTGGAATTATTTTTGTGCTCTTGATGAATATGTGGTATTGTACACCTACATAGTCCACTAAATGAGACCTGCATATGCTGTTCATGAAATCTCGTGTCTAGTTTCTGAATCAGAATCTAGTTTCTGAATCATAAATGTACTAAATGTAAAATGTCTCACAACTTATTTCGCTGTCGAATCATTTTTCAGTTATGATATCTGCTATTGTAAGGTACATATGTACTAACATATCTTTGTTCAAGCTAGTGCCATGTGCCAGTCGACATATTTAAAAATAAATGCCTTTAGAAGAATTCACAATATGTTAAACTGCCTGCATCAGTTCCTGTTTTGTGTACAATTTTTCAAACAAACGACCTAAGTACGAACACTTAACACTTACTGCAATAATGATGGGTTTGAGGCTTCGCATTGCTACTATCTGTTTTTTTTTTTTTTTTTTTTTTTTTGTCGATAGGTCTTAGGACATACCATTTGCAGTTACACCTGCACAGTGCTGGCCTCTTCTACGAGGAGAAAGGCGTTTATACCGTTATATTGTACTGGAACAGTTGAAAACCTTGTTTGTCATTCACCTTCCTTCTATTTATGTTAAAGGCCTGTTTTATATGTTCCGTTCTGCTGTTTAAGTTTGGTTACTACGCATATTTCGTTAACTGTGGTGAGATCGCATGGTTGTTCATTTATGGGTCAGACTTCATCCTAGGGGGAATAATTTCAGGGGATTAATACCTCAGTGATAATTTACTTTGTACACTTATGTACGGTTATGTCGGAAGATGAGTTCGAGCTGCGCAGCAGTAATCAGTGATTTCATGGCGTCTGCTACGAGTCCAGAAAACGGACTTCAGTAATTGGGAAAACATTAAGCATGTAACTGTTAATGAGATAAAAATTCGTGAGTAAAGAGGACCTACTGGCCTTAGTAATGTGTAAGAACAATTTTCAGCAACCAACGTTTGTAACTGTGCACTGCAGTGCCAAAGATAATGGATCCCTCGGAAACTATCACAAAGTTCATGCGGAAAATTAAGTATTTCCGCTATTTGAATCTGGTGCGTTTATCGCAGCGTCGCTATGTGACAGCGAAATGGGGGAAAGGGTAGCCATGGCGACACTACGGGCGACGAGAGACGGCCGTTTGACCTTTCTGGCAGTACGTATGCTGATGAAATATTAAAGTTCCAGAGCGGGCTGTCAAAGTGAAACGGAAATGCTACTGCAGCGTACAAAGGGAGGAGAACGTTATAAAACTTCCTAAGCAGCAATATCGGTGAATAAGAATTCGAATTAGGGTTTTGACGAATTCCAGTGACGTTTCATGGATACTTATTCTCTCTCAGTAATGCACATACACAATTATTAGGCATTATCAACAACAGTATATCGCCATGTCCTTTAGAGTACTGTACGAAGCACGTCTAGGCATCTGAAGTCCTTAAATTCTCATTTAAAATCAACGTCAGTCAACCCTGGGGCTTACAGAATGAATCTTCCGCACTTGAAGCTTCGAGTAAAGTTAAAGTGCTTGGATACGTTACTGAACGGCTGTAAATTATAAACGGGTTAGGTCTCACTGTAACAGTCTTTACAACAAAGTGTTGCAGCATTAAAACCCAGAAACGGTCATCTGCTTACAGTCACTGATTTCTCAGTTGTTTCTCAGTTGTGGCCGGCCGCCGTGGCCGAGTGGTTCTAGGCGTTACAGTCTGGAGCCGTGCGACCGCTACAGTCGCAGGTTCGAATCCTGCCTCGGGCATGGATGTGTGTGATGTCCTTAGGTTAGTTAGATTTAAGTCGTTCTAAGTTCTAGGGGACTGATGACCACGGAAGTTAAGTCTCATTGTGCTCAGAGCCATTTGAACCATTTTTTCTCAGTTGTATTCCTACTTTTTATGAATACAACAGGAAGTGCAGAGAACGCTCGCAACTACCAAACGCCAGCCAAATCAAAAGCATGTGTAGACAAATCCAAGCTCTTACACGCGCTAAAATGAGGTAATGCATAAACATCTGTGGGTTCGTGAGTTACGACTTATTGAAATGATCACAAACAGATAAAATACGCTCTTTTTGGAAATGATACATTTAAGGCACCTGAGCAAAATCTACGTCTTTTCGGTTTGAAGAAATCAAAAGAAGAACACGTTCGGGGACACCGCATCGGGCTTGTTGCTGGACTCTGCACACACAGCGACTTCGATGGCTAACTACAATGCTGAAAACACTATTTCTTTCTTAACATTTACTTCATAGCACAAACTCCCCTCCGCCACCTTACAAGATTTTCAGACTTTTTCAGACCTACCTGTATAACACAAACTATAAGTATCAAAAATGTAGTGTCATCCATCTACTTTATTATATACACGCACTACAATTCGTTAATTTAACTTCCTTGATAATGTAAGTGTACAGTCAGGACGACAGTGTAACGCTTATGCGTTGCAGAAAATAGCACATTTTTTGCGTCGACCCTAAAGAACAGTAGAGTCTCGTTATAGATCATCTAATACTCATCTAATAGACTCGTATCCTTCTTGAATGTTAAAAGCCGGCCGGAGTGGCCGTGCGGTTCTAGGCCCTACAGTCTGGAACCGGGCGACCACTACGGTCGCAGGTTCGAATCCTGCCTCGGGCATGGATGTGTGTGATGTCCTTAGGTTAGTTAGGTTTAATTAGTTCTACGTTCTAGGCGACTGATGACCTCAGAAGTTAAGTCGCATAGTTCTCAGAGCCATTTGAATGTTGAAACCGATAAACTTTCTGGAGCAGGCAAACAAGTTGTAGAATTCTGAAAGCTGACTGTTATCGTAGCTTGGTATACATAATTAAACATAAAGTGGCAAGCCGAAACAAGTTGACCAACGCCTTATTGCAATGCAGCAGCGCTTCTGCGTGGCGCGAGTTTCACCAGTGCTTGGGAGGAAAGAATTAAGTACGAGATTGTTAAATGGAATGATACAAGATTTATTATTGTTACTTTTTGTATGTGTCACTTTTTTACTAAATCCCTGTTCTGTTTTGTGTCACCAATTCTTCAATATTTATAAAATGTATTACTTTACAGGTACTATCTAACTGCCTTTTAACTGAACCTGTTTTTATCGATTTCCTTAGTCTTCTATGGGAATTTGTCGAAAAGTTTTATTGTTTGGTAGAATATGTTGTTAGGCACAGGTCCCGAGTTCGAGTCTCCGTCTCGCACACAGTTTTAATCTGTCAGGAAGTTTCATGCTGTTTTATGTTGATTCTTTCTTGGTAAATTTAAGTTGAGTCTATATCTTGTTCCATGATTCTAGACAGAGCTGTTTGTGCATAATTATCAACGTTATTTTTTATACGTGCAACTAATTGGTGAATATACCTTTCACGATGCCATTAAAGACGCCAGGTCTTTATACAGATTTTTGCAAGGTGCTCGACTGCTATTTTTGGTTATTCTTAGGGCCCTTTTCTGCAGTTCGTAAATCAAGTTCATAATTCTTGCATTTTTTTGTAGAAAAATTCTGTCGTTAAGAATTGAGAGTACATGCTGATAACCTTTTCATTGGAAGTATCTTTCTGTGTTCACATCACTTCAACTAAGAATCTGTATTCATGGCTAGAAATTCGGCATTTATTACATAGTCTATTGAAGTGCTATCGTACTTTAATTCAACATTTTACCTCTTCAAACTGAAATTCAATATAACAGTTATCTTTATGTTCAATTTTTATTTTATTGCTTATTGAACAATTGTAAAACTGTTTTTTCTGCTAGCAGTTCTCTTGTTCTGTCAGTGGCTGTAACACTGTTGTCATCAGCAAAGAGAACTTTTAGCCGATAACTAACACAATGGGAAAATGATTTATATCAGGAACAGTATTGGTCCTGATATGCAACCCTGAGGAACCCCTTGTAAGTAGGCTGTTAATGTTTTCTTATTGGCAATGTTACGTAGCGCTCTGTATGAAAATCACTGGCTGTGCTGTGTGCAGTCTGTGGCTAGTTTGCATTGTTGTCTGCCATGTAGTGTTGGGCAGCGGCAGCTGGATGTGAACAGCACATTGCGTTGCGCAGTTGGAGTTGAGCCGCCAGCAGTGGTGGATGTGGGGAGAGAAATGGCGGAGTTTGGAAATTTTTAAGACTGGATGTCATGAACTCCTATGTATATTATGATTTTTCAACACTATTAAGGTAAATGCATTGTTTGTTCTCTATTAAAATCTTTCATTTGCTAACTATGCCAATCAGTAGTTAGTGCCTTCCGTAGATTGAATCTTTTATTTAGCTGCCAGTAGTGGCGCTCGCTGTATTGCAGTAGTTCCAGTAACGAAGATTTTTGTGAGGTAAGTGATTTGTGAAAGGTATAGGTTAATGTTAGTCAGGGCCATTCTTTCATAGGGATTTTTTGAAAGTCAGATTGCGTTGTGCTAAAAATATTGTGTGTCAGTTTAAGCACAGTCATGTATAATTGTTCCAAGGGGACGTTTCATATGTCGACCCTTAGCCGAGGAAACCTCACTGGAATCTTCTGATTTTTTCTTGTAGTTTGTGTAATTAGTGTAGCTTATGTTTATTGCTAGCGCATAATTGAAGAGAAAATCTCCTTTGTAGTTGCAGTCTTTCATTGTTGTACAGTAAAACAGTTGTGGCATACATGTAGATTTGCACCAAGTATTTCGCAGCTGCAATTAAGTAGATATTATTTTCAGTGTTATGTTAATGTGTTCTATTATTTTGCTCTTCAAATTGTGCTTTTCTGTGTTATCGTGTGAAATATTGTGGCAATAATGGCATGTGAAAAACGTAATACTAGGCTCCAAAGTAAACTGAGAAATGACAGTGAAAACGAAAGCAGTCTGTTAGCGCCACTGAGTAATGAATTAACTGATGTTCGAAGTAGTACTTTGGTAATTGTGAATAGGGAAATGGAGCGGGCTGCAAACAATGGTGTAGTCAGTGAAACAATTAGTGAACAGGGAAGCATTATCGATCGATCGGTCGGCAACAGCTTGCCTCAGGAATCCGAAATGACAGGACACAATCTTGCAAATACTGTAAATTCAGGTTTTGCGTCCTCACCGTTTTCTCAAATAAGTCAAGACGCATTTTCTGCTTTTCAAACTGCGAATATTGCCGGTTCAAATGCATTGTCGAATAGCACTGAGGAACATGTTTCAGACACCAGTGCATTGTTATTACAATCAATGCAACAAATGGGACAAAAGCTTCAAAAGTTAGACATAATGGAACAAAATCTTCAAAAGTTAGACACAATGGAACAAAATCTTCAAAAGTTAGACACAATGGAACAACACCACAGACAAACACAGCAACAGTTAGACGCAATGGAACAAAATCTTCACACCACGATTGAACAAACACGTGAAGATTTAACTACTGAGTTACATAACATCGAATCGAAATGTCAAAAAGTCTGTAATGACGTAAAAACACAAATTTGTGAGCATTTCCAACCTATTTTTTCGCGTCATGAAAATGCATTACAGAATCACGAAGCAGCCATAAAAGAACTGCAAACTATTGTTCATGAAAATCACGACACCTTGCAAGCTAAAATTGACTCAGTTGCATCTACCAATTCGGTTACGCAACTTGCAAAAACTCAAGAAAGCTTAAAGGACACAGTAGATACGATTTCAACACAAATGGACACACTGAAACTTGGTTCAGAAAAACACACTGGGGAAATAAGTACACTATCGGAGAAAGTAGCCGAACTTTCGGATCAGTTCACTAACTTATCTGCAAAGGTAGATGATGATCTGAATGACACAAGACCTGTAGCCATCACTGACACAGAAGAGTATGAACAAATTAAGAAATTCAAACCAAAATCAGAATCAAATTAATACGCAATACAAAAGAGAAATCCGGGAAGTACAAGATCAGTTGGCACAAGTAATACAAAAATTTAATATCTCAGAGGACACTCGCGCTCCAACACAGGAAGAGGAACTTAGAAATACGGAAAAGCCACAAAACAATAACACAGGGCATTTCGGAAATTATGAAAGAAATTGGCAAGGTGCACCGAATTTTGAGATGGAACCGCCGACACGACGTAACAATGACTGATATGCTACTCGCCGACACGATGATTTTGACTATAAGCTGTTCATTACTACACGTAAATTCAAAACATTTAAGAATTCTGGCAACGACATTTATCTACAAGCATGGCTCCATCAATTCTCTCATTGTTTTCCACCCAACTGGTCGTTAGAGCACAGATTAGAATTTATGTGTGGCTACTTGGAGAATGAACCAGCTGTAAGAATGCGATCGTTCATTCGCGATTGCCACAATGAATGAGATTTTTATCATGCCTTCCTCTCAGCATATTGGTCTCAAGCTACACAAGACCGAGTAAAACATAGTATCATAATGATGAAACATTTCGAACAATCTGAATTTTCCAGTCTTGTGAAATATTTTGAAGAAATGTTGCACAAGAATCAGTACCTGACAAACCCATACAGCCCCTCAGAACTCATCTGCATTTGCTTAATCAAATTACCTGAACATTTACGACATATTATTTTAGCAGGACGTTTCAAAGACGACATTGAAGCTTTTCCAGGACTGTTACAAGAACTGGAAATTGACACTGACAATCGGGCAACGCGAAAGCAGGAGCACAACAATTACAGATTACATCCGTCACAATTCCGTGATGACAGAAATAATATACGACAAGGCTATTCTTTCAACGTAAATCGTGACCGAAACAGACACCACCCGTATGACAACCGTTGGCAGAGTAGTAATAATTACAGGGAAAGATCACCTCTCCGCGGTAATGACTATCACAGAGACAATCAGAGAAACAGACAATATGGGAACCAAAATAATTATTATCAAGGGAGACAGAATAACTTCAGATGCAACGGTCCAGCGTGCAGTTACGATTCAGGTAGAAATTCTCCACCACGTGACCGACAAGAAAAAAACTATGGAATCTACCGACATGACGACAGACGATACGATCGTAACGACAGACCTGAATTGCATCAGAACTGGCGGGATTCAAACAGAGCAGAGATCTCTCGACAAGGTGAATTTGTAGAAGTTAGGTCTCCAAATCCCAATAACGACGCGCACCAACAAAGACACAATAGGCAATGACACATACCGCTGGCAGCCACAAAACGTACTTATGAAACTGACGACGCAGCTGCCGTAGCTAGTAATTACGTAAAAACGGAGGACATTAGGGACATCCTACTCCAGGAACACGACGTAAAAAATAACAACATTGCATATCCTGTGATTCACATTACTGTAAATGACGTAAAATTTACGGCTGTACTTGACTCTGGTAGTCCCATTTCAGTAATTAGTGAAACAGTTTTTAGAAAATGCAACATATCGAACGATTGCCCCACACTTCCGTTACGTAAGATTAAATTACAAGGTGCAATCTTTGGAAAAAGTGTAGATGTACGCCAACAAACCAATTTAGAATTCTTTTCCCAAACCCACAGCTTCTCTATGAACTTTCTCATTGTTCCATTATTGTCGACGGAAATTATATTGGGAGTAGACTTTTTGAATGAATACAAAGCCATCTTAAACTTTCACGATGCTGAAATAAGTTTAGAGAAAGAAGGTAAGTCAATAGCTTTGAGATTTGAAGATTGGCTCTCAAACCATGACGTGGAAATTAATCGGCTTTACCTTCTGTTAGACAACAGTTCGGAATTTTCTACGGAACTAGACACTAACAATCACTCTGCAAGTACTGACAGGGATGATATCGACGGCATATTTGAAATTATTGAGTTAATTCAGAATAAAATTCAAACAATTGAGAATTGTAATGACACTGATAGGCAGGACCTTTTTGAGATTTTACAAGCACATTCCACAGTTTTTACTCACAAAACAGGAACAATCAAGGGATTTCAATACCAATTTCGTGTTCGTGAGCGTACTAAATTTTGTGTTAGACCATACGTAATTCCAGCACATTATAGGGACCGTGTTAGAACAGAAATACAATCTATGCTTGACGAGGGCATTATTGAGCCTGCAGTAAGCTCATACAACAATCCATTACATGTTGTTGAGAAGAAAAATGGATCGATCAGACTTGTCTTAGATTCGAGACAAATCAATACTATCCTTATTCCTGAAACAGACAGGCCGCAAACGTTGGAAGAACTTCTTCAAAATTTTAATGGTGTAAGAGTGTTGTCTTCCATTGATCTCAGATCCAGCTTTTATCAGATCGAACTTCATCCAGAATGTAGAAAATACACAGCTTTCCTTTGTTTCGGCGTTTGTTATCAGTTTCGGAAACTTCCCTTTGGTTTGAACATTTCTTCAGCAGCATTCATTCGTGGCCTAAATTCCATATTACCGGAGTTCTTAAAACGTCACATCACCTTATATGTGGACGATATTCTAATAGCAGAAGCTTCATGGAAATAACATAATCGCATACTCAACAGTTTGTTACGTATTTTTGCAGAATATGGAATTACAGTTAACTTGGAAAAGTCTGAATTCGGTAGGTCAAAGGTGGGGTTTTTGGGACATATTATTTCTTCTGAAGGCATTCAGCCGGATCCTGAAAAGTTTGAAGCAATCAGAGCCATTCCAGTTCCATCCACAAAAAGACAAGTCCGCAGTTTTCTAGGTCTCGTAAATTTTTACCGTTGTTTTCTGAACATGCAAATTCGTGTTACACCAAAACTTTGTTCTCTCACTGGAAAAAATACTATTTGGAACTGGGACGAACAAGCACAGTTGGAATTCAATTCATTGGAAGAATCGCTACTTAACGCGCCAATACTAGCTCATCCAGATCTGTCACAAGATTTCTGCCTCAGCACGGATTCTTCTAAAGTCGGTCTTGGAGCCCATTTATTTCAAGAAGCCACAGAAAATGACACTACTGCTCAGAAAACCATTGCTTTTGCTAGTCGAGTGCTAACAAAATCTGAAAAAAATTGTTCTGTTACTGAATTAGAAGCTTTAGCTATCGTTTGGGCATGTAACAAATTCCGTTTCTTTCTTTCTGGTAATCACGTAAAAGTATACAGTGATAATCGTGCATTACAATTTCTTATGTCTTCAAAATTAAATCATGACGGGTTAAAACGTTGGGCATTGTTTCTGCAAGAATTCCACTTCACAATAGTCTACATTCCCGGCAAGGAGAACAGTGTTGCGGACGCACTGTCACGCGCATTGGCTGGGCTTGAGAAATGTAACACAGAAGGCAACCTCGAGAAAAATTTCAATATTCTTTACATTGAGAAAGTTGCCTTTGAAAACTTCATCACCACATCTTTGAAGGACATTGCTCATGAACAAGATAAAGATCCGATTTGGAAAGACATCAAAAGTAAATGGCATGAAAAGACACACTCAGATTCGGCATTATTACTTGGTTAGAAACAACATACTCTTCAAACGCTGCACTGTTGATGACAAGCTATGGGTACTTTGCATTCCAGACGATCTTGTTAATAAGCTCATTTGGTACATTCATTTCAGCTACGCACATTTTGATCCACGAAAATGTTATCATATTCTTCGAACGACTTGTTATTTTAGCAATATGGAAAAGAGAATTCGAAGAGTATTGTCTATTTGTAAACTTTGTCAAAAGGTGAAACCATCTACAATCTCACATCGTGCTCAGTTGTTTCCCACCATTCCTTCTACTCTAAAAGAATTTGCTGCTGTTGATCTCTTGGGACCGCTTGTCAGAACATCTGATGGATTTTCGTACGTTCTAGTCGCTGTTGAACTTACTTCAAAATTTGTTTCTTTCACACCATTACGTAACGCCACTGGACGGTCTGTATCCAACGCCTTTGTTAAAAATTTCTTACGTGAAGTTGGACACGTTAGTAAAGTCATTTCAGATAACGGACCGCAATTCAGATCTGCTGTTTGGTCACGCATGCTTCGGAAACATAAAATCAAACCTGTTTTTATTTCATTGTACTCACCACATTGTAACCCCTCCGAACGGATTATTAAAGAAATCAATAAGCTTTGCAGACTTTATTGTCACAGAAAGCATCAGCATTGGGACAGATATTTACACTTATTTCAAAACATGCTGAATGAAATGCCTCATGACTCCACTGCTTTACCACCTACTCTTGTACTGAAGAATGAAGAACCACCGAACAGAATGAGAGAGCTTGTACCTTTCCCGAATACACGTAAACTTCGACACAAAGACATAATTGATTTAGCTATTAAAAATATAAAATCTGCAGCAGACAAAAGGAGAAAACTACACGGTAAAGCAAATGCAAAGAAATTATATATTGTTCAGAAAGTTCTCATTAAAGCTCATTCATTGTCACATAAGAAGAAACATTTGAGTCGCAAATTCCTTCTAGTTTACAATGGACCTTACAGAATCCGACGTATACCACATGATAATTGCGTTGAAGTTGAAACTCTGTGTACTAGGAAGAGTAAAAGTTTACACCACATTTCACATGTAAAACCGTTTATTGAAAGATAATCTGCTTTTTAACTTTGTCTTTGCCATATAACTTTTCACTTTACATTACTAGAATGCTTGTCAGACTTAGAATCTGTTAACATGCAACAACTTATTGAAACAGAAATTACGAATGCATTGTTATAGTGAACAGACGTCACAGTGTTATTGTGTGTGTACATTCTTGCTTCTTAGTTGCAACATTACATAACGACTATAAGGCTTACATACTTGGAACATATACTGGTACTGCTAATGAGATTTTAATGCAACATTTTGGATTACTTGAAAATACATTGTGGATATAAAGTACTTTCTGTGAGATACCAGATGACACAGTGGTTAGTTTATGTGACAGCTACACGATTTTATCACGATGCTACTAATGAGTGACAATTTACAATGTTGCTTTTGCGGTGGTTCTGTTTTATATGTGCACAGTTTTTCTGAATTATTCTGGAAAGTAAAACATGTTTTAGTAGTAACTTTTGTGGTATAGCTACAATGAGACAGCCTTTTCTGTAGCACAACAATACGTTACATTATAGTACTTTCTTGATCACGGTAAGGTACGTAACAACTACGATATCTATATGCAAAGATTTTCACTTTCGTTTATGATGAGGTAAGTACATTGACTTCTGCAGAACTTAGCTTTCGGAGGACGATAACTACGAAACTTCCACAGAGATTATCTTACAACAAGACGCACAGTTTAGCGCTACAGTACACGTTTTTGAGTGATTAATTTTGTACTTAAAACATTTATTTTTAAAGGTATTTGAAGTACAATGATACAAAGGTTTTCCGTGATACATTTCATTCCATTGCTGTAATCTGTAACACCTGAGGGTATAATTACATTAATCCTCAGGGGAGTACACGCCTACTTTGTGTACTATGTGTTTGGCAAGCACAAGGAGCCCTAGCTAATACGGTATTTGCTTACACAACTTTACACATCGGTACCATATTTCTCTAACACATAATTACACAGCTATCTGATCATTTAACTGAGAGAGACAAACTTTTTTACTACGGCAGTGACAGATGTTTATGTAATTACACCGTTGGATAACTTCACACTTACGAAATTGTATTTTGTTTGTACTTTGTGAACTGTTCATATTTTTTCGGAACCATTGTGATACTATGAGAGCGTTGAATGATATATTTGGTATGGGATCACGATTTTTAAAGTACGTTTGAGGCAGATGACACTTTTGACATGAGCAGTGAATTTTTTTAGGTTTTGAAATTATTGGAGGAAGCTACGACGATTTTGAGAGTTGACTGAGGTGTTATGATGTTATTATTACCATGACTATGTGTATTATGCTGTTGCGATATGTTTATGATCAATAAGCTGATGCTATATGAGTTATTTGAGTATACTACATATCTGTTATGATGAAATATTGAAGAAGTGTCTATGAATACGTATATGAATAATGAGTAGTGGTTAGGGACTCTGATTTGTGGAAAAGGATGTTGGAAACCAAGAATCGTACTTTTAAAGAGTTATGAAATGTATGTAAATGCGTGAATGTATTACAATGCCAACGAAAATTTTTTGGACACTGTTATATCAATAGGATTTTGTTTCTACGGATTTGTAACGCAAATTCTTGCCCTGTGAAATATTTTTATATGAGACTGTCACTGTAGCGGAAACTGCTGTCACAAATATTTCGGGAAGAAAGGTAGGTCTCTGTAAGCACCCAGCTGTGCGACAGACGCCTGGAAAAAAATAAGCCATTAGTGCGTGCGTTTCAGAGGTGCAGGTGGAGAAAAAAAAAGAGGCCATTATCCTCGCTATTGACATTTCTTTATAGAAAGCATCGCAAATACGACACGCTCATTACTTGGAAAGATACTTACATCTGCACACCGGATTATGACAAGTGTCTTTCCACGAGAATTGAGAGAATTTCTAATTACTTATGAAATGCCACATGACTATTGAATGATATTTTTATGCTTTGTACATAGTTGCTTATTTCATTTGATATCTGTTTTCCAGCTGTCTTGCAACATTTGTTTCATAAAATAAAATTAAATGCATTTGCTAATGTGAACATTTTCTGTCAACAGATCTATTAAATAATTATTTTATGATCCACATTCTTCGAAAAAGGAGCTCTTGGAATGGAAAGAACAATAAGAATGGACTAATAACAGTAACTGCATATATAATTTTCTTTTCAAGTACTTGGTAATTTTTTGTAGAATAAGTTGTGGTGCACCACTTTAATGATATAGATATTAAGATGTGAATAGACATTTCCCTTATCTGCATTGTTGTCTTTAGTGTAATATTTTTTCTGCTTGATCTTTGCCACGCTTAGGTATTAGTTATAGCATTTGCTGCTGCTGTTTGCCATGCATAGTGCTACTGAATGTCACTTTGTATTACTCTGTTAAGCTAGTTTTACTACTGATTTATCTTTCTTGTTGCTGCACATTGGCACATATTAGTGGTACTGTTGCATTGCTTGGTAATTTAGATTTACTGTAGCTTGCTTTGCCATTTGAATGTTTTGTCATTGCTGTTTGTGTTAATTGTTTTGTGCTGCTGCATTGCCTCGTCCCTTAGTTTAGCATCTGAGCTCAGATGATTTAAGTTAGCTTAAGAGGGGGTAGACTATATAAGAAACTAGCTATGATGGATTGGAAGAAATGCATTGAGAAGCTATAAGAAAATGGTTTGGCCAAAAAAGTAGTGTACAGTGGAGAAAAACTATTTTTGAAAGAGGATGTGAACAGAATACAGAAAGCATGCTTGGATAGGATTGTTTTTGGCTAGAGCAAATGTTGAAATAAGAGGGACGATCTATGGAATGAAGTTCTGGGTTGGACTGCAGTACCAAATGTTACACTGAAAACAAACCATGTCCTTTCCTTTTGTGTTATCCCCCCATGTGTTTGTGTACCCTTGTGTATTTGTTTTCTTCCTGTCTCTGTGTACTGTTTCATAGAATTTTTTTCTCTTCTAATACTAAGCTACATTCACTATGATGAGGAATACTGTTATCCTCAAATATAATTTGCATTAATACTACGTTATTTACTTTGTAAAGATGTTTAGACATTATTTATTCTGTTTTGTTGCTCATATGTGGAGGTGATGTTTCAAAAGTTATTCTGATCTTTATGTATGTACTTATGTCATTATTTTTGTAACACTGATGTATATGTTTATTTCTATTCTTTTGTAAAGCCTGCATTACCACAAATGTTATCTGTATTGTTATCCTCTTTAATGATGTATTTTGTACCTTGTTATTGTATTCTTATGTTATATAATTGTAATTGACAGCAGTTCATCAAATTAAGTAACTTGTAAGTTACATTTCACTGCACACGTTTCTGTTGGTCATAGAATATGGACAATATGTAAGAAGTAGGGACTGTTAGTGTTTGCACGTGTGTTAATAATTTAGCAAGGGACTGGATAACAGCATTGCTGGTTGTAAGGACAATTCCAAAAACTTTGTGAGTGCACAAGCGGTGGTTATGTCCTTGCTATATTATCTGCAAGAGTCTTCAATGATGATTGTGCACCTGCACAGTCACAACAGATGGCTGCTGGCCATCTCTACAAGGAGTACAGTGTGTCTGCACCTCTAGTGGCCCACCAATACCACAGTCTCTACCAGGACTACAGTGGGTCTGCTCTGTGATAACCTACCTACCAATATTCTTAAAACGTCGAAAGACTCTGCTGTGGGTTTGCTCTGTTGTGGCCCATTACCTGTCAGCAGGTCAAGAGTCAGCACTGTCTTTCCATTGGAAGGACAACACTACTTCTTCAAGACTGCATGGAAATCCACTACTTCCGTGTGCATTTTCTTCTAATGCTCAGACTTTGGGAAAAACACTGCTATTTTACTGTGATGAACGATCAGGACTGTCTTTATCGACTGTGAGAAAATTTTAGCTTTTGACCAACGTTGTATCAATAAGTGTGTGCTTTTGATTTCTTTGTTATTGTAATTATAAAAAATTTTTTCCAATCATTATTGGCCACTGCCCAAAACAATTTGTAAAATTTTTTGTGGGGAGCATGGGGGCTATGTAAGTAGGCTGTTTATGTTTTCTTATTGGCAATGTTACGTAGCGCTCTGTATGAAAATCACTGGCTGTGCTGTGCGCAGTCTGTGGGTAGTTTGCATTGTTGTCTGCCATTGTAGTGTTGGGCAGCGGCAGCTGGATGTGAACAGCGCGTAGCGTTGCGCAGTTGGAGGTGAGCCGCCAGCAGTGGTGGATGTGGGGAGAGAAATGGCGGAGTTTGGAAATTTTTAAGACTGGATGTCATGAACTCCTATGTATATTATGATTTTTCAACACCATTAAGGTAAATACATTGTTTGTTCTCTATTAAAATCTTTCATTAGCTAACTATGCCTATCAGTAGTTAGTGCCTTCCGTAGTTTGAATCTTTTATTTAGCTGCCAGTAGTGGCGCTCGCTGTATTGCAGTAGTTCCAGTAACGAAGATGTTTGTGAGGTAAATGATTTGTGAAAGGTATAGGTTAATGTTAGTCAGGGCCATCCTTTCGTAGGGATTTTTTGAAAGCCAGATTGCGTTGCGCTAAAAATATTGTGTGTCAGTTTAAGCACAGTCATGTATAATTGTTCCAAGGGGACGTTTCACCCTATGTTAATTTATTTTGGTTTTGGTAAGTGTTTTAAATGTATTTGCGGTGTTGGCTATCCCTACTCTGTACTCTGTCTGCTAGGCGATTGGAACCAGTCGTTAGGACTCCTCTTATTACTTCTGCTTCTGAGTTATTTAGTAGAATCGTAAGGTCAAGAATAGCAAAAGACTTAGAAATAAGTAAAAATATGCTTTTGGTCCACTTATCTCTGTCAAGAGCATCGGGTTTCACTTATTGGAATTGTATTCTGGCTGACTGCATACTTCTACTACTACTTCCGAAGCAAAACTGTGACTCATTTATAAGTTTGTATTTTTTCAGGTAATTCATAAATATGTCTTCAGTAACAGAGTCTACTGTTTTTGAGAATTGTGACAGCAGGGAATGGACCGCTAGGTATTGATCAACAAGGATAAGCCAAAACTCGAAATGGTATTTGTGGGGGTGTGACTAGTTTCATTATGACTGGTGTATTTGTGACCATACAAAATTATGTTGACACTTGTATTGAGGATGTATCTAGAACACCTGTTAATACAGTCCTGGAAATGGAAAAAAGAACACATTGACACCGGTGTGTCAGACCCACGATACTTGCTCCGGACACTGCGAGAGGGCTGTACAAGCAATGATCACACGCACGGCACAGCGGACACACCATGAACCGCGGTGTTGGCCGTCGAATGGCGCTAGCTGCGCAGCATTTGTGCACCGCCACCGTCAGTGTCAGCCAGTTTGCCGCGGCATACGGAGCTCCATCGCAGTCTTTAACACTGGTAGCATGCCGCGACAGACTGGACGTGAACCGTATGTGCAGTTGACGGTCTTTGAGCGAGGGCGTATAGTGGGCATGCGGGAGGCCGGGTGGACGTACCGCCGAATTGCTCAACACGTGGGGCGTGAGGTCTCCACAGTACATCGATGTTGTCGCCAGTGGTCGGCGGAAGGTGCACGTGCCCGTCGACCTGGGACCGGACCGTAGCGACGCACGGATGCACGCCAAGACCGTAGGATCCTACGCATTGCCGTAGGGGACTGCACCGCCACTTCCCAGCAAATTAGGGACACTGTTGCTCCTGGGGTATCGGCGAGGACCATTCGCAACCGTCTCCATGAAGCTGGGCTACGGTCCCGCACACCGTTAGGCCGTCTTCCGCTCACGCCCCAACATCGTGCAGCCCGCCTCCAGTGGTGTCGCGACAGGCGTGAATGGAGGGACGAATGGAGACGTGTCGTCTTCAGCGATGAGAGTCGCTTCTGCCTTGGTGCCAATGATGGTCGTATGCGTGTTTGGCGCCGTGCAGGTGAGCGTCACAATCAGGACTGCATACGACCGAGGCACACAGGGCCAACACCCGGCATCATGGTGTGGGGAGCGATCTCCTACACTGGCCGTACACCACTGGTGATCGTCGAGGGGACACTGAATAGTGCACGGTACATCCAAACCGTCATCGAACCCATCGTTCTACCATTCCTAGACCGGCAAGGGAACTTGCTGTTCCAACAGGACAAAGCACGTCCGCATGTATCCCGTGCCACCCAACGTGCTGTAGAAGGTGTAAGTCAACTACCCTGGCCAGCAAGATCTCCGGATCTGTCCCCCATTGAGCATGTTTGGGACTGGATGAAGCGTCGTCTCACGCGGTCTGCACGTCCAGCACGAACGCTGGTCCAACTGAGGCGCCAGGTGGAAATGGCGTGGCAAGCCGTTCCACAGGACTACATCCAGCATCTCTACGATCGTCTCCATGGGAGAATAGCAGCCTGCATTGCTGCGAAAGGTGGATATACACTGTACTAGTGCCGACATTGTGCATGCTCTGTTGCCTGTGTCTATGTGCCTGTGGTTCTGTCAGTGTGATCATGTGATGTATCTGACCCAGGAATGTGTTAATAAAGTTTCCCCTTCCTGGGACAATGAATTCACGGTGTTCTTGTTTCAATTTCCAGGAGTGTATATTGAAGAAAGTGGCCACGCTAGCACTGGGAGATCGACACACGCATAAAATGATTAATTTCTGGGTGATATCAAGCCTTGTTAATTCAACTTCTGATACTTCAGTGAGTGTGTGTCGTCTCTTACTGTACTAAGGTCAAGCCTTGAACTACGTTCCTTTCTTGATATAAAAGCATGATAATCAATCAATTTAAGTATTTCTTCAATAGGAGCTGTCTTTTCATGCTGTGACAATACTCCACATTGGATTTCTGTGTTTCTACACCAGTGTTCAGTGACACAAACTACTGTCCAGTTGAAATACAGGAGCTCAGCTTCAAATTATTATGTATGAAAATGTAGTTTTATAGGTTCTCCTGGTTTGATCTGTTTAATTATCAGATAGAAAATCATCTAAAAGTAGAAGGAAAATAAATAAATCTGCTCAACGGGTAACTTTTTGTGCAGTTATCTCGTAACTAAGAGTAGTGAATGCTGTGTATTAAAGTTTAACGTCGCACTGTTCGTTCTTGGTGCTGGCTGTTAGTATGGACACGTTTTTCACACATATTTTACTTAACTGTCGTATGCTGTAGCGATTTTGTGTACACGAAACGAATTTTAGGAAAAATTACATCGCCACACAAAGAACAAATTGACGAATAGCATGGTATTCAGCAAAAGATGCCACCTTAAAAAGCAAATTTAATTCGTAAACATGGAACAACGGCAACAGAGCTTCCAAGATCAGCAGAACGATTATTGCTTTACATGTTGTTAACCTTTCATGGTAGTTATTTTCCAGGACAAACGATCGGTAAGAACCTTACAGCTTCCATAGTCGTGGACGATGGTGGGGGCATCAGCTGGCAATGCTTTAGTGAAAGCAGGCTAAAATAAATAAATTTTATTTTAACTTATGAACAACGAAACAGCTATGTTCATTATTTTCGAATTTACTGTTATCGATATCGGTAATACAGGGTTCCATCGTGAGGCACTCGGCTGTCACTACAAAATCAGCGCCACCGCTATAAGCATAAAAAGATGTTTATTGAATGAAGTTACCGTACAGTTCGGCTAGATATCTGAAACAAAATATGGTATCACGTTTGAAACGTTTAGCATTTATAATTAATCGTGAGGTATATCACGAAACTGATAGAATAGTGAGCCGTATTCAAAACGCTCAGTGGAGAATCCAGCAATATCACAAACGGCGGCTACCTAAACAGCAAGGAATCTCAGGCAGTCGTCTCCGGCCTCGGCACGTATCCACATCAAAAAGACCGCACAGTGATACAGTTGTTCGTGTTTTACGCCTCGTCACACAAATCATATTTCAGCCACTGCCGCGTCTCGGTACTGGAAGCACACGGTCTTGCTCTTCAAAAGGCGTCTCCCTGCCACCACGTCACTGCCTTTTTGGTACAGCTGAATGCAGAATAAACCCCTACATTCAGGTTACATTTCTAGAATCGGCTTCCAACCTTCATTTATTGAGAGGGGGTTGTTGAACAGCTTCTGCTCATTCTGGAACTGTTTTTTAACTAGACGAAGTTTTATTATTATCCTCAACAAAGATCCCTCCCTCTTTGAGTATGTAAGGCATATCTTAGACAAGAAATGTGGACAAGTTCGTCGTGCTTTTCACGCTTTTCGGGAACTACCTCGAATATTGAGGTCGTTCACTGTTATGTACTTTTCACGGAATTTGAAATAAGTATACATCGTACGAATACTTGTTCTAGGTGAATTCACTACCTCATACTATTGATGTTCAAAAGCTAAATTACACAACGGAGAACGCGTAAATAAATTTAGGTAAATGAAAGTTACGCAGACTGAGCTATTCAACGTATTATTAGATTGTCCACGACCCTCCTATTCCACGTTCATGACGTGTGTACTGGCCTTGCCATATTGATAACGGCGATCATGGTGGTACAAAATGGCAAGTTAAAATTGCGTTCCATCCTGGTTCTTTGTACACTATCAACATTTGTTTACTCAGAGAAGCCACTGTTGTCTACTAAAACCTCTCATCCCCACGTATATCGTAAACTACTGACAATTATTTTATCAGTGCCCACTCTTGGCGGGAAGCAATAGGTTTATTCACTTTCTTCATAAAAACTATTGATCTCTAACGTGCTGTCTTTCTGCTCTATGAAAGAGGACGTGATGAAACCTCAATTAAATGTTCGCACAAACTCAAGTTTTATCTCCCTTTGGCTTCTACGTCCCTGACAGTTTAAGGCAGAAAGGAATAGCAGAACAGGAATGTGACCACTCGGAATATTCAAGCACGTATATGCAATTTTGGCAGTTTACACAGGCCATCGATCAAGTCATGAAAATATAATTACTTTGTGTATGTACCCAGTTATGGTCTAAATAAAATTAAATGAGCCGTTCACTAGCATATTTCCCCTCCAAAATAAAAATTCATGAATCAGTTAAACAAGACACACTCTTAGTAATGCATGTTAAGATTACACTCGCCAATGTCGACTGAGTTCGAATTAAGCACCCAGTAGCCCCATGTCCGCCACAGACAACGAGAATTCATTTTACTCACTTGTATGTACTAGTCCGTACAAATGACTTCACACGAAAGTAAACTCAGACTAATTCTACACTCCTCATGCAGATAACTTATAATCTAGACACGCAAGCCTCATTTGAATTCGGATCAAGCACGCCCAGCCGACGTTGTCTGTGTAGCAAGCGACCACGAGGTCCACTGGACACAATGGCTTTTTATCAGTCAAATATTCGTACCTGTCCATTCAATAGAAATCACATGCAAACAGTCTCAAATTACAGTCTATAGACGAAGCCTCATCTGAATTCGGATCGAGTACGCCCTGTCGACATGGTCTGTGCTGCCAGCTACCACAACGTTCACTGGAGACAGTGGATTTTCAAAGCACTCACCAAATACTCGTGCTTGTCCAAGTGAAAGAAATCGCAACTAAATAATCTCAACTTATTTCTTCACTTCACGCACATGTAACTTCAAGTTAAGACTTGTGCACGGAGAAATCATCAGCAAACCTGGCTGCAAAACATGCCCTTTTTATAACACAAGGGCGTCTTGTTCATTCTGTTTTCCTATGCGAGTAACTTTTTTGAAATAATCACCGTCTCATTTCGAAATATTTCATAAGACAGAATGAATTGGTTTGTAATTCAACGTAAGTATTCTATATAGAGACCCTCATCGGCAGATAATTAGTGGAGCACTTTTGGCCGGACCGAGACTCGAACTCGGGACCTCAGTTTTAATCCGCCAGGAAGTTTCATATCAGCGCACACTCCGCTGCAGAGTGAAAATCTCATTCTGGAAACATACCCCAGGCTGTGGCTAAATCATGTCTCTCCAATATCCTTTCTTTCAAGAGTGCTAGTTCTGCAAGGTTCGCAGGAGAGCTTCTGTAAAGTTTGGAAGGTAGGAGACGAGGTACTGGCAGAAGTAAAGCTGTGAGGACGGGGCGTGAATCGTGCTTGGGTAGCTCAGTGGTAGAGCACTTGTCCGCGAAAGGCAAAGGTCCCGAGTTCGAGTCTCGGCCCGGCACACAGTTTTAATCTGCCAGGAAGTTTCATATCAGCGCCCATTCCGCTGCAGAGTGAAAATCTCATTCTTGTATTAGGCTTTTGGTTTCTCAAATGAGCATTTATCTTTGTGGTATAAAATGTTTCAGCTTTCTCTTTGTATAGTTTCTTGTCAATGGTTATCTTATCTATTTCTTTCAAGACCTTTCTTCTTCATGTCATCATCTAAATTTGAAGATACAACCGCATTCAGCACTTTCATCTCAGCACTGTACTTATTGTACGTTGAGCATGTATCATTAATTGGTATGCCAAAGCTATATTGAATTTGGTGTTGAGTACTGCACTGTGTATATAATATGAAATGACAAAATGCGGCTATTTGTCCTGAAACATTTCATGTAATTTTTGTCGTAAAATGTTCTTCTGGGAGAAAGATCTTCTTTGACTTTTTATTGCCACAATGGGTTGATATACCCTTTGAATGAATAAATCTGATCATAAACTGCCATTCCTACTGCTTCTTTAATTTTCCATGGTCTGATTGCACACTTATTCCTTCCAGCACAAAGAGGCTTGTGGAGTTCCAAAAATTTCTCAACTGTCATTAATCATCACCTTGTTACTCCGTGTAATGCCAGAAGTGCTTTTTTGCATAGATGTACTTCATGTGTGATTTCGTTCCCTTTTACTCTTACACTGTAATTGCAATTACACTCTCAATGCTGTGATTCATCTTAATTATTCCCTGATCACCTTCTGGGAAATAGAATTATTGTAATAAGGCCAGTCAGATACAGTGAGTGTTCATTCCATTCTAGAGTAACACAACAATTTCATACGACATTCGATCTTCCTTCAGCCCTTACTATCTCAAAACACTTTAAGCTACAATTACAGTCTTCTTGCAGTTCATATGATGAATTCTTAATTTCTTCATGACTGTAACAATTCATCCTTGTACTTGATTTTTTCTAACATAGTTAGAATCTGAAGGTCTTGTGATGAAGCAAGATCGGATATTCTTACTTCCCCTCATGTTTTGTCATCTGCCTCTGTAAAACTCATTTTTTCATTTTTAACTAATTACCATTTACATATGTGCGTATAATCTGCATTTTCATAAAAGAGAAAGGTTGGTCCTCAGTTTTAATAATATAACATCAGATCTAATTTTGTCTTTAGTTTTATGTATGTAATTGATTTTCTAATTTATTTTGGCTCTGAGCACTATGGGACTTAACATCTATGGTCATCAGTCCCCTAGAACTTAGAGCTACTTAAACCTAACTAACCTAAGGACAGCACACAACACCCAGCCATCACGAGGCAGAGAAAATCCCTGACCCCGCCGGGAATCGAACCCGGGAACCCGGGCGTGGGAAGCGAGAACGCGACCGCACGACCACGAGCTGCGGACTAAATTCTACTATTGATGTATAAAAAATATGAATTATGTACTAATTATGAACATTTGGAGGAACAAGTAATAGTATTCTTAAAGGATCTATTTGGATTTATTTGAAAACATGTTAGCAAGGCCAGCCCTTAATTAATTCCAAAGTAATGAACAGTTTTGTCAAAAGTATTGTTTGTGTAATGATATCTGTTAATTTAATCATTTAAAGAAATGGTATGTCCTAACCCTTGTAGTAGAATAAACTGTTGAAAAGAACGAATTTTTCGATTTATTCAGTTAATTTAATGCATTAAGTATTCATTGAAATTTTTGTAAATTAAAAATCAAAGAATGTGTTTTCAGCACCTGCTATTGTGAGGATGTATAAGGGCCCGAGACAGTCAGTCCATGGCCGAGTACCAGATGAGAAACAACTATGGCTCAACTTAACTGTGGAATAAGTGTTCCACAATTAGACTGTGTGTTAAAACAATGACAGTGTCTGCTCCATATGTACCTTGTTATTCCTCATGTTCAATCGTAAACTATTGTAGCAGTATGTGGATGTTTGCCTGCAAACTACTAATGAGGCTTTTCGAAAGTTAAACAATACTGCACTGGCCATATTAAATGTATATAAGAGGGGTTGTTAACAGTGAAAGCAGAGGACTGTGAAACACAAATGTGCACCAGTTGGCTACATCATTTGAAGTTGTCCGTATTTGACTTCCACCACCTGTTTTTCCGCCAGTATAGGAACGCAGTACGTCGACACCGAAGACAACAAACGAAGAAATAATGTAGGCGAATCATCACAGTCTCCGTTTTACAACTTCAGATGAAGTACTTATCAGTCAATGTTAAAAAATAAACTAATAATGCTGAAATGAATCACCTACAACACCTGCACTGCTGAACATAATGTCTCAAACTAATGGCTCTCACTAGTACCAGCAATACGCAGTAAAGGAAAATTCTCTGTTTCTTGCTTCAGCATTGTTTACGAACCCTTAACGAATCTAAAACGTAACACAGAGCATTGGTCGAAACACGTTTATTCCCTGTAGCGAGAGACATTAACACGTTATTTCCCTGAATGCCTAATTTGAAATATGTTATAGAGCATGGACTATTGATATTATCAGACTGCCCAATTCACTGTGTTCAACAACACAGAATACTACATCATTTTTTAAAAAAACTGGGAGAAGGCCATTCTTTTCGTGTACTCTTTATACTTTATTTTTGATTTATTACGGAATTTCAGAGTTCTCGAAGACGAACCTGGGAATTACTAAAAATATAAAATATGATTTTATTAAACCTCTACAAAATTTTATTCTTTTCTCAAATGAGCCACGTCTTACTAAGTTCTTACAAAATCTTGATGCATGTCCAAATTTTTTTTTTAGAATAAGTATTAGATATTTATTCACTAAAATCATTTTCTGATAAGTGAATTCGTTTCCCTTATTTTCTTAATGAAATCTTAAAGAAATGAAAGAAAAAATAAAAAATGGTTATTTCTCTTGGATATTTTTACTGTAGATACAAATGTGGGGATTGTTGGAAATTTCTCCTGAAAAACTTAATACTGTTTCTGTGTACCAAATTATTAATCTAGGAAGATTATTTTTGATATGAATTTCAATTGGTGACCTATATCCGCCAGAGCTCTCAATGATAACCTACTTACTTCTCGAGGAAGCAATGCGTAGTATGCCACAAGACCGCTGTTCCACGAGATGCATAGCATTAGCTTTTGTGGATGCGCTCAGCTTCTTTTACGGGGACTTGCTGCTTTGTTTTGTCTCAACCATTCCTTTAGTTTCCTTATATTAGCATAAATATATCATTTCGCGAAATCGGTAACGATACAGGATAGGTATGGTCAGTGATGTTTATGAGCCAATTGATAACGAACAGTCTGAGTTGCACAATTAGCCAGCCCTTGATTTTTGTAATTTTGGCTTAGAGCGTGTAGTACCCATACACCCGATTTTTGAACCATCTCTCTTGCATGCTAGTTTCGCACGATGGTGGAATGATCACAAGCCATCACATTTCCCACATCACGAGTACGCTGACGTAGATAATTATAGATCAATACGTTAAAACCACTCTCATCAAACGCTACAGGTCTTGTTGAACGTGGAGAGTCACTAATATATCTCCTTGAAACGAGAAAACCGTTTCCTTACCGTGCTCTGTAGAATGGCGTTTCCCCACACACGGCACAACTATTTTTGACTGCCTCCGGTGCTGTTGCCCGCCTACTGGACTGAAACAGGAGAATGTGTCGGATATGTTCTGATACCACCACTTGGCACCCCATTTTCTGGCATCCATAGCTCCACCCACTAATTTCAAAGGACAAAATTATAATATGTAAACTCAAATAGCAACACTGAACTCCAAATAAAAAATGACAATCGATAATTAAGAATACCCACATACAAAACAAAAACTCTACGTTCTTATGCATCAAGCTAATAGTATATCACTCAATTATTATATACTAAATCAAAAATGTATTACAGGCCTCAGGACATTCTTCACAAACAAAAAGAGGCGAAACGCGAATGGCCCAATACAAGCGGCGTTTCATGCAGTTTAAATGGTCACATCATATCGAAGGACAGAAATATTTTTCAGACAATATACACTACTGGTCATTAAAATTGCAACACCAAGAAGAAATGCAGATGATAAACGGGTATTCATTGGACAAATATACACTCCTGGAAATGGAAAAAAGAACACATTGACACCGGTGTGTCAGACCCACCATACTTGCTCCGGACACTGCGAGAGGGCTGTACAAGCAATGATCACACGCACGGCACAGCGGACACACCACGAACCGCGGTGTTGGCCGTCGAATGGCGCTAGCTGCGCAGCATTTGTGCACCGCCGCCGCCAGTGTCAGCCAGTTTGCCATGGCATACGGAGCTCCATCGCAGTCTTTAACACTGGTAGCATGCCGCGACAGCGTGGACGTGAACCGTATGTGCAGTTGACGGACTTTGAGCGAGGGCGTATAGTGGGCATGCGAAAGGCCGGGTGGACGTACCGCCGAATTGCTCAACACGTGGGGCGTGAGGTCTCCACAGTACATCGATGTTGTCGCCAGTGGTCGGCGGAAGGTGCACGTGCCCGTCGACCTGGGACCGGACCGCAGCGATGCACGGATGCACGCCAAGACCGTAGGATCCTACGCAGTGCCGTAGGGGACCGCACCGCCACTTCCCAGCGAATTAGGGACACTGTTGCTCCTGGGGTATCGGCGAGGACCATTCGCAACCGTCTCCATGAAGCTGGGCTACGGTCCCGCACACCGTTAGGCTGTCTTCCGCTCACGCCCCAACATCGTGCAGCCCGCCTCCAGTGTTGTCGCGACAGGCGTGAATGGAGGGACGAATGGAGACGTGTCGTCTTCAGCGATGAGAGTCGCTTCTGCCTTGGTGCCAATGATGGTCGTATGCGTGTTTGGCGCCGTGCAGGTGAGCGCCACAATCAGGACTGCATACGACCGAGGCACACAGGGCCAACACCCGGCATCATGGTGTGGGGAGCGATCTCCTACACTGGCCGTACACCACTGGTGATCGTCGAGGGGACACTGAATAGTGCACGGTACATCCAAACCGTCATCGAACCCATCGTTCTACCATTCCTAGACCGGCAAGGGAACTTGCTGTTCCAACAGGACAATGCACGTCCGCATGTATCCCGTGCCACCCAACAAGCTCTAGAAGGTGTAAGTCAACTACCCTGGCCAGCAAGGTCTCCGGATCTGTCCCCCATTGAGCATGTTTGGGACTGGATGAAGCGTCGTCTCACGCGGTCTGCACGTCCAGCACGAACGCTGGTCCAACTGAGGCGCCAGGTGGAAATGGCATGGCAAGCCGTTCCACAGGACTACATGCAGCATCTCTACGATCGTCTCCATGGGAGAATAGCAGCCTGCATTGCTGCGAAAGGTGGATATACACTGTACTAGTGCCGACATTGTGCATGCTCTGTTGCCTGTGTCTATGTGCCTGTGGTTCTGTCAGTGTGATCATGTGATGTATCTGACCCCAGGAATGTGTCAATAAAGTTTCCCCTTCCTGGGACAATGAATTCACGGTGTTCTTATTTCAATTTCCAGGAGTGTATTGTACTAGGACTGACATGAGATTACATTTTCACGCAATTTGGGTGCATAGATCCTGAGAAATAAGTACTCAGAACAACCACCACTGGCCGTAATAACGGCCGTGATACACCTGGGCATTGTCAAACACAGCTTGGATGGCGTGTACAGATACAGCTGCCCATGCAGCTTCAACACGATACCACAGTTCATTACGAGTAGTGACTGGCCTATTGTGACGAGCCAGTAGCTCGGCCACCATTGACCAGACGTTTTCAGTTGGTGAGAGATCTGGAGAATGTGCTGGCCAGGGCGTGTATTATCCTGCTGAAATGTAGGATTTCGCAGGGACCGAATGAAGGGTAGAGCCACGGGTCGAAACCCATCTGAAATGTAACGTCCACTGTTCAAAGTGCCGTCAACGCGAACAAGAGGTGACCGAGGTGTGTAACCAATGGCACCCCATACCATCACGCCGGGTGATACGCCAGTATGGCGATGACGAATACACGCTTCCAGTGTACGTTCACCGTGATGTCGCCAAACACGGATGCGACAATCATGATGTCCCAGGTTTGTCGTTGAGTACACCATCGCAGGCGATCCTGTTTGTGATGCAGCGTCAAGGATAACTGCAGCCATGGTCTCCGAGCTGACAGTCCATGCTGCTGCATAAGATGCCTGTCATCTTTACTTCTAGTGATACGAGGCCGTCGGGATCCAGCACGGCGTTCCTTATTACCCTCCTGAACCCACCGAATCCATATTCTGGTAACAGTCATTGGATCTCGACCAACGCGAGCAGCAATGTCGAGATACGATAAACTGCAATTGCGATAGGCTACAATTCGACCTCTATCAAAGACGTAAACGTGATGGTACGCTTTTGTCCTCCTTACATGAGGCATCACAGCAACGTTTCACCAGGCAACACCGGTCAACTGCTGTTTGTGTATGAGAAATCGGTTGGAAATTTTCCTCATGTCAGCACGTTGTAGGCGTCGCCACCGGCGCCAACCTTGAGTGAATTCTCTGAAAAGCTAATCATTTGCATATCACAGCATCTTCTTCATGTCGGTTAAATTTCGCGTCAGTAGCACGTCATAATCTTCCTGGTGTAGCAATTTTAATGGCCAGTAGTGTAACTAGGAAAGTTATAACTACTATGATGGTCGCCTGTACAGCATAGAGGATTTGTACCACACGGAAATCCTTCAACTTGGATTTGAATACTTGTGATTTACATTCAGTATTTTTATTGGAAGCCTTTTGAAAATGAAGCTTGCTGAATAGTGCCCACATTTCAGTAAAATGTTTAACGAGTTCTTTTCCAAATGCAATTTGTTTTTACCTCTATTGCTTACTGAACGAATCTTTCAATTGTTTCTGAATAAGTGAACATCGTCAACAAGAAATCCCATGATGGAATATGTGTACAGGGGTGGCAAAGTAGCAATTCCAAGACACGTCAGCAGTTGCCTACACGAAGTTCGCGAACTGATACCACATGTCAGTCTGCCTACCTTTTTGTGTGCTGACAGTTTCCTTGGCAACGACACGAATTGTAACTTTGTGCCAGACGGATACTCGAACTCGGGACTTTTGCTTTTCGCGACCAAGTGCTACCGAAGCACGTCAACAGAGCTACCGAAGCACGACTCAGGACCCCAGAACAAAGCTTCTATTTTGCCAGTACCTCGCCTCCTACCTTCCAAACCTCACAGAAGCTCTTTTGCGAACCTTGCAGATCTAGCACTCCCTGAAGAGAGGATGCAGCGGGAACATGGATTTGCCACAGCCTGGGGGACGTTTCCAGAATGAGGTTTTCACTCTAGCGGAGTGTGCGCTGATGTGAAACTTCCTAGCAGAATAAAATCGTGTACTGGCAGAGATGATGCTGAGTGGACGGGTCATGAGTCATGCTTGGGTAGCTCAATTGCTTCAGCACTAGCCCGTGACTTTGAGTCCAGTGTTGGATTAACGTATAGGCCCATTAGACACGGGTCTACGAGCGGCACCTTAAGGGGGGCGGCATTTTTTGCTCTGTACTCGTTTCAATCTTTTACGTTTTAAAATATTTACGCTTAGAAAAGACAACTTTTTAAAATATTGTTAAACAACTTGCTACGTTAAATAAGCCGTAAGAACGAAATTCTACAATACAAGCTTGGAAATATACATAGCTTGCTTGGTGACTGAATGGAAATTTAACGTTGGATTTATGTCTGGATTCATCTTCTTAACTGTTAAAAATATTCTGAAGTAAGCTGTCAGGACGGCAATCTACAATACAATGTTTGAAACGTTATTATTCCGCGAATGTTGTCGGCTTCTACTTAACCGTACCATATTTTCCCCGTAAAGATACCGGGACCCCTGAAAAGCTGTGATAAACTAATCAGCAGTTTCTGAAATACTGTAACATGTGTGGGCCTCACTATGTAAAACCCGACTCTACTTAAATTTCTTATATAAATTGCCAGGATGTATCAAGTCAACCCTCCATTACTGTAGTTAATGTGAAAACTCCATGGCTTCAGTATCTGAGGTTTGATTTAATGAATCCTGTTTAACAAAAACATATTGATACTGGGAATGTTTTATATTTTGAATCACATGTTTAAACGAAAAGAATATAAGCAGAATATCTAATAATGTCAAATACACTTCAAAACAGTTTAAAAATGTTATTTATTTGCTCAGTTACTTTCTTGGCGAAAAGAAAAGGAGAAACCAACTTCCGTTAATCTCATTCATTGTGCTGCAGAGTGCACGATATCAGTGTTCCCATTCTGTGCAATCGAATAATACGTGGCATTGCAAATTTTATATTAATCTTCGTAATTTAGCTTTTTATCTTCGAGGAAAGGTTATATTTATTTTATGTTGGAACAAAGGATGCATTTTCGTGTGGACATGTCAGCAGTGTTCTCACAAATGACAAGACACCATATCAACTGCTAACAAGACTGCTTAAACTATGTAGTCTCTTCTCTGCCCAGAGAAACCGCTAAAATGTTATTTGCATTATTTGCATTTTAAACCAGAAAGACAGTGTCGAGAATATTCAGAACATATTTGCATCCCAGATAAAATTGTGCCGACGCGGGAAACAAACCAAGAAAGGGATTGTTCTATTTGCTTTACGAGACGAATTCCAGGTAAAGGTGTGCTTCTACTGGTCACTGACAACAGAGGAACATGGCGACAATGAAATTACATTATTCTGCATTATCGTTCTTTCATAGCACAGTTACGTCGAGTAATCCGAGGTGGTCACTTCATCGCTCCGTGTTTCAAGGAAACATCTTTGTACTCGTGTACTGTGTTTACAATAAAAAGCTTTGTGCTCATGTGCGGTGTAGTACGATTCGAACTGGATACTGTCTTTCTTTCTTTCCTTTTACAATTGTTGTTCTTTTGTTTTGACTGTTGGTTAAGCATTTTGTAAGTACCTTAACATGAATAACAGTGAAAAAAGCAAACGTGCAAAATTAAGCGGGCTGGCATTTCGAAAATTATCGAAGAAAAGGCGGGAACGAAAAACCATTGTTCTAAGAACGCTTGGCAGAGTAGATAAATTTTTCGCAAAAAATGTTGCTGGTCCGACATCGTGTTCAAGTAGTACCGATGAGATTTCTGGCACTTCAGCGGTTGTAAAAAAGTAAATACACACGAAACCAAACTTAAAATTAAGAAAAGCAAATTGTTTCTGCTTTCGAGTTTCACGAAAAACTAAGTGTCGAGTTAGACATTACAAAAATAAATAACCTCATTAGTGACAATCCTGCAGAACGGTGTGTCAATGAATCAACAATCGACATTCTCTTCCAACATGGCATTAATCAAAATTGTTATGGTGGTTTTTCTAATTCTAGAATATCAATAGGCAATAAAAGCAGACATTTGAACCAAAATGTGTTTTACTGTAAACTTTTAAATGGTGAAATAACTTTGCGTGATTTCTAGTATACTCCTGTAGCACTGGTGCTGTTTTTTGTGTACCATGTAAAGTGTTCGGTGGTAAGGCTGCGAGTATTACTAATGGAACTGTAGATTGGAAAAATATTTTTGATCTTTTATCTTATCATGATAATTCACTTGAACCCAAAAATTCTGAGTTATCACTCTTAACAAGAAAAAAGTCACTTGGAACAATACATAACCATACAGAGTCATATGCTGAGACAGAAAGAATGTACTGGCTCAGTGTGTTGAAAAAGGAGTTCGCTGTAGTGAAGAAGGTAACAAGTCGTGGATTTCTCCTACGGGGGCACGCTGAAGGATTCCATTAATGGTCAATTTATGATGTTTTTTGAACTTATAGCCCAGTTAGATCCTTTTCTCGCAGAGCACATTGAACGATATGGAAATCCAGAGCAGGGACACACAAGATATCGTTCTTCAACAATCTGTCGTGAAATAATAGAGCTTCTTTCTGAACGAATAAAAAGAATTATCATAAGTGAAATAAAACAGTCCAAATACTTCTCTATAATAGTAGATTCTTCTGTGAACATTTCAGATATTGATCCATTATCTTTCATATTAAGATATGTGAACGAGAATGATGAACCTATTGAACGTTACCCTCTGTTTTTACCAAACCCGGGACACAAGTCCAAAAACTTAGCTGAGAACGTACTAAAAGTCCCGTCTACAACTTGCATTGATATTACTGACTGCAGAGGCCAGTCATACGACAATGCAAGCTATATGTCAGGAATCTACACTGGTTTACAGGCATGCATTTAAGAACGAAATCCGAAAGCACATTTTGTGCCTTGTGCAGCACGTTCTTTGCATGTAGTCGGCACTAGCGCTGCAACAAGTGGTCGGGAAGCATGTTCGTTTTTCAGTGTGGTGCAAAACCTTTGTAATTTTTTCTCTGCTTCTACACAGCGCTGGGATAAACTTCTTTCTTTCATGAAACCAGGAAGCAAAACAGTAAAAAGTTCATCAAAAACACGCTGGTCAGCAGGGGAGGAAGCGTATGTAAGCCTATATGAACCTGGGAGGATGTATCAATTTCCTCACACTTATTGCCAATAATACGTTTGGAAAACAACTGGAGCAAAATGAGGCTTCTGCTTTATTGAATCAACTCAGCAGACTAGAAACAGTATTCATGATGACAATTTGGAAGAACGTACTCCCGAGATTTAATAGTTTAAATCTGAAATTGCAAAGTATAAATTTTGATACTAGAATAGTGCATGAATTACATGAATCACTTGTATGATTTACTGCATCAGTTCAACGCATGCTCGACTATAATGAAAATAAATCCATGGAGATTGTGACTGATAAAGATTATGAATGCGCCTATAAAAGATCAGGAAAACGCAAACTTCATGATGACGATCAAGCGGATTCTGAAGGAGTTTTTCTGACTGGAAAGGAAAAATTTAGAGTCGAAACATTTCTCCCAGTACTCAACAACTTGTACACCGAATTAGCGAGGAGGAAGGAAAGCTATAGAACACTGTTGGTCTCCTTCACAGTTTTCAGTAACCTTAAGAACAGTTCACCTGACGATATTGCTGTACGTGCAGCAAAACTCCAAGCCTTATATGACACAGAGTTAGAGCCTTCCTTCCCTAGCGTATGTGTACGTTTCACGACACTTTGGAAATCTTCTGAGATTAGTGATATACCAGTCGCTATGAGTAAATTTTTACGTAAAGAGAGATTACAGTCCGTGTTTCTGAATGTTGACAGTGCTCTTAGAATATATCTGTGTATGGCACTTACAAATGGTTCAGCAGAGCACTCGTTACCGGCTCTTAAAAGGCTGAAATAGTACCTACGTTCTACGTTGTCTGGGGTGAGACTGAACGCCTTGTACATTCTTCACATCAAAGCCGACCTCCTAACTGATAACCGTCTGAACTACGAAGATATGATCAACCAGTTTGCTGCCGTCAAAGCCAGACGCAAACTTTGTTGACTGATGTGTTAGTTTATTTATTCATATTAGTTTAAAAAAATTTAAGATCATAATGTGATTTTTATTATAGCTTAGAGCTCATTCATTGGACTTACAAACTATATATTAACGTTTTATTTTACAATTCGCGATGGCAGAACGCTAAACTAAACCTGGGTTACGTGCAGACGTGACCGAAGGCGCACGACAACACTAAAGAAGACTTAAATGACCAAAGCCGCTCGGCACTGTACAATCAAGTTATACTGATACTGTAGTATATCAGAACTGACACGTATTCTTGGCGTCTGCTGAAATGTATAGTTATCGTGGATATATACGTTATCGGAGAGTACGCTCAGGTGAAAAAGTGTTAATAAAAAACGTAGTTCTGTTCTATCGATAAGTACGTAAAAGCTTTGCTAATATCGTTAGAAAGAGCTATGGTGAGAGCAGTAGCTGCAGTACAAAACCGTTCAGCCCTTACATGGATTAAAGGTATTCCGCACACTTATTATGCAACATCTAGCTACACAGTCCCTAATGCTTTACGCGTTAACTATTGGATTATGAAACAAATTTCATTTTTCCACACCAGCCTGTAAAATTATGTAATATCAGATCCAGTACTGTGTTTGTTCGTCTGTATTTAGTTATTAGTTCGTGCACCGAAATATGCATTTGATTTTCATTTCTTACGCTTTCCTATAGATTCTAGTATTAATACCGAATGTGTTTTTTTAATCCGATACTAATTCTAAGTTATTAGATCGTAAAACGACAGTTTAATTTTAATTTTGAACGAATCTCTGTAAAAGTGAGTATTAATTTTCAATGTGTGGCACGTACGCTTCAGTTCTTAGAGTGTAACACAGATTTTATATTTTCATTTTCAATGGTTTCGTGTAAAAATAAACGCATTAAAAGTGAATGTATAGCAAAAATCCGTTGTCTCCTACACGCTCTGCTGAATTTGTAGGCCATAAAACGAAAGTTAGTTCCCTTGTGTCCGTTTCTGTCGTCTTTCGACAGAAGAATGTTTTAACCCAGTGCAGCTTTAAGTTAGTGTTATCTGCTGCCGTACACCAAGTACAGTACAGGAACGATATTACATTGCGTTTGAGCGCGACTAGACTGCTGGCGCGTCCTTCAGTACAAAGAATAGCAGAGTACGGAAACAGCTCACAGCGCTCTCACCCAAAACGGCCATTTTGAAATGATCGGGTAATAGTTATTATTTAAAACATGTTTTTTTTGGGGGTGGGGGGCGCCGCATATAGTATGGTGTGCTCAGAGGCGCAAAATTTTTAAATGCGTCACTGTTCCGAGTCTCGATCCCGCACACAGTTTAAGCTGCCAGGAAGTTTCACATCAGGGTACACTTTGCTGCAGAGTGAAAATCTCTTTATGGAAGTAAACATGGCTTCGCGTTTTAGTGCCACACACTAAGGTAATCATTCATATGGGGAACAGAGTAACAGTCACTTTCTGCACAAGTCCTTGAAACTAATACTTCCAACAAAGCCATCCATATATCCTCAGTTTTAACAATTGAATATACACACCTTCACTGAAAATGTGACCACAATTGGATCGTAAAATTTTACTTCACAGGAGTTTCGTGTTGTAGTTTGGCATTAAAACGTTTTCTGAAGGCTTGTGCTGATGATACTGACTCTTCTTTAAGAAACCTCTTGAATTTAACACTTTCGGTAGAGGGCCGAGTAAGACACGAACGACATTTTAATTCGTTACATCTTTACTGGCGACTTGATTCATCCCTAATTTTGCAGACAGTGTGCGCTTGTATTACTGAATTTACCTGCAAAACCATATCATTCTAGGACACATAGTTAATTAGATACGAGTCCATGGCTGTGGGTCAATGCCACAATGAGACTTCTTAATAATTTGAAAATGAGGAAGTATATAAATGAAGCAGGCAAAAGGAACAGACACGTATAAATGAAAATGACCGAATGAGCGAAATACCAAAGCAAGAATGCTTAAATTAGAAACACAAAGCTGTAGAAGCATACGTGATTAATTTAAATATAGGGATCATCTGCAGGAAAATTCAGAAAATCATTGAAGAAAAGAGAAGCAACTGTATGAGTATTGAAAGTTCAATGGCAATCTCGTACTAAGGAAAGAAGGGAAGGCTGAAAAGATGGAAACATGTAGAAGGTGTCACATTTAGCTTGACTCTCACAAATAGTTTATTGTGCAGGAGCAGAACAAAAAATGTATGAAGCAAATGTTGTTTAGCTACTACGGGGCCTATAGTCTGCATGATTGCATTTCTTGTAACTCTGTTCACAACGATGTTATGAGCAGCAATACGTCGTTTTTGAACTGCACCATGTATTTTTTATTCGATAAACAACTTCCGCATCTCAATATCAGTTCGAAAACGTATCACATTTTATGATTAACGTAAACATGACGTTATTACAAACTTACAAAATATAGACATTTAATCTCTTGTAACAGCACACAGAGCAGGAATTTTGGGTAACGAGAAATGCCCACATTCTTTAGTTGACATTACAGAGATAGAAACACGAGGGTGTTTCCATTTGTTTTCGATCAGGTAGTAAGGAGAGGAAATGCAGTAACGAATAAAACATACAAGGTGCTATCTTTTTTTAAAAACAGTGTTGTCTATATTTTACTCATGAACAAATACCCTGCTGACTAAATGATGTTTACTTATTAGTATTGGTCTTCGTCACGAACAAACTATTTGCTTGATGAATTTTTTATTGTACGTGTGCACATAATGTTACCTGAGATGATCAAGGTAAATGGAACGCCATGCATAGGAATCCTTTAATAGAGAAAAACATTTCGTGGCAATATTGCGGAAGGAAAAGCTTAACATAAGATGAGAGTTATGGTAGGGCGAGAGTACATTGACATAGCACTAATAGACCCAAGTCAAATAAAAGCTCCCTGGAGATGTCGCCATTCCGTCAGTATAATTGAGATCCTTGGGTCAACATATCAAACAAAACTATTTCACCTTGTATGCATGATATATGAGCCAGGAGGAATACCCTCATACTGCAAGAAGAATACAATTATTCTATTTACAAATAAACCGTTTCTTGCCAACAGTTTAATACTTCATAGATGAAAAGTACGAACACGAATAATCTTCATAAGAGTGAAAAAACTGGCCGAAACCAACCTTGTAGATGGTCAGCTTGATTTAAGAACACCTGAAGCGATACGTACCCTACATACAAGCGTACATTTATTAGAACTGCAGGTACCCAATTGCCTGCGATGCCTGTACTCGCTAAGTAAGAGAAAGCTTTCGATTGCGTTTACTGGCGTACACTCACTGATATGCGGAATGTATCTGGCCTAAAATACAGAGAGAAATAAGTCTGCAGTTACACGAGTCGAAGAACATTAAAGAGAAGTAGAAGCTGACGAGAGAGTGAGATAGGGTTCAACGCTATCTGTTCTACACTGTGAGCAACTACTAAAGTAAATGAACGAGAAATCTGAAAGGGGGAATGTGATTTCAGGTTGGAAAAATAAAAGAATTGCGCTTTTCCTATCACATTGTCATTACGCCAGGTATTGCAAAAGGGCCTAGAAGATCAGTTAAAAAGTATGGATAGTGTCTTGAAAAGAGATCATAAGATTACCAAGAATTGTAATTTTATGACAACAGAAACTAATCGAATTAAAACAGATGACAGAGCGGGAATTAGATTAGGAAACGAGAAACTAACGTAGTACAAGAAATTTTCAATATGAGCAGCAATATAACTGGTAAATCTAGGAATGCATTCCCTGAAATGTAAAAATTATTAACTTCGAAGATACGTTTGTTTGGAAACATTCCATGAAAGTATATTATAATCTACAGCTATGGGCTCAACTCTACTTCACCACCGCCAGCGGAATGTTAACCATCGACAACACCAGCAACACGGGCGGGAGAAACGTCAGGAAAATCTTTAAAGAAACGTCGGCTGACGATTCCAAGACAGAACTGAAAAAGCACTACAGTCAACACTCACAAACTCAAAATGTTGTCTCTGATTTGTCAATGACACTAATGAAACTAGTCCGACATAATACAATGAAAGAGTTGTTTCTTTATGTGGTTCCTCATAAGCTCACAGTTAACAACTCTTGAAACGCAACGTGGCAATTTCGAGTTGTCACCTTTTTTGGAGAAACACCGAATGTTCTCTCTTCAGGACAATCGCAAGCGTGTCAAATGCTTTAGCTGCTTAGGTTACTGATTCTACTATGGAGACAATAGTATTAATTTGGATTATTAATTTAGTTTATGTTGGTGTCAATCAGTCTACCTGCAGTGACTATTATTCATTAAAATCACGTTACTGAGAAACTTGGGAAAGCAAAATCATATATGTGAAATAAAGAAACGAATCCTGATTGATGGAAAAACAATGAAGTGTCTGTACTAATAAAACTACATCACTAAGAAAAAATATTTTAACACTTGAACTATTAAGAATTCACTTTACATTAATAGCGGGAAAACCTGAACAAATTCTCTTTACTTTCTTAGAAACATGATGCTATTCACCTTTGAAGAAAGAGCACTAAATCACACAAATTGATAGGTTATCGTAAAATTCTCCAATTCTTTATTTCTGGCTAAATTAATTACTACACTTGGATGTTTCGGTAAACGCGCTATTACAATTCACATTGAAGTCTTCTGAATGAATTTACAAAATAGCTCTCCATAAATGAAAACTAATGTAAGGAAATTATTTTCAGCTAACAACACGACCGAAACACATCTTACTACATCACAAGATACAATTCCTCCTGTCTCTCGTCAAGACTGCAGTCCACTCACAAGCCAAGGTTCCTCTTACAGTCTCCCGTAGCACAACCTCTTTGGCTGAGATGTTGTCCGCTATTACTCAGATACTATTGCAGCTTCACTTTTCCATGTGATATCCAAAATACACCAAAACAAAAATTTTCTGAATGCAACAAAACCCTTACAATGTACTTTGCCTTTACCATTTGACCTTGCTACAAGCGTGCTCACACTCAGTCGATGAACCCTACCGGCATTCATGAACTAAATAGTGATATATTCATTTATACTGTAATCCCCTCGACGTAGGGGACTATCCCGACAGCCAGAAAACATCAGTTGAAATGTTGAGCAGTCGTATGCATAGGAACAGAAGCACATCCATGAATTTGAGGTAACCAGTCAGCCACTAACAAATTAATGTTACAACAGCAGCACTTGCATTTCACTGTTAACAGTTCTCACTAAATCTTGTACTTTTGTGCCATATTTGTTCTATATTCCGGGTTATTAATATATGTGGAATGAGAAAACATGTACTCATTTAGGTTCTTTGAAATGAAAGGGAAATGTCATGCGTTTGCAGTTTCTTGCATGTGCAGTATTGATGTGTTGTCCAATGCAGTTACAGCTGTAGCGCGGTAAGGAATAAGTAAGCTGGTGTTATGACCGTATTAAATATTCTTTTATAGGAGATCACATTGATATGAATATAACTCACATTACACATCAATGATCCGCTGTACGACGAATATCCCATTCCTTTCTTCAGGTTATAGGCAAAAATGTCTGTTATGGTCCCATTCATTACCGTGGTCTTCCACTGTCTCTTTTCCTTTGGCTCTTGTAATTTCTAGCCTTTAATGGGAGTCTTTCACTGTGCCTTCATATAGTCGTTTTCATTCTTTAATCTAGAACTTTACCGTTTAGACAAAAAGTTTTTGCTTCTTCGCTAATATTTTGATTTCTTTGTCCGTTTTCTATTGTGCAAACTTTAACTTAACTTCATTTCTTGTTCATGAATGTGGCTTTCTTCGTTTTTAGCCATCACCCAGGTCTCGTTTGAAGGCAGCAGGGTGGATTCTGCAACAATTCTGTAGAATTTAAATTCTAGTATCTTTCCAAGTTCTGATTTCAAGGTTTGTGTTAATTTTTTGAAATACCTAGTTGAATTTTCTAAATTATACATATTAGTTGTAGTCAACTGTCACCACAAATCGCAGGAAAGAGAGTGGTTTATTTGTTCAGAGGTGTGATCTTTCACTATTCTGGTTGTAGTATATTACTTCCAGATGAAGGAAATTGCATTATGTTTCTGTGTTGAGAGCTCGATGTGAAATTTCCCTCTTATTCGTGTCAGTAAGTAAATTCCTTTCCGAAGGATCGTCAGAAAATAATAAATTATTAGGAAGAGTTCTCCTTTCTAGACATACAGCTTTTTAAAATTCAGCTTTCCATACGTGGATGACTTCGTACTTGTCAATAATTAACGAAGCTGGGGAGATAGAGCTACAGTCTTATCATACTCCTTTGTTATTTGGTGCCTCATTAGTAATTTTAATAACAGTCATGTTCTGATACAAACAAATTATCGAGTTCATTAGCTGTTTTGAGTATGCGCGATTTGTCGTTATCTTCCATTCTTTCTTTCTGTTGACAATGTAAAAAGCTTTCTTGAAATCAATAAAAACAATAGGTATTTTCTTTCTTATATCCTCTTTATTTTTGTATTATCTGCTGTAAAATAAAAACTACATGCATTGTAGATCGTCCTTACCTAATGAAGTTCTACTGCCGTTGTACGTATAAGTCCTCTGTTTAAAATATTAGTACATATTTTGGATGCTCAGCCCAGTAAATCTAATCCTCTGTAGTTACTGCACGGGCTTTAATCTCCTTTTCTTAAAAAAAAATTGATATCACGCAGGCAGTCTTCCAGCCTTTGGCGATACTCTTTTTCTTTCAACGTTTGATTAATACATGTAGAAGTCGTAGGGGTAGAATAATTTCTTCACATTTTAACAATTTAACATTAATGCCGTCTCTTCCTGTCGCTCTTCTGTTCTTAACTGACTGTAAGGCAGACGGTACTTCGTCACACTGTATTCCCTGTGGTCCGTTCTCATCTGTTAGTTTGGTTCAGTATCTTGTGTTCTGTCGTCATGCCACAATCCATTAATATAATTTGCTCATTACTCTTCTTCAACATTTATTTTCTCTATTCTGTCTAAAGTTTTTTTTAAAAAACTATTAAGCAATTTATAATCTCATGTGAACATCATTTTCGATATTTGAAATAAATCTTTCTCAATATTCCTGGTATGCTTTTCGTTCTACTTATTTAGCGATATTTTTTTTCTCTCCTTATAGGATAGCTTCTTCTCTCCACTGAGGCTGTTTAAGTATTTTATACATGCAACCTGGTTTTCTTTAATGGCTTTAAGTATGTGCTCATTCCAAAGTTTTCTGCCTTTTCCTTTTCTTATGTTGTTCTTTTTAGTGGGAGCTTCTCGTTCTGCTATACATACCACATTCTTTAGATTCTGTCCTTCTGATTTTATATTATCTTTAGTTTACGTGTTTGGTAATTCTTTATTAAATCTCTGTTGGTAAATATGTTCGATGCTGTACTCCTCAAGTAAGTGTACTTCATAATAGTTTTGAATTTGTAGGTTACTTATCAATGTTGTCACTTTCTTCCATTTCATAAAAAGACTGTTCTGGAGATTACTAGAAAATGATCTCACACTATATCTTGTCCTCTATAAACTCTTGTCTTCCTTACTTGATCCGCTAGCACATCAGTTAGTAATTTATTGTTCTAAGACCTTTAGTGCCCCATATATAGACTTAAATATATCTCTTTTCTTAGGACCTGAGGTCGATATTTTTACTTTATTGTAAGAGATAAAATTTCTTATCATTTTTCCATTTTTATTTCATACCGGTTCAACAAAAGACCCTTTAATATTCTTTACTGGGATATTTTCATTTTCTGAGTTGTAACCACACTTCATAATACTCTGATCAGTAGCACTGTATTTATTAAGAGTTTTTTTGTATTGATTAAGAGTTTTCCGCAGTTCACCCTAGAAGGTTCGAGATTCATCCTGTTTTCATTCTTCTTTTCAGTTTCAGTCTGACTACGGGTATCCTTTCGTAGATGTATATGCAATCTTGATATCTATGTTTCCAGTTCTTATGTAAGATTTGCTCTACTGCTTTGCTTGTTCTTTCATTTTGATCAACTCGGCTACAGAACATAATTTAATTAGCTGCTAGTTATTACCTTTCATTTTCCTTTTTGTTTTGGTGTTTGCTACAGTATCGATGTTCATGCATTTTAGTACATTTACTAGTACTGTTTCTGTTTGGAAAATTCATCTACCATTAGGGGTTGTTAATTTGATGCACCCGTTGATTCATTTTCGTTTGACCTCCTTTCCAGCACTGTTATCTATCTTTGAGACCACTCAGGATCCAAGGCTCTTTGGGATGCTAGGAGTAGCGTGTGCAGTCAGACTTGATTACCAGCCAACTGCTCAGCCTCCCTTTGTAGAAGGACTGTGATATTCTTCCGCAGTTATCTCCCTTAGCCGAAACGTTATGGTTAATTAACGGTGCCGGAAAACTCGCTTTTCATCCTCTCCAGCTGGCTACTTAACGTAGAGCTACTCTACGTCAAGTAATGTCCAGGGTCGAGCAACTAATGTCTCCTGGGACCTGGCAGTCGCATTTGTTCGCAGAGCTGCCTTGAATACTTCAAGGCCTGATCCATTCATTAAATTTCGGTGCAGGGTTCTCATACATTTTTGATTTCGAACAGGTATCGACAGCTTGAAAAGGCTCTGGGATACTTTGCCAACTTACACCATTGGATATGGAAAAGGAAAGGCATCGTCGAGCTGCGAAACATAGAGGTGGTTCCGAAAGTAATGCCTCCTATTTTTATTCATGAAAACTACAGGAGATATGTAAGTCACAATAGCACAGGTAAACAGAGCACTATTTCAGCTACAGAATGTCGTATTCCCGTAGTCACCACTGTTGGTCGTGCACTTCTGCAAGCGATGTACCAAAGCCTTCACGCCGCGCTTGTAACAATTGGAACTAGCTGAGGCTAACCACTTCCTTGCAGCTATGACCTCAGCATCCGAATCTTGAAAATGTTCGCCACTTAGTCCACCTTACAGAGGACCTAAGGACTGGAAGTCTGTAGGTCCTAAATGGGTACTATACGGTGGATGTGGTAAGACGGCCCAGCCGAATTTTGGAGTTACTAGAGTGGTTACAAAAATGGGGTGGGGCCTGGCGTTATGTTGCAGGAGAAAGTCAGTCTTCTACTCTGGCCTTACCCTGGAAATTCGGGCTTTCACCTTAATGTCGTCGTGTAGGTTGCTGATTGAGAGTTTCTCCAGACTTCAGGACATCCAAAAGAACAACACCCACGCTATGGCAGAAGAATGTGCGCATCAACTTGCCTGCAGACGGCTGGGTCTTGAATTTCTTCTTTGACGGAGAATTCCATGGATTGTCTTTTGGATTCCGGCTCGTAATGGCGACACCGCGTCTCATCTCTGTTAACGAACCTATTCAGAAAATTGTCACCTTCAACTTCATAATGATTCTTCAGGTCCCAGAAAATTTCCATTCAATGAGCTTTTTGTTCTTCTGTAAGCATCCGCAGAACCCATCTCACACAGACTTTGCTACAACCAGGATATCCCAGCATTGTTTCCAAGGCATTACAGCCGACATTCAGTTTGGCACACAATTCTCTGGTCGTTATCCGCAGATCAGCACGGATGAGTAGATCAAGACGCTCTTCCTTGCGGGGGATGACAGCTGTGCAGAGCCCACCAGACCGTGGCTTACCATGGACCCCTTTTCACCATCTTAAAAATGTCGTACCCATCGCCTCACGCTGCGCATGTCTATTGTATCGTCTCCATGCACTTTTAGCAAGCGTCGATGGATTTCAATCGGCGCAGTTTCTTCAGCAGCGAGGAATACAATCACACATCGCCGATTTATACACGCGTCCATAGACTCCATTCTGGAACAGTCCTCTGCAGGCGCCAACTACCGCAGAACAAAGGAAACACCTGTAAATGACAGAGGAAGCTTCAAGTATTAGAACTACACCAACGACATGTGGAGCGGACAAAAGATAGGACGCATTACATCGAGAAATTTATTGACTTAGTTTTGTTTTCTTAAGCGACAAGTGAGGGAAATATGTGCGAGAATTCCTGCGTATGAACTGCCAAGTTCCGTTAACACTGTGTCCTTTCGTGGGTGGTCACTTCGTAGCAATAAGAACTGTTAATACAATGTCACGACACACACATATGTGTGACAAAGTGACTCTTGTTTCGTCAAGTCACTTCACGTAATTCATATTTGTGTCGTGCCTATGCTTTAAAAACTGACATCACCTCTTAGCTGTATCTTCTCTCTGCACCAGGAACATACGGCTACCGACGTCACCACAGTGGAAGTCCACATTGTAAAGAATCGCTAGTAACGATGTACGGTTTGTTCTATCAGAATAAACTACAGTTTCCTGATAGTGTGATTTTCATCTTTGTGAAATAACATGTGGTAACGTAAGCAATCCTCAACAAGTGAATATATATAAAAAATATTTTGGCATTGAAAAATTTTTCAATTGATTTATAGCTTTGAATTCCTCCTTTTCCTTCTGTATCAAACAATTCGCGACAGCCTTCACAACACAGTTTGTATTCGTACTTAATGCTATGGCTGCTGTTTTGCACAACGTTAACGGAGATAAAAAGGAAAACGATTAGCTTCTCTTTCTCGAAACAGTTACGCAACTCACGAACAAAAACGGACCTCGACAGCAACGGACCTCGGCCGTCGGCTAGGAATGTTTTTTTCAAGAGAATGTCTCATTTTGTTCTTTCGATGCACAATACATGACAAACATGCTCCTGGCCTTTTCTTTTTCACACACGACATTAACTATCAATATTCAAATTAAGTAAAATAGCTAAATGAATATAAACAACTGACGAGTTACAAGTAGCAAAGATGAACCACATAGGCCACCATTTTGCTTCAAACTGAAGCGCAGACTGTAGCTATTGTAGTTCCAGAGGCGATACTTGATAACTGCAAGTAGTTTTCACGACTACTGACTACAGGAACGAGTGACGCACCTGTGGCATCAATCTTACCTCACTAGGCTCACCATAGCTGACAATCATAAGGGAGTAATAAACAATATATATGCATTTGCACTAGTTCAACCATACGTAATGTGTAATTTGTGCCAATTACTGTTTTAATATTCATTCACAAACACGAAATCTCCAGCGAGAAGTTTGACAAATTTTGAAGAGTACATGCGTTGTCCCAGTTGCTAATTAAACAAAAACATTGCATAATCACTCCACGCACTCAAAATTAGCATGTACATAATACGTTCGTAATTATAGCGCGTGTGTATTGTAGTTGGCAGAGGAAATGTTCATTTCTTCTGTCCACACTCGGATGACGCACTCGGATGTTCTATAAACGTAGCTCACAAATTTGCTGTTGGACAAATAAATTGGCTTCTATAACTGCCCATTTATTGTTGTAGTTAGTTATGGTTACTATCCTGTCTGAAAGTTAATGTTTGAGAAACATAGCATGTTACTAAAAGGGTGATAAAAGAGCCACTGCAGCATTTCGGGAGCTAAATATTCTTTTAGCAACAAATGTGCCAGGCGCCATCTGTCGGTAACAGTTTTACAATTAATATAACTGACGTGCATTCTGCCAAACAATTGTATGTGACGCAGCATGTGAAGGTTGCTGTGTGCCGACGGATTACTCTTGTAACCGGAACTGCGTACGTTCTGGTACATTTGATGTTGATCGAATAGGATGAAAAAAGTTTTCCATTAGTGATATAGTAAATTAGTATCATTATCGTTTCAGATCTGAAGATGGTTCTCGAGGAACCGGAACCGCTCATGTGAATAAACATTTTTGCAATCAAGACGGATTATAAGTAACATTGTATAACCAGTGAGTGCAGTATCCCATCAGACATTATGTCTGTTTTAGCTATACTCATTGAATTACAGCAAATTAATATTTACAGACATTATTAAATTCACATTCCTTAACCACATCATGTCCAGGAAGATTAGCAATGCAACAGCCTCCTTTAAATCCTATTGGGCTTTCACGAAAAATGAGATCTACTATGCTTCGTTGCATCACACTAACATTTAGGGCTGTATGCGTTAGGCCTTAGGGCAAATCTTGTGCTTAGGATAACAGTTTTTCTCCCTCTCTCTCTTTTTCCTTTTTTTTCTTTTTGTTGACAGCTGCATGTCTATAGGTGGTACGCGCCCCTTCGTCCAGCCAGCAGTGTCCACTTAGATCTGGAGTGATCTTCTAAATAATAAGGAACAGGTAGGTAGGAAACGTTGAGATTTCACACTGGATATCTAAATTTATGTGTTGTGTGTGGAACATGAGACAAAATCCTGTAGATTGCACAGTTTCAAGGAACTAACCGGTTGCATAATCACTCCGTTCTCGGGTAACTGCCTGCCGTTCACTGCCTGTCGTCGTCTGGTAACTGGTAGTGGTGCTTTGGATAAGACATGAAACCAGGGGAGATACTGCCTCTAACGTGGCAGCGACAGTTCTCATTGTGTCTTTAAGCTGGACGTTAATCCTACTGGCAGGACTGTACATGCACAATATTCGGCACCAAACTATACGATCATTTGTGCTTGTGTATGTAATGTGTCTCTTCATACTCTTCAGCTTTTTCCGAAAAGCTTTCTGACAATGTTGTTTCTTGATTTCATACGTTCTCTTGCCGGAGAGTGGTTGAATATTGCTTGTAGGTATTCAGGATGTGGCATGTAGTTTAACTGTGCTTCGTTGATGTAAAGTTTTATGCCTGCGAGCTTATTAATTGGGTGGAATCCTCACGCAACATATTTACTACAACATTATAAGTCACCGGTAAGATAATGAACTTATACTTTTACTAGATAATCTTTTTAGGAGAACTGATCATCAAGAGCTCAACGGTAGCTGCAGACTGTACTATATGCCACTGTAGTCATAAGTAGGGATTCGACCTGAGCCTCAAGGAACCTACGTGATCCCTGATGTGATGAACCAACAACTACGGTACACATGAAGTGGTAGTAAGTCCGGCGCTTTTGAAATTCGCTACGCATGTGGATACTACGATGAAGATTGTCACAATAAGCAGTCCAGTTGAAGACGAGTGCGCATCTCTAAAAGGGTACTCAGAGACGTTGGGCAGTCAGACATAGGTACAAGGAAGGCAACTCCGAATAAACCTTGCTCAACAGAAGTAATACTTCAGTTGATCGGCAAAAGGTGGAAGTACAAACCTGCTCAGGAAAAGACAATAGTACAGCAAAATACATTACTTAGGAGTAAAATAAATAGCATGTGCGGGCTAGCCAAGCGAAATGTCTGTAGGAAAAATGCGAAGAAATCTAAAAAGGAATGATCGTCGGGTGTCAGCTTATATAAGGTTGTCAGAAACAGTCCGAGAAGCTTGTAAGGGTGCTCCAGGATAGACTGTGTTGAGAAACAATTGTCAAGAAAAAGTCGATAAGGATGACATAATGATGAAGACCACAGAACACCCAGTCCCTGAGCGGAGAAAATCTCCAACCCAGCCGGGAATCTAACCCAAGCCTCTCTGCACAGCATTCGGCCACGTTAACCATACAACTATCGAGGCGGTCATGTCGAACCATGTAGAGTCGGAAATCCTCATCTCGACTGAGCAGGTTGACTGCTAATTCTAATTCCACAGCTTCCTTTACCAATAAATCCCAGATGGATGAGGCGGTGATCAGTTCGGTCACGTTTTCGTAATCCATGGATTAGCCGTTGGTAATACAATGTCCAGGCACTGCAGATTTGTTGTTCTGCAGGAGACAGGTGCATCCGACAAACCGTTCTTGTACAGTGCGTCTTGTTTTCCCTACGTACCTTTCACCACATCGGCAAGGAATTTCATACTTACCTGCCTTTCGTAAAAACAAATCATTGACTGATCACGGATGGGCTGCCCTCTAGGGCAGTGGAATGATAGCCACATCCATTCTATGCTTTTTTTATCATTTTGGCAGTTTTTGTAGAAACTTTTCCCATAAACAGTAGAAAGGCTGTAGATCTTGCGTCTGTTTCTTCTTGCTAATCTTTTGACTCGTCTCGCGCTATATCTTGTAGAGCTCTAACAATTTTATGTCCTGTATATCCACCTTTACGTACCACAGCTTCCAAGTGTAGCAATTTATCCTGTAGGCCCTCAGCGGCAGGCACTACATGGGCCTTATGAACTTCAGTTTTATTGTCAAGACTCTTTCGCACATAAGGTGTTAATGCATTCTATGGATTACGGGAGAGTCAAAGTACTGGTAACGTTTGTCAAAGAAGCTGAAGAAATTCAGTTAGCTGACAACCTGCTTAACCGAGATGGAAAAATAGTGGGAACTACTCATTTCACATCTGTGCTCTCAGAGGAAAAATAGATCTGAGTCTTAGTTGCCTGTAATTCCACCAATTGGTATCAGTCTTAACAGCCAAACACATATCTCCTAAGCACAATGGATTTGCTGACTCTGCGCTTGCCTTGTTCCAGCCTTAGAAGCATTATTTTATATTTGCTTGTAATTCCTTGTGGCAAAAGTGTTCTCTCCTAGGCAGGCATGTTTACTGCACAGTATTCTGTCGAGTGTTTTAAATCGCTCCAGAGACTCAGGTTTAAGATGTCTGTAATATTTTCTGCGAAATATCGGAAGATGAAGAAATAATACTGTCATGGATGCACGTCTGAAAGATGCAACATTACCCGGTTCACATGCCGATGTCTCCCTCACTTTACTGTTCTTCACTTACCAGGTGCTAGCAGAGGATTGTAATGGCAGTCACATTTCATAATAACCAAAGGAAATAACATAATCAGTGCCGAAAAGTTGAAAAATTAGCTTACGCATTACGTAATCTAACTTAAACTAAATTACACTAAGGACAGCACACACATGCCCGAGGGAGGACTCAAACCTCAGACGGGGGAAGCCTCGCGGACCGTGACAAGGCGCCTCAAGCCGCTCGGCTACCCCTCGCGGCCTGAAATATTGAAGTTGATATACTTGCCACGTAAATTTTCTTGACGCTACAATGCCTGACGAGAAAAAGTAAGGCAGCAGGAAGGGAGGAGGAAACTAAATGAAACTTTACGGGTGGGTATTTTAAGACGTTAGTTAAGTGATTGAGCCAAATTATCAAAGACTTTAGCAGGATGAGCCCCGATATCCCTATAATGTGGCATCCCCTTTGCTGTGGATGCATTCATTGAATGGTTTGGAAATGAGTTATAAAGCAGTTACAGCCTCTCCTGAGGAAGCTAGCTCCCAGCTGTTGTACATGGTCTTCAATACACCAGATACTGACAGTGCGATGGATTTGACATCCTAGTCGGTCTCACAAATGTTCTATTGGGAACAGATCTTGCTGGCCACGGGAATACTTCAACATCGAGCAGACGATGTATAGAGTCTTGTGTCATGTGTAGACTTGCGTTGTCCTGTTGAAAAATGGCACCACGTAACTGTCTCTTGAGAGTTAGTAAATGAGGATGTAGATAAAATACCGCAGTCTCACCAGAGTTCCCATAACCAGTAGCAGCCGAGACAGAAGTCATACCCGACGGCTCCCCATACCTTGATGTCAGTAATAACTTCACTGTGCCTCTCCCAAACAGTGCAAGAAGAAGAATTCTCTCCAAGTCGCAGTCATACTCACCGACGATTGTGATCCACAGTAGTACAAAACTGCGATTCATCACCTGAGACGCTCATCAGCAACTCATGCTTTCCGGCCACTGCACCACTCCAAACGCAGCCATTTGTGTATGCCCTTAACTACAGCCTACACATGGAACTGTAATTCCCCGTCCGGCTGTTGCTAATCTCCCATTAACCATGCGAGATGGCAGACAACGTTACTTGTTCTCGGATGGCAGGTGAAGATGTGAGGGGGTTTCATTGTGTTTGATGGACAATGCGGGTATATAGTTTCATGATGGTCAGACGTCGTCGACAGGGATGCTTCCATGTTCCCATGCAGTCCAACATTGGGCCAGGGTTGCGTCTAGGTGCAACACAAATGTCGATATGGCACGATTCGACCAGGACCCAAAAACAGATACATCATAAGGCTCCATTCAGTCACTCGCTGATAACGCTTTCTCATACGATTACACGGCATCTCCGTGTCCTTCACAGTAAACACTGAACATAAGACAATGTTCACGCTCATTATACACCCAAGGTCTAGATGAGAGTTACACCAGAAGAACATAAGAAAATTTTAACTTGTGGTGTTGTGGAAATAGTTATATTCATAACTCATGGCTCTTCGTCCTACCGAAAATTTTAAAATGAAAATGAAAATAATGGTAGCTATTCTCCTATACAGAGGGAATCCAGGTATAGGGACTACCCAGTATTTTTCTTTCCAACTTTCTCTCCATATGGCCATCAGAAGAGACTCCATAGCGCTAAACTTGCTGTCATATCTTCATTAACACTCTTGAATCTCTGCTCTGGATCTCCCCTAAAATTTGGGATGTGGCTGTTGTTTGATTAATGGATTCACAGACAACCTCTACATTGACTACGAAAATGATCCTTTAGGCGTAGGTAACAAAATTTTACTGTAAGTCTCATACGGTAACAATCTACAGAGGCAAATGTTTCACAGTCCATTGACGATTAAAATTGACTTCGAGATTATGCAAGATGGGTTTGTTACTTGCTTAGTTGCAGTCACTTTCGAGCCTTTCCTGAAGTAATGGCTGCGTATGGGGCAGCCTTCACAGTTGAGTGGCATACCACATAAACGCCCACTATGATGATATGAAGTACCTTTGAAGATTATACATCCAGTCATATAATGGCTAATCTGAACCGACGCGGCCACCTCAGTGAGGTCTTCGAGGAACTACTGTTACCTTTTCTTCTCAACTCCATACACGACATTTGAAATACAGATACGCAGACCTAAGAACGAAAGGTATCATTGTTTACAGGTATGGACATTCACATACAAGGATGGGATGTGGCTGTTTGGTATCTCACTGTCCAGTAACCGCCAATGATTTCAAACTATATTTACTGAAATGAAACGTTCTAAAATTACTAGCACAACTGCCTTCCACTCAACTTCCTCTTCAAGTGTTAAGTACTTTGGATCATGACGGTACCGAAGAACACACAACCGCGGCCATTTCCGACGTAACCATATCGGATGATGCTGCATTATGCGCTTGATACACTTGCGCATGTGTAACAACCTGTGAATGAAGCCTTCCAGCTTTGAAATCGATTGCTATTAAGTGGAAATAAATCACGACAACTTGTTGATCGCAAAATTTATATAAACTTAACACCTACTACTCATTCATAGTTTAGCAGCTGCAGTCCCGACCCCTTCCATCACTCTGAAAGGAAAAAGAAACAGCACATTCTGTCCGACGGAATGCCTGTTATCTGTCAGCTATCAAATATGATTATCAACGATTTAGATGCAGTTATGAACTCTCGATTCTTATTTTTCCACGGTAGTGCTTCTAATCAGTAAGCAGTGTGACGTTCTGGTTGATTACAGCCTCTACTGCCACACTGAAAATCTTTAACACTGTTTATTGAATAACGTGGACATGGTAAGACCCAACTGTACAAGTGATACTGAGAGACAGTAGATATCCATTTGATGGACTGACACTATCCGCGTCACTCATATATAAAAAGTGGTACAGTCTTACATCCAGTACGTTTCATGGCACTGCCATCAAATAGCTGGGTAGGCTTGGTCGAGGTTGGTGAGTAACAGGCCAAAGCAAAGGATGATTAGCACATGACGGCCCTTGGATAATCCCGTGGACAAGGATGTCAGAGAGATGGGACACAAGACCAAATTAGGAAAATATGCGGATTGAAGTCAAGCACACCGTTTTCGAATGAAACATCCAAGAGTTGTTTTTAATTGATTTATGGAAAGCAGGAAAGTACCTGCATCTGGATGGCCGCACATAGATATGAATACCGTTTACACGTAATCACGTGCTAGTGTCTCCTTTACTCTTGCTCGTTGTGCGTTAATACGGGAATCAAGGACTTGTCATTGGAGCTTCAATATGTTCAACGCGACGAATTGTACCCCGAACACATATTTTGACTGAGTTATAAAGAGGAGTTGATGGCAGTATTTCTACTGTTAGGTGCGTGCAAATTACTAGTTCACATAACTAGGTAGGCCTGGAGACAGCAGTCACTCCTCTGCTGGTCAGAATGCAGACAAATCTCCTTCACCGGTCAGCAGTATTTCGTGGTTGGGAAGGCACATTTCGCCGTGCACGCGACCCTACTGGCTGTGAGACAGTAACGAATAGCAGTGTCCAGTAAGTGCCAGTATCATGATTCACTCCTCACTCTTCACTTCTGGAGTTAAATCGGCGCAAGTCGCAAACTCTGCTTTATTGCTTGGTTGAAATACTGTCGCTTGATGCATGCCGCGTTTTATTGACGCTGGAGCCGTCGCACGATTCATCGGCTTTAGCACCGACACCGTAATTTGGAGCTATAAACTGGATCTGCCTCCAACCGGAGCGACGGCTGTGTATTCCACGCGGTATACGATGCTAGTGGATGTGCTGACACTCGCACACGCACACACACACGCACACACAGTGATTCTTGGAGACAGGCAAAGTTAAACACAGAGAGCAAAAAATTAAAAGTGAGACAGTGGGACAAGAAATTCCTAAAAGTAATATATAATACATTAGTGGTGAAGAAGAAGTCCTGGCACTGTATGCATAATAAATGCGTCTAAGACTTGTGAATAGAGAACAGTTCTGCCAGATTATGTAAGTTTAACAGTCAGGCAATCGGTTGCACACATAAAAAAAAAAGAAATTAACCAGATTTCGATAGCCCTAAGACTAACTTTATCAGAGTGTTAAAAGTTACCTAGATAATATAAAAGGTACTGGTAATATACAACAAAGAGTTACATATGTGCTAATTTTCAAATACAAACCAGAAAACTGTATGTAAGTCAACTCACGTGACAGCTTTTAAATTTTCAGCAACAGCGCTATCGTCAATGAGCCAAGAATGTTGGTATAAGTTTCCTTTAATTTACGTCTATGGTCACAATCTTTTTTGTTTATCAGATTACCGGTTTCGGTCTTTAATGACCATCATCTGTGCAGTACATTAGGACTTTGTTTTTATGAAACAGATCTGATGATGGTCATTAAAGACCGAAACCGGTAATCTGTTAAGCAAAAAATATTGTGACCATAGACGTAAATTAAAGGAAACTTAGTACATATACATGTCACCGTGTTTTTTCGCGACGATGTCGCAGCTTGTGAAAGAATGTTGTTGTTGTTGTTGTTGTTGTGGTCTACAGTCCAGAGACTTGTTTGATGCAGCTCTCGATGCTACTCTATCCTGTGCAAGATTCTTCATCTTCCAGTACTTAACTGAAACCTACATCCTTCTGAATCTGTTTAGTGTATTCATCTCTTCGTCTCCCTCTACGATTTTTACCCACCACGCTGCCTTCCAATACTAAATTGGTGATCCCTTGATGCCTCAGAAAATGCCCTACCAACCGATCCCTTTTTCTAGTCAAGTTGTGCCCCAAATTTCTCTTCTCTCTAATTCTATTCAACACCTCCTCATTAGTTATGTGATCTACCCATCTAATCTTGAGCATTCTTCTGTAGCACCACATTTCGAAAGCTTCTATTCTCCTCTTGTCTAAACTATTTATTGTCCACGTTTCACTTCCATACGTGGCTACACTCCACACAAATACTTTAACAAACGACTCCCTGACACTTACATCTATACTCGATGTTAACAACTTTCTATTCTTCAGAAATGCTTTCCTTGCCATTGACAGTCTATATTTTATATCCTCTCTACTTCGACCATCATCAGTTATTTTGCTCCCTAAATAGCAAAACTGATTTACTACTTTAAGCGTCTCATTTCCTAATCCAATTCCTGCAGCATCACCCGATTTAATTCGACTACATTCCATTATTCTCGTTTTGCTTTTGGTGATGTTCATATTATATCCTCCTTTCAAGACACTATCCATTCCGTTCAGCTGCTCTTCCAAGTCCTTTGCTGTATCTGACAGAATTACAATGTCATCGGCGAACCTCAAAGTATTTATTCCTTCTCCGCGGATTTTAGTTCCTAATCCATATTTTTCTTTAGTTTCCTTTACTGCTTGCTGAATATAAAAATTTAATAGCATCGGGGATAGGCTACAACCCTGTGTCACTCCCTTCCCAACCACTGACTCTTATAACTGCCATCTGGTTTCTGTACAAATTGTAAATAGCTTTTCGCTCCCAGTATTTTACCCCTGCCACCTTTAGAATTTGAGAGAGAGTATTCCAGTCAACATTGTCAAAAGCTTTCTCTAAGTCTACAAATGCTAGAAACATAGGTTTGCCTTTCCTTAACCTATTTTCTAAGATAATTATGGGGTCAGTATTGCCTCGCGTGTTCCAACATTTCTACGGAATCCAAACTGATTTTCCCCGTGGCCGGCTTCTACTAGTTTTTCCATTTGTCTGTAAAGAATTTGTGTTAGTATTTTGCAGCCGTGACTTATTAAACTGATTGTTCGGTAATTTTTACATCTGTCAACACCTGCCTTCTTTGGAATTGGAATTATTATATTCTTCTTGAAGTCTGAGAGTATTTCGCCTGTCTCATACATCTTTCTCACCAGATGGTAGAGTTTCGTTGGGCCTCGCTCTCCCAAGGCTGTCAGTAGTTCTAGTTGAATGTTGTCTACTCCCGGGGCCTTGTTTCGACATAGGTCTTTCAGTGCTCTGTCAAACTCTTCACGTAGTATCATATCTCCTATTCCATTTTCATCTACATTCTATTGCATTTCTATAATATTGTCCTCAAGAACATCGCTCTTATATAGACCCTCTATATACTCCTTCGATCTTACTGCTTTCCCTTATTTGCCTAGAATTTGGTTTCCATCTGAGCTCTTGATATAGGTAATAATTAAAAAGACAGTTTTCGCTAAATACTACGGTCATAGTTGCAGACGGCGCCACAAGTTAATTGCCGTAGCCGGCTTAGACCGGTATTTATACACCGCAAGACGCATCGGACTATGGTGTGTAAGCCGACACTGCCATGGGATGGACACGAGGATTAGTAGTGTCATATAGTAACGAAACGGCAAACTTGTGAATATCTTTGTTAAGTGCACGATTACATAGCTGTAGGTTTACTATAGTTGCCAGATAATAGGCAAATATGAAAATTTGCAGAATGAGTAAATCAACCTTTTTACAGATAGTTTAAAATAAAGTATAAGACTGACAATGACTGTTGAATAAGGGAAAGTGACAGTCCCGACTCTACTGTGAAGAAAATTCCGAAAACCAGGTATTTCTAAGTAGCGGCTCTAAACATTGAAAGCAGTTTTTATAGCACAACTAGAATTATTCGTTTAAAATAAAACGGTCTTTAAGCGACGAGTGTTTGAAAATTTTTAGCTCTTGAAGGAATTCGGAATTTAGGATTTCTCGGACTCGGAATGTAGGATACTGACATCTTGTGCTTCCTTGGGCTTTTGGCCTTTGATTAACAAATGGTCGGCAAAGGATGAATTATGAACATTAGTACCCTTTTTTCTTAAAAGGTGTTCGCTAAACCCTGATGATATAGCTCGCCCGTTTTGGCTCAAATGGTTCAAATGGCTCTGAGCACTATGCGACTTAAATTCTGAGGTCATCAGTCGCCTAGAACTTAGAACTAATTAAACGTAACTAACCTAAGGACATCACACACGTCCATGCCCGAGGCAGGATTCGAACCTGCGACCGTAGCGGTCACGCGGTTCCAGACTGAAGCGCCTAGAACCGCACGGCCACACCGGCCGGCTCGCCCGTTTTGTCCTATATAATAGACCGGGCAAGAGTGGCAGACGATTTTATAAACTACTGACTTTTGCAATTGAGACCGTGTTGAATCCAGATTGTGAACAAGATTATTGGTGGAAAAAGCTGTTTAGCAAGCGTATTTGCTTTGCAGAAGACGCTGTATTCTGTAAGAGACAGGTGCAAGAAATGGTATAGAAATAAAATTTTTCTTTTCATTTCAGTCATTAATGGAAACGCTCATAATGGTCGTTCTGTTCTTCGTTTTATTATTGAAAATGTTACTCACTGTGTTGGTACTATTAACTGTAATAGTTTTGAGCAAATGCATTTCTGCTTCAACATTTTCAATGGATAAAGGAACAGAAATAGCGCTATGGAAAGCTGAATGGAGAAAGGCTTTTCTGTGAGACTGGGGGTTTGTTTAAGTAAAAGGTACTATATGGTCAGTGCAAGTTTCTTTGCGGAAGATATTAAAGGAGATTTTTTCGTCTACTATTGTCAGAGTAAAGTTTAATTAGTGTAATTGCAGGAATTCGTTTCCAAGCTCGCAGGTGAAAGTAATTTTTTCGTGAAGTTCGCTGAAAATTTTGAATGGATGACCAGCAATTCTGCAAGAGTCAGCTTAGTAAAATGTTCCTACTCATACTCGAGGGGCCACATGCAAGCATATACAACAACCCTGCCGTCTCCACCTTCCTGTAAAGAGGACTCCCTAAATTACTGACATGCTTGGAAATCTTATAAAGAAGATGGTCCTCGTATATAAGTACGGCTGATGGCCCTAATCAAGCAACGATCAAAAAGTGACAGCGGTTAACTAGCTGCGTAAATATGAGGTGCATTCAAGTTCTAAGGCCTCCGATTTTTTTTCTCCGGACTGGAAAGAGATAGAAACATGCGTATTGTTTTAAAATGAGGCCGCATTCATTGTCAATACGTCCCACAGATGGCAGCACCGTACAGCAGATGGAATTTTACCGCCAGCGGCGAGAATGAGAACTGTTTTAAATACTTAAAATGGCGACGTTTTCCTTACTTGAACAGCGTGCAATCATTCGTTTTCTGAATTTGCGTGGTGTGAAACCAATTGAAATTCGTCGACAGTTGAAGGAGAAATGTGGTGATGGAGTTATGGATGTGTCGAAAGTGCGTTCATGGGTGCGACAGTTTAATGAAGGCAGAACATCGTGTGACAACAAACCGAAACAACCTCGGGCTCGCACAAGCTGGTCTGACGACATGATCAACAAAGTGGAGAGAATTGTTTTGGGGGATCGCAGAATGACTGTTGAACAGATCGCCTCCAGAGTTGGCATTTCTGTGGGTTCTGTGCACACAATCCTGCATGACGACCTGAAAATGCGAAAAGTGTCATCCAGGTGGGTTCCACGAATGCTGACGGACGACCACATGGCTGCCCGTGTGGCAAGTTGCCAAGCAATGTTGACACACAACGACAGCATGAATGGGACTTTCTTTTCGTCGGTTGTGACAATGGATGTGACGTGGATGCCATTTTTCAATCCAGAAACAAAATACCAGTCAGCTCAATGGAAGCACACAGATTCACCGCACCAAAAAAGTTTCGGTTAACCGCCAGTGCTGAAAAAATGATGGTGTCCATGTTCTGGGACAGCGAGGGCGTAATCCTTACCCATTGCGTTCCAAAGGGCACTATGGTAACAGGTGCATCCTATGAAAATGTTTTGAAGAACAAATTCCTTCCTGCACTGCAACAAAAACGTCCGGGAAAGGCTGCGCGTGTGGTGTTTCACCAAGACAACGCACCCGCACATCGAGCTTACGTTACGCAACAGTTTCTTCGTGATAACAACTTTGAAGTGATTCCTCACGCTCCCTACTCACCTGACCTGGCTCCTAGTGACTTTTGGCTTTTTACAACAATGAAAGACGCTCTCCGTGGCCGCACATTCAACAGCCGTGCTGCTATTTCCTCAGCGATTTTCCAGTGGTCAAAACAGACTCCTAAAGAAGCCTTCGCCGCTGCCATGAAATCATGGCGTCGGCACTGTGAAAATTGTGTACTTCTGCAGGGCGATTACGTCGAGAAGTAACGCCAGTTTCATCGATTTCGGGTGAGTAGTTAATTAGAAAAAAAATCGGAGGCCTTAGAACTTGAATGCACCTCATAGTATCAAGGGGAATTCCCCAATTACTACACAATTTATTTTACGTGAACCTGCACACTTGGGGATATCGCAAATACTGAACATCTCCCTCCATAACTAACAAAAATGTACATAAAGCATTGAACTGTATCATTTAATATTTGTATACACGCGACTTTATTGATGAAATTGATGAAAGGAGAAAATATAAAAATGCAGTAAGTGAAACAGGCAAAAAGGAATACAAACGTCTCAAAAATGAGATCGACAGGAAGTGCAAAATGGCTAAGCAGGGATGGCTAGAGGACAAATGTAAGGATGTAGAGGCCTATCTCACTAGGGGTAAGATAGATACCGCCTACAGGAAAATTAAAGAGACCTTTGGAGATAAGAGAACGACTTGTATGAATATCAAGAGCTCAGATGGAAACCCAGTTCTAAGCAAAGAAGGGAAAGCAGAAAGGTGGAAGGAGTATATAGAGGGTCTATACAAGGGAGATGTACTTGAGGACAATATTATGGAAATGGAAGAGGATGTAGATGAAGATGAAATGGGAGATATGGTACTGCGTGAAGAGTCACGCTGCAAAATACTAACACGAATTCTTTACAGACGAATGGAAAAACTAGTAGAAGCCATCCTCGGGGAAGATCAGTTTGGATTCCGTAGAAACACTGGAACACGTGAGGCAATACTGACCTTACGACTTATCTTAGAAGAAAGATTAAGGAAAGGCAAACTTACGTTTCTAGAATTTGTAGACTTAGAGAAAGCTTTTGACAATGTTGACTGGAATGCTCTCTTTTAAATTCTGAAGGTGGCAGGGGTAAAATACAGGGAGCGAAAGGCTATTTACAATTTGTACAGAAACCAGATGGCAGTTATAAGAGTCGAGGGACATGAAAGGGAAGCAGTGGTTGGGAAGGGAGTAAGACAGGGTTGTAGCCTCTCCCCGATGTTGTTCAATCTGTATATTGAGCAAGCAGTAAAGGAAACAAAAGAAAAATTCGGAGTAGGTATTAAAATTCATGGAGAAGAAATAAAAACTTTGAGGTTCGCCGATGACATTGTAATTCTGTCAGAGACAGCAAAGGACTTGGAAGAGCAGTTGAATGGAATGGACAGTGTCTTGAATGGAGGATATAAGATGAACATCAACAAAAGCAAAACAAGGATAATGGAATGTAGTCTAATTAAGTCGGGTGATGCTGAGGGAATTAGATTAGGAAATGAGGCACTTAAAGTAGTAAAGGAGTTTTGCTATTTGGGGAGCAAAATAACTGATGATGGTCGAAGTAGAGAGGATATAAAATGTAGGCTGGCAATAGCAAGGAAAGCGTTTCTGAAGAAGAGAAATTGGTTAACATCCAGTATTGATTTAAGTGTCAGGAAGTCATTTCTGAAAGTATTCGTATGGAGTGTAGCCATGTATGGAAGTGAAACATGGACGATAAATAGTTTGGACAAGAAGAGAATAGAAGCTTTCGAAATGTGGTGCTACAGAAGAATGCTGAAGATTAGATGGGTAGATCACATAACTAATGAGGAAGTATTGAATAGGATTGGGGAGAAGAGAAGTTTGTGGCACAACTTGACCAGAAGAAGGGATCGGTTGGTAGGACATGTTCTGAGGCATCAAGGGATCACCAAATTAGTATTGGAGGGCAGCGTGGAGGGTAGAAATCGTAGAGGGAGACCAAGAGATGAATACACTAAGCAGATTCAGAAGGATGTAGGTTGCAGTAGGTACGGGGAGATGAAAAAGCTTGCACAGGATAGAGTAGCATGGAGAGCTGCATCAAACCAATCTCAGGACTGAAGACCACAACAACAACAACACGCGACTATCCCGCTAGATACTGTGGAGAATAGCATAAAAGTGGTGTTACCTACATAGTTTGCGACCAAGTCTACTTCACCCGACACGGTGGAAGTAATTGTATTCTCCTTGACAGGCGCAGGGGTGTCATTTAGACAATTACAGGGGTTAATACACGCACTTGTCACTGTAATGAGCGTGAAGTTGAAGTACAAGATTCACTATAATATGAACCAATTTGCGGTTTGTAAAAGAAAACAAAATAATATAAACCATGAATACCACGTTAAGCGAACTGAGACCAGGTCTGATAAACGAAATCTTATACAGCCTCACTCGAACAGCGGAGCGAGATACACTCACCAGTCTGCACCAGCTCAAATTCTGAACCCGGCTGAGGAGAAACTGTTTGGGTATAACTTGCTGCCGTCCTCGGCAAAGTTACGTGTGGTAACAACTAGCATCAGCCAGTCGAGGCTTTTGGTAACTAGCTAGCCTATCAGACAAGAGGAAACTGTCCTCCGGCATGCCCGAGAAAACAGTGCACCAAAACTGCCATTGACCTTTCGACGCCTGCAACCATGGTCGTCCCATGAATGAGCAGAGACAACTATTTCGAATTCCGTCTTTCTAGATAAAATTTTGACGGACCGATTGGGGCAATGAAAGCACAAAAGAGTGCGCCTTAAACGTTTGAAATATGCAAGAAGTATGCCTATCGCTAAATTATTGGTGTGCCATTGCGTGGGAACTGCACCTCAAGGTGGTGAGACGGAGACATCACTCTTCCAGTCAATACTCCCTGAAAATGTGAAGCCCAACTAACAAAGGCGAGACGCCGTGCCGTCGCCGCCCTGTGGCGTGGCTGCACGGGGCGCTCAAGGCCTCCCGCGTCCCCCGCCAGTGCCCCATTCTCAAAGAGACTTCGAAAGTAACCGCCAAAGAACGTATACGCAGATCATAATGTCACTACATGGCGTAACTTTTATGAGATTAACGAAATCAGTCTTGCTCCTACAGTGCCATATAAAGAGGAACAAAGAACAGGCCTGAGAGATTATACTACCTACTTGTTGCATTGCTATTACTTCTGTTGTCACTGATGTCTGCATCGAAATGAGAGGTAGAAATTAATCCTAAACAGAGGTAGAGGTTGATTTTCACTAAACGAGTCTGCCAGAAACTGGCGGGCTCGTTTCATCACTGTACAGGAAAACGGCTAGCATTTTCTTATGTTTATCTTAACAATCTCTTTGTTTTCTATGCGCTGTCGGACTTGAAAGTCCATGTGAGCTGGCTTGAAAAATCATCATAAAAATAGAGAGTATAAAATAACTCACTTCGTTTAGATATGCTTCCTGCCTTTGCAAACAGGTAGTCAGTGGCGAAGCAGTCATATACATGGATACTCTGCAAATCACATTTAAGTTCCTGGCAGGGGGTTCATCGGACCACCTTCACAATGGTACTCGATTATTCCAATCTCTTACAGCGTGCGAAAAAATGGAAGACCTTTATCTTTCCGTACGCCGGCCGGGGTGGCCGAGCGGTTCTAGGCGCTACAATCTGCAACCGCGCGACCGCTACCGTCGCAAGTTCCAATCCTGCCTCGGGCATGAATGTGTATGTTGTCCTTAGGTTAGTTAGGTTTAAGTAGTTCTAAGTTCTAGGGGACTGATGACCTCAGAAGTTAAGTCCCATAGTGCTCAGAGCCATTTGAATTTGAATCTTTCCGTACGAGCTCTGATTTCCCTTATTTTATTATGGTGATCGTTTCTCCCTATGTAGGTCGTTGTCAACAAAATATTTCCACATTCGGAGGACAAAGTTGGTGATTGAAATTGCATGAGAAGGTTCCATCGCAACGAAAAACGCCTTTGTTTTAATGGTGTCCACCGCAAATCCTGTATCATCTCAGTGACACTCTCTACCCTACTTCGCGATAATAAATACGTGCTGTCCTTCTTTGAACTTTCTGGGTGTACTCCATCAGTTCTACCTGGTAAGGATCCCACACCGAGCAGCGGTATTCTAAAAGTGGATGGACAAGCGTAGTGTAGGGAGTCCCTTTAGTAGATCTGTTACACTTTCAAAGTGTCCTGCCAGGAAAACGCAGTCTTTGGTTAGCGTTTCCACAACTTTTTCTATGTGTTCTTTCCAATTTAAGTTGTTCTTAATTGCAATTCCTAGGTATCTAGTTGAATTTACTGCATTTAAATTTGACTGATTTATCGTGTAACCGAAGTTTCACGGATTCCTTATATCACTCATGTGGATGGGCTCAGACTTTTAATAATTTAGGGTCAACTGCCAATTTTAGAACCACACAGATATCTTTTGTAAACCGTTTTGCAATTTGTTTGATCTTCTGATGACTTCACTAGTTGGTACAGAACAGCATCATTTGCAAACAACCTAAGACCGATGCTCCAATTGACTCCTAAATCGTTTATGTAGATACGGAACAGCATAGGGCCTATAAGCCCTTGGTCTTCCTTATCTACATATCTATGCTGCCATGGGGAATGCCAGAAATCACATCTGTTTTACCTGGTCACCTTCGCTCAACTGCTAGGAACTGTGATCTTTCTGACAGGAAATCACGAATAGAGTCGCATCACTGAGACGATATTCCATAAGCACGCAATTTCACTAGAAGCCGCTTGTGTGGTATAGTGTCAAAAGTCTTCTGGAATTCTAGAAATACAGAATCAATTTGAAATCTCTTGTCAATGACACTCAATACTTCGTGTGAGTAAAGATGTAGTTGTGTTTCATAAGAACGATGTTTCCAAAATGTTTCACAAGAATTATGTTTTCAAAACTCTTGCTGATTGTGAGTCAATGGATCGTTTTCTCCTAGGTAATTCATAATGTTCGAACACAATATATGTTTCAATATCCTGTTGCACATCCACGTTAATTATATGAGCCTATAATTTAGTAAGTAATTCCTACTACCTTTATTGAATATTGGTTTGACATATGTAACTTGGCACTTTGAGTGCGGATCTATCGTGGGGGGAACAGTTGTATAAAGTCACGAAATCCAGAAAGAGAAATAAGAGGGATCCAACGGATTCGTTTGAATACACTTAGGGATAATTAATCTTTTCACGACGACGAGCTTGTTAAGTGCATTCACAAGCTGTCTATATCTACTGTCCAGTTACATTTATGTGACCACGTGTCAAAATCACAAATAATTACATTTTTCAGAGCAGACCACTGAGAAACGTGCAGGAAGAGAGTCGCTGAATTTCTAGAAGGTACCAGCAGCGATGTGGTGCAATAGTGACTCCCGTGCCATGGGCAACTGAGCGAGATTTCTTCGTAGAGGATCCAAGTCACGAATAGCTTGATCGAGAGTATACTACCAGTTAGCGATTCGGATTGAACCCGTGGAGCTGCGTGGCCGAGGGAATACCGCAAAAGCATCCTGGTGCCCTTCGAACCACGCACGTACAGTGCTAGCTACGTGACAGCTGGAACTGCCCTGCTGGTAGCTGCATCGTGCTGCGTGCCGAGGAGATAGAAACTGCACCTGGAGGTCACTTATGAGAGATGCATACTTTTGTTGATCCTTTGAGCCTTCCAGAACTACGAGAACGTTCCCCATATCACTACATTCCCTCCACTGGCGTTGTAGGGTGTTTGTTTTAAGAAGTTTCACGAAGCACACGCCAGTGACCATATGTCCGCTGCAGCATGGAACGTGATTTATGGCAAAATGCCACATGGCGTGAAATTCCAGTGGTCATCGCCGATGAGCAGCAGTCAGCATTTGCGCATGAACCACGTGCAGTTGTGGTAGCCTGCATCAGGCAACTTTCGCTGAACAGTCTCTGAGGAGACACTGGTTCCTCTCAGCGGTCACCTGGTCAATAGTTGGACGTCTGTTTGCCTGTACTCATCTCCGCAGCCGTAATTCACTCCCGTCATCTGCAGCGTGTGGTGTACCACAGCTGCCTTGGAGTAGGTTTTGGATGGAGCCATTTCGCCGTACGCGATACGCATTAGCCAAGGCGGCAAGAGAACGGTTTATAAACTTAACCGTTTATGAAATGCTTCCACCCTTTGCCCGAAAGCCAATGGTTATGCCCTTTTTGGACGCCAGATAAATTGATCCGCTTCGACATTACGGCAATGACTACAATGGTGTCCGTGCGACCCTTCCCCACCTCAGACCCGCTTTTATACCTTCCATTGTTAGTGTTGCCACCTGCCGTCTGTGAGTGGTTATTGTCTGTTGACGGTCAACATAGTTGGTGATCACATTAACATGACTGGACCGTGTATTTAGCAGAGGTATCAGTACGTCCTTTTCCATTCCTGTGTCTGGCGATTACAGTATTAATTATTAGCATAACCCACCCTAAAATAAACTGTTCTGTAAGCTACTCTGTGATTTGTTTTCTACACTTTGGACTACTGTGTTACAATAGAAAACGTAATATACAATGAAATTCTAATTTCTTGTGGAAAATTGCATAAATAAATTAGTAGATGAGAAGTTATAAGGGTGCAAAAATAAGCACACGGTCCTACCACCTCTGACAGCAAGTATAGCTCTCACCTAGCTGGAAGTCATATCGAACTGAACTTGTATGACATACAGAGAAGACTCCCCATGCAGTTTGCACTCCACGCCAGTTTCTCAGTCCTAGCAGCTGAGAGTGAGGGCGTGCCAGTCTCTCGCCAATCCATAACCAGATGTTTCCAACAGAAAGATATCTGGAGAACGAGCTGGCATGGGCGACAATCCAACACCGTCTGTATCGATGAAAGTCATGACAGCACTGCCACCAAGCGCTCCTGCGTTGTCTTGTTGAAAGATAACATCTTGGTGACCTCTTAGTTAGGGGATATCGACCGGCATTACCATGCTACAAACGTAGCATCAGCTATCCAAACTGTCGGAAAATTTGAAATTTGTGGAAAGGGCTTATGTGACCACACTACTTAGGTCATCGGTCCCTAAGCTTACGCCCTACTTGAGCTAACTTAAACCAATTTACGCTATGGACAACAAACACACCGATGCCTCAGGGATGACTCGAACCTCGTACGGGGGGAGCCGCACGCACTGTGATATGCGCATCAGACCATGCAGCCACCCCCAGCGGCAAAATTGTCGGTTATGCGAAAAATAGGTGACAGTGTTTTGCCCACAATGGCTCCTTTTGTCAGTACGTCGGGTACTGGCTCCGTATGAAGTTTATTCTCTTCGGAAGTTTCACATACAGATACGCCCAACACGATGTACGCAGAACCGGGCATATCTGAAAACGCGACGAAGTGCACAAGTGTCTGCTGTCACGTCAGTGGAAGCCTCAACAGAGGTGTCAGCGCTGGCCGTCCGTGATGCTCCACATGTCTTAGTCGTGTGGATACTTGTCCTACTGCAAAGAAATCAATTTCCTGACTGAAGGGATGTGACGTGGCTATGCGATCCTGGCTAACAATATGTCTATCCTCTCAGGCATTCACCAGTGGTAATTCAGAAGCTCCAATATATTGAATATGGCTGTCGTGACCCAATCATTTCCAAGTTGGTAGAGTACTTGCCCGAGAAAGGTAAAGCTCCCGAGTTCGAGTCTAGGTCGGGACAATGTTTTAATCTGCCAGGACGTTTCGTACCTTGGTACCAGCGCACACTCCACTGCAGAGTGATCATTTCATTCTGCAGACATCCCCCAGATTGCGGCTAAGTCATGTCTCCACAGTATTCTTTTTTTATGAATTCTAGTCTTGCAAGTTTCATACGAGAACTTCTTTGCGATATTTAGAAAACAGGAAATGAGGCAATGGCGGAAGTAAAGCTGTGAGGGCGGGTTCTGTGTCGTGCTTGGGTAGCTCAGTTGGAACTTCCTCGCAAAAGTCAAAGTCCCCGACCTCGAGTCTCTGTCCGGCAAACACTTTCAATCTGCCTCGAAGCTTGGTATCAGCGCACACTCCGCTGTAGAGAGAAAATTTTACTGTGTTATTATTGTTGTGGTGTTTAGCCGGAAGACTGGCTTGATGCAGCTCTCCACGCTACTCTATCCTATGCAAGCCTCGTCAACTCGCAGTAACTACTGCAACCCACTTCCACTTGAACTTGTTTACTCAATTCATTTCTTGGGCTCCCTCTGCAGGTTTACCCCACACGTTTCCTTCTGTTACCTAATTGAGGGGTCTCTGATTGTTAAATATATGTCCTACTAACCAGTCCTTTCTTTTAGTCGTGTCATACATTTCCGTTCCCCAACTTCATTCAGTACGTCCTCATTAAGTATCGGATATACCCGCAGAATATTCAAGTTTTTCTGTATCACTGTATTTCAAAAGCCCTTATTCTCATATGGTTCAAATGGCTCTGAGCACTATGGGACTCAACTGCTGAGGTCATTAGTCCCCTAGAACTTAGAACTAGTTAAACCTAACTAACCTAAGGACATCACAAACATCCATGCCCGAGGCAGGATTCGAACCTGCGACCGTAGCGGTCTTGCGGTTCCAGACTGCAGCGCCTTTAACCGCACGGCCACTTCGGCCAGCTTCTCTTCTCACCTGAACTGCGTATCGCCCACGTTCATTTCCGTTCGAGGCTACAATCAATACAGACACCGTCAGAAAAGACTAAATAACATAACAGTATTCAATATTAAAAATTTCTCTTTTTAGAAATAAATGTTTTCTGTTATTGACTGCATTTTATTTCCTATCTGCTTCGGTTGTGGTCAGTTATTTTACTGTCCTTACAGCAAAATTAATATGCTACTTGCAATTCATCAATTCATAATCTAGTTCTGTCACTACCACTTGACTTTATTTCACTATATCACCCATCTTTTACTTTTCATGACACTATCCATTCCGTTCAGCTGCTGTGGCAAAGATTCTGCTATCCGTGACCGAACTAAAACATCACCTACAGACCGCAAAGTTTTTGATAGATTTTCCAGAATTTAAATTCCTTTCGCAAATTTTCCCATGATATCCTTTAGTATTTGCTAAATGTACATTCTGAGTAACACTGGGAAGAGGCTGTTTGATTCCGATCTTAATTACTGATTCTATTTCTTATATCTGTAGTCTGGTCCCTTCACAAGTTGTAGATAACTTTTCGCTCCCTGTGTTATATTCCTCCTACCTTCAGAATTCCATACGAACTATTCGGATCAGCATTGTCAAAAGCTTTTTCTAAATCTACAAAAGCTCTGAACATAGTTTTTCTTCTCTTCACTCTGTCTTGTCCTTGTGTCAGTATGCTCTTGTCCTACATTCCTCTGGAAACCAACCTGATCTACACTGAGTAGGCTTCTTCTGGAAATAATTGTTGTCAGTGTTTAATAATTATGAGTTACTGAAGTGAGCGTTCGGTAATAGTCACACCCGTTAGAAACTGTTTTCTTTGAAACTGGAATTGCAACATTCTTTTTTTAAATACACTCCTGGAAATGGAAAAAAGAACACGTTGACACCGGTGTGTCAGACCCACCATACTTGCTCCGGACACTGCGAGAGGGCTGTACAAGCAATGATCACACGCACGGCACAGCGGACACACCAGGAACCGCGGTGTTGGCCGTCGAATGGCGCTAGCTGCGCAGCATTTGTGCACCGCCGCCGTCAGTGTCAGCCAGTTTGCCGTGGCATACGGAGCTCCATCGCAGTCTTTAACACTGGTAGCATGCCGCAACAGCGTGGACGTGAACCGTATGTGCAGTTGACGGACTTTGAGCGAGGGCGTATAGTGGGCATGCGGGAGGCCGGGTGGACGTACCGCCGAATTGCTCAACACGTGGGGCGTGAGGTCTCCACAGTACATCGATGTTGTCGCCAGTGGTCGGCGGAAGGTGCACGTGCCCGTCGACCTGGGACCGGACCGCAGCGACGCACGGATGCACGCCAAGACCGTAGGATCCTACGCAGTGCCGTAGGGGACCGCACCGCCACTTCCCAGCAAATTAGGGACACTGTTGCTCCTGGGGTATCGGCGAGGACCATTCGCAACCGTCTCCATGAAGCTGGGCTACGGTCCCGCACACCGTTAGGCCGTCTTCCGCTCACGCCCCAACATCGTGCAGCCCGCCTCCAGTGGTGTCGCGACAGGCGTGAATGGAGGGACGAATGGAGACGTGTCGTCTTCAGCGATGAGAGTCGCTTCTGCATTGGTGCCAATGATGGTCGTATGCGTGTTTGGCGCCGTGCAGGTGAGCGCCACAATCAGGACTGCATACGACCGAGGCACACAGGGCCAACACCCGGCATCATGGTGTGGGGAGCGATCTCCTACACTGGCCGTACACCACTGGTGATCGTCGAGGGGACACTGAATAGTGCACGGTACATCCAAACCGTCATCGAACCCATCGTTCTACCATTCCTAGACCGGCAAGGGAACTTGCTGTTCCAACAGGACAATGCACGTCCGCATGTATCCCGTGCCACCCAACGCGCTCTAGAAGGTGTAAGTCAACTACCCTGGCTGGCAAGATCTCCGGATCTGTCCCCCATTGAGCATGTTTGGGACTGGATTAAGCGTCGTCTCACGCGGTCTGCACGTCCAGCACGAACGCTGGTCCAACTGAGGCGCCAGGTGGAAATGGCATGGCAAGCCGTTCCACAGGACTACATCCAGCATCTCTACGATCGTCTCCATGGGAGAATAGCAGCCTGCATTGCTGCGAAAGGTGGATATACACTGTACTAGTGCCGACATTGTGCATGTTCTGTTGCCTGTGTCTATGTGCCTGTGGTTCTGTCAGTGTGATCATGTGATGTATCTGACCCCAGGAATGTGTCAATAAAGTTTCCCCTTCCTGGGACAATGAATTCACGGTGTTCTTATTTCAATTTCCAGGAGTGTATTTCGCCTATCTGGCATATAAGATGGAACACTTTTGTCCTGTGTGGCTCTACCAACCCATTAATTTTGAGGGAAAGTCGCATACTCCAGGGGACTTACCCGGAGGTAATGGAGGCCATGAGATACCTCCTAATATTGTGTCGGATCTCTTCCTGCTCGAGTCGGGCCGCAACTCGACGTGCCACGGACTCAACAGGTCGATGGAACTCCCCTTCAAAAATTGCAAAATTATTGAACCATGCTGCTTTACTGCCGTCCACAATTGAGAAAGTATTTCCGATGTATGAGTTTGTATGCGAACTTACCTCTGGATTATGTCCCATAAATGTTCGATGAGATTCTTGTCGGGCGATCTGGCTGGTCAAATTACTCGCTCGAATTGTCCAGAATGTTCTTCAAACCAGTCGCCATCAACTGTGTCCGGTGACATTGTCATCGATAAAAAATTAGCTCGATGAATGGTTGCAAATTGTCGCCAAGTAGTCGGACAGCCATTTCCAGTCAATAATCGGTTCAGGTGGACTAGAGGACCCAGTCAATTCCACGTAAACACAGCTCACACCAATATGGAGCTACGACCAGCATGCGCAGTGCCTTGTAGAGAACTTGGGTCAATGGCTTTGTGATGTCTGCACCACACTCGAAGAGAAAGAGGAGATTAGTGTTTAACGTCCCGTCCACATCGAGGTCATCACAGACGGAACACAAACTCCGATTAGCGTTTTGAAGGAACCATCTCAGCATTTGCCTGAAGCGATTTAGGGAAATCACGGATAAGCTAAGTAAGGATGAGTGGGTGAGAGTTTCAACCGTCGTCCTCCCGAATGCGAGTCCAGTGCGCTAGCCACTGCACCACCTCCCTTGGTGCCACACTGGAACCCAGCAGTCAGTTCTTACCACACTAAATCAGACGTTATCTGACGGGTCGCAGTTTCCTATCGAAATGGTCAAGAGCCCAGGAGAGGCGCTGCAGGCGTTGTCATGCATTAACAAATGCAATCAAGGCGGTCGTCTGCTCCCATAGTCCACTAACGGCAAATATCGATCCAGTGACCTAACCGATACGTTGTTCGTATGTCCCACATTAATTTCTGCGTTTATTGTAGTTAGTGTTGCTTGTCTGTTAGCACTGACAACACTGTGAAAACGCCGCCGCTCTGCGTTGTTAAGTAAAGGTCGTAGGCCACTACGTTGTCAGTGGTGAGAAGCAATGCCTGAAATTTGTTACTCTCGGCACCCTCTTCGCACTGTGCATCTCGGAACTGTTTATTACGTCGTGGGGCCATAGTCACGTAGGAAACAATTTCACTCGAATAACATGAACACAGATGACAGCCCCGCCAATGCAATGCCATTTCATACCTACCTTGAGTAGCGGTACTACCGCCATCTGTAAATGTGCATATCACTATGCATGGGGGCTTAATTAAATATAATGCAAATATTTTTAGTAGCTGTATGTCCGATTACGCTGTTTCGTAAACGGTTGGCCCTGACTAGTATTTGTACGCAATCTGACTGCATAGAACAACAACAAAGAATGAAATGAAAATTTCCGATAACACAATTAATTAATTAAGTCCCCAGCAACTATAAAATCTACGAAACCAAAACACAAGTGTAATTGTTCTGTGTGTGGGAGTGTGATTCAACGTACACATCTGGCACGGCTCTTCTTCAATAAGACAAGAAATTTTAAATATCATTAATACTGAAGTAATTAAAAAAAATAGAACTACTATAATTGCGCAAGAAAACCAGAATTACACTCTAATACAAGAACACAAGCCAGATGTTTGTTGACTGAACCTGTAATGACGCATTATTTAAGACACTGAAATAATGAAAAAAAAAAAACAAGCTATTTTTGTTACTTTCATATATATTGATGAAAAGCACTCTAACCATTACAATTTCTCCATTAGAACAACATCTGCTGTCTAGCCCATCAAACAACTGCATAAAACATGAACAACCACTCACTACTACAACATCTCCACAAGCACTCCCTACTACGACCTCTCGACAAGAACTTTTCACTACGACATCTCAGCAAGCACTGCCTACTACGAGTTCTCGACAAGCACTTTTCACTAGCACATCTCAACAAGCACTGCCTACTACGAGTTCTCGACAAGCACTTTTCACTAGCACATCTCAACAAGCACTGCCTACTACGAGTTCTCGACAAGCACTGCCAGTGGAGGCGGCTGAATAATACTCTTTGGCGCAATCCCTGGCGCTGTGGCTCAGTGTAGCCACCTTTCAGCTATCCCATGACTAAGCATACGAAAATGACTGCCAGATAAACCACAGAAAGTCTGTTGACAGCGTTGAATACGCAATGAAGAAACGAATCCAATAAAATGATTACCAGTACCATATTTATTCAGTACATATTAACACAATTATCAAGATTTACGTAGAATTTTTTTTTATAACAAGGGTAGCAACAGACATACTACATACGTGTTGCAAACATCACATCTCTAACATGACCACATTTCCCTTATTATTATTCAGCGAATGCACTAAATGTTACAAATAACTTATTTAAAATCTCTGAAAAACGTAGCAAAGTAAAGAGTTCTCCACATGTGCACACATACACTACGGATTACCATAAGCATGAGCGAATATCTTACGGCGTAAAGTCGAGCGCCGGCACGCCAGTCGGGAATGAGAGAGCAGAGAGGGCTGTGAAGAAGCCGTCTGCCAATTGCACGCGGACCGAACCCTCTCCAGGACGACAACGCAACAGCAGCGGCCTCTACGCGAAGAGAACATAAGGGCCACACCCGACTGGCCGTGGCCCAGTTCTACCAGAACCTTCAAGGCCAGCGACCTGAATAGAAATGTGAAAGCTCATTACTTTGCTCGTACATTCGATATAGCTCAAACTTGAAATTGTTATACTGAAGGACGTTGATTATTTCGCATGCCACCCTCTTCTTGCAACACATCTGCTTAACAAAGATAAGTACTGTGTTTTTTGCTTTTGTAATAAAACTTACTAATATGATTAGTTCGAATATTGTCTAGCGACCCGAGAAAGCAGGTTTCCTAGACACTCAATATTCGACAACTAGGCACGATTCAACAGATTTGTTTTATTAGAAACGGGATGTGTCTTTCATAGTTGTACTGCCTATAACAAAAAAGGGATACACAGCAGGGACAGCATTTAAGTGGGGATGTATTTTTTATTTTAATTTGGACGTATACTGAGTTGTAACATGTGCTTCCACCTACGTTACAGTCACTGCCTATTAATATTTCATTATTATCATTATTATAATTATTATTATTCGTGAATTTTCCCAATAAATAGAGGAGGTTAAACAAATAACTGTCAACTTTTCCTTAGATTCTTCCTGTTGTTCAAATAGACTTTCCGACAAGGCTTCTTTACGTTCATCCGACCACTTTCGTCTGAACTGTTTTTGTTTTGGTTGCTCTGATTTCACTTCCCATACGTCTACTTTGTGTCTGAAGGTGTCCCTTCTTAAAATGTCGTTTGGTCTTATGTTTGCGTTGCTGGCGTCATTTATGTTTCACAATGACTAATATCCTTTAATGTAGCCCATCAACCGAATCAATAATGATTTTGCGCAATGGATAAATCGAATTCATACAGACATACTGCAGAACGTGACGTTAGGGAGGTCGCACTAATCTTTATAAGCCGTGTGGAGTGTCCGCGCCTTCTGAGGCGCTATGTCACGCATTGCGCAGCCCCTACCGCCGGAGGTTTGAGTCCTCCCTCGGGCTAGGGTGTTTGTGTTGTTCTTAGCATAAGTTAGGTTAAGTAGTCTATATGCCTACGGACCGATGACCTCAGCAATTTGGTCCCTTAGGAATTCGCAAACATTTGAACATTTGAACACGCAAGCTTTATTTCGTTCTGCATCCCTTAACCTTATTATTACCTTCTTTGAAAAAACAATAATATTACATTTTCACTAATCTTTCTGTAGTAGGTGTATACGAATGCCTAGGAAACTAAATTTTCCTCGGAATGAAATATTCATCAGGGACAGAATTTAAAGCTCTACAAGATGCATGTAAAACTGAGAGCTATGACATCGCTGACAGCTGAGTGTCTAACAGACAGGGGCAATGTTATCAGATACGAAAGTTTACCAAAGTGAGACATCCCCTTAGAAAAATTTATGAATGACTGTGCTGATAAACCTCTTACATTATTTGCTTTTCAAACAGCTGAGCAAAACAGAACGTACTCAGACATTACTCTCTTTACTTATTCTGATCAACACTAAACTGACACACAGTATTTATAGCGCAACGCAGTCTGACTTCTAATAATCCCGACAAAAGAATGGCCCTGACTAACAATAACCTATACCCTTCATGAATCACTTACCTCACAAAAATCTTCGTTACTCCAACTACTGCAACAAAGCGAGCGCCAATACTGCCAGCTAAATAAAAGAGTCTAACTACTGAAGTCACTAACTACTGATAGGCATAGTTAGCAAATGGAAGATTTTGATAAAGAACAAACAATGTATTTACCTTAACAGTGTACAAAAGTCATTATACATATATATATATATATATATATATATATATATATATATATATATATATATATCAGTTCATGACATCCAGTCTTACAAATTTACTGTCTCTGATGGACACACGTCCAGATCATCCGCTCTCAAAACTCCGCCATCTCTCTCCCCACATCCACCACTGCTGGCGGCTCACATCCAACTGCGCAACGCTAAGCGCTGTTAACAGCCAACTGCCCAACAATACAATAACAATGTTCCAACAATGCAAATCAGCCACAGACAGCATACAGCACAGCCAGTGATTTTCATACAGAACGCTACGTGGCGTTACCAATATAAAAACCTAAACAGCCTACTTACAAAAGTCGTACTGAATTTAACATTATATTCCCCACACGATTCATCGGTTGATAAATAATGAATTTAGCAAAGTGGGAGCACAAAGCATCTAGAGCATTGGACTCAGGATACACTTGGCGATACCTCAGAACTGAACAAAGACTACCCGTCAATATACCCTCAACTCAAGAAATTAAATAAAAAATCGAAAAATGAGGTCACGAAAGGTTTATCTATTGCAAGGAAGCTGAAAAGGAATGGATTAAACGCATCTGTAAACCACGCTATCACATTCAATTACCAGGATACACAACCTAACAAGACAGCTCAAGCGAACATATCCGCTCACTCACCAACTCGCCGCCGGCCACGGTGGCCGAGCGGTTCTAGGCGCTTCAGTCGGGAACCGCACGACTGCTACGGTCGCAGGTTAGAATCCTGCCTTTGGCATGGATGTGTGTAATGTCCTTAGGTTTGTTAGGTTTAAGTAGTTCTAAGTTCTAGGGGACTGATGACATCAGATGTTGTCAGAGCCATTTGACCCATTTCACCAAATCGCCGCAATACTGACGAACATGGTTCTAGGCAGAGAGGGTTCCTGAAGGGAAGATATCACTTTTATAGTGACCAACCACACCCCAATAAAGTCCGGACATAGCGTATACCTCTGTACCTGCCCACAGCTTTCGTTTTCCGCCATGTCTCCCTAGAACGTTTAATTGGCAATAGCTAATGTCTGATGGCATGGTCGCTCGCAAAAACGTATGAAATCTACTTGCTCCCACACTTATTCATTCATCATTTATAGGATTCTTGGGCAATGGAAAGTAGTTATATAGGCAAAACAGATGAATAGACTGGCTCATCTCCAGGTGCTGATTATTGATAGAACAATGTGCCTCATGAAACTGGCACTACAAGCATGCAAGATGCGTCATAAATGAGACATTCATGATACGGCTGTGATCCGTTCTCATCAGTTCTGGTGTGTTATTGAAGATCGAGTATTTGTAGCTGCTATCATTTCCAGACTAGAGGAAAACATAATTTCGTACTTAAACTACGTCAATCAGGGAGCATTAACACTGCCGCTGTTGTGTTATTTGTTGCATGATAAATACGCGGTATAAAAATGTGCGACAAAATTGCGTTGTTCTCGTGAATAGATGATGGACTGTGTAGTGGGACGCGAAATTGAAGCGTCACCCACCCACCAGTGTCAGCCCAGTTTGCAGGTGAATATAAGTCTAATTTAGTTTCTTGTTTATGTAATTTTGTAATATTCGTAACGGTTGTGAATTGTCTAAAGTTTTGTATTTATTTTTTATGTTTCATGTACGGAGAGGGCGGCTCAACGAACGGAGACAGCATCTTCGCTGCCGGGACCAGAGAGAAAATTGCTGGCCACGATACGTCGCGGGTCGACAGCCAAAGAGCAACAGAAGATCCTGAATCCGAGTTGTTGCGCCGTGCTTCTAAGAATCGAAAAAACAGGAATTTGTAATGTTTTGTACAACAATGACGTCATAGAAAGTTTAATCTTGTTGTAAATGTTCAGTTCTGTCTTGTCAAGGCTCAGGTTCACGTCTATATGTAGGAAGATAATAAACTAATGGATGCTACTAAAGTTTAAATACGTGTTCCGAGAATTTGTTTATGAAGAATTATGTTAAGTAATTTATTTGGCAAGATTTTTAATTTTTGACAACGTTCATCGCGAGTGTGATTCTTGAAAGTTTATTCAATGTGGTTCTAATATTTATTAAAGCAGATAACTTGCATTAATATAATTTCTGAGGAGAAACAAACGACATCTAAATTGAAAATTTTTGTGCAAACCAATTGGACGGAGTGACGTAATTCTGCGCATACGACTCAAATGATGTTTTACAGTTTCGTTCAAGAACCATTCAGAGACAATTTAAAAAGAGTTTAAATAATTTTGAAGTGTGTTGTAACTGACGTAGGTAACGAAGTCTGCACATGGTCATATGTCCTAAGAAAATCATTTATACAAAACTTACGTCGTTACACTACACCGTGACGACCTTAAAAACAGGACTTGTGTGCAACTAAGACACACAGGTACGAAACAAAACATCAAGAGTCCTTCGGAAGTCAACGCGAGTTTTCGTGGAGCCTTCACCAGCCATCGGCGACTTCGCGGGTGTGAGCAACTGACGGAGCGCAGCCAAACAGTACGGTCACGCAGTTATTCCACGAGAAGGCGCATCTGTTGGGCAGCAGCTGAACGCTGCAAACCCCGACACCCTATTTCTCCCTAAACTAACAGGCCCAGTACGTCAGCTGGGGGAGGGGGGGGCGTTCCTCCGGCTGGTATTAGAGGTGTTGCTGAGGGCTTCGCCTGTCTACGGTGGGGCCGGGCGTGGCTGCAGCCAGTGACGTCTCCGGTGTTCGACTCAGCGTCCTGCCGGTTGCGGAAGCGCGGTCGCAGCATCTCAGCGGTTGCATCGACGGCTGTTACTTCTGCAGCCCATAGCAGCACACTGATCACCGAGAACTACAAACTACAATATTAGTGTCCGGTGAGTCTGTTTTAAGTTGGAAGTGGAGTGTTGTACATAGGGAGTGTGCTTTTATAGGATTGTTGATTACAAGTCCGCGTGTGTAACTAGTTAATATCTTACAATAACGTCGGGAAGTGAAATGTCAGGCGAAGAGCAGTCTAAGTTCGATAGGAGCATGAGATCTCTTTTTAGGACGATCGCTAAATTAAAACAATCTAATGAAGAATCCACTGCTAGATTAAAAGAGGAACTAAAACAGGAATTAAAACAGTCCAACGAAGAATGCACTGCTAGATTAAAAGAGGAACTAAAACAGGAATTAAAACAGTCTACTGAAGAACCTACTGCTAGATTAAAAGGGGAGCTAACAAAATCTACAGACAGGTTACAGGAATATGTTAATGAAACCAGTCGAGAATTAAGTGATAAAATAGAGGCTTCTAAAGTTGAAATGCAGGAAAAACTAGTAGGACTTAGTAATAAGATTGCTGATAATTGTAAAAGGTTAGAAGAAGATATCCAGGAATCGCGTGAGGAAAAAGCTCGCATGCGAAATGATATTACTGACTTAACCAAGAGACTAGATAATGTCAATGTCTTAGTTGTAAATGAAATAGAGAAGAATAACGATAAGTTACGAGATGAATTTTCTATGCAAACAGAAACTGTTCGTAGAGAATTATTAGAATCTATTATAGAGGTCTCTACCAAACCTGTAGAGATTTCTTCAATAGGTAATGTAGAATTAGAGACATTAACTCATCGAGTAGAAAAAGATCATACTGAAATAGAAAACATGAAATTTTTCATTACCGAAATATGCAGTAACGTTGAGACTTCCAAAGATACTAACATTGACGAAGGTACAGAGCGTTCACATCGTGAACACAGTGAAGAATCGATATTAGCTAACCGCGTATCCAATACAGAAATGCGAATACAGGAAATTACTAAACGGTTATCGGAATTAGATAATAATGATAACATTTCAAGTAGTAGAAATAATAACGTAATCAGAGACAACAGTCGCATCGTGTTTGCTAGCTTGGATGACAACAATACAAATAAAGAAATCACGGCAAGCAAATGCGACGCAACTCCGTCTCTGCAATCTAAACAAAATCCAACTATGTCTCTCGCAGAATGTTGGGATGATATAACGACAAATTCAAATGTAGCAAGTCGATTTTCTGTATTCAAACCAGGAGGCGAACTTCACCCTATAATCTTTATAAAAGCTTTTGAAACTTCATTATCTCCTAAATGGAGTAACGAAAAACTGATTCAATTTGCAATAGGACGTCTAGAAGCAGAACCTGCGGAATGGGCAGTACTGCATAGAACTGAATTTAGCGACTGGGATGATTTTGTTAAGCAGTTTAAACAAAATTATTCGTCAAGAGGAAAACAACATCACTTAACTTTAGAGTTGTTAGACCCTCCTCCTTATTCTAAACGGTGGAGAGGTTATGGGAACTATTTCGAATGGCATTTAAACCGTGCTAAATTAATTGAAGAACCAATTATTGAAAGTCATCTAATGCGAGTCCTAATTAGTAGGTTACCGTATTATGTAAAGGAAAGAAAAATGTTCTTCTATGAATTGTCTATCCAGACGAAAAAGTTTGCGAACAGATTGTTAAAAATGCTGAACGGAGAATTAAAAATTATAATCAACATGCTATAGAACCCTAATTTTAGGTAGGAGATCTTGTATTAGTACGGTATCATCCTAAAAGTTCGAAGATCAATAAGGAATGTAGAAAATTCTTCTTTATCTTTGAAGGTCCATATGTTGTGCATAAGATTGAACATCCCAAAGCGTTACTTATTATGGAACCTTCATCAGGTGTATTTAAAGGATTACATAGTGTCGATCAAATGAAACCCTTCATTCCTAAATAAGTTAATAATTAATTTATGTTACATACGGAAGAGCGTTCATGGTTTATTCATGTGAAGTTTTTCGTGATAGTTACGTGTTATTTTAAAGAAATAACAGAAAGTTTAAACAAGTGTTCTACAATGATCTACCGGTACTTCAAAAATGGAAAGGTAACTAAAAGGGGATTTATATGGAAGAAAGTTTTTTATTAGGTCAGAAGGAATTTTGTATATTTTACATTTACTCAGATAGTAGGAACCAAAGGGGATGGTTAATAATTTTAGGGACCATGAGCGTCCAGAGCTGTATGACTCGCGAGAACATAGCAGAGTGCCTTTAATAGAGATTTGTAATAGTGTTAATATAGAACACACCAAACGGAGCTCTCTCGCTTGTTTCTCCTAAATAAATTGCCATTACCCAACAAAGTGTCCGAAGGTAAAGAAAGCCATGCCGAGATTCTAAAGAAAGTTTTGTTTGATTTCCTCTTGATCTCAGGCATAAATAAAGCATTAGGGAAAAGAACGACGTAAAGTAAAAAAGTTATTGTGAGAAACTTATTAGTAATATACATTTTTGGAAAGAATAACTCTAGTAAATGAAGAAAACTGAAACTAATCTATCGCAAGTTGAACGCTCTGTCCTAATGTAACAACGTTAAAGAACGTACTAAATTATTATTTACTAGCAACTATTAAATGAAAAGGAGTAATCTCCATATATTCGGTTATGAATTACCATAATAACACAATTAAAAGTAAATAACAAATAGTCACAACAATATCGTCATATAAGGATTGAATCTGTCTAAGAGCAAGGACTTTAGATTACGGAAAATGTGAGAAAAATGTATAATATTAACAGTTAAATATTGTATATAGAAGAAGTTTTATTTTCGGTTAAAACCTGACAAACTGAGCTTGTGGGTGGGGTATGTAGTGGGACGCGAAATTGAAGCGTCACCCATCCACCAGTGTCAGCCCAGTTTGCAGGTGAATATAAGTCTAATTTAGATTTTTGTTTATGTATTTTTGTAATATTCGTAATGGTTGTGAATTGTCTAAAGTTTTGTATTTATTTTTTATGTTTCATGTACGGAGAGGGCGGCGCAACGAACGGAGACAGCATCTTCGCTGCCGGGACCAGAGAGAAAATTGCTGGCCACGATACGTCGCGGGTCGACAGCCAAAGAGCAACAGAAGTTCCTGAAACCGAGTTGTTGCGTCGTGCTTCTAAAAATCGAAAAAACAGGAATTTGTAATGTTTTGTACAACAATGACGTCATAAGTTATAGAAAAGTCTGAAGAGGGCTTTTATCCGTGCTGACGAAAACATTTTGCTGGATATCTGTTTTTTCAGAGTTTCATGCCAATGTAATAGCTGGCTTGGAAGATATATAGACTTTCAGGGGTATTTCTGCATACACATCTAAGCCCATACCGTGCAAAACATGTACCGAATGGCAAAGGATAGTTGCCATTCTACCAATTTTTAGGAGGTCCTCCCATTCCGCTGATGCATGGAGCTCTGGAAGAATGATTTCTGAATACTCTCAGTGCGCACAGTAGTTAATCAAAATTAATCTTCGGGATCCCTACGGGAGTAGTATATGGTGGGTTGTCATATATTCCTTGATCCGTCACTTACTGGTGGTTTTCGAAACATATTAAACAGGATTTCGTACGATAGTCTGTGTCTGTCTTCAGCTATGTGCTAGTTCATTTTCTTCATTATCTCTATGACGCTATGGCCATTCGTACTGCTCTTCTTTCTGTATAGAGATATGTGGTACATCAATTTCTTAGCTATTAACACGACTTTCTATTCCAATCCATGTTTTCCACTGTATTCGAACATTATGAAGTACCTCGAAGAAAACGATTTATTGACATATATTCAGCACGGATTCAGAAAATATAGTTCTTGTGAAACACGATTAGCTCTTTAAACTCATAACGTAATTAATGCTATCGATAGGGGATGTCAAATTTATTCCATATTTTTAGATTTCCAGAAGGCTTTCGACACCGTTCCTCACAAGCGTCTTCTAACCAAACTGCGTGCCTACGGAGTATCGCCTCATTTGTGCGACTGGATTCGTGATTTCCTGTCAGAAAGGTCACAGTTCGTAGTAATAGACGGAAAGTCACTTCCTCAAGGAAGCGTTATAGGTCCTCTATTGTTCCTGATCTATATTAACGACGTAGGAGAATCTGAGTAGCCGTCTTCGATTGTTTGCAGATGATGCCGTAATTTACCGTCTTGTAGAGTCATCAGAAGCTCAAAACAACTTGCTAAATGATTTAGATGTCTGTATGGTGCGAAAAGTGGCAATCGACCCTGAATAAAGAAAAGTTCCAAGTTATTCACATGAGAACTAAAAGAAATCAGCTAAATTTCGATTACGCGATAAGTCACACAGATCTGAGAGTTGTAAATTCAACTAAATACTTAGGCATTACAATTACAAATAACCTAAATGGGAACCATCACATAGATAATATTGTGGGTAGAGCAAACCAACGACTGCGATTCATTGGCAGAACACTTAGAAGGTGCAACAGGTCTACTAAAGAGACTGCTTACACTACGGTTGTCCGCCCTATTCTGGAGTACTGCTGTGCGGTGTGGGATCCACATTAGATGGGACAAACGGATGACATCGAAAAAGTACAAAGAAGGGCAGCTCGTTTTGTATTATCGCGAAATAGTGGAGATAGTGTCACAGACATGATACGTGAATTGAAGTGGCAATCATTAAATCAAAGGCGTTTTTCGTAGCGACGGGATCTTCTCATGAAGTTTCAATCACCAGTTTTCTCCTCCGATTGCAAAATTATTCTGTTGCCACCCACCTACATAGGGAGAAATGCTCATCACGATAAAATAAGAGAAATCAGGGATCGCACGGAAAAATTTAAGTGCTCGTTTTTCCCGCGTGCCATTCGAGAGTGGAACGGTAGAGAGACAGCATGAAGATGGTTCATTGAACCCTCTGCCAAGCACTTTATTGTGAACAGCAATCACGTGGATGTAGATGTAGAGTGGCGTAACTATGAAAATCTTCTATTATTCAGCCATATTTATCAGATATATCTCGCTATTTTAGGTTTCCGTACTATGAGTAATAACGGAACCCTTTTATGATTACATAATTGTCTGTTTCTCTGTATGTCCCATTGTTAAACTAGCTTTTTCTCATGATTTGTTAGACGCATGAAACTGAAATTTTTGACTAATACTAAAGTGCCTAGTCCCTTGGGGACGCAAAACGTTTATGTTCTAACTCACTACAATCAAAAGATACGGCCATTTTGGTCATGTGATTTGAGACTCGCAAACTCTCGCATCAAATCCTATTGGTAACTTCCCGTTGACCTATAGCCACGAAATTTGTCAAGAAGGAAGATTGCACAGTACAAATAAAGGAACAATATTCGAAAACTTTTATTACGTGATTATACCACGCCGAAACCCATTTTTCGTTTGTAATCGGCCAGCCTGTCCGTCTGTCTGTTAGACTGCTCTTTCTGAAGAACAACGTATGTGTTAAGTTGAAATTCATGTCACACACGCAGGCCTACGAACTCCCAGCGGTGTAAAAGGCGTAAGCTTCTAAGTTAATGAAATCAATGTCCGCCCCGGATAGCTAAGTTGTCAGCGCGACGGAATGTCATTCCTAACGGCCCGGATGCGATTCCCGGCTGGTCGGAGATTTTCTCCGCTCAGGGACTGGTGTTGTGTTGTCCTTATCATCATGATTTCATCCCCATCGACACGCAAGTCGCCGAAGTGGCATCAAGTCGAAAGACTTGCACCAGGCGAACCCCGACGGGACGCCCTAGCCACACGGCATTGCCATTTCAACGCAATCCAAGGACACGGCCATTTATATCACATATTTTTACACTCGCAACCTCACTCATAAAAACTTAAAATCATAAAATTGGGAAAGAAGCAAGGTTTCTTAGTGCAAGTAAGGAAAAATTCACTAAAATTGTTAATTTGTAATTATGTCACACAAAAAAATAAATCTTTTGTCATTTGTTATCCAGCTTTCCTTTTCTCAGGAACAGATGGACGTATCAAGGTGAAATTTATGTCACTTACCTAGGTGCTTGATCCCTCGGCAGCGCCAAAAAATTTAAGGTCTAAGTCAATGCAGTCGCCGGCCGCTGGTGGCCGAGCGGTTCTGGCGCTACAGTCTGGAACCGCGCGACCGCTACGGTCGCAGGTTCGAATCCTGCCTCGGGCATGGATGTGTGTGTTGTCCTTAGGTTAGTTAGGTTTAAGTAGTTCTAAGTTCTAGGGGACTTATGACCTCAGCAGTTGAGTCCCATAGTGCTCAGAGCCATTTGAACCATTTTTTTCAATGCAGTCAGAATAAACAGACATTTACGACACGTATATTGAGACCTTGTCAGTTTCGTTATCGATAACAGGCAAGTATCATCGAAGCTCTTGATTACCGAAATGGATAAACTACATATGCACATAGTCAAGTTTGAACGGAAGCCACAGTGCGCGGTACTCGAACTTATGCGGATGTTTTTAAACTTATGTTGTTTGTTTTTACAGTAGTATATTTAATAAAAATTAGCTGTTAATTACTACGCTTGCGTCAACAACATGTTTCAATTTGTTCTATTTACTAAAATCTACCTGGTTTTTCTGTTTCCTCAGTCTTCACCAGCATTCAGTCAAGTTTCCCGGGCCGTTGGTATGAGCTGATTACTACACTTTTCGGTTAGTGCTGGAAAGTGTGTGGGTGTCATGTGAAGAGTGAATGTTTTTGTTTTTACTGGTGGCTAGCGTGTTACAGAGGCCAGAACACCAGAAACACACGTACCTCTTTACCGAGTAAATCCACGCTGATCCGTACGTCAGGCTCCGAAACACGACCACACGATAAGAATCTGAACTGCCATTAAAAGTGCACATGCATTTCCTCGCTTAGTTATTGAAGCAACACATTACAGTAATGCACTTTCGTAAATGCAACCGAGCGAGGTGGCGCAGTGGTTAAACACTGGGCTCGCATTCGGGAGGACGAAGGTTCAATCCCGCGTCCGGCCATCCTGATTTAGGTTTTCCGAGATTTCCCTAAATCGCTCCAGGCAAATGTCGGGATGGTTCCTTTCAAAGGGCACGGCCGACCTCCTTCCCTGTCCTTCCCTAATCCGATGAGACCGATGACCTCGCTGTCTGCTCTCCTTCCCCAAAACAACCCAATCCTAACTGCACTACCAGAGAGAGCCTAACAGACGGAAAATACAACAATCAGAGGTGTACTTGGCTGGTACAACTGACAACCATGAAGAGCTGCCGACAACAATAGATTTGGTGACTTACATTCTTAGCGGCATAGAACAACCATCCAAACCAGACAGAGACACAGAGACCAGACATAATTGTAGCTGGTTGCTGTACTGTATAGCTAGTTTAATACACAAGAACGAAGTTACCGCAGTTCCTGATCACGAAACCAAACGACGACGAACAAACTGCCCTTGTTGTAAAACAATACATTTCTATGTAGCAAACCTGTTCGAGGACTCAAACTCACAAGGGAATGATCCGTTAAGACATGTCGAAACCTAATATGTAATTTATTATACAGGAAGAAGACAACGAAAGAAATGCACTGAACAAATGTTTGCTGCTAAGGCGTTATTTTAAAAAAAACCTGAGAATTGCCAAATTCGTAGAGCGCCAGGCGGCGGTAAAAATGTGCACCCCTACTGGCGCTGTAGCGACTGCGCATGCACAACTAGGCGCACACACGCGCACACACACACACACACACACACACACACACACACACACACAGCGGATGTCGGCGGTACATTCGTAAACAGGAAAGACGACACAACCCAATCAAAATTTGTAGAGGACGTTTCCGGTTACCATTCGTTGATAGTTTCTCTTATACTACAGTACACAGTTAACTATCCTCTCGAATTAGCCACTGAAGTAACATGTATTACAAATTATCAGTTGCTTTTTGCAGTATTGGTAAATATTGACAATACAGATAATGCTGAATCAATATTTATTGTGCTTTCGTAAGGTACGCCTGCCAATAGCACCTTTCTTTTTCCTCCAGTTTCACAGTAATGTTGGATGCAATTTAAGTTCTCAATTAAGCAGTGTGGAAATATGAGGAACGGGGTTTCCAGCCAAAATCACCTACTTCTCCTGAAGACTGACATGTGCGTCATTATCTAGTTCATTTTGCTGACATTCATTCGAACGATATGAAGGTATTTCCAGAATGAGATTTTCACTCCGCAGCGGAGTGTGCGCTGATATGAAACTTCCTGACAGATTAAAACTGTGTGCCCGACCGAGACTCGAAATCGGGACCTTTGCCCTTCGCGAGCAAGTGCTCTACCATCTGAGCTACCGAAGCACGATTCACGCGCGGTACTCACAGCTTTACTTCTGCCAGTACCTCGTCTTCTATCTTCCAAACTTTACAGAGGCTCTCCTGCGAACCTTGCAGAACTAGCACTCCTGAAAGAAAGGATACTGTGGAGACATGGCTTAGCCACAGCCTGGGGGATGTTTCCAGAATGAGATTTTCTCTCTGCAGCGGAGTGTGCGCTGATATGAAACTTCCTGGCAGATTGAAACTGTGTGCCCGACCGAGAATCGAACTCGGGGCCTTTGCCTTTCGCGGGCAAGTGCTCTACCATCTGAGGAAGGTAGGAGACGAGGTACTGCAGATGTAAAGCTCTGAGTACCGGGCGTGAGTCGTGCTTCGGTAGCTCAGATGGTAGAGCACTTGCCCGCGAAAGGCAAAGGTCCCGAGTTCGAGTCTCGGTCGGGCACACAGTTTTAATGTGCCAGGAAGTTCGATATTGAAGGTACACAGTGAGCAAATGCGTTTTCGTTTCGTAAAATCGGAGCGTGGACTGTAAAAATTAAGAATGAATTACATAAAATAAGAAGTATGCGCCAAACAGAATCGCGAAACCATCTGAATAAAAAGTGTTTGAAAGATTTAGAACTGCTCGTAGAGGCTATGCACCGTTACCGATGGCGATTTTCGAGACTCCAAATTGCATCTCACATGAACATTGCTAATTGGCAGTGTTCGACGACCTGGCTACGTAAGTTCAAGAAATGGTACAGAATAGGAAGTCGGAAGTGTAACAAGTTTACGTCACGTAAACGCGTAGAGCCGCTGCCAGTGACAGACAATGTCATAAAGAAATTCATAGCTGATGTAAAGACGAAACTTGCTGTTCCACAAATAACTGTTTATAACGCTGATGAGCCAGGTTCGTGAGAGAATTACGTGAACACCGCACTTTATCATTTCGGGGTGAAAAAGAGACGGAATCGGTTGCCCAATCAATGAATGCAATGACACATACATATACGATAATACGAGTGATAAGTATGAGTGCATTACAGTTTCCGCAGATGTACATCTGTCTTCAAGAACCGAAATGCAAATTAAGAATTAAAAAAAAATTGACTGTTCAGTTGCAAAAATCTTGCAGTCGATGTGTCAAAATCTGGAGAAATGGGAAAGAATAATCTTCAACATTTCGTTCTAAACATATTCCTACCAGCTGCAGAGACCAATTCTTTGCTTCTGTTCGATTCATGGTCTGTACATAACGACGCCTCTGTTTTTGTGGAGGACGGCGAAAAATCTGTAGACGTAATGTGGATTCCGTCTGGAACTACTGGTGCGATTCAACCTCTCGGTAAAGAATTTTTTCGACAAAGGAAAGCATTTTTCAGCAAATTATCAGACAACATAATTTCCGATACATCTCTCTCATTTCAGGTTTACCAGCGGAACAGTATTCTTAAGCTTCAGTCATTTGTGCATTACCAGTTTTCTGCACCACGAATTTGATCAAGTATACCTGGTATGCAGCGCAGTATGCAGAACAACTCCCGGGACGTTGTCTGACTCCATCCCAGTTCTGTCTTAATAAAACCAGTGGTTACTGCGAAGTGCCTGACTGCATTAAATTTTCCTTTGTCAAGTGTGCCCAGTGAAACAAAAATGTTGGTATTCGCCATTGAATAGACACTTCGCATTTTTGTGACAACTACAGGGAATAAACAAACAACTGTTTTACATATAGTAAAATGTATAACATTCAAACATTATGATAAGAAATTGCCTACAGAAATTGTTATACAATGTAGTACTGCAAGACACATTTCATCTCAACAAATTATAAGGCCTCATTGATGGAAGTCGTCTGTGACATCAAACACTGCCATGATTTGATTTTCTCTGCTGGTCACTTTTACCAGAATTACATGTGCAAGAAACGAACTGCCGGTTCGAAGTTATTCAAAAAAGGTTTGTATAGTCTAAGATAAGTTTTCACCGGAGCAAACTAGCTAACAACCACGAGCAAAAGAGAATTCTATCGGATGTACCCTGTAGACCACTAGCAGATCTTTCAACTGGACTCCACTGCCTCTACTTACATGTCACTAACCTACCCCAGTTACCAAATCGGGAAATGAAGACCTGCAGTTTATCGTAGAATCCGAACCACATGTCTTTTGTGGCCACTTCAACATCTGTGAGAAATAAAAAAATGGTTCAAATAGCTCTGAGCACTATGGTACTTAACATCTGAGGTCATACGTCCCCCTAACTAACCTAAGGACATCACACACATTCATGCCCGAGGCAGGATTCGAAACTGTGACCGTAGCGGTCGCGCGGTTCCAGAATGACGCGCCTAGAACCGCTCGGACACACACGGCCGGCTGAGAAATGAATGTTCGGTTAAAAATAAAAGTGAAAAAGCTGTGGTCTGAACGGGATTTGATACCACGCTCTCTGGATCACGAGGCGCGGGCTTGGCCACTAGATCACTTGTCTTTTAAAAAATAAAAAAAGAACAATAACAAGAAGTTGACCATTAGACTTTAAAGGCGCTGGACGCTGTGGCCGAACGGTTCTAGGCGCTTCAGTCCGGAACCGTGCGACTGCTACAGTCGCAGGTTCGAATCCTGCCTCGGGCATGGACGTGTGTGATGTCCTCAAGTTAGTTAGGTTTAAGTAGTTCTAAGTTCTAGGGGAATGACGACAACGAATGTTAAGTCCCATAGTGCTCAGAGCCATTTGAACTTTACATGCTTAGTGGAAACGCTCTCTTCTTGTGATCGGTCTTCAGAGCTCTCCTTATTTGTGTCTCACTGTATCCATCTTTCCTGAAGGTGTCCTTGAGGTGTTGCAATTATCCTTGCCTTATCGCAGACGGACCTGGCCCTGCGCACTAAGGTGTTGAGCACAGACTTGCGTTGCGCGCAAGGTGGTGGCAGCTGTTGGCATTAAGATAGAAGTCCGTGTGTGTTTTCTTTATGTACACTATGTGTCCCAGGGTGTTGTGTATGTTCCTTGTGATTAGGATATCAGAAAGGGTTAGCTTCTGTTCTCTTCTATGTCCATGGTAAATTTGATATTTTCATGTATACCACCGAGGTGTTGATGGAACTCTAGCAGTTTGTCCCTGCCATCTGGCCGAACTACAAATGTATTTTTAACGTACCTGTAGAAGGCTTTTGGCTTGTGTGTGCAGTGTCGAGTGCTAGCTTTTCGAAGTGCTCCATCATGTATAGGACGGCTATGGACCCCATAGCCTGGTGCTAGCGGCGACCCCTGGTGCTAGGGGACCCCCCCCCCCTCCCCCTCCACCATCACCTAAACAGAACCCAACTCCCCTGGCGCAGAACAGCCAAGTACCTTGACGAAACCTTGGACTCTCGTCCTACGTGGAAACCCCACATAGATGAGTTTCACAGGAAAGTGTGCGCCAGAATGTCCATCTTGTACGCAATCCTCAACTCAACCAGCTCCCTTGTCTGCCCTGTAGGAGTGACTGTGTATCAGGCCCAGATCCGGCCAGTAATGGAATATGCATGCCCTGTCTGGGGATACGCGGTGAAACAGCACCTGGACAAACTCCAGATGCTGCAGAATGACGCCTTCAGGAGAGCACTGCATCTGTGCCTTGGATTCCCTACCGATGATTTGCACGCCACAGCTGAAATCCTACTCCTGAGAGAGCGTTTCCTAGATCTGGTAAGAGCCTTCTATGAAGACTCTTCCAGATAAAGAAATATTCATATCCACTCCCTAGATCAGTATGACATGTCCCGCGATAAGCAAAAACGTCCAATGACGATCGTCGCCGATTAAGTCGAAAAGAAAATCCCAATATCCAATCCCTAGTCCAGCTCCCTCCCACATACTACCAATCATCTCGCCAACCTCAGGCAAGTACCAGACACATACAGAACATTCATCACATTTCACAGACACCAAAAAATCACATAAAATAACACACACAAGTGCACAGAGAAGTAAAACCTGAAAGGCTACAAACTCCCGCACACACTTCCCCACAGAGGGGAAGTATAAGATGAGAGTGAGCGATATCCCGACACTTCGCCTGAAGATGATGGAGACTCATTCCATCGAAACGTTGTTACGACAACGACGACGGTACTCGTCTGACAACACGCGAAGACTTCATATAAGAAGCTCTATTATTTCAACACAGGTTATTGAAGATAGATAACTTGTATGTCCCCACCCTGGTTATCCATATCGTTCAAAGAGCTCTGCGAGACAAGGATCAAACTCTGCTGTAAGTTCAAAAGACATCATAAATCGACCATTATCTCATGTATGGAATCATTAAACGCGTCCACGACTTCTGAGCATCTTCACTGCTGCAAACACCCTTTTCAACACACTGCGCCAATCGACCATTATGTAATGAATGGAATCATTAAACGTGTCCACAACGTCTGAGCATCTTCACTACTGCAAACACCCTTTTCAACACACTGCGCCAATACATCAACATATGACTAGAAATGGTTATCTGTTGTTCCAAGCGATTTATTTCTTGTTCCGAGTGATAACTCAGAATTTTTGTGTTCAAGTGAATTCTCATGATGACATTAAATATTAGAAACATTTTTCCAATAGCAGCCTTACCTCCGAACAGTGTACATGGTGCACAAAAAACAACACCTGTGCTACAGGAGTATACTACAAAATCACGCAACGTTGATTCACCATTTTAAAGGTTTACGGTAAAATATATTTTTGTACAAATATCTGGCTTTATCTCCTATTGTACTTCTTGAATTAGAAAAATCACCGTTACAGTTTTGATTAATGCCACGTTGTAAGAGAATGTCGATTGTTGTTTCATTGACACACCATTTTGCAGAGTCATCAATGATGAGGTCATTCTTTTTGTAATGTCTGACTCGACACTTAGTTTTTCGTGAAACTCTAAATCAGGAACAATTACCTTTTCTTCATTTTTAACTTTCGTTTCGTCTGTATTTACTTCTTGTACAACAGATTTTGTGCCAGAAATATCATCCGTACGACTTGAACTCGAAGTCGAACCGGTAATATTTTTTGCGAAAAGTTTATCTACTCAGCCAGTCATTTTTAGAACATTAGGTTGTCGTTCTCGCTTTCCGTCGATAATTTCCGAAATGCCACCCGCCTCACTTAATTTTGCACGTTTGCTTTTTTCACTGTTATTCATGTTAAGGCACTCATAAAATTGTCAACCAGCAGTCAACACAAAAGAAAAAAATTTGCAAAAAGAAAGAAAGAAAGACTGTATCCAGTTAAAATCGTACTACACCGCGCATGAGCCCAAAGCTTTTTACCTTAAACACGGTACACGAACACAAAGATTTTTCTTTTAAACATGCAGCAATGAACTGACCAACTCGGATTACTCGACGGAAGTGCGCTATGGAAGAACAATGCCGAATAATTAATTTCACTGTCGCCTCTTTCTCTGTTGACAGTGAGCAGTAGAAGCACACCTGCCGGCTGGAATTCGTCTCGTAAAGAAAACGGAACAGTCTTTTTTTGGCCTCTGTTTCCCGCGTTGCCGGTATTTTAGCTGGGACGGAAAAATGTTCTCAATATTATTGACACTGTCTTTCTAATCTAAAAAGCAAATAATTTTTGCAGTTTTTTGCAGTGAGGTGTGCTGGATCGACCCTTATCCCACTTCTTCTTATAACATTTTAACGATTTATGTGGGCAGAGAAGACAGACTACAAAGTTTGTCTTGTTGGCAGTTGATGTTGTGTGTTGCCATTTGTGTGAACACTGCTGTTATGTCTACACGCAAATGCACCTTTTGTTCCAACATAAAATAGATATAACCTTTCCTTGAAGAAGGAGAGCTCAGTTAAGAAGCTTAATATTAAATTTGCAATGCCACGTATTATTCGAGGGCACAGAATGGGAAGTTTGATATTGTGCAGGCTGCAGCACAATAAGTGAGACAAACGAAAGTTGGTTTCTTCTTCTTTTTTCGCCAAAAACCTAAATAAATAAATAAATAAATAAATAATATTTTAAACTGTTGGGATGTGTATTTCACGAATTATTAGATACTCTGCTTATGTTCTTTTCGTATAAACATGTGTTTAAAAATGTAAAACATTTCCAGTATCAACAAGTTTTTTTAAACAGGTATCATTGAATCAAAGATCATATACCGAAGACCACAGAGCTTTCATATTAATCACAGTAATCGAGGGTTGACTTTATACTTCGCAGTAATTTTTACAAGAAATTTAAGTAGAGTCGGGTTTTACATACTGAGGCCCACACATGTTACAGTATTTAACAAACCGCCGCTTAGTTTATCACAGCTTTTCACGGTATTTTTGTTGTGGCGTAACAAGCTAGTTACGCCACACTGAGAAGGGAGCCGAAAGGCACGCGTACACACACGTCGACTGGCGTCAAGTCTGGAACAGGATACGTTATGACTGCTATAAAGAAAATACGTAGCTTTGGAATATACTTAACTTTAATCGTTGTTGGTTTACAACATTTATACGATAACTCTCAAACTAGGTAAGGCTAATGGCGTCTTGCTAGGTCGTAGCCATGGACTTAGCAGAAGGCTATTCTAACTGTCTCTCGGCAAATGAGAGGAAGGCTTCGTCCGTATTGTCGCTAGCAATGTCGTCCGTACAACTGGGGCGAGTGCTATATCGTATCTCGAGACCTGCCCTGTGGTGGCGCTAGGTCTGCGATCACACAGTGGCGACACGCGGGTCCGACATGTACTAAATGGACCGCGGCCGATTTAAGCTACCACCTAGCAAGTGTGGTGTCTGGCGGTGACACCACATTCCTCCCCCGCAAATCGGCGAACGGTCGTGAGATAAGGATTCCGCCCGCCGTGGGGAGGACCCCATGTTGACGTATGCGATGAGGTGGGGAGCCTAACAACAGGCGAGGCTGTGCCACCCGTACCCGGCCATTCGGTCCGAGGGGAGCTAGGAAACGCCTGAAAACCTAGTCCAGGGTGCACGTCAACATGCGGCGTATGCGCCCGGAAAGAGACAGGAGGGGCCGAAGGGTCGATCTCCATTGCGTCGGGGTATCCGACGCGCGATGACATCATGTGGTCCGGAGCGGGCAAGAGTTCCATGGCGGAGGACAGCTGGTCACGGGAAGCGATCGGCGGCGCGTGACCCAGGGAGGCGCTGAAAGCAGACGGGGAGCGGCAGAAACCGTGCGACGACAGAGACGCAGCTGATTGAGGTGCCGACGCACCTCACCACAGGCCCCCAAAACCAAATACATCGCGCGGCCGAGGCAGCGAAGAATGCGCCCTGCGAGCCAACGCCGTGAACTTCGATAGTTGCGATAAAATACAACGTCGCCTGGAGCAAAAGCAGGAGTCTGCCGCTGCACAGGAACCTGATGCGGCGGATGCAGCAAAGACATCCAAGGTTCGATGAGGACGACCGTGGAGCAACTCAGCCGGCGAGCGACCATCTCAGGGCTGAGAGCGATACGAAGACAAAAAGAGCAACAATGCGTCCTCCCGAGAATGCGACTCTTTCAATTTCAACATCTGTGACTTGAAAGTCCGGACCAATCGTTCAGCGGCACTGTTTGACTGAGGCGAAAACGGCGCGGATGTCAGATGTTGAATACCATTGGCCTGGCAGAATGACTGAAATTCTGCGGACATGAATTGTGGGCCATTGTCAAAAACAATAGTCTGCGGAAGACCTTCAATGCAAAAGATAGCAGACAACGCTTGGATGGTGGCAGTGGACGTCGTGGAAGACATCCGGACAACAAAAGGAAAATTACTGAAGGCATCGACCAGAACCAACCATCGAGCATTCCAGAATGGACCAGCAAAATCAATGTGCAAGCGTTGCCAAGGGGAAGTGGCTTTTGGCCATGCAAAGAGTTTCCGCGGCGTCGCGGATTGTTGTTCAGCACACGTCATGCAAGAAGAACACATATTCGTAATCGCAGCATCGATTCCGAACCAAGTACAGTGGTGACGAGCAAGTTGTTTCGTTCGCACTATACCCCAATGTCCTTGGTGAAGAAGCCGTAAAACAGAGGACTGTAACGAACGTGGGACCACTACTCTGGACTGATCATTATCAGAACGCAACAACAAAACACCACGTCGAACAAAAAGTCTCTCCTTGTGAGCAAAAAATCGGCGAACCAACGGATCCTCGATCCGAGACTTTGACAAAGGCCATTGCGTAGCAACAAAACGCAAAACGGTAGCAAGGACAGGGTCAGCAGCTGTGGCTGTAGCTACACGACGAAAATCAATCGGAAACGATTCGACCACTTCATCGGTTTCCGAATCAATGAACATGCAAGCAAGTTCGGAAGAATCGAATGCTCTATCCTCAGCAACAGGCAAACGGGACAACGCATCGGCGTTTCCGTGCTTAGCAGTGGACCGATACAAGATATCGTAGCGGTACTGCGAGAGGAAAATAGACCAGCGAATGAATTTCTGCGCTGTACGTGGAGGTACAGGCTTGGTCGGATGAAAAAGCGATGTCAAAGGTTTGTGGTCTGTGATGATGGTAAAGTGACGACCATACAAGAAATCATGGAACTTAGTAACACGAAACACGAGAGCCAAAGCTTCTTTCTCTATCTGAATAATTTCTTTGCGCAGACGAGAGCAATTTGGACGCAAAGGCAATAGGGCGAACATGCGAGCCAACTTTGTGCGCAAGCACAGCACCGATCCCGAAATCCGATGCATCTACCATCAACAAAAGGGGTTTCTGGGGATCGAAAGGCGTGAGGCAAGTATTAGAAAGCAACGCCGATTTCAACTGGCGAAAGCCGCGTTCGCATTCCGTCGTCCAGACGAACGGAACACCTTTACGGCGTAAGCGATGAAGCAGAGCTGAAATCGAAAAGGCATTGCGCACATTCACTCACACCTTGTGATGCTAAATCGTTCAATGTTCGTGTGACCTCATCACGCAATGCGTGAGTAACACTGCGCGCTCTGAAAAATTTCGGTTGCGCGTTTACTTTGAGTTCCAAATGTGCGTCATAGTTTGTAGCGCAACCTAAGCCCGGTGCAAAAATGTCTGCAAATTCTTCACATAAGCGAGAAACACTGTCCGAAGGCGCAGTCTGATTCACTGATAGGACCTGATTTACAATAGACATGTTAAACAACTGAAATAAATCGAAACCAAACAAGTTCACTGCAGAAGAAGAACGAAGAACGTAAAATGACACAAGTTTTGTTTGTCCCTTGTATGTGGCAAGGAGAGTGCACTGTCATAACACAGGGATGAGCTGTCCTGAATAACTTTTTAACTGAACATTTGCGGCACGCAACGGAGGTTTGCCCAGTTGTTTGTACGTGTCGTGATTGAGCAATGAAACTGCAGCTCCGGTATCGAGCTGGAATGGTATCACTTTGCCTTCAAAGTCTAAGTCCACAAAAAGTTTATTGTCCTGCGGACGACAAGAGCAACTGTTTTGTGCAATTTGAACAGACACTGGTACAGCATCACTTGCTAATTGACGTGATTTCCGGCGACGTCGATGCACAGTTTTTGTGGGACGAACACAGTCACTGTTAGAGAAAGTGTCACTGGACGAAGTGGAATTAACTATATGAATGTCCATGGGCGAAGGTCCACGATCCTGAGTGTCCTTGGTTCGATTCCGGCGCGAAGCAAAGGGCCTGGAATGATTGTGATTGTCTGATTGGAGCTTTTTCTGGCAAACACTTTGAACATGTCCTTTCTTATTACAGAAAAAGCAAATAGCTTGGCGTGACGGGCAATGTTCACGCGAATGTCTAGTAGCACACCGCGGGCATGATTTCACTGCGTTTGTGGGCTGGCGCGGCACACCTGGTTTAGAGCGCGGCGGCAGCTGCGTCGAAGTGCGCGAGGGCAGGTTACCGGGCAGCGCAGCGCGTCCAGCAGGCCGGTTAATGTTACACATGGCTGGCGAAGATTCAAAAGATTCCTGAGCACAGTCAAGTGTGTCTTGTCTATCTAATATGTCTATCACTTGTTGAAGGGGGGGATTAACTAGTTTCAAAATTTGCTCCCGTATGCGAACATCAGAAACGTTCTGTGCAATTGCATCACGCACCATAGTATCTGAATAAGGAAGGCCACAGTCACATTCAAAGGCACAGTCCCTAGTTAGTCCTTGCAATGTTGCTACCCACTCCCTATTAGTTTGACCGGCCATACGTTTTGTACGAAAAAACGTATACCGTTTTGCAACCACATTAACTGTTTCTTTGAAATAGGCATCTAAAGCAGACAAAATTTCTTCGTAGGACAGAGTTGCTACGTCGCGTCGGGGAAACAATTTGACTATCGCACGGTAGGTGGACACACAGACACAAGAAAGCAAAAACGGCTGCCGCTCATTACCTTGAATTCTGTAGGCGGCTAGATGAATGCCAAACTGTCGGGACCATTCTGGCCACGATTCTTGCGCTGGATTGTAGTGCCTAAAAGGCGGTGCAACTGCGAGTTGTGGCTCTGGTAGCAGTGAAGCGGCTGCTGCCGCATCGGTTTGAATGGCACGTTGACCCTGGACGAGCTGTCCAAGGGCATCCAATAACGCCTGCGTCTGCTGATTCTGCAAGCGATAAAATTCGGACAGTACATCTGGCGAAGCCATGACACAAGTAACTGTAAGCAATCAGAAAGAACACTTCTCTCGTCGCCAATCTGTTGTGGCGTAACAAGCTAGTTACGCCACACTGAGAAGGGAGCCGAAAGGCACGCGTACACACACGTCGACTGGCGTCAAGTCTGGAACAGGATACGTTATGACTGCTATAAAGAAAATACGTAGCTTTGGAATATACTTAACTTTATTTGTTGTTGGTTTACATCATTTATACGATAACTCTCAAACTAGGTAAGGCTAATGGCGCCTTGCTAGGTCGTAGCCATGGACTTAGCAGAAGGCTATTCTAACTGTCTCTCGGCAAATGAGAGGAAGGCTTCGTCCGTATTGTCGCTAGCAATGTCGTCCGTACAACTGGGCGAGTGCTCGTCCGTATCTCGAGACCTGCCTTGTGGTGGCGCTAGGTCTGCGATCACACAGTGGCGACACGCGGGTCCGACATGTACTAAATGGACCGCGGCCGATTTAAGCTACCACCTAGCAAGTGTGGTGTCTGGCGGTGACACCACAATTTTCACGGGGAAAATGTGGTAGGGTGAAGTAAAATCCAACAACATTATCGGAACAATAATGTTTCAAACATTGTATTGGTAGATTGCCGTCCTGCCAGCTTACTTCAGAATATTTTGAGCAATCATGAAGATGATACCAGACAGAGACCCAGTGTTAAATTTCCATTCAGTCACCAAGTAAACTATTTATATTTCCAAGCTTGTATTGTCGAATTTTCTTCTTAATGCTTATTTAAACTAGAAATTTGTTCAGCAATATTAAACATTTTTGTCGTTTGTAAGGGCTGTTATTATAAAACCTAAAAGGTTAAAATGAGTACAGAGCAAGAAATGCCGCTCCCCCCCCCCCCCAACCAGCACCCAGGCCCGTGCCTAGTGGGCCTATATGTAAATCCGCCACTGCCTATTCTCTTCCGTTCCTTCTACTATAAACGATTCTACTCTTATGCAAGCGAAAGGCAGTGCATTTTCTGCAAATGTTCATTACACGTGCTCGTTTCCATTCCCTTCATTGTAAACCAGGCTTTATGTGCTTAAAATTGGTGTCTGTGAACTCCGGATAATTCCTCTAGGCGGCGCTGCCTAAGCGATTTCGTAGAGTCGCACGCTAGGTAGGCAGCGCTGTACAAAAGGCTGTTGTAAGCTGTTGATCGCGGGGCACATATGTGTATCGTCAACGTTTTTTACAAAATACTTGCACTGCCTCTTTACAGCAAAAATTTTTGCAGTGCGTTTCTTTCGTTGTCTTCTTCCTGTGTAAAAAATTTCATGGTAAATTTCGATACGTCTTATTGGACCATTCCCTTTTCAGTCCCACACTACAGGCCAGTTTATCATGATCCCCATTCGCTCGTAAGGCAATGTTACCGTTTCATACGGTCTGTACGGTTACCCCGCCTCCGGAGCAGTTGCTGCCACACTCTTGTACAGTGACTCTTGACTCTTAGATATCGTCAAGAAGAAGCTTAGGAAATTTGTTCTTCCATTCATGTAATTTAAAGGTCTGGCATTTTAAGCTGGCTACACAACTGTTCTGCTGCCGGCAACGTACATTTGGCGTAAGGACCGAGAAGACACGATAAGAGAAATGAGAACTCGCTCGGAGGCATAGAGACAGCTGTCTTTGTCTTACTGTCGCTCCATTTTCTAATGGACCACGAAGAGAAGAAATTAGTTGAGATAAAGTTGTCATGCACCATATGACCGCTTGCGGAGTACGCATATAGATGTAGATATTCCACAGTAAAGATACATAACCAATGGAGAAAAAGATTTTAGTTCAGCGGGAGCATTCGAAACACCCGTTAAACGTATTTACGTGTCACCAAGAATTTTACATTCTGTTTTTTAAGGTTTCAGCTCCCTTGAAACTTTAATTTGCGGAGATTCTAAACTACAGAGAAGACTCCAAGATAAATCTTTCAGTGATATTTAATTCACTCAAAAGCCTTACTTACTTATCATTTTATGGAGAGCTTTGACCTTTTATAAATTGATACGTTTTTGCAGACGAGTATTTGCTTCTTCTTTAATATCCAAGAAATACGAAAATTTAACAGAGCGTAGCAGCACAGACAACGCAGATAAAGTCAAAACAGTATGATCGTACTGCCTATGCAAACGCAAAAGAGAGACGGCGAGCGCCAGAAGAAACATAATATAAAAAAGTCTGCCGGTACCTATGCGAGTCGTGTTGAAAGTAATTTTAAGACCGTTCTCCACCGTGTGAGGTGCGATGTTTGTATCGCTTTAATGAGGTCTATAGCGAAGTTTTCATTGGATATATTTGAAGCATTCCACTTTTCTCAATATGCTTCACATACATTACAAATTTCCCAACATAATGTCGACGTGAGGACATGAAATTCTTATTGATGTTAAGGCACGAACATATTTTATATTACTTCTTTCTACTTTCACAACCCGTTCTTAAAAATGGTTTTATTTTAGATAGCTGTTCAGTCTGAGCCGGCCGCTGGTGGTCGAGCGGTTCTGGCGCTACAGTCTGGAACCGCACGACCGCTACGGTCGCAGCAGGTTCGAATCCTGCCTCGGGCATGGATGTGTGTGTTGTCCTTAGGTTAGTTAGGTTTAAGTAGGTCTAAGTTCTAGGGGACTTATGACCTCAGCAGTTGAGTCTCATAGTGCTCAGAGCCATTTGAACCATTTTGTTCAGTCCGATGTCTGGGGGGGGGGGGGGGGGTCGATAAAGGTTACATTCTTCCAACAGTTTGGAAGCTAGAGAGCCGTGAATCCAAGCTATATAAAATGTTTTATGGAACCTACCTTGGTAACAGCAGTTAAACATCTTCAAAGAGTGACTTCGTGTGTTGGGATAATTATGTTGTGTCTCCAAATTGCCTGAATCACTGACAATACGCCAAAACAGTGTTACGCCTTGCTTCTTCCAAATACGTCTAGGAACGTGTAGAAAGCAGCACTCATTATCTACTACTGTTAAAGACGCCCGTACCTGCCTATCCAATATGCTACTACTATTCTAGGGATAAAGTATTCAAGTAACTGCATACAGAGGGGTATCAGCTTGTGTGACCTTACAAATGTTAAAAAACGTAAGACTCAAGTAAAGCAAGCAAGAAAAGAAATATGCTGGAAATCAGAAACAAATTACAACTAAAGATAATTTCTAGCTTCTCTAAATTTCGTGTGCATTGCAAATACAAGAGTAAAGAGCAAAAGATAAGAATGGAAGACTAATGGAAAAATGCTAGCATTAAAAAGAGTGTAGAGCAAAGATGCACTCTGTCCCCCCCCCCCCAATATGTATTTGGAAGCAACAATGAAGAAATTAAAAGCGTTTCAGAATTTTCATTGACATTCTGTAAGGAACGCTAATGAAATCAATGTGCTCTGTGAAAATGAGGCAGATGTGAAAGCCATTTGAATGAAACGAATAATCCTCTGAGCTCAGAATGTGGAAAGAGAGTAAGGCGAAAAAACCCAAAAGTACTGAGAAGCAGCATGAATGAGATTTGCGATGAACTTGATATCAAAACCAAAGAGTGCGCAGCGAATGAAGTGAAGCCATTCTACTACCTTGTTGGCAGAATAGCTCCTAACGGACGAAGTTAGTAAGCTCAAAGAGAGTATTCCTCACTAAAGGCAAGCACTGGTATCAGACAGAGGCCTTAACCTGAGAAAAAAATTTCCAAGAAAATACGTTTGGAGCGTAGTAAAGCACAGGAATGAATCACAGACCAGGGCAAAACCACACTATAGGAGAATCGAACAATTTGATACATAGTGTTTTTGAGGTGTGCTATAAATCAAATGAACTGATTAGGTAAGAAATGAGATTATCTACAGAAACGTAAGTGAAATGGATATGTGGAAAACATCAGGTAGAAACGAACAAGGTAATACAAGGTGTGGGACATCGACGAAAAATTTTCGTGTCACTGGAGCGAAGGAACCCGGAGATTGGAGTAAATGTATAAAATAATTGAAGACCTACGGTGTTGAATGCTTCTCTGAGATGGAGAGGAGAGCATCAAACAAACCAGAAGATTGACAAAAAAATTATCAGCTACAGAATCTCAGTAATTTATTTTCTGTCTACATTGTTATCAGTTGCAAGCACGTGAACTATGTCTTTTTCTGAAATAATGCAGAGCAGCGTAATAGAGTCGTTCGATGCAACACCTGGGTGACGCATATCAGGTATGATGGGACTGGCTAATGAGGTGTGCGAAATCAAAGTGTATTACAGCGTCCTGTTCCAATAGGGAGACCATCGACGCGGTTGTTTAATCAGGACTTCACTAACAGAAATGGCGGGCTCGTATGTCAGACGTGTAGCCGCAGAGGTCCACGGTTTGTAGAGGTGTCATTCGGGCAGTTCAATAAACAGCATAGGATATTCTGCACTGGGTAGGGTACACCCACACACTGCAGCTAACAGGGGACACTGCAGGCACTTTTGCAAATTGTTTTCCGTCTGCTCATCCGTGTGGATTGAAGCGTAATATGCCGCTTTACGTATCGTCTCCACCTATATATTTTGCTCGGCCGCTAGTCACATGAGCCACGTTCGAAGGGTCACCTTATGTTCATATTAGGTCAGACAGCGATTGCTCTGTACCTCGACATCGTCGTCATATATTTACTCGCCGCGTTTCCTGTTTGTTCGTGAAGGCTATCACCCTGAATTTCTGTGGGGATTTTGATACGGTTTTCAGCAATTGATAGACTGATTCACCAGGATAATTTGGGAATACAATGAATTACCGCCGCGCTGTAAATGAGCTGTGCAAGTTTAAAAACATGATTTCCAGAGAAACAGAAACTTGTTAAAAATGAAGAACGAGAACTACTTACGAAGTAACAGTTTTATTTGTGATATAGGTCGTAAAACGAACAAATCTATATTTTGAAACTGTAAATACTAAATTCGAGAATATATTATTATTCAGTTTTTACAAAATGTTAGAATTAGAAGTACTTATAGCGGTTCTTCGCTGCTTCCAAGTTTGGCATCGCACTTGAACCAAGAATAGGAATATATTATTAAACAAATTAATTTTAATGCAATGTTACCTTACCGTTATCACTTCTTCTGGCATGGCGTTTTTTCCTCATCTAGGATTTAAAATCGCAGTTAAGTTTTTGAGGAAAGTGTTTCGACTTGGAGAAATGGAAAGTAATAGATCAATCATATCTTTTTTCTTCTGTCAGGCCTACTGGTCTTCTACTTGCTTAACAACTGCAAGAAAACTCAACCGGCAACCGTGCCTCGTTTTGAGAGTTACTGAACGCAAGTCGATGACAGAGTTGTTTCTTTAAATATAATGGTAACGGATATCCACCTCTCAAAAAGTAACTAATTAGTATTCTGAATTTCCGTCAATTGCTATTTTCCTCTTTGTTACAAATATTCTAAGTGACTGTGAAAATAAAAAGTCTTGTCAAATGACTTGCTTGGCGAAGTTTTCATTATATTTACCCAATTAATATTTCCTATTAGTAAATACGGTTTTTCATAATCGCGACACCTCATCCCAAATTTGTCGAGCGCAGACTTTGTTAGTACCCGTTTGATGTCTTCGTGTTGTAATACTTCCTGACTCATCTGAAATATGAAGAAACCAAGACTCTTGTGATTGCACATTTAACTAAAATTTTAGTTAAATTGTAGCTTCATAAATAAATACATTAAAATGTCGAACACTTAAATAAGCGTAGTTTTGCGTTTGTTTCCTAACCTAAATTTTGCAACCCACATAAATTTAAAAAAGTACCTATATACATACATTTTGCAATTTACCTTCATTCATTAATGTTCATGCTATTTATCCTGACTGTGGGATTGGTGCCCTATCTCTTGAGATCGTTCAGGATCAATATTTGCACTTCTAAAGTCCACCTTTCTCACAACTGCATGAACTTGTTTTACTACTACATTGAAAAAAGTTGGGAAGTTGCAATTATAGGAGGAATGTGCTGCACTCTGCAAGCAGAACAGATAACTTTACTTGAAAGGTTAAGACAGTAAGGAAAGGGAGATGCAACTTTAACAGATATGGGGGACTGGAATGCGAGTGTAGGAGAACAAATAGAGTAAAGGGTTACGGGAGAATATGGACTTGGTAGTAGGAATGAAAGAGGAGGAAGGCTGAGTTCTGCAACAAATTTGAGCTAGTTATAGTGAATACTCTGTTTAAGAATCACGATAGGCGAAGGTGTATTTGGAAAAGGCCGGGAAATATTGGAGGATTTCAGTTAGATTACGTCACGGTGAGATAGAGATTCCGTAATCAGATACTGGATTGAAAGGCGTGCCAGGAGCAGGTATACACTCAGATAACAACTTAGAAGTAATGAAGAGTAGGCTGAAATGTAAGAGATTAGTAGGGAAGATTCAATACGCAAAGAAGTGGGACAGGAAGTACTAAGGAATTAAGAGATACGCTTGAACTTCTATAACGCTGTAGGTACTGTAATAAGAATTAACTCAGTAGGCAGTTCAGTTGAAGAAGACATCTCTAAAAATTGCAATGATTGAAGTAGGAAATAAAGTAGGCACATAGAAGGTAACTGCGACGAATCAATGGGTGAAAGAAGAAATACTTCTGTTGATCCTGCCTCGGGCATGGATGTGTGTGATGTCCTTAAGTTAGTTAGGTTTAAGTAGTAGTAAGTTCTAGGGGACTGGTGAACTCAGAAGTTAAGTCCCATAGTGCTCAGAGCCGTGTGAACCATTCAGTTGATCGATAAAAGAAGGAAGTACAAAAGTGTTTAAGAAGATTCATGAATACAGAAATACAAATCACTGAGTAATGAAATAAATGAGAGGTGCAAGGAAGCTAAGGCAAAATAGCCGCATGAAAAATGTGAAGCAATCGAGAAGGAGATGATTATCGGAAGGACTGACTCGGCCTAAAGAATAGTCAAAACATCTTTCGTTGAAATTAAAAACAAGGGTGGTAACATTAAGGCTGCAATGGGAATTCTACTGCTAAACGCAGAGGAGATAGTGGATAGGTGGCGCATTGAAGGCGTCTATGAGGAGCGAAATTTGTCTCATGTGATAGAACAAGAAACAGGAGTCTTTATAGGAGAGGTAGGGAATCCAGTATTAGAATCAGAATTTAAAAGAGCTTTGGAATGAGACGGAAGGAGTAGATAACATTCAGTCAGAATTTCTAAAATCAATGAGGAACCACTGTTTCCGTTGGTGTGTAGAATGTATGAGTATGGTGGTACACCATCTGACTTTCGGGAAAAGGTGAGCTACACAGTTCTGAAAACTACAAGAGTTGACATGTGCGAGAATTATCGCACAATCGTATAAACAGCTCATGTACTCAATTTGTTGATAAGAACAATATACAGAGAAAGGAAATGGAAACTGAGGATATGTAGAGTGACGACCAGTTTGGCTTTGGGAAAGGTAGATGCCACAGAGAGGCACTTCTCACGTTGTGGTTGATAATGGAAGCAAGGCTAATGAAAAATCAGGTCACGTTCATAGGATCTGACAAAGTAAAATGGTGCAAGATGTTAGAAATTCTGTGGAAAATAGGGTTAAGCTATATGTACAAGAACCAAGAGGGAATAATACGAGTGAACGATCAAGAACGAAATGCTCGGATTAAAAAAGGTGTGAGACAAGGATGTAATCTTTCGCCCCTGCTGTTGAATCTGTACATCGAAGAGGCAACGATGGAAATAAAAGAATGTTTAAGGTGTGGCATTACAATTCAAGGTGAAAGGATATCAGTGATAAGATTCGCTGATGACGTTGTTATCTTAGTGAAAGCAAAGAAGAATTACAGATTCGCCGAAGGGAACGAACAGTTTAAAGTAAACCGAAGACAGACGAAAGTAATGAGAAGTAGTAGAAATGAAAACAGCGAGAAACTTAACATCAGGATTGATGATCAGCTTCATCTGAAGTTGAGCCATTCTGCTGCCTAGGCAGAAAAATAACCAATACAAGACGGAACAAGTAGGACATCAGAAGCAGACTAGCACTGGCAAAAAGGGCATTCCTGGCCAAGAAAATTCTATTACTATCAAACATTTACCTTAGTTTGAGGAATAAATTAGTGAGAATGTACACCCATTTTCGAAAAAAAAAAAACAGAACACCTTGAACGACTAGCGATACGACGTTAATATTCACAGTACATGTACGTTGGTATGTTCTGCAGAAATGAGTACAATTTCAATCACCTCAGTTCAGCATGTGCCCCGCTGCCTAGCAAGATAGGAATCTGCCATGGGTAATGATCACTTGTTCCATGGCCTAGACGTGTATGAGGAGCGAATGGCGTCCTGTTGTATAGCCATCCATGCTGCATTCACCTTGTTCCAAAGTTAATCTGTGGTGGTTGGCATTGGGTCATAGCGCTGCACCCATCGTTTCACAACATCCCACACATTTTCGACTGGCCACATGATCTGGTGGGCCACGGCACAAGGCTGACATCCTGTGATGCCAAGAAGGCATGTGTTCGTGCAGCAACATACGGTCTTGCATTGTCTTGCTGAAAAATGGCGTCTGTGTTGTTGTGCACAGAGGGTATGGCTAAGGGTCGCAGTGTGTCATTCACCGATGACAAACTGGTCACAGCGCCCTGGACACCCACCAATTGTGATTTGTGATTGTACCCAACAGGACACCACACCATAAGAACTTGAGGTGGCGCTGTGTGTCTTGTGCGAATGCAGTCACTGTGATGCAGCCCGCCCTGCCGGCGGCGAACCAAAATGCAGCCCTCATTTTCAAACAAACGGAATCTGGATTCTCCCGAATATACTGTCATGTATCATTCCTGTTCCCGGTGATGTTGTTCCACACACCATCGCCGTCTAGTATGTCTCTGCACATTCGTCATAGGTAGGTGGAGAAGAGGACGACGCGCACGTAGCCCATGCCATAATAAACGGCGATGGACCATCACACCTAATACTGCACTGTTCGATCTTGTCGGGTGCTGGTCTGGCTGGCGCGGAATTACACGTCTCATCGTGTTCTAAGGTCTTCTTCAACAATTTTGTACGCACCCGTTACACTGGCGAAACATTTCATCCCACTCTAGCAGCAATTTCTCGGATTTATGCAACATATAGTCTGATGCCAATAATGTGCCCTCCCTCAAACTCAATGATTTGACGGTGAGGCTCACGTGTACGGCTAGAGGCCTCCTGTTGGTCTGCTCAAGTCACACTGATCCATTACCTTTCGTTTACAGAACGAAGAGAGCCGCAGGCACATTTTACCGGTAGGTGATGTTGCGCAGCGATATCGATGTTGACCCTGGGCTCGCGGGCCGACATGATTCAAATGCTAATCATTTCTACGGGACGTACTAATTTACACGTGGGGCAGAGTATTGTATGGTGGTAAAACATGAAGTGCAGCAAAACCGGAGAAATGAACAACAAGCATTTAAGATGTGGTGCTACACAGGAATGTTGAAACCCATGTGGACTGATAAGGTAAGGAATGAGGAGGTTCTCCGCAGAATAATAGATGAAAGGAATATGTAGAAAACACTGACAAGGAGAAGGGACCGTATGACAGGACTGTTGTGACGTAAGGGGATAACATCCGTGGCACTAGAAGGAGCTAAAGAGGCTGAAACCTGTAGAGGAAGACAGAGATTGGTATACGTCCAGCAAACAATTGAGGAGATAGGCTGCAAGTGCCACCCTGAGATGAAGAGGTTGGCCGGCCGCTGTGGCGAAGCGATTCTAGGCGCTTCAGTGCAGAACAGCGCTGTTGCTACGGTTGCTGGTTCGAACCCTGCCTCGGGCATGGATGTGTGTGATGTCCTTAGGTTAGTTAGTTTTAAGTAGTTCTAAGCTAATGGGACTGATGACCTCAGATGTCAAGTCCCATAGTGCTTAGAGCCCTTTGAACCATGAAGAGGTTGGCACCACAGGCAGGACGGGGCCGCATCAAAGCAATCGGAAGAAACCTTTTGTTGGCGAAATATTACGTTTTCGCCGTCGCTTCTCATTACAGTCCCGCAGCGTAATGATTAATTTAACGGTCTCACACTGAGTGGTAATTATGTGATAAGCCCCCCTTCTTCGAAGACGTATTATTTATTGCTGGGCTCGTTGCTGAAATACGTAAATCGAATACACAGACTTGGGAACACGTCCCGAGAAGACTAAAAGGCTAATAACCAGCCACATATTTTGGATAAAAAACGAATTGTTAAATTCTGTGTTTGTGTAGGAAGGAAATTAAACAATCGCCTTCTACTTCGCAGAGCCGCTTGACCTGGGTGAGAGCTAAATCCATGTGAACACCTCAACAGGACTTGCGCGATTCCTTACAAACGTTCGCAAGGCAGCTGATTGCAGGTTGGCTCTCGGTGAAAAGCGACAGATCGTCTTTGATCATGCCAGCAGGTAATCTTCACTGTCTGCACCACGCACTAAGTCAGTTGCCAGGTCTTAAGGGAGTGGAACCAACAGAACATTTTACACTACTGGCCATTAAAATTGCTACACCAAGAAGAAATGCAGATAATAAACGGGTATTCATTGGACAAATATATTATACTAGAACTGACAAGTGATTACATTTACAAGCAAATTGGGTGCATAGATCCTGAGAAAACAGTACCCAGAACAACCACCTCTGGCCGTAATAACGGCCTTGATAAGCCTGGGCATTGAGTCAAACAGGGCTTGGATGGCGTGTACAGGTACAGCTGCCCATGCAGCTTCAATACGATACCACAGTTCACTGTGACTGGCGTATTGTGACGAGCCAGGTGCTCGGCCACCATTAACCAGAGGTTTTCAATTGGTGAGAGATCTGGAGAATGTGCTGGACAGTGCAGCAGTCGAACATTTTCTGTATCCAGAAAGACCCGTACAGGACCTGCAACATGCGGTCGTGCATTATCCTGCTAAAATTTACGGTTTCGCAGGGATCGAATGAAGGGTAGAGCCACGGGTCGTAACACATCTGAAATGTAACGTCCACCGTTCAAAGTGCCGTCAATGCGAACAAGAGGTAACCGAGTGTGCAACCAATGGCAAACCATACCATCACGCCGGTTAATACGCCAGTATGGCGATGACGAATACACGCTTCCAATGTGCGTTCACCGCGATGTCGCCAAACGTGGATGCGACCATCATGGGGCTGTAAACAGAACCTGGATTCATCCGAAAAAATGACGTTTTGCCGCTCGTGCACCCACGTTCCTCGTTGAGTACACCATTGCAGACGCTCCTGTCTGTGATGCAGCGACTAGGGTAACCGCAACCATGGTCTCCAAGCTGATAGTCCATGCTGCTGCAAACGTCGTCGAACTGTTCGTGCAGATGGTTGTTGTCCTGCAAACGTCCCCATCTGTTGACTCAGGGATCGAGACGTGGCTGCACGATCCGTTACAGCCATGCGAATAAGATGCCTGTCATCTCGACTGCTAGTGATACGAGGCCGTTGGGATCCAGCACGGCGTTCCGTATTACCCTCCAGAACCCACCGACTCCATATTCTTCTAACAGTCATTGGGTCTCGACCAACGCGAGCAGCAATGTCGCGATACGATAAACCGCATTCGCGATAGGCTGCAATCCGACCTGTATCAAAGTCGGAAACGTGATGGTACGCATTTATCCTCCTTACACGTGGCATCACGAGAACGTTTCACCAGGCAACCCCGGTCAACTGCTGTTTGTGTATGAAAAATAGTTTGGAAACTTTCCCCACGTCAGTACGTTGTAGGTGTCGCCACCGGCGCCAACCTTGCGTGAATGCTCTGTAAAGCTGATCATTTGCATATCACAGCATCGTCTTCCTGTCGGTTAAATTTCGCGGCTGTATCACGTCTTCTTTGTGGTGTAGCAATTTAAATGGCCAGTAGTGTATTTCGATGAGCTTCGCGCCCCCAAAGCATGGAAGTGATGCTGACGGTGAATGCCGTTGCCAGCTGTTGATATCGAAAGCACGCAACACTTATTTCCGTGGGCGGTGGTAAGTGGATATCATAGACGCCATCTGCGCCAAGCAGCCGGACCGCAATATACGGAACCCCAATACAGTCGGCCACGGGACGCGGCTACGGCAGCTCATAGCGGGGCAGGCGGTTGACAGTGGAATATTGCGGAGCCTCTCAGAGTATTCAGCCGGCTCACTCTGATGCACCTCCAATCACCTGTGGGTCTATTCGCATTGCTCGGTGGCAGGTTAGGAAGCAAGGCACGATGGCTGGACTCGTCCGAAGTATCATTGCCAAACAGAGGTTAGATTCTAGCTGATAATGTAAGCGATATTGATGAGCAGTGACAGAGATCAGTACTGCCCAGAACCTCCAGAAAAAATATTTTTCTACCGTAAGTGCAACTCTGAAAATTGTTCAACATATAATGATTGGTTTTGCTGTATACAACGGTTATTTATTTTGGTTCAAATGGTTCAAAAGGCTCTGAGCATTATGGGACTTCACATCTGAGGTCATCAGTCCCCTAGAACTTAGAACTACTTAAACCTAATTAACCTAAGGACATCACACACATCCATGCCCGAGGCAGGATTCGAACCTGCGACCGTAGCAGTCACGCGGTTCCGGACTGAAGTGCCTAAAACCGCACGGCCACATTTATTTTGGATTGAGTGTAAATCAAACCTATAAATACAAGTTGATTCAACTAACCTGTTCACTCCACATATTTTCTGAAGATTGGTTTTGCTGTATACAACGGTCATTTATTTTGGTTCAAATGGTTCAAATGGCTCTGAGCATTATGGGACTTCACATCTGAGGTCATCAGTCCCCTAGAACTTAGAACTACTTAAACCCAACTAACCTAAGGACATCACACACATCCATGCCCGAGGCAGGATTCGAACCTGCGACCGTAGCAGTCATGCGGTTCCGGACTGAAGTGCCTAAAACCGCACGGCCACATTTATTTTGGATTGAGTGTAAATCAAACCTATAACTACAAGTTGATTCAACTAACCTGTTCACTCCACATATTTTCTGAAGATTGGTTTTGCTGTATACAACGGTCATTTATTTTGGTTCAAATGCTTCAAATGGCTCTGAGCATTATGGGACTTCACATCTGAGGTCATCAGTCCCCTAGAACTTAGAACTACTTAAACCTAACTAATCTAAGGACATCACACACATCCATGCCCGAGGCAGGATTCGAACCTGCGACCGTGGCAGTCACGCGGTTCCGGACTGAAGTGCCTAAAACCGCACGGCCACATTTATTTTGGATTGAGTGTAAATCAAACCTATAAATACAAGTTGATTCAACTAACCTGTTCACTTCACATATTTTCTGAAGCGTGTATTATAACATCTTGCTTTGGTATGAATCCGACCTACAAACATAGGGAGATTTCACGAACTTCCAGCATACTGGAGTAGCTGTGGGTCAGCAACATCTGTTTTTACAGTACAACGAAAAACCAGTCCACAATTACTACTTTTCCTTTATTTGCTCACTCAGTGACTAGTTTCGAGCCGAGACGCGTCTTCAAATCATATAGTCGAAAATGGTATTTCCGAAGATGTGTAGACCGTGTCAAAACCGCTATCTCTATGTGCCGTACGTGTTCGTTGCACCTTTTTGGTATAGTTTTCACATCTTCGGATATATCATTTTAGACTACGTTGCGACACATGAAAATGGGTCTCGGCCTTAAAATAGTCATCGAGTGAATGAAAAAAGTAAAATCTGCAACTTTGGACTGGTTTATCGTTGTACATGGAGATTTAACTACACCGTTGACCTCAGATACTCCCTTAACAATTTAGACGTCGTGATCAGTTGTGGGAAGGTCCTCACTAAATGACGTATAATCGTTATTATCAGAAATACTACCGCCCCCCCCCCCCCTTATGAACCATGGACCTTGCCGTTGGTGGGGCGGCTTGCGTGCCTCAGCGATACAGATGGCCGTACCGTAGGTGCAACCACAACGGAGGGGTATCTGTTGAGAGGCCAAACAAACATGTGGTTCCTGAAGAGGGGCAGCAGCCTTTTCAGTAGTTGCAGGGGCCTTGTAACATTAACCAAAACGGCCTTGCTGTGCTGGTACTGCGAACGGCTGAAAGCAAGGGGAAACTACAGCCGTAATTTTTCCCGAGGACATGCAGCTTTACTGTATGATTAAATGATGATGGCGTCCTCTTGGGTAAAATATTCCGGAGGTAAAATAGTCCCCCATTCGGATCTCCTGGCGGGGACTACTTAAGAGGACGTCGTTATCAGAAGAAAGAAAACTGGCATTCTACGGATCGGAGCGTGGAATGTCAGATCCCTTAATCGGGCAGGTAGGTTAGAAAATTTAACAAGGGAAATGGATAGGTTAAAGTTAGATATAGTGCGAATTAGTGAAGTTCGGTGGCAGGAGGAACAAGACTTTTGGTCAGGTGATTACAGGGTTATAAATACAAAATCAAATAGGGGTAATGCAGGAGTAGGTTTAATAATGAATAAAAAAATAGGAGTGCGGGTTAGCTACTACAAACAGCATAGTGAACGCATTATTGTGGCCAAGATAGACACAAAGCCCATGCCTACTACAGTAGTACAAGTTTATATGCCAACTGGCTCTGCAGATGATGAAGAAATTGATGAAATGTATGACGAGATAAAAGAAATTATTCAGGTAGTGAAGGGAGACGAAAATTTAATAGTCATGGGTGACTGGAATTCGTTAGTAGGAAAAGGGAGAGAAGGAAACATAGTAGGTGAATATGGATTGGGGGGAAGAAATGAAAGAGGAAGCCGTCTGGTAGAATGTACACAGAGCATAACTTAATCGTAGCTAACACTTGGTCCAAGAATCATGAAAGAAGGTTGTATACCTGGAAGAATCCTGGAGATACTAAAAGGTATCAGATAGATTATATAATGGTAAGACAGAGATTTAGGAACCAGGTTTTAAGTTGTAAGACATTTCCAGGGGCAGATGTGGATTCTGACCACAATCTATTGGTTATGAACTACAGATTGAAACTGAAGAAACTGCAAAAAGGTGGGAATTTAAGGAGATGGGACCTGGATAAACTGAAAGAACCAGACGATGTAGAGAGTTTCAGGGAGAGCATAAGGGAACAATTGACAGGAATGGGGGAAAGAAATACAGTAGAAGAAGAATGGGTAGCTTTGTCGGATGAAGTAGTGAAGGCAGCAGAGGAAGATAGATACTGCCTACAGGAAAATTAATGAGACCTTTGAAGAGAAGAGAACCACTTGTATGAATATCAAGAGCTCAGATGGCAACCCAGTTCTAAGCAAAGAAGGGAAGGCAAAAAGGTGGAAGGAGTATATAGAGGGTTTATACAAGGGCGATGTGCTTGAGGACAATATTATGGAAATGGAAGAGGATGAAGATGAAATTGGAGATAACATACTGCGTGAAGAGTTTGACAGAGCACTGAAAGACCTGAGTCGAAACAAGACCCCGGGAGTAGACAACATTCCATTAGAACTAGTGATGGCCTTGGGAGAGCCAGTCATGACAAAACTCTACCATCTGGTGAGCAAGATGTATGAGACAGGCGAAATACCCACAGACTTCAAGAAGAATATAATAATTCCAATCCCAAAGAGAGCAGGTGTTGACAGGTGTGAAAATTACCGAACTATCAGTTTAATAAGTCACAGCTGTAAAATACTAACGCGAATTCTTTACAGACGAATGGAAAAACTGGTAGAAGCGGACCTCGGGGAAGATCAGTTTGGATTCCGTAGAAATGTTGGAACACGTGAGGCAATACTAAACTTACGACTTATCTTAGAAGAAAGTTTAAGAAAAGGCAAACCTACGTTTCTAGCATTTGTAGACTTAGAGAAAGCTTTTGACAACGTTAAGTGGAATACTCTCTTTCAAATTCTGATGGTGGCAGGGGTGAAATACAGGGAGCGAAAGGCTATTTACAATTTGTACAGAAACCAGATGGCAGTTATAAGAGTCGAGGGGCATGAAAGGGAAGCAGTGGTTGGGAAAGGAGTGAGACAAGGTTGTAGCCTCTCCCCGATGTTATTCTGTCTGTATAGTGAGCAAGCAGTAAAGGAAACAAAAGAAAAATTCGGAGTGGGTATTAAAATTCATGGAGAAGAAGTAAAAACTTTGAGGTTCGCCGATGACATTGTGATTCTGTCAGAGACAGCAAAGGACTTGGAAGAGCAGTTGAACGGAATGGACAGTGTCTTGAAAGGAGGATGTAAGATGAACATCAACAAAAGCAAAACGAGGATAATGGAATGTAGTCAAATTAAGTCGGGTGATGCTGAGGGGATTAGATTAGGAAATGAGACACTTAAAGTAGTAAAGGAGTTTTGCTATTTGGGGAGTAAAATAACTGATGATGGTCGAAGTAGAGAGGATATAAAATGTAGACAGGCAATGGCAAGGAAATCGTTTCTGAAGAAGAGAAATTTGTTAACATCGAGTATAGATTTAAGTGTCAGGAAGTCGTTTCTGAAAGTATTTGTATGGAGTGTAGCCATGTATGGAAGTGAAACATGGACGATAACCAGTTTGTACAAGAAGAGAATAGAAGCTTTCGAAATGTGGTGCTACAGAAGAATGCTGAAGATAAGGTGGGTAGACCACGTAACTAATGAGGAGGTATTGAATAGGATTGGGGAGAAGAGAAGTTTGTGGCACAACTTGACTAGAAGAAGGGATCGGTTGGTAGGACATGTTTTGAGACATCAAGGGATCACAAATTTAGCATTGGAGGGCAGCGTGGAGGGTAAAAATCGTAGAGGTAGACCAGGAGATCAATACACTAAGCAGATTCAGAAGGATGTAGGTTGCAGTAGGTACTGGGAGATGAAGAAGCTTGCACAGGATAGAGTAGCATGGAGAGCTGCATCAAACCAGTCTCAGGACTGAAGACCACAACAACAACAACAGAAATACTAATAACTAAGATACCGGTACGAACTTCACTTTCTCATATAAATCTACAAGGTTGAACCATATATGACCATATCTGAGTCAAGTGCGTGCGATACCGATAGCAGCCACTGTGCGGGCCGTTGCCCGTTTCCTGGGTAACCGGTGGACACACTTCCACAAGAGCGAACGAATATTGCACCGAGTGGTAATATGTGCGCCCACAAGGCATACTTTGGGAGAGTTCGCTTATTTGACGCACAGTGTCGGGGCTCGCTGTTGCTGTGGACGTGTTTACGTTCTTGGTGGGTTCATCCCTGGCGCACAAATGGCAGCCTGATCTGAGCACTTTTGGTGCTCGGGTGCCTATCTGTATTCGAGCCCCTACCCACTCAAACACATGACGGACGGGAATCTGTCCTGGGTATTCTTCACATCTAAAAAGTGTTGGAATCCTTAGGGTGAACATCTACCTCCATCATTGCGCAGCGATTTGAATCTGTTAAGCTGGTGTCCGAAGCCCCAGTCATCCTTCTTATATCTCACCCTGCAAGACTGTTTTCTGTCCCTAACATACCACCGAGCGACACATTGCGCGTAAATTAATCGTATATTTTATGGCCGTCTTGTGCATGCATCACAAAGTGGTGTTTACGTATGTTGTTTGCTGAATTAACTTGTTAACTGTGTCAAGCGAGAGGTTGCCACACTTGTTGAAGGTGTGGAGCTAGTTGGTACTCACGCGAGATTCGCGTGCTATCTGGTTACTCTTCTAGTGAGCCGTACTCTTAACAGATTTGTTTCTTTTCCGGTTTGCATTTTGTAGCCTTGTCTGTGGTATAAATTTCATTTATACATATGTGCCTGTGTTTGTAGGAAGTTTACACATTAACTTAATTTCGTATGTAGTAGTGCAGCTTAGGATTATTATTATTATTGTTGTTGTTGTTGTTGTACAAACATGGCAAAGTAACCTGGAAGGGACCCTCGCTGTAAAGTCCTTTGTGTCTGCTATCCGTCGCCTCAGTTGACAACTAATTCAAAACAAAGACTCACTCTGACGTAGCATTCAAGTTTTGAAAGCAGTGTCCAAAAACGGTATCCATCCACATTTATTTAAGCAGCTGACCAGCTAGTTAAATATGTATATTCCTGTTGTAGTTTTGAACGTTTGAGCCACATTTTGGTTGAGCTCGACCCTTTCTGAGGCTGGCTCCATTTTCTGTTGTCACCTATTGTTCTCACTACCTGTGCTATTGACTTGAGAATGTCGTGTTTACTGTTTGTGGTTTACTGTTTATGGCCGTCCAACAGAGTTGTCTGTTATTAATTTTTGTTTATCAACAGCATAGTTTATTTTTTTAAACTTTAATTTGGTGCATGCGTTTTACCTCATTTGTTAATTTAGTGCTAGTTGGCGTTTTACTTAAATAGCTAGATTCTAAGATCCTACTGGAACCACGCATTTTCTATTCCATTTTGATTGTTATTGATATGAGGCTCTAGTTGTAAGCCTAGTTGTACTTGGTCGATGATGGCTATTCCTTTCGGACAAAGGAGCTAAAACAAATCTTTGATAGTACTGTCGTGAGACGTGTTTTAGTTTCTAACTTGTAAGTGCCCGTTGCTGGCTAAATCTGACTTACGATTATATTCTTACCATCAGTGGGCCTCGCTTGTATTCCAGTATGGCATTCTGTGTATTTTAAGTATAGATTTGAGAAACTTATAAATCACCGATGGGTGTAAATATTGTCTTTTCTTTAATTTGTGATTACTATTCATTCGTTTGCCAATAGGTCTTGGCCAGTTTCAAAGTTTTTGATATCTATGTTTTTTTTAAATAAATTTCCGTGAGTGAATGAAGTTGTTATTACGCCTGTGACTATCTGTGATGTTAAAATAACGATACGAACTTCTTCCTAAGTACCTTTTTGGGTGGATAATTGTGTTATTCTTTCACGCCGTCATCGACCTTCCACATTAAGTGTTTATTATTCGTATATTTGATGACCATTAATATTAAAAAAAAACAGTTGTTAAATTTGTATATACTTTCATTATGCCAGCGTCTTACCACTCACGCTACCAGCTTCCTACCGCTTCAAATGGAAGCTACTAATATCGCAGTTTTTACAAAATCAATAATGTTTCCTCCTTAAAATCAGATTAGTAGTTTAGGATATATTAAAATAAATATAACTAAGGATTTAACTGTTTTGGACATGACGCAACTAAGAGAGTATACTTACGGAAGCAGAATAATGAAGAATAGTTTTCGTTTAAAACTGATACTAATCACACCTTCTTACATGTGGTTGGATCGACACACCTACAGGAAGGCAAAGATGTGGCATCCAAAGATAATTCACCAGTAACCTAAGGTAACAGTTCTGCTACTTTTACTGCCAGAACCGTGAAGTAAAAGTACAGCAAATTTGTAAAAAGGGAATTGACTTCCCTTTTTACAAAATCATTCGATTTTAGACTTGCACTTTTCTGTCAATGCTACTGACAGTATAAATGGCAGAACTGTTAGAGCTTGTTAAACAACAACTTCGCGTCCTGAGTTTCATGTCTGGATACACGGCCGCGTTGCAAAATAACTTCAGCAACGGCAAAAACCACAAGGCAGTGTGATCATTAACGCGCACATAAAATTCCATTCCAATCATCACGTGTTCTAAATGCCCACAGTCTACAACAATGCATGTTTCCAGCCACAGCAGCAAGAACTTCATGGCATTTGCTACAACAATGTGAAGTTACAAATTCTCTTGGAACGGTGGAACTTGTAGAAAGACTTCATCTTTGAATATACCTCAGAGAAAAAGATTCCGCCAAATCTGCAGGCCACTTGATAATGGCTTTCACGTCTTATTTGACGACCAGGAAAGAAATGCATGAGCACTTTCCCCGCCATAAGCGGGTAGTGAGCCGGGCATCCATCGTGATAATATCAAATGCATCTACGCACTTCAAGCGATACTTCTTCTACTACAGCCAGTAGGACTTCAATAAGAAACTGTATCTTTCACCCGTTAAGGTTTCTTCAGTGAAGAATGACCAGTTAGTTTCCAATAGTCCACAACAAACATTCACACTTAATTGCATCTGATGATCTACCTTACTCAGGAATTGCGGGTTCTCAGCGGCGGTGGAATGCATTTTCTTACATTAGCTTTCCAAGAAACAGTCGACTGGGAAGAGTTAGGGGATCCAGTGTTATAATCAGGACATAAGATAGCTTTGGATGGCTTAAGATTAAATAAGGTAGATTGAATAGATTACATATCATCGTAATTTCCAAATTCATTGGTGGAACTGTCAAAAAAAAAAAAAAACTATTCACATATGAATGTAGAACGTATAAGACTGTCTGTATACTATTAGACTTTCTGAAAAGCGTCATCCACACAATTCAGCAGACTGCCAGAGCCGACACGCGCAAGGTGTATCACACAGTGAACTTAACAGTTCAGGCAGGAAAGTTGCTGATACAGATAATATGCAGAAGAATATAAACGAAATTGAGGACTTGTTAGATGACGATTAGTTTGCCTTTAGGAAAGCTAAAGTTGCGAGAGAGACAGTCCTCATATTGCGGTTGATAGTGGAAGGAAAAATCAAGACACGTTCGTAGGATTTGCCGACCTGAGAAAAGCGTCAGACAATGTAAAACGTTGCAAGATGTTCGAAATTCCGGGAAAAATAGGGGAAAGATACAGGGAAAGGTGGCTAACATATACAGTGTGTACACGAGTCTAACGGGAAAAATAACAATGGAAGACCAAGAACGAAATGCTCGCATTAAAAATGAGTAATACAGGAACGTGTTCTCCCAACACTACTCTTTCATCTCTACATCGAAGAAGTAATGACGAAAATAAAAGAACAATTTAAGAGTGGAATTGAAATTCAGGGTGAAAGGGTGTTAATGAAACGATTGTTTGATGATATTACTATTCCCTGTGAAATTGAGGAAGGTCTGCGGATTTTGTTAAGTGGAATGAACAATCTGATGAGTACAGAGTATGGATTGAAAATAAATCGATGAAAGACGAAAGTATTGAGAAGTAACAGAAACGAGAAAAGCGATAAACTTAATATGAAGCTGGTGTTCACGAAGCAGTTGCAGTTACGGAATTCTGCCACATGGGCAGCAGAATATCCCACGGTGGACGGAGCAAGGAGAACATTAAAAACCGAGTAGCACTGGCAAGAAAGCCATTCCTGGCCAAGAGAAGTCAAACATAGGGCTTAATTTGAGGAAGAAATTTCTGAGAATGTACGTTTGGCGCACAGCATTGTGTGGTAGCGAAACATGGACTGCCGAAAAATAGAAACAAAAGAGAATCGAATCAGTTCAGATGCTGTGTCACAGAAGACTGTTGAAAATTAGGCGAAGTGGTAAGATAAGGAATGGGAAGAATCTCTGCAGAATCGATGAGGAAAGGAATGTGTGGAACACACTAACAAGAAGAAGGCACATCTGATAGGACCTTTGTTAAAAACGTCTCTGAATAGTTTCTGTGGTATGGGAGGGAGCTGTAGAGGATAAAATCTGTGGAAGACAAAGACTCAAATACTTCTGGCAAATGATTGATGACGTAGATTGCAATGGGTACTCTGAGATAAAAAGGCTGGCAGAGGAGAGGAGTTGGCGGCGAGCTGCTTGAAACCAATCAGAAGATTCACGAAAAAAAAAAAAAAAAGAAAAGGTTTCCATGATCTGTAAAGATAGCTTGATGGGTAAACTGCAGAGACATTATCTTATGTCCTGATTTTGCATCAGTGCCCAGCAGCAGAATTCCACGCCTCTCCTGGAATGGTGTTGGATAATCCGCCGGTGAAACGACATTCCATGGAACAAGTTTGTGTGCCAAATGAGAGCAACACTTGCCTCACTTTTTCCAAATGCACGCGCAAATTTCTCTGGAGCTATCGGATTACGAGTGGCAACTGCCAGAACATTTATTTAGTTCATCCTGTTCGTTGCCTCGTTGCCCCTTATTCTCTGCGTAGTATTCTAATAGCCTTCCAGTAATAAATTTGTGCACTTCCTCTGAATTTTCATTCTTATTGTACACCCTCTGTAGAGATATCTTTGTGGGTACAACCCAGCCAATATCTTCGCGTTTTTTCTGCGTTGTCCTTACACAAGTAGCATATCTAGTTTCTCTTCGTTTGTGCACGAGATTCACTGTTTGTAACCAACCAGCAGTCGACACAAATGAACAAAACAGACAAAATGAAAGCTACGTTTCGTCTGCTCCCCATTTTTACCGAGGGCGTGCTCAATATCAATATCTCCAAATTTTTGTGTGAAAATTATTTTTAAAGGATCAAACGTTATTGACATTCTACATCTTTTTTCATGATTTCTACATATTTATTTCTCTACTTAGTCACCGTCGCAATGTATAAATTTCTCCCAACGAGAGGTAAATTTGCTCACAACGTCGCTATAGTATGGTTGATATTGCTGACTGTGCCATAGCCTCACCTCTGCTTGCACCGATTCATCAGAATCAAAGTCATGAGGACGGCTGTAGGCGTGTCATTTTCTTACAATAGTGAACGGTGGTGGCCCTCAGACCTCCAGCCAAAAAAAAAAAAAAAAAAAAAAAAAAAAGTTCAAGTGTGTGTGATATCCTATGGGACTCAACTGCTAAGGTCATCAGTCCCTAAGCTTAAACACTACTTAACTTAAATTATCCTATGGAGAAACACACCCACCCATGCCCGAGGGAGGACTCGAACCTCCGCCGGGACCAGCCGCACAGTCCATGACTGCATCGCCTGAGACCGCTCGGCTAATCCCGCGCGGCTCCAGTCAAAAGGATGGACATATAAGAAATCTATGTCGGATGGTCGATGACAGTGAACACAAAGCGTTGCATTTTTACAGGCGCCGCAGTGCTTTTGTGTTGCTTGAACTCTTCGAATACGGAACTAGACTGCACCACGCTGTTTGTCACACACTGACATAGTTACGTTACACCCCTCCATTTTACACGCTCCAGTTCGAGGTCGTGTAACGGTAGATGGCTGCAAATACATTATCATGAAGGATAAAGACGCAGAATGTTAACAACGTTTGTTTTATTTAAAAAAACATTAACAGTTTTCACATAAAAGTTTGGGGGCATCACCTTCCATCACGTCATAGTAGCTTAGATACATCACTTTGATTACTAACTGCATCCACAAAGTTGCATGAATTAGGTGGTGATGTATGTAGGCATGCCGAAGACCACGCAGATCAGCCATGACCGACATTAGAAACATAATCCCTTGTTAGCGTGTGAAACTATCTTTTAACTGTTCACTCGCCTTCGCCAGTACTGTCTATGAGATCAGTTTCTGTTTTTTCATGCCGCTGACCAGAAATAATGTTATCAAGTCAGTGGTTTAAGCCAGCAGTGCAAACTACTTATTTCCCCCATTTTATCGGTGATTCTTTTCATTTCAACTGTTCGTTAGCTTACAACAGTGCGTCTGAAGAAAACCATACGCAATTTTTATCGGTTATTATGTATCCTCCTCCACTGTAAACAAGGTCTGGGTCGATTATACATTATAATCTGCCGCCGTTTAATAGAACCGGACAATGTCTGGTGTCTTGACATCTACCCATACTGAAAGCAGTAGCGAAAGAGCACAGAAGGTGTTTGTCCCAGTCCTAAGCTCAGGAAGTAGTGTTTATCGGGAGATATCGGCAAAGGAGCAACACCAATAACAAAATGATAATCGTACGTGATATGTCTTCCATCATACACTGCAAGGTGGCTTGCGAGTATGAATATAGCTGTATTTACTGCAAAGAATTTCGTCTTTCTGACATGTCCATATTGGTCTAACGTATTATTCGCTATGGTGCAGATGTTTCCTTGTTTGAAGAACATCTGTATAATACGGAAGTTAGGATTTTCTAAAACATGAAAGAGAATCTGTCTGTAGCTCCAGCTGAATAAACGATGTGGACGTCCCGGAAGTAAACATTTGTATGTCTCTGACGTGCAAATTACGCGTAGGTAACCGTAAAGCAAAGAAAAAACATCGTGGTATGACCACAACCCTCAAATCAATTTCTATGCGGTACATTTTCAGATAACATGACAAATTACTGACATCCTTATCCCAAGATCAAAGGCAAGGTCAATATCCGAGGCCGCAGACAAAAGTAACTGCAAATATTGTCTCAGTGATTGGATGGGTAAGGAGCGCCGCAGCTTTCAATAGTCGGAATTTTAGCCTTGACAGAGTTCTCTGTAGTCCACTATCCCTGTGTGGGGTGCATCATTAAACGCGTCGTACGTTTCCGTAGCCTTCTTGAAAATACCACCCCTCATTACTTGCTGACTCACGCCAACTACGCTTCACCTAAGGCACATTAATTCGTACTGCTCTGTCTAATGTAAAGAAGTAATTGGCTCCATACACAGAAAGACAGATCAATACTACCGTGGATATATGCTTGACTACCAGCTGAACCTAGTCTCCAATTACGCCACAATCGTCGGGTGAAAAATTACGTGTTCCAGAAAGCAACAACAAAATCAAAATTATTAAAAATGAGAGGTAACGATTAATGTTACACGTCCCTGTTACAGATGATAACACCACAAAGTCACTGAGAGACGCAGAACACTGAATCCAGCATGTCTCGAAATGTGATGCAGATCTGGAACAATGGTAAATTGTTTCTCAATGGGAATGTGTTATCACTATCGATATCACCACTTTGATCCGATGCTGATAGTGGTGTCGCGGGATCTGGTGGACTCAATGTTGTGCACATGCTGAGCCACACACCCCGTGCCTCTGTACAATCAGCGACCTCTACCGTCGCAATATAGGACGGCTGGTGGCAGCTGCTCAGGCTACGCAAACGCCAACTAGTCGCATTTCCGACACCACCGTTCATGTTCATTTAAGGCAACCTCAATGTTCTTGACAATGAGATACAAATTAAGTACATCTTCTGTTTGTTACTTAACTTGCTTGGCAATGATTTCTGCACCTGTCCAGATTTCCTGTGACAACGTCTGCCACATCAGTCTGTAGCCTACCTCTCCCTACAATTCTGTACGAAGTTCTATACCACAGTGAAAACATCATTTGTTCATGCTGAGACCCACAATTGGTCGAACGCTTGTTAATGTGTATGACGTTTCGAAAAACATTTACACCACGCATAAACAGATTTATCATAAATTTTTCGTCGTGTTCTGAGCTTTGTAGGCATACCAGTACACTTATCATAAACCATTTCAACATGAAAAATACGATGAGCAATAACGTCACTGGTATTAACACTCTCTAGACCACCAATTTTCTTAATACCTACAGAACTCATTAATACGATAGAGACGAGCCATTGCCATGATGGTTCAATTCAACATCAATGAGACTAAAATTTAGAATACCACCGAGAAATACAGAGGATCCAGCAAGCACAGTTTGTGAGTCGTATGGTTGGACTTTAATGTTATCTACGGACTTGCAGATTGTAGGCACTGCTTGTCGTATAATCATCCTGTAGTGAGGCATGTTGGCTCTGTTCAAAGCAGTTGCCTGTGCAGTAGGCCGATCCAGACAGATTGCCACCCATTGTCGGTTAGCCTTGTATATTGTTGCATCCTTCAGCCCCTGGTTATTGATGTACAGTCAACGAACTCAGTTGACGCTGGCGATCACATGATGCAGGGGCCCAGCGACGTAGATGCAGACGCAGACTCGAGATGACATGGGGACGGGCAGTGTCTACAATCTACAAGTCCGAGGATAACATTAAAATTAAAGCTAAAGCATCGCGCTGGATCTTCTGTATTTTTCGGTGGTGTTCTGAATTTTAGTCTCGTCAATATCGATTGAACCAAGCGGACTTGTTGGTTCAGTATAGCGTTAGTACGTTTTGTAGGTATAAAGAAAATTGGTGGTCTAGAGACTGCCGTAACCATTTTAAGTCAGCTCCGCTTATCATAATATTGCCGCCCCTCTAAAGGTTGGCTCCGGCTCAGCGTGCTGCTAGAACGACTGCAGCACGCTACCAGGATAAGGCTTTCCGACGCACAAAATTTTGCATCGCTGAGCCCCGGCGTCATGTGATCACAAGGGTCAGCTGATTTCACTGACCGTACATTGATAACCAGGGGCTCAAGGATAAGGCCAATTGACACTGATTGCCGGTCAGTCTGGTTCGTGATGTTGCACAGGCAGCTGCATTGAACAAAGCCTATATGCCTCGCTACAGGATGAGAAGAAGACGAGCGGTGTCTACAACCTATAAGTTCTAGAATAACGTTAAAATTCAAGTCAAACCATATGGCTCCCAAACCGTTCTTACTGAATCCTCTGTACTTGTTGGTGGTATTCTGAACTTTAATTTCATTACTGCCTCTTCTCATAGCCAGTATCAAGACCAATTACGCACATAAAAATGTTTTGCATCACCTCGGTTCCCAGAGTTCCGGAACCTGTACAGAAAATTGGAATGGAGATCAACATAAACACCATTTCCGCCCTTTTTTTGCTCCTGGAAACCAGACATTGCTTATTATACCACCATACAGAGAGATCATCAGAGGTGGTGGTCAAGATTGATGTACACACCGCTACTTGTAATACCCAGTAGCACGTCCTCCTGTATTGAAGCATGCCAGTCTTCGTCGTGGCATACTATTCACAAGTTCATCAAGACACTGTTAGTCCATATTGTCCCATTCCTCAACGGTCATTCGGCGTAGATCCCTCAGGGTGGTTGGTGGGTCACGACGTCCATCGACAACCCTTTCCAATCTCTCCCAGGCATGTTCGATAGGGTTCATGTCTGGAGAACGTGCTGGCCACTCAAGTCAAGCAATGTCGTTATCCTGAAGGAAGTCATTAACATGACGTGCACAACGGGGGCGCGAATTATCGTCCATGAAGACGAGTACCTCGCCAATGTCCTGCCGATATGGTTACATTATCACTCGGAGGATGGCATTCACGTATCGTACAGCCGTTATGGCTCCTTCCATGACCACCAGCTGCGTACGTCGGCCCCACATAATGCCACCACAAAACGGCAGGGAACCTCCACCTGGCTGCATTTGCTGGACAGTGTGTCTAAGGCGTGTAGCCTGACCAGGTTGCCTCCAAACACCGACGATTGTCTGGTTGAAGGCATATGCATCACTCATCGGCTCATGGAAGAGAACGTGATGCCAAGCCTGAGCGATCCATTCGGCATGTTGTTGGGCCCATCTGTACAGCGCAGCATGGTGTAGTGTTTGTAAAGGTTGTGACGTCTCCTGGCAAGACCTTTACAAAATCGTTAGAGTATATATATAAAAAATTATCCGTATTATTATTATTTCATTACTGTATGAATGATTGTAGATTATGTATAACAGGAAATAAGAATTTTTCATTTTTGTATTTGTGCAATATTTGTGTATTTATATTTCACAAATAACGTCTGTGGTCGGCGAATGTATGTATCGAAGCAGACAATGATAATTCAAAGAGAACAAAGATGCTTATTGAATTGCCTATAAATAGTTGATGTTAAAACATTACTCTCTCTGTCTTCCTGTAACCGTTAAAGTTGTAAGAGCCTATGACGCTCGCTTGAATGCGTACGTAACCTTCGTTTGTCCATTGATCGAGAAAGACGCCATTGGAGGTTGATATTTGTAAAAGGTGTGTACTTTCAATTTATGTTGATTTTTTGAATATATAAATTGTAAAAATTATTACCTTTAATAATTTATTGCTAGCTTGCCCAAGATTTCATTCTATATTCTTAGCAGTTTTCAGAATATCAGGAATTTTTCATGACGCAGAGCCGCGTAGCCATCGCGGTAGCCGCTGCCGCGGCAAATTCGAATTAAAAGAATGAATGCAGTATTCGCGCAATTAGCGGGCAGGTAACGGTACATTAAAATTATCTCTTTCAGCTTCTTGGAAACTTCAGAGGGAAGTTGTGGATTTTATTATGTCATTTTCTGGTGGACATGGGCAGCTGCTGTTACATTATCAGTTACGTACATAATTCATGAGTGATAAAATTTTACTTGTGTGTGATCAAAGACTGCTGTGCAAAACCTACTCTGGCTAATGACATAATAATCAAATTTCATTTTCTTTTTTAGTTTCATGCTCTTATGTTAGTCGTGCCAGTTAATAGCCTTCATATATTAAAAAATCCACTGCAGCTTTTACGCTTAGTGAACATAAAATACTGTAACTTCCGTACAGGTAATAGGAGCAGTTTTCAGTGCGTTCAAGAGATGCAAGTAGCAAAGGGCATTTTTTTATTAGTTACAGTAATGATACCATGTTCCATATTTAACAACCCAGATCAGTGTTATACAAAAATAGTTTGCGAATTAAAGATCGTACGTCCACAGCAGGAAATCTTTCAGTGTTGTGCGTATCCCCACATAATAGGTCAAAGTGCATAAAGTTAAAATATTTTCAACTCTAGAAACTAATAGTGAAAATCGTAATCTGTCGTGCTCGCAACAACAAACAATATAAAATTAATTAAAATATTATACCATATAAACTACAAGTAAAGTAAAAAGCGTGTGCGGTGGGGATTACGCGACAAGGTGGACCTCGCCATGGACGTCGGGAGTGAAGTCGCGCATCATGCAGCCTACTGCGCACAGCTTCAGTCGTAACAAGCATTATTCAACATGGTGACGTTGCTGTCAGGGTTCATCCGGGCCATAATCCGTAGGAAGTGGTCATCCACTGCATTACCAGCCCTTGGGCGGCCTGAGCGAGGGATGTCATCGACAGTTTCTGTCTCTCCATATCTCCTCCATGTCCTAACAACATCACTTTGGTTCACTCCGAGACGCCTGGACACTTCCCTTGTTGAGAGCCCTTCCTGGCATAAAGTAAGGGACTGTGTCTGTGATACAATATCCACAGTCAACATCTATCTCCAGGATTTCTGGGAATCAGGGTGATACAAAACTTATCTTAATGTGTGTATAATGATAAGTATCAGATTAAAGTATACTGATCAATAAACAAGCCTAAGAGGGTTTAGCCACTATACAGAATTGAACACTCTGCTGAGTAACAGTATAGAGAAACTACATAACGTGGCCTGCAAGAACCTTACGTACGCACCATATTGAGTCAGTATATGTTGTAATAATCACTATCTTGATGCTGAAAAATTTTGTATAATTAATCACTTGCAAAATCGTGTCTTCGCATTTCTTCGCTCAAAAATGTGTCACGTATTACTATATATCTGAAATAGGTGTGTAAGTGACTAAATTATCCACACAAGTTTAACTTTGTTTCCTGCTATTCACTTCTCCTTTACGCTTTATTGCAGTGGCTCTCTGTTTCCACACAACAAGCTACAAGGGAAATAATTTCCTGTGCGGCGGAAACCAGTCAAAAATAACTGCCTGCGGGAACGGGATCGTGCTACAGCGTTAGATTGAATCGCGGTGCTGTTTGTTTACTGTGCGTGGAATGGGACCAAGTAAACAGTACGGTGAAAAGGAAACTGTATTGTTTCCCCACATCGGCTCCCAGGTTCGCCACAGAATTCAAATTAGTCCGTTCATACCGACGTTTCTACCACAGTCGTACATCGTAATACTCTTTCGCCAGATAATCTGAAACAGGTCACGCAATCACTAATAAAATTACCATGACAACTGAAGTGGAATTTTGCTTTACCATGAAGATTTAGGTGCTGCCTCATTTTCCCAACAAAACTTTCAGAATAATTAATAAAACATCACGTAGAATGCTTTGAACTAATCCTATGAGACTACTGCCACACAAGTGCAACAATGTTGCGGTTAATCATGGGGCTGGGCGATCTGCTCCTGAACTGATTCATAGGGCTAGAGCTTTCAATGGAGTGAGCGACTGGTGACGTCGAAAAATGGAGTGGTGGTTTCTCAGATTCAGAACTTCTCTCCAGTGACGACCATGAATGGAATAAAGATTCTGCTTCAGGCATCTGCAACGCTCTTCCTCACAACATACTGAACTGGTCACAAAGCTACAGAAGCTGTAGTAAAATTATGCTTTAGGTAGTCAATATGTGCGGTTATGTTTATATACTGTACTGCTGGGAGCAGCTTGGTCTCTCACGAAAAGAACAAAAACTGAAGAAAGGTCAGTTCTTTAGGACAATGCATTAATTCAAGTATTACATTGTAAACTTTTAGGGTTCTGTACTTCAGTTGGTAAAAACAAAACTGTTGCAGGATCACTTCTGTCTGACTGTTAAAACCCCCTTTGCCTAGAAAAAGGTAGCCGTATCAAGTTGAAATTCACGTGACACACTAAGTCTACAGTCCATTTGGGGTGGAAGGAATTGAAGCTTGTAAGTCAATCCGCTCAAAAGATACAGCCATTTGTGTCGCATATTTTGATACTCGAAAAATCACTCATCAAAAGCTATATGGTGCTTCCCGTTTACCTAGAATCATGAAATTTTCCAAGAGAAAAGGTTTTACAGTAGAAGAAAAGGAAAAAAATCCCAAAATTGTGAAATTACATTACACGAAATAAGTCTTTTCTTTTCTGACTGATTGTCCATCTGTCCATCTGTCTGTCAGGCCCCCGTTTTCTCAGGAACAGGTAGCTGTATCAATTTGAAATTAACGCCACATATTAAGATCTATGGTCCCTTGGGAGTTAAGGGAATTGAAGCTTCGAACTCAATGCATTCAGAACATATTGCAATAATTATGAAAATTCCACCTCGACTGCACAAACTACCTGGTGTTTACCTAGGTTTCAGCGTGGGTTCAAATGGTTCAAATGGCTCTGAGCACTACGGGACTCAACTTCTGAGGTCATTAGTCCCCTAGAACTTAGAACTAGTTAAACCTAACTAACCTAAGGACATCACAAACATCCATGCCCGAGGCAGGATTCGAACCTGCGACCGTAGCGGTCTTGCGGTTCCAGACTGCAGCGCCTTTAACCGCACGGCCACTTCGGCCGGCTTCAGCGTGGGTAACCACGCCTTCTTCAGAACAAATATAAAACAGCTTGCCTAAATAGGCATAGTCAAAGGCTGAAACACCTACAGCGGCAAGACCCCATAAATTTTTTTTTGCTATGCCTATTTCGGCAAGCTGTTTTATATTTGTTCTGAAGAAGGCATGGATAACCACGCTGAAACCTAGGTAAACACCAGGTAGTTTGTGCAATCGAGGCGGAATTTTCATAATTATTTCGGTACTTACGATTGCTGACGCGCTGCAATGCTTAAAGCTCTTAGAACATATTGCCATTTATTTACCGTATTTTCTTACCAGAACTTTCTCTCATCAAAATCTGTATTGTACTTCCCGTTGACCTAGATCTTGAAAGATAGCAAGAAGCAGATTTTACAGTAAACTAACAGAGGAAGTCGTGAAATTGTGAACTTAATTATATCCCACGAAAAAAAATGTCTTTTGTTATCCAACCGTCTGTCTGTCCTTCAGTCTGTTAAAATCTCTTTTCCTCAGAACAGATAGATGTATCAAGTGGAAATTTATGTCACATGCTAATATCAATCATCACTCGTTCTTCTAAAAACGTTGAGCTTCTAGGTCAATATAACCAAAAAACTGGTTGTTGTATGACATATTTTCATACCCACATATTCACTCATTAAAACTTAGTGGGTTGATATAGAATAATGAAATTTGCCAAGAAGCAATGTTTCACGTAACAAGTAACGAAAAAAATCAGAAGATAGTTAATTTTTAATTATATAACACAAAAAAAGAAAAATGATCTGACCTCAACCTTGAAACTAAAGGAATCAGTAGTGCAACAAACACACTCTCTTGGTCGCATGGTAAAAGCGAAATTTTTTCTAGCAATCGCTCTTGGTTAACTAAGGACAGTTAACTTCCAAATCACCTGTTACGAGCCTGACGTCTGAGATCCGTGGCGCCATTGAGTTAGTAGACCGTTTTGTCTGGCGCCACTGGCTCAGATAAATATCGACATCCCTCTTGCGGCCCCATTGCCAATATCTATAAGGTAGAGTTGGTATCTCTGGGGTTGTGTCCTTAGAAGGTCTTTGGTTGCCGATATATTTATGCAAGGTTCGCTTGCCTGAGAGAGGCACAAAGTTAGGGGGATCGGCGGTAGCGTCGCGACAAGAGGTGGTCACGAGGTCCGAGAGGCCGAAGCCACAAGCTGCACAAGGAGGGCCCGCGTAGAGCGAAGATACCGGAGTACTTCACCGGGGTCAGCGTCGACTACAAGCAGCAGGCCAACATCCCGTCGGTTGGTAGGCAACATTCGTATCGGACGACCGCTCGTGGTGTGGCTGCCCTCTTCTACCTGGCTTTCATCGGCACCACCCAATAACCACTGCGACGCACTGTGGATCCATGGAACTGCCTGCGGATAAAGGGGAATATCATTCTGTAATCCTCATGGTGATTTTTGTCATTGTCTACCGGCCCTCCTTATCATTTTCTGGTTTGTACCCGACTCTGAGACTTTTACTCGGTCGGCTCTTTGGTCTTAAATATAGGCCTTAGTATTGTACTAAGACACTAGTGGTCGTTAGAAAATTTTTCCCAATGTCATTTTGCCTTTCCTTTCTGGTTTGTACCGGTTCATTAATGTTCTAATGAATTAGCTCTTGGTCGTAAATACAGCCGCAACTATTTTGTACTAAGGCACAAGTTGCCGTTAAACAAAAGAGGGACCTTGTGGTTAGATTTGGATGTTAACCGGTTCTATTCTTTGATTGTAATTGGATTTCTTAGTATTAGTTTTAATCTGAGCAACCTGTTGTACTGAGCTGTTCATTGCTGTGTTTGAAAGACCGGGTCATTATTAATGTACTGGGTGATCAAAAAGTCAGTATAAATTTGAAAACTTAATAAACCACAGAATAATGTAGATAGAGAGGTAAAAATTGACACATTTGCTTGGAATGAGATGGGGTTTTATTAGAACCAAAGAAAAAAACACCCCATATTGCTAGAAGCGTGAAAGATCTCTTGCGCGCGTCGTTTGATGATGATCGTGTACTTCCCAGGACCCCAGACCTCATTCCGTGCGATTATAGGCTTTGGGGTTACCTGAAGTCGCAAGTGCATCGTGATCGACCGACATCTCTAGGGATCCTGAAAGACAACTTCCTACGCCAATGCCTCACCATAACTCCGTATATGCTTTACAGAGCTGTTCACAACATTATTCCTCGACTACAGATAGTTTTGAGGAATGATGGTGGACAAATTGAGCATTTCCTGTGAAGAACATTATCTTTGCTTTGTCTTACTTTATTATGCTAATTATTGCTATTCTGATCAGATGAAGCGCCATCTGTCGGACATTTTTTGAACTTTTGTATTTTTTTGGTTCTAATAAAACCCCATGTCATTCCAAGCATGTATGTCAATTTGTACCTCTCTCTCTACATTATTCCGTGCTCTATTCAGTTTTCAAATTTATACTGATTTCTTGATCACCCGGTATTTTAGCTGGATCTTGTTGATCCGACGAATGATTTCTCTTGTAATAAGTGTTTACAAGTAACGTGTTAAGACGTTCCTTCAGAACGGTCTTAATAACTGACAATCAGTTTAACTTTGAAATTAGTAACAGCCAACTGTCACCAGGGCTTTACTCAAATTAAATAGTCAGAAGGGACGAGTTGGGATCCAGTCGCACTTTCGTTGTCGATTGAAATTACGAGGTTGGGTGCTTTGAAGTAAACCTTATCATTGTCATATTGTTTCCTTAGCTTTAAGCACAGGTTGCGCATCTTAACCCCGAACCTCTCAACATACAGCTTTCAAATTAAATATTACATCATCTGTTGGTGAAATGGTTCAAGTAGCTCTGAGCACTATAGGTCTTAACATCTGAGGTGATCAGTCCCCTAGAAGTTAGAACCACTTAAACCTAACTAACCTTAGGACATCACACACATCCATGCCCGAGGCAGGATTCGAACCTGCGACGGTAGCGGTCGCGCGGTTCCAGACTGAAGCGCCTAGAACCGCTCTGCTACACCGGCCAGCCATTAGTTGGTGAGTAGCAGCATCAGTCTTGTCATCAATGGTGCTTATATAGTTTTCACGTGTTGCAGAAGGGCCTTTAATAAGACAGACTGTGTCCAGCGCAGTAGTAAACACCACTGTTTCACTCAATAACGTGCGGGCTACAGGTCGGGCCGTCTTGTAATCATTGTCATATTGTTTGCTGTATTGCAATACAGGACTTCAGATTTCTTTTGCAAATCTTACTGAACTTAGGTTTGAGATCAAAGGAATTTTGCAAATTAGTTCACTTTGTTAAAGAAGATTTTATGGTTGTATCTTGTTAAATAAACAGGTTGTGAGAAAAGAAAGTTATATTGATAGGTCCTCCCTAGTTTTCCTTAATTCCAGTAAGTACCACATATCAGTCTGACCTTTAACATTACAGCCCAGTCAGGCTGAAAGGGAAATTACTGATGTTATAATAATGGTTGACCCTCCCCTGAATGACTCTACATCGCAGTTACGTTACTGAACCGATATCTTGCCAGTATCAATCTTGATAACACCCAAAAACTGTCGACATTCTCGATTACCAGAGTGGATCAACTCTCCACACATTTAATTAAGTTTGTGTGGGACCTTCAAAAAGTCCTGCTCACATCAGGAGAACTTTTATTTCTATTTTTGATTTGGAGAACTTTGCAAGGATTTGCTGCACTGGGCCTTGCAACACTTTAACCCAAAAGTATAGTGGGGAGCATGTGTCAACTCATTTGTTGGGAGCCAGTGAGCTGCATGGAACAAACAGGCTTCCATGAATGGGGGAGCTGGTGAGCTAGGTTTCTTTTAACCTCTCATTGCTCATTTACGTCTCGTGACTCCACACAGAGTGGATCACAGGTGACATAGATCCAAGCGGCTGCTAACTGTTCACTGCTCGTCCATTGCTGATGACTTGGCATGAGCAGATCGCAAGGCAACTGAAAGTCACCTCAATCTTTGCGCTCTTGACTCACTCACTGATTCAGCTACTGACGCTTGTGGCTCATTCAGTGATTCAGGTCAAAATGCTCTTTGCTTGTTCACTAATCCAGCTCACGTTTAATCGGATTCCTTCCTCACTCAGCTCCCTTCATCCGAATTCAGCTCTCCATGGACATCGCCCAGTAAAATATTAATGAAAAGTCTGTTACACTATTAAATTTTACACACATATTAGTAAATGTATAGATTACAGAATACACTGCATGTACATTGTTTCCCCTTTCTAGTTTTTGAAATTTAAAAATTGCATCATAATAGTGATTTGTTTTCCCTTTTAATGTATTTTCAATGCTACTGGACATACGCCTATCACATCGCCTTCTCTACGAAGAATTTCAAGTGATAGATGCTGTTTTACCAAACAGTATCAACAAAGAATGTGCTGTTACTGTCAGCAGGTAACATCAAGTTCTTTTGACGAATTAAACCTAAAAAGACGGCCAACATTTCCCATGAATCGTCTTCAGTGTTTGCTTTCACATGTGATGAATCATATGTACCCTGCCAGCAATTTTCCTTTGGTTCCTGATCAGATCTAGATTTATTTTGCTTTCATCATGACCTTCTCCCACACATGCAACAATCCATAAGTAAATCTGCTGCGTTATGAACCCAGTCACGTTAAATGCAGTTATTGCATCAGGTATACGACATATTAAAAAAACAATAAATGTGCTTCTGCCAATGTCTAATTTACCACAAATATAGGCCTAACTAATGCTAGTCAGCGCAATGATTAGATGACTGAATTAAAGTTGCGTCATCTAGACTGTGTAAAAATAAGTCGCTTATTCTAGAGCACTTCCAATCTAAAGGAAGAAGGACTGCAAGAAATATTTCATATTGGTGAAAAGTAGATTTCATCATATATAATGTCAACTATAAAATCGCTGGAATAATAATGGATGATGATTCAAACTTGAAATCAGCTGCCATGATTTAGAACTTACCACAGATCTCAGGCTTTACACATAACTTAAATCTCTTTATGCAACTCGTAATGCAAACTTTAATAGCGAAAAATGTTCATGATGTCAAAATAGTAATTATGTTTTTCGGAAAGAGTCAATTTACTGTAAGAAAAACCTGCTGAAATACAAGAAAATGACCATCATTGATATACTTCCTTCTTAACAGTCGTAAACTTCACTATTTCGAAAGTGTTTGATGGTACCACCAGTCAAATCTTGCAGGGATTTGCAAACTAGACAAATATTGAGTTGAGGTACGTGGTTGACGCACCTCTCCATGCTACTCTATCCTATGCAAGCCCCTTCATCTGTGAATAACTGCTGCAACCTACATCGTTCTGAATCTGCTTAGTCTATTCACCTCTTGGTCTCCCTCTGCGATTTGTACGCTGCACACCTCCCTCCAGTGCTAAATTGGTGATCTCTTGACGCCTCAGAACATCTCTTACCAACCGACACCTTCGTCTAGTCAAGTTGTGCCACAAATTCCTCTTCTCCCCAGGTCTGTTCAGTATCTCCCCGTCAGTTATATGATCTACCCATCTAATCTTCAGAATTCTTCTGAAGCACCACATTTCAAAAGATTCTATTTTCTTCTTGTCTAAATTATTTATCGTCCGCATTTCAGTTCCAAACGTGGTTACACTCCATACAACTACTTTCTGAAAATAACTTCCTGACACATAAATACATACTGCATGCTAACAAATTTCTCTTCTTTAGAAATGCTTTTCTGCTTAGCAAGTCTACATTTAATATCCTCTCTACTTCTGCCATTATCAGTTATTTTGCTGCCCAAATAGCAAAATTCACCTACTACATTAAGTGTCTCATTTGCTAATCTAATGCCATCAGCATCACCTGAGTTAATTCGACTACATTCCATTATCCTCGTTTTGCTTTTGTTGATGTTCATCTCTTATCGACCTTCCAAGAGACTGTCCATTCCGTTCAGCTGCTCTTCCAGGTCCTTTGCTATCTCTGACACAATTACAATGTCATCGCAAAAGCTCAAAGTTTTTGTTTCTTCTTCATGGATTTTAATTCCTGTTCCAAATTTTTCTTTTTTTCCTTTACTGCTTGCTCTATACACAGATTGAATAACATCGGGGATAGGCTACAACCCTGTCCCACTTCCTTCTCAACCACTACTTTCACATCATGCTCCCCGACTCTTATTGCTGTTATCTGTTTTTTTTTTTTTTTTTAGTAGTTCTGTTTTACACCCGCTCCTTTCAAAGAGATTTCCATTCAACACTGTCAAAAGCTTTCTCCAAGCCTACAAATGCTATAATCTTAGGTTTCTCTTTCCTTAACTTATCTTCTACGACAAGTCGTCACGTCAGTATTACCTCGCGTCTTCGTACATTTAGTCGGAATCCAGAGCGATCTTCCCAAGCTCGGTTTCTACCACTTTTTCCGTCCTGGTGTAAAGAATTCGTGTCAGTATTTTGCAACAGTGACTTACTAACCTGACAGTTTGGTAATTTTCACACCTGTCAACATCTCCTTCCTTTAGGATTGGAATTATTATATTCTTCTTGAAGTTTGAGGGTACTTCGCCTGTCTCTTACATCTTACTCACCAGATGGAAGAGTTTCGTCATGGCTGTCTCCCCCAAGGCTATCAGTAGTTCTAATGGAATGTTATCTACTCCGGAAACCTTGTTTCGACTTAGGTCATTCAGTGCTCTGTCGAGTTCTTCACCCAGTATCATATATCCCATTTCATCTTCATTTACGTCCTCCATTTCCACTACACTGCGTATTGTACATCGTCCTTTTACAGCAGCACTGGTTTTCCATCTGAGCTCCTGATAATTGTACAGGTGGTTCTATTTTCACCAGAGGTCTCTTTAATTGTACTGTAGATAGCATCTTTCTCACCCTAGTGATATATGGTTGCACATCCTTACATCTCTAACCAATCCCACTTAGTCATTTTGCACTTCCTGTGGATCTCACTTTTTAGACTTTGTATCCCTTTTCGCCTGTTTCATTTACTGCATTTTTATATTTTCTTCTTTTAGCAATTAAATTCAGCATCTCTTCTGTTATCCAAGAATTTCTACTAGCCCACATCGTTTTACCTACTTGGTCCTCTGCCGCCTTCACTGTTTCATCTATCAATACTATTCATTCTTCTTCAACCATATTGCTATCCCTTATTCTTGTATTTTTGTCAGTCGTTCGTTGATTCTCCCTCTAAAGATCCCTACAACCTCTGGTTCTTTCAGTTTATCCAAGTCCCATCTCCTTAAATATATAACGTTTTGCAGTTTCTTCAGTTTTAATCTACAGTTCATAACCAATAAATTATGTTCAGAGTCCACATTTGACCCTGAAAATGTCTTATAATTTAAAACATAATTCTTGAATCTCTGTCTTACAATTACATAATCTATCCGAGACCTTTATGCGTCTCCAGGCCTCCTCCACAGACACATCCTTCTTTCATGATTCGTAAACCAGGTGTTGAATTTTACCAGGTGGCTTCCTTCTTCGTTTCTTACCCCCAGTCCGTAGTCACCTCTTACTTTTCCTTCTCTTAATTTTCGGATACCAGTCCCCAATAACTATTAAATTTTCGTCTCCCTAAACTATCTGAATAATTTATTTTATTGCATCATCCATTTCTTCAATCTCTCCATCATCTGCGGAGCTAGATGGCATATAAACTTGTACTACTCTGGTAGGCGTGGGCTTCGTGTCTGTGTTGGTTACAATAATGAGTTAAGTATGCTGTTCGTAGTAGCTTACCTGCGTTCCAATTTTTTTACTCGTTATTAAACCTACTCCTGCATTACACTTATTTGATTTTGTATTTATAACCCTGTATATACCTGACGAAACGTCTTGTTCCTCCCGTCCCTACATTTGTCTACATATGTCTTGTACCTATATAAGTCTTGTATCTCTATTTGAGTAATATTTGTCTAGAATTAGTGATTCCTTTCATTTACGGGAATGCAGATAACTAAGGTACCGACCGAATCACCAGCTCGTTCTGAAAGATTACGTATCATAAGCACGTCAGTATCTTGCGTAGCATATCGTTTCAAAATGAAGACAGATTAGCTCGAAGATGAGAAACCAACTCAGTTCGAGTAAAACGGTCGAAATGAGAAAATGTAAACGTAAACCACTCATATGTTATCCATTTGACCTGTTCCTACAGGCCAACAGCTGTCTGCAAGGCAATACAAAGCTCCAATTTTGATCGTAGGTCATGTCATCAGCCTGTCGCCAGTCCCTCCAGTCGTTCTCGTCAGTAGATGGATCCTGACGCTGCCACTGTTCCTTATTCAAGTAACATCTCATTGGGCCTCACGAGACTCAGTGGATACAGTTACAGATCCAGCTACCTCAGCAAAAACCGAAGAAGTACCAGATATCAAACCCAGACACTTCCGCACCGAAGACAGTGATGCTAACCATCATCTATGGAGGCGATCCTATTCATTGAATTTTGTTTATGTAATGTAAAATTGTTTAGTTCTTTTCTCTTAGGAAAACATATTGCCATGTTAACGGTGGATGATAGCTGTAGATCATTTCAGAGGATATGAATTGGAATTTTGTGTTTCCTTTTAAATTATATTTTGCTACCAACAATGATAAAAATATGTAACAAGGATAAATATTATTTATATAAATTTCCAGCTTGAAAAAATATTCAGTGTTTTGTTGCAGTATTTATAGTGCATGACTTCCTGGAAATCGACATGGCATGTAACGAAAAATTATTAGTTCTCTTTCTGTATTCTCCATAATGGGTTAAAATAAGGTGAAAATACAGGTACAGTGACGCTGAATTAAAAAGTGGAAACACCTCCCTTTCATTTACCTTAGTAAAATGTGTGTGTGGCCATTACAGGCCTGGAGACTTCACTTGCGATGTCGGCTCCCTGACATAACGTCGATGTTGGTGAAATGATGATGACTAGACACAAATACACACACACACACACACACACACACACACACACACACACACAGACACGACCCTGAGCAGACAGTCCCGGGTCCAGTTGGGAAATGAACCAGGAGCCCTGTGATCAGGAGTCACCAATGCGAACCACAAGGGCAATTAGCTGCTGGCATTTCTTTTAATAAATTACTGGGGAGTGGTGAGAAATGCAAAGCTGCTAGTTCATTGCAGTAAGTGACCAGACCTGATCCGAATCATGAAAAGAGCGGTTATGCCCTTCACAAGTATATCAATGCTGCACATTTTATGGGCCCTGCACCGGCTGCCTACATTTTTGTGGGGAAGAGGAGGAAGAGCTATCCGTTTGTGATAGAAAACAATAACTCAGTACAAGATTACGTGTGCGTGACAGCACAGCAATTTTAAAACACAAAAAATGATAGGTCATTAACGTAAGATAACTTAAACGTTTGAAGTGCGCAGACGATGTAATTTTATTTTACTGAATCACACTCTATATTTTACAAACTGTGTTCCGTTTTGGTATGCTCGGCTTTTTTACGAACTAGCACCACAACATCGTCGGCACAGGTTGTTTGCTTTACAGTGTCATTTGTTAGGTGACCGTCTACAGATGCCACATAATTTGAAAGAAGTATATTTTAGCCACCAGCTGTCAATTGTATGTTTAAAAATGGCTCTGATCACTATGCGACTTAACTTCTGAGGTCATCAGTCGCCTAGAACTTAGAACTAATTAAACCTAACTAACCGAAGGACATCACACACATCCATGCCCGAGGCAGGATTCGAACCTGCGACCGTAGAGGTCGCTCGGCTCCAGACTGTAGCGCCTAGAACCGCACGGCCACTCCGGCCGGCAAAGGTATGTTTATTCCGTAGCATAAAAACCTGCTGTAAAGAAAACTGTAACAATAGAAACTGATAGAGAATAAATATACAATTGTACAGCTGTTGGCACAAATATGCTTCTTTCAAATGGTTCAAATGGCTCTGAGCACTATGGGACTTAACATGTGAGGTCATCAGTCCCCTAGAACGTAGAACTACTTAAACCTAACTAACCTAAGGACATCACACACATCCATGCCCGAAGCAGGATTCGAACCTGCGACCGTAGCAGTCTCGCGGTTCCGGACTGAAGCGCATAGAACCGCTCGGCCACCGAGGCCGACCGCTTCTTTCAAAAAGCTCACCTAAAAGTTGATAGTTGGTACACCTTCCCACCAAACAACATATTCCGCTCAACGAAATTCAGGCAACCAGAATGCTCTCCAATTTCTGAAATTCCTTCGAGTGAATAAAGGTTAGTGATCATCTAGCTCAATTCGTGCTGTTTCTGTGGTGTTGGTTTGTGTTACATCATCTAATTTTGAATTCAAGCAACATTTGTCTTTAAAGTACATTTGTCTACCATATTTCATTTGTTGTTGAAGCCATTCAAATATCACATTGTTGCCAATCTCTGCTGTCGAATTTTGTAATTCAGGTTTGCACCTTCTAACGCCAAACATTACGTAAATCAGGCACTTTCTATCTTGTGTATCTTGGCGGTTTACTGTATGACACACAATTGTAGTATGTTCTGCAAAATTATGTTCTGTCCGAAGATCTGAACTTTCTAATCCAACACATTTTACACCTTATGTGAGCTGTAATAATTTACAGTCATTTACGAGACAGTGTGCTCAACGTCAGTCTCTGCAACGGCCAGGAACAGCGTCAGTAATTCGGGTGCTGAGAAAATCTAGAACTGTGCTTACCTCGCTTTTCCCAGAAGCGTAAATCTGGAGGTACACGGACCATGCTTCTCTAACGTCAACGTTGAGGGCGCAGAGCCCAATGTGCTGCTGAACGCTCACAAGGGAAACTCCCATCGTACCCTCCCAGATTTAAAGTTAACGTGGCCCAGTGGATACCACGTTAAAAACTAAATTCATATCAAGCATGAAAACAGGAAGAAGGTGTTCCGAATTGTGGGAAAGGAAACAAAGCAGAAACAGTGAACAGTCTATGTTCAAGATGTGCAGCATAGAGCGATTTTTGGCAGCCACGGTGTTGTGGTTGTTATGGACAAGATGTTGGACGCCAAAGCGGGAGGTCCATGAACGTATTTCTCATATGCCTCATTTTTTCAAAAAAATATGGGCTGTCTACATCTACATCTACATCCATACTCCACAAGCCACCAGACGGTGTGTGGCGGAGGGTACCCTGAGTACCTCTATCGGTTCTCCCTTCTATTCCAGTCTCGTATTGTTCGTGGAAAGAAGGATTGTCGGTATGCTTCTGTGTGGGCTCTAATCTCTCTGATTTTATCCTCATGGTCTCTTCGCGAGATATACCTAGAAGGGAGCTATATACTGCTTGACTCTTCGGTGAAGGTATGTTCTCGAAATTTTAACAAAAGCTCGTACCGAGCTACTGAGCGTCTCTCCTGCGGGGTCGTCCACTGGAGTTTATCTATCATCTCCGTAACGCTTTCGCGATTACTAAATGATCCTGTATCGAAGCGCGCTGCTCTCCGCTGGATCTTCTCTATCTCTTATATCAACCCTATCTGGTATGGATCCCACACTACTGAGCAGTATTCAAGCAGTGGGCGAACAAGCGTACTGTAACCTACTTCCTTTGTTTTCGGATTGCATTTCCTTAGGATTCTTCCAATGAATCTAAGTCTGGCATCTGATTTACCGACGATCAACATTATATGATCATTCCATTTTAAATCATTCCTAATGCGTACTCCCAGATAATTTATGGAATTAACTGCTTCCAGTTGCTGACCTGCTATTTTGTAGCTAAATGATAAGGGATCTATCTTTATATGTATTCGCAGCACATTACACTTGTCTACATTGAGATTCAATTGCCATTCCCTGCACCATGCGTCAATTCGCTGCAGATCATCCTGCATTTCAGTACAATTTTCCATTGTTACAACCTCTCGATACACCACAGCATCAGCTGCAAAAAGCCTCAGTGAACTTCCGATGTCATCCACCTGGTCATTTATGTATATTGTGAATATGTTCTCCTTCTGTAACCTCGGCAATTGTTATAGTATACATTAGCTATAGAATATGAGTCATGTGGTAAAAATATATTACCGTCGCAAACAAATATGATGAATGGTAGTAGGCGAGATGGCGCATAGACCTTTCTCAGAAATCTAAACAACAAATAAGCAGGTTGAACTGTTACACAAAGGAATTCAAGAATCAAAAACCATCAAAAAGGGACGCAAGAGTCATGAAAAGTGGTACTTGAATAGAACAAATAGGGGATATATAATTCTCGAGGTTCCTTCGTTACACATCGCTGTTGCAAACGGGCGTAACACCACCACACAGACACAAATTTGAATACAGCGAACAGACACGTCGATGATCGGACGAACAGTTCATTGTTGTTGTTGTTGTGGTCTTCAGTCCAGAGACTGGTTTGATGCAGCTCTCTAACATAACAGTTCATAATTTTGTAAAAGGAAATGGTTCTGGTGGAAGATCCGAACACGTATCGCTCCATGCCGCAAACCTGGAGCTTGGACAGTCCACTATCTCTATTTTTCTTTTTTTTCTCAGTTCAGCATGCCTTCTCCCTGTTTTCATCCATGATCCGTGTTCAGTTTTCGACAGGCTATCCACTGGGTCATTCAGCACTGACTGTGAGGGGGATGCAATGAGGAGTTTCCCTAGTCAGAAACGATGTGACTTCTGCGAACTGAACATTGCCTCAGCATGTTATACGCTATCGGAGCTCGCTCATTTTACTTGATCATTATTTCTACTCAGTAGCAGAATCATTACAACATGTGAAATACTACACCTGAAACAAGAAGGTACTAGCTATCGTACAGCAAGTAGTATTAGCTGTCTTGTAGATAAAGTCAATCGAAGAAACTCACTCCACAGAAGGAACGCACTTATATTTATATGACAACTAATATTATCGAGTATACTTCTATTAAACTAATAAGAAAGTATCAGAATCAATTAAAAACGCTAAAATTGTTTAGTATCAGTGAGACGCGAACACTCAACGCATCACCTATTTTTTCTCAATTCTGTGACTCTAGTCTACACCGAGAATGAATATGTCTTACCATACTTTGTACTTTACCGTCTCCCGTAAGATTTATCTTAGGTATGTTAGTAACATACATGTAGGCTCGCACTGAAGCAAATATGGCGCCTTGTAATAGAGAGAGAGATGGTGCTTGGCCCACGAGAAAGACAGGCAGTGGCGCTTACGTCACGAACGTACGCCTGAGCTCTTGCCCGCTTAACTCATCAGACAAAATTTGTTTCTGTACCTGGTAATTCGGAACTGGGTGTGTACGTACTAACGAGAGTTGCATCTTCTACTGGAATCTGGCCTTATGAAGTCTTACTGATTACTTGTAGTACAATAAAATTTCATACCAGTTCCCGACATAATTGGTATAACAGCTTGTTTGTAGCATTTAGCGTCTTTCGCGTAACAGTCCACTTATAATACCAGATGTGGTGCTTTATGCAACTGATAATCATTTTGACATGATTTTAATTTTATTATACTCCAGTACAGCAGTAACAAATTATTAGTAGGCCTAAATACTTTCTATCATTCTACGACTAATAACACTAAGATTCCATAACAGTGGATTCCAGTAGACGATGCAATTCTCGTTTGCACTAGAAACCCAGTTACGAGTTAACAGCCGTAGAAACGCAGTTTTTCTGTTGAATTTAACGAACGAGCGAGCGAGCTCTTTCTACCTACGTGACCTGTCTTTCTCGTAGGCCTCGGATGGTGTCGTAGTTGGCGTTCATCCATTTCATTGGTCCTCATTCAGACGCACGATCAGAATACTGGACGTGCTAGATATTGCTCTGCATATTCGGAAAGACTCCCGAACCGGCTTTTCCCCACGCTATGACGTCATACACTCGGCACGCTTGACTTTCTAATTAATAGTCCGCGCGCTGCCAGCTCAAGAGATGTCCGATCAGTTGGTGAGTTTCAGTGTATGCATGGCCGAAGTAGAAACTGGAAAAATTTTATTTAGTATTATGATAGAGACAATTATTACTGCCTTCTTACCTGGGTGGTAACGTAGTTGCCTCCCTTGCAAGCGAGTTTGGGCTCGATTCCCGGTCGGATTGGAGATTTTCTCCGTTCGTGGAATGGGTGTTGTGTAGTCCTCATCATCATTTCGCCCTTATCACCATCACGCAAGTCGCCCAATATGGCGTCGACTGCAATAAGATTTGCACTTGACCGTCGAACTTCCCCTGATGGGGCCCCCGGCCAACAATGCCATATGCTCAGTTCAATTGTTTTGTGCCCTGAGCTAATGACAGTCAACTGTAATGTGTTATTTTACTGTCGTGCTTAATGACTTATGCTTCTTAGTAAATGATTGAAAACAAAGGTGCTGAGCACCTATTAATGCTCAAATTATTGAAATAAAATTTCGTCAGACGTTACCGTTAACTTATTATGTCTGGTTGTAGTTTTTAGTTTACAGACTTATTTTATGCAGCTCTCGACACTTCTCTATATTGTGAAAGGCTCTTCATCTTTGTATAACTACTGCAAGCTACACACATTTCAACTTGCTTAATGAATTCAGTCCTTGGTGTCCCCCTACAATTGGTACTCACATCCCCACACACTTCTCACTATTACTAAATTAACAATTCCTTCCTAATAAATGAAATGTGATGGTTTGCTGTGGTTATGAAGTTACAAATATATACAGCGTCGACAAACATTGTAACTTCTTTGGCGACAACAGTCAGTAAATGTCTGAAGATGACCTCGTAAGCAAACACAATAAAATTAATACTGTAGAACAAAAGTAATCTAGCGCTTTTCATTATAATGTTGTTCAACCAAGAACCGACTGAAGATTCAGTAACATGAATTCCTTGCTACATCAAGATTTGTCCTGTCAAACGATCCCATGTTTGAGTCCAGTTATTTTCTTTCTCTTCGTTAGATATTTGATCTACCCACCTAGCTCTGAGCATTCTAATGTAGCACCATATTTCAAATAGATATTGTCTGGTTGACTGAGCTATTTATTGTCCACGATTTCCTATCATAAAAGGCTACAGTAGCGACAAATAGGTTCACATAGACTTCATAAACTTTGAATTTATATTCTGCGTTAACAAACTACTGTTTTTCGGAAGCACTTTTCTTATAATTGTCAGTCTGCATTTTTTATCCTCTCTAGTTGTGCCATCACCAGCTTTTTCTGCCTAATTATAAAAGAAGTACAAATTTAGTGGATCATTTCCTAATCTAATTCTCTCAGAATCGTCTGAATTAATTCAGCTGCATTCGATTATCGTTGTTTTACATTTGTTGATCAACTTTTACCTGTTTACAAGACGCTATATATTCCGTTCGACTGGTCTTATAAATCCTTGTCCGACTGACAGAATCATAATATCATCGGGAAATCTCAAAACTATTTACAATCTATTTTATATTTTGGGCAACCGCCGCCATTGAAAGGTGTGATACTAGGTAAAATTCCACTAAAAGCTAGTAAAATTGTTGTTTATTTAAACATAACCGATCGCGCGCCATAAAACCGCATCATCAGGTGCAACATACATAGCAAAAAGCTGTGTATAGTGTCACCACATTATGTGGATATTAAAATAAGTAAATTAATGTGTAAAATAAGGTCACAACGTTAAAATATCATAGCCATTACCGTCGCTCCTAGTCACAATTTTGTATTCAATGAGTATTGTCGATACTATAGCTACCGAAAGGTAACGAAGACATGTTCTACTTGCATGCAGTCCCATCACCCAATGAAATATAAGTCCGCGGCATTCTCAGCCATGTAGCACTGAATGTGTGAAGTGCCCTTACAAGTGAAGCTCAAATGGCTGGATATGAGGTTATACAGTGTATAGTGTATCAGGTGAAATACCCTCAGACTTCAAGAAGAATATAATAATTCCAATCCCAAAGAAAGCAAGTGTTGAAGGATATAAAAATTAGCGAAATATCAGTTTACTGTGCCACGGCTGCAAAATACTAATGCGAATTCTTTACAGGCGAATGGAAAAACTGATAGAAGCCGACCTCGGGGAAGATCAGTTTGGATTCCGGAGAAATACTGGAACACGTGAGACAACACTGACCCTACGACTTATCTTAGTAGATAGATTAAGGAAAGGCAAACCTACGTTTGCAGCATTTGTAGACTTAGAGAAAACTTTTGGTAATGTTGACTGGAATACTCTCTTTCAAATTCTGAAGGTGTCACGGGTAAAACAGAGGGAACGAAAGGCTATTTACAATTTGTACAGAAACCAGATGGCAGTTACAAGACTCTAGGGACATGAAACGGAAGCAGGGGTTGGGAAGGGATTAAGACAGGGTTGTAGCCTCTCCCCGATGTTATTCAATCTGTATATTCAGCAAACAATAAAGGAAACAAAAGAGAAACTCTGAGTAGGTATTAAAATCCATGGAGAAAAAATTAAATCTTTGAGGTTCGCCGGTGACATTATAATTCTGTCAGATACAGCAAAGCACTTGGAAGAGCAGTTGACCGGAATGGGCAGTGCCTTGAAAGTAAGATATAAGATGAACAGCAAAAAAGGCAAAACAAATATAATGGAATGTAGTCGAATTAAGTCGGGTGATGCTGAGGGAATACATTAAGAAATGAGACACTTAAAGTAGTAAAAGAGTTTTGCTATTTGGGGAGCAAAATAACTGATGATGGTCGAAGTAGGGAGGATATAAAATGTAGACTAGCAATGGCAAGGAAAGCGTTTCTGAAGAAGAGAAGTTTGTTAACATAGAGTATAGATTTAAGTGTCAGGAAGTCGTTTCTGAAAGTATTTGTATGGAGTGTAGCCATGTATGGAAGTGAAACATGGACGATAAATAGTTTGGACAAGAAGAGAATAGAAGATTTCGACATTTGGTACTACAGAAGAATGCTGAGGATTAGATGGGTAGATCACATAACTAATGAGGAGGTACTGAATAGAATTGATGAGGAGTTTGTAGCACAACTTGACTAGAAGAAGGGATCGGTTGGTAGGACAAGTTCTGAGGCATCAAGGGATCACCAATTTAGTATTGCAGAGCAGCATGGAGGGTAAAAATCGTAGAGGGAGACGAAGAGAAGAATAAACTAAGCAGATTCAGAAGGATGTAGGTTGCAGTGGGTACTGGGAGATGAAGAAGCTTGCACAAGAAAGAGTAGCATGGAGAGCTGCATCAAACCAGTCTCACGACTGAAGACCACAGCAACAACACTGTATCAAAATGATTACGATTTCGAATTTGTTAACGCAGTGAATAAAAGTGCATTGAATAAGTAAAATTTTCCTTCACATAGCGAATACGAGGCAGATATTACAACTCTTAGACCAGCCGAACAGGCAAAGGAATGCTCTACTTTTTATAGAATACCATATCTGAGTGCAGTATCCGAAAAAAATGGCAATTATGTTATAATTTCTCGGATCTAGCTAGAAATCTCATGCACAAAGAAGGAGCTGTGATAAATGAGTATAATAAAGCTGATGTATACTGCATTATATGCAGTGATTGTCCTGAGAAATATATAGGACAAACCGTTAAATCATTTCGAATAAGATTTCAGTAACGCCTTAAATTTAATTAGAGGGACATAGCGTCACAAACCATTAGGTAAATTCAAAAATACTGCATAAAAACTTATTTTGAACGTATTGGAGAAAGTTGTAAGTTTTGGATGTAAAAAGAAGAATGCACAGTTCACGTTGAATGAACCAATTGGATTTAAAGCACAATAGCGTACTGGATAATTTGCATTGTTTTCAGTATTAATGCGTAATAAGACTCTGCATTAATCTCGCTCGTAAAGGTAGCGACCAAGTCCTCCTAGTCACGAGTATATGACTTCACACGGTCCACATGGATAACCTTCGTTCCGCCAGCCAGTTAGTCTCTGTTCTTCTTTCGTGCTGGCCGCTTTTACTTTGCCCAACACTGGTTTTACACTGCCGTCGCTCCAGTAAGACACCGCCACCTGATCCATTCCACAGAGTAATTTGTGTAGTGCCGTAACTAATCATGTTAGTAGTGAAAATTTTTTACCGCCAATCCGGTCCCTTTAAAAACTTTTAGTGTCCCCCCCCCCCCCCACCCCAGTGTAAAATCTTTCCTTTTATCTTTTTACATGCAGGCAGATTTTAAAACACGGCTCTGTAACCGCAATTTTCATCTACCAGCAATTTGTCCTAATGCGTGGAGCACGTCTTCGTTTCCTTTCGCTACCCATATCATTGATAATATTCATGAATAGTAAGTTTTCACTAAGAGAAATGGGTATGCCTATGGTCTTAACACTGTAAGTATATTTCAGATATTCCTTTACTAATTTTAATAACCACAAAATGTGGAGACCGTGTACTTTGCTTTTTACCATGTAGGTTGAATATAATGATGCGGCTTTAGGCCTCGAAAGCGGTTGTGTTTTAATAAACAACAGTTTTACCACTTGTTAGCAGAATTCTTCCTAACATCATGTCTCAATTTTTTTTATTTTTTCACCATGAACTTTGATTCCCTCTCTAAATTCGTACCTAGTTTCCTGTACTGCATTCTCAGTGCACAGATTCAGTAACAACGAGAGTAGGCTACAACCCCAGTCTCACTTCCTTCTCAAATACTTTTTCCTATCTGTGTCCTTCCACTCTCATAACTGTACCCTCTTTTATGTTCCAAGTTTTCCTTTTGCCTCTTGTATTTTATTCCTCCTTTCGTTTGAATTTCGTATTGTGTTGAAGTCAGTATTACCAAAGGGTTTCTCTAAGTGCCCAAATTGAAAAAGCGTGGGTTTCCTTTTCTTCAGTCTATCTTCTATGATAAGAGAGTCATCATTGTGTAACTTGCTCCTACATGTCTCAGGAATCTAAGCTGATCTTCCCTGAGGTTGGCTTCTAAGAGTGTTTTCATTGTTCTGCAAATAATGACACGAATTATTTGCAGAACAATGAAGCATGACTTACTGAACCGTTGATTTTATTTTATTCACACCTGTCAACATCTGCCCTCCTGGTAACTGAAATTATTATGTTCGACTTTTAGTTTGATGTTATTTCGTCTGCCTCATATACCTAGTACGCCTGACGGAATAGTTTTGTCATGGCTGCTGTCCAAAGGAACTCAGTAAATCTGAGGCATTGTCGTCTAGTCCATGGGCTTGTCTCGATGTAGCCGTTCAGTGCTCTGTCATTCTTCTCGCAGTATCATATCACACGTGTCATCCTGACTTACTTCCTCTTCTGTCTCTACTCGTATGCCAAAAGAGCTCTCGATAGCCATACAGCTGCTTCTCATTTCTTCAAAGACCTTAATTTTGCTATAGATTGCGTTTTACTTTCCCCTAGTGCTTCTATCTTCCCCTCAGTCATGCATGTTTTTACAGCCATGTACTTTTCCTCTTTCCATTTCCACCGGCCATTTTCCATCTTCTGCCAATCTTATTATGATATGTCTCACGTGCGACATGAAAGTACAGTAATATTTTTAAAAATAATGAACGCGAGTCCACAGCGTTCATAAACTACCCCTGTTGGAACAACGAGGTACATTTAACATCTAATATGGAGTTCCATGTCAGTAGCCCATCTCGCTTTACGCGCCGGTGAACAGGTGTTATCGGCTGTCGATAAATTACGTAGTATTAATCGCAGCACTGCGCTGTAAAGGGAGTTAATTGCCTTCAGTATACAAGCCTTAATTCGATTTAACGTATGCTCCTGTACGGCAGTAATTATGATATGATCAGGCCAGAAATTGGTTCCGCCAGTCTGCGTTTACAGTACACCGATAATTAGTGATGACATCTCCATGATTGGCTTACTGCAGAAAATACTGTCCCAAGAGCACTGCGAAATTATGATGCAGTATAGTAACTGACAGCGTATTCACAAACTGTACAGCAATCTATTAATTACTTCTGGTAATATATGAACTATAACTTTATAACAGTATCTTTGCTTTTTGCGTTACTATAAGTATTTTGGGGAAGAGAATGCACTTGATATGTCTGATTCTTTCATAAATTATAACTTAATAGACTCATGCCAATTTTTCAGAAAAGTGTCATCACTAGGAAGGCAGTTCTTGTATGGAACTCCGGATTTGTATTGAAAAGAAATATTTACATCTACATACATACTTACACCACAGAGACGTCAAGAAAAGGATACTACATCTACATACATACATACTCCGCAATCCACCATATGGTGCGTGGCGGAGGGTACCTCGTACCACAACTAGCATCTTCTCTCCCTGGTCCACTCCCAAACAGAACGAGGGAAAAATGACTGCCTATATGCCTCTGTACGAGCCCTAATCTCTCTAATCTTATCTTTGTGGTCTTTCCGCGAAATGCAAGTTGGGAGCATACTAAAATGTAAACTTTTACGGCTGGAAATATCATGTCCATTATAATTATCCGGGCTGTTATGCCGTGGTCGGTTGATGAATTCTGAGGTGATTCCCAACGTTTCGTCTCCGACTGCGGGAGACATCTTCAAGGGGGTCCGTAGCTTGATGGAAGGTCCAACACACACACTGGCTCGCTACTGACTGTAGCGAGCCAGTGAATGATTCTAGAACTGTCACGGTGGAACCTGGTGGCCGGTAATAACACCAACAATTAACTTCATTTCCACTAGCCCTGTTAAATGTGTCCAGATAACTTCACAATCACACTCAACTTCGACCTCAGTAGACACAATATTTTTGTGAACTGCAATGAAGACACCACCTCCTACGGTGTCTAATCTGTCTTTCCGATACACGTTCCAACCCTCACTAAATATTTCAGAACTTCCTATTTCAGGGTTCAGCCAGGTCTCAGTTCCGAGAATAATTTGCGCGCCACACGCTTCCTGAAGGGCTGTGAATTCAGGAACCTTATTCCGAACACTCTGAAAATTTACTGCTAATATCTTGATAGCTGAAGTGTCTTTACACTGAGCGCGTCCTGATTTCCCTGCCTGCACGTCGACTTGTGAGTGTTCATGAGGACAATCGGGACACCTCGCTCTACCGCACAGCCTAAAAAAACCCCATGTGCACGCCACAAGTACTCTGCTACCCGAGTAGCTGCTTCCTTTGTGTAGTGAACCCCTGATCAATCTAGGGGCGTCCTACAATTCCCCACCCAATAGCGCAAGTCTATAAATATGCAGCCAAGCCCGTCACAGAGTCGACGAAGCCTCTGGTTGAGACTCTCAAAAGGTTCAAATGGCTGCGAACACTATGGGACTTACCATCTGAGGTCATCAGTCCCCTAGAACTTAGAACTACTTAAACGCTACTAACCTAACGACATGACACACATCCATGCCCGAGGCAGGATTCGAACCTGCTACCATAGCGGTCGCGCGTTTCCAGACTGAAGCGCCTAGAACCGCTCTTGAGACCCTCCACTCGGCTCCAAACCAAAGGACCCCGATCCACTCTGGGAACAATGCTGCAAATAGAGAGATCTGCTTGCACCCCGCGTGCGAGGTCAGCGGTCTTCACCAAATCCGCAAGCCACCCGTACGAACTGAGGATCGCCTCAGAACCCAAGCGACAGGCATCATTGGTTCCGACATGAGCAACTACTTACAGACGACAGCACTCCGTACGCTCGATAGCTGCTGGCAAGGCCGCCTCCACATCTTGGATGAGACCCCCCGGCAGACAAACCGAGTGTACGTTGGATTTCTTTCCAGCCCAGTACGCTATTTGCCTAAGGGGCTCCATCACCCGCCTAACGTTGGAGCTCCCAATAACCAGCAAGCCTTTGCCCCCGTGTGCCTGCTCGGGCCCTATTGAAGGAGCGGCCTGCCCACAGGATGAACGGGCGAGGCCAGCCGGGCAGCCTCCACATTGGCCCTCCGCCTCGAGCGACGCGAACGCGTTGCAGTCCGCCACTCATCCTGAGGTGAGGGCGGCCCCAACGCGCCGGGTAGACTAGAAGGTGCCTCAGCGGCTGAGTCAGCGGACGCAGCAAGCGAGGCGCCAGACCCTCCGCTGTCGCTGCACCTCGAGGCAACAGCTGAAGGCGGCTGACATTGGCCAACAGCACGCTCAGCTGCTCGCGAACCGCGGCCAGTTCCTCCTTCGCCCGCACACAGCACGCACACACCCTATCCATCCCACTGGACTCCTCGAATTTATACTCTACAGCTATCAATAAGCAATATTACTCCTCTCAAATACGAGAACAGGCAAGGATTTTATGTAATTAAATATGCAAGCTCACAAACGCTCAGAAAGAAATTAAGAATCAAACTACAAAACAAATATGAAAGCTAAATATGCGACTCGCTACTGCACTTCTGCTGTACTGCTGCTGCACTGATACTTCACCAGCGGCTGCTCAAGGCTCACTTTTTCTTGTAAAACTTTCCTGAAATTCTTTCCGTTCCTTACACGTTTGGAGGTTGGGAATAATTAGTGCCTAATTGTTCTGAGTTTGTCTATTAGTCCGATCGCGTTTTTATTGCCGTCAAACCAATGATAGATGGGAAATGCTAAGATGTTGACACATTCCGCTCTGCCACTCGGTTTATATTTTAATAACATTTCGAGATGACTGATATTTTCTTTAAGTATATGTGAGTTGCGATTTACAAACAGTTTACTGCAGTTTCTTATAGGAAAGCAAACATGTGACCATATGTGGTATTATTCTTTGTGTGCATTTGATATTCATTGTATCTGTGAACTGATATGAATCCAAGTTCAGCAGTAGTCCTCTGTGAGCCATACAAGTATGCTTTTGTAGGTTCTATGGCAGACAATCGAAGACGTCTTTATGTCCTGCCAGTGAATTGAAGTCTGTCCTTTATTCTACTTTGATCTGAGGCAACACGAACGAACCACTTGTCACTTCCAACTCTTTACATGGCACGACGCACTTTAATTCCAACTCACCTACCGTGTAATGACGAGCTACTTCACAGCTTTCCCTTCCGTCAAGCGTAAATCATTTTGTTTCTCTTCGTGCCATATTGACTTGTTAACCAGATCGAACAGTATATTCCCATAACAGATCCTTGTAGCCAGATCCTTGGCTATAAGATATTTAATGTTGTGTCTAATAGTGCTGACTAACTCGTTAATATGATACATGGAATCTAATTACCTAAACACTTTAGCAGAAGTTACACTTGGAATTACTTCTTTCTCCCCTAGCCATACAGGCCAACGTTCTGCATTTTGCTGGTCAGGATGGGTTGAGTCCAGTCACCAAATTAGCGATATACTACGTAAAAACGTATGTTCTTCAGTCAAAGTCACTGCGTTCCTGATTCAGTGGCCTAACGATAATCAAGAAATATCAAATCATATGGTTAACTCTCTCCCTTAACTTCAGGTTTCATTTAGTCCAATTGTCATTTGACACCGACGGAGTTTTTACTACCCATGAGAGCCGATGTTCCAGCTTGGCCGTAACTCTCTATAACTGTTAATAGGTCCACCGAATACCTGTTGATACTGAAAAAAGACTTTGCACTTTGGGAATGACAGCTGTTAAATAAACGATAGCTTTGTGATATTAGAGCAAGATCGCATAGCTCACTACAGAGCAGGGAACAATAACTTGATTTACACCATTATGCAGTCAAAAAGGAAGTTGTTTCTCGATTAGGCACCTAGCTAGGACTATTTATTCTCCTAGTATATGTCACTGATTACTACTGATATTAACTGATACCTACAAGGGTGTCTCCTTCTCACCCCGTACTACAATGTTTCTACAATTCAGGACGAAATGATTAAGAATGAAATATTGTGCCGGAAAGAATCGCTTTGCCACATAGTTTCCAGTTTTTTCTCAGTTACCAATTTACTCAATAAATTCATTATATGACACAACGGTTTGATAATGGTAGAGCAATTATATTTTACGATATTATCATGATTAGTGAAGTGGAGAGATTACACTTCCTAGTACCACGGCTGTCTGTTGGATTCTCATCGAATAGGCTCATTCACGAGCTGATACGTATGTATGACAAGCACACTTTTCGATTAAAAAGTTGCACACTATCAGCATCTGTGTTACTCTCATCGACGTTATTTTGCATGCGTACTGTCGATCCCGTCGTGTGGTCTAGTGTTATGGAGCAGCTCGGTCTATGCATACAGAATAGTTAGTTTATTATTCATCCACGGAGTTCACAGATATGTAGACGCGCCATGTTCATACAATAATGAAACTTAGTTCGGATATAACAAACAGATGCAGGTGTACAATTTCTTACAAGCCTAATTCCAAAACTACTGATGCACTACTCATTCACATCTCATCAAGAGTCATTCGACTGACTGCATCCTTTCGATTGATACCACGATTATGTTGAAACCCTGGTCTCCAGAGTACATTGATTGTACTGTCTGAATAACTGAGTAAGCAGCCTCCCATAGTGAAGGGAATCCCGAAGCGAAGAACATCTTGCCCGTAGGCTTCAACAATTAAAAGCAAAATGCTTTGAAAGTACATTATAGGAAGAAACAAATTATTTTTATGAAGCTCTACTTTGTGCCACCTACATAATCTTCCATTTCATAGGAAGTGTTATTTGGATTTGCTATAAATGCTTTTTCAGATATGTTGATTTTGATAATCTCTTTAAGTGGCTTGGGAGAATTATTTCTGGTACAAAGAACTGCCTGGAATTCTTAGTTCATCAATTAGCAATACATGAAAGTACTGCTCCCGTCAATCTTATGATGTGTGAATTTCCTTAAAGATAAATATTACACGTCATAAGTTATGGAATGAGACAATAAATATTAGGTGTAGTTGACTGCTATGCTAGATAAGTTCATGGTCTGTTTTAGAATTACAGATGCTTCTCATATCGATATTTTGATTTTCATTTTCTATCCTCTTGTCTCGCATGTGATGCATAGCATACGATGTAGATAGACATTCTTGCCACGCCACAAACACTTACACTCACTTTCCATCCCTTACCCAACCCACTTTATCGCTCTGTCCACTCCATCTCTCCTTCTTTGTCTCACTCTCTCTATCTCTTTTTCTCTCTCTCTGTCTCTCTCTCTCTCTCTCTCTCTCTCGCACACACACACATTCCTCACTCACTCGCTCACTCAGCCACACACACAGATACACACACACACACACACACACACACACACACACACTCACACACACACAGGTATACTCGTAATGTGATTCGCGACATAAATTTATAACTGTTTCACATCGCAGGTACTTGAAAAAATGTTGAACATCTCTGAATCCACCACCACTTATAATCTTTTTCAGAGCTCCATCGTAAATCCTGTAAGTTTGGGACAGCGGAAACATGTGATATTGACCCACATATACTCATACACGCATATATGTATATACACCACAGTTACCACCAACGTAGAGAGAATAACCGCGCCCATCTCTCCACAAAGTGTTGCTCACACACTTAGAACAGTGAGACGGCTAACGTAAGCTTCATGATAAAAGAGTATAATGAATTATATTAAATGTAATTCAGGTAAGGAATTTTTCTCGATATCTGAACAAAACAAAAGTGAAAGGAATATTCATTACAGATAATTAAAAATAAGAAATGTTACATCCTCTCTGCGCAGTTATGAACGTAGATTACTTGCCTTTTCTCCAGAGAAATACATAAACAGTCTATAATATTGTAGAGTTCTGTCTAAATAAATATTTCGTTTTTAAGTTACAGAGAGAAACATGGCATCCTGACCATCCTCTCTCTCTCTCTCTCTCTTTCTCTCTCTCTCTCTCTGTCCCTCACACTCACTCCTCACTCACTCACTCACTCACTCAGTCCCTCCCCCCCCCCCCCCACCACCCCACACACACAGAATAATTCCAGTAGCTTATGTCTTGCAAACGATTACCCGGACTAATAACTAAGAAGATAGATTTTGTATTCATTAGTTACCTTATTTTTTCATTACTATATTAAGTTCAAAATGGATCTGCGCTCTTTTTTAGTTGCGAATGCTTTCGTTTGTGTCTTTTCTTCCAGCAGGAAGTCACACTCACTCCGTTTTGTTTCCGCTGCAGAAAAGACCAGGATTTAAACACTCACATTACGCGCGGACAGTTATGAAGTCCCTAGCGCATTACAAGAGTGCTCTAAACACAGAAAGCCTCTCACTTCATCTGCGTAATTAACTTGGAAGGAGCTGACTCATTTCCGGTACTGCGTCAACCCGTCTCTCACGAACAATGGACATAATTGCGTCGTCGTTACGGGCCTTTTTCTCTGCAAGTTACGAACCGTTTCGACCATTAACTTACAGAGCTGTGGACTTTGGCAAACAACTCATACAATTAAAGGGCACCTAATGTTGAGTTGCGTATATTCTGCACGAGCCACCTATAATCACGTCGCTGTACTTTGTTTCAATCTTTACGCAGTATCGTATGTTGTTCAGCAGTAAGATGCACAAAATCACGATTAAGAACATTAATTTTATGAGTTTTTCTAGTTAACAGAGTAGTGACTATCTCATGGTCTCCTATAATGAATTGCTTGTATGACAACTCATTCGTTCAATTTTACATCATCGTAATGTATACCGAGTATTATAGTCTGTGGCAGACTATATCCCTCAGATTAGCCACAGTTGTGTAAAGGATGCTGCCTATCTGTAGGATCAGTTTTATGCGGATTTTAGACTATCCTGAGTAGTGAAGCTCATAACAACAGATCAAAGTGTTCACAACCCAATCAATATATCCATACAACAGATAGAGCTCTTGTTAGAGTTCTATCGGTTGTATGCAGTCTCTCTTCATTTCCTGTTATGATCTGAGTGTCGTACATTAATGGCTGCATTTAACAAACAGGAAAAAATCTCTGAGCGTCTAAACTGACTACAACAGTGGTTATGTACTACTTTGTTTCCATTGTAGCAGAATGTTTGTCATTGATTTACTTTGTGGTCCATGAGCCCTGCTGGCTCGTATCGATATCTGGTTCACCACCTATTGGCGTGCCTTCACCGTTGTGGTGTGGCACAAGGTGGCGCAACTGAGCGCCGTTGCGAGTTTGGCGGTGATCTCCGAAAGAGTGCAAGACTGGCCTCTTTGGGGAGAGGGAGAGAGGAAGAGACGGCTTTTGGGGCCACGAGACTGTGCCCATATTGAAACAGTGTGTTGCCTTGCTGGCGGAAACCATTGTGGTGTAAAAAGTTGATCTATGGAGAACCTAGAAAGCTCGATATTTGGAAATGTGTTTTTCTACTGCATTCCACTCATAGGCCAAGTGGATCAGCCAACCGTTTCCCTGGTGGTTTATACTGCGTTAACTTGGATGCCGTGCTCTTCCTGTGAAAGTCTAGTTTCCTCGTGCATTTGGTGAGACGCCCAATCGCATTTTTGCTGATGCAGCGAGTTATTTTGGGGCGGGTCGCCTCTGCCTTCCTTTTTTCGTCACATTGCTCTCGGGCATTTTATTTATGATACTGTTAGTGTATTGGTTCAATGTAACCTTAAGGTTTACGATATGTAATTGGTTCTCTATTAAGGTCTTTGTCAGTCTAACCAAATACACTACTGGCCATTAAAATTGCTACACCACGAAGATGACGTGCTGCAGACGCGAAATTTAACCGACAGGAAGAAGATGCCGTTATATGCAAATGATTAGCTTTTCAGAGAATTCAATCAAGGCTGGCGCCGGTGGCGACACCTACAAGGTGCTGACATGAGGAAAGTTTCCAAACGATTTCTCATACACAAACAGCAGTTGACCGGCGTTGCCTGGTGATACGTTGATGTGATGCACGGTGTTAGGAGGAGAAATGCGTACCATCACGTTTACGACTCTGACAAAGGTCGGATTGTAGCCTACCGCGATTGCGGTTTATCGTTTCGCGACGTTGCTGCTCGCGTTGGTTGAGATCCAATGACTGTTAGCAGAATACGGAATCGGTGGGTTTAGGAGGGTAATACGGAACGCTGTGCTAGATCCCAACGGCCTCGTATCACTAGCAGTCGAGATGACTGGCATCTTATGTATATGGCTGTAACGGATCGTGCAGCCACGTCTCGATCTCTGAGTCAACAGATGGGGACTTTTGCAAGACAACAACCATCTGCACGAACAGTTCGACGACGTTTGCAGCAGCATGGACTATCAGCTCGAAGACCATGGCTGCGGCTACCCTCGACGGTGCATCACAGATAGGAGCGCCTGCGATGGTGTACTCACCGACGAACATAGGTGCACGAATGGCAAAACGTGATTTTTCCGGATGAATCCAGGTTCTGTTTACAGCATCATGATGGTCGTATTCGTGATTGGCGACATCGTGGTGAACGCACATTGGGAGCGTGTATTCGTCATTGCCGTACTGGCGTATCACCTGGCGTGATGGTATGGGGTGCCATTGGTTACACGTCTCGGTCACCTCTTGTTTACATTGACGGCACTTTGAACAGTGGACGTTACATTTCAGATGTGTTACGACCCGTGGCTCTACCCTTCATTCGATCCCTGTAAAACCCTACGTTTCAGCAGGATAATGCACGACCGCATGTTGCAGGTTCTGTACGGGCCTTTCTGGATACAGAAAAAGTTCGACTGCTGCACTAGCCTGCACATTCGCCAGATCTCTCACCAACTGAAAACGTCTGGTCAATAGTGGCCGAGCAACTGGCTCGTCACAATACGCCAGTCACTACTCTTGATGAACTGCGCTATCGTGTTGGAGGCTGCATGGGCAGCTGTACTTGTACACGCCATCCAAGCTGTGTTTGACTCAATGCCCAGGAGTATCAAGGCCGTTATTACACCCAGAGGTGGTTGTTCTGGGTAGTGATTTCTCAGGATCTATGCACCCAAATTGCTTGAAAATGTAATAACATGTCAGGCTAGTATAATATATTTGTCCAATGAATACCCGTTTATCATCTGCATTTCTTCATGGTGTAGCAATTGTAATGGCCAGTAGTGTAATTTGTAAAAATTCGTCTGCAATTTTTGATCTGTGTGTTTCATACTGACAGCATTGTGTGTTGAAGGTTACTTTCTGAGCTAAAGGTTTCGGGTCATGGGACTGTTGTTTGATATTCTCCCCGCCCGGGGTTAGAGTATCATACGAGTTTCTGCTCATTAGTGCTTAATCCTAATTATATATTTTAATACTGTTTTTGGTTATGTTTTAGATGCGTGGCCTGGCCAGGTCCTCTAGGTGTTTGCTGGAGCCGCTAATAAGGAGAAACTGACGTTGCCATATCTGATTCTCAGGTAAGACTTGTTTGGCTTTCCTTATGTGACTACATCCGTCTCGGCCCTTACGATCCTGGGTCAACACCCAAAAATTTTGAGGATGGTTTTTAACCTTTCACACTGTCTCTCAGGGCAAGTAAGTCCAACGGTTTCCCGTTTAATTAATTGGTATTGCAAGTTGTATTAAATTTGCTTTGTCTGTTTTAGAGCTTTTGCTGAATGAATTTGTTTAATACATAGTTTAATGGAAGGTCAAATTCTAACTCACTGTGTAGTGATTTGATTGAAAGTGTTTTTAAAATTCGTCATATAATTATAGCTTCCTTTGGTGAAGGGCTGTTGCACATGCATTACTGTTTGATTTGCACCTGTCTAGCTTAGACGATTCCTTCACTGCACTGTTTCCTACCAGGCAGCGCTTCTCTCCTTGGTTCTGCAGCCTTGAGGTTGGGTGGGGGGGGGGGGGTTAAGAGGGGAAGGTACTGGAGGACCTATGTATTGCCGCGTGCGTATCCTCGGCGGGAGATCTGACACCATCACTTACGTCTGCGGACACCTTTCATGCCGCTTCGTCAGATCCCTGAGTTGAGTGGGTCTTTGTAACCTTTAGTTACTTGTCCGTCAGTGCCTCACGTAATGAGAGTCTGTCTAGTCTCTTGATCGCTGGTGCCGGTGCAGTCTTGTGATATTAAAGACTTGCTGTCCTTGAGTCAGACACTTTTTATTCACTTGTATTTTTGCTAATCAAATCATTCTCTTAGAAACGACCTTTCTTAAAGACTGTTGTTCTGAAATAGTTTCAGGGCCCACTGTCAACTTGCAACGTGGTATTTCTTCAAACACAACAGTAGGTTCTGTTTCTATTTCGTTTTGTTAAATTAACAAGCTATTCAGTAATAAATATTTGTCCAGCACCTTATATGTCTATTCTGTAGTTGTTATGACTGTCGTTCACTACCGTCTCAATGAGGAATTTAAAATTTTTCGTCCTCCCTTTATAAAAAATTTCGATTTTGAAGTACGATATCTGAACTTGTAATATCATTACCTGTTTTGCAAGTGTTCGAATTTCTTGGGGTAAATTATCCCTTTTCCAACTGCAACTAATTTCTTAAAAATAAATTCAAATTGCGATACAAGATGATTGAGGTCATAGCAGGAATCTATTCCACAACTTTGATGACAGTTTTACCACTAAGTTGTGTAGAGGAAGGAAGTTTTGTTGTTGGGTAGTTCACATGACAGAGGTGTTGGCCAACTTTTGCAGGATGAACTAGGGTCATCTTACCAGGTCACAAGTTTTCTTAAACCTAGTGCAAGTCCGGGTCAGGTGCTACAGGATGTAGGTTCACTTTGCAAAGACTTCACAAAGGACGACACCTTGGTAATATTGGTGGGGCGAGCAAGAGCATGATAGAACCCTAATAATTCAATTGATAGTGACCTGGTAAAAATAGCTTCAGCAACGAGACATACTGTTGTTGGGCTTGGGTCTGTTATGAGGGGCCATGAATGGCCTCATTTAAACTCTTTTACTTGGAGAGTTAATTTAGAGATGGAACGGCTGCTTGGATTAGAGATGGGTTCTCATATCAGTGTCGTTCCTGTTGACTCTATCGCAGGTGGGACTATAGTAGGCATGGCCTTCATATCAAGAGGAAAGGGAAGGGAAAATGTCTCGGCTAATAGCAAATAACTTAACGGAGTGGGATGGCACTGTCACAGGTGGTAAAGTACCAGTGGTTAGAAGTGACAAAACAGCAAGTTGTTCTACAGTAGCGACGGCAGAAACAAAAGATGTTTAGAGACCAGGCTGAATATGACATACAGATTGATAAAAATTCAGTCAGAAAGTAGATTATGATGTACACAATTCATGCAAACGTCCCTTGACTGAAACAAGAGATATTTAAAGAGTAACAGAAAATTACGTTCACCCAGTTGTAATTAAGCCAGTGCACAAACTCAGTTCTCCTTATTGAATCAGAATATCAGAGGACTGAGAGTAAACTTAATGAGTTGCTTATTTGTGTTGAAGAATTAGTATTGAGACAGCCAGTTGATATGTCTCTCTGAATATCATGTGTGCACTGGTATAGATATGTTACAGGATTCAAATTAGCCTCTTCCTTTTTTTTTTTTTTTTTTTTGGTCATCAGTCTACTGACTGGTTTGATGCGGCCCGCCACGAATTCCTTTCCTGTGCTAACCTCTTCATCTCAGAGTAGCACTTGCAACCTACGTCCTCAATTATTTGCTTGACGTATTCCAATGTCTGTCTTCCTCTACAGTTTTTGCCTTCTACAGCTCCCTCTAGTACCATGGAAGTCATTCCCTCATGTCTTAGCAGATGTCCTATCATCCTGTCCCTTCTCGTTATCAGTGTTTTCCACATATTCCTTTCCTCTCCGATTCAGCGTAGAACCTCCTCATTCCTTACCTTATCAGTCCACCTAATTTTCAACATTCGTCTATAGTACCACATCTCAAATGCTTCGATTCTCTTCTGTTCCGGTTTTCCCACAGTCCATGTTTCTCTACCATACAATGCTATACTCCAGACGTACATCCTCAGAAATTTCTTCCTCAAATTAAGGCCGGTATTTGATATTAGTAGACTTCTCTTGGCCAGAAATGCCTTTTTTGCCATAGAGAGCCTGCTTTTGATGTCCTCCTTGCTCCGTCCGTCATTGGTTATTTTACTGCCTAGGTAGCAGAATTCCTTAACTTCATTGACTTCGAGACCATCAATCCTGATGTTAAGTTTCTCGCTGTTCTCATTTCTGCTACTTCTCATTACCTTCGTCTTTCTCCGATTTACTCTCAAACCATACTGTGTACTCATTAGACTGTTCATTCCGTTCAGCAGCTCATTTAATTCTTCTTCACTTTCACTCAGGATAGCAATGTCATCAGCGAATCGTATCATTGATATCGTTTCGCCTTGTATTTTAATTCCACTTCCGAACCTTTCTTTTATTTCCATCATCGCTTCCTCGATGTACAGATTGAAGAGTAGGGGCGAAAGGCTACAGCCTTGTCTTACACCCTTCTTAATACGAGCACTTCGTTCTTGATCGCCCACTCTTATTATTCCCTGTTGGTTGTTGTACATATTGTATATGAGCCGTGTCTCCCTATAGCTTACCCCTCCTTTCTTCAGAATCTCGAACAGCTTGCACCATTTTATATTGTCGAACGCTTTTTCCAGGTCGACAAATCCTATGAAAGTGTCTTGATTTTTCTTTAGCTTTGCTTCAATTATTAGCCGTAACGTCAGAATTGCCTCTCTCGTCCCTTTAATTTTCCTAAAACCAAACTGATCGTCAACTAGCGCATTCTCAATTTTCTTTTCCATTCTTCTGCATATTATTCTTGTAAGCAGCTTCGATGCATGAGCTGTTAAGCTGATTGTGCGATAAATCTCGCACTTGTCAGCTTTTGCCGTCTTCGGAATTGTGTGGATGATGCTTTCCCGAAAGTCATATGGTAAGTCGCCAGACCCATATATTCTACACACCAACGCGAATAGTCGTTTTGTGCCACTTCCCCCAATGATTTTAGAAATTCTGATGGAATGTTATCTATCCCTTCTGCCTTATTTGAACGTAAGTCCTCCAAAGCTCTTTTAAATTCCGATTCTAATACTGGATCCCCTATCTCTTCTAGATCGACTCCTGTTTCTTCTTCTATCACATCAGACACATCTTCAGCCTCATAGAGGCTTTCAATGTATTCTTTCCACCTATCTGCTCTCTCCTCTGCATTTAACAGTGGAATTCCAGCTGCACTCTTAATGTTACCACCGTTGCTGTTAATGTCACCAAAGGTTGTTTTGACTTTCCTGTATGCTGAGTCTGTCCTTCCGACAATCGTATGTTTTTCGATGTCTTCACATTTTTCCTGCAGCCATTTCGTCTTAGCTTCCCTGCACTTCCTATTTATTTCATTCCTCAGCGACTTGTATTTCTGTATTCCTGATTTTCCCAGAACATGTTTGTACTTCCTCCTTTCATCAATCAACTGAAGTATTTCTTCTGTCACCCATGGTTTCTTCGCAGTTACCTTCTTTGTACCTATGTTTTCCTTCCCAACTTCTGTGATGGCCCTTTTCAGAGAAGTTCATTCCTCTTCAACTGTACTGCCTACTGCGCTATTTCTTATTGCTGTATCTATAGCGATAGAGAACTTCAAACGTATCTCGTCATTCCTTAGTACTTCCGTATCCCACTTCTTTGCGTATTGATTCTTTCTGACTAATGTCTTGAACTACAGCCTACTCTTCATCACTACTATATTGTGATCTGAGTCTATATCTGCTCGTGGGTACGCCTTACAATCCAGTATCTGATTTCGTAATCTCTGTCTGACCATGATGTAATCTAATTGAAATCTTCCCGTATCTCCCGGCCGTTTCCAAGTATACCTCCTCCTCTTGTGATTCTTGAACAGGATATTCGCTATTACTAGCTGAAACTTGTTACAGAACTCAATTACTCTTTCTCCTCTTTCATTCCTTGTCCCAAGCCCATATTCTTCTGTAACCTTTTCTTCTACTCCTTCCCCTACAACTGCATTCCAGTCGCCCATGACTATTAGATTTTCGTCCCCAATCACATACTGCATTACCCTTTCAATATCCTCATACACTTTCTCTTTCTGTTCTTCTTCAGCTTGCGACGTCGGCATGTATACCTGAACTATCGTTGTCGGTGTTGGTCTGCTGTCGATTCTGATTAGAACAACCCGGTCATTGAACTGTTCACAGTAACACACCCTCTGCCCTACCTTCCTATTCATAACGAATCCTACACCTGTTATACCATTTTCTGCTGCTGTTGATATTACCCGATACTCATCTGACCAGAAATCCTTGTGTTCCTTCCACTTCACTTCACTGACCCCTACAATATCTAGATTGAGCCTTTGCATTTCCCTTTCCTATTGTAGAGAAAATGTGGAGAAAGGAGGAGTTGCCACAGTTGTCAGAAACTTATGATTTCAAGAATACTGATATTAATAAATTTTGCTCAGAGGAGCTCGTAGAGGCTCGTGCAACAGAAGTAGTATTTCGTAATAAGTCCTTCATAATATAAAGTGTATACTGACCATATTCCGGAAGTTTTAACCGCTTCATAAAAAGTCTGGAAGCTCTCTTGTCGCATCTCACGGTACAAAACAAGGACTTAGTGGTTGCTGGTGATTTTAGTGTGGATTTATTGAAAAGCTCTGCAAGTGAACAGTTATTTCAGTCAGAATCAGTATCATTCAATTTAATTCCACTGTGAACTTTGCAATTAGGATATATAAATGCTCTCAGACTGCTATTGATGATATCCTTGTAGACAAATGTAGCGAAAAATTCATATCACAAAACCAATAGTAAATGGGCTGTCTGATCATAATATGCAGTATCTTGTGTCAAATACTGAAATTTGTCAAGATAAAAAACTATTAGATCTGAGGAGAGGAACGTAACAAAAAGTCAAAAATTTTGAAATTCAGGAAATGAACTGAACATGAACTGGATACATGTTTACAATACGAAAATACAGAGCATTCATTAATAAAGTTACCTCCACTTTTGAAAATTGTTACCACATAAAGATAACTCAATTCACACAGAAGTCAAAACATAAATCGTGGATTACACAGATAATAAAGATAGCGTATGGGAAAAAAGGAGCCTGTATCCACTATCTAAAACCAGCTCTGAGGTTAGCATTATAATGAATTACAAGGAATACTGCAACATATTGAAGCATATAATCCAGAAATCGAGGCAGCTTTATTATGAGAAAAAGATAATGACATCGGGCTACAAAATAAAAACTGTATGGGATACATTGAAGATGGGGCCAAAAAGGAAGAGTAACAGATTGCTCTGAAATCAAAGGACACTTTGGTAGCAAGTGCATGTAGTGTGGAAAACCTCTTAACCAAGTACTTCATTTCTGTTACAGCCTGGGGTTATCAGTTTGGTAAATTGTGCAATGGAGTATCTGAGACAAGTCTTTAAAAATAACTTCAGGAAAATGGAAATGACACTCACATCTCCCAAAAAAGAAGCATTCATCATAAAATCGTTAAAATTGAGGTATTCTAGTGGGTATGATAAATATCAACGAAGTAAATTAAAGCCGGCTGAAGTGGCCAAGCGGTTCTAGGCGCTACAGTCCGCAACCGCGGGACCGCTGCGGTCGCAGGTTCGAATCCTGCCTCGGGCATGGATGTGTGTGATGTCCTTAGGTTAGTTAGGTTTAAGTAGTTCTAAGTTCTAGGGGACTGATGACCTCAGAAGTTAAGTGCCATAGTGCTCAGAGCCATTTGAACCATTTTGAGTAAATTAAAGAGTTCTCATGCGAGTTGAGTTCTATGTTAAGTTACCTGTGTAATCAATCTCTTATCTGCGGAACATTTCCAGACCGGCTAAAATATGCTGAAGTTAAGCCTCTTTACAAGAAAGGTGATAAAGAGACACTATCAAACTATCGACCAATTTCACTCTGGTCTGCTTTCTCTAAAATATTTGAAATGCAAGCATCTCCTTCAGCATCTCACTGCGCATGTCAGAGTTTGGATTTCTTAATGGTTCTGATATAGAGAGAGCTATTTACACTTACAGTGAGAATGGACTTAATTCATTAGATAATAGAGGCCACCAGCATTTTCAGTGATCTGTCAAAAGCTTTTGCCTGTGTGAGACGGTTTTCTCATAAGTAAATTACGATATTATGGTGTCACCATCAATGCTGCAACATGGTTTGAGTCTTATGTATCTAACGGAAAACAAAGCATGTCACTGCAATGTACCTGTGCAGTAAGCAGTCAGTCTTCATCTGTTTGGGGATTAATTACGTGTGGCGTTTCTCAAGGCTCTATCTTTGGTCCATTGCATTAATGACCTCTCGTCTGTTAAAAAGCCAGATGCTATGGTGTTTTTGTTTATTGATGATACAGACTTTGCAATGAGTAGCAAGTCATGTACAGATTTAGAAGTGGCTGAAAATCAAATTTTCACTGACATTAATCAACGGTTTAAGGCTAATTCACTGTCATTAAACTTGGGAAAGACCCACTATATGCACTTCAGAAGCTATAAGAGATTTCCTTCCAGGATATGTGTAACATATGAAGACGTGCATATCGAAGAGGTTCACAGTGTTAAATTTCTGGGGTTACAACTTAATAAAAAATTCGGTTGGGAAGGCATACCACAGAATAGCTTAAGTGCCTAAACAAGTGTCTATTTGCAGTGAGAATGATGTCAGATGTAGGAGGTATCAACGTAAAAAAAAACTTGCATACTCTGCTTACTTTCATTCTATCATGTCATAGGGCATCTTATCCTGGGGTAACTCATCAAACGGAGCAAAAGTTTTTAGGGTGCAAAAGTGTGTGATAAGAATCATTTGTGGTGTAAATTCGAAAAAATCATGTATAAACGTGTTCAAGGAACTCTGTATTCTAGCCACTGCTTCACAATGTGTTATTCTTTAAGGAAACTTGTTACAAATAATATATCTTTATATCCAACCAAAAGTGCTATACATAGCATCAATACTAGGAATGAGAACAATCTACATAAAGACCTAAGATCACTTACCCTGTTCCAAAAGGGGTCTAATATTCAGGAACACACATTTTAAATAGAGTGCCAGAAACCATTAAAGACTTGATTTCAGACAAAGCACAGTTTAAATACAGTTCGAAAGCCTTTTTGATAGCCAACTCCATCTACTCTATAGATGAATATCTTAACAGAGACTGTTAGGCCAGCTTATGTAAAAATATCGGTTAGACTTCATATTGACAGCACTTGGTCACAACAGTCAAGATTAGCTATTTTGTGTATGATAAATTTATTTATAGTGCCTAACAATGTTTCATTCTGACAGAATGTTAACTCTGTAAATATTAGCTGTTCCAGTTTACCACACTATATTCACCTATTTCGACAACCTCCTGACAAATGATAAGGGTAGTAAGTATTGTATTCAAATGTATGTTTTTACGTTATACTTTCTGACATGTCCTACACACCACAAGAATAATCAAACTTTTTGGGTGTGTGGAACGAAAACTGAATCTAATCTAATCCCATCTCACCTACAACTCATCACTTTTTTCTTCCAGTGGTTTACCCTCAGTCCATATTCTGTGCTCATTAGACTGTCCAGTTGGTTCAGTATGTTCAGAAATTGTGTTTAGTATCCCTGTCCACGCCTTTCCCGTCAATGTTATCCCTAATCTCATAAACCTCATCACTTTCGTTCTACTTCGATTTACTCGTGTTTCACATCCTGTATTCACAGACTGTTCATTTAGGTAAGAATCGAATGAAACACTTTATACTTTCATTGAGAATAATGATGTTACCATCCAATCGTTGCTACCATTAATCATGGATTATTATACCTGCCATTGTTTTTTGGATATACAGATTGAACTGTAGAAGAGATTAGCTGCAGACGATTTTTATGCAAAGACTTTATTCTTGGCCTTCCATTCTTGTCACTGCCTCTGGTGCCTGTACATACCGTATATTAGAGAACCCAGCAATGATTCCCATTTTATACATATGTATGGCAATTCAATCTCTGTGTCCCTTATCTCCTGTCAACCTCATCTCCCCTCTCTCTTTCTCCATCTCCTCCTCCTCACCTTTCCCTGTGCATCACCTCCTCCTCCCTCTATCGTTCTCCCGCTGCTCCCTCTCTCTGTCCAGCTGCTCCTCTCTCCATTCATCCCCTCCACCTCCACCTATGTTCATTCCAACCCCCCCCCCCCACTCTCTTCATCTCCTCTTCCCCTTCTCACTGACTTTGAAATTTATTTATTGGTGTTGAAAGGAAACTTTTATTCGGAATTGAAATTGCTTAAAATGAAATGGAAATCAGTAAGGCCCAATGTAATATATGGTATCAGAGAGACCTCTCCAAAATGGAAGGGGAATCAGTAGGGCTCAATGTAACATGTCGTATGAGAGAGGCCACTCTAGGTGCTGGATCCACGAGGATAGTAGCGTCAGTGACAATATTTCGAATGGTTTTAATCTGCAAACATGTAAGTAGGCTGTTTAGGTTTTTTTATTGGTAACGCCACCTCTGTATGAAAATCACTGGCTGTGCTGTGGGCAGTCTGTGTCAGCTTTGCATTGTTGTAATACCCGCCATTGTAGTGTTGGGCAGCGGCAGCTGGATGTGAACAGCGCGTAGCGTTGCGCAGTTGGAGGTGAGCCGCCAGCAGTGGTGGATGTGGGGAGAGAGATGGCGGAGATTTGTAATTTGTCATGAATTGCTATATTTATACATGAAGATATCAAGGTAAATACATTGTTTGTTCTCTATTAATATCTTTCATTTGCTAACTATCCCTATCAGTAGTTAGTGCCTTCCGTAGTTTGAATCTTTTATTTAGCTGGCAGTAGTGGCGCTCGCTGTATTGCAGTAGCTTGAGCAGCGAAGATTTTTGTGAGGTAAGTGATTTGTGAAAGGTATAGTTTAATGTTAGTCAGGGCCATTCTTTTGCAGGGAATTTTGAAAGTCAGATTGCGTTGCGCTAACAAAATATTGTGTGTCAGTTTAAGCACAGTCTTGTATAAATTGTTCAATGGGGACGTTTCATATGTCGACCCTTAGCCTAGGATACCTCACTGGAATCTTCTGATTTTTTCTTGTAGTTTGTGTATTTAGTGTAGCTTTTGTTTATTGCTAGCGCGTAATTGTAGAGAGAATCCCCTTTGTAGTTGTAGCCTTTCATTGTTGTACAGTAAAACAGTTGTGGCATGCATATAGATTTGCACCAAGTATTTCGCAGCTACGCTTGCAATTTACTAGATATTATTTTCAGTGCTATGTTAACGTGTTCTCCTATTTTTGCTATTCAAATTGTGCTTTTCTGTGTTATCGTGTGAAATATTGTGACAATAATGGCGTGTGAAAAACGTAACACTAGGCTCCAAACTAAATTGAGAAATAATAGTGACGACGAGCGTAGCTTATCAGCGCCGCCGAGTAATGAATTTACTAATGTTCAAAGTAGTAACTTGGTAACTGTGCACAGGGAAATGGAGTGGGCGTCAAATAATGGTGTAGACAGTGAAACAGGTAGTGAACAGGGAAGCGTTATCGATCGATTGGTCGGCAACAGCTCGCCTCAGGAATCGGGAATGACAGAACACAATATTGCAAATACTACAGACTCAGATTTTGGGTTCTCACCGTTTTCTCAAATGAGTCGAGACACATTTTCCGCTTGTCAAAATGTGAATGTTGCCGGTGCAAATTCACTGCCGAAAAGCACTGAGGAACATGTTTCAGACACCAGTGCATTGTTATTACAATTAATGCAACAAATGGGACAAAAGCTTGAAAAGTTAGACACAATGGAACAAAATCAGAGACAAACACAGCAACAGTTAGACGCAATGGGACAAAATCTTCAAAAGTTAGACACCACACTTGAACAAACACGCGAAGATTTAACTACTGAGTTACATAACATTGAATCGAAATGTCAAAAAGTCTGTAATGACGTAAAAACACAAATTTGTGAGCATTTTCAACCTATTTTTTCGTGGCATGAAAATGCATTACAGAATCACGAAGCAGCCATAAAAGAACTGCAAACCATTGTTCATGAAAATCATGAGACCTTGTGGGCTAAAATTGACTCAGTTGCATCTACCGATTCGGTTACGCAACTTGCAAGAACTCAGGAAAACTTAAAGGACACAGTAGATACCCTGAAAATTGGTTCAGAAAGACACATGGAGGAAATAAGTACACTATCGGAGAAAGTAGCCGAACTTTCGGATAAGGTCACTAACTTATCTACAAAGGTAGATGATGATCTGAATGACACAAGACCTGTAGCCTTCACTGACACAGAAGAGTATGAACAAATTAGAAAATTCAAACAGAATCAAAATCAAATCAATACACAGTACAAAAGAGAAATCCGAGAAGTACAAGATCAGCTGACACAGGTAATACAAGAATTACGTATTTCAGAGGATACTCCCGCCCCAATACGGGAAGAGGGACACAGAAATACGGAACAGCCACAAAATAATAACACAGGGCATTTCGGAAGTTATGAAAGAAATTGGCAAGGTGCACCGAATTTTGAAATGGAACCGCCGAAACGACGTAACAATGACCGATATGCGACTCGCCGACATGATGACTTTGACTATAAGCTGTTCATTACTACACGTAAATTCAAAACATTTAAGAATTCTGGCAACGACATTCATCCACAAGCATGGCTCCATCAATTCTCTCATTGATTTCCTCCCAACTGGTCATTAGAGCACAGATTAGAATTTATGTGTGGCTACTTGGAGAATGAACCAGCTGTAAGAATGCGATCGGTAATTCACGATTGCCACAGTGAAGGAGAGTTTTACCATGCCTTCCTCTCAGCATATTGGTCTCAAGCCACACAAGATCGAGTAAAACATAGCATCATAATGATGAAACGTTTCGAACAATCTGAATTTTCCAGTCTTGTGAAATATTTTGAAGACATGTTGCATAAGAATCAGTATCTTTCAAACCCATACAGCCCCTCAGAACTCATCCGCATTTGCTTAATCAAACTGCCTGAACATTTACGACATATTATTTTGGCAGGACGTTGCAAAGACGACATTGAAGCATTTCAGGGACTGTTACAAGAACTGGAAATTGACACTGACAATCGCGGAACGCAGGAGCACAACAATTACAGATCACATCCGTCGCAATTCCGCGATGAAAGAAATAATAACTGGACACGACAAAGCTATTCTCACAACACATATCGTGACCAAAACAGACACCACCCGTACGACAACCGTTGGCAGAGTAGTAATAATTACAGGGAAAGATCACCTCTCCGCGGTAGTGACTATCACAGAGACAATCAGAGAAACAGACAATATGGGAACCAAAATAATTATTATTACGGGAGACAGAATAACTTTAGACGCAACGGTCCAGCGCGCAGTTACGATTCAGGGAGAAATTCTCCACCACTTAACCGACAAGAAAGAAACTACAGGAACTACCGACATGACGACAGACGATGTGATCGTAACGACAGACCCGAATTGCATCAGAACTGGCGGGACTTAAACAGGGCAGGGCCCTCTCGTCACGGTGAATTTGTAGAAGTTAGGTCTCCAAATCCCAATAACGACGTGCGCCAACAAAGAGACAATAGGCAATGACTCACACCGCTGGCAGCCACAAAACGTTCTTATGACACTAACGACGCAGCTGCCGTAGCTAGTAATTACGTAAAAATGGAAGATATTAGGGACATCTTACTCCAAGAACACGACGTAAAACATAACAACGTTGCATATCCTGTGATTTGCATTACAGTAAATGACGTAAAATTTACGGCAGTACTTGACTCTGGCAGTCCCATTTCAGAATCAGTGAAACAGCCTTTAGCAAATGCCACAAATCGAACGATTGCCCCACACTTCCGTTACGTAAGATTAAATTACAAGGTGCAATCGTTGGAAAAAGTGTCGATGTACGCCAACAAACCAACCTAGAATTCTTTTGTCAAAGCCACAGCTTCTCTATGAACTTTCTTATTGTTCCATTATTGTCGACGGAAATTATACTGGGAGTAGACTTTTTGAATGAATACAAAGCAATCTTAAACTTTCACGATGCTGAAATAACTTTAGAAAAAGAAGGTAAGTCAGTAGCTTTGAAATTTGAAGATTGGCTCTCAAACCATGACGAAGAAATTAATCGGCTTTACCTCCTGTTAGACAACAGTTCGGAATTTTCGACGGAACTTGACGCTAACAATCATTCTGCAAGTACTGACAGGGATGATATCGACGGCGCATTTGACACTAATAAGTTAATTCAGAATAAAATTCAAACAATTGAGAATTGTAATGACACTGATAGGCAGGACCTTTTTGAGATTTTACAAGCACATTCCACAGTTTTTACTCACAAAACAGGAACAATCAAGGGATTTCAATACCAATTTCGTGTTCGTGAGCATACTAAATTTTGTGTTAGACCATATGTAATTCCAGCACATTATAGGGACCGTGTTAGAACAGAAATACAATCTATGCTCGACGAGGGCATTATTGAGCCTGCAGTAAGCTCATACAACAATCCATTACATGTTGTTGAGAAGAAAAATGGATCGATCAGGCTTGTCTTAGATTCGAGACAAATCAATACGATCATTATTCCTGAAACAGACAGGCCGCAAATGTTGGAAGAAATTCTTCAAAATTTTAATGGTGTAAAAGTGTTGTCTTCCATTGATCTCAGATCCAGCTTTTATCAGATCGAACTTCATCCAGAATGTAGAAAATACACAGCTTTCCTTTGTTTCGGCGTTTGTTATCAGTTTCGGAAACTTCCCTTTGGTTTGAACATTTCTTCAGCAGCATTCATTCACGGGCTAAATTCCATATTACCTGAGTTCTTAAAACGTCACATCACCTTATATGTGGACGATATTCTAATAGCAGAAGCTTCATGGGAACTACATAATCGCATCCTCAACAGTTTGTTACGTATTTTTGCAGAATCTGGAATTACAGTTAACTTGGAAAAGTCTGAATTCGGTAGGTCAAAGGTGAGGTTTTTGGGACATATTATTTCTTCTGAAGGCATTCAGCCGGATCCTGAAAAGTTAGAAGCAATCAGAGCCATTCCAGTTCCATCCACAAAAAAACAAGTCCGCAGTTTTCTAGGTCTCGTAAATTTTTACCGTCGTTTTCTGAATATGCAAATTCTAGTTACACCAAAAATTTGTTCTCTCACTGGAAAAAATACTATTTGGAACTGGGACGAACAAGCACAGTTGGAATTCAGTTCTTTGAAACAAGCGTTACTTAACGCGCCAATACTAGCTCATCCAGATCTGTCACAAGATTTCTGCCTTAGCACGGATTCTTCCAAAGTCGGTCTTGGTGCCCATTTATTTCAAGATGCCATAGAAGATGACATTACTGTTCAGAAAACCATTGCTTTTGCTAGCCGAGTGCTAACAAAATCTGAAAAAAATTATTCCGTTACTGAATTAGAAGCTTTAGCTATCGTTTGGGCATTTAACAAATTCCGTTTCTTTCTTTCTGGTAAGCACGTAAAAGTATACAGTGATCATCGTGCATTACAATTTCTTATGTCTTCAAAATTAAATCATGACAGGTTAAAACGTTGGGCATTGTTTCTGCAAGAATTCCACTTTACAATAGTCTACATTCCCGGCAAGGAGAACATTGTTGCGGACGCGCTGTCACGCGCACCGGCTGGGCTTGAGAAAAGTAACACACAAGGCAACCTCGAGAAAAATTTCAGTACTCTTTACATTCAGAAAGTCGCCTTTGAAAACTTCATCACCACATCTTTAAAGGACATTGCTCATGAACAAGATAAAGATCCGATTTGGAAAGACATCAAAAATAAATGGCATTAAAAGACATACACTCAGATTCGGCATTATTACCTAGTTAGAAACAACATACTCTTCAAACGCTGCACTGTTGATGACAAGCTATGGGTACTTTGCATTCCAGACGATTTTGTTAATAAGCTCATTTGGTACATTCATTTCAGCTACGCACATTTTGGTCCACGAAAATGTTATCATATTCTTCGAACGACTTCTTATTTTAACAATATGGAAAAGAGAATTCGAAGAGTCTTGTCTATTTGTAAACTTTGTCAAAAGGCGAAACCATCTACTGTCTCACATCGTGCTCCGTTATTTCCTATTATTCATTCTAAATTAAAAGAGTTTGCTGCTGTTGATCTCTTGGGACCGCTTGTCAGAACATCTAATGGATTTTCGTACGTTTTAGTCGCTGTTGAACTTACTTCAAAATTTGTTTCTTTCACTCCGTTACGTAAAGCCACTGGACGATCTGTATCCAACGCCTTTGTTAAAAATTTCTTACGTGAAGTTGGACACGTTAGCAAAGTCATTTCAGATAACGGACCTCAATTCAGATCTGCTGTTTGGTCACGCATGCTTCGCAACCATAAAATCAAACCTGTTTTTATTTCATTGTACTCACCACATTGTAACCCATCTGAACGGATTATGAAAGAAATCAATAAGCTTTGCAGACTTTATTGTCATAGAAAGCATCAGCATTGGGACAGATATTTACACTTATTTCAAAATGTGCTGAATGAAATGCCTCATGATTCCACTGCTGTACCACCTACTCTTGTACTAAAGAATGAAGAACCACCGAACAGAATCAGAGAGCTTGTACCTTTCCCAAATACACGTAAACTTCGACACAAAGACATAATTGATTTGTTTCTTAAAAATATATAATCTGCAGCAGACAAAAGGAGAAAACTACACGGTAAAGCAAATGCAAAGAAATTGTATATTGGTCAGAAAGTTCTCATTAAAGCTCATTCATTGTCACATAAGAAGAAACACTTGAGTCACAAATTCTTTCTAGTTTACAATGGACCTTACAGAATCCGACGTATACCACATGATAATTGCGTTGAAGTTGAAACTCTGCGTACTAGGAAGAGTAAAGGTTTACACCACATTTCACATGTAAAACCGTTTATTGAAAGATAATCTGCTGTTTAGCTTTGTCTTTGCCATATAACTTTTCACTTTACATTACTAGTATGCTGTGTTAGACTTAAGAAACTGCTAACATACAACAATGTTTGAAGTTAAATATCCAGTCTAGAACCTAGGGAACATTTTTAAACAGAAATTACGAATGCATTGTTATAGTGAACAGACGACACAGTGTTGTATTTGTACATTCTTGCTTGTTAGTTGCACGATTACGTAACGACTATCAGGCTTACATACTTAGAACATTTACCAGTACTGCTAATGAGATTTTAATGCAACATTTTGGTTACCTGAAAATACATTCTGTATTTAAAGTACTTTCTGTGAGATACCAGATGACACAGTGGTTAGTTTATGGGACAGCTACACGATTTATATCACGACGTTACCAATGTGTGACAATTTACATTGTTGCTTTTGCGGAGTATCTGTTTTATATCTGCACAGTTTTTCTGTATTATTCTGGAAAGTAAAACATGTTTTAATAGTAACTTTTGTGATATAGCTACAATGAGACAGCCTTTTCCGTAGCACAACAATACGTTACAGCACAGTAATTTCTTCATCACAACAATAAGCGTAATAACTAAGATATCTATACGCAAAGCATTTCACTTTTGTTTATCATGAGGTAAGTACATTGGCTTCTGCAGAACTTAGCTTTTGGAGGACGATAACTACGACACTTCCACAGAGATTATCTTACAACAAGATGCACATTTAGCGCTGCAGGACACGCATTTCAGTGATTAATGTTGTACTTAAAACATTTATTTTTAAAGATTTTTGAATTACAAAGAAAGTTTTCCGTGATACATTTCATTCCATTGCTGTAATCTGTAACACCTGAGGGTATAATTACATTAATCCTCAGGGGGGGTATAAGTCTACTTTGTGTACCATGTGTGTGGCAACCACAAGGAACCCTAGCTAATATGGTATTTGCTTATACAACTTTACACATCGGTACCATATTTCTCTAACACACAAATTACACAGCTTTCTGATTATTTACCTGAGAGAGACAAGCATTTATTTTACTACATCAGTGACAGACATTTATGTAATTACACCATTGGATAACTTCACACTTACAAAATTGTATGTTGTTTGTACTTTGTGAACTGTTCATATATTTTCAGAACCATTGTGATACTATGAGAGCTTTGAATGATGTATTTGGTATGGATTCATGATTTTTAAAGTACGTTTGAGGCAGATGACACTTTTGACATGAGCAGAGAATTTTTTTTAATTATTGGAGGAAGCTACGACGATTTTGAGATTAGACTGAGGTGTTATGATGTTATTTTTACGACGACGATGTGTATTATGCTGTTGAGGTATGTTTATGATCAATAAGCTGATGCTATATGAGGAATTTGGTTATGCTATGTATTTATTATGATGAAATATTGAAGTGCCGTCGCAAGATTGACGTGTCGACGAATATATATATATGTGTAATAAGGTAAGGAGTAATGAATAGTGATTAGGGACTCTGACTTATGGAAAGGATGTTGGAAACCAAGAATCACACTTTAGAATTATGAAATGTGTGTACATGTGTGAATCATGTGTGAATGTATCACAATGCCACTGAAAATTTTTTTGGACACTGTTATATTCATAGGATTTTGTTTCTACAGATTTGCAACGCTAATTCTTGACCTGTGAAATATTTTATGTGAGACTGTCACTGTAGCGGAAACTGCTGTCGTAAATTTTTCCGTAAGAAAGTTAAGTGACCACCTACACGTAATGCGTCGCGGGCACCCACCTGGGCGACAGCCGCCCGAAAAAAAAAAAAAAAAAAAAAAAAAAAGCCATTAGCCTTTCAGCAGCACAGGTAGAAAAAAAAAAGGGAGGCCATTATCCTGGCTATTGACGTTCCTTTGTAGAAAGCATCGCAAATATTACACGCTCATTACCTGAAAACATATGGTTACTCGTACTTTGTGCTAATTACTGAAATGCTTATGAATTGATGGGAAATATTCGTACATCTGCACACCTGATTATGACAAGTGTCTTTCTACGAGAGTTGAGAGCTACTGAGTTACGAAATGCCACATGACTATTGAATGATGTTTTTATGCTTTGGTTTGCGTAATTGCTTATTTCATTTGACATCTGGTTTCCAGCTGTGTTGTAGCATTGCTTTTATAAAATAAAATGCATTTGCTAATGTGAACACTTTCTGTCAACAGATCTATTAAATAATTATTTTATGATCCACATTCTTTAAAAAAGGAGCACTTGGAAAGGAAAGAACAATAAGAAGGAACTAGTAACAGTAACACATAATTTTCTTTTCAAGTACATGGTAATATTTCTTTTACAATAAGTTGTTGTGGTGCACCACTTTAATTACATAGATATTAAGATGTGAATATACATTTCCCTTATCTGCATTGTTGTTTTTACTGTAATATTTTTTCTGCTGCACATTGGCTCATATTAGTTGTAATTTTGCATTTTATCTGTTAATTTAGATTTGCTGCTGCTTGCTTTGCAAATTGGCATTTTTTTGTCATTGCTGTTTGTGATAATTTGTTATGTGATGCTGCATTGCCTTGTCTCTTAGTTTAGCATCTGAGCTCAGTAGATTTAAGTTAGCTTAAGAGTAGGTAGCCTCTAAGAGAATGGGTTTCGATGAATTGGAAGAAATGCATTGAGGAGTTATACAAAAAAAAGTACAGAAAACAGGTTTAGGTAGGATTTTCTTGGAAATAAATGTTGAGGTGAGAAATGTGTGAACATATAAATACAGAAAGCATGCTTAGATAGAATTTTTTTGGTATAAACAAAGGATGAAATAAGAGGAAAGATATATGAAGTTTTGGGTTGGACTGCAGTAAAACAAACCCTGTCCTTTCCTTTTGTGTCATCCCTCTATATGTTTGTGTACTCTTGTATATTTGTGTTTTTCCTGTCTTTATGTGTTTAGCTGATGAGAGCTATGTTGTAGAATTTTTCTAATACTATGTTATTTACTTTGTAAAGATGTTTAGACATTATTTATTCTGTTTTGTTTTAATGCTCATGTGTGAAGTTGTTGTTTCCAAAGCTATTCTGATCTTTATGTAGGTACTTATAATTCCCGTAACACTGACGTATATGTTATTTCGATTCTTTTGTAAAGCCCCTATTACTACAAATGTTATCTATATTGTTATGTTTTTAATGATGTATTGTGTACCTTTGTTATTGTATTCTTATGTTATAAAATTGTAATTGTCACCAGTTCATGATATTATTAACTTGTTAGTTACATTTCACTGCACACGTTTCTGTTGGTCATAGTATATGGACAATATGCGAGAAGTAGGGACTGTTAGTGTTTGCACGTGCGTTAATAATTCAGCAAGGGACTGGATAACAGCATTGCTGGTTCTAAGGACATTTCAAACAAATTTTTTTGTGAGTGCACGAGTGGTGGTTTATGGACTTGCTATATTGTCCGCAAGACTCTTCGATGGTGATTGTGCACCTGCACATTTGCAACAGATGGCTGCTGGCTGTCTCTACCAGGACTACAGTGGGTCTCCATCTTTGTTGGCCCACCAATTGCTACAAGGACTGCAGTGGGTCTGCACCTCTGGTGGCCCACCAGTACCATAATTTCTACCAGGACTACAGTGGGTCTGCTCTGTGATGACCTAACTACCAATATTCTTCAAAACGTCGACTGACTCTGCTGTGGGTTTACTCTGTTGTGGCCCATTACCTGTCTGCATGTCGAGAGTCAGCACTGTCTTTCCATTGGAAGGACAACACTACTTCTTCAAGACTGCATGGAAATCCACTACTTCTATATGCATTTTCTTTTACTGCTCAGACTTTGAGAAAAACACTGCTATTATCCTGTTATGTACGATTAGGACTGTCTTTATGGACTGTGAGACAATTTTAGCTTTTGACCAACATTGTATCAATAAGTGTGTGCATTTGATTTCTTTGTTATTGTAATTATGAAAAAAATTTTTCAAATCTGTATTGGCCACTGCCCAATCCAATTTGTAAAATTTTTTGTGGGGAGCATGGGGGCTATGTAAGTAGGCCGTTTAGGTTTTTTTATTGGTAACGCCACCTCTGTATGAAAATCACTGGCTGTGCTGTGGGCAGTCTGTGTCTGCTTTGCATTGTTGTAATACTCGCCATTGTAGTGTTGGGCAGCGGCAGCTGGATGTGAACAGCGCGTAGCGTTGCGCAGTTGGAGGTGAGCCGCCAGCAGTGGTGGATGTGGGGAGAGAGATGGCGGAGATTTGTAATTTGTCATGAATTGCTATATTTATACATGATGATATCAAGGTAAATACATTGTTTGTTCTCTATTAATATCTTTCATTTGCTAACTATCCTTATCAGTAGTTAGTGCCTTCCGTAGTTTGAATCTTTTATTTAGCTGGCAGTAGTGGCGCTCGCTGTATTGCAGTAGCTTGAGCAGCGAAGATTTTTGTGAGGTAAGTGATTTGTGAAAGGTATAGTTTAATGTTAGTCAGGGCCATTCTTTTGCAGGGAATTTTGAAAGTCAGTTCGCGTTGCGCTAACAAAATATTGTGTGTCAGTTTAAGCACAGTCTTGTATAAATTGTTCAATGGGGACGTTTCATCTGCAAACGGGTTTTCAGATGATTCACATACTGTAATAGTATTTTTGTAGTAAGCCATAAGCCATATTACAACTTCCTTGTTTTCTGTTGAATGAAACGAAAAAAAAAAAAACATTGATGTTCACATAAACTTTGTTTGATATTATACATAATGAGAATTAGTGTGTATATATAAGAAATAATTCGACTAATGGTTAAATTCTTTGATATTGTTGTGTCTAGACAAGACAGCCTAAACACAATGAGAGGAAGCCGAAAGGCACGCGCTAAGCTAAAGCAGATGGGCATGAGGTCTGAAACAGGATACGTAATGAATGCTATAAAGAAAAGTACGTAGCTTCTGGAACACTTAACTTTAATCCATCCTTGTTGTATACAACGCTATTGACGATATAAGTGAGACTCCATAGATACATGCAATGTTACTAATGGCGCCTTGCTAGGTCGTTGCCATTGACTTAGCTGAAGGCTATTCTAACTATCTGCTCTGCAAATGAGCGAGGCTTCGTCAGTGTGGTCGCTAGCAAAGTCGTCCGTACAACTGGGGCGAGTGCTAGTCCGTATCTCAAGACCTGCCTTGTGGTGGCGCTCGGTCTGCGATCACACAGTGACGACACGCGGGTCCGACATGTACTAATGGACCGCGGCCGATTTTAAACTACCACCTAGCAAGTGTGGTGTCTGGCGGTGACACCACAAATCGGTGAACGGTCGTATTATAAGGCTTCCGCCCGCCGTGGGAAGGGCCCCATGTTGACGTATGCGATGAGGTGGGGAGCCTAACAACAGGCGAGGCTGTGCCACCCGCACCCGGCCATTTCTTACGAGGGGAGCTAGGAAACGCCTGAAAACCTAGTCCAGGGTGAACGTCAACATGCTGTGTATGCGCCCATAAAGAGACAGGAGGGGCCGAAGGGTCGACCTCCATTGCGTCGGGGTACCCGACGCGCGAAGACGCCATGTGGTCCGGAGCGGGCAAGAGTTCCATGGCGGAGGACGGCTGGTCACGGGAAGCTATCTGCAGCGCGTGACCCAGGGAGGCGCTTGGCGGTTGCAGCGAAGCGTCTAATGCGGGCGTCGCCGGCGGGGGAACAAGCGGCGGCGGCGGCGGCGGCGGCGGCGGCGGTGGCGGCGCGTCGCCATGGGGCAAAATGGAAGGCAGCGTCGGTAACACCTGGGGATGAGGCGAGCCAGTAGATGGGTCCCCAGGGCGCTGACCGGACGGCACCGTCGCTGAAAGCAGACGGGTAGTGGCAGAACCCGTGCGACGACAGAGGCGCAGCTGATTGAGATGCCGACGCACCTCACCAGAGGCCCCCAAAACCAAATACATCACTCGGCCGAGGCAGCGAAGAAGGCGCCCTGCGAGCCAACGCCGTGAACCTCGATAGGTGCGATAGAGGACAAGGTGGCCTGGAGCAAGAGCAGAAGTCTGCCGCTGCACAGGAACCTGATGCGGCGGATGCAGCAAAGTCATCAAGGTTCGATGAGGACGACCGTGGAGCAACTCAGCCGGCGAGCGACCATCTCGGGGCTGAGAGCGATATGAAGACAAAAAGAGCAACAACGCGTCCTTCCGAGAATGCGACTCTTTCAACTTCAACATCTGTGACTTGAAAGTCCGGACCAATCGTTCAGCGGCACCGTCTGACTGAGGCGAAAACGGCGTGGATGTCAGATGTTGAATACCATTGGCCTGGCAGAATGACCGAAATTCTGCGGACATGAATTGTGGGCCATTGTCAGAAACAATAGTGTGCGGAAGACCTTCAATGCAAAAGATAGCAGACAACACTTGGATGGTGGCAGAGGACGTCATGGAAGACATCCGGACAACAAAAGGAAAATTACTGAAAGCATCTACCAGAACCAACCATCGAGCATTCTAGAATGGACCATCAGAATCGATGTGCAAGCGTTGCCAAGGGGAAGTGGCTTTTGGCCATGCAAAGACTATCCGCGGCGGCGCGGATTGTTGTTCGGCACACGCCACGCAAGAAGAACACATATTCGTAATCGCAGAATCGATTCCGAGCCAAGTACAGTGCCGACGAGCAAGTTGTTTCGTTCGCACTATACCCCAATGTCCTTGGTGAAGTAGCCATAAGACAGAGGATTGTAACGAACGTGGGACCACGACTCTGGACTGATCATTATCAGAACGCAACAACAAAACACCACGTCGAATAAAAAGTCTCTCCTTATGAGCAAATAATCTGCGAACCAACGGATCCTCGATCCGTGACTGTGACAAGGGCCATTGCGTAGCAACAAAACGCAAAACGGTAGCAAGGACAGGGTCAGCAGCTGTGGCTGTAGCTACACGACGAAAATCAATCGGAAACGAGTCGACCACGTCATCGGTTTCCGAATCAATGAACATGCAAGCAAGTTCGGAAGAATCGAATGCTCTATCCTCAGCAACAGGCAAACAGGACAACGCATTGGCGTTTCCGTGCTTAGCAGTGGACCGATACAAGATATCGTAGCGGTACTGCGAGAGGAAAATAGACCAGCAAATGGACTTCTGCGCAGTACGTGGAGGTACAGGCTTGGTCGGATGAAAAAGCGATGTCAAAGGTTTGTGGTCGGTGATGACGGTAAAGTGACGACCATACAAGAAATCATGGAACTTAGTAACACCAAACACGAGAGCCAAAGCTTCTTTCTCTATCTGTGAATAATGTCTTTGCGCAGGCGAGAGCAATTTGGACGCAAAGGCAATAGGGCGATCATGCGACCCATCTCTGTGCGCAAGCACAGCACCGATTCCGAAATCCGATGCATCGACCATCAACAAAAGGGGTTTCTGGGGATCGAATCGCGTAAGGCAAGTATTTGAAAGCAACGCCGATTTCAACTGGCGAAAGGCGCGTTCGCATTCCGTCGTTCAGACGAACGGAACACCTTTACGGCGTAAGCGATGAAGCAGAGCTGAAATGGAAGAGGCATGCGGGATAAAGTTGGCATAGTAGTTAATTTTTCCCAACACACTCTGTAGCTGCTTCAAATTCTGCGGCGATAGCAAGTCTTGTATGGCACGGAGGTGCTCTGGACTGGGATGTATGCCTTGTGCATTTATGACATGTCCCAGATATGGTAAGTCACGAGCAAAAAACACACATTTGTCCTTCCGCAAGCGAAGACCATTTTGTCGCAATACTTGAAATAATGTTCGTAGGTGTGCTAAATGCTCATCTGCTGTCTTTCTGGAGATCACAATATCGTCCAGATAGTTCGCTGCAGTAGGGACCGACGCACAAACAGTTTGTAAATATTGCTGAAACAATGCAGGGGCGCATGCACACCCGAATGGCAGTCTTTTGAATCGGTACAAACCAAGATGCATGTTAACCACGAAGACGCGCTGGGAATCCTCGCCCACTGGTATTTGCAAGTACGCATCTGCTAGGTCCAACTTTGAAAAATATTGACCCGGGCACAGTTTATCAAAAAGATCTTCCGGGCGGGGTAAAGGATAAGTTGCAACCACTAATTGTGGATTCACCGTTGCCTTGAAGTCCACACAAAGTCTCAATTTGCCGGAAGGTTTCGGCAAAATTACTAAGGGTGAGGCCCAGAGAGAAGCTTGCACACGTTCAATTACACCTTGTGATTCTAAATCGTGTAATGTTATTGCGACCTCATCACGCAATGTGTGAGGAACATTGCGCGCTCTGAAAAATTTCAGTTGCGCGTTGACTTTCAGTCCAAATGTGCTTCATAGTTTTTAGCGCAACCTAAGCCTGGTGCAAAAATGTCTGCAAATTCTTCACACAGACGAGAAACACTGTCTGAAGGCACAGTCTGATTCACTGAAAGGACCTGATTTACTATAGACATGTTAAACAACTGAAATAAATCTAAACCAAACAAGTTCACTGCAGTAGAAGAACGAAGAACGTAAAATGACACAAGTTTTGTTTGTCCCTTGTATGTTGCAAGAAGAGTGCACTGTCCTAACACAGGGATATTCTGACCTGAATAACTATTTAACTGAACATTTGCGGCACGCAATGGAGGTTTGCCCAGTTGTTTGTACATGTCATGATTGAGCAATGAAACTGCAGCTCCGGTATCGAGCTGGATTGGTATGACCTTGCCATTAAAGTCCAAATCTACTAAAAGTTTATTGTCCTGCTGACGACAAGAGCGACTGTCTCGTGCAATTTGAACTGATACAGGTACAGCATCACTTGCTAATTGACGTGATTTCCGGCGACGTCGACGCACAGTATTTGTGGGTCGAACACAGTCACTGTGAGAGACAGTGGCACTGTACGAAGTGGAATTAACTACATGAATGTCCATGGGCGAAGGTTCACGAGCCTGAGTAGTCTTGGTTCGATTCCGGCGCGGAGCAAAGGGCCTGGAATGATTAAGAGTGTCTGATCTGAGCTTTTTCTGGCAAACACTTTGAACATGTCCTTTTTGATTACAGTAAAAACAAATAGCTTGGCGTGACGAGCAATTGTCACGCGAATGTCTAGTTGCACACCGGGGGCATGATTTCACTGCATTTGTATGCTGGCGCAGCACACCTGGTTTAGAGCGTGGCGGCAGTTGCGCAGACGTGCGCGAGGGCAGTCGACCGTTCTGTGCAGCGCGCCCGGCGGGCCGGTTAATGTTGCACACGGCTGGCGAAGTTGCAAAAGATTCCTGAGCAAAGTCAAGCGTGTCTTGTCTATCTAATATGTCTATCACTTGTTGAAGGGAGGGATTGACGAGTTTCAAAATCTGTTCCCGTATGCGAACATCAGAAACGTTCTGTGCTATTGCATCACGTACCATTGTATCTAAATAAGGGAGTCCACATTCACACTCAAAAGCTCAATCCTTTGTAAGGCCTTGCAATGTTGCAACCCACTCCCTATTAGTTTCATCGGCCGGACGTTTTGTACGAAAGAACGTATACCTTTCTGCAACGACATTGACTGTTTCCTTGAAATAGGAATCTAAAGCAGACAAAATTTCTTCGTAGGACAGAGTTGCTACGTCGCGTCGGGGAAATAATTTCACTATCACACGGTACATTTGCACCCCTACACACGCCAATAAATAAGGCTGCCGCTCGTTACCTTGAATTCTGTAGGCGGCGAGATGAAATCCAAACTGGCGTGACCACTCCGTCCATGTTTCCACGTCTGCTTGAAAATTACGGAATGGGGGTGCAACTGCATGTTGTGGCTGCGGTAGCGATGAAGCGGCGGCGGCCGCATCGTTTTGCAGTGCACGTTGACCCTGGACGAGCTGTCCAAGGGCATCCAATAACGCCTGCGTCTGCTGATTCTGCAAGCGATAAAATTCGGACAGTACATCTGGCGAAGCCATGACACAAGTAAATGTAAGCAATTAGAAAGAACAAGACCCTTTCCGTTGACTCGTCGCCAAAAATGTTGTGTCTAGACAAGACAGCCTAGACACAATGAGAGGAAGCCGAAAGGCACGCGCTAAGCTAAAGCAGATGGGCGTGAGGTCTGAAACAGGATACGTAATGAATGCTATAAAGAAAAGTATGTAGCTTCTGGAATACTTAACTTTAATCCATCCTTGTTGTATACATCGCTATTGACGATATAAGTGAGACTCCATAGATACGTGCAATGATACTAATGGCGCCTTGCTAGGTCGTAGCCATTGACTTAGCTGATGGCTATTCTAACTATCTGCTCTGCAAATGAGCGAGGCTTCGTCAGTGTGGTCGCTAGCAAAGTCGTCCGTACAACTGGGGCGAGTGCTAGTCCGTATCTCGAGACCTGCCTTGTGGTGGCGCTCGGTCTGCGATCACACAGTGGTGACACGCGGGTCCGACATGTACTAATGGACATAGCAAGTGTGGTGTCTGGCGGTGACACCACAGATATTATGGTTAAAATTGACTGTGAGAAAGAAGACGGAAGCCCATTTTTCTGCAGCACAGGATAGTATTCTTTTCTCACACTTGCTTCTATCAGAAAACCTTTACAATATTTTTTTATAAAATTATGTAGCCTGTGTCAGCCTGAATGATTATTAGATTATTGTGCAAAAATTTGTAGCAAACCCTCCTCATTCTCATTGAACTAAATCTGTTCCTAAATATGGGATTGCTGATAATAAATTAGTAATTACTGTCGCACCTCAGAATGATATTTGACCTCAAGGTAAAACGTATCCTATAAATGCAGTTGCTATAACTAAGAATAGGATTACTTTTCAAGATTCTTGCTAACATTGGCCTATTATAGCCGATATATATTTATATCTTATATATATCTGAAAAGTATGTATGTTATAGCTGTCCAAATTTTATTACAGTGTCATGTGAAAATCTGAAATAAATTAGTAAGGAACTTATTGAGATTTTTGTTAGCGTTTCCTGTCTACATATTACATGCATATTTGTATACAAAATACATTTAAAAATACATAGCTATGTCTGTCTGAAATTTAGTACACTACAGTGTCAACGATTTTGTTATTAACCATTCCCGTTAATACACTATATATATCCCTATGATCGTCCAAAGTAAATCGGTTCGTAAGGTTCAGAGATTTTTAGTAACTGTCTTATAGATCAGTAATCATGCAAAAATCTAAACTACATCGATCACCAGCTGTTCTAGATTTTAACCAAGAACATTGAACTACGACTTTTCTTCGTATTGTAGTATTGAGGAGTAATGTTTCACTGTATCTTAAAGCTATTTTGCTGAGAGCTGCGAACATCTTGCACTATTTTACATTATCGGACAGTTTTCCTAGGTCGAAAAGTCCTATGAGGGTCTCTTGATTTTCTTGAAATCTTGTTTGTGTTATCAAGGGCGACGTCAGGACTGCCTATCTGCTGCCATTCTTAAAGCCAAGCTAATCCTCTAAATGTGGTCAATTCTCTTTACGATTCTCTCTGCATGTTATTCATATCAGAAACTTTGATGCATGAACTTGTGCCGTGAAGATCGATAGTTTTCCCCACTTCCAGAGGGTGATTTTGAGTGGAGTGCCACGCTGGATCCTAAACGTGAGGATGGCACTGGCATGTGATGATATCGAGGGCCATTGTGGCCGAGCTGGTAGCAAACACAGCGGACTGAGGAGTCAGGTAGCTGTAGCATATAGAGCCAGCCACAGCTTGTGGATGCAGCCACTGTCGCTGAGGTGGAGAAACGGGCTCGTGCATGTCAAGAGGAGTACAAACTGGGTGCTTTTGCAACTGACAGTTACACACTGTAACCCGAGCCTGCAGGGTGAATTATTGTTTTCACTACCACAAAAATGGCCTTTGAGATACAAACTGGAATTCATGTGTGGATATCTGGAAAGTGAGCGAGCTATGAAAATCCAGTCTGTAATTAGAGACTGTCAAAGCAAAGATGATTTTCACCACGCTCTCCTTTCAGCACACTGGTCGCAAGCTACTCAGGATCGAATGAAGTATAGTATGATGTGAACGTGTGATCTGGGTAGAATAGCTCGCACAAGTTGTGATAGGTATAGGTGATCTAAGGCGAACAGAGGAACTGTGACAGGGTAAACAGATTAATGAGACACACACATTTTACACTTTACTGCGCTGCGATAGTTAAAGTTGTACAGAAACTTGTAGCATTACAACCTGTCTGAGGTGACAGGCATTTACTAAACGACTTTGCCTTCACATTTGTTTCATATTATACTAAGAGGAAGATGCAGGGACGACCTAGATGCCTTCCAAGGCCTGCCACAAAAAATTGAACTTCTTAAATACGGCCTAGTGGTCAATATGGGGTTAGACACCCACTTTCTCGGATTGCTAGACAAAGAGTTCAAACAAATCGTATTAATGAGTTATATTACGAAAGGTAATTGACAATAATTAACTTTGAGAATTACATACATTTGTCGGAAGCAAAGGGCGACATACGAAATAAACGAGCTTCTTCAGAGTAACAATTCTATGTCGCTGCTATACAAGTGCATAATCCCGAAGCCCTTTTCGACTGGGCGCTACCAGTCGGGAGTGGCGCGTATGTCCTCTTTGCGTAGAGGCCGCTTCCGTCGCATTGCCGTCCAGGAGAGGGGTCAGTCAATGTGTAATTGGCTGACGTCTTGTCACAGCCCTGGCAAGACTGGTACCAGCTTCGTGACAGGAGCTGACGATCATGACCACAGTACTCGATAAAACAGCACTATGAAAACTAGCACATACTATCACAGTAACAAGAACAGCTACAGGCGCAACTCGTATTTTAACCGGTATGATTGTGATAGATACTACGGAGACATTGAACAATATGGGAAATGTTATCAAAACAATAACAGAGAACGGCACAGTCAAAATTTGCAAATTGCTAGTTGATCAAGTCCGCCGCGACACGTTGAAGTGAGACTTCATAAGCTGGTCAACAATCAGTGGCGTTTGAATGAGACAGCAATGCCGGCAGCTGACAACTTTATAGGCATTACATTGCATATGTCTTGAAGACATAAGAGACATCTTGTTATAGGAATTTGATAACACATAGATTGCTATCGCACACCCTGCGATGATTGTTTGTTTAGGTAACAACATATTGTCTGCTGTTCGTTACTCAGGTAACCCCATATAGCGATTGATGAAATTATATTCAACAGACGTACAAAGACGACAGACTGTCCTACATTACGTTTACACAAAACCACACTAAAAATTGCTATTTCAGGCAAAGTGTTGATTTACAGCATCAAACTTGTTTGGATTTCATATTTCCCAAATGAACACAAAGCAATTTTAGACTTATACTGAGAGGATCTTAGAAGCTGAAGGCAAGTCAGTTATTCTGAAATTTAAAGACTGTATTACAGGACAAGATGAGGGAGTTAATCACCTGTGCTTTTTGACGTACCATGCAACGTATTTTCCACCTGCATTCTTATATGATGATAGACTTCGTTTACATAGTTGTTGTGATGACGTTGATCAGAAAACAGATTTACAAAGTTTGATTCAAGAAAAAATTGGCAAAGCACTGAAATGCACTAATACAGATAGGAGAAATCATTTTCACATTTTGCATTCGCACTCAAATGTTTTTACTGATCGTACATGAACTACAAAAGGTTTTCAGTACAGATTTGAGGTCAAAGATGGCAACGAATTTGATGTTAAGCCGTATCTTCTTCCTGAATACTACAGAGAGCAAGTGAAAGGTGAAATTCAGTATATATTACAACAAGGTGTCGTACAACTGGCAGTTAGTTCATACAATTTAATAGCCCTCTGCACATTGCAGGGGAAAAAGATGGATCAATCAAGACAAAGAGACACAAGGCAAGACACCATTATCTTATCTTGAGACAGATAGACATTAAAACTTAGATGAACTACCTCAAACTTTTTTGGTATACAAGTTCTATTTAGGGTCAACTTGAGAGCAAGTTTTGAGAAGCAGAATTACACCCAGAATGTAGAAAGTATACTGTGTTTTCTGTTTTGGAGTATGTTACCAATTTCACAAGTTACTGTTTGGTCTTAATAGTTTTCTGTCACCTTCAATCGCAGTTTAATCTCCATCTTACCCGAGTACTACATTACTTCATATGTTGATGACATCTTCACATCTGAAAAATCTTGTTGAGGATATAATCGTATCCTCAGTAGATTGCTACAGATTTTTGAAGAATCAGGAATTCCTGTCAATCAGGAAGAATCAAAATTTGACCAGACCAGACTAGACTAGAGTCTCTAAGACGCATAATCTCGTCCGGAAGCATGGAGCCTGAACCCAAAAAACTTGAGTCAAGCAGAGCGATTGTAGATCCTCTGACAAGTTCATACGTTTATTAAACTTTTATCGTCGCTTCTTGAGTATGAAAATTCTTGCCACCCTACATCTTTTTCTCTTACTAGTAAAAACACTATATGGCATTGGAATAAAAAGGCGCAAGTAGAGCTCCTAAGTTTAAAAGATGTACGTCTCAATTTTCTTGTGCACCCAGACCTGTCACGCGATTTTGTTTGGTTACAGATTCACCAAACGTTTGGTCATTTTGACAATCTTTTCCAGGAATCTGAGGGATGTGGTATCATTATGCATAGAAGTATAGCTTCAAGTAGTCGTGTTCTAACGAAACCAGAACGATATTATTCGGTAAAAAAATTGGAAGCTATAGCAATCATTTGGGCAGTTCCAAAAATTTCGTTGCTTTCTGTTTGACACGCACACTAAAGTCTTCACAGATCGTCACTACTACAGTTTCGCATATCATCAAAACTAAATCATCATTGATTGGAACGTTGCACATTGTATCTTCAAGATTTCCGTTTTACTGTAGTTTACATTCCTGGTTTACAGATTGTTGTTACTGACACGTTATTTCGAGCACTCATTGGCTTAGACAAAAGTAATATAAATTCAGAGGAACGCCACTGCCTTTGCTCGAGTATTGTTCTCTGATGAGTCGACCTTGACGTACCCACCGTGTTACAATCGAGACAACATGCGTTACTGGAATGTGGAAAACCCACACTGGTTACGCCAAATTGAGAAACAGCGTCCATGGAATATGAATTTTTGGAGTGGAGTAATGAGTGACAAATCAGCTGCTCCAATTTCTTATCGATGGCATGGTGAATGGCGGTAAGTGTGGAACGTTCTTGGAGTACGATACTCTGTTGCTGCTTGCTAATGTTCCTTCGGACTTGCTACAAACAAAGTGCTTCAAACATTATGGCTGTCCAGCACATTACTCTGCAGCAGCATATGAAGTATTTGACCACATGTACAATCTCCAGTGAATTGGAAAATTCGGTTTAGTGACGTGTCTCAAAAACCATTATAAGAGTCTTATTACGCCAGATTTGTGTTTGTGAGATTAATTGAAGAGAAAATTTGCAATAATGTTCCAACAAGTGCGATAACGTGATGCAGAGTACCACCAAAACATGCCAGTGGGTTACATCGAAAGCATTTCTCAGCTGTGTCGAATCATTCATACGTGGATAAATAAGTGCAACAAAACGGGTGGAGACATTTTTGAGCACTTACTGTGAAATAATTCTTACAAATAAGCACCCCATTGGTGATAGGTGAGAGGAAACTCCTCAAGAAAGCGTTTCACACAATTACTGAAGACGCCTTTTTCTATTTTTGATTCAGTGCATTTTTCTCTATATAATACCGTTTTGGAACTCAGTTGTGTTATTTGTCGATAACAATGCCGTATTTCGCGCAAAGCCAAAAGTGTTACATACAAAAGATATCTATTTTTCCGGTAGCGGCAAAATCTACAATAATAATGGGATGCTCGTATTTAAGATTTCGGGGGACCTCCCGCCCCATGACCTGTGGTAGGGCAGAAGGTCAAAGGGTTCCACATTGGCATCACGGGGTAGTATTTTTAAAAATATTTAATACATATTTTCCACTTTTAATCTGATGCGTAGTTTTTGACGTATTTCGTTGTCTCAAAAAAACTCTAAAAACAGTCTTTCTTCTAGCACATGTATAACGGCCACAAATTTAGATACTCCCTCGGAGGCATTACTCCAATCCTGTAGCCATCATGATGGCCACTACTTGGATGGGTAAAGAGTCTATGAAGTTCTTCATTTACACTATGTCTAGTTGAAACTAGTCATTAAGATCCATATGTTGACTGATACAAATAGTCCCAGAGACGATGACGTGATGTGGGGAGTTTTTTCTTGTTAGTCCTGCATTGCTGACAACTCATGGGCGTGTGTTCAACGTGCGTATCAGCTGCTTTGATATGAATTTCAGACGGGAGTAATATGTATACGTAAATGTGCATTTTAGAGACTGTCGTCGACAAATGCTGTACATTTTTGTAGCAAGGAATTTGAAAATTAACTAAGGCTGATATAATACAACGCAGTAAGACGGAATATTATATTGAAAACATTCAATAAAGATGTGTGACCATGCCTCGTATTACACAACGCGCTTCATTAGAAGTAGCATTACTGCTATTAATCCGTCAATAACGCACTTACACAGACAAAACAACAACACCTCGTCAGGCAATTACAGTGTCACAGCTTTGTGGTTGCTGAGGGTGGCAGCAGTCTGAAACAGAAGAGAGTCGGCACGAAGTTTCCCGAATGATGCTATCATTGATGAGAACCTGGGGGCCAGCGGGTAACTTTTCGCGTCCTCGCTATAGCTACTCTTGCGGTTGCTCGTAACATACTACATTATTTAGTAGTAAGCTCGGTACATATCCGGCCCAAGGTACAGCCAAAAAATGGCAGAACTGTCTCTTGAGCAAAAGCGTGTGAGAGCAACTGATCTACACAGTGAACTTGCTCGACATCACAGCATGAATTTCGAACAAATTTTGCAGATACGGTACTTAAAAGTTATTTGCTACCTATGAAGATGATATATTGTTGTGATGACGACGAACGAATAGTCGCCAATGAGAATGACTGGTGGCCAGTGCTAAATAGAAACATACAGATCTCTTGTTTGTATATACAGCAGGCTTTTCAGTGAAGTTCGTAAGGTGCTAGCCGCATGATCTGGGCTGCAACGACTAAAATAATTGGAAATCGTTGAAAAAAAGTAATATATTGTACTTAACTGGTGGTACAGGGGTCTTCATAGTCAGGAAGAATATAATTAAAAACAGAGAGCTATAGAGGCATCACATAGGCCATACTTTAACTAAGCGCCTTGTTGGAAGTTGCTTCCTATCAGCTAAACGCTATACTACTTTCCTACTTGACGTCCCGAGCCAGAGTGGACGAGCGCACGCTAGAGACTTGTTGCAAGCCGCGGAGTTGCGCTAGTCTCGACTCGCGGGTCCCACAATACTAGTACGGACCGCGATCGATAACTGCAACCCCTAACAAGTGTGGTATCGAACGTTGATACCAGATATATAATTCTCTGTCGGTCCGTTATGGCCAGGGGACATCAGCTGGTACGTACTTTTCAGTTCAATAAACTTTACCAACAGCGGTACACTTTAAGATATTTTATTTTATTTCGATCGCAACCAGTTTCGGAAACTCATTTTTCCATCTTCAGGTGCCATACGCTTTTTTCGAATCAACGTGCTTATCGTATAGCGCCATAAAATTGGATATCGTGAATCCTAATCGTTGTACAGCTCATTGATACGAGAGCGTGACAGCACGTTTTTGCATGAATCAATTGCACAACAATTGGTATTCACGATACCTAATTTTATGGCGCGGGGTTAAGCTCGTTGATTCGAAAAAAGCCTATGGGGCATGAAGATGCGGACACACAGCGAAATTCGGAGAGACAAAAATCCTGACTGCCACAAGTGCCTACTGGGACAGTATCTACAAGGAGGCCATAGATATTCGAGTAACAGATAACCTCATCAACAGGGACACCGGGTTTCAACTTAGCAAGGCCTGGAAACCGTTATTAAACACCATCAAAGAGCAACGGCACGAGCGGGCGCGAGATCCTTCTGCCACGGCGGACGGGGATGGACTGCGCCTACCACCGGGCGTGGCTGCCGCTTCCCCCACCCCTCCCACAACGCGGTGCCCCACCGGCCACCCGCGCCGGGGTACGACTCGGGACCCCGCGGACACAAATACCACCGACACAGGGCAGACAGATTATTCCATCAGCACCACCTGATGATGGTGGAACGGTTATCTGCCGAAATATCGTGGAACTTCGACGAACGGATCCGGCTGGACACCCGAGAACCTTGGATACAAAAACGTAGAGGTTCGCCGATGACATTGTAATTCTATCAGAGACAGCAAAGGACTTGGAAGAGCAGTTGAACGGAATGGACAGTGTCTTGAAAGGAGGGTATAAGATAAACGTCAACAAAAGCAAAACGAGGATAATGGAATGTAGTCGAATTAAGTCGGGTGATGCTGAGGGAATTAGATTAGGAAATGAGACACTTAAAGTAGTAAAGGAGTTTAGCTATTTGGGGAGCAAAATAACTGATGATGGTCGAAGTAGAGAGGATATAAAATGTAGACTGGCAATGGCAGGGAAAGCGTTTCTGAAGAAGAGAAATTTGTTAACATCGAGTATAGATTCAAGTGTCAGGAAGTCGTTTCTGAAAGTATTTGTATGTAGTGCAGCCACGTATGGAAGTGAAACATGGACGATAAATAGTTTGGACAAGAAGAGAATAGAAGCTTTCAAAATGTGGTGCTACAGAAGAATGCTGAAGATTATATGGGTAGATCATATTACTAATGATGAAGTATTGAATAGAATTGGGGAGGAGTATGTGGCACAACTTGACAGAAAGAAGGGACCGGTTGGTAGGACATGTTCTGAGGCATCAAGGGATCACAAATTTAGCATTGGAGGGTAAATATCGTAGAGGGAGACCAAGAGCTGAATACACTAAGCAGATTCAGAAGGATGTAGGCTGCAGTAGGTACTGGGAGATGAAGAAGCTTGCACAGGAAAGACTAGCATGGAGAGCTGCATCAAACCTGTCTCAGGACTGAAGACCACAACAACAACAACAACATGTTGACAGAAACAGAAAGTACTAAACCTGTTCTTAATATAATATTTTTGTTGAGAATCCGGCGGGGGAGGACCGGGGTAACAATTACTACTGAGTAATTTCAGTAACAATTATTCAAGAAAAATATTCTGTTGTGAAAACAGTCCAACGAATAAACACGAAATCTAGTTTGAATAGACATGGATCCTACATCTACATCTACAACTACATCTACATCTACATACATACTCCGCAATCCACCATACGGTGTGTGGAGGAGGGTACCTCATACCACAACCAGCATCTTCTCTGTCTGTTCCACTCCCAAACAGAACGAGGGAAAAATGACTGCCTATATCCCTCTATACGAGCTTTAATCTCCCTTATCTTATCTTTGTGGTCTTCTCGCGAAATATGAGTTGGCGGCAGTGAAATTGTACTGCAGTCAGCCCCAAATGCTGATTCTCTAAATTTCCTCAGTAGCGATTCACAAAAAGAACGCATCCTTTCCTACAGACACTCCCACCCGAGCTCCTGAAGCATTTCCGTAACACTCGCGTGATGATCAAACCTACCAGTAACAAATCTAGCAGCCCGCCTCTGAATTGCTTCTATGTCCTCCCTCAATCCGACCTGATAGGGATCCCAAACGCTCGAGCAGTACTGAAGAATAGGTCGTATTAGTGTTTTATAAGCGGTCTCCTTTACAGATGAAACATATCTTCCCAATATTCTACCAATGAACCGAAGACGACAATCGGCCTTCCCCACAACTGCCGTTACATGCTTGTCCCACTTCATATCGCTCTGCAATTTTACGCCCAAATATTTAGTCGACATGTCTGTGTCAAGCGCTACTCTACTAATTGAGTATTCAAATATTACAGGATTCTTTTTCCTATTCATCTGCATTAATTTACATTTATCTATATTTAGAGTTAGCTGCCATTCTTTACACCAATCACAAATCCTGTCCAAGTCATCTTGTATCCTCCTACAGTCACTCAACGACGATAACTTCCCGTACACCACAGCATCATCAGCATACAGCCGCACATTGCTATCCACCCTGTCCAAAAAGTCATTTATGTAGACAGAAAACAACAGCGGACCTATCACACTGCCCTGGGGCACTCCAGATGATACCCTCACCTCCGATGAACACTCACCATCTAGGACAACGTACTGGGTTCTATTACTTAAGACGTCTTCGAGCCACTCACATATTTGGGATCCAATCCCATATTTTGGTACCTTAGTTAGGAGTCTGCAGTGGGACACCAAGTCAAACGCTCTCCGGAAGTGAAGGTATGTACCATCCGTCTGATACCCTTCAGCCATGGTTCGCAAGATATCATGTGATATCATGTGATTCTTGACCACAGTTCAAACTATTCGGTAGCGATTATCAAAGAAGCAGTGAAAACTGGAATGTGTGAGAACGCTTTTATGAGGTATGAGATTCGCATCTATCGGTGCGTGGAGTATCACTTCATAACGAGAGCATTAATAGAGTATGTCCCGTATCATACAAATGGGGTGACAGAAATACGGATACACCAAATACAAAACACATTATCATGTCTAATACGGTGTAGGAAAACCATTAGCACTCAAAAAAGCTTCCAGTACATGTCGGAATGGATGAATACAGGTCCTCTAAATTTTTAAATGGGATCTCATACCATTCTTCCTGCCAAGTAGTGGCAAGTTCAGGCAACATTGATGGAGGTGGCTAGCGATAAAACATCTTTCTATGCAAAGTGATCACAAAGGCTCACTCAGAGATGTAGAGATCTAGTGGGACTAGTGGCCAGGGGAGATGCGGCAATCCATCGTCGTGCTCACAAAACCAGCCCTGGAAGATACGAGCTGTATGAACAACGGCCCTATCGTCTTGAAATACATCATCAACACTGAGGAACAAATTTTGTGCCATTGGACGGTCTTGATCAGCCAAAATGGTCACACAACCCTTATCACTAATGCGATCTTGCAGACTTTTCCACTTTTTACACTTGCTCATCTGAATTATTCTGATCACACAGCATTCTGATGCATAATCAGGAAGCTCCTCTTACCCAAGTAATGGCTCTTGAAGAGGAAACTGCGTTTCCTCTCCTCCGCGTTGAGCCTACATGGTACCGAACTCCCGCCACGTTTCCCTCTTGGCAGCAGTCTGTCTGCATCGTAGGCTTGAGACGACGTACGCCAGACATATATTTAGCCAATGTGAAGCGAGATGCATTCGACGATATGACTTTCTTCCATTGTTCCATTGTCCAAGTTTTATGTATCACTTTCTGATCGTATGGGAATTTTGCATCGCTGATGTGTCGTTTTGGAATTCCAGCTCTCGCTTACGGAGCTCCCTTCGTGTAGTTTTGGTGCTGACTGGGGAAGCGAGTGTGACATTCACTTCTGCACAGACTTTTTTAGCCGTCGTCTTCTTAGTTTCCGTTACAATCCACTTCAATGACCGTCTGTCACGATCACTCAAAATAGACTCTCCTCCGCGTTGTGACTTGACGTATAATGTCAGAACAAAACAGTAGGAAAAGGAAAATGCTGATTTATGCAATAGAAACCAAGAAGCGACACAAACCAAACACATACAAAGGAAAACAGTGAGATGTAAATCGAAGCATTGCCTCTCTGTCTGTCTCTCTGTCTCTCTCTCTCTCTCTCTCTCTTTCTCTCTCTCTTTCTCTCTCTCTCTCGATTCAGCGCAAACGTTTCGCGTCACCACATAATGTATATAATCATAGCTATTACAGTAGAACTGAACATCGAAATGATGTTCAATTTGGGTCAATTGGTTACACGGTCAGTGTTGCGTAATGTGGCTGATATTTAGAACAAAATGAAATGATCAGAGGCTGGCGAGTTCATTGGTAATATGAAAATTATCATTTAAATGGTATTGCTTCATAATGAATTCGAATTAAGCGTAGTTAGAAATAATTACACGGAAATCATCCAGCAAGACGGAAAACGGGATTTGATTGCGGGTGTAATTAAAGACCGAACGGAAGTAATTAAACTGCACAGCACTCTATGATAAGAGCTACTCACAATCCATAGCCTCACCTGTTGTGTTTCTAAGTGTAGCCTTTCTGTGACGACCACGCAGTTGGTGAGATATCACCTCGACTATCACCTGACGTCGTCTATCGCCCTCGCGTTACTAGCACTCTAATCTCGTTCAGCTCTGCATGTGGGAACAGTTCCTTTTCTACACGTTATCACCTGGAGATATCCACCGCCGCAGGCAACGTTGTCCAGGCGAGACATACCGCGAGTGAATGCGCTAGCCGACTGGATTTCATGCCAGAAACATCAATCGAAGCGCGCTGATCAACTTCACACGTTCCAAAGGAGTTTGCAAGGTTAGTGAACTTAGTTTAGACATGCGAGCTAATATCCACTTTTTACACTTGCTAATCTGAATTATTCTGATCACACAGCATTCTGATGCACAATCAGGAAGCTCCTCTTACCCAAGTAATGGCTCTTGAAGACAAAAGGCAGTAAGCTAATCTCATAACCACGAAAATAAAAACACAATCACAATGACTACACAAAAATCAGTAAGCTACGCTAATACCCAGGAGAATAGAAACCTTCGCTGCTAATCCACCAATACAGTTACCACGGAACACGGTGGTTTAATCATTCAGTCAACCTTGCACAATGGGTTCTTTGCGACCGCAGTCATCGACAGCTGTTTATTCCTCTCTTTGATAGATTTTCTACCGTAAAGTCTTGCCCTTGTGTGCCTTTTGCTGAAAGGAAAACGAGACTGGGCTACGCTGACTCCGAATAGTTAAATCGTTGGCCGGCCGCGGTGGTCTCGCGGTTCTAGGCGCGCAGTCCGGAACCGCGCGACTGCTACGGTCGCAGGTTCGAATCCTGCCTCGGGCATGGATGTGTGTGATGTCCTTAGGTTAGTTAGGTTTAAGTAGTTCTAAGTTCTAGGGGACTGATGACCACAGCTGTTAAGTCCCATAGTGCTCAGAGCCATTTTTAGTTAAATCGTTGATTTGTAAGCATCTACGGACCACCAAAATAATTTACAAAAACAACAGTCAGCCTTTGGAAAATAGTTTAACGAAAGATGTAAGAGAGGCTCTAAAAGATTTAGATGCCTACGAATAGTTAAATGGTGGATTTGTCAGCATCTCTGGACAACGGCAATATTTTACAAAAGCAACAGTGTCAGCCTTTGAAAATAGTTTAACGAAAGGTGGGAGAAAGGCCCTCAAAGATTTAAATGCAGTTGAGAGGATGTTAGTTCCTACTGTTGGTACGAACAAAGACGAGTATGGAAGGAAAATTTTTGAATCTTTTAACTTCATGACAGTGCGGAAGAGGTAAGAAAGTCTCCACAAATACTGTGATAAAACCATCTACTTCATTTCAACAAGAAGATAAGAAAGCCTTATTAAATACTGAAGCAATGTGTCCCAGACTTCATAAAATTAGTCGCCCTCCGAGATCAGTTGTTAGTGCCATCACTTTCCCAACAAGTCAGACAGCAAGATATCTGCCAACTCATTTACAATTATATACTGGTAAAACTAATTCTTACATGAAAGACCTATTTCATTTTATCGAGAAACTTAGACTAACTTCGCCTACCGAAGATATTCGTGTAAGTTCTGACATAGTGTGTTTGTTCACTGTGACTCAAGTTAACGTAGTTACGATTTGTGTATGGGATATTTCTCCAGGGGACATGACTGCTCTTTAGTCATTGCCTTACTTCTATTCCGTTCCACTGGGACGATGAATTTTATAATGAAGTTGATGATGTCGCAATGGATAACCCATTAGGTTCTGAAACCGCTAAAATCCGAACAGTCAGCTCTAGAAAATCCAGATAAGAAACTAAGTCGATGCCTCAGTTGCTCTATGATATATCTGTGGTTTTTTCACAAGGTAAAAAAGAGTTCTTTTGTTATTTGTGGTGTATAAAGTCAAAAATCCATGCTAACATGGAGATGTAAAAACACAACTTATTCTTCGTCTTCGATGTTTTAGTTATGAGACAGGCTAATGGAAGGTTGAAACGTAGGATTTTCCGGAAAGTCACACATACCGATAGATATTCGCGTAAGAACTCTAAGCAACCAAAGAGAGACACCATTAAAAGTCTTGTAGACAGAGCCAAAAGAATTTGCACGCCGGAAGACCTGGACGCTAAATTAAAACATCTGAAGCTGCATTTAGAAAAATGGCTATTCAGCAAAGAAGTGAACAGGGTTCTGTGACCGACTAACAGTAGGAAATAGGACTGCGATAAACAGAATGATGGAATAACGCGGTTCCTCTGCGATTTATCTAAAAGTAACTCATCAGGTCCACAAGATCTTGCAGAAACGTGACATCTGACCGGACCTTAGACCAACTAAGAAAATGCAGAATGTCAAGTAAAGGACAAGCGCTCTCCACCGTCAGCAAGAGGAGTGTATAAGATTCCGTGTATTTGTGGAAAGGTCTACGTTGTCAGTACGAAGAGAAGCACGAGTACAAGACTGCAAGAACAAAAATGTGTTCACAGTCAAGGAGAATCAGAAAAATCAGCTGTATCAGAGTATGCTCTTTCATCAGGAAATCGTGTTGTAAAATTTTCTGAAAACAAAATTTTATTTACTGTTGTAAACTATTATCAACGACTACCTAGAGAAGCTATCGAAATATATAACATAGTGAAACTTCTAACAGGAAAGAAAGAAGAAGCCATGAACGCAATGATATTCTTACATGGACAGTGTCTCTGCAGAATCGTAAGCTATGTTTTTTTATCTTTGGACGTCGATGGTTGAGTTATATAATCGACAAAGATTATCGCTGCTGATGACGTGTAAACACGACCACGTCCACTTCACACAATACTTATTTCGCTCTCCGACGGCCGACTCGTCAGTTGGCAAGACTCAGCGTCGGCAGCAGCACTTCCGAAGATGTCCATCGCAGCTCTGGACGAAACGTCAGGAACGAAAAAGTTTCTTCGAACGCAGCCACAGAGTCTGGAAGGCTCACCAGCAACTAATTTCATATCTACTACACACAAAATCATTCCACAGAAAACTACGCCAGACTCCTCTCCACCAATTTACCATAGAGACTTCAAGCATATATTGAGAAATTTATATCTTTGGGTCGATCAGATTTACCTGTGTGCTTTCATTGACTCTGGTCTCCGTCAGTTGCATTCCCATTGGATTTGGCCCTCTTTAAATGCAGCAGCTGACTGCAAGTAGCTGTCTCCTGTAATAAGCATCGATTTAGCCTCTAAAACATTCTATGCTCTCCATGTTAATTTCCAGCTGTAAGACGGCAGGTATGAATTGACCTGTTATTATGATTGTTCGTCACGGTTTACGAAAGAGTACTACCGATGCGATGGTGAACGAAACGCGTTCACCTAGCGTAGCCAACACAGGACGTCAGACGCTGCCGGCCGTGGTGGCCTAGCGGTTCTAGGCGCTTCAGTCCGGAACCGTGAGACTGCTACGGTCGCAGGTTCGAATCCTGCCTCGGGCATGGATGTGTGTGATGTCCTTAGGTTAGTTAGGTTTAAGTAGTACTAAGTTCTAGGGGACTGATGACCTCAGATGTTAAGTCCCATAGTGCTCAGAGCCATTTGAACGTCAGACGTTGTCCGCCCATATCTTCCAGCATTGTAACGGATGCCTGCACTCCCCATGTTAATTACGAAAAGAATTCAAATGGGTGTGAAATATTATGGACTTAACTGCTAAGGTCGTCAGTCCCTAAGCTTACAAACTACTTAACTTAAATTAACCTAAGGACAAACACACACACTCCCATGCCCGAGGGAGGACTCGAACCTCCGCCAGGACCATGATAAATACATTCAGACTATGAGATTGCTTACAGATGTCTCGTGAAGCGACAGCTACCACGTGATATGTGCTAGCCAGTCCTTCTGATTCCAGTGAGTTTGTAACGTGCACCACTGCTTCCAGCCTACTAACGTAGACACCGTAAATACTTCCGTCCGCCACGAGGGCTGTAATGAGGCGCTAATGAACCTGTTGTACAGTAATCCAACACTGGACCACTGATGACGACAAGCACTCAACTGGAAGCGATATCACGCTTAACATAGATGCTCCTCAAAATTTCGGGGCAGATCCTCCGGTCTTGTGGGCTCAACGAGTATTGACATTAATAAGTTTACAAATTATCACATAGAGGCCGATGTTCGTTAATCGAAGCCTGTAATAAGAGATCTCCTTCACAACAATGTACAAGCCTGCATGATGAAACTGACGATAAAAAGTCGTCAGAATCTGAAAATCTAACATCACAGAGCAGCTTATTCTGCAAGAGACTCAGTTAGGTTGTTCGCAAAGAATGGTGTTCATCTTTCGTAAGGCGAGTTTTTGAATTACACCAGAGACCCCGATCACCCCCCCCCCCTCCCCCACCCTCCCATGCCACCCTTATTAAGAGGCGTGTGACACACCTGTACGTCGACCCCTTCGTAAGTAGCACCTGTTGTGCTAGAGACTCTGATTAATTTTCACTCGCAAACCTGAAATATTAATTTAATTTTTAATATAAAATATAACTTGAAGTTTTAATCATGGCTACGCTGTCAGCGACCGTTAGAACGTAAAACTGAAGCAATAACAGCCCTCTGTCGCAAAATGACCTACGTTTCGGCCACTTCTAAGAGTGCTTTCATCATAGATAAAACATTTAAACTGGAATGTCACGTATACAATAAATATCAAGCGATAAGCTTCAGCCAAAATATTTTAAAATAGATAACAAATTAGGGAAGCCACTATGGGCTGCTCATATCGCTTAATATTTATTTTATACGTGACATGCCAGTTTAAATGTTTTATTTCTGATGAAGACACTATTAGAAGTGGTCGAAACCTAGATGCAGAATACTTCATTTTGCGACCGAGGGCTATTATTGCTTCAATTTTATAAAATGTAACTTTTATTCTCAACAGTGGTCATTTTTTTTGAAATTATTATTGGTCCGACTACTCTGTAGCAACAGTCTTCTTGCTCACGGTGGACAATGTAACTGTATTAACTTACTTTGTATCTGCCACTAGATGAGATATGACACTATATATTTGTACCAAGCTGTTAAGTGTCGCAATGATTTAATAAATGATAACGTTAAACATTTTCAATAGCGGCGAAAAATGTTCCTGTCGAAGCACAAAAAAGGCAAATACGCTCCTCTTTGAAACACCTTTAACCGAAAACTGGGGAACAAGCTGCGTTAGTCTCTTTCGACACAAGCCACTTTAAATCCTTTTACTCAGTTTTAGTATTTAAGCCTTCACACCCACCATCTCCCTCTCATTGCCACTGCCTGCATATTTCTCTCTCCCTCTGTCACCTTCTTCTCCTATTGATGTGCAGTATATATCATTTCCACTAACCCCCTGTCTTACTCCTTTTGTCTTCCTCTCCCATTGTCACTGTCTCCACTACACCTCGGTAGCTCAAACGTTTTGGTTGTACCAACTTGTGTTTCCCCCTATACCTACGTGCATTGCGGTCCAAGCTGCGCCATCGCCCACAACTACGCGTTCAAGATACCGGGTCTAATAGGGTGCAGGACCCATCCTCACGCCCATATACGGTATTCACTATGTATTATGTCCACTGCCTCCTCTCTTATTTGCTCCCACTGCTTCTATCTATATCAGTCTCTCTTTCCCTTTTACTGCCACTGTTTCCCTCGTACCATCAATAATCCTGTCTCTTTGATTCCCAGTGCTATTGTCTTCAGCCATCTCCCTTTCTCTGCCACTTTCTCTCTGTCCCATTATCACAGTTCCCTCTCTCTTTGTCTGCTAATTGCACTTTCTCCTCTCTCTTCCACCATCACTATCTCTATGCTATTCTCTTTCAGCAGACAAAGCGAGAATTTATTCACTTGCAATAATTTTTGGTGAGCAGGGAGGAATGAGGACAGGAAGCTGGTTTGCAACTTTTGTGTCAAGAGAAGAGGCACATATTGGTATTTTTTCAACATTTTTCCGCTGGTTCCCTTCATTCCATTGCTACAGCAATGTGTACTGCTTACATAACATGAATTATATAGGTCAGTTAAGTTTTGAGAGCTTGTGGTCTTCGACACATTTACATACTTTGACACATGTAAAAAATGTGGTAAGTACGAATACTACAAGGTTAATGGGATGGCCAAACAAAACGTAATAATAGTTTTAGAAACAAAGCCAAGGGATCATGGAACGACCAGAAAAGGTTCAGGGAAAACATTTTTGCCCTTTAGTTACACACTTTACTTAAATTAGATTGAAAATCTTCTAATTAAAAAAAAATCTTAGTATTTTTAGGATATAATTTAGATAGAAAACATGTAACATGGCACACGTCCCAACTCATGCACTTGGTACATGCTTACAATCACCCAATTCTTGAAAGAAATGTTAAGCAACAAAACTTACACTTTTCTCTCAGTTAAAAGCAACTGGATTAATGATTTAAGAACAGCAATTCGAGAGAAGGTTCACAGTTAGCCAATTCTTGAGAGAAATCTTAACTATCAACACTTCCACTTTTATCTCAGTTAAAGGCAAGACGAATTTCGAATTTTCGTAAGGAAAATGCTTTTAACCATTCAAGCAAAACAACCATTTAAGAGACACCTCCAACACATACTATAAAGGGAAACTTCGCATTGTGTACGATTACTTTAAAATATTAAAGTCCAAATGATTTCACCATACTAAATAAACTCTTACAATTTCTTTCAGTTAAAGGAACAATAGGAAAATTCTTAAGGTACTAACAACTTAAGAAAAAAAACAATCATTTGAGAGAGAACCCCAAAATACTCCTTCAAGGCGAGATTTCATTTATATATAATTGCTTTAGGTATCTTGATTCTGTGACTCGTTTTCACAGCCATCATCCCTTGGTTGTTGCAGGTTCGGGTGTCCTTCCACCTCGTCAGACAGGCATCGTCTTCTGCAAGGCTCGTCTCTCTTGCCAGCAAAAGTATAACACGCTGAGATGTGTGTAAACGGCCGGTTCCATACAACAAGTTCAGAAGTAGTGACAATAAAAAACTCATGGGAGGGATATATAAGTCTGGTGCGAAATACCACAGTGCCCTTGTGAATTCGCAGTCAATATTGAAGCACAGAGTTACGAAGGACCACAGCCACACGCAGCGGTATCGAACCAAAACAAAAGAGAGACGTTACGGAGACCGAGAACAATTCGAGAGGTGGCCGACAGAAGCAAAGGTTAAAGCAAACTTAAAGCAAACTTAGTTCAGCTCCGGAGAAGCCAGCAACTTGCACAGTATGAGGGTGAGGCTAACGATACACACCCTTTACCCCGAAAATGTCAGAAAATCTCTAGAACAGAACAACAGGTGGGGCTTTAGCTACATTGAATAAATATAGACAACTACCAGCAAGGCCTTCTGGAGTTCACGCAAGCAAATAGCTAAGTCACCAGTCGGGGTTTGCAAGTAGGATCAAAATTCGTGTCCGGGATCACAGCATTACAGCCACTCCACGGAATAACGGAACTTAAAGAAGGTCACTAAGCAGTGGAAAAAGTCCAGGGCAGACCATGATCTGCAGGTAGCGGACGCCAACACCTATGGCGCTCTTGTTCTGAAAAACGATGGGACCGCCTCCTGTCCATTCTGGCGGTCGTGTCCTAAATCACGCTGTCACTTCCGTCCAGCCACAGCCGCTCCACCTGAATACCTTGCATCGATCACTCCGGCCACCCTACTGCCTATCGCACCGTATCGCGGCCAACATGACTGAAATCGAGCTGACACTGCGAGGTTAGTGCCTCGACCAGAAGCGAACAGACAGCCCCAGGGAATTCGAATGAAGCCGAGTCGCATGGTTCAGTTACCACAAAATATTTTGCTTTGCATTTTTTCTGGATACTTTGCTCCTCAAGCTCAATTCACAGAAAACGCTCGTCTAATGATTGTATATTGGAACAGTAAAAATTTTCAGTCTTCCAAATTTTACAAAACTTTTGGCTGTCATTTTGAGCTCTTTTCAGACATCTTAAACCCCTTATTATCCCATGTTACGTTGTAGCAGCTCCCCTTTGGACATATTTTTTTAGGCGTGAAGTGCCAATTATACAGAGACAGAGCGCCGAAAATTTGTTTTGGTAGAAAAAATGCAGACTAGAAACATAGTTTGGTGAACTCAGAAGCCTGACGATGACCCTAGAGGGCTTGAGTTAAGTCTAGAACCCTTGCCATGAGTTCGCTACAGCAATTAAAACTCTATTTACTCCTCAGACCATGTTGTTTGTGCATAAGTACGGTAACTTTGAACCTCTGGATCTCTGTAACGGATAATTATATCGAAATAATTTTCAGGGCCGGCTGGCGTGGCCGTACGGTTCTAGGCGCTTCAGTCTGGAACCGCGTGACCGCTACGGTAGCAGATTCGTATCCTGCCTACCGCATGGATGTGTGTGATGTCTTTAGGTTAGTTAGGTTTAAGTAGTTTTACGTTCTAGGGGACTGATGAGCACAGATGTTAAGTCCCATAGTGTTCAGAGCCATTTGAACCATTTTGAACCATAATTTTCAGGGTTCCCGGTGGACATCATCTTAAGAAGATGAGTAAAAGTTGCCACTATTTTCCTTGAATAAAAATTTTTTAAATTGTCATCCACACAACTGGTACTTTTGGTGCCCAGAAATTACGGTTTTCTGGACGTATCTTGATGATGGGTACAGATTTTCGAAAACCGGAAGACACCGTTAGTTCACGAATGTCTAAAGAACGTGTAACTAAAATTAGAGCCATTTTATATGTCTGGTTATTTAGATAATAGAGCCCTCGATGCAAAAACGGTTAAATACCAGTTTGCGCAGTCTCCTGTACATGAAAGGTGACTTTGAACCTGTGGATCGCTGTAGTGGATAATGATACGAAAAAAGCTCCGAAATTTCCCGAGAATTTCACCTTAAGAACATAGAAATTTCGACGATCTACCATGAACGGAAATTACAGAAGTGGCAGTACCGCACAGTTAGTACTTTTTACTCAGAAAACGTCGTTTTTCGATGCTTTCTCAGGAATAGTCCGTGAAGAAATAGTTATTTTATAAGCTGCCTAAAGTCCACCCAAAATCACTCCCAACACAACAGAACCTTCCGATTTGTTCAATATGCCTGGTCTGGAGAAAGCGTGTTGTGCTTAAATTTGCACCCTTTACTGTCAGTAGTATACAAATGGTCGCTAGGCCAAGGTATAGTCAAAACACTTGTCTCCTAACCCGACGTATAAACCCTGAGAAATCGCATTTTCATGCGCTGCTTATTGGAACGTATTTGCACCGTGCAATCTCGGTGCACTGGCCGATTCTGTATAGCGAGCGATATTTAACCACAGTATCCGCTTCATCAATGTTTTTAAGCTGGAGATTGTATCACATACTAAAAGGTTTTGTTGTTTCCTTTCGCAAAAATGTAGACAAAAGAGGAAGAAATTAAGAAAAAGGACTAAAGCATCCCTATGATGATGATCTGACAATAGTCATTTAAGCCAATTTGCAGAAACAATTAATCTTACAGAGTAATTAAATCGGAACTGCAAGAATCACTGGCCAAAAAATTGACAGTTTTGAGGAAATGAGGAAACACGTAGTATTATTAATTGCTAGAAATGCAAAGTTGAGGTAATGGCTGAAGAACCCTTTCATATCCAGTCCTATGTAATTCCTAGGCTAAAACAACCTGTCAATACACAAGATATCAGACAATTTGTATGAAGGTAATAACGTTAGTAGTATACGGTTCGCGTTTCATTGTTAATGTGCATGTGTCTTTTAGGATCAAGACGATTTATTTGTTTTGGTCAGTGAATACGTTTGTTATTTGGTTGCGTATTTCAATACGCATCTTAAGTTCGTTTCATTTAGGTTTTGTCGCATGTGTTAGGTGAGTCCAACACTGACCGTATACTTACCGCTGTGGCTTAGATGTGAAGTTTTTCTATTCTGATCGTAACAGGGATGATAGGTCACGAGTTTAGAATGTCTCTGCGTAAAGGTGTGATGCACCGGCAGAAGTAACACGTCAAAGGAATCATAATTATTTGTATACAACTTGTCAACAGGCAACAAACGCGTAATGTGTGTATTCCGGATACGGTAGTTGTTATTAGAATATGAGGTACATGTTTTTAGGTAGTTACTTAATGGCATTAGGTTTTCTTTATGGTTATTTAAAGCTGAGATAGTGCCCGATTTATTCTGCTGTAACTACGCTCATTGGTTAAACAACTATTCATGAACGAATGTTAATGTCGGAAATCACAATCTACGTGTATGCGTCATTACGTAAGTTATATCTTTTCATTTATTGAGGTACGAGCCACTTGTGCTTCAGCAAAACGCGCGATATCGGAGAAAAATGTTTGAGCGACGGGAGAAGGTCACAGAACACACGTCGCTCACAACTCACTTATTTACTTCAGGAAAAAAATTAGCGAACCATGTAACGAATTAAAAAATGTGTCAGGAAGGGAGTAAGTAATTTCTTGACTGTTCTTGACGTGCCTAGCACGGAAAGATGAAAACTCTCTTGGTGTGCATGGAGAGCAAGGAGTTTACTGTAATACGTTGGCTATCCCACGGGAACAGTGAATTTTTTCGGAATAAAAGGAAGGCTATGTGTTAATTCAGAGTATAGACTGTCTCCGTTCGAAAATTCATGCTAATTTGTCCAGCAGCTTTGGCGTGAAGGAGTAATAGACACAGTAGCTAGACGAAGATGAGAAATAAGAAAATTTTCCTTCGGCACAGCTAGAATTTTAAAATATCTCTACGTGAAAGAACGTTATCTGCCCTCACTTGTGCCTGTTACCAGCGGATACGCTCGCACATCATAATCAAATCGAGCCTCGCTAAAAGCCTGCCACGTTCTACGTGTAAACGCGCTACGTTACTCTGTCGTACAGCACTAAAATGACACTGCCGTTGTGAGTCTTCAAGCGTCTCAGAAGCTCTAATACACGCCTGGGACTCAGCGGCTAAAAAGTAATGGGCCTTTATGGGGGTATGGATTATACACTTTTAAAAACTGTATGAGCATTATATTCGTTGCGCTGAGTCGTATTAGGCAGGACATATTCAACAGTAAAAACATTTTCACAAACACGATAGAGTTCAAAAGTTAAAGACTAAATAGCTTCTTGTGAGAGTGATTATTTTTCCACATTTCGCGTTACATTCTCCAAAGCAACAAATATCTTGCAGGCTCTACTACACTTTCTCAAAAGTTGCCCATGTCTTAATTCATAGTATGAGCTAATTCCATTCCAAATGTCTCCAAAATCCGTCGAGCCGTTTTAACATCGAGGAATAACAAACATACAGTGAAGGAGGAGTCCGGTAGAACCAGAAATGAAGAGGGACAAATAGCATTAAGAGTAAATGTTACATTGGTGACAGATGTGTACAGTGTTGCAGATCTCTTTAACAAACATTTTATAACTGTTACTGAAAAGATGGGGAAGTCAGGTTCTGTAGATGCTGATATGGAATACCTGGGACCAGATATTTCAAGTAACCTGCGCAGTAGGAATTTGAACGTCACTAACCCAGCAGAAGTAATGTCCATCACAAAATCTTTAAAATCAAAAACATCTAGTGGGTATGATGAAATATCAACAAAGTTAATTAAAGAATGTGATTCTGAGTTAAGTAACATATTAAGCTATCTTTGTAACCAGTTTATCAGTGGAATATTTCCTGAATGGTTGAAATATGCTGAAGTTAAGCCAGGGAGATCAAGAAATAGCGTCAAATTTCCGTCCAATTTCACTTCTACCAGCATTCTCTAAAAATTTTGGAAAAGGTAATGTACAATCGGCTATATAACCATCTTATCATAAATAACGAACTGTCAAAGTCACAGTTCGGATTTCTATAGGGTTCTGGTATTGAGAAGGCTATCTACACTTACAGTGAAAATGTACTTAAATCATTAGACCAAAAAATGCAGGCAACTGATATATTTTGTGATCTGTCAAAGGCATTTGACTGTGTAAACCACAATATCGTTTTAAGTAAATTAGAATATTATGGTGTAACAGGAAATGCTGCAAAATGGTTCAAATCTTATATCTCTGACAGGATACAAGTATTAAGCTATCAAGCGTAATCCAACTGGGAACTAATTACAAGTGTGGTCCCACAACGTTCATCTTAGGGCCCTTACTTCTTCTTGTGTATATCAATGGCCTTTCATCAGTAACGTTACCAGATGCCAAGTTTGTTTTGTTTGTCGATGATACCAACATTGCAGTAAATAGAAAATCCAGTGTAGTCTTAGAAATATGGGCTATTAAGATATTTGTGGACATTAATCACTGGTTCCTAGCCAATTCTTTGTCACTAACATTGAAATAACACCCTACATGCAGTTCAGAACTTCTGAGGGGTGTCCCACGTGTATATGCCTAACTTAGGATAACAAGCAAATAGAAGAAGTGGACAGTGTTAAATTCTTGTGATTACAGCTTGATAATGAATTCAACTGGGTGGAGCACACCACAGAACTGCTGAAGCGTCTTAACAACTCTCTATTTGCAATGCGAATTGTGTCAGACATAGGGGGATATAAAAATGAAAAAGCTGGCATACTATGCATACTATGCTCACTTTCATTCCATAATGTCATATGGGATTCATCAACCAAAGCTAAAGTTTTCAAGGCACAAAAATGTGGAATAAGAGATATATGTGGCGTGAACTCAATAACATCCGGCAGAAGCCTGTTTAGGAAACTAGGGATACTAACTACTGCTTCCTAATATATTTATTCTTTGATGAAATTTGTCATTAAAAATATATAACTTTCTCAGACCAACAGCTCAATTCATGGAATCAATACTAGAAATAAGAATAATCTTGACAAGGATTTGTACAAAAGGTGTACAAAAAGGTGTGCGTTATTCAGGAACACACATTTTCAGCAACTTTCCAGCAGCCATCATAAAAAGCTTGACAACCAATGAAATTCAGTTTAAGAGAAGGCTAAAGGATTTGCTGCTAGCCAACTCCTTCTAATCTATTCATTTTCAGTAGAACCACTGATATATATAGTACAATCTAACTTCTCCACCATTTCAGTGCAGTAATGTGATCATTGTAAATAAGTATTGTAGTAGTTCTATTACATTTTTATATGTTTATTACCGTATAAATAAAATAAACTGAGACCTGGTGGTCAAGGCAAGGCAGCATTCAATTACGAATGTGGATGGGGCCGTCATCAATTACTATTGGTTGCCTTTTACAGTTACCCATTTATTTTTAAAACAGCAGTTCCACACTCAACAATAAGTAAATAATACGACACATTGTTAATGAAGGAATAAACATCTGTGTAAATAATAGCGTTTTCAATGTGTCAAAATTTAGCAAATCACCATAAAATACAGATAATGTATAAAAAAGGAAAACAAGCTACTGTGATCACGGCTGAAGGCGTTCACGCCAAGAATCGCAATAAATTAACAAGGTTTAAGAACGCGCTGCAATTGCAACTTACAGGTATTGAAATATTAAAAAGTAAGTGGCCACAAACGATACAGAAGGTAATCAGAGGCCAGGAATGGTAGTAAGTAAGGTTTTAAGGCTTACTGTTAAAATACAAGTATCGATTTTTTTTTTCAAAGCAAATGACCACAATCACAGCTGAAGATCTTACACTCCAGGAACGGCTATTACATAAAAAATTTTGAAACCTGGTATCAAACGGCAAATGCAGGCAAAGGTTAATGAAAAGAAACAAGTAACTGACCACCAAACGGGTGAGACAAGATGGTAGTAACCTTGTAACACAACCCTTACACTGCTAGATTTATTCCAGAAGACGACAGGAACTATTAACTATACATACATAACCTTTAATGTAGGCGTTACATGGTATGGTAATAAATAACACAAGAATAAAACACAAGGACCAGTCACAGACGGTGTTCCAGGAATCGACCTCTGAGAAGGTTCAGCAACAAACACTTTCGTGAGCGATGTGATAGGCAGCCAAGAGTTGCATTCACTTCACAAGATGGTAACTCAGACCAGTGGCAGTCTAATGAATGACTAATGATAATCTTGCTGAAGCTACCAAATGCAACGATGGAACAATACGCCAAATCCGGAACCGGCGGTCTGCACTACATCCCCAGAACACTGTGATTAGAGCGCTCAGAACGAGAATCCAACCACTACCACATTTCTTTCGGATTCTACAAACCCGAAAATTTGAACAAATAAATCACAGTACAGAACGCCAGACAAAGTAACAGTAACTAAAACCGCACTCGATTTGCATGCGAGGTAAAACTGAAATGTAACCAACCAGAATCAGCAACCACACGTCATTGCAGAAACAATAGCAAAGCGAGCCAAAACAAAGTACCAGATGAGTAACATCAAATTCATTAGGCACACAAACACACACTGAACACACTGTGACAACTCTGACGATGGTTGGCAGAATGAAGCAAATCTCTTCACTGCTTTATTAATTCACAGTTTAGGAACCACACCACCTAATCAGTGATCCAAGTGCTTTTAACACAGTAGGGTCTTCAAGTACTAAGTGGTATGCAGATCCACCAAACTGCACATGACGGCGCGATGATAATCTGTGACAACATCACATAAATACTACGGGGCCCACACGGGTGACAGACTCCACTCTACTTCGATTGAAATACACTCATGTTAAAGCTTGCTGGATGCGGTTTACGATGGGGTCGTGCAGCCTCATGACCTGAGCCCTTCCATCCGGCAGTCCATGCATGCCGTCAGCAGTACCAGCGTGTTCTCGTACTGAACGGACCTCGCTCTTCCTGAGTCCCCAAGGGGACTGGTCTTTCACACGAACTGGAAAAACAATGACGTCGCGCCAAAGATAGGGCAACAGTTAGTACATATCGATAACCGCAACTGCTGTCACCAGCGGACAGGCAACGCTTGCGAAACCGAGTGGCACCAGTCAACATGAGAAGAGGACAAACAACCCCAACCATGCCAATTAAACGATACCGTGTGGCCTCCGACAGAGGGCGGAAACATACAAACAGCACCAACATGAGCCGCAGCTCGGGTCAGAAATGCACCCCTGGAAATGGAAAAAAGAACACATTGACACCAGTGTGTCAGACCCACCATACTTGCTCCGGACACTGCGAGAGGGCTGTACAAGCAATGATCACACGCACGGCACAGCGGACACACCAGGAACCGCGGTGTTGGCCGTCGAATGGCGCTAGCTGCGCAGCATTTGTGCACCGCCGCCGTCAGTGTCAGCCAGTTTGCCGTGGCATACGGAGCTCCATCGCAGTCTTTAACACTGGTAGCATGCCGCGACAGCGTGGACGTGAACCGTATGTCCAGTTGACGGACTTTGAGCGAGGGCGTATAGTGGGCATGCGGGAGGCCGGGTGGACGTGCCGCCGAATTGCTCAACACGTGGGGCGTGAGGTCTCCACAGTACATCGATGTTGTCGCCAGTGGTCGGCGGAAGGTGCACGTGCCCGTCGACCTGGGACCGGACCGCAGCGACGCACGGATGCACGCCAAGACCGTAGGATCCTACGCAGTGCCGTAGGGGACCGCACCGCCACTTCCCAGCAAATTAGGGACACTGTTGCTCCTGGGGTATCGGCGAGGACCATTCGCAACCGTCTCCATGAAGCTGGGCTATGGTCCCGCACACCGTTAGGCCGTCTTCCGCTCACGCCCCAACATCGTGCAGCCCGCCTCCAGTGGTGTCGCGACAGGCGTGAATGGAGGGACGAATGGGAACGTGTCGTCTTCAGCGATGAGAGTCGCTTCTGCCTTGGTGCCAATGATGGTCGTATGCGTGTTTGGCGCCGTGCAGGTGAGCGCCACAATCAGGACTGCATACGACCGAGGCACACAGGGCCAACACCCGGCATCATGGTGTGGGGAGCGATCTCCTACACTGGCCGTACACCACTGGTGATCGTCGAGGGGACACTGAACAGCGCACGGTACATCCAAACCGTCATCGAACCCATCGTTCTACCATTCCTAGACAGGCAAGGGAACTTGCTGTTCCAACAGGACAATGCACGTCCGCATGTATCCCGTGCCACCCAACGTGCTCTAGAAGGTGTAAGTCAACTCCCCTGGCCAGCAAGATCTCCGGATCTGTCCCCCATTGAGCATGTTTGGGACTGGATGAAGCGTCGTCTCACGCGGTCTGCACGTCCAGCACGAACGCTGGTCCAACTGAGGCGCCAGGTGGAAATGGCATGGCAAGCCGTTCCACAGGACTACATCCAGCATCTCTACGATCGTCTCCATGGGAGAATAGCAGCCTGCATTTCTGCGAAAGGTGGATATACACTGTACTAGTGCCGACATTGTGCATGCTCTGTTGCCTGTCTCTATGTGCCTGTGGTTCTGTCAGTGTGATCATGTGATGTATCTGACCCCAGGAATGTGTCAATAAAGTTTCCCCTTCCTGGGACAATGAATTCACGGTGTTCTTATTTCAATTTCCAGGAGTGTATTTGTTTTTTATTTCAATTTCAGTTATTAATGCGATCTTAGTAAATGTGTGTTTGTAGAATGATTCATTCATGTAGTGCTCATTAAAAAAATGACGATCATTCTATACGGGACCTGTGGAAGGGACATTAGCTTATTTGTTTAAGTTGTAAATATCTGTCGTGTATTACTATTTTTCTGGCATGTTCTACATCCAGGAGGACCTCCTCACTACATATAAATTGGAATGGAACTAAATCTAATCTAATCTAATCACACAAACTTCTGCATTTACAATGCACAGTACAGGGGATAGGCAAAACATGTTGAACACCTGCACTTACTTAGGAATGGATTATCACTAGGGTTTAACCTTCATTTGCCCCTAATACAGATGCGATTCTTTTAGAAATTCTGACGTATAATGATTTTATAGTCTCCAGTGGAATGTTGCGCGAGGAGGGAGGCGGAAATCTGCTCCGGAGTCTGTGCTCCAATACCACCCATAAGGGTCCAATAATGTTTAAGTCCGGGGACTGTGTTCGCCAGGGAAGAAGCTGTAATTCAGCTACATACTCTTCATACCACGATTGTACTGTCCTGTCTGTGTGAAAGGGGGCATTATCGTCCTGAAATATGGTATCATTGTTAGGAAATGACATTTGAATCATGGGGTGCACCTAATCACCTAAAATGTTCACACGATAGTTTGAGCTGTAACGCGGCCTTTGAGACTAATGATGAGACCAGCTGAATACCATGATGTTGCTGCTCACACCGTCACACTTCTTGCTCCATGCTTAACACTTGGATTCAAACAAGTATGATTGTAGGCTTCTTTTGGCGTTCTCCAGACGTAAACCCGGCCAGATGTTGGAAATAACGGAATCGTTGACTTCTCGGACCGTATGACGTGTTTCCACTGATCAGCCGTTCAGGATTTATACTCCTGACACCATGTTTTACGCTTCTTTGCGTTGGTTCTCGTCACTAAGCAGTTCATGGAGGACAACGTCGACAGATATGTGGTCTCTAAGATGGCTACTGAGCTCTGCAGTCACTTTAGTGGCCGTAATTTTGTGATGTTTTGACAGAATTCGTTTTAGCGTATGACGATCTCTGCCGTTTAGTTTTGATTTACGGCCGATGTTACATTTACACGACGATATCTTTGCATGTTTTGTGTAGGCTGTCATGACAGTCGAACCAGTTGCTCTTGAAACATTCAAGAAGTGGGCTGTATTAGTTACTAATGCTCCCGCTAATAAGATTCCTACAATCTGCCCTCTTTGGAATTCTGTTAGATCTTTCATTGCACGTCGACCACGGCCTCCAAATACAGATACGAAGTTTTCACTACTGTGAAGAAACTGCACTGATGCCTAGTCCGTACTGAACATACACAACCCAGCGTGGCAAGTGCCTTACCTGCGTTGTTGATCCCTCAAAAATAACCATCCCATTTCTACCACAGTTCACAGTTTTGTCTATCCCGTTAATATGTCATTGTATTCGGGTGGACTGTTTTGCAAACACATGTATGCTGAAAGTGACAATGTCTCTTACACATCTTAATTTTAATAAATTTCCGTGATGCGAGATGAGAAAACCAAAGATTCATCCCATGTCGTGGACGGTTTTGTGTTCGCTGAACTGGGGTTGTGCTTGCAAGATTATCATTGGACATTTGCTGACAGAACAAAGGATGTCCCGCCTGTGCCTACAACGGTGTGCTCTATGAGGTCTTAGTACGGCTTCGCTTGACAAGCTTTCTTTACGGACTTCAGTTCTTCCCACTCAGTCATACTACACCGTCTCCACTAGTGTCATCCTTTGTTATGACGCCCCCTATCAGGAATGATTGTAGTCCATTTACTAACTTCATAAGAGAGAAAAACGTGTTAAGGTTGTCATCAGATCGATTGGCATAATTTTAATTTCAACTTCAGTGACCGGTGCTCATATCTATCTCCTTATAATTACTTTGCCATACTGTAGCTTAAAATATTAGGATGATATCTTTGATTTCTTAGGAACGTTCCAACACTGGTAGTGAAGCATGTGCCCTGTTTTCCATTTCCCAAAACCTTTCACAGCAGGTATTTGTCTAAAGAGTATTACACATCACCCTTGAATTTTATGTGTTGTTGCTGAGAGTCCTCGTCCTCGTAGAAGAATTTATGTTGTTGATCTATAAGATAATCTAGGACCTGTTTCTTGTCGGAAAATTATAATTTTTGTTCGCGTAACTTCAGGCAACATAACTTTTTATATGCTAAAACATCATGAAGGAAAATGCGTTCCAAACTCTGTTCACATTATCTTTGCTAATACAAACTAACGCAACTGTAAACATATTCTGGCATCCCGTCACTTCTACACCTGTAAGATTTTGAACCACCACCCATGGCTGGGCCGCAGCATTTCAGTATCATGCGAATTCCTATTCCTCGAAACTGTTCTAATTAAGACAGTTTCTCTTAGTCAATATCTGTTCCCCCTTCTGCCACACAACGAACAGAAATTTTGAGCTCGAACTACTCCTACTTCCCCTAAAGTATTCTATCACTACAGTTTCTGAGAAAGATGGTCAAGCCGGCCGCTGGTGGCCGAGCGGTTCTGGCGCTACAGTCTGGAACCGCGCGACCGCTACGGTCGCAGGTTCGAATCCAGCCTCGGGCATGGATGTATGTGTTGTCCTTAGGTTAGTTAGGTTTAAGTAGTTCTAAGTTCTAGGGGACTTATGACCTCAGCAGTTGCGTCCCATAGTGCTCAGAGCCATTTGTACCGTTTTGAACCAAAGATGGTCAATGGAACTAACCAAATACTGCGATTGACTCAACTTGATATTCCAGACTACGAAGTGTTGCAAGTAAATAACCGGGCTGATCATCAAATACATTACAAAGTTTATCACCAGTCCTATTTCTACAGCGCTCTATACGAATTTCCTGTTCTTCAAAGCATTCATGGAAATCCACTTCTGTCACCTCGCCGAGAATCTCTGTCGCTTTTGCTTTCAAGGCTTCCACAGCCTCAAATCTTATGCCTTTAAGGGCCTATTTCACCTTATGTAATAAGAACGTCGAATCTGGCCAGGTCGGGTGAATGCGGTATGTAGTCCAATGTCACCATCTTTGTGCAAATTTTGTTCATGAAAAATCTGACGCAAACTTCCTGTGTTAATTACCGAGATTTCAGCAAGAGCTTCGACACTCAGACGACGGTCCTCTCGGATCATTTTACCAATTTTCTCGATGTTACCGCCCGTTTTTGATGCTGAGGGTCAACCAGGGCGTGGATTGTGTTCGGACGTTTCATGCTCCTCCTTAAACCACTCGAACGACTCAATAACTTGTGTTCGCGATAGTAATTCCCTTCCGTGCACTTTCTTTAACATAGCTTCAGCATTTGTAGCGGTTTTCCCCAGTTTCACAAGAAACTTGATGGTAACACGTAGCTCCATCTAAGCACTTCGACTTTTCTGCCGAGACGCGAGCTCAGTAATGTTTAAGGACAAATACTACAGCGAGGTTGGTCAACGTACAATCGTGCCCGACGAGTTCAGTCTGGGTGAAGTATGAACGGACATAAACATGTTCAAGCATACCGCGGAGCGCTCGCTATGTGCCAGTAGCAGCACCAGGCCGTTAACTTAATCGTCACGCCTCGTATTTCGCAATCGTAATCGGTAATAACCTCACTGTATAAGGTACATATTTTAACGGTAGTTAATAAGCCACCGCTATTGCTGTATAGCTTGTCCATGCAACGCACAGTATGAGACAACTAACACAAACATCCACATCAATATATCAAGATAATTTTGAATTTAATGGCTGGTGAATTATGACAAGGGCGTTTTTAAAATAAAGTGAACAATATTTACATTTATCTCTGGCGGTTTGGAGAAAATGCGTTTTAAGAGGACTTGAACAACATAACATGTGTTGAACGTGGCCAGATAACAACAAGATAATAGCGCCGAAAACCACTGTCCAGCACTATGGAAAAAAAAAATATTGCCCTACTGTACCAAATGTAGGCACGTACGTAACTCTAGTCCACTTCGTGAGTTTATCTTTGTATTTCACATCCATCACTCGGGGGTCTGCTGTTATAGAGATCAAAAGATCAGACAACAAGTTCATGAAAATGTTCGGAGTTTCACATAGTACATAACAATCGAAAATGTTGCTATGACTTTCGTTAGTGGCAAATATCTTCGCAAACAATACTTCAAAAAATATACAATCCGGTAGAATGGAGAACAAAATAGTGTCATATACTGATTATACAATGACTTGTACTTTGTTACTCTTAAGACTGTTGGGAGGCATCACGGACACTCCAGGATGGGAAATAAGAGACACAATGCAGAGGCGGGTAGAAGTTGTATCGTTTATGTTACCAGAGCTAAATAGTAACACTAAAGACCTGCAAACTGCAGACGCTCTGGGCAGCTGCCCCAGGGGAGAGGTTTCCTATCAGAGTATTAACTGATAACTCATCCACTGCCCAGACGCTGTTGTAAGACGTCACAGTGGAAGACGGCCGAATAAAGGCAAGCTTGATACTTGCTCCCATGAACTGCAACGTCAGTGCTTTACACTGGTACTACTACAGCGGTTCCCACTCATAAAAGTACTTAGACCGAAAACGAGGACGAAGCCAAGTGATGTAAAACACTATTGTTGCTGGCCATAACAGGCGTGGCAGCGGCGTTTAGCTATCTATATGCGAATCCCGCTACAGCTACTGCCGGGTCTGGGTGTTGACGAGTCCTCTCCATTTGGCTCGGTCCTCCCACCACTTTTCTTCCTCCATTGCGGCCATGTCACACCTCTCCTTTCTACAGATATTCTCACTCCCATTTTCCACCGCGTTCTTGGGCGCTCTCTACGTCTTTTCCCATCCATCTTTAGTTGTTCCATAATTTTGGGAGTCTGTGCCCACGCATCCTCTTAACATGCCCATACCATTTTAATCTCTTTCCTTCAGTTTCTTCTTTCATACTTGCTTGTTTAAGGTCCGTTCTAATCTCTACATTCCTTACCCTGTTCATTCTTGTTTCTCCCTTAACTGCTCTAAGAAATTTCATTTCCCCTGCTTGCAGTCTGTCCCAGTCCCTATCTGTCATTGTCCATGTTTCTCCACCATAGGTGACAATAGGGATGTAATAATTCTTATACATAAGGAGTTTTACTCTTTCTGAAACTTCATTATCCCAAATCAGGTGTTTTACTGTTTGGTAGAAATTGCCTTTTGGTAGAAATTGCCTCCATTCTGTAACCTCCTATTAATTTCGTTAGTTATTCTTCCATTCCTAGATATTTCACTCCCTAAATAAGTGAAACTTTGTACCACTTTGAGGGGTTCTCCATTCAAGGTAATATTTTTGTTGATCCCTTTCTCTCTTCCAAATACCATTACTTCACTCTTATCTTCATTTATTTTTAATCCATACCTTTTCATTATTTTCTTCCACGCATCAAGCTGTAACTGTACATCTACCGCTTTATCACCCCATATTACCATATCATGTGCAAAAATCATCTTTTTGTCTTTTTCTTTTACTATATCTTTAACTGCCCTATTCATTCCCTCCATCACAACATTAAAAAGTGCAGGAGATAGAATACTTCCTTGTATAAGTCCTTGTCTTATTTCGAAGTGTTCAGAGTTCCCCAGTGGTGTTCTAATTCTACAATTGTGTCCTCTGTACATAGGCATAGGCGCCATGGAGTTGTGGAGCGAGACATCAGATTGGCCGAAGCTTGTTAAGTGCCGGTAGATTGGAGGGTCGACTGTAGGAAGGGAGGAAAAGTACACCGCCACGATCCTTTAAAAACCCACGTTATTGTATTGAGAGAAGATCTCTTCTATATCTATCTTCTTCATTTCTTCCCAGAGTCTTTCCCTGTCAACTGAGTCATATGCCTTTGCTATGTCTATAAAAACCATTATCACCCTTTTGTTATACTTCCAACTTTTTTCCATCAGTTGGCGGATAGAAAATATCAGGTCGATCGTGCTTCTTCCTTTCCTAAACCCATGCTGTTCTTCACTCAGCTCCTTTCTATCTTTTCACTGATTCTATTTAATAAAATTCTTTCAAAAATCTTGGCTGTATGACTCATAAGGGTTATTCCTCTGTAGTTTTTACAAAGTCGTTGATTGCCTTTCTTGAACACTGTTGCTCCCAAAGTCCGGAAGCATCCCTACTTGCCGAGTAGGAGAAGGGGATGAGTCTAAATTTGGTTGGGCATAGGCGCCATGGAGTTGTGGAGCGAGACTTCAGATTGGCCGAAGCTTGTTAAGTGCCGGTAGATTGGATGGTCGACTGTAGGAAGGGAGGAAAAGTGCACCGGCACGATCCTTTAAAAACCCACGTTTTTGTATTGAGAGAAGATCTCAGTCAGATCGTTGGAGCACCGACTCCGGGTCGCTCGTGGCCAGTCCCAGTAGTCTCTGACATGTCTGTTTTTCTCACTTGGAGTGTTGCTCGCAAGTCTGTACTTAACACTCTGCAAGTGTCCGCGCTGTTTCTGACAGCGCCCACACCTCTGGATTCAGGCTATGACTTCAGTTGTCCAGCCAACTGCCTCCTTTGCTTTTCTAAAGTTTAGAATTAGCCTTGAGAGCAGTAGCACTCTGATCGCTAGTAAATAGCGTTAATCACACACCTGAATTCCATGAGCCTCCTGGTGCAAACATCCTGTTGGGTCCCAAAATCAGCACCTCTCGTAGGTGCCATGTGACCGTGTTTATCGCTGATCCAAGTCATCATCGTACCTTCACTGGGAATTTGTCTTTCTGCATTTGCTCCGCGCCACTCGGATTTTGTAGACTGGCTTCACACCTCCTGTCACCCCTCTATACTGAATCAGAACACGACAATAGTCAACGAAACGAAAGTGCTACTGAAGAGAGAAATGTTACTAACATTTAAACAACGGTAACACAGTCCGTGTGTAAACTTCAGCACGCACGTGTGATCATCTGAATGTTGTATTCTGGGAGTAATACACTCCAACGCATTTCATATTCCGCGCATTTCGCTCCATCAACAGACTCAGGGCAACAACTTACAAAGTAGGGTTCAATGATTCGAATGGTGTCTACGAAACCAGAGAATGAGGCTGCGCCTCCATGTAAGTTTTTATTGATGGGTAAAGCATGGGACAGGAGAGAAGGAAGGGGACTGTGGCTGTAACACATGAGAAATGTCCGAGAAAAACAAAGAGATAATGACAATGAGTTGTGCTGAATAAATGAGTGAGAAAGGGGAAATGGGAGTGGTTTGGTATGAGCGACTAACAGCGATGGGTTAGTGGATGTGAAGAGTTACGGTTATGGGGGTTAGGGGGAGTTTGAGATGAGCAGCCTGTTAAAAAAGCGCGAGTATGTTCGCATGCTTACGGAATACGTCAGCAAGTCGATTTCCTCGTCAGAATCCGACTTTGAACTAAGATTCTTGAGTTCATCCATTCCTTCAGGAGCAAAGACTGCGCGACACAGGTTAAGCTGCTTCCTAATACGTGTATATACTGAGTCGCCAAGTATATAATTTTCTGCGCTGCCCTGCCCTTCGTCGGCTGCGTCCGAACGTGAACCTTTACTGGCTGCCGACGTCTGCCCATTTTTGTCTCTGTCTGTCTGTCTGTCTGTCTGTCTGTCCCTGAGTGTGTGTGTGTGTGTATGTGTGTGTGTGTGTGTGTGTGTGTGTTTGTGTGTGTGTGTCTGTCTGTCTCTCTATGCCTCTGTTTCTGTATCAGAAACGCACACGCACACGCACACACATACAGAGAAAGAGTGAGAGACAGAGAGATAGATAATAGATAGACAGATAGATAAAGAGAGAGAGAGAGAGAAAGGGGGGGAGAGAGACAGAGAGAGGGAGAGAGAGACATCCACAAATATCCCCCAGAAGGGAACTTTAAATAACTCCAATCTCGAAATATCCGACCACCGTTTTCAAGTGGAATCCCTTGATTCTGACGGATCTGGAAATCCCGTTACAAATATTTCCACTGTGTTGCACTTCCAGCTTTGAATAATTATCTGTCACACCCAAATTCGTATCAGTTATTCACAATGGATATCATTACGTATTATTTAGTCATAATGGATGTCATTACTAAATTTATTTGTTTAGTTCTTAATGCAACAGTTTACACTCTTTATGCTCTACTGACGTTTGTTAAGGATGTCGAGACTGGGATGTACTTACCACTACTACATTTTATAATTGCGCAAATTTTTTCCCCTTAAATATCTTTATATCGCGTATGTAATAAAATTCTAACCAAAAGCAGTTATTTTTGCAACTTTCATTATTTTTCCATATTGTTCCAATTTGTTTGCCTAAAATATTGTAATTTTAAAAACTTATCTTTTACTACGTTCCTTAAAAGTATGCATATGCAGAAAAAAGTGGATAGGCCTAGTATAATTGAGCATAACAAAGATATCGAGAAATTATTGAGAGACTTTTCGATAGATGAACTAAAGGGGAAACAGAGGAAGAAGACTAGACTTGCACATTCAACACCATATTAAGATTCAAGTGATGATGGCCACTTAGAAAATTAATTATATTCGCTCACATGATTTGAATTGTTCGAGAGGAATGGGAGAACTTCCGACATTTGTATTCGAAGCCATAGCTGGAAACAACTGTCACAATGAAAGGTCGAGTCTTGTCTAAAAGTGTGCACAGACAGCAAACCATTGGATAGATGACGAAGATGTTTTATTTACGATAATTGAGCTACGTAAATTGCTGAATTTTAACTGGTGCCAGTTCAAGACCGATGTTGGTGGCTGAAGCACGAACGGGTTACAAACAGCACGATATATAAGCCAAGGTTATTCCTTACAAATGATGCTGTTCGTCAAGGCTGTAAAACATTTGTAGCGTATCTAAAGAATAATTTATCGTGTGTAGGTCATGCAGCAGACTGATAATCTTCAGAGGGTATGCGTACGTGAGATAAGGAAATAATGAAACTGGAAGTGATAACGGAAGTTTTCTACAGAATTTTGGGGCAAAAATAGTTAATTTTAAATCCAAAACGTTGACGGGTAACAGCAGCGAATTGGGAATTACTTGAAGTATCAAAATAGCAGAAACTGCCAGTGAGTAGTTGTGTTTACTTTCTAACATAGACGCAGTCAGGTTAAGATATCTGGCCACAGCAGATTGATTCCAGTCTTTCGCCTACGCAAGAAGAATTGCAGCAGGTACTGTGTTTATAATTAATAACATGCCGTTATACGGTTCATATTTACATTAAATTAATATGAAACTCACGGAGTCGCTTGGGAAACGATAGCTGAAAAAAACTTTTAGGCAGCAATGAACAAATATGCTGCCTCGCTCTGCGTAGTGGATAGTAGACTACTGGCCATTAAAATTGCAACACCAAGAAGAAATGCACATGATAAACGGGTATTCATTGCACAAATATATTACACTAGAGCTGACATGTGATTACATTTTCACGCAGTTTGGGTCCATAGATCCTGACAAATCAGTACCCAGAACAACCACCTCCGCCCGTAATAACGGCCTTAATACGCCTGGGAATTGAGTCAAACAGAGCTTGGATGCCGTGTACAGGTACAGCTGCCCATACAGCTTCAACACGATACTACAGTTCATCAAGAGTAGTGACTGGCGTATTGTGACGAACCAGTTGCTCAGCCACTATTGACCAGACGTTTTCAATTGGTGAGAGATTTGGAGGATGTGCTGGCCAGGGCACCAATCGAACATTTCCTGTATCCAGAAAGGCCCGTGAAGGACCTGCAACATGCGGTCGTGCATTATCCTGCTGAAATGTAGGGTTTCGCAGGGATCGAATGAAGGGTAGAGCCACGGGTCGTAACACATCTTAAGTGAAACGTCCACTGTTCAAAGTGCCGTCAGTGGAGAACAAGAGGTGACCGAGACGTGTAACCAGTGGCACCCCCTGCCTTCACGCCAGGTGATACCCCAGTATGGCGATGACGAATACACGCTTCCAATGTGCGTTCTCCGCGATTCCGCCAAACACGGATGCGACCATCATGATGCTGTAAACAGAACCTGGTTTCATCCGCATATATCACATTTTGCCATTCGTGCACCCAGGTTCGTCGTTGAGTACACCATCGCAGGAGCTCCTGTCTGTGATGCAGCGTCAAGGTTAACCGCAGCCATGGTCTCCGAGCTGATAGTCCATACCGCTGCAAGCGTCGTTGAACTGTTCGTGCAGATGGTTGTCTTGCGACCGTCCCCATCTGTTGACTCAGGGATCGAGACGTGGCTGCACGATCCGTTACAGCCATGCGGATAAGATGCCTGTCATCTCGACCACTAGTGATACGAGGCCGTTGGGATCCAGCACGGCGTTCCGTGTTACCCTCCTGAACCCACCGATTTCATATTCTGCTAACAGTCATTGGATCTCGACCAACGCGAGCAGCAATGTCGCGATATGACAAACCGCAATCGCGATGGGCTACAATCCGACCTTTATCAAAGTCTGAAACGTGATGGTACACATTTCTACTCCTTACACGAGGCATCACAACAACGTTTCACCAGGCAACGCCGGTCAACTGCTGTTTGTGTATGAGAAATCGGTTGGAAACTTTCCTCATGTCACCACGTTGTAGGTGTCGCTACTGGCACAAGCCTTGTGTGAATGCTCTGAAAAGCTAATCATCTGCATATCACAGCATCTTCTTCCTGTCGGAAAAACTTCGCGTCTGTAGCACGTCATCTTCGTGGTGAAGCATCGAACTATACCAAAAGGTACTACTTTTGAAAGAATCTCCAAGCACCATAACTCTGAAACGACATACTTTCACAGCATACACTATGAAAAGCAGAAAATAACAGATGATTTTGTTTTTCAGTTTTTTTTTTCATTTGCAACGTGAACCATTTAAATATTTCTATTACTAATGTATGTATTGTGTGTGTGTGTGTGTGTGTGTGCGTGTGTGTGTGTGTGTGTGTATGTGTGTGTGTGTATGTTTGGAAACCTACCCATCCGACGGACGGATAGCTATCAGTTCATGAGACTCTGTGTAGAGGTTTGGTATTTAAACAAGGACGTTGGCGCAAAATCTAGAGTCGCCAGGGTAGCCGAGAGCGCTAACGCGCTGTTTCCTGGACGCGGGTAGGGGCGCCGGCCCCGTTTCGAATCCCACCGGCGGATTATCGACGGCGGTCGGTGTGCCGGCTAGTCTGGATGTGGCTTTTAGGCGGTTTTCCACATCCTACTTGGTGAATACCGGGCTGGTCCCCACGTCCTCCCTCAGTTCCACGACTCGCAGACATTTTAAACAAATTCCCACTATTTCACGATTTACACTAGACGCAGAAAGCTAGGATACACTAATTCCGCCCCGGGGGGTATGGTGTGGTGGCAGGAAGGGCATACAATTAACCATGCCAAATCCGTACTGCCGACCCTGCGCACAATGAGGGATAAAGGTTGTAGCAAAAGAAAAAGTTGGTGCAGAATCTAGTGATGAGAGATTTACGCCACTACCTCTCCTCCCCTTGCTGCCCATAAACTGGCAGTGGAATCTTTTTCACTGCCATGATTCGGCCACGGAGTAGGCCGTCATCTTATTGTCATAAATCCTACAAGAAACAACGCAGTTTCGAGATATTCTCGTTGTGTCGATGCTCTGAAACAGCTTATATTCACAGCACGTAAGCTGTGATATAAGAATCGCCAAATAGTTCAACTCCATATGACTCAAACGAATATAACGTCTGCTACGTCCTGTTTGTCATGTAAAACAGTTACTGTATGTCACTGGCCGCATTCCTCTCCATCAAACAAAATTTGACACGACAGATTCTTCTTTTCCAGCTTCACAATGTTGTGGAACGTATAATTCCACTCAGTGACGCCACAAGATCTTCGTCAACTAACATTTCCACGTAACATGAGAGGGCTCCTTTAGGGAAATTTTGCAAGAGTTTCTTGAACTATATATCCTCTTGTGTTTTTCGCGTTCTACTTGTAGGTATGGTTAGGAGATAGAGAACAGTTTCTATTTAATTTATACAGAACAAAATAACCTACGAGTCAGTTACTAGATATAACTTCTCACGATGTGTTGCAAGCGAATTTGCGTTCTGTGTTTTCCGATTACTTAAAAATTACATCGACAGGTGCAATGTTGCTGTACAAGCCTGAATGACTTTAGGAAATGGCTTACATTGGAAAATTTAAGAAACATTTTGAGAAAAGAGCTGAGGAGGGTAGCCACTACTAAGCAGAGTAAGTAAGTTTGAAAAGTGGAAAGCAATAGCAAGAATATTCATTCTGCAAAAGAGTAATACGTTATTGGAGAATGCCAGTTTGAGAGATGCTTGCGCCGAAGGTTCGAGTACCCCATCAGGCATGGGTATGTGTATTGCTCTTAGCGTCAATTAATTTAAAGATAATTTAAGAAGTATAGGGACCGATGATTTCAGCAGTTTGATCCCTTAGGAATTCACACACCATTGAACATTTTTGAGAGATAGGAAGTGTTTTCTGAAATTATTTGTCTGTAGTCTTAAGCGGAAATGAAACAAGAACAATAAACAGTCAGGAAAGGAGGATATAGAAGCTATTTAAATACAGGGTGTTTATAAATAAATGTCGGGGTTTTAACGCTTTATAATATTTATTATATTAAACTTACAGTTATAAGTGATATGTCAAATGAAAGAACAACTCAAACAGTTTTATCAAGTACCTTATAAACGTTTAATGTGAGCACCATTTGTCATACGGCACACATCAAACCTATAGCCGAGTTCTTCCCAAACGTTGATAAGTGTGTCATCAGTGATTGTAGCAACAGCTGCTTCAATCGCCCGCATCTCGTGGTCGTGCGGTAGCGTTCTCGCTTCCCACGCCCGGGTTCCCGGTTTCGATTCCCGGCGGGGTCAGGGATTTTCTCTGCCTCGTGATGGCTGGGTGTTGTGTGATGTCCTTAGGTTAGTTAGGTATAAGTAGTTCTAAGTTCTAGGGGACTGATGACCATAGATGTTAAGTCCCATAGTGCTCAGAGCCATTTTTTTTTTTTTGCTTCAATCCGGTTTCTTAATTCAGGGAGGTCTGCTGGTAGAGGAGGCACGTACACACGATCCTTGATGAAGCCCCAAAGGAAAAAATGGCTTCGTGTCAGGTCGGTTGAACATGGAGGCCATGCGTAGCAAGCCCTGTCATAGGGCCCCTTGCGGCCTATCCAGCGCTTGGGTCCAGTGACGTTCAACCAATCGCGTACTTCGCTATGCCAGTGCTCACATTGAACATTTGTAAGGTTCTTGGTAAAACTGATTGTGTTGCTCTTTCATTTGACATATCATTTATAACTGTAAGTTTGATGTAATAAATATTATAAAGCATTAAAACCCCGACATTCATTTATAAACACCCTGTATTGTTTCAAAGGAAAACCCGGTATAGGGTGATTCAGAACGAAAGGATTTCATTTGTTTATTGTGGACAGACTATGAAAGATAGAACTGAACGTGTCACTGGATAGAGTTTTGTGTTCGCACAGACGCTATACCTTACACTCAAGATGAACACCATGCGTTGTTCGACAAATATCGAGACGGTAGTGCATTTCATCCCACAGCAAGCCCCTGTTTATTGAATCGACAGCTTCAACAATTAGATTTATCCGGTCTTGAAGTATAGGGGTCTCTTATGTATCTCCTTAGAGAAAAAAATCTCGAGATGTGAAGTCTGGCGACCTAGGAGGCCAAAAGCAATGATGAAAATTTAGTTGTGCTACTATTCCAATGTAACGTTGTGGGATGGTGTAGTTAAGATAACGTCGCAGCTCAAGGCGAAAGTGAGGCGGGCTTCCTCATGCACAAAAATGAAATCGACGAAGTCACCGTCAACTTGAGGAAACAAGCAACTTTACATCAAGTCCACGTATGACATTACTATCACACTTTCCTCCACAAAGAAGAAAGGTCCACAAACTTTGTCAACAGAAACAGAGCAAACTACATTCAGTTTCGATCAGTCACTTTCATGTTCGACGACGATAACAGGATTTTGTGTCCCACAAATTCTTGTATTATGGTGGTTTACTTCACCCGATCGATGAAACGTCGATTCGTCGAAAACGACGAGTCTTAGGAAAACGTCTCCTCCCCCATATTCTGGAGAACGGAAATGCAATACTAGTACCTCCACTTGCTGTCGCTGGGACACAATTTCTGGAGTAACTGCAACTTCATATATAGGCGTCATTCCAGAACACGCCAAAACATTGTTTGAGGAAGTTCCTGGCCTGCCCGTCCTGTGGACTTCCGAGGCCTTTTTATGAAAACATCTCGGATACGCTCGACATTTACATCAGACATGCGTGGCCGACCAATGCTCACCCCTCTGCATTTTCGACCAACTTCCAAGATTACGTGTGCCACTCATAGATCCCGCCTGTGAAGAGCAGCTTTTATGCTGAATCGACGCCGGAATGCATGCTGCACTTGAAAGATGGACTGACTTGACGCAAAATTGTAACTCACAAAATGATATCTTTTGTAGTGTAGAAGCCGCGTTAGTACAAACAACAGGCAGCTGTGTCAAAAGTGAACCTTCCTCTATCCATTGGCATGCGAAATTTATTTCTATCATTTCTAGTTTATAATAAACTACAGAAATCAGTTCCTTCTTTTTGAATCATCTGGTAACTTAAGTGAGGTGTAGGTACTGAATCAAGCAAGAGAATAAAGAAATTTTTGGCACAACAACGTAAAATGATGGGACAGGTTGTTCGCACACTTTCACAAGCATCAGTTTAGTATTCCAGAGTAGAGTTGGAGGTAAAGCTAGTTAAGGAAGTCAAGACTGCTCGCACAATACGAGCAAACACTCGGAGCGGTCACTTATAGAATCGACTGTAAATGAGAATTCCCTTACGATCGCTCCCACTAGCTAGCGCTCAGAGTGTTAGCTTCGAGGGCGGATTCAAATGGATGTAGGCTCCAGCAGTTAACAGGTTGCGTGGCTAGACTTGTATCAGACCAGTCTTCCGACTGGGAACCACAATACCTTTCAGTAACGTGATATCTTATACTACCAAGGGGACTTGAAGTATGGAATCAGTTATGGTAAGTGTCAAGTGTTTGTAGGATGTATGCAATCCCGACATTCCAGTCCTTTCTGCGTTTGGTTCGTTGAGTAATATCGTTAAGCAAGCCGGCACAGCTGTCCTATTGAGATAAGAATTACCCACTCTTCATCTCTACTCTGTAAAGCCATGCTACGCTGAGTGGTAGAGGGTACGACTATCCCTATTCCTGCCACGAATGGTTCGTGGGATCAGTGATAGTCGATAAACTTCCATATTATCTGTGACATCTCGGATTTTCTCGTTGCAATTATATCACTATAAGTATTGTAACAATACGCTCCTGGAAATGGAAAAAAGAACACATTGACACCGGTGTGTCAGACCCACCATACTTGCTCCGGACACTGCGAGAGGGCTGTACAAGCAATGATCACACGCACGGCACAGCGGACACACCAGGAACCGCGGTGTTGGCCGTCGAATGGCGCTAGCTGCGCAGCATTTGTGCACCGCCGCCGTCAGTGTCAGCCAGTTTGCCGTGGCATACGGAGCTCCATCGCAGTCTTTAACACTGGTAGCATGCCGCGACAGCGTGGACGTGAACCGTATGTGCAGTTGACGGACTTTGAGTGAGGGCGTATAGTGGGCATGCGGGAGGCCGGGTGGACGTACCGCCGAATTGCTCAACACGTGGGGCATGAGGTCTCCACAGTACATCGATGTTGTCGCCAGTGGTCGGCGGAAGGTGCACGTGCCCGTCGACCTGGGACCGGACCGCAGCGACGCACGGATGCACGCCAAGACCGTAGGATCCTACGCAGTGCCGTAGGGGACCGCACCGCCACTTCCCAGCAAATTAGGGACACTGTTGCTCCTGGGGTATCGGCGAGGACCATTCGCAACCGTCTCCATGAAGCTGGGCTACGGTCCCGCACACCGTTAGGCCGTCTTCCGCTCACGCCCCAACATCGTGCAGCCCGCCTCCAGTGGTGTCGCGACAGGCGTGAATGGAGGGACGAATGGAGACGTGTCGTCTTCAGCGATGAGAATCGCTTCTGCCTTGGTGCCAATGATGGTCGTATGCGTGTTTGGCGCCGTGCAGGTGAGCGCCACAATCTGGACTGCATACGACCGAGGCACACAGGGCCAACACCCGGCATCATGGTGTGGGGAGCGATCTCCTACACTGGCCGTACACCACTGGTGATCGTCGAGGGGACACTGAATAGTGCACGGTACATCCAAACCGTCATCGAACCCATCGTTCTACCATTCCTAGACCGGCAACGGAACTTGCTGTTCCAACAGGACAATGCACGTCCGCATGTATCCCGTGCCACCCAACGTGCTCTAGAAGGTGTAAGTCAACTACCCTGGCCAACAAGATCTCCGGATCTGTCCCCCATTGAGCATGTTTGGGACTGGATGAAGCGTCGTCTCACGCGGTCTGCACGTCCAGCACGAACGCTGGTCCAACTGAGGCGCCAGGTGGAAATGGCATGGCAAGCCGGTCCACAGGACTACATTCAGCATCTCTACGATCGTCTCCATGGGAGAATAGCAGCCCGCATTGCTGCGAAAGGTGGATATACACTGTACTAGTGCCGACATTGTGCATGCTCTGTTGCCTGTGTCTATGTGCCTGTGGTTCTGTCAGTGTGATCATGTGATGTATCTGACCCCAGGAATGTGTCAATAAAGTTTCCCCTTCCTGGGACAATGAATTCACGGTGTTCTTATTTCAATTTCCAGGAGTGTATATACCGAACAATCATATTTGAGTCCTTTGTTCTTTCTAGTTTGACGTTTACTCGTTAATACTGAAATTCATCCACCGAGTTTACGGCTGACTCTTTTCATCTGGACCAGTTTTACCCACTATTTAAGATTATCTCCGTCAGTAACTGGATATAAGAATACGAATGTATCATGTCACATGTCTTAAAAGTAATCATTGTTTAACTGGACACAATGCATTATTTCTCAAAAAATCACAGCTTCTGCACGTTAAGCGAGAGGTTCTTTTACAGAAAACTTCAAGTTACCTGGTCTTGCTCCGCTAGTGGGTTAACAGCGGGTACGAATACTGACTTTATGGGAATATGGAATAACAGGTTTTTCAGTGCAAAATCAGCGGAAATGTTTATTGAAGTATAATTTGACTAACAGTATTATTCACAGAATTCACGTACAAATTAACAGTCTTCATCTTCTGCTCCAATGCTGCTTTAGTGGGCCCAGCAGCCACATTTTCCGCGTTGAACCCAACCTTATCATTCTGTTTGAGAATACGTCGTACCATTACAAGCAGCTGACGTCTGACACGTTATCATCACTGATGAAGAGCTGAAAATTATTGAAAACACTCCGTTTTTATGTTGGTTGTTAATTTAAGTCTCTTTTGAGCTGATTTGATTTAATGACTTCTTTTAGCGCTTTTCTGTTTCTCCAGAAAACAATTTCCCCTTCCAGTCTCGGTCTGGCACATACTTCTAATCTGCCAGGAGGTTGCACATCAGCGCACACTCCGCTACAGAGTGAAAATTTCATTCTGAAAACTCTCCCATTCTTGATACTATTTTCTTATGTATTTTTCTCTTTTGTTTTAACTGACATTACCGGTCTTTCCCCCACTCACTGTACCCGGTCTTACGACAAGTGCAGAGGTTATAAAAACAAAACAAAAACACGCTCTCGTTTACTCCATTGCCTTTTGTTGGCTATTTTATATACACTTACTAATGATCTAATATTGCTGAAGAAATATTGTTTCTAAATGTGTAATGGCTATATAGCTATCGCAGTTTAAAAATAAAAGAGCGCAAGCCAGTTGACACTGTAAAACAAACTTACCTTCACACACGCCGTGAACTGAACAGCAACAGCTCTTTCTTCTTGACAGTGTGTCATTCTGTATAGCTCCACCGTAGTGAATAAATAGTGACATAAGAGAAGAGGCATCTGATTTCTATCCACTACCCGGTCTTACTCCACTTCAATAAGGCTATGCAACAACAATATTGATCTCATTAATGTAAAAAAGCTACGCCATGTAGTAAGGATAGGGTTCGTATGCCAATTCTTTGTCACTGACTTCTGGAGTTTTCTGAAGACTGGTAGCCCTGAAGTGCTGCCTCTGATCTGCACCACAGGATGACTCTGGCTTGGTGACTCGTCTTTGTCGGTACGTTGTAACCTCCCCACAAAAAATAAAAAAATAATATGAATAATATTCACGTTTAGTGTAACCTCCCAAAGAATAAATTGCGTAACCTATCAATAATAAAATTCGACTAATCTCTCAATAAAATTTTGTCGCTCAATTATAACCTTTCAATAATGACTATGAATTTAAACTGGTAAATTTGGACGTCAGCAATGCTGCGTCATGGCCCTGAAAGATCATTCTGAAAAAAATCGAAAAGTCTTACCTCAATAATGTTGCCGGATAACGCATATATATCTGCTCCTATAAGAAGTTATTCTGGCACAGCCCTGTGCAATGCTGGCCGGTAGATTTGTCATTTATAAAAGGAAACAACTGATTTTTCTTTTCAATAATCGCGATGACCAAGGATTGGAGAAATTAGTAAATTCTTTAAACTGAAATGAATGATCGTCAAAAGTTACTTCTTATGAGAAAGATCATTATTAAGAGATTTTTTTAAACAGTTACATGGGACTTGAGATAACAATACTACATATGCGCGAGGCTGCTTTTACCTTGTACTACAACGCTGATACTCCGCCATCGTTGCACACGACCGGCCCAGCCAACACGAAACACCAGAGTGCTCGCTAGCATCTACTTACAGCTACTGCAGTCAACACTGCTTTTTGGTCTGAGATTCTCTTATAGCTTATATATCGCAGGCAGCGCGTGAGCAATACATCGAAATTACATCTGCTCGAGTGCGCTAGCAACAAATTTCTTAATCATGGACCTCTTACATAACCCTCCATTGGGGAGAGGGGGGGGGGGGGGCAAAAATTTGGCAGCGATGGTGAGTCAATTGGACTTGCCATGAGCAACAAATTTTTCTATAATCTATTTAGTTTACTAAGTCTACAGTCACAGAGTATATACATTACTGATTGACAAACTGTATACGCAATGAGTACAAAAGATATTAACAAATATCATAAAGTGCACTCGTACTGTATAAGTCTTCAGTATTTTTTTACGAGAACTAAATAAATAAAGTGCACACGCCCTATAAAAGTCTTTAGCATTTTATATGCATTAGACATATGAAGGAGTGAAATAAAGTGCACACGCACTGAGTACAAAATATATTAAAAAATGACATAAAGTGCACACGCACTGTAAAAGTCTTTAGTATTTTTATATGAATTAGACATACGAAGGAGTGAAATAAAGTACACACGCACTGAGTACAAAATATACTAACAAATGACGTAAAGTGCACACGCACTGTATAAGTCTTTAGTATTTTTACATGAATTAGACATATGAAGGAGTGAAATAAAGTGCACACGCACTGAGTACAAAATATATTAACAAATGATATAAAGTGCACACGCACTGAAAAGTCTTTAGTATTTTTACGTGAATTAGACATACGAAGGAGTGAAATAAAGTGCACACGCACTGAGTACAAAATATATTGACAAATGACATAAAGTGCACATGCACTGTAAAACTCTTTATCATTTTTACAACAATTAAACATATCAAGTAGTGAAATAAAGTGCACACGCATTGTAGAAGTCTTCAGCATATTTAGGACAACTGATCTTATTAACAAATGAAATGAAGTGCACACACACTGTATATTTCTTTATCATTTTACAAGAATTTAAACGCACTGTATAAGTCTTTACCATTTTACAAGAACTAGGAAAGGAATGGGAAGGATTGCATCATGGTTGTAGCACAGTAGGTTGCACGTAGCTGCACTGAATGTCCATATCTTTCTACAGAAGCACAACACCAAGTGAAACAATCTGAAGTTCTCTTCCCTGAAGTATTTATCAGTGTAGCCAAGACACTGAAATGTTTCATCAATATTGTATGTTATCATTTTGATAGTACACTAGGTACACCAAACAGTAGGACCATAATAACATCTTCATCGTGCAAGGTGGTGGACAGCTTGGTACGTCAACACCACATTCTTGTAGAATCCATACTCTTGCATCAACGTAGAGTTAGTGCAAAAACCAAATATAGTGCTCCATGATCATGAGGATGGACAGGACAAACGGATATTGCAGTAATTTCTGGTAATTAGGTCAGAAAGTGAAGGACATTAAGTCTTATGCTAATCATCATTGAGAATTACATTAGTGTATCAAACGATTTGAGTAATTATTGGCACTCATTGGTTAGTTACTAAACATTTCTGTACTATGTGTGGAGTATTACAGAACATTATTCATAAGTCATCTCGTTACAGTAATTATTACAGAACATTATTCATAAGTCGTCTAATTACAGTAAATATTGGCACTCATTGGCCAGTTACAAACCATTTTTATGCATTATTCAGAGGTCATCATTCAAAGCAAGAGTTAATTAATGGCATAGACTTTATGCATAAATGATTATATTACAGTAAACAGTGGCATTCATTGGCCAGTTACTAAACATGTAGCAAGTATTGAGTATTACAAAACACTATTCATAACTAATCTGATTGCAGTAATTATTGGCACTCTTTGATTAGTTACTAAACATTTCTGTACTATGTATGGAGTATTACAGAACAGTATTCATAGGTCATCTTATTACAGAACATTATTCATAAGTCATCTAATTACAGTAAATATTGACACACATTGGCCAGTTACAAAGTATTCATATAGTCTTACAAAACATTATTCACAAGTCATCATTCAAAACAAGAGTTATTGCGTGTAGCAACAAGCTGCTAGTGACTATATATGATATCATGTAAGTGACATAAGACATATTTAAAATATAAGACATTGGAACTATTAGTCAAGGTCTGTAGTCCGCTAATACATAGACATAATGGAATCAATACATCAGAAAAATTTGCATTACATTTATGACTAGAAATATATCTTAAACTGGTAGCATTATTTGGATGTATACTGGTAATAGCTGGGACTAGTAATATTTTTTTTTTTTTTTTGTGCTAGCAATGCATTGCGTTGGGATCGATAATTGCTGGGGCATGAAAATATATGCTTTTGACTTATTGCTGGAAATAAGGATTAGTAACGTCAATCGTCATGAGTCAGCTGTAGCAAGGTTATGGAACAAGGGCAGTATATATGATCACATTCATGAATGATAGACACAACTGGTTAAAAAATGCAAGTATTAGAACAGGTTTCATAACAAAGTGTTTATAGCATATTAATAGCATGAAAAGCTTCATCTGGAAAAAATACAAAGTGGATTATTGAGCTAAAAGAAAAAATGTATATTATGCTGAAAAGTAGTAAGCTTCGAATTAACAGGTAATGAAACGTGTACTTAATATGTATGTACTCTAGCTGTCTTTCCCAAAACATTTAGTCATTATACTATGGAACATAAGACATACCGTCAAAAGGAACTGCAACAAATACCTAAATAACTACATAGCATCTCTTAACTAATAGTAAATATATAAACTTCATCATTATTCTCATTTGCAAGGAAAAACTTCATTATTCATATTATAATAGATTCATCATTATCATCATCTGCAAAGAAAAATGTCATTATTCATATTATCATATTCTTCATACAACTATTCATCATCATTTATTATCATCTGCAAAAAATAGACACTTCTTTATTCAAATTACCATTTACTTCATACAACTATTCATAGTATAGAGTTCTTTACTTCTAGCATATTTCATCACTAAAGCTAACATGTGTAGTTCTGTCTGACAGCCTGCGTCAATCGCCTCGTATTCTGAAAGAAAAATAATTAGTGAAGACTGCTATCATACGATGTGTATAGTATATTCTGGTTAGTGCTTGTTAATTCTGATCCATTTACTCTTCACGACAAGGTATTGCATTTTCTTTCATTCATTCCGGAGGTGAAATTTCCATTTCATAGTAATCCACTGTGGTTGTTTAATTTATCTCTTTTACACGGTATTGCTTTCTGAAAATGATAAATGAGGACTAACATCTTGCATTTAAATCACATACTCATTAAATGAAAACTTGTTTCTAGTGATATAATTAAGCATACAGCACAGCATGACAAAAAACGTATTATGTCAAAAACATAGAGAGTTTTCAAGTGCAAAAAATGTACACACAGTCCCATAATGCAGTAGCCAAAAAATGTAGAATAGTCAAAATATTGAGATATAAGGAAAAATGTCAAAGTCATCTGGTGTTTGTTACATCTTAAACATTTCATAGTGCATACAGACAAAAATTCTACTTTCGATAGGAAAACAGTCATACATACACAAAAAAATGGAAACCGTGCACGGTCTGGTGTTTAACGACAAGAAAAGCGACCTGCTAACCTTACCTTGCCGGGCACTTGCCAAGAAAAAAATACGATCATTATCAGTAAGTAGTCACATAGATATAATTGCTTAAGTGCTCATATAAATATCAGGAAATGTCATTACAGTGTGATTAATCGTAAAGTATGTTCATTCAATAAAGGGTTTAATATTGGAGACATGGTGATTGCCCTTGCTCTTTCTGGTTCTCAAAGTTTCAACATGTACTACATTGGGATGAGGAATGCTGCGAATTCTGTATGGACCTGCGTATAGAAGCTCAAATTTACTGCACCTACTCTTTCCTCTGTTGGATAAATAGTGTGTGCGTACTAATATCTTCTGTCCTATGTGAAAGTCACCTCGTGCACAAACCTGTTTTTGCTGTCTTCTCCGGCGCTCTGCGGCACGTTTGATGTTGTTGAGTGCAATGTCAATTATTTCATGGTGGCGTAGTCGACGAGATGTAGGAGAAGATGCTAATTCTTTAATTTTGTTAGGTGGTTCAACATCTTTCAATATAACAGTCGGAGATAGCATAGTAGATTCATTTGGTATGGAGTTAATTACATCCTGGAATGAGAGTATGTGTGTATCCCAATCAATACGTTTTTTATGGCAGTATATTCTACATAGTTTACCAATTTCTTTCATTAGTCGTTCACAAGGGTTCGAAGAAGCGTGATACTTGGATATATAGATGGGAGAAATGCTTCTAGCTCGTAACATACGTGTCCATATCGCAGATCGAAACTGTGGTCCATTGTCGGAAATTACTTTCAATACATGCCCTACATGGAATAAAAAATGTTTTACAAATGCATTCGAAATAGATTTAGCAGTAGCTTTGCATAACGGAGTGAAGGTAACAAATTTCGAAGTGAGTTCAACAGCGACAAAGATATAGCAAAATACTCCATTAGTTCTGGGAATCGGACCAAAAATGTCTACAGCGGCCATGTGTCTTAATTTAACGGGTACAATGGGATGTAACGGAGGAATATGTGAAGTCGTGTCTGATTTAGCTTTCTGACAGATTTTACATGACGCTAAAACTCGTCGAATACGTTTCTCCATGTTCGCAAAATAACAGTTCTGTCTCACTATAAGAAAACATTTTCTGGCTCCATAATGTGCGTAACTTAAATGAGTATACCAAATTAATTTGTTAACAATCTCGTCAGGAATGCATAATAACCAATTGTTGCTGTCAGGGTGAGAGCAGCGAAACAGAATGTTGTTGCGTACAGTGTAATGGTTTCTGATGGTAACATTATTCCTATCTTGCCAAAGGTGTTTAATTTCGTGGTCTTTGTTCTGTTCTTGTGCTATGTCTCGTAAAGATGACGAAATAAAGTTTTCGAATGCAACTTGGTGAATATACATGACGCTAAAATTTGCTTGGCAGAAGTTGGTTGCGATGTCTTGCTGATTGTTGCTGAGAGAACAGGATAGTGCGTCTGCTACAATATTTTGAGTACCGGGAATGTGAACAATTGTAAAATTAAATTCCTATAAATAAAGTTTCCATCTGCTTAACCTGTCGTGTGTAAATTTTGCGGAAAGTAAAAACTGTATATCTCTATGATCTGTGTAAACGGTCATATGTCTTCCATAAAGAAAATGCCGAAATCTCGTAAATGCCCATACAACACATAATGTTTCAAGTTCTGTAACAGAATAATTGCGTTCAGCAGGTGACAGAATGCGACTTGCAAAAGTGATGTTTTTAATTACTGTAGTACCATCTTCTTCAATTTCCGGAAAAATTTGTACGCCTAAAGCGGTGTTAGAACTGTCGGTGGCAATGGAAAAATTTCTAGTAAGATCTGGGTGTGATAAAAGTGGTGCATTCAACAAAGCATGTTTCAGATTAGCAAATTCAGACTCTGCTTGGCTATCCCAGGACCAAATAGTGTTTTTACCCGTTAGTTGGCATAATCTAGGGCTGTCTAAAGCAGAGTAAAGAATAAATTTACGGAAAAAGTTAATTAATCCCAAAAAGCTGCGTAGTTGTTTCTTCGTCGTTGGAACAGTAATGTCACGTAAAGCTTGAAGTTTTTCCGGGTCAGGTGCAATGCCTTCTGCTGAAATTACATGTCCAAGAAATATTTTTAGAAGTTTTGCCAAAGTGCGATTTGTTAAGATTAACTGTGAGTCTTTGTGCACGAAAAGTTTGCAACAGTTGTTCCAGAATCAGATTATGTTCAGACCAGTTAGCTTCTGCAATAAGAATGTCGTCTACATATGTTGTGATTCGGTCTTTAAGTTCTGTCGGAAGTATAGTATTCAAACCGCGAATAAACGCTGCTGAAGAAATTGTTAAACTGATTGGTAATTTACAAAATTGATAACAGTCACCAAAACAGAGAAATGCTGTGTACTTTCTGCAGTTCGGATGGAGCTGAATTTGCCAAAATCCCGATTTCAAATCTAATGTGGAATAAATAGCAGTACCATGAAATTTCTGTAGAAGTTCTTCTAGTGTCTGTGGGCGATCTGTTTCATTAATAATAATGTCATTGATGTGACGTGAATCAAACACGAGGCGAAGTGAGCCACCCTTTTTCTTAACAATATGGAGTGGGTTTATGTACGGACTAACTGCCGGTTCAATAATTCCTTGGTCAAGCATAGCTTGCAATTCTTTCTTAACTTGTTCTCTGTGAATATACGGAATTGGGTAGTATTTGGCTTTAAATGTGTCATGCTGTTTAACATGAAATTCATACATAAAACCGGACATAGTACCAGGGATGTTGTCTAAAACTGGAGCTTGCTGTAAAAGAATATTGCGTAGTTGAGTACGTTCGTCGTCTGTATTTGCACTGCTTTGTTTAACTTTATCAGAAATCAATTCCGTAACGTCATAGTCAGCTTTGTCTGGTGTATTGTAGTTGTGAACATACGTATCTGTGAACAATATGGAATGACAGTCTGTGTTACGTGATGCAGAAATGACCTCTGTACGATTAATTGTTTGTTCTTCTGCAAATAACGAGTGCTGAAATTCTAATGCCAGTTGTACATTTTCATCCTTTACCACTAAATAGGAATTTTGAAACTCAATAATTGCGTCGTGCTGTAGCAGAAAATTCGTACCTAAAATAACGTCTGTTGTCAATAAGGCAACAATCCAAAAATTTGAGTGGAACGTATGACCTGCAATACAAAATGATAAGTGTGTCTGCAATTTTACAACCACTCCTTTACCAGATACTGCTCCTTTTACTTTAGTTTTGCCTAATGGTAACGTAGGATAGGTATTCTCTTTGTTACATTCATCGAAGGTTTCTTCATTTATGACTGACATAGGTGATCCAGAATCGATTACTGCTGAAAATTTGGATAATCTAATCTTTACTTTAATGACAGGGTGGGAAATGGTTTTTTGAATAACTGGTTTTTCATGCAAAAGAGTGTCTCGGATGTCGTCAAAAGTAATAACATTCTCGTGAATAAGATTCTCTGTGTCAAAAGTGTTGCTTGCGTTGCTGGAAGATGCAACCTGTACTGTATCTAGTCAAATTCTTTCTGACGTGCTGTTATTTGCGGGAGGATGCTGTGGCATTTCAACTATTTGTGCTATTCTGTTATTTCTTGCTGACGTATTAGGTTCGGGATGATATCTACTGTCTTGTTCATTCATGATAATCTGTTGTTGCGGATGATTCTGCTGTTGGTAAGACCGACTGTTACGCTGAAAACTGTGCTCATTACTTTTACGTCTGTCATGAAAATCATTGCTATACGGCGCGTTGCGATACGAGTTAAAATGATGTGTCTTCTGTACGTAGTGACTTCCTTGCTGCTGTGCGTTACTATTTGGTGTGGCCGACGCTATACGTGCAGGCTGCGAAACATTGAAGCTTGGTTGACCTTACACATTACATTGATGGTTAGGTATGCTATCCGGCTGGTTTTGATGCTGTTGTGGGAAAAAGCCTCTATTGTTGCCAAATGTGTTTGCTGTTGCTGATAATTTTGATGATACTGACAATTAAAATTTTGTCTGTTATTAAAATTCTGGTGGTTGTCATTTCTGGAGCGTCTAATGAAAACTGTCACTTTCAGGTAAAACTTGTCGGATCAGGTTTTCTTTACACATTCTTAATCCTAGATTGATCGATAGTTGAAGAGCTGTTTTGATAGATATCAAGAATAGTAAAAGAGAAGGCAGCAGTGCAGAAAACTAAAGATGAAACAGCACTACTACGGCTCAGGGCCCTGTGCACGCTACGCTACATATTCATCGAAGTGTAATGAATCCCCTGAGGTCACTTATGCGCTGCAAATGAACTTTAGTTTCTGCGTTACAGGCAATGCCGGTGAAAATTCAAAAACAAATTGTTGTATCCAGGCCAATTCTAGTTTCTGCACTACAGGCCAAGGTGATGAAAATACAAAAGCAAATTATCGTATCGGTGGTTGTCATTTCTGGAGCGTCTAATGAAAACTGTGACTTTCAGGTAAAACTTGTCGTATCAGGTTTTCTTTACACATTCTTAATCCTAGATAGATCAATAGATGAAGAGCTGTTTTGATAGATATAAAGAATAGTAAAAGAGAAGGCAGCAGTGCAGAAAAATAAAGATGAAACAGCACTACTACGGAAATTTTAGTTTCTGCGTTACAGGCAATGCCGGTGAAAATTCAAAAACAAATTGTTGTATCCAGGCCAATTCTAGTTTCTGCATTACAGGCCAAGCTGATGAAAATACAAAAGCAAATTGTCGTATCGAGTCCAAAGGATGTATTTGTGTTCTGTCATTTTTAAATACCTTAAATTTCCTAATGGATAGAAAAAGCTTGTAATCAAAATTATCGTCTCTGTGTGTCTGAACAGGTTCAGGATTCAATGATAATCTGTTTGTTTGTGACTGTTCGGAATCTAAGTTACGTATTCTCTGCAAATTACCTAAATTAAAATTACCTAAATTCTACTGGCTGTGTGAGTGTGAGAAATGTTCGGAATGTGGCGTATGCTGTGCCGTGTTAGAGGCTGAAACATTTTTTATCTCTGTCACTTCTTGCTGTAAAGATCACAATTTTCTACGTAATGTATTATTGGACGAACCTATCTCACTAATTGTCTGCTGTAAGTTTTGGAATTCGGGTGATTGATTAAACGAAACCGGTGACGTATCGTCTGATTTGGTGTCATCATTATTTTCGATAACATCAATGTTGTTGTTGTTGTTGTGGTCTTCAGTCCTTAGACTGGTTTGATGCAGCTCTCCATGCTACTCTATCCTGTACAAGCTTTTTCATCTCCCAGTACCTACTGCAACCTACATCCTTCTGAATCTGCTTAGTGTATTCATCTCTTGGTCTCCCCCTACGATTTTTACCCTCCACGCTGCCCTCCAATACTAAATTGGTGATCCCTTGATGCCTCAGAACATGTCCTACCAACCGATCCCTTCTTCTGGTCAAGTTGTGCCACAAACTTCTCTTCTCCCCAATCCTATTCAGTGCTTCCTCATTAGTTATGTGATCTACCCATCTAATTTTCAGCATTCTTCTGTAGCACCACATTTCGAAAGCTTCTATTCTCTTCTTGTCCAAACTATTTATCGTCCATGTTTCACTTCCATACATGGCTACACTCCATACAAATACTTTCAGAAATGACTTCCTGACACTTAAATCAATACTGGAGATAACATCAATACGACTGGCCAATTCATCATGTTTTTCAGTCAGTGCTTTTACCTGGTCATCGTTTTTAGTGTCACAGGCATTAATTTGTTTTTGTATTTTACGTGTGATTTTGTTCAATTTCTTAATGTCTGCTTTGATGGCATCGGGATCCTGTATTAGTTCCAACTTTTCAAATCTGTTGGTCATTGTCTGAAAGTCTAATGTGTGTGTGTCTGTTTTTGTTTTAAGATAGGAGATTTCATCATGCAGTTCGGTGTTCAACTTTTTGATTTCGTCTGATACTGTGGCAATGTTGTTGTCTACGTATGTTTTTGCCTTCATAAACAACTTTCGCTTATCTTCTTGTCTCTGTGCAGTAATTGTTTCCATGACTTGTTTCTTTACTTTATTCTGTTCCTGTATAAATTTACGGTAACGCGTTTACTGTTTTGTAGGTGGTGATTAAAACGTTCGTCAATTTGGCTGTTTTGTTGTTCAAATTTCGTGTCCACCTTCGCATCCAGTGTGCGTGAAAGTTCTAATGACATTAATTTAAACTCGTCGCGTAACTGTGTTGCGTTTTCAGAACATTGTTTAGCGACTGCACTAATTTCATAAGTAATTTGGTTGTGGCTGCATGTGTATTACTTAATTCTTGTGCCACAGATCTAATTTCTTCACTACTGTTCCTAGCACAAGCCTTAATTTCCTCACGTAATGTTCTTTAGTATCATGACATTGCACGGCAACGCCTGTAATCTGTTCACTAAGTTCTTTGAAATTGTTGTCTTGTTTTTCATTAAGTTGTTTGTTCGATTCATTAAGTCGTTTGAAATTGTCGTCTTGTTCTTTCTTCGACTGTTTGAGATTTTCATTAAGTTGTTTATGCTGATTGTCGTATCTTTCATTGAGTTGTAGTAATAATGCCATAACTTGATCCAACCCAAAATTAGCGACTCCATTTTCTGTGCTGTGTGCTGGTGTATCTGCATGTGTCACGTTTTGTGTAACCATTTGGTCATTGTCTGATTTACAAAAAGGTTTGCCAATCGGATGTGCATTGCTGGTCACTACATCGGATTCAAATAAATCTGACGTGTTTTGTGTATATTGGTCACCTTCGATAGAAACAATTATCTGTTCGCTACGTAAATTCTGCAAATCACGCGTGTCAAACTGGACAGCGTTCATTGTAACGGAACGTGCCGCGTCATTGATTGTTACATTTACTGTGGACATAATTGAATTTGTTTGTTCATCATTAGGATCAAAATGATTACTAGTGATCGGCACGCACTGATTATCAGTAATTAGAGGATTATCGGTATTACACTGAGTGTCGCTAGTATTATCGGTCAAATTATTCGAGTCGGCCTTTTCACTCATTGCACATCGCGATGTACTGTTAGCAGTTTTTCGCTTCATTTTCACAAATCAAAGTTAAGCACAAAAATGAAACAAAGACAAAGCAAAATGGGAACAAATACAATTACAACAAAGAGCAATAAATTGCCGATGACCTGTGAAAGGAAGAGTGACAAGTTAGTAAATGCGTTGCGCCAGATGCAAACTACATTTAAAATTAAGTAAATAAGAGCAGATATATAACTGACTACAACTCAGAAATTCAAAAAGAAATTACGATCCCGGCCTGGCCAAGTGTAACCTCCACACAAAAAATAAAAATATAATATGAATAATATTCACGTTTAGTGTAACCTCCCGAAGAATAAATTGCGTAACCTATCAATAATAAAATTCGACTAATCTCTCAATAAAATTTTGTCGCTCACCTATAACCTTTCAATAATGACTATGAATTTAAACTGGTAAATTTTGGACGTCAGCAATGCTGCGTCATGGCCCTGAAAGATCATTCTGAAAAAAATCGAAAAGTCTTACCTCAATAATGTCGCCCGATAACGCATATATATCTGCTCCTATAAGAAGTTATTCTGGCACAGCCCTGTGCAATGTTGGTCGATAGATTTGTCATTTATAAAAGGAAACAACTGATTATTCTTTTCAATAATCGCGATGACCAACGACTGGAGAAATTAGTAAATTCTTTAAATTGAAATGAATGATCGGCAAAAGTTACTTTTTATGAGAAAGATTATTATTAAGAGATTTTTTTTTCAAACGTTTAAATGGGATAATAATGCTACATATGCGCGAGGCTGCTTTTACCTTGTACTAAAACGCTGAGACTCCGCCATCGCTGCACACGACCGGCCCAGTCAACACGATACACCAGACTGCTCGCTAGCAACTACTTACTGCTACTGCAGTCAACACTGCTCTTTGGTCTGAGATTATATTATAGCTTATTTATCCCAGGCAGCGCGTGAGCAATACATCGAAACTACACCTGCTCGAGTGCGCTAGCAACAAATTTCTTAATCATGGACCTCTTACAACGTGTGAAAATTTCTGGACTAAATTGAGTTTAGAAAGAGGTGCCTACAGCCATATACTTAAGAATGATTATATGGTGTCTTACCTCGATTTTACGTGCCTCAATTGCGTTTCCAAGCGGCAGCACGAGAACACCTTGGTACCACGCATAGCTGTGGCGCATTCCGGACGCTTAAAGCGAGCATTTTTGTTTTCGTTGACTTAGGAATTCGAAACGGTTATCTTCTGTAGTGTCATAGGACGACCATTGATTGCGGGCCTTGGTTGGCTCATGGCAGATTTGGCGCGTAGTTTTCTCAAGCACGCTACAAGAGGGCAATATTCTTTCGTTTCCTAGGATGACAAACAGTCCTAGGCTTTAATTCTTCATGTTTTTCCGGCGATCTGTTGACATCTTGGATATTCGGGAATCCAGCCGGATGTTGGCGTCGTTCTCACACGATATTTCAACAGCCTGGCCCCCTTTCTTCTACAGGTGCTACCTGAGACTGGTCCTTGGGTCGATCGAGTACTGCATTTATGCCTGGGAGGAGCTGGGCGTTCCCTGATCGGTCGGCGCCGAGTCGAGTGTTCCGTCTGTGGTCCGCCCCCGACAGACTCCGTTCCAACGGACCCCTCCAGTCGCGGATGTTCCGCCTGCCGTCTGCGCCCGTTTTGGACGTCCTCAACGGTTGTGGTCGTCATCTGAGGTATGTCAGACCCGATCTGAGATGTTCGGTACTCTGTCTCATGACTGTTATTATGATTTCCACTTCTCTTTCGTGCTGGGCATTCCGTAATCGGTCCGCGCCGCGTCGTGTGTTCCGTCTGCAGTCCACGCCCGCCAGACGCGGCTACATTGGCCCTCCCTGGTCGCCGGTGTTCCGACCACCGTCCGCACCCGGCCTGGCCGTCTTCTGAAGTCGAGTTCATGATCTGGTGTGTGTCAAATCTGGTCTCTAATGTCAGACACCTTGCCCCCCCCCCCCCCCATCTGTCGTCTCGGTCTCCACTTCTATTTCTTGTAGAATCCCGGTGTGTCCTGCGGCGACCAGAGAGGGCCAATGTAGCCACGTCTGGCGGGCGCGGACCACAGACGGAACACTCGACTCGGCGCGGACCGATTAGTGAACGCCTGGCTCCTTCCAGGCATAAATACTGGACTCGATCGACCCAAGGACCTGTCTCAGATAGCACCTGAAGAAAAAAGGGGGTCACGCTGTTGAAATATCGTGCGAGAACGATGCGAACATCCAGATGGATTCCCGCATATCCAAGATGTCAGCCCTAGGCTTTGATTGGCCGATAATAGCTTTGGCGCACACACTTGTTCAACGGGAACGCCTCCACTCAAGAGAAAGAATTCCTCTGGACACTGTTTTCTGAGCTCTTCAGGGAGATAGTTCAGCCGACAGCACGTAACGTAGTAAATTATTCTACGGTCGCAGGTTCGAATCCTGCCTCGGGCATGGATGTGTGTGATGTCCTTAGGTTGGTTAGGTTTAACTAGTTCTAAGTTGTAGGGGACTAATGACCTCAGAAGTTGAGTCCCATAGTGCTCAGAGCCAATTAGTAAATTATTACGAGCGGTCATCTTGCGTTGAAAGAGTAGCTTGCTGTGGAGCCGGCAAGAGAGCAGATTTGGTTCTCACGCTGGCACAGCTGATGCTGGCTACTGGGCCACACGAGCATTATACTTTTGAATACATTATTGGAGTAGCAGTGATCAATGAGTTACAAATATTTACTAATAAAAACAGTCTTGATCACGATTTATTTATCTAGGAGACCGGTTTCGACCACTACTGTGGTCATCTTCAGACCACTCAGTAGGAACCTCTTTCTGCTGGAGAATCAATACTTGCTTCGTGCTGTGTGCTATACGTTACTCATACTTCCTCCTTGGCACTACGGCCCATGTAGGGTCTTGGCCTCTCTGATGATAACAGCCCAATCTTGACGATTTTCTGCTCGTTTCCTACATCTCCTGACTCCAATCTTTCTCAAATTATTTTCCACATCTCCAGCCATCGTTTCCGTGGTCTCCCTTTGCTCCTTTGACCACCTGGATTTCCTGTGTTAATCTTTGTGACATCTCGATCCCCCGACATTCGCTCTACATGGTCCAGCCATCTGAATCTGTTACACTTAATTTTAGTCACAAGGTCAGGATTTCTAAACCGTTCTTCCAGTTCCTTGTTCCTCCTTATCATCCATTGCCCCGCCTCATACACGGCTCCCAAAATCTTTCTTATTATTTTCCTCCTCCATCTTCTCAAGAGCTCATGTTCTGCTGCAGTCATTGTCCAGGTAACTGAGCCATAGATTACCATCGCTCTTATGACTGTTAGAAAGGCAGTCACCATCGATTTTGTTGCCGGGATACGTAACTGAAGGATATTGATCAGGGCCTTTTTTTTTTTTTTTTTTTTTTGTCATCAGTCTACTGACTGGTTTGATGCGGCCCGCCACGAATTCCTCTTCATCTCAGAATAGCACTTGCAACCTACGTCCTCAATTATTTGCTTGACGTATATTCCAATCTCTGTCTTCCTCTACAGTTTTTGCCCTCTACAGCTCCCTCTAGTACCATGGAAGTCATTCCCTCATGTCTTAGCAATGTCCTATCTGTGGTGTCACCGCCAGACACCACCCTTGCTAGGTGGTAGACTTAAATCGGCCGCGGTCCGTTAGTATACGTCGGACCCGCGTGTCGCCACTATCAGAGATTGCAGACCGAGCGCCGCCACACGGCAGGTCTAGAGAGACTTCCTAGCACTCACCCCAGTTGTACAGCCGACTTTGCTAGCGATGGTTCACTGACAAAATACGTTCTCATTTGCCGAGACGATAGTTAGCATAGCCTTCAGCTTCGTCATTTGCTACGACCTAGCAAGGGACCATGTTCAGTTACTATTGAAATTGTAAATAATGTGCAGACAAGAGCTACCTTCAACATTAATGGATTAAAGTTAAGTATTCCACCATCTGCGTCCGTTTCTCTAAGTTCTAATTTCCTTGTCCTGTTCCAGACCTCACGCCAGCCTGCGTGAGCTGAAAGGCGTGCCTTTCGGCTTCCTCTAAATTTAGTGGGTTGGTCTCCTGCCAATCCACAACATTTTGGCGACGAAGTTTTCTTCGTTCTTAACTATACTGCCCTGATTTACTTGTGTAATGGCTTCGCCACAATCTCCAGATGTACGGTCCGAATTTTATCGCTTACAGAATCAGGAGACACAGGCCTTACTGGATGCCCTTGGACAGCTCGTCCAGGGTCAACGGGCAATGCAAAACGATGCGGCAGCCGCCGCTCCACCGCTAATGCAGCCACAACACGCTGTTGCACCAACATTTCGTCCTTTTGATGCTGCACTGGAAAGCTGGACGGAGTGGTCACGCCAATTTGGATTCCATTTCGCCGCCTACAGAATTCAAGGTAATGAGCGGCAGCCATTTTTGTTGTCTTCCGTCGGCGTCCAAACGTTCCGTGTGATCATCAAATTATTTCCCCGATGCGACATAGCAACTCTGTCCTACGACAACATTTTGTCTGCATTAGATGCATATTTCAAAGAATCAGTCAATGTAGTTGCCAAATGGTATACCTTCTTTCATACAAAACGTATGGCAGGTCAGACTAATTGGGAGTGGGTTGCAACCTTGCAAGACCTTACTAGGGATTATGCTTTTGAGTGCCAATGTGGACTCCCTTATTCAGATACTATGGTACGTGATGCAATTACACAGAACGTTTCTGTTGTTTGTATAAGGGAACAGATTTTGAAACTCGTCAGTCTCTCCCTTCAACAAGTTATGGACATATTGGATCGGCAGGACACACTTGACTTTGCTCAGGAATCATTTGAAACTTCACCAGCCGTGTGTCACGTTAACCGGCCCGCTGGGCGAGCTGCACGGAACAGTAAACAGCCCTTGCACCCGGCCACGCAGCTGCCACCAGGCTCTCAGCCACGTGTGCCGCGCAGGCAAGCAAATGCATGCCCGCGGTGTGCTACTAGACATTCGTGTGAGAATTGCCCATCACGCCAAGCTATTTGCTTTTTCTGTAATAAAAATGGACATGTTCAAAGTGTTTGCCAGAAAAAGCTCAGATCGGACACTCACAACGATTCCAGGCCCTTTGCTTCATGCTGGAATCGGACTCGTACCAAGGATACTCCAGCTCGTGAAACTTCACCCATGGAAATTCATGTAGTTCATTCCACTCCGCCCAGTGCCACTCTCTCTAACAGTGACTGTGTTCGTCCCACAAATAGTGTGCGTTGACAGCGCCGGATATCCTGTCATGTCGCAAGTGATTTTGTACTAGTGGCAGTTCACGTTGCACGAGACAGTCGCTCTTGTCGTCAACAGGACAATAAACATTTTGTAGACTTGGACATTAACGGCAAAGTGATACCATTCTAGCTCGATACCGGAGCTGCAGTTTCACTGATCGAACAAGACATGTACAAACAGCTGGGCACACCTCCGTTGCATGCCGCAAATGTTAAGCTAACTACATATTCAGGTCACGGGCTCCCTGTGATAGGGCAGTGCAGCCGTCTTGCAACATACAAAGGACAAACAATACTTGTGTCATTGTATGTCCTTCGTTCTTCTTCTGCAGTGAACTTCTTTGGTTTACATTTATTTCAGTTGTTTAACTTGTCTATAGTAAATCAGGTCCTATCAGTGAACCAGACTGTGCCTTCGAGACAGTGTTTCTTGTCTATGTGAAGAATTTGCAGACATTTTTGCAGCGGGCCTCGGTTGCACTAAGAACTTTACAGCACATTTGGAATTGAAAGTACACGTGCAACTGAAATTTTTCAGAGTGCACAATGTTCCCCACGCATTGTGTGATGAGGTCGCAAAAACATTACACGATTTGGAATCACAAGGTGTGATTGAACGTGTGCAGGCTTCTCTCTGGGCATCACCCTTAGTAATTTTGCCAAAACTTTCTGGAAAATTGAGACTTTGCGTGGACTTCAAGGCAACAGTGATTCCCCAACTAGTGATTGCAACTTTTCCTTTACCCCGCCCAGAAGATCTTTTTGACAAACTGTGCCCGTGTAAATATTTTTCGAAGTTGGACCTAGCAGATGCGTACTTGCAGATACCGGTGGACAAAGAATCCCAGCGCGCTTTGGTGGTTAACACGCATCTTGGTTTGTATCGATTCAAACGACTGCCATTCGGGTCTGCATCCGCCCCTGCATTGTTTCAGCAATGTCTACAAACTGTTTGTGTGTCGGTCCCTACTGCAGCAAACTATCTGGACGATATTGTGATCTCCAGAAAGACGGAAGAAGAACATTTAGCCAATCTCAGAACATTATTTCAGGTCTAGCGACAAAATGGACTTCGCTTGCGGAAGGACAAATGTGTGTTTTTTGCTCGTGATTTGCTCTACCTGGGACATGTACTCAACGTCCAAGGCATACAACCCAGTCCCGAGCACCTCCGTGCCATACAAGACGCCTTCGCCACAGAATTTGAAGCAGCTACAGAGTGTGCTGGGAAAAATTAATTATTATCCTCGCTATGTTCCCCATGCCTCTTCCATTTCAGCTCCGCTTACGCCGTAAAGGTGTTCCGTTCGTCTGGACGACGGAATACGAACGCGCCTTTCGCCTATTGAAATCGGCATTGCTTTCCAATACTTGCCTTACGCCATTCGATCCCCAGAAACCCCTTTTGTTGAGGGTGGATGCATCGGATTTCGGGATCGGTGCTGTGATTGCGCACAAAGATGGATCGCATCATCGCCCTATTGCCTTTGCGTCCTAATTGGTCTCGTCTGCGCAACGAAATTATTCACAAATCGAGAAAGAAGCATTGGTTCTCGTATTTGGTGTTACCAAGTTTCATGATTTCTTGTATGGTGGTCACTTTACCATCATCACAGACCACAAACCTTTGACATCGCTTTTTCATCCGAACAAGCCTGTACCTCCACGTACAGCGCAGAAATTCATTCGCTGGTCTATTTTTCTCTCGCAGTACCGCTACGATATCTATTATCGGTCCACTGCTAAGCACGGAAACGCCGATGCGTTGTCCCGTTTGCCTGTTGCTGAGGATAGGGCATTCGATTCCTCCGAACCTGCTTGCGTGTTCATTGATGCGGAAACCGATGACGTGGTCGAATCGTTTCCGATTGATTTTCGTCGAGTAGCTACAACCACAGCTGCTGACCCTGTCCTTGCTACCGTTCTGCGTTTTGTTGCTACGCAATGGCCCTTGTCACAGTCACGGATCGGGTATCCGTTGGTTCGCCGATTTTTTGCTCACAGGGAGAGACTTTTTGTACGACGTGGTGTTTTGATGTTGCGTTCTGATAATGATCAGTCCAGGGTCGTGGTCCCACGTTCGTTACAGTCCTCTGTCTTACGGCTTCTCCACCAAGGACATTGGGGTATAGTGAGAACGAAACAACTTGCTCGTCAGCACTGTACTTGATCGGAATCGATGCTGTGATTACGAATATGTGCTCTTCTAGCGTGGCGTGTGCCGAACAACAATCCGCACCACCGCGGAAATTCTTTGCATGGCCAAAAGCAACTTTCCCTTGGCACATCGATTTTGCTGGTCCATTCTGGAATGCTCGATGGTTGGTTCTGGTTGATTCATTCAGTAATTTTCCTTTTGTTGTCCGGATGTCTTCCACGACGTCTTCTGCCACCATCCAAGCGTTGTCTGCTATCTTTTGCATTGAAGGTCTTCCACAGACTAGTGTTTCCGACAATGGCCCACAGTTCATGTCCGCAGAATTTCAGTCATTCTGCAAGGCCAATGGTATTCAACATCTGACGTCCGCGCCGTTTTCGCCACAGTCAAACGGTGCTGCTGAACGATTGGCCAGGACGTTCAAGTCACAGATGTTGAAGTCGAAAGAGACGCATTCTCGGGAGGACGCGTTATTGCTCTTCTTGTCCTCGTATCGCTCTCTGCCCCGAGATGGTCGCTCGCCGGCTGAGTTGCTCCACGGTCGTCCTCATCGAACCTAGATGTCTTTGCAACATCCGCCGCATCAGGTTCCTGTGCAGCGGCAGACACCTGCTTTTGCTCCAGGCGACGTTGTCTACTAACGTAACTATCGAGGTTAACGGCGTTGGCTTGAAGGGCGCATTCTTCGCTGCCTCGGTCGCGGTATGTATCTGGTTTTGGGGGCCTCTGGTGAGGTGCGTCGGCATCTCAGTCAACTGCGCCTCTGTCGTCGCACGGATTCTGCCGCTTCCCGTCTGCTTTCAGCGACGGGGCCGTCCGGTCAGCGAACTGGGGACCCATCTACTGGCTCGTCTCAGCCCCAGGTGTTACTGACGCTGCCTTCCATTTTGCCCCATGGCGACACGCCGCCGCCGCCGCCGCCGCCGCCGCCGCCGGTCCTCCCGCCGGCGACGCCCGCAGTGGACGCGTCGCTGCAACCACCAGGCGCCTCCCTGGGTCACGCGCCGCCGATCGCTTCCCGTGACTAGCTGTCCTCCGACATGGAACTCTTGCCCGCTCCGGACCATATGTCGTCTTCGCCCGTCGGGTGCCCCGGCCCGATGGAGGTCGACCCTTCGGCCCCTCCTGTCTCTCTGCGGGCGCATACACCGCATGTTGGCGTGCACCCTGGAGCAGGTTTTCAGGCGTTTCCTAGCTCCCCGCGGACCGAATGGCAGGGTGCGGGTGGCACAGCCTCGCATGTTTTTAGGCTCCCCACCTCGTCGCATACGTCAACATGGGGTCCTCCCCACGGCGAGCGGAAGCCTTATAACACAACCGTACGCCGATTTGCGGGGGAGGAATGTGGTGTCACCGCCAGACACCACAGTTGCTAGGTGGTAGCCTTTAAATCGGCCGTGGTCCGTTAGTATACGTCGGACCCGAGTGTCGCCACTATCAGTGATAGCAGACCGAGCGCCGCCGCACAGCAGGTCTAGAGAGACTTCCTAGCACTCGCCCCAGTTGTACAGCCGACTTTGCTAGAGATGGTTCGCTGACAAAATACGTTCTCATTTGCCGAGACGATAGTTAGCATAGCCTTCAGCTACGTCATTTGCTACGACCTAGCAAGGTGCCATGTTCAATTACTATTGATAATGTAAATAATGTACAGACAAGAGCTACGTTCTACATTAATGGATTAAAGTTAAGTATTCCACCGTCTGCGTCCGTTTTTCTAAGTTCTAATTTCCTTGTCCTGTTCCAGACGTCACGCCAGCCTGCGTGAGCTAAAACGTGTGCCTTTCGGCTTCCTCTAAATTTAGTGGGTTGGTCTCCTGCCAATCCACAACACTATCATCCTGTCCCTTCTCCTTATCAGTGTTTTCCACTTATTCCTCTCCGATTCCGCGTAGAACCTCCTCATTCCTTACCTTATCAGTCCACCTAATTTCCAACATTCGTCTATAGCACCACATCTCAAATGCTTCGATTCTCTTCTGTTCCGGTTTTCCCACAGTCCATGTTTCACTACCATACAATGCTGTACTCCAGACGTACATTTTCAGAAATTTCTTCCTCAAATTAAGACCAGTATTTGATATTAGTAGACTTCTCTTGGCCAGAAATGCCTTTTTTTGCCATAGCGAGTCTGTTTTTGATGTCCTCCTTGCTCCGCCCGTCATTGGATATTTTACTGCATAGGTAGCAGAATTCCTTAACTTCATTGACTTCGTAACTATCAATCCTGTGTTAAGTCTCTCGCTGTTCTCGTTTCTACTACTTATCATTACCTTCGTCTTTCTCCGATTTACTCTCAAACCATTCGGTGTACTCATTAGACTGTTCATTCAGTTCAGCAGATCATTTAATTCTTCTTCACTTTCACTCAGGATAGCAATGTCATCAGCGAATCGTATCATTGATATCCTTTCACCTTGTATTTTAATTCCACTCCTGAAGCTTTCTTTTATTTCCATCATTGCTTCCTCGATGTACAGATTGAAGAGTAGGGTCGAAAGGCTACAGCCTTGTCTTACACCCTTCTTAATACGAGCACTTCGTTCTTGATCGTCCACTCTTAATATTCCCTCTTGGTTGTTGTACATATTGTATATGACCCGTCTCTCCTTATAGCTTTCCCCTATTTTTTTCAGAATCTCGAACAGCTTGCACCATTTCATATTGTCGAACGCTTTTTCCAGGTCGACAAATCCTATGAAAGTGTTTTGATTTTTCTTTAGCCTTGCTTCCATTATTAGTAGTAACGTCAGAGTTGCCTCTCTCGTCCCTTTAGTTTTCTTAAAGCCAAACTGATCGTCACCTAGCGCATTCTCAATTTTCTATTCCATTCTTCTGTATATAATTTTTGTGAGCAGCTTCGATGCATGAGCTGTTAAGATAGTTGTGCGATAATTCTCGCACTTGTCAGCTCTTGCCGTCTTCGGAATTGTGTGGATGATGCTTTTCCGAAAGTCAGATGGTATATCGCCAGACTCATATATTCTACACACCAACGTGAATAGTCGTTTTGTTGCCACTTCCCCCAATGATTTCAGAAATTCTGATGGAATGTTATCTATCCATTCTGCCTTATGTGACCCTAAGTCCTCCAAAGCTCTTTTAAATTCCGATTCTAATATTGGTTCCCCTATCTCTTCTAAATCGACTCCTGTTTCTTCTTCTATCACATCAGACAAATCTTCACCCTCATAGAGGCTTTCAATGTATTCTTTCCACCTATCTGCTCTCTCCTCTGCATTTAACAGTGGAATTCCCGTTGCACTCTTAATGTTACCACCGTTGCTTTTAATGTCACCAAAGGTTGTTTTGACTTTCCTGTAAGCTGAGTCTGTCCTTCCGACAATCATATCTTTTTCGATGTCTTCACATTTTTCCTGCATCCATTTCGTCTTAGCTTCCCTGCACTTCCTATTTATTTCATTCGTCAATGACTTGTATTTCTGTATTCCTGATTTTCCCGGAACATGTTTGTATTTCCTCCTTTCATCAATCAGCTGGAGTATTTCTTCTGTTACCCATGGTTTCTTCGCAGCTACCTTCTTTGTACCTATGTTTTCCTTCCCAAATTCTGTGATGGCCCTTTTTAGAGATGTCCATTCCTCTTCAACTGTACTGCCTACTGCGCTATTCCTTATTGCTGTATCTATAGCGTTAGAGAACTTCAAACGTATCTCGTCATTCCTTAGTACTTCCGGATCCCACTTCTTTGCGTATTGATTCTTCCTGACTAATGTCTTGAACTTCAGCCTACACTTCATCACTACTATATTGTGATCTGAGTCTATATCTGCTCCTGGGTACGCCTTACAATCCGGTATCTGATTTCGGAATCTCTGTCTGACCGTGATGTAATCTAATTGAAATCTTCCCGTATCTCCCGCCCTTTTCCAAGTATACCTCCTCCTCTTGTGATTCTTGATCGGGGTATTCGCTATTACTAGCTGAAACTTGTTACAGAACTCAATTAGTCTTTCTCCTCTTTCATTCCTTGTCCCAAGCCCATAATCTCCTGTAACCTTGTCTTCTACTCCTTCCCCTACAACTGCATTCCAGTCGCCCATGACTATTAGATTTTCGTCCCCCTTTACATACTGCATTACCCTTTCAATATCCTCATACACTTTCTCTATCTGTCCATCTTCAGCTTGTGACGTCGGCATGTATACCTGAACTATCGTTGTCGGTGTTGGTCTGCTGTCGATTCTGATTAGAACAACCCAGTCACTGAACTGTTCACAGTAACACACCCTCTGCCCTACCTTCCTATTCATAACGAATCCTACACCTTTGTACCATTTTCTGCTGCTGTTGATATTACCCGATACTCATCTGACCAGATATCCTTGTCCTCCTTCCACTTCACTTCACTGACCCCTACTATATCTAGATTGAGCCTTTTCAGATTTTCTAGTTTCCCTACCACGTTCAAGCTTCTGACATTCCACGCCCCGACTCGTAGAACGTTATCCTTTCGTTGATTATTCAATCTTTTTCTCATGGTAACCTCCCCCTTGGCAGCCCCTCCCTGAGATCCAAATTGGGGACTATTCCGGAATCTGTTGCCAATGGAGAGATCATCATGATACTTCTTCAATTACAGGCCACATGTCCTGGGGATACACGTTACGTGTCTTTAATGCAGTGGGTTCCATTGCCTTCTGCATCCTCATGTCGTTGATCATTGCTGATTCTTCCGCCTTTAGGGGCAATTTCCCACCCCTAGGACAATAGAGTGCCCTGAACCTCTATCCGCTCCTCCGCCCTCTTTAACAAGTCCGTTGGCAGAATGAGGCTGATTTCTTATGCTGGAAGTCTTCGGCCGCCAATGCTGATTATTTATCAAAATTTAGGCAGTGGCGGGGATCGAACCCGGGACCGAACACTTTTGAGTATGAATGAAAGACGCTACCCCTAGCCGACGGGTAAGCTCTATTTGCAGCCGCTATCCTAAATTTTATTTCTTCTCTTATTCTGCCATCCTCTGTAACCAGCACTCCCAGGTCTTCCAACTTCTCACTTCTCTCATAATTACATCTGTTCAACTTAATATATTTCTCTTTAATAACAGCATTTTTCCTGGTAGCAAAGCAAAGAGATACTGTGTTTTTGTGTTGTTTAAGTCCCAACTGCATCCTTTACCAGTCTGCCAAATCCTTTTTCCATTTCTTTCAAACTTCTAGACAGCATACACACATCATCAGTATAAGCTAGAATTTGGTGCAAACGGTTAACCAGAGTGCCACCTCGGTTATCAATCTCCACCCTTCGCATCACTGTCCAGAACACTATGTTGAAGAGTAGCGTGGATAATACATCACCATGTCTTAAACTTTGTTGACCTCAAATTCATTTCAAAGTTTTCCCCTTTACTTTTATCAGAGATTTTGTGCTGGCAAGGGTCATTTGTACCAGTCTCATAAGCTTACTTAGGAATTCCATCTCCATTAAGGTGTCATTTAGCTTTTTCCTTTTAACTCTATCATAGACCTGTTTAAAGTCTACACAAGGCTGGTGTACATCCACATTACATTCGTAACACTTTTCTATTTTTTGCCTTATAATGAAGATCTGGTCCGTTGTTTTCCTGCCCCATCGAAACAGCACTGGTAGTCTCAGAGTGTTTCATCTGTAGTTGGTGCAAGTCTCACAGCAATTACTTGGGCTAATACTTCGTACACCAAGTTATCTAAAGCAATACCTCGATAATTTTCGCCGTTTTCTTTGTCCTTCGTCCTTCTTCTTATGAATCGGGCATATAATGGCCATGTACCACTGGGCCGGCATGTTATCCTTTTACCATATTTCCACTATCAGTTGATGTACCAATCTTGTTAGATATTCACTTCCACCCTTGATCATCTCTGTTGAAATGTTGTCGTTACCTGGAGTCTTATTATTCCACAGGCTTCTAATTGCCTTCATGACTTCCTCTACGGTTTGTATAGGTAGGCCTATAGGTCTTCCATCATGACTAACATTCTGGTACGGTTGGTCACGCTGTGTTTCATTTTCTTCCAGAACTTCTCTTTCTGTAGTGACATTCAGCAGCTCACTGAAATATTCGGCCCATCGGTCTAGATCCTGTTCCTCTCCTTCTATAAAATTTCCTTCTCTATCTCTGCAGAATACTGTACGTGACTGAAAGCCTTTTTCAGTTCCTGAACTCTCTTGTAGAATTTTCTTACTTCTTGATCAGTATACCCTTCTTGTCGCTCCGTAATTCATCTCCTCTCTAATTTCCGTTTCTTTATTCTGCAAGTCGTATCTGCCTCTTTGTTTCTCTTCTCGAATTCTTCGGTATTAGATCTTGTTCTTCGGTATTAGATCTAGTACGTTACACATACTCTCTACAAATCTGAAGGAGTGCTATTAAATATTAGTTGATCTTTTTCTTACTTGGTATACAATATTCAATGGATAACAAATCCATGGTGTTAAAATTTAAAATCAATGACTAGAATACTTTTGGAGATATAAATTTTTAACTAAAACACATAATAACCTTACTGGTGTTGTGAAACCGAGTTAGGGACTGTAATGTATTCATCTGTAGTAACAGCTGAAACTACAACCAAGAGAATAGGTTCATATAATGTAATTTTCTGGACTTTTCTTTAGTTTTATTACCATAGATTTCTGACATTTCATCGTGTTTTGGTTGTGTGTTTTGGAGAGACTGAGAGAATGAATAGGGGACATGCGTTAAGTGGGAACGCGATATTTTATTAAAACTGCGTAAATATACGCGTAAGATAATTGTCGTGCAATAGGGTAACTTGTGACGTGTGTACGAGTCAGCTTGTCTTTAGAAAGGGTAGCCAGAAGGGGAGTTGATTATTAAATTTATTATTAATTTATTATGGAGAAAGGAATCGTATTTTGTTTTCATTAAATTTTATTTAGTTTCGGACTTATGAGATTCCTAGTCTAAATTACTTGTGGTGGTCTGATTGGCTGCTTGACATGGTTGCCAACAGGAATTCAGCATATCCCGCTCGTCTGAGTAGGACATTGTGCCTCAGACCTATGAGTCGGGAGAGTCGCCCTGATCAAGTTTGTACCAAAATGAAGAAATTGGTGCGTTTGATCGGTTCTCAAGTCAATGAAGAAAAGTGACTGCAACACTGAGTATTTCGTGAAAGTCTAAGCGTTGTGGGTGGTTTATTTTATGAGATATTTGCGTGTGAATCTTCCATGCCGTGTATAAACTGCGCTTGGCGTGTTTCGTGCAAATAACGAGACATAATGCCGATCACTTCTTTGCAAGAAATCTGCTGAACTACTGAATGCGTTAACTCGCAAGTAGTCGTGCGTCAGTGACTGTTTAGAACGTACAAAATATCGGGTCAGACTAAATGTCTTCTGGCTACATTTGAGTGTGAGCTTGCTACAGAGACAGCCAGTAACGTTGCATAATCGGCGTCGGGATATTAAATTCGAACTTGATAGCCATTTTCCTTGTTTTAAAGACTATAAACCAACTAAATAGAAATTTTTGACATTTGTGAAAACAACTCACACAATAATCCACGTACGGGAGTTATGTGGCAATTTCGTGGTAGGTTTTTAGTCGAATTTTCGTCAACGCTTGTTTTGTCGGCTGAACCATTATCTACCATTGTAGATTGAAGGGACAGACGAACTGAAGCCCAACCAGGTAGGTGAACCGAATGTTCAAAGAATAGTGAGAGACCAACCCACCCCGCCGCATATAGTCGCCGGCGAACGCTTGGGCGAGACACAGCTACAGTACCGCGTATGTATCGTAGTGTTGCTAAAATGAATAAAATAACATGCAATCTGAATTATTACCGACGGAAGAAAGACTACAATTAACGTTGAATACACTGTGCACCAATACATTTAACTAAATACGGCAGGATAGTTTCACGAGCACTTTGGACAGCGGCCGTATACTTGGAACGGTGATATCCAACGAAATAAACAAATCCGGAATAGTTTTTGCAAAGGAATGTGACAATGTGCGCTCAGTTATGCTCTACAGGGTGTTCCAGAAATGTTGTAACCAGCTTGTAGGGTATATATTTAAAGAAGTAGGTGATTTTACAGATTTCCAGGAGAAAAATATACTGTATGTGGCAGCCTGTATCAGAAACCGTCATCCATTGATGCAATACCATTTACAGGGGCCAAGGCAGCAACTAGCACCATCTTCTCGACTGGCGATCGTGGCAAGCAATCGTGATTACTGAATACCAAACAACACTGAGAGATGCTCCGCCTACCGTCCGTGAGCATACGTACAGTGTCATGTTTGCCGCCGAAGGGGAGGCCTTGTGATAGGCGCCGACACCTATAAATACGAAGCCCTGTAGCGTCGTTGGATGACGCTTCGAAACACGGCTCCTATTCTAGATTAGCTCCTCAAGACACGTTCTACAACTCCTCGAAGTTTGTTGCAACATTTCTGGGATATCCTGTGTAATAATCTGGTGCGTGATCGAGTTTGTGCAGGCAAATCTGAAGATGTCAGTATTAAAGATATGATGGTAAACCCAAAGGTAGCATCATCAGAAACATATGGATATCGGTTCGGGAGTCATCATTTTCATATTCAAGGTTGTCAATGGCTACCATCGCTAGCCGTTGTCATCATAAATCACTGGGAACTATCAGCAAGGTTGGAATGCAGCCATTTAAAAACTATTATGGCGGACTACTAGGGGAAAGCGGACTCTCACACTGCAGACTCTATATTGACATCTCCGTGTGAAAAAAATGAGAACATTTTCTGTTTGTAATAACCCAAAGGTAGAATGTGAAATTTTATGTTGAGGCCTATTTTCACAACAACTATACGAATAATAGTTTACTATATTTAATCGCCTTTCTTCATATACATTAATGCATCTTTACGGGATTTTATCTGGAATAACATAGACTTCTGTTAATATCTGGTGCTTATTTTGGAAAACGGTTCTTGTCGTATCTGTTAAATGAGTATTATTCGCAGTTATTTATCATGGCAATCGAATTACTAAATAATAATCAAATAATGTAAAAATTCCAGAATGAAATTTTCACTCTCTAGCGGAGTTTGCGCTGATATGAAACATCCTGGCAGATTAAAACTGTGTGCCGGACCGAGGCTCGGCCTCGGGACTTTTGCCTTCAAAGTTTGGAAAGTAGGAGACGAGGTGCTTGCGGAATTAAAACTGTAAGGACGGGTCGTGAGCCGTGCTTGGGTAGGTCGGTGGTAGAGCACTTGCCAGCGAGAGGCAAAGGTCTCGAGTTCGACTCTCTATTCGGCAGACGGTTTTAACATGCCAGGAAGTTTCAGCGTAAAAATTATGTCGCGAAACGTTTTCCATTCAGTGGATATCGTTTACAAATACAACTGCAATCCTCAGCTTAGAGTTACGTGGTATCGAAGTACATCGCCATTACTAGGCGTAGTTCATCAATAGTCTTGAGACATAGGAAGCCAGAAAAACGCAAGAATAAATAAAGTATTACTTTCAAATAACAGCATGGTGGAAATGATTCAGCAACTGTGCCACATGTGGTGCGATGATGATGATGATGATGATGTTTGGCTTGTGGGGCGCTCAACTGCGTGGTTATCAGCGCCCGTACAAATTCCCAACCTCTGCTCAGTCCAATCTCGACACTTTCATGAATGACGACGAAATGATGAGGACAACTCAAACTCTCAGTCATCTCGAGGCAGGTGAAAATCCCTGACCCCGCCGGGAATCGAAACCGGGACCCCGTGCTCGGGAAGCGAGAACGCGACCGCGACCGCGAGACCATGAGCTGCGGACAAACACATCACTTCATGGATCTATCTTCCGGCCCATAGAAACTAATGAGTGTGTCCTGAAACCAGCATTGTAATGTAAAAGATGTTGAACAATGTATCATTTTTCCAAAACAATGTAACCATATTTCCTGTTATTCTTTGTGGACTAATAGCTTTAGATCGTCCTGCCAGAGCGAGAACATAGATGCAGGAGTCCTCTTGACATACAGAGAAGACAGTGTGGCATCAGTGTTGGTGACAAACGATACCTTCACAGTAACCTCTGTGTGAACACTCTGTCGTTCCGTCGACTAACTATCTTCGTCTCAATCGATGGTGAGAACTTTACTTGTAGATATCATTGAAAGGTTGCTGAATCTCTCTGCTCCTGCTCACTATCGGGATCAGTTGTCCTGCATCCGATTCATCTTCGGGGAGGTCAAACCATGTGCAATAGCTTTTCAGACCATTAAGTAGCTTATAACAGCCACCTATGTTGATATTCACTACATAGCTTGGCCGCTCTTCAGAAGATTGTTCACGTAACCGATGCTTTCGCTATTCCGTATGACTCTTTGTCTTTGTCGTTCTATAGTCCCTGTATTGTATCAGCGAATATTTCCAGATAAACCTGGCGCTTTCAAACAACATCAATGCGGCAAAAACGTAAACTTGATCAGAAATATGTTATTCCTGCACAGCGTAGTAACTTTAATGGTATGATGGAAATTTGCACTCGGAGCATTCTGTTTACGGTGACCTCTGCAACGCTATATAGGGCTTGCTGGAACAGTTGCTGGAGCACGCCTCGGGGCTTGGAAGGGGACAGCTATAGACGACCTCTGACAGAGGATAGAGGGAAAGTTATGACGGCCACTGCCGAACGTGACCAGCCAGCGGAATGAACCGCCCCAGGGCTGCAATCTCGTGCTCCGGCTGCGGCCATCCATTAGCTGTTTGCGGAGGCGAGAGAGAGAGAATCCACTGCTCCGCATCAGAGGACTGGACTTCAATAACCCTCTAACAGTGCTGACCAACCAATGCAACGAGTTTTCACTGACAAAGTTCAGAAAATAAAGTCTGCACTGGCGGATGGCGTTGCGTTCTACATGACTCATTTACCTCGTAATATGCAACTGAAGATAGTAGTGGTTAGGAAACAGGTAAACTATGTGATGTGATCCAACGAGAAAAATGTGATAGGGCACTGAGGGAGAACAAGCCTCCACGAGTAGATGGCATTCCCTCGTAAGTATATAGATCCACTATTACAAAAGTGTTTCATCTAGTATGGAGTATGTTTGAGACGTACCAACTGTAATCAGACTTCAAGAAATTACGAGGGGAGAGTGATGTACTTTGGAAAGCTTCTCCGACACTCTCGTCTAGCCAGTCAAGTAATAGATTTTGTAAATGTGTTTTCTTATCGCATTTTAAAATGGTAGCCTTCATTGAATGTGTGCTGCGACGTTCTTCTGAAGGTGCAAAAATTATGACACATAAATTAGATTTTTCCACGTATAAAAACTCTTCCTATGGACAATATTGACATGCACCCAGGAAAAAATATTCCCTTCAAATTTGAAGGTGTTCCGTAAGAAATCTTTTCATTTTGCAGTCTATATACACTCCTGGAAATGGAAAAAAGAACACATTAACACCGGTGTGTCAGACCCACCATACTTGCTCCGGACACTGCGAGAGGGCTGTAGAAGCAATGATCACACGCACGGCACAGCGGACACACCAGGAACCGCGGTGTTGGCCGTCGAATGGCGCTAGCTGCGCAGCATTTGTGCACCGCCGCCGCCAGTTTGCCGTGGCATACGGAGCTCCATCGCAGTCTTTAACACTGGTAGCATGCCGCGACAGCGTGGACGTGAACCGTATGTGCAGTTGACGGACTTTGAGCGAGGGCGTATAGTGGGCATGCGGGAGGCCGGGTGGACGTACCGCCGAATTGCTCAACACGTGGGGCGTGAGGTCTCCACAGTACATCGATGTTGTCGCCAGTGGTCGGCGGAAGGTGCACGTGCCCGTCGACCTGGGACCGGACCGCAGCGACGCACGGATGCACCCCATGACCGTAGGATCCTACGCAGTGCCGTAGGGGACCGCACCGCCACTTCCCAGCAAATTAGGGACACTGTTGCTCCTGGGGTATCGGCGAGGACCATTCGCAACCGTCTACATGAAGCTGGGCTACGGTCCCGCACACCGTTAAGCCGTCTTCCGCTCACGCCCCAACATCGTGCAGCCCGCCTCCAGTGGTGTCGCGACAGGCGTGAATGGAGGGACCAATGGAGACGTGTCGTCTTCAGCGATGAGAGACGCTTCTGCCTTGGTGCCAATGATGGTCGTATGCGTGTTTGGCGCCGTGCAGGTGAGCGCCACAATCAGGACTGCATACGACCGAGGCACACAGGGCCAACACCCGGCATCATGGTGTGGGGAGCGATCTCCTACACTGGCCGTACACCACTGGTGATCGTCGAGGGGACACTGAATAGTGCACGGTACATCCAAACCGTCATCGAACCCATCGTTCTACCATTCCTAGACCGGCAAGGAAACTTGCTGTTCCAACAGGACAATGCAAGTCCGCATGTATCCCGTGCCACCCAACGTGCTCTAGAAGGTGTAAGTCAGCTACCCTGGCCAGCAAGATCTCCGGATCTGTCCCCCATTGAGCATGTTTGGGACTGGATGAAGCGTCGTCTCACGCGGTCTGCACGTCCAGCACGAACGCTGGTCCAACTGAGGCGCCAGGTGGAAATGGCATGGCAAGCCGTTCCACTGGACTACATCCAGCATCTCTACGATCGTCTCCATGGGAGAATAGCAGCCTGCATTGCTGCGAAAGGTGGATATACGCTGTACTAGTGCCGACATTGTGCATGCTCTGTTGCCTGTGTCTATGTGCCTGTGGTTCTGTCAGTGTGATCATGTGATATATCTGACGCCAGGAATGTGTCAATAAAGTTTCCCCTTCCTGGGACAATGAATTCACGGTGTTCTTATTTCAATTTCCAGGAGTGTATTACAGTACTACTGTTTGATATCCTAATAATCAGCGAGTAGAATCAAATTAAAAATAACAAGTATCATCGAAAGCCAGTTATAAATAGTTAAATAGTTTGAATTTGAAGCTATTGGCCACTAACAGAAATTTCCATTTTCAGGACAGAGAAAATTGTTGAGACATTAAAGAATCTAAGTTGAGCTGCAAATATTACTAGTTGCATGGTATAAGGCCTTCTATTTCATGGTACAAGATGGTGCACGACAATGAAGTACGGCGTAATATTACGTACGCTACGTAATTAGTTAAAAGAAAGGTAATTTTACTCCCCATAAAACTCTGCAACTGAAGAATGAACTGTAACTTACACATAGATTTAATACGCTATATAACATTTAAATATGTAGCGGTCATAATACTTTTAACCGTTGTACAAAACACAAAAGCCTGCCACACAGCAAGAAAAACAGCAGAAACTGCCGGCACTGCTAATGGTGGGTCCTGGTGAGCACTCCTTCGTGCTATGGATCTTAATACAGAAGGGCTGAAGTTGACAGCGGAAGGATCTACGAAACCATCAGTTTAATAAGCAATGACTTTAAGAGACCAGCACGATTTGTCTAGAAGAAACAGATCCGTGGAGGACAATGTTGGATTCAGTAGCGATTTAGGAACATGTGAGGGAGTACTGACAGTAGCTTAGAATGAAGGAAGAACAACGCGCATTTATAGAAATTTGAGACAGAAAGATGGCTCCTAAAGATTTCGTCTGGGACACACTCTTTAAATTTACGAAATTATTGAGGATGAAATGTAAGGAACAAAAGGTTATTTACAGCTTGTGTAAAAAGCAGACTGCAGTTATTAGGGTCAAAGAATACGACAGGCTAGGAACAGTTTACGAGGAAGTAAGACTGACCCATTGGCCATCCTCGTTCGTGAGATATGTTCTTGTACGCAGACTGAGGCGACGACTGAAACAGCAGGGCAGAGGCTGTTTGAATTTAGGGCGAGTACCAAGTTGGCTGAGGAGGGAATGGGAATTTGGATTGAGGAGGGAGGCGTGCTGCTGTAATCCGTACTTTTTGTGAAGCCAGTGTGCCAGGGTGGCGCAGTGTTAAGCGCGTCTGCCTAGTCAGCAGGCGAGCACGGCCTTGATACAAATTTTCGTGCATCACTTCGGTCTACATATAAACATATAATTACATGTCTCATGCTTGAAAAGATCTCTGGGTGTCCTCATTCCTACTCAATCCGTACACGCAACGAGCAAAAAATACTTCCCAAAAAGGATTTGAATAACAATTAAAGTTTGTGGAGAAGATATGAAAACTTTAAAGCTTGTTGATGACATTAATTCTGGCAGAGACAGACAATGAGTTGGAACAACAGTTGAATGGACTGGAGAGTCCCAAAAATGGTTATAAGACGAAATTTAATAAAAGTAAAGCTACGTTAACGAAGTGCAGTGTAATTTAGTCAACTGGTGCAGTGGAGACTGGATAACTAAATAAGATTCTATAAAAGTTGTACACGACTCCTCCGATTTGGCAAATAAACTAACAAAAGGAAATTACGGATAAACTAACAAAAGGAAATTACGGTAGTGAATGAATGCATACGAAATGTACAAAAACCTTTTGAGGTTAAGAACTGCTCCATGGACAATCGAAATATACATAGGAATAGATAAGAGGTGACTAACGGCAGAATACGAGACGTATGAGTTGAACATGTCATAGGCACTCCTCTGAAGGTGAAATTGCAATAGGTGAAGGATATATCCAGGCGAACTTTTCCGAATATGTGCTAAGCTATTTCTTTGTTTGGTTTTTCAAGACAAGAAACGATCCAAACAACGACTTGGGAAGACTAGGATATGGCACCATGAAACGGCAGCAAGATCAAAAACTCATAAATTTGAGATTTGTGGTATGCATAGCGGTCTATGAAACATTGAATTAAATGGATTATGATGATAAAGCGCGAATTTCTATGCCTTCACTGTTTTACTGTAAACGTGTCTCAGGTATATAAGTTATGATTATCGGTAACCGCATGGATAAATCTAGAACAGATTACACATCTCTGTTTGGTGGGACTTTCGTAAGAGTGCTGCATCTAACCATTGCTATAATTTATGTTTAATGAACCAATAACTGTGACTGGCTTCATAGTTTTGTGAATGAGAGCAATAATAATCATAAATTTCTAATTACTATGTAGCAAATATCGGTTACATCATTAGCTAATTACCCTGAAGTCACTTGAGTACAAGTACTTGTCCTCTTTCTATTTAACTTACATGTATTCCGTAATATCCGATCTACTTACGGCTGCCCCAAAGCTTTTCAGCTTTCGTACAACACTCATATTTCGGACGTCCCAACCTTAATACCGTTTTTCCACTCAATAAGCAACGAAACACATTTTATTCTGGAAGTAGGTTGATTTGATTCAGTATTACAATACACCATATTCTACCTTCACTCTTGTGGCTGCAAAACACTGTTTTTCAACATAATCTCCGTTCAATGAGAAGTCCTTACACATCTTACTGGGAAGGTATGTGCGCCCACGTGGTCGACGTCGGAGGCAACGTCATGCTGCATCCACGTACTGCTTCCAGCAAAATGCATCCTTCATTAGGCAAAACACATGGAAGTCGAAAGGTACAAGATCCTGGATTTAGGATGGATGATGAAGAACAGTGCAACAAAGTTTTTTGAGCACCTCTCGGGTGCGCATACTTGCATGAGGCTTAGCGCTGTAGCGGAGAAAGAGAAGCTGGTTTGGACTTTCGTGGCGACGAACACACTGAAGACGTTTCTTCAGCTTCCTGAGGCTAGCACAATACACTTCAAAGCTGATTGTTGCTCCGTAAGGAAAAATACCAAACAAAATAACCTTTTCAGCCCCAGAAGACTGTCGGCTGAGAGTGCGGCTTTGAATTTTTCCTTCGGAGTAATGGTGGTGTAGCGCCACTTCTCAGAATCTATGGAAACTATAGGGTCCTGAAGCGGGAATATTACACGATGTGCTAAGACAAAATCTGCTTTTTTTCCAACCGAAACCTCCCGAGAAAAGAAGTGTTGCATTATTCATTGAACGCCCGTCGCATTTCCTTTTCCTCGGTATGGAATCTGGACGTCATTAGCAGGTTTAACTTATGCACGCATGTTTTTTTTGATACTGTATTTACCGTGTTAAAACATGCAAACAGGCTTAAATGATCTTAAAATAGTTTTCATAACGATGAGATGGCTCCGTAAAACTGACGTATTCTTGGTTGCTAAAGTGAGTGGTGGTTGTACTGTTGAAAGACGAGGAAGGAACTTCGAGAACGTAGTGGGGAAAGATAGTAAAGGGTGTAAGAACTGTAGATGCAACGAAGATAGATTTCTGTGCGTATTGCTGTGGAATACGCTGTCGATATGTGGAGATGGTGTAGTGTAACGACGTATAGTTTTGTATGAATGGTTTTCTTTTGATATATGACCATGTGCAGACTTCGTCACCTACGTCAGTTACAACACACTTCAAAATTATTTAAATTCTTTTTAAATTGTCTAAGAATGGTTCTTGAACGAAACTGTAAAACATCATCATTTGAGTCGTATGCGCAGAATTTCGTCACTCAGTCCTATTGGTTTGCGTAAACTTTTTCAATTTAGATGTCGTTTTGTTTCTTCTCAGAAGTTATAAAAATGCAAGTTATCTGATTTAACAAATATTAGAACCACATTGAATAAACATTCAAGACTCAAACTCGCGATGAATATTGTCAAAAATTAATAATTATGTCAAATAAATCAGTCATCCTTCTTCCTTAATATAAATCTTCATAAATAAATTCTCGGAACAAGTATTTAAACTTTTGTAGTATACACTACTTTATTATCTTCATACATATAGACGTGAACCTGAGCCTTGACAAGATAGGTTTGAACATTTACACATGATTAAACTTTCTATGACGTCATTGTTGTACAAAACATTACGAAAAATCAGTTTTTTAATTTTTAGAAGCACGACGCAACAACTCGGTTTCAGGATCTTCTGTTGCTCTTGGGCTGTCGACCCGCGACGTACAGTGGCCAGCAATTTTCTCTCTGGTCCCGGCAACGAAGATGCTGTCTCCGTTCGTTGCGCCGCCCTCTCCGTACATGAAACATAAAAAATAAATACAAACTTTAGACAATTCACAACCATTACAAATATTACAAAAAAATACGTAAACAAAAAACTAAATTAAACCTATATTCACCTGCAAACTGGGCTGACACTGGTGGATGGGTGACGCTTCAATTTCGCGTCCCACTACAATGGGTACAACGATATATGAAGCTGTGGAATCAAAATAGTTTCTAATCGCTGATTTCGATGAGTTGGACCATCATCAGGTTCAGCTAGAGATAAAAAAGAATGTGCACCCTTACCAGTGTGAGAATTATAATATGTTAGAACATTGTTGGTTGTAGAGTACAAGAAAATGACCTGAGAAGCATTTCAACAGCAACATACCTGTCTCCTTGAACTATTAAAAAGAACTGATAAAACTTGTAGGCAAGATTTGAATACTCAGAATATACAGAAAATATGATAATTCTGCGTTAAATACCTATGGCCAGTAATGTAAGATCACTGTCAGCATTATCATGCTTGAAGCTGCAGCTCATGCTACGAAGGGGCTAAGCCGCAGGGTGTCGCTTCCTGCACGCACAAATGTTCAATAGCCCTAGATGGCTGTAGCATCAGCTCAATGAAGCATAGGTAAGCCGCTGGGAGTGGCAATTTAAATACGGCGATTCTCAAGTAAGGACATATGTTCCTACACTAGACAGTCCTTAACATGTAGAGTAACGATGACAACGGTATATAATCTCGGTAAAGCCGCAAATCACTCATGTAGATCGTGGTGTTGCGGTAGCGTTCTCGCTTCTCATGCACGGGGTCCTGGGTTCGATTCCCTGTGGTGTCAGGTAATTTTCCTGCCTCGAGATGACTGGGTGTTGTGTAGTCTTCATAATCATCATCATTCATTCCCATTAAGGTCGCAGGAATGCAATGGCGAACCACCTGCGCTAGGACCTTGCCTAGTCGGCAGTGCGGGTCTCCCGCATCGTCCCCTGCGCTCCTCGGACTGTGGGACCTCATCATCATCACCACTCACGTAGCATACCCGGTAAGTGCAAAGAACTGCGGACGATTTATTGAAGACTGCATGCTAACTCTGAACTTAAATCATTGCTAAGAGCCTGAAGGTAACAGCTGTCATTATCAGACAGCAGGCCGGAGTGGCCGTGTGGTTCTAGGCGCTGCAGTCTGGAACCGAGCGACCGCTGCGGTCGCTGGTTCGAATCCTGCCTCCGGCATAGATGTGTGTGATGTCGTTAGGGTCCAGTTAGGTTTAATTAGTTCTAAGTTCTAGGCAAGTGATGACCTCAGAAGTTAAGTCGCATAGTGCTCAGAGCCATTCGAACCATTATCAGTCAAACAAATCGTCTTGGAAAACGGAAGTACCTACAAACATACTATAGTAGAGGAATTGCGACACTTCCTTAGAAATGCGTGGCGGAACTGGATTCGAACCTGAGATCTAGCTTTTGGTTCAAATCCTAGTTCGGCACTCACTTTTAACCTGCCACGGACTATAAAATCAGTGAAAACTCCGTTGCAGAATAAAAATGCATTCCAGACTGATTCTAACATAAAACACGTTTGCCTGAGCTTTACAGGAATTTGGACAGTTACCCACAATTAATCAAATACTGTTTCTAAAGCTGTTGAAATGTTGTGTACGTATCCTCTATAGGACTATTAACGTTGAAGTGAAATTGCTCACATATTTTTCTCAGTGTATTTAGTACAACTTCAACAATGAAGTCGACAACTTGCTTAGTAGGAATTGCTGGTATCGGTAATATATAATTTGTCATATCAAGATGTTCATGTAAAAATCTAGAGGCGCCATGAGCGCAATAACTGTGAAGGTATGTGTAGCTTTTATATTCCACTCGATGGTGTGAAAAAATAATGAAAATGTTGATCATTCTGTTTTCTGCTATGACTGCTAACTATGAGAATGTGCTGCATTTGTCTTCAGCTGAATGCAATACATGAGATACTTAGTAGAAAGATATAAGCTTTCATAACTTAAAACGGAACTTTGGTAACTAATATTCATATGCCAAAGTTCAAGAAATAATCTTCATATTTAAGAAAGATTCCAGTAAGCACTGAATACTGTACTGTATAATACACTAAAGGTTTAGTAAGTGACACGGTATACCCCCACTTTTCTCACGGAGCTAACTCGAACCAGCCACTTCGTGGTAAGTTTCAGATAATGAGTTGAGTTTTTGCTTAGAATGAGGCTAAATTCTTTTGCGCAAACACAGTACCATTTAGTCTGCTTGCCGAATGCTTTACACGTTATAACTTTCCAAAGAGTAATAGAGTTATCCGTCATTACTGAATTTCTCCACTGTCCTTCACTTGCTCTTATATAGACGCAGATCCATGTATGTACACCGGTGTGACAGAAGTAAGACCTTTTGCACGACGTAGTGAAGCAGCTCGACATGGCATGGACTCAATAAGTCGCTGGAAGTCCCCCCGCAGAAATATTGAGCGATGATGCCTCTATAGCCGTCTACAACTGCGAAGCTGTCACCGATACAGTATTTTGTGCGCGAACTAACTTCTCGATTATGTCCCATAAATGTTCGATGGGATTCAAGTTGGGCGATCTGGGTGGATACGTCATTCGCTCGAAATGTCCAGAATCTTCTTCAAAACCACCGCCGAACAATTGTGGCATGGAGACACGGTACATTCTCTTGGGAACGTGAAGTCCACGAGTGGCTGCAAGCGGTCCAGTCAATGATCGCTTCAGTTGGACCAGAGGACCCATTCCATTCCACGTAAACACAGCCCACACCATTACGGAGTTACCAGCAGCTTGGGCCCATGGCTTCGTGCTGCCTGAGCCACACTCGAACCCTACCATCAGCTGTTGGCAACTGAAATCGGCACTCGTCTGACCAGGCCGCGGTTTTCCACTAGTCGTTATAAGCCCAGGAGGGGTACTGCAGGCAATGTTCTGGTGTTAGTAAAGGGACTCGCGTCGGTCAACCCGTTAACGGCAAATTTCCCCTCACTGTCCTAGCAGATTCATTCGTCGTACGTCCCACGTTAATTGCTGCGGCTATTTCACGCAGTGTTGCTAATCTATTAACGCCGACAGCTATACGCAATCGCTTCTGCTCCCGGCCATTAAGTCAGCCACTGCGTTGTCCGCGGTAAGAGATAATGTATGAAACGTGGTATTCTAGACACACTCTAGACACTGTGGAAATCGGAATATTGAATTCCGAAACAATTTCAGAGATGGAATACCACATGAGTCTACCACTCTTTTTTCAAAGTTGTTCATTAATGTCGTGCGGTCACAATCACGTCAGACAGCTTTTCACATGAATCACCTGAATACGAATAACAGCTTCGCCAACGCACCGCCATTTTATACCTCGAGTAGGCGATACTACCGCCATCTGTGTATGTACATATCGCTATCCATTTACTTCCATCACCTCATTGTATGGCAGAGGCATGTTGCCGCTATATTGTGCTGTGTGTTGAGAGACTTTATTCAATAACATTGTGAAGTTCTTTCAGAGTTGACTTTCCAATTTACTGTGATCAATTCTGTCACTAATACATGCATTAATTTTTTTTACCGTTATTACCATTATTTTTTGATTGAATGCGAATCGAGTAGATATATAAAATGAGTCCATAGTAACGTAATACTATTCACAGAGAATTGTCTACCAGATTCTCATTTACACTAATGGCCATTAAAATTGCTACACCAAGAGGAAATGCAGATGATAAACGGGTATTCATTGGGCAAATATATTACACTAGAACTGACATGTGATTACTTATTCACGCAATTTGGGTGCATAGATCCGGAGATATCAGTACCTCTGGCCCTAATAATGGCCTTGATACGCCTGGGCATTGAGTCAAACAGAGCTTGGATGGCGTGTACAGGTACAGCTGTCCATGCAGCTTCAACATGATACCACAGTTCATCAAGAGTAGTGACTGGCGTATTGTGACGATTCAGTTGCTCGGCCACCATTGACCAGACGTTTCCAATTGGTGAGAGATCTGGAGAATATGCTGGCCAGGGCAACAGTCGAACATTTTCTGTATCCAGAAAGGCCCATACAGAAACTGCAATATGCGGTCGTGCATTATCCTACTGAAATGTAGGGTTTCGTATTGATCGAATCAAGGGTAGATCCACGGGTCGTAACACATCTGAAATGTAACGCACACTGTTCAAAGTACCGTCAATGACAACAAGAGGTTACCGAGACGTGTAACCAATGGCACCCCATACCATCACGCCGGGTGATACGCCAGTATAGCGATGACGAATGTACGCTTCCAATCATGATGCTGTAAACAGAGCCTGGATTCATCCGAAAAAATGACATTTGGCCATTCGTGCACCCAGGTTCGTCGTTGAGTATATCATCGCAGGCGCTCTGTGATGCAGCGTCAAGGGTAACCGCAGCCACGGTCAGCGAGCTGATAGTCCATGCTGCTGCAAACGACGTCGAACTGTTCGTGCAGATGGTTGTTGTCTTGCAAACGTCCCTATCTGTTGACTCAGGGATCGAGACGTGGCTGCACGATCCGTTACAGCCATGTCGATAAGATGCCTGTCATCTCGACTGCTAGTGATACGGGGCCGTTGCGATCCAGCACGGCGTTCCATATTACCTTCCTGAACCCACCGATTGCATATTCTGCTAGCGGTCATTGGATCTCGACCAACGCGAGCAGCAATGTGGCGATACGATAAACCCCATTCGCGATAGGCTACAATCCGACCTTTATCAAAGCCGCAAACGTGATGGTACGCATTTCTCCTCCTTACACGAGACACCACAACAACGTTTAACCAGGCAACGCCGGTCAACTGTCGCAACAGGTGACAACCTTGTGTGAATGCCCTGAATAGCTAATCATTTGCATATCACAGCATCTTCTTTCTGTCTGTTAAATTTCGCGCCTGTAGCACGTCATCTTCATGGTGTAGCAATTTTAATGATCAGCAGGATATACTTTGCAGTCCGGTTCAAGGATTAAATTTATGTTAATTGTTACTTTCATCGTAATATGCCATTGGCACCACTGATTTCAACAAAGCTTGCAAAACGATCAGTGAGCAAAACAGTAACTAACAATTAGCTTTAGATTACTATTATAGCTCAAGAAAGACAAATGTTGCCAAGATTTAAGTAAATGATCAACGAGCAATACAGCAACTGTTATAACTTACACAAAGCAGCTTGTGGAAGAATTTAGTGTAATGAGACAACCAATTAAACAGCAACTGCCCACTAAGTTGCATGTTGCAACACAGAGAAAGCATTTGATGGCAGAGTTTCATAGTCCGGCCAGTGTGGCCGTGCGGTTCTAAGCGCGTCAGTTAGGAACCGCGTGACCGCTACGGTCGCAGGTTCGAATCCTGCCTCGGGCATGGATGTGTGTGATGTCCTTAGGTTAGTTAGGTTTAAGTAGTTCTAAGTTCTAGGGGACTGATGACCTCAGTAGTTAAGTCCCATAGTGCTCAGAGCCATTTGAACCATTTTTGAAGAGTTTCATAAAATGAGGAATGAACAAGACAACAATTGCGAACGTATATACCGTTACTATTACAAGTTAAGAAAGTAAACTGTTAGCAAAATTTAATAAAATGATCAATGAGAAAAACTTAAAAATCTTCTATATCTGGCGGCCCTATCAGCAACTGTGTAAATACTAATTTTAATGTTAATAATTAACAGCCTCAGTTGTACCGTTTACCTTGAATTTACCTAGGTTTCAGTCGGGATAACCCAACCTTCTTCAGAATAACAGTAACTACCGTTTGTCCATAGTGGACATCGGCAAGCTAAAACTACAAATCTATAAATCATCGTCAGACTATAAAACGTATCTGGAACTGCCTCGGCCCCACTTCGCGACCGCGATGCGGCAGTCACTGTTACAACATACACAAAACAGGTCATGTTAGAATTTAATGGAAAGGTCAATGAGCATAATAGCCACTGAAATCGAGTTGTATTATTACCATTTAAGAACAACAGCTGTTGGCAGAATTTAATAAGATAATACAATGAGTTAAACAGCAACTACTCGCCAGATATACTACTACAGTTTAAAGAAAGAAACTGTTGCTAATATTTAGTATAATGGCCAACGAGCAAAACAACCACTGTCAGTTTCAGGACTCCCATCTCAATGTAAAAAAAAAAAAATAAATAAATAAAAAAATAAAATCTCTGACATAAATAAACTTAAGTGAAGTACTCACAGTTACACTGAAAGTTAAATGTCACTCAGAATGGGTACTCCATCAAAATACGGTAGGAAGTATCGGTACAACAAGGCCCTTTAAATGAAGAACGAACACTAAGCATCTTCAGAAGTACTCAAAAGATTTGCGTGACCCAAAAATTCAATACCATTAACCATATTGTGAAATAGTTTCGAAGTCCATCTGTAAGATGTGTCCGTTAGACGGAAAGCGAAGGAAACCCAAAAATAAAATATGACTTTGGAGCACTACACTGTTCGGCTGGCTAACATGTTACATTAGCGCAGCGTATGGATAACAAAGCGTTTACTAATAAGCCATAAATGTATTCCAACACGAGTGTTGCTAGTTACACGCTGGACACAGTTCAGTGGTTCATGGACCCACAAAATAACAGAGGGAATTACAAGATGCCCTTCCTGTAACACACGAGGCACAAACAAACAAGCAAAATAAACTTACAAAGATATAAATATCGAGTCACAGAAGTTATTTAAATTTTATGCCGCTTTGCCATTTTGAACAGGGTCCAATACCATGACACGACTTGGCCTAGTGGCACCACTGATACCGTAAGGCCGGTCGGAGTGGCCGAGCGGTTCTAGGCGCTACAGTCGGGAACCGCGCAACCGCTACGGTCGCCGGTTCGAATCCTGCCTCGGGCATGGATGTGTGTGATGTCGTAAGGTTAATTAGGTTTAAGTAGTTCTCAGTTCTAGGGGACTGATGACCACAGCAGTTAAGTCCCATAGAGCTCAGAGCTATTTGAACCATTTTGATACCGTAAGATTAATAACAAACAATCGATAAGAAACCTCTGAAGAGCCAACCTGACACAGCTAGTTCACTGATTCTACTAGGGTTCTATCGAGTTTTTGGGTAACTGGAACAGTGAGCACACAGATGGCGGATGACATAATGACATAACAGTCGTAAAACAATTATGACGATCGATGAGGAAATCAACAGCAGCCCCAAATAAGTGGGACAGCCAGCGGGTGCTTTCGCTGTACAGCCTTAGTTCAGGAACGAACAAGTCATAATCCACAGGCAGCCCTTACGTCCGATGATCGAAACCTGGCGCACGGGCAGCAAACCCGCCACCATAGCCGACAAACGATACCTTCAGATATTAAAACTGGAAACACAAGTAAACGTTCAACCGCCACGTCGTCAATAGTTTCCCACCCGGTACATCGGAACAGCACAGGCTAGCGTTTCAAGCATAGCTGTTGCCCAAGTCTACCACAACCAGAGGTGCTTGTAACCCGAGGTACCAAACGATAGTGTGGAAAAAGAAAATCCACCCCGCACGGCACGTAAGACAATTAAATGAATTTCTTGACCATATCTCAACTCTCAAAAATCAGATAATGTTAGCACAGATATCATAGACGCAATGAGTACCACTGTTGTAAACGTTCTTCACAGTTAGTCATATCACGATAGGTAAACGGTGCTACAAGATTTACTAAATATGCACGGTCAGTAAGCGATCATTCTGTTTCTAATATATAAGGTATATCAGACTTTCTGATGAACTGGTGCCAACAATCAGATTAAGAAACTTCCTGGCAGATTAAAACTGTGTGCCAGATCGAGACTCGAACTCGGGACCTTTGCATTTCGCGGGCAAGTGCTCTACCAACTGAGCTACCCAGTCACGACTCACGACCCGTCCTCACAGCTTTACTTCTGCCAGTTTCTCGTCTCCTACCTTCCAAACCTCACAGAAGCTCTTCTGCGAACCCGAGTTCGAGTCTCGGTCCGGCACACAGTTTTAATCTGCCAGGAAGTTTCATATCAGCGCACACTCCGCTGCAGAGTGAAAATCTCATTCTGGAATCAGATTAAGGAGTTGTTCAGGAACTCTCGCCAAACTACTGGGTGAGAACCTGTCTCCTAAGAACATGAAATGCAAGTGTTTGAATTATTTGTTCAGGAAATATTGGAGATATAAAATTCGAAATATTAGCAGCACCATGTAAACTAAAGGAAGCTTATTTACCTCAATTCTCTAAAAAGAGTCATTTAAATACAGTTCTTTCATTTATAACCCTTATAAACAGTTCTGTAGGACGGAGCTACTTCCTGTAGATATTTGGTAATTAAAATATATAAATAAAGTAATAAAATAAAGTTGTGCTGAAAATAGAAGCATTGCAGTTCGCAATCTTGTAAAACATGGATATGTAAAATGTAGCTTACAGCTAATGAACAGAATTATGCCAATAAATGATCCACAGAAATTAGAAAATTTTGTGATTTCCTAGGTGCAAATGTAGTGTCGGTACCACAGGCCCTGAAGACATTGTCCTTGCACGCAGGTCACTGGCTGCCCGGGACCGCTCAAGCGTGCTCACCACCGCGGCTGCCCTTAAACAACAAGTCACAACATGCGAACATCCCTATACTGTATTTCAAAATAACTCGAATAAACTGTGAAAGACAAAATCAGGTAATACGTTTTTAGCGTACTGCTCAGTGAAGTACTGTTTGGCTTCCGATGTAGCGGAAATAAAGAACCACTCACACTGAAGTTCACAAAAGGATTGTATTGCCCTTGAATTAGAAAATAATAACTGGAGAACGGGAACTTATTTAGATATACCCTTAGCTTCTGACACTGTCGACCATAACATTTTACACTGGAACGGGGAATTGTACCAAATGAATGAGTCCCCTGATTCAGTAAGGTTTCAGGCAGCATTAGGCACGAGCAAAAGATCTTACTAGCCGATGAATGCTGCGTTATAACAGATAAAATACGAGACCTGCAGCGAGAAGAAGCAAACAGTTTAAACAGATTCAGTATTGTCAGCATCTAACGACTATAGAGCTTCGACGTCAAAGTATAATAGCAAGTGTGCCCTCTCTACATTTTGTTCTATATGGTACCATGTTTTGGGATGAGGTGGATAAAATACGGCAACAGTAAAAACCCCAAGTAAATGCCAGGTAGCTAAAACCAATTTTTTTAAACGACAGTTGAGGCTTTGTTCTTACATAATACTTACTAAGCAGAAAAGCTAGGGGTCCCAGGCGGTGCTACGCATAAGACTTGGATTGGTAATACGCAAGAGCATTTCAGGTGAACTCGTCCAAATAAAAAAAATTGTTATGGGTAAAATTATTCTTGTACGGTATTTTTGCAGTAAATTATTATAAAACTTATTAATAAAAGTAGCATCTGTATTACTTTAAACGAAATGGGTTTACCGCAGAATATTTGTTTCGGGCTGTACGCACGATACGGATGGCAATCTCTCCAGCCTTTCGTTCATTAGTCGCCACGGCCTTGGCCGGCAATGATTCGTCTTGTTTTGACATTGGTGATACGATCAGGTGTTATCGCTGGTTATTCGAAAATTTTCCAGCCGCTTCGCAATTGCTCCAAACTTATGCTGTGTACCAACGTGTGGCGTTGACACAGAATAGACTGTGGTGTTGCAGTAGTCAGTACGCAGTTTTCACCGCTTTGTTGAACGTCAAGTTAAATGGCATCGTAGTACAAAGAAAGCTTTCATCTGCAACCGGAGTGTGCTTATTACGAGCTGATTCTCGCCTACTAAAACTGTGATGTGAAGTTTACATTGGTTTGATAACTTATAGGTTGATTGTGTTTTAATTCAATTTTTTAAGCAGTTAGATCCTTCTACCTCCAACCATGCAGCTAAAACACCTAAACCAACACCTTTCAGGAAGTATGATGAAAACTACATACAATTTGCTTTACAGAAGAGGACGATACGGGAACCTGTGATAACTCAGTTGCCCAGTGCGCTGCATGCTCAGCAACGCATTCAATCAAAATATGAAGGCTTCATTATTAAAAGGTCATGAAAAATCCTAGCACTTTGCGTTAGTTGATAAACGTAATGACATTTTTCAAAAGAAATCAACCTTATGTGAAAAATGATTCAAATGCATAGCAAATTTTATTAACACGGATACTAACTTGATAAAAGCATAATACCTTATCAGTTTTAGAATTGCAAAGGAAGGAAAACCACACACGATTGGTCAGTCTCTCTTACTGCCAGCGGCTAAAGACATGGCCCAAGCAATTCTGATAGAAAAAAAAATAGCCAAAGAAATGTAAAATTCCGTTATCCAAGACACGTTTTCCAATATTAAAGGAAAGTTTTCATTACAGATGAAAGAGTACATTTATTTCTCTCTTCAAATAAACGAGAGTATGGCTGTATCGCTGTCCCAGGTAAGGCGCATTTCCTCGTTTCTGTACCTTGTGACTGTCATGAAGATACAAGAGAAGAGCATTTATTTTGCAAACCGCATGAATGAAATCCTCCAACAGAACACATTTTAATATGATTGACTTTACCTGTTAAAAGTAAGTATTCTTTGGCAAAAATGTGTTAGTATTTGAACAGTTGGGACCAATGCAACCTTAGGTCACTTAAAAGGGCTGACAGCAAGAGTGAAGTAAGATTCACCTGATTTTGGAAGGATACATTGTATAATACACCTTGAAGCAATGGCTTCATATTGTTTTTTTTCATTCGCTGTAAAGGTAATGATCTCGCTCAAAGCAAGGGCTGTAAACTCACCGACGGCTATTCACGAGTGATTATCACTAAAGGCCTAGTTAGCTGATACATTTTACTGGCTTCACGTTTTAAATCTGGGTCCACAAGGAAAGGGGCACATCTTTCGTGAAGGAGATAAGAAGTGTCTTCTACATAGAGAAATTTGACTTTTTTGATTTCACACATACTCAGTATTAACTCTTCCCATTTCCTAGTAATGTATTATTTTTGGGGAACAATGAACTAGCTCCCATTGATGATTAGTTAGAGAAATTATTACACATTTAGAGGTTCTTCAAAACAGTTTTAATAAGAACTGTCCTAAACATCCCACAAAATATGGCTACATGAGAGGTCTAATTCGAGGAAAATCACCGGAAGGAGTAATCACGAAAGAAACTTTCGACATGATTAGCGACAGCTCAATGGAAGAGAAGAAAATTAATCTTCCTCTTTGAATGGGAACAAAAGCTGAATACCATTTTGTTTTTAAACAAACTACCCGATTTTCAGTGCCATTTACGCTTGTGAAAATAGGCATTCAGAGCTGCTGCACATCAAAAATAAATGAAGGAATAGATTTAATGTTGAAGAATACTTGGGAGTTAGTCTGAGCTCAGTCGAATCAGAGTTTGAAGCTCTGATGAAAGAAAAGCCTCAACATCAATTACTGATTTTGAAGTTTAATTTACAGCCATAGTTTAATTCTATTTACATTTTATTTTTTTGCTTTCTTTGGACTCGCCTAGCTTACGTTATGTTTCTTCATATGTTTTTGTTCTGCATGTTGATATTTCGGTAGCTGTGGCTTGTTTACCGATCGTCATGTTTTATTTGTAGTTCATTGTTGCTGTTTGAGTCTGTACACTGTCATTTTGTCATTTGCAGATAGTGAATGGAGGCGTGGTCACTAGAAAATGGAGTACTGAGTGGACAAATCGGAATATTTCCGACATATCCTTCTGTTTCAGTTGAGCAGAGGGGTCACAGCCGCGGGGACAGCCAGGAACATTTACCCCTTGTATGGGATTATGTCATTGGGCACCGCTTCAAGGAGGGTCGTTTTAACACCAGTGAATTTTCACCTTCCGGAAGACATTCGGGGTTTAATGAAGACCGTTTAAACCCCTTAATCCACAATTGCTACGTCAGTTTATTCGAGAATTGCCAGATGTGATGAACTGAGATCATTCCACCGTCGTGGGTTGGTGGAGGTTCAAAAATGCCTTATGCTAAAACACAAAAAAAATGAAAGGAGTGGTTAAGCCCAAACAAAGCATCAACTCAACCTACAAAGCCCTGCGCTCGTCCAAAGAAGATAATGTTATCCATCTGGTGGAAGAGTGACTGTGTGATGTACTAGGAAATATTTTCCCGAGACGTAACCATCACTGCTGGCTTTTTTATTGTCAACCACTAGGACATATTGCAGATGCAATCTAAGGACAGCGTCCAGGAAGACTGCGTGAGGTGATGCCGGTCCACAATAACGCCCGATGGCATTCCATTAGACTGACAAAAAACAGCATACAGGAGTTGGTTTGCGAAGTCATTCCGTATCCATGTTATTCACTTTATCTCGCGCCCTCAGAATTTCACTTTTTCAACTCTCTATCGAACAGCTTCATGGAACTTCCTTTCCGGATGAAAATGTGCTCCGAACATTGCTCGAGAAGTGTTCTTTGCCTCAAAACCACGTGATTTCTACAGTTGCGTTGCCCTAGCGTTTGGAGACTGTTGTAAATAGCGGAGGAGAATATACTTCTGATGGATAAAGTCTCTGTTATGTGTATCTGTTGTGTTTATTGAACTCATAGAAAAACTCTACGAACTTATGCACCAACCCAATATTATTTGTGACGTAAAGGAGCAACAAAAATTTTACATGTCATTTCCTTCTTCCTCACTGAGTATTTGTATCAGAAACGGCTTAATCTGATAAAAATTATTTGCTACAACTAAGTACCATGTGAGAACATGAATGACTATGTAAACAAGTTCTTCCATGAAACCTTATTACTCAACCCTGCGCCTCCGGCAGTCGTGGCTCAACCTTCCGCATGCCCCCACCCCTCGTATTGCCCTCTCCCCCCCCCCCCCCAACACACCACTCGATCCGTTAAAAAGTGAAGAAGCTATAATGTTATCGTGAAATTTAAAAAAGAAAAGAAATCAACTAATACATAGCTACCCTTGCTGCAAAGGATTATTTAAACGAAGAAACTAAAGTGCTGGTATAAAAATATTAGTGGTGACCTATTTCTTTCCGTTTTTCTTGTGCTTCGGTGCAGGCTGTTTTGTCGACTTGGCTTGGTTCATTCAAGGCGTGGCGAAATGCTCTTCTCTTGCCAACCCGTAATTTCCTGGGACGGCATATTTGTACCCCAACAGCATGTGGGCGATTTTCTTCATGAGAAAGTGAGTGAAAGGTTTAGAAATGTTCTCCAGTCGCATACCTGAGGCGAGATTTGGGTGCCAGACCGGTACTCACCTAATGGTATGTCAGAAACTGCCTAAAACCATACCCAGGGTGCCCGGTACACCGACCCTCCTCAATTCGTTAGGCGGTTTCGATCTGGGGCCGTTGCACTTCTTCGTCCTATAAGAGGTGCTTTGACACGCACTGCTACCAGAGCAGGTATAGAAATATTAATGGCGATAATAATTTGAAAACATATATTAAATGTCTGTCGCAGCACTATATACCTCAAGATTGTAATGTCTGTTACTCGAAAAACGGATGCCTCAATTCTTCCATGTTTAATGCTAGCTTGCTTACATCATCTTGAGCTCAAAATCTCCTTCATTGTTGAAGGATGATGCGTCAGTTTATGCGAGAGAAGAATGAGAATGAAGGTATAATGGAGTGACAGACAGTGTTGTCATCATGGTCACGATAAGAGAGGTGACGATGTGTGCATAGTGTATGCAATGGGTGCAATAAATGGAGTGACGCGCTTTCAGGCTGCACTAAATAGTCAAGAACTAGTTTTGGAATTAAGGAAAGTTGTAAGTAACTATACTTATGTATATGTTAACTTTCAATCGTGTTTTACTGTTATACTAAACTCAAGTCCAGCTTAGCTGTTTTGCAGTTGAATAGATATCTAAGTAACAAAGCGGGGTATCACACGCTGTAACTGATCAAGTTTAGTACACGAGATCTGTTCAAAAAATTCCGGAACATTGGTAACTTCGCGCCGATGTTGTGTCGGGCGAAATTCGGTTGGCATCCCTGCCCACGCCTATGTTTAATGTGTAATTGCCGAAAGTTTCATTGTTGTGTGTCTGTTAGTTATTGTTCAGTGCTGTATTGAGTAAGACTTTGTGTCGCACGCTTTGCGAATTTCGTGATGGCAGAGTTAGAGGAGCAACGCGTCTGCATTAAATTTAAGGTGAAACTCAAGAAAATCTTTACAGGGACACACCAAACGATGCAGGAAAGCTATGGTGTGAATGCTTAAACCGTACTTGTTATTAAGAGTGGCCGTGCTTGTTGTTAAGAGTGGTTCACACGGTTTAAAAATGGCAGGAGTTCAGGACGCCCTCCGACGTCTACCGACAACGCTCTTATCAAGAACGCCAACGAAACTATGAGTATCAATCGAAGTTTGACTGTCCGAGAGATTGTAGAAGAATGCAACAATTCAGTTGGATGATGTCATGATATCCTGACTCAGATTCTTGTTTCCGTCAAGTTAGTCCCACGGCTCATGAGCCAAGACCCGAAAGACCTCCACCTCGCAATCTGTGAAGAGCTTTAAGAGCTTCTGGATAGCGCAGGTGAGGACGAGGTATTCCTTAAGAGAATTATAATTGGTAACGAGACGTGGGTCTACGGTTATTATATTGAGACCAAGGTTCAGAATGGGTCGGGATAGTTTCTCCAAGACCAAGAAAAGCTCGTCAGGTCAGGCCAAACGCCAAAGTCGTGGTGAAAGTTTTCTTTGACTTCGAAGGATTAATTCACCATAAATTCGTACCACAGGTTCAAAATATTAATCGACGGTACTATAGGGACGTGTTGCGACACCTGCGAGAAAATGTGAGAAGCTAACAGCTTGAAATGTGGCGGGACAATTCATAGCTTTTGCATCACGATGACGCACCCGCACATTCATCCCGGTTGGTGCGTAACTAGTACACAAAAAACCAAATCCTGTGCTGCATCATCCTCTGTACTCTGCAGACCTAGTCCCTGCGGACTTTTTCTTCTTTCCAAAGTTGAAAATTCCACTGAAAGAACGAAGATTTTCAACGATAGACGAGATAAAAGAAAATTCGTAGACGGCGCTTCGTGCTATCCAGCAATTGTTGAACAGACTTCGAATAGACAGAAATGAGAACAATTGAACTATTTGAAGCTAATTACAGATGAAAATTAATGCACTATCATCTAATGAGGAAAATTAAGTGATACCTGGAACACATAGCCGTCTGATATCATAAATTCAGTTGAACAGACGAACAACAACTGTTTCAAACGAGAATCATAGGATCTGTGTTCTCACCGTTGCCGGTTTATCGTCAAAGAGGTGAATTTAAACACGGAAATGAATAAAAAAGGACACGAGAGATATGACTCCCTCTGAACACACACAATCAGCTTCTACTGTTCAGTGCTGAGAAGGCGTATCATTAGACAAGTCACTACCGGTTTAACGTTCAACTTCTGTGTGAAATGCAGGATCTTTCAGTTTCTACTTTCCGACTTTGCTACCAGGAGTTAGGAAATTTGCATGTGGAGAACTGTGTCACTTGAAGTGAATGTACGTGCTCAGCATCGTACAGCGCAAAGCATATGATTTAAGAGAAAAGGAAAACTTCTTCTCTCGACTTTTCCTGTCATTATACAATTTTATGTAACGATCTTTCTGAAATTATTCGTCGCGCGCAGCTCGCAAATCCCGGATAGAAGCTCGTATAACGAATGGCGAAAACATAAAATACCGAGACGCATATGTAAAATGAGGTTAAGGCAATTTTACGTTCATCCTTAACACAGAGAAGCATTCTTACGGCAATGCCCTTATTCTGGTCAGAAGTCATAAACTGTGCCCCAGTGTATCCATAAAATTTAGGGTGCAACCGTTACGAAGTTTTTATTCATCTGCAGTAAGTGCCAGACAGTTTCCTCGGGCTCAGCCAGCCAATAAAGATGCAGTCCGTTAAAATCACGGAGCGTTTTTCTCCTTTAATGACAGTTCGTGCATTAACTTTTTATTTTGTTAATTATCTTTGTCTACGAGTACATCCTCCTGACAGGGTTACACATGCTCTGTGTTTAAACTACTATTTCTAGACATTACATAAAGTATTTACGAAAATTGCTGTTTAGATACCAAATGGATCACTGTGTATCGACACTATTAGAGGACGACGAAGGTCGGTTCGATCCGTGAGAGATATGGCCAGTTTACAATCGTACCATAACCATTAAATGGGATCTATGTCTGTAGCTACCGTATAGCAGTAAGTAAAATGTTACACAGACATAAACATGCGCGATCCTCATACACATTGATGTACAAAACTTAAAGATGAAAAAAGTGACCTTCCCACGCTGCCGAGAAATATAGTTCGACAAAATCTGGACAAAACATTGAATGAACTGGTCCAGTAAGGTACAGAATGTAACTGAAAGAAATACGCAAAGAAGGGGACAGAAATGGCGCTTATATGCATAGCCAGTAATTACAGTGAAGTCACCATGATTTATGATCGTCTCCTAGACGAATGCTAGGCGTCATTGAAGCAAAGTGCAAAGTGTTTAATCTGCGGCAGTGGAACGTCCGAAGAACTGCGGCAGAGATATACATTACAACAATTAACGAGTGCTAGTCGTATAAAGAAATTTTTATAGATAGAAAGTTTAAGAAGCGGCAGAAATTTCTAAGAACAAATGTAATCTTAATACAGGGTGTTACTAAAAGGTACGCCCAAACTTTCAGCAAACATTCCTCACACACAAATAAAGAAAAGATGTTATGTGGACATGTGTCCGGAAACGCTTAATTTCCATGTTAGAGCTCATTTTAGTTTCGTCAGTATGTCCGCTCAATGGAGCACGTTATCATGATTTCATACGGGATAATCTACCTGTGCTGCTAGAACATGTGCCTTTACAAGTACGACACAACATGTGGTTAATGCACGATGGAGCTCCTGCACATTTCAGTGGAAGTGGTCGTACGCTTCTCAACTACAGATTCGGTGACCGATGGATTGGTAGAGGCGGACCAATTCCATGGCCTCCACGCTCTCCTGACCTCAACCCTCTTGACTTTCATTTATGGGGGCATTTGAAAACTCTTGTCTACGCAACCCCCGTACTAAATGTAGAGACTCTTCGTGCTCGTATTGTGGACGGCTGTGATACAATACGCCATTCTCCAGGGCTACATCAACGCATCATGGTGGATGCATATATCCTCGCTAACGGAGGACATTTTGAACATTTCCTGTACCAAAGTGTTTGAAGTCACGCTGGTACGTTCTGTTACTGTGTGTTTCCATTCCATGATTAATGTGATTTGAAGAGAAGTAATAAAATGAGCTCCAACATGGAAAGTAAGCGTTTCCGGACACATGTCCATATAACATATTTTCTTTCTTTGTGTGTGAGGAATGTTTCCTGAAAGTTTGGCCGTACCTGATTGTAACACCCTGTAGAGAAGACTGCTACAGGCTTACAGCTTCGAGGCTTTCCACCATCACGGAATTAAAAAAGCAACCACGGTGTGTGAGAAATCCAAATAACGACCGGGCTGCCAGCTCTGAGGCACGACAATAATATTTTGATAAACATTCCTCCCTCTACTGCTCGGCAAGTCTTCCTTTCTGTCCAACGACGATGGAACACGAATAGCAGCCTGGAATATTTCACCTAATAACCACACTTCTTCAGATTAAGAGCACGTAAACTCCCCTTTTATAGTTAAAAGCGTCACTGATCTTTCACAGTGTTCAGCCATCCTGGAACACCAGAAGATTAAGAAGAAGGCCCCAACAGAAGCGACGAAGCGCCACATGTATAAGAGCAATTTGAAGAGCGACACGGCGTGGCCTAACAAACGAAAAGATGTTATCGTTATTGTTGAACACATTTCTAAGCAAGAGAAAACTCTGTTCATGAGTATGGAGAGTCGTTTCTTTGGAAGTTTGGATGTGAACGTTGTGAACGTTATTTATTTACAATTATACTTCGTAAAGTTCATTACCCTAAGTATTCAAAGAGAACCTGAAACCCCCTTGGTTAATTTCTCTAGTTGTTTCAGATTTTCTTCTGAGAAAATAGCCCAGATCTCCGGCGGCTCGTTCCAGAAGAATAGCATTAACAGAACAAAATTTCACTTCGCTGAGCTGATCTGAAATTTCATGGAAGATTAAAACTGGGTGTCAGCTCAGGACTCGAACTCGGGCCCCCTGCCTCACTGAACTGTCGTAGCACTACTCAGCCTACGATCCATTAGTCTTAAACAGCGAATTTCCGATTCTTTAAATAATCGAACTACACTACTGGGCATTAAAATTGCTACACCGCGAAGATGACGTGCTACAGACGCGAAATTTAACCGACAGGAAGAAGATGCTCTGATATTCAAATGATTACTTCTTCAGAGCCTTCACACAAGGTCGACGCCGCTGGCGACTCCTACAACGTGCTGACATGAGGAAAGTTTCCAACCGATTTCTCATACACAAACAGCAGTTGACAGGCGTTGCCTGATGAAACGTTGTTGTCATGCCTCGGGTAAGGACGAGAAATGCGTAGCATCACGTTTCAGACTTTGATAAAGGTCGGATTGTGGCCAATCGCGATTGCGGTTTATCGTAGCGCGACATTGCTGCTCGCGTTGACCGAGATACAATGACTGTTAGCAGAATATGGAATCGGTGGGTTCAGGAGCGTAATACGGAACGCCGTGCTGGATCACAACGGCCTGGTATCATTAACAGTCGAGATGACAGGCATCTTATCCGCATGGCTGTAACGGATCGTGCAGTCACATCTGGATCCCTGAATCAACAGATGGGGACGTTTGCAAGACAACAACCATCTGCATGAACAGTTCGACGACGTTTGCAGCAGCATGGATTATCAGCTCGGAGACCATGGCTGCGGTTACCCTTGACGCTGCATCACAGACAGGAGCGCCTGCGGTGGTGTACTCAACGACGAACCTGGCTGCACGAATGGCAAATCGTCATTTCTTCGGATGAATCCAGTTTCTGTTTACAGCATTATGATGGTCGCATCCGTGTTTGGCGACATAGCGATGAACGCACATTGGAAGCGTGTATTCGTCATCGCCATACTGGCGTATCGCCCGGCGTGATGGTATGGAGTGCCACTGGTTACACGTCTCGGTCACCTCTTGTTCGCATTGACGGCACTTCGAACAGTGGACGTTACATTTCAGATGTGTTACGACCCGTGGGTCTACCCTTCATTCGGTCACTGAGAAACCCCACATTTCAACAGAATAATGCACGACCGCATGTTGCAGGCCCTGTACGGGCCTTTCTGGATACAGAAAATGTTCGACTGCTGCCCCGGCCAGCACATTCTCCGGCTCACTTACCAACTGAAAACGTCTGGTCAATGGTGGCCGAGCAACTGGCTCGTCACAATACGCCAGTCACTACTCTTGATGAACTTTGGTATCGTTTAGATGCTGCATGGGCAGCTGTACCTGTACACGCCATCGAAGCTCTGTTTGACTCCATGCCTAGGCGTATCAAGGCCGTTAATACGGCAAGAGGTGGTTGTTCTGGGTACTGATTTCTCAGGATCTATAAACCCAAATTGCGTGAAAATGTAATTAAATGTCAGTTCTAGTATAATATATTTGTCCAATGAATACCCGTTTATCATCTCCACTTCTTGTTGTTGTTGCAATTTTAATGGCCAGTGGTGTATGTGAAAAATAGCTTCAAACGTCCCATTACTGTAGAAATGATCTAATGTGTTACAGCGAGAAAAAATTTGGGAAATGTTTGAGATTTGTACAGGGACGCTTGACGGAGATGCAGAAATGAAATAAAAGTTTAATTTCATACAATTACTTTTTGCTTACGACACAATTACATCGAACTTGTTGCCACAGAAGAAGCTGGTACACCACATTTTTCAGAAGATTTCGCCTTTTTCAGGAAATCTTTTTTTCCCTTTAACGTATTTCTAAAACTCCATGCAATGCAAGTCAGCTTGTAGTTATAAAGCCACTGTAACATCGGTTATACAGTAACTCTCAGCAGCCTATTTCTTTCAACAGTCCACTGGGCCGACAACACCGAAAACACTCCTTCCACTGTGGCGTTGTCTGTGGGAATAGAAAACCAATACTCACATAATTTGAGCAGTTGACATTTGCGTTCAGGAGTTCGGGCTTCCTTAAGAAAGTAAATCGATATTTCTGCCACCGAGCGTTTAGGCTTGCATTCTTCCGAGTCACGCTTGGTTTCTAAAAAGCAACTGTCGCCTGAAACCTTCACACTATTGTTGGTTTGGTATATAATAGTGTTTTCATTCTTCACCCAACGTGGCGTTGCAGATAGCAACATCCAGTATAATTCTTGACGTTTATTAAAAGAAATAGCCCAGTTCTCTAAGTAATCAAATGCTGTTGTGTAGAAAGCCTTTGTCTCCTCCTCAAATATCGAAATCAAATTATTTCCTCGTTGGGATTCAAGTTCTTTTATTTGTTCAAATTCATCTTGGTTTGCAAGCTAATAAAATAGGCAGTCTTCTTTTCACACAGACATTTTTGAGAGACATCGTTGAGTCTCGATTAATATATTTCTTATTTCTATTATCGAGACATTATTCTTCTCCACACTTTTTTTGTTTTTTTTTGTTGTTTTTTTTTTTTGTTTTTCAAACAGAGCCAAGTTTGATTGCAGATACTTGAATAAAATTTCACTGATCGGTCAGTGAAAAAAATCTAAAGTTATTTCAAGTGGTCTGTCTTCTTCGTCAAAAAAATGCTTTAATGCAATCCAAAGCTTAAGAATTCTCTAAACTGCGCTAGCAACAGCCACCTTGTTCCTGAGTGGCATAGAAGAGTCCTGTGATTGATATCATCGGATAAGCAGAACCTATTTTGTATCTTTGTCCTTACCGGGTAAATTGAAAAATTATGAAATATTTTCATGATCATTATTTAAATGTCGGCAGTTAAGACTCCGGCAGCACTTGATATTGTACAGTGGATAATATAGGCAAGGCATCCGGTTCCTTCAACATTTTTTCCTAGTTCTTCTTTAATTTGGTGAAAACCATTCCCTTGATCACGTCGATGAAGCCCTCCAATGTCGGTACTGACCGCACAAAAGGCGATTAAATTATCTAATGGATTCTGCAGTTGTCTTGAATTGTGTAGACAAAATTTTGCAGTTGCCTCGGACGTTTCGTAATTCATCGAATAATAGCTTGAAAAGTTTCAGTAAAGTATTGAAAAACTAATAGGAAACTTGTCTTCGCTTAAAAAATGTAGACCTTGGCGGTGCTAGTGCACCACCGCCTCCGAAATTTACTGTTGTCACTACACACGCTGGCAGGTGACGTTCACTGGGCACTCGCAACATCCACACCCTGCCATCCGATTGCCACATTGTGTACCGTGATTCGTCACTCCACAGAACGTTTTCCACTGTTCAGTTGTCCAAGGCGAGCGTCGATTGGCATTTACCGGCATGATGTGTGGCTTATGAGCAGCCGCTCGACCATGAAAGGCAAGTTTTATCACGTCCCGCCCACGTGTCATAGTACTTGGATAGATCTAGTCGATGAGCTCCTTACCAGCAGCGGCTATGTTCCAGAAATCGCTGTTGGGTTTAATTAGTCAGTCGTCTGGTCAGTAAAAAATTGTAAAAATTGTTGAGCAAAACGTGCTGCTTCGTTTTTCGATAGTTTAACGTGTATATTTTTTGTGCGTGGCCAGAGATGTGATTTTTTTTTAGCATGTATTGTTCTGGTGTGCTGGTGTTGACTTGGAAGCGTTTGTCGACAATCTCGTGAGAGTTGAGTAGAGCTCCCCCCATCACTTCAGGGTTTCCTCGCAATTCTTGTAAAGTTCGGCACATGGCTTCGAGTGATTTTTATGTGGCATTGTGCATTCGTCCGAGAAGGTAGTTTTAGCTGGCTGTAGACGTTCATCCCGGCCAGAACCTGTAGAAATATTACACGCCGGGAATTGTCATTCTGCTATATTCAATGGTAGATAGAGCGCGGAATGGGCAGTTCGTCCTGCTTCCATATGTGTGGCTGCAGTGCCAGATGACACCAGTGCAAGAGCGATGAGTTGTTTAGCACGTATTTCCGCCTGAAATACCTTTGCTAGAAACGTTTTCCCGGTAAGGCCTGGTGCATACAAATAAATAGTTCCGTCACTGTTGTCGATACGGTCCAGGATAACGTTGTATATTTCCTTTCGATTGTCATTGAGGAGTGGTTTGTTGTGAGCAATGTTTTGAAGAAGTTCGCTGATCTTGTAGCTTTTTTCCTTTGTAATTTCGAAGTTAGGCGGACTAATAGCATCTTTTCGTGGTGCTTGCCTCCCAAATTGTACTAAGGTCTGGTTGTTTATTGCCAAACATTTATTTTCTAGGCGAATGAGTGTTTCATTGAAGGTGTACTCGTTGAATTCCATGGTCATTTCGGGATGAGCTTGTCCGGATTTGGTTCAGTATGTTGTCACTCAAACTCTCTTTGAACGAAAGCTGTTTTGGATTCGATAGGTTACATGTTGTTAGAATTATGGCGAATAAATCTCTTATTTGTTCACCTGAGGCTGTCGGTGGGGCTCTTTGTAGTGTTAATTCCTAATGGTAGTCGTTTTCCAGTAGTAATCGTTGGCCGGCTTCTCTGGCATAGGTAAGCGTGAAACATGTTGGCCTCAATATTTCGTGTAGCAACAACCGGGTATTCGGATGTACAGTATATACTCCGCCTAGTGCTCCAGTTTTCATATTTCCTGGATGGTCTTCTTCTGGAATTCTTTGTTTTTTTTTTTTTTTTTTTTTCGTTGAAAGATTCTTCTGGTTGTGTTCCACGTATAATAAGTAGGGACATCGACATACAGTAATGTTTACGCGAATGGGTCCGTTTGGCACAGTCTGTAAAAAACTATTAATGTTGTGTTCTGAGTAAGTTCGCTCGCAATTTTTCTAGCAGTGTTTTCTGTTTTCTGTGAAGTAAACTCTCTGTCTGTGCTCCAAATATACTGCAGGACGTTGCATAGTTGGCTCACGTTCATGTATGGGAAAGCCGAAAATCCACCACGCTGGTTCGTTGCTAGTGATGTATCATCCCATTTTGTGAGTGAGGTTCTCGTCTTTTCTGTATTGTTCTTCGCTGCCTTTGGCTATTTAAAATGCTATGATGTCACTGCCTTTTTTCACGTACTTATAGACTGATATGATTGATTTAACTGAATTGGAGTGTTCTGCGTTTATGTGTGCTTTCAACATTTTGGAAATGAGTGTGTTATATGCTACTACCCAATGATTATTTCCAGTTCGTCGCTGTCTCGTAATGATATTTTTGCTGTGAAGCCACCGTTTTGGCGTGATTGCCTTCCGTATTTGAGATAGTCATCAATTCCCGTTAGTGCGTCGTCCAAGTATAGTTTTGGGTGTTTTTTCAAACGTTTTCTGTCACTCACACATGGAGAATTCGGGTTTAATGGACCGCATTGTCCGCGAATCATATTTTTCACTACTATGTCGTGCAATTCGGATCTTCTTCTGGATTCAGAAATTCGCCTTCGATGATTTTGGGGATCTCCGTGAGAAATTCTGTCGTGTAGGCATTTCATATAGTGTGAGTAAGACAGTCCTCGTCTTTGCCATTATATTGTGTACATCCACCATCCAACGTTTCCAAAAACGTAGTGTTTTGTGATGACTTCGATAAATCTCATTCTTTTTGTCCGAAAACTTGGGCTATTATGTCGTGCCGATATATCACAGATTGTTCGTAACTTCCTTGTTCTTTGATTTCTGCCCGCGACGAGTTGCATGTGAATGTTATGAAGAGATCAAGTCGTCAGTATTTTCTTGTGTAGGTTATGGCACCTTGAGTGTATACTTGCATGTCTCACGGGCTTCCTGTATGTGGCGAAGATTACCATTGTTCCAATGTCGTCAATGTTTCCGGCAATTATGATTGTGTAACGAAAGTGGATGAATTCTTAAGGGTGTAGTTTCTTCTGATTGAGACTTTCATATAAAGCATCCGTTGCGATTCTATTTTTGCATACATATCTATTAGGAGTTGTTGCACTAAACAGCGAGTATTGAGAATGTGATTGTATGTTTCATTTTCTCTGATTATTAAGAGGTAACCATAGAAGCCCTTGGAAGTGTCTTTTTTGTTTCTTTCTATGCCTGTTTCTGGTTGGATTTGTTTCGTATTAAAATGATTTCCGCCGTCCCTGTGCAGAAATGTTAATGGATATTGGAAGGCATCATATGAACTGTGTGCCTCTGTAGTGAGTTGCAGTCCTTCTATTCTTCGTTGTACTATTATTCACGGTTGGTGTTTTCACTGTCCACAAATTCGATGGCGACTTCGGCTATCTGAGGTGAACTACATCGACGTCCGTGTTCTCCAGGTGGTCTCTTGTCGGCTCGAATTATGACTTTATATTCATCAAAAATCATTCGGACTAGTGTTGATTTGAATATGTTAATCAATTGACTTTATTTTTGTAAGATCCTTCATAGTTCCTGGACTCTTTTCAATCCACCGAGATTTGTTCATCGTTGATCAATTTTTGTTTTGTCATTTCCGATGAAATATACTTCCAGGAAATTATACTCTTCGTTGGGTAGTGGTAGTGATGATCCCATGTTGTGATAGATTTGTCCTTGGATGGAAACCACACAATCGATTTCATCTCCGTTAGTGTTCATCGAAGTGCCACAGAAAGAAGTCATTAGAAACCAGGCGTTGAACGCTTTTATATTTTGAAGAACGTGTTTTGATGCTGGAGTTTGCCGAACATGTAAAGCAAAAGTTCCTGCGGGGGGGCTTCCAGTGGTGGTAACCGAATTTTTCCACTCATGCAACAGAATCTGGTGTTTCTCTACTGATTTTTTTTGTTGCAGAAATAGCAGATGTTATTCATTTTTCCGATTACGACGTGTTTGCGTTTGTTAGATTCTTGTGCCGGGTCGTAGTGGAATGCTTCGCTTCTTAGGTTGTAGTGTTCATTTGTCTTCGTTCGCACTTCTCTTAGGGTAATATTGGCTTGAGTTCGCAGTCTTTTATTATAAGATTGTGCCATAATTCTTGACTTTTCAGTCCGTTCATTTCACTGTTTTTCGGCTTCTCTGCTTCTAACGGTGCTCATTTTCGTTCGTCGGGAACTGAAACACGCTATAGGCTCTTAGTCTGTTTCGTTTTTCGCTGTTCTTTTTGTTTTCACCATTGTGCTTCAGCACTGGCAAGATATTCTCTTTTACGTTTGGGAACTGACTAACATGGCAACGGCCTTGCCGCAGTGAATACGCCAGTTCCTGTCAGATCACCGAAGTTAAGCGCTGTCGGGCGTGGCCGGCACTTGAATGGGTGACCGGTCGGGCCATCATGCACTGTTGCCATTCTTCAGGGTGCACTCAGCCTCACGATGCCAATTAAGGAGCCACTCCACCGAATAGTAGCGGCTCCGGTCAAAGAAAACCATTATTCCGTCCCTGAGAGCGGTGTGCTGACCACACGCCCCTCCTATTCGCATCCTCAGTGAGAATGACACAGCGGTCGGATGGTCCCGATGGGCCACTTGTGGCCTGCCACGGAGTGATATATATATATATATATATATATATATATATATATATATATATATATATACTCTAACACATGAACCAAATCAACAAATACACTTCACATACTTTCTCACATTTTTTTCGGTTTATATTCAGTCACTGTGCCACTACCACTCACACTTCACTGTTCGCTTTAATTCACCTACTGAACTAATTTTTCTGTTCATCCCTTCATCACTGATAAGAAACTGACACTCGAGCCCGCAATGGGTGTTGCTTTATATACCCCTACCAATGGATAGCCCTACCAGCGGGGACTTTCAGAACGTTCCAAAAAGTCTTCGAATGGTCCAGAATATTCCACAACATTCCACAACATCCGAGAGTGTTGTAAAATGTTCCACTATGATCTGGGATGTTCCCAAACATTCCGGAATCATTCCAAATATTCTAGACTCTTTTCCAACATTGCAGAACATTCCGGATCATTATGAGGCATTCTGAAACATTCTGAAATGTTATGTAATGCTCTATGTAACAGTCTCGAATGTTCTGAAATGTTCTCGAATACCCTTGAATATTCTGGAATATTCTACAAATTTATAGATGGCGAAACTTCCCAGTCTTTGTATCTTTAAAAGCACGTCCTTCAAGTAAGAACGGGAACCTTCTTCATGGATGGGGGACAGAGAGCTACCACATCATATAACTCCTTTGATCGTACTAGGACTCGTTTCTATGTGTTAGCAGCACGCATATTGTCCACTTACTTTTATAATATACAGGGTGGGTCACTAACTATTGCCACCAAGAACAAGTCCGAAAGCATGATAGTAGCTGAAAAGGTTGTGGGGCAGAAGTAGCATGGGAAAATTGGGGCAATAATATGACGTTGGTTTTTTGTTGCTAGGTAGGGTCGCGTCAGAGATATGAAGGTCATTTTTTTAAAAACGGGATGCTATAGTTTGGTTCTTATTTTCTGATAGCAGCTCTCAAGACGAATCCAATGATGTGTAGCAGTAACGTCTTTGAAGGTCAACGAAGGTGACAAATGTGGCATGAAAGTCCATTTACAGAAGGTGTTCGAAGTGATGACCATTGGTATCAATGCAGAGCTGCAATCTTCTTATCATGGATTGAGTGGTATTCATTATCACATCGGCGCTTATCGAAGCACAAGGTCTGACAATTCTCTCTCGCAGATCTTCAGGTGTAGTTGGAACGACTGTATAAACAATTTCTTTTACGAATTCCCACAAGAAAAAATCCAGAGGCGGTAAGCCATATGAACGAGCCGGCCACGGCACATCTCCTCCGCGTCCAAACCAACGATTTGGGAATTGTCGCTGTAACTCATTTCTAGCCATTGCGAAAAATGTGCTGGACACCCATCGTGTTGACAACACGTTCTGTTCCATGTTCATAAGGGTATTTCTTCCAGTAACAGACCTAATGTTTCTTGCAGCAATGTGGTGCACTTCCTACCATTAAGATTTCCTTCGATGAAATAGGGGCCTATAATTCTGTCCTTCACAATCCCACACCATTCAATCACCAACCACCGTTTTTGGTGCGCAACTTGCCGCAGCCAACATGGATTTTTAGTTGCCCAATAGTGCATGTTCACTCCCGGCACTGGAGGGTAAAGCTTTGACAATGCCAGCCACTCGTGCTGGCGAAACGTCAGTAAAATCATTAGATGAACGTCGGACGAAGAACCCGAGAAGAAGCCAACAGGCAATTTGTCAAAAAATGGCCACAAAAGCCTTAACAATTTTGTAATGCATGTTATGCAAATTAACATGTCCATGGTTCGTGAATGTGGCCTCGTCTGTAAATAAAGTCAAATTAATAAATGTGCCATCCCTCTGAATCTGAAGTTGAGACCATTGGCAGAATTCAATGCGACTCATACAATCTGTACAAGTTAATTCTTGGTGGAGACCGATATGGCGATGCTGAAAACGAACAATACTACTCTGACTCATGCCAGATTCCCTTACAATTTGCCGGCCGCTGGTGGCCGAGCGGTTCTGGCGCTACAGTCTGGAACCGTGCGACCGCTACGGTCGCAGGTTCGAATCCTGCCTCGGGCATGGATGTGTGTGTTGTCCTTAGGTTAGTTAGGTTTAAGTAGTTCTAAGTTCTAGGGGACTTATGTCCTCAGCAGTTGAGTCCCATAGTGCTCAGAGCCATTTGAACCTTACAATTTGACGACAACTAATACAAGGACCAGCCGGCCGGAGTGGCCGTGCGGTTCTAAACGCTACAGTCTGGAACCGAGCGACCGCTCCGGTCGCAGGTTCGAATCCTGCCTCGGGCATGGATGTGTATAATGTCCTTAGGTTAGTTAGGTTTAATTAGTTCTAAGTTTTGGCAACTGATGACCTCAGAAGTTAAGTCGCATAGTGCTCAGAGCCATTTGAACCATTTGAACACAAGGACCACAGGAGCAAGAGCACCAATTTCCGTTTCCTTTCCCGGATTTGTGGTGTGTTAAAGATCTAGTTGTTTTCAATTTATCATCCACATATTTAAATGTGCAACGTATAGGGTGAGTACGGTGGTGATATCTTTCAGCGTGTAAGTCTCTTGCTCTCACTGAATTTCGTTGGCATTTTGCGTAAATGAAGTGTGTATCGACTTGTTCTTCGAAGGAATGCATCATTCACATTCACTTGATTCTACGTTTCTAGACTTACCGTTCATATTAGTGTTGTTTTGCGAAACCGTCGAATGGTGTTTACGTGTCAATGGGTCGTTAGATGGATAAGCCGTATTCGGCGAATACTTGCTGTATGCACGATATACAAGAGAGATTTGTCAGAGCATGTGCTTCGATAAGTGCCGAAGTGATAAGGAATATAACCCCATTCATGAAAAGAAGATTGCAGCACTACACTGATACCAATGGTCATCACTTCGAACACCTTCTGTAAATGGACGTTCATACCACCCTTGTGACCTTCGTTGGCCTTCAAAGACGATACTATCATTGGATTCGTCTCGATAGCCGCTATCAGAAAAAAAGCACCATTAAAAAAAAAACAGCTGACCTTCATATGTCTGACGCGACCCACCTAGCAACAAAAAAGCAGCGTCATATTATGGCACCCGTTGTCCCAAGTAATATTCGTTCCTCGAACTTTTCAACTACTATCATACTTTCTTAGTTTTTCTAGATGGAAATAGTTAGTGACTCACCCCGTATATTGAATTTACCTAATTTTCTGTACTATCATTTAACGGCAGCCCTGGATGCCCATTCACAAGTACTGACCATTCGACCACTTGAACGTGGTCATCGGTAGCCGGATCTAACAACCTCTCCCTCCCCCCGTCACGTACCCTGACGTCATCAGCTGGGTTCTACAACCCTCCTCTCTCCCTCACCTTTCGTGTTCAGATTGTAGCCTACTTCAATATTGTTGGAAGTTGTTAAGTGCTCTAATTTACAAACACTGAATGAATGTAGTATGGGTAACTTGCCCTTTATTTTAAGTTTTTCACACATATAAGTACGTACCTAAATGTTCCAAAACACCGCGCATAAATACGGGATTTACGGAGGCTCTTACCTCCGGTTCTATTGATGATAAAAAGGTCGCGTCCAGTGTTCTGGGTAGCCCTTGGGCTAGGAACTATTTGTAAACGGAACAGAGAGATCTTCGTAGTGTCACTGTCTTACAGTACAGTGTCAATGTACGAATGTTACACACTTCCTAATGTTCAGGGTATTGGAGCAAATCGGTTAGTTCTTTTTTCATTTGATGTGATCCACGGTGGGCCTGATGGAACTTATGGAAGCACCATTAGTTCATCTGCGGTTCATCGGAAAACCTCACAGACAGATGTTCTTTTCTGCTTTAATTTTTTGTTATCACTAGTTGACCAAAACTAGAATTAGCTATGCACACCAAATGGGTGCAATTTTTACTATACATTCCGTAGACCCCGATCTCAAACAAACATGAAAATTTTCTCGCTATCTTTATTCGTTTGGATGATATAGCGGTTCAAAGTTACTCTCCTCCGAAACGTAGACTCCGATATAAGGAAATCTAAATATTAAATAACAGCGGCAAATTCGTCTAATTTTAACAGTATCTTCTCTAAGCATTTATCTAGAGAAGTCCTCTCGCCATTTTCTAAACTGTTTATGCGTTATCGAGAAACCCCCAAAAAAGTTGGTTTCTTGGATACCAAAACCCAGCCGCAGATTCCCAAATGGCTATGCTTAGCTAATTATTGTAATTTTTACGATGTACTTCTGCAACCCAGATCTGAAACAACCATGATTTTTTTTGTGTATCTTTATCCGCTTTTGATATACAGAGGTCCATAACTACCCCAACTGTACACGTAAAGTACCCAGGGGGTAAAATCCGGTCCGAAGTGAAAACGTATTTTGTAAAGTGACGCAACACGGAGAAATATGCTGTAAGGTGTCTTCGTTTTCAGCTGAGAACACCAAGTTGTAATACATAAGCACATCCAAATCTTTTTGCATTTGAAGTCCGGTCTGAGGTATATATTAGTTTCGCATTACTTCTGTTTCACATAACTAAAATATCTAAATTTTACGCACCAAAACATTTCTTTTTGTATGAATTCCATGTCCTGCTGCAGCAGGGAAAGAAAGAGCACCAGTGGAAAATCCTCCTATCGGAGCACAAAAATTCGAAAATATTTCTGTTTATTTAAAAGACTTGGTTGAAAGTGATGTACCATCTGCCTCATTCTACATTCCTCAGCACTTAAAAAATTTTGGCATGCGAACGTATTCGTCCTGCTTTATGCTGAGATAGAAGAAGAGAGTAGCAGTGGCAAAGAGTTGGAAAAGTAATAAATACTGGAAGGTACTAAACAGTAGTTGTGCTACGGAAAGAGCGAAAGCGACAATGGCAGTGAGAGAGAAAGAGACGTACACAGTGACAGTGGAATACAGTTGACAGTAACAGAACAATGCTACGCGAAAAGTGGAGTGAGAGGGAATAAAGAGAAAAAGAATGTGGATGATAATCGGTGATAATGACAGACAAAGTATATGCCAGTAAGGAAGGGATAGATAGTGACAGCCAGAAGAGACAGCAGTAGTAGAAAGACGGAATGAGATATTAACAATAACAGAGTCCATAAGGGAGTGAGAGAAGACTGTAGTAATAGAACACAACGAAAGGAATTGTGGCTGTGGCAGAGGTCACAATTACAGAGAGACATAAATAGGTAATAAAATGAGTTGGGCTGAATGAGTGAGTAAGGAAAGGCAATTGGAATTGGGTGGATATGTGCAGCTTTCAGAGATGGACTGATGGATATGAGTTAACGGAGCTTGTGGTAGTTTGAGGTAAGCTGCATGTTAAAAGAACCGCGAATATCTTTGCATGCCAAAATATGAGCTAAAATGTTTAAAGTTGCTCAGGGCGGTAGAATGAGGCAGCTGGTATGCCACTTTTCAGAGTCTTTTAAATTCTCACACTCCACTCCTTTCCACGTTTGTCAGGCATCAGCAAAAACAACCTGTGAGTGCGTTAGCGTCACTAGAATCCGTGACTGGGGTTAGGAGTAGTCCCTTATTGTAGGACAGAGCACATTGCTTTTTACCTGTAAAGCTGAATTATTGCTGTTTTGTATTTAAAGAAGCACACGAGTTTACATAGATTGTGATATGACAATTTCAGCACAATTGTCAATATAACACAATATTTCCTGTTTAGCAGACATAACACTGAACACAACAATGTCAAATTTAAGGATAACGTTCCGTACAAGATTTGTCTTACTTATACACAGTGAAGTTGGCCAATACTACGACAAATCATTCGATTCCGGTTCTAGGTCTAGTACTATTTAGGATGATCATCAATTCTATGCAGGATGGCTAGCTTTCGTGACAAGATGAGCAAAAGATTAGTCAAGACTGCTTGAGTTCACAGTGGATGCAAGCTGGTGATCCAACAATTTTACGCCGCTGTCAGTGGCATTTAGCTTTAGCTGTGACGTGCTGTCGGTTACCTCGCTGCTATCGCCCTTTGAAAATCCTATAAAAAGCTAATCAAAATCTTTACTGATTTTTTCAGCTGAAACCTATGATTCCCGTTAAGAGAGAAAATTTGCACTCATCCCTGGTCTGGAAAATGTGGCGTTATACAAGTGCATAGATGGAGCAGCGTGTATGCTTCAACGCCCTCTCAGTTCCCACAAGAACAACTACGTGTCTGTTTCGTTTCTCCGCTATCGGAGTTCAACGACTCTTCAGCTAATTTCGCGTCTAATTTCTCCGCCGGAAGTAGCGCTGCACCGCTACCTGCTCCCATCGATGTTGCATTCGTTGCCCTTTAGCCGAGGGTCACCAACCCATTTTAGAAGCCTTCCATTGTACGCGGACCGTTACGGCGCAACTCGCCTCTGCCCCCAAATCAAAACGTCTCTCTTAGCAGCTATTTCACCTTTTGTAGATGCAGGATATGGGTTCGGTGTGTTAATACTGTCGAATCAAGTGTCTTCCCTATACGTTACATAATGTACATTTTGATAGGAAAATCCGCTCTTTGCGTGGGTGACACATCCTTCTACTTGTTACGACGTATAAAATCTCATGTAAGTTGCTAAATTGATATTCATTCAAGCTGCCACCTCACATATCGCTCCCCTTTCGTGTTCAGTTTTGCGCAGGACCAATCAGTGGTTGAGAAATTGATTGAAGTCAGTGCAAAATTGTTCTCAAGTGCTGAATATAGCAATTGTTATTTATTCATATTAACCAAATCTCTGTTTTAATATGGCGTAATCAAACAGTTGTTCTTTCAGTCTCTTTTCTGTTATTTTTCCACCGCAATTGATTTACTATATATACTATTGATTTGAGCACTAAAGCAATGTTTTTCAAAATTTTACATGTTTTTCCCGGTTTTCTGATGTAATGCAATTATTTAAATAAAATAAAACCTTTTCTTTCTATTGCAAGGTGGTCTATATTTTAATTTTAAATTTAAACAAATTAGAGATTCTCTATAAATTTGAACCACTTATAATTTTTAAATCTTAGAGTGATTTTTTTTTTTTTTTTTTTTTTTTTGACATGATGATTGAGATGTACTGAAGTTGAAGAAACTTTCATTTAATATTATCTTCCACTTTCCCAATACTTATGTTTTATTCTCAACCTTACTCTTTACGTTTGGGTAGTAGCTTCTATGGCAATTGTAATTCAAGAAAATTTAATCTCTTAAACCAATTTTTTAATTTATCTTATACTTAACAGCACCCTGCCCTTAACTTTTCAAGCACAATCGCATTCACAAACATATTTATATACCCCAAAATCTTAAACTTATGCATCATAACTTTAGAAAAGGATTAAATCATTCACTGACCTTAATATAAATATTAAATTCCTAATCCTATGAATTACCTCGTAAATATTAAATCAGTATCATCAAGCTGCAAAAAATCTCTTTCTACATAACCCATATTTTAACAAACACATTACATACTAGAATCTTAGCTTCCAAAGATATTTTTTTCAGTTTAATCTGATATTAGTCTGTCACCGACAGGATATATACCTTCAATGTGGTTCATTGAAGTTGTCATCCTCATCTTCATGCACCCTGATGTGTCTCCTCTGAGCATGGAATGGCAGTCGGAAGAGAGAAGAATTCCAGTCTGCATGCACACATGGTGAAATTATATTAGAGATCTATTATTAGCAGCATAAAACTGATATGCTTCATCAATCCTCGATTCTTTATGCCAATCCATCATTGGTTACTCTGCCTCCTATTTTCTATATGAACAGTCATCTCCCCTCTCTCAGTGTGACATTTGAGAGTGTTGCAATTTGCCACAAGGAATATAGGACATCTGTATTGCTGGACCAGTTAAAGATGGAATCTTTCTTGGTAGGTAGATGGGATAATGGTCTTCTATGGGAAGGGATGTGGAAAGGTTTCTTAATTTCTCCTTTTCTTCTTGCATCTTGCCTTCTTCTCACTTGTGCCTTCGTTCTTCTCTGTACTGGGAATTGGGATTTAAGATCTGCTTAAACTCGTTATTGTACAATCCATTCTTATGGTATTGTACTTCAAATCGTTGTGTACCCTTTATTGTATGAGGTTGTTCTTCAGGATAGATTGGAGAACTTTCCATCGTTCTCTCGTTTGCTCCTATGAGTGTTCAGGGAATGTTTCACAGCTGCTGGATTCCGTATAGTATGACGATCGTTTCAGCCATTCTGTATCTTGGGTCACAGAAATGCGCCCCTTCTTCTTCCAATGAATTCGAACATCCGTTCGCCCTTTGTGTATATTGTCCACCTCCATTCCGGTTTGGTGGACATCCATCATATCTCCTAATGCTGCTCTAAACAGTTAGCGACAGAAGTTCTAAGGATCTAGCATTTTAGCAAAACTATTATTCTGAAGATTGCATGTAACTTTCGCATGAATAAAGATTGCGTCATGGCACATGTTGACTTTATCCAGGATTCGTAGTAGATCCCCACACTTTTCCCCAGAGGTGCTATCCTTTAGGACTGCTGCTTCTATCAAGGCATTTCCTTTCGCTATCTCGAAAGCTGACGCACCAGGCACCCACACTCACAGTTTCTCCCTCTCATGCGTAACCGCTGTACTCAGTTCTGCTGTCGATCTGACCGCAATGATTATGCATCGTTCTTGATGACGTCATGTGTAATACAACTTTGTGTACGCTTTTGTCCATCTTACATCCCCAAATTTCTCTAATTTACATGTTATTACAACCTATCATATCACAACTCTTCCTCCGTTAAGACACATTACAAGCTTTTCAAACACTAAACTATTAAGAGACTTTACAAAACATCCATATTTGAAGTATACATAAAATTCTCTTTATTATACACTTCATAACGTCGCATCTATTTTAACAGATCAACATCTGTCCCTCTTCTATATGTACGTTTTCTTATCCCCCGTGTTTTCACTCTTAGCGTGAAGGTTGTGGTTTCCTCATCTTCATCACTATGAATAGTAAGAGGAAAAATGATCGTGATAAAGGTTAGTGTGTTAGTAAGTGTTCTTTTCATTTTGTTCTAATACAGGTACATCATGTTATCATAAGAACTTCGCTCCTTGACTCCGACTCCAGGGCCTTTTTCCCTGAAATCTCTTCTTTTCGGCATAAGCTGTAGCACATCATCAAAATACAATATGTCTTTATTTCTAGTTTCCTTTTAAAACTCTCACCACAGTCCAATTCCCTTCTTTTGGAGCTTGTACTTTAGTCATAGTTATCCCTAACTCCTTCTTCAAAACAGTAAACTTTTACTTTCTCCCCATATCTTCCTGTTCCTTATTGAAATCATCCCTGTGTTAAATTCACATCCCTCTGTCTACATCCTTCCAAGAAATGACATGTTTCTCGCTTTCCTTAATAATTCAACTCTCTCTATTAATTCTTATCTCCTCCCAAACTTTTATATCTATTTCCTTCACATCTCCATTTAATATCAACTTGTGGTACCTTCCACAAACCATAACTGCTTCTTATTTTCCCTCAAAATATATCCTCAACTAAATGTTCACCGCCCGCAATGGAACAAACCACATATTAATATTTCCTTCTTACCCAAGTCTTTATAGACCTAATTTCTTGGCTTCCTTTCGTCCACAAAAAAATCAACTTCTTTCTACTTTACACTACATTTTAATAGAGAATCTACTACCATTTCGTCAAACTATCCACATGCTAATCTCTGTCGTTCTCCTTTCTTTCCAACACTTTCCCATAGCACATTTCGTCTGCAGAGGAGTTACTTTATTGTTCTTCCTTCACATGTATCCTTTTGATATACTGACAAAGTTAACCATTTTACTTTAATGAGATAAGTACAAATTAAAAAGTTTTTTGGTAAGCATTTTCTTACCTTCACTACTCTTCCACTTCTAGATTTTGCTCTTATTGGAGTCTTGATATTTGGTACATCTAATTTTTCTTGTGGAGTTAATATTTACTGTTTTACCCTTTATACATTTTCAAGTGACTCACATGCTGCAAGCCCAATGATTTTCTTTTGTTTGGGTTAATTAATTCGACTGCATTATCATGAACCACTTTACTTACTTCCACAGGGCCTATTTATACCGAAAAGAATTTATGACTTTGATGTTTTTTCTTGCTAGAGAGATGGAGGATTTTCACGAGTACTTCTTGTGCTAGTAAAAATACTCGTGAGGTTGCAGTTTTTCCTGCTCTGTTCTTTCTGTTCAACTCCCTAGCCTTCAAATCGCTCAGTGCTAACTTTACTAGATATTGATGTTGTTCTCTTGGTACTGGTGGGAATTTAATTATTTTCCAGGCAAGTCCCTGTCCTATACGCATCATATGACTTCTGTATCAATACTGGTGTTGCCAACGGTGCATTATTGTCTTGGCATACCATTCCTCTCTCGGTATCGTATAAATGAACTACATCCTCCATAATTTGATCATCATCAATTTTTGTACATCTGCATACATTAACTGTTGACGACTCTTGTTCTCATCATCAGTCGATTCCCAGTCAATTGTCCCCCAGCATGCCGGTTTTTGTATCTGAATCACCCCCTAAACGTACTTCAGAATCCTGTTGATCAAAGCTATTCACAAATTTAGTTATAAAATCAGCTTCATTTGGCGATTGAATCTCTTGTGACTGGTCTTCGTGCCGTTCATCTCGTCAGTCCTGTATTTAAGCGGGGTTTGGTGGCCTCAACTCGACCTCCTGTACCGGTTAATCTCGCTTGTGTTGTCCTGCGTAAGTCTGATTCTCCCAAACTTTCATCGTTCTAGGAATTGTAGTTCTACCCGAAGAATTCGGGTTTTTTGGTGGAAAACCTCTTAACCTTCCTGCTTCGTTTGCATGTTGATCATATCGCGAATTGTAGTTACCACCATAATTTCTGGAATCAAAGCCATTATTGTAATTCCGCTGCTCACCAAAACCATAATTATTGTTTGACCTCTGTGGATTGCCAAAACCATAGCTATTATTATCTCATGGCCAATTACTATTCTTCCCAAAACGATTACCTTTCCCAACATTACTAACGTCATTGTAAGCATTATTGAAGGCCAATCGGTTGCTATTGTTCCCCCTACCACTGGTTTGTCTCAGTGTAGGTTAATTCCTTGCGTCGTCTTGACTAAAGATGAATTCAAGTTCTCTTAACTTCCCTTTGCCTGTATATTATCTCCAGGTCTGCCAACGAACGACTGCTGATAATGCAAGGGTGACTTCATTGTGTACAGACATATCAGTTCCCCATCACTGTATGGTTTGTCTAAACACTGGTTCTTTTTTGTCATTTGTTCTAAAAATCTAACTGGCTTCTTTTCTCCTGAGTTTTCAAATGAAGCCTTCTATAACAATTCAGATTTTATGATATTTTGGGTTTCCGCGGACCAGTATCGCTACAAGTATGCAGACTTAAATTGTTCATACGACTGACCGTTTGTAGCGACTCTTTGCAACTTTTCCGCTATGGCCACAAATGAAATCAAATTTATGGCTAAGTGGCGAATCTTCTGGTAAAGCGATCTGGAATTGATGTATAATTATGTGGGGATGTAAGCCGTTCCCGCTTTCCTTTTACTGGTGGAATTTTCTTGCTGTCGAAAAATGATCGTCGTAGCGTTTAAGTTCTCGCAACATTTTCCTTTCCATTCAGTTGCGTTATGTTTTCCTTTATTTGTACTACCACATTTGGCTCCTGAGCCGGCATATTTGAGTCCCATCTAACATCGCATCTACGCAATGGTGTGCAGTTATCTAAACCGTAGCGTCCCTCGTGTATCGGAGTGGCAGATACGTTTAAATTTCCTGTTACTGGATCAGTGTTTTGTCTTTGTACTTGCTTCATACTGACCTGCGGTATATGACCTGTTGTACTGTAACTCGTAAATTGAGAATCTGGTATGTGCAGCGCAGTGAAATGCCCTATTATTGCGTCATTCGCGTACGTTCGAAGGGTCGGCTGACGCTCTGTTGGTATGCGCGCAGTGCCTGCAGTGAACGCACATTACCTGCTCAACTCACCTGTCTCAACTATACCGCTACTATTTGCTTGTGTTTCGGAACGGAAAATACTGACTCAACATCTTGTGGACATAAAAGTGAAATCTCATGACTGTTTTGTGTTTCCGCAGCTGACACGGAAGACTGCATAACGGACTTGCTTATCTCTGGATTTTTTTCCACCACTATGTCAGATGATACTACCGATTCCGTCGCCTCACTACTGCTTTCTGTACGTTTCTCAATACACTGTTTCAGTTCTGTAAGATGCTGTTCATACTGCTGCTTATTTTCCGAGACGATATTTACAATGCGTGTATCGAATATATTTAACGTGGCCCATGTGACACGTTTTCTGACATTGAGTTCTTCCACGATTTGTTGCGCATTACCAGACGCCTTACGTGCTAAATTACAAACTCTTTGGTTGATATTAGACGCTGTGTAAGTAGGCTGTTTAGGTTTTTATGTTGGTAACGCCACGTAGCCCTCTATATGAAAAACACTTACTGTGCTGTGTGAAGGCTGTGGTTAGTTTGCATTGTTGGAGTATATGCTATTGTAGTGTTGGGTAGTTGTCTGTTAACAACGCGTTACGTTGCGCAGTTAGAGGTGAGCCGCCAGCAGTGGTGGATGCGCAGAGGGAAATGGCGGAGTTTTGAGAGCGGATGATCTGGACGTGTGTCCATCAGAGTCAGTAAATTTGAAAGACTGGATTTCATGAACTGCTATATATATTCTGACTTTTTAACACTATTAAGGTAAATACATTGTTAGTTCTCTATCAAAATCATTCATTTGCTAACTATATCTATAAGTAGTTAGTGCCTTCAGTAGTTTGAATCTTTTATTTAGCTGACAGTAGTTCAAGTAACGTAGATTTTTGTGAGGTAAGTGATTTGTGAAAGGTATTGGTTAATGTTAGTCAGGGCCATTCTTTTATAGGGATTATTGAAAGTTAGATTGTGTTGCGCTAAAATTATTGTGTGTCAGTTTAGTGTTGATCAGAATAGATAAAGAGCGAAATGTCTGAGTACGTTCAGTTCTGCTCAGCTGTTGGAAAATCAAATAACGTAAGAGCTTTTTCAGCACAGTAATTCAATAATTTTTCTAAGGGGACGTTTCAACTGGATCGTGCACTTGGTCAAATTCAGTACGCATTTTTTTCTGATCAGCCATAAGCGATTGAACTAGTTCGTGCGAGTCTCTCGCCTCTTTCCGGATTTCAATGAATTCATTAATTTCCGTTCGCAACTTCTGCTCATCTTTGCGAACTTTTTCGAACCCAGCATTGGTTTAAAATTTGAGACTATAAAGCAGCATTTGTTTCTGTTTTTAAGTCTGTTAACCCTGCATTTGGTTCTGTTTTTAAATTCGATGATTCGATTTTTATACTCGCCGTTTCGTTTTTAAGACTCGCCTTCGGTTTAGACTGCTAACCCTGCTCTCGTCGTTTCACTTCTTTGCTTGACAACAATAGTGAGCTGTTTCAACATTTCGAATACACTATCAGACTCTTCGCCATCGTCATCTGTCACCATTTGCTGTAAATTTTGCCGTTCGCGTCTTTCATGTGAGGTCTCACCGAATTGTGTGCATAGTGCTGAAGCACTGTAAACACATTCTTTCCATAGGAAACTGTCCAGTTTTGATTCAGACTTACAACATATGTTTCAACGAAAAGGATTTGCTCGTCCTCTGATTCTGCTTCTGAACCACTAGATCCATCGGTTTTGTGAGGTCTCAATCTTACATACCAATCGCGAAACTGCCACCATTCCCTCTGCATGTCACTTCGTTCGATTTCGTGACCAGCATTCGATACATTTTGTTACACGTCAATTTCTATTGTGTGAAGATCTTCAGTTTTCCATACATGCGAAGATCTACGTCCTTCCGCCATCTCAGACCGTCTAACTAATATCTGTCTTTCATGATTTGCGTGAGCCTGATCTCTAGTCAACATGAAGTTACATGACCTGACACATCTCCAAAATATCATAGAAAGTCTCTTGTGCCATTAACACTTCCTTATCAACGCTGTTCACAGTTTCTAGGTATTCAAACCAATTTAACAATACTGCGAATAACTTTGCGCCTGCCAGAAAGGTCATGCACAAGCTACTTTTACTCAAAACACAAAAAATTTTCTTTACTCATTAATACAACATTTTCTACTCCATGGATCACACATTTACAGTAATCTAACCACTATGCAGACAAATAAATTGAGTAACCTTGTCACTTTTTGTTTTTCACAAAGAAATTTTTTTCATAATACCAAATTTTAATTACTCTTTCTCATTTGACTAATTGCCAACCTGCAGACCAAGTGCCATCCTGGCAGGGTCGCCATTATCTGACACTCCACTCCTTTCCACGTTTGTCAGATATCAGCAAAAACAGCCTGTGAGTGCGTTAGCATCACTAGAATCAATGACTGGGCTTAGGACTGGACCCTTATTCTAGGACAGATCACATTGGTTTTTAGCTGTAGAATTGGTTTATTCCTATTTAGTATTTAAAGAAGCGCACGAGTTTACATAGAATGTGACATGACAATTTCAGCACAATTGTTAACATTGCGCATTATGTCCTGTTTAGCAGATATAACGCAAGACTCAACAATTTCGAATTTAAATAGAAGGTTCTCTACAAGATTGTTCTTACTTACGCACAGTGAAGTTAGCCAGTATTACGACAAATCATCCGATTCCGGTTCTAAGTCCGGCACCACTTGGGATGACAATCAAGCCTATGGAGGATGGTTAGTTTTTGTGACAAGGCGAGCAGAAACTTAGTCAAGGTTGCCCGAGTTCACAGTGGATGCAAGCTGGTGATCCAACAATTTTACGCCACTGTCAGTGTCATTTAGCTTTAGCTGTGACATGCTGTCGGTTGCATCGATGCTATCGCCCTTTGAATATCCTATAAAAAGCTAATCAAAATCTTTACTTATTTTATCAGCTGACACTGTCCTATCTTTCTTGTGAAGGAAGAAAACTTTCATACATCCCTAGTCTGGAAAATGTGGCGATATACACGTGCGTAGATGGAGTAGTGTCTATGCTTCAACGGTCTCTCAGTTCTCGCAAGAGCAATTAACTATGTCACTGATTCGTTTTTCCACTATCAGAGCTCAACGATTCTTCAGCTAATTTCTAGGTAAATGCTAGACAAGGTGAACGCAGTGTTCACACAAAAATACCTCTTTTGGTGTTGTAGTGTTGTACAGAGCGTGACGCGGCCTGTTCTACACTTCACGCTGGTTCAAAAGAGAGTCCATGAAATTTTAGCTCTTGTGTCTTTCATATCAAACTGTCTCCCACTTGTGTCCTTTCGTGATTCACATCATGGCTTTTTCAGACCAATGCCAACATTCGTTTCATCTTGTAGAAACTACCTCTGCCAATCGCAAAGGGCCTACCTTTAAACTGTGTCGAAAAATCTCCAATTCCCCAACGCAGTTTTCTAAAGAATTTCTTCGTCGTAAGCAGCGCTGCACCGCTACCTGCTCCCCTCGATGTATCACCCTTCACGTTTGTTCTCCCTTTAGCCACGGGTCACCAACCCATTTTAGTAGCCTTCCATTGTATGCGGGCTGTGTCTGTGCAACTTGGGTCTGCCCCCAAAATCAAACGTTTCTTCCAGCAGCTTTTTTCACCTTTTGCTCATTGAAATGCATGATTTGGGTTTGGTGTGTTAATATCGTCGATTCGAGTGTCATCCCTTTGCATTACATACTGTACTTTTTGATAGGCCAATCTGCTCATTGTCAAAGAATGTCAGGTGACATATCCATCTACTTGTTACGACATATAAAATTTCATGTAAGGTGCGAAATTGATATTCATTCATGCTGTCACCTTACAAAATAAGCAGGAACTGTTTCAAAATTCTTGTGTTCTGATACGAGGATTTTGCCCCTGATGACTTCATAATCTGTGTGTCATTCAGTGACCTAATTTTGCAGGTACATTTAGTAATGTATATAGATACAGTTGGCAAAGTGAGCTGCAAATGTAGTAGGATAGAAGTAAATGAAATGGCGTGTGACGAGGGCCTTCCGTCGGGTAGACTGCTCACGTGGTGCCGCTTCAGCGACTTGCTCGCTGATGGGGATGAAATGATGATGATTGGGACAACACGACACCCAATCCCTCAGACCCAACCGGGAATCGTACCCGGGCCCTTAGGATTGACAGTCTGTCGCACTGATGACTCAGATACTGGGGGGGGGGGGGGGGGGGGACAGGAAAGAAGTAATACACGGGAGCTTCATGTCTGATACTGAAGTCTTACTTCGGGATATCTTAAGCAAAATCTATTTTCTCACACGTATAATGTTTATAACGTGACAGAACTATGTGTCGTGCAATAACATAATTTTTCAGATGAATTCAGTGGCATGGTGGATGCTCTGAAAACCGTATTCTTAGCAGAGTCGGTAGTAAAAAACTATAAATTAAGAGGTTACGTCTAATTCTGAATTTTGGCCGCTTTGACATTTGAAAATGTAATGCGTGACAAAATTATTACATTTCATCACTTTGTTTGAGGAAATACACTCCTGGAAATGGAAAAAAGAACACATTGTCAGACCCACCATACTTGCTCCGGACACTGCGAGAGGGCTGTGCAAGCAATGATCACACGCACGGCACAGCGGACACACCAGGAACCGCGGTGTTGGCCGTCGAATGGCGCTAGCTGCGCAGCATTTATGCACCGCCGCCGTCAGTGTCAGCCAGTTTGCCGTGGCATACGACGCTCCATCGCAATCTTTAACACTGGTAGCATACCGCGACAGCGTGGATGTGAACCGTATGTGCAGTTGACGGACTTTGAGCGAGGGCGTATAGTGGGCATGCAGGAGGCCGGGTGGACGTATCGCCGAATTGCTCAACACGTGGGGCGTGAGGTCTCCACAGTACATCGATGTTGTCGCCAGTGGTCGGCGGAAGGTGCACGTGCCCGTCGACCTGGGACCGGACCGCAGCGACGCACGGATGCACGCCAAGACCGTAGGATCCTACGCAGTGCCGTAGGGGACCGCACCGCCACTTCCCAGCAAATTAGGGACACTGTTGCTCCTGGGGTATCGGCGAGGACCATTCGCAACCGTCTCCATGAAGCTGGGCTACGGTCCCGCACACCGTTAGGCCGTCTTAGGCTCACGCCCCAACATCGTGCAGCCCGCCTCCAGTGGTGTCGCGACAGGCGTGAATGGAGGGACGAATGGAGACGTGTCGTCTTCAGCGATGAGAGTCGCTTCTGCCTTGGTGCCAATGATGGTCGTATGCGTGTTTGGCGCCGTCCAGGTGAGCGCCACAATCAGGACTGCATACGACCGAGGCACACAGGGCCAACACCCGGCATCATGGTGTGGGGAGCGATCTCCTACACTGGCCGTACACCACTGGTGATCGTCGAGGGGACACTGAATAGTGCACGGTACATCCAAACCGTCATCGAACCCATCGTTCTACCATTCCTAGACCGGCAAGGAAACTTGCTGTTCCAACAGGACAATTCACGTCCGCATGTATCCCGTGCCACCCAACGTGCTCTAGAAGGTGTAAGTCAACTACCCTGGCCAGCAAGATCTCCGGATCTGTCCCCCATTGAGCATGTTTGGGACTGGATGAAGCGTCGTCTCACGTCGTCTGCACGTCCAGCACGAACGCTGGTCCAACTGAGGCGCCAGGTGGAAATGGCATGGCAAGCCGTTTCACAGGACTACATCCAGCATCTCTACGATCGTCTCCATGGGAGAATAGCAGCCTGCATTGCTGCGAATGGTGGATATACACTGTACTAGTGCCGACATTGTGCATGCTCTGTTGCCTGTGTCTATGTGCCTGTGGTTCTGTCAGTGTGATCATGTGATGTATCTGACCCCAGGAATGTGTCAATAAAGTTTCCCCTTCCTGGGACAATGAATTCACGGTGTTCCTATTTCAATTTCCAGGAGTGTAATATGTAAAGTTTACTGGAAGACACTAAGGGCTCTTATTATCAAAACATAACTGAATTAAGTTCGGTTACTTGTGCACCGTCAGTTATGCTGCCTCAAGATAAACACGCTTCTCAGTGAGCATTCCCTCACAAATAACTTCCACAAGAAAAGCCCACAGATGATAAAAGATTTCTGGAAAGATTTGAAGGAAACCACCAAGCACATGAAAGTGTTACTAGGATATTTTAATGCCCCATTAGGCAGGGAAACCGGAAAACACACAGCGTACAAGAAAAGGTGGGAACTGATAAACTTCCGCAGAAATTTGCACCTCAAAATCGTGCCAACACTATTCCAAAAACTATACAAGGGTAAGAACTTGGAAGTCCCCCAGAAACATCCTAGGAGAATTTGAGGTGGACCACATAGCGATTTCTACGAAAAAACCATAAAAATTATGTAAGTGAGAACAAGGAAGGATTTTTCAAATCCTAACATCACCTACTCCATATCAAAGGGAAATTATTACCTTTAAGTAAAACCAATAGAAGCAACAGAACCCTCCGAAAAGGCCGAGACTACCTAAAATTCAACAAGAAAGAACTAACTCAAAAAAATTAAGAAAAAGATCAACTGATACAGTAGGGGCAACCATCGAGAAAATGGAAACTTAGATAATGGAACATAACATGTGACAGAGACAATTAAGACAGAATACAAGCCTGGAAGAAACTTAACAGTCATAGAACATCCGAAAAAGTGAGAAATACAGCAGTAATTAGATGAACACTTCGAAAATAGTCAGTAGAGAAAAAAAAGTTACGAAAAGAACGGACTGAAAGAGGCAGAAAACGACTTCAACAAAAATAACACATGATATTTTTACAGGGCATCCAGAGATAATATGACATACTATCAAAAATATGCTTCAAAAAGGAAGAAGAAACACTGGAAAACAATCGGAAAAGGGAGTATGAAAAAAAAAAATGGAAATGAGCATATGGCATTGTTGGCCGGGAGGCCCCATTTGGGGAAGTTCGGCCGCCGAGTACAACTCTTATTTCAGTCGACACCACAACGGCCGACTTGCTTGCCAGTGATGAGGATGAAATGATGATGACAACACAACACCCAGTCCACGAGTGGAGAAAAGCCCCAACCCGGACGGGAATTGAACCCGCGCCCCTAGGCATAGGAGGCAACCACGTAACCACCCAGCTAAGCAGGCGGACAGGATTGTCAAATATTAGCACAATGCTTCCACCCTCTACTCAACTGTGACAAAACGTTGAAAAATCTGCAGTTCGAGAACTCGAACGTAATCTCAATTCCAAACACCAACAAACGAAGAGGTCGTGAAAATAATACAAACAATGAAAAACAACAGAGCACCTGGAAATCAGACCATGAAAACATTACACCGAAAATACACAGCGTCATTGAAAATGTCTGGGAAACAGAAAAAGGTACCAGAATACACCGTCTATACAAGAAAGGGAAAAGGCGGCAACACAGAGCCTAATAAGTACAGAGGGCATTCAGTACTGCCTGTGGCACACAAAGTTCTGTCCAGAGCAATGTTAAGTCGGCTAGAGTTTCAGATAGTTTCACAGTTAGGAGAATATCGAGGGGAGAGGAACTCGGAAAGGGAAGATCATGCAGTAAACAGGTCTGGTACTTGAGAATAATACTGACAACAAGAAAGTCCAGGAACAGCAAGATAACATTCGTCGACTTCAAGAAGGTCTACGACACTATAGATAGAGAAACACTCTTCAACAAACTGGAGGAAATGAAGCTGAGGAAGAAAACCAGAAATCCAGTCCAGGAAACATTAACAAATACAACATCCAAAGCGAAGTTCATGGGAGAGAGCTTGGAACCATTTGAAATCAGACAGGAATGGGACAGGCAGATGGCCTGTCACGCATTCCGTTTAACTTGATTTTGGAGAAAATAATCAGGACGTGGGACGAAAGAGTCAGAGAGGTGAATTTAGGAAGACACAAGGATACAACCGCCATCATAAAATACGTGGCCTTTACTGATGATATTGCCACCACAACAAATAATATGAAAGAAACTAAAGAAGTTCTGGAGACACTACACGAAATCTCAGCCAAAACCGGACTACAAATCTCATATGAAGAAAACACATTACATGGACACAAAATCCACAGACAGACACCCACTGACAACGAAGTGTAGAAAGAAAATACAAGTAGTTTCAAGTATTTGGGAGAGATGCGCAGAAAATTGCAGTGAACACGACATCCAATGAAGATAAGATCACGAAACTACAAAAGCATGCCGACATACACGGAACCTTTACAATGAAATATGTTTTTCCATCAATGTCAAATTAAGACACTATAGTACAGTAGTCATACCAGAGGTCTTGTATGCCTCAGAAACAACGGTAATCAAGGGACGAACGACAAAAAGGTACATGGAAAAGTTGGAGAGGAAAATACCGTGAAATATCTAAGGGCCTGTTCAGAATGAGGGGATCTGAATAAGAAGACTGATGAAAGAACTGTACGAACAGACAACACGGAAAGAAGGGCAAAGTTCTCCGGACACATACATAGGAACGAAAACAGACTGATCAAGAGTTTTTTTTTTTTTTAACAGAGTGACGACTAGTAAAGTGAAAAAGCAAGTGGGTAAGAGAATTTGTGGAAGACTTCAAGAAATTGAAGATCTGCACAGAAGACATGACAGACAAGGAAATATACACCAAAAAAAAAAAAAAAAAAAAAAAAAAAAAACAGAACACGCGTAAAGAGAAGAAAACAGGAAGAAGAATGGACTGTAACTTCTTTTAATGGCTCTAAGCACTATGGGACTTTACATCTGAGGTCATCTGTTCCCTAGACTTACAACTACTTAAACCTAACTAACCTAAGGACATCACACACATCCATGCCCGAGGCAGGATTCGAACCTGCAACCTCAGCGGTCGGCAAAATGGCTTGTATTTTAGTTCCCTCCTTAAGAGAGAATTAACGATAGTAATGATAATAATAATAATAGTGATAGCAATGAAGGCTACACGTGCAACCGTCGCCAACACTTCATTCGCCACAAACCAGAAAGTCATGCTATCATCAAAACGTCGTGCGTCTTAAACACGTGCTGCGTGGAAGGTACCTCGCAGTCGTAATTTTATAGTTCGATTAGTTAAGCTTGACATCTGCGTAAGATCCAAAACGTTTTTGCATTTACCATGTTTAACTGAAATGAGTGTCGCGCAGTGTTGTGTGCGTATATCTAAAGAAATCAGTGGCTGTGCTTCGCCACCCGTCTGCAGGCAGGATACCACTGAGACCTGTCGATACGTCGAGAACGTATTCCTTCGCTCCAGCATTGCGCAAGAGGTGGCGATGGTCTATATCTGCATCGGAGCGACGGCAGCAGGAAGAATAATATATAAACAGCGACGCCGGTTGAACAGATCGGCATGGCCCATAAAATATGGAATAGCTTTCGATATTCGAGGCAGGCAATAAAAGCGAACGGGCTCTATACCGCAAACCGCAGAGTGGAGAGGGGCTGTGGTGGGTGAAGGACAACACACAGCATAGACGACACACACATGACATACACGATGCGCGCTTGTATGCCGGCACGGCACGTATGGGATGCTCTGATACATTTCTGAGCTATCGACCATCGGAAGCGACGTTCCACACTACGCGCTTCTTTCCTTTCATCGCAGTATGCCATCGTCCTGAGGAATGTCCAATATTATATAGGCAGACACTACTGAACGTAGTGAAAAGGGATATTAATATCAGATCGGTTACTACGGTTGCCGATGCCTTTTTTAAACACAGACATTCCAGAATATATGTCTGCCAACCGCTCTGCAGCGCTATGATTTTGCTACAGGTTTCTCAGTCAAGTGGCTAATAATTTACGAATTGTTTTAAATTGCTTGATGGAAATCTGTACTATCAATTAAAAAAGTTTTTGCCGAAAGATGGCAATGAGCTCCAAACTCCACATCGCTGCAAATCTGTGAAATCAAAGACTGTTCCTAATATTCTAGAGAGTAATACGAGTAAAAACTCTTCGTAGCAGGCTGTAAACAATGCTTTCGGAAAAATATGGTTGAGGGACATTCATTTCTAAACGTCATCTTACCTCGTTATTTGGTGTTATACTGAATTGAACCCGAAAATCCTTTATCATATACTGCAGTTCATGAGTAACATAATCTATGTAATATTCGATCTTACAGCTTTATCAAAGGTGCCTGTTGTTTGCTGTCTTGCCTTGCATTTATTGGCAGACAGATGTCAAAAAGTTTCTTATCTTTTGGTAGCCTCTATGTATTTTGTAAGAAACGTTTGGGAATGCCAATGTAAAAACCTGGTTTCTCGTATTAAGGAATCGGTAACAGTTCATATTTCTTTTTCGATGTAGCTCATGGAATAACTTACTCGTAGAGTTCTTTTAACTTATCGCTTCATTACATACATTCTTTCGAATAATGTGTTGTGTTACTATATGTATTTACCTAAGGTCTTGTAGAAGAGGATTCCACTGGTTCGTCAGTGATAGTATATTTTTCAAAAATATTACGAAAATTGTATTTTTATGAATTACTCTTCGGTAAGAAGTGTCAAGAGGTAAGGTTCTTTGTTTCTATACATGGCCTTCAGTCACTGTTGACCTGAAACACAGTGTGTTCGTTAACTCTTGCTCGCTCTGTTAATGGAGTGTTCATCTTTCAGTATTTTGTAAAATTTGTACTTATTTCATGTATTGCTTTTAATATGTTGTATAATACATTTCCTTACGTTTGTATGCCCTCAAGTAGTATTTGCTCGCTGATTATCTGATATACAAAACATTAACTGAGTCTGGCACGCCAGCAATACATATAATTTACTTCTGAGGTTTTCTATTGCTACTTCTACAGTGTTTAGATGTATGTGCATCTTCGACATCATGATATCAACTGTTGTTAGTTGTCATGATGCAGTACTTAGAAAAAAGCTACCCATATGAAATGTAAGTTTGTAACGTCGATGGGCATCCATTTCCAGTGTAATGGCGGAATTAGACGTCTACATTCACTGTATAAAGAAAAATAATTTGCCTGTTGCAATATGTAGTATGTATTGTTGCACATGTAAGATGGTATGTTAATGTGAGTTGTGTAATATGTTATTTATACATGGTGACGTATGGATGTGTGTATGAACAATGTGATACTCTTCCATGTTAGTTTTGTAAGTGCTTTAAATTTACAAGTTGTCGAAATTACATACCCGCAAGATTTAAAACAATTTGTCGTTTACATTGAGCACTACTAAGGCCCGTGTTTTCCTTTATTAAGCATTTACAGACTGTGGGCCGACACAGACAAAAATTTCAATTAAGTAATAGGTTACTTCACCTAATTCACTGTAACCTGATTGGATCCCCGTTGGCGCGTCCGTCTCACTCTTCGATGGCAGCCCTCACATTGTTATTCATTATCCTAGGAGGGTCCTTCGGGGTGGCAGTGCTAATTTTAAAGAGTCTCAACGCTGCTCAGTCATACTCAGGACAACAGATACCGAAGGGCACTCCATTCGGTTGCTTTCTGCCTCCTGGAAGATGTTTGCACAAGTATGGCTCTGTGTACTTGCATGGTATCGTTTTGAAAGTCACTCATGTTGACTGTAGAGCTGAACAATAAGGTAGTGAAGTCCGACCCGACAATGCACAGACTTCAGTTACCTCTGATAAGCATGAGTCACATACGGCGTTAGTACAGGACTTTGGCCCATACCAGAACTTTCTCACCTCCCTACTGAACGACATGCCTCACGCGTGCATTGATACACGAACAGCTTCGCACTCTCTTACACGGTCACCATGCGTCAGACATGTCCTGTAGTCACCGGTGAAGAGATCCGACGCCACTGATACAGATTCCAGTCCAAGCGTTGTGTTACCTACCTTCTCTGCACATCACGTTGCTGGGAGATTAGTACTATTGTTCTCAATGTGCGCATACAGTCCTCATAGATCGCTTGAAGACGGTTGCATAGTATCATGGCTGTCATAGCTCTTCTATTTGCCTCCAAAAGAACAATCCACAGTTCTGTTGCATTCTGTTAGAGATTACTACTTGCCGGAATTTCTAGGTTTTGACGATCAACTGTTACTGTTGACAACGGGAGACAACATCGAGCATCATCAATTCTGCAGTGCAGTTACTATTTAACCTGCACTACCGAGTAGAATAGACATGACGATAGTGAAAAACTACATAATTTGAAAATAATTTCTAACGTTTAACGAATATTTTCTCGCAGACACCTCTCACCTTAAACACACACAGATGCCGAAAGTTAATCGCTTATTGCATTTTCGCTGTTCGTGCAGTGAAGGTAATGCATCAGGCATGACATTTTAATTTATTACTCCTTTTCTACTAACTCCGTACGTAATACATTTTACAGACAGTTTATACCTGAAAAATTATACATAGTTCAGGAGGTAGGATGTCATAAGCACTCGGTTGAAAACTGCCACACCACACAGGGCATTGCCATTTATTACTTTATTCATTATTAACTTTGAAACATATTTCGCAGTACCCACACATACTATGAATAAGCACGAATAATTGTATCATTGCACGACACACCCCTCAGGATATAAGGCATTGTAAACACTGACCTGCGTTAAAGAAACTGTAGGACGGAATTATGTGCACAAACAAGTGTGAAATATGTTAAATATACGAGAAATAAATGTGAGATGTGCGAATGCACCCTTGATCGATTTCAAACGAACGTGGTACACATATAATTTAGCAGCTGGAAAGAAATACTATAGGGGTAAGAATGACCAACCTTCTGTTAGGATGCAGGTAATAACATGTTGATATACAAATAGGGGGGCAGTTAAGATAGATAAATAGAGCGAAGGAGAAGCAGACGGACGGAAAGGGGTGGGGAGGAGGCAGGAGGTGTTCGAAGGAGATAGAGGGGGACAAGAAGAAATAGACAGAAAAAGCTAAGAAGAGAAGATGGACAGGGAGAGGGGGAAATATGGCATGGACTGAAATAGAGGAAGTAGGAGATGGAGAAAGAAAGGGGGAGGAGGAGATAGACGGGGAGAAGGGAAAGGGGGAGATGGGCCAACGAAGATCGCTGTAAACACATAACAGCGCGACGCCGAGTACACAACTGGTATTATTATAAAATCAATAGAAGACATTTTTCTGGAATCCACGTGATGAGGATTCCTATAATTATACAGACCTTTGAAAAACGTTGGAGGAAGACGCTGAAGGTGAAACTACTCTGATTAGTAATGTGCTTCTTTTTTCTTTTGTTATAGGTGAATCTAACATCTAGAAACCATAATCCTTCTCCAGAACTTTCTAAACTACCTAGTGAAGGTGTCGTATTGCAGTAAAAAATTTCTGCTTCAGAAATTATTCATACGGACGAATTGGTTTCTCATCATCGATAAATCAGATGGTAATTATCAAACAGCCAACAGCAAGTGAACACACAATGGCTACTGAGAGAAAGAGCTAGAGAGATCTCTTTGACATTAAAAACAGTGGCCTCTGAAAAATATGCACCACTTTAAGTCTGATAAATCATAATGTAGACAGAAAAAAACTAAAAATAGTGTTTAGTAAGAACGCAGAACCTAATGCTACCTCTTAGAACATAGAACTACACAGACAAAATGAAGTTTTCTAGGCAGGTAGAAAAAGTGAAGAATGCTCTAAACTGCCGACATCTTCTTCCCGGCTTGTACGACGTCCATGAAACAGTGTACGATTGCGCACGAGATGATGAACATTTTTCTCATATATGATGACTTCACATGTTAACACCCATCTAGTTCTGTAGTCCAAAAACTACTACAAATTACATGGAAAAGTGTTCTTTATAAAGTTCATTTTATTACAAATTATTTCCATTTGACTGAAGGATGAAACGTGGAATGGAAGACTCTTTTATACGCAGTCTATTGTTAATCTAATTCCATGGACACTGTAGCACTGGGTGAGGTACGTCAGGAAGCTAAGGAATACAAGATGAAAATTATTTCGACAAGCTCTGGGAGGCTGCGAGTGACACTAAGACAAATACTTTTCTCCAATGTCATACTTTCCTGAGATAACTTTTTTCGACGGGTAGAGCGTATTTTCTCTAGATGAAAATTAATTAAATCTCCATACCCTGCGAGGTTGCACTAAGTATTGGAAGCACTTTTTAGTGTTTTTTCCTGTGAGACGTTATTTTACGAAGATATCAAATCTTAAAGTGGATAAAAAGTAACACTGATAACTCTTAATTTTTTGTGACCAAGAACAACAACATTACGACAGCACAGTTACTTCATTTACAGTAAAAGTTCATAAACAAAGGTTACATCGGCGGGTCATGTTCTGCCTATCATGGTCAAAGGCTGCAGGAATGTTCTTAATTTCCTCTGCTACTGCTACTATACTGCAGCCAGATCCTCTTCTGATTCAAAAAAAGTTTTCTAGACAACTTTTGCGAATCCCCCCCGGCACGCAAACGCCAAGAGGGACAAAATTAGGAGATCGAGCTCTATCACTTCACCTTCCTGGAAACTATCGGTTCAAGAATCGACTCACAGGACGACTGAAAAGTGTCGGCACACGGTTATTCTGGAACCACAAGCGCTGTCTTTTGACGACTGGCACTTCATCCAGCAATTTTGGCAGTTCTCGGGCGACGGAATTGTAGTACTGCCGTATATTGAATCGCCTATGGCCCAATTAAATAGTCACCAACAGTACCTGCCCACACACTCACGTAGAACGGCACTTGATGAAATGGCTCTGAGCACTATGCGACTTAACTTCTGAGGTCATCAGTCGCCTAGAACTTAGAACTAATTAAACCTAACTAACCTAAGGACATCACACACATCCATGCCCGAGGAAGGATACGAACCTGCGACCGTAGCGGTCGCTCGGCTCCAGAATGTAGCGCCTAGAACCGCACGGCCACTCCGGCCCGCAGGCACTTGATGAGCGCCAGGAAGTATGGCACGTGGATTAAACTCAATTCAAACACGCGAATTGGGGATGTTGAAGACCCTATCGCGGCCGAACGTTGCTTCATCTATAAACAGCACCGAGGGTGGAAATGTGGCACGCATTTGACGCTGTTCCAGGTTCCATTGCGAGATCTGCTCTCTGAGTGAATAATCAGCTGATTCCAGGTTGTATACACGCTTAAGTGAAATGGATGTAACATTAGATGATGGAGGACATTGCTTTCATTTGTCCGTACGCGTAGTTGCACAAGTACTGGTGGAAGAATCTTGCTCCACGTGCTGCAGGACATCTTGTCTAAGTGCAGAGTTCATACTGTGTGACATGGTCCCTGTCCCGCTAATCTACTACATCACCTGGACTCATGAAAGACGTGGGTACACGAAAGTTAACGTTGAATGATGACGCATAAGGCGAATGGGATAGTGTTGTTGATTAACCGGCTGTGATGTTTGTGGACTGCAGTTCGGTATGTAGTAAACACCAACCCTATCAGTGTACTCACTCCAGGTTTCTCACTCCATTAGGAAACAAGTATTGTGCTGCGTCAAGCTGTACAACTAACTGTCAATGTGAAACAGCTATTAATAATGAATGGCGAAGTATTCCCTCAACCGGTACCACAGGAACCCTTGAAACAACAAATCAGTGACCATAACTGAAAAGCGAATACAGCCACTACCGGCTAAATAATACAAGAAATTATGGAATTAGGGGAAAACAGTTGTTTTGATGTCCCGTGCAACCTGCCAGAGTTTGTAGGTTTAAATAATTGTCAACTTGTATTTGTAAGCTGCACCGAGGAAAGCGATATTTGTAATATCCTAATTTTTCTTGGTGTATGTTAATTTGGATGTTTACGTTTTACTGTTAGGCTATAGACTGCTGGTTTATTGTTTGAGGTCACTAATGTTCTACCTGGTTACAAGCGACCCGCCAAAATGTCCTTTCAGATTATCACTTTGGCTGAATATTCTCAGTTATTGGTACCGTATATTCCAAACCGTTTCATCACCTTTTTTGACATACGTGAATTCTTTTAATACGATGGATTCTTTTCTGGCACCTCAACACATATCACCTTGTCCCTTCTCCTAATCAGTGACTCCCACATTCCATATGTTCCTTTGGTCGTCTATTGTGGGGAGATTCATCAAATAACGTATCAGCCCACTTAAAAACCTTTCTTAACACCACTTCTAAAACATAGTGTTCCCTTCCTGTTTCCCTACAGTCCTATTTCCGCCTCCATATAGCACTGTGCCCCAGACATAAAAGTTCTCAGAAATTTTATCTTCAGATTGAAACAATGTTCCATACCAGGAAACTTCTTTCGTTCCACGATTCTCTCTTTGCTTGTGCCAATCCGTTTCTTAAGTTCTGCTTGCTTTGTCCGTCTTGTTTAGTTTGCTCCACAGGTAGGAGGATTCCATCACCTCCCCTACTACAAGAGTCTTAATTCTGATGATAAGTTTGTGGCTAATCTAATTTCTGCTAATCCCCAGTGTTCTATGGTTGTTTATTTTCAACCCTTATTCTGGGGTCTGTTTGCTGTACATTGAGTTACAGGGGCCCTGGAATCTTTTCTCACTTTCACAGAGCATAGCATGCCATTAGTGAACCCTATATAATCGAACATACCGTACTTGCAACCATTCCTTTGCCATTCTTTTCAAGAGTTCATTGTCTCCTATTACTTCAGCCTCATAATGGTGTTATGTAGTATTTCAGAAATATGTATTTTTTATGATGGCACGGAGCTACAGCCTATGGCCGGAATTCACTATTTGGTACACATTCCCAGTTGCATGGTAATATTTATTTTAGTTTGATTTCAGATGCCAAGCATCCATTTCAAGCAAAGCTTCGTAATTCAAGAACTGTATAACGGCATTGGACTGCAGCAATAATGAACCACATCTGTAACCAACAATGTTGTCCGAATAGCTGGAAGTAACTAAATGCAGAGATTTGATGCTGAATGATCACATAGACTCAGTTGCGGCTCGGTCATATTATGACAACGATGTTCGGAAACTAGTCCACCAAAGAGATTGCATCTTCGAGGAATCTGTCGCTGCAATTACAACTATGCGATGTGTCATTCTTATAAGCATCATATATAAATAAGAGTAATGCCCTTTTACACGTTTATTAGGCATACACGATATTATTTCCTCTTTTCGCGTCACTTTCAGTCCAGGATAACATTCTTCTTTCACTTGTTTTTCAGTCTAGCAGCAGTTGTATAAACTATTCACTTACCAACGTATTTTATTCAGTTGCATCGGTGTGATACTAAATGGAAATACTTTCAGAGCTGCAGACACACTGATCTTCCTCATTGATATATTGCTTACAGAGCGCCAGCTCGCTGTCACTCGAGTAGACCCAGCAATTCGGGCTTACAGGTTTGGAATTCGTCATTTTTTTCCTTGTGGTAATTTGTGATTAATGTCAGAATCCCACTGGTTTTTGATGTATTGAATTCAGCACCGCTACTTGCAAACGAATTATTTTTACTGCAGACATACTGAGATTCCAAGAATTTTAGCAGAAAAACTCTTCTACTTGCACTGCACCATTTAGTCTGCAGCATGTATCACCTAGTTACCATTTAGAGGAACAATAATTATTCTAGAAGTGCATAATAGTAGATTTCTACCAAGGACCGTCCTGCTGCCACAGACATCTTATAGCAATTACTTTTCGGGATGAGTGTGAGATCTTTGTGGATATTTTACAAACAAAACCCTCCAGGTACGTGAATATATTTGTTTATTCGTTTCTGCTACTGTCATCATCAGATCTGTAATAATGTTTAAAGGAGAGTAGATGTTTTGCGAAAAAATCTATCTAGATCGTTCAGTAAACATGGTGTTTAAAAAGTTTCATATACTCCTAATTGAGGTTGTACTGGTCGAAAGTAGAAGATGATGTCTTGTAACTGCATGATCTGAAAACAAGTTATGGCCATTTTCCTTGTGATGAGTATTATGTAGTATTTACAGATGAGGCAGGATCCACATGGCCAATTCTCTAGTTATTATGGACGTGAGGCATCAGAATCGCTTCAGTATCAACGAGTGGGCAGGAATCGTCGGTGACAGACTCACAGAGTCACACATTTAACCAAATAGACTAGAAAGTGCTATATATGTTTCCGATTTCTGCGCGTTGGAAAATGGTTCAAATGGCTCTGACCACTATGGGACTTAACATTTATGGTCATTAGTCCCCTAGAACTTAGAACTACTTAAACCTAACCAACCTAAGGACAGCACTCAACACCCAGTCATTACGAGGCAGAGAAAATCCCTGAGCCCGTCGGTAATCGAACCCGGGAACACGGGCGCGGGAAGCGAGAACGCTACCGCACGACCACGAACTGCGTACCTGCGCGTTGGATTATCACCACGATTGGAGAACGTTAACCTTCCCAAAAGACAACGACTTTGGTTTATACAAGACAAAGCACCATCCCATTTCTTACACCTCGTGCGCCAGTACCTCACCACAGAGTTTTATGGGCTCTTCGTGGGTCTATGTAGTCCGTTAGCATAGCCTGCTCGTTCACCGAATCTCAGTCCGTAAGATTTCTGGCTGTGGTGACATTTAAAGACATTAGTATACGCTAAACGCATCGTCAGTGTGCAGTCGTTACATAAATAAGTGACCAAGTCTTGTGATGCACTCCGAATGGAGCCAGGAGTATTTGAAAGAGTGCGTGACTCCCCTCGAAGAACAGCTGAAGGTTGTGTCAAGATGCGTGGTAACCGCGTGCAGCACATCCAGTTCTATCTCCTTCTACATAACAAGCAAATGACAATGAGGCGACAGATTAGACCTTATCTCAAATAGCTCTGATTTCCAGACATATGACTGAAAATAATAACTTGCTGATATAAGGGCTAATCTGTCTTCTCATTCTAATCCCTGCAGGAATATGTGACACTTCCCTTCACAAGGTCGAGTTACATTAATATAACCAGCACTCATGTTCGACGTCAGGTGGCAGTGGCAGTGGAGGGTGTATAAAGCGTGTCGGTGTTGACGCGGAAGACAGCAATCGTTGTCGTAAAGCGGAAACGTAACGATTTATCTGACGTCCCAAAGGCCATGGTCATTGGATTTCGAGCGAAGGGTGGAAGCATTTCCGAAACGGCTACCCCCCTGGTCAAACTATACCGTGCGTGGCAGAATGGCACTATTAAAAACTGGCGCCGAGGCCATTTTGGTTCACCGCCGTCCGTAGATGACTGAGTTGATTGGCAGCAGTGGAGGTGTGTGTTGGCGAATAGGGGTGCAACTATTTAGCAACTGACCGCAAATAGGAAATAAGGGGCTACCAAAAGTGTTCCTCAACGACTGTTCAGCGAATGTTGTTGCGTATTTGATTCTGCTGTAGGTGTCTTGTTGATGCACCCTCGCTGACAGCTGATCATCTGCGACGAAGAATGCACTTGGCACGCTAGTGTCGCAGCAGGTCGTTTGAGTGGCGAGAGGTAGCCTCTCCAGGAGAATCACGTTTAATGCTCCATTGGACTGGAAGTAGCCTGCAGCAATCGTTGGAAGGGTCCACGCCATAGGAGGGAGCGTTATCGTCTTGGAAATATTTTCGTGATATTCTCTTGATGATCTCGTCATTCTGGACAGCACAATGGAGCAACGCAAATCTGCTTCTATCCGTGGGACCATGTCTCCCCCTACATGCAGTTTGTTTGTCCTCAGAACGATGAGCAGGAGAAACCAACGTCTCACAAAGCTCGCAAAGTACGAATGTGTTTCGATGAGCAGCGGGATGAGTTTACCGTACTCTCCTGGCCACAATCCGTCGAATTACACGCAATCAAGAATCACTGGGGCCACCTCAATCGGACTTCTAATGTATGGATCTGCAGCCGAGAAATCCAGCGCAGGTGATCGCGTCACTGGAGTCAACATGGCTTCACATCCCTGTCGATATCTTCCAGAACCACAGCGACTCTCATTCTTCACGCCTCACAGTCGTCCGGGCTGCAAAAGGTAGTTACTCAGAATTTTGACAGGTGGTCATGTTAACGTGACTGGACAAAGTAAAACGTCGATTAACCTACTGCGATTTTCCGATCTTTAATCAAGATTAAACGAATATAGTGACAGAAGTTGTTTGTTATACATTCCCAAGATACAAAAGATGAAAAATTAAAGGGTTTAAATACTTTTAAAAGCTTTTACGCCAAAACTTTGAACTTTTAAACCATCGTTCACTGTCACTTCGCCTCAAGAAATTTGAAAATATGTGACTGAGGTGGTCCTAATTACCTCGATCTCTGTTACAGATTTGAAGACAGCAGTAGCCGATACGACGTTATAACTAAAGAGATATACGAGGGTAGGAACTTTAACAGTGGTAACTAGTTATTTACAGCTCGTACAAAACAGATACGTGTTTCAAAGTTTTACTGACCTTCAAAGTAGTCACCAGAATTGTGTGTAACACGTTGCCAGCGATGTGGAAGTCGTAGGATACTCTTAGTAGTGCCAGTTGTGTCGACATTACGAGCGGCGCGGTCTATTGTACGGCGAATTTGTAGCAGTTCCGAAACGAATTCCGTGAAATGTTTCCTTCAGTTTGGAAATCGAGTTGAACTCACGAGGGCTTAAGTCAGGGGAGTGCAGTAACTGGTATAGCACTTAGTAGCCCCATCAGTCAAGCAAATCAGTAACAAAAATATGTTCAAATGTGTGTGAAATCTTGTGGGACTTAACTGCCAAGGTCATCAGTCCCTAAGCTTACACACTACTTAACCTAAATTATCCTAAGGACAAACACACACACCCATGCCCGAGGGAGGACTCGAACTTCCACCGGGACCAGCCGTACGGTCCATGACTGCAGCGCCTTAGACCGCTCGGCTAATCCCGTGCGGCAAATCAGTAGCAGCTTCCACTGTACGTGCTTGAGCATTGTCCTACAAAATGATGGTCAGGTCCTGTAGAAAGTGTCATCACTTCTGCCTCTAAGCTGGTAATAGGTTGTGTTTGAAAAATGAACAGCTTAGAGAGAGAAGTGATGACACTTCCTGCAAAACCTGACCATCATTATGTACGACAACGCTCAAGCACGCACAGTGCAAACTGTTATGGATTTGTTTGCCTGATGGGGCTGCTAAGCGCTACGTGGTGTAGCACTGCCCTGACTTAAGCCCTCATGAGTTTAACTTGATTTCCAAACTGAAGGAAACACTTCACGGAATTCGTTTCAGAACTGCTACAAATTCGTCGGGCAATAGACCGCGCCGCTGTAACTGTCAACAGAATTGGCACTGCTAAGGGTATCCTAAGACTTCCACATCGCTGGCAACGGGTTATACACAAGGCTGGTGACTACTTTGAAGGTCAGTAGAACTTTGAAACACGTATCTATTTTGTACGAGCTGTAAATAAATAGTTGCTACTATTAAAGTTCCAACACTCGTATTATGCGATTTAGGGAAACCTAGGAACAGTAGGTTTATAGCAAAGCAATCATCCACTCTCCAGTCAGAAGATTTGTGTAACTTGTCCTGTAGTACAAATGAGAGACTTTATTAATTTCGTTGGGTTTCCGTTCGGCCGTGATACGTTCTCTTTAATGTTCCATTAATCTTAGCCGTATCTGCTTCACAGAGTATTTTGGTCTGCAGGATGCGGCAATGACGTCAAAGCGCAGTGACAGGGCACTCGCTGTCTGTCGCCGACGTACCGGTGTGCGTGACGTCTCCACTAGAGAGCTTTTTATTTGTTTTCTTTCGTTCATCAGAATAAATTTAACGAAAGTTACACGGTCTGCGAACGAGTCGGCGCGTGTAGAAGTTACAAAATTTTTATACGACCAAAATAAATAAAAACGACAGATTTGTAATTGCTGATAACCACTATACCGTTCCTAAAGCTATCATACAAACTGAACTACAGTGTACTAAAAGGTAGTCTTTTCAGTTAACTTAGACGCTGGGAAAAATCTCCCGTTTCTCAGTTATGTGTTTCGTTTATCATAGGTTATCAGCTAGGTGCCTTAGACTGAGGTGTCCCACAAGAAAACCTGTAAGGAATGTGAACGACAGCCACTGACAGGAAGTTTACAAACAACGCTCACCCCACTGCTGCTTTAAATATTCATTCTGGAAATATTTACTAAGTTCTTCTCTCCCTTCATTGTAAGATGGAGAATTTCTGAAAAGTTTGCCAAGGTGGGCAGATGAAATTAGAAGGCCAGGTCGCGAGTCCTTTCGGGCATCTATGTAATATTATCAATGGAAAGAAAGGTTCCGGGTTTGATTCCCGGTGTGGGGCACAGTATCAATTCAACGCGAAATTTCTACCTATATTAATTTCAAGTGTTGCATTGTTTTTCCTCATCTAAAATATCCGAAAAAATATTTCAGCAAAACCAAAATTCAATATTTGTGTCGAGTGTCACTAACTTATTTTCACACGTACAGATAACTGTCAAAATTAATGTCTAAAACCTGAATGTAGACTCTCAAATTAGGTCCCCCCATCCTTTTACATACCTTACTTAATACAAAACATACACACGCACACACACGCACACACATTTTTGGGAAACTGACACATGTTGCAGCAAAAATATGTAAGAAATAGCCCGTGTTATTGCAAAAAGGAGACAAATCCCATATAGACTGACATATTACAGCAAGACTGTAACAAAATTCACCACACATCACTTTGTTTACTAGACACTATGGGATCTATTTAATATGTTTAACATAGCTTTTAAACTTGTTTTCTTCATCCATTGGGGAGGTGGGAAGTAAATTAAAAAAACAAGGATAATATTAAAAGTGCTTCATTGGTTTGTGCACAATACAAATAAGAGAACAACATTATTTTTTCCTTGACATACATTTTACAGCTTTTCACCAGGCACATTATTGGTAGTAGTATATCCTTCCACTTTGTAAGTTGTTGATGTCACAGTATTTGGTGTAATCTACGTCCTTTGTCTTTCATTAATAACCCTATCTCCTTACAAAGCCATTGTCTCGATAATACAAGAAAACAATTCCATTCACTTCTTACGAGGTTTTCCTACTTTGAATGCAGTATGCAGCTTCAGTTCTGTAGCTAGTTAGTTGACACCTTGTTGTGATTGACTTCTTCTTCTCAGAAGGTATGCATTTATTTGACTCTCCATGTTTCACTTTAGTAGCAGAGCTTCAAATTCTTCACCTGATGTACAGGACGACCTGATTCCACGCTCTTCCAGCTTTGCAAGATATAAAAAGCTGGATGCCTGTAGCAAATGCTTGCACATCGTACAAACCCCTGATGTACGAAAATTCTGGAACATATCCCATTCAAAGACAGATGAGTCCCTCCTATACACTAGGTGAAGATTGGGAAACTCTGTTAGATAAGTAGATCTTTGAGAGTCGAAAGAATGTATTCTCTCTTAGCAGAAGGCAACTAATACAATATGGCTACAAACTAGTTGCTGAGCGAAAGCTACGGTACTTCAGTGAAACAGGAGAAACATAGCTATTACACAATGAATACTGGAGACAATGTCCCCATGAAGATGCAGTATTACTTACAAAACAGCAAGGACCATATGTTATGAAATCAAAAGTGTGCCAAGAGTTTCACGAAAAGAAGGATGTACTAGTACTAATAATGTGTTTAGTAGCTGCAGAATGCATGATAATGATAAAATATGAATAATGCTGTTAGTTTATTGCATATGTGCATAAATTAATAAAGCATTTGTAAAACAATGATTTTTTATTTGCTTCTCTCCTCCCTATTGGAAAAAGAGCTAACCGGGTTATAGATTACTTCAAACACAGTTTATGACTCCCACATGTATTTTGAAATCGTCGCATTGTGATCAAATTTGTTGTAATATGATAATGTAGGGGCCAATATGTGACAGTTTTGCTGTAACATGTTGACAAATGGGGATTTGCTGCATTTTTGGTGTAACAGGCGTAATTTGTTTAATTTTTATGTAACATGGAAAATTTGTTACATTTTTGCAATAACTTGTCACTGTACGTGAATGTTACTTTTTGCAGTAAGATGGGGAAATTTGTGACATTTTTGCTGTAAAATGGGATAATTTGATATAATTTCACTGTAACATGGTGATACATACAGCATTTTGCTACATTTTTGCCAAGACATTGAAAAATTTACTACATTTCTACTGCAGCATTCCAGTGAATGGTGATTTGTTACATTTTTGCTGCAACAGGGGAGTTTATTAAATTTTTGCTGAAAAATTAGAAAATTTGTCACATTTTTACTGTACTTTTTCGTTCTACATGGATGTGTTACATTTTCGTTCTAAGGGAGGTGATTTGCTACATTTTTGCTACAGAAACGTAGAATTGGACACGGTTGTAGTGCTGATGCGTTTTTTGTAATGTTATAGAACAAATCTTTTATGTATTATAGTTTATTTATAGATGATACAAAGATCGAATTAAGATAATTGACAAACCGGGAGCTTATTTTAGTAGTGCCAATAAGTGAGCCTAGTATTTTGACAAGTAGGGAAGACAATCTAGTGTGGAAATACTTAACATCCTGGTCCATCATGCTTACAAAGTGTAGTACAGATATGAAACATAAGTTGCTAACAAGTTCTGCTTAAATTTTCAGTTTTACCGGTACTGCCAGTATGCAACTCATGTTTATTTTGTAAGATCTATTAGAACATTTAAGCTATGACAATGGTGTCACGTGTTTTATATTCGATATGTTATGTATTTTTAGAAATAATCCACTTTTGTTTTGATTCATGACTAGAGATGTGTAATTCTACTTGCATATTATGATAAGCAACCGGTGGGAGAAGCTTAAGTCACTGCACCTATCTCTGCAGGGAGGAGGTGTATCACAGGATCAAAAGACTTGATAAGCTGCCCACTAGAAGGGAGAGCGTTATGATGTCAGTTCTGGCAGTGGTGTGGAGTGTCATATGATGATGATGATGTCATACATAAGGAATGTGGCATGTGATGTCATGTGAGAGGGACACTTGATGCCTTGAGCCGACAGTTTTAGGTCAAAGGTCACCAAAGATTTGGGAGCCATACTTCCCTCAATGGCATCCTTCCAGCGTTTTCCATTTGAAGTTGATAAGCATCTCTGTGATACCTTAGAACCCACCGAATTAAATCGTGAAATTGTTCTTCATTCATTAACGCATCGATTGAGATAAAGTAAATAAACATTTTGTCGGTCTGATCAAGGATCGTAGCTACCATTTCTATTAACCCTAGTGCGTAAGCGCATCAGACGCACGAGCACTGCTGAATAACAGGGCGAGCGAGTGTTTTTGTCAGCTCCTGCATTTGTAGATAGATTACAACTCTGTAGGATTCGTCCAGCGCATTTTGGTATCGATTCTGCCATCCATACAACTAGTTTCTCTTTACAGTCATTTTACTTTACATCGTTCTTGATGCCTTGGAGTACAAACGAGTCTTTTTAGGTTGTGGTACTGTACTATTTCCACCAAATGCTCACCAGTCATGCAACGAAAGAGTAGCGGGTCCAAGTAAGCCACCAGCTATGTTACTCGCTAAACTAATTGCATGTTCTCCAAACCTCTCACAACAACACTTGCACCATCTTCAAATAGGAAATATTTACAGTTATATATCACTTCGTATTTTGCCATTGATAAACATAAAGAGAGAAGGAAGTCGTGCTGTAAACTGCGCCGTGCATTGTCTCTGCAATATTAAGAATTTATGTTCGTTGATTCTAAACAATCTTTCTTGAATTAAATTTTTTCAAATAAACTGGGTAGATTAAATTACGATGAAGCCAATAAAATTCTGTTTGTTTTTAAAGTAAAACAGAAATTCAAATATTTATTTAGAAAATTGTGGGTCATTAACAGCAAACACTGCATTAAATATCTAAGTCAAACCGTTCAGCAGGTACTTGCTAAAGGCATTTTTGCGTCTACTGTATGTTGAATAGTACTCAACCTTAGTTTTTTTAGAACTGCAGATTGGTACTTTTGAAACAACAGTGAAAATTTCATAAGTATCTCTTAACCTCTTGCATAAATAACTATCAACGAGAAAGATGTTTGTGTGATCAGACAGATATGAAACTATATACGTTTTATAGTTGGATGAAATGCAGTAGAGTGACTGATTTTTATCGGCCAAGGGAAAGGCATGCAGAGATAACAGGTAGACAGCATTAGGCCTGTATTTGTTTTCGTTCTGGGGTAAGATCTGGGGTTATGATTATGGAACAGCAATATTTGGGGTGGCGTCAGGAAGGGCATCCGGCCACCCCCTGCCATTAACACTGTAAGGTGTCAGGCAAATCCAACACCTTCCATGAAACCCCTGACATGATAAGCGAATCCAGTAGTATGTCACATAGCTCCGAATAAATCGTGACATTAAATTAACCAAAGTAATATGAGTAACGAGTGAGCAAATGGAATACCACAGACTAACAAAAGAATGTCTAAATGCATGTCATACCTTCCCACCGTGAGACAGACGCAGTTTCGAGGGGAGAAACGAGAACAGAAGCCGAGAGCAGAACCGTGTTAAGCAGGAAAGCCCTACGATAAGGGACGGACGGACACCCACGTCGCTAGCTATCCGCTAGAACCACACCAGCCGCAAGTTTTAGCGTGAGACATTTTCGCGTCTCTGTTACGTCAGGACCCCCCCCCCCCCCCTCCAGCCAATGGCCGGCCGCGGTGGTCACGCGGTTCTAGGCGCGCAGTCCGGAACCGTGCGACTGATACAGTCGCAGGTTCGAATCCTGCCTCGGGCATGGATGTGTGTGATGTCCTTAGGTTAGTTAGGTTTACGTAGTTCTAAGTTCTAGGGGACTGATGGCCACAGCAGTTGAGTCCCATAGTGCTCAGAGCCATTTGAACCCAGCCAATGTTAAAAGCTAGAGCCCTCCAGATGAACAGTATAGATCTTACGATAACACAAAAAGGGCTACACCACCCGCAAGTTTTAGCGTGAGACTTTTTCGTGTCTCTGTTACGTCAGGACCACCCCCCAGCCCATGTTAAAAGATAGAGCCCTCCAGAAGAACAGTATAGATCTTACGATAACACTAAAAGGACCACACCAGCTGCAAGTTTTAGCGTGAGACTTTTTTGCGTCTCTGTTACGTTGCAAACTTTAAAAACATTGCCCCACCAAGTAAGTATAACGTTCCTCATGGGATAGACAGAATTTTTGTAGGCAGAGCTTAAGGTTAACAATGACACCCTGATTGGTCAGATGACAACACAGCCAGATAGTTTTTTTAAACCAGCTTCGGTAAATTGTAGTAAGGAGAAGTTAGGAGGGAGTTGCTTCCGAGACAGCGAGGTGAGCGGAGCTGTGCTGTCCGCCGCCCCCTGACGAACACCGACAAGGTAATGAACGCACGCGATGCCGCATAACAGCGCATAGCGCTTCGCTCAGAACTGCAGAAGTCTCAACTGTTACACCCCCTTTTTTTGCGTAATCTAGTGTCGATCGTCAATTAAACCTCATGGTGTTCACATTTGCCACTTGAAGTAAAAATCTGAAACGCGATGATTTTTCTGTTATATAGTTATTGAGAAGCCACTGTAATTTACGACAAGTTAGATAATTAATTAAAGATAATTGAGGGTCACTGTAGACCATTTTGATAGTTTTCTCTCTTGTGAAACTTAATTTAAACCTAGATTATAGATGTGATATGGCATAGGTCATCCTTCGATCCATTGTAGAACTTGGAAACCCACTCAGGGAATGTTCGTTCACATTTATGTTGAATGCAGTTGGTTTTTACCATCCTGTATTTAAACATTTCCTTTTATCAGTAGTGCAATTTATAAACAATGTTTTGTGAGTAGAATAAAATTTCCAATGGTAAACTTAACTGCCTTTTCGACGTTATTTTACCAGCTAACTAAAAATAGGAAATCCTTGAACCCCTTCCACTAAATTTAGTTAGTATTAAGATTCTTTTACAGGGAGTGCAGTGGAGCTGACGCTGAAATCATTAAGTATTTGGTTATATCATCGCTAGTCTCACTGAATTCTTCTGAATTCTATATGTCATGTGTGGTCTGGCGTCTCCTTACCAGCAACAGGTCCCAGGTTCAAACTAGTCAATTCCCTAGAAAACACGCTCAGAGCGTAGTTGCGCGAAAGTGGTAGGGAGACACGATATAGAAGTCGCAGACACCACGCAGGATGTTAGAACACTGCCAAATCCGTCGTAACGAAGCCGACCCCGCGTTGGAGTGGGACAAAGGCCCCGAGAATGACAGATAGAAACTTGTATCTGGGCATCTCTCCTGGTCTTACGCTAGTTACTTTGCTACGGAATTATGTATGTTATCACACGACGTGTTATATATTTGTGACATCGATAGTGCTAACATTTCAGCGTGTGCTCTAAAGTGCCCTTCAGCATTCATCAAACTCACCTTCTTTGCCTCGTAAAACATAAGAAACTCTGCTTCTGTTGTGTGGACGAGGAAATGAGGTAGATTACAGTGAATAAGCACACATACACAGAAACCAGTTGCCCAACAACAAGAGCAATCAAATCACGGGGAAACTGACTGCTAGGTTTAACTCGCTGTTTCGTATTATCCATCACACAGTTTTCTCTGTAGTCTTAAAAACGTATTACTTCACGATGCCAGTCTTGGTGCGGAATGGTGTGTGAATGTTCATCACACCAGGAAATCTGCCCAGTGAATACCAATGTTGGCTTCTTGGAAGACAGGACTGTCTTCTGCATATATATTGTGAAGGTTTAGGAGGAAGTGCAACACTTGGTCACAGACAATGTTTAATCCTGTAACATGAATGAGTGTTCAATAGTTTAAGCACGAACAACGCGCCGGAAACTTCAGAGAACGACGTCTGGCTTGAACTGCTTGTGGGACGTCGTGGCAGATTGAAAACGTGTGCCGAACTGAGACTTCAGCTTGAGACCTTTTCCTTTCCCACTCAAGTACTCTACCAACTGAGCTACCAAAAAACGATTCACGACCCGTTCTCACTGCTCTACTTCTGCCAGTTCCTCATCTACCTTCCCAACTGCACAGAAGTCGTCCTGCGAAACTTGTGGCCCTAGCAGTCATAGACGAAAGGATACGGGGAAGATAGACCACTGAGAAGAGGAGATACTCTCAAAATGTTAGAGTCAATGTATTGTGTGGCACTTTATTAGCATGCAGCAGTTGCACTACAGCAAAAAGGAAAAAAAAATGTCCAAATGTGTGTGAAATTTTATGGGAATTAACTGCTAAGGTCATCAGTCCCTAAGCTTACACACTACTTAACCTAAATTATCCTAAGGACAAACACACACACCCATGAAGAGGGAGGACGCGATCCTCCGCCGGGTCCAGCCGGACAGTCCATGACTGCAGCGCCTTAAACGGCTCGGGCACTTGAGCAGGGCAAACTGTGTTTGTACACTGAGATGGCAAAAGTCATGGGACAGCGATATGCACAAATACAGATGACGATAGTACCGCGTACAGGAATTAATACACTTTGAAAGCGGATTGGTAGTTGGAGCTAGACGCATGGGACATGCTATTTCCGAAGTCGTTATGGAATTCAGTATTCCAAGATTCGCAGTGTCAAAAGTCAGCCAAGAATACCAGCTTTCAAGCATTACCTCTCACCACGGACAATGCAGTTCCCCACGGCCATCTCTTAACGACCGAGAGCAGCAGCGTTTGCGCACAGTTGTCAGTGCTAAAAGCTAAGCATCAATCAATTTAGGACATACGACGAACGTATCCATTAGGACAGTGCTGCGGATTTTGACTTTCACTGTGGAAGCAGACGACCAACGCGAGTGTCTCTCCTACCAGCACGACATCGCCTGCAGCGTCTCTTCTGAGCTCATGACCACATCCGTTGGACCATAGACGATTGGACAACCATGGCCTGGTCAGAGAAGTCCAGACTACTGTTGGTAAGAGTTGGTGATAGGATTCGAGCGTGAAGCAATCCCTACGAAGCCATATGCCCAGATTGTCCACGAGGCACTGTGCAAGATGATGGTGGCCCCATAATAGTGCTGCTGTGTTTAGTTGGAATGGATGGGGTTCTCCTGTCCAACTGAACCGATCGTTGACTGTAAATACTGAAGTTCGACTACGAAGAGACTATCCGCATGGTCGTCATGTTCCCAAACAACAAAGGAATTTTACGGATGTCATGGCAAAATGTCACTGGGCCACAACTGTTCGCGATTGGTATGAGGATCATTCTGGATAATTCGAGCGAATAGTTTGGCCATCCAGATTGCGCAACGTGAATCCCAACGAAAATTTATTGGACATAATCAAGAGCTCAGTTCGTCTACAAAATCCTGCACCGGCTAATTTTCGGTGTCACAGACCGCTGTAGAGGCAGAATGTCTCGATATTTCTGCATCGGTCTTCCAGCGACTTGTCGAGTTCAAGACACGTCGAGCTGCTGTACTACGCCGGTTAAAACGGGGGTCAGCACGACATTAGGATACATCCTACGATATTTTTCACATCTTCGTATGCCTATTGGGCTTTTGGTGCTCTCCATGTCTAGCATCCTTTGAAAAGACTAAAAATCGCGATTCAACAATCACAGTAAACGCCTACAGACTGCTGAAGTCCACTACATGCAGCTGTCTTCGCAAAGTTCGCTCGAAAGCTGGTTGAGGTGAATTTGTATTTCCAGTTAGCAGGCATGCGTGTCGCGTTAGAAATCGATTGATGCCGTCAGTGCGTGATACTCGTCTCCGACCCTTGTCGGCTACGACCTTTTTACCACTACTTTTCTTACACCATGTTACATTTCTGTAACTAGCCCAAAGTTATTTTGAGACACATTTGGCAATCAGCCACCAACAAATTGCGGAATATCATTCACAGTGTGCTAATGGGCACATCAAAATATGATAGCTCCTGTCCTCCATTCTGTCTGTATCCTCGTCCAACCATTCCCGTGAGCCAGTAGACCCGACTGGTACATACAAATCACTTTACTGCCATTTTCCACGTCAACAGTGGACTGTCACGAAGTATAAGTATTGTGGTGGTACTCTCTTGTAATGTCTTGTGGTTCCTGACTGGATGAGCACAGGGTGGTGTGGTAGGTGGGTGGCCGGTTTCCTCTCACTGCAACACAAAATGCACACGCGGCTAAAATACACTTTATTACAGAAACAAATTGAGTACTTCAATGATGTCCAATGTGAGGTAATGTCGCTCACAGCACTCAAATAACATGTACTAATTATTGAACCTTGTCCACGTCCCTATCGCAACTCTATACAAGGACTAACGTTCCGTCTCAGTTAGCTAAGGTGCGAGACGACAACCATCAGTGTGGAAGGCTAGAGCGCAGTGCGACGTATTGAGGTGCAAAGCGAATCGAGTCCCGATGCGGCGTACTGAGGTGTGGAGACAACTCAGACGTCATCGTCAACCACGGCCTGTAGGCATGATGCCCAGGGGGCGTTATCGGCGCGTAGCCTCAGGGTGTGTCCTAGCCTTCTCTTGTCATAGGCGCGCCTAATGCAGCACCTGCTATGTTATGTTTCCTACTGCCGACCGGTGTGCTGGCGAAGGTGTACGCCAGCACATTCCCCCCCCCCCCCCCCCAACCCCCACCCCCAACTCGGATTGCCTCACAGTTGTCGTGTACTGGAGATGCGAAAGACAAATAGGGAGGGGGAGGCAGGAAGCTGGACGTAAAGAGGAGCCGGGAGCCGTAGCTACGGACGACGGCGTACTCCCGGCAGCACCCCGCGATATTGCTTGCGAGACCAGAGGAACGTCCTCCCGGAAACACTGCCCAGGACACAAGTCCAGTTCTGAGGGCGTCTCCTGGAGCGATGACGGTGACGGCGATGGCGGATCCAGGTGTATCGGGTCGGAGAGCGGCGACGGCGGAGGTGTGGGCGCGACGTCCATTGGCTCGTCCTCGGGTGCTGTGACGGTACCAGTGAGAGGCTACGGAGACCGCGTGGTCCCGTGAGGCCGTGAATCTGGCGGAAAGAAAAGCAGCAGAATCATGGGAGAATCGACAAATGCAAATATGATTGAGGTGTCGGCGATGCAAGCCACTGGGTCCTGCAATTAGATAGATATGTGTGCCAATGTGTTTCAGAATGTCGCCCCGCTCTCAGGGCTGACGTCGCCTAAAACCCTGCGAAGAACGAGATCACGCGCTCCAAAGCGATACTTGCGGACTATCGGCGGCGCCGGATGCTGAAGTGGGTGGAGCAAGTGAAGCAGCGTCCGATGGCGGCGGCCATGAAGAAGTTCCGCCGGTGATGGTCCGCCAGCCGTTGTGGCCGAGCGGTTCTAGGCGCTACAGTCTGGAACCGCACGACCGCTACGGTCGCAGGTGCGGATCCTGCCTCGGACATGGATGTGTGTGATGTCCTTACGTTAGTTAGGTTTCAGTAGTTCTAAGTTTTAGGGGACTGATGATCTCAGATGTCAAGTCCCATAGTGCTCAGAGCGATTTGAACCAATTTTTTTTTTTTTTTTTTTTGGTAATGGTCCGTGGCGTGTGTGGGAGCGACAGGAGACGAAAAAGAGTTGCAGCTCCTGTTCCCGTGTAAGGAAGATGCGAAGCTTGACCTTCTGTTGTTTATAAGTGCGTTCGACGCGTTCTGCTTCTCGGTTGGAGTGTGAGTGAAACGAAGCACTTGTTAGATGACGAATGCCATTTCGTTCACAAAACTGTTCAAAGTTATGTGACTTTGAACTGAGGTCCGTTGTCCGTAACAATGACTTCAGGCAATCCTTCAATCCAAAAAATTTAGGACAACACTTGGCTGGTGCTACGTGACGTGGCACCGCAAGAGGAACCTTGCCTAAAGAGTCTACCACTATGAGGTAACGAGTGTTCCAAAATGGTCCTGCAAAGTCTATGTGCACTCGTTGCTATGGAAATTGAGTCTTAGGCCAAGCTGCGAATGTCTGTGGAGGAGCTGATAGTTTGTCCGCGCACGCGTGACAATGTGACGTCATCTGTTCAATGTGGGCGTCCGTGCCCTTCTAATAACGGTGCCGGCTAGCCATGTGTTTAGTGATAACAATTCACCAATTTCCTTGGTGAAGTAGTTGTAACACATACTTTTGCAACACTGGGGGAATAGACACACGCGATTGTCCACTGTAAGACTGCACTAATATCACACGTCGTTGTACTGAAAGGTTATGCCGACGAGCAAAGTATTGGCCCACTACTGAGTTCTGAATGCTGTTCAATGAGCGAGGCCAGGATGTGCGATTGTGTAATGCAACAAAATCTTCAGATCGTTGTCCGCTTCCGTGGCCTGTGCAATTTTTCAGTAATTCAATGGAAAATATTGCAGCAATTCAGAGTCACGCGTACCGACCTCTCAAAAAGAGGCGTCAGAGAAATGAAGATCAGAATCGGTCCGATGGGAAGGCAAGAAAGGGCATCAGCACTGCCATGCTTTGCCGTAGTCTGTATACAATTTCGTACTGATACTGGGACAGAAGCAAAGGCGAACGTTGCAATTTTCAGCAGTACCTGTAGAAACTGGCTTTGACAGATGAAACAACGACCCCAAAGGCTTGTGATCCGTCACTGAAAGGGAACTTGCGACCACATAGATAGTAATGGAATTTTGTCACATCACACACAATAGCGACAGATTCTTTTTCAATTTGACCTCAGAAAAAATATGATATATTAGTATTGTTCACTGCAGAGCTTTGATGTAAGGCTTTTCGGAAAGAAATCATGGTAGAGTAGAGCAAGGTGACAATTTTTTCTATGTCGCCTAACATTTTATTAATTGACAAGTAATTAAAACATTTGCATGCGTCATAGTTTATTTGAATTTACCCTGAAAGCCCGACTATTGTTTCGCAGTGTGATGAAAAAGGAAGAGTATTGACAGTGTTGACTGGAATACTCTCTTTCAAATTCTGAAGGTGGCAGGGGTAAAATATAGGGAGCGAAAGAGTATTTACAATTTGTACAGAAACCAGATGGCAGTTATAAGAGTCGAAGCGGCATGAAAGGGAAGCAGTGATTGGGAAGGGAGTGAGACAGGGTTGTAGCCTATCCCCGATGTTATTCAATCTGTATATTGAGCGAGCAGTAAAGGAGGCAAAAGAAAAATTCGGATTAGGAATTAAAATCCATGCAGAAGAAATAAAAACTTTGAGGTTTGCCGATGACATTGTAAATTCTGTCAGAGACAGCAAAGGACCTGGAAGAGCAGCTGAACGGAATGTACAGTGTCTTGAAAGGAGGATATATGATGAACATCATCAAGAAAAGCAAAACGAGGATAATGGAATGTAGTCGAATTAAATCGGGTGATGCTGCGGTAATTAGATTAGGAAATGACACACTTGAAGTAGTAAATGAGTTTTGCTACTTGGGGAGCAAAATAACTGATGACGGTCGAAGTAGAGAGGATATAAAATGTAGACAGGCAATGGAAAGGAAAGCGTTTCTGAAGAAAAGAAATTTGTTAAAATTAAGTATTGATTTAAGTGTCAGGAAGTCGTTTCTGAAAGTATTTGTATGGAGTGTAGCGATGCATGGAAGTTAAACGTGGACGATTAATAGCTTAGACAAGAAGAGAATAGAAGCTTTCCAAATGTGGCGCTACAGAAGAATGCTGAAGATTAGATGGGTAGATCACATAACTGACGAGGAGGTATTGAACAGAATTGGAGAGAAGAGAAATTTGTGGCACAACTTGACTAGAAGAAGGGATAGCTTGGTAAGGCATATTCTGAGGCATCAAGGGATCACCAATTTAGTTTTGGAGGGCAACGTGGAGGGTAAAAATCGTACAGGAAGACCACGAGATGAATACACTAGACAGATTCATAAGGATTTAGGTTGCAATAGGTACTGGGAGATGAAGAAGCTTGCACAGGATAGAGCAGCATGGAGAGCTGCATCAAACCAGTCTCTGGACTGAAGACCACAACAACAAAAACATATCAGTCATAGGCCAATCACGTGAAACAATGCGTTGCAATCAGAGAAAGGAAAAATGCGCCACTAGGAACGCTAAACCGATGGAAGGGTCTCGAGGATTGCGTCAAAACGCACAGACTAGGAAGTCGAGAGTGGTGTACGTAAGACTGAACAGCAGTGAATGATATGGGAATGCTGTAGACATATTAAGATAAACAGCTTTTGGAGGAATAGGGGGACACAAGACAGATGCGACTATTGAATAATAAAACTGTCGAACACGTTTTATTTGTAACATACTTTTGAACATAGTCAAGAAAAGTCTTGCAATCAACGGCAATGTTATAAGATATCTAATAAGCTACAATTCAAATGGAATAATTGTAGGTTTGTTATTTCATTTACTCATTTAGCTATGAACCAACGTCAAGAATAGTTCGATACACTCAGACGCTGCTCACCTTCGTCTGGTCGTAATACAGATCATTTTATTTGCACGTCTAGCGGAACTTCAAAACAGAACCACATTAGACACTATTTACATCTACATCTACATCTACATGATTACTCCGCTATTCACATTAAGTGCCTGGCACAGGTTTCAATGAACCACGTCATGCTGTCTCTCTACCGTTCCACTCTCGAACGGTACGCGGGAAAAACGAGCACTTAAACTTTTCTCGCGAGTCCTGATTTCTCTTACTTCATCGTGATGACCATTTATCCCTATGTAGGTGGGTGCCATCACAACGTTTTGGCAAATGTAGGAGAAAACTGGTGATTGAAATTTCATGGGAAGTTACCGTCGCAACGGGAAACGCCTTTGTTTTAATGACTGCCACTCCAATTCACGTATCATGTCTGTGACACTATCTCCCCTATTTCACGATAGTACAAAACGAGCTGCCTTTTTTTGTACTTTTTCGATGTCATCATTTGAAAATAAAGATTTGTGAATTTCCATCACATTAGATCATATGGACAGATATAAATATGTCTGTTCCCCAAATAAATATGTTAAAAATAACTCTTGAATGGGGGCTTAATTATTTAATGAATGCAAATACATTAAGTTCACCCGATCTCTTCCCAGTTAAGAACAGCTGGAACAGTTTGGACAGAGCCGTCCCACCATCTTTCGCTTTTAAGAGAATTTGGCACGATATCCCTCAGAAGACATCCAACTATCAGACAACGCCAGGACGAATAAGTGCTTGCATAAGGGCCAGAGGTGGACCAACGATTCACTGACTTGCTCAATTTGTGAAGCTCTTTCCCTTGAATAAAATATTTAAATTTTCTGAAATCGTAATTATCTCTTTGTCTTCATATTTGTATCACATCTAGAGATCCTTCCCATTCGGGTGACTGCTTCGTCGTGCATCGTTTTTTTATCTTAGTGTGTATTACCAGTCCTTCTCAATTACTTACTCCTTTTTCCTCGCAATATCGAGAAATTTACACAATTTTATACTGTCTTTGCCTACGTCAACGAATCCTATGAACGTTACTCGATTTGTCCAAAGTCTTACTTCCATCATGAAACGTAACGTCAAAAGGGCCAGTCTAGTGCATTTACTTTTCCTAAAGCCAAACATTTAAATCTAACAGATATTCAATTTTCTTTGCACTTTTCTTCACGTTTTTCTTGTCAGCAGCTTGGCTGTAAGAGCTGTTATGGAGATTGTGAGATGGTTGTCGGCCTTATCTGTCTTTGATATCTTAGGGATCGCGTGGATGATATTCTTCCGAAAATATGATGGCATGTCTCTAGAAACGAATAAGCGTTTGGTTGACACTTTTTCAATTATTTTAGAAATTTCGAAGGAATAGTGTCTCTACTTTGTGCCGTGTTTGATTGCCAGTCATGTAAACTTCTTTCAAACTCTTACTGTAGTTGTTGACGCCACGTATTTCTTAAATCGACACCTATTTCTTCTAGCACGTCAGCAGACAGTTGCTACCCCACTACGTACTCTTTATACGAGTACATATCCGCAGTCTACACTGGGTTGCACAGTGGTAATACTTTTATGCTTTTAATTTTCACACCATTGGTTTTCAATAAATCGAAAGTATGTAAATAAGATATATTGAACTGCCACCAGTCACTTTTTTGCATAATTATGTTTTATTCCATGAAATGGTTTTCGAACCTTTTCAGGTTCATCTTCAAATGGTTTCAGGAAGTTACATCATTATTGCTAGCATAATGCTGGGTACTGGCTCTATGAAAGAACACTCTGACAGCGAGACTTTTCCAGCATCCAGCATGCGCTTTCCAACTGTTGCTTGTAACAAAGATCTTGACAGAAAGATATGGCATAGGCCTACTTGCACAGAGATGTAGTTTGTTGTTCTTTGCATGTATTAAAGTCGATATAACAGCAAATATTTTATCAGATTGGCGATAACATGAAAGCAAAAAATAAAATAAAATAAATAAATTACTACAAGAACAAACTTCAGATGATCTGATATCTTATTTCTATTTTTTTCATTATTATGTATATTACAGGGGGTCTATAGCAATTCTTTTAATCATGTATGGGATTAACATGAATACCCAGGAATCAATGATATAGAGCTATTGTATCTGCTGTGAGATGCAGCTGTCTCTATAACTAGGACCTTTATATTTAAATTAATAACACATCTACAGATGAAGTGTAACTTATTTATATTGTTATGTTAACATGATCTGCGGTATTAGCAAGAGTAGATTCCATTTATTTTAGCTAAAGGTATACGTGTAAAAGTTGCAGTGATTGTATAATGGACTAAAGCTGCTTGTATGGCTGCACACTTTATATTGTTTGTATGGCTGTACACTTTACATTTAGAAAACATTGATCAAAAGTTCTTTAACTGTTGACTTATTTTTATTCTTACATTAAAGTGATCTGGAATATTGGTAAAGGCAGCCTCCGTTGGTTCCAGCTAGAAGTAATACGTATAAAAGTACAGATTTATTTTAGCAGTCGAGGGCTTTAACATTTAGAAATATAGTACAGGTTTTATTCTGTGGAAGGATATTACATTGACACCAGTGTAGTTAGGATGTAAGGAGAGGGAGGGTGGAGGTCGTTGGGAGGGAGGGATGGGGAGATGCTGTAGGGTTTGTTGAGTGGTTACTTGTTTTGAACTAGTAGATCTTCAAAGCTCTGAAAGAAAGATTTGTTTCTCAGGTCAGTTAGATCATTGAGTAGGTCGTCAGGTTCTGTATGACTAGATAAATATTTCAATTTCTTCAGGAAGGTCAAGTATTGTGCCTTTGTTGGCAAAATGGAGTAATTGGAGATTCTGTTCTGTGTTGTTTGCAGAATGATTGTGTTGGGTAAGGTGAGAGGCAATGCTGGACTTCTTCAGGTTGCATCTACGTGTTCTTTAAATCTTGCTGTGAAGTTACTACCAGTTTGTCCAATGTAGAAGCTTGGACATGAGTTGCAAATGAGCTTGTACACAAATAAATTTTGATACTATGCTGTGTATCAATTTATTTTTTATTTTGTTGCTGGTGAAGAAACTTATTCTTATGTTGCACGTCTTGAAGAGGTTGGCAATTTGGTGAGCAATCATTCATAGGAAAGGCAGGCTTACAAATGTGGTCTTCTTGTTTCTGGGTGGTTGTTCAGCAGTTGGCTGATTTAATTTTTCTGTATGGATTAGTTTATCTATTGTTGCAGGGTTGTACCCCTTGCTGGAGGCAATTGATTTAATAATTTCTGTTTCAATTTGTCATTCACTTGTGTTCATTGGGATTTTAAGCATCCAATTAACCATTGTTCTGATGAATGTTTTTTTTTATGTTCGTCTGGATGGCTAGTGGATTTGTGGATGGTAACAATGGTGGTTGCTGGCTTTCTGAAAATTGTTAGATCGAGATAGTTGATGCCTTCTGGTGTTTAATGTTCTACTGTGAATTGAACTTTATTGTGTATCTTATTAAGTTGTTTGGCTAGATTATCTATTTCTTCTGTTGTGCCATTGAACAAAATGAGTGAGTCTTCGACATAGCGTTTGTAATAAAGCAGTTTATCTTTTAGTTGGGTTTGGGATCTAAAAAAGGTCTTTTCAAAGTCATTGATATATATGTCTGCTAGCAAGCTTGCAATACTACTACCCATTGTCAGTCCATCTTCCTGAATGTAAAACTTGTTGTTGAACAGGAAGGAGTTGTGTGACAATATAAGCTCCAGGGTCTCTATGAGTTCACAGATTTCAGCTCAACTCATTGTCCCATGTTTGAGTAAGTTATTTCTTATCAAACTAATTGTTTCCTTGACAGGTATGTTTGTATATAGGTTTATGACCTCAAAACTGTTATTGATGGAGAAGCTATTTTCAAATACATATGCTTTCTGGATAGTATCATGAAGCACATTATTCAAAAAAATGACTGGTAGCACGTCTGTATAACTTATTTACATTCAGTATGCAGTAACGGTTATAAAATATCCGTAATGGATAAGCAGAATCTGTTGCTACCACGCGAGGTAATTAGAGAAATGCGCGAATTTTGGCAATGTAATCATAAACTAACAAAAACCAACCTTGCAATAAGATTTAACAGAAAGTGTCTCTCAGAAAACGTAACTCCAAGTTATATCAGAATAAAAATAGCGAGTCAAAGTATGTCAGCCAAGATAGTAAAAGCACGATGTGAAATTAGTCGGTTAAAAACTGAAAGCAGGTCTCTTTACATAAGAAAGATCTACTCAATTCAAAGCTGTACAATATGCACTTAGAACTTAGCCATAAACTTGTTGCTCATGTATTCATGGTCTTTCTAGACTATGTCAATGTATATGTCAACAAAGGACGTATTATCACCTCACATATACATGAGAAAAAGATAAGTGCTCTATTTTCAAAGAATGCAGTAACGTCCCCCATGTATCTCTTTTCAAACAGAACGTCAGTTTTTTGATAAGGTGAGTAATACTACAGAAATATGCTGCAGTAGTAATGAATTAAAGCTTTTAAACAAAGGCCTTAAGCACAACATTACCCCCTCACTGAGTAAAAGCCTTAAGCCTCGTTAAACTACTCATCATTATTCAGTAGTGAGCTAACATCAGGATCGCTTCTCACCGTAATTTAATCCAGATGGCATCACCTAGGGTATTCTGTCTTCTCCAACTATACGTACTACTCTTTCTACTCTTGAGCAATGTATCTGCTACTTCACTGCCGAACTCAAAAAGTCTTTCTCCTTTTCATTCTCGCTATTTGTGCCGGCCGCGGTGGTCTCGTGGTTCTAGGCGCTCAGTCCGGAAGCGCGGGACTGCTACGGTCGCAGGTTCGAATCCTGCCTCTGGCATGGATGTGTGTGATGTCCTTAGGTTAGTTAGGTTTAAGTAGTTCTAAGTTCTAGGGGACGGATGACCACAGATGTTAAGTCCCATAGTGCTCAGAGCCATTTGAACCATTTTTTTATTGAGTTTTTGTGTGTGAAATCTTTGGGACGTAACTGCTAAGGTTATCAGTCCCTAAGTTTGCACACTACTTAACATAAATTATCCTAAGGTCAAACACACAGACCCATTCCCGAGGGAAGACTCGAACCTCCGCCGGGACCAGCCGCACGGTCCACGACTGCAGCGCCTGAGACCGCTCGGCTAATCCCGCGCGGCGATATTGAGTTTGTATTCTCGAGTGACTGTGTGTTCTGTTCTTTCCGAAGAAAAGCGCTCAGTTCCTCTCCATGACGATGTTGTCATTTTCTCTTACACAGTGAGTTAGCCACTCACCGCCTGAATGTATTCTGTACGTTGTGGAGCGCTGTAGTTCCCGTCGAATCTTAATAATCTAAAAACTGCACAGTACGCAGCAGTTCACTATTGGCCCTATGTTCTTACTCAAAACAAAGCCTATTCCAGTTATATCATTTCTGCTGCTGATTGTGTTAACCTCGATTCATCAAAACAGAAAACTTCATTTCATTTCCTGGTTGTTACTGTACCACTAATGAGCTATTGTGTTTCCCTATATACACTCCTGGAAATGGAAAAAAGAACACATTGACACCGGTATGTCAGACCCACCAACTTGCTCCGGACACTGCGAGAGGGCTGTACAAGCAATGATCACACGCACGGCACAGCGGACACACCAGGAACCGCGGTGTTGGCCGTCGAATGGCGCTAGCTGCGCAGCATTTGTGCACCGCCGCCGTCAGTGTCAGCCAGTTTGCCGTGGCATACGGACCTCCATCGCAGTCTTTAACACTGGTAGCATGCCGCGACAGCGTGGACGTGAACCGTATGTGCAGTTGACGGACATTGAGCCAGGGCGTATAGTGGGCATGCGGGAGGCCGGGTGGACGTACCGCCGAATTGCTCAACACGTGGGGCGTGAGGTCTCCACAGTACATCGATGTTGTCGCCAGTGGTCGGCGGAAGGCGCACGTGCCCGTCGACCTGGGACCGGACCGCAGCGACGCACGGATGCACGCCAAGACCGTAGGATCCTACGCAGTGCCGTAAGGACCGCACCGCCACTTCCCAGCAAATTAGGGACACTGTTGCTCCTGGGGTATCGGCGAGGACCATTCGCAACCGTCTCCATGAAGCTGGGCTACGGTCCCGCAAACCGTTAGGCCGTCTTCCGCTCACGCACCAACATCGTGCAGCCCACCTCCAGTGGTGTCGTGACAGGCGTGAATGGAGGGACGAATGGAGACGTGTCGTCTTCAGCGATGAGAGTCGCTTCTGCCTTGGTGCCAATGATGGTCGTATGCGTGTTTGGCGCCGTGCAGGTGAGCTCCACAATCAGGACTGCATACGACCGAGGCACACAGGGCCAACACCCGGCATCATGGTGTGGGGAGTGATCTCCTACACTGGCCGCACACCACTGGTGATCGTCGAGGGGACACTGAATAGTGCACGGTACATCCAAACCGTCATCGAACCCATCGTTCTACCATTCCTAGACCGGCAAGGGAACTTGCTGTTCCAACAGGACAATGCACGTCCGCATGTATCCCGTGCCACCCAACGTGCTCTAGAAGGTGTAAGTCAACTACCCTGGCCAGCAAGATCTCCGCATCTGTCCCCCATTGAGCATGTTTGGGACTGGATGAAGCGTTGTCTCACGCGGTCTGCACGTCCAGCACGAACGCTGGTCCAACTGAGGCGCCAGGTGGAAATGGCATGGCAAGCCGTTCCACAGGACTACATCCAGCATCTCTACGATCGTCTCCATGGGAGAATAGCAGCCTGCATTGCTGCGAAAGGTGGATATACACTGTACTAGTGCCGACATTGTGCATGCTCTGTTGCCTGTGTCTATGTGCCTGTGGTTCTGTCAGTGTGATCATGTGATGTATCTGACCCCAGGAATGTGTCAATAAAGTTTCCCCTTCCTGGGACAATGAATTCACGGTGTTCTTATTTCAATTTCCAGGAGTGTAGTTATTTTACCTTCCTTGGCACAATCATACTTCTCACCTTCACGCGTCGACAGCAGATTCTCATAATTTCACGACTTTTTTTCTTTTGTTCCCTCAAAGCTCTCCCTTGGCAGTGTCTTCACGGAGAGGCGACAGGTGGACTCATCCAGAATATTATGACAGTGAGACTTTTCTGTGCATATAGTGCACATTCTACATCTTCACGCCGTGATCATTCCTCCAGGAGTGATCCTGTTTTATCTTTCTTCAAAGTCACAGTCAGAGTTAATTTGCTCTAATAACTGTACTTGTTCATGCCAGGAGAGAAAAGGAGATAGAATAGGTGATAATGGGTGTGTCACGATCAACGTACTTGTGTAAACAACAAATCGCACTGCACCACATATTTTCGCAACTGTAAACAGCATAGATTGCTTAAACGAGACAAAAGGTTGTATATAGTAATGTGTGTAACGTCAGTACAGTTTCTGACCACTAAAACGCAGTTTTACAAATTGCACATAAAGGTTGCATGTGCAAATAGACTACGTTTCGTTCGTTAAAATACATCCTCCTAATGACTGAGTTATAATCCTCCGAAGAATACAGTGGGAATAAATGACTGGCTGCACAAGACAGTGAACGGCTGTTAACAAGCACATCGTTTTTCTACAACAATTCATAAGCATTCACTGGGAGCATCAGAATTCCTTGCGATTTTCCATGCGTTATCGTACTTAGCCTGGGTTCTAAAACGGGAAGTTATTGCAGCGTGCCGAGTTCAGCGCTCACGGGTGACGTCAGCGGGTGCCAATAAAGGCAACCGACTTGTCAGGCCATCTGGCGGGATCAGCCCTCTGGTTTCTGACAGCACACGCCCACCAGCCTGCGCCTTGCAGCTCCACGAAGCGCTCTCGGAATCACTGGGCGCGCTATGACTCGTCCGCTAATGAAATTGGCGCTTACATGGACTGACTTGTGTCTATAACTATCCAATTAATTAATTTGTTACTTTTGCTTGTACTTGTAACCAGTGATTGGCTAACGCAGTTTCATATTAGAAACGTTTTACTAGAGGCCGGATTTTACGTAATTATACATTCTGTCCCTTCAAATGTAGTTCAAACTAATAGTTCGAAGAATTACACTGAAAAAACCCTTCTTTCCAAGTTTTGAAGTACATATTTTTACTTATTTGGAGGCATAATACATGTTTTATGTTACATTACATGGTTTTACACATTTTAATATTGTTGCGGTGTCTACATTTTCGTTACATTATTTAGCATGAAAGACGCTTAGTTTTATTATTGTGTTGGTCGTGTGGTTGCCAATCCCCTTACAGTCGAAGCTAAATGCTGTACAACACGTTATATGTCCTAAATGTTCTGTAGAAACCTGAGTATGCCTGGTTTGGTGTAAGAGAGGGCCTGAAGGCCCTAATCTTGCCAGGCTAAAATAAATGCATAAATAAATAAATAATAAATAAATTGCACAATTTTGATGCGGACAATAATGGCTCTCTCTAAACGCTTTCCCTTGTTGTTCTCAAACGCTGCTTAGTGCGCTACAGTCAGTTGCATTTAAATTAACCAAGGCAGCTCTTCGATCTCCGTTGTCATCAAAACTCAAACATGGATTTATATTGACACTCTTTTAACAACTAGTGCTAAAACAGTCCTCGGCCAAACATGCCATAAACGGTACGACTCACCATGAAATCTCAATTTGAACAACGTCTACGAAGTACTCTACATGTTATCAGTAACCAACGAATTTCTTCAAAGAAACAGGTTCTGCTTGAACGGTTGCAGGGACAGAAAAGGTTCTACTAGAACGGTTCCAAGGACAGCCTACATAATCTAATTCAGAATTTTACAAAGAAGTGTGTTTTGCATTGGATGCATGGAAAACACGCTGGCACGAACTTTAGATGACTGCATGTAAATATTTCTTACAGAAATACTGCAACAGCAACTTCCCTGACGAGTTCACTCCCATGAACAATTGCCTGGATTCTCGCTGTGTTGACATATTAGAAAAAAAATCACAACTGTCATTACCTAATCACCTATACGGATTTCTGTTGATGAGACGATGCATACTATAGACTGTTTCGAAGCTAGTCTAATTGTGGCTACACGTAAGCACTATCCAATTTATTGTAGACCTTTGGAGGCAACGAACAGTTCAACGATTGCTAGATTCGTTAATGATGGACTTAAAGTACTATGGCCAGATGGTGCAAAAGAAGAATGGGTCTTATCAATGTACACGGATGCAGCTCCTTACATGCTGAAAGCGAGAAAACCGTTTACAGTATTTTATCCAGATTTATTGCATGTTACATATGTGGTGTCACCGCCAGACACCACACTTGCTAGGTGGTAGCCTTTAAATCGGCCGCGGTCCGTTAGTATACGTCGGACCCGCTGTGTCGCCACTGTCAGTGATTGCAGACCGAGCGCAGCCACACGGCAGGTCTAGAGAGACTTCCTAGCACTCGCCCCAGTTGTACAGCCGAATTTGCTAGCGATGGGTCACTGACAAATTACGCTCTCATTTGCCGAGGCGATAGTTAGCATAGCCTTCAGCTACGTCATTTGCTACGGCCTAGCAAGGCGCCATTTTCAATTGCTATTTATCTTGTGATGCATGTACCGTCAGACCGATGTTCACCAATTATGGATTAAAGTTAAGTATTCCAGAAGCTACGTACCTTTTTTGCCAGTCTCAATTCCTTGTCATTTTCCAGACCTCACGCCGGCCTGCGTGAGCTTAAACGCGTGCCTTTCGGCTTCCTCATAGTGGCTTGGCTGTCTTGCCAAGCCACAACAACATATACGGCTCACGCATTACGAAGAGTGGCAGAGACGGATATACTTCAGTTCCCAGAGGTAAATACACCGAAGAAGGTTTCCTTTGAAATGTGTTGAACGTGTTCACGCTACAAGCATCAACTACCTCACGTACCATCACCTTCGGATCCAGTGACAACAAGGTGTGCAACATATATTGGAGCTGTGATTTTCTACAGTAAGCGCTTCGAAGCTGCGAAGTCAGTGACAAAGAACTTTTCATTGGATCCTGCAGTGTGAATGAGTGAATCGTTGTCGAAATTCAACAATACTGAAGTGCAAACAGTTTCATACAATGTAAGTCGCATCAGCTTGCTTCCCGACAGTAACAAGAAAACAGGCTTCAAGTATGCCTCTCCTAGAGGCCATGAGAATAATGGAGGATGCTGTTCGGATGGTCAGTGTTGCAGCAAGTGAAATGGGTTGTGCAGTGTGCAGTAAACTGCAATCTGTGTTAAATAACAACTCTGGATAATCAAATCCGTTGTTTTGTCTCGCCTATTTAATGGTGCAATTGTAGAAAGCACAGAGAATATTATTATTACCACAGTCCCTCGGTATAAATATGAACCGTTGAATTCTTGCGAAGCTGCGAGATCTTACAATGTTTATAAAACCTTATTGTCAGAGAGAAATCACATACAGCAAGTAAACATTCTTTCAATATGTATTAACATCCTCCAAGATACATCAATTTTCGTAAGTTTTCGAGAATATGTAATCACTCTGGTACAATTCATAGATAATTAATCTATTTACTTCACCCACTTATCTAATATATTGAACAATTATGAAGGTAAACAAAATTTGTCTGGCCCCATGGCAGAATCAGTGTTACCAAAATCCTCCGAAGTTCGCTGGGACGAGAGTTATAAAAAAAAACTTATCACCTATAATTTTTGCATAAATCGAGTCAAAGAAAAATATCTTCCTCGATAACGGAGTGCTGGAATCGTTGAAAGCTGTATTTTCGGTGGCATGCAGCTCCAGGTTCTTTGTAGACACTATACCTTGAGATTCGAGCAGGGAATGAGTGGTGATGTTACATGTTATACGGCTGCAAGACAGAATTTAGTGCTACACCTCAAAACAGCTCAGAGTCCATAGCGCCAATGCAGCAGAATGATTTCATACCGAGGGAGGGATGTAGTCACTGCGTGGAGCACATGGAGTGGAGTATGAAAGGTAAGATGGGTGCATGTATAACTATTGAGTACAATGACTCTGCAAAACACGACTTCCAGTTTCCTGAATGGTGGATTTGGGACACGTATCTATTGCAACCAGAGTGACCAGAGAAGCTGATCGTACAATGAAACAGGCTCATTTCCTCACATTAGCAAAGAAAACGCGACAATCCTATATAAATATTACTGCCGGTCTAACGAAAGACCTGCTCAGTTTGCAGCCATCCAGTCTGGACGTTGGACGTATGATGGAGTGAGCATCTCATGCCCATCTCTGATTGTACAGGTGGTGGACTAAACCGCCGCGAGCCGCAGTGGCTCCATCCGATTCAAGAATGACGCGGAACTGTGGGTGCTGTCTTTCAATGTGCCCCCTCGTGGCCTAAGCAGTGTATCCAATGACAAGACAAAGATCCACCACTGTGGAGCGTGTCGTTGCCGCCACCTTCCTGTCACGTGCAGCGCCAGATTCTTTATACAAGAGACACTTTATCTGGATATGCCAGCAGGAAAGGAACGGTGATGTTGTATGTAATACGCAGACATCGATGCTGATGGTCTTTCTCTTGTCGATGGGTTCCATCGTAACTCACAAAGACTACACACCCTACATTTTGGGTCGGTGGTTGTCTCCTTGTTCGCTGCCAACTGTGCGATTGAGCGTGCCCTATTTAACCACTTCCCTCGACTTCTGGCAACCGTGGGGGAGCTTGCAACACCGCCGGAACTTGATGACCAGCAATCTTGGATGGTGATTCCAGTGCTCCCACTGCCGTCGCAGCCGAGACGGAGTGCTGCACGTTATTAATAATGTTTCGTTAGCACCTTTGGGCGTCAGAGACCATCTCAGATGCACTCATAGCTAAACTCTACTCAACAGTAGTGGACTATCTATGTTCAATATCCTAACCTCGAAGACTTGCCATTATCATCCAACGAGGCAAACCGTTCCAGGAGGATTACATCTCGTGTCAGAAGTGCTCCAGTCTGACATCATGGTATTCACTGCCGGAAGTCGTCTGGCATTGTCAGTGATCCAGAGGTAGCGTTTAGACCTGGTCCAGCAGCTCAATTTCAGTAACAGCGTACAAATCAGCAGTATAATGTCGCTCTTTTCTTTCAGTAGTTTTTGCTTCTTCTGTTTACAGCCATGGTAGGGTTCGAGAGTGTTACAGATGCTTGAAAGTAGCATTTATAAAGCTGCAGGAGCCTGCAAGTCTGTGAGGTGCCCCTAGTCTAGCTTGCATGGAAACAAGTTGCCATGTATGCAAGTAGCGCCAGCTATATATATATCACATGCAGAAGGGTTGAATCTTACTGGGACGTCATATAGCGCAACGACTAGCATACCTTGTGCTGTATTTGTGTACATCAGTGTGTTATTTTTGGTGTTGTATTTCTAAAAGAAAGTTACACAAACGCCAGAAAAACGAGCAGCGACAACGCAGGAGCAAGTAATGGAGTTACAGAAATGTAATGACGCGTTGGGCAGATAAGTAGCTATCAGCCAACGGTGGATGAGCATAAACATGCTGAGGCATTAGCGGTTACATCGTTATTACCAGTAGCCTCTCTTTCGACACAGTCTTTTACGGCTCACTTGATGGTACCTTTTGCTACTAAATCCGTAAAGGATGTGTCAGTATTTATTAGTGACCTAAATGCAGATCAGGAATAAGAAACTGGTCGGATCAAACACGATTAAGTATCACCAAGCTACGTTTCGTCGGCGAAGGTAACTCATACGTAATGTACTGAGTAAGATGCAGACGTCTGAGCTATTTGAAAACGGGCTTCATCATCGATGCTGCAAACAAAACAGTGCATGGTTCTTCAGGAAGCAACGAATCATTAGAAGCATTTTCGGACAGGATTCGGAACGTCAATGAAAATTCCTACGTATTAAAGCAAACAGCGGAGGCAGGAAAAATCATTTTGCAAGAAGCTGAGTATAGGGCTTTGGAGGAGCTGTAAGAGGATTTCCAGCGGGTAGTCGAGGACGGTGAGGAAGGAAATACCAAAAAGCCTATGCCATTATGGTGGCTACACAACTTGAGGAAATGGACATTGCGACTCGGGGTGGGAAGAACGGGATGTTTCTTCTTCCGAAGTAAGTTGTTATAGATATGGGCGCACAGGCCACGTTAGGGTTCAACGTCAGGAATGTGAGGAGAGAGCTATGGGGTGCATGACTGTCGCAGTTAAAGGCAGAGCGTGCAGCATCAAAACACGCGTTCGTATAGTGCCAGTGTGAAATTCTCATGCGTTGGACGCACTGCAAGTATAGCATAATATTGCAATAACCATTGCAGAGATGGAATCCTGCTTGGTGGGCATAGATAACGAAACGGAACGTAGGTTTTTGGTGGACACAGGGGCTCATGTGCTGGTATACAGTCTTGATTACATATGTAGGAGGAGACTGAGGGATTCATTATATAAGTTAAGTGCAGTGATTGTCAGTGATATGGTGTCGATGGAATCGTCGTATCTCAGTTTCAGTATTAGAGCGAGTAAATGGAAGTGTTGCCAGATGTTGGGGCGTGGGAGTACTGCAAGATCCTGGGACTCGACTTTCTGAATGGATATTAAGCGAAAATGTACCTTTTGCTGTATGTTATCGAACTCAGCGGAACATTGTGTTAGCTGAGAGTGTACACTGCTATTCTTACATCGCCGCAAGGTTCACCCATCGTGAAGATGGTTCGAAGTAAACTGCAGTCCCATTCAATAAAGAGCAATTCACACGATAAAACGCCCAAAGACACAGCAAAGTTACTCCGGGTTGATGTCGATGTTAACCTCCAGTGTGAGATGTTATGCGCTGTGCAGCCATTAAAGTACTTTCAGGAGTTGGATAGATCACAATGCTTTGGTATCAAAGTTCAGAACTTGTAAGGGAAGTAAATGGAAAGTCAGTAATGATAATTTTTTGGTGGATGAATTTTGTCTGCCAACTGGATTAATAATTATTAGCTTGGATGTCCTCAACAAGGACGTACTTGAATGATTGGATGAGGATCCTAGCCACAAGTAAGCTGTTGATATACCTTTGTTGAATAATACAGTGAAATATTTAGAGGGGAAGATAAATCAGTTATGTAAGCTTTGTTATTAAGACTTGCAGCTCTGTTTAACACCCCAACGCAGCACTGAATAATAACAGTAAGTAATGCTCCAGTGTACGGAAAACAGTATAGAAGCCAGAGGCACCTGCAACCAGTAATGGAACAATTTATTGACTAACAATCGGCTGATGCTGTCATTCAGCATAGTGGTAATCCATGGGGAGCAAGCGTTGTAATTGTTCTGAAGAAATCAGCAGATGGTACAAAAGTATAGAATTCTTTGTGGTTACCATTACTTGAATGCAAGGATTACTGCAGATCCATATCTGTAACAGATATAACGGCGACAACATAGGTTAGTGCAAATATGTCTTGTCAATGGATACGAAAAGTGGTTATCATCACTTGGAAGTATTTCCAGAAGATTGCCAGAAGGCTGCCTCTGCTCTTCATTGGAGCCATTATCAATATCACTGGATGCCGTTTGACCTTGAAAATGCACCACCCATCTTCCAAAGGCTACTATATAGAGTGTTCAGATGGCAAAAACTGAAAAAGTGTACAGTTTATCTCAATAAAATCATTGTATTTTTGAAAGTAATGGAAGAGCATCTGCAGAAGCAGGAGGAAATTATCAAGAGTTGTTAATGCTCAGTGCAGATAAGTGTCACTTGACATCGGTGAATTACACCCACTGAAAAATAAACCGCAACATACAATAGGAGTTGTGTGACATAAATGAAAGTTATTAGGCAAGATTATACATCTTAAACATGATGTCTATTCAAATTTCACGCCAGTCGCATAAGATTGGTGATGGAAATCCTACTATGCAGGTATAAATCAAGTTTGCTTTAAATACGCGCTGCCACAGTCGTGAGCGTTATTGACCTTTGAGGTTAGACACAATGAGTCGATGTTAGTCAAAACTGGCTTTACGGTGACAAAGACACCATTATCAATATCTCAGTTTCAATGAGGTTGTGTTATAGGGCTATAAGAAGCTGTATGGTCTTTCTGCAGTACCGCAGGAAGACTTGACATCAATGTAGCTGTACATGATTTATGGCAGTAGTTTTCACAGGAATCTACGGTCACAAGAAGATCGGACTCCAAATGGCCATGTGGCACTGCCAAGAGGGATAAGACCATTGTGTACTGTGTATAGCTCTGATGCATCGTAGTGCATCAGCAGCTCGCTCCACAGTGACACAACAAACTGTTGTAAATAGGTTACTCCAGTGTCCATTCCAATAGCACCCAACCAATGGGGTGGAGGTCTGCGGTATTTTCTGATGAAAGCTGGTTCTGTCTCGGTGGTTGTGATGGCAGTGTGTGGCCTGCAACCAACTGAACTACAGGCTAGACACACTGGACCTAAACTGGAGTTATGGTCTGGAGTGCGAGTTCGTATGATAGCAGGTGCAATCTGGTATTTATCCCATGCACCCTGAATGCAAATCTGTATGTCAGTCGGGTATTCGAACAGTTGTGCTGCCATTAATGAACAACAATCAAGGGAGTGTTATCCAACAGAATAACGATCGCCCACATATATCTATTGTAACCCAACGTGGTCTACAGAATGTCGTCATGTTGCCTTGGTCTGATGGATCACTGAATCGCCAGATCTGTCTCTAATTGAGAATATGTGGGACGTCACAGGCCGATAACTCTAGTATCATCCACAACAGCATTAACCATCCCTGTGTTGACTGAGGAAGTGCCAACAGGCACGGAACTTCATTTCACAAATTGACATCCCGCACCTGTACAGCACAATGCACGGACGTTTGCATGCTTACTCTCAATATTTCGGCTGTTACACCTGTCATTAGTGTACTGGCAATTCACATTTGTAATGGCTTATGTCGTGCTTACATTTGTCTGTGAATTTACAATGTTAGTCAATTAAATATGTTATCTTGAAAATGTAGTCCCGAAATTTTGTTACCCTACATTAAGTATCTATTGGTGTTGCAATTTTATTTTCCGTCAGAATAGGGAAGTTGCATTTTTAGGTCGACATGCGATTCCTCAACGAGATTCAAGACAAAAGCTTATTTAGCAAAATCAGATGGGATGCATTTGAAACCAAATATTTGAAGGCGAGGAGCTGGCATCTCTGCCATATCGTGCATCTCATCGGTATATACAGAGGAACGTGTATCACCCTGCACTACCACACCAGCCGTCGTAATGAGTAGACCACTAGGACATTAAAACCTCATCCACCGTGGCGCTATGATTGGAATCCTCATCAGGTTCCTTTTTTACTTTTTAGATTTCCCTTTCCTCGTTGTCGTCGATTATAAACAGGGCATTACTTTGTCACATGACAGTGGGATATTGTGAACTGCATGTGTGTGCATCCACTACCCATGCAGCGCACAGCCATAATTGGTCATGTCACGTTCATGTAGGGCTGCTTCCCTGTGGACTACACAAACGATGAATACATCGATATGCTTTTTAGGTCGGGTGCATCCGATAACGAAGCTTCTGCTACTATTCTTGCGTATGCTGTGCAGTACCCTCGAAGAGAACTTTATTGACTGTTTCCTAGAAAAGTTGTTCTCATGACGTGATCTGTCACCCCTAGAGTTTTATCACAAGGATTTTCAAACACATTCGGGATTACTATACTTATAAATAATATATGCAAACCCGCCTCGTTACCAATTTATCTGTTAGTAGAAACCAATCAAAATCCCTGCAGTAATTCCCGATATTAGCCTTCACGTAAAGGCAGAACCAAACGGTGGGGAACTTTAGTTTAGTAATATGGTAGCTCTCAGCAATACTGTGATTTGTTTGGACGGCGTAGATGTTGCCGTAATCGCAGGGGACAAATTACAGCCTACCATACTGCAGCAATTCATTGATCACGTTTTCACTGTCATTTGTCCTTTTCCTTTACCTACTATTGAATTTCAGTTCATCATAATAAATTTTAATCACCTGAAGGATGTGAATCATTTCAGTAATCTCATCACACATGATCTCAAACTGTTCATCATCTGCAGTGATAGTAGGCATGTAAACTTTTACTACAATGCTGTGTGTGTATTATACCTATGACAATGCTGATGCCAATGCCATTTTAAAATACAGTTCGGTGTTGCTGTGCTACTTAATTGATTTTTTTCTAGTAAGTGACACAAGGTTGCTGAAGCGCACTATTTTCGCATAACAAATACTGGTGATCATATGTCAGACATCTGGAATTATAAACAAGTGCTTAAGAAAGAAAGAAACGCCCAACATACACACAGCCCGAAGGCCCAACAGTACAGATCGGCAGCCGTGTCATCCTCAGTGCTTAGGCGTCGCCGGATGTGGATACAGGGGGGCATGTGATGAGCACACCGCTCTCCTGGCCGTTGTCACTTTTCGTAACTGGTGCCGCCACTTCTCAGTCAAATTGCTCCTCAGCTTGGCTCACTAGCACAGCACTCGGCAGTGCTCAAATGGTTTAAATCATATCTCACTAGAAGAGTGCAGAAAGTTCAAATAAACAGTTCACATAATATGCATAAAACTGGTGATTTCTCAAACTGGGGAACAATCAAGAATGGGGTGGCGAAAGTTTTGGTCTTGGGTCCTCTGCTGTTCTTAATATATATTAACGACTTGCCATTCTATGTTCACGAAGATGCAAAGCTGGTGATTTTTGCCGATGATACAAGTATAGCTATCACACCCGACAGGCAAGAATTAACTGGTGAAATTGTAAACGATGTTTTTCAGAAAATCATTAAGTGGTTCTCTGCAAATGGGCTCTCATTAAACTTTAACAAAACACAGTATATAGAGTTCCACACAATAAATGGAATGACCCCATTCATAAATATTGACTTCGATCAGAAATCGATAGCTAAGGTAGAATATTCAAAATATCTAGGTGTATGCATTGATGAGGGGTTGAACTGGAAAAAACACACTGAGGATCTACTGAAACGTTTGAGTTCAGCTACTTATGCTGTTAGGGTCATTGCAAATTTTGGCGATATACATCTGAGTAAATTAGCTTACCACGCCTATTCTCATTCTCTGCTTCCGTATGGCATCATATTCTGGGGTAACTCATCATTGAGTAAAAGAGTGTTCATTGCACAAAAGCGTGTAACCAGAATAATTGCTGGAGCTCATCCAAGATCATCCTGCAGACACTTATTTAAAGAGCTAGAAATCTTCACCGTAGCCTCACAATATATACATTCACTTATGAAATTTGTTATTAACAATCCAAACGAATTCAAAAGTAATAGCAGTGTACATGGCTATAACACTAGGAGAAAGCATGATCTTCACTACTCAAGGTAAAATCTAACTTTGGCTAAGAAGGGGGTAAATTATGCTGCCACAAAAGTGTTTGGTCACTTACCTCATAGCACAAAATTCTGACAGATAGCCATATAACATCTGAAAGCAAATTAAAAGAATTTCTTAATGGAAACTCCTTCTACTCATTAGGTAAATTTCTGGATATAGTAAGTGGGTAATTTTCCAGCCACCACCAAATAAAAAAAATTAAAAATTATTGAGTGTCATGTAATATTTTGCTAATGTAATACCTTGTATAGACACCTTATATTAACCTGACACGTTCCACATCATTACGAAGTGTCGTATTCATGATCTATGGAACAAGTACTAATCTAATGTAATCTACCCAGACAGTGACCCATCCAAGCGCTAGCCAAGCCCGACGGCGCTGCAGCAAATTCAGTTTACGTGCAGCAAATTGCTATTAGTAGCTACAACGAGAGTGAAGACAAGGAGAACACCAGGAGTGATCAATTTTGTAAATGTGTTCTTATGAATGATTAGATGGGGATCCAGTATTTATGGTAATTCATCGACTCTAAGAAAACACGGGTAATGAAGCATGTGAAAGATAATATAAGATATGATATAACGTTCACACATCCGTTCTAGTGTGGCACCTTTATCACATACCGTATTTCTATCGTTGACGATCTGAATGAATGGGACAACATTACAACGTTGTTTACAAAGACTGTCGACTATTTGGAATACTAGTGTCATGTACCCGCGCCAAAAAGAGAGCAAAGCACAGCGTCTTAGTTCACGGAAACCAGACTGGCAGTACGGTTCAAATACTGTGCTATGAACCTTTTTTATTTCAGATGTATATTACAGGAATTAATTACATAGTATACGTGAAGAAATGTTTTTCAAAAACTATTTTCACTGCATTAACTTCATTATATTCAGAAAGTAAGAACCGGTAGGGGGTTACATGGTAACCATCATGAATATTCGAGAAAGCTTTGCACAGATGTATTGGGCAGTGTCTCGAGTAAGACCATCGATAGCGCCACCTCACTCTTTTCAGTCTGAGAGCACAGTGAGCACTTAAAGATGCCTAGAACAATAGTGTCTGGGTTCCCGACGTGAGATTTCGCCTGATTTCATGCATCCCATATGACGTAACTCTCATGCTTTTCTTTCTTCATGACAATTCTCAGCAGCACACTGCAGGGGCAACGAAGACGCTCCTATAACGTTTCCCACGGAAAGTATTTAATCGCCCATCACACAGGCCAGACTTGGTTCCCTCTGATTTTCATCTCTGCTCACATGAACCGCTATCTGTGAAGACAACATTTTGGCAGAGAATCGACCATCGAGCTGAAGACCAGCTTAGAGAACTGGCGGAAAGCAAAGGTGGCTGCCTTCTATGGCGAGGATATTAGATGGCTGGTACACTGTTACGACTAGTTTCTAAGTCGGAGTGTTGGCTGTATAGAGAAGTAGATGGAATGCATACGTACCTAAATGTTGCACGTAAAAATAAATTTGATCTCCAGAGTGGTTACCAATTGGCGACCGATCGGACCTTGTTCTCTAATTAGCCCTCGTAAATGTGTCACTACAGGACACTTTCTTCAAATGTACATTCCATTTGTGGTTGGTAGTTAAAGTTCTGAATATTTCGACAAGGTCGTCTTCTTGCGTGAATTTACCTCTTGTTTCTCCATCCGCGCCACGAACCATCACTGAATTCCCTGGCCCTGTAAACCACCAGCTGGCTTTCGTGACCAGCATCATTTGTTTGCAACGCATTGTCTGTTAAGTGTAGTGAGTATAGTAAGTATAGTGAATATAGTGGAATGGAAGAAGCAACCGTTTCTATTGGACAGCCTAAAATGGTTATCGGAAGTAATGTGATGTGCAGTCGAAGGGCAAACTCGTTAACACAATCTGAAATATCGAAAGGCTGTTTCATGATTTGCATGACATACGGTAATTAATGATATTCTGCACGATGTAACTGAAAAAATAATGCTATGGTAGGATACCGTGAAGGTGGTAGCTCGCTTGCTCGAATTACGATTAAGGTGTCGGTATAGAAGATGCACGTAAAATTTCAAAATCAATTTTTTCGGGCGCTGGGAGTCGTCGCATGAAATGCCACTAGCCAGGTACTCAGGACAGATGCCTGTATAACATGTGCAATTCAGTGGTTCGCCATCCTTTTCTAGTTACCGCCAGCAGTTACCTCTACAGATGTGAACACCAACTGGAAGTGCTTCCTTGACGCCGAGTCCCACTTTGTCACGCTGTATGGGAAGCGACCTTGATGGTGACGCTGTGCAAGTCCGACAAAGCAAACGCTCCTTGACGCTCGGTAATGTTCTATACAAAGTGAAGAAATGAATGCCGCACTTGAAGTCGGCATGAGACTCCTCATCCCAATTCAAGACAAAAGTGTATCTAGCGAAACGCAGTGCCATCATTAGGATTAACAGAAATGTGATTTAAAAAGCGACGCTCTGTCAGCGCTGTAACTGAGTGCAGCATGGCCAAGAACAGTTAGCATGTAATCTTCACTGTGTCAGAGCTGTCCCAGTAGCACAATGAGACAAAGCAATGCTGTGTGGAACGGCTATGCAGTCTCGCTTGGATTAGAATCACGTTCGCACTAAACATCAGCCGGTGTCCAATCTACACCAACAAAATGCGGTATCTCGTGTATTTCTTTTTGTTACTGTTACTTTTATTTGAACGTTAAGACATAACAAAAAGTTAATACCTACGTAAACGACACAAACAAAACCAGTAGACAATAACAGTGGATACAGTAACACCAACTATAACCAGTGAGGAATAAAAACAGCAATAGGTGAGTTACACTCGATTCACTTTACGCTACTCACAATATTTCCATTCTGTACTTTGACGTCCAGACTTATCTTCACAGAGGCAGCACGTATAGGTAAGAGCAACATTCACTTTAGAGAAGGTGTTCGAAACGACCGCCGTGCAAACACATCGCTACTCGCTTGATCATACGAGGTGTGGCTAGAAAAAAACCTGACTATTACTGGTGTAACAATAAAACGAATGCAATAAGGCATAAAGTCGCGTGGCCTGTCACGTGACTCTCGCTCTGCCTACTGCTCGAGTTTCATCTGCCTCCTGCACTCAGTCTGCCCGTGGCGTCTGTTTTAAGTAGTTGACGTTTTGTCTGTGCGTCGTAAAATGTTGAGTGTACAGAAAGAACAGCGTGTTAACATCAAATTTTGTTTCAAACTAGGAAAATCTGCAAGTGAAACGTTTGTAATGTTACAACAAGTGTACGGAGATGATTGTTTATCGCGAACACAAGTGTTTGAGTGGTTTAAACGATTTAAAGATGGCCGCGAAGACACCAGTGATGACACTCGCACTGACAGACCATTGTCAGCAAAAACTGATGCAAACATTGAAAAAATCGGTAAACTTGTTCGACAAGATCGCCGTTTAACAATCAGAGCAGCGTCTGAGTTAACAGGAGTTGACAAGGAAAGTGTTAGGCAGATTCTTCATGAAAGTTTCAACATGAACAAAGTGTGTTCAAAAATGGTTCCAAAGTGTCTCACAATTGAACAGAAGGAACGCCGAAGAATGATTTGTTCTGACATCCTGGAAAACATTGAAAGTGATCCCACCTTCATACAAAATCGATGCACTGGAAAACTCCTGGTTCTCCACGACAAAAAAAAAGCACGAATGTCAAAATCGAAATTCAAGGCAATGATGATTTTTTTTTTTTTTGACATTAAAGGGATTGTGCACATTGATTGGGTACCAGAGGGACAAACAGTGAATCAGCATTACTACATTAGCGTCCTGGCTACCCTACGTGAGCCAGTACGGAGAAAACGGAACGATTTGTGGAGAAAAAAGTCATGGATCCTTCACCAAGACAATGCCCCAGCTCACAGTGCGTTGTCAGTGAAGACGTTTCTGGCAAAACACAACATTCCCATCTTAGATCATCCACCCTACTCACCTGATTTGGCCCCCTGTGACTTTTTTCTTTTCCCTAAAGTCAAGTCAGCTTTGAAAGGGACTAGATTTGAGACTGTTGAAGCAGTAAAAGAAAAAGCGACGGAAGTAATGTATGGACTTACCGAAAATGATCTGCAGCATTGCTATGAACAGTGGAAAATTCGTATGGAGCGGTGTAGAGACCGAGGAGGAGAGTACATTGAAGGAGATAACATGAAATTGTAAATAATTGTAAATAAATGTTTTTTCCAGCATCAGTCCGGTTTTTTTCTAGGCGCACCTCGTACATCGTGGACCGTACACATCACACCAGCATCCACTATTGCCAAATGGCCTCTACGCTAGCTACTAGATCGTGTTCATCCATGTGTGGACTACTATAAACGTCTTCCTTTAAGTTGCCCTGTAAAGTGGAGGCCAGAACATTGGACCTCCACAACCAATCAGTTCCCCTGCAAACGCTTGATTTAAATGGTTAAGCACATTCATTCAAAATGTGGGGGTGGGGGGGGGGGGGGGATGGGGGTGCACCAACATACTAAACAATAACTGTGCCTGAACACGATGTAGAACGTTTTCTAATACATCAGGCAAAGTATTGCATGGAAACGTACAATATAGAGCTGCATTCAGCTATCCGGCAAGAGGTAAGCGCCCAAAACCACTCCTCCCACGATTCGATCCCATTGGCTTATGGCAAAGCTTGCCTGAAAGTCACATTCGCAGGTGACGTTTGGGTTGTGTTCCGACCAATATTGGCTGTTGTGAAGGTTTAAAATACCTTCGCGAGCGAAGCTAGATTCGTCAGTCCACGTCACATTGTTTATAAAATATTCGTAATCATCCACTTGGTACGAAAGCCACACACAAAACTAACTCATTCATCCACAGGTGTTCAGTTAATGTGTATTGATGCGGACGTAGTTGTTAATCGTGCAACAGTTCAGCAGTCAGTCTTTGAGATATCCAGAACTGCATTGCAGTATCACGGGTACTTTGACGAGGTGGCTTGCGAACGGTTTCAAGAATCGCATCTTCTGTTTGTGGACTACGTCTAGTTCTGGGAGGACGTCTGTTCCTAACTTGCGGATAACGATTACAGGTTTCCGAAAGATGTTGCTCCAGACGACGGAAAACATCCTTATCGAGCCGTCCTACTCCATATTGGCAAAGGGCACTCGTGTTACAGAGCCCGCTGATGCATGGCTCAGTAGGCGTGCACCATGGCGTCCGCAAGATCCCGTGCGACAGTTACAGGCGTCTGACACAAACCTGCAATTCCGCTGCCTACCTTAATACCCCAATGGGGTGGTATCGATATGTGATACAACACTTAAAGCACACCTTAACTTTTCCCGCGTTATTTGTTTATCATATGCAACTAGTAAGATTGATGAACTTTTCTAACATAGGAATAGCTTTGATTTTCAGTTAAGTACTGGTAAATGTAAATATGTGATAGAAAACTTGTTATACTCCTTGACTGATGTTTTATTTAAAAAATTATTAAAAAACCGTGTGATAGAAAACCTTTGTCTTCATCACTTTGAGAAACGATAAATTTTATTGTTTATGTAGTTGTAATGACAGTCATTCCGTCTGTGCACTATACTTGGATACAAAACGAAAGGAGGAAGAACAGAAAAGATGTACAATAATAGCCGTAGCTAAAACACTCTCGACCACACACCATGAGTGTACCTGCTGCCAGCTTCATCGATATTACGAGCCACCACTAAAATTTATGGTAGCACGAATATAACAGCTATTATCACGCGCATGATTAGAAGAGCCACACATCATTGCAATCAAATCGCCCCTCACTTGTTAGTACCACCTTGCATGTGTCTGTGATGTACTTTGTTTTCGAGCTGAACTGCTACTTCAGAATTAGGAAGATTGACTTCCGTCGCCGCCAGTGTGGCAAGCTGGTCTGCGCAAACACGCGCCGTGCGTCAGCCTAGGCCAGATTGTGGGGTGAGCTGTAGTTTCTGGAACAGCTGTAATGACGACGCACAGCGGCTGGCAGCGGCAGTAACGACCAGATGAGTCGCGCGCTCGAAATCCGGTTGCGGCGCCAACGTGGCCATTTGGCAGTCGGATATTTTACTGCGTTAGCTTCCGTGTCACCGCCAGACACCGATGCTCCCCTCCACAATATCAAGCTATTCACGACACATACTGTGTCTGTGTAACAGCTTCGCTCGGACAAATCCTCGCACAAGTCCCGTAAAATTTACAATATTACATGGGTGCCTAAGTTCACAACGTTCTGTTTTGAATATTTGTATTCCGGTTGCTAAAGGTTTATTTACCGATTGTCATTTTTTATTTGTTGAGTGTATGTATTGTTATTGCCGGCCGCGGTGGTCTCGCGGTTCTAGGAGCGCAGTCCGGAACCGTGCGACTACTACGGTCGCAGGTTCGAATCCTGCCTCGGGCATGGATGTGTGTGATGTCCTTAGGTTAGTTAGGTTTAAGTAGTTCTAAGTTCTAGGGGACTGATAACCACAGCAGTTGAGTCCCGTAGTGCTCAGAGCCATTTGAACCATTTTTTTGTATTGTTATTTTTTCATTTGGAGACAGTGAGTGGAGCTGTGGACGCTATAACGCATAGTATCAACTGGAGAAATCGAAACATTTCTGATACATTCTTCTGTTTCAATTCATTAGAGGGGTGACAGCAGCAGAAGCAGTCATAAACATTTGCGCCTTGTATGGGGATAACGCCATTGGGCAAACCACGGCTATGAGTGCGATTCAAGGAGGATCGTTTTGACGTTATTCGACGTTCAGGAGGGCCTTCGGGTTTTGATGAATATCTTTTAAACGCATTAATACGCAATGATTCACGTCTGCGCACTCGAGAAGACAGTTATGACGAACTGTGATCACTCCATCTTCGTGCGACATTTCCATGCAATGGGAAAGGTTCAAAAAACGAGTGTGTGGCTACAGCATTCTCTAAGGTATAATTTGTAAGTAGGCTGTTTAGGTTTTCTTATTGGTAACGCCACGTAGCGCTCTGTATGAAAATCACTGGCTGTGCTGTGTGCAGTCTGTGGCTGGTTGGCATTGTTGTGATACTCGCCATTGTAGCGTTGGGCAGTTGGCTGTTCACAGCGCGTAGCGTTGCGCAGTTGAAGGAGAGCCGCCAGCAGTGGTGGATGTGGGGAAGTGAGATGGCGGATTTTTGAGAGCGGATGATCTGGACGTGTGTCCATCAGAGACTTGCGGATACCGCTAGTCGTACCTAGCCAGCAACAAGGTTGAACCACCTGAAGATGTCGCGCAGTTGCTCCGAAGAAATATTGTGGAATTTGGACAACGTGATCCGTCGGCAAACCCGTGAAGACTATTTGCAACATCAGGATTCATGGTCACAAAGTAGATGATTTAAGGAATTCTGCTATCTAGGCAGTAAAATATTCAATGACGAACGGAGAAAGGAAAACATCAAAAGGAGATTAACACTGGCATAAAGGGCATTCCTAGGCAAGAGAAGTCTACTAGTTTCGAATATTGGCCTTAATTAGAGGAAGGAATTTCTGAGAATGTATGTTTTGAGCACAGCATCGTACAGTAGTGAAATACAGACTGTGGGAAAACCGGAACAGAAGAGAATCGAAGGATTTGAGATGTGGTGCTACGGATGGATGTTGAAAATTAGGTGAACTGACAAGGTAAGGAATGAGGAAGTTCTGTTCAGAATCAGAAATGAAAGGAATATGTGGAAAACACTGACCAGGAGAATGGACAGGATGACAGGAATTCTGTTAAGGCATCAGAGAATGACTTCCGTGGTACTAGAGGGAGCTGTAGAGGGCAAAAATTTTTGAGGAAGACACAGATTAGAATACATCCAACAAATAATTGAGGACGTAGATTGCAGTGCTACTCTGAGATGAAGACGTTGGCACGGGATGGGAGTTCTTGGTGTACCGCTTCAAAACTGTCAACAAAAAAAAAGTGTATCCTGAGGATATGTAGCCTGTGACTGAAACTTGTCATGATAGTCTCTCTATTGGTCGAAGATTACAGACTTGGGCCCCATTCTGTTCTCTGGGAGGGGACTGCCAAAGGAAGACAACTATGAGAAAAATATTGAATAACGAAAGTATAACGTCCTACGAGTCGCCTCGTGGAGTGTCAGAAGTTTGCACTTGATACGAATGTTCGAAAATGTGCAAAATTGAGTGCTAAAGCTCAATCTAGATAGAATCGCCGTAAGTGAAATGGAAAGCAGGTGAGTTTTTCTGGTCAGATGAGTATAAGACAATATTAACAATAGCAGAAAATGGTATAACGGGAGAAGCATTCGTAATGAATAGGAAGGTAGGGCAGAGAATAAGGTACTGTAAACAGTTCAGTGATGTGATTGTTCTCATCACAATCGACAGCAAGCCAACACCGACAACGTTAGTTCAGGAACACATTCCGACATCATAAGCCGAAGTGCAGGGACAGAGAATGTAAATGAGGATATTAAACGGGTACTTTAGGACGTAAAGGGAGATGAGAATCTAGTGGTCATGTGGCCCAGGAATACGGTGGGAGTGGAAGGATTAGAAAAAAAAATGTTCAAATGTGTGTGAAATCTTATGGGACTTAACTGCTGAGGTCATCAGTCCCTAAACGTACACACTACTTAACCTAAATTATCCTAAGGACAAACACACACACCCATGCCCGAGGGAGGACTTGAACCTCCGCCGGGACGAGCCGCACAGTCCATGACTCCAGCGCCTAAGACCGCTCGGCTAGTTCCGCGCGGTGAAGGATTAGAAGGAAGGATTACGGGAGAATAAGGAATTCGTATTAAGAATGTGAGAGGAGAAGACTGATTCAGCTATGTAATAAATTTCAGCTAGTAAAAGCGAATACTCCGTTCAACAATCAGAAGAGGAGGTGGAGTAGCTGGAAAGGCCGGGAGATAATCGGACATTTCAGTTAGATTACATCATGGTCAGACACAGGTTCCAAAATCAGATACGGGTTTGTAAGGCGTACCAAGGAGCAGATATAGACTCACATCACAATTTAGTAGTGATGAAGAGTAGGTTGAAGTTTAAGAGATGAGTCAGGAAGAATTAATTCGCAAAGAAGTGGGATACGCAAGTACTACGGAATAACGAGACACGCTTGAAAATCTGTGATACGGAATAGCCCAGTAGGCAGTTCAGTTGAAGAGGAATGGACGACTCTAAAACGGGGCATCACGAAAGTTGGAAAGAAAGACATAGGTGTAAAGAAAGAAACTGCGTAAAAACCATGAATAGCAGAAGAAATACTTCAGTTGGTCGATGAAAGAAGGAAGTACAAAAATGTTCAGTGAAATTCAGGATTAAAGAAATACAAGTCATTTCGGACTGAAATTAACGGGATGTGCACAGAAGCTATATGCGAAATGGCTGCATGAAAAATTTGAAGAGAGAGGAAAAGGAATTATTATTGGGATTTTGACTCAGTGTGTAAAAAGTCAAAACAACCTTTGGTGAAATTAAAAGCAAGGATCGTAACATAAAGAAGGCAATGGGAATTGCACTGGGAGAGGAGAGAGCAGATATTTGGAAGGAGTGTAAAGAAGGTCTCTGTGAGGGTAAGATTTGCCTCACTTAGAAGAGATAGGCAATCCAGTACTAGAAAAAGAACTTAGACGGGGTTAAGAATTTAAAAGCTTTAAGATCGAATAGGGCAGAAATTATAGATAATATTCCATTAGAATTTCTAAAATCATTGGAGGAAGTGGCAACAAAACGACAATTCACGTTGGTGTGAGGTAGGTATGAGTCCGGTGATAAACAATGACACTTTCGGAAATACTTCATCCACACAGTCCCGATGATTGCAAGAGCCGATAAGTGCGTCAGTTATTGCTCAGACAGCTTAACAGCTCATACATTCAAATTTCTGATAGGAATAACATACACAGGAATGAAAAAGGAAATTGAAGATGGGTTAGGTGACGTTATTTGGCTTTAAGAAAGGTAAAGGCATGAGGGACGCAATTCTGACGTTGCGGTTAATAAATGAAGCAAGACTAAAGAAAAATCAAGACACATTCATAGGATCTGTCGACCTGAAAAAAGTGTTCGGCAACATTAAATTGTGCAGGATATTGTAAATTCTGAGAAAAATAGAGATAAGGCATAGAGAAAAACAGGTAATATACTATATATTGAAAAGCAAAGAGATACCTATTATAGTGGAAGACCAAGAACGAAGTGCTCGAATTATAAAAGAGTGTAACACGGGATGTAGTCTTTCGTGGCAGTTGTTCAATCCATACGTCAAAGAAGCGATGACAGAAGTGGAAGTAAGGGTCAAGAATGGAATTGAAATTCGAGGTGAAAGAATATCAATGATAAGAGTCATTGCTGACATGGCTCCGTGAGTGAAAATTAACAGGAATTAGAGTATGTGGTGGACGGTACGTTGAGTTCAATGAAAACAAGGCACAGACTAAGACTAAATCGAAGAAAGTCAACAGTAATGAGAAGTAGTAGCATTAAGGGCAGCGAGAAATCAGGATTGATGTTCATGAGGTAGCTGAGGTTAAGGAAGTCTGCTACCTAGGCAGCAAAAGAACCGACGATAGACGAGCGAGGACGACATAAAAAGCAGACTAGCTCTGGCGAAAAGACCATTGCTGGCCAAGAGAAGTCCACTAGTATCAAACACAAGCCTTGATTTGAGGAAGAAATATCTGAGAAAGTACATTTGTAGCAGAGCACTGTATGGAAGAGAAATATGGACTGTTGGAAAACCGGAACAGAAGAGAATCGAAGTATTTGAGAAGTGGTACTACAGAGGAATATTGAAAATGAGATCGATCGATAAAGTAAGAAGTGCGGTGGTTATCCGTTGAATCAGCGAGGAAAGGAATATGTAGAAAACACTGACAAGAAGGGGCAGGACGTTAGAACATCTGTTAAGACATCAAGAAATTCCTTAGTATAGTAGAGGGTATGATCTGCAGAGGAAGACGGAGATTGGAATCCATTTAGCTGCGAAATTGAGAGTAAATCGTGGTAAACGGCATCAAACCAATCAGAAGACTGGTCACAAAGGAAAGAGGAGTTAGTAGAGGAGAGTGTATTGCTTTCTTACGCTTTTATAACGTCCGCGTCTAGCCTTAAAACTGGAATTGAGATCTTGGAGATAGACATGGCTTTTATGGACATGCATAAGGGCATGACAGCCTACCACTTTCTAGGACGTAAGAAGTAATGAATAATCACAACGTACACAAATGTTATATTCAAGGTATTAGAAATCTGTACTCACGTAATACTTGGCTTGAAGTTGGGAAGTTACCATCACAGAAAGTTAAGGTTAGCAAAGTAGTGAAGAAGGATGGCGCTTAGTGCCTACCTTCTTTAAAATATTTTTGAATTAAGCACTGAAAAGTCGGGAAAGGATGTGCAAATCATAGTAATGGGTGTAGGTGTTGGCATCCTGCTCTTATTAACATCCCTCGACTGTCAGGTCGTTTCTACTGTAGAAGAAGTATTGTCTTGTAAGAGAATGTATATTATGTATTATGAAAGCGTAAAAAAGAATACGAGCAATGTGGCATGAAAATATGATTCATAAAGACTAATTACTAGAATACTTCAAGCTTTGGATTCAGAAAAACGCTTGACACTCAATACAATAGATCGCGTACTTCCATCCTGACCATGTCAAACAATAAAAAAGAAAAAAACTTGTGTTGGTGGTACAGGAAGGAAACTTGTTATGAGTGATGGATCTAAAAAATAGATCTAAGTGTAGCGATCATATTAATATTTATGGACAACCATTTAGTACAAGATAAAGAGGTAAGGAGGAAAAATAGGACAGAATAGGAAAGGGAAAGGTGGCAATTAAGCAGCCTCACTCCAGTACTTAGAATAAAAGTACCTCAAAAAATTTGAGAACGAGGTTATACGAAACTGAAGCTGAGAGGATTTCTCTGAATGGTACTGAACTGTGGGAAGTCTCCAGGGCCAAAGAGAAGAAATTAAAGAAAACTGAAGTAGAGTCTTGGAGGCGAAATGTGAAGAACCAAGAAGAAAGAGAATAAGAAATGAAGTACTACGAGAACGATCTCTCCCTCTCTCTGTGTTGTTAGGTCTCGCCGCCACCGGTTACGTCTTTTTAATTGTTGCCATTTAGGCGAATTTTTGAAATCATAGCATCCACTTTATGTGTAATGCAATCTTGTTAAGGAATTGCAAAAATTATTCCGGACAAATAATGATTTCCCAAAAAAAGAAAAAATTATTTCAAGGTAAAACATGGTCATCAACCTACGGCAGATGTACTACTCGTATTTCACTTTAATATGTTGCAACAGAAAAAATCTGCTTTGTAATTTATTTAATAGTCTATGTTTTACGTTACACGCAAATAATCGGTAAGTGAAATCAAAGTAACACTAAGTATTATCAAAAATCATTGACAAGTTAAAAAACCTTTGAAACAGAAACTGTTGGCAACTATCACAAATTTTCGTTTAAGGACTACGAAACTTGTTCAGACGTTAAAGAAACTCCATTCATTTGCTAATAGCACATGTGACATTCGTCCGGTTTAAGTTACAAAATGGTGGACGGCTGATGAAGTATGTCTTACCCGTCCTTATGTTACGTAACTAGATTTACAAATACACAGATTTGTACCCACCATAAAACTCAGTAATTGAAGAACTGCAATATCCTCCAAACATCTTTAAAATATTATATGTACTCAGAAATACATACTGCATAATATTTACAAACGCTGTACAAAACAGAACCTCATGTCTCACAAGAACAAAAATAGCAGTGAAGGCCGGAAACTGGCACGGAGATTTCTAGTGCGCGTTCTTTCATTTGATTCTGAAATCATTCTCGAAACCTGGAAGAAAATCCAGTGAGGTTCTGGCCGTATGTGAAGTATGTTAGCGGCAAGAAACAATCAATGCCATCTCTGCGCGATGGAAATGGGGATACTATCGAAGACAGTGCTGCCAAAGCAGAGTTACTAAACACAGCCTTCAGAAATGCCTTCACAAAAGAAGACGAAGTAAATATTCCAGAATTAGAATCGGAAACAGCTTCCAACATGAGTAACGTGAAAGTAAATATCCTCAGAGTAGTGAAGCAACTTAAATCACTTAATAAAAGCAAGTCTTTTGGTGCAGACTGTATACCAATTAAGTTCCATTCGGAGTGTGCTGATGCATTAGCTCCATACTTAACAATCATATAGAACCGTTCACTCGACGAAAGATCCGTACCCAAAGACTGAAAAGTTGCACAGGTCACATCAATACTCAAGAAAGGTAGTAGGAGTAATATACTAAATTACAGGCCCATATCGTTAACGTCGATATGCAGCGGGATTTTGAAACATATTTTGTGTTCAAACATTATGAAAAATCTCGAAGAAAATGGTCTATCGACACGCAGTCAACATGGGTTTAGACAACATTGTTCCTGTGAAACACAACTAGCCCCTTGTTCACATGAAGCGTTGAGTGCTATTGACAAGGGATTTCAGATCGATTCAGTATTTCTGGATTTCCGCAAGGCTTTTGACACTGCACCACACATGCGGCTTGTAGTGAAATGGCGTGCTTATGGAATATCGCCTCAGTTATGTGACTGGATTTGTGATTTCCTGTCAGAGAGGTCACAGTTCTTAGTAACTGACGGAAAGTTGTCGAGTAAAACAGAAGTGATTTCTGGCGTCCCCAAAGCTAGTGTTATAGGCCCTTTGGTGTTCCTAATCTATATTAACGGTTTGGGCGACAATCTGAGCAGCCGTCTTAGGTTGTTTGCAGATGACGCTGCCGTTTATCGACTAATAAAGTCATCAGGAGATCAAAACAACTCGAAAAACGATTTGGAAAATATATTTGAATGGTGCGAAAATTGTCAGTTGACCCTAAATTACGAAAAGTATGAGGTCATCCACATGAGTTCTAAAATGAATTCGTTAAACTTTGGTTACACTATAAATCAGTCTAATCTAAAAGCCGTAAATTCAACTTAATACCTAGGAACTATAATTACGAGCAACATAAATTAAAAGTAACACACAGAAAATGTTTTTGGGAAGTATAACCAAAGACTGCGTTTTATTGGCAGGATACTGAGAAAATGTAACAGATCTACTAAGGTGACTGCCTACACTACGCTTGTCCGTCCTCTTTTAGAATACTGCTGCGCGGTGTGGGATCCTTACCAGATAGGACTGACGGAGTACATCGAAAAAGTTCAAAGAAGGGCAGCACGTTATGTATTATCGCGAAATATGGAAGACAGTGTAACAGAAATGATACAGGATTTGGGATGGACATCATTAAAAGAAAGGCGTCTTTCGTTGCCACTGAAACTTCTGACGAAATTCGAATCACTAATTTTCTCCTCAGAATGCGAAAATATTTTGTTGACACGGGGGCAGACACGATCACCACGATAAAATAAGGGAAATCAGAGCTTGTATGGAAAGATATAGGTGTTCGTTATTTCCGCGCGCTATACGAGATTGGGATAATAGAGAATTGTGAAGGTGGTTCGATGAACTCTCTGCCAGGCATTTAAATGTGATTAGCAGAGTATTCATGTAGATGTAGATTGAAACACCGACCAGGATACACAATGTGATTATAATTAAAGTTAAACTTTCAAACCGCTGTAGAAATAACACAACATCTCAGAATAACGTCAAATTTCAACGGAATATTATGGGAGAAGAGGGAAAACGTATGGCAGCATAAAAATAATTAGTTACCCATTGTAGCAATAGATGGCGCTGTAAGCATCATAATTTAATAGTTGGCGACTTCAAATTATAAATGAATCATACAACAATGCGTAAGGCTATACGTTTCACATTAAACTAACTGTACTATTCAGTGTGCATGGGTGTACACATTTAATACCATTATTAACGTAAGCCCATCTAAAGTGGCAAGGATGAAAAAGATTGGTTTTTAATTGGCCTGAGGCCAGAAACGGCATACGAAGCATCACTCACATAGATTTTTAATTGTTCTGAGGCCAAAACCCGCATAAAAAGTATAAATCACACCGGTTTTTAAGTGTCCCGTGACTAAAAACCAAATAAAATCCATCAATCAAAATAAATTCGGATTATTATGTTCCATGCGACTGGCACAAAACATGTTCAATTTGCTGTCCACCGTTTTCTTCAATAAGTTGAAATTGAGAAACAGCATATTCCACGATTGATCGAAGTGTTTTCGGGGTCACGTTCAGAATGTGTTAGGAAATGAGTACCTCCCATGCAGCTAAGTTTGCAGTAGGAACACTGAGGAGAACATCTTTCAGATAGCCCAACAGCCAGAAGTCACACGGATTAAGATCAGGTGATTGGGATGGCCAAACTCTAGCGAAATGACGGCTGATAATTCTAGCATTTCCGAAATGGCGCTTCAGCAGCTGCTTTACTGCATTTGCAATGTGCGGAGGTGCGCCTTCTTCCATAAAAATGATCCCATCCACACATCCACAGTGTTGGAGAGCTGGAATGACGTGGTTGCGGAAAAGACACTCATATCGCTTACCAGTGACAATACAGGTAATATGACGGGAGACACCTGTATCTCCGAAAAAAATATGGCCCTATGATAAATGATGCCGTAAACCCGCACCAAACACTGGCCTATTCAGAATGAAGTGGTACTGGTTGATTTGCATGTGAATCTCCGTTGCCTATATTCGACAGTCCTGTGTATTGACATATCTTGTCAGGTGGAAGTGGGCTTCGTCTGTTCACAAAATCTTCCGTGGCCAATCATTGTCCACTTACATGGGAGCAAGAAATTCTAAATCAGAGGTCTTTCTTGCTGGCAGAAAGTTAGTGGGTAATATGTTGGAAAGTACATAATATGCGTACGCCGTACCTTTATTAACGTACTATATTTAAGTATAACGTGGAAGGGCTTATACAACGCTGCCCTCACCCGCGCAATGAGTTCGGCAAAGCTCACCTCGCCAATTGTAGAGCGAATCTTAGCTTCGTAGGCGATCTGCTCTTTCTTAAACAAGTTGAGCTCCAGGAAGCGTTGTGCTACCGTATTGAACTGTGGCCTGAAAATCACAGACGTATAATTAACAATAATTTCCCTTAAGTACTATACCACTAAATAAACAGTCGCGGTGAAATATACTTGCACGTTTCCACCTCCAACAATAAAAACGACGCTCTGAAAAACTGAGTTGTCCAAACAAAACATGATAACAGTCTAGAAAGACAATGCCAAGGAAACATGGAATGGCTCGGCAAAGTTCAGAGAAAACCTCTTTCATCCTTTAGTTTACACACTTCGTTTAACAAGGACCAAGATCTCCAGTTAACAAATTTCCCAGTATTTTAAGGAGTATAATTTAAATAAAAACACACAGAAACATATACGTAACAGAGTTTTCGGACTCGGACGAAGAGGAGAAAATGGCAGAATTCTTAAACTGCTGGTTTGTTCAGTATTTCTAATTCAAGCTGTAGCAGCCTAGTCAAGGGCGCCTTGTCACGGTTCGTACGGCTCACCCCTCGGAGCTTCGAGTCCTCCCTCGGACATGTGTGTGTGTGTGTGTGTTGTGCTTAGCATAAGTTAGTTTAAGTTAGAGTAAGTATCGTGTAAGCTTAAGGTCCGATGGCTTCAGCAGTTTGCTCCCATAAGTAGTTGCCATAAATGTCCAAATTTTCAAGCTCTAGGAGGAGTGCACAGACGGGCTCTACAGTCAAAGTAGCTCGTGTCGGCATCGTGCTCCTGCCGCAGATACTTCAGTTACAGATTCGGGGGCCCGCGAGATTCTCAGCCAAAGCAGTCGGTATCTCCCTCGGGGTCGGCGCCACTGGTGAACGTGGGGACGATGCAGACAGACTTGACGCTGATTTCTTCTCGGCGCCCGCAGCATCAGCCGTCAGAATCGGGCCACGGTCGCCCGCCCGTCAGTCATAACGACCCCAGCAACCTACAGGACGAAGCGACGGCGACTGCAACTACAGAAACTCTCCATCTGCCCTAGGTGTGTGTCCTATTCCCGGTATCCTGGCGTGTGGCATCAGCCGCAACCTTAGTTCCTCCTCTATCACCGACACGTGTGGCCAAGCATTTACTCTGCCATCGTTACGCGCACTACTCGACCCCAGTGAGGTGGTTTGGGTTTGATGGTGGGAGGAGGGTAGGAGGGGGTTGGGAGAGGATTGTGGTATCATTAAACAGTCGATACCACATAAGGATCATCATCATTCAAGATTCCAAAGTTGGCAGCACAAGTGCAGTGTCGTCTAGCTACTATCCATTTACGCCTGAGTTACCCTTAAGTTCCCATGCGCATTCCTGAACAGACGTGTGGTTTGTATACATGTCTGCCACTCTGAAACGCATTTCTCGGTGTCGATGCTAAGCGCCGTATCATTTGTGTCAACATTTGCCACACCACTACGTCGACTGTATCGAACATGATGACAGGATGGTTTGCTCTTCTCCACCTAGATCTCCGTATGTGTCACACATGAATTTCGGTTTTAAGTGCTTATGTGAAGAACGTTTGATAGGATTCCATTCCTGAAATAGTGTGCTGAACGTGAAATAGGCGTTTCTAATGCACTCACTCCACATTTGCCTCTGATTCTAATGCGTGAAGTGGATTATAGGTTACATGTTCTTTACGCGAACAAGGAGAATCATATAGAACACTCATAAACCATCTAATAAATTTTGAAGTCGGTTTTACATCTCCGTTACTCTCATTTAATGGATGTATTAAATAATTTTAGCCACATACACCTGCTACATCTTCTATTTTTCCCTTGAATGCATCATATGACCTATAGTGTAGAGCAGAAGGTGCCTAGTTCCTTCTCTACGAAGTAGTTAAGACGTATGACGATTTCATTACATCCATTTGAGACTTATAAGTAACGAAAGTTACAGCGCTGGTGCAGTTATCAAGGATATCGTCTAATTTCCTGTGAGCTTTTAACACCACGTCTACATTCGAGAGAGGGATATGTATTTATCGTCATCAAAAATCAAAGCTGCCTCAAAGTATTGCAGAAGGAGGTGTAACTCTCCTATGACACTGTTATAAAGAGAATGAATATTGTAGACGCTTACCATTGCTTTGTTATAGTTTCCCTGCTGTTTCCTAAGTGTGGCTTGTCATTAACACGTCCGTTAGTAGATCTCTGTGGTCCTTTCAAATTTAAAGATCCAAATATGATACTTAGGAAAGAAATAAGAAGTGAACTGCAAATAGTAAAACAGTTAATATACCGTGGACGAATTTTCAGATTGTCTGGCCAACGCACATGACATCTCAGCCTAGGTATTACATAGACAGACTGAGTTGTACTAGAGGTGAACTTTTAACATACACAGTACACAGATTCATTTGTAACTGAATTGAAACTATTTGTCTGAATGAAATAATGTATTTGGAAAGGAACGAAATTATTGCTGTGGTTTTGCCACAAATGTTGGAGATTGTTCCATGTTTTGTGGTTCGAAAATTCTACCATTTTCTCCGTAGACGGACATGTGCTAGAGGCGTTGGCCATTGCACCTGGTTTGCTAGTTTCCTCCTGAGCTATGCTCCCCTCTACAAGCGGTGCAGAGGATCCTTGGCCAGGACGTCGTCTAATCGGCTCCTGGAGATGTTGGTAGCTCACTACTGAGTTTGTAGCACCTCTGGGGCGGCTTTCAGTTCAAGTTAACAGACTCGTAGGGGTATCGCCACCGAATTTGTGGTTAGATACGTTTCACTACGGGCACCATTAGTGCTGGTAACGTATTGGAGGACCGTTCGTGAGGCTTTGAATGACACCACATTCGCGTTGAAAAAACTATTCAAATCGAATTAATTGAAGATGAGAAAGTAATTAAGTAGAATGTAGTTGAATGTGAAGTCACTGTTATGACGTATCAGGAATGTTCCTTAAACTTGTATGGGAATCTGTGGATAAAATATGTCATTGCAATCGAGGATTTGAGAAATTTTGAAGCAGCAGTGTTCGAAATACTCTGTTAAAGCAATTAGAATAACCGTAAGAGAAATCGTTGACAGATGTGAGGTATACAGAAGCATGTAGACATAATTTGCACGTTTATATTCGTAGGCAAACGTACGCAAGTTCAGTAAACGGTACGAAGTATGCATGTTGTACGCTTTGCAAATTATTTCCAGTTAACTGTTGCAGAGTACTGTTTGTCTGTACTTTTTCATCATGCCTCACAAATTTTTAAATACATATTACGCCAGTAAATTTCTTTTTCCCCAACTGCGACCTGCATTCACAACAGAAAATAATTCTATGTATGTATTAAAGACATAGGTAAGATAGTATCTTGAAACAATTAATTTAAAGAGTAATGGAGAACAAACTTTATTGATAGAGAAAGAGCAGATAGATAGATAGATAGACAGATAGAGAGAGAGAGAGAGAGAGACAGAGAGAGAGAAAGAGTGTCTCCAACTTGATAACTGGTTTAACATTTCAATTTTTTTTTTCAAAAATGATTTCGGTTTTAGTGTATTAAGCATAGGAGCCGACTCTCTTTCCATTTTTCTTTTCATTTTTATAGAATGTGCGTTAGTTACGAAACTATAAGTAACTTCAAAGAAAATCTATTCAACATCACCATAGTAGCATAATGGTGCGACCCACAATGTCATTGTCCTTGCACCGTTGAACAGTCTCCTGCACAGACTGTCTAGCCTCTTCAACAGTTTTCCGCACGCATTTCACAACGAGGTATCTGTCGCAGTATTTCACAATTGTCTTTAAGGCTAACACACCTTTCGCAGCTTAGGAATTAAAGTTTCTTAATGAAATACGTACTATTCGGTGCCGGCTTTACTGCTTTTCAGGGCCTGCGGGAATCAAACACAGATACAGTATTATCAGTAGTGAGTCACAAATTAACAACTCTTCATACACATCACAACACTGAAATCCAAAGTAGAGATAGTTAACATCGACGAGAGCCTTTTTTAGTCATAACAAGCGGAACTTCGTTTTATTTAGTGTCTATTCGGTTAATGGGTGTTTCGAAAGGTAATCATAATAAAGTAGAATATAGAAACTCGCCTTGTAAAGTTATCGTTATGAGACGCATTTACACGAAGGAACTTTCAAAGCTCTGACGTAACTTACTTTCATCTCTGTACTGGCATCCCTTTTCTTATCTTAATGTAGTATAGTAATACTATTTCGCTGCTGATAATTCTTATTATCATATTCATTCTATAAATGTGCATCAGCTTCATTAATATTATATCCGTCAAGTTGTATAGCTTTTACTTTGTCCCTCGAAAGAAAGGAACCTTCGCTAAATATTAATATGCAGTCAACGATTAAACAATGCACTTTCCTCTTTACTGTCAGAACAACATCCTCAGCACCGTTCAGAAGTGAAGAGTGAAGGAGGAAAACATTTATATGTAGAATTTAAACGATAATTTTATAAACTATGCACCGTTAAGAAATACGACTTTGGCTAGTGCTTCATTAACCTGAAGAACGCAGATACTGGTACGTGATGTGTACAACTATCGAGGCACCCGACTGCTCACAAAATTATATAACTAGCACAGAGTACCACCGACAAGCGTTGCTTGTTGTACGAAGTAAAAATATCGGATAAATTCTAGTGTCCGATACCACCCGTCGCCTTTGACCAATGACGTCATACGGAAGGCAAAGATGCTGCAATGGACAATCTATGAATGGAACGGATTATACTCGTAAGCAAACGAATGTACCATGCCATAAAATAATACATTTAACGTGACTATTATTTACGCACGAATTTCACTTAATCGAGTTGAAGATGACTGAAATAAATCCGAACACGAGAGCAATTACGAGTGCCTATATTATATTTTCCACACGTACTGCAAAAACGATGTAAATAATGAACCGTCGAATAGTTGGAATCGGTAACTAGAAGCGACCACTGTAGGAGGTCATTTCTAGTTACCGATTCCAATATTACTCTTTGTTGCGCAAAAATCTTATAACGTATCAGAAACGTGCTTAAAAAATGATCTTGTTAGTGAACTACAGAATACGACTAGACTTTCAAAAAATGAAAACCTTTACACACAGTACTGTACACGCAAAGAAATAAAACGTAAAAAAGACCAAACCTTGCAACCGATAATTATAATAAACGAAAGTCACACAATCTACAGTAGCTCCAAATAACACTCAGTAAAATCGATATACCAGGAGTGACAGTAAAAATAAGACAAGTGTAGCAGAAACATCGAAAAGGAAAACATAAAAAGAAACTTAGCGCATATAAACTTCAAAAGGAGTCAAAGGTCGAGACTGACAAGACGGAAATAAGGGCATACCAAAACATAATAATGCTTGAACGTCAAACTGTAACGAAAGAGTCAAAATCCAGAATAACTAGTGAAAAAAAAAATAAGAACCACAAACTGCCAGGCACGAATGAGGCACCATTCAAATCAGTTCTTCCCTACTACCCGCCCTCAATCGGACGCAAAGTTTTAAAATAATAAAAAAATGAAACCATGAGTCAATCACATAAACTCTCCGCCAAAGACACAGCAATACCCCTTGGCCCACCATTGTAACCAGAAAATATTGAAATGACAGAGAAACCAATCTCCAGAGAAACCACTTGTGCACTCGCACAATACAGAAACATAAAGAAACGCAACGTTAAACAAAAAAGTTTCAGACTCACCAACACCTAAGTAACAAAACGAGGCTTGTACATTTTGCTGATTACTTTCATAAATGCAAGAATTAAACAATAACCTTTAGGAATACTCTTCCTCCAACAGTATTCATGTAAATTCCATTACAAAACTTAAATCCTTCTCTTTTCCTGCCCTACAACAGATTTTACAGCCCCCCCACCCCCCAAATACCCCTCCGTAGTATTAGTACATGCCCCCGTCTTATAATCTTTAAACTGAATACTGTGATTCACTACCAAATGATGATAGCCCCTTTCACCCAACCCCTTGTACGAGGCAAACCCATCCGACATGACTCTAGAACCTTCTTCCAAATAGTCTTCTATTAAAGATGTCAAAACTTCCTTTGTCCGATTTGGTACAATCCTAAATACAACCATCAGCACACTCTCCTCCAGAAACTACTACTCCATAAACCCAAAGTCCAACAACCTCGTGCCCCCTTTCGTACTTTCTCTTTTCAAAATAGGACTCATCTACTTCAACTATAATCCCTCCCCCCCCCCCCCCCCAGTGACCCCCTATACTTTATAAATTCCCTGCAGACCTCTCTATGAAACGATACACAGTCGACTACAGTGCCACACGAAACCCCTGCTTCATGCATGACAGATTTGCAAGAGGAATCATAACAAAAATACTAGGTTAGCATGGACAAATGCTTCTAAATTCAACCCAGATCTTTCGAACCACGTCCCCCTGCGTATGGATCTCCATATGTTATTTTTTCTACACCTCCACATGTATTCGTCGGAAGTTCGTGATAACGCAACCTTCGTCAAAACCATGTAATTTCCACAGACACTGCACTTGCAAAATTCAGCAATGACGCCCAATAATAGCAAAATTTTTCTGAAGCAGAATTTTCGCAGTAAAAACAACTGACTCACCTATAAATAACAGCGTGAGAAATCAAGACCTTATAAATCACGACTACTTTCATTAACAAAAGATGCCGAAAACAAATTACGAGATAAAAACCAACATTCTACATTGAATTTTTAATATACGCGCATAACGAGGAAATCCAGAGAAATCATTTAACGTTCATCGACAGCAATCTGCGGCACAAACAAAATAACATCACACATTATGTCATTGGTCAAAGCCGATGGGTGGTATCGGGCACTAGAATTGACCCACGACTTTGGCTAGTGCTTCATTAACCTGAAGAACGCAGATACTGGTACGTGATGTGTACAACTATCGAGGCACCCGACTGCTCACAAAATTATATAACTAGCACAGAGTGCCACCGACAAGCGTTGCTCGTTCTACGAAGTAAAAATATCATTGCTGCTACTACAACCTGCTGTCCAATAGTCGAAGTAGAAAATAAAGAAATAGCTGAAGGGACTTGAACGATAGAGATTTTCATAGTACCTTTAATTTCCGCTGAATACGCTCCTTGATTATCATTAGGAGACATTCTTCATTTTCACCATTTGCACCTCTGTCTTGATAAGCGCCTTCTCCTTGGGAAGCGTCGTTCTGCCTCGGTTTCGTTTCTAAAGAAATGCTGAACCGAACTGAGTGCTCCGAAAGAGACACTTCAGCACCTTTCAGCTGATAGATTCTCACGATGTGCAGTAAAACTCCTGAAACGCACCCAAGTCCAACTAGTACAAGCGTTCTATCCATCATCATCATCTTCGTAGGTTTCTACACAAACGTCTAATGGCGGTTGTTTCTAGGAGACGGACCAGCCTCTGTTGGCAGAAATTCATTTGTTTATTCTTCCGCTTCACAGTACTGCTCCGAAGATTATATAACATCGGCTGAAGCTGCTACTTTGAAACAATCAGCAGCTGTCTCATCCAACTGCTACAACTTCATTCGAAAAACTTAAAAACAATACTTACGAGTTGGGCATATTCCTTCTGCGATGCGTAAACTGAGTATTTTAAATGTGACTGTAAGTCGAATGTGTGATGAGTGTTTGAAGCACCGCATCCTAATGATGATACTTTCAGTGACGAGGAAAAATAAGTGAGAGGATGATATCCAGCCACATCAAGGAGTCTGATTCTTATGAAAGACAATAGTCTTTCCGCAGAACTGAATTCTCCCACCCAGTGAACAGACACTACAGGACTATCAGATGCTACCGTGACGTTAAACCCCAGTTTTATACTTCAGTCAAGAACGTACTGCGAAGTCTCCTCCCCTTGCTGGAATGATAGTGCCAGTGAAAATGTGATCCAGAGTTATATACTTGTAACTTCGCGGCGTTAGCTGCATTGTTGAAACAGCTGTTGGTGACCCCTCGTAACATACAAAGCTTGTGGCAACAGTCTACGGAACGGAACTGTATCGTTATGAAGATATTATCTGTTCTTTCGGACATGGCCGAAAGAACAGATGCCATCTTCATACAGTTAAGGCTAACCGGCCAATGACCTTCTTCTTCTGTGCTGGATGCACACGCATTGCCCGAACTCTTACGGGTATCGGTAAGATTGTCTGCGCGGGTAATGAGTGTAATGAGCAGGGGCACTACGAATGTAGCGTGTGGACATTAAGTTGGGAATGTGGGTCTCACGGGGAGCGTGCAAGGGATAAATCCCTGCAGTCGCAGTAGCTTCTGTGCCCTCGCTGGCTCAGCTGGATAGAGCGTCTGTTCTGTAAGCAGAAGATCACGGGATCGAGTCCCGGTCGGGGCACACATTTTCATCTGTCCCCGTGGATGTATATCAACATCTGTCGGCGGCTTCGGGTTTTGATTTAATTATCATTTCTCATTGTATCGTGGAGGATTTGTATTAAAATACAATGGGTTGTACGCTGATATTAGTTTTTGTTTTAGCTGTCATTAAACTACAAGCTCTAAAGTGAGTGTTTAATTAATAAAAGTGATGTCCTTTGATTCTACTAATGTTCGAGACCAAACTACTCTGCGTCTGTGCTAAATCATTTGTTTGGGAGAAAAGATCGTCTGCTTCCGTTTCTGGTGTTGTGATGGCACATCCCTACGTAAGAGTAATGCGCTGGCCAATGTAATAACATTTTTGTTTCGTCTTCTGTTTGATAATTAAATTGCGCGGGAAGTTGTGTGCAATGATTTCAGTCGTATTATGGATGTACCACTAGCAGCATCAGATTTCACAGTTTTGCAGGCTATTTCGTTAGCGATTTATATCGTCATATTATATGACACACGAACATTTGGCCGGTTTTTACTTACATTTGCCAGTACCAATAATCAGATAAATGTGAATAGGATTACCGATTGACGTTTGTGTATGTACTTAATTCTATATATAGTCGGTTCGTTTGTAGGATTTGATAAGTCAGTTGGCGAGTATCAAGATATGTGACACAGATGGGCGTATCTTTTTACTGCATTGACTTAGAAGCGGCATCTTATTACTCCGAAACGGGAACGGAAAGTTTAGTATTAGACGCAAATTTCAATGTGATACTTGTACGTCTTCCAGAGAGAAAGAGTCTTAACAAACGGACAGACAGAAACACGGACAAAAAATGCAAAAAGAAGTGAAAGTGCCTAATTTGTTGATTCTAGGTCAACGGAAATACTCTTTAGCCCTTGACGGGTGAGGTTGTAACTGGCAAATTATGCACATAAATATCGGTATCTTTTGATTGCATTGACTTATAAGCTTACATTTTGCACAGCGAATTATATCTGGGCGTTCCTGACAAAGAGAATCTACACAGACAGACATGTACATCGACGAGTCTATTCCTCATGAAGGACAATATTCGTGCAGCTGAACTGAATCAAAACGATCACCCCACAACGGCACCGGTTTCGCCGACTGAGGTACCGAGCTCTGAAACGAGCCCTGTCAGGGATTTGAATTACCCACCATCGTACACCGGAGCCAGTGACATTACGGGGTGTGCGGATTTCCACACAAATGAGTAGAACACTTCATTTCAGTGTAGTAGAAGAATCAAAAGCTTTTTGACACCCAACATAAAGACGGACACACTAGAAACACGCAAGAAAACAGCATCGCGGAGTTTGCAGCATTGTGTGAGAAGTACAGGCACTTCGTGATGAGGGGTCAAGAGTAGTAAGAAGTAATTAAAATTCGGCAGCTGCAGCACAAGGCATTCGTAGCTCAGTGGCATAATCAGCGATGAAGCAGGTAATTTCCTGGTGACAACGTACGTTCGCATCAGGCGTAATCCAATAATTTTCGTGTTACTCCGTTAAGCTGATTAATTCCGGTACAATGGACTTCGACTTTAGAAATTGTCTGCAGTCTGCGAGGAGGGCGAGATGGGTAATAAGCCCCTCATTTCCTAACACGTCGACCCACACAGCTAGGCTGAAGGTCCAGATGTCTCCACGGTTTATGGGCGCGCTTGTCTGGCCAGTTTCCTCGCATGGCCCATTTAGTCTCTGAACATACGGGACAGTGACAGACTCTTCTGGTATTCGCAACTGCAGCTGCTCAGGTCCACGTCCGACTTTCAAGAAATCAAAGATTAGGTTTCCTTACATCGCTTAAGGCAAACGCGCTTGACTGTACTCGGTGCCACTTCGAATTCTACGACGACCTTTGATTACCCATGAGCGATTCATCTGGTTTGGGCAGTCATGATCTCCTCCATACCCCTGGTGCGATGCAGGACTCGTAAGGCACCTGAGTGTTGAACAGGGAGGTGGACTCCAAGATGACCTGTACCAGGATTTCTCGTTGAGATCCGGTATCGACAGCACTCTGCGATGTGGTGTTGTCGGAAGAGAGTTTATCCATCTGCACATGGTAGGCAGCGAGCAGCATGGAGTCCATCAGGTGCAGCCCATCATCTTGAGTGTATCTTCCGATAGTACATAGACTGTGATGGAGCATACAGGAATAGATTCATTATATTATCACAATCATGGAATCGAGTACTATTTTGTGAATGCCATCGATCAATTCATGGTAAGACCTAGAGTATTAAAGGTACCTATCGTGAGGCTATGACCGAATGTGTCCGTATTTTGCTATATTCACTTAACAGGCCCTGAAATTCTGTGTCTTGTGAAAGAGGTACTATTTCTTGCAACATTTCTAGCGAAGTGCTTGTCTCGCTTCCTTCGGATTTCTGTCGCAGTCTCACAGCCTATCACACCCTGAACAACAGCTCACTCCCATTCAGAAGTGGAGAATCTGACCTCGACTACCATTTTCACCACCTAACGCAGCATCTGACGCCGCAGGGAGTCTGTTGTAACTTCAATTAGTAAGGAGTTCACAGTTTGCTACTAATACTGCTGCGAGGTGAAGTATGTCATTGCTGCCGGTAGTTATGCAAACAGAAAGTCATAAAGTATTCGCTACTTATTAGTATTGGCTGCCTGGTATTGTCAAACATTCAGATCGAAAAAGGGTGCAGATTGTAGTGACTTATTTTTTTTCCGTCAGGTTAGTGCGAACTTCATAGCTCCGCCACACACCGTCAGGTGTTGGATGTAGACCGCCATCCCGACAACCTAAAATTATGAGCTTTTCTTTGTGATTTATTTATTATCATTACAACATGACATCTTTACAACAATACATGAACAGAAATGTAATTGTGAGTAGCAGGAATCGAAATCCTTTAAAGAAAACAGAATTAAAAGCAAAAACGATTGAAAAGTGTGAAACATTGTTCACAGAGTGCTTTTGGTAACAATCCTTAAAGAAATGTGAATGAGTTGTGAAATTTAAACAAATTGAAATAAGTGTATCATGTAATTAAGTAAAGGAAAATTCTAATGAAAAATGGGAAACAAAATGGATACTTCTTGCGAAGGTATTCACTGTAACTGAAACATCCTCTGGTAACCATGCAATAACGCAACTAATAAGCTGTTGGCAAAATGTTCACTGTACTTCGGTGAACGTTGCAGTCTCACAGCCCATCACACCCTGACCTTCCCACAGGTAGGCCATGTACTGCACGGCGTGACTCTACTATAACTCAAAAATAGCGTAGGCAGTGTGTCCCACTAGCCATGCCACGGCGTTGCTCTTCGTTCTTTAATGCAGTTCAACCTCAGGAAAGAGAATCCACATGTTTCACAAAGTAGTGAAGTGTACCAAGCACAGATTATATCAGTAGAACGGGTATTGATGCTAACTGGAACAGAAAAACAAACACTTTCGCACGAACTCTGATGTACATGTTGACAGTTATATAATAGAATTGCAAATTCTTACTGCGAGAAAGAGTTCTATGGTCCTAAAATAGATGATACGCTATGAAGTTCTATTAATTATTTTTCTGAGGGAACAATGACACTATTCTTCTGCTTTTGCCGACATTTAATTGTTAGTTTGTCAAAAATCTCTCACGTGAAGCTGATGCGCTGAAGAAATGTATGGTGCACGAATTGTGAAATTTTAAAATTTCAGCGCTGCTGCGTCGAGGCAGTAGAAACGGGACCATCTGGTGTGCTAGTCACGTAAAGCACTGTCCGGAAATGTTGGCATTACCCCGAAACACTCTGGGTAGATATAGTTTTCCAATACTGGTCATCTGCAGAGTGCAAGGAGTATATAACACAGTGTGACCGAAACTGTAGCAGTATTTTGTAAATAGGGCACGTACGTGCTACCAAGAAATGCGAACGTTGCAAATTTAACCGGGTCTAGCGATCTGTGTGTGGAACAGTGCAAGCTAGGAACAGCTGAATGAACAAGAGATAGGAAGCAAACTTATCCGTCCCTCTATGGTAGGATTATGCCACAAGCATAAGACTATAAAATATCACTCAGGCCATTGATGCCAGATAACGGATATCTGGTGTCAGCTACTGCAACCAAGAGCACAACATGAGGATCAAGAATAGAGAGGAGGGAGCGCAGCTGGTAAGACTAGAAATGATCTGGGCGAGCCGCGAGGGTATATTATCACGACCGTATATTACATCGTATTTAGTGGTTGATTTTTGCTTTACAAATGTGCCTATTTTTGTTAAAGATGTTATGGTACATTATAGTTAGGGGAAGAAACTATAAAAAAATTTACACTCACTCACAACGGCACAGGCGAATTCAAATCATACAAGGGGCATAGGCGCAATCAGGAAGCAAGCCATTAGGCCGCAAGTTGGTCAGGCCGATGACACTGTCTGCCGAGAAGTGATACGTATTCAGTAGAAAGAACACTGCGAGAGTAAAGTTGAGACTTTTCGTTTTTCTAACACATTCGTTAGCCCGTAAGATACTTTATAAGAAACTCTATCACTTTTATAAGATCACATATCGAGGGACCAGCACTGCAGTTCACAGCTTGTTATGTGACTATAGCAGAATAAGGAGGACACATTCGATTAAGGAGGACACATTCGGTCGTAGCCTCACGCTAGCTCCCTTTAAATGCTCTAGCTCTCCAGGCCTAGTCATGCTTTGATCGTTGGGATCGATGGCATTTTCAGCAATAATAGTACTCGATTCTATGATTATGATTATGTAGTGGGTCTATCTGCTATGTGTTCGAGCACAAGCTGTGAACTAGCCGAAGACATAATCAAGATGCCGCTCGGGATTGGCCGAACGGTCTAGTCGCTGCAGTCAGGGACTGTGCAGCTGAACCCGGCGGAGGTTCGAGTCCTCCCTCGGGCTATGGGTGTGTGTGTTTGTCCTTAGGATGCTTTAGGTTAAGTAGTGTGTAAGCTTAGGGACTGATGACCTTAGCAGTTAAGTCCCATAAGATTTCGCACACATTTGAAAATTTTTTTTATAATCAAGATTATGGTCTTCACCTGCTGAACTTCATGCTGTTCGCCGCATACTGATGTATAAACTGACTGTCTTCCCACGTCGCAGAGTGCTTCAACGAGAAAGACAGCGACAGACCCTCTTTGAGTCCACATTCCTGTTCAACACTCACAAGTCAGGTGCCTTACGAGGGCTGCACCCTACCAGTGGTGGGCGCTAAGGACCACTGCAGTTGTGCGCCCTAAAACCACAAAAAAAAAAAAAAAATTACCAGGGGTAGGGAGGAGATCAACCGACCTCACAAGAATCGAGACCAGATACATCGCGGATGAGTGATCAAAGGTCGTTGTAGAATTCAGAGTGGGACTGAGTGCACTCCACCAGCCATCAAGATGCTTCGGCGCCCTATCGCCAACAGTCCACTGTGGTGGCAGGGTCGCAGACATCACAGTGGCGCGCGATCGCTGTCGGACGTCAGCCACAACTGACGAGCAACAGCCGAGACTGATGCGGAAGAACGACATTGTGAACATTGTGAAACACTGTGAATAAATATCCGAAATCTCATAACATTTTGCAAGCGTAGTTCACGCTTCACATTGTCCCAACAGCTGTCGTGATTTCACGCAAAAGTATCTCCCCTCGTCCTTCTGTAAGGGATATAATGGAAGGTTGTGTGATTGTTTGGACATCATCTTGGTTAGAGATCACCTACTCTTTATGAAGAGGTGTCAGCACGATGGATCACTACGATTCTTTTGTCAGGAAAGTATCCACTTAATTTTTAGCTATGGTTGCACGCTTGTAAACAGTCGCTACCCGAATCCACATCAAATAAAACAAAGCTGGGTTTGATCTGATTAAAAAGGATCTCGTCCGTGGTAACAAAGAAGGAAAAGTGTTCAGATTATCTTTGGCGCGTATCAGATAGTCACGTTGTTGTTATTTTTAACACTCATTTACTCCTATTTCAATGTCGCCATGTGTGTGGTTGATTGTTAATTTTTGGCTTTGTATTTGATTCCTGCAGGCCTTGAAAAGCAATAAAGTCGGCCCCGAAAAATACCTTTTCCTCTAGAAAATTTACATTCCTATGCTGCGCGAAAGTGTGTTGGCAGCCCGTACAACTGTGAATTCCCATGATACAGACCTCGTAGTGAAATACGTGCGTAAAAGTGTTGAAGACTCTATAGTGTCTGTGTTGGAGACTGTTCAATGGTGCAAAGAGAATGACACTGTGGTCGCACTGTAATACTACTATTGTGCATGGGCTGCACATTTCAGTAGTGATCATCACTATTCACTTTTTTCTAGATGATTGAGTTCATTTAGCAAAATGATACGTTAATTTTGTTTGTCGTTCTGCGTTCTTTGTTCATAACCACATGGGTATCTTTGAAGTCCCTCGGATCTTCAAACGAAAGACTAAATCGTCCAGAGCCCGAAACTCTAGTGGTTTTCAGTTTGTCGCGTTCATGTGTTTCGTTTTGTTATGTTTTTCGTTATTAATACATTATCAAAAAAAATCTGTCGGACTTCTTAATCGTTTAACCCTGTTTTGACGATGTTACGTAGATGTATTCTGTTCCTAAGTATTAATATACAGCAATTATGATTTTGTGTATATTCGTAGAGATGATTATATAAAGAAAATCATAATTCTTCCGTTTTCCACCCAGTTCTGTGAAAATATTAACATTCCTGCCGGCACTCGAGGAAGATGTTAACGTTAACGCTTTGAAAAACGATTAGATCTGGAACTGAACTATAGTTTGATTTTGTAACTGAATTACAACTAACGCAGACAAAAGAAAAAAGAAACTGCAAATGCCTAACCGAATACGATCCTCTGTACGTTACAGAGATAACCTTAAAGTTCCCAATACATCTTTTGTGTTGAAGAGATTTTCTTGGAGATAACTTGTAGTTTAAAACGTAACATACGATTTATCAAACGTTAGAAAAACAACGCAAAAGTCTCAACTTTACGATCGTTTCAGTCAAGCAGGATCATATGTTTTTGAAAAAATTTCACGGGTTACTTGCAGGTGTCATGTTGCAGACTGACAGTTGGCTGTATCTCTCTCTCTCTCTTTCTCTCCATCACTCCATCTGTGTATTTGCTCTACCTCTACCACTTTCTAAAATACAAGTTAATGTCGTAAATTACCCTTTTAAATACAGTGGTCAAGTTGACGTTATGACTTACAGCTTTAATATGTGTGTTGGTGTAACTATTTTCTGTGAGTACAGGACGCAACTGTGGAAAATTTGATTTCAACAACAGAACACTCTACAAAAGTTATCCCTGCAAATAACATGTTACAGACACACACACACACACACACACACACACACACACACACACAATAATGCACCAAAGAAACTGGTATAGCTATAAATTTTCAAATACAGAGATATATAAGCAGGCAGAATGCGGCGCTGTGGTCGGTTACTGGTGCTACAATGGCAGGTTATCAAGATTTAAGTGAGTTTGAAAGTGGTATTAAATTCGGTGCCGATGATGGAACACGGCATCTCAGGGACAGCCGTGAAGTGGGGATTCTCCAGGACGACCATTTCACGAGTGTTCTGTGAATATCAAGAGCACGCTAAAACATAAAATCTCTAACATCGCTGCGGCCGGAAAAAGATTCTGCAATAACGAGACCAACTACGACTGAAGGGAATCGTTCAACGTGACAAAAGTGCAACTTTTCCTCAGATTTCTGCAGATTTCAATGCTGGGTCATCAACAAGTGTCAGAGTGCGAACCATTCAACGAAGCATAATCGATATGGGCTTTCGGAGCCGAAGGCCCGGTCGTGTACCCTTGGTGCCTGCACGACACAAAGCTTCCCGCCTCGCCTGGGCCCTCATCACCGATACTGTACTGTTGATGATTGTAAACATGTTGACTGGTCGGACGAGTCTCGTTTCAAATTGTATCGAGTGGATGGACGTGTACGGGTATTGAGACAACCTCATGCATATACGGACCAGGCATGTCAGCAGGGGACTGTTCAGGAAAGTTGAGGCTCTGTAATAGTGTGGGGATTGTGCAGATCGAATGTTACGGGACCCCTAATACAACATCTAGAGACCTAGATACGACTCTGAAAGGTAACACGTATTATTTTTTTCTAATTCGGGCCACAGACATAATAAAGTTCTTTAAAGTCGGTACCGCCATTAGACTGTTGTTTATTTACAGTGTTACATTTACACTTACACAATGATGACTTCGGCTTCAAAGTGCCATTATTAAGTGCTTTAAGTGTTATACATTGCCTAAGATGGCATACTGTCGTATTAAAATACACTGTTAGACACATTGTCTAAGAGTCGATATTTCTGGCAGAGCCTACTGTTTTGCTTCATCTCTGAGTAAACCCCCTTGGGTCGCTAGTTCTAAGTTCTAGGGGACTGATGACCTCAGATGATAAGTTCCATAGTGCTTAGAGCCATTTGAACAATTTTGAACAACACACACACTCACCCAAGCCCGAGGGAGGACTCGAACATCCGGCGGGAGGGGTCACGCAATCCGTGACATGGCGCCTCAAATCGCGCGGCCACTCCGCGTGGCTACTGCAGTACCTACGTACTTAAAAGCACAGGAGAGGAAACAAAACCTTGAATTTTTCAAAAGCATCAGGGATATCTTCTTTGTAACTTACAGCAAATGAGGATATAAGGGAAACAAATGGTTCAAATGGCTCTGAGCACTATGGGACTTAACATCTGAGGTCATCAGTCCACTAGAACTTAGAACTGGATGTGTGTGATATCCTTAGGTTAGTTACGTTTAATTAGTTCTAAGTCCTAGGCGACTGGTTCCCTCAGAAGTTAAGTCGCTTAGTGCTCAGAGCCATTTGAACCATTTTATTGACAAGTGTAAACAGTCTAGAGCGCAGGCAGAAGAACAACTATGAAAGAACTTAGCGCTAAGAAAAGAAAGTATGAGTTACGACTTAATGCAGATAATACACTTTTAATAAACTTGGGTCAATGGAATTAATCATCATTTCAATAAGGGGTAACAAATGAATATACAATTTACCAAGAAACTAGTATGCAATAGACCAGATGTCACTAAATCTAATGCTCTTAGTTTATTCAGGCCACACACACGAGGGCATGAATTAAGATACACACGTAACAACACAAAGTTAAAAATTCGTACACACTGAATACCAGACATCTCCCCAAGAACAAAGCCAATATCCTAATTCATCAACGATAATTTCGTTTTACTAATCACACGTTCTTTAGCAGGGGCAGCTAAACCTAACAGCGACCTTCGCGTGTTTCACCGAGTAACCACTTAGCCACTTCAGATGGCCAGCCCTGCCTCACTCACTTGAACCACATTCAACAGTTACCACAGCAAGCACACTATGCTCTAATTGTCGTAACCAAATACGCCACAGCAACCAGCGCTTCACTCCCGGGTGGACTGCATTCATTGGATCCGCGAAGCTCAGCACCATGCGTTGAGCCACTGAAACGACGTCCCTTGTTGACTGAAACCTCGCATCATCTTCGGCCGTCTGTGACGTCTGTCCACCAAGGACCCGTTAGCCTGCTCCACCTGAAAACAGGTTGCTATAGCAATCTAACGTGACTAGCCAGGCATGTGTTAAGTTTCTCTGCAACCCATCTATCATGACGATGGAGGCAGCAAGACTAACAAACCACACTTAAAGGAGGCTGAGGAGATATTAAGGAGATTATATACCACTCCCAGAACAGAGTCTACTTCCAACAGCGTAAAAGTTTTCTTGTGTGAAACAGCTTCAAATAACTCGGTCAGTGTCTCGCAATGCAAATCGTATGAAAAGTTCCTAAACACTCGTTCGAGAGCATCGAATATGTTAAGACATGTCTGTAAATTTGACCAGCAGGTTTCTCAATCCACAAATAATTTGAACGAGGACGAAGACGCAGTGGCTGATAAGTTACTGGAAAACGTATTCTAAGAATTTGAGGGCATATCACAGTATATAAGCTTTCTAAATTGAGGGCAAACATTGATTTACACTACTGGCCATTGAAATTGCTACACCACGAAGATGACGTGCTATAAAGACGAAATTTAACCGACAGGAATAAGATGCTGTGATATGCAAATGATTAGCTTTTCAGAGGATTCTCACAAAGATGGCGCCTGTGGCGCCACCTACAACTTGCTCACACGAGGAAAGTTTCCAACCGATTTCTCATACACAAACAGCAGTTGACCGGCGTTGCCTGCTGAAACGTTATTGTGATGCCTCATGTAAGAAGGAAAAATGTGTACCATCATGTTTCCGACTTTGATAAAGGTCGGATTGTAACCTATCGCGATTGCGTTTTATCGTATCGCGACATTTATGCTCACGTTGGTAGAGATCCAACGACTGTTAGCAGAATATGGAATCGGTGGGTTCAGGAGGGTAATACGGAACACCGTGCTGGATCCTAGCGGCCTCGTATCACTAGCAGTCGAGATGACAGGCATCTTATCCGCATGGCTGTAACGGATCGTGTAGTCACGTCTCGATCCCTGAGACAACAGATGGGGACGCTTGCAGCAGCATGGACTGTCAGCTCGGAGTCCATGGCTGCGGTTATCCTCGATGCTGCATCACAGACAGGAGCGCCTGCGATGGTGTACTCAATGACGAAGCTGGGTGCACGTATGGCAAAACGTCATTTTTTTGGATGAATCCAAGTTCTGTATACAGCATCATGATGGTCTCATCCATGTTTGGCGACATCGCGTTGAACGCACATTGGAAGCGTGTAGTCGTCATCGTCATACTGGCGTATCACCTAGCGTGATGGTATGGGGTGCCATTGGTTACACGTCTCGGTCACCTCTTGTTCACATTGACGGCACTTCGAACAGTGAACGTTATATTTCAGATCTGTTACCACCCGTGGCTCTATCCTTCATTCGATCCCTGCGAAACCCTACATTTCAGCAAGATAATGCACGACCGCATGTTGAAGGTCCTGTACGGGTCTTTCTGGATACAGAAAACGCTCGACTGCTGCCCTGGCCAGCACTTTCTCCAGATCTGTCACCAACTGAAAACATCTGGTCAATGGTGGCCGAGAAACTGGCTCGTCACAATACGCCAGTCACTACTCTTGATGAACTGTAGTATCGTATTGATGCTGCATGGGCAGCTGTACCTGTACACGTCATACTAGCTCTGTTTGACTCAATACCTTGGCGTATGAAAGCCGTTATTACGGCCAGAGGTGGTTGTTCTGGGTACTGATTTCTCAGGATCTATGCACCCAAAATTGCGTGAAAATGTAATCACATGTCAGTTCAAGTATAATATATTTGTCCAATGAACACCCGTTTATCATATGCATTTCTTGTTGGTGTAGCATTTTAATGGCCAATAGTGTATATAGGAAACTATGGCTCAATTTTCGTTAAAAACAACATTGTGGTTGAATCCAAATGCCGTCCGGCGACACCACAGCGGTGCCCTGCGTCAAGTAGCGGTCAACGGCGACACCGCAGTGGTCTCGTGAGCATAGTATCGCTCAGTGGCCGGCGACAGCACTTCAGTATATTTCGAATACTGTTGCTGTTTTGTTTAGGTAACAGTATGTTACACACTCAGCAATTTTTTGTTTTTATTTTTACTTACATCTACACCTCCATTCATACTCCGCAAGCCACCCAACGGTGTGTGGCGGAGGGTATTATACGTGCCACTGTCATTACCTCCCTTTCCTGTTCCAGTCGCGTATGGTTCGCGGGAAGAACGACTGTCTGAAAGCCTCCGTGCCCTTTCATCATGGCGGATGAAAGAGACAATAGGATTATCTACGACGAATGCGCGGACGTCTTGTCTGACGTTCCGGACGACTTTGCCGATTGGTAAGAAGGCATTGGATATCAAAAAAATGAAAGCGAAGCAGAATCGTAGGGTGATAGTGAAACACGTCCAAGAAGAATTCCGCTACGGTTGCCAACTGATTCGGCCGAATCAGACGAAGAAGAGAGTGCACAGTGGTCAAACTTTGATTTACCGAGGAGCAATAATAAATTTGAAAGATCCCCGGGTCCAAACATATTTCCCAAAGATACACAGAGCGTCGAGGATATCTTAGAATTTCGTAGAACAATCTATTTGAATGTATCAGCAACGAAACCAACAAGTACTACAGCCAAAATTACAATGGAAGGAAACTGGATTTAAAAAAATGCAAAATTTGTCGACGGTACGGGACCCGAACTTAGAAAATGGTTTGGGTTTGCTATCCTTATGGGAACTGTAAAAAAATCGAGGATCGATGATTATTGGTCAACGAATCCGTTGATAGACACCCCATTATTTCGCAGAACGATGTCACGCAACCGATTTATACAAATGTTATCAATTTTACATTCTGATTATTTTTCCAAAAAGTTTAAAGAAACATCTAATCTATGTCAAAATATCTCAACTGATGAAGGAATGATACTGTGGCGTGGACGGTTAAATTTTAAAGTTTACAATCGGTCGAAAATTACGAAATACAGCATACTCTTTCTGATGCTGTGTTATTCGAGTACGGGATACATTTCCTCATTCAAGATATATTCCGGCGCTGGGCAGCTTTAGCAAAAACAGTGAGGGAACTATTGGCGCCTTCTGATGGAAAGCGACACCACCTCTGCAGAGAAGTTACTTGTAAAGAAAATTCGAGTTTGTGGAACGATACGGCAAAATAGAGGATTTCCGGAAAATTAAAGCGCGCAAATGACACTGTGTTTGAAACTTGTCATCAAAGGAAAGGTGACAAGCGGCCGGCGACAAGCCTAGGAATCCGAATTAGCGCTGCCGGCGCCAAGTGAATAAATTTGTACGAGACTTGCGGACGGCAAAGTGTTAACAGTAACGTAAAATGAGAAACGAACTTCGTGTTCGCTAAAATTCATTTGGGGAATTCACAATAAAATATTTTTCAGCGAATTGGCAATACGTATCCTGGATAAAGTAATTCAAATTCGTATAACTGGGATAATGTTTGGATACAACACAGTAATGTTACAGAAACTAGAATTCCAAAACTTTACTTCAGTTCGCATTGCCTTGTAATTGACATCTTGAGGTTCTTAGGTGCAAAGGACCTCGACTTTCAGAGATGGTTCTGCTTGCTATAGAAAACATGCATTAGGGGTGATCTGATGATGTTCTGAATTGAGAATAGCCAACTGCAATTGAAAGAGGGTGAAGTTACAGAGAAAACTGTTCATATAGAAATAAATAAATAAGCCCGAAACACGCCAAAAAAGGAAAGAAAGGATAAATAAAATCCACCATTTTCTGCCCTACAATGAACCAAAATGAATCAATGATTAATTGACCTGCATTTTATGAGGCTCAGGTAGCAAAAAATCGTTTCATCAGCTTCCGAACCCTTCTCATAACAATACAATGAAAGCGTACGGAATAAATTGCTACGTAATGCAACAAAATGGTAAGACTGGCAGGTAAGCTTCGTTTAACCTGCTTGGATTGGGCATAGCTTAGCCTGGACGGGAGTAAAGTAGCCTACCCGTCCTGCTGATAGCGCTGATAACGCGTGGGAGCTTGTCTGCCTGGCTTACAGGCAAGCATGGGCAGGTTAAAAGCAAAATCTGTACACCTCTTCGCCCAGCACTTGCCGTGCTCCTCATTACTTCTCGCGTGTTCCTCCTCCGCAGTTAAAGGCACAGGTGTCGTCGATTCCACTCTGCCAAGTTCTTAATACTCTAGTACTTGCTGATGTTGCTGCGGTCATCTTCAGTCCGAAGACTGGTGTGATGCTGTTGCCCCTGCTACTCTATCAATTTATGCATGATTACTGCAATGTACCTCCATCTCTACCTGCTTGCCTTATTCTTCATCTCCCTCTGCAATATTTATTTCTATTACCAAATTGTTAATTCTGTGATGTCCCAGAATGTGTTCTATCAACTGATCCATTCTTTTAGACAAGTTCTGTAGATTTCTTTTTTCCAAATCTGATTCGGTTGTTCCTCATTTATTATTCGACCTTCCTGTCGAATATTCGCCAACGGCTTTGACATTTTGGTAACACCGGTTCCCGCCCGATCACCGATATTAAGCAACGTTGGATGGGTGAACGTTCGGGGAAAACCGGGTGCCGTTAGTTTTCAGGACACGCAAGTCGCCGAAGTGACGTCAAATTGAAAGACTCGCACAAAGCCGATGTCAGACACGACATTTTTTTTTTTTTAGCTAAGCTTCACCATTATTACGCAGCGGCACATTTCAAAAGCTTGGATCTATTTCTTGTTTAAACTGCCTTGCATTCTCGTTTCCCTTTCACTGAAGATTTCCACTCCAGAGAAATACCTTCAGGAATGGTTTCATAAGAGTTAAACTTATATTAAATGCTAGTAATTCCCTCTTATTTGGAATTTCGTTTTTTGACTGCAGTGACTTGCAGTATCTCATTTTATAATCTAATTCCCTCAGCAACTACTGACTTCATTCAGACTCATTCCACTACATTGGTATTATTTTTGCTAATGTTTCAAGACACCACCCATTCTGTTCAACAGTTCTTCCAAGCCTTAGACGACTCTGACATAATACCAGTGTCTTCGACAAGCTCCTAAGTTTTTATTTCTTCTCCCCGAACTTCAACCCCTTCCAAATTTCTCCTTCGATTCTTTGGCAACTTGCTCAACAGACACTTTTCAGCTGTGGCTTCACTCTCATTTCCTTTCATTTCTTGTAACTGGAGTCTGGTTTCTGTACAAGCTTCGGTCCCTGCATTTCAATCCGGCTACCTTCAAAATCCCTCATAGTCCAGTCAGTTCTCTAAATCTATAAAAACTACTAACGCAGTGCTGTGCATGTGTTACCCCTCATATTCATACGTTTCTCCGGAATCCAAACTTATCTTACCCATTGTCGACGTCTACCAGTTTTCTATTCTTCTGTAATAAATCGTGTCAATATTTTGCTACCATGACTTATGTAACTAATAGTCCCGTCGTACCCACACCAGCGTATGCACTTTCGGAACTGGAATTAGTACCGTCTATCTGAAGGCTGAGAGTATTTCGCCTGTCTCACATACCTTGCACACCAGACGGAATAAAACTGGCGTGGCTGGATCACCGAAATGTCTCAGTAATACCAGAAAACGTCGTCTGCCCCAGGTGATTTATTACCACCTCAGTCTTCAAATGTTCTCTTAAACTCTTCTCGCAGTATCACTTCTTCCATATCACTTCACCAACTTCTTCTTCTGTTTCTATAATACTGTCCTCAAGTTTGTTCTCATTATATAGAGCCTCTATATATCCCTTCCACGTTCCACCTTACCCTTTTTTGCTTAATACTGGATTTCCATTTGAGCTCTTGATACTGATACAGCTCGTTCCCTTTTCTCCAAAGGCCTCCTTAATTTTTCTAAATGCAGCATCTGTGTTTCCTCTAGTTATGCATGCTTCTGCTCTCTTCCAGTTGTCATCTACCCATTCCTGATAGCCATTTTCCACTTTCATGACAATTTTAATTCGCCAACTTCACTCGTTGAAGTTTTATATTTTTTCTTTTCGTCAGTTGAACTCAGTACCTCCAGAGCCGTCCAAGAACATCTGCTAGGCTTTGTCTTTTTACCCATTTGATACTCTGCTGCTTTGTTTTATATTCTGTTCCTTACTCCTATTTCAGTGTAACGTTGCCTAATGTTCCTTTTGAGAACTTCAAGAACCTCTGGTTCATTCAGTACCATGACCTCAATATCCTAACTTTTTGCTAGTTCTTCAGTTTTGATCTACAGTTCACAACTGATAATAAACTGTCCTTGGAGTCCGCACTCTCCATGTAAATGTCTTACAGTTTAAAATTTGGTTTCAAAATACCTGTCTTTTCATTATACAATAACCTGAAACCTTCCTGTGTCCCCAGTTCTCTTCCACGTACATAATCTTCATGCATCACTGATAAACTATGATTCAGCGATGATTAAATTATTCTCTGTGCAAAATTCTACCAAGTGGCTCCGTATTTAATTTCCTTCCCGCAGTCCATTTTTTTTTTTTTCCTCCTCTTGCTTTTCATACTAAAGAATTCCGCTCACCCATCAAATTAAATTATCACCTTCCATAACTATTTAAATAGTTTCCTTTATCTGATAATACGTTCTTTCAATCTCTTCATCATCTGCAGAGCTATTCTGTACGTAATTGTAAACTACCGTTATGGGTATTGTCTTTATATCTGTCTTGGCTACAACAGCGTGTTCATTATGCTGCTCATAGTAGCATACCTGCATTCATGTTTCCTTATTCATTATTAGGACTACTGCAGTACTCTAATGTGATATTATGTTGATGCCCTTGAGCTTACCAGATCGAAAGCACGGTTCTTTCTGTTACCGCACTTCACTAATTCCAATTCTATTTTATTTCAAATTTCAATCTATGTGTTTTGCTTTATGAGTGTTCTGCCTAAAGGCAGGTTTTCACATGGTAGTTCTCCAGGCTGTCCGGTCTTCTGCCATCCTCTTCATGTCTGCATAATTTCCTCTTACCTTTGTGTCGTCTATCACCTTGTATCTCCTTCTTCCTCTCAGTCTTCTCCCAGAAACCAATCCTTCCAATGCATCTACTAGCAAGCACTTTCTTCTCAATACATGTCCCAACCAGTTCTTTTTCCTTTCTCTTACAACCTTTAGCAGACATCTTCTCTCACCAACCCTTTCCAATACTCTTTCATTACTCACTCTTTCCATCCAGCTTATTCTCTCCGTTCTCCTCCACATCCACATCTCAAATGCTTCTAACCTTTTTTCATCTTCTCGTCTCAGTGTCCATTTTTTGCTCCATATACGATGTGCATTCAAGTTCTAAGGCCTCCGATTTTTTTTCTAATTAACTACTCACCCGAAATCGATGAAACTGGCGTTACTTCTCGACGTAATCGCCCTGCAGACGTACACATTTTTCACAACGCTGACGCCATGATTCCATGGCAGCGGCGAAGGCTTCTTTAGGAGTCTGTTTTGACCACTGGAAAATCGCTGAGGCAATAGCAGCACGGCTGGTGAATGTGCGACCACGGATAGTGTCTTTCATTGTTGGAAAAAGCCAAAAGTCACTAGGAGCCAGGTCAGGTGAGTAGGGAGCATGAGGAATCACTTCAAAGTTGTTATAACGAAGAAACTGTTGCGTAACGTTGGCTCGATGTGCGGGTGCGTTGTCTTGGTGAAACAGCACACACGCAGCCCTTCCCGGACGTTTTTGTTGCAGTGCAGGAAGGAATTTGTTCTTCAAAACATTTTCGTAGGATGCACTTGTTACCGTAGTGCCCTTTGGAACGCAATGGATAAGGATTACGCCCTCGCTGTCCCAGAACATGGACACCATCATTTTTTCAGCACTGGCGGTTACCCGAAATTTTTTTGGTGGCGGTGAATCTGTGTGCTTCCATTGAGCTGACTGGGGCTTTGTTTCTGGATTGAAAAATGGCATCCACGTCTCATCCACTGTCACAACCGACGAAAAGAAAGTCCCATTCATGCTGTCATTGCACGTCAACATTGTTTGGCAACATGCCACACGGGCAGCCATGTGGTCGTCCGTCAGCATTCGTGGCACCCACCTGGATGACACTTTTCGCATTTTCAGGTCGTCATGCAGGATTGTGTGCACAGAACCCACAGAAATGCCAACTCTGGAGGCGATCTGCTCAACAGTCATTCGGCGATCCCCCAAAACAATTCTCTCCACTTTCTCGATCATGCCGTCAGACTGGCTTGTGCAAGCCCGAGGTTATTTCGGTTTGTTGTCACACGATGTTCTGCCTTCATTAAACTGTCGCACCCACGAACGCACTTTCGACACATCCATAACTCCATCACCACATGTCTCCTTCAACTGTCGATTAATTCCAATTGGTTTCACACCACGCAAATTCAGAAAACGAATGATTGCACGCTGTTCAAGTAAGGAAAACGTCGCCATTTTAAGTATTTAAAACAGATCTCATTCTCGCCGCTGGCGGTAGAATTCCATCTGCCGTATGGTGCTGCCATCTTTGGGACGTATTGACAGTGAGCGCGGCCTCATTTTAAAACAATGCGCATGTTTCTATCTCTTTCCAGTCCGGAGAAAAAAAATCGGAGGCCTTAGAACTTGAATGCACCTCGCAGTGCCACACTCCAGACAAAAGATTTGCCAAGCCTTTTCCTTAGTCCTCTATCTAATTTGCCACATAAGAGTCTCCTCTTTCTGTTGAATGCCTCCTTTGCTATGGCAATTAGAGTTTTTACCTCCTGGTGACACATCAAGTGTTCAGTTATTGTGCTTCCGAGATATTTAAATTCACTTACTTGGCTAATGGTATATTGTCCTATTTTAATATTGGACAGTCTGCGTCTTGTACTGATGACCATACTCGTTGTGTTTGCTGTGTATATTTGCATCCCATATTCCTCACAAGCCTCATTCAGATCTTTGAGCATATTATTTACTGTCCGCTCATTTTCTGCAACTAATACCATGTCATCAGCAAATCTTATATCTTCTATTCTCTTTCCACCAATACATATTCCTCTTTTCCCATCTAAGCTTTTCGCAATAATCTCTTCAAGGTATACGTTAAACAACAGTGGGGAAAGGCAACAACCTTGTCTAACACCTTGTCCAATGCTGCTTCCTTCTGACATTTCATTTCCAATCCTTATCCTTACTTTCTGGTATAAATATAGACTCTATATCAGTCGTCTCTATTTCCAATCCACTCCTTTCCTCTTCAAGATATCCATCAGCTTGTTCCACTGAACTTTGTCAAAAGCCTTTTCTAAATCTATAAAAACAGCAAAGATTTCTCCCCCCTTTTCCATATATCTCTCCCCTATAGTTCTTAGCAGGCCAGTAGCATCTCTTGTTCCTTTTCCTCTTCCAAATCCGAACTGCTCCTCTGCAATCACTCTATCCAGCTTGCCATATAGCCTTCGATTCAACACTCTCAGCAAGACTTTAGCTGCATGAGAAATTAGACTGATGGTCCGGTGCTCTTCACATTTTTTAGTGTTTCTGCATTTAAGATAACAACGTCAATTCATAATACCATATATGTAGCCCCTATTGCGTATATTGAGTGTATATTGATTTTCTTCCGATTGGCTTTTGCTTGGATTTCGAGTTATAGGCTAAGATTCAGCCACAAGAGAAAATCAGCTTCCGGCCGTTATAGATTATTGAGAGAATTGCGATGTCAGGGCTTAAAAACCAGTCTGATGTTTCCGTTGAAGTTCTCCTTTTGTTTCATTATTATATTTGACACGGTTCGGAGCTAGTTTTGGAGCGGTAAGATACTGCTTCCCAGTTAAACGATGTTCCCAGTTAACAATCAGTTTATTTATAAAATTAAAAATACCGACAATAAAGGTGTACACAAGGCCCTAAAAGACACGAACAAATCTTTATAAAGCTGTAATAATGTAACTTAATAATTCCTTTACTTAGATTTACTATAAAACAATTATTAATGTGGAGGTACTAATAAATAACGTTTACTCTCTTTAAAAGCAAAGGACACCAACAAAGACATTGAAACACGTATGTTGTGTGGCGGCGATGGCGAGGCATTGCAGAGTCTCTGACCAGAGGGCCATTTATCGTGGCTAGTCTGTGCTTGACCGCGCGAGAGTTGCGAGCGGTACTCTGTCAGTAGTAGTCGTGCAAATCCGTGGTCAACAATAAGAGCAGAACTTTGACATGCATTTTCGAATGAGGTAAGAAATTAATTATGATTTTTTTTTGCACAGGGCCAAAGACCGATATTTTGGTTTAATTGAGTTTACATTGTCACTGAACTCTCATTAGCATTGAATTGTTTTTCATTATTTTCGTGATAGTTTACACCTTGAGTCAGATTGCGATTCTCATTTTTAATGTCATTAAATTTAATTGCTAGGGAGGTTACGCTTGGCTCCATTTCTATTAAAATAATATCTTTAAAATTTCGGTGGGGAGGTTACACTTAGCACAATGTGCATAAGCATTTAAAATAAAATTTTTTTTTTAAATTTCGGTGGGGAGGTTACACTTGGCGACACCCAGTCCAGGATCGTATTTCGTTGAGAATCTTTTGAAAAACAGTCAGATATCTGCTCTTATTTGCTTAGATATAATTAGGATTTGGCGCAATGCTTTTACTAATATTGTGACTTTCTTTCTACAGGTCAACGGCAATTCGTTGCTCTGTTGTATTTGTGTGTTGCTTTTGCATTTGTGCTTATTTCTTTTGTGAACAATTGTGACTATTGTAAAAATGCCGCGAAAGACTGTGAATAGTGTATCGCGAGGTATTTTGAATGAAGTTACCGACTGAAACAACGTGACCGATAGTAATTGTGACACGCAGTGTAATGATGACAATCCTGCGTTCACTGACAATCAGTGCGTTCCAACCATTAATAATGATGTAGACCTTAATGATGAACAAACGAACTCGATTGTGTCTTGTGTTTATTTGACGACAATTGATGACGCGGGGCGCACTATTGTAATGAGCGCTGCCCAGCTTAATACACCCGGTTTGGAAAATTCAAATAATGTACAGACAAATTTTTCTAATGAAAATGGACAATGTACTGAAAGTACGATGGATCCATTTAATTCCGAAATAGTGACCGACAGTGTAAATCCGACTGACAAACCTTTTTGTGAATCTCAGAATAACCAAATGGTTACGGAAAGCGATACAATTCCAGGTACACCAGTAAACAACACGAGGAATAGAAATGATGATTTTGTGTCGAATCCAGTTATGGCATTTTTGCTACAAATGAATAAACAACTTAATGAAAAACTGGACAACACTTCCAAACAACAGAACGAAAAACAAGACAAACTTAGTGAACAGGCTAAACACTTAAATGAAAAACTTGACAATAATGACGAAAATCTCAAACAACTTAGTGAACAGGTCAGACAACAGAATGAAAAATTAGATAACAATTCCAGACAGCTTAGTGAACAAATTAGAGCCGTTGCCGCGCAGTGCCATGACACTAAGGAACACTTGCGCGTGGAAATTGAGGCTTGTTAAAAAAAAAGTAGCGAAGAAATTAGGTCTGTTGCTCAGGAATTAAGGGAAATGCAAACAGCCGCAACAGAAACACTTAGAGACGAAATTAACAGAGTCGCTAAACAATGCTCTGAAAGAGCTACACAATTACGCGACGAGTTTAAAGCAATGACAGCAGAACTTTCGCGCACAATGGATGAAAAGATTGACGCGAAATTTGAACAGCAGAACACTCAAATTGACGAGCGATTTAGTCACCACATACAAAACAGTGATACGCGTTTCCGCAAATTTATTCAGGATCAAAATAAAGTAAAACGTTAAGTCATGGAAACAATCACTGCTCAGAGACAAGAAGACAAACGTAAAATGTTCGCGAAAGCGAAGACATATGTAGACAACAATATTGCTACAGTGTCCGACGAAATCAATTCCATCAAACAGTCGAACACAGAATTACGTGATGAGATTTCTGACCTTAAATCGAAAACAGACACATACACAATCGATTTTCAAACAGTGACCGACAGACTCGAACAATTAGAACTAACACAGGATTCAGATGTCGTCAAAACTGACGTTAAAAAACTGAATGAAACTACGCGTAAATTGCAAAAACAGATTAATGCCTCTGACACTAAAACTGATGAGCAGGTAAAAATACTGACTGAAAAATATGATGAATTGGCCAGTCGTATTGACGTTATAGAAAGTAGTAATGACAACAAATCAGACGATACTTCACCGGTTTCATTCAGTCAAACACCGGAATTTCAAAATCTACAACAGACAGTCAATGAGATCGATTCAGCTAATCACTCATTACGGAGAAATTTGTCAAATTTACAGCAAGAGGTAACAGAGATAAAAAATATTTCAGTTATTAACACATCACAGCAGACGCCATTTTACGAACATTTGTCAGACTTACGCAGTGCGTATAATTTGAGCAATTTACAGCAACTACGCGACTTAAAATCCGAAAAGTCACGCGACTTAAAATCTGAAAAGCTACGCAACTTGAAATCCGAAATGGCACAGACGAACAGATTTACACACAAACCTGAACGTGTTATCAAATTCAGTGACGAGAACGTTGATTATAAGCAATTTGCATTTGTAAGAAAATGTAAGGAATTTAATAATGGCAGAGCACAGATACACGATTTGCACTGTATAAGACAATTTATTTTTGTACTTTCACCGCTGTTACCTGTAACGCAGAAGCTAAAATTTATTTGCAGTGCGTAATAGATCTCAGGGGATTCATTACGCTTTAATGAATATGTGCCGTAGCGTGCATAGGGCCCTGAGCTGTAGTAGTGCTGTTTCATCTTTAGTTTTCTGCACTGCTGCCTTCTCTTCTACTATCCTTTATATCTATCAAAACTGCTCTTTAGCTATTGCTCTATCTAGAACTAAGAATATGTAATGAAAACCCGATATGACAAATCTTTTACCGAATGTGACAATTTTCAGTAGGCACTCCCATAATGACAACTACCGCCGTAATTTTAACAACAGATAAAATCGTAATCATCAGTATGTATAAAATTTTGAGCAGTCGGAACCACATTTTTGTAACAATAGATGTTTTTCACCACAACAGCATGAAAGTCAACCGCTTACCATACCTAACCAACAATGCAGTCTACAAGGTCAACCAAACTTTAATGTTTCGCCGCGTGCACGTATAGTCCCAGATCCAACAAATAGTGACGCACGGCAGCAAGGAAATAACTACGTACAGATAACTCAGTATTTCAATTCCTATCGCAATGCACCGTATAGAAATGACTATTACGACAGACGTAAAAATAATGAGCACAATTATCAGCGTATATTTAATAACAGTCTATCTTATCAGCAGCAAGAACATTAGCAACAACAAATTATCATGAATGAACCAGGCAATAGGTGTCATCTATAGCGTAACACGTCAGTAAGAAATAACAGAGCAGTTCAAATAGTCGAAATGCCACAGCATCCTCCCTTAAATAATAGCACGTACGACAGAATTTGACCAGACACAGTACAGGTTGCATATTCCAGTAACGCAAGCAATAATTTAGACACGCAGAATCTTGTTCACGAAAATGTTATTAATTTTGACGCCATCCGACACACGTTTGCATTAAAGACAGAATCACGACGTACGTAGACGACATTGTTATTGCAGAAGCTAACTGGTCTGAACACAATGTGATTTTAGAACGTCTGTTACAAACTTTCCATGCACAAGGACTCACAGTTAATCTTAGTAAATCGCATTTTGGCAAAACTTCTATAAAATTTCTTGGACACGTAATTTCAGCAGAAGGCATTGCGCCTGACCCGGAAAAACTTCAAGCTCTACGTGACATTACTGTTCCTACGACAAAAAACAATTACGCAGTTTTTTGGGTTTAATTAATTTTTTTCGTAAATTTATTCATCATTCCGCTTTAGACACACCCAGATTATGCCAATTAACAGGTAAAAACACTATTTGGTCTTGGGATAAGCAAGCACATTCTGAATTCATGAACCTGAAACATGCTTTGTTGAATGCTCCACTTTTGTCGCACCCAGATCTTACTAGAAGTTTTTCCATTGCCACCGACAGTTCCAACACCGCTTTAGGCGTACATATTTTTCAGGAAATAGAAGAAGATGGGTCTACAGTAATTAAAAACATCGCATTTGCAAGTCGCATTTTGTCACCTGCTGAACGAAATTATTCCGTTACAGAATTGGAAACATTATGTGTTGTATGGGCTTTTACGAGATTTCGGCACTTTCTTTATGGCAGACATACCACCGTTTACACAGATCACAGAGCTATACAATTTTTACTTTCGGCTAAATTCACTCACGACAGATTAAGCAGATGGAAACTTTATTTACAGGAATTTAATTTTACAATAGTTCACATTCCCGGCACACAAAATGTTATAGCAGACGCACTATCGCGTTCTCTGAGCAACAATCAGCAAGACGTAGCAACCAACTTCTGCAAAGCAAATTTCAGTGTCACGTACATTCAACAAGTAGCATTTGAAAATTTTATTTCGTCGTCATTACAGGACATAGCACAAGAACAAAATAAAGACAACGTGTGGAAAGAAATTAAACACCTTTGGCAAGATAGGAATAATGTTACGATTAGAAACCATTACACTGTACGCAATGACATTCTGTTTCGCCGCTCTCATCCTGACAGCAACAACTGGTTATTATGCATTCCTGACGAACTGGTTAACAAATTAATCTGGTACACTCATTTAAGTTACGCACATTACGGAGCACGAAAATGTTATCTTATACTGAGACAGAACTGTTATATTACCAACATGGAGAAACGTATACGACGAGTTTTAGCGTCTTGCAAAATTTGCCAGAAAGCTAAGTCAGACACCACTTCACATATTCCTCCTTTATATCCCATTGTACCTGTTAAATTAAGACATATGGCCGCAGTAAACATTTTTGGTCCAATTCCGAGAACTAACAGAGGTTTTTGCTACATATTTGTCGCTGTTGAGCACTTCAAAATTTGTTACTTTCACTCCGTTACGCAAAGCTACTGCTAAAACTGTTTCGAAAGCATTTGTAAAACATTTTCTATTTTATGTAGGGCATGTGATGAAAGTAATTTCTGACAATGGATCACAATTTCGTTCTGCTACATGGACACGTATGTTACGAGCTAGAAACACTTCTCCGATTTATATATCCAAGTACCATGCTTCTTCGAACCCCTGTGAAAGATTAATGAAAGAAATTGGTAAGCTGTGTAGAATATACTGCCACAAAAGACACATTAATTGGGACACACACATATTCTCATTCCAAGACGTAATTAATTCCATTCCAAATGAATCCACTATGCTATCTCCGTCTGTTATACTGAAAAACGTTGAAACACCAAACAAAATTAAAGAGTTAGTAAACTTTCCTACCTGTCGTCGACTAAGACACCACGAAATAATTGACATTGCGCTAAACAACATCAAACGTGCCACAGAGCGCCGGAGAAGACAGCAAAAACAGGTTTGTACACGCCGCGACTTTCATGTTGGACAGAAGATATTAGTGCGTACACACTATTTATCCAGCAGAATAAAAGGTAAGTAAAGTAAATTTGAACTTCTATACGCAGGACCATATCGGATTCGCAGCATTCCTCATCCCAATGTGGTACACGTCGAAACTTTGAGAACCAGAAAATCGAAAGGCAACCACCATTGGTCAAATATTAAACCCTTTATTGAATGAACACACTGTATGATTCAACACACTATGATGCCATTTACTAATGCAATTATATTCACATGACTAACTATTGATGATTATCGTATTTTTCTTGGCAAGTGTCCGGCAAGGTAAGGTTAGCAGGTCGCTTTTCTTGTCGTTACACATCAGACCGTGCATATTTTTCCAGATGAACTTACGTATTTTATGAATAATTATGCAATTCTACAAATATTAAACCCTTTATTGAATGAAGACACTGTATGATTCAACACACTATGATGCCATTTACTAATGCAATTAAATTCACATGACTAATTATTGATGATTATCGTATTTTTCTTGGCAAGTGCCCGGCAAGGTAAGGTTAGCAGGTCGCTTTTCTTGTCGTTACACATCAGACCGTGCATATTTTTCCAGATGAACTTACGTATTTTATGAATAATTATACAATTCTATCTAATGACGTATTAATTTTATCAAATTCTCTCTCCATTACAGTCTTTAATTCTCGCCTCTATTAACTACACTACATACAAGCTGAACACAACGAACGTCACATTTTGTCTTTTTATGTACGATTGTTTTCATGTTTTGTTTATATGCACTGTGAAATAGTTAAGGTATAACACACCAGTTGATTTTGACATTCTTTTTGCCCTATGACATCTCAAGATCGTGACTGTTTTACGTTTTTTGCTGCTGCATTGTATTATTCTGTGTACACTTTTGCATCTGAACACTGTCAATGTCTTTGACATATTACGTTTTCTGTCATGTTATGCTGTATGGTTAATTATGTCACCATAAACCAGTCATTATTTAATGAGTATATGATTTAAATGTAAGACATTAATCTCTGTTCATCAATTTCAGAAAGAAATCATGCGTGTAAGAAATAAATTCAACAGAAATGGGAATTTCACCTACAGAATAAACGAAAGAAGATGTAATAACTTTATGAGGAAGAGTAAATGGGTCAGGATTAACAAGCATTAACAGGAATATACTATACTCATCGTAGAATAGCAGTCTTAACTAATTTTTTTCTTTCAGAATACAAGGTGATTGATGAAGGCTGTCAGACAGAACTACACATCTTAGTTTTAGTGGTGAAATATGCTAGAGATAAGGAATAGTTGTGTAATGAGTAATGAAGTGATTTTTTGCAGATGATAATGAATGCTGATGAATAATTATGAAGAATATGCTACTATGAATAATGAAGTTTTTCTTTACAGGTGATGATGATAGTGGAGTTTTTGATGATATGGATAATGAAGTTTTCTTTGCAGATGAGGATAATGTTGAAGTTATATTTAGGCTATGTAGTTATTTAAGTATTTGTTGCAGTTCGTTTTGACAGCAGGTGTTATATTGCACAGTATAATGACTGAAGGTTTTGGAAAGGACAGCTATGGAACACATTTTTTATACACATTTCACTACCTGTTAATTCGAAGTTCACTACTTTTCAGCATAAAATGCATTTCTCTTTTCAGCTTAATAATCCATTTTTTATATATTTTTTGCAGGAGAAATTATTTATGAGATTAATGTGCTATAAGCAGTTGTTCATTAAATCTATGAATGTGGTTACATATACTCTACTTGTTTCATAATCTTGCCACAGCTGACTTATGACGAATGACGTTACACATTTTTCATTTATACCAATAACCCAGAAGCAAATTCCTCTCTCTTGCTTTCCTTTATAATTACCCAAAGCAATGCATTGCTAGCACAAAAACAAAATGTATTACCAGTCCCAAATAATGTTACTAGTTTAAGAGAATTCTGAATAATACTGATCAGCTCTGAATAGTATGTCACTTCAGTAATGACTTCTTAATGATACAAAAAAAAATATAAAATAATGCTTTGTAACTGGCAAATAACTGCCACTGTTTATTGTAATGAGACTACTTATAATGCCCATGATTATTAATGCTATGATTGTAATTAACTGATTTTTAATCATGACTTCTTAATGGTGTGTATCACCAGTTTCAAATAATGCTACTCATTTAAGAGAGTTCTAAATAATACTGAATGAAGAACAATGTTTTATACTATTCAATACTTACTGGCCACTGAGTGCCAATAATTAATCTAATTAAATGAATTATGACCTTTCATGTTTTGGTAAATGGCCAATGAGTGCCAATAATTCGTATCACTCAATGTATTATGTTAATGCTAGGCCAATAATTGACTCTCCTTTTCAATGAAGACTTCTGATGAACATTATTCTGTAATACTAAATATGCTTTGTAACTGGCCAAGGACTGCCACTGTTTATTGTAATACGATTACCCATGATGCCAATAATTTAATTTTATGAACATTATTCTGTAATACTACATACTTGGTACAGAAATGTTCAATAACTGGGCTATGAATGCCGCAAACTACTACTGTAATTCTCAATGAAGCCTATTATGTGACTTAATGTCCTTCACCTTATCAACTAACTACCCTGAATTACTGCAATATCCATTTGTCCTGTCCATCCTCATGATCATGGAGCACTATATTTGGTTTTTGCACTAATTCTACGTTGGTGTGCCTTGTACGAGCGTGGTGTTGACACGACATGCTGTCCACCACCGCGAGCGATGAAGACGTTATTATGGTCCCACTGTTTGGTGTACCTGATGTACTGCTAAAATGAAAACATGGAATATTACTACGACAGTTCAGTGTCTTGGCTACGCTGATAAATTCTGATGGGAAAAGAATTTCAAATTGTGTCACTTGGTGTTGTACTTCTGTGGAAAGATATGGACTTTCAGAACAGCTGTGTGCAATCTATAGTGCTACAACCATGATGTAATCCTTCCTATTCCTTCCCTAATTCTTGTAAAATGAAAAAGTCATATATAGTGCGTGTGTATTTTTTTTTGCCGTTTATTAATACATTTTGTGATTTGCTGATATATTCTCAACTTGACTTCATGTACACTCATGTCAGTTGTCAAAATTATTTTTTACCTTTGTGTTTATTTGTTATGAAAATGTTCAAAAGTTTTTCAGTGCATGTGCACTTATGTTATGTGTTAATATGTTTTCTACTGAACTTCAGTGCCTGTGCACTTTTCTCATTTTTCAATATGATTTGTACTCATTCTGTATGTTCAATACTTCAGTGCGTATGCACTTATGTCATTTGTTACTCATTGTATATACATTTCGTCATTTGCTGATATGTTCTGAACTGCAGTGCATGTGCACTCATGTCACTTGTCAACATGATTTTTTGCCATTCTGTTTATTTGTTCTGAAAATGCTAAAGAATATTTTCAGTGCGTGTGCACTTTGTTATCTGTCAAATAATTTGTATATACATTTTTCTGATCTGCGAATATGTTTTGTACTCATATCTTGTCTTTGTCTGAAATGTTTTGTACTAGGTGCATGTGCCCAACATTTAATTCATGTATCTAAATATTCTGTAAATTGTACAAGTTGATTAATTAAAGAAAGAATTTTGCCGCGCTTGGCAAGTCCAAATGATTCACCATCGCTGCCAAATTTTTGCCCCCCCCCCAGTGGAGGGTTATGAAACACGTATGTTGTGTGGCGGCGATGGCGAGGCATTGCAGAGTCTCTGACCAGAGAGCCATTTATCGTGGCTAGTCTGCGCTTGACCGCGCAAGAGTTGCGAGCGGTACTCTGTCAGTAGTAGTCGGGCAAAGCCGTGGTCAACAATAAGAGCAGAACTTTGACATGCAGTTTCGAATGAGGTAAGAAATTAATTATGATTTTTTTTGCACAGGGCCAAAGACCGATATTTTGGTTTAATTGAGTTTACATTGTCACTGAACTCTCATTAGCATTGAATTGTTTTTCATTATTTTCGTGATAGTTTACACCTTGAGTCAGATTGCGATTCTCATTTTTATTGTCATTAAATTTAATTGCTAGGGAGGTTACGCTTGGCTCCATTTCTATTAAAATAATATCTTTAAAATTTCGGTGGGGAGGTTACAACATATGGTACTAATGGGCTTAAAACTTGAAACCAATATTACTCCCTTGAGGTTGTTAACGCAACAGAAAAGCGAGATAATTACTCTTGGTTCAGAAATAGTTTCAGGGCCATTAAATAAACTTGTGAATACATGAAACAGAGAGCGCAAGTATCGTTCAGCTATGGAAAAATAGTGAAATCATACACAAGACGTAGTAGTGGTGATACCTCTAACTTACAATACATAATGAGCTTAATATTCAGGCACTGCTGCCGATGTCCATATAGATTTTCGTTGAAACTCCGGTCATTCAGTTACTAATAGTATTTTGAATGCAAAATCACAGTTTGTGGCTACGCACTTCCACAGTTAAGGATTAGAGTGACAAGAAGTTAAACACACTAACACAACATTAAGCAATCACTTACAACTTCCACAATTAACCAATCGTTAAACTTTACGGAAACTTTAACTTATACGATCGTGAGGCCGTTCTCAAGGATTACCTGAAATCAAAAGAGAGCCAACCAGAACCACTTGAGCAGTTACTAATGCTCACACAAATCAGAATTATAAAGTAAAGAGTTGCTTACTAGCATGTGTATATGCATATATTAAAGCATGTGTATATGTGTATGCGTACAGCTGAGCCAGCGTCAGTTTTTCTCTTAATAAGCAGTTCTTTAAATTTATTAGGACCGACAAGGGCCCCAAGGTAATAGTTACCATCTAGTATGACTTTGCAAGAAAAACATTCAGTAACACCCGTCCGTGCGTGCCCCACACAGAAACGAACAGTAATTTAAGAGATTAAACACAACTAATCTTACTCTCACTGAAACATACTGAATCAGATAGGTAGGTATTGGGAATACACGTCAGTACACTACACAATATTATAGAGAATTCACTTCTTCATACATCAAATTGGTATTCACACTCTTGTATTGCACCACAAAAATCAACAATAATTGTCGCCCCTCGGGACGTTCTAATACTTCCAGGTATACAGAAACTACTTTTAGATGTAGTGTGAACAAATGATTGCTCGGGGTTAGATAGTCCGCACTATCTACGTATCTGCCTCTGAATGCATTATAAGTACATTTACCCAAGGCATTTAACAATTTTTGAGCAAAAGGTCGTTGATGATTCGTTCTCTTGCTGATTATATATGAACTATTGTACTTTTTGTATGTTCAACGAAATGTGTTATTTCCACGTCATGGGAGTCTGTCAACAAAGTGATGGGATCTAACTACGAAGTTACTGGGATCACCTGTCCGTATTTTGGTTGTCTTCTTGCAAAAAATGATGGACATCCTTATGTAAACCCTCGTCGGTAGTTTTGTAAACCCTAGTCGCCATTTTGTAAAGGCCTCGTCGTTACTGCTGTGGAAGCCGAGATGCCACTGTCGTTACGGTAGGTCGAGTTTGTGAGTTCGCGAAACTGGTTCTGATTCAGTACCCTGCCAGGGCAATTTCTCCCTGCCACTATTACACAGCTATGCCCCAGGGTCAGGTAACAGGATGAGAGAACCAACGTTCTACAACACTCCAACAAATTAGTAACAAAGTCACAAAAGTGAGTTAAAAAGGTGTACTTATCTTTGTGACATGTCGGATATTGTGCTCTGAAGCACTACATGTAATACAACACAAAAATCCCTCAATGGCTAGGTGCAAATAATCGTCGGTAAGCTTCACAGTACACAGAAAATGCAATTTACTACTGTCTGTTCACGTCTAAGAGTTCACTAAACGACGTTCCCTGTCTGAGTCAGCCCTGGACGATGATCTATAAGCAAGTGGGCGAGAGCTGCTCTTCTATCTTCCGAGTAGGCCTCTGTCCGTTGTCGTCCGTTCTTTGGCGGATCGTACTCGGGCGGAAACTGGCCGAGGCTAAGTCGATATCTTTATCCTCAACGCCGACTGTGGCGCTGGTGGAACTCGCGCAGATTGCGAGTCTTTATGCCACTGGTACCAGCTCGCATCGTTGCGCCTGTGGTGCTTTTGTCCTGGCTGTGTCTTTTTCGGACAACACAGCACATACGCCATACGTTTCGCTATGTCACATTTCGTAAATATCTGTATCAATCACTAATGTATCTGTAAATTTTTGGTGGAAATTAAAATATGAATATACGAGAAGTATGATGTCAAGTAGTACGCAGCAGTTCACTGCGGTCTTCAAGTGCGTAACAATTTTTCATTTCGTTACCAACAGCAAGCTTCTAACTATCATTCTTCGAGATTTATACCTATGATTTTCCTGTGTTCCAGTGGTGTTCAGGTGTTCAGAAATATGTAGAGCATCTATTAGTTCTTCAGTTCGTAACGAATGTAAACAGACTCAAAGATATATTGTTAGCCATCCTATAACGTATTGGTGGGTTATACTGAAGGTATTCCTCAGTTTCTACTTCCTCGTGGCTCATGGATTTAATTTTTTGTATCTTAGATCAGTATTATTATATGAAGAGGTTAATCTACAGAAGATGTCTAATGGGCATCAATTATTATAGGACTTTCCAACTGTGTGATTGTGAATTTCTTCTTCCTCCGTTCTCCGCCTCTTAACTTACCATTCAGAAGGAGAACATATTTCCTATCGACTATTCGACGCACAAAACAGCGCAATCTGGTGCAGTGGCGGTCTGGACCTCATCATGAATTGCTACGCGATTTTCTTGTTAACTTACTTCATACCTTCATTAAGCAAAACCTAAATACTTTATACCGAAGCCTCAATCATTCACCTCATTAATGATCTACGCGTACTCGTATTATCTTGAGACAGTTTCACTGTTGCTCACACTCTTGAAAATGCAGCAATCCGTCCACCAGTCATCAGCCCCCGATCTACGTGTTTCGTATGACTAGTTCTGCTGCTTAATGTCTTGTGTGACCTACCAGAAATCAACACTAGATCTCGCAGTAAACCAGAGCCCGACTTAACTTTTATCTGTCTGCCTAGCCTCCTATCATCCCTGTTCACTCGCAGGAATACGATCCGTTGTTCACGAGTGTACTTCCTACGTGTGAAAATTCACCCAGCTAATCGCTAACATCTGTATGAGACATTTAATTTTCTTCAGATTCTAGACCGTAATAATTCCTTCACTCTCAGTAGTATAGCTCCGCAAGATATTCCATTTTCATTCTTTCGGTGCTAACCTTCCAACTCCTAATTTTTCTTTCTGGACGTTCTCGGTTCCACAAGCACCCGTAATTTCTGTAGTGCCATTTTCACGTTCATGCGCTCTGTCTGCAGCGCACAAATTCTGTCATTCTGGTTACAAAGGATCTGTATATGCAGCAAACTGCTGTTTCGTCCAATACTTTCACACTGCAGCTGCACAAATTAAATCAGTATTCTCAGTCAGTGAATATGAAACCTACGGAATTATCACATAATCATAACGCAGCACAACTATAATTTGTATTAAGGTATATTTTTTGTGAAATTCAAGAGATTTGGAAATTTTCAATTATTAAGAGTCATGAAGGCAAAATCGTAAAAAAGTGTCATTTCACAGATTTGCCATTTTACAGAAGAAAAAATTCATTTTTTCACGTAAAGTACAGCAAGGTAACTAAAAACTTAACCAAATCTAATGAACATGATGCCCATGAAGTTAAAGTAACTTGGGTATCCTTCACGGAAAATATTTTCGCATATTACTTTAGAGCTAGATTACAAATATCTTTGTTACTTTTAACGTTTGTTTTAAAGCTGTCACAAAATCTGAGCTACATTTTATGTACAAGTGCGATTAAAGCTTTTCTTATCCTTAACCAAATATGCTAACATCGTGTTTTCTACGAGCAATAAATGTTGTAATCACAAGAAAACTATAATATTGAAGACAACATCGGTATCATATTTTAACGGGAGTAATCCTTTCAGCATATTTAAATTCTGATAGCAACGGAGATGTAATTACTACAGACAGTAACATAACTACTTCCCACTGTCAGTTCATCCATATGTAAGTTTGCGATCTAGTATTAATGTGAGGATTTGAAACAGAAGTAGAATAATGAAATATTTTGAATGACCTGGAAGTCAATGAGGGCGAGCTATTAGTGTCACATTAAGTCAGGAGATTTGTGACAAATTGGAGACCGTGTTTAAAATGATTGGGCATAAATGTTACAACAGAGGAAGGCACTGAAATACTTCACGAAGCAGAAACAAGAACCAGTGCGCATTTTAATTTCGTGACGGGAAACATTTCTAGGAGAGAATGAGATATTCATTTTGTGTGGTAGCTAGTGGCCGCTCCACTTTTACGGTGGGTTGTCTGCATTCGAATAAATAACTGTGGTAGCAGTGGGCGCATTCCGGGCGATGGAAGCGGAGGTTATTTATTTCCGTGATGTGGAAGGGCACGAGACAACCGCAAAACACTATTGCAGCTGTTTGAGAGAGGCCAGCAGCTCTGAATATGTTTCGCACATCAGCCTCGCTGGCAACTAATGCCCTTCCATTGTTGGGACACTATACATTTTACTACTGTACAGTAGTCCAGCATTTGTGTGCATTCTCAATAATGACTGCTTAATTAATGAAATAGCACCATTGATTAGTAAGTTCCATTTAAGGTAATAAATGCATTCAGTAATAAAAGATGAACCGTTGCATATTATTAACAGAATATAACTAACTGTCCAAAAACATGTAACGACTTCATTCGGTTTTACAAAACAGTGCTGTGGAAATAACGTGAAATGTGAATGTAGAATGAAGCTGTGAAGTAACTTTTCCGAATGATTCAGTTCTTGATTAACTGGTTTCTAAATAGTTTAAGTGCTGTAAGGTATAAAAAATTTATACTTTCGGCTGATACGAATGTCGTCGGCTGTGTAGGAGTTACCCACTCCAAGACTGGAAACCTCAAATGATTCATTAGGAATTAGGCAAGAAACATGCGTTGCAAAAACAGACATAATGTCTGATTGAATATCGCAATCAATGGTTATACAATGTTAGCTATAATCCGTCTTGATTGCAAAAATGTTTATTCACATGATCGGCTTCGGTTTGGGTTCCTCTAGAACCCTCTTCAGATGTGAAACGATAATGATACTAATTTACTATTTCACAAATGCAAACCTTTTTCATCGTATCCAGTCAACCTCAAATGTACCAGAAAATACTTGCAGTTTCGGTTACAGGAGTAACCCGTCCACATACAGCAAATTTCACATGCTGCGTCACATAAAATTGGTTGGCAGCATGCACGTCATTTATATTAATTATAAAACCATTTGACAATTACAGATTTTAGCCTTGACATCTAGAGATTTTAATTAAGTATTTCTAGAGATAAAAGTAAATTACAAAAATCTACGTAATACAATACGAGCATACGTAATGTAACAAATGTACCAGACGCTACCTGTTGGTAATAATTTTATAATTAATAAAAATGACGTGCATTCTGCCAACCAGTTTGATGTGACGCAGCCTGCGAAGGTTGCTGTGTGTGGACGGTTTACTCCTGTATCCGAAACTGCAGGTATATTCTGGTACGTTTGATGTTGATCGTATAGTATGAAAAAGGTTTGCAATTGTGAAATTGCATCATTATCGTTTCAGATCTGAAGTTGGTTCTAGAGGAACCGAAACCGAAACCGGTCATGTGAATAAACATTTTTGCAATCAAAACAGATTATAGCTAACATTGAACATGCGTTGCTTCGTCGCAATAAAGCAAGACTAAATATTACTTATCTTATTCCTCATAATACATCTTATCGCCATATCCTCCATGGGGACTGGTGGCCAAGTGAGTCGGAGTGCAATCTGCAGAATACACAGCCAGACTCAGGGCAGCTGAAGCTCGATCCATCAGCCTCGAACGCAAGCCGGTATCTGGCAGCGTGGCTGGTTGCCCTCCCAGTGGTTCGGAAGGTGCTTCCCATGGCTGGTCTGCTATAGATGAGGCTGTGACTGTGGTGCGTTTGTGTTTAGTTCACACGTCATCCTAAGAGAAATCTTTTCCTCTCAAATCACTGCCCGTGTTGTCCCATTAGTTGTACCGTGATGTCAGATACCATGGTGTGTTCAATGCTGATCGTGGCCCATCAGTTAGATAGGCCTTCTGGGTCAAACAATGCTGAAGTTTGAGAGCCGTTGGTGCCCTGAACTGGAATGGATTTGGTAGACTTGTGGACTACCCGTCAGTATCAACTTCAGTACTGGATGCTATTTCGTAGTCATCCGTAGCTACGGATCGTTAGCTATCACATTAGACAGTAAGAGTACGACCAATGCTGGAACACTCTCACACAAATTGGTACAATATAAATATGAAAGAATCGAGGCATCGACACGATTTCCATTGTTGCTATTGACCGACTGCCTCTGGGCTAGCGGGCTGGAGAATTTACGGAGTTGAGGCTCGCCTTTCACCTATGACATCATTTGCAATAAACTAATCGGTCTCACTCTTTACAAGTCGTCAGCGGTCTTCGGTTTCGGTGTACTGGTTCATTCAATTTATTTGAGTGTCATAACTGCTTCGTCAAAATCCTGAAAGGTGTTCTTGCTTCTTAGATAACGTTGTGGGAGTAACGGAGGCGGGTTGATCTGCATTTGTCGTACGCTTTTCCGCTGAGCTCGCTCACACTCACACACAGAAATGCTGATGTTGCACTGTTGGCGACCGACTAATCATGTAAAACTGCAGCTGGCTTGTGTTTAAACTTCCATGTGCTTGAGCGACGCAGGGCTGAAGGGACCAGGTAAAATTTTCTCTTTCCCATTCTCTTACTATCTTGCTGCATAAAACTTTCCACCAATTTAATAAAATATGTCGCAAATCTTACTCTTTCCTTGCTCGGTGGTTAAGATTTAGATTTACTCTGAACTTTTGGCTACCTTAATCACAATAGAAATATTACGGTAGTTTACTATTATGTTCCTAGTTCGCTACGTTATACCTAATGTCATCTAGAATCTCTTAATTGCTTGTACGAATACGTGCCATGAGAATGTGATGAACGGTTGCTTCTTTTGCGTGAGACAAAAGTAAACTGTAAGGATCAATGATAGCACCCCCTTAAGCACCTGTTGTTGATACACAAATCAGAATGGTATTCTGTCTATATTTCTCTTCATATTGCTGTAGATGCTGCAACATTTGATCTTTAGAAATTTGTCTTTGCTGTGATATGATTATTCACCTATGGTTTGTCGCAATGTGGGATCCAAGGTACTGTCAGGAGGGCTATGTCTTGCGTTTGTAACACACTTAGAGGTTTTTTCCAAGCAATACAACATTCGTCAAGTTCCTGTAATTGTCGTGGTACTGTGAAGTCTCCTGGCAAGTCATTTACAAAATTGGTGTAATGTATGTGAAAAAAGAAACATTTATCTGTATTATTATTATTATCATTTCCTTTCTGCATGAACGGCTGCCTATTATGTAGAGTCTGTAAAAAGGGAATAATCATTTTTCATTATTGTGTTTGTGCAATATTTACGTATCTATATTTTTCAAATGACGTCTGTGGTCGCCGAGTGTGGAAATCGAAGCAGACAATGATAATAGAAAAAATTAACAAAGATATTTATTAGCGTACTGAATTGATCATAAACATTGGAGGCTTAAATGTTACTTTCTCTGTCTTCTTGTAGCTGTTAAAGTTGGAAGAGCCTGTGACGCTCGCTTGAATGCTTGGTTACCTTTCTTTTGCTCTTTGTTCGAGAAAGACGACATTAAAGTCTGATGTATAAAAAAGGTGTGTACTTTGAATTTATGTTGATTTTTTGAAAATAGAAATTGTTAAAAAGCTTGTAATAATTTAATGCTAGCTTGCCCAGTATTTCATTACACATTTTTAGCCGTTTTCAGCATATTTAGAATTTTTCCTGAAGCTGAGCTGTGTAGCGATCGCGGAAGCCAATGATGCGGCAAATTCAAATTAAATTGAATGAACGTAGTTTTCCCGCAATTAAGAGGGCAGGTAATGGTACATTAAAATTAGTCCTTTCCGCTTCCCGGAGACATCAGAGGAGAATTGTGGATTTTAATACGCCATTTTCAGGTGGACATGGGCAACTGCTATTACAATCTCAGTGACGTAAATAATTTACGTAAATCAGAATGGTAAAATTTTACTTGTGTGATATCAAAGACTGCTGTGTTAAAATATGTTCTGGCCAATAAAAACATTAAAATTAATTTCATTTTTTGTTTCATGCTCTCGTGTTAGTCGTGGCAATCAATAGCGTTCATATGTTAAAAACCCACTGCGGCTTTTATGTTTAGCGAACATAGCATACTGTAACTTCTGTACTTGTAAATAAGAGTAATTTTCAGTGCATTTCAGAGATGAAAGTAGAGAAGGACATATTTAATTTCATAATTAGTTGTACACTCCTGGAAATGGAAAAAAGAACACATTGACACCGGTGTGTCAGACCCACCATACTTGCTCCGGACACTGCGAGAGGGCTGTACAAGCAATGATCACACGCACGGCACAGCGGACACACCAGGAACCGCGGTGTTGGCCGTCGAATGGCGCTAGCTGCGCAGCATTTGTGCACCGCCGCCGTCAGTGTCAGCCAGTTTGCCGTGGCATACGGAGCTCCATCGCAGTCTTTAACACTGGTAGCATGCCGCGACAGCGTGGACGTGAACCGTACGTGCAGTTGACGGACTTTGAGCGAGGGCGTATAGTGGGCATGCGGGAGGCCGGGTGGACGTACCGCCGAATTGCTCAACACGTGGGGTGTGAGGTCTCCACAGTACATCGATGTTGTCGCCAGTGGTCGGCGGAAGGTGCACGTGCCCGTCGACCTGGGACCGGACCGCAGCGACGCACGGATGCACGCCAAGACCGTAGGATCCTACGCAGTGCCGTAGGGGACCGCACCGCCACTTCCCAGCAAATTAGGGACACTGTTGCTCCTGGGGTATCGGCGAGGACCATTCGCAACCGTCTCCATGAAGCTGGGCTACGGTCCCGCACACCGTTAGGCCGTCTTCCGCTCACGCCCCAACATCGTGCAGCCCGCCTCCAGTGGTGTCGCGACAGGCGTGAATGGAGGGACGAATGGAGACGTGTCGTCTTCAGCGATGAGAGTCGCTTCTGCCTTGGTCCCAATGATGGTCGTATGCGTGTTTGGCGCCGTGCTGGTGAGCGCCACAATCAGGACTGCATACGACCGAGGCACACAGGGCCAACACCCGGCATCATGGTGTGGGGAGCGATCTCCTACACTGGCCGTACACCACTGGTGATCGTCGAGGGGACACTGAATAGTGCACGGTACATCCAAACCGTCATCGAACCCATCCTTCTACCATTCCTAGACCGGCAAGGGAACTTGCTGTTCCAACAGGACAATGCACGTCCGCATGTATCCCGTGCCACCCAACGTGCTCTAGAAGGTGTAAGTCAACTACCTTGGCCAGCAAGATCTCCGGATCTGTCCCCCATTGAGCATGTTTTGGACTGGATGAAGCGTCGTCTCACGCGGTCTGCACGTCCAGCACGAACGCTGGTCCAACTGAGGCGCCAGGTGGAAATGGCATGGCAAGCCGTTCCACAGGACTACATCCAGCATCTCTACGATCGTCTCCATGGGAGAATAGCAGCCTGCATTGCTGCGAAAGGTGGATATACACTGCACTAGTGCCGACATTGTGCATGCTCTGTTGCCTGTGTCTATGTGCCTGTGGTTCTGTCAATGTGATCATGTGATGTATCTGACCCCAGGAATGTGTCAATAAAGTTTCCCCTTCCTGGGACAATGAATTCACGGTGTTCTTATTTCAATTTCCAGGAGTGTAGTATTGATACCGAGTTTCATTTCTAACAGGCCAGATCATGGTTATATGAAGATAGTTTGCAAATTAAAGATCACCCGGTCGCAGCCGAAAATCTTTTAGTGTTTGTGCGTATCCCCACATAATTGGTCGATGTGCACAAGGTTAAAGTTTTTCAACTACTGAAACTAATAGTGAGAATCGCATGTTGTCTTTTGTGCTCGCAACAATAAACGATATACAGTCAATGAAAATGCTATGCAACATAAACCGCATATAAAATCAAAAAGTGTGCGGTGGGGAGTCGCGACAGTACACGTAACCGTTACAGGAATGTGAATGGTGTTCCAGCTATGTCACCTTTCGTTCCATTGATCAATAACCCATTCTGTCGCAATTCTAATTTCACATACCCGTAAATGTTCTGCTGTAATAGGAATTAACGATGATTGTCTCTGGTGAGAACATGGAATAAAACCAACGATTACCAGCCCACTCAAAGTGTTGTTGAGGCACTGCTTTCTGGTGTTCCCATTTTTCTTAGGAATAGCTGAATTTCATTCAGACGTTTGTCAATTCACACCTACTGAGCTGGACAAATGGAGACTTACACACTGATGCAATTGCTAAGAACTCTTAATGACGTAACAGGGTGTGTATTCCCCTGTTCTGAAACAAGTACTACACCGCAAGTTTGAAATTGTACCCGCTTATTAAAAAGCTCCATTTGAATGAATAGGGCTTAATCGTGAAAGGACGGTATCGAGAGCTTAATCCCGTTGCTGGAATAAATTTTAACTGAAGAAACGTGTTAGCAAAATGCTTCTTTACTTTTTCTAGAGGTACAACGTGTCGTTATCCTTTTCGAAATCCGGTTTCTGCTTCCTGTAATCCTAATAAAAACTGCTGTGATTCTAATAGTGTTGATTTTAACCTCCATGTTTGGCATGTTGGATTGCTTGATTGCTTCCTGTACGCTTTCAATTTGTTCTTTCATCTCCCATTAGCTCATTCGCATGGTAGTATAGCTACAACCAGATACTCATCATGTGTCCTTAAATGATTCTCTATCTCTCTCAGATCTTTGTTTAGCGTTTCCATCGTTCCTTTCCTTTCCTTTCCTTTTACAGCTGTATTTGATCTGCTTTTCGTATCCACAAAATAGAACATTGTTCACGAAATATTGACAATTGTAGCATTGACTGTGGTCGGCAACGTTGTGACTTATAATGCCCCTGCTGCCCACAACAGCAGCATTCCTTACCAAACTAAGTACTTTTCGTAAATTGTGTATTGTTGTTGCAATACACATTTCTTGGAAATGTGTGGCAACACGAAGGCTGAAGCTAAGTCCACAGATTTCTCCATTCGCAACCGCCGTTAATAATATGGGGGAAACCTCTCTCAGGAAAAGTCTAATGCCCTATTCTTTGCTTCTTTAAAAGTGAGTCTATCGCCATCTGGCTTTTGTGTCAGCTCATACATCTATGCTTTCACTTTGTGTATCCTGTTAAAAAGCGACTCAACCATTAACATTCACTTTCTGCATCAGGTCATCGATGCTTCTCCGAAGAAACACCGTATTATTTTGCTTTCTACACCTTTGCTGTAATTCTGCAAATGTGAAGGACTTATTATGAACTTATGGTATGTAATATTGGACTTAGTCTAACCCAGGATACGTAACTTGGCCATCCACAAGCCCTTATCATCTGACCAACTACTTAATTCGGCCATGAGTAATACATTGTTTTTAAATACAGTTTAGTCCTCTGATGATTTTCCGGACAACGTGGTTATGAGATTAATGACTACAAGATCAATAGATCAGAAAACAACATTTCCTACATTTTTTATTTCACAAAGACCCGCTTGTGGATGCTGTGGTGCCAGTAAAAGCTTGTAACTATTGATACACCTGCCTGTTCATTATATGCTTTTTGCTGTTCACTGTCCTCTAACAGTTTAGAAAGTTAATCCGTAAGAGCGGTTATCACACCAATAGTACTAGCTGTTTGCGTCTGCCCCACATTTGTGCAATGTACCTTTCCCTTTTTTCACGAAACATACTATTACCACTACCAAACACTAACTCGATAACTACACTTTCAACCAGAACAAATACATGTAATTCTTGCACCCAGTCGTTGTCCAAAGACTGTCTAAGCAGTCATCTGCTGTGTGCCCTATCTTCTGAATGTAGCACGTGTTGCAGGTATAAATTTATCGTGAGGTGCACATTATAAATTTTACAAAATCTCGGCCGCGCGGGATTAGCCGAGCGGTCTAAGGGACTGCAGTCATGGACTGCGCGGTCGGTCCCGGCGAAGGTTCGAGTCCTCCCTCGGGCATGGGTGTGTGTGTTTGTCCTTAGGATAATTTAGTTTAAGTAGTGTGTAAGCTTAGGGACTGATGACCTTAGCAGTTAAGTCCCATAAGATTTCACACACATTTGAACATTTTGAACAAAATCTCGGAACAAGATATTCGTACCTACTATTACCCTTAAATTAAAATAAATCAACTGGATAATTTCCCAGTCTTTGAATCCTGTTAGGGACATGCCAAAAAAATACAATTTATTTGAGACCAAGCAAACTGCCTCTATCCGACTCACCCAATGTGACTACCGCAGATGTCGATGCGCCAGTTCGGAACCATTTTGGGTATACTTGTCTTCCTTAGGCTTAACCAATATTGCTTGCCCTAAAATTCTTATTGGTGCTGCACTCGAGAGCTTCTGGCGTTCGATTTTTAGGGATCACCAATTCTCACGCTGGAAAACTATTGTTTCGTCAGGTTGGAGACCAAGGAACCTGAGTGGCGCCATAAGACACAATAAAGGTTAAACTTTATCCATCTTATTCCTCAGAATACATCTTGTCAACATTTCTTCTTCGGTGGCTTCGTAAGCTGGAGTGTAATCTGCTGAATCCAGAGGCAGACTCAGGATAGCCGACTAGCGTTGATCAGCCCCTCGTGCAGAACAGTGTCTCGGAATGGAGCAGGTTGCCTGCTACTGGTTCAGAAGCAGCTTCCGGTCGACTGGTGTTCCGCAAATGAGGCTGTGGCCGCTTAAGATATGCCATGATGTCAGATGCCATGAAGTCATGTTGAATGCTGATCCTGACCCACTGCTTCTGTAGGCCGTCCGACGTGAACAGTGCTGAAGCTACAGAGCAGTTGCTGCCCTCAACTGGATCGTTGTTGGTAGACTCTTGGACTATCCCTCAGTGGGGGCCTAAGTCCTGAATGCTGGTTCGTAGTAATTCACGGCTACGGATCGGTTGTCATCACATGATGTGAAAAGAGTATGGCCAGCACTGGAGCAATCTCACACAAGATCGAGATCGCCACATGAGGTGAAAAGCGTATGACCAATACTGGATGAATCTCACATAAGATGTTACAATATAATAAGCATGTAACTTAGTGCGAATGACATGTACGCCGTCATTCAAACTATTCTACTGCCTCTAGGCTAGTGGGGTGGAGTATTTATGGCGGTGAGGAGGGCTATGCTGTGTAACATCATTTTTAATAACCGAATCGTTCTGGCTCATTACGACTCATCAGCAGTCTCCAGTCTTCCTGCGGTAGTTCTATCAGTTTGTCTCATAGCTGATAGGTGCTGTTGCGTCCCACGATGTTGCATCCCAAGATGTTACGAGAGTAATGGACGCAGGTTGGTCTGCCCTTGTTTTAAGCTCTTCCGCCGAGCCCTCCCACAGTCACACACAGAAGCGATGACGTCGAACTCTTGGTGCCCAACTAGCCTCGTCGAAATGTTTAAGTCTAGTCGTTGGCTCGTGTTGATACTTCCGGGTGCTTGTGCTGCACCGGGCTGTTGGGACTAAAAAAAAACAAAAATTATCCCTGCTATTTCCTTACTATCTTTACGTGTAACAAATGTAATGTAACCTCAACAACAGCATTAGTGTCTACTCGGGAACAAATAGTTGTTTAACAGGAAATAAAAAACACATTTCTTCGAGAGAAACCTCGTAAAGGGCACATTGGCATAAATCGATGAACAATTAGTCTGTGAGGTCCAACAGTTTATATTCTTATCATTGAAGATTGTTGGAAGGCTTCCTTGGATGTGTCGTATGCAGAATTTTCAGAAAAAACCGGTTTCTCATTTCACTATAAGAGTAATCTTCGTGTTACCAATTCTGAAAAGTGAAAGATCATTCAAGTCTTCTTCTTCTCCCTGAAGCACTAGACCAGCAGGTCTGCTGCGACTGCTTGATCCATCCATCTGTCTACCATCCTTCTTTTGCTGTAAGTTTGTACTATAGCAGTTGTATTGGAATATGTTCATCGTCCATTCTTTCTACATTTTCTTTTCAATAGTACTTACTCTTTTATTTAAGTTTTAAATTCCCACATTCTTTCGGATGCTCTTACTTATTTAATCTGTCTCTTCTTACGACTCCCTGGACTGACCTCAAAAATCGTATCTCCGTTGCTTGGAGTATGCAAGTGATCTAGTGCTCATAGTCCACTTTTCACTTTCATATAGTCCACAGACAACTGCCACAACTTTCTACAATTTTAGCACTGTGTTCTTTCGTACTTTCCCCCTGAACATTCTTTTGACGGTTTCACACATCATACAGAATCTCTCAGTCTTTCTTCAATTTCCAATTAGCCGAGGTATGACATGTCACAGTCTAAGAAACTGAAGGTGTTAACTTGTTCATAAATGATATTTCCAAGCACGAATATATAGCGAATTAGCTATTTTATATAGCTAACACAGTGCGTTATATAAATTATCTTAGTTATTCGCAAATAGAATCTGGTGGTCATAATTCTAATAAGTTAGATAAAATTTCTTTCTTTGAAGTTGTTCTCTGCATAAAAACTCACAATCCGTTGCTTACATTTCCTCAAAACGTCATATAAATAAGAATTAAAATGCACTGAAATATGCTCATTTTTACTTTATTATGTCGTGTCGTAATATTTTTGCAGTATGTCTATTCATTCAGAAGCATTTTCTTAGCTAAGAACGGGACAGAACTGCTGGCGATACCAGTTCGCGAATTTAAGCATACTGCGCTGTGGGTATTTCTGTAGCTGGATTTCCACGGATGAAAATAGTTGAGCAACAAGAAGTTCAATAAAAAATACCAGTTGGTCCTTGTGTAGGATTTTGTTGCATTCGTGGCTGTCTCCTGAACTTCAAAGGACTTCAGCGGGTAGAGAGCGGATAAGTGTCAATGACGAATACCACACCACGATCCATTAACACTGTTCTACAGAAACTGACAGCAGAGGGCATCTTACCGAAAAGAGATAACAGTAATTTTTTTTTCTTTATTTACACCCTCTGTCAAGGTTATCATTCTTCCGATTCGTTTGATGCGTGCTCCACACATTCCTGCTCTGTACCAAGTTCTTCATCTCGATGTAGTACCTTCACTCTACGAGCTCTATTGTATGCCAGATATATCATATTTTCTACCTTCCCTTAGAGTTTTAGCCGACGACGTATCATTCTAGCAACATGGAAGCTATTTCCAAGTGCCAACAAATGCCATCTAACCTTGTCTCTTGTTCTTTTCAGTGTTTCTCATATACTACCTTCCCAGCCGAATCTCAATTTCAAATTTCAGCATCCTTCTATAACATCACATATCAAATAAATACTCGTATCTTTTCTAGTTTTCCCAGAGTTCATGATACACTTCAAAACATTTCTGTGCTCCATACGTTCTCAAAAACTTCTCTCTCAAATTGTGGGCTCTGATACCAGTAAGTTTCTTTTACTGATGATGCTTCCTTTGGATTTACTAGTCTGCTTATAAAATCACTCTTTCATTCCTTATAATGTTTCCAAGGCAGCATAATAACGAGTAGATCACCTTCTTGTGCTAAGTCAGCCTCAGTTTGATGAGGCCGGCCAGGGTGGCCGAGCGGTTCTAGGCGCTACAGTCTGGAGCCGCGCGACCGCTCCGGTCGCAGGTTCGAATCCTGCCTAGGGCATGGATGTGTGTCCTGTCCTTAGGTTAGTTAGGTTTAAGTAGTTCTAAGTTCTAGGGGACTGATGACCACAGTAGTTAAGTCCCATAGTGCTCAGAGCCATTTGAACCATTTTGATGCTAAGTTTATCACTAACCTCATATCTGTTACTACTCATTACTTTAGCATTCCTTTGGTTTACTCTCACTTCATCTTCTCAGTACTATCGTTCATTCCATTCAACAGACATTGTAAGACTTCCATCAAAAATACGTATCAATGATATACTTTCACCTCGGTTATTTTCCGTTTTATCAAAAACATTCCTTTTTCGGTGTATAGATAGAACACGAGAGAATAACGGATCCCTGCATCACGCGGTTCTCTATGTGGGACGTTCTCCCGTGCCTTGCAATCTTCCGGCCCCCTTTTGGATCTTGTACTTACTGGGTATTAGTCATATTTTCGTATAGTTTTTATTTCATTTTCTGAGAATTTCGAACTCCTTGCACCATTTCACATTGTCGAATGCTTTTTCTTTGAATGTGTATCGATTTTTTTTATTTTTGTTCAGCCTTGTCCAGTTATCAGCTACGACGTCGTAACTGCTTCCCTGGACCGTTTTCCCTTAATAAAGCTAAAACAATCGTCATCTAACAGGTATTCAGATTTCTTTTCCGTTCTTCAGAATGTTATCTGCGTCAACAAGTTAGATGCAGGAGCTGTTAAGCTGATTGTGCGGTAGTTCTCACACTTTCCTGCCCTTGCTCTCACTGCGACTGTGTGGATTACATTTTTGCGATAGTTCGGAGATACGTCAACAGTTTTGTAGACAGTAAATCTGAATAATCTTATGGAAGCTAGATGCCCACATAATTTTAAAAATTTCGAAGGAATGTAACCTACCGCTTCTGCCTCGCTTGTTTGAAGTTTTCCAAAACTCTGTAAACAGCTGTAGCAAGTTCTTCTGTGTCTTCTAAGTATGCTTACATTTCTGCTATTACTTCAGGAGGCAGTTACTCTTCCCCCTTCCGTAGAGGCTAACAACGTACTTATTCCACCTATCGACGCCCTACTAAAGCCATAAAAACTGAGGTTGCAGCATCCTTGTCTCCGGACAATCGAACGAGACAACAGTCCTAGGAGACAATGCATAGACTTTAGCGCAATATAACACCTGACTGAGAGAATTCCAGAGATAAGGTCACTCAATAGGTTACTACTATAATATAATGGTGAAGGATGCCTCATTTCTGAGAACTGGATACTGTGTTGTCTATTGCACGTTACGCAATGTGCTCATGATACAGTATATTACTGCATATTAAAGCACTTAACAGGGCCATCTTAGAAAATAATTAAACTTCTACTCAAATTACTCTCAGATTGAAGGCCATTACATGACTCGTCAAAGGAGCGACATTTTGAATTCATGGACCGTTCATAATTACACATGTGGTTATCCTAGTGGTGTCTTCTCAAATTCTGTAGGAGAAATCTCGTCATCTTGTTTCGATTCTCAGCCTTGGAGAGCTGTTCAATCACTTCCCGTGTCTTTTAAGAAATGGTGCTACAGGCGGTTAACGAATAGGCTGTCAGAAGAATAGTGAAACTTTGTAAGTTAATTCCTGCCATGAAGTGTCAGTGATTCCAACTTGAACTTATTAAGAATTGTATATCTGTTCTTTCGACCTAATACATATGAAAGAAACTCCACGTCGTGGCCGTGGGATTAAAAAATTTTCATACCCAATGTAATGTGCTCTTTTCTGCGAAAGTACCCCAAAAATAACTGTCTGAATCCGCAACTGAAATAAACTACTCTGCTGCTGGTACAATTGCGCTTCGTGGAAAAAATTTATTTTCCAATAACGAAAGCATTGTGTGAAGTCGTAAAATGACAGTAAAAAATTACTTCAGTATTACTTTCATATTCATCAGGAAGTCAAATACGTGGTTAAAGGGCTCAATTTATATTTTTAGTTCTTAGTGTACGTCTCTTTGGACGAACTTGTCGGCCACGATATGTGGAAGCAAGTATGGAATAAAGAAAACATACTAATACAACGTCACATTTACTCTTCAAAACATTTCTGCATGAATTAAAATTGAAACAAATGAGCCCTCGGTCTTTTATTAGTTTTATTAACCAGGTTTCAACACTTCTAAGAGTGCCTTCATCATAATTTAGGCATTTGAAGTTGTCTATAATATAATTACAAATTATGGGAAGAAAAAATTTTTAAATAAAATAGTGTAAGTACTGATCAACAATACAAGACAAAGACGGTACTTACATGTCACGTATAAAATAAATAACAGGCCAGAAAAGCTTTAGTCACAAAATATTCAAAAGGAATGTGTGAAGGCGAGTCTCTAAAGGCTGCACATAGCTGTACAGCCACAGGTTGCAACTTGCGTGAAACATGTTAACATGCTTTGAAAGAAAGCGTTGAGATGTAATATTCTGAGCACGGGCGTGACAAGAACTCGCTAGCTGTCCCTTCAACTTGTGTTATGTTAACTCCACATCACGTGATCACTCTATGAATCAAATCAGTGACTACATACAGGATGGTCGGAAATTCCAGTTACAAACTTCTACGACATGTAGAGGGTAGTGAGTACATAACATTTTGAATAGGTACCCGTGTCCGGAATCGTATCGTTTCCGTTCTACGACAGTTTCAGTTCAGATGTGTACCTCGTCAACGTCTGCTTAGGGCAAGAGAAACGTCTCAGAGTTCTCTGTCCCGGTATGCAACAAGGTAGACACGATGACGTGTACTACGCCAAACGATCCCCAGATGTCACTTATTGTCTGCTTTGCTGTGAGACAGAGTCAATATCTGTGCATCACCGATAGAGGAAACATGGTGCAGTACACGTTTGCGGAATACACAGACATGCTCCTTGTGTATGGCAAAGCTGGAGGTAACGGAAGAGCTGCTAGACGGCTGTATGACGAACGTTTTCCACACCGTCACACTCCACCGCACGAACTGTTTGCCCAAATTACACAACGGCTACGAGAAACGGTTACCTACACCGTGAGGAGGGAGGACTGTGGTGCTCCACGGCGACGCCACACTCCCGAATTTGGAGGTGTACTGCGTCGCATTGAAGATACCCCGTCAACGAGTTCACGAACACTTGCGCGTGCAATGGCTGTTAGTCACAGTACCGTCTTGGACGTCCTGCATGAGCAACAATTACATCCGTACCACTTACAAAGGGTACACGCTGTGGGTGCAGCAGACTTTCTACAACGCGTCGCCTCCAGCACACGGTTTCTGCACCGTTGCATCGACGCGCCCCTTTTTCCACGTCGAGTTCTCTTCACAGATGAGTGTAGGTTCACAAGGGATTGTGTTCTGAATGCTGAAAGATTTGCTAGTCGGGACGGACGAAAATCCTCATGCCACACATGTTCAGAGATTTCAAGACATGTCTGGAATTAACATGTATACAGGTATTCTGGACGGTCATGTGATTGGACCATACCTCCTTCCATTCAACCTCAAGGGGCCCGCATACTTAGTCTACCTACGACACGTAATTGACCCGTTCTTGGAAGCTGTGCCATTGAATGTCCGTCAGGAAATGTGGTTTCAGCATGATGGAGCACCACCTCACTTTTCACTGGCTGTCCGGAGACATCTCAACAGACGGTATGGTGAAAGATGGATAGGCCGTGGTGGTCCAACCGCGTGACCGCCACGATCGCCGGTTTTAACCCCTATAGACTACTTCTTGTGTGGTGGTATGAAGAGTCTAATTTATGAGACACCTGTAGAGACAGAGGAAGATCTGCTGGCACGAGTTCTGGCTGCTGCACAAGACACTGAAGAGACACCAGGTGGGATGGAGAGAGTGTACCAGAACATGCTTCGGAGGTATAATGTGTGTAACATCGAGCCGCTGTTGTAATGCATCGGTACGTTGCGGCTGGTGTCGTAGATGCTGGGTTCTTGATAAAAGTATAACTTGTAAGGCAAATGCGTAAGTAATAACGGAACGAGTCAGTATTCTTTTCAAATGGATTGCAAAAATTGTACTGGGTCACGCCTAAGTACATTCCTCACGTGGGTATGGATGAGAGAATCATTTGCATTGAAACTGTCGTAGAACGGAAACAATACGTTTTTGGACATGGGTTCCTATTCAAAATGTTATGTACTCATACCCTCTACATGTCCTAAAAGTTTGTAACGGGAATTTCCGACAAACCTATATAATGAAATCCTGACTCCACGAAGTACTTATAATATTATAAGTTTTTGTACGAGTGTGAGATACAGAGCAAAACAGACATTCAGTTAAATGCTAAGATCCACATGGCTACGAAGCCAATGACTTTCTAAATCACTCGCAAAATTGTTGTTCTGCGCTAGTCATACCACAAAATGTTTCAGATTATGGTGAGTCCAGACACTTTACTACACTCAATAGCCAGAGCACAGCCTGCACAATGGCTGCAGTTGCCACTCCAACCGGCGTCCCAGTAGCGAGTTAGAGCCTCTGCCAACTTCAACATGCTCGTTAACTTTGCCAGAACACCTCAAAATATCAGTTGTTACATACCTCGCCATGGGTAGCCCACTGTCACCGGTGGTAGCGAATTTGTGCATGGAGAACTTCGAGGAGGAAGCCCTGTCGTCATCCGAATGGAAACGTACTACTTTTTCCGTTACGTGGACGACACGTTCGTCATCTGAGCACATGGTATGGGTAAACTCCTTGACTTCCTTACACATCAAATTCACTATGGAGACTGAAACGGAGGGTAAATTACCTTTCCTTGACGTCTTGGTCAAGAGAAGGGCTGACGGCACCCTAGGTCATGGGGTGTATCGGAAGACTACGCACACTGATCTGTATTTGCACGCAGACAGCTGCCACCACCCTTCACAGAGGAATGGGGTACTTAAAACTCTAGTACATAGGGCGCGCACTATCTCTGACGCAGACAGTCTACCCCAGGAATTGGAACACCTGAGAACTGTATTTCGAAAAAATGGGTACTCAGAGTGGCAGGTTCAACGTGCTCTCCGCCCTGTGGAGATTGAAATCACGAGGGAGGAAGTAGGCACTGCGTTTATTCCATATACAGGCGCACTCTTGGGGAAAATCGCCCGAAATTTGAAGAAACACCGGGTCGGAACTGTGTTTTGTCCTCCGAATAAAACTCGTGCACTGGTGGGGAGCGCCAAAGATGACCTCGGTTTGAGGAAGGCCGGCGTGTACCAGATTCCGTGTCAATGTGGCAAGTCGTATATTGGTCGTATGATGCGTACCGTCGAGGATCGATGCCGTGAACACCAGAGGCACACTCGACTGATGTATCCGAGCAAGTCGGCGGTCGCTGAACATTGTTTGTCGGAAAATCACGCTATGGAGTATGAACGCACGAGGATTCTGGTACAGACGTCGAGATACTGGGACCGCGTTGTTAGAGAGGCCATGGAAATTCGGACCAATGACGACCTCATAAACCGTGACTGTGGCTATAATCTTAGCAAGGTTTGGGAACCAGCGATTGGGTTAATCAAGAGTAAATCTAGCAAACGTATAATTGTGACGACCACGGCGGACAGATCCATCACACTGACGTCATCTCAGACGCCAAGCAATCTGTTTCACCGCGCGACCGTGGCGAGGGGCGAGGACAGCGGAGGGAGCGCGCCGCGGGCGGAGGGTATTTAAATCGGCCGCCGCCGCGACTGAACCCAGTTCCCTCTGAGCAGCCATGGCGTGCGGATCTCCGTGCCGGCATGTTCACAGGAGCTCAGTCCGTCAGTTCACCTGATGATGGCGACATGTGTGATCGCCGAAATATTGTTCCCATTGGACACTGTAGACCGGCAGTACACCCGTGGATGTTGTGATTATTTAGATGTCATTCAAAGGCACAACATAATGGCAAAGTCACATCGAGGCAGCATCTTGGGATGAATATCTATCTCCAGTCACTCCCATTTACCTAGGTGCAAATCAGATATCGGTTCGGTGCTATCATGATATTCAACGTCCTTGAGGAAATATTGTGGCCCTCTACGATAAAACCCATCGACTATGACGTTCACCACTTCAGTCATATGCACTGAGAAGCCACAACATTATGACCATCTAATTACTATCAATATACACTCGTTCAAGGGTTAGCAGCCGCATCTGCAGAGTAATGACTGCTAGTCGGACACACGTAAGGTGCTTGTAGTATCAGTTAACGTGCTGCCCGTATGTAGAACAGAAACGGCGCGCCATCTATCTGAGTCTGACCGAGGGCAGATTGTGATGACGCGGAACATTTGGGAAACTGAACGACTTTTTGGGTGTTCGAGGAGTGCTAAATTAAATGTCTTCAACAAGTGGCGAAACCAATGTGAAACCGCGCACAGAGGCCGTGAGGTTGCGAGACCACTCCTCTTTACAGATGTCGGAAGTCGTAGGCTCTGTAAGTTGGTAAAACAGGACAGTCGGCGAGTCTGAACACACAGTGCACCGATCACTTCTAACGACGGGCGTTCGCTGCCGACGATCAACGCATGGGCCAATGTTAACACTACGACGTAGCCAACTACGACAGAAGTGGACACGTGACCATCAGCACTTGACGTTTGCGCAGTTACAGAGCGTTATATGGTCTGATGAATCCCCCTACTTTTTTCATCGTGCCGATGGGAGGGCACGAACCCGTCGTTTTCCAGGTGAACAGTTCCTTGACACTGCAGGAAGGGAACAACCTGGCGGCGGCTCAATTATGCTTTGGGAAACATACACTTTGACATCCATGGGTCCATTGTAGCTCGTGCGAGGTACCATGACTGCCAAGGGTTTCCCTACATGGTTAAGACCACGTACACCCCTTCACAACAACCATTTTTCCTAATGGCAGTGGCATTTTTCAACAAGAAAATGCACCAGGTCACAAGGCCAGGAGTATGATAGAGTGGTTCGAGGTAAGCACTCGAGAGTTCCAATCGATGTGCTGCCCTCGACCCTACCCCTCCCCCCCCCCCCCCAACTCACCAGATCTGAAGTCGATAGAACACATCTGGAATGTGGTTGAACGTAGCGTTAGAGCACATTGCCCCCTCCCAGAAATTTACGGGAATTAGGTGACTTGTGCTTGCAGATGTGGTGCCATCACCCTCCGCCGACCTACCAAGGCTTCATTGCTTCCACGCTACGACGCGCCGCAGCTGTTACCCGTGCCGAAAGTGGATGTACCGGCCTTTATGGTAGGTGGTCGTAATGTTCCGGCTGATCAGTGTATCTGCTATTCACCAGGTTCCAATATCTAAAGATAATTGACGGAATACATCGTCAAGGGACTGTGATAAAGATATTTAGTCTTCAGCACACCCAATTTTTTTTAAGTATTGGAAATCAGGAGGTCTACAGTCGGTCCTGTCCTCTAAGCTGCAAATGGTCAGTTTTGCTTTCATCTCGCAAGCAGGACTGGCTGCCTTTACCACTTCTGTTAGCCGCTCGAAACCAGAGAGAATCTCTTCTGATCCAAAGTGACACACATCGCTGGTACCGACGTGAGACACCACCTGCAGCTGGTTTAGCCCTTTGCTCTTCATGACAGCCGGAAGGACCCGTTGCACGTTTGGAATGACACCATCCGGTATGCACACGGAGTGCGTAGTGGCTTTCTTCCAATCTTGGCAGCTATGTCCCTAAGTGGCCCCATAACGTGTCTAACGTTGGAACTCGCACCTATCAATAATTCCACCCTCTGTGACTTCCCGGATCTTGCAGACTGAGAGGTTTCCCCTGAAACAGGACAGGGATCGACTTCTGGCTCAGCGATAGTGTCAGCCACAGACAGTACTTGGAACCTGACTCTACTTCTTCTTCTATCTCGTCATAGACAAGTTCTTCCACTCCTAGAAGACATAAATGCAAGATTACCGAGTTGTAATAATTTTATAACTATGAAAATTTCCCAAGAAATATGAAATACCGGAGGAATTACGAACGAATTGAATACGATGATATCGGCTGGCAGTTGTTGACAGGTGTATGAAATGCAACCGCATAGACCCTGTAAATGATACATGACACAGATAAGAAAAAAAAAAATATTTTCAGCAACATTCCCACTACATTTTCATGGGTGGAATTGTAATCATGGAACTGCTCACAAATTTAAACAACTGTTTTGAATAGAAATAAAGTAAAATGGAGAAAACCTTGTTTTACGAAAGTGAAGCTGTGATCGACTATTCGAAAAGCGACTTTACTTGTTGCTACTGATGCATACTGGTTTTTCTGAGATATACAAGGATCTGATGCTGTCATTCTCCGTCGCCTGCCGAATAGGATATGGGCATCCTTCGTTCGAAATACAGGGTGCTTTGCGCACGAGCATACTCCAACGAACGAATCACTTATGGTACATGTTGTCACAGGAAGACTGAGAATTGTGGTTCAGGCGTGTAATCATGTTTTTATAAAAGCTTTCCAAATTTTAACAACGCATTCCTTTCCAGAGAATGTGACGCTGTTTACGGTGGTAAATCCCATGTTCAGGTGCGAAGTATTGCTGTCAGACGGATTGCTTCATCCGATACTGTCAGCATACAAGATGGCTCCTTTGTTGTCTCATCATGTCACTACGATATATCTGTTGTACTGCACAATTAACTGGTGCATAGCGTATCTAATTCAAATATGTTGTAACCACAATTTTATTATGTGAGTTGAAGATGTCAATTCTGAAACTAGAAATCGATGTGTCCTTTCTTGCAATCTTGGCATGTAGAAAGTTTTCTCGCAGAAGACTTCAACATTATACTGAAAATTTCCCGGCTATAACTCTGACAACGTGAGGTAATTATGATTCAAACAAAAAGCTGTGCTTAAATCTGTTAAATGATGAAGTGGGTCATATGATGACTCGCAATTCTGGCGAAAGCTACATTTCGTTAAATGTACTGAAAGACCCAAGAAACGTGGACCAGAATACAGAGTCAAAGATCGACCACCAAGAACGTATGCTACACTGTGTGGTATAGGCGTCTGAGTTTGGTGCCTCACTTTTTTTTTTCTCTGAAATCCGCCGGGCATGTGGAAGTAAATTCGTACTGTAAAGTGCTTCACAAAGAGTTGCTTGATGAGAGTTCTTCACATGAAAGAGTGAAACTCAGCTTCGTTTCATCTGTTCAAACTTGAACTGTACATTCGTCAAAGTATATGCGAGGTTTTTATGGAGTTATCAAAGAGTGAATGTAAGGCCACAAATGTGACTTTCAGTGAGTTATCAGACTTATGCTGCGTAATATTTTTATATATTTTTTTCTTGGCTGGGTTGTGAAGAGGCTCTTTTGACGAAATAGCTTTGATGTGCCATCGTAACGAAATGGCAGTCGTAGGGCAGTACGGCTCCTTCTAATTAAAAATTTACGCGTCAGTTTTTCTCCGTCTTACATCAGAGGGCACGCAGTTCTCGGTCCGTGCTGAGGCTCAGCGTTGTGACGGAGGAGGCAATATGTTTTCAGTTCTGAGGAAAACATAACAGGAGTGTGTCTTTAGAAAGCACCTTCTTTAGCGGATCCCGGTTGTCAAGTAGTCGACCGCAGAGGAGATAACGAACGTCTTTGACTAACGTTGCGAGGAGCTCTATAGGCCAGCAATTAAATCTGCAAAGAGAATATTTTACTTGTTCGTCTACTTGGGCAACTGTCCACACTACAACCTTTATGGACTTTCATTAAATTTATTCGCAATTGCGAAAATGGACAACCATCAGCTGTAGAACAGATGACGAAAGTGAAAATCTTGGGCAGGACCGGGGACTCGAACCCGGATTTCCTACTTACCGTAAGCGGTCGCCTAACCGTTTGGATATCCGTTCATGACTCACGGCTAGACCCAGACTTCCATACGTCGTCAACCATTCGTCTGGAACCGGTATTCGTACATACATTAAGTATATTCCCGTACAGGTGAGACATTTTACGTGAAAGTCGTTTGCCCTGTGTCGGCAGATAAATACGGTATTACCGTTCCGGTGTTATTCTGAATAACGATTCAGACTTCCTTTCGACATGCATACCCGGCCATAGGAACTTTGCATTGTAATTTAGAATAACACAAGCCCTGGACTATCGTATTTATGGATTTTGTGTTCTTTTATACAACGTATATGAGCCGTGGCGAGGCTGGCGCCAGTGTTCCCACACATTTAATGGCATCGCTGCCATTGATTATAGGGTTACCATCTTTGCCTTCGATTATAGGGTTACCATCTTTGCCTTCCGCGATTCAGGCCGGTGGTCGGGTGGTTGACGGAGAGAGAAAAGAGACAGCGGAGTGGGTATTCGCAGGGTCGGAGGTGGCTTGTTGACGTTTACCGTGAGGCCTGTGGTACGACGCCTGTACGCTATGGGCAGGGTCAGCGAGAGATCCCGGCAGTGACTCGATGGGACCTCGGGTTTGGTATCGTGGTGGTGCACTGTTGTGTTTTGGGGTTTTTCTGCTGCAAGGGCATGTATAGATTCTTGTAACTGGCAATTGAAATAGAGATGTGTCTATGGCGTGACGGAGGAAAGGTGTGATGCTCGCCGCTGTTGCATGTGAAAACGCTTCGTCTGCCTTGTGTCTGTGCAGGAAATTATGTGAAGTAAATAGCTGATACCACGGCGACGTCTTGCTCTCACAAGTTGTTGAATATATTTCGGATTTACTGGATCGTGAAGATATCCCACTTGTAAAGCAAATGAAGCCTTCTGCGCCATAGTAAGGTACTATTTTATTACGCTTACATCTGTGTCAGTTATATGCACATTTATATGCCCTTTAGTTACAGAAGCTATGGAAGTGTGTAAACAGAGAGCTATGTGGAAAGGGATGTAAAGCTGAAACCCCCTCCAATAAGTGAATACACTCGAACTCTGTATTACTAAAGGTGCCTTTCGATACCAGCACCTACCTTGGGTAATAAGTGCTATTCGGAGGTTGTCATGGTACTGTAAGTAATTATTATACACAAAACTGTTTATTCTGATTATACTAAATTGGAGATGTTAGGTCGCTTGTGTGCCGCTGTAAAATACTATTGTCTCCTCTGTGTGGCAGCACGGCACTGTCAGTGGCTTCAATCGTTATTCCTGTCGTATTTCGAGTTTTGTATTCGCGGGCTTGCTTAAGACGACACTGTTAAGTTGAGTTTAAGACCTATAAACAGGCAAGTCTATGAGCTCAAGACGATATTCTATTACGTGGTTCCTTAGTTTGGTATAGGTTACAAGTATTTTAATTGTTATTAATGTTCTGCTGTTTGCTTTGTCGAAAGAGGAGCTAGTTCTGTGAAGTAGTCGTTTATATTTTATTAGTGTGTTACGCGTTGTGCCTTTTCATGTTAATTGTTTTTAAGAAGCTACAAATGACTCTGTGTATGTTGCAGGTAGCTGAAACAGACGTGTTCACGGGGGTCGCGTCCTGACGCGGTTGATAGTGGCCCTTTTTACTACGGCACATTCGGCTATCCTTCCTCAGTACATTTTTCTCGCTTATATCGTTACTACGTTTGTCGAGTGGAATTAGGGCTTACTGTTATCACCTTATATGTTGAAGTTATGTGTCTCCCTTGCCAGGGCGCGAATATTCGTGGATATAGTCGTATTCTCATCTGTAAAGATTGACAGTATTACTCATTTGTTCTCGTCACATGTATGATTATTTATTTTGTTATATTTAATGTCAGTAAAATGTAAGTGTTAGCCAGGTCCGAACTGGGACGTTGTATTCCCTTCTTGTGGAAACAAATTTAAGTGATGTTATTGCTTTTTTGAGTAGCCTTTAGATGCGTACATTTTGCCTCCATGTTTGGTGTTTTTATGGCTTCCACGTTAATTAAAATTACAATAAAGGTAAATTTGGCAACGGAGGGTTTCGTGTATTTATTAGTTGCTAAGTGGATCCTAAGTTAAATGCAGGAACCCAACCAGTATATAAGTTAACGGAAGATTAATGCGAAATTTAACTAATAATTAGTAACTGAAGAAGTACCAATTCACCGAAAACATAAAATAGATTTGTCTGCAAACTATCCCCGTATAAATATTTATGGCAGCCTTGTTTCAACACCTTCACAATACACGAAGGAATTAATCGATTATCAGTTTGATTTACGTCAGAAAATATTGATGAAAGTATGATATTATCACAGTGAAGAATGAGCAACTCAATAATGTTAAACTTAAAGCGATCTTTGTTGGTAACTTGTTCCTTTGCAGCATGATGACGGTGACACTACATAACGTGTCCTGTGTGTTTATCACGGTATCCTCGTAACTTCATGTATTGTGACAGCGTCGACTTGTTTAAATTTCTTACATTTTGTACTTATTATTTGAAGGAGAGAGACGAATTTGATGATGTAATTCAGTGGTATTCAACCTCGTCCCCACCGCACATTAGTGGCCGTTGCAGCTCTCATGGTGAGCGGTAGGCGGTATAGGTTTCAGAAAACTTTTCATTAAGTTCTCAGAAAATTGTGTCTTAAACTGTACGTTAAGTAATTATTATTATATGGTATAACATGCTATAACTCTACTTCATACATATCATGCCGTTAAGTTATTTCGCTACTTAATAAATATCCACTACTGTGGAACCGGTGGGCGGCTAGAAATTTCCACTAATAAGAGAGATACAAAAGTAGCTGGTGTGTAAGAAAAGATTGACTATGCATGACTAATTGAAAACGGCCATTAAATGAAGATACATTCTGCGATAAAAGACTGTTCCGGATTCCACAGTCCAGAACATCTGATGAATACTGACTAGTACGGGCGAAACCAGAGGCATTCGTTATATAGTCTGAAAACAATATCGTCATTCACGCGAAACTAACATGATATCCTCCAGCCATTCATATACCTTTGACGTTGCTTGTTTTAGTGCCTGACAGATACATTAATACGTTTCCCAACAAGCGTTAACTGTTCCTCTTTCACGACGCATTAGTTGTATTTTAATTTTGCGACATGTTTGGTGACATTAACTTCATCGTCATGCGTTTATCAACATTTGTAAGTAGTGTTTATGGTAGTTATGTTTTAGTGGAACTTTTCCGCTGTGTGTGACATCCGTAAGAAATCAGTGCTACATATGTTTTTCAAAGATCTGATTCATTAATTGATATGTTGTAAGTCTCGGAGCTATTCATGAGCTACGCTGTCTTTCCGCAGTCATTCATGCTCATTATTTGAGGACCACTGATTTGGAACTCGTCTAGTAGTTAGTTTACACTATATTATTTATTATCAGTGTCGTCTGTCAAATCCAGTCTAGTCGTCGAATATAGGGTGTCTAGGAAACCTGCTTTTCCGGATCGCTAGATAAAATTCAGAGATATCGTATTAATGAGTTAAATTACAAAATGATGATGATGATGTGGTGTACATATGCGACGTTAACAAACTGCCTACTGGCGTCTGTCTCGGGTTCTTCGGCCGGCGTTCGTCTGATGATTTTACGGACGTTCCGCCAGCACGAGTGGCTGGCATTGTCAAAGGTTCACTTTCCACTGCTGGTGGTAAACTGGAGCCGAGCTCGCGGCCGCAGACTATATGTACCTGGCGCGCCAACGTCCGAGGGCTTCACCGCGGTCGTTTCCGGTGCGGTTCTCCTCTTGCTACCTGCGACGGTCGTTGGCTGCAGCACGGGAAGCCAGAATCCGTGTACTTTAAGGCGTTCTTCTTTCTTGTTGCAGCTATTCCCGTTTTTTTGTGTTTCTATAGCCTCTCTGACCAAGCGGGTGTGATAGTGCTTCTCTGCAGCCGGAAATTCCGTGTCTGCGAATTTTACGACGTGGTCACTCTCAAATGGTTCAAATGGCTGTGAACGCTATGGGACTTAACATCTGAGGTCATCAGTGCCCTAGAACTTAGAACTACCTAAACCTAACTAACCTAAGGACATCACACACATCCATGCCAGAGGGATGGAACCTGCGACCGTAGGGTCGCGTGGTTCCAGACTGACGCGCCTAGAACCGCTCGGTCACACAGTCCGGCGGTCGGTCTCACACAGTGCGTGTTCTGCCACTGCCGATTTCTCCATCTGCCCCAACCTGCTATGTCCCTTATGTTCTTTGACCCTGGTGTCGATTGACCATCCAGTCATTCCGACACAACTTTTCCGCTTGTGCATCGCATACGGTATATGCCCGACATTTCAAGTGGGTCCTTTTTCTCCTTAGCCGATCTAAGACACTCATTGATCTTCTTCGTCGGTTTGAAAATCGTCTTTACGCCGTGGTTGAGCAATATACAGTCGATTCTGTCCGTGAACTTGGGAATGTATGGCATTTATTTCTCTGATTTGTCGTTTTCCCGAGTGTTCAGCTCTGTCACACTTCTAATATAACTTGTGGAGTGCCCATTGCTCCTCAGAACACTTTCCAGGTGTTGCATTTCGTGTCTGAGGTGCTTCGGCTAACGCATTCGTCCCGTTCGCGTTACGAGTGCATTAATCATGCCCCTTATCTCGCTCTGGTGGTGGTTTGATAAACTGAGCAGGTATCGGTCCGAGGGTGTAGGAAAGGACCATTTCTAGATGTGCTGGCCACAAGGCATGGCGAAAACCTTGGACACAGCGTGTATCGAAAACCGAGACACACGGAGATTGCGGGTTGGGGCAGGTGGATAAATCGGCCGTGGCAGAGCACGCACTGTGAAACAGAGCATGTAGTAAAATTCGCCGACACGGAAGCTCTGGCTGCAGAGAAGCACTATCACACCAGCTTGTTCAGCGCGGCTATAGAAATACAAAAACACGGGAAAAGCTTCAACAATAAAGAGGAAAGCCTTAAGGTAAATGGATCCTGGCTTCCCGTACTGCAGCGAACGACCGTCGCAGGTAGCAAGAGGAGAACCGCACCGGAAATGACCGCGGAGAAGCCTTGGACGTTGGCGCGCCAGTTACATATAGTCTGCGACCGCGATCTCGGATCCAGTTCAACACCAGCAATGGAGAGTGAAGCTTTGACAATGCCGAAAACTCGTGCTGGCGGAACGTCAGTAAAATCATCAGACGAACGTTAGCCGAAGAACCCGAGAAAGACGCCAGTGGGCATTTTGTCAACAAGTGCCGAAGAAAGCCTTAACAATTTTGTATACGAAGTTAGGTTGACATCCGACTATGTTTTACGGGGCGTGATCAAAAACTTAGCAGATCAGCGGCGAGCGATATCAGACAGATCATAAAATCACTTTTAAGCTGTTTGATCAGCCCGCTTCTGTATATTCCATTCACCAGCATTCCGATTTCAACAATTAATTAGTTTTACCAGGCAACGTATGCATAAATTATGGACGGCTGTGTGGTCTGTAAACCAAATATCAGTAACAGAGAAAAGTGTTCGGAGAAATTTCAGCATCTCTCACTTGGACTGAGGATAGTAACAATAGCACATCTTCGCCTCCCACCTTGGGTGCTGACAGATCACAAAAAACGTTACATCAAATCCGTTGCACATCACATGAGATCCTTTCGAGGGACGTGTGGATATCTATAGAGCAGGGCAGTGACACTCGTCCTTGGCGGGACATGACAGCAGAAGATCGATGCGGGTGTCCTCGTCGGCGGCACGACAGCGCTACTAAAACACTCCCCTGCACGCGAACACATTTATTGGAGACCCGGCTATGGATCATTACGAGCTCATGTGCCAGCCAGAGAAACGACTGCTAATTCCAATTCACAAACCGTATAAATAGACCTGTAATTCGTCGCGCTGTCACAACAGCTATACGCCTTTTACTGATGGATTACGCTCAATCAGTCTGGATGAAAGGAGGGTAACCATGTCTTGAGAACGCTGGAAAAATGAGACGTTATTAGCTAGCCCTATCACGTTAACTAGCGGACCCTAGAAAATGAGAAAAGCAGAGCTGTTGGTTCTAATGCGTCGTCCCGTAAATAGTGCCTAGTCTCCGTATGAAGAAAAACGGGAAACTCACCAACATCAGGACACCATAATAAGAAGTTCTAGCGGAGATAAAGTGGCATAATGTGATTCAGCTCAACTGTCCAGCTATGATATCTGAGGGACGTCATCGTAGAATCACGAAAAGCTATGGTAGCGTATAGACGACGTTTAAAGAAAATGTCAAGGATTGCTAATCGTCATACTTGGAAGAAAAGCTGCTAGAATCATAAGTCAGGAAATAAATAACTGTTGAGGTATGGGCTAATCATTCCTCTCATTCTATATGTTTACGTAGAACGAGACACTGTACACGGTTCCCATGCATTCTGACACATTCTTCAGCCTTTGTTCGCAGTATAGTAATAATGGCGTGTGACGAGGGCGTCCCGTCGGGTAGACCGTTAGCCTCGTGCAATTCTTTCGATCTGACGCCACTTCGGTGACTTGTGCGTCGATGGGGATGAAATGATGATGATTAGGACAACACCCTGTCCCTGAGCGGAGAAAATCTCCAACTCAGCTGGGAATCGAACCCGGGCCCTTAGGATTGACAGTCTGTCGCGCCAACCACTCAGCTACCGGGGGCGGACTTCGCTCGCAGTGAATCACGCACTCTTTCAAACACATCTGGCTCGATTCCGGTTGCGTCACATGCATTACTAACACTCTCCTGTAACATCTGCACCTTATCGGTGGGCTGGTCGTATGATTGTCTCTGTAAACTAACTGGGGGTACAAGACATCCGTCGTAGCCACTATCCTCTACCCAGCTGATCCCGGATGAAGCTACAGTAGAATCATCTGAGAGTGAGCCTAACACAGCCCATATTAACGGAAACAGCTACGCGCTACGTGTGATAGAGAAGCCCACACTCCGTATGTGGTAGAGGAAAATTAAATTTTATTCACGCTCTCGCACGTACAATGAGCAACGGAGAATCGGGCCCTATTGGAAACAAAATATTCATTCGCAAAACTTTCGCAAAGAAAATGTTCCTCAGTTTGTAGTAGCGAGGAGTTTCTTCAAGTAAGGGAACTTCATCTAGGGTTTCACTAGCGTTAGAAGTTCTGACTTGTGGAATTAATGCACTCCCCGGTATGGGGAATATTTTCTGAATTATAAAAGTGGAAAAATTAGCATCATTATGAAATTTGTTATTCATACACCGGAACAGGAAATAAAGGTACTAACAAATTAATGCTTCTTTACACACGACTGCACGAAATTCACGTGCACATGCTGTACGAAATTCGATAAGATGACGGACGTAATGTCGGCAATAATATCCGACGAAATGTGAGCGTTAGGTACCCTTGACCTCTCTACAAGCATTGCCGGTAAGAAAATACCTCAAACTATCTGAAAGGATGTGCCACACACCATCTATGAAAGGGAGAGGAAAGAAGACGTGGAAGACAGGAAGAAAAGTGATAACAGCGGCTTCTGACTTGGCACGCACGTTAAGAAAAAGCGTCACACGATTTTTCTTTACGGTAAATGTAATGGATTATGAATAAGTAGCAAGAGGAGGTGAGATTAAGCGTCTGATGGATACTCTCACAGCACACGTGGGGTATTCGGTTCACACAACCCTAGTAAATGGCTGTAATGATTCATTCGAAAAAAATTAGGAAGAGAAAACAATTGAACGTGACCGACAAACAGAAAGAAAAGAAGGAGCTACAACTGATCTCTGCGATTGACACTGATACCTACCAGTAGCACTGAGGGCGCAACATGGTCCAACGAATAAGCCTTCGAATTATAAACTGCGTTGTCGGAATTCTCATCAAAATTCCACACGCAACATTAACATCACACCAATCACTGAAAACGGGGTAGCTAATGGTGCTGATACAATCAACATAGCCGGCCGAAGTGGCCGTGCGGTTAAAGGCGCTGCAGTTTGGAACCGCAAGGCCGCTACGGTCGCAGGTTCGAATCCTGCCTCGGGCATGGATGTTTGTGATGTCCTTAGGTTAGTTCTAGGGGACTAATGACCTCAGCAGTTGAGTCCCATTGTGCTCAGAGCCATTTGAACCATTTGAACAATCAACATAGATTGATTCCTAACCGCATCGCAAATTGGCCTACATTAGTGGCGTCCTCAGGATGCATGAATGGAACAACAGGGTCCAAAATGGCCACTTCTCTGTTTTCCTAAAGCGTGAGGCCGTTTTTCATCCCCGCGCTGCGTGAAGAGCCCGCTCGGAACCAATCAGCGTCGGCGTACGAGACTTGCGGACCAGAAAAACAGTTCTGCCAGAAATGCTAGCCCAATACGCCATGAGATTCGCTGGTTCTATTTGCGCAAGCAACCTAAAGTCTGAATAAGAGACAGGAAAAGGAAAGGAAACTGGTTTGGCAATGCTACGTAGAGGAGCAGGAAAGCGATCCTGTTTCGCTGGTGGAAGAAGTCTGAAGCCAACCTCCAGCTACCACTGCAGAGACAGGGGCGGGAGAGAGGCAACTGGACTCCGTTACATGTCAGCCATACCAACATAATACAGAACTATGCCAAAATCTTAATTAGTGTGACCAGAGACTAAAAGAGGTTCCAAAGTGTGGAAAATACGGTCAAGAAAATAAGGTCAACGTTACAATATTATACAAATCAATAGTAAAAAAAAAGTGCGAAGGGATTACAACATCCCTCTTACACGCTAACGCCTTTAAGCGTTACCGTATCACATACCCAATGAATTCAGGTCCAGTGAACGAGGAGGCCGTGGTATCGGACTTCCTCGACCAGTCCATCCCCTTTAAAACCTGGCCTTGAAGTAGATTCATACGATCTGTAGAAAACGGGGTGTTGCCCCGCTATACTTAAACCACAGTCTGTCTTTCAGCAAGAGTAACATTTCTCAGCAGCGCTGTAAATTCATCTGCAGAAGCCGCTGACAGTCAGTATCTCTTAATTTTTTGGTAAAGTGTGTGGCCCTGTGACTCTTACACCGTCAATTGCTCTTACCTCTTTAATCGCTCGAAGATTTCCATTTTGTACAGATGGTCTGTGATAATTCACATTCTATCTCTTGTGAATCATGCCTTATTTGTAAATACTGCAAAATTATTCGTGAAATGTAAAACGACTCGTATACAGATACTGGTTTCTAGACATATAATTACAGAAACTTTTCTTCTACTTTTGACGAATACTACCTCCTATAAGAATACGTGACAGTCGAAAAAGCTATATTTATCACAGAAAAATATTATCGTTCGGGTAGTCATCTTCCAGTCATAGAGTAACACTAAATCAACTGGCGAGTAGCTCAGCTGGTGTTTGTTTTTATCAAACATCAGCTGTCTCATTAATCATGTCATTAATGACTTGACTTTGGACAGACAGTATTCCAAACACTGCGAAGGACAATCACTTTTTGCACTAGGTGACTGAGGAAAACTATTTAAGATAACAGGTGACTACAAGCAACAGATACTGCACTGAATACAGTTATGTATTTCATGAAAGTCAGAGGAGATTTGTCGAAAACTGAGCCCGACCTCAGGCATTGCAGTCTGCGAGAAAAAGGTACTGCACTGAAATAGATAAATGGATAACAAGGGTGAGGGTACGGGAATTCCACGGTTTGTTTTTCTCCATACTCCTCCAATGTGAAACCCCCTAGTGTAAGGGATGACTTTACCATATCGACACCAGTTCTTAACTGGTTAAGGCACCTCAAACATCCTACCCTTCGTTGAGGTTGGCCGGAAGATATCCTCGGGGTTCCATCTCATCTGATTGTATGGATTTCCATCCAAAAATTCTTGTCTGGAGGAAGAACCGTCCTTAATTTTTGAATGAGCATTAGTTCCTGATCAAATATTTTTGACTCATTAACAAACATACACTACAGAAGCTTTTGGTAGTTCCCTGACGTTCTTTAAATACGTTGAAGCTGTACAACTCTGTTTGCAGAAAATATTTTGTTTTAACATAGAGTTATTCTGATTACACTTAGATTAAAAGGAAGAATGTTCTCACGAAATTAGCTCCAGACATCGATATCAATTACATTTTTAAAATAGAACAATAATTTACGATGCTGGAATCATACAATCTCAAAGATACGAATTCAACCGAATTTCTCAAATTTGATAACTAATTTAGTATTACAGTATTAAGGGATTATTTGTTTTTAACCTTAAACGCCTAATTGTCTTACGCGGAATTTCATGGTTCTATCCGCCAATGCAGAAATAAGTCAAGTCCGATAAGAAAGAAACGGAGTGTTTCACTACCTCGATACGACTATATAAGTGTTACAGAGCAATGTAATCTTGTATTCTGTTCGTGTAGTTCGCTTTAATTAAAACATGGTTACTTTAAAAAAAGTCTTGGCCTAAGCAAGGAAAAAATGGAAAGAATACGAAGAGCAAAACTGAGTCATAGCCTAAAATGTATTTCCAGAGACGATGTCCAACTAGGATAAAAATTCAGTAGGAAATATTTATACGGCGCTGGCATGCTTCGTACAGAGTAAGAAGCAAGACTACAACAAACACAGCGAATAATCCCGACAGATTGCTAATGCCTTGGGAACAATTCAAAGCAGTGTCTTGTCATTTTGCGCACCAACAGCTCCGACGCGTATCATGTACCACTTCACCACGATGTAAACGAGAGACTCACGGAATCCTGCCACTTGGTTATGAGGTGATATTTGGGCAGTTGGATACAGCTTCAAAGAATACGCATTATCCACGAAGCAAATTTTGCAGTTAATTGTGCAAAGACTCACTGTCACTAAATTTTGGAGTAGCATCTATGGACTACATAGACCATTACAGATCATATCTCTTCGAGTGACATTCTGCGGAAGATCTCTAGTAGCCCAGATCTTGCTCAAGTGCGGCTACTACATATCAATAAAGTACTTGACAATACAAATTTACAGGACCGTTGATTTACAGATAGCATGTTGAGACCATTTCCTCAGTGGTCTATCTCCATACTCAAACTTCATGGTATGTGTGCTGACACTTTAGCATTTAATGGAAAACATACTCTGCACAAACATAGTCAACACATTAAACAAAAAAAACCTACCGCATAAATAAACATGACCTCTATTAAAGGAGCGTCATTTTATATAATGGAAAAAAGCAACTGTTTTGACCACGCGAAAGTGCATTCAAACTATACTCATGCTAATAAATCACGTATAATGCTGATACATGGTGAAACAACGCTCTGGTGGACGGTTTTCTGGTTTAAATCACCTCGGTGTATGACCATGCGGTGCATTTGACCCGCTGTCGTCGCAAGGTGGCGCTGGCAACAGTCCACATATGCAGAGGTGTGTTGGTGCATGTCAGAGTACGGTGCAGCGAACAAGTGTGCAGAAGTTTTCAGACCTGGTAATGATGACTGTATGTTGAAAATGGCTCAATGAACACGTATTGATGACGTTATGAGGTATAAAATACTAGGGCGACTGGAGGCTGGCCAAACACAGCAGGTCGTAACAAGGGCCCTCCGTGTGCCACAAAGTGTGACCTCAAGATTATGGCAACGATTCCAGCAGACAGGAAACGTGTCCAGGCTCTGCAGTACGGGACGTCCACAGTGTACGACACCACAAGAAGACCGACATCTCACCATCAGTGCCCACTGACGGCCACGGAGTACTGCAGGTATTTTTGCTCGGGACCTTACCGCAGCCACTGGAACAGTTGTCTCCAGACACACAGTCTACAGACGACTGAACAGACATGGTATATTCGCCTGGAGACCTGCAAGGAGCATTCCACTGACCCCGGGTCACAGGAGAGCCCGTAAAGCCTGGTGTCAAGAACACAGTACATTGTCATTTGAATAGTGGTCCCAGGTTATGTTCATGGACGAGTCCAGGTATAGTCTGAACAGTGATTCTCACCGGGTTTTATCTAGCGTGAAGCAGGAACCAGATACCTACCCCTCAATGTCCTTGAAAAGGACCTGTATGGTGGTCGTGGTTTGATGGTGTGAGGTGGGATTATGATTGGTGCACTTACATCCCTGCATGTCTTTGGCAGAGGAACTGAAACAGGTCAGGTGGATCGGGACGTCATTTTGCACCAGTATTTCCACCTTTACAGTGGGTCCCACCTTTCTCAGATGGTTCAACTGCCTCTAAGCACTAAGGGACTTAACATCTGAGGATATCAGCCCCCTAGACATAGAACCACTTAAATTCCCGAGGCAGGATTCGAACCTGCGGCTATAGCAGCCACTGGTTCCGGAATGAAGCGCGTAGAACCACTCGGCCGCTGGCGCCCGGGCTACCTTCCTGCTGATGGATGATAATGCATGGTCCCACTGAGCCACCATCGTGGAGGAGTTCCTTGAAGCAGAAGATATCAGGCGAATGCCTGTCTGTTCTCCAGACCTAAACGCCATCGAGCACGTCTAGGATGCTCTCAGTCGACGTATCGCTGCAACTCGTCAAATCCCTACGACACGTCAGAAGCTCCAACCTGCAATGTTGCAAGAAGGGAGGCTGTACCCCAGCAGCTGCTCGACCAGTTGATCCAGAGTATGCCAATCCGTTGTGCGGCCTGTGTAGGTGCGCATGGTGATCATATCCCATATTGTTGTCGGGGTACATGTCCAGGAAACAGTGGCATCACCAATGCCGTGGACTTACAGATATGTGTCGTGTTAGTTCCCTATGTGCCTATGCTATTAGAGCCAGTTTTGTGTAGTGCCACGTTGTGTTGCACCACATTCTGCAGTTATCCTTAATTTATGAGTGTGACTGATTTCTGGCACATTTGCGTACTTAGACATAATTGACATCTACTATCTCGTCCCACAAGCTCCTTGACGGGCCGCAGTCCATATTCAGATATCTCGAATGCATTGGGTCTAGATGTGGGTGTTACTATACAGCATATAGCTGCAATATTCCAATACGATGCATAACAGAACAATCGACTGAAGGGGCATGACAGAATTTGTTGATCTGTGTAAAATGGTAGTTAATACCATCTTAATCTCTCAAATATCGTCTGACCCCTCATTTTTAACTGTGGCGTTACTCATGCAAAAAAAAAAAAAAAAAAAAAGCTCGAAGCACTGAAGGTCTGTTAGATGTTGAACTCCAGAGAAGCACCAAAGAGGCAGTCCCCACGGCGTACTTGGTTTTTGGAAGCAAAACTTAAAAATTAATACACTTTCGTAATATTTGTCGACCTACAAAATGCTTTCGACAATTTAAAATGGTGCAAGATGTTCGAAATTTTCTGCCAATGAACGTAAGCTGTAGGGAAGTGCTGTTAATACAGGGTATTTCAAAAAGGACTTTACAATTTTAAAAATTCATATAAATTAATTCATAGTACCCAAAGCTATGATTGTAATGTCGATTAGTAGGGAAATGCGTCAAGCTTCGTCTCGCGTAGTTCGCTTCTGCCGGATCGTACCGTAAGGAGCGCTAGCGGTATTTGCGCTAAAGAAGGCTGCCTTCACTGGACCCGAGCGTGCTGTGTGTTTTGGTTTGAAGAATAGAAGTCGGCGAAAACATTTCACCGCAGTTTCTGTGCCAAGTACGCCAGAGATCCTCCTAGTACGCCTACAATTTATGAGTTTCATAGATGTTTGTAGAATCATGTTGCTCGGTAAGACATGGGAAATCATCACGTCGTCCAAGCATATCTGACGACGAGGTTGAGCGAGTGAGACGACGTTTTGTCAACAGCCCTACGAAATCGACCAGGCGTGCATCTCGCGAGCTGCAAATCGCACATACGATTGTTTGGCGTATGTTGAGAAACCGTTTGCATTTGTACAGATTGTCGATCGTACAAAGAACGAAAGACACTGATGAAATTGCTCGCAAGAACTTCTGTGTTGATATGTTAAATCAATTACAAGAGAGTGAACATTTCTTGGACAAAATGATCTTCTCTGACGAGTGGACTTTTCACTTAAGTGGCAAGGCTGACAGACGTAACTGTAGGATTTGGGGCATTGAAAATCTACATCAAACATTGTAGCATGTTCGTGATAGCCCTAAACTGAAGGTCTTTTCTGCGTTGAGCAAGAACAAAGTGTGCGGCTCCTTTGTTTCCGTGAGGTAACCATCACGGGATAGTGTGCCTGGATATATTACAAAAACTTGATACCAAAGATCGATTAGGATGACCAAGAACGAAATGTTCACTTCGTGCCAGATGGTGAACCACCCCACTAGCTGGCAGATCTCCGGGATTTTCTCAGTGATCGCTTTCCTGGTCAATGTATTGCCCGTGATGCGCCAGTTGCATGGCCCCCTCGTTCCACAGACCTACACTCGATTTTTTATGGGTATTCATCAAGGATACCGTGTTTGTACCTCCAGTGTCGGCTTCTCTACCTGGACTTAGAGGAAGAATTTACGACGCCACTGAGCAAGTTACACTTGCAATGCTACAGCGAGTTTGGGAAGAAACTGACTTTTGATGGGATGTGTGCAGTATACCCAACGGAAGCCACATACAACATATTTAATTTACGGTAAAAAAAACTTGATTTGTTTTCCTACAAAATTACAATAAAGCCAGCTGTTGTAACGGCGACCGGAACAGTCACTGGGTTGAAGTGATGGAAACTCGGCAGGACCCGCGGATCGGCCCGCGAACAAAAACCACAACGGGAGAGGACGGACAAGACCAATGGAGGAACTTACGACACACCAAGAACAGACAACAGAGTAACGAACCAAACAGGATACAAAGCTGGGAAAATTTCGTCCAGAGCCAATTGGCATTGGACCCCTGGGGTACACCATATAAATTAGTACGAGAAAAGATCCGCTCTCCACTGGAATTATCAACAGTCAGGCATGGGGACAGGATGACGGAATCCTGGCAGGAAACTGCTGAGGTCCTCCTCCGGTCCCTGTTGCCTGACGATAGCGCGGATGGGGAAACTATTCAGCAACAACAACTAAGACGAGATAATCTTAATGAATACATCAATAATACGGCAGTATACCCTTTCTCGGAGGAAGAGGTAGCTGCCCACATAAAATCACTTAAAAGAGGCAAAGCTCCCGGGCCAGACGGCATTGTAGGTGAGGTGGTGCAGTTCCTAGCTCCCCAGCTAACTGCACCACTCACTCAATTATATAATGAGTGTCTGATACAGCAAAAAATTCCAAGGGTGTGGAAGTCCGCAAACGTAGTCATCATTCGGAAAGGACCAGATAAAGATCCTACCAACGTAAAATCCTATAGACCAATCTGTCTAATAAACATACTAGGGAAAATATTAGAAAAGCTACTTGCTGACCGACTGGCTGCACACAGGGTGCTGCGTGGGGTGAGCGACAGGCAATTCGGCTTCAGGCCTGGGCGATCGACATCTGATGCGATCGCCCTGGCTGCTGAGGTTTGTGGCTCTACCCCACATAAGTACGTGGTGGGCATTATGGTTGACATCAGTGGCGCCTTCGACAACCTGTGGTGGCCTTCGCTCTTCTCCTGCTTGCGGGAGAAGGAGTGTCCAGGGCCGCTATATGGTTGTCTGAGGAGCTATTGTGAAGAACGGGAGGTCTGGCTATCATCCTCTAGCAAGAGAATTGGAAAAGTTATAACAAAGGGTTGTCCTCAGGGTTCCGTGTTAGGGCCCCTATTTTGGGACATCCATATGGAGCCTCTATTAGACACACTACAACAAAGTCAAGAAGTGCTAGAGGTGATAGCCTATGCGGATGACCTCCTCCTGCTGGTTGGCGGCCGTAGCCGCGAAGACATCGAACCTAAAATAGAGAGTGCTTTAAACAAACTAGAACTATGGTGCCAAAACACCAAAATGACGGTGTCACCAAGTAAGTCCACTTACTTACTATTGAAGGGACAACTAATTCGTAACCCAACTGTACGAATCAACCGCTCGCCGGTTCTTAGGAGACGTGACGCACGATATTTGGGCATCATCATTGATGAGAAGTGGAACTTTGGGAAGTACATTGAAACCGTAACCCAGAAAGCCCTACAAACACTAAATAACCTCATATCAATAGGACATAGAAGATTTCACCTTCCACCACATCTGATACAACTTTATCACAATAGTATATTAACATCGATAGTGGGTTACGGCTCGGGGGTCTGGGCACACAGGCTCACGAGGGTGGTGCCCGCCATGTCAGTGAGAAGGGTCCAAAGGAGCATGATTCTAAGATCGGTAGGTGCTTATAGAACAACACCAGGGGGAGCACTACTAGTCATAATGGGGCTTTGCCCCCTGGACATTAAAATTAGAGAGCAAGCTGCATGGTTCTGGATCAAAAAGGGAAATATAACAAAAACAGAGGAAATATTAGGTATTGGGGCAAGGGACAAGGGCGAAATTCGGCAAAGAGGAGCACAATTATGGCAAGAACTTTGGGATGCGGATGAAACAGGGCGAAGGACACATGAGATGATACCAAGCATTAGGGAACGTCTAAAGATGAAGCACTTTGTACCCACCAGAGGGCTAATCCATTTTCTCACTGGACATGGACCCTACCCGGCATACCTATGCCGGTTTGGGAAAAGGGCCACACCTGCGTGTGAATGTGGTGAACCGGAGGGCACTCCCGATCATGTGATTTACGAGTGCCCCCTCTTCAATGATGTTGCCTCTATATCACGCGACCAACTACCTGACCACGACACCTATAACCTAATAAGACAAGAAGACACCTTCCATATAATAAACAAACTTGCCAACGAGGTATCACAGAAGGTATTAAGGGAATATATGAGGGAACAAGACTGAATATCACCGATTATGACCAATGATCCCTACTCCCATTCCGCCTGCGTGTGGATAGGCCGACCCTCAGTCTGGAATCCGCCACGCGCGGGATTAGGGGGGGGGGGGGGGTGGGGAATATGACTAACCCGAAATCGACATTACACTGGAGACGACGTAGATTAGAATTAGTTAGTAGGAATTTAGATTAGAAACTTAGATTTAGGATCCTGCAGCGATTTACAACCTGGCCAGCCCAGTGTCAGGGGCACGCCCATCGGGATTAGCTCGATGGGCAAGGCAACACAGTAGGTTTGTACACTGCTGACACACCTGTGACGCTGCAGGAAGTAGAATGTAGGTTTAGCTAAAAACTTAGAAATTAGAATAGATTGTATACTGCCCATTCAAACTAACTTATAGCTGTAGCTCACAACTAAACATAAAATAGAATTAGCTGCTAATATGTAACTAACAGTAGCAAGTAAGACCCACTAATCAGATAAGGAAGTGGGTTGGATGTATAATTATTATTGTTGATGGTAAATAAAGATTTTTTTTTAAATAAAAAAAAAAAACAGGACAACCACGTCCACACGTAAAGAAAACACGAAAGTCAATACGCTGCCTAAGGCGAGGCGATGTGTCCTGTGACGTACACAAGGTTAGACTGGCAGGCCGAGCTTTTTTTTTTCTTTATTGTGATTTTAAAACCTGTAGAACAGGCAGGCTGGCAGCAGCACAATACGCCGCTCTTCAGCCAAAGATAGTACAATGATAGAAACAGAGAAGATACGTGACTTGGAAAAACGGCGGGAAAAAACAGTAGACACATGAACATAAAAAAAAAGAAAACATGAAGCTGTTCACACTCGATGACAATCCACACTACAAACTGTTGACACGAAGCACAAACACTGAAGATGACGATGGCACTGGTGAACGATGGAGTGTGACAGTGAACACTGAACACTAAACACGACGGCACACACGAGACACTGATGGCGATGATCTCCGGCGCGAAAGTCCACTTAGTGTGTGCGAGTCCAGGGACCTGCCAAGAGGGGAATAAGGGTGAGGTTGGGGAGAGAAAGGATGCCAATGGCTGAGGAGATGGGGGAGGAGGAGAGGGACAGGGGGGAAGCCCAGGGGAGGAGTGGGGAGAAATGAAGGAGGGAGGGAAGAGGGAGAGAAGGGAGAGAGGGTGCCCAGAGGAGGAAACACAGGAGGAGGGTGGGAGGATCAAAGTTGGTAGAAGGGGTAGATGGAGGGGAGGAGGGCATCGTCAGGGAGAGGGAGCTGGCGGAAGCCACCTTGGGAGAGGGTAAGGAGGGTGGAGAGATGGAGACCGGGTGGGACGTGGGAATACAGGCGCGGCAGCGGGCGGGGGTGGGAGAGGATCGGGGAGACTAGCGGGTGAGGAGGATCGAGTTTGCGGGAGGTGTACAGGATCTGTATCCTTTCAATGAAAAGGAAGAGGTGGGGGAATGGGATGAGATCGTACAGGATCCGTGTGGGGGAGGGGAGACGGATGCGATAGGCGAGGCGGAGAGCATGGCGTTCAAGGATTTGGAGGGATTTATAAAAGGTAGGGGGGGCAGAGATCCAAGCCGGATGGGCGTAACAAAGGATAGGGCGGATGAGGGATTTATAGGTGTGGAGGACGGTGGAGGGGTGCAGACCCCACATATGGCCGGAGAGGAGTTTGAGGAGACTGAGTCAGGAGCGTGCCTTGGCTTGGATTGTCCGGAGATGGGGAGTCCAGGAGAGGCGAAGGTCGAGGGTGACGCCAAGGTACTTAAGGGTGGGAGTGAGGGCGATAGGATGGTCATAGATGGTGAGATAGAAATCGACGAGGCGGAAGGAAGGGGTGGTTTTGCCTACAACAATCGCCTGGGTTTTGGAGGGATGGACCTTGAGCAACCACTGGTTGGGATTGGAGAAGGTGTTGGAGCGCTGCAGGGTGGGGGCAAGGGCAAGGAAGGCGGTGTCATCGGCAAATTGGAGAAGGTGGACGGGGGGCGACGGCGGCGCCATGTCCGCCGTGTACAAAAGGTACAGAAGGGGGGAGAGGACGGAGCCTTGGGGCGACAGGTCGAGCGACAGGCAGGCGCTTAAGTACTCGATCGGGGACGTCGCTATTGGCCGCTGCAACCACGCGTTCCACTGTGGCGCCCTCACACTAAATGCAGGCCAGGAGGCGCGCGCCGCCACGGCTTACGGCGCGATGGTACAGAGACCTCTAGGGGTCTTCGACGTCCATGACGTCTGGCGGGGATTCAAATTCCACGGCGAGCGGTACCAGACCAGCTCTATATCTTCTTTCAATATATTTGTATGAATTTTTAAAGTTGTGAAAGCTTTTTTGAAACCCCCTTATATACCATGTGATCAAGGTGTCCTGAGGCCATGGTGTAAAGCAGAATTGTCCACTAGATGTCACAGGAGACAGAGCTACCAGAATAAAAGGTGGCGCTGTGTACTGTGTCGTCAGTTGAGAAGCAGTAACAGCAGGATGGGTCGACCAGCAGTGACTTCGAATGTTAACCAGCCTTCGGATGTCACCTCAGTGATATAGCCGTCAAGGATATTTCAGGGAGTCTAAAGCAGCTCGACTATTGATGATGTTATTGCGAAGTGGTAACGCGAAAATATGTCCACAACTAAACCAAGACCAGACAGTCCTCATATTCTGAACGACTGAGACCGTTGTGCATTGCGAACGATGAGTGTAAAAATGAAATCAGAGCGAGGAATCACTCGTTAGTTACAAAGTGCTACCAGCAATTCATGTAACATAGTGTCCGTACATAGGGACTTTTGAAAAGTGAGGTACAATGGTCGAGCAACTTCTGATATGTCGCACATCAAAGACGATTGTGGTGCTGTGAAGAGCGACACAATTGGACAGCAGCTGACTGAGAACGTGTTATTTGGAGTGAATCCCAAAATGAACCAAAAAAAAAATGCTGTTAGGGTGAATCAGAACGTCCACTTCGCTCCAGCCGTCAGCTTACATCACTACCTACTCTGGTTTCCACTCTGGAGGAGGAATGGGCTGCCATTCCTCCACAGGTACTCAGGCAACTCCCTGAAGGTGTCCCCAGCAGAGGCCAACCCATCGTAAAAGTGGAGGGTGGACCCAACCCATATTAATGTCCACCACGTATCCGGATGCTGTTGTTGGAAGAGTAAATAATGTGAAGATGACCTAAATGACTATGTCAAATCTGGAGACCTTGCATGACGTACTCGGGTTAAAATGTGTGTATGAACGGATAAGAAGGGACGCAGATTGTCAATGAATAGAGTGAAAAATTAGTAATGAAAACAAACCAAAGTTTCAGGAATGGAACTGAAATCATGGTCAAATGATATTAATAATAGAGTCAGTATAGAAATTTCTGTCGTTACTGAGGTAAAGTTGGGACATGTCGAATGGATTAACAGTATAATGGGCACACAGTACCGGCTGAGAGTAAATTGAAGTCAGACGAGAGAAAGAAGTAGTAGCAGAAATGAGATAAGCGATAAACGTAACATCAAAGTTGGTAACCACGAAGTAGACGAAGATGTGGTAAGACATCTGTGCTGTGGGTTTAAGCCTTCTGCAAAGTTTTGGTACTTTCTTCGTGGCTCTCCAGTAGAATCGCTGGCTACGTACATTATCTTTCCCAGAGAGGCTTCTGGTGAGAATGTGGTCCACGAGGAGTCGCGTAAGCGAGGGGGGTCTTTAGTTAGCAGCGGGACGAGGAAGGTGGTGAGCGAGAGTCTGTGCCGGGAGCAGCCCATGTATGTACCGGAAAACGACTTAGCCGCACTTAGAGTGATAGCACGGCCTTTCTAGTTAAGAGAATTTGCTTGTTGGAAAGCTGTGATTTGGAAAGGAGCTCCACTTTTGCACGAAAATGGTTCAAATGGCTCTGAGCACTATGGGGCTTAACTTCTCAGGTCATCAGTCCCCTAGAACTCAGAACTACTTAAACCTAACTAACCTAAGGACAGGACACACATCCATGCCCTAGGCAGGATTCGAACCTGCGACCGGAGCGGTCGCGGGCTCCAGACTGTAGCGCCTAGAACCGCTCGGCCACCCTGGCCGGCCTCATCAAACTGAGGCTGACTTAGCACAAGAAGGTGATCTACTCGTTATTATGCTGCCTTGGAAACATTATAAGGAATGAAAGAGTGATTTTATTAGCAGACTAGTAAATCCAAAGGAAGCATCATCAGTAAAAGAAACTTACTGGTATCAGAGCCCACAATTTGAGAGAGAAGTTTTTGAGAATGTATGGAGCACAGAAATGTTTTGAAGTGTATCATGAACTCTGGGAAAACTAGAAAAGATACGAGTATTTATTTGATATGTGATGTTATAGAAGGATGCTGAAATTTGAAATTGAGATTCGGCTGGGAAGGTAGTATATGAGAAACACTGAAAAGAACAAGAGACAAGGTGAGATGGTCTTTGTTGGCACTTGGAAATAGCTTCCATGTTGCTAGAATGATACGTCGTCGGCTAAAACTCTAAGGGAAGGTAGAAAATATGATATATCTGGCATACAATAGAGCTCGTAGAGTGACGGTACTACATCGAGATGAAGAACTTGGTACAGATCAGGAATGTGTGGAGCACGCATCAAACGAATCGGAAGAATGATAACCTTGACAGAGGGTGTAAATAAAGAAAAAATCACACACATCCATGCCCGAGGCAGGATTCGAACCTGCGACCGTAGCGGTCACGCGGTTCCAGACTGAAGCGCCTAGAACCCTCTTTTGCACGCAAGAGTGTTTCGGTTGCACAGTAATGGTGTTGCCCAAAGGACATCGGCGGTTAAAGCGAAGATCGGAGGTGTGTACGCAGTCACAATACTGTCGCTCCGGCCTGGTTGCACTTACACACGAATACCGAATAACTCCACGTAAAGCTCAGTAACTTTATTATTCAGTGCATACCTATCTGTATGTTTTAGTTGTTCGTCTTGCAAAACTGTAATTCAATCTGCCCTTGTAGGGCGCCATTAGTTCCACTATTTCGTTGCAGATCATTTTTCTGTTCAACTGTACATGGTATAAGGTTGTCATTGAGTTAGCCCTGGTGGGAACCATTGCTTTGTGTGCGTGTATCGGACAGAGTGTTAACTGATTTATGTTTCGTGTCTTACCACGCCAATTTAATAATGTGTGTAATGTATTTCCACTAAGAGTACGCAATACTGACTGGTGAAATAAAATGAGATTGCCAGATTACGACTCTGTAAATCCACTGAGGTAGCAGCGGAAGAATTTTACTGCTGCAGATTTGTTCTTGAGTTAAGTAATTACCTTTTGTAATTGAGCAGTTCACGTCGATTGATTTGACGTTCATCTGAATTCCTCATTACTCCTGTACTGTAAACAAGCAAATTTCAACTGTGGTAAGAGAAAGAGTGGTGTGCACAAATCTTGTGATGAGAAGGTACGACCGTAATTTCTTTTGTATTTCAACTGCTTTGGCTAAATTGGATTTTTCTGAATACTGTTTTTAGGTTTGAATTGCTGCCAGTTTGTTATTATAAATTTGTTTAAGGGTTATTACAATCATCTTTAAGGCAACATTGGGGATTTTAAATTTTTTATCACAAGTAGTTATCGAGCTTGAGTTGAAACTTTTAATTGATGTTATAACGGCTTTTGGCTCAAATTTGACACTACTGTACCATCAGTATTTCGCTCTTGATATTGAATCAATGTAAATAATATCAATTAATGAACCTTAAAATTACTACTCGTTCACCGAAGGTTATTAATCTCAATCAATACACAAAATGTAAAGTGGAAGTAGGTGCCAAGGAATAACTGGTGAAATTACACATAACTTTCACTAACACTTTTTATTGAAATGTGGGTCAAGACTTTACGATATTTAAAGAAAAACCACCAATCATTTAAGAAACAAGTCACAATTTACGATAGTAAAGGACTTTTAAATTATTAAATTACTATAAAAATTTCACGCCAGTAAAAGGCAAGTACAGGTAAGCAATTTAACGTATACAACGCGACGCTGTATAATATTTCAAGCTCAGCTAAATTACAGGTGAATTTCACTCCATTTATTAAATGGCGCAGACTATAACTTGTCTGCAACATATAAAGACAATCTTGTTTACAAAAGTTCTCAAAATAGAAAAACCAAAACGCATGAGTCATGCACACGGGAGACACTCACTGTTAATAACATTAACATTTCCAAAATATATAAAAAAACAAGTTATACAAATTTCTATTTCTGCCCGTTAACCTACGGCAAACACATATACTCGCCAGGTATTACTTGCGAACTTTTACAACATTCTGCTGCCAAGGCAACAATGTCTACCCGTAATGAATTGGCAACCAACTACCTGTATAAAACACATAAGCAAGTTGAGTAAAAGCCTTAAAAGTTATTGAATTAAAAAACCACACAACAGTTTTTGCTGACTAGAAACAATATAAAAAATCCACTACGGCGTACATTAACAACCTTGCTTGATTATAGCCAAATTTACATAAACACAAATTTACGTAAGTTACAGCTTCCAGATGAGGAGGATTCGTTATGCAATTGACTGGTTCTTACCACGATTCAAAAGGAATTTTTCTTTTTTCTTAGAGTACCTTTTACACGTGAGTCTAGTAATACTAGTTATGGCAGGCGAGAGAATGGATCAGGTCTTAGTGCCTTGCATTTTAAATAGTACAGCCATTGGTGCCTTAGACTTTCACCGACATGGCAGTGGTTAACAGTCGAATAAACCCATAGGTAAGCTGGGAGTGGAAAGAAGCAATCTGAACCACAGATGTACTCTGACTCCCCCCCCCCCCTTTCGTCCTCAAAAAGGGACAAACGGAACACCCTTTCTAATATTACCACCTTCCCACGGGTGGGCAGACGAGAATGAATGGCGGCAAATACCCAAAAAATACGGCTGGTATAATTAACAAGAATAAGTAAATTGAATTCAATTAAACTTCATAAAATCTGTTAACAATCAATACTCAACTTGTGGTGCATTACGACTCCCAGGACAGAACCAACGCAGCACCTCCAAATGCTCTGCCGAGCCGCTCGCTGCCAGCCGTTTCAACGGACGCGGGAAGGCTCGCCGATTTTCAGAACCTCCTCGCCGGTCGACAGCATACGGCCGAACTGAAGATTAGGCTCCTTGCGGACCCACGCTCAGGAAGATTCTTTTCGCGACGAGCAGTTAACGCCCCATACCACGGAGCCGCTGCTCGCGTCGCTTACGCTGATGCCGCGGTCTACGTGCTGTTCCTCTAGCACCGACAAAGAAGTTGCTTCTCGATGCCTCGACTGCCAACTCTTCACGAGAGCCCATACAGCCACTTCTTAAACCCACGCGAACAGCCCACTTTTCCCCTTTCCCGCTAGAGGGAGACATCGAAGCCTTCAATTGCGATAACGACGCCAAAAACGGAGGGCGACTGCTTCACGCTACGCGCTGCGGCGCGCTTTTCAAAGCTAACTTTACTACGGCTCAATTAAGAGTAAGCCTTGTAAATGATACCGTTTTGAGAAGAAAGAAATAAAGTAAGTAGGACAATATGTTTTTAATAAGTGTTGAGTAAGAAGTGGTTGTTAATAAATTTGTTTTGATGGACGTCTGAATTAATGTCAGCCCTTCACCGTACTACTCCTTCATTGCTCCTACCACATCAACATCAAAGAGTGGCTTCGATGGTACCAGAGGGAGCTGGAGATGGAAAAAACAAGCTGTTGGCGAAGACAGACTGCATGATATCAAACAAACCATTGAGATGTAGAGACTATCAGAGGAGAGAAACACGTGCTGGCTCGAATTTAGAGTTACGTGGTGAACACTCGTTCACAGGAGGTTAAGCGTCAGACTGGTGCCAAGGCATCGTGGTGCGAGTGGTGACTGAGGCAACAACTAGTTTGTGGACTTCACAGCTTCCATACGGATGATGTGACCCAGAGGAGAAACGTTTCCGCGCGGGCTCCCGGTCTGAGACGGGAGAGGCGACGCTGCCCGCCTTGCGCGCATGCGCAGTGCGGCCGCTTGCCAGCGGCGTCGCGCGTCGCGACGGCGGCGGCGTCAGTCACACGTGCGCCGTCTGCAAGCGCCCACGTCCACATCGCCGCGGTCTGCACGGCACGTCACGTGAGTACCGCGGCGACACGCCACCCGCGGGCCGCTACCTGAGGGGCACGGTTCGAGACCGGACACTCCACAGTGCACCGAAAATCACACCAGCCTCCTCTGTACTGCCGATCGAGTAAAACTACTACGCCATTACTGTCACAGTACTTACAGCTGCGTTTTCTGGTATCCAGCAGAGTTAAGGACTCCATTCCATTGCACAATATTTTGACTGCTGTGCTGCAGTGCGTGATCTTTCGTGTACTTGCTGCCGACATACTGACGATCTACCAAACTAATTTCTTATCTCGTATGTCCTGACTGTTGTCAATTACATGTCTCAGCTACAGAATCATTAATTTCCTTGTATTTGTACTTCTATCACGTCCTGTTTGTGATGACATAATACCTACATCTACTCACTGTTAATCATGGATGTTAGATGATATCCCTTATTATACCAAGAAGAAATTTTTCTTACCTTTCCGTTCACGAACTAGGCAAAGAAATAATTATTGGTTGTACGCATCAGCTCCTATTCTGGTTTCCTCAGATAGTTTCCATTTTAAAGGTTAAATTTCATTTAATGTCGTCCCGTGAAGATCATCTCTAGAAATTTTCATGGTAACTACTTCGACTACCTGCTAGCAAGTTTTTCACCATTACTCTTAATCTCTTAAGGCTCGCAAACTTTGTTTGCTTTTTACCTGTCCAATTAATCCGGCGTGGAACGCAAAACTTCAGCAATATTTTCGTATAGACTGTTGTGTAACTTTCAGTTTTATAAGCAAACGACAGTTTAGAAGCAATCTATCAAGGAATCAAATTCCGCCATTTATTCATTAGAGTGCGGACCGTGTTTGTTTTGTTTCTAAGCCTGACATATCGTAAAGATTTTCTGTCTCTCTATATTTCCGCTTCACGAAATGTTATAGCGGAGGGCCTCTGCACTTTTTCGAAGATCAGAGAATAGCGGAGCTTTAGATATTTCTCCATTAAGTAGTCATTGATGATGGTAATTGGTAAAGCTTTAATGTCATCCGGACAATAACTTTTCAGCTCCTTTCAGTCAGCTGTATATTTTTACCAAAGATTAAATAAATTTCATTTTCTTAATAAACTGTCTGTTTATGTCCATACACTATTGCATTCCCTTACCCGAGCACACCCTAGACGACGCTCTACTAGTTACAATGTACAAATAAAGTTTTAGATTGTTTTTAGTACGTTCAGTATTGATTGTTTTGTTGTTTATTCAAACTACAATTTGTGTATATCTGTGTACTGACATAGTGCGTAACGTTTTAATTCGAATCGTGCTTTTCTCACAACAGAGAATTCATAGACAATACAGGGAAGAAAAGCTGTTTTATCTTTGGAGCAAAAGGTTTCTTAATAGTTCCCAGGAGTTGTGCTAAAAGTGAAAACGAAGGCAGCGTAGCAGCTATCTTCATCTCCGTTGCCATGAAGTCGCATATTACTTAGATGTAGTTCGGCTACACATTACAATTATTTTCCACCTATCATGTCGAAGCTGCAGAAAATAATACTACCAAGCATTTCAGCTATCCATAGAGATTAACGCAGCTGGCTTCATTTAGAGAAACCTTATTATCTTCTTTACTTTGATAAATACAAAGATGCGAACATTAACCGTAATCCGGATTAATCGCTCTCATATATTTAACCATAACCCAAATATCTTCCGTATAGTCATTACACTATTCATGCAATATAACAGTTGCCAACGGACATGTAAACCTAGTATGCATATAAGAATTTTAAAACTTCTCCGGTCTCAGCACTCCTTAACTTTCGACTACTTCTCACTGCATAGTCATTGGTGGCCTCAAAAGGAGTATTTAATAATTCAAAAGACCATACAGTAAACAAATCATTATTAATTTATGAGTCGGAAATGTAATTGTTATGAAAATTAAACTTTTGCTAGAGACAGAATGCGTTTCAGGGGAAATCGTTAACTGAAGTTATTACATAAACAGACACGAAAACCAAAAACACACATCAGAACTTTCTAAGCCTTAAGTAAGGACAATCATTAGCAATACAGTATTGTGTAGTTTAGAAGGTCATAAACTTTTGGTGGAGTTTTTTCAGATTTTCCCAATTTCCATTGTTTATGAACACAGTGTCTCGAATCCATTTGTTTCAAGGGCTCCTTAAGAAACATTTGTGCTCCACTCAACTTACAACGGCAGCCACGCTCCCTTAAAAAATATATACTGTCGAACTACAAGTACCAAAACTTTCGCACCTTTGTGTGCGTGACTATAGCATACGACATCAGCTACAGACAGGACTGCAATTAACAACTTGTCATCCTGACATTATTCCTGAGACCTATGATATGTGTCATTCTTTCCGTTAGTTCGTGATGTAACGTAATTAAGTCTCTATCCCCGCTTATTTCGAGACAGTATTCTGATTTTGCTACCAGACTCACATATCACAAAATGTCTTTAACATTAACACAGTGTGTTTCAAAAAACAAATAAAGGGGTAAAGAAATTTATAGTAGTTTCTAAGATTAATTACGCTATCGTGTTTGTACAGCTATTGAAAGCTATCGCTTTACGAGTATTTCCACTGTCACTCACAGGCCTATGTAAATCACTTGAGGTGTCGTCCAATCTTGAACTGCTGTTTGTTAAGTCGTGAAACGTAAACAGTGCCGTTTTTGTACGTTGTTGTTGTTGTTGTGGTCTTCAGTCCTGAGACTGGTTTGATGCAGCTCTCCATGCTACTCTATCCTGTGCAAGCTTTTTCATCTCCCAGTACCTACTGCAACCTACATCCTTCTGAATCTGCTTAGTGTATTCATCTCTTGGTCTCCCTCTACGATTTTTACCCTCCACGCTCCCCTCCATTACTAAATTGGTGATCCCTTGATGCCTCAGAACATGTCCTACCAACCGATCCCTTCTTCTGGTCAAGTTGTGCCACAAACTTCTCTTCTCCCCAATCCTATTCAATACTTCCTCATTAGTTATGTGTTCTACCCATCTAATCTTCAGCATTCTTCTGTAGCACCACATTTCGAAAGCTTCTATTCTCTTCTTGTCCAAACTATTTATCGTCCATGTTTCACTTCCATACATGGCTACACTCCATACGAATACTTTCAGAAATGACTTCCTGACACTTAAATCAATACTGGATGTTAACAAATTTCTCTTCTTCAGAAACGCTTTCCTTGCCATTGCCAGCCTACATTTTATATCCTCTCTACTTCGACCATCATCAGTTATTTTGCTCCCCAAATAGCAAAACTCCTTTACTACTTTAAGTGCCTCATTTCCTAATCTAATTCCCTCAGCATCACCCGACTTAATTAGACTACATTCCATTATCCTTGTTTTGCTTTTGTTGATGTTCATCTTATATCCTCCTTTCAAGACACTGTCCATTCCATTCAACTGCTCTTCCAAGTCCTTTGCTGTCTCTGACAGAATTACAATGTCATCGGCGAACCTCAAAGTTTTTATTTCTTCTCCATGAATTTTAATACCTACTCCGAATTTTTCTTTTGTTTCCTTTACTGCTTGCTCAATATACAGATTGAACAACATCGGGGAGAGGCTACAACCCTGTCTTACTCCCTTCCCAACCACTGCTTCCCTTTCATGTCCCTCGACTCTTATAACTGCCATCTGGTTTCTGTACAAATTGTAAATAGCCTTTCGCTCCCTCTATTTTACCCCTGCCACCTTTAGAATTTGAAAGAGAGTATTCCAGTCAACATTGTCAAAAGCTTTCTCTAAGTCTACAAATGCTAGAAACGTAGGTTTGCCTTTCCTTAATCTTTCTTCTAAGATAAGTCGTAAGGTCAGTATTGCCTCACGTGTTCCAGTGTTTCTACGGAATCCAAACTGATCTTCCCCGAGGTTGGCTTCTACTAGTTTTTCCATTCGTCTGTAAAGAATTCGTGTTAGTATTTTGCAGCTGTGACTTATTAAGCTGATAGTTCGGTAATTTTCACATCCGTCAACACCTGCTTTCTTTGGGATTGGAATTATTATATTCTTCTTGAAGTCTGAGGGTATTTCGCCTGTTTCATACATCTTGCTCACCAGATGGTAGAGTTTTGTCAGGACTGGCTCTCCCACGGCCGTCAGTAGTTCCAATGGAATATTGTCTACTCCGGGGGCCTTGTTTCGACTCAGGTCTTTCAGTGCTCTGTCAAACTCTTCACGCAGTATCATATCTCCCATTTCATCTTCATCTACATCCTCTTCCATTTCCATAATATTGTCCTCAAGTACATCGCCCTTGTATAGACCCTCTATATACTCCTTCCACCTTTCTGCTTTCCCTTCTTTGCTTAGAATTGGGTTTCCATCTGAGCTCTTGATATTCATACAAGTGGTTCTCTTCTCTCCAAAGGTCTCTTTAATTTTCCTGTAGGCGGTATCTATCTTACCCCTAGTGAGATAGGCCTCTACATCCTTACATTTGTCCTCTAGCCATCCCTGCTTAGCCATTTTGCACTTCCTGTCGATCTCATTTTTGAGACGTTTGTATTCCTTTTTGCCTGTTTCACATACTGCATTTTTATATTTTCTCCTTTCATCAATTAAATTCAATATTTCTTCTGTTACCCAAGGATTTCTACTAGCCCTCGTCTTTTTACCTACTTGATCCACTGCTGCCTTCACTACTTCATCCCTCAAAGCTACCCATTCTTCTTCTACTGTATTTATTTCCCCCATTCCTGTCAATTGCTCCCTTATGCTCTCCCTGAATCTCTGTACAACCTCTGGTTCTTTTAGTTTATCCAGGTCCCATCTCCTTAAATTCCCACCTTTTTGCAGTTTCTTCAGTTTTAATCTACAGGTCATAACCAATAGATTGTGGTCAGAGTCCACATCTGCCCCTGGAAATGTCTTACAATTTTTGTACGTATGTATTAATTATTCTAGATACAGACGTGTAATTTGCATTACGATCCGATCATCATTGTGACATCGTGGAACAGAAAAATCAACAACAAAATAATTCAAAAGTATTGTTCTTTTATTAATGAAAAACTGATTAAATACTCATGGAGATAGTGATATTTTAAATTAACTCAGTAACTTAAAAGTTTTATGTATGCTTAACTCTATCTGGTAGGTACCCAACACTTACAGGATGCCAGCAGTACATAATGATTAAGCTGTAATTGGAACAAAAACATTACACAAAGGAAACCAGATGCAGAACCGATGTACAAAATTATACATTATCTTGGTCTGGTGTCATAAAGGAAGACTTCATTTTTCTCTTGTGTCTTAGTCATCACTTACCCACACTGCAAACACACTTATAACGAAGCATAATGGCTTATACACTTTACAATGTATCGTTCGCCCTGCCTTCATCAAAAACAAATTACGAAAACACTACACTAGTATGTTACGTGGAGCACACATTGTGTACACACTTGGCCATAAAGAAAAATTCGCAATAGGTATTCTCGTGCATCATTACAGAAAGATGCTATTGGACATACAAACTCGCTTCCCTGTATTACAAACAACAAATAAACGGAAGAAGAACAATTACAAATATTCTTCCATTAAATGATATTTTAAGTATCAAAATTTATTTCTACTTGTATATTTTCTTCTAGTTTTCTCTAAAACAGACACATATAGCAATTACAGCCGTATCCAGCACTGAGTTAATCTCTAATTTCCACAAGAAACTGTAATATTAGCTGTAGTCAAGACTTAGATCGAAAAATACAGTGCCTTTGTGTACAGTTTTGTGACATGTTCATAGTTTTATAATGTGCACATGCATTCGAAATATTAACAAAACAATCTAATGGTTACAATGTATGGGCTAAATGGTAAATTACTCGTATTTCAAGGCTCGTAATAGACCGAACACTGTTCAATACTTCTCCTCTCCTAATCGAAATAATTACATTTCCTCAGTTCTTCCCACAGTGTGTTCCATTCAGTTTCTCCGTTTTTCCCTGTGCTTATTTTCATCGCTATCATCTTCGCCTTCCAAGGATCAGACGTTGTAATGACCTTTTTCCGTTTCTATCATCCATCCATCCATGTCCTACGAGGTCTACGTTCTGTTTTTCCTGTTGTCCTGTTACATATCTCATGAAATTCATCTCTGCTGCTTGCATTGCGATTTTTTTGGTTACTGTCTATGATTGGGAACCATGTACAAGAGCAGGTACGCCGGCCGTAGTGGCGGAGCGGTTCTAGACGCTTCAGTCCGAAACCACGCGGCTGCTACGGTCTCAGGTTCGAATCCTGCCTCGGGCATGGATGTGTGTGATGTTCTTAGGTTATTTAGGTTTATGAAGTTCTAAGTCTAGGGGACTGATGACCTCAGATGTTAAGTCCCATAGCGTTTACAGCCATTTGAACCAGTTTTGAGAGCAGGTACTGCCATAGCCTTATAGATTTTCGTTAGTGTTCCTTTCCTTGTTTTCTTCCCAAAGTACCTACAACCGTTCCGAAGATAGCCTGATATTTATTAACCTTCTTCTCGACGTCTTTGTCACAGTTAAATCTAATATCACATCCTAGTTGATTGAACTCCCCTATAATAACAGAATTTCTTTGTACTATTGACACAGAATGTAGTTTATGTATTTCATGTCACAGTTGTCGATCCTGTTCTTTATGCTGTTGCATCACCTTCCGTGTGTAATCCCTCTTCCACTTATTCTTCATTACTCTTGCCTTGTAGTAATTTTATTTTATTGGGACTTAATGTAAATTGTTTTATAAGCTATTAGGTCGTATTCCTACTTGTATACTTACTCTTACACTAAGTATAATTCTCCTCCTTCCACCTCCATCTTCGTAAAGACACACCCACCCACCACCTCACACACACACACACACACACACACACACACACACACACACACACACACACACACACACACACACACACACACAAGCATGCACGCCCACTTGCAAGCACACACAAACAAACGAACACTTATACAAATGACTTTTGGAGTGAATGTTGGTTCTGGGATGTGCTCTTCATATTTACTTACTGTAGAAATTGAACATTCGGAATGACGTTACTATTACATTGCCGAAGACGATATTAATCTGTATTTTCACGTTTGCATGCGTAACAGCTTTTGCAAGGTCATTCAACAGTATTGTAAATCTTAGACGATGTCCTACAAAGATGGGACATTAAAGTTATTGACAACAGAGACAGTAAGAAACTTTATTATAAATGTTTATATCTGTTACTAATTATTTCATCAAGAAAGTGAGCTGAATTTCTGTAGTGGGGTAAGTGCGAACTGCTACGTACATTTAGAGTCGATATAACAGTGTTATGCACATGACGATGGTCCTTCAGGGATGAGAACGAGTCGTGTTATTAAAAACCAAGATTTGTGACTGAAATTAGTTTTTCTCTTGAAATTTTAAGGATCATTTCTTGGTGTTCGTAAGTCTCAAGTAACAAGCTTGCAGAGTCTGTAACACAGAGTCCGCTGCACATGTATTTTTTCTCTGAATGTAGCCACCAGCTGCCTCTGATATTTACGCGCAGTACGGCAGAAGCCTTAAATCACGCCGCCTGCGCTCGCTGCTGATAACACGACAGCCGCTGTCAATTACTCTGACCTGGCCGTGTTCCGCACGCGTCCCGCTCTGCCCCATCATACCACCCATGATGGATTGCCCATCAGTGTAATGGATTGTGATGGATTTTCTTTCAGATCGATCCGGTTTCAATAGCAACCTACGACCGCGGAGTTTCGAGAACAGTATCCGATTGCCATCCGTTACTCGAAATGACGACAGCTCCTGCACCGAAATGGAACTTCATAAGACATCTGACACACCTGAAATAACAAAAAATAATACCAACAACATATGTTTACCACTGCATACACTAACTGTTATTTTGAGATTAGCGTTTTCATTGACAAACCGCCTACTCGAACATAATAAATATCATGACTTGCAATATATGTTATATATTTTGAATCCGTGGACTGATTCTGCCGACTTAGTTAAACTAAAGTTAAAATCTTCTGGGTTATGAGGCCGTGTCATATTTCTTCTAAAATGATCAACGTTTCGACCCCTCTGCTGGGGTCTTCTACATCTACATCTATACTCCACGAGACACCCAGCGGTGTGTGGCGGAGGGCACTTTACGTGCCAGTGTCATTACCTCCCTTTCCTCTTCCAGTTGCGTATGGTTCGCGGGAAGAACGACTGCCGGAAAGCCTCCGTGCGCGCTCTAATCTCTCTAATTTTACATTCGTGATCTCCTCGGGAGGTATAAGTAGGGGGAAGCAATATATTCGATATCTCATCCAGAAACGCACCCTCTCGAAACCTGGACAGCAAGCTACAGCGTGATGCAGAGCTCCTCTCTTGCAGAGTCTGCCACCTCCGTAACGCTATCACGCTTACCAAATAACCCTGTGACGAAACGCGCCGCGCTTCTTTGGATCTTCTCTATCTCCCCCGTCAACCCGACCTGGTACGGATCCCACACTGATGAGCAATACTCAAGTATAGCTTGAACGAGTGTTTTGTTGATGGACTACATTTTCTAAGGACTCTCCCAATGAATCTCAACCTGGCACCCGCCTTACCAACAATTAATTTTACATGATCATTCCACTTCAAATCATTCCGTGCGCATACTCCCAGATATTTTACAGAAGTAACTGCTACCAGTGTTTTTTCCGCTATCATATGATCATACAATAAAGGTGCCTTCTTTCTATGTATTCGCAATACATTACATTTGTCTATGTTAAGGATCAGTTGCCACTCCCTGCACCAAGTACCTATCCGCTGCAGATCTTCCTGCATTTCTCTGCAATTTTCTAATGGCACAACTTCTCTGTATACTACAGAATCATCCGCGAAAAGCCGCACGGAACTTCCGACACCATCTTCCTCAGGATCTTCTGGTATCCACTATTCCTAGAACACTGATCATTTCAGAAGAAACATGACGCGGCCTAATAACGCAGATTTTAACATCAGTGACAACGGCCCGGAAAGACTGCAGACTTACATAGTTATACATAGTTCCTTCTTTGTTTCTTAGCATTGATCAAAATAATATTTCCGCTTCTTTATGGCTGTGACTTGTAAGTTTCACTATGACAGGAGATGCAAAAAGTTTCTCCTCGTAAAAATCGTCTTTAGTACATCTAGTAAAGAACTAATAAGTGAAATAAATACAATTCACATTATTAAGATTGTGAACTAAATTTCTCCCTATAAAACTGCAATCAACAGTGATTTATGTTTCCTACTGTTTTCCATCCTTTAGACTGGAGTTAAAGAATTTCTCCACCTTGTTCCATAACTTGTACCTCATATGTAAAATCATGTATTCTCTCAGTCTTTCAGTTATTTTTCAACTAATGAGTTTTATTTAAGTTTGGCGTACGTACCACACATTAGTGCCAGATATGATGATTACGACAAACACCAAGACCAAGAGATGTGACCACAAAAATATTTATTCCACCGATTCTGGAATAACACTGCACAAATGATTCGGCTTTCAAATGATTTGGCTTACAGACCCTTATATGCACTGTGACTGTGGAAATTTAGTACAGAGTAGCTTCACCAAGTGCTGCAGTAGCAGTTGCAAGGAATAGAAGAACACCTTAATAAGCTGCCGGTGAATACTGTGCTAATCTGTGTGTGAGCGTGTACGCAAAAGATCAAATGTGGCTACAGGACGACTGGAAAGAACAAGTTGAAAACCGATCACAGTCCAGACATATTCGATGGGTTAAATGTCAATTGGACGGGTTGGCCAGGGGTGCAATGGTATACATCTTTCATTGAATATGGCTTCCACATTCCTCGCCACATACGGCCGGGTGTTGTCCTGCTGAAACGCTGTCCTGCTCAAATGTGGCATCTGGAACGGCCCGCAGGAGGGGCAGTGCCACGGACTTAAAATCCCCCTTGTGAAGCTATAGCTGCTCAAATAGCCCTCAAGATAGCAGGCGAGATAGCATGTTACAGGCAATCGCGCCCAAACGACCCGCGCTTTCGTTTGTCCGGTATGCTGTTCAGCAATACAGTCAACCGGACTGCGTTCACCACACCGGTGTCGAGTGCGTATGCCGATATCACTGTAGCGGGACTCTTGAGAAAACGCTATATCTTACCTCTTATTACTCCTGTGTCGACGTTCATGTACCCAAGTGACGATGGCCGACTCAGGTCCATGGAAGCGGACGCAATGGAGTGCGCACCACAAGTCCAGCCCGCAGAAGACAGCGTCGAACCTTCGACGCAGACACGTCTATAGGTGCTGCAGTCCTCCAATATCGAACCAGCACTATGGAGAAGCATTTCTGTCCGTTACGGCCAAACCGATAAGAAGGCGGTCATGCAGTGCTATGGCCAGATTGTATCGCCCAGTGTCTTCTCGGCGCTCTGTACGGCCGTCTTCTCTCCACTGGTTTCACATACGCCTCACTGCTGAAGAAGCGCGCCTTGTTAAGGCCACAGTGTCACGGAACGACTAACCCGCCTCCGTCAGACCATTCACTGAGCCCCGTTCCAACTCTCTAACTTGCCGATATTGCTACTTAGTCCGCAGCTCGTGGTCTGGTGACAAATGTTGCTGCCTCTGGGTCGTGGGGTCCCGCGTTCGATTCCTGTCCGGCTGTGAGTTTTCCTTGCTAGGGGACTGGATTTCTGTGTTGTCCTCATCATCATCACCTTCATCATTCGTGACTGTGGCTAGATTGGATTGTGTAAAAATTGGACTGTGGAAAAATTGGGAATCTGTACGGGCGCTGATGACCGCGCAGTTAAGCGCCCCACAAACAAGACATAACCATCATCACGTTTCTACTTCGTATGACTGCTCTGCACGGACTGAGCGTTGCGCAACACTGACCTGTCGCGTCACACAAAAGAGGGCGCTGATAGGCTTACGCGCAAACCACCTCTCTTCCACTTAAATCACTTATTATGGTTTCGCTGTTCTACACGTCCTCTTAACGAGGCGTGTAAGAAACCATTGCTTCTGAATGTTCCGCTTTTTACAAACACTAGTGTGTGTTAGCACATGCAAAACACGCAGTAGCTGGTAACAACATGTGTAGGTTGCAATCTCGTATAGAGTTAATAATGATTCATTATTTCCTTTATTTTCTAATGAGAGGATAGTAGTATTATTAATTTGAAATTGGTATTTCTATATGCTAATGTCTTCCTGATTGAGGCGAGAATCTCACAAATAATATTTGTAGACTTCATTAATCACTGTAATAATACTCTAAAAAAAACTTTTATTTTGATATTGTTTTATTAGGCAACCGCTTTAGACTTTCCACTCACATCATCTTCAGCCCTGTCGCATTAATGACACAATTTACCACTCATGCAAGTACTTCGGATATGTACGGAATCAGATACGAATACTCAAGCCTTGTCTGACACATGCAAACATTGTGCTTGGTGTCATTAATGAGACAGGACTGAAGATGACATGATGGGAAAGTCGAAAGGGGTTGCCAAATAAATCAACATCAAAATCACGGCTCTTGGCACAGTATCATTACACTCATGACCAGGCCCTGTCCCATTCTCCTGAGCCCAAGATGGATCTAATTTCATTAATAATTGTTCGTCTTCATCGCACTCTATGCTATAATTCACAATATTATCGATTTCGGTTTTCCCCTTCATCAAAACTGAAAATATAAAACAGAAAAACACTAATGCAATAGTAATATAGGATGAGGCAAAAGTCTCGGTACACCGCTATAAAACCGAATGCTGTCAGGAATCATAATGGCGTCTGGAAAGTGTGTCTGTAGACGGAAGCGCAAATTACAGGATCTATGGCGACGGCCGTCTTGAAACTCGCTGTCTTGGATTTGCGTTACGTGTTTCAGATGGGAAGGAGGTCAAATGGCACATCATTTCGAACTACATCTTTCTCACGAACTACTTCATAATCCGGGCAGCCGTGGCTGTTGAAAGGCATGGCGTTAGGAAGAACTCCTCTAACAGCTGGTAAAATTGTTGTTTATTAAAACACATCCGGTTTCGCATTGTCAGGTGAAAGAACCCACCGCTCACAATAAAAATTTGCTACTGCTGACGATATTCTCTGTATAGTAAATTTTGACTAGGGACGACGGGTGTGCCTATGATCTTTAAAGTTTTTGCACTTGATATGGCTTTAAACCGCCAAATCGGTTGTGTCTTACAAACTACAACTTTACCAGTCGGAAGAGGAGTACTTCCTAACATCATAGCTCTTTCTCAGGAGTACATATGTGAAATCTGTATTGAAATAACTTTATTTGTGTAGGACTTGACCTGTTAAAGCTTAGGACACTTGTCATAGTCGGCATTACAGTATATCCGCGATATGACCTCCATTGCCCTGGTCACACAGTCGGAATCTTTTTCGCCAGCCAGTCTATCTGTGAGTCAACAGACGCACACGAATCCTCAATATGCCAACAAAGTAGGGCTACACTGTTGTATTTCACCTCATATACAACTGACTTCAGATGTCCCCACAGATAAAGGTCAAGAGGAGTAAGATCAGGGACCCGTGGTGACCACTCGACAGGACCCATCCAACTTGTCGAGTGAAATCCAAACTGTTCATTCAGAAACTATCTGGACTTCAGTAGCGTAGTGGGGAGGTGCACAGTCTTGTTGGAAGAAGGTAGGGAATCACCTACGGATTCAACAGCGTTGGAAGCACATAACCTCGAAACACGTTAAGATACTTCTGCCTATTCGAAGTTCCAATTTATAAAATTAAGGCTCACCGGCCATTTGACCATCTACTTCTATGCGGATGGGGATGCACAAACAGTGCCCGAATTCTTACGGGAAAAGGCAAAAAGCCACAAGTAATGAATATAATGGGCAGAGGCACTATGAATATGTGTTGGGAATGTGGGTCTCACGGGAGGCGTGCCAGAGATAAGCCCCTGCAGTCATACTATCCTCTGTGTCCTCGGTGGCTCAGATGGATAGAGCGTCTGCTATGTAAGCAGGAGATTCCGGCTTCGAGTCCCAGTCGGTGCACACATTTTCAACTGTCCCCGTTGACTTACATCAACGCTTGTATGCAGCTAGGGGTATTCATTTCATTGTAATTCCAATTGTTCACCACGAACACGTGTACTGATTTAATGGTATCCATTCAAGAGGGATTTGTATCTTACTAGGAACGACGATACTGTTTGTTTAGTCCTTCTTGCACATAAAAATTATCTTCGTCACTGAACAAGGCGTGTCGTACGAATTCTTGATTCCTGTTACACTGATCCAGAGTCCATTCTGGAAACTGCACCCGCTGATCAGGGTCATCCTCGGAGAGATGATGTTGCTACGATAACTTCTATGGACGCCTTGGTGTGTGTGCAACGCACCTAGGGTTGAACACAGACTAACACAGCATATTGCTGATAACCGGTGCGTAATGCGGTGTAGACTTTTCACAAACGATGCCACAATTGCTGTCCAAGTCTGCTCATCGGTGACTTTTCTTGTACGTCCACTGCGTGGCTTGTCCACCACAGAATCTGTTGCACGAAATTTGTGCAACAACTTGGATACTGTCATACATGAAATACCATTTCCCTCATGATGCCGGCTATTGAAGTCAGCAGCAGACACTCTTGTACTGCGTCCACTACTCATTAACATGATCTTAATGGATTCCTGCTATGTAAGTGCCATTGTGAATCACCGACAAAAATAAAGACAACCGATCACCTCCTTGCAATTTCAGACTTCAATAGGTCATAACTCCTACACAAACAAACATATCTGAAAACAGATTTCACATGTGTATTCCTGAGAAACTGGCAGTTCAAAAGATATGCCACATGACCCCCTTCGCATTTGAAACACGTTACCCAGATCCAAGATGGCGGATGTCAAGATGGCTCCTACTGTCACCACAGCACCTACAAGTTGCGCTCCAGCCTACAGACACTCCGTACTAGACGGCATTATGATTTCTCTCAGTTCGACTTTTCTAGGGGTGTACCTAGACTTTTGCCTCACCCTGTACATTCAGTTTGGCTTAAGGCCAAGTAGAAGAAACGTAGAAGCACGTCTGCCCCCGTAGTTCTGTCTGTCTGGCTGCTACGCGGAGGAGCCGGGTCCGACTCCCGGTGCTACCAGGAATTTCTCCTTGGAGAGAGAACTGGAAAGGCTTGCATTCCACCTTGTGACGCTAGGTAATGGGATACTTGGGTGATAAGTAGCGGTTCCAGTGTCTAGAAACTCGGCGACGTCAGGGGGAACGGTTTCTAACCCCACGTCCCTCCATATCGTATCCTATGACGCCACTGGCATAGGATGACACGGCGATCGGTCGGCCCTGATTGGCTCATTGGGGCCAGAACACGGAGCTTTGCTTGGATTACATAATAAGAATAACGTGACTTACCTATAGGATAGACTGATCCAAGAATGAACGTCAAATGTTTTGTACACGCGAGGTGGCGCAGTGGTTAGCACACGCATTAGAGAGGACGACGGTTTTCCGTGATTTCCCTAAATCTCTCCATGCATTTTCCGGGATGGTTCCTGTGAAAGGGCATGGACGACTTCCTTCCCCGTCCTTCCCTAATCCGACGAGACCGATGACCTCGCTGTTTGGTTTCTAGCCCCAATAACCCAACCCAACCTCTCTGAGCGCACCTTGTGCTGAAACTACATCTTGTTACAGCCAGTAGAGGACGCTAGTCGTGAGGTCCAGTATCTCCGACTGAACAACAATAGCCATACTTAAAATCAGAATAAAATATGAGCAAGTGCAGTACAGAATACCTACAGAAAAACTTTTTCGTATCACAATGTAATTTAAGCAAGATGTCGTAAATGAAACCATAACTATTCAAGTTAAAAGTCGCGATGGCTGACAGTTCATTTACAGAACTATCCAGTCGTCACCGCATCGTGCTCTCTCTGAAGAATGCTTTGTTTTCCCTGTGTCGGGTATTGCCGCAGGACGTCAAATCTTGTGGAGGCCAGTGGGAAGTGTAGGGAACTACAGTGATCGTTAACCACCAAATATGATCGCTACCCTGATGTAGACTTTATGTCTTCACTGCAGCAGAGATGACTCGGAAATTTTGGTGGTGGAAATCCTCCTCAGTGTGCTCAGATGTCTGTCACGCGTGTCACTATTCCAAGAGATCCGTTTGCTAATTACAGCAGTGGCGGCCATTTTACAGGCGCGTTCTTCGTGTTATTGTTGTTACTGTTGTGGCCTTCAGTCCGGAGACCGGTTTGATGCAGCTCCCCATGCTACTCTAACCTGTCCAAGCTTCTTCATCTCCCTGTACCTACTGCAACCTACAGCTCCCTGAATCTGCTTATCGTATTCACCTCTTGGTCGCCCTCTGCGATTTTTACCCTCCATGCTACCCTCCAATATTAGATTGGTGATCACTTGATGCCTCAGAACATGCCCTACTAAGAGATCCCTTCTTCTAGTCAAGTTGTGCCACCAATTCCTTTTCTCCCCAATTTTATTCAGTACTTCCTCATTAGTTACGTGATCTACCCATCTAATCTTCAGCATTCTTCTGTAGCACCACATTTCGAAAGCTTCTATTCTCTTCTTGTCTAAACTATTTATCGTCCATGTATCACTTCCACACACGGCTACACTCCATACAAATATTTTCAGAAAACACTTCCTGACACTTAAGTCCATAACCGATGCTAACAAGTTTCTCTTCTTCAGAAACGCTCTCCTTGCCATTGCCATAATTTGTTGGACATATTACACTCTGTGACTTTCCCTGAAGTCTTCAACCCCTAAATCTCCGTCTAACAGTGTGAAAGCAATTTACTACTGTCTTAATACATGTCGTACCTTCCTGTCCCTTCTTCCTGTCAGTGTTGTCCCATGCTCCTTTCCTTATGTAGTACCTCCTAATTCGTTACCATTCCATACTCCTAACCATACATTACATGCACTCACTTTAAGTACAGTGGCGTGGAAAGACAGGGTAATTTAGCGCCCACTGTGCGACGTATCCGTCGCCAGAAGGTCGATGTAATTGTTGCTGCGCTGGATCCCGACACAGTTGGACGAAGTCCCATAACGCTGCAGATAACCCCCATCCCTTCTACTTTATGTTAAATAGATGAATGTTTGTATCCTTCCTTATAGTGCACACACTGGTCAACGTCTCGAAACAACCTGAAGAATCAGAGTAAAGGCGTTTCACTGACTGTTCACTGTCCGCCGTCCGCAGGAAACCTTCATCCATCGTAAGGAGGGGAGGTTGGGATGGAGAAGGAGGGGCAGGAAGCGAGCGATGCGTATTCTGCTTGCTGTTCTGGGCAGGGGTTCGTGCTACCGTCATGTGGTATTGTAGACCAGTAGCAAATATTTTAGTCGTTTTCGGCTTCGGCATTGGCATGTTTGTCTTGAACATATAGTTATCGTCTGAAATTTGAAAAGTTGTTGGGTGGGAACTGGGAATCCACTATTTAGACTGCAATTATACCTCAAAAATATGGTAAATGTGCCGGCCGAAGTGGCCGTGCGGTTAAAGGCGCTGCAGTCTGGAACCGCAAGACCGCTACGGTCGCAGGTTCGAATCCTGCTTCGGGCATGGATGTTTGTGATGTCCTTAGGTTAGTTAGGTTTAACTCGTTCTAAGTTCTAGGGGACTAATGACCTCAGCAGTTGAGTCCCATAGTGCTCAGAGCCATTTTTTTATGGTAAATGTCTAAATAAAAATGCGTCACTAGAACTGATACGATCAGTATTAAATCGAGGCTATACCATACACTGGATGATCAAATGTATCTGTATACCTATTAGTGGACACTAATATGCCTTTATGACGGTTTAAATTCTACTGCGGACACTTTCAGTGAGGTGTCTGAATGCAACTGGAAGAATGACTGCCAGTTTTTTCTCAAGAGGAAAACCAGAAAAGGTAGTGATGTTGGACATTAGAGTCTGGAGCGAAGTCGCCAATTTAACTCATTCCAAAGGCGTTCCCTAGGGTTCACATTGGGCAGGCCAGTCCACAAACCAGAGTCTCACTGATGCTGCTTTATGACAAGGTGGACTGTCTTGCTGAAACAATTATTGTCACCGACCTCTTCCTCCTCTGAATCCAATATACAATGCTGTAAACTCTCTTCGTATCCATCCGCATTTAGAGTTTTCTTAAGCGTTATAAGGGGACCTCAATCTGTCTGGGAAACCCACCGCTATACCGTAACACCACATCCCCCATACATCACTGTTGGGATAACGTTCTCCAAACATTCGCCGAATCCAAAACGTTCCATGGGACTAACAGATGGTAAAGCATGATTCATCACTCCAAAGCACTTGTTTCCCGTCATCTACATCCTGATGGAGATGCTCGTTACACAAACCGAAAAGTCGCTTAGCATTGACTATAGAAATATGTTCTTGATTTCATGCAATTTTTTACAATGTTAGATGGTGCCATTCCGTAGAAACATGAGGTCTGTGTGGTCTTCGTTTAGCTATGGTTGTTCCTTCCCTTGCCCGCACCACACTACGAACAGTCCATTCGGGTAGCTTTAAATGGGTTGAAATGTCGGTGATGTCGTTCTCGCTTCCCACGCCCGGGTTCCCGGGTTCGATTCCCGGCGGGGTCAGGGATTTCCTCTGCCTCGTGATGACTGGGTGTTGTGTGATGTCCTTAGGTTAGTTTGGTTTAAGTAGTTCTAAGTTCTAGGGGACTGATGACCATAGAAGTTAAGTCCCATAGTGCTCACAGCCATTTGAACCATTTTTTTTGTCCCTGATGTATTTGTTGCTCACGTGACATACAATGGCCACTCCACGTTCGAAGTCAATGAGCTCTCCTGAGTGAAGGGTTCTGCTATTTATGCTTCTCTACTGATGACATAATACTCCCCACTTCAGGCCGGCCGGAGTGGCCGAGTGGTTCTAAGCGCTACAGTCTGGATCCGCTCGACCGCTACGGTCGCAGGTTCGAATCCTGCCTCGGGAATGGATGTGTGTGATGTCCTTAGGTTGGTTAGGTTTAAGCAGTTCTAAGTTCTAGGGGACTGATGACCTTAAGTCCCATAGTACTCAGAGCCATTTGAACTCCCCACTTCATTTTATACTCGCAGGTTCCTCTCTCGTGACATCTAGTGGTGAATTACATACTGGCGTCCGGATGCCTTTGATCACATAGTGTTGTTTACAGATAAGACGCATTGGGTTCCATGTGTCACGATATTGTAAGTACAAGTAAACTATGCCTCTCGTTACACCATATCTATGCAGTTTTACTCACTTACCTGGTATGATGTTTACTTATCGTAGGAGTGTGGTTTCTATCTGGCCCTTCTCTCCCCTTGTGGCAAATTCTGCCAAACGTTTCTATCCGACGATGTTGAAACGTAGCAAGGTGGACACTGTTCTTCTGCTCTAACATCGCTTCTCAGCTAAAAATCTAACTGCGACGCTTTATTGCAATTACCTTTCGGTTAAAAATTGACTAGCGTTAATCAGGAACTATTATACAGCTTATGTTTTGCGATTCGTTACTACACTCCTGGAAATGGAAAAAAGAACACATTGACACCGGAGTGTCAGACCCACCATACTTGCTCCGGACACTGCGAGAGGGCTGTACAAGCAATGATCACACGCACGGCACAGCGGACACACCAGGAACCGCGGTGTTGGCCGTCGAATGGCGCTAGCTGCGCAGCATTTGTGCACCGCCGCCGTCAGTGTCAGCCAGTTTGCCGTGGCATACGGAGCTCCATCGCAGTCTTTAACACCGGTAGCATGCCGCGACAGCGTGGACGTGAACCGTATGTGCAGTTGACGGACTTTGAGCGAGGGCGTATAGTGGGCATGCGGGAGGCCGGGTGGACGTACCGCCGAATTGCTCAACACGTGGGGCGTGAGGTCTCCACAGTACATCGATGTTGTCGCCAGTGGTCGGCGGAAGGTGCACGTGGCCGTCGACCTGGGGCCGGACCGCAGCGACGCACGGATGCACGCCAAGACCGTAGGATCCTACGCAGTGCCGTAGGGGACAGCACCGCCACTTCCCAGCAAATTAGGGACACTGTTGCTCCTGGGGTATCGGCGAGGACCATTCGCAACCGTCTCCATGAAGCTGGGCTACGGTCCCGCACACCGTTAGGCCGTCTTCCGCTCACGCCCCAACATCGTGCAGCCCACCTCCAGTGGTGTCGCGACAGGCGTGAATGGAGGGGCGAATGGAGACGTGTCGTCTTCAGCGATGAGAGTCGCTTCTGCCTTGGTGCCAATGATGGTCGTATGCGTGTTTGGCGCCGTGCAGGTGAGCGCCACAATCAGGACTGCATACGACCGAGGCACACAGGGTCAACACCCGGCATCATGGTGTGGGGAGCGATCTCCTACACTGGCCGTACACCACTGGTGATCGTCGAGGGGACACTGAATAGTGCACTGTACATCCAAGCCGTCATCGAACCCATCGTTCTACCATTCCTAGACCGGCAAGGGAACTTGCTGTTCCAACAGGACAATGCACGTCCGCATGTATCCCGTGCCACCCAACGTGCTCTAGAAGGTGTAAGTCAACTACCCTGGCCAGCAAGATCTCCGGATCTGTCCCCCATTGAGCATGTTTGGGACTGTATGAAGCGTCGTCTCACGCGGTCTGCACGTCCAGCACGAACGCTGGTCCAACTGAGGCGCCAGGTGGAAATGGCATGGCAAGCCGTTCCACAGGACTACATCCAGCATCTCTACGATCGTCTCCATGGGAGAATAGCAGCCTGCATTGCTGCGAAAGGTGGATATACACTGTACTAGTGCCGACATTGTGCATGCTCTGTTGCCTGTGTCTATGTGCCTGTGGTTCTGTCAGTGTGATCATGTGATGTATCTGACCCCAGGAATGTGTCAATAAAGTTTTCCCTTCCTGGGACAATGAATTCACGGTGTTCTTATTTCAATTTCCAGGAGTGTATTTAGACCACAATTTATGTTTTCATGCTCACTATGGCGTAGTTTGTTACCCTAAAGCTTGGATGTACTAAAAATCCTAACTTTACAAGTTTAATTTCAATAGAATTTTGTGCTCTAAAACTTTGAGTCATGCTCTAAACCCTTTCCAGAAAATTAAACAGTTTTAGAGAATTAAATTTCCAGTTAAAGTAAATATACGTGACGTTTCCTACTATGCTTTAATTTGGAAAGTGCTTTTTGCTGAAACTCTGTGTTTATGTAGAAAAGTAGTGATGAGTACTGTTTAAACTCAGCTTCCAACATGATACTTGTGATGTGCGCTGACGAATGGTGTTGCATGGCTTGTACGTGACAGGATGCTAGTGAGCAGACGGCCCAACGCGACACCTGCTAAGTTAGCTATTCTGGCCCCACGGACTTCTGCCAGATATGGCCGGTACCAGAGGCTGCGAACTACGAGCGGAGTGACAACTGACGTCATATAATCATATATTCGCACCACAGAAAACATACGAGATGCAGAAATGGTTTTGCACCATCTTAAAGAACGCCGCAACCTGAAGAAATTGGTACCACAGTTGTATATGAACTAAGTAAATTAGAAATGATATTCAATAGAAGGAAACATATTTTGAGCTGAAACGTAATCAGGTATTTCGAAAAAGAATGGCCACCATCATAAAAAATGGCATGTAATTCAAAAACATCAGTCGTGCGAAACCCTACTCGCACGTCCAAGAAGCCATGGATCAAGGCAGTCTGTGGATGTAGTATATGTTTTGACTCCGAAATCCATTTGACTTAATAGGAAACAAATGCTTATTAACGAAAGTGCGATCATACGGGGGTTTAGAACGAAATTTGTGACTCGACTGAAGCGGCAGGGAAGACTTCGCCTGTTATCGACAGATGTAGAAGGAAATTCAGACATGCTCCAGTGATGAACACTGGGACCCTCGTTGTTGTTTGTGTATATTAATAAGTTGGTAGACAGTATTAATAGACTCAGATGTTCTGTTGTACAATGTAGTTGTCTGTAATAAATCACTATCTGAAAAAAAGATTCACAATTATTCAATCAGATCTTGGAAAGGTTCCAAAGTGATGTAAACATTGTAACTCGCGCTTAAATGTTCAGAAATACAAAATTGCGCAATTTAAATCTGTCATGTCCGATAACTACAGTATTATTAAATGACAATACGACGAATCATATCTTGCAAACACAAGAAACTGGAAGCTATGAAAGGGATCAATTGCACAAACTCATTTCTTGGTAAAACTGGTGGCAGATTCTATTCATTGGTTAAATACTGGGAAACTGTCATCAGTTTAAAAAGGGGGTTTCCTGCTAAGCGCTTGTCTGACCATCGTAGATTGATGTTATTTATGTGGGATCCAGACTAGATAGGACTAACAGGTAGTACTGAATGCATAAAACGATGGGCTACAAAGACGGCTAAGCGTTAATTTGACCTTCGGGAGAATGTGGCAGGAAAGCTGAAAACCTTGAGCTGACTGAAGCTTAAAAACATATTTCAATATTACCGAAAAAGCCTACGTACAATGCTGAGCTAGTCTTAAATAAGGAATCCAGCATCACACGACAGCCACCTACATTGCTCTCATGGAGACGGCAAAGGCAAGATTAGACTATATGATTGTTCAACTGGGCACACATTACGACGAAATAACTCACAGGTGAACTGCCGAATGTCAGTGTTCAACGGGCACAATATATCGGAGAGCGACCACATCGCCATAATCAGGCGTGCTGGTGAACTAACAGCGTGGGGGCCGACGTGCCACTTTTAACTCTTTCTCGTATTCCCTCACAACTCCCGCTGATCTCCAGTTAAATCCACCGTCTGTTCAAATGGTTCAAATGGCTCTGAGCACTATGGGACTCAACTGCTGAGGTCATTAGTCCCCTAGAACTTAGAACTAGTTAAACCTAACTAACCTAAGGACATCACAAACATCCATGCCCAAGGCAGGATTCGAACCTGCGACCGTAGCGGTCTTGCGGTTCCAGACTGCAGCGCCTTTAACCGCACGGCCACTTCGGCCGGCCCCACCGTCTGTGCCCAGCGAATTCTGCCTCACGTACTTTTTAGGCATGTCTCGACATCGTCATGCTTTCATTCCGGCGGTGGCTACTAGGTGGAAGCAGTAACCATGGAGAGGCCATTATCAACAGTTGTCGCCAATATGCATGTGGTACATTTTGAGGAGGAAGCCTTGATATTAGCCCAACGGAATTCCACCTGTTTCTTCCAGTACGTAGAAAACACCTTACATCTCAGTTCCCTACACCAGAACGTCTATTTTACCAAGGGGGTGGAAGTGAGTGGAGTTCCTAGTAAGATTAAGAGTGAATGGCCCGCTGGGCCACAGCGACCTGTACTTCGATTCTGTACACTCGGTGCAGAGAAATGGCAAGCTGGAAACACTGATTCATAAGACTAGCACCCTCTTTGAGAATCAGAGTTTTCATCAGAACTTCATCACCAGAGAATGGTGTTCCGAAAGAACAACTAAAAGTGATGGCAAATTCAGAGAACTTCATGTCCCACACCATCAATGCAAACGGCGGAAACAGAGTAAGAGGAACCTGAGAAAAGATGCAGCGTTTGAATTTATTCCTTTATGTGGTGCATCATCCAGAAAGACAGAAAGGGCGGCGGTTCGAGTCCTCCCACGGGCATGGGTGTGTGTGTTTGTCCTTAGGATAATTTAGGCTAAGTACTGTGTAAGCTTAGGGACTGATGACCTTAGCAGTTAAGTCCCATAAGATTTCACACACATTTGAACATTTGAAAGACAGAAAGAATTCTCCCGAAACACCAAGTGAAGGCAGTCTTCCTGTGACCAGCTAAAACAAGAGCACTGCTCCCTAGTATCGACTTTGGCCAACGGAAATTCAGGGTGTACCAGATACTCTGTAAATATGGCAAGACGTATATAGAGTTGTTCTCATTAACGTTTAAAAACCCCTGAATGGTGATGCTGAGACCACTAATTTAATATAAGACAAACGGGGCTGCAAATGTCGGTAAATACCCCAGAAGTGGATGAAAAATGTTGAACATGTGACATCACCAGATGCACCCAGGCAAAAACTGTTCTTATTTTGAGTTCGTTTTCTTTTGTCCCTCCTTTTTCTGTTTTCAGGCTGTATTCAGTAAAAAACGACGCAGATCGGAAGATTGCACTTTTTTACTTGTGACGCAGTACGGTAGATTATTATTGTACCGCACTTTGTAATAAACCATTAGAGACTGCAAGACGATGAATAAAATAATAAATCTTAATTAATCGCAAACACACAACTAACGAATTGGAAGATATACTGCCTACCAGATGGAAGACTCGAACCTGAGCCACAAGCGTTGAAGTAGCGCACGGAATCCCGGAGCCACTCCATTGAGAACACCTGCCTTGATTATGGATGATCAGACGCCACGAATCGACAGGCTCAACCGCTGCACGTCCTGTGAGGTACGTCATCTGGTAACGTCACATGTCCAATATTTGTCACCCATTTTAGGGCATTTCCCGACATTCGCGGTCTCATGTGTGTCATGTTACACTACCTTAGCGTCCACTACTTCGCTCGCGTAGACCGTAAGGTGTGCATAGATTTCTTTTTTTTTTTATCGAATTTTTATGTTGTTCGCAGACTGAAACACCTCCTAAACGTTTCACGCAAATTAAGTCCATAGAAGCATGGTCCTTTCCGATTATATTTCTGACCATCAAGAGTTTCTTCTAGCTGCAGTTCAAGGTTTTTAGTAATCCAGGCTTTTGCGTACTTTTGGTGATAATTCCATAAAAACTTTCATCCCCATATCTCTTTATATGTAACCGAGAAGTGAAATACCAATTTTCATAACCAGATATTGAAAATACCGCTTCAATTGTAAAGTAGTGTACACGCCCACCACTGCGCTCGGGGGCTACAGCACCAAGTTACGATACCTGAAGATGGGCGTATAAGAGCCCGAAACAGGTTTTATGATAATAAAACAACTTTACAACTGAAGCGGTATTTTCAGCCTCTGGTATGATGCTCAATTACGGATGTTCGTCCAACAGGATTGTTTGCAACTTTCATAAATTTAGAATTAAAAGTTTTTTCATACAGCAAAATATTTTCTTACACTTTTTTATCCCCAATTTCCAGAAAAAGTGAAATATGTTACTTTTATTTTTATTTCTGACAGAGAAACCAAATGCAAACTTTCACAGCTTTAGCTTCGAAGATGTTTTCATAATGAAATAATTCCATAAAACTTTTGATCCCCTATTTCACTCCTTTAGAGGGCTGATTTTCCAAAAATTCTGAAACAATTATATTTTTTAATCCTAACCGAGAAGTCAAATATCAGTTTTCATAGATATACCTTTAAAAATGCTTTAGTGACTCTTTGACAATCATTAATTTTACCAAAACTTTCACCCACTATTTGACCCATTAGTGATTTACTTTCCGAAACTACTGGAACACGTATCTTTCTATTTACAACCGAGAAGGCAAATTCGATTTTTCACAGGTTTAGCTTTAAAAATGCTTTCATATTGCGATATTTTCATAACACATTTCATCCATCCCCCTAGGTGTTGAATTTCCAAAGACACTGAACATAGAAGTCGATAATCGTAGATGTAGTTTAAAAAATAATTCAGTAGTACTTTAATAATGAATTATTTCAACAAAAAAAAAGAAAAAAAGGAAGAAAGGAAAACTTTCAATCACTCCTTAACTCCCCAACGGATAATTTCACAAAATTGCTCAAACGTATAGTTTTGTTTTTTCTTAATTTCTGGGTAAGGAACCAAATACCAGTTTTCGTACTTCCGTCTTCAAAATTATCTTAATAGCGACATATTTTCGAATAGCATATCATTTCCTATTTCTGAAGAATCCCTTCTCAAACGAATATACAGTATAAGACTCACGTCCTCTCTAAACTTCTAGTTCTTCTGCTTAGTAGTTTAGGCTGGGCTTTGGCAAGTCAGTGAATCAGTCCGATCCTACTTCACCCCTTAAGGGTTGAATTGTTTGATTTCTAACCGAGGAGCTAAATACCATTTTTTTTTTTAGATTTAGCCTTAAAAATGCTTTCACATTGAAGTACTTTCATAAAGCGTTACCACCCCCCCCCCCCACACCCCCCCCTCACCCTCCACCCAGTTTCACACCTTTAGGGGTTGAATTTCCGTAAACAGTGACTTGCGAAAATTTTTTTTATTTCCAACGAAGAAGCAAAATACAAACTTTCCTAGATTTAGCTTTCAAAATGCTTTCATGGTGAAAGATTTCCACAAAGATATTCCTCCCCCTTTTCACCCGTATGAGGGTTTAATTTCCAAAAACAGCGACCCATGCTTTTTTTATTCCTAACCTAGAAACCACGTGCAAATTTTTACCCATTTACGTTTGAAAATGCGTTCAAAGTGAAATATTTCACAAAAACATTTCATCTCTTATTTCACCCTCTTACGGAATTTCAAAAAACTCTTTCTTAAACGACGTCTATAGTATAAGATTAACGCCCACTCTAAATGTCAAGTTTCTATCCTTTGCGGTTTCGGCTGGGCAGGATTATGTATGTGATTGAGTCAGTCTGTCGGGACACTGCCTTTTATATAAAAATATTACATATCTCAGCGTCAACTAAGTCACTTCCGTGGTTTTTAAAAGTTAATAAGAATCTCCCTGTGTATGTCATACGGTGTGTACTATCGAAGATCATTGCTGAGAACATCAGCGGCTTGCCAGAATGCAGTTGCGAAATACTGACTTTCGGAATTACACCAAGTGGATTAAAGTTCTGACACAGATGTCTAATTACCCAGACTGTAACATTGAAGAACCTATCCAGATTCGACTTAGGGAACCGCTGATCAATCGTGATAGCAGTAACGTCATTAGTAAGGCATAGGAACAAGCAATTAGTCTGATTAAGAGGATGAAGGAGACACTCAACACTCCATAACGAACTAACTTCAGTGGCAGGTGGAGGAACAGCAGAGGTGGCGCAAGCACGCGTACCTGCGTGCGAACCAGCTGCGGCGCAGTGTGTCGGCTGATGGTGGGGCGGGGGGGGGGGGGGGGGGGGAGGGGGGAGAGGCGATGCTGGGCGCTGACGACTGATAGAACGGTGGATCGGAGAGGGAGGCGGGGGGGGGGGGGGAGGAGAGATAAAAGCGTCGCGCCAGCCCCCCAAGCGATCACTTCACCAGCGCATCTAATGATGGAAAAATGATCGCTTGCTGAAATATTGTGCCCGCTGGACACTGACCTCCATCCGTTCATCCCTGAGCTATTTCGTCAAGGTTAGCTTAGTTACAGCAAGAGGCGTTTAAAGATTATTTCAGTGCTTCGTAGGTCGATGGAACCAGAAGAAATTCTGACACTTGATGCTGTTCTCTGCCTCGCACTTATCAGTGGTTTGCATAACTTACACGCAGACGTAGAAAATGTAATGGATAAATTTTATAAGATAGCTCTGTTGACAAATGAGGTACGACAATCGATATTTTAGTTTCAAACAGACCGGCGATATACACTCATGCTTATAAATTGCGAATAATGCTGATAAATGGTGAAACACACTCTGGTGGGCGGTTTGCGGGTTTAAATCACCTCGTGGTATGACCATGTGGTGCATTTGACCTGCGGTCGTCACACGGTGGCGCTGGCAGTTGTTCATATACGCAAAGGTGTGTTGGTGCATGTCAGAGTACGGTGCAGCGAGTAAGTATTCACACGTTTTCAGACGTGCTAATGATGACAGTGTGTTGAAAATGGCTCAAAGAACACATATTGATGACGTTATGACGGGTAGAATAATAGGGGCGACTGGTAGTAGCACGAACCCTCCGTCTGCCATAAAGTATCATCCCAAGATTATGGCAACGATTCCAGTAGACAGCAAACGTGTCCAGGCGCTACAGTACGGGACGTCCACAGTATACAACACCACAAGAAGACCGATATCTCACCATCAGTGCCCGCAGACGGCCACGGAGTACTGCAGGTAGCCTTGCTCGGGATCTTGCCGCAGCCACTGTAACAGTTGCTTCCAGAGACACAGTCTACAGACTACTGAACAGACATGTTTTAGTCGCCCGGAGACCTGCAAGGTGTATTCACTGACCCCTGGTCATAGGAGAGCCCGTAAAGCCTGGTGTCAGGAACACAGTACATGGTCATTGGAACAGTGGTCTCAGGTTATGTTAACGAACGAGTCCAGGTATAGTCGGAACAGTGGTATGGAGGTAGTGGTTTGATGGTGTGGGGTGGGATTATGATTGGAGCACGTACGCTGCAGGTCTTTGACAGAGAAACTGTAACAGGTCAGGTGTATCGGGACGTCATTTTGCACCAGTATGTCCACCTTTTCAGGGGTGCAGTGGGTCCCACCTTCCTCCTGATGGGGGCCCCACCGAGCTGCCATCGTGGAGGAGTATCTTGAAACAGAAGATATCAGTCGAACTGAGTGGCCTGTCTGTTCTCCAGACCTAAGCCCCATCGAGCACGTATGGGATGCTCTCAGTCGACGTATCGCTGCACGTCTTCAAATCACTACGACACATCAGGAGCTCCTACAGGCACAGGTGCAAGAATGGAAGGCAATACCCCAGCAGCTGCTCGACCACCTGATCCAGAGTATGCCAACCCGTTGTGCTGCATGTGTACATGTACATAGTGATCATATCCTATACTGATGTCGGGGCACATGCTCAGGGAACAGTGGCGTTATGTAGCACATGTGTTTCGGAACGGTTTTCTCAACTTATCACAGTGACACATGCATTTTTTATTTCTAACCTAGAAACCACATGCAAATTTTCACCCATTTAGGTTTGAAAATGCGTTCACAGTGAAATATTCCACAAAAACATTTCATCTCTTATTTCACACTCTTACGGAATTTCAAAAAACTCTTTCTTAAACGACGTCTACAGTATAAGATTAACACCCTCGCAGTTACGTGTGTGTTCCCCATGTATCTATTCCATTAGCGCCAGTTCCGTGTAGTGCCACGTTGTGTGGCACCACATTCTGCAATTGTCCTTAATTTATAAGCACAACTGAATGCTACCGGGAAAAATATTCTTGCAGTCTTTCAGAGGTTTCCGATTCAATCAAGACTTATTGTTGGAACAGTGCATATGGTGTGCACCAAATGATTACATTTACCGATAAATAACACACGCGGTTCTGAGGTACCAGGTAACGACCCATTGTTAAACACCCATATTAGCTCGTGGTGTATGCTCCCCAGGTGGCAATGCAGGCGCAGTCTCTGGCATCCAGTCGATCGTACACAAGTCGAATATTGTCGTGTGATATGTTGTGCCACGCCTGCTCGACTTGTTCACGTAATTCTGTAAAATCTGTTCGTTAACGAGTTCCACGAGTCACTTCTCGTCCCATCATATAACACACATTCTCGATTGTAGACACGTCCGCAAATCGTACTGGCCAGGGAAGTCGCTGAACTTCCCGCAGAGCACGTTGAGTTTCATGCAGTCTGTGGGCGTGCATTATCCTTTTGAAATAACACATCACCTTCCTCTTGCAAGAAGAGCAAAAGAACGGGTCTGACATCATTCTACACGTACCGACTGCTGGTTAGCGGCCCCTCCAGACATCAAAGGTGAACAAGACTTGTACTTTATCGTACCCCAGACCGTAAAGTCTTCGGTGGTGACAATGTGTCTTGCACAGATTCGCTCTACGAGACAGCATTCACCAGATCTGCATCGTGTGATCGGTCTCCTGCTTGCAGGCAGAATCTGCTTTCATCCTTGAAGATCATGGCGCGCCATTCCATTTTAGAAGTGATCCTCTGACGGCACCACTCGACTCGTGCGCGTCGATGACTGGTCTGAGTGGAAGAAAGGTGAGAGGTGTGTGTGAGACCGTAGTTGCACAGCCAATAACTAGTTCGTAACTGTTATATCCTAGCCAGTAATGCCAACCGAGCCCGCTGCCAAAAGGTTGGCAGCATCAAAGTCCGGACGCCATCCGCATAAGCAGCGCCAGCGATACAGAAAATGGCCGCAAGTCTGCGCGCGCCACCGCTGGCTTCTGGTTTCTTAAGCGCTGGAGTCGCGAGCGCTAGGACAGTTCTGTATTCGCCGCTCAGTTGTATACTCGCCACCGAATTGTGTACTTGCTAGTCAGTCGTGTGTTCATCGCAGCAGAGTTGTTGTTTGTCGTCAGCCGACGCTGACCTAGCCGCTCCGACTCGAACTAGACAGATCTCTGTAGACACGGAGTCCAATACTGTGTTCTGTATCTTCGTTAATAAAGATAAGTACCGACTTTTATTTAATCAGAGTGTTTGGGTTTTCATCTTTCTGTTCACTGTTCCAGCGGACCGGTCGGCCCGCTGTTAAAAGTGTGGCGGTGACTTCGTAAGCCGTTTCTACAGCGAATTGTTTGACGCTACGAACACCGCCACAAAAGTAACAGTTAACGTTCACACGTCTGATCTCACAAGCCCTCTCTTTCCTGTGCTGTAGCAGCAATACGGTCGGCTACTGCTGCTCTGATAACAAGACGATCCTGGCTGGCGTGTGTGCTGCATGGACGTCCAGAACCTCGTCTACGTGTGTGAGAATTCCACGTGACCACTGATATCATCATTTACGCACCACTATCACAGCGGTTCCAGCATGTGTGACAATTCTCAGAAAGGACTACCACTCCACTAGAAAGGCTACAATTGGATCCAATCTCACTCATTTTGCTGTAGGAAGCTAAATGCGTCTCCATGGTACGGTTTCCACCTTCCTTGACTGAGTCGAGATGGTATACTCAGTGATAAAACGTAGCATTAGGATTTTACCAGAAATATTGAGCCTTAGGCAATGTGTCTAATAGTGTATTTCAAATACGACAGTATGCCATCTTTGGCACTGTATAACATTAAAACACTTGAATGGAACTTTAAAGCCGAAATCATGATCGTGTAATGTAACACTACAAATACGACACAGTCTAATGGCAGTGCTGACTTAAAAGAAACATTTCGATAGCTTCTAATCTCTTCCTGCCTAAACTGTTTATCAGCCATGTTTCATCCTGTACACTCCACACAAATACTTTCAGAAAACTCTTCCTAATACTTAAATCTATATTTGATGTTAACAAATTTCTTTTCTCCAGAAACTCTGTTATGGACATTCCCAGTCTACATGTTATACCCTCTCTACTTCGGCTGTGATCAGTTATCCTGCAGCCCAAATAACAGAGATAATTTACTGCTTTAAGTTTCTAGTTTCTTAATCTAATTCCCTCAGCATCACATGATTCAATTTGACTACATTCCATTGTTATTGATTTGCTTTTGTTGATATTTATATCCGTCTTTCAAGACACTGTTCACTCCGTTCAATTGTTCTTCCAAGTCCTTTGCACTCTCTAACAGAATTAAAATATCATCGACAAACCTCGTAGTTCCCTTGAGTGTACACATCGAAAAACATAGGCTGAAACCCTGTTTCATCATCTCCTCCACTACTGCTTCCCTTTCATACTCTTTGACTCTAATAACTGCCACCTGGTTTCCCCGGAAGTTGCGAATAGCCTTTCGCTCCCTATATTTTACCCCTCCTACCTTCAGAGCTTTAAGGAGAGTATTGCAACTACCATTGTCAAAAGCTTTCTCTAAGTATTCAAATGCTATCTTCTAAGATAAGTCGTAGAGTCATTATTGCCTCGCGTGTTCCTATATATGCCAGTAATCCATCTGACTTTTCCCGAGATCGATTTCTGTCAACTCTTTTATTCTCCTACAAAGAATTCGTGTCAGTAGTTTGCAACCCTCACTTACTTCGGTAATATTCATACCTGTCAGCGACTGCTTTCTTTGGAACTAAAATTATTAGATTATTCGTGAAGTCTGAAGGTTTTCTCCTGTCCCATGTATCTTGCACTCCGGGTGGAAAAGTTTTGACAAGACTGACTCTTCCGAGGCTGTCAGTAGTTCTGTCAGAATGTCGTCTATCGCGGGACCTTGTTTCGACTTAGGTCTCTCACTGCTCCATCAAATTCTTCTCGCAGTACTATATCTCCCATCTCATCTTCATCTACGTCTTCAACTATTTCTGAAATATTACCGTCTTATATCTCCCATCTCATCTTCATCTACGTCCTCTGCTATGGCTATAATATTACCTTCAAAATGGTATAGTCACATTAGTGAGGCATACAAGCTTCGTGACGAGATGTTCGTAGCTGTCCGAAAATAACGACATCGTTAGTAAATTTTTGTGGTCCTTAACTGGATTTATAGAAAAACAAATATTTCCTGGCTCGCTGTGAAACCATATTGCTAATATGTCGTCAACTAAATTAGTGTTACTATAAATTATAAGGAATAAGCTTATTTGACCTTTAGAGTATTGGTCTGAATACTCTGTACCTTAAACAACACACTGACAATCAAAAACATTAAGACCATACGCTTAACAATACTGCACCGATTCCGTTTGACATTGATTCAGTTAGTCGTTGGTAGTTTTCGAGAGGTATGCGGCACCAGATGTGAACGCACAGATCACGCAATGCCCGTAAATTACGTACAGGTTATTTCTGGGTGCGAAACTGGTTCCTGACAACGTCCAGATGCAGTCTTTTCCAGCTCAAATCTGTGTCAAATGAGCTGCAGGCGGTCAAATCACTCTTAGTTGTGAAGAAGTGTATCAGTTGATATAAAACGAATTTCCTCTCGATTCAGACATTCTTGTCGACCAACTAAGTGAACTATAACGTCTATAATAAAGAATTGCCAGAAACATGAGGAGATGTTAAAACCATCAACAGATGATCTCCAGTAGTAGGCGTCCACAAATTCACCAAAAATCAACCCACACATTGAGGATCTGCTAGGTGAAAGGGAAAAAAATAGGGTCCTGCAGGTACCCAAGCTAAACGTGGATTTTTTTTCTCTCAGACCCAGGGAGTATCTTAGAAGCAGATATCCCTGATTTAGGGAAACAGCTTAAATCAATGAATAAGTGCAGAGACTCCGGTCCAGAATGTATACCACTGAGGTTCCCCTCAGAGTATGCTGATAAAATTGCTCCATATTTAGCTATCATGTACAAATGCTCGCTCGTCTAAAGATCAGTACCTAAAGACCGGAAGGTTTCACAAGTCACATCAGCACACAAGAAAGAGAATGTAAGTAATCCGCTGAATTACAGACCCATATCGCTAACGACGATTTTAATATTGTTTTAGAACATCTACTGCATTCGATCATTATGAGTTAACTCGGAGAAAACAATTAATTGGCAAACAGCCAGAACAAAATCAGAAAATATTGTTCTTGTGAAACACAACTAGCTCTTTATTCTCACGAAGTAATGAGTACTTTTGGCAGGGAATGTCAAACAGATTCCGTATTTTTTGATTTCCAGAAGGCTTTTTCACCGTTCCTCACAAGCGACTTCGAATCAAATTGCGTGCCTATGGAGCATCGTCTCAGTTATGTGACTGGATTCAGTGATTTCCCGCCAGAAAGGTCACAGTGCGTAGTAATCGACGGAAAATAATATAGTAAAACAATTATGATATCCAGCGCTCCCCATCGAAGTGTTACAGGTCATGCGATATTCCTGATTTACATTTACAATTTAGGAGGCAACCTGACCAGCATCTTAGACTTTTACAGATGATTCTATCATTTACCATCCGATAAAGTAATCAGATGATCAAAAGTAATTGCAAAACAATTTAGACAAGATACATGCATGGTCTGAAAAGTAGCCGTTGGCTCCAAATAATGAAGAGTGTGAAGTCATCCACATGAGTACTAAAAGGAATCCGCTAAATTTTGATTACAAGACAAACCCGCACAAATTTAAAGGCTGTGAATTCTGCTAAATACTTAGCGATTACAACTACGATTAGTTAAGATTGGAACGATCGCGTAGATAACGTTGTGGGGAAAGCAATCCAAATACTGCAATTAATTGGAAGAACACTTGGGAAATGCAGCAGTTCTACTAATGAGACTGCTTACACTACGCCCGTCCGCCCTCTTCTGGAATATTGCTGTGCCGTTTGGTATCTACATCACATAGGATTACTGGAGGACATCGAATAAGTTCAAAGAAGGGTAGCTCGTTTTGTATTACGACGAAGTAGGGGAGCGAATGCTAGCATGATATACGTGAACTGATGTGGCAGTCATTAAAACAAAGGCGGTTTTCGCGGTGCCCGAATTTTCTCACAAAATTTCAGTAACCTTCTTTTTCCTCAGAGTGTGAAAATATTTAGTTGGCGCCCATCTACATGGGAAGCACTGATCATTATAATAAAGTATGATGAATCATAGCTCGCTCTGAAAGAGTTAAGTGTTCGTTTTTCTCCGTGCGCTGGGACTTTGGAAAAATAGCTTAAAGGTAGTTCGAGGAAAGATCTGCCAAGCACTTAATTTTGAATTGCAGACTAATAATGTGGATGTAGACTTAGATGTAGGCGAAGATCGAATCCGCGAGTCACACTTTTTCCACTTAACTGTAAAAAAAGCATCGAAGTATATTATTATTCCTTATGACGTCCATACTATTATTACTCATTAGCCTCAGCATATGTCCAAGTTCGTGTGCTTATTCGGCTGCTCCATGGGGCCTGCTTCCATCCCAACTGTCTTCGAAATCTTCCACTTTTCATCTGATCCACTAGGATTTTCTGGTGATTTATAATACCCTGCTACTGATGGTATTGTGGAATCCTGCCCACTCGTCTCCTTAGGGTGCTCAGGAAGCTATTTTCTCTGCTAGATAGACAACATACTAGCAAATCATATAAATGGAGTTCATTACAGAAGTTGAATTGACAATACTTAACTTGCGTATGTACAAGGTGGCTCGCAAGCAATTGGTGACATGCAAATAATCAATGTCCTTCACTATACAGGGTGTTACAAAAAGGTACGGCCAAACTTTCAGCAAACATTCCTCACACACAAATAAAGAAAAGATGTTATGTGGTCATGTGTCCGGAAACGCTTAATTTCCATGTTAGAGCTCATTTTAGTTTCGTCAGTATGTACTGTACTTCCTCGATTCACCGCCAGTTGACCCAATTGAAGGAAGGTAAAGTTGACTTCGGTGCTTGTGTTGACATGCACTCATTGCTCTGCAGTGCTAGCATCAAGCACATCAGTACGTAGCATCAACAGGTTAGTGTTCATCACGAACGTGGTTTTGCAGTCAGTGCAATGTTTACAAATACGGAGTTGGCAGATGCCCATTTGATGTATGGATTAGCACGGGGCAATAGCAGTGGCACGGTACGTTTGTATCGAGACAGATTTCCAGAACGAAGGTGTCCCGACAGGAAGACGTTCGAAGCAATTGATCGGCGTCTTAGCACGGAACATTCCAGCCTATGACTCGCGACTGGGGAAGACCTAGAACGACGAGAACACCTGCAATGGACGAGGCAATTCTTCGTGCAGTCGACGATAACCCTAATGTCAGCGTCAAGAGAAGTTGCTGCTGTACAAGGTAACGTTGACCACGTCACTGTATGGAGAGTGCTACGGGAGAACCAGTTGTTTCCGTACCATGTACAGCGTGTGCAGGCACTATCAGCAGCTGATTGGCCTCCAAGGGTACACTTCTGCGAATGGTTCATCGAACAATGTATCAATCCTTATTTCAGTGCAAATGTTCTCTTTACGGATGAGGCTTCATTCCAACGTGATCAAATCGTAAATTTTCACAATCAACATGCGTGGGCAGACAAGAATCCTTACGCAATTGTGCAATCACGTCATCAACACAGATTTTGTGTGAACGTTTGCCCAGGCATTGTTGGTGATGTGTTGATTGGGCCCCATGTTCTTCCACTTACGCTCAATGCAGCACGTTATCATGATTTTATACGGGATACTCTACCTGTGGTGCTAGAACGTGTGCCTTTACAAGTACGACACAACATGTGGTTCATGCACGATGGAGCTCCTGCACATTTCAGTCGAAGTGTTCGTACGCTTCTCAACAACAGATGCGGTGACCGATGGATTGGTAGAGGCGGACCAGTTCCATGGCCTTCACGCTCTCCTGACCTCAACCCTCTTGACTTTCATTTATGGGGGCATTTGAAACGCAACCCCGGTACCAAGTGTAGAGACTCTTCGTGCTCGTATTGTGGACGGCTGTGATACAATACGGCATTCTCGAGGGCTGCATCAGCGCATCAGGGATTCCATGCGACGGAGGGTGGATGCATGTATCCTCGCTAACGGAGGACATTTTGAACATTTCCTGTAACAAAGTGTTTGAAGTCATGCTGGTAGGCTACGATCTGTTGCTGTGTGTTTCCATTCCATGATTAATGCGATTTGAAGAGAAGTAATAAAATGAGCTCTAACATGGAAAGTAAGCGTTTCCGGACACATGTCCACATAACACATTTTCTTTCTTTGAGTGTGAGGAATGTTTCCTGAAAGTATGGCCGTACCTTTTTGTAACACCCTGTATACAATGTCCATGCAAGTACGAGTAATTGATATGGATCACAAGTCACGGCTCTTCTAGTGCGACTCTTCTAGTCCTCTGTTCTAGTGTGTCTTCTAGTGCATCACCGGCTAGGCGGCGCATCGCTTTTATTCTCTTCGTGTAGATGCCGCTCCGGTCATGGTGACGTCCGAGTCAGCGTGCTATTGGCTGACGGCGTCTCGCAGCCCACTCTGCTGCATCATTCTTGATCTTCGTGTCTGCGCTTGTCGTTACGTCGACCTCACAGTTGAACTGACGGCATTATGTTTTTCAAACACTGTTGCTACATTTGCCCTAGTTGCTTTCTTTGCTGCTACTTATGGTTCTCCGGTGAACGGTGATTGACTTCACTCTATATTGTGATCCAATAATAACAACCAAACGTCATTTGGGTATTCTGTTCTGGAAGAATCTCTGAAAGAAAGGTTGCTCACTGCAGTCATTGTGGCCGAGCGGTTCTAGACGCTACAGTCCGGAACCGCGCTGCTGCTACGGTCGCAGGTTCGAATCCTGCCTCGGGCATGGATGTGTGTGATGTCCTTAGGTTAGTTAGGTTTAAGTAGTTCTAAGTCTAGGGGGCTTATGACCTCAGATGTTAAGTCCCATAGTGCTTAGACCCATCTGAACCATCTTACTGCAGTAAGATAACTCTTGTCATGAAAGGTAAATGAGTAAACTGATAACGATGCAGGCTTTATAAAGTCGGATATATAACGCATTTCGCAAAAAATTGTAGTGTTGTAAATGTATTCAGTTGTTTGCTGCCAGTTATGCACAATCAAATACAGCCCTACGTTTGTAAAATACTTTAACTTAAAACACGTAATGTATATCTAGAGGATTTAAAAACGATTAAGTGTAATTCAGAATTAATCTTTCTTACCAGTAGCAAAAAGTAAGTAAGAAAGAGAGAGAAGTTAGAAAGAAGAGTTACTATCGCTTTGCAGTGTGCCATGCAGACACGTGCTCAGAAAGTACGCCGTAAGCAATCCATAAGCTTCTATACTTGAAAACACTTTTTTTTTAATTTATAATTTTACACTACGCTATACGTCATGTCACTAATTTACTGAAAATTACAAGTAGGGATGACTGAATTGCCATGGTGCCTTTTGTTTTTCTTTCTCTTTAACTGTCTAGAGAGACTGCGATGACTGGCATAGTGGTTCCTGCTCCTCCCTGAGACTCATCTTGTCGCTGCTTCCGGGAAAGACATTGTGGTTGGGAGTTCTGTCTCCGGGCATCTCGTTGAGTTCCAGTCTGTCCTTCGGCAAGGTATGCTTCACTCTCTTAACGAAATTCTCTGCCAGTCAGTGTGTCGGCTTCTGCCCCAGAGGACTAGTTCTTGTTATGTCAAAGACTGATGTATTGCCAAAGGAACTCCTGCCATGGTCGTTAGGGATGAGTCTGTGTAACCGTTTCCTCCACATACACAGATGACTGTGGTTTGTTGGCTCACTCGTAGTAGATGACTAAGATATGGTCCATTAGGTACTGTATTGTTCCCTCGACCGACGAAAGCTTAACATTCATAATATTAATAACGTGAGTAATCTGGTAACTTACACTACCAGTTTCCGCTCTATCGTTGATTTCCAGCAATTGTCCATCAGTGCAATCCTTTACTTTTTTCTTTTGCGCCCGGCATTCGTTCTGCCTTTTCATTTTCTGTCTTTTGGAGCTGTTATTGTGCCAGTCTCTCTTTTACTGCTAGATCTTGAGGTCGTACGCCTAATAAGACAGGACGTGTGGTAAATGGGACTTACCATTTGAACATAAGAGGATAAGTAGAAGGAACGCAAGACAGACAGAATACTGAGGCAACCACGTAAATCAGATGTCGCCGATGACGCTCTGAAGCGTATCCGTGTAAAATAAAATGTGCGTATGGCATGATTGACTGTGATAACCTACGTGCGGTTTTCGACCGTGGGGGGCAAGTCTTTTTATTTTACGCCACTTCGGCTACTTGCTCGTCGATGATGATGAAATGATGTAGAAGGCAAAATACAAACACACACACACACACACACACACACAGAGAGAGAGAGAGAGAGAGAGAGAGAGAGAGAGAGAGAGAGTCCAGAGCATAGAAAATCCCGGATCCGGTCCCGGGATCGAACCCGACCATGCGAGATGGAGATTAAGGAAGGCTAAACACAAGACCACGAACAGTTAACATTTCTGGAAAGTTTTACCTTGACTGTGATGCAATTTCCTGGTTTCTGGGACCACAGAGTGAAGCAATCTGTCTAAATTAGTGTGTCAGAACTTGACAGAGACCGAAATTTCAATTTAAGCCAGGGAGGGAATAAGAAGCGAAGTTTATTAAGTTTCTGCGAGTTCAATAATAAGTCAGGGACGGAAACTTTTCGAGATGATGCGCGGTTCAAGGAATTACAGCGCACATGAAGCAGAAACAAACATATATCCAAAGGCGTACATATTGTCTTAAGCCGAGTACGAACTAATGTACAACTTCGTTTGTCTGGTACATAAGAATAACTTACTTATCTTTTGCTATTGATGTTTATTTTGGTTTTTGACTGTGGTTATAGACAAAAGGAAAGATCATTTGTAGAAAAAGTGTAAACATAGCTACCGGTAAACTATCAGTAGCTCTTACGTGCTAAGAGAGGTTTATTTTAGGGACATAAAATGATTCGGTAATGAAGAGTGAAGCCATTATTCGGCTTTGAGGACCAGTTAATTAAAGCTTATTCGGCAGATGTACGTATTATGCAGCGCTTCCATTAGCAGAACGAAGTCAAAAAAGTTACTTTGCTGATTTTCGGATGCGTTAATGTTTCATGATCGGTATAATATCTTCGGTGCAACGCTCGCCTGTTCAAACATATCACGGTATTAATCCTGTGCTGCTGGAATTTTTATTTGGTGTGATGAATGGCTGCTTGCTTTAAATGTGCTGAAATGTGAGCTAATGCAGCTGCCTAGGCAAAGCAGTCCTGTAAATGTTCGAACATAGTATTGATGGAGCGCTGACAGACCCAGTCAAAGCGATTAACAGGGTGTATCATAATTAATGGCGTAAACGCTTACAGTTGAAAGTACACGATACTAGAAGCAAAAAACATCTCAGTAAACATATGGTCCATAGTGCGTACACAACACCGTCATGTTTTCAAAATCATCTTATGTATCCGGAACCATACATTGGAACAATCTTCCTCAAAATATCAGAGAAATTAAATCACTTCCAGTCTTCAAAAAGCAGCTACTAGCTCACCTTCTCTCGCAATAGCTATCTGTCGCACATACTGGTCTGCAGCCCACACTCTTCAATCTCCCCCTCCCCCTACAACTTTTCCCTTCTCCTCGCTTACATAGTTATCTACTTAAATCAAGACCTCTCCTTACAGCGTCTATTACTGTCATGAAAATTTTCTTGTTCTTCATCCTTTCTTTTTCTGACAATACTAAACATGATTTAAGTTGTTCTGAACTCGTCTATATTATTTGTAATGCACTTTGTTTTATTATTACTGTTATTATTGCCATTTATCCTTACTTTCATTATTGTCAACTATTATTATTATTACTATAATTATGCTTATTATCATCTCTAAAATGGCTAATGGCTCTGAGCACTATGGGAATTAACATCTATGGTCATCAGTCCCCCAGAACTTAGAACTACTTAAACCTACCTAACCTAAGGACATCACACAACACCCAGTCATCACGAGGCAGAGAATATCTCTGACCCCGCCGGGAATCGAACCCGGGAACCCGGGCGCGGGAAGCGAGAACGCTACCGCACGACCACGAGCTGCGGACTATCATCTCTAAGATTGTTATGATTTTCATGAACGTTTTGGTAATATATCTGTATGTGTTGTTCCTGGTCAGATGTAAAAGAGTGCCCTAAGGCCCTAATCTGGTCAGGCTAAATAAGCAATTAAATAAAATAAATAAATAATCGCTACGAGCAATTTTTCATCTCCGATACTGTGAAACAGATCTCTTCTATTTGAAGCTCTTTGCTTTCCATATTTTGGGAAGTGGCAGTATGGACCAAAATAAGGAAAAAATATCTAGTAAACATGTGCTCTAAAATGCATACCTTAAAAGTTATGAACATTTGTTCATTAGAAGAGTTATGTTTCAGTAGCGAGGATGAAAACGTGCTCATAGCTCTTAACATATGCATTTTAGAGCACATGTTTACTGGTCATTTTTTCTTGTTTTGCTCCATACTGCCACTTCCCAAAATATGGGAAGCAAAGAGCTTGCATTAGAAGAGATTTGTTTCACAGAATCGAAGATGAAAAATTGCTCGTATCTCTTAAGGTATGCATTTTGGACCATATGCTAAATGAGACTTCTTTGCTTCTAGTTCAAATGGTTCAAATGGTTCTGAGCACTGTGGTTCTGAGTTGTTTCTAGTATCGGTTGTTTCAACAGTATGAGTTTACACCATTAATTACGATACTCCGTGTACACCTGTGTGTAATGTTGCAAATCGACATGATATGGAACGAGCACCTAGGGTCGGTTGTAACGAAGTCGAGTGGTCGACTTATGATCACTGGGACAATTTACGGAAGTGTAGCTAATCTGTCAAGGAGACAGTGTAAAGAATACTTGTATGTACCATTCTTGAGTACTTGCGTGTTTGGGATCGCCACTCGGCGGGATTAATTAAAGTCATCAAAGCAATTCAGAGGGTTACTTCTATATTTGCTATCGGTAGATTCGATCAGCATTCGAGTGTTACTGGATTGCTCCGTGAACTCAAATGGATATCTTTGGACGGAAGAAAAAAAGAAGGAAAGAAGATTAGGGTCCAACACTAGGTCATCAGGCACGAAGCGCAGGCTGGGAAAATGTCAAGAATTGGGAAGGAAATCCGCCACGCCCTTTCAGAGGAACCATCTCAGTATTTGCTTGGAGCGATTTAGGGAAGTCATGGAAAACCTAAATTCGTCTTCCCGAAAATGAGCCCAGTTTGTTAACCACTGCACCACCTCGCTCTGTGCATGAGAAGATGACGTTGTTTTCAGGAAACGCTATTGACAATTTGTAGAGCAACAGGACTGTCGACAGATTGCAGAACGGTTCTATTGCCACAAAGATGCGTCTGGTGTAAGGACCGAGAAGTCAAGGTAACAGACAGCGGAGATAATTTTCTTTCCTGTGACCTTACAACTAGAGCGAGGGGCTAGACGAATGATGACACAGTGAACTTCTATACAAGTATACAGTTTAGACAGTCGGCTATCCATTCACGCTAGTTGTAAGGAAACAGGGAAGGAAATGAGTAGCAGTGATACAGCAACAGCGGCCGAAGAATTCCAGCATAAGAAGTCACGCTCATTCTGTCAGTGGCGGTGTCAAAGAGGGCGGATAGGGGTTGAGGACAATCTCTCGTGCCTCGGGATTGGAAACTGACCGTAAAAGGCGAAGAATGAGCAGTGATCAACAGCATGAGGAAGAACGCAACCTCTTCATGTCAGACTAACACTTGCAACCCTCGTCCTCTGTTATTTGCTGGATGTATTCGAGTCTCTCTCTTCCTCTGTAGTTTTTGTCTCTAGGACCATAAATGTCATTACCCGATGCTCTATCATCCTGTCCCTTCTCCTTGTCAGTGTCTTCCACATATTCTTTTCCTTTACGATTCTGTGCAGAACCTCCCCATTCCTTACCTTATCCGTCCACCTAATTTTCAACATTCGTCTGTAGCAACACATCTCAGATGCTTCTATTCTCTTTCCCCAGTCCATGTTTCACTAACATACAATGTTCTACATCTACATCCATACTCCGTAAGCCACCTGACGGTGTGTGGCGGAGGGTACCTTGAGTACCTCTAGCTGTCCTCCCTCCTCTCGTGTTGTTCGTGGAAAGAAAGATTGTCGAAATGTCTCTGTGTGGGTTCAAATCTCGCTGATTTTATCATCATGGTCACTTCGCGAGATAGACGTAGGAGGGAGCAATATACCACTTAACTCGTCCGTGTAGGCATGTTCTCGTAACTTCAACAAAAGCCCGTACCAAGCTATTGAGCGTCTCTCTTGCAGAGTCTTGCACTGGAGTTTATCTGTCATCTCCGTAACGCTTTCGTGATTACTAAATGATCCTGTAACGAAGCGCGCTGCTCTGTGTTGTGCTCAGAAAGTATTCTCAGAAATTTCTTCCTCAAATTAAGGTCTGTGTTTGATACTAATAGACTTCTCTTGGCCAGGAATGCGCTTTTTGCCACTTCTAGTCTGCTTTTGATGTCCTCCTCGCTCTGTTAGTTATTGGTTATTTTGCTGCCTGTGAAGTGGCTATCCTTAACTTCATCTACTTCGTGACCATCCATCCTGAAGTTTTCTCGCTCTTGTCATTTCTGCTATGTCTCATTACTTTCGTCTTTCTTCGATTTACTCTCAATCCATAGTCCATTCAGCAAATCCTGTAATTCTTCTTCACTCACGATAGCAATGTCATCAGCGAACCGAATCATTGATACCCTTTCGCCTTCAACTTTAATTCCACTCCTAAACCATTCTTTTATTTCCATCATTGAATCTTCGATGTAATGACATACCTATCTTCAACCCTTTTTAATCCGAGAATTTCGTTCTTGGTTGTTCACTCATATTATTCGCTCTTGGTTCTTGTACATGTATATTTTCCGTCTTTCTCTATAGCCTATCCCAATTTATCTCAGAATTCAGAACATATTGCACCGTTTTACATTGTCGAACGCCGTTTTCAGTTCGATAAATCTTATGATCGTGTCTTGACGTTTCTTTAGCCTTGCTTCCATTATCAACCGCAATGTCAGAATGGCCTCTCTGATGTCTTTTCATTTCCTAGAACCAAACTGATCCTCATCTAACACGTCCTCCACTTTCTTTTCCATTCTTCTGTATATTATTTTTGTCAGCACCTTGGATGCATGAGCTGTTAAGCTGGTTGTGCCATAATACTGCTGTTTCAGTTTTTGGAATTGTGTGGACCATATTTTTCCGAATATCAGATGGCTTGTCGACTTGTAGCCAGTGTCATACATTCTACACACCAACGTGAATAGTCGTTTTGTTGCCACTTCCCCCAATGATTTTAGAAATTCTGATGGAATCTTATCTATCACTTTCACCTTATTTGATCTTAAGTATTCTAAAGCTCTTTTAAATTCTGATTCTAATACAGGATCCCCTGTCTCTTCTAAACCGACTCTTGTTTCTTCTTCTATCGCATAAGACTAATCTTCTCCCTCATAGAGGCCTTCTATGTACACTTTCCACCTATCTCTTTCTCCTCTGCATTTAAGAGTCGAATTCCCGTTGCACTCCTAATGTTACCAGTGTTGCTTTTAATTTCACCGAAAGTTCTTTTGACATTCCTATGTGTGTGTCAGTCCTTCCGGCAGTCATTTCTTTTTCGATTTCTTCAGATTTTTATGCAATCATTTCGTCTCAACCGTCCCTGCACTTCCCATTTATTTCATTCGTCTATGACATGTATTTCTGTATTCCGGAAATCCCTGAACATTTTTGTAGTTCCTTCTTTCATCGATCAAGTGAAGTATTTATTCCGTTGCCAACGGCTTCTTCGCAGTTACCTTCTTCGTATCTACGCTTTTCTTTCCAACTTGTGTGATTGCCTTTTTGGAGATGTCCGTTCTTCTTCAACAGTACTATCCACTGAGCTATTCCTTACTGCTGTATCTATAGCCTGGGAGAACTTCAAGTATATGTCGTTATTCCTTAGTATTTCTGTATCCCACTTCTTTCGTATTGATTCTTCCTGACTAATCTCTTAAACTTCAGCCTACTCTCAATCACAATTACATTGTTATATGAATCTGTATCTGCTATTTGGTGCGCCTGATAATCCAGTATCTGATTTCGGAGTCTATGTGTGATCATGATGTAATGTAACAGAAATCGTCCCGTACCACCTGCCCCTTTCCAAGTATATCTCCTCCTCTTGTGGTTCTTGAACAGAGTATTTACTATTGAAAGCTAGAATTTATTGTAGAACTCAATTAGTCTTTCTTCTCTCTCATTGCTTGTCCCAAGCCCATATTCTCCTGCAACCATTTCTGCTGCTCCTTCTTCTACAACTGCATTCCAGTCCACCATTAATATTAAATATTCGCCTTCCTTTAAGTATTGTATTACCCTTTGAATATCTTCGTATACTTACTCTGTCTCTTCATCTTCAGCCTGCGACGTTGGGATGTATACGGTGTTGGTTTGCTGTCGATTCTGATAAGAACAACCCTATCAGTGAACTGTTCACAGTAACACAGTCTCTGGCTTTCCTTCCTATTCATAACGAATCCTACTCCACTTATAAAAGTTTCTGCTGCCGTTGATGTTATCCTATACTCATCTGATCAGATGTCCTTGTCTTCTTTCCATTTCACTTCACTGACGCCAAATTACACCCAGACTGAATCTTTGCATTTCCTTTTACAGAATTTCTTACTCCTCTACCGCGTTCGAGCTTCTGACATCCCACGCCTCGACTCGTAGGTTATTCAGTTTTTTTTTTCTTGGTCGCTTCCCCCTTTGTAGTCCGCTCCCGGAGATCCGAATTGAGGACTATTCCGGAATCTATTGTCAATGGAGAGATTATCATGATACTTTTTTCCAGTCACAGTACACGTGTTTTGTGGATATACGTTATGTTTCTCAGTGCAGTGTTTTCCATTGGCTTCTGCATCCTCATGCCGTTGGTCATTGCAGATTCTTCCACCTTTAGAGGCAGTTTCCTACCCCAAGGACAAAAGAGTGCCTTGGACCTCTCTCTGCTCCTTGGCCTTCTTTGACAAGGCGACTTCCTATAGAGGATACCTTCTGTCGCCAATGCTGATTACAAAATTTAAGCAGTACTGGATTCGAACCCGGGACAAAGTACGTTCTGATTACGTATGAAAGTCGTTACCCCCACACCACGGTGCAATACGGTACCAACACCTTAATTACACACGTAACTTATATCCACAGGACATGTTGCCTGTAATTAAACAAAAGTGTCATGGTTATCTCTTTATTGGCAAAAGATCCCCGATTAGCCCCTCTTTCGCATCTCGGACAGGGGCCTCTCAAGGAGGAAATAAACATGAGAAGAAGATCGAATAACCAAGGACGGGTTAACGTTCTACTCGTACGAGTCGGTGTATGGAACGTCAGAAATTTGAACGTAGCAGGGAAGCTGTAATATCTGAAAAGTGGAATGCAAAGACCTAATCTAGACGTAGGGGGGCTCAGTAAAGTGTAATGGATTAAAGAAAAGTATTTCTGCTCAGATGAATATAGGGTAATATCAATAGCAGCAGAAAATGATACAACGAGGATGTGAACCTTTGCGAGTAGGTGGGTTGGGCGGAGAGTGAGCTACTGTGTATTTCAGCAATTGGGTTCCGCTCGGCAGCAAACCAACGCCGCCAACGATAGTTCAACCAAAACCGCAAGCAGCGGATGAAGAGATACAGGATACTGAACGGGTGAATCAGTATGTGAAGGGAAATGACAATCTAATAGTCAAGAGGGATTGGAAAGCGATTGTAGGGAAAGAAATAGATGAAAAGGTTACTGGATTGTATGGACTTGGCAGTAGAAATGAGAGAGGTGGAAGACTAAGAGAGTTCCGCAATAAATATCAGATGGTAAAACATGCATGCATGTTGGAAGGAATTTTGTATCGTGATCCGAAATAATACAGCCAGTGAAGTATCGTAAAAATCCGTTGTTTACTGCGAGAAAAATGACAGACATCATACGTAAGCACCTTTCAGCGAGAAAATCAACACGAGGGACATTGCACGTAGCAAACGCAACCAAAAATAAATCTGTCTATCTTTTATCAAACAAAATGAATCACCTGCGTGAAGATCCCTAATTACATAAGAATTCCAAATGGCCAGATTCTTATGCTGCAGATGAGAAACAGAAACGAAAGTGAAACGAAGTAAACTGGCCAAGAGGAAAATAAGGTATATTAACCATTTATTTGAAAATATGATAAAGTAGCCGATTAAATTAAGCAACATATTTAAACAATTACCAGAATCTCAGAAATTATTTACTCTGTTCGCCGGTATGTTCACATTTGGCACGGATAGAGGCGGCGACACGTCGTGGCATGGAAGCAATGGGGTCTTGGTAGGTCGCTGGAGAGTTGGAACCACATCTTCACACACAAGTCACCTACTTCTCGTAAATTACGAGGAGGGGACGATGAGCTCTGACGCCATGTTCAGTCACTTCCCAGATGTGTTCGATCGGGTTCAGATTTGGTGATTTGGGGAGCCAGCATATCAATTGGAACTCACCACTACTTTCCTGGAAGCACTCTGTTATACTCCTGGCCTTGGGACGTGGCGCATTATCTTATTGGAAAATGCCACTGCCAACGTCAAACATAATCGTCATGAGGGGGGGGGGGGGGGGGGGCGTACGGAGTCTGCAACTAGTGTACCATATTACTTGGCCGTCAAGGTGCCTTGCACGAGCTGCACTGGACACATGGACGCCTACAGGAATATTTTCCAAAGCTTAATGAAGCCGCCACTAGCTTGCCCTCCCCCCCCCCCCTCCCACAAAGGCATGATGAAGAAGGAATCAGACCATGCAACACTACGCCACTCCGCCAAAATCCAGTGTCGATCGTCACGTGCCAATTTCAGTCATAGACGCCGATGTCGTGGAGTTAACATTGGCACATTCGTCGGCTGCGAGGGCCCATCGTTAGGACTGTTCGAAGCACTGTGTGTTCGGACAAATATGTACTCTGTCCGTCATTATTGTCTGATGTTAGATCCGCCAGAGTTCGCCACCTGACTTGTTTTAACAGTCTGCCCAGCCTACGACGTCCGACAGCTGTAATGAAGGGTGTCCGCCCTAATCCCACAATGTCTGGAAGTGCTGTCCCCTTGGTGTCTCGACGTGTTGAAAACTCTCGCCACAGCGACAAGTCGTGCAGTTTCCGAAATGCTGAAATGCTCGTGCCGAGCACAGTCTGCCCTCGGCCAAACTCAGATAGGTCTCGCACATTCCCCGTTCTACAAACGGACTGCAAGTTCACTGATACTACATGCACCGTGCGTGTGTTTGACTAGCAGTCATTCTTCGCCTCCCACGCCCGGGTTCTCGGGTTCGATTCCCGGCGGGGTCAGGGATTTTCTCTGCCTCGTGATGACTGGGTGTTGTGTGATGTCCTTAGGTTAGGTTTAAGTAGTTCTAAGTTCTAGGCGACTGATGACCATAGCTGTTAAGTCCCATAGTGCTCAGAGCCATTTGAACCATTCTTCGCCAGGTGACGCAGATATCGCCTGGACGGGCTCATATCGATAGTAGGTCGATAGTCATGATGGTCTGACTAATAATTGTACAATTAAATCATGTTTAATCAACTTTCCAAGATATCACTTTTTGTTTTATAAAACATGAACCAAAGACATTATTTGGGTCGTCTCGGCTGTAAATTTGTAGCTGATAACAGTGTGACCGGTGCTATGACTCCTGTCTCCAGCTCCCCATAATAATTCCCCTCCTTGTCAATGGATGATTAATATCTGCTGCATTAGCACTAGCATTGACCGGGGGACGTTCTGCGTAGCTAGTAATTTCATTTACATAAGTTTCGGAGCTGATTCATGGCAGTAATTTCTCACCTGTCACCTCAAATTACCTAATGCAATGCTACGGCCAGGTAAGTTCCATAGCGGAGCATATTCATAGGATGATAATAGAACTGATTTGTCAGTCACATATAAGTGTTATTGTTTTGTTAAATATTTTTATATTTCTACCTACGAATCACAAATGTTAATAATCACATTACAGGTAACGTACCGAATAGCATATGTCCATTGTGCTCGTATTCATCGCCTTTCCAACCACCCGTGCTTCTCGTATTTTTGATGCTTTTATCAGCTTCACAATTTAATCCTCACGATTGGATGGTTTCTCCTACATATCTGAATCTGTGTTCTTTTACTACATTGTGGAACTGGGCTACTATTTACGTTCTATGTATAGAGTTATAAAGCATTTAGTTTGGTACCCAGATTTGGCTACAGTTTGGTGGAGCATGTCAGTTAACTGAAAAATACTGCTGTAACATTTTTCAAGAGAAAAAACGCTAGTAAATTTTAGTATTACATAGGTTAAAATGAAAAGAGTAATTTCTGAACAATGAGAAGGAATATGATGCACCCAGCTGGTAATTTGTGCCGCATGATGATTCTGTGCGAATACACTTTTAATGCTTATTAAACGTGGACCGAAAATGAATTATAACACACGAGAAAGAAAGAAATGGTAACGTACACTGACTGTAATCAGAGAAAAAGCGTGGACCTGTGAGACTCCTGGTTCTTCCGCTTCTCACGACATTCACTTGTCAGCATCATATAACTGGTCGCGTCTGATAAGAGTTCTTCATCATCGATATCTTCTGTAAAACGGATGACTTCTGTAGAATTGGGGCGAGTAACTATCGCCCTGAAACCGCATGTAACAAATCCAAACCCGTCAGCTCGATATATAAACGCCGTTCGAACAGCGCCGCTGATAACTGCCAAATGTTTAAGTCGTGCTTGCTCGTAAGTGCCGTTTTGCGTAGTATTCTGCTTTTGTTACCTGTCGTCGTTCAGTTTGTATCCTGTGAACACCCTTCTGCAACTAAAGTATTACTGACCGCATTTTATCTTCTTTAGACTTTATTTTCTCGCTGTAATGATAACAAGTTCTTCCGTTAGATTTATGATGAAATATAGCCTAAAGGAATCTATATATTTGGTTTGTTGCTAAGAAAATAAACTGTCGATACAAGAAGAATACCTCAATGACACATAAAAAAAATTTTATATTTGTACACGTAATCAACAACATGGCACCTCGCAAGATGTAGTACGTAATACACTGGTGGAAAAAAAAATTGTGCACCTAGTAAGACGACGTCGATTTTGATCCGAAGACGACATATGCCACCTGCCGAATAGGAGATGTACTACGAGGTTTTCCCAGAAAGTAAGGCACCGCATTTGTTTCTTCAACAATTCTGTATTGAATATAATGAGAATAACACACACGAAAGAATGGTGTTTTATCTACACACACTATTTTTCCACGTAATCTCCATCCTATTCTATGGCCTTCCTACAACGCGAAACAAGGGCGTGCATGCCTGTCGGCACCAATCCTTGCCCTGGTAGCAGAGCCAGTGTTTCGCTGTGTGAATCGCCTCCTCATCGTCCTCAAAATGTCTTCCGAGAATGGCATTCTTTAATGGTACAAACAAGTGGCAGTCAGAGGGTGCAAGGTCAGGGCTGTCAGGTGTGACAGCCGTGGATGGTCTCCACGACCGCTGCAAATCGTGGAGCTCCGCCGAACCGCCGTCTGATGACCTCACCCTCCGTCCCCAGCGACTGACTGTACTTCTGTCGACAGCAGATGCTCCATAGAAGCGTTTGCGGATATTCCCCAGAGTGTCTTTCTCTGTATTGAGAAATACAATGACAGTATGAAACTTCCTCGCAGATTAAAACTGTGTGCCGGACCGAGACTCGAACTCGGGACCTTTGCCTTTTGCGGGCAAGTGCTCTACCAACTGAGCTACCCAAGCACGACTCACGCCCCGGCCTCACAGCTTTACTTCTGCCAGTACCTCGTCACCTACCTTGCAAACTTTACAGAAGCTCTCCCGCGAAGCTTGCAGAACTAGCACTCCTGGAAGAAAGGATATTGCGGAGACATGGCTTAGCCACAGCCTGGGGGAAGTTTCTAGAATGAAATTTTCACTCTACAGCGGAGTGTGCGCTGTGAGGACGGGGCGTGAGTCGTGCTTTGGTAGCTCAGTTGGTAGAGCACTTGCCCGCGAAAATCGAAGGTCCCGATTTCGAGTCTCGGTCCGGCACACAGTTTTAATCTGCCAGGAAGTTTCACATCAGCGCACACTTCGCTGTAGAGTGAAAATTTCATTCTACAATGACAGTATGTTTCTTGTAACGTTTATCGCCTACAGACGCCATTTCGAAACCATCCTTCAGCTACTCTATCCGTCGGAAGTGACAGAAACTTGTCGTCCTCACTCAGGAGGCTTGAAATTATACATAAGTAACGTTTCGCATTCGTAGCATTGCTTTCTGGGTGTTGTGTCGACGTTTGAAGCAAGCAGAAACCTTACAACGGAGACACAATCGTGTTTGCTACAGTCAACAGAGCGAGTTAGAAAGGCGTCATATTGTGGCCTTCCGAGCGATGACGGAGTGGTTCTTTCGGAGAATTGCCACGCAAATTTTACAAAAATGGTTGAAATGGCTCTAAGCACTATGAGACTTAACATCTGAGGTCATCAGTCCCCTAAACTTAGACCTACTTAAACCTAACGAACCTAAAGACATCACACACATCCATGCCAGTGGCAGGATTCGAACCTGCGGCCGTAGCAGCAGCGCGGTTTCGGACTGAAGCGCTCAGCCACAGCGACCGGCGCAAATTTTACATGCTGCGTCAGTTGTGCAACGATGCTGGTAGGATTGGTCACATGAACATTCTCACACTGTAAGACCTTCAGTACACACACCATCAGATTATTCGACTTGTCGCTCTAACGAAGTAGGCAAGTATCAGGAATATGTTTCGTGGTCTTATCGTGGCGTGTTTATCTTCTGCCGTTAGGTCAGACGATAGAAATGCCACTTACACGCTTAGAGTAGCAGATTGATGGTGACCAACTTTAAACAGAACTTGATTAATTTTCACACACATTTATTAAAATAATAACAACATAAAAATTACTTAACTTGTTTCTGGATGCTATTTACAATTGATAATCTGAAGTTCCTGATAATCCTGAAGTTCCTGATATCCAATTGATAATCTGAAGTTGGTATTCTCACATATATCTCTGATACTTGACAAAAGTGTCTATACATTTATCTTCATGGCTATGTACAGGATATGGTAATTTTATTAGGTGCAGACTGAAACTTGACTATAGACTGGTACAGACAAATGTACAACTCGTACAGACTGATACAGACTGGTACAGACTGGTGCAGACAAATGAAGACTGACTAATTGGAGGTTTGTACATTCGTTATAATACCTCGCGTGTTCATGTATTACTGCACGAGTGTGATTCGCAAGGAGAAAAGGTTCTACATAAGCAGCAATCTCATTGGCTGCGTTACATATTAATACGCAGATCGGCGGAAGCAGAATTTGGTCCGTCTCTATGGCAGCGCCATCTCGTAGTGCGCAGACGGACGAGCGCTGCGCCTGCGCTGTTGTGCTTAGCGGAACGCGCTCTAGTGGGACAGTTGTGTACGCGCTGACTGTGCGCAACTATGTACACAACACACTCATAGACGAGGTTCTGGACGTCCACGCAGGACACGCCAGCAAGGATCGGCGTGTTGTAAGATCAGTAGTGGTAGCAGTAGTAGTACAGGTACCACAACACAGAAAAGAGGGCTTGTGAGCCCAGATGTGTGAATACGAACTGCTGCGAACCGGTTGTTAACAGTGGGACTACAGGCAGGCCTATCTCTAGGCCGACCTCCACTCACACCAGGGCGTCGGTGTACATGGCTATACTGATGTCGTCAGAGGATCACTTGGAAGATGGAATGGCACACCATTACCTTCAGCAATGAAAGCAGTTTCCGCTGCACTGAAGTGATGGTCGTTTGCGGGTACGATGCAGACCTGGTGAACGCTGTCTCGCAGAGTGCATTCGTCCAGACGCACTGGCGCCACCCCAGGCCTTATGGTATGGTGTACGATAACCTACAATTCACGTTTATCTAAGGACTGTAGCGCCTAGAACCGTTCGGCCACCACGGCCGGCCCCACGGCTTGGTTTGAGTTTCTAAATTTCTGTGAAAACACAGCTATTATATGGTGTAAATGGGGTGTATATAGTACTACGAAGTATAGCTAACATTAAACAATGAAAACGAAATGTTTACATCTATAAATTGCTACATAAGAATGGAATTTCTTGAGTTATTCATATTTAATTTGGGTCTATACCACTTCATAGGACTGTGAGGTAAAGGATGAGTAAAAATGCTGGTAATTAAGTCAAGACAGTGTTGACTAAAACCGAAAATGTCATGAGAACTTTTCCAGTGAGTGACTGTAGTCAGCCTTTTCTCTCAGGTTGGTTGTCATGAAAATATAGCATGAAATTTGAGTGCATTGATTACCTCACCCTACATTGCGACTGGTTTACCAGAGACAATAATATCTACGACCTCCTATTTGCCGACGACACTGTACTCCTAGGGAAAGGCCTGACAGAAATAACAACTAATCAAGATCGGCAAGTTGTCTCTGCAGAATCGGTTTACAAGTCAGTATAGGAAAAATTGGCCAAGTGCGAGCAGGACTCCATCGTTGAAGGTTCTTCATAACTTAATTATGCACATACGTAGTGCGTCCATCCTAGGAACCGAGAATCTCAGCAATGTTTTCCTGGAAAGATGCCAATGCCGAAAATTACTAGACCGTATCAAAATCTCCGCAGAAGTTCCTCAAACTAGCCCGGACATACAAAAGCGATAAGGGACCTGAGTTTATATATATAGAGAGAGAAGATTAAATAAAACATTGTACTTAATTACTAAAACGTAACTACTACTTGCATTTTATATTGCATGCAGCAATGGTCGTCTGTTATGATGAATGCAAAGCATGTTCAAATGGTAAAACATATTTTTATGTGATATGTTTACAGTTTAAGAAGTTTCAGATTTTTTACTTTACTCATACTATGAAGCCTTGCTTCGTGCCGAATTTTATGACTCCAAGTCAGAGGGCAGCTCCCTATAGGCTTTAATGAGTGAGATCAAAATAGGTGACATAAATTGCCATATCTTTTGATTTCATTGACTTAGGAGCTTAAAATGTTCACACCGCAGAGGGGTCATAAACCTTAACATGTGACGTAAGTTTGAACTTGATACGTCCTCCCGTTGCTGAGAAAAAGATTGTTCACCAAACATTAGGTTTTTGTGCTTCCAATTCTTTTTTATAACTGTATTGTAGAAGCGTCTTAGTAGCGAATAAAGACAAATATAGATCAACCTAGAACAACATGATGTGGACGATGTTGTAGTCTATAAGAAATCTGTACAGGCAACACCAGACGTAATCACAAATCCTATAATCAGAATCATGAGCAAATCAGCTGAAGAGAAGTCTGAGAGGCAACAAGTTTGTAGCGTTGTGTGTAGACTGCAGAGTAGGCAACTCTATTTGCACAAGAAACCCGAAGACAGCTGCACTTAGGGTGCTTGCAAGAAATTCACTGGTAGCGGAGCATGCGGTGACAGAGTAGCTCCGAAATCCATCGCTCCTTCTGGTTGAATGACCGTTTGTGCTATTTATGTCTTTATTACCCCATGGCCTGCATCATTGTAGAAGTGTATTGTTAAGCGGGAAAAGTGTTACTTAAATGAGTTATTCCAACACTTAATTCAATAAGGAGGCCAGAAGCAGAATGAGGCCAATTGAACACAATATTTACTTCTGTTGCGGGTAAAGAGGGGGCAGAGAAACGCTTTTGACTTTTACTTGTTGCAACGGACCTCTACGTTAAATACCTCCGTTGGAAATTCTGTTGAAGACTTGTGTCTGAGACAGTTTGAGACATATCATACCACTGTTGAGGGTGCCCCCTACCTACCCGAGTCCATAAGGAAGCGAACCTCCACTTATGAAACAGCGTGTGATTACAGATGAATCAAAGTGATGAATCGCTAAGTTCTCGCATTACGAATCAATTGTTGAATATAGTGTGAATTATTTGCATTATTTATTAAGAAATATTAATTTTACACTCATCTCACTATTTATGACGACATATCCCCTCAATTACAATGGCGGCAAAAAATGGTAACACAAGAACGAGTTGCGCGACGTAAACGAAAGTTGGTAGTCGTGTTTCTGCATCTGAAACATGATGCCTATCCAAATATCGCGCCGGTCGCATAATAATGGCAGTAATAGCGCCAATATGCGGATGCGTATCAGGTTTCCTCTAAATCCAAGGTCTAATTGGCGTGAGTGTTAGTTATCTTCGAGGCCGTACGTGGTGACTTGAACTCAGTCAAGAGTGCCTTCAAGATTACAAAGATACCATTATCAATACCCCACTCAGTTGAACGAGTTAATGCAATAGGACGACAAGAAGCTGGAAGTTCCTACTGCGATCATGCATAAAGACTGGGCAGGAATATACCCCCTGTACGTGACTTACGGCAGTGGTGATCAAGGAAATGTACGGTAGCAAGAAGAAGGGGATCAAGACGGCGACGTGGCACAATTGAGATGGAAGGAAGACCATTCATTTCGGGGCATGCGTCTCGCGCATCGTAATGCATTTCCAGCAGCAGTTTGAGCGTCAATGACACAACGAAATTCTACAAATTGGTTAATTCAAGTACAGTTCCGGGTCAGACAACCCTGTAGCGTGCATTCCACTGAGCTCAGACCACTGCTATTTCTGGCTTCAGTGTAGTCAAGTGAGAGCTCACTGGAGAGCAGAGTGGGGTTTGTTGTTCGGGACGGTCAGGAACGGGCAGGCGAGTTTGGTATGCCCCTTCGTTTTGAAATAAAGTTTCAGGTTAAACGATAATGAAAATTTATTCATGTTCTGAATACAGCGTCACCAGGAGAACGCCGCCAGATCAGAAGTGTTGAAGGAGTGAGACTGAGAGGAAGCCATCAGGGAGGCAAGTGTAGGTGCGTCTTTTCGGTTCGGAAGCCAGCATAGAGGAAACCGTCGCCGTTGTGGCTACCTCTCTTCGCTGATCACCCCAGTGCCTCGCAAGCTATTGTTGCCTCTGAGCGGACGGCGCAAGTAGCGGCGCCAAGAACTCGAGAATTTTTTCCTATGCATAGCTGAGTGGTATTCACATGAGTAACTCGTGGCGTGGCCGTGGTTAGCCAGGCTAAGCCAGCTCTGAGATGGTTTCTGAAGCTGAGAGTCAGATAACATAAATTTAAATTTAGTGTATTGCCTACCATAATTTCTTCTGAACTATATATATATATATATATATATATATATATATATATATATATATATATATATATTGTAAAAATAAATGGATGAAAATGGGGAAGAAATGGCTTTAAATATTTTTGTTATTTACTCTTTCAGTACGAACTTTGTTGTAGAACCCTTATTTACGTGTGGTAATAAAAATTCATTTAGACAGAATGAAGCACATTTAAAATTACGTGAACTTTAGCAACCCTCTCATGCTGATAAATTCAAACTAACTGATTAATAACATTTATGACTTTGAAAATTATTTAAGTTAAATTCTTTACGTATTTCGGCCTTGGCACACATTTTCTAAATGCAGTGGTTTTTTAAATATTTACTAAATTCTTTCCCGGCGTTAGCTATGGAACACAAGACTGTCTCTGTTAGCATAAAATGGTTAAATATTGCCAAGCCGACCTGAACGTTTAATTATCATTGACAAAACACACTTCACTATTCGTTTAAGTTATTTGCTTTAGAAATTGAAAGAACCAACAGATTAACAACTTCAACGATAATTATCCGCCTATGAATGCACAAAAGTAAAACCAGTAATAAATTCAGTCAGCCTCAGGATCGCTGTAAAAGAAGAATATTTCGTAATTCACTGCAAATTTTACCTGCTCCCGATTTACGGGTTTGGTTAATTTTATAGCGGAACAATTTTTTAAATGTGCCGCCGCTGCAAATCGTTCGGTCGCGGCACAGCCCAGCAACACCAACGATAATCGCTAAAAATGCGGAAAATTCTTTAAAGAAATATTCTAGGTGACATGGGCAAGCTAATTTACAGTAGTAATACACAATTTTGATAAATTATAATGCATTTAGACCACAACAATAATTAAAATTACACACCTTTATAATTACTCCTCTAATGGCGGCTAAATATAGATACAGACAAAAGAAGTCTACTCATTCATATAACGCTACGTCACAGGTTCCTCTCTCTCTCTCAGCTCTCGAGGAAGACGATAAAGAATGCACTTTATATAGTGCTATTTATAGTATTGCTGATAATAAATATCTCTTTGTAATCTTACAACATTATTTTCCTCTGTGGCTATATTTTACATTTTTTCATCGCAGATATTCACATATTTCGTAATTACATTATGAGTATAGAAATATTACAATCATAAATACATCGAGAATATTATTACAGAAAATATTACAATAATAACCAACGTCCTTTCTACAAAATTAAATAATATTTTTTGTTAAACAATTACAGTACATACGAATTGCTTCATAGCGGCATACATAGTACAATTAAATGTCATCTCATTTTATTAATAGTGTGTGTGCTGCCAGGGAACGTTACAACGTGCACACTGTTCGGTTTTCTGATCGATGTTGGTACTGCTTCGGTGTCATTGATGACCGTGTGTTGATTAGAAGGATGGTAGTTGAGGGTCTGGAATCAACCTGTCTGCGTGCTGGACAAACTGGACCTGTACCTGGAGTTATGGTCTGGTGTGATATTTCGTATGAGAGAGAGAGCACTCGCGTGGTTATCTCACGCACCCTGACTGCAAAGTTGTACGTGAATCTGGTGATTCGACCTGTTGTACTGCCACTAATGAACAGCGTTCTCCATCGAACGGATGAAGCTCGCCTATATACCGCTATTATAACCCAATGAGCTCTACAGAGTGTCGACATGAACCTTTTACCTCCTGGATCATCAGACCTGTCTCCAATTAAACACATATAGGACGTCGTCAACGACAACAACATTAATCGTCCGTGTATTGACGTTTGCATGCATTCATTCAACATTATGGCGGTTATTAATGTACCATTTCACATTTGCATTGATTTATCTCATGGTTACGTTAACTTGTCATCTTCCAGTGTTAACCACTTAAATATGTTACCAAATGTATTCCCGAAATTTATTTACTTTAATTTAATTATTTTTCGGTTTTGTGACTTTTTCCCTCAGTGGGTTACTGGAATGGACCGTCACTTATAATGCTCTTACAGGGACTATATTGAAGATAGTGAAATGTTTTTTTCAACGCATCATTCAATAAAGAGACAAGAAAGCGGAATGCAGCCAATCGAATACAATTTTTGCTTCGTTCGACGTTTTCTGGGCAGCTGAGAGGAGGCAGAGAGACACTTCTGACATATTTTTTGATGCAGATTTCTCTGTTGGAGCTACTATTCAACATTTGTGTTTGACACGGCTCAAGACTTTGGCCATGGCAACCTTTGAGGGATGTATTAAAAAGACACCGGTGACTCCATCCCCCCCCCCCCCCCACCAACCTCTATCTCGTCCAGCTGCGAGTCTTTAAAAAACGAACTCTTATGTACAAAACAGATGAGTTCCGTCGACCCTCGACGCTCGTGTAACTGATCAACTGGCAGTGTCCATCCACTGCTCCGGAGTCTGAAGGGGACTCCTTCATAGAGTCGAGACCGGTCACTCACTCCAATAAAAATAATATTTTAACAAGATTGCGATCAAGACTGTTTTAAATTTTAATTTTAACTTGTTCTACTGTCCGAAAACCTTAAATTAAATCAATAATTATATAAAATAATGGAAACCAAATTTTTGTAGCTCTGGTAAACTGCAACTGGAAGCGGGTGGTCCCTGGGCTGTTTTAGGTGTTTAGTGATACAGTTAGCCGTTACCTGCTGTATAAGACGTTTGAGTTCTGTAAGTTTCTGCCTTGATCACCTCAGTACAGATAAGGTCAGTCTTGTTTTAGGTGCTTTCCGATTCCACAAAAAAAGGGAAATCTAAAATACGAACTTAAGTTACGGGATGAGGCAGCTAAGGAGGCAACAACAAACGCGTGCAAAACGGCGAAACACATAAAGTGCAAATTTCGATTACTACTAGTGCAAAATGTGTTGAATTTTGTGACGTACGCTGCCATTATTTAACGATTATTGCTGCTGAATTATAACATCCACTCCACTCGGTAAAAAAAATTTAGAAAAAAATACTGCCATTTATGTTACATATTTTGATACTGGAAAAATCATCCGTCAAAATCTAGATGCTGCGTTTCATTGACCTAAAGTCGAGGAATTTGGTAAGAAGCGATGTTTTATAGTAAAAGACAAGGAAAAAAATCCGAAAATCTTAATTTATAATTATATAACATGAAAAATAATTTTTCATTATCCGTTGTTCTTCATCAGTCTGTCTGTTCTTCTGTCCGTCTGCTACGACCCCTTTGTCTCTTGAACAGATTGACGTATCAGGCTGTAATTTGTATCACAAACTAACATCTACAAGCCCCTGACGAAGTAAGAATTTTAGGCTTCCACATCAATGAAGTTAATGATACTGCCATTTATGTCACATATTTCGATGCTCGAAAACTCACTCGTCGAAACCTATAGGCTTCTTCCCGTTGACGCAGGACAATGAAATTTGTCAAGAAGCAAAGGTTCACGGTACAGGTATATCTAAAAAAATCTGAAAAGTGGCAAACTGTTACACAGCACATAATTAATTTTTTGCCACTGCATTATCATCCGCCGAAAACATAACAGACCAACATTATATACATTCCGGTATTTTTCTGTGGGACTGGATAAAACCTCCCAAGAGGACTTCAGCGTCTTTATATTTGTGGGTCTTTAGCAGAGAGTAACAAGATAACAGCGGTGCTAACCACCGAACCCCGTCTGTTCCGTGGAAGTCCGCAGGAAGTGAAAAGATGCTTCACGAAAAACTTTAGAAATATGGCGATTTTTTCCGACGTTTTTACGATGGTAATTTTCAACAGTTAATTATGATTTCTGTGTTATTAGCTACGAATTAAAATAAAATATTAACCTAATAAAGTAAGATTTACTCACTTTTTTAAATTTTTATTAACATTCAAAGTAAACAATGTCTTCCATCAAAGTATCAGGATTCTCGAAGTGTTCCGTCAGAGAAAAGTTTGAGGAAGCCGTACTTTGCCTTCTAGCGACGTCCAACAAGCATTATAGTCGATTTGAGTTGTTGGTAAAGATTCCGCTATGAGAACTACGTCGTCAGCTTGTGAATGTGTTCAAGGAGTTGGTTTCTGTTACTTTTCTGTTACATAGTTCATGACCAGATAGATTAGCACTGGATTCGAAACAGATCCTTAGTCAACCCCACGTTTCACCTCGAATTCTTCGCTATTCCTATAGGACTTTGTAATATCTTGATGTTTTCATAGATGTCCTTGGCATATAATATAGGAATCACGGACACACCCCTCGCTATGAGTCTGCCATATAAGCACTTCTGGCACTCGGACGAAAGGTATTTCGAGGTTAACAAGCATAAGATGGACGTCTTTCTTGAGATATTTATGTTTTACTTTAGGATATCAACGTCATAATAACTGTGCATAGTGCCTAACCAATCTGTAAAACCACATTGGTTCGATGTAAGTTTTGTTAATTTACCCTGTTTCCAAGCATTCTTTCCCACCTTCAGTGTTTGTGTTGTTGGCTTTATTTCACAATCAGTTACAACATCTTTACTTTCGTAGAACGAGAGTAGATTACTTTGTAACCCGTCATGTAGCATTTTCCATTCAGTTAAGATATGGTTAAATATTTTGGTGAGCCATAATTTACTGGAATCACGGCACTTCTATAGTAGTTCAGACAGCATTTTGTCGGTCCCGGTTACTTTACCATTTATAGCACTTTTTACAGAAATTTTTGCTTCTGGCGTCATAATTTCTAACGAGCCTTAAGTTTGGACATTTACCTGTTTGTTAATAGTTAAAAAAAGCGGCGCGCAGATGTTATCAGGTTTTAGAACAATCTGAGAACACTATCGAAAGGAAGAGGTATGTGTACACTGTAGTATCACTCCTCTACAGCTGTACATAAGAACACTCGTCTGACGTTCGAATGGATTCACAGAGCGATCTGAAAACTAGACGCTGTGTGTAAAACGACTACAGTACGTACTGCGTTGTGGGGTACGACAAACCGGTTATTTTCCAAGCGGGAACAATTACACAGAAATGCATAGTTTGGGGGCTGTCGAGCGTCGAAAATTGAAATCGTTGGCGTCAGTGAGTATCCCGCATTGTGTTTCAGAGCCTAATTAAGTACCCAAACCGTTACCCATCGGTATACGGTGGATTCACTAACTGCGCTTAATGACATTCTTGCCCGTGCGCTGCATCTTCACATAATCCTTTGTTCCATTTGTAATTGGATAGTGTTGTGTACCAGTGCAGTAATATTGCTGACAGCATGACGAGATGCACCAGTAAACAAGTAACTAAATGACATACGTGCTGATTGCGTGTGGCAAAGTTAATAGCAGCGGCATCGCTGCTGCATGATTGTATGCCGAAATGTTTTGCAAATGAACTACTCCGCAACAGTCGACATTCGCAGCAATTGAGAGGTGGCCGTATGTATCATATTTTCCACCAGCAATTTTGCCAAAACGTACAGTAAAGAGTTTATTCCGTGCGTGTTACATGTCCCGAGATACGCTGTGTTGCATTGAGAGCTTAAACGTTCATTTAGTAAGCCTTTGCAATACTTTGTTTATTATTCTGCCTCTCTGTCCAGTATTGGGCGACAGAAATGGACGCTGGTCGTCTGTATTAACTGCAGATGATAGCTTTTGAAGTAGATGGTTTTGTAACACTTCGAAGTATGACCGCACGTCAGCACGCCGAATGAGTTTTGGTCACATCTCGTGCTGACATGTGGGTCGATATCTGTGAACAGGTTCAAGCACAGGAGCATTAACAGTGCTGAGTGAAGTTGGCGCTGTGGCATTTACATAGCTGCATATTTTTGAATCACAGTTCCGGACATTAAGGCTATTTTGCAGTGAATGCAGGTTCACTCGAAAACGTCGCAGATGATGACAAGTGCACAGTTGTCTGTGAGCAGGTGATAGTTCAGGAAACGATAGTGGAGAATTACCACCGACGAGTGTTATTGGTGCTGCGCCGCTTACAGTTCTGTTTACTTCAACCACAATTCTAGACAACAGTGTTTTTTTTTTCAGTGAATGCAGGTTTACTCGAGACAGAACAGTAAACTTGCAGAATACTCATATTGGTGTGAGGAAAAAAAAAACGCGATTTTCGAGAGATCTGAATTGATCAGTGTAATTTCAATGTAGACGTATGGACTGCTGTAATCTGAATTACTTTGCTTGTTAGTACCTAACGCCAGCCAGATAAAGAATACTCTTTACTTTCTTTTCGTCATTGATGCGCTATGGGATTATGTGCTCGTACAGAATCGTCAGGTGGCTACAAAACATATGAGCTGTACTTCATTTTGAAGCGGCAGTAGCTGGGCGAAAAATACCCAAATCGATGGCCTGGTAGATGGGACGTGATATTGGTCAAGATGGTCACCAAATCTTACACGCCTTGATTATTGACTGAGAAGTACTGAGAAGACTATGAAGCTAGTATCACCTACAGCATCAGAGAAGATTAGCTGACAAATTCACACTGTGACTCGAATACCGAATCACAATCAAAGATTTTTCAACATTTGCGTCAACTTCAGTACCGACAGTGGACACCCTGCAAATAAGTTGACTTCATTATTTTCAATTACTTTTGCAATACAGAGCACAGTCTAGTGCTCTTTGTATACTGATTAACCACGTGTAGAAAAATCCGTCTCCGAATGCGAACCGCCCTGCAGCTCGGGCGCCACACTGTGCCCAAGCCATACAACTAACTAATTACAAAATTTCTGGTAACCATGCCGGACACAATCCGAAGAATGTTCAAATAAGTTGGGGGAATACAGCTTGGTGATGTCGTCGGCGACCGTCGCTATTTAGACAGCAGCGCACCCTGTCATAATCATATACTTAGATGGATATGGTGTCTGTTCTATATCAACGGGGACGGGTGAAAATGTGTGCCCCCACCGGGACTCAAACCCGGCAACTCCTTCTTACATGGCAGATACTCTATCCATCTGAGCCACCGAGGGCAGAGTGGATAGCCCGACCACAGGGACGATATCGCGCACACCTCCCGCGAGACCCACATTCTCACCTTGTATGTCCACACACTACGTTCGTAGTGTCCCACCCCAATACATTCATTACTCGTGGAAGAGGAAGACATTCTTACCAAGTCCCGTAAGAGTTCGGGGAATTGGTGTCCACCCGCACAGAAGAAGGTCATGGCCGTGTAGCCAGGACTATATACTTAGATGGAAATTTTGTCTGTTCTTTCGGACATTCTGATTTTGTTCTAGACGGCTGCAGGTCATCAATGGTATCTGTTCTTTCGGACATGTCCGGGACTTGGTATGTCTTCCACGAGTAATGAGTGTGTTAGGGTGGGACACTACGAATATAGTGTGTGGACATACAAGGCGAGAATGTGGGTCTTGTGGGAGGCGTGCGCGAGATAGTCCCTGCAATCGCGCTATCCGCTGTGCCCTCGGGGGTTGAAATGGATAGAGCGTCAGCCATGTAAGTTGGAGACTCCGGGTTCGAGCCCCGGTCGGGGTACACATTTTCACCTGTCCTCTTTGATATATATCAACGCCCGTTAGCAGCTGAAGGTATTAATATAATTCTAAATTCTGTCATATTCAAGGCGAAGCAGTTGCATCTAAGAGATCTACACGGGAATAGAAAACCACGGTTTGCAGTGCAATTCCGGAAATGTAACACACACACGCACTGTGAGCACTAGTACAATGACGGTATCACCTTTACTGGCACCGATGTCATTGCAGTTGTGGCATATCATATAATGGTCAGACTATCAGGAGTGTGGAGGACCGATGTATTTGAACTTAAGCGTCACACACGCTTTGAACAGCCGAGAAATTACGCTATTGCAGAACACCCTGTGCAATATAACACCACGAAGGTTCTGGAATGCACTTCCAGCTATTGGGATAGTTTTACCAAGGACACAGTTGAAGATGAATTAGCTGATAATCTTATTAGAAGAGATGAAAGTTTTTGTTTAAATTCTGAATGGAATCCTGTTGTCTCTCCCTTGTCAAAAAACAGAGCGACACACTTAATGCTACGTCACCTGTTGGTCTTTTTCTATCCACAATCGATAATTCTGACGTCGGTCACCTTGGTCGGGTGATGGAGCTACTGTTAACACTGTGTGTGTGTGTGTGTGTGTGTGTGTGTGTGTGTGTGTGTGTGTGTGTGTGTTTGCGTGTGTGTGTTTTATCTTTCCGCAATTTTTCTGCAAACTAACGTTCTAAATTTCCTTACACAGCGCTTATTTGCTACACTTTTGAATGACAATGACAGGGTGTGCCAATGTCGAAATATCAGATTCCCGGAAGATATTTAAATATTGTATTCAAGGGAAAATTAGGATTCTCAATACGAAGAAGTTTTGACGACATTGTTCTCGAATATCAACCACTCACAGCGCCCAAACTAGTGTTGCGCAATATGAATGGAAAGGAACGGAAGAGTGAAATTTGCTGTTTCCAGACACAATGGCATTGCTCAAGCACACAGAAGTATCAAAACGAGCCAGCCGCTGTTAGTCAGTCACCAAGGTTATTACATCAACACTCCTGTGGGCGAGTGCCAGTGAGCTCAGTGGAAAAGGGTCAGACGAGTGCACGCTAAGCCGCCTCCATTGCTCTCCCTAGTATTATGTAAGGAGAACACTACAACACCCGGCATGGGTTTGACATAGCACGTAACACGGGTTTGACATAGTATTTAAGATACCGAAATGAACAGGTTAGGCAAGTATAGTAGAACAGAAGACAGCTGACAATTCGTGAGAAGCAGGACCTATTCGGTCATGACGACTGGTGTCTAAAAGCCGAGCCTCTCCAAGTCGTCATAAACACTCCACCTCGCAAGGCTTCGGTCAGTCGATCAGTTGGATCGCTGGCGTTCATGTCGTTCACATTCGATCCTCTGATTACTGGACTGTAACATCTTTGTGATTGTTCAAGTAACATTCATACTCCTGCCATCTTACGAGATGACCACTGATCCGTAACCATGGATGACAAGAGGCCAGCATTAAGTGGCAGCTGCCACTGATGGAGAGTCGAGATGTGTACCAATACCACTCTAGCCCAGTTCATAAGCTGCTCTGAAACATCAGCATCATTTGGCTTAGATGCCCCCCAGAGCCTCTGAGGCAGGATCAGAATTCAACACAAACTCGCGGCATCCGGTATAGCGGTCCGCCTGATGGGATGACACAGACAGTGACCGAGGATGGATAGAATACTGCCACAACGGCGTGGCAGACACAACACACAATCCCAGTGGTCATTGCCATCTCCGAGCAGAGCTTCGGGCAGGCGTGCCTGCCACACCACGAGTGGCAACCCGGCCACTAGAAGTCACCGACCTGAGCACAGAGCACGTTGACCCAGATACGGCAGCCTGAACGAGTCACTAGGTTCCCGAAGATACGGCGACGAGATATGCTCAAAGAAATGAAGTAATATTTAACCCTCCAGAACGACATTTTCACTCTGCAGCGGAATGTGCGCCGATATGAAACTTCCTGGCAGATTATAATCGTGTACCAGACTAACATACGAACTTTCGTGGATAACTGCTGCACCGACTGAGCGATCTGAGCATGACTCACGACCTGTAATCACGACTTCAATGCCGCCAAAAACTCACCTATCACCCTCGAAACGGAAAAGAATTTCTCCTGCGAAAATTGCGGGATGGAGTTCCGCCGGAGAACGTCAGTAAAGTGTGGAAGGTAGGACATGAGATACAGGCGGAATTAAAGCTCTGAGGAGCTCAGTCAGTAGAGCACAAATCATAGGTCCCGATTTCTAGTCCCGGTACGTCATACAGTTTTAAACTTCTACAAATTTTAACATTCAATCATACTTTACTGCGTCTGACGACGCCACACAGGTTCCTTGGCCTTCATCCTGACAAACAGTAAGGGTACCCACCCCGGGAGTGGGTGACCCCTACAATTCATTCTAGGAGCTGGTGTTCGTCTTGATAATTGATTATTTCACCGTGCAGCACCCACACCAAACTAGAGGTTGTCAGATACTTTTTTTTAAGTTTTTTATGTGGTCCATTCATTAGCATACGTATTTCTGTATACTGCTCATTGTTATATGTTCAGAAAAGTATTTTGATAATCTCGACCCGCAAACAGCGTGTAGTATTCTGAAGCAACGAAAAAAATAATCACTGGGAAATAATACAGATTTGACATTGCCTATCTTGAGAGCCCACGTACTGCGTGAAAAAATCGAATGTATTGATACAATCAGCATTTAATATCCGAAGGGTGGACAACTATACTGCTCTAGAGCCCGTTCGATCGCCAGACCAAGATTAACAAATAGTGCTTTACTTAAAGCTGGAACTCGTGAGGCGAAGCTAGTACTGAAAGCAGCACATCTAGAAGACATCCCTGAATTATATAAATTTTCAAGCTCTATATCTTTTTTAGATTCATGGGGCTATAGAACTATGGAACTGGGTTGCATTTATATTCCTACACAGTCCTTGTGCATTCGGATTTCTTAGGGCTTCGTATACAAATTGCCTGGTTCACTCGAGATGTACGTTGATAAACTACAGTATATTCTCAAAATAAGTCGCTACAACAAAAAAGCAGAAGTCTGTTTCTCCGCCCGAAACTGATACTGTGTAGTTCTTGCAGCGAATCAGTTTTGCGTACACATCATTTTCTCACAGCGTTTCCTTCGTATACTGAACAGATGGAAGTCATTCCCAGAAGAATAAAATGAACAGTCTATAGTGAGACATTTGACGTATATGTTATCTTACCTTAGTACATTCTGTTCTCCTTGTCGTAGGCGAGGTAATTTTTCTGTAATTCACTCTTGTTAATTAATGCAGCGAGACTGCTGATTTTGATGTAGTTCTCCACGCTGTTCCATTCTGCGAAAGTCTTCTCTTCTCCACATTAGAACTACAGCGTAAATTCACTTGAATCTATTTACTGTGTTCAAGCCTTGATCTCCTTAGGCTACTTTGCCCCGCACACTGCCCTGTACTGTCACATCGACTAATCCAGGACTTTTCAAGGTGTGTCCTGTCACTCAGGCGTTTCTTTTGGTCACGAAACTATACGAAGCTCTTCCATATCCTACACGATTCAGCTCATCTTCACCAGTTATGCCGGTGTACTCGTCTAAACATTCTCCTGTAACACTACGTCTCTTCACAATACAGTTTACTACCTAAGTTTCACTTACATAGACAGCTCACTTCAAATTTTTTTTTTAAAGTTGTCCCAGCATACTCTGCCGCAGAAAAAATTATTACACCTGGAAAGATGACGTCGATTTTGAATCGATGACGGGATATGCCGTCAGGGGATAGCAGATGTTTTCGACGTCCTCAGCCAACAGACAGCATAGTGGCATAACCACCAGAGCGCCATCTTTGTCTATCGTCTAACAGGGAATGCTCGCATCCAGAAGGCTCAGTGTGGTGCAAACGTGTGAAGCAAGTAGGCAACCATGCCATGCAGTCGCACTCGTTCTTCCTACAGCCAAGTGAGCGGTTTTCAGAGGGGTCCAATTCTGGCCTCCTGAGTGCCGGGACACTCTTTTCGGAGAATTGCTACACAAATTGAATGTGCACCGATGCTAGTCTCAGTCGTCAAGTGAACATTCTCACACACACAGATGACTTTCTGAATGCCCACGCAGAATAAACGCCCACCAGGATCGTCGTATTATCAGGACAGCAGTGGCAGATCGTACAGCTCCCACAGGTGGGCTTGTCAGCACACATGCCTCAACACGAACTTTGAGAACTGGTTATCAGCAGCGGGTCTACGGGCACGCACAGCTGTAGCCCTCTTCCACACACGCCGCAGCGTCGATGTGCACAACTCGACTGCTTACGTAAGAGGATCACTTGGAAGTGGAATGGAGCGCCGTGGTCTTCAGCCATGAAAGCAGATCCGAGAGCTGTCTCGTAGGGTGTATTCCTCCAAAGACACTTGCCCCAACCCAGGCCCTATGCGGTGTGGTAAGCTGCAGCTCTTGTATACTGTCGGTTTTCATGGAGGAGACGTTAACTATCTCTCGGTACGTGCAAAATGTTGTTAGACCCGCTCTTTGGCCGCTCTTGCAATACGGAAATCATGTTTTGTTCCTACATCATAATGTTCGCCCACACAGTGCCCGCGAAACTAAAAACTTTCCTTGCCAGCACGAACTCTGAACTTGTCTCCAATCGAGCAAGTGTGGGAGAGAAGTGACTCATGCGACTCGTCAACCAACAACTCTTACGGAACAACGTGAATAGGTCGAGGAGGCATGGCATAACGTATTACCGGACAGTATGCCCAATCTGTACTATCCACTGGATGCCAGAGTCATCGTTGTATTGCCGTCCTTGGAGGGTACGCCACGTGGTTCGACACACGGTCGCCCAGAATCGCCTGTTCTTACAAAATCCATCTTTTTTTCTTTTGAGGCATCAGTCCGCAGATTCGTGTGATACGGCCTGGCACTAATTCCTCTCCTGCGCTAACCTATTCATCCAAGAGTAGCAATTGCAACTTGGGTCTTCAATTATCCCTGGCAACGGCCTTGCCGCAGTGGATACACCGGTTCCCGTGAGATCACCGAAGTTAAGCGCTGTCGGGCGTGGCCGGCACTTGGGTGACCATCCAGGCCGCCATGTGCTGTTGCCATTTTTCGGGGTGCACTCAGCCTCGTGATGCCAACTGAGGAGCTGCTCGATCTAATAGTAGCGGCTTCGGTCAAGAATAGCATCATAACGACTGGGAGAGCGGTGTGCTGACCCCACGCCCCTCCTATCCGCATCCTCCACTGAGGATGACACGGCGGTCGGATGGTCCCGGTAGGCCGCTCGTGGCCTGAAGACGGCGTGTAATTTAATATAAAAATTTAAAAATTTTAATCTCTGCTTCCTCTACAGTTTTTCCCTCTACAGCTCCCTTTAGTACTACAGAAGTCATTCCCTGATGCCTTAACACATGTGCTATCGTCCTGTCCCTTCTTCTTGGCAATGTTTATGACATGCTCCTTTCCTGTCCGATTTTGAGCCGAACCTCCTCATTCTTCATCTTATCAGTCCATCAAATTTTCCAAGTTCGCCTGTAGCACCACATCTCAAATGCTTCGACACTATCCTCCTCCGGGATTCCCAAGGTCCATGTTTCACTACCATACGGTGTTGTGCTCCAGACTCGCATTCCCACAAATTTCTCCCTCAAATTAAGGCCTGTGTTTAATACTAGTAACTTCTAATGGTCAAGTATGCCCTTTTTGTCAGTGCTAGTCTGCTTTTGGTGTTCTCCTCGCACCGACCGTCATTGGTTATTTTGCTGCCTAGGTATCTGACATCCTTAACTACATCTACTTCGAGACTGTAAATCCTGATCCAAAGTTTCTCGCCGTTCTAACTTCTGCTACTTCCCTTTACTTTCGTCTTTCTTCGATTTACTCTGAATCCATATTCTGTACTCATTAGACTCTTCATTCCCTTCAGCAGGAGCTGTAATTATTCATCACATTCACTCAGGGTAGCAATGTCATTAGCGAATCGTGTCTTTGATGTCCTTTCACCATGAATTTTAATTCCACTCAAAGACCTCCCTAGTATTTCCGTCACTGTTTCTTCGATGTACAACTTGAACAGGAGAAAGACTTCGTCCCTTTATTACACCCTTCTTAATCAGGACACTTCGTTTTTGGTCGTCAACTCTTATTATTCCCTCTTGGCTGTTGTACATATTGTTGTATATGACCCGTCCCTACCTATAGCTTAACCATAATTTCGAACACCATTGACAATCTTACATTGTCGAATTTTTTTTCTGGGTCCACAGATAGTATGAACGTGTCTTGATATTCCTTTAGTCTTCCTTCCATTACCAACCGCAACATCAGAACTGCTTCTCTGGTGCCTTTACCTTTCCCAAAGCCAAACTGATCATCATCTAACACATCCTCAGTTTCCTTTTCCTTTCTTCTGTAAATGATTCTTGTCAGCAACTGGGATGCATGAGTTGTTAAGCTAATTTTGCGATAATTCTCGCACTTGTCACCTCTTTCAGTCTTCGGAATTGTGTGGATGATGTTTTTCCAAAAGTCTGATGGTATGTCGCCAGACAGACTCATACATTCTACGCACCAACGTAAATAGTCGTTTTGTTGCCCCCCCCCCCCCCTTCCCCCAAATGATTTTAGCAATTCTGGTTGAATGTTATCCCTTCTACCTTATTAGAAGTCCTCCTAAGCTCTCTTAAACTCTAATTCCAATAATGGATCCCCTATTTCTTCTAAATAGACCCCATTTCTTCTTCTATCACATCAGGTTAATCTTCCCCCTCTCTTCTGAATTTAACATTGGAGCTCTCAGTGGTTCCTTAATGTTACCACCCTTACTTTTCATTTCGCCGAAGGCTATTTTCGCATTCATATATGCTGTGTCAGTACTTCCAACTACCATTTTTATCCAATTACTTCACATTTTCCATTCAGTCATTTCTTCTTAGGTTCCCTGCACTTCCTATTTATTTCATACTTCAGCCTTTTGTATTTCTGTTTTCCTCATTTTCACCGAACGCTTTTGTACTTCCTTCTTTTATCGATCGACTGACGTATTTCTTCTGTTACCCATGGTTTCTTCCCAGTTATCTTCTTTTTACCTATCTTTTTGTTTCCAACTTCCGTGATTGCCCTTTTTCGAAATATCCATTCCTCTTCAACTGTACTGATTACTGGCGTATTTCTTATTGCCATTTCTATAGCCTTAGTGAGATTCAAGCATATCTCGTAATTTCTTAGTACTTCCGCATCCCACTTGTTTGAATGTTGATTCTTCCTCACTAATCTCTTAAACTTCAGCCTGCTCTTCATCACTACTACATTTTGATCTGCGTCTATATCTGCTCCAAGGTAGGCCCTACAATCTAGTATCTGGCTTCGGAATCTCTGACCAAGATGGAATGTAATTGAAATATTCCCATATCACCAAGTCCTTTCCGAGTATACCACCTTCTCCTGTGGTTCTTGAACAGAGTATTCTCTATTACTAGCTGCAATTTATTACAGAGCTCAATTAGTGTTTCTCCTGTCTCATTCCTTGTCCCAGTCCCATATTTTCCTGAAACCATTTCTTCTGCTTCTTCCCCTACAACTGCATTCTTGTCCGCCATGACTATTAGATTTTTACCTCCCTTTGCGTGCTGCATTTAAAGTTTCAATATCTTCACATACTTTCTCTATCTCTTCATCTTCATCATGTGACATTGGCACGTATACCCGAACAATCGTTGTCGGTGTTGGTTTGCTGTCGATTCTGATAAGAACAATACTATCATTGAACTGTTTTGCCCTACTTTCCTATTCGTAACGAATCCTACTCCCGTTATACCGTTTCCTGCTGCTGTTGATATTACCTTATTCTCATCTGACCAGAAATCTTTGTGTTCTATCCATTTCTCTTCATTGACTCCTACTATACCTATATCAAGCCTTTGCATATCCCTTTTCAGTTTTCCTAGCTTCCCTACCACGAGCAAGCTTCTGACATTCCACGCACCTACTCGTAGAGCGTAATCCTTTCGTTGGTTATTTGATCTTTTTCTCATGGCCGCCTACCCTTTGGCAGTCCCCGCCCGGAAGTCTGAATGGGGACTATTCCGGAATCTTTTGCCAATGGAGAGATCATCATGACACTTTTTCAGGTACAGGCCATATGTCCTGCTGATACATATTATGTGTCTTTAATGCAGTGGTTTCCATTGCCTTCTGCATCGTCACGCCGTTGATCATTGCTGATTCTTCCGCCTTTAGGGACAGTTTCCCAACACGAGCTCAAGAGAGTGCCCTAAACCTCTGTCTGCTTCTCCGACCTCTTTGACAAGGCCGTTGCCAGAGTGAGGGCGACCTCTTATGCTGGAAGCCTTCGGCCGCCAACGCTGACTATTAATCAAAATTTAAGCAGTGGCAGGATTCGAACCCGGGACCGGGAACAATGGTTCAAATGGCTCTGAGCACTATGGGACTTAACTTCTAAGGTCATCAGTCCCCTAGAACTTAGAACTACTTAAACCTAACTACCTAAGGACAGCACACACATCCACGCCCGAGGCAGGATTCGAATCTGCGACAGTAGCGGTCGCGCGATTCGAAATTGTAGCGCCTAGAACTGCTCGGCCACCCTGGCCGGCAGGGACTGGGGACATTTTGGTTACTAATCAAAGAGGCAACCCATTTTTTTTTATCGAAGCAACTGCTGCAGGAGGAGGACGACGGGTGGGAACCGTTGGGGGTCGAACCCCTAACCCACGGGTGCCAATCCATGCTGTTTTTCTGTAAAAGCTATCACTTCATGTACGCCATATGCGCTCTTGCAACAATATGTCTTGAGAGAACTGGAAACCTCTAAAAGAGGTACCAATTTTTTCAGACATTGCATAAATTTACATTCGACGTTAAAACATTTCTTTTTTTAAGGATCTTTCTGCTTTTAGCATGTGTTCATTGCACAACTTTAATATTATGGGGCGTTATCTATTATCTAACGACTGGAACAGCTAACCTCATGTACTGCCTCTAACACCTAGTTTCATAATCATTCCATCAGTGTCATTGACTTACTTTAGCTTCAGTCCGTTATGCTTCTTTTTACTTTTATTGACGTTCATCTTACAGCCTGTTTTCAAGACACTGTCCACTGTGGCCAACTGATATTTCTATTTACTCGACGAACATGAAAACTGTAACAAACTTTAGAATTTCAGACGTCTGTCAGCTGCAAAGAGTCAACAGCCCACAGAATCCATTACTCCACAATTATTCTGAACGAATAGGTCAGAGGTACGGTTCCAGATTTTTTCCATTACGTTGTTCTACCGGAAGCTCGCTTTCGTTTCTCTTATGACATTTTATCGCTAATTACAAGGGTGACCGCATAATAATCCTTTTTTATCATATTTCACTTTTTATTTTAGCGAGGAAACGTATCTCATCCGGAGTAACTCGCAACCCAACAATAAAAGGCAACGCATCGTGTTACATATATCATAACCAGACTAATGGAAAGTTACATCTGCGTTTTTGTTTCAACAAACCACACAACTGCATATCGTGAAACACGACCAGTATAATCATTATTATTCCGTTTGTGTGTGTGATGTAGGAGAAACACCTGCCTGCGATAATCTCTCTCGCTTATCACTGTGTCTGTACGCGAACTGACCTGAAGTCTGCAATGGCTGCCGCTCTGAATCGAAACTTATACTACGTGTGTTTACCGGAGTATAACGTGCTCAGATACAGCTGTACAGAAAACTGCAGCTTTACTAATACCCAGCGTTGCCCATGATTTCTTTTTACCAATTTGCTATTAGAAACTAAAACTAAAAATGAGCTCTATTTGTTGTGTAATATTGCGAACAGTTTCTGTACGCTGGCCTCAGCTGCTTCGCGTTTCTACAACGCGATTTTGTTTCTAAGGCAACGCCTCACCGCAGTTCTATAGTCGGCTATTATTTTCGCGTTGCCAGGTGTCAGGGATATCTTTAAGCTGACTCTAATGTAAGAGAATCATAGCAGTAAATAATAAATGAATTGAAACCTCATGAGCGTCCGGAATTTTTTCAGATATCTCGGCGTTTATGACGTCACATATATTGTACTAGGTACAATGACATATTCGCGTAGGTACATTTAGCAGAATATGTGGATGCTGTCTGTGAAATAAATTGCGGATACAGTTAGTAGCACAAAAGTATTAAATATAAGTGTCATGCATGATGCTGCAGTTTTCCGCGCATCTCACTGTTTGTGACTTCAGATTTCCTGTAGTATGATTAGTAAGTAGTGCCTACCCCTACAGCGATGGTTGCCTGACAGTAAAGGACATGTGTACCAATTTTGGTTGAAATCGGTGCAGTGGTTTAGGAGGAGATGTGCAACACACACATGTAAGTATATACACTCCTGGAAATTGAAATAAGAACACCGTGAATTCATTGTCCCAGGAAGGGGAAACTTTATTGACACATTCCTGGGGTCAGATACATCACATGATCACACTGACAGAACCACAGGCACATAGACACAGGCAACAGAGCATGCACAATGTCGGCACTAGTACAGTGTATATCCACCTTTCGCAGCAATGCAGGCTGCTATTCTCCCATGGAGACGATCGTAGAGATGCTGGATGTAGTCCTGTGGAACGGCTTGCCATGCCATTTCCACCTGGCGCCTCAGTTGGACCAGCGTTCGTGCTGGACGTGCAGACCGCGTGAGACGACGCTTCATCCAGTCCCAAACATGCTCAATGGGGGACAGATCCGGAGATCTTGCTGGCCAGGGTAGTTGACTTACACCTTCTAGAGCACGTTGGGTGGCACGGGATACATGCGGACGTGCATTGTCCTGTTGGAACAGCAAGTTCCCTTGCCGGTCTAGGAATGGTAGAACGATGGGTTCGATGACGGTTTGGATGTACCGTGCACTATTCAGTGTCCCCTCGACGATCACCAGTGGTGTACGGCCAGTGTAGGAGATCGCTCCCCACACCATGATGCCGGGTGTTGGCCCTGTGTGCCTCGGTCGTATGCAGTCCTGATTGTGGCGCTCACCTGCACGGCGCCAAACACGCATACGACCATCATTGGCACCAAGGCAGAAGCGACTCTCATCGCTGAAGACGACACGTCTCCATTCGTCCCTCCATTCACGCCTGTCGCGACACCACTGGAGGCGGGCTGCACGATGTTGGGGCGTGAGCGGAAGACGGCCTAACGGTGTGCGGGACCGTAGCCCAGCTTCATGGAGACGGTTGCGAATGGTCCTCGCCGATACCCCAGGAGCAACAGTGTCCCTAATTTGCTGGGAAGTGGCGGTGCGGTCCCCTACGGCACTGCGTAGGATCCTACGGTCTTGGCGTGCATCCGTGCGTCGCTGCGGTCCGGTCCCAGGTCGACGGGCACGTGCACCTTCCGCCGACCACTGGCGACAACGTCGATGTACTGTGGAGATCTCACGCCCCACGTGCTGAGCAATTCGGCGGTACGTCCACCCGGCCTCTCGCATGCCCACTATACGCCCTCGCTCAAAGTCCGTCAACTGCACATACGGTTCACGTCCACGCTGTCGCGGCATGCTACCAGTGTTAAAGACTGCGATGGAGCTCCGTATGCCACGGCAAACTGGCTGACACTGACGGCGGCGGTGCACAAATGCTGCGCAGCTAGCGCCATTCGACGGCCAACACCGCGGTTCCTGGTGTGTCCGCTGTGCCGTGCGTGTGATCATTGCTTGTACAGCCCTCTCGCAGTGTCCGGAGCAAGTATGGTGGGTCTGACACACCGGTGTCAATGTGTTTTTTTTCCATTTCCAGGAGTGTACGTCCTTTTTCGTAATATGTATGGATGTATATAATTTATATCTAAATTCGTGATTTCGATTCTGCTTCAACTCTTTTCATAGTTGTCCTGTCATGTCACACTCTCTAGAGATGAGATATCATTATCATCACATCTTAATTCTGTTTGGGAACAATATATAAAGATAATAATATACATGCATGCATGTTGTTACTTCGTTAACTTTATCAATCAGCTGCACTCTGATACTTCAGTTAACGGTTCCACTTCATACTTAGGCGATGTAAGTTTCAGAATAACAGCAGAATTACCAAAAATAACAAGACAAGATTTTTCACTTGTCAGCTTCGTTATGTAAGTAGTTGGAGAACGCCGGTCCTAATCCAACATATACGACGTGAAGATTATAATGTTTTGTATAGATAAAGGCTTCACAGCAATCAATTGAAATGATGTTCCTTCTTTGCCATTGCTGCATGACAAGGCTTAATTTAACATGATACATTATCAGTACTGTTTGCAATGACAGAGGCGTTTTGGTTAGATATTACTGATGTTTCAGGTTTTCATAATTAACAGCAAACAGTTTCATAGTGGTTACATTTTTAATGGTGACTGAGTTGCAGCGAAACTAATCATTTAAATATTGTGTAATTTACTGCGCCTCTGATTTGACTACTGTACTGAAGCCAAATAAATTAGAAGGAATAATGAGATTAATTATAGATTAACGGGCCTTTGAGGATAACAGTGGTATTACAGCACTAAGGGCTGACAATAGTGTCAGCAATCTTGTGTAAGGTGATGACACTAAAAGAAGAAATTTTTCTTAAAGTTAAAACGACAGTCTCTGATGCCATAGACGTGCTGCACATACGTTGCTTGAACATTAGAGGAAAAGTAATTGGTGTTTTGTAGAAGTCAAAGACAAGGAAGCACACGTATGTATACAATTTCAGCGTACAGAATTTATGATGTGCTGGCGAGAATGGTCTCAATGAGTCTATGGATCTGTCTCCAACCACTGAGAGTTTTTCCATGCAGTTTTTGCTTAAAGTCTCGATATGAAACTACTGCGTCGTTTGTAACAAAGGGAACTGTGTTTGGTGTTGCGTCATAAGCAAGACTTATCACTTTATTGAACTTCAATTGATCCCATCGAATCTTTTTAGTGGTGGGGATGATGAATCCAATCAATTGTTGGACAAAAATTTCCGCATTATCTATTCCCCATTTCATCACTATCGAAAATTTGACTGGAGAATGTGATTCTTCAGCTCTTTCAGGGATAATTTATGACAAAATAGTTCAGGGGTGAATAGCCAGATGTCAGTGTCCAATGGGTTCAATATTTCGGCAAGCAATCAAATTGCGATTAACAGGGGCGCTGATGAACTAACTGCCTAAGGGATGGAGTGGCCAATGAGAGTCTCTATCAAGAAACCGAACATAACAGTTCGATGTTCTGGATAAACAGCTACTCAGCTTGGGGAAATTGGAGAGCCCAACGTCCTACACCAGCTATACAACCGGCCAAAATAGGAGATGAAAATCAGGATGCGGCCACTGTGTTTATTTCATTTTGTGGTGGATTATCTGGAAAAATACGACGAATTTTCTAAGAAACATCAAGTGAAGATAGTTTTCTCCCCACCAACTAAATCATGGGCATTGATTGACAGTGTCAAGGAAGACATTGGAATGTATCAAATCCTCTGCGTGATGTGGCACAACATACATGGTGTGTGCTGATGCAGATCATTGCTGTGAACAGCAAAGGCGCTCCAGACTGCTGCAGCCAAAGAAGTTGGCAGTCACAGAACATTGCCTGTATGAATTATAAGAGATTGATTGGGGTCATACGAATGTTTTGACACTTATGTGTAACTTTTGAGAGTGCATCATTAACGAGTCTGTCGAGATTCGAATAGGAGAACAGCTGATTAGTTATGATAGTGGTTTCAGTCCTACGAACCCATCCTGTTTAAGAAGAGGAACGAGATGCCCTTCAATAAAATGACTTCGAGGCCAAGAAGAGCAACTCCAGAGATGTTCCTGGCACGCGTTCTTGGATGTCGACGACATACAGAACGCGCGAGCTGGCGGGAGGGGGATGTGTTGCGACCAGGCGAAACAACTTTCATTCGGCCACAACTGTGGGTCCTGTGATTACTCTCGGAGAAGGTTCACCAGCGTACAATACATATAACAATAGTTCACTTTATTACGTAAATGAATAAAAGATTTCGTTTACTTTGAGACAATCCTTTGCCACTGGAGTACTGGATTATTTACGAACTGTCATGGACTAACAAAATGTGACTTGAGGTGCAGATTAATTAACTGTTCTCTTGCAGTACAAAATGCAACATTTATGAAAGTACTGTTCATCAGAAACTTTAACTGTCACTGTCCTATAAGACGATATTGACTGATCTGGCTGAGGTCTCGAACTGGGGCTGAGTTCTTGCATGATTCACACTATACTGATCTCAGTGCGAGGGCATTGCTGTGCTCAGTGGGAAAGTGTGGTCTTCAGGAATGCCTCCCATACGTAGATGCGGACTGCAGCGAGCCCTCGCTAATCTCTGAGATATCGATTTGTGTTGCCGACTTTGGCATGGTACCGAAATCTCTGGACGACGCGACACGATGATTTACTACTCACGTGCTAGCACCTGGGTGCGAACAGTTGACACAGTGGCAGGACATTGTGGAGGATGGGAGGTCGGCGGGGGGGGGGGGGGGGGGGGAGGGGGAGGAGGGGGGAGGGAAGGAACACTCCAACCCTTAGGCAGTCGGTTCATCAGCACATCATATATTGACAATGTGATGGCTTGCCAGATTATTGCTCCCGCTGACATCGACTTTTGGCTGTCCACCTATCAACTACATCCTGACTGAAAAATGCTTGATTGTTAACATAATTTTTTTTCATAAGGTTTTCGATGTTCATCTGTTTCTGATACTTTTGAGCTAATAATACCCATGACGAGGATCTGTTTTCTATCCTCTAAGACGTCTGTGTCATTTGGCAATGCCACATTCAACATAGAAAAGCTACGAAAATGTGTCTTATAGCATAGATTGCAGTGGATACATGTCGTGATTACTAGTTTCAGCAAAGTTATATTACCATCTTCAGATCATCACACACATCAATTACAAAGCCTCTATGTGCGTAAGGTGGCGTGGTTTCCTGACCTTCATTTCTTCATCTTCCGTCCTCACAATCGTATTCTGCACATCAAGGCGCTACATTCCAACCCAAACTCGATAAGGTAGAGTCAATTTTGTATGAATTCATGTAAGCGATGTGCAAATCTAATAAGTAAATCGCAAGTGTGCACTGAGGTTGAAAAAGTCGAGGCTGGCATACACAACATGATGGCCACAGGTTTTTTCGTTCTAAAGAGGCAGCCAGCCAGCTGAGAGTCCCAACCCTTCATAGGGGCGAGTAAACACACACCTACTTCGGCTGGAGCGACCGCCATGAGAGAGGACAGCTTTTGCGAGAGCGAAGGGATAACGACCCGTGTGTTCGACTTAAAAGTAAATTCCACTACAATGTGTGGGAGCGCCCAGAAGGCGCAGTTTTGACGGACCGTCTGCGTAGTTACGGAGTTCTGTTGTGACTTGGCAAGACAGCCAAGCCACTATGAGATAGCCGAAAGGCACGCGTTTAAGCTCACGAAGGCTGGCGTGAGGTCTGGAACAGTTAAAGGAGTTGAGTCTAGTAAAAAAAGTACGTAGCTTCTGGAATACTTAACTTTAATCCATAATTGGTGAACATCGATCTGACGGTACATGCATCACAAGATAAATAGCAAATAATAATGGCGCCTTGCTAGGTCGTAGCAAATGACGTAGCTGAAGGCTATGCTAACTATCGTCTCGGCAAATGAGAAGGTAATTTGTCAGTGAACCATCGCTAGCAAAGTCGGCTGTACAACTGGGTCGAGTGCTAGGAAGTCTCTCTAGACCTGCCGTGTGGCGGCGCTCGGTGTGCAATCACTGATAGTGGCGACACGCGGGTCCGACATATACTAACGGACCGCGGCCGATTTAAGGGCTACCACCTAGCAAGTGTGGTGTCTGGCGGTGACACCACAAGTTCAATGTAAACTGGATGAATATAGTAATCAGGATATGTATCAAGTGTGGTCTGGGCAATAAAAGTTCCAAAACTTCTATTTTGGAAGTTTTTGTACATACGTACAGAGATCGCTCTACTTCCGACGTTGTCAGGTACTTACAATCTCGCATTCCTTTACTATCTCCTATGCCTCAGATAATACCTTGCATGTTGCACTAGCTTTGTATACTAGCAAGAAAAACTTAAAGGCATCTTTCGCAAGATGTGACACTGCCAGCTAACTCAATGGAACTTGGAGCATACATAGAAAGAATTCCTAGAGAATAGTACAGAAAGCTACTAAAAGAAAAAAGCAATGACACGAACAGAAAACGACACTTTTATTCAAAGACAGTAATGTCACTGTAGTGACAGCGATTTTTAATGGATATTACAAAAGGCGGGATGTGGTTGATATTAGGATGTGTACTCACCAGAGATGGCAATGCATTCTTTTGCTACATTCTTGCGTGTGGCAAAAAGGTTAGTAAGGGATTGTTGTGGTGGTGCGTTCCATTGCTCTTCCAGCACGGTTGACCATTACTGTATGGTTGTTGGTGCATGACTGCACGTGTACTGGCTGCAGCACGTCTCCTCAATGAATGCCACACGTGCTCGATGAGATGGGGACCAGTAGCCAGCCCATTCGCAGATATCCTTTCGTTCCAAGAGCGCCCGTACCTGCGGTGTTCGAAGGGGTATTGCAGTCTCATGCATAAAAATGAAGTCAGGGCAGAATGCATCCCTGGAAAAACTCACATGGTGAACGGCTACAGTGCCAATAACGTCGACCGGAACCTTACTTGGCAGTGACACGTCATGCGAAAGTTAGGTTCGTCGTTACGTTTTGTGCAACAGTGAATACTATGTATCACCCCTCATGAGCTACAGCTCACTGCAATTTTCGTGACAATTTGGAATACCTTGCACCATTTTACAATGCCCAACACTTTTATTACGCACAGTTTCTATGAACGTGAGTTGTTTCTTCTAGCTTCTATTATCAGTCGCAACGTGAAAACTACTTGCTGGCGTCTTTACCTTTCTGAAAGCAAAACTAATGGGTCCTCAGTTTCTTCTCCATTGTTCTCTGTATTACCCTTGTTTGCAACTTCGATACATGAGTTATTAAGCTCACTGTGCGATAGTTCTTGTACTTCACTTCCCTTGCTATCTTCTGGATTGTGTGTATGATATTTTTGTAATAGTCTGAGGTTATCACTCCAGTCTCATAGATTCTGCGTATCATTTCTAAATCTGTTTGGTTGTATCTTCCCCCAGTGACTTGAGATATTTCGTTGTTATATTACCCAGGCCTTCCGTCGCAAGTCGTCCGCCGTTATGTATTACATACTCCCATTTCTCCTTATTTATATCATCAGACTAGTTTCCTCCTCGTCTCCTTCAGTAATGACACGAGTGCTCTACACTGTCGAGTCCCTCAGTACACTTTTGCAACATATCCACTCTGTGCTCTTCATTCTACAGCAGAATTCACATTCTACCATCTATGTTGACGTCCGTCTTTTATCTTCACCTAAGCTTGTTTTGACGTTTTGATGTGCTAAATCAGTAATCCACATGCTAATTTATCTTCGATTTTTTCACTTCTTTTCCAGCAGCCGTTTCGCCTCGACTTGCCAGCAGTTCCTGTTTATTTCATTTATAAGGGACTTATACTGCTGTATTTCCGTGTTTCCCTGAACATTTTTGCACATCATTCTTTCGTCGATCAGTTTAAGTATTTCTACTGTTATCCAAGCTTTTTTCCCAGTTCTCATCCTCGTACCAATATATATCCAATTTCTATGACTGCCCTTTTAAAGATGTCCGTTCCTCATGAACTCAGTTGCCTTCTGAGGTATCCATTATCGATTTATGTACAGTGTACTTAATCGCATTCATCATTCCACCTCTCTCCAGGCTACTCTTCATTATTTCATCATTACTAAATTGTAATATTGGTATATATTTGCTCCTGGGTGCGCTTTGCAAACCATTATCTGATTTCGGAGTCAATCTAACCATCCTGCAGTCCATCTGGAATATTACACGGTCTCTAGCCCTTTTCAGAGTGTACCTGTTCGGCTTTGTTGAATAGTGTATTCGCTATTACTAACAGATATTTATTTTATAGCCCAATAAGTCTCTCTCTCATCCCCAATATTCAGTCCATATTACACTGTAGAACTATTTATTACCTGTTACCGCCTTTCAAACCCCCGTAGATAGTAGATCATCATTAACCTTTAAATAGTGAATTCAAGATCCCCATGACTTTTCTCCATGTCTCCTTTGCTTAGGAAGTCCACATGAATACGTGAACCATTGTTGTCGTTATTGGTTTGTTGTTGATTCTGATGTGAACAAAGTTATCACTTAACTGCTCATAGTAACTTACTCTCTGTCTTATGGTTCTATTCGTAATGAATCCTACAACAGCCACATCGTTTTGTGCTATTGCCCTTTATTCTTCTAACCTGATATCGTTATGTTATTTGTATTTTAAGTAGAACGACCCATTTCTTTTAATTTTGAGCTCCCCCACCATCTTCAAAATTTGTATAGTCTACGATCCATGTCGTGCAGAGTTACCGTTTTTTGTTTAGTCTGCCGTTTCTTAATGGCCATCTCCCACTTGGCCGTCCCCTTCCAGAGGTCTAACAGGGCTCTAACCGGGTATATTTTGCCAACAGAGAAATCATCATTACACTCTTCAATTACGGCCCAGATCGCCTGTGGATTTGGCTTGTGTGTCTTTAATTCCGTGATCATCATTGCTTGTTACATTCTCTTCTGACATTTGTTTACTGTTTACCCTACCAAGGACAAATGCTGTCCGCTCCTTCACCATCTTTGACAATTTCATTGGCAGAACGAGAGTGACTCTTAAATTGAATATACTTTATGGATATAGCGTCTATTCTTTCGGACACGTCCGACACCATATCCATTAAAGTATATAGTTCTGGCAACACCGGCCATGGCCTTCTTCTGTGCGGATGCACACATATTCCCTGACTTTGTAAGAATGTCTTCCATGAGTAATAAATGTGTAGGGGTGGGACACTACGAATGTAGTGTGTGGACATACGAGGTGAGAATGTAGGTCTCGCGGGAGGCGTGCGCGAGATAGTTCCTACAGTCGCACTATCCTCTGTGCTCTCGGTGACTAAGATGGATAGAGCGTCTTCCATGTAAGCAGAAGACCCCAGGTTCGAGTCCCGGTGAGACACAGATATTTTTTCCTACCGCCGTTGATATATATCAACGCCCGTCAGCAGCTGAAGGTATTAATATAATTCTAATTTCGTTCTTATATCGAAAGTCTTCGGTGGCCCAGGATGACAGTTGTCGGTGTCCCAGTCAATGCGGATGGAGAACGATCTTGGCTTAATCACAAAAGCATAATGATCTCGCCACCTCTGTCATTCTCACGTTGCATCTAGTTTTAGGGAAATGTAGCTCATGCTATGGGTGAGACGAAACTTTCGCTTCATCCTCAAGTACTCTACTGCAGCTCACGTAAATTTCACATTTCTTGCGGCACTATTAAAAAGGTGATTCATGAGAAGAATTGCTGCCAGGGAAGGGTAGACCTCACGGTGGGTGGTTGAACTGACTAGGTAGCTCCAGCAGCAGGTAATTCGTCAAATAAGGAGGCGCCGAGGTAAGCAGGTGAACGACCTCAGGCAGCATGCAGTGACTCCAGAAACTCGGCAGCACTCTGCAGGGGCAGCATGAGGGCCTGGTGAGGGAATTCGCCTGAAGCCATGACGCTCAAATGACATAACTGTCATACAGCTCTTTCTTCTTGACAGTTTTTGGCCATACTCTGCAGGGGCAATGAAGATGCTCTTCCAACGTTTTCTATGGGAAGTGCTTGATCACCCACAATACAGCCAGGAACTGGCTCCCGCTGAGTTTCATCTCTGCTTACATAAGCCGATGGCTATGTAGACAATGCTTTGACACCTAAAAGGAGCTGTAAATCAGTGTAGAAAATTGGCAGAAACTACATTCGGCTGCCTTCTACGACGATGGTAATGGAAAGTTGGTACAAAGCTACGACAATTGTCTTAACCGGAATGGTGACTATGCAGAAAATTGGTTGGAAGGCGTAGCGAACCAGTCAAAAATAAAAAAAAGTAAAATAAAAAAAAATTAAAAAAAAATTATTTTCATTGTGGTTTCCATTTCGCGGCAACTCGGAACTTACCTTCCAAATGGGCCTCGTATTTAAGAAATCAAGTGCAGCTGTGGAAGTGCTACTTCCAGAAAAACACTTTATTAATTGTGGACTAACTAAGAAATATCTCCTTCGAAATCAATGAATGTCATGCAGACAATCTAAGAAAGATGCTAGGATCCGTCTACAGTTGTCAGTAAATTCACATCACAAGCTTCTAGAGGGGAGTGAGTAAATAATATTCTGAACAGAAGCCCATGTCCAGAAACGCACCGTATCCCTTCTGTGGCGATTTCAGTCCAGGTATGTAACTCATCCAATTCTGCTTGAGGCATTGAATTAGGCGTGACGTATTATAATTGTTAGATAAACATGGTAAGGAAACATAAAGAAACAGCCATTAATCACTTAAGCATATTTGCTTGTGTTAAGACTTAAACATTACGCGGTTACATGATTCCAAAACAAAAAAAGAACCCAGCATACTGCAAGTACAGAACGTAATATTTAAGTGTTAATACAAATAAATGTGCTTAAGTGACGAATGGCTGTTTCCTTAAGTTTCCATTCGAACTGTTACCTAATAAATGTACTGCGCCACGCCTAACTTAGTTCCCCAAGTAGAAGTTAATGAGTTAAACATCTGAATTCAAACCGTCGTGCGCCCGGGTTCCCGGGTTCGATTCCCGGCGGGGTCAGGGATTTTCTCTGCCTCGTGATGACTGAGTGTTGTGTGCTGTCCTTAGTTTAGTTAGGTTTAAGTAGTTCTAAGGTCTAGGGGACTGATGACCGTAGATGTTAAGTCCCATAGTGCTCAGAGCCATTTTTTTTATGAAACCGTCGTAGAACGCGAACGGTACGTTAACGGATGTGGTGTCACCGCCAGACACCACACTTGCTAGGGGGTAGCTTAAATCGGCCGCGGTCCATGTAGTACATGTCGGACCCGCGTGTCGCCACTGTGATCGCAGACCTAGCGCCACCACCAAGGCAGGTCTCGTGATACGAGAGTGGACTCGCCCCAGTTGTACGAGAACCTAGCTACCGCCCAGTTGTACGAGAACCTAGCTACCGCCCAGTTGTACGAGAACCTAGCTACCGCCCAGTTGTACGAGAACCTAGCTACCGACCAGATGTACGAAGCCTTTCTCTCTCATTAGCCGAGAGACAGAATAGCCATCAGCTAAGTTAATGGCTACGAACTAGCAAGGCGCAATTTGTATCAGTGCCTATAGCTTACGAGTATTCAAGAGAGATGTATTCCAAGGACTAATAAAAAGATAAGTAATAAGCATCTACATACTTTTCTTCTTATTCATTTATAAGTTCTCATGTTCCAGACTTCACGCCCGTCTGCTTAGCCGTGCGTGCCCTATCGGCTACAGCGTTAGTGTAGCTGGCATTTTCAGCCATCTAAACTTCACGGTGTCGGCCCAGATACCGACACAACATATATTGGCGACGAGCAAAAGAGTTTGTATTAATTCGTTTACAACATTGGCGACGATTTAATGTGTTTTTTCTGATTGCTTACATTTAATTGTGTAATGGCTTCGCCACATTCTCCAGATGTACTGTCCGAATTTTATCGCTTGCAGAATCAGCAGACGCAGGCGTTACTGGATGCCCTTGGACAGCTCGTCCAGGGTCAACGTACCATTCAAACCGATGCGGCCGCCGCCGCTTCTTCGCTACCGCTGCCACTAAACGCTGTTGCACCTCCCTTTCGACCATACGTGGCAGCCGATGAGACCTGGCACGAGTGGTCTCGCCAGTTCAACTTCCACCTTGCTGCCTACAGAATTCAAGGTAATGAGCGGCAGCCGTTTTTGCTTTCTTGTGTCGGTGTGTCCACATACCGTGTAATAGTGAAATTGTTTCCCCGACGAGACGTAGCAACTCTGTCCTACGAGGAAATTTTGTCTGCATTAGATGCCTATTTCAAGGAAACAGTTAATGTGGTTGCAAAACGGTATACGTTCTTTCGTACAAAACGTACGGCTGGTCAAACTAATAGGGAGTGGGTAGCAACATTGCAAGGACTTACTAGGGACTGTGCCTTTGAATGTGACTGTGGTCTTTCTTATTCAGATACAATGGTGCGTGATGCAATTGCACAGAACGTTTCTGATGTTCGCATACGGGAGCAAATTTTGAAACTAGTTAATCCCTCCCTTCAACAAGTGATAGACATATTGGATAGACAGGACACACTTGACTGTGCTCAGGAATCTTTTGAAACTTCGCCAGCCGTGTGTAACATTAACCGGCCCGCTGGACGCGCTGTGCGGCCCGGTAACCGGGCCTCGCGCACGTCCGCACAACTGCCATCGCACAAACAAACGCAGCTGCCGCCGCGCGCTAAGCCACGTGTGCCGCGCCAGCCCACAAATGTAGTGAAATCATGCCCGCGGTGTGCTACTAGACATTCGCGTGAACATTGCCCGTCACGCCAAGCTATTTGCTTTTTCTGCAATAAGAAAGGACATGTTCAAAGTGTTTGCCAGAAAAAGCTCAGATCAGACAATCACAATCATTCCAGGCCCTTTGCTTCGCGCCGGAATCGAACCCAGGACACTCAGGCTCGTGGACCTTTGCCTATGGACATTCATGTCGTTAATTCCGCTTCGTCCAGTGACACTTTCTCTAACAGTAACTGTGATCGTCCCACAAAAACTGTGCGTCGACGTCGCCGGAAATCACGTCAATTAGCAAGTGATTCGGTACCAGTGTCTGTTCCAATTGCACAAAACAGTCGCTCTTGTCGTCAGCAGAACAACAAACTTTTTGTGGACTTAGACTTTGAAGGCAAAGTGATACCATTCCAGCTCGATACCGGAGCTGCAGTTTCATTGCTCAATCACGACACGTACAAACAACTGGGCAAACCTCCGTTGCGTTCCGCAGATGTTAAGCTAACTATATATTCCGGACAGAAAATTCCTGTGTTGGGACAGTGCAGCCTTCTTGCAACATACAAGGGACAAACAAAACTTGTGTAATTTTACGTTCTTCGTTCTTCTTCTGCTGTGAACTTGTTTGGTCTCGATTTATTTAAGTTGTTTAACATGTCTATTGTAAATCAGGTCCTATCAGTGAATCAGACTGTGCCTTCAGACAGTGTTTCTAGTGTATGTGAAGAATTTGCAGACATTTTTGCACCGGGCTTAGGTTGCGCTAAAAACTATGAAGCACATTTGGAACTGGAAGGAAACGCGCAACCGAAATTTTTCAGAGCACGCAATGTTCGCCACGCATTGCGTCAGGAGGTCGCAAGAACATTGAACAATGTAGATTCACAAGGTGTGAGTGAATGTGCGCAATGCCTCTCTCATTTCAGCTCCGCTTCATCGCTTACGCCGTACAGGTGTTCCGTTTCTCTGACGAAGGAATGCGAACGCGCCTTTCGCCAGTTGAAATCGGCGTTGCTTTCTAATACTTGCCTTACGCCATTCGATCCCCAGAAACCCCTTTTGTTGATGGTAGATGCATCGGATTTCGGGATCGGTGCTGTGCTTGCGCACAAAGTTGGCTCGCATGATCGCCCTATTGCCTTTGCGTCCAAATTGTTCTCGTCGGCGCAAAGAAATTATTCACAGATAGAGAAAGAAGCTTTGGCTCTCGTGTTTGGTGTTACTGAGTTCCATGATTTCTTGTATGGTCGTCACTTTACCATCATCACCGACCACAAACCTTTGACATCGCTTTTTCATCCGACCAAGCCTGTACCTCCACGTACAGCGCAGAAATTCATTCGCTGGTCTATTTTCCTCTCGCAGTACCGCTACGATATCTTGTATCGGTCCACTGCTAAGCACGGAAACGCCGATGCGTTGTCCCGTTTGCCTGTTGCTGAGGATAAAGCATTCGATTCTTCCGAACTTGCTTGCATGTTCATTGATTCGGAAACCGATGAAGTGGTCGAATCGTTTCCGATTGATTTTCGTCGTGTCGCTACAGCCACAGCTGCTGACCCTGTCCTTGCTACTGTTTTACGTTTTGTTGCTACGCAATGGCCTTTGTCAAAGTCTCGGATCGAGGATCCGTTGGTTCGCCGATTTTTTGCTCACAAGGAGAGACTTTTTGTTCGACGTGGTGTTTTGTTGTTGCGTTCTGATAATGATCAGTCCAGAGTCGTGGTCCCACGTTCGTTCCAGTGCTCTGTTTTCGGCTTCTTCACCAAGGACATTGGGGTATAGTGCGAACGAAACAACTTGCTCGTCGGCACTGTACTTGGTTCGGAATCGATGCTGCGATTACGAATATGTGTTCTTCGTGCCCGGCGTGTGCCGAACAACAGTCCGCACCGCCGCGGAAAGTCTTTGCATGGCCAAAAGCCACTTCCCCTTGGCAACGCTTGCACATTGATTTTGCTGGTCCATTCTGGAATGCTCGATGGTTGGTTCTGGTCGATGCCTTCAGTAATTTTCCTTTTGTTGTCCGGATGTCTTCCACGACGTCCTCCGCCACCATCCAAGCGTTGTCTGCTATCTTTTGCATTGAAGGTCTTCCGCAGACTATTGTTTCCGACAATGGCCCACAATTCATGTCCGCAGAATTTCAGTCATTCTGCCAGGCCAATGGTATTCAACATCTGACATCCGCGCCGTTTTCGCCTCAGTCCAACGGTGCCGCTGAACGATTGGTCCGGACTTTCAAGTCACAGATGTTGAAATTGAAAGAGTCGCATTCTCGGGAGGACGCATTGTTGCTCTTTTTGTCTTCGTATCGCTCTCAGCCCCGCGATGGTCGCTCGCCGGCTGAGTTGCTCCACGGTCGTCCTCATCGCACCTTGATGTCTTTGCTGCATCCGCCGCATCAGGTTCCTGTGCAGCGGCAGACTCCTGCTTTTGCTCCAGGCGACGTTGTATTTTATCGCAACTATCGAGGTTCACGGCGTTGGCTCGCAGGGCGCATTCTTCGCTGCCTCGGCCGCGCGATGTATTTGGTTTTGGGGGCCTCTGGTGAGGTGCGTCGGCATCTCAATCAGCTGCGCCTCTGTCGTCGCTCGGGTTCTGCCGCTCCCCGTCTGCTTTCAGCGACGGTGCCGTCCGGTCAGCGCCCTGGGGACCCATCTACTGGCTCGCCTCATCCCCAGGTGTTACCGACGATGCCTTCCATTTTGCCCCATGGCGACGCGCCGCCGCAGCCGCAGCAGCAGCAGCCGCCGCCGCCGCCGCCGCTTGTTCTCCCGCCGGCGCCGCCCGCATTCGACGCTTCGTTGCCGCAGCCAAGCGCCTCCCAGGGTCACGCGCCGCCGATCGCTTCCCGTGACCAGCTGTCCTCCGCCATGGAACTCCCGACCGCTCCGGACCACATGACGTCATCGCGCGTCGGCTACCCCGACGCAATGGAGGTTGATCCTTCGGTCACTCCTGTCTCTTTACGGGCGCATACACCGCATGTTGACGTGCACCCTGGACTAGTTTTGCAGGCGTTTCCTAGCTCCCCTCGGACCGAATGGCCGGGTGCGGGTGGCACAGCCTCGCCTGTTGTTAGGCTCCCCACCTCATCGCATACGTCAACATGTGGTCCTCCCCACGGCGGGCGGAAGCCTTATCTCACGACCGTTCGCCGATTTGCGGGGGAGGAATGTGGTGTCACCGCCAGACACCACACTTGCTAGGTGGTAGCTTAAATCGGCCGCGGTCCATGTAGTACATGTCGGACCCGCGTGTCGCCACTGTGATCGCAGACCTAGCGCCACCACCAAGGCAGGTCTCGTGATACGAGAGTGGGCTCGCCCCAGTTGTACGAGAACCTAGCTACCGCCCAGTTGTACGAGAACCTAGCTACCGCCCAGTTGTACGAGAACCTAGCTACCGCCCAGTTGTACGAGATCCTAGCTACCGCCCAGTTGTACGAGAACCTAGCTACCGACCAGATGTACGAAGCCTTTCTCTCTCATTAGCCGAGAGACAGAATAGCCATCAGCTAAGTTAATGGCTACGAACTAGCAAGGCGCAATTTGTATCAGTGCCTATAGCTTACGAGTATTCAAGAGAGATGTATTCCAAGGACTAATAAAAAGATAAGTAATAAGCATCTACATACTTTTCTTCTTATTCATTTATAAGTTCTCATGTTCCAGACTTCACGCCCGTCTGCTTAGCCGTGCGTGCCCTATCGGCTACAGCGTTAGTGTAGCTGGCATTTTCAGCCATCTAAACATCACGGTGTCGGCCCAGATACCGACACAACAACGGACACGAGTTCCTATTGAAAACATTATGTTCTCACTCCGCTCTACAACTCCTAGAAGTCTGAAACGGGAAGTTTCGAACACACAGTGTATAACGAAACACCTAATATCAAAGAGAATCAAAGAGTGTCAACGGAGAAACCACACAGCTAACCAGTTGCAAAGATTTTTTTAATATAATGATCCAGGTTTTGACCTATAAGGATGTCTTCTTCAGGATGAAACTTTACTGTTGGTAAAATTTCATGCCGACGAAGACATCCTTACAAGTATCGAAACCTTGGTCCATGTATTATTCGCAACAGGTTTGCTGTGTGATTTCTCCCTTGAAACTTGTACACGGTTGCTGAGAAACAGCCATGTTCGAAACTGTAAGTTGAGAGTGTTTCACACATTTTGATTAAGCTTGTAAGTCGTTTATGCAAATCACAACAAACCTACTGTAACGGGCATGTACAACCTGAATAATTACTGTCATCTCCCTGCCTCTAATTCACCTATAGTAAGAGTTCGCTCTACGGTCACAAATGGATAGCAAGTTGATGCACTGTGTCCCTTACACAGATCAATGTAACTCGAAAAACCTCCTGGTTCAACATTAACTCTCAGACACGGCAAGGACAAAAGCACCACAGGCTCAAAGATGCGAACTGGTGCCTGCGCCATAGATAATCGCCACTTGTGCGAGTTCCACCAGCGCCACGGGCGGCGCTGAGGATGAAGATATCGACCTCGCCTCGGCCAATCGCCGGCCGAGTACAATCCGCCAATGACTGGACGACACCTGACAGAAGCCTATTCGGAAGACAGAGGAGCAGCTCTCGCCCACTTGGTTATAGATCATCGACCACGGCTGACTTAGACAGGGGACGTCGTTTAGTGAACTCTTAGAAGTGAACAGACAGTTGTTATAAATTGCATTTGCCATGTACTGTGACATATGCCAACGATTATTTATGAGGTACGACAATAAAGTAATGAGACTCATGTGAAAAAAATGTTGCTTACCGTCTTAGTCAAGTTTAGTGTTGTCTCCTTCAAAGTAGTTCCCTTCTGATTGCACACACTTTTAGCAGCGCTTCTGCCGTTGATGGTAATATTTCTGGAACTCCTCGATGACCCTCGTCACAGCATTTTGGACATCTTGTGTTGGTTGAAAATGGTATCCCTTGACCGCCGTTTTGACTCTTGGAAACAGGAAAAAGTCATACAGAGCGATATCTCGTCAATAAGGTGGCTCTGGTAGTACTGAAATTAGTTTTGACGTGAAAAACTGCTGTACTGACAGAGCAGTATGGAATGGCGCATTATCGTGATGCAGAACCAATTATCAGTAAATTTGGCACGGACACGAAGAACTCTTTTACGAAGTGTTTCTAATATTTCTTTGTAGTAATATTGGTTAACTGTCTGTCCAGGAGGCACCCACTCGTCATGAACAATTCCCTTAGAATCAAAGAAGCACACAAGCATGCATTTCACTTTTGACATGCGAACTTTTTTTGGTTTGTGTGATCCTTTTGAGTACCATTGCGAACTTTGGCGTTTTGTCTCTGGATCGTACTGCAAAAAAAAAAAAAACTTTCATCAGCAGTGGTAACATGGGTTGATTTCCGTTTGCCCTAACAGATCGGCTGCGACATTTCTCCTTGTTTCTCGCTCAAGTGGTGTGAGATTTTTGGGGACAATTTTTGCACAAATCTTGCTCTTAACAAGATCTCCAGTTATTAGACGAACCGTTTCTCTATTGATGTCAGTTCTTCTGCAATCATTTTCACGGATAATCTTCGATCGGATCTTACGAGTTCACGGACCCTGGCCAAGTTGGCAGCTGTCCGTGAAGTTGATGGTCGTCCACTGCGGTCTTCATCTTCAACTTTCGTTCTGCCTTCACTAAACATTTTATGCCAACGAAAACTTGAGCTTTTGACATGACATCCTCTCCAAAAGCCTTCTGAAGCTTACCGTAAGTTGTCGTTGCGTTTTCACCCACTTCAACGCAAAAAGAAATGGCATACCGTTGCACAATATTATGCGGTTCCATTTCCGTGCCGGGAGACACAAACACGTGATAACTTATTACAGCACAACTCACGACTGAGCAGTTGCATCGATGTGCCACTTGGACTAGAAGCAGCTTATAGACCAAGGTCAAAGGTATTGTGACTACGCAAGCCTGCAGGATTGCCACATCTTGCAAAGAAAATCAGTGTCATTACTTTATTGTTGCACCTCGTAGAATTAGCTATTGTGGGCCATTTTTGGGTTATATTACATGCAGTGTTGCAGACTTAATCATTCTACAAATCACAAAGATAAGCAAACTTTTAAACTCATTTTTGTGACTTTGTTACTAATTTGTTGGAGCAACGTAGAATCTTCGTTCTCCTATCCTATTACCAGACCATGGGGCATAGCTATCTCATTGTGGCAGGGAAAAATTGTCTTAGCGATCTACGGCATCAGAAGCCGTTTCACGAACCGGCAAGCTCGGCCTACCTTAACAACAGTGGCCACTCGGCCTCCACAACAGTACCGACTAGATCTTTACGTAACTGGCGACGAGGGCTTTCAAAATTCTATGTCCAATATAACATGGAAAGCACTTCGATATACACCTTGAAGGAATCGAGGTGTATTTGCGTCCTCTTTATGTGATTGCTTCTGAGTGCTGGTTGTGTTAGGTAACGACTGCTTCTTCTCCATGTCTACTGCGCTAGATCTTGAAATAAATGTTCTCTCCAGTAATTTTTCAGTGCTCTTCAACTCTAGCATAATCCTCTTCTTTGTCGGGATTCTGAACAAATCTTCTCGAGATATTGGTAAGTTATTGCAAGAATAGTGAATCAACTTATTTCGGGAAATTTCTGAAGTCTTCACGATATTACTGACTTTTCCATTTTTATTCGCTGTCCCTGTTGTCTCCTTGGCTCTTTAATTTTTCGTCGATACTGTAACTCTTCTACCTTCAACAAAATAAGTAAACCCCACCCCCCACAAAAAAAACACGAAAGTTACATATAATTACATTGAAAGAATAACATTATTCTTTATACATTATTATTTATATAAAGCGACGGAACAAATAAAGGAAGGATACACCTTTATAATGCATTCCTGCTAGGTATTAAATTGGTGAGACGATATTGTGTAATTCACAGGGAAGGTGGAAGGTACGCCCGTTGTAAGGCAGGTCGACCAGCACATTACATAAAAATGCTAATCTCTTAAATAAACATGATAGCTACAGCTTCACCAATGAGAATGACATAGTCTGGAATCGAAACCGAAGTAACTAGCTTGTCATTTTGAAACATAAACTGCAAAAAATAGGGACTTTACGAACTCTGTACCTTTTTAATTCTTCTGTTTATAGCAAGCGAGTAGGTGAAGGGAGATACTGCTGAAAATTAGATTTACCTTTAACTAGACTATGTTAATTCGAAAATGATCTTGAATACCATAACATTTTTCCACAAGCAAAGCACACACTACACCTCAGGTACACAGTGTTAAACTTCATTATGACGCTTCTCTGCGTGGTCAGATGGGGCGTCACCTCCTCTTGAGCATCGGGCAGCATCGATCTGTATTAAGTGCACGAATATTGACACGATGGACGCGTGCAGAATAATAAAGGTTGCAGTGTCATCAGTTTGTCGACTCTCTGTAGCCACGCGCGCAGTTTCATTGTGTATTAACACATTTTACGGCTGGCGGAAACATGTGGTGTCACGTTTCCCTCGTTAAGGACCGTGCAGCAAGTTTTTTGTTGGACACTGTATTACGGGAGCTTTCGCTTATGTGGTCTTTAAAACGACTGTGCACTCCTGCCTTATAAGTACTTGGCAGTAACTACGCTTTAGTGTAAAATGACAGAAAGCAATTTACGGTGCCGCAACAGCCACCTAACCGTGGGGTATCCGATTTGCATGCGAAAACGGGTTTGCAGGCGTCGGATGTTCATTTATTATTAAATATTACTTGTATTTTCCGGTAAGTGTGAGTTGGTGGCGGCTATGTACATGCTCTTCAGCCACACAGTCTTTGAATACAATGAAGCTCAAAACTACACTACGTGATCAAAAGTATCTGGTAGCAAGCTTTTTTATAGAAGACTTAGAAGAGGGTACCTGATTTTGGTGAACATAAATAAAACGACTTGTGTCGTCCATCCGAATGGGGAAGAGAAACTGTCACGCTTTTTGCAGCATCTGAATTATATCCACTATAATATCGAATTTACGATGGAATTGGAGAACGGCGGCGGTCTGACATATCTGGAAGTCTTCGTCAGTCGGAAAGTGAATGGATCGCTGGGGCTCTCTGTTTACCGTATGCCCACAGATACAGATCTGTGTTAGCAGGTGTCTAGCTGCGTCAAACCATTACAAAGTAAGGGACGTCCTTCGAACGTTGGTACACCGGGCACGTATTTTGTCCGATGGTGACGAATTTGCAAAGGAACTGGAACACCTACGATCGCTGTTTCAAGATAACGGGTATTTTCCACATGATATCACCACAGCTCTAAGGAAGAAGAAACGTGACCACCCACAAGATGAAGAGGAGAAGGAGCGGTTCAAGTCCAGGGCGTTTTCCCTGTATGTCGGCAATATTTCGTCGAAATTAGACAGAATCTTAAGGAAACATCTTGTGAAAGTAACCCTCCACTCTCCACAGACACTTGTACTCTTCTACGCCAGGCAAAGGACGATCTGGGATTTCAGAATGCTGAAATCTACAGTTTGCTGATGTGTCAAAGCCAATATTGGTCAGACAACGCGCATAGTGCGTGAAAGATGCGTAGAAAATGATCACCACTCTCGCCTTTCTCATCCCAGTAAGTCAGCCACAGCCGAGCATTGTATCTCCACAGGACATTCCACGGGTTATTCTGCGACTGAAATCTTGGCCTCGACGAGATACTTCTGGGATTCAATTATTAAGGAATCGATGGAAATACGTTTAGCGCAAGATACTATTAACTTTGATGGCGGTAAGGGGGGGAACCAGATGATTTCTTTAATTTCTTCAGAAAGAAAACATTTTATGACCAACGACACGTTTTATGGCCAATGACACGTCTAGTGACAGTTACGTTTATTAAGTCCGACATCTGAATATTAGCTCCGCAACTACATATTCCCACAGAGAGCGCGAATCTAGTATCACATTACGCATGCGCCTGCGAGCCACAGATGGAGCAGTAGTCGAAGAGGACGTAAAACTTGACAGAAGCCACATATGTAGCTGCTACCTTTGCGCATGTGTCTCCGCGACAAGTTATGGTATACACATAGCAATGTGAACTAGCATTTTGCAGTGCAAGACACTCAACTGACGCTGGCTAAATTGTTGTTAACCAGAATGTGGCGGCAGGAATTTTACGTTATAAGCCGCAATTACTAAACTTCATAGAATACTCTTCACGCCGATAACATTTCAACAAACACAACAAAAAACCTATTACACTACTGGCCATTAAAATTACTAAACCAACAAGAAATGCAGATGATAAACGGGTATTAATGGGACAAATATATTATACTAGAAAAGACATGTGATAACATTTTCACGCGATTTGGGTGCATAGATCATGAAAAATCAGTACCCACAACAACCACCTCTGGCCGTAATAACGGCATTGATACGCCTGGGCAGTGAGTCAACCAGAGCTTGGATAGCGTGTACATGTACAGCTGCCGATGCAGCTTCAACACGATACCACATTTAATCAAGACTAGCGACTGGCGTATTGTGACGAGCCAGTTGCTCAGCCACCATTGACCAGACGTTTTCAATTGGTGAGAGACCTAGACAATTTGCTGGCCAGGTCAGCAGTCGAAATTTTCTGTATCCAGAAAGGCCCGTACAGGACCCGCAACATGCGGTCGTGCATTATCCTGCTGAAGTGTAGGGTTTCGAGGGGTTCGAATTAAGGGTAGAGCAACGGGTCGTAACACATCAGAAATGTAACGTCCACTGTTCAAAGCGCCGTCAATGCGAACTAGAGGTGACCGAGACGTGTAATCAATGGCACCCCATACCAGCAAGCCGGGTGATACGCCAGTATGGCGATGACGAATACACGCTTCCAATGTGCGTTCACTGTGATGTCACCAAACATGGATGCGACCATCATGATGCTGTAAACAGAAACTGAATTCATCCGAAAAAATGACGTTTTGCCATTCGTGCCCCCAGATTCGTCGTTGAGTACACCATAGCTGACGCTCCTGTCTGTGATGCAGCGTCAAGGGTAACCGCAGCCATGGTCTCCGAGCTGATAGTCCATGCTGCTGCAAATGTCGTAGAACTGGTTCGTGCAGATGGTTCTTGTCTTGCAAACGTCGCCATGTGTTGGCCCGGGGATCGAGACGTGGCTGCACGATTCGTTACAGTCATGCGGATAAGATGCCTGTCATCTCGACTGCTAGTGATACGAGGCGGTTGGGATCCAGCACGGCGTTCCGTATTACCCTTGTGAACCCACCGATTCCATATTCTGCTAACAGTCATTGGATCTCGACCAACGCGAGCAACAATGTCGTTATACGATAATCCGCAATCGCGATAGGCTACAATCCGACCTTTATCAAATTCAGAAACGTGATGGTACACGTTTCTCGTCCTTACACGAGGGATCACAACAATGTTTCACCAGGCAACGCCGGTCAACTGCTGTTTGTCTATGAGAAATCGGTTGGAAACTTCCCTCATGTCAGCACGTTGTAGGTGTCGCCACCGGCGCCTACATTGTATGAATGCCCTGAAAAGCTAATCATTTGCATATCACAGCATCTTCTTCCCGTCAGTTAAATTTCGCGTCTGTAGCACGCCATCTTCGTGTTGTAGCAATTTTACAGGTTAGTAGTGTATTAAAATTTCCTGGTGTCATTTATTGTGGGCCATGTAAGCATATGCACTAGAAGTGCAACGCAAATTTCAAATCGATGGTGCAGTATAGACACAGTAGCTTTCACTCAGCAGTCTTGGCATTTAAAACGGACTTCACAGGAAACACTTTTCAATATTCTCTCGACTCATGACAGAATCTGCATGGCAAGTCAGGCGAGAGTAGCAGGTGAGTTCTGGCGTCAAACCAACCTTTGGCCGTCATTTGAATGAGGAGAGTCGCCCCTGGCGCCGAGTCGTCACCCTCATCCCACTGGCTACCCCCTCCTCCTCCCTGAGCGAGGTCACTCTATCCCCACCCCACCCCCACCTCCAACCCTCGGCCCGCACAAGAGTCACTCCTGCACCGCCGTCGACCGCCTTATCAGATTTCGCAGCCTTCCGCCCCGCCCCGGTTTGCGCGCCTTGACTCGGCCTAAAGCAAACGCCTACCACTCAGGTACCGAACGCAAACTACTTCTCGCCTTTCACACGTTTTGAACTGGCTTCGCTTTCAGTATCACGGCAGACCCGTAAACATAATTTACAGAGGTAAGTGTTCTAGCTACAGTGTATATACCGTCACTAACTTTTTGTGTTGGTAGCCGTCACACTGTCGCTGTTAACCGATTGAGTCTCAGTGGATTCTGACTGAAAACATAATTTCATTACTTTTATTTGTTGTAGCAGTGCCTTTGCGTCACATCCCCGCTACTGCAAGACAGACACTTTATTGGTACAATGGATTACTTCTACGAATGTACTGCATTGAAAAAATGTAAAAATCATTTTTTTTGCGTTCAAAGCAAAAGTCAAGCGGAGATTGGGCGAAGGGATTTTAGGAAATTCTGACATTCTGTGTTCTTTATCTTTTTTTTAAAAAAAATATACTATCCGTATTGAGGAGACTATTGAGAGTGAATGTAAGTATATTTTAGTTACTTTAACGTAAATATAAGTTTTTGCTACTGCATTTATGAGTATTATCGAAATGAAATCACTGGGGCAGCATGTAGTGGCGATACAAAACTTACTAAATTTTAAGATCATTTTTCCTTATTTAGGACGATAATTCGCTTCAGACATTATGAGCTCACAGAAGATTGAGATGTAGGATTATGTTTAGCAAAGATGCGAATCAGCTTCAAATACGCGACACGAAAAAATTAGTGGCTGTGACCAAAATTATCCGGACACCCCCAAAACCAACGTTTTTCATGTTAGGTGCATTGTGCTGCCACCTAATGTCAGTTACTCCATACCAGCGACCTGAGTAGTCATTAGACACCGTGAGAGAGCAGAATGGCCGGCCGTGTGGCCGAGCGGCTCTAGGCGCTTCAGTCCGGAACCGCGCTGCTGCTATGGTCGCAGGTTCGAATCCTGTCTTGGGCATGGATGTGTGTGATGTCCTTAGGTTAGTTAGGTTTAAGTAGTTCTAAGTCTAGGGAACTATTGACCTCAGATGTTAAGTCCCATAGTGCTTGGAGCCATTTGATTTAGAGCGGAATGGGGTGCTCTGCGGAACTCGTGGACTTCGAACGTCGTCTGGTGTATCGGTATCACTTGTGTCATATGTCAGTAGGCGAGATTCCCACACTCCAAAACATCCCTAGGTCACTGTTCCGGTGTGATAGTGTTGACTGACAGACACCACCGACAGTTGAAGAGGGTCGCAATGTGTAATAGGCAAACATCTATTCCGACCATGAGACAGGAATTTCAAACTGTACCTGCAAGTACTGCAAGTGCTACGACAGCTAGGGGGGAGGGGAGAAAACTTGAATTTCATGGTCGAGCTGCTGCTCATAAGCCACGCATCACGCCGGTAAGTCACAAACGACGCCTCGCTTGGTGTAAGGGACGTAAACATTGGACGATTGATGAGTGGAAAATCGTTGTGTGGAGTGATGAATCATGGTACACAATGTGGCGATCCGATGGCAAGATGTGGGTGTGGCGAGTGCCCGGTGATCCCCATCTGCCTGCGTGTGTAGTACGTACAGTAAAATTCGGAGGCGGGCATACATTGATGTTTTAAGCATGTTCTTCGTTTCCACTATTGAAGTGCAATTCGGGGATGGCGATTGCATCTTTATACACGATCGAGCACCTGGTGGTGCAGTGGCTACACGACAATAACTTCCCGGTAATAACTTTACACACCGCGTGGCATGACACAATTCTTTATAATACCACTCCCGCCAACACTCTCGCTAAACCGCAAATCAAAAACTTCACTTACGTACAAAAATAGTAATATATGATTTTCATGTGTTGATAAATAATAATAATTTTCGTTTTATGTGTCTTTTATGTACTAGTTACGATAAGTTGTACCTACAGAAACTAATTTTATAAACTGAAATAATTATTTCGAAACGTTTTAATTTAATATTGAAATGAGGTGAGTATATATAAAATTACTGATACACGCGACAGTATCACATGCATACTCATTATCTGTACAAGTATAGAAAATACGAATTTTGTGCTACGAAAATGATAAACTGAAACTATAGGTAACGCACCGCGGCAAACATAACACATCGACGGCCGTTCAAATCAAGTTCTTCGCCTAAAATACGGGCAATCTTCGTACACACTATACAAAACAGAGTACAATGCGTGACCGGGACCCTTTGTAGTAAGATAAGCAAACTTCTATCCTGTTCCATTTACGCATTGAGCGACAGAGTAACACCTATCGATATGCCTTAGAATGAGATCTATATTTTCTTATTCTCTTATTCCCTACTTTAAATACGAAGTGATGGCAGCAGAATAAACAAATAAAGGTGCACAGTCTTCCTGAAATAGCGGTCTCCGAAATTTCACCCAGAAAGTATCACAAAGGCTCTGTCATCTGTATTCCAAAGGCGCCCATCTAACTTTTCGAACCACTGTTACACTTCCGCATTGTCTGTATCAATCTGATGTGATCCCAACAAAGCGCCTTTAAATTCTGTGGATTTCTGCTATGGACCTGTCGTTGAGGTTTTCAGTCCGAGTAATGCTTAAGGGAAACTCTCACCATTAGAATGCCTGAACATCTCTTAATCTCTGCATAGCTGAACTTTCTTAGTGTAGTTTCCCTTAGCTTCACATTACAGATTTTAACGCAGCAGCCCCACTTACATCGTTTTATTGGCACATCGATTAGAAGATGAAACAGATCTACTGAAGAGATTTTCTACACTAACCTAGTTTCTCCTTTTCTTGAGTTCTGCTACGCGGTACAGGGTGCTTACCTGATAGGACTGACGTAAGATATCGAAAGAATTCACAGAATAGCTGCTCATTCTGTATTATGGCGAAACAGAGGTGAGAGTGTCACGCATATGATAAGCGAGTTGGTGTGTCCTCTGAAGACGTCTTTGTCTCTACATAGCTACTATAACCTATAACCGACTGAAAGTACTTGTAGTTATTCTTGGTGCCCCACTACAAATTGTAATCCCCCTGCCCACACAGACGTCAGTCCATAACCAAGTGCGTTGTCATCTCATGGCGTGACCTATCAAGCGTTCTATAGGTTTATTGAAATACTGCCATAAAGTTCTTTTAAAAGCAGTTCGCCGCAATACCTCTTCACTAGTTTTGCGAACGACTTATCTAACCATCAGTCTTCTTCAACAGTACCACAATTCAAAAGATTCTTCTCTCTTCTTTTCTGTACTACACTGCCGGCCAAATAAAAAGGATGAGTACACCAGGCAAGACGACGTCGATTTTGGTCCGATGACGCCATATGCCATCTAGGGCCTAGTAGATATACTGATAATGGTTTCAACATTGTCCGTCAACCGAAAGCGTAGTGGTATAGCTACCAGAGAGCCATCTGTGTCTAGCCTTCAATATGGAATCTAACAGCCATAAGGTTCAGTGTGGAGTAAACGTGTGAAGCAAGCAGGCAACCATACCACGGAGACGCTCTCGTGCTTCCTACAGCCAACTGAGATATCACGGGTCAAATTATCACCTTCCGAATGCCGGGATGGTAATTTCGGAGAATTGCCACTCAAGTTGGACGTGCTGCCTCACTTTCGCAACAAGACTAGTATCAGTGGTCGCGTGAACATACTCAAACCCGCAGATGAGGTTCTGGACGCCTATGCAGTCCAGAAGCTCGTTAGTATCGACGTATCGTAAGTATCGCAGTGGTGGAGCGTACAGCTCCCACAGTACACATAAGAGGGCTTATGAGCCCAGACGTGCAAACACGAACTGTAGAGAACCTGTTATTAGCACATTAGCATTACGTGCACGCACATCTCTAGGTCACCTTCCGCTCATGCCACATCTTCGATGTGCGCGGCTGGGCTGGTGCTGTCAGAGGATCACAGGGAAGATAGAATGGCGAGCCGTGGTCTTCAGTGGTGTAAGCAGGTTCCACCTGCTCGCAAGTGGTGGTCGTTTCCGCGTATGACATAGACTTGGCGAGCGCTGTCTCGCACAGTGCATTCGTCCAAGACACACTGGCACCGCTCCCAGGCCTTATGGTCTGCAGTGGGATAAGCTACAACTATCGCTCACCTTTCCTGTTTCTGGAGGGACGCTAACCAGAGCTCGGCACGCGCAGAAAGTTTTTAGACCCGTTGATTTTAAGTTCTTTGAACAGAAAGGTGCTGTACTGTTTCTACAGGATAATACTCGCCCATACACTGACCCTGAAACTCATAGTGCTCTGCAACACGTGTAACACGATCTCTGGACATGTCTCCAATCAAACACGTGTGGCATATGACGGGTCGAGAGGTGACTCGTGCCACTCGTCAACCAACAACTCTTACATAACTACCTGAACACGTCTAGTAGGCGTGGAATAACATATCCCAGGACAATATTCGCCATGTGCACTGGATGCACTGGATGCCGGAGTCAGCTACTGCATTGCAGCCCTGGAGGCTGTCCCACGTACCAGTATAGGTGTTCCAGCAGAGGTGGATGTCTGGTACGTGAGTGAATGGAAACTTCACAAGAGTTACTAACCTTTTTTTTCCGGCAGTGTATTTATAGTCGCCCATCTTTTACTTCTGCACAAGGCTTCCTTCGAGGCAAAAACTTTTTCATGCTTTCTTTTACTTCTACCCTCATCATATATTTCTTCCCCTCGACTCAGCTACTACTGTCATTACAACTTGCACATTCCCTCAGGACAACCTGACTTTCTTTTCGATATCCCTTGTTTTACATTCACTCATGTTAAGATTATAATCTTTTTTCTAGACATGCTCTTCCATATCTTTTGGTGTATCGGATAAAACTACAGCGTAGTTTTTGTCTCTTTCCGTTAACGTTAAATGCCATTACCCGAATTTCAACTTACTTTATTACTCGCTCAGTGTGGAAACAATGAGATATTATTTCGGCGTCGAGTAACATACTTCATTTGCACAGAACTTCTGTATCACGGGTGTTAGGTAACATCTGTCTTTAGCAAAGCAGAGGAACAATACAGTCCATTTCCCTCACTCAGCATTCTAATTGAATAACCTAGACGAAGTCTAAAACACTGTGTAACTACTTTCTCAAGTGCCCCTTTTTTATTACTGTAACAGCAGTCTGGTTTCTGAACTGAAAAGGTAGCAGTAGTCCTTTAGAACTAGTCACACTGTAGTGTCGTGAGTAATTACCTTTACAGACGCTCCTCGTTTCTGATTTTCCACTACAGATTTCAAGTTTTCGTTAATTTTTTATCGATTATTGATCTTATCGAGAGATATCTATACGATGTGATGCCACTGATCTTTCGCTTGTTATGGCATCATCCTCCATTTCACAGCTTTAAAGTAAGCTGCTAATAATGGCACCAGGTAGAAATTTGGACTAGAACTTCCTGCATCTCTTGTTGTTGTTGTGGTCTTCAGTCCTGAGACTGGTTTGATGCAGCTCTCCATGCTACTCTATCCTGTGCAAGCTTCTTCATCTCCCAGTACCTACTGCAACCTACATCCTTCTGAATCTGCTTAGTGTATTCATCTCTTGGTCTCCCTCTACGATTTTTACCCTCCATGCTGCCCTCCAATGCTAAATTTGTGATCCCTTGATGCCTCAAAACATGTCCTACCAACCGATCCCTTCTTATAGTCAAGTTGTGCAACAAACTTCTCTTCTCCCCAATCCTATTCAATACCTCCTCATTAGTTACGTGATCTACCCACCTTTTCTACAGCATTATTCTGTAGCACCACATTTCGAAAGCTTCTATTCTCTTCTTGTCCAAACTAGTTATCGTCCATGTTTCACTTCCATACATGGCTACACTCCATACAAATACTTTCAGAAACGACTTCCTGACACTTAAATCTATACTCGACGTTAAGAAATTTCTCTTCTTCAGAAACGCTTTCCTTGCCATTGCCAGTCTACGTTTTATATCCTCTCTACTTCAACCATCATCAGTTATTTTACTCCCTAAATAGCAAAACTCCTTTACTACTTTAAGTGTCTCATTTCCTAATCTAAGTCCCTCAGCATCACCCTATTTAATTTGACTACATTCCATTATCCTCGTTTTGATTTTGTTGATGTTCATCTTATATACTCCTTTCAAGACACTGTCCATTCCGTTCAACTGCTCTTCCAAGTCCTTTGCTGTCTCTGACAGAATTACAATGTCATTGGCGAACCTCAAAGTTTTTACTTCTTCTCCATGAATTTTAATACCTACTGCGAGTTTTTCTTTTGTTTCCTTTACTGCTTGCTCAATATACAGATTGAATAACATCGGGGAGAGGCTACAACCCTGTCTCACTCCTCTCCCAACCACTGCTTCCCTTTCATGCCCCTCGACTCTTATAACTGGTTTCTGTACAAATTGTAAATAGCCTTTCGCTCCCTGTATTTTATCCCTGCTACCTTCAGAATTTGAAAGAGAGTAATCCAGTTAACATTGTCAACTCGCCATAGCTTGGTGTTCACTTCCGTGGTAGCTTGTTTACATGAAGACAGAAACCTGTAGCGTCCATTTATATTGAAATTGTACTTATTCTTCGATATTTCTATTGCTTCACGGACTTTACTTCCATAAATATTACATTCACTGGCTAGTATGCGTATATTCTTAAAATCCACAAACTGGTAGAACTCTTCTTACTGCATCTCTTACGATACTGTAAAGAAGGACATGCTTGTGGGAGTGGCTGGAACAATTGCGTCGACAACGGTCAATGCAATACTGATGATAAAATGTTCCCAGCCTAACGGCTTCGTCGTATTCCTCTTCGAACTCGTTCTCTGCTCGATGTTTCAATCCCTGTGCTGCGATCTTCTTTAGGTCTACACTGGTGTTCATGGACGTCTGAAATCTGTGGGAAGGCAGCGTGGCTACTGTTCCGCGTTTTTCCGGAGAAACGGGGTTACCGGGTAAAGAAACTTCCTGTTGGCATTTGTCGCCTCTCGTCATTGGGTAAATACTGAAAACAGATACTGAAAGAAATATTATTATTGTCTTACCGACTCGGTTGGTTGCTAGTAGCTACCGTGTTTACGATTCTCGCTCGCCATAGCTTGGTGTTCACTTCCGTGGTAGCTTGTTTACATGAAGACAGAAACCTGTAGCGTCCATCTCTATTGAAATTGTACTTACTCTTCGATATTTCCATTGCTTCACTGACTTTACTTCCATAAATATTACATTCACTGGCTAGCATGCGTATATTCTTAAAATCCACAAACTGGTAGAACTCTTCTTACTGCTCCGTTACCGCTGAACTTATATTTTATTTAAAGAAGTTTGACGCTCGTTCTCCTGAACGAGTTCTTTCACTGTCTTTCGATTTTCTCCGTAATTTGCCAGAATCACACGTAATTTCATATAGTCTTTCAGATTGAAAGCGTTTAGGAAAGTCCGTTGTGGGTCGGAAGATGTATTTTGTGTTGACTGAAAATCGTAGATCTTAAAGCCTTGTTCCATGGGATTCAGCCTATGCGGTCCGTTATCCTACGCAAAAACAGAAATCTTACACAATGTGGAGATTCCTCGTCCAGTTTGTTAGTATCAACATTATTACCGCTTAGCTTTAATCCTGTGTTCATGGAGGGGTTACCATAACCGTTGGCCATCAGTGTACATCTACGGACATATACGTCTACTCGCAACCTCTTACTGTCACTAACGCGGGTTGCACACGAAGATGACGTTTTCATAGCAACTTACGTCTCTGCCAGGGGGTGATGCGCGTACATGCTTGTGTTGGTAGGATTCCTATAAACTCTGCGCCCTACTGTCAGATGCTTTATCGATCAACACAACTAAACACGACAGATCGGTCTCACTCTCCATCTGCATGATGAAGCTGGTCTCCCGATGAATGTTGTTCAGAAGACTGTGGAATTGATGTAGCCCTTCCGTCCTGCGTTTTTATACTAAAAATGTATCAGCCACGTAGCGGAGCCGGCAAAATGGCTTTAGTCCTCCATTACTTGAAGGAAATGCGACAATTACTTTGGATTTAATTGAATACCACAAAAAAGCGGAACTTCAAAGGAAGGAAGAAAGGAAGAGAAGGGTTTGAAGTCCAGTCGACATCGATGTCATTAGAGAGGAAAGGCACTTTATTCATTTCGGTAAGAAGATGTAGAAAGACCATACAGAAACAATAGTTTCCTCTTCTGTTACTTTCTCAGAGTTTTCGCGATATCTTCAGCTGAAGATTAAGCTCGTATGTATCATGGTATTGGGTTCCCAGGAAAAATGTCTGCATTTGCACATTGCAATTTACGGTACTAAGTCCTTTTCTTTCAACGAAACAAACATTCATTAAAATCAGTTTTACTCAGTTTCAGAGAGGGCACAAGAAAGTAAAGCTTGATTAATTATTATTAATTAATTTCCCATTAATGCACATCAGGCAGCCTTACTACTCATAAAAATGCACTAAAGACGCTGTGGCGAATTTGTACGATTAAATTTTGAGATCTTTCCATATTACTCTCCCCATGTGTTCAGATTCTTTTTCTAGAAAGCATGCTGTCTTCTATTTGGCCATATTAATAACTCCAAGCTCACATTTTATTGTTTATGTTATCACCACCAAAACATAATTTCTTACGTCTTTCCACCATGAGCAACACATATAATACAAAAATCAGATTACCAAAAACGTGAGATTTATAAATAATGTTAATACATGCAGAGGACATGGAGTGTACATTACAGACAACTATACAAAGTATACAGAAAATGAAACGGCACAGATGTCTAGCATTACATTTGTAATAGTAAATCACGAAAATTTTCAATATGGTTCCGGTTTTTCTATTCGAGTTGTTCCTACAAAGTACGAGTAAAATTTACATCTGCAGCATAATGTGAACACATTTCTCCCTCTTTAATGAGAGCCATAAATCTATCTTTCTCGATGTAACTATTTTCATCCTTTAAATAATTAAAAACATGGTTCAAATGGCTCTGAGCACTATGGGACTGAACTTCTGACGTCATCAGTCCCCTAGAACTTAGAACTACTTAAACCTAACTACCCTAAAGACATCACACGTATCCATGCCGGAGGCAGGATTCGAACCTGCGACCGTAGCGGTCGCGCGGTTCCCGAGTGTAGCGCCTAGGACCGCTCGTATAAATAAATAGAAAATATCGGTGGATCACTTTTGCTGATGTTTTTCCAGTGCACTATTTATGCTAATTGTTGTACATAACTTTATATATTCCTAATTGCTAATAGAGGTGGGACAAATTTTGGCCTATATTGGATTGAACTGTTTTTACAATCGGCAAAAAATTTATTTCTGTTTTAGGAAATACGCATCTAATTTTGGCATATATTTGCTCAATATATAGTAAGATCGCTTATTTTAGTTTCTGCCCCTTTCACTCCATCTCTTAATTTCATTTGTCTCATATGTACACAATGGTTCATAGTTTCCTGATATCGATAGATGTCATTAACTATTTCTGGATTGGATACATTTTTCGTGGTTGTAAACCTCAATGTATTTAGATCTTTTTGAGGGTTTTATCACGAAGTGTTAAGTGGATTATTATGTCTACCATGGCACGAAAATATGAGGTTTTTGTTAGTCACGGGACAAATTAATTAATCGTGAATTAATCGTAAATTATTGCGAAAGACGTAGTCGGTTTTCGGAAAACATTAAATATAAGGTTCCCTGAAACTTCCTGGCATATTGGAACTGTGTGCCGGACCGAGTCTCGAACTCGGGACCGGCACAAAGTTTGAATAGCAGGAAGTTTCATATCAGCGCACACTCCGCTGCAGAGTGAAAATGTCATTCTGGATATGAGTCCCTGTTTTACTATCGTTGGTAACTTCTAAAAAGTTCTTCCATTTTTCATATTCTATACTCAACTTCACGTTTTTGTATAGTTCATTGAACGTGTAATAAAATATGAATGCCCCCTGTTTTGCTCCACTGAAATAAATGTCATCTACACAGCGTCTGTAATACACTACCTTGTCTAAGAGCACTGCTTGCTTTATGAAAAAGCTTATTTTCTATTTGATCAAGATAAATGTTAGGTAACGTTTCTACCATGTTACAAACCGCAGCTAAGCAACTATTTCTATGGAACTCTTAACCGTTAAAATGACGTCATTCTAGGATAAGATTAGTTGTAGGTGTCCAGCATGTTCGACGATTTCTGCTTGGTTAAGCTTCCCACATTTCAGAAAACTGTTCTTTAGAATAGTAAATAGGTCATTTGTACAGACACTCACAATGTCTCATTAAGGAAAGTTGCTCTTAGGTGTGATTTTAACATTTTTTTATCTGATTAACCTGTTCACCGACTTATTGAAGAAATAAGGGCTACGTGTAGTTAGTAAATTTATTATTTAATTTTTGGCATAACAGACGAGCAACACTCTATCTATAGATCACAGTTGGTCTTATAGAGACTTTCAGTTGTGATCTTCATTTAGGTGCTATTGGGTTCTTAAGCCTGCATATTCTCTTTTTCCTGTCTGTGGGTTATTCTTAAGTGCATTTTAAAGCAAGTTGTTGAATTTTTATGTGGGGTCTTTATCCACATATTTTCATTAGGTGTTATGAACTAATATATACAAATGTCCCAGCAGATGAAACTATTAATATTCCAAATAACAACATTCTTATATGCACGAAATTAGCCAGAGAGAAACCTTTGACTTTGCATAACCCTTACAAGTAATCTTAAAACTATTCCATTTGTAAGTCTGCTAATAAAAATAAAGGCTTAGCTATGGGCGGGCAGGAATGTTAGCTAACGTTTCTTAATCATGTTGAAAATAATGTTTTCAGAGAGCAACTGGTGCTTATTGACAGGATAGTGATTATAGACGCTATGTAGATGACATGATTATTTTGTTCAGTGGAACAATAGAGGGGTATTCTCATTTTATTATAACTTCAATGAACTTCACAAAAACGAGCAGTTGAGTATAGAACATGAAATAGAGTACAAACATTTTTGCTTCCTATTATCATATAGGATTAACACATTTAATTTTTTTCCGAAAACGTACGACGCATGATGAGATAATCCACAATACAGTATGCCATCCCACGACACAGTAAAAAGAGTTTTTTCATGCCATGGTACACAGAATAATCCGCTTACGATTAGCTGATATAAAATTGAAAATAAGATGAGTGTATGATACAAACAGCTGTGGAATATGGATACAATCCTGAGATAGTTAACGGAATCGATAAAGATAGGAAAATTAAGAACTGCAAGTATAAGAGAAAAAAACGTTAATAAATCAACTTATCTATTTTCTAAACGAGTAAGAATTGCTTTTCAGACCGGAAATACAGTTTAGTCCTTTATAAGAGATGAATCATATCTCATAGCCTACTGTCCACGCTCTAAATAAAAAACAGAGAGATGTATGTTTTCAGGTGGAATACACAGCCGCCAAATAAATGTTAAAATTCGTGATGAAACCTTCAGCAATCATTTATTTTCCACAGTTCGTCACTAGTAGCGAAATGTGAAAAAAAAGCTAACGGTTTCACCATGAATTTTAACAAAAACGAAGACATACTGAAAATTTTGACGGAATGTTATTACCATGCATATACTACGTTACACTAGTCATCTTTGCCTTTCTCTTTGTATATTCTTTGGACAGTTGTCTGTAACTGACACTCCATTCATTCACATCCACATTGTTCACAGATATTTGATTTTTGAGATTTTTTTCCATACGTATATCTAACTCTCTCTAAGAAACATCTGTAAGCATCGCTTGAATATATTTTATTAATATTTTCACCAACCCTTTTTGCCAGAAATTTTCCTGTATCCGCGACACGTGTAGATCATATTCTGGAAACTGGTCTTTGACCGAAACCTGTCTCACAATGAAGAATAAAGTGAGCCGCAGCGTTTTTCAGTTTGTAAAACCTGTGGAATGCAGTAAACAGAAAATATTTAACTCTGAATGGTTCTCCTCGTGTTAAAATTTGCAGAAGTACAAAGATTAAAATTTATACAACTAATTTCGTATTATAATTTGGCAAAATAGAACAAGTCATGTTTGCACATTTTTAGGTAAATTACTGATCTAAGTACGTCACAGAAAGACAAGTTTTGTGTGATCGTCGAAAGAGCTCACTGCAAGATATCGACAAACAGGTCTGACAGGTATTGCTACTTGGCCATAGGTACTACCTAGCAAGGTAAGGCTAAAAACCACGCTTGATGAACCAGGGATGCTGTGCGCATGGAACCATGCAGACGTCCAGTCATTTAATTTAAAAGCCACAGACCCAATGCAAGTTACCCAGTATGGTCCGTATATGGCTCATCATTCTCTCGTATTCGATTCGCTGATCTGCTTCAACAGGCCTATTGAAATGGTTCTGTAGCGAGTATGCTTAGTACTGAAGTCCGTAGCTCGCGCCTTGTGTGAGTGAGTCCCCATTCTGTGGCGGCAGCCGCTACACGGACTTGGCTAGCTACGGAGCGGCCGCTATTGTAGCATCAGAGCTATGTGATGCGATGTTACTACGCGGCCGGTAAGCCGCGGGCAGCTCATATTGGGATAGCCGGTCTCTATCAGGAGCGTCTGTTTGCTCAGCCTCGCGCCGCTAGTAGATAATCCATCGGACAGGCCGCACGTGTTAGTGTTTGAGTAAGGAAAACTTGAAGAGAAAACGCCATCTCACTGTAAATAAGACAACCACCATGTCAACGAAAAACTAAGTAAATTCAGTAGCGTTATTCTATACGTGGAAGCTGTGCGACAAGGAAATTTTATTCCCTAACCCTGTATGTGTTCCTTACAACGTATGTGTTTTTATGTTCATATGTAATAGTGATGGATGAGATTACACAAAAGATGAAAGACGACTATACAAAAATGCGAAGAACATTAGCTAATGTCAAGTAAAAGCTATATGTCTCTTCTTCAGAAAATACTCTTCAAGATATTAAAGACGAATATTACTCATTTTACGGACCTGAGGTAGCAATGGTTTAATATTTACACACTTTAATTAATTAGTCACAAAAGGTCTTCGTGAGTGTCTTTCGTAGGAACAGTTACTGTGAAATCTCCGTAATGTTTAAACTTCTTGAAATGCTTCTTGTCTGAAGTACAATGGCTTGATATATGTCAATTTCCTACTTTAGAGTACTCATTATAATTACTATGTACGCTGTATCCTTTAGTAGATATGTAATCTTTAATTTTGTAGTTAAGCTTCAGCATGCTTGTCTAATTGCGTATTGTTTCCAAAACGTACAATAACGGTCCTAACCGTAAGTGTAACGTCGCCTCCTGTAAACTGATTAATACTGTCCGCTTCTACAAGAATAGGAAACCTTAGCGCAATTTTCAGAATGCAGGAAGAATTTTCCGATTTAGATTGCCATACCTCCAGTGTATCGTGATCTATATGTAAGGAAACTGTTATGTTTCATTGCAGACACTGGCAGTCTAAATTGCTAAGCATGAAATGGTACAGCTATTGCCATACGTATCGCTCAAACACTTAATCTACGAACCGTGACAAGGAACTTAGTAACACTCGATGACTACTCCATTTAGAGCCAAATCTTGAGACAGTTAATATGCATATGGTTATTACAAATGATCACCGTTTCTTAATCACATCATACAATAGCTCGTTTTGGCCCTAATGTCGATCCTTATCTGGGCAATACAAACACAACTCTATTCAACTCTGATCAAATACTTGAAATAAATCACTAAGCAGCACGTAGGAAAAAGAAATTAAAGAGTTCTGCACGTGTAAACTTATTTAAAGTTGAAGAACACATAGTGCTCATAATCAACGCAGCTATCAGACCACCTGATAATCTAATGAGTGTCAGCAAAATCCTGTTTAATTTCGAAGGTAAAAATAAAATTTAATAAATTGGAATTAAATAATTTACTAGGTTGGTTTGAACTGAAGTTATACCGCAACTCAAAACCACAAAATTTTTTTCAATTGCATTCATATGAAAACATCTGTCCTACTTTAGGCTTTGCCAGAAACAACTTGACAGAGCATGAACGATAGAGAAGTATGTAAAAGATTTTATTATTATTTACTTCTTATATTTTCAAAATAAATTTTAAAAAGGGGCGAAAGATAATTTACCATACGTCCGAACACTTGACTGATAATCACTAAACGGACACGAAGACAGAGATTGTCGATTTTTTTCATTTGGCACGCAATAGGAACTCTCAAAATGAATAATGACACCCAAAACGACTTTTACTATTGTCGCTCGCAGAAAATACAGAAATTATGATACATATTACATCACTCCATATGTATAGGCACATAGGGACGCATTTTAATAACCACCTACCACAGATGTCATGTCATGAATCTCACAATTGGCAAAAGATTCCGGACTAGTCTCCATACACTATCGGCTCCCCTCATCTGCCATCCCTTTAAGGTTAGCTTCGTATCCCGGCCCAACGAGATCGAAAGCTTGTCAGTAAGCGTGGACACAGACGGAAGCCGGTATTCAGCGGTGCTAATATTTCCGAGCGCTGCTCTCGCCGCCTCAGCACTTGGCGCGGGCCATGCTCCAGGTGCCAGCTTATCGGTGCTCACAGCCACACTATACAGCTAGCAGGGTCCGGACCTCAATCGTATTCCGACTAGAATGCCGTATCGTCCCTTGTACGCATTGTTCTTTTTGGTTCCCGATATTGCTACGTCTAGATTCTCGGTTTGGTTCACTCCCCGACTTGCCATTCTGCTTTTCCGTCCATTGCTGTTATTGTATTTCCGTGTTTTGATGCCTCAGCGTCGACGTCCTCAGACGGTCGGCCAGTGTCTCCTTGCAGTGCCCAATACCGGTTACTATAGATATACGCACCGGTCTCCTCACTATGTACATCTGTTGCTGCAAGAGGCCCACTTCGTGACGTGCTTGCATGGCCCTGTACGGCTGAGCACGCACTTTGTGTGTCCTCTCTGGCGCTAGACGCATGGGGCAGCTGAAATCCTGCATGGAATTGAGTACTGGCCTTCTGAATGTAAATGTAAAATGATGTGTGAATTCCTAAGGGACCAAACTGATGAGGTCGTTGGTCCTTAGACTTACGCACTACTTAAGCTCACTTTAACTTAAGCTAAGAAAAACACACACACACACACACACCCATGCCCGAGGGAGGACTCGAAACTCCGCCGGGGAAGGCCGCGCAGTCCGTGACATGGAGCCTCAAACCGCGAGGCCACTCCATGCGGCGCCTTCTGAATGCATCGCTTCCATAATCACATGACATTTGAGATGAACCTGGCCAATGCGGTCAGCAGTATAGCAGAATGACTTGAGCCTTGAGCCTCGAGATGTCATGATCCCGCTGTTTCACTCTGACACGTGCTGGTAATTTTTTCGCCTTCATATTCCAAAAATAACACGATCTTTAGCACTTTTATTTTCACAAGTCCGTCTTGATCACATAGTTTTGTTTACACTTTATGATCGGTTTCGGCTTATCGCAATCTTCAGATCGTTGAAATGTTCTGACATAAATCATCGTCAAGTTGCACATGTTTAACTTGATGATTTATGTCAGAATATTTCAACGATCTGAAGATTGCGATAAGTCGAAACCGGTCAGAAAGTGTAAGAAAATCTATGTGATCAAGACGGACTTGTGAAAATAAATGTGCTAAAAGTAAAATGATCGAGGACTCATATACAGACTTTATGTCTTTTATTGATAACACGATCTCTCCACAAACAAACAACATTGAAGTTCGATTTATTACCGAGAAAGCCGCTGCGTAATCTTTCATTTTATGCCATAACTCCTACTTCGTTTACAGGACTGAGCTGAAATGGAGCTCACATTCATAATCAAGCACACAGTACTATGCCAATTTGACACTTGACGCTCGTCATCTTAATGGGTGACTGTCCAGATTATTGCTCTGAAGCGCGTGGGGGTCAAAAAGCAGTGGAAGTAAAACACCGGTAATCGAGAATCCCTTTGATGTCGAATGTACTGATGATATACCAGTGATGCTGCTTAGAACGGGAATACGTCCATTATTATGCACGACTGTAAATGAACGAGCTCAGCGACTAAACGGCAGTCAAATATCATTCGACAATGATAGAGGAGAGCTCAGAATACACAGCATGGGAGTTAAAGAACTTGATGCAGCTGTAGCTAGTAGAGAATGTATTAACTTCTAACGCAGCGAGACCAGTCCCAAATTAACTCTGTAACAAAGTTTGAAACATAATCACATCCCCTCCGAAACTACGAGGTCATACTGAAAAGCACGTGAAAACTCTGAAAGCTTTGTAAATAAAACAAATGTTATTAACATTCTACATCTTTATTCTTCACACCTACAGAACTGCAGCCCCCTGCCGCTAGATGGTTCCGAATTGTAGTATGTAAGGCGGCGGTTCGTAAGAACTATGTCGTTATGTGGGAAACAGAGTGCTGTGGCCGAGTTTTGAATTCGAAGAGTTCGTCCACAAGTGTAGCACCACCACCTTCAGCACGACAATACGAGGACACAAACGAGCGCTGCGACGTATGCAACAACCCGGCGCCTTGACATCACTGTCATGACTCATCCTTCATACAGTCCCGACTTGACCTCATCTAATAATCATCTGTTTCCAAAACGCAAAGAAAACCTTCGAGTACCTCACTTTGATAGTGATGAAACGGTGCAAGCAGAGGTGAGCTTTTGACTCCGTCAACGAAGTCAATTTTATTTACTGTGGCCGATTAATCAAACTGTTCTCTCGTTGGGAGAAATGTTTTCGTCGGTGTGGTGACTATGTTGAGAAATACAATACTGGCCATTAAAATTGCTACACCAAGAAGAAATGCGGACGATAGACGGGTATTCATTGGACAAATATACGAGGGGCGTTCAGAAAGTAAGCTCCGATCGGTCGCGAAATGGAAACGACTATGAAAATCCGATAAAGCTTTGCACAGATGTGTTGGGTAGTGTCTCTAGTATAACCCCAGTTAGCATCACGTCGCTCTTCTCATTTCTGAGCTCGCAGTGAGTGCGTAAAGATGTCTAGAAAATAGTGTCTGCCGCCAAGTACGAGGGCCTGGTGAGAAATTTCGCCTGAAGCTATGCAGCTAACATTACATAACTGTCGTGCTGTTTCTTCTTCAAGACAATTCTCAGCCGCATTCTGCAGGTGCAATGAAGATGCTCCTGCATCGTTTTCAAATGGAAATGTGAGATTACCCACAATACAGTCCGCAATTGTCTCCCCCTGAGTTTCATCTCTGGTCACATGAACCGCTGTCTTTGAAGACAACATTTTGACACAGACAACGAGCTGTAGGCCAGCGTGGAGAATTGGCGGAAAGCACTGGCGGCTGCCTTCTATGATGAGGCTATTGAAAAGTTGGTACAACGCTATGACAAAAGTCTAAGTCAGAACGGCGACTACGTAGAGAAGTAGCTGAAAGGTGTAGCTAATTGTTACAAGTAAAACATTTCTGATGTTCACTGTGGTTTCAATTTGGCAATCAATCGGAGCTTACTTTCTGAACAGGCCTCGTATTATACAAGAACTAATATGTGATTACATTTTCACGTAATTTTGGTGCATAGATCCTGAGTAATCAGTACTCAGAACAACCACCTCTGGCCGTAATAACGGCCTTGATTCGTCTGGGTATTGAGTCAAACACAGCTTAGATTGCGTGTACAGGTACAGCTGCCCATTCAGCTTCAGCACGATACCACAGTTCATCAGTTCATAAAGAGAAGTTACTGGCGTATTGTGACGAGCCAGTTGCTCAGCCACCATTGACCAGACGTTTTCAATTGGTGAGAGATCTGGAGAATGTGCTGCTCAGGGCAGCAGTCGAACATTTTCTGTATCCAGAAAGGCCCGTACAGAACCTGCAACACGCGGTCGTTCATTGTCCTGCTGAAATGTTGTTTTTCGCAGGGATCGAATGAAGGGTAGAGCCACGGGTCGTAACACATCTGACATGTAACGTCCACTGTTCAAAGTGCCGTCAATGCGAATAAGAGGTGACCGAGACGTGTAATCAATGGCACTCCATACCATCACGCCTGCTGATACGCCAGTATGGCGATGACGAATACACGCGTCCAATGTGCGTTCACCGCGATGTCGCCGAACACGGATGCGAAAATCATGACACTGGAAACAGAACCTGGATTCATCCGAGATATTGAGGTTTTGCCATTTGTGCACCCTGGTTCGTCGTTGAGTACACCATCGAAGGCGCTCCTGTCTGTGACGCAGCATCAAGGGTAACCGCAGCCATGGTCTCCGAGCTGATAGTCCGTGCTGCTGCAAACGTCGTCGTACTGTTTGTGCAGAAGGTTGTTGTCTTGCAAACGTCCCCATCTGTTGCCTCAGGGGTCGAGACGAGGCTGCACGATCCGTTACAGCCATGCGGATAAGATGCCCTTCATCTCGACTGCTAGTGATACGAGGCCGTTGGGATCCAGCACGGCGTTCCGTATTATTCTCCTGAACCCACCGATTCCATATTCTGCTAACAGTCATTGGATCTCGAGCAATGCGAGCAGCAATGTCACGATACGTTAAACAGCAATCGCGATAGGCTACAATCCGACATTTATCAAAGTCGGAAACGTGATGGTACGCATTTCTCCTCCTTACACGAGGCATCCCAACAACATTTCACAGGGTAACGCCGGTCAACTGATGTTTTTGTATCTATATCGGTTGGAAACTTTCCTCATGTCAGCACGTTGTAGGTGTCGCCACCGGCTCCAACCTTGTGTGAATGCTCTGAAAAGCTAATCATTTGCATATCACAGCATGCCCTTCCTGTCTTAACCGACAGGAAGGGCATGCTGTGATATTCAAATGATTAGCTTTTCAGAGCATTCATTTCATGTCTGCACCACGTCATCCTGTTGGTATAGCAATTTTAATGGCTAGCAGTGTAGATATCTAGACATGGAAATAAAAATTCAGAATATGAATGAAGATTGTTTCATTGAAGTGGTTTAAGAGTTTTCACATAAAAAATATCGGAGACATTAGTTTTCAGGGCGTCCTTATGCGTCCATTGTATGCAGCCCCCTATTCCTAACTTGCGTAATGCTAATGTTTGTACTTGTATTCCACCCCGTAAAGTTGTAAATCGAGAATTTCAGGATTTAGAGATAGTTAAATTTTGTGCATTTTGTTGTCTTACACAATACACTATTTCCAAGAGTTGCAGCAGATGTGAGAAGCTATCTTCAGAGAGTCAATAGTTTTTCTTCCTGAGGTCTTGAACTCTTTTTGACATCTTATTTACAGAACGTTCTTTAATTCACTAGTGTTTTTAAATGTAGAATTTTACGTGCGTATCTGTGTGAAACAGATCATCCTCATGCTTTAAAACCTGCGTATTTGTTTTGTTAAGTTTATAAAATTACTTGTTTCGAGGCTAAAGCTTTGAGAAAGTACAAGGAACACTCAGAGCAGCCAACTTTACCTTGGTGGTATTTACGGAAATGTTGTTAGAATATTCGTAATAGCATTGTGCTACCTTTGAAATGATAATTGGCGTTATGACCGTGGCTCCACTTCCATCGCTAACGGCAATTTTTCCTCCTATTATCCGATCATGAACAGTGTAATTGGAATAGATCCATAAAGTGCAGTGCAGTTTTTACACGCACTTCACTGGATAATACGAGCGTGATCCTGTAATTCTCGTTAAAAGCTTTCAGCATTTCTGCCTGCGGAGTGCAGCGGCGAAACGCTAACCGATGAGCCGCACGCATCACGAATCTTTGAAACGATAGCTAGCGCTGCTCTCGTCAGCGGACACAAACGCTAGCTCAACTGAAGTGAGCCGTGCAGTCAATGAGTGACGTGTGCGTTGCGGCGACGTCGGAATGAAAGGCAAAGCTGTTTAACGGTAGAATGCCGGCCATGAAAGGCAGGCCAGAGCCGCGGCAATTCCCTCGCTATACTCGGGAGCTGCTGCTAGGTGCTTCTGAACGTGGCTGCTCTGCACACACACACACACACACACACACACACACACACACACACGTGCAGGATGTGGGTCGATGGTGGTGGCGGTCTGGTCCTAATTTGCAGGCGCCACTGGCAGCCGCTTCACACATCGGCTAATGAGACTGACCAACCCGCAGGACTGTGAAATGCTTGCTGCTCCCCACCCCCCACCCCCAACCCCAACCGGACACACACGGCAGGGACTCTGTCTTACGTAATGTCAGCCGGACACAGCCCGGCTCTGGCCCCGTTCACGAAATGTAATACCCCGACAGGGAGATAATTTAAAACTTATTTTTCACCACCTCTGTTTCATAACTGTTTTTGTTGTATGAGTATTTCATTATTTTTGTAATATGACTATTTTTTATCAAATGTAGTCCCCTACATAATGATGCGTAAGCGACCCGTCGTGTCAGTACTACATAAACAATGAGGTAGAAGAACAACTGATGCATCATGAATGACGTTTACATTTATTACCTCCGTGCTACAAACAGTATTCGCAATAAATGTCGCAGGCACTGTCCACATTTACCTCCAAATGCACCTACAGTAGTACATCATGGTACCGCACATAGTTCAAGAGATATAGCGTCACAGACTCCGAGATGCGTGAGAAGCAGCCACATTGTGCCTAACGTTTAAATTTAGTATTTCTTTTCTACTATGTTCACAATACATTTTGCTGACAGTATGCATGTACATCGATGACCCAAAGCATTATGACCAGCTGTTTACCACCGTGTTGGTCCACTTGTCATGGATTCTACAAATTCTTGGCAGGATTCCAGATGTATGTGGCACCAGATTCCCACTCACAGGTCACTAAGTTCCCTCCAGTTACGAGACAGTGGGCAAGCACCTGGTTCCCGACATGTGTTCCAGTGGGTGTATATCAGGGGTACTTGCTGGCTAAGACAGCAGTGTGAGTTCACTATCATGATCCTCAGACCACTGCAGCACGATTCTGGCATTGTGTCAACGAGAGTTATCCTGCTGAAAAGACGTCATCGCCATCAAAGAAGACTTCAACCATGAAGGGATGCAGGTGGTCCGCAATAATGTTCACGTACGTCGCATAGAAGCCCAACGCAGTGTACCCGTAGCATGATTCTGCTCTCATCGGTTTTCCATCTGTAGCGTGGTGCATGCTTCAAGAATCGAGCTGATGTCACAGGAAATACGAGTCATTCGACAGGCTACATGATTCTATTGACCCACAGTAAAAAAAAAAAATTGCTCTGAGCACAATGGCACTTAACTGCTAAGGTCATCAGTCCCTTAGAACTTAGAACTACTTAAACCTAACTAACCTAAGGACATCACACACATCCATGCCCGAGGCAGGATTCGAACCTGCGACCGTAGCGGTCGCGCGGTTCCAGACTGTTGCGCGTAGAACCGCTCGGACACTCCGGCCGGCCCCACAGTAAAAACTCAGTGATGCTGTGCCCACTGCAACCATGACTATGTCTTTAGGTCAACACAGGAACATGCAGTTGTGTGTTGTTCATATGTGTATGAAGTCTTATGAGACTTAACTGCTAAGGTCATCAGTCCCTAAGCTTACACATTAACCTAAATTATCCTATGGACAAACACACACACACGCCCGAGGGAGGACTCGAAACTCCGCTGGGACCATCGTGTGTTGTGAAGCCCCATGTTCTACAATGGCCTTTCAACTGTGTGCTCCCAAATACTTTTATCAGCATCAGCATTGTGCTGTGTCGTCATATCTGCCACAGATGGCAGCTTGGCCTGCATTACATGGTGGTGGTGGGGGGGGGGGGGGTGGCGATCCTCCGACCGCTATGTTCTGTCACGAGACGTTGATGTCCGATACCGTACGGTCTACTCGTCATTTCACCAACCTTCACCCATATTTCTTAAGTACTCATGACAGTAGGACGAAAACAGCCGACCAGCTTTCCCATTTCAGAGACTGCAGAGACTGTCGTTTCCAGCCGCAGCACCACAAAAATGTGGCCTTTGTCGAAACCGATTATATCAGCACGAAGATTGAAACACGTATGTAACATAGCAGCGATGGCGAGGCATTGTAGCATCTGTGACCAGAGAGTATGCGCTTGACCGCGCGAGTGTTGCGAGCGGTTCTCAGTCTGTCAGTCAGTCGTTGCGAGTCTGTAGCTCTGTCTAGTTGAGGGCAGTACTCTGTCAGTAGTCGTCGCGAGCAGTAGCTTTGTTCAGTGGCGTGCTGTACGCCAGTAGTCGTCATGCAGAGCGGTCGGTCAGTGGTAGCAGTCCAGTGGGATTGCGTGATGTGGTCTGGCGACAACACTGGTCAAGATGCTGAATGAGGTATACTGTTAATTAAGATAATCATCGGATAATGTAAAGTTTAACTATTGTAACTAATTTTCAACAAGTGCCCCCAATAATAACTTTGATTTCAAAAGCAATTTTACATAAAATTTTCATTTAATTGAAGTAACTATTTCGTTCCACTTCCCCTAAACAAAAGTTTCAGTTTCCAATTAGATTACAAAAGAAAAAAAAAGGAATATTATTATTTGCAATGCAGCTCCTCCAAGCGGTGCGCAACAACAAGAGCAGAAATTTGACTAGGTGTTGCAATGAGGTAAGAATTTAATTTTTGATTTTTGCACAGGGCCAAAGACCGATATTTCGGTTTAATTGAATTATCATTATCACTGAATGGACTTTAATTTTTATGAAGAACTTATATTTGAGTCAGATTGCGATTCTCACTTTTATTGTCATTAAATTTAATTGCTAGGGAGGTTACGTTTGGCTCCTATTCATTTATTATTTCTGTCTTTAAAATTTCAGTGGATAGGTTACACTTAGCGCAATGTGCATTAGCATTCTTAAATAATATTGTCATTCATTATAAATTACGGTGGGGAGGTTACACTTGGCGACACCCAGTCCAGGATCGAATTTCGTTGAGAGTCTTTTGAGCAACAGTCAGATATCTGCTCTTATTTGCTTAGATATAATTAGGATTTGGCGCTACGCTTTTATTAACTTGTGACTTTCTTTCTACAGGTCAACCGCAATTCGTTGCTCTGTTGTATTTGTGTGTTCCTTTTGCATTGTGCTAATTTATTTTCTGAAAAATTGTGACTATTGTAAAAATGCCGCGAAAGACTGTGAATAGTGTATCGCGAGGTATTATGAATGAAATTACCGACTCAAACAACTTTACCGATAGGACATATGATACGCAGTGTAATGATGACAATACTGCGTTCACTAACAATCAGTGCATTCCAACCACTAGTGATGACTTTTACCCTGATAATGAACAAACGAACTCAATTGTCTCGTCTGTTAATTTGACGACAATTGATGACGCAGAACGCTCTATTGTAATGAGCGCTGCCCAGCTTAACACACCCGATTCGGAAAACTCAAGTAATATACAGACAAATTTGTCTAATGAAAATGAACAGGATACTCAAAGTACGATGGATCTATTTAATTCCGAAATAATGACCGACAGTGGACATTCGACTGACAAACCTTTTTGTGAATCTCAAAATAACCAAATGATTACAGAAAGCGAAACAATTCCAGATCCACCATTAAACACCACGGAGAATAGAAATGCTAATTTTGTGTCGGATCCACTTAAGGCATTGTTGCTACAAATTCTTGAAAAACAAGACAACAGTAGTAAAGATCTCAAACAACAACTTAATGAACAGGTCAAACAACTTAGGGAAGATAACAAACAATTAAATAAAAAATTAGACGACAATTCGAAACAGCTTAGTGAACAAATTAGAGCCGTTGCCGCGCAGTGCCATGACACTAAGGAACAGTTGCGCGTGGAAATTGAGGCTTGTTCACGAAAAAATAGCGAAGAAATTAAGTCTGTTGCGCAAGAATTAAGGGAAATGCAGACAGCCGCAACAGAAACACTCAGAGACGAAATTAGCGGAGTCGCTAAACAATGCTCTGAAAAAGCTACACAATTACGGGATGAGTTTAAAGCAATGACGGTAGAACTTTCGCGCACAATGGACGCAAAGATAGACGCGAAATTCGAACAACAGAATACTCAGATTGACGAACGCTTTAATCTTCACATACAAAACAGTGATACGCGTTTCCGCAAATTTATTCAAGATCAAAACAAAGTAAAACGACAAGTCATGGAAACAATCACTGCACAAAGACAAGAAGACAAACGTAAAATGTTCGCGAAAGCGAAGACGTATGTAGACAATAATATTACTACAGTGTCCGACAAAATTAATACCATAGAACAGTTGAACGCGGAATTACGGGATGAAATTTCTGATCTTAAATCAAAAACAGATACACACACAGTAAATATTCAAACAGTGACGGACAGATTCGAACAATTAGATCTAACACAGGAGTGCGATGTCATCAATGCTGATGTTAAAAAACTGAGCGAAACTACGCGTAAGTTGCAAAAACAGATTAATGCGTCTGATTCTAAAACCGATGATCAGGTTAAAATACTGACTGAAAAATGTGATGAACTGGCCAGTCGTATTCATGTTATCGAAAATACTAATGACAATAAATCAGACGATACTACACCGGTTTCATTTATCCAAACACCTGAATTTCAAAATTTACAGCAGACAATTAATGAGATCGATTCATCTAACAACACGTTACGTAGGAAGTTGTCAAATTTACAACAAGAAGTAACAGAAATGAAAAACACTTCAGTTAATAACATACCACAACAGACGCTACTTTGCGAACATTTGTCAGAGTCACGCAGCGCGTATCATGTGAGCAATTTACAGCAACTACGCGACTTAAAATCCGAAAAGCCACGCGACTTAAAATCTGAAAAGCTACGCAACTTGAAATCCGAAATGACACAGACAAACAGATTCACACACAAACCCGAACGTGTTTTCAAATTCAATGACGAGAACGTAGATTACGAGCAAATTTTATCCGCCAGAAAATGTAAAGAAAGTAATAATGACAGCGTACAGCCACACGCTTTGCACTGTATACGACAATTTATCTTTGTACATTCACCGCTATTGCCTGTAATGCAGAAGCTAGCTTTGAACCAGATGCGACAATTTATTTTTGTATTTACAACAGCATTGCCTGTAATGAAGAAATTTGAATTAGCACGGATACAACAATTTGCCTTTGAAATTTTACCGCTATTGCCTGTAACACAAAAGCTAAAATTTATTTGCAGTGCGTAAAAGACCTCAGGGGATTCATTACGCTTTAATGAATATGTGCCGTAGCGAGCATAGGGCCCCGAGCTGTAGTAGTGCTATTTCATCTTTAGTTTTCTGCACTGCTGCCTTTTCTTCTACTATCCCATATATCTATCAAAACTTCTCTTTAACTATTGCTCTACCTAGTATTAAGAAACGAGTAATGAAAACCCGATGTGACATACTTTTACCGAATGTGACAATTTTCAGTAAGCACTCCCGTAATGACAACTACCGCCGTAACTTTATTAACAGATAAAATCGTAATCATCAGTATGTACAAAATTTTCGGCATTCGCAACCACATTTTTGTAACAATAGATGTTTTTCACCACAATAGCATGAAAGTCAACCGCTTAGCATACCTAACCAACAATGCAGTCTACAAGGTCAACCAGGCTTTAATGTTTCGCCGCGTGCACATATAGTCCCAGCTCCAACAAATGGTAACGCATGGCAGCAAAGATATAACTACGTACAGACAACACTCTATTTCAACTCGTATCGCAATACACCGTATAGGAATGACTATCACGACAGACGTAAAAATAATGAGCACAATTCTCGGCGTACATTTAATAACAGTCGATCTTATGAGCAGCAACAACATCAGCAACAACAAATAATCATGAATGAAACAGACAATAGGTGTCATCCATAGCGTAACACGTCAGTAAGAAATAACAAAGCAGTTCATATAGTGGATATGCCACAATATTCTCCCGTAAATAACAGCACGTACGATAGAATTTGACCAGACACAGCACAGATTGCATATTCCAATAACGTAAGCAATAATTTAGGCACGCAGAATCTTGTTCACGAAAATGTTATTAATTTTGACGCCATCCGACACACGTTTGCATTAAAGACAGAATCACGACGTACATAGACGACATTCTTATTGCAAAAACTAACTGGTCTGAACACAATCTGATTCTTGAACAACTGTTACAAACTTTCCATGCACAAGGACTTACAGTTAACCTCAATAAATCGCACTTTGGTAAAACTTCTATAAAATTTCTTGGACACGTGATTTCAGCAGAAGGCATTGCGCCTGATCCGGAAAAACTTCAAGCTCTACGTGACATTACTGTTCCTACGACGAAGAAGCAATTACGCAGTTTTTTGGGCTTAATTAACTTTTTTCGTAAATTTATTCATCACTCTGCTTTAGACACACCCAGATTATGCCAATTAACATGTAAAAACACCATTTGGTCTTGGGATAAGCAAGCACATTCTGAGTTCATGAACCTGAAGCATGCTTTGTTGAATGCTCCACTTTTATCGCACCCCGATCTTACTATAAATTTTTCCATTGCCACCGACAGTTCTAACACCGCTTTAGGCGTACACATTTTCCAGGAAATTGAAGAAGATGGTTCAACAGTTATTAAAAACATCGCATTTGCAAGTCGCATTTTGTCACCCGCTGAACGAAATTATTCCGTTACAGAACTGGAAACATTGTGTGTTGTATGGGCTTTTACGAGATTTCGGCACTTTCTTTATGGCAGACATACCACCGTCTACACAGACCACAGAGCGATACAATTTTTACTTTCGGCTAAATTCACTCACGACAGGTTAAGTAGATGGAAACTATATTTACAAGAATTTAATTTTACGATTGTCCACATTCCCGGCACACAAAATGTTATAGCAGACGCACTATCGCGTTCTCTCGGCAACAATCAGCAAGACGTAGCAACCAACATCTGCAAAACAAATTTCAGTGTCATGTACACTCAGCAAGTTGCATTTGAAAACTTTATTTCATCGTCATTACAGGACATAGCAAAGGAGCAAAATAAAGACAATGTGTGGAAAGAAATTAAACACCTTTGGCAAGATAGGAAAAATGTTACGATTAGAAACCACTACACTGTACGCAATGACATTCTGTTTCGCCGCTCTCATCCTGACAGCAACAATTGGTTATTATGCATTCCTGACGAACTGGTTAACAAATTAATTTGGTACACTCATTTAAGTTACGCACATTACGGAGCACGAAAATGTTTTCTTATACTGAGACAGAACTCTTATTTTACTAACATGGAGAAACGTATACGACGAGTTTTAGCGTCTTGTAAAATTTGCCAGAAAGCTAAATCAGACACCACTTCACATATTCCTCCATTATATCCCATTATACCTGTTAAATTAAGACATATGGCCGCTGTAGATATTTTTGGTCCGATTCCGAGAACTAGCAGAGGTTTTTGCTACATATTTGTCGCTGTTGAGCTCACTTCAAAATTTGTTACCTTCACTCCGTTACGTAAAGCTACTGCTAAAACTGTTTCGAAAGCATTTGTAAAACATTTTCTATTTCATATAGGGCAGGTGATGAAAGTAATTTCCGACAATGGATCACAATTTTTTAGTAGTGTATGGACACGCATGTTACGAGCCAGAAACATTTCTCCGATTTATATATCCAAGTACCACGCTTCTTCGAACCCCTGTGAAAGATTAATGAAAGAAATTGGTAAACTGTGTAGAATATACTGCCACAAAAGACATATTGATTGGGATACACACATACTCTCATTCCAAGACGTAATTAATTCCATTCCAAATGAATCCACTATGCTATCTCCGTCTGTTATACTGAAAAACGTTGAACCACCAAACAAAATTAAAGAATTAGTAAACTTCCCTAAATGTCGTCGACTAAGACACCACGAAATAATTGACATTGAGCTGAACAACATCAAACGTGCCGCAGAGCGCCGGAGAAGACAGCAAAAACAGGTTTGTACACGCCGAGACTTTCACGTTGGACAGAAAATATTAGTACGTACACATTATTTATCCAGTAAATTAAAAGGTAAGTGCAGTAAATTTGAACTTGTATACGCAGGTCCATATCGGATTCGCAGCATCCCTCACCCCAATGTTGTACACGTCGAAACTTTGAGAACTAGAAAATCGAAAGGCAACCACCATATCTCAAACATTAAACCGTTTATTGAATGAAGACACTTTATGATTCAACACACTATGATGTCATTTATTAATGCAATTATTTCACTTGACTAATTACTGATGATTATCGTATTTTTTCTTGGCAAGTGCCCGGCAAGGTAAGGTTAGCAGGTCGCTTTTCTTGTCGTTACACATCAGACCGTGCACATTTTCCACTTTTTTTGTGTATATGATTGTATTCCAGTTTTGTTTATATGCACTGTGAAATAGTTAAGATATAACACACACCAGTTGACTTTGACATTTTTTTTGCCTTATGACATCTCAACATCGTGACTGTTTTACATTTTGCTGCTGCATTGTATTATTCTGTGTACATTTTTGCATCTGAACACTGTCAATGTCTTTGACATATTACGTTTTCTGTCATGTTATGCTGTATGGTTAATTATGTTACCATAAACCAGTCATTATTTAGTGGGTATATGATTTAAATGCAAGACATTAATCTTTGTTCATCAATTTCAGAAAGAAATGATGCGTGTAAGAAATAAATTGAACAGAAATGGGAATTTCACCTACGGAATAAACGAAAGAAGATGCAATAACTTTATGAGGAAGAGTAAATGGATCAGGATTAACAAACATTAACAAGAATATACTATACTCATCATAGAATAGCAGTCTTAACTAATTTTTTCTTTCAGAATACAAGGTGATTGATGCAGGCTGTCAGACTGAACTACACATCTTAGTTTTAGTGATGAAATATGCTAGAGATAAGGAATAGTTGTATAATGAGTAATGAAGTGATTTTTTGCAGATGATAATGAATACTGATGAATAATGATGAAGGATAAGGTATTATGAATAATGAAGTTTTTATTTACAGGTGATGATAATAATGAAGTTATGATAATATGGATAATGAAGTGATTGATAATGAAGTTTTTTCTTTACAGATGAGGATAATGTTGGAGTTTTATATTTATGCTATGTAGTTATTTAAGTATTTGTTGCAGTTTGTTTTGACAGCAGGTGTTATATTGCATAGTAGGATGACGGAAAGTTTTGGAAAGGACAGCTATGGAACACATTTTATACACATTTCACTACTTGTTAATTCGAAGTTCACTACTTTTCAGCATAGTGTGCGTTTCTTCTTTCAGGTCAATAATCCATTTTGTATTTTTTCCAGGAGATGCTTGTCATGATACTTCCTAAAACTGTTACTTATTATACCTGTTCTAGTACTTGCATTTTTATTTTTTTTACCCATTTGTGTTTACCATTTATAAATGTAATCACATATACTGCCTTGTTACATAACCTTGCTACAGCTGACTCATGACGAATGACGTTACCTATCCTCATTGGCAGCAATAGGTCAAAAGCAAAAAGTGTTATGCCTCAGCAATTAATTATCGATCCCAACGCAATGCATTGCTAACAAAAAAAAAATGTATTAACAGTCCCAAATAGTGATACCAGTTTGAGAAAATTCTGAATAATACTGATTAGCTCTGAATAGTATGTCACTTGAGTAATGACTTCTTAATGAGACAACAAAATTACACATATATATAAAATAATGCTTAGTAACTGGCTAGTAATTGCCACTGTTATTGTAATGAGACTACTTATAATCCCCATGATTATTAATGCTATGACTATAATTAACTGGTTTTTAATAATGACTTCGTAATGATCTGAATAATAATGAATGAGGAACAATGCTTTATACTATTCGATACCTGATGGCCACTGAGTGCCAATAATTAGTGTTACTTAATGAATTGTTATTAATTATGCCATTAATTAGCTCTTGTTTTCAATGTTCATACTTTGTAATTGGAAATGAATGTGACTGTTTAATAATGCTTTGTAATTAGAAGAAGGCTAATGATTCTTACTAGATTGGAATGACACATAATTAATTAACTATGCTATTGTTTCATAATGCTTTGTGATTAGAAAAAAACTAATGATTATTACTATTGGAAGACAAATGATTAATTAATTATGCTATACTTTATAACTGGAAATGAATGCGATTGTTTCATAATGCTTTGTAATTAAAAAGCTAATGATTATTACTATTGAAATGACAAATGATTAATTAACTATGCCATACTTTGTAACTGGAAAAGAATGCGATTGTTTCATGATGCTTTGTAATTAGGAGAAGGTTAATGATTAATACAATATTGGAATGACAAATGATTAATTAACTATGCTATGCTTTGTAACTGGAAAAGAATGCGATTATTTAATAATGCTTTGTAACTAGGAAAAGAAGATTACTGATTCTATGTAAAACAATTAATGAACATTTTTCTGTAATACTACATACATGGTACAGAAATGTTCAATAACTGGGCTATGAATGCCGCAAACTACTACTGTAATTGACAATATTATGTGACTTAATGTCCTTCACCTCATGAGCTAACTACCCTGAATTACTGCGATGTCCATTTGTCCTGTTTATCCTAGTGATCATGGAGCACTATCTTTGGTTTTGCACTAATTCTACGTTGGTGTGCCTTGTAAGAGCGTGGTGTTGACACGACATGCTGTCCACCACCGTGAGCGATGAAGACGTTGTTATGGTCCCACTGTTTGGTGTACCTAATGTACTGCCAAAATGAAAACATGAAACATTAATACAACAGTTCAGTGTCTTGGCTACACTGATAAATTCTGAGGGGAAAAGAACTTCAAGTTGTGTCACTTGGTGTTGTACTTCTGTGGAAAGATATGGACTTTCAGAACAGCTGTGTGCAATCTAAAGTGCTACAACCATGATGCAATCCTTCCCTTTCCTATCCTAATTCTTGTCACATAGTGAAAATCATTTTTTGCTAACATTATTTATGTTCATGGGTTATACATTTTTTTTCGATTCGCTAAACTCCAGTGCGAGTACACTTATGTCACTGGTCGACATGATTTTTTTTGCTATTATGTTTATTTATTGCCAAAATGCTAAAGACATTTTTTTTATTTGTTCTGAAGTACAGTATATGTGCACTTTTGTCTTTTATATTGTATATACATTTTTTATGTTCTGAACTACAGTGCATGTGCACTTCTGTTAGGTGTTAATATGTTTTCTACTGAACTTCAGTCCCTGTACACTTTTCTCATTTTTCAATATGATTTCTACTATTCTGTATAGTCAATACTTTAATGCGAACGCACTTATGTCATTTGTTACTAATTGTACATACATTTCATCAATTACTGATATGTTCTCAACTGCAGTGCATGTGCACTCATGTCACTTGTCAACATAATATTTTGCCAGTCTGTTTATTTGTTCTGAATATGCTAAAGAATTTTTTTTCAGTGCCTGTGCACTTTGTTATCTGTCAAATAATTTGTATATACATTTTTCTGATTTGCTACTATGTTTTGTACTCACATTTTGTCTTTGTCTGATATATTTTGTACTTAGTGCGTGTGCACAACATTTAAATATTCTGTAAGTTGTAGAATTTTGTTAGTTAAAGAAAAATTTTGCCGCGCTTGGCAAGTCCAAATGACTCACCATCGCTGCCAAATTTTTGCCCCCCCAGTGGAGGGTTATGAAACACGTATGTAACATAGCAGCGATGGCGAGGCATTGTAGCATCTGTGACCAGAGAGTATGCGCTTGACCGCGCGAGTGTTGCGAGCGGTTCTCAGTCTGTCAGTCAGTCGTTGCGAGTCTGTAGCTCTGTCTAGTTGAGGGCAGTACTCTGTCAGTAGTCGTCGCGAGCAGTAGCTTTGTTCAGTGGCGTGCTGTACGCCAGTAGTCGTCATGCAGAGCGGTCGGTCAGTGGTAGCAGTCCAGTGGGATTGCGTGATGTGGTCTGGCGACAACACTGGTCAAGATGCTGAATGAGGTATACTGTTAATTAAGATAATCATCGGATAATGTAAAGTTTAACTATTGTAACTAATTTTCAACAAGTGCCCCCAATAATAACTTTGATTTCAAAAGCAATTTTACATAAAATTTTCATTTAATTGAAGTAACTATTTCGTTCCACTTCCCCTAAACAAAAGTTTCAGTTTCCAATTAGATTACAAAAGAAAAAAAAAGGAATATTATTATTTGCAATGCAGTTCCTCCAAGCGGTGCGCAACAACAAGAGCAGAAATTTGACTAGGTGTTGCAATGAGGTAAGAATTTAATTTTTGATTTTTGCACAGGGCCAAAGACCGATATTTCGGTTTAATTGAATTATCATTATCACTGAATGGACTTTAATTTTTATGAAGAACTTATATTTGAGTCAGATTGCGATTCTCACTTTTATTGTCATTAAATTTAATTGCTAGGGAGGTTACGTTTGGCTCCTATTCATTTATTATTTCTGTCTTTAAAATTTCAGTGGAGAGGTTACACTTAGCGCAATGTGCATTAGCATTCTTAAATAATATTGTCATTCATTATAAATTACGGTGGGGAGGTTACAAGATCTTATCTGTTCTTTCGGACACGTCAGAAAGAAGTGTTACCTTTGGTCATCTTGCAGCTCTCGAAGAATGAAATTACAATGAAATCAGGGCCTTTAGTTGCTACCAGGCGCCAGCGGGGGTGGCCGAGCGGTTCTAGGCGCTACAGTCTGGAACCATGCGACCGCTACGGTTGCAGGTTCAGATCCTGCCTCGGGCATGGATGTGTGTGATGGCCGGCCGGTGTGGCTGAGCGGTTCTAGGCGCTACAGTCTGGAACTGCTCGAGCACTACGGTCGCAGGTTCGAATCCTGCCTCGGGCATAGATGTCTGTGATGTCCTTAGGTTAGTTAGGTTTAAGTATTTCTAAGTTCTAGGGGATGATGACCTCAGAAGTTAAGTCTCACTGTGCTTAGAGCCATTTGAACATAACTGAGACGATATTCCATATGCACGCAATTTCACTAAGAGCCGCTTATATGGTACAGCGTCAAAAGCGTTCTGGAAATCCAGAAATACGGAATCGATCTGAAGTCCCTTGTCAATAGCACTCAGAACTTCATGTGAATAAAGAGCTAGTTGTGTTTTACAGGAACGATGTTTCCTAAACCCATGTTGACTGAGTGTCAATAGACCGTTTTCTTCGAGGTAATTCATAATGTTCTAACACAATATATGCTCTAAAATCCTGCTGCATATCGACGTTAACGATATGGGCCTGTAATTTAGTGGATTACTCCTACTACCTTTCCTGAATATTGGTGTGACCTGTGCAACTTTCCGGTCTTTGGGTACGGATCTTTCGTCGAGCGAACGATTGTATATGATTGTTAAGTATGGAGCTAATGCATCAGCATACTCCGAAAGGAACCTAACTGGTTCACAGTCTGGACCAGAAGACTTGCCTTTATTAAGTGATTTAAGTTGCTTCAGTAAAAGATGTTCAAATGTGTGAAAAATATTATGGGACTTAACTGCTAAGTCATCAGTCCCTAAGCTTACACACTACTTAACCTAAACTATCCTAGGGACAAACACACACACCCTTGCCCGAGGGAGGACTCGAACCTCCGCCGGGACCAGCCGTACAGTCCTTGACTGCAGCGCCTTACTTGCTTCACTGCTCCGAGGATATTTCCTTCTACGTTACTCATGTTGGCAGCTGATCTCGATAAAAATTCTGGAAAGCTGTGTTTAGTAACTCTTCTTTGGCACCACTGTCTTCGATGGTATCTACATTGCTATCATGCAGAGAAGGCATTGAATGTTTCTTGCCGCTAACATACCGGGTGATCAAAAAGTCAGTATTAATTTGAAAACTGAATAAATCACGGAATAATGTAGATAGAGAGGTGCAAATTGACACACATGCTTGGAATGAGATGGGTTTTTATTAGAACCAAAAAAAAAAAAAAAATACAAAAGTTCAAAAATTGTCCAACAGATGGCGCTTCATCTGATCAGAATAGCAATAATTAGCATAACAAAGTAAGACAAAGCAAAAATGATGTTCTTTACAGGAAATGCTCAATATGTCTACCATCATTCCTCAACAATAGCTGTAGTCGAGGAATAATGTTGTGATCAGCTCTGTAAAGCATTTCCGGAGTTATGGTGAGGCATTGGCGTCGGATGTTGTCTTTCAGCATCCCTAGAGATGTCGGTCGATCACGATACACTTGGGACTTCATGTTACCCCAAAGCCAATAATCGCACGAACTTAGGTCTGGGGACCTGGGAGGCCAAGCATGACGAAAGTGGCGGCTGGGCACACGACCATCACCAAACGACGCACGCAAGAGATCTTTCAAGCGTCTAGCAATACTTTTCTTCTCTTCTAATAAAACCCCATGTCAATTCAAGCATGTGTGTCAATTTTTACCTCTCTATCTATATTATTCCGTGGTTTTCAGATTTATACCGACTTTTTGATCACCTGATACTTCACATGTGCGTATGTTCCACATCTCCTGCAAAAGCAGAGGACCGATATAAACCTAACTTGTCACAAATATCAATCAAATGTAAAGAATCGCTGTTGGGAGGTAAGAAATACCTGCCTATCAAAGAGGTGGGGGTGAAGAATAAGTGTATGTCTAACAAGCCAGACGATTTCACCATCAATGACAACAGGCACGTATGGCTGCAGATCTATTTTAGAAGAATTACCACAAGACCTTAGCCCCACATTTGTCGAGATTTCGACGTGAGTTAAAGACCTCTGTCATTACTTCCGCGAGCACCGCCCCTGCGGCGGCATTAGCCGAGCCCCTCTGCCTCGCCGTGCCGCTGAGGCCGGCGCCCCCGCCTCCGACCTTTCAACCCCCGGCTGCCCTCAGCGCCGCCCCTGATGGGCGCGCATTAGCCCCCGTGCCGGTGAATAACTCCGCCGGGGGCGCCGCCGCTCTGTCTCGCCTTGTCACCCGCGGCCCACCGCTCGCCTTCGATTTCCTGTCACCAGGCAGGTGCGTGCGTACCTCTGCTGTTCCAGCCGCACTGAGGCTCGCTGCGATCCTCTCAGCCGTCATGTAGTAGGCAGAGCTCGCGGGCTAAGCGCGTTTGTTCCCTGCTGCCGGGTGGCTGTTTGCCTGTTTTGCAGTGCCATGTCATGGGAAGGAACTGCAAAAGGTACGTTACACATTATTCTGGGAACCAGCTACCTTTTTAGGTTTCCGTCCCTCAACTGGTAAAAATGGAACCCTTATAGGATCACTTTGTTGTCCGTCTGTCTGTCTACCCGACCGTTAAAAAAAACGTTTTCTCAGGGATGGGTAGACGTGTCAATCTGAAATTTATGTCTCATTTTAAGGTCCGTATATCTTTTGCGATGTAGTAAATGTAAGCTTCTAAGTCAATTCAGTCGAAAGATACGGCCATTTATGTTAAATATTTTTCTCTATCTAGGGACGGAAGAGAAATCAACGAAATTAATAGGAGGTTACCAAACAATAAAACACTTGATTTGGAATAAGGAAGTTTCAGAAAAAGTAAAACTCCTCATGTATAATAATTATTACTTCACTATTGTCACCTATGGTGGACAAACATGGGAAATGACAGAATGGGACTGGAGCAGACTGCAAGCAGGGGAAATGAAATTTCTCAGAGCAGTTAAGGGAAAAACAAGAGTGGACAGAGTAAGGAATGTAGAGATTAGAAAGGACCTTAAAGAAGAAAGTATGAGAGAAGAAATTAAAAAAAAGAGATTAAGATGGTATGGGCATGTTAAGAGGATGCATGGCAGGGACTCCCCAAAATTATGGAAGAACTATGGATGGATGGAAAAAGACCTAGAGGGCGCCCAATAACACGGTGGAAAAGTGAGAATGTCTGTGGAAAGGAGAGGTGTGAGGTGGCAGCAAGTGGAGGAAGAAAAGTGGTGGGATTACCGAGCCAAACAGAGAGGACTCGTCTGCACCTAGACCCTGCAGTAGCTGGAGTGGGATCCGGATATAGTTAGATAGATCTTACTCTGCAATTCACTCATCAATACCTCTAGCGCACTTTCCGGTGACCTAGAATCGTTATAAATGGCAGAAAGCATGGTCTCACAGTGTAATGAAAGGAAAAAATCCGAAAATTCTTAGTTTGTAAATGTATCACTTAAAAAATAATACTTTCCTGAATGCTGAATCTGACTTCGAAGTGCCACAGACGCATGACACTAGTTTTCAGCATAGCCACCAAGTCTGTGTAAACTACGGTCGGGACGTTCTGCCAGGAGTATGCTGATGTAATAGCTCCACACAGTCATATATGACATCTCGTTCGACGAAAGAGCCGTGCCTAGATACTGGGCAGTTGCACAGATCACACCAATACTCTAGAAAGGAAATAGGAGTAATCCACTGAATTACGGACTGACGTCAAATAGCAGTACGATTTTGAAACATACAAGGTGTGACTATAAAATAACGGGACTATTTATGTAAAAAATGTCAATTGAAAAATAGTTACTTAGCTGTTTTCACCCTCGACATTCTTCCCTCCTGTATCCCTACAACGCTCCATACGAATTTCCCATTGAAGGAGAAAATGCTGGGAGTCTTCCTCTGCGAGTTCCTTAGCGACATCTGCCGCATTTTACTTTTATTTTTTTATACTGCTTCAATCAAATGAAATCTCGTCTCTTTTCATGAAGAATGGGATGTAGATAAGAGTCACATGGTGCTACATCAGGCAAATACGGTGGGTGGGACTAACACAGGGATGTCCTTCGCTATGCAAAAGGTAATGTGGTATGAGCCGGTGCATTGTCTTAATGCAGAACCGATGAATTGTTTTCCCACGATTAGGATCGTGTTTTCCTTATTTTCGCACGAAGTTAAACAACAGCCTCAAGGTAGTAACGTCGATAAATAATTTGATCTTCAGGAAGCCAGTAAATACAAACAGTTCCACGAATACAAGCAAAAAAAAAACATTGTTTTCAATCATTTTTTGCTCTTTCGAGCTTTTGTTTGCTCTCGGTGAAGCTGGACTCCTCCAGTGCATGAACTGACGCTTAGTTTCTGGATCATAAGTGAAAAACTAAGAATCGTCACATGCTATCGCTCTTTCCAAGATATTATAATGAGTTTCAGTGATAACAAGTGAGACGCCCGCTAAATCACGCAGGGATAACAGGTAATTAGGTTTGTGGAAAGGACCAAGGGAGTTGCGGTCGGATTCATTTCACGATTGTAATTTATTATCATTTACTTCACAAATACAATTTTGAAAGAATTAAATTTCTTTCGCGGCTGAAGGCCTCCAAACAAATGCTTTAGAATAAGTTCAATTTTGAAAAGACACGACACGCGGTTAAGATTACGAATAAGATAAATCGTATACGTATATGAGATGAGCATGCGTAGTGGCTGAAGGCTGTAGGATTAAATCTTCTAAATTCCAAATATACTATGATGATTACTGAAGGCAAAAGGCCACAATGTTTTAAGATGCTAACAGAGCTTATAGCCCACAAGGGCCATAGAAAGAGATAAACAAACGCAATAGGATGGCTGAAGGCCGCAACGTCAAATTCTGTAAACTAACGAAATATATATTGCAACAATCGGTTAAACATACAATAAGTTTAAAAACTTCCTTTTTGAAACACCACCGGCGGGAGACTCACAATAACTTGTAAAAACTTTTGCGAAAATTATAATAACCTCTCAAGGACAGAAGGCGATAATGTTTGGACTAGAAGGAAACTCTGAAAACAAGTTTCAAGAGCTGAAAGCCCACAACCAACCTTGCAAATTAGTTTCAGTTAAATTACAACAACATGAAGACTGCCAAAATGATAATTAAGAGAACGGCACTCGGGAGTCTCTAGTGGATTGGTCTGCCCTCGTTCACTTAGGCGAGACAGGTGGTGAGTCCAACAACACTTACTTCGTGCGAACCCAAACAAGGTACAGTGACGGACCTACCGACCAACCGCTTGCTTGCCGCGACGGAGTAGACGAGAATTCAAAGCCCCAAAAAATTACAAATATCACTATCCCCAAACAAACGCCTATGTGAACTGAGCTGCCAAAACTACGCACCATGTTGGGCAACAACAATTGGTGAGGAGAAGACACTGCCTAAAAACAACCTTAACGGCCAGGGCAGGTAACCAGAACACTAACTACCACAAGGCCATTCGTGCACCCAGGTTCGTCGTTGAGTACACCATCGTAGGGGCTCCTGTCTGTGATGCAGCGTCAAGGGTAACCGCAGCCATGGTCTCCGAGCTGATAGCCCATGCTGCTGCAAACGTCGTCGAACTTATCGTGCAGATGGTGGTTGTCTTGCAAACGTCCCTATCTGTTGACTCAGGGATCTGGACGTGGCTGCATGATCCGTTACAGCCATGCGGGTAAGATGCCTCTCATCTCGACTGCTGGTGGCACGATGCCGTTGGGATCCAGCGCGGCGTTCCGTATTACCCTCCTGAACCCAACGATTCCATATTCTGCTAACAGTCATTGAATCTCGACCAACGCGAGCAGCAATGTCGCGATACGATGAACTGCAATCGGAATAGGCTACAATCCGACCTTTATTAAAGTCGTAAACTTGATGGTATGCATTTCTCCTCCTGACACAAAGCATCACAAGAACGTTTCACCAGGCAACGCCGGTCAACTGCTGTTTGTGTATGAGAAATCGGTTGGGAACTTTCCTCATGTCAGCACGTTGTAGCTGTCGCCACCGGCGCCAACCTTGTGTGAATGCTCCGAAAAGCTAATCATTTGCATATCAGAGCATCATCTTCCTGTCGGCTAAATTTCGCGTCTGTAGCACGTCATCTTCGTGGTGTAGCAGTTTTAATGGCCAGTAGTGTATGTCACTGGAGAATTCGCCGTCTATTTTTTCAGTTCAGTTTTCGCTGTTCAAAGTAGGGACTTGAAATTTTGGGAAGGTTTTCGTCACAGTTCGGAAAATATCGCCTTCTGTTCGACCTTTTCATGGACCCGCGATCTATTGAGTTTTAGCGTTGCCATACGACCTGCCTTAGAGTTTGTCCAGCACTGTGGATTTTAATAAAAAAAATAACAGTGAGACAAGGTCTAAAATATCTTCTAGGACGTGTGTCAAATGTTTCTGTCAAATTTTCGAGCTTTCGATCGGGCCAGTCAATTGACATCTGATGGTACTACGTCCAAGACGGTATTTAGACTGTAATTTATTCTCTCCATAGGAATTACAGTCAGTTTACCATGATATATTTCATTTGTTAGGAATTTAAATTTTCAGTAATTTTCTTCATTGTTTTGTGAGAAGTAAATCGGTCAAGTACGTTCCGAGATGTTTATTAAATCGACCAAATACTTTTAGAGAAGTTTGGTAACAATGTTTGCTCTTTATATATTACACACATATATGTTTCAAGTCACATTACGACGTCTTATATAGACAGTGATCTTCCTTTTGTCTTGAAGATAAAGTGCACAAAATAGCATCAAGATCGGAATGAAACTATACATTTCTATGAACTACAAGTAAACAAACGAACACATTTCTTTGTACATTTCTTACAAGGGAACATCCCCATCGCACCCCGCTCAGATTTAGTTATAAGTTGGCACAGTGGATAGGCCTTGAAAAACTGAACACAGATCAGTCGAGAAAACAGGAAGAAGTTCTGTGGAACTATGAAAAAATAAACAAAATATACATACTGAGTAGTTCATGCTTAAGATAGGCAATATTAAGGAGAATTTGCGCTCAGGAGCACCGTGGTCCCGTGGTTAGCGTGAGCAGCTGCGAAACGAGATGTCTTTGGTTCAAGTCTTCCCTCGACTGAATATTTTACTTTCTTTATTTTCGCAAAGTTATGATCTGTCCGTTCGTTCATTGACGTCTCTGTTCACTGTAATAAGTTTAGTGTCTGTATTTTGCGACCGCACCGCAAAACCGTGCGATTAGTTGACGAAAGGACGTGCCTCTCCAATGGGAACCGAAAACATTTGATCGCAAGGTAATAGGTCAACCAATTCCTCCACAGGAAAACACGTCTGATATATTCTATACGACACTGGTGACAGCATGACAGGAATATGTTGTCTACCCACCTAACTAGTACACTTGGCGATTGGGTAAAATGATTCTTCTACCTTGCCCGATTTAGGTTTTCTTGTGGATGTGATAATCACTCCCAAAAAAGTGATGAAAACATAAGAGTTGGTCACATAAACTGAAAACAAAAAGTTAAATTTTTCACTCGAGGGAAGACTTGAACCAACGACCTTTCATTCCGCAGCTCGTTACGCTAACCACGGGGCCACGGCGCTCCTGATTTCGCATTGTCCTTGATATTGTGTATCTTGCACATGGACTACTCAGTTTGTATATTTTGCTTATTTTTTCATAGTTCCACATAACTTCTTCCTGTTTTCTCTATCGATCAGTGTTCAGTTTTTCAAGGCCTATCCACTGTGCCAACTTATAACTAAATCTGAGCGGGGTGCGATGGGGAGGTTCCCTTGTTAGGAGCCAATCCGAGGAGCCGTCTTAGACTAACTACAGATGGTAGTGTCATTTACCGTTGAGTAGACATCAGAACATAAAAACAAATTGCAAAATGATTTAGACAAGATATGTGTATCGTGCCGGAAGTACCAACTGACCCGAAGCAACGAAAAGTATGGCATCATCCTCATGGGTACTAAAAGGAGTCCACTGAAATTGGTTTACACGTTAGTTTACACAATTCTAAAGGTTTTTCAAATGGTTCAAATGGCTCTAATCACTATGGAACTTAATGTCTGAGGTCATCAGGCCCCTAGACTTAAACTTAACTAACCTAAGGACATCACACACACCCATGCCCGTGGCACGATTGGAAACCGCGACCGTAGCAGCCGCGTGGTTCCGGACTGAACGGCTCGGCCACAGCGGCCGGCTCTAAAGGTTGTCAATTTAAGTATATATCTAGGGACAACCATTACGAACAAGTTAAATAGGAACCATCACATAGATGATGTTGTGGGGAATGCGAACCGAAGAGTGAGTTTCGTTGGCAGAAAGCATTAAACATTCATCAGTCCACTGAAGATGCTGCCTGCACTGCTCTTGTCCGTCGTCTCCTAGACGCTGTGTGGTATAGCTTCATTACTACTAAAACAAAGGTGTTTTTCATTGCGGCGAGATCTTTCCACGAAAGTTCATTCACCAACTTTCTCCTTCGAATGCGAAAATATTACTTTGGTGCCCACCTACATAGGGAGGAAAGATCATCGTCATAAAATAAGAACAACTAAAGATCTCAAGAGCTGATTTAAAAGTTTGTTTTGTCTCGTGCGCTATTCGAAAGAGCAACGGTAGAGGAATAGTGTGGGAGTGGTTCGTTTAACGCTGTCTCAGTCATTTAAATGTGATTTTCCGTGTAGTCATGTAGATGTAGATCGACGACAGAGATCAACTCATTGGTCACGAAGCAATTCCAGAATCGCTACGTTGACGTCAACGTCAATATGTTGGAAAATATCATTTCCCAGATCGTATTTCAGCTTGTCGAATGGGTGTAAACCACGTGGAAACAAATCTTTAGTGCACTGACAGACGCTTCCAAGCCTCCTATCGAGATATTAGCAGAGCTTGTGTTGTGCGCACCATGTATGTTGTTGCATTGTTGTTCAGAACAAATATGCTTTTGCTACATTTTTCACACTTCTTGTTCTCCATGATGTTGCGCATTGACGCCTCAGTTGCAGAGCACGAATGGACGTTAATGTTTGTGCCCTTTGCCGTAAACTCAGCGTACACAACTCCTTCGCAGCCAGAGAAAACGATAGTGAACCTTCGCGTATCCTCTACGGAGGCGAGAATGTGTCTCCATTCGACAATCCAGTGGTTCCCAACCTAGGTGTAATTACCCCCTGAGGGATAAAATGAAATTTTCTGAGGGGTAAAAACTAAACGATTCGATTCTGTCTCAGTCACGAAATTAAATTATTTTCAAAATATCATCACAATTCTGTAAGATTCTAACACTGATTTTATAAGTCATTCACAATTACTTTTTCTCAAGTACTAGCATTAATGCGGTGGAGGTCACACGTTCCTCACATATGTTGTGCTTTGTGTAAATGCCTCACGAATATGTCTTCCCCAAGTTGTAGACTGTACCCGAAGTAGTCCATAAATTGCTTCATTAATCGCTTCACCACGATAAGCAGTAACTACATAATGGCTACTATAGTGATGTACACAGTTTTATTATTGTTATTATTATTAACGTTGTTACTATTATTAGACTGGTTAGACACAATGCATTAACAGCAGTCGTCAACTAAGTGCAGTTCATAAGTAAGGAGTTCAAATGGTTCAAATGGCTCTGAGCACTATGGGACTTAACTTCTAAGGTCATCAGTCCCCCAGAACTTAGAACTACTTAAACCTAACTAACCTAAGGACATCACACACATCTATGCCCGAGGCAGGATTCGAACCTGCGATCGCAGCGGTCGCGCGGCTCTAGACTGTAGCGCCTAGAACCGCTCGGCCACCCCGGCCGGCTAAGTAAGGAGTCTAGCAATCAAGTAATTCACAGACAGTACATATAGTGCACACATCTTAACTCGTTTCATTTTAAATGAGGTTGCAGATCAAGCAAGTGCTGCAACGGAGAGGAGTAATGCAGGAGAAGCATGTTTTGTAACAAGTGAGTACCTCACTTTGGATAGTTAGCTTTCTTTTCTGAGATGAAGTTTTGGGTAGCACTTGCAATGCACCACGAATTCCTTCGTCATTCATTTTAAAACCATACACAAACTAAATATCATTCTTCTTTCATCATTTTAAAAGTAAAGTGTTCCAGAGAAAAGTCTTTCATTCTACAGTTTAGTTAGGTGCTGAAGTTGGTTATAATGTGGGGGAAAGGGGGGGGGGGGGGAGTAACGGATGACAACGGGGGAGGGGAGGGCGGGGGTACTAGCCAATGTCTGATTGCACTCAGGAGTAATCGGCTAAGAAGGTTGGGAACCACTTCCATTAACACTCTCTTGCAGGTGTGAAATGATGAACTCGCGTCTCATTGACTGTATTGGTTCAATTTAGGAACTGATTGAGTTCCATGCTCAACGAAGTCCAGAGAGATCATAAAGCTTGCATCTCGGTGCACAGGTGACACTGATAGCGGAACCCAGCGTAAACACAACTCCCCATACTACAGATAGTCTCGAACGACGGAATGTGCTTCGTCCATTGAGATGCACACCTGTAGAGCGATGTCTACAATAATCACTGCGAAACAGTTCCTTGACTGCTTGGAAATTCGGACCTGTGGTCGATGTCAATGGCCTTCATTCCCAGTCATCAGTACCCGGATCTGTGAAGCCTTGGACAAGTGGGCACCATTTCGCTACGGCAGGTCGCGATAGTCCATTTGGTCCAGACTTTCACGGTGAATCTATGTGCAGCTTTGCGTCTTGCGTTCGAGAACCGTATTGTCTGATACACTTCCACTTTGGAGTAAGTTGTGAGCGACTGCGTCATTTCACTCACACAGTATTGTGCACCTACTATTCGTAAAGCAGCAGAACTGTGTCTGCAGGAAACCCGGAACATGCACTCTCTCCTGACAATGCGTCACCTTTATTGTGCAACTGTCATAGCATGGGATGTCACGTGTCATTTACTTTTTTAAGTCCTCTCTTCTGCACTATCACTTCAATATTGACGCACAGCGTCAAATGTAGATCAGAAGATGAGTGAGTGGAAGCCACTGTAGTAACCTTCACGAACCGGTTTTTCCAGCCCATTTCACTCCAGACCAGCAGTCGCCGCAATTCGCTACTTTTGTGTGTTTGGTTTCGTCCTATTCCGTCAAATCGTTCTGTTGAACAGATGGTCACTGGAGATCAACGACATGTGCAGAGCATAGTTTCTAGCCCACGTCTTCATGATGTATGCCGGGCCGAATGTACAATATAAAACCTACTAAATATGTAGTATGTAATTTCTTAACGTTGGTGACGAATATGTTAGACTGCATAAAAATTGACGGCAGAAGAATGTGGATTCTCAGAAAAAACAGTGCAACGTCTTAGCAATATCGTAACTTCTTCAGAGACTGTGCGTGTGACTGCTGCTTTTGATTTATCACGAAATGGATATAAGCAAGAAAGTAGATTAACTCAAACGGACGATTTTAACAATGAACTAGTCCACAGAATGTTCTTGTAATATATCAGTACAGTATGTTACAGTGTGACAATTATTGAACTATATGAAAAAAAATTACTAACAAACAAGTCCGTCCTCATACTTTTTTCAACATCCAAACGTCACTGCAGATATCTGGACATGTTCCAGATGTCTTTCATCATTGGCGATGATGTGGCGCAGACGAATAGCGAAATTCTGCATGACCAGCTAAAGTGTCGGAATTTCGATGTAGTCGAAGACTTCCTGAAAGGTTGTTTTCAGCTCAGTAATAGTTTTGGAGTTATTGTTCTACACCTTGTCTTTAACATAGCACCACAAAAAGGTGTCACATGTGTTCAGATCCGGAAGATATGGGGGCCAATCGAGGCCAATGCCAGTGGCCTTTGGCTAACCTAGACCCAGAATGCGGTCCCCGTAGTGTTCCTCCACGACATCAAACACTCTCCTGTTTCGGTTGGCTCGACCTCTGTCTTGCATTCATCACATCCTGTCGATATCAGGGTAGCTTTGGATAACTGGGACGGAATCATCTTCCAAAACCTTCACATACCGTTTATTGTGGCCAAGATAGACATGAAACCCACGCCTACTACAGTAGTACAAGTTTATATGCCAAATAGCTCTGCAGATGACGAAGAAATTGAAGAAATGTATCATGAAATAAATGAAATTATTCAGATAGTGAAGGGAGACGAAAATTTAATAGTCATGGGTGACTGGAATTCGGTAGTAGGAAAAGGGATAGAAGGAAACGTAGTAGGTGAATATGAATTGGGAGTAAGAAATGAAAGAGGAAGCCATCTGGTAGAATTTTGCACACAGCACAACTTAATATAGCTAACACTTGGTTCAAGAATCATAAAAGAAATTGGAAAAAAGGAAGAATCCTGGAGATACTGACAGATATCAGATAGATTATATAATGGTAAGACAGAGATTTAGGAACCAGGTTTTAAATTGTAAGACATTTCCAGGGGCAGATGTGGACTCTGACCACAATCTATTGGTTATGAACTGTAGATTAAAACTGAAGAAACTGCAAAAAGGTGGGAATTTAAGGAGATGGGACCTGGATAAGCTGAAAGAACCAGAGGTTGTACAGAGTTTCAGGGAGAGCGTAAGGGAATAAATGACAGGAATGGGGGAAAGAAAAACAGTAGAAGAGGATTGGGTAGCTTTGAGGATTGAAGTAGTGAAGGCAGCTGACGATCAAGTAGGTAAAAAGACGAGGGCCAGTAGAAATCCTTGGGTAACAGAAGAAATATTGAATTTAATTGATGAAAGGAGAAAATATAAAAATGCAGTAAATGAAGCAGGCAAAAAGGAATACAAGCGTCTCAAAAATGAGATCGTCAGGAAGTGCAAAATGGCTAAGAAGGGATGGCTAGAGGATAAATGTAAGGATGTAGAGACTTATGTCACTAGGGGTAAGATAGATACTACCTACAGGAAAATTAAAGAGACCTTTGGAGAAAAGAGAACCACTTGTATGAATATCAAGAGCTCAGATGGAAACCCAGTTCTAAGCAAAGAAGGGAAACAGAAAGGTGGACGGAGTATATAGAGGGTCTATACAAGGGCGAAGTACTTGAGGACAGTATTCTGGAAATGGAAGAGAATGTAGATGAAGACGAAATGGGAGATACGATACTGCGTGAAGAGTTTGACAGAGCACTGAAAGACCTGAGTCGGAACAAGGCCCCGGGAGTAGACAACATTCCATTAGAACTACTGACGGCCTTGGGAGAGCCAGTCCTGACAAAACTCTACCACCTGGTGAGCAAGATGTATGAAACAGGTGAAATACTCTCAGACTTTAAGAAGAATATAATGATTCCAATCCCAAAGAAAGCAGATGTGAAAATTACCGAACTATCAGTTTAATAAGCCAGGGCTGCAAAATACTAACCCGAATTCTTTACAGACGAATGGAAAAACTAGTAGAAGCCCACCTCGCGGAAGATCAGTTTGGATTCCGTAGAAATATTGGAACACGTGAGGCAATACTGACCCTACGACTTAACTTAGAAGCTAGATTAAGGAAAGGCAAACCTACGTGTCTAGCATTTGTAGACTTAGAGAAAGCTTTTGACAATGTTGACTGGAATACTGACTTTCAAATTCTGAAGGTGGCAGGGGTAAAATATAGTGAGCAAAATGCTATTTACAATTTGTATAGAAACCAAATGGCAGTTATAAGAGTTTAGGGGCAAGAAAGGGAAGCAGTGGTTGGGAAGAGAGTGAGACAGGGCTGTAGCCTCTCCTCGATGTTATTCAATCTGTATATTGAGAAAGCAGTAAAGGAAACGAAAGAAAAATTCGGCGTAGGGATAGAAATCGATGGAGAAGAAACAAAAACTTTGAGATTCGCCGATGACATTGTAATTCTGTCAGAGACAGCAAAGGACTTGGAAGAGCAGTTGAATGGAATGGATAGTGTCTTGAAGGGAGGATATAAGATGAACATCAACAAAAGAAAAACGAGGATAATGGAATGTAGTCGAATTAAGTCGGGTGAGGTTGAGGGTATTAGATTAGGAAATGAGACACTTAAAGTAATAAAGGAGTTTTGCTATTTGGGGAGCAATATAACTGATGATGGTCAAAGTAGAGAGGATATAAAATGTAGATTGGCAATGGGAAGGAAAGTGTTTCTGAAGAAGAGAAATTTGTTAACATCGAGTAGTGATTTAAGTGTCAGGAAGTCGTTTCTGAAAGTATTTGTATGGAATGTAGCCATGTATGGAAGTGAAACATGGACGATAAATAGTTTGAACAAGAATAGAATAGAAGCTTTCGAAATGTGATGATACAGAAGAATGCTGAAGATTAGATGGGTAGATCACATAACTAATGAGGAGGTGTTGAATAGGATTGGGGAGAAGAGAAGTTTGTGGCACAACTTGACTAGAAGAAGGGATCGGTTGGTAGGACATGTTATGAGGCATCAAGGGATCACCAATTTAGTATTGGAGGGCAGCGTGGAGGGTAAAATCGTAGAGGGAGACCACGAGATGAATACACCAAGCAGATTCAGAAGGATGTAGGTTGCAGTAGGTACTGGGAGATGAAGAAGCTTGCACAGGATAGAGTAGCATGGAGAGCTACATGAAACCAGTCTCAGGACTGAAGACCACAACAACAACACAACCGTTTGGCAGTCACTGTGCCATCAATGAATATCGCACCGATTATTCCATGACTCGATACTGCACACCACACAGTCACCCGCTGGTACAGTAACGAAGACTCAGATGTTACCATATTTATTTCATGATTTGCTTACCAACTTTTCCCCTAAGAATTTCTACGTGGTCCGACAGAACGCAAATTCAACACGACGGCAATGAAAAATGTTACCCCTCTTATGGAATTTTATTTTTTGTGGCTGATGACTTTTACTTTTCGCCTTGAAATATGTAAGCCACCAATTTTTAAAAAATTGAGGATGTTCGCAAATTTTCACACCAAGTATGTAACGCAGCAGGCTTTTTCCACTTGTTGAATTTCGACAAAAAAATTCAAAAACAAGAGAAATTATTGTAATATAATTTTTTATCTATTTTCGTAACGACTTTTAGGCATTTTATTTTGAAAAGTGTTTAATGACATTCTAGACGAAAATAAGATATGTCTATTAGTTTTGAAACTTGTATTAATATTTGAAATTATCACTGACTGACAGTATAAGAAGTGGAGAAAAACTTGACCCATATAGTTACGTAACGATTATTATAGTAAAGTCAAGTATTTAGTCGAATCATCTAAGACATTCAAAATGTTTGAACGATACGGACAGGTAGCTGAATTCATAGACAGTAAAGAGAAAAACTGAAGTGATGATCTAAAATATTGAAATTTAGACTACCGTGAAATTTTACCTACTATAGATCGATACATAAGGTAGTTCGTAAGTACGGAACCATATTTCTAAAACAAAAAAAAGGTAGATAAACCAATATTTAAAGTCAAGTAGCATGAGATGGGAGGTGATCAGGCTATGTTACAGATATGGTGGCCATTTCAGAAGGTGAAATCTTCGATATAATTCGTAATTTTCAAAAGCAACTTGGGTCATATAACATTTCACAGAGATCTACACAAGAAAAACGACGGTTCGTCCAGTTTCAGCAGATCTTTATTTATTCTTTGACTTCAAAACTGATGGCATTACCACAAATCCATTACACTCAGCTCGTCCTGACAATAGAAGAAAGGGATATTCATGTTTTTCCCAGAAGACCAGCGCCACCCGGAGAGATCATCTATTTACTCACACTGTGATGGAGAAAACAGCTATGAATAAAGGAACATAAATCGCTGATTCGACGTCGCTCAGTAAGACTCCAGAGCGCCACATCTAGGAGGAAACTGTGGTCAGCTGTACGTCAGTACTGAGAATTTTCTGTTCACATAATTTCTAGTTTTAGAAAATGCACATGTAACGGAGGACGCTTCAGTTTTCAGTACTGGTAACACGCAAGTTGAACAAAAACCGTCGTTTTCCATACGATGTTTAGTGTATGGATGAAGCTATTTTATGCATCCGGAAATGTAAACGAGCAGATTCACAGACACTGGTCAGATGTCAGCACTCACATTACAGGTCCATCGATGGTAGTTCGCCCATCTAAAGTGATGCGTAGGTTACCAATGTGAGGTTCTTATTTTGTTGGGTCCTTCATCGTTCAGCGTACAATAACTACCACCAATTATCTGACGGTGGTCCCCAACCTCATTACAGGATAAGGATATGGACAAAACCGCAGTGTCCAGTATCCCCAGAGATGGGTAGGTTACAAAGTTCCCAGGAATGAGCTCCATCAGATTTCTTTGTGTTAAGACATGTAAAGACCACTGTAAATGTGATGATCAGAAACCTTGCATACCTGAGTCAGAGAATTGTTGGTGCTTGTTCGCTCATTCCAGTACACCTGCTGGTTATAGTCTGTAAAGAATTGGTGAAGCATGTAACAACAGTTTATTATGTGTAGGATATCTCGTTTATCAAATCCTGTAGACTTCATTTACTATCACCATCATTTTTCCTGCTCTGTACAAAACATGATATGACTCGAGAAGGAATAAAACTATGTTCATACAAGAGGCTTCATTATTTTTCTCCTCTAAGGTGTATCTGTTTGACACGTCACATGGCACTCTTCCCAGTTGAAAATTATGAATTGCACCCAAGAATCGCAATTTCAAAAACGGCCGTCATGTTAATAACATACTCTCACAACGCGTCCCTCTCTCCCACATCATACAGTTTCTGTGTGTCCACCTGTTTTTGTTTTACGAACGTGCTTCCGCATGTATGGATCTCCCTTTACTACAAAGTGATCGGAGGGTGATATTAGCCTACAAACTATGGTGGACGAAGGATGCCTTCTTCAACAAAATGGGCTTAATTGTTTCCCTTACAGATTTGAGGTAGAAATTTCTTAATTTCTGTGTTGGACGGCAACGTTGTGTACAAACGAGTCGTAGTCTGCGTGATAACCGAATGGGCAGAATTTAGATCGTATACTCTCATTTAAATCGTATAATCTTTCCATTTAGAATGGCAGGATGGTGACAAAACATAATTCGCAAAGTAACAGAAATAAATGAAGAAGTTCTATAAAATAAATCCACTGAAATGTTGCGCCAAAATAAGGTAATGATGTAATAGCAAACCTCGTTTGTTATCACCACTTCCTAAAGGCTAAGACTTACCTCTACCAACACCGTTCACTGTTTGGTTTTGCCTTCATTTATTAATAATTTTGACATTTTATTACCTCCAATATGTCTTCTACATTTTTCTTTCTTCATCATCCATCCCCTTGGTTATCTTTTCAAAACTTTTCCTTTCTCTTTTCTTAAAATTAAATTGCGTCTTCATAAAATTTTTATGAAGTTGCTTTTAGTTTTGTTGAAAGGTTTATGTGAGATTTCTTCGCATACTGGTTTCTTTCAAAACACTAGATTTCGCAGACTTAAATGAGCACACACCTGATAAACGCCTTGACAAATGGTCTTATTTCTCCTGTTCCTTATGAAACTGTTGCTACACTAGCAACAGTCTTCTTGGTTTTGTAAATTCGTAATTTAATTCCGAAGTTACTCTTCTTGCCTTCTGTAAATATGGTGCGTAAGCAATAACACTCGTTATCTTCTCATGTTTTTTTTCCTCTCAGTACTGAGATCATCTATCGTCTGCTTCTCATCACAATTTTAATCTTTTTAGTATTAATGTTTAAGTTTTAACGTATCCCAGTTGCTGCGAATTTAGAAGGTATATTCAGCATACGCTCCTTCTTTCCTTATTTATTAGAGCAATATAATTCTAAAACATTAGTAGCAGGCAAATATTAGACTGTGACCATAACAATGATTAAAGGCTTTTCGAGTTTGCTTTGTGAATCTTTTGCACTTCCCGATCACCAATGATTTACAGTTACAATGAAACAAACCAGTTGCATAGAATATTTAAGTAGCAACACATGAACGACATTTTCTACTATTTCTTTCATTTTATAAAACAATGAAGGGAAATTTAATTACTCTTGCAACTGATAGAAGGAATTTTAGGGCAGAAATGCCTCCAACAAGGATTTGAAAACATTCTATTTGTGACAAATCAGTTCAGGCGTTCTGAGCAGAAGAACATAGCCGTTTTATGGATACAAACAGCTACCGTTACAGAGAAAAGCGTTCCCCCAAACATGCGGAATAATGTGTTAGTATAGCAGTATTTCTTGCTCTGAGAGTGAAAATAATCATACAGACATACATAGATACATACATTATTATTTGTTCCATGCCTCATGAATACGACATTTCGTAATAATGTGGAACGGGTCACTTTATTTTAAAGGTTATTTACACAAAATAATTATTTTTTTTTTTACAATTACTGCCTCATGTCTAAAAATTCTTGTATTGAGTAGAAGGAGTTGCCATTCAGAAATTCATTCAATTTGTTTTCAAATGTTGGTTGGATATCTGCCAAACTTTTAATGCTATTTACCAAATGACCAAAAATTTTTGTGGCAGCATAATTCACCCCTTTCTGTGACTCAGTCAGACTTAACCCAGAATAGTGAAGACATAACGGCTGTAAAAGGCATAACGACAGGATGGTGGAGAGTGTTTAAGTTTGAATTTTGGGAGTAATCTATCAGGATAGAGTTTTGTGTAATGAATGGTGTATCACGACATGTTACCGCTCAGTGAATCATAAACATTGACAGATGTCTCTGGAATTAAAATGCTTGAAAAGTGACAATACGTCTACCTGAACGCAATAGTAATATTTCGCTGTACTTGCCAATGGTGAGTGGTAGAAGTATGATGAAATAGTATTTCACGGCAGACTAAAAGATATTTTAGTATGTAAACAGTGCGGAAAAAATTGAGTTATGCTTGCATGAAAACTGCAGTTCAATGCACCTAGGGATGACAGAAAGTTGAAAAGAAGGTACCATGAACGTAAAAAAAATATGGAAGTGTGAGCATTATCAGTCATCCTTTACTGGGCATTAAATAAAACACCGAAATGAGCCATCAAACATAGAACATACTATAACAGTTACGAAAAGAATTACCGTAACAGGAAACTGCTAAAACTGCCTGATATTTCCATACACAAAAAGGCTTTTCAAGGAATGAAACAGTAAAGTGTCACTGCACTAATGGACAATATCAGCCACCAAATCACTAACAAACTGAAGCATGCAAAAATGACAAACTCAGCTTTAAGTCACCCGAGGTTACTTCCACTCCACTTTCATCTTTCATCAGTAATAAAAGAGAACAGAGAGAGAGAGAGAGAGAGAGAGAGAGAGAGAGAGATAGTGGGGGGGGGGGGGGGGGCGGAGAAGGGAGAATGGTAAAAATTTTAGTTAGTGATTTACTACGCCTAAATTCTTCCTCTTCGTCCAATTCCTTCCATCCAACAAACACTAATAAAACCATACTTACCCATTTTTTTTTAAAAAGAAGAACGAGGTCTGTATTGAAAGTAGCAACCAGTACACCAAAAAAGGACGACACCAGACGCACCATTGCAGTTGGCAATACCACAGGCAATAAACACACATGTATTTTAAAATTGCACTTGTCAGAACACAATTTACAGCGAAAGATGTTATGAACTCGAGGTCCATTTATGATGACGGAACAGAGTTGAATCGAGGACCAATAAAACTCCAAAGTATAAGTAAAACCTAGAACGTCTGCGCCATAAGTTGATTTAAATCTTAGCGCAAGGGGCTAATAACAAAAATATATACATCTGTCGGACTATTTCCTTACGTATCTACAATATGCATAGAATGAGAAGCTAAATAATGCATCACCATGGATGCTTCAAAAATATAGTGAATTGCGTCAGGCAATAACGTAACCTTTCGAGTGAAAGAAATAAAATTTCTTTGTGTCGGAAATGTCGCCTTGAATTAATTAGTCTCTATGTTGACTTAGTTTTAACTTGTCATCCAGATAGATGCGAAAGAATTTTGTCTATGGTATTTAATGGATGTTACGATGATTCATGCCTTCACCTAATTGCAGTATGTGTGTTAAAAATTGGAACTAAAATGTTTGCTACGAATCAGTTACGAAACTGTTTGCCTAGTTCTAGACTGTATCTGGTATGGTTAAGGCTGATCCCTTGATTACTGTATTCATATGACAAACAGAAAATTTGTACTGCAGGTCGTATCTTCCGCAGTCAATCGCGATACCTCCCATTGAGATACATGTAACGGCCGTGAGAAAAGAAAATTACAGCGTACCTGCTAGCTCCAATACGACAATAATTACAGTACTTGCTCTCTGTTCCTTGAAACTCGAAATCGGAGAATTGTTTTCGTACAGCTCCAAGGTATTCTGTATAGAGAGAAATTAAAGTAACTCGAAACAGATCCCAAGAATAAACAGTTAAAGTCCTCTTAATTTGTTTGAAGAGTAAAAGACGTGAAATTGGAGTTGCTAAAAGCAACGGATCCACTGCACCTCTCTAACATAATCATCTCTCTCTCGACAACAACGTCTGTCGCTTTCTCTCTAGAGAATAAATACTGAATTCCAGATACGTTCTCTGTTTGTACTGATGTACTTACAATGGATCTCTGCAGAAATTTATCGCTTAAGTGCACTACTCTAAACAGCCCCTCTATGATGTTGGCTCTTCATGACGTGGAACATAGTAATTGACAAGAAGTCTGACGCAATTTCTACGTCAGTATAATAAGTAAGACATAGATAAAGCCATCGACATTATTTGCAACTTCCGTTTACGTTTCCACCGTTGCTACATGGTAAAGACTGAAGTTTGACAGAGACAAAAAGCAACTCAGTATCATAAATTAAATTCGGTGGGTGTCACACAGCGTGCGGTACTTTCTGATACTGCTGCTCGTTGATGCATAGAAACGGACGAACTTCGTCCGGTATTGAATGCATTATTTCTTTCCAACTTCTCCCCTTGCATCGACGTTGGAGTATGGGTATTCTTCCTCTTTATTGGTTCTACATTTCGTCTACTCCAAAAAAATCCCTTGTTATAAGTCAATAGCTGACGGAAAGAGGGGCTATGAATGTACTTTCAGAACAGTTGGAAAATAACAATTTTTCTGTGTGGAGACATTGTTTTAAATCCATCTGTCCTATCGTCGTGAGATCAACGAAAAGAGAAAAATAATTTATATACTTTAAAACAGAAAGCCGTCATCTTGGACATTTGTAAGATATATTATTATTATTAATTATTATTATTGTTATCACTATTTTGCTTGTAGGACAGTTGTTAAACTACAATGTTACATGATTATTCAGCTTTTTTCTGTTTGCTTCTTCATCCTCTCTTCCCAAACCCTCTTTATTCTTTGGCTGTGTTCCTGTTTCCTTTGCTTTGTCCATATCTTGCCTGTTTTCTCCCTTTCCTTTAATACTGATTTCGCATCCATAATTTTGTTTCTGAGTGTCTCTCTTTTATGTATCATTTCAGTACTGATCACTGCTTAATTTAGGTCTCCTTCTATTTCTTGAAAGCAACTGTTTTTCTTTTTTTGACTTAACTGTTTACTAAACCGAAAATCCTCCTTGTGAGTCTGTTGTTATTCATTCTATGTATGTGACCATAGAACGGTAGATGGCTTTTTCTGATCATGTTAGTGAGTCTGTGTGTTCATATAATTCATTGATTGATCTCTTCACCCAAGTATCATCTGTGTGTACTGCCCCAAAAATTTTTCTGAAGATTTTGTGTTCTGTTTTTTCTGCCTCTGTGGCGCCTGATGGTCGGATTGTGATCGGTTCTGAACCATAGAGTGCTTCTGGTAGTACAACTGCACTGTAGTGCATGAGTCTGGCTTGTCTCGAAATATTTCTTGTACTGTATTGTGTCCATGTCAGTTTGTACCCTTGCAGAAGTTTTCATGTTCTTTCTATGTTGTATAGCTTCTTTGATCCCCCTATTTGCATATATTCCCAACGACATTTGAATTTTTCCTCTCTGTTCACCTTTCCATACTTTGTCTATATGGCTTGGTAGTTGTTGTTCTTCTTTCCCATGTACTGCGTTTACTCATACGATATCTGTAGACATGTTTTTGCATGTAAGTATTCCACTGCTCTTTGTACTTCTTGTCTATTGTTGCTAAACATTTCCAGGTCTTCTGGAAATTCTAGGCATTCTGTTACAGCCTTCTTTGCTGAAGTTCTTTCTAAATGAATTCCTTTTACTTTTTCTTCCCATTGTTTAATAATTTTCTCCAAGATCATGTTGAATAAAAGCGGTGAGATACCATCTCCTCGCCTGACCCTGGTGTGTTTCTCGAGTAGGTCTGAGATTTCTCCCATAAATTTTATTTTGGATGTGGTATCTGTGTCTGTTGTATGAGAATCCTAGTCTTTCTGTCTATTACATATTCTTTTAATGTGTCAAAGAGAATCTGTCTGTCTGTGGAATCGTGGGGATTATAAAAGTCCATGAATATGAGTACAATGTTATTTATCTGTCTGATCTTCAATATTGTTCAAATGGCTCTGAGCACTATGAGACTTAACATCTGAGGTCATCTGTCCCCTAGAAACTAGAACTACTTAAACCTAACTAACCTAAGGACATCACACACATCCATGCCCGAGCCAGATTTCGAACCTGCGACTGTAGCGGTCGTGCGGTTCCAGACTGAAGCGTCTCGAACCACTCGGCCACATCGGCCGGCAACCAAGAGCGTTCGCAGGTTCCAAATTGTTCAATAAGGACCTTCCTTTTCTGAAGCCTGTATTCAAGTATCTTTGTATCGGCTTGTGATTCTGGTCTGTTGAGTAATGCCTTTAAGTAGTTCTAAGTTCTAGGGGACTTATGACTTCACCTGTTATGTCCCATAGGGCTCAGACCCATTTGAACCATTTGAACCAGTAATAATTAGATACTTCTTTAGTCGTTAGGGTCTATTTTGCTTCTAGTTCTGTGGAATGTGTGAATCAGCGCACATTTCCATTCCTGCAGAGTTTTCTCTGTATTCCATATGTCTGTAAGAATTATACGGGATTTCTTTGTTTTGTATGGTTTGGCCTCTTAGCTTCTAAATCTGGGAGGTAACACCGTCTTTCACCAGGGACTTGGTTGCTTTTTAGTTTAAGTCTTCTACCTCTGTTACTGAAGGATTTTTGGAATCTGGGTTTGGTACTGTTTTCGTGGAGTGTAGGTTTTCTTTAGGCTTCTGGCAATGGTGGACTGTATCGAAATATTTTTAAGAATTTTGCAGTTTTCTTTAGTATTTATTTCCAGAGATCTGTCTGTTCTCTTGAAAGAAATATTTGGAGACTGATAATCCTGTACATTTTCCCCGACATTTCTTGTAATATTTCTCTTGAAGTCTTCCCCGATTTCATTTAGTCAGCTTTCTCGTATATCCTTTTCACTCTTATAATGTCTTTCAAGGATTGTTCTGGGGCCGGCCGAAGTGGCCGTGTGGTTCTAGGCGCTGCAGTGGAGACCACTACGGTCGCAGGTTCGAATCCTGCCTCGGGCATGGATGTGTGTGATGTCCTTAGGTTAGTTAGGTTTAGCTAGTTCTAAGTTCTAGGTGACTAATGACTTCAGAAGTTGAGTCCCATCGTGCTCAGAGCCATTTGAACCATTTGATTGTTCTGGACGTCGTGGAACTCTTGCCATATCTCTTTAGTTCCGTTACTGCTAAACTTCTTCCAGGCCTGGATTCTACCTCCAATGGCCTGATCACAAGTAGCGTCCAACCATCTATGTTTTCGCTTCCTAAGAGCCTGGCCACAACGCATTACATTCTGAATTGTCTTCACGAGATCTGTTCAATTTTCTGTTGTATTCTGATTAATTTCTTCAATAATTTTGTCTTTCTTTATTTTCTAGCATTTTTGGTCCGATCTTACAGTTTTTTTCTGTGTTGTCTTACGGTTTCTTGAGACTGGCTTGATCATTGTACAAGTGATAATCTGACTCGAAAAATACATATTCAGAATTTCTCTTTTATTTTTACTTCTTTTTACTACATGATCTATTTTAAATTCTCCTAATAATTTTAGAATTTTTACATACTGTGAGTTTTAGTTTTGGTTTTATAAATTGTGTTGACATAATTTTCAAAATTAATGTTTTGACAGTAAGTTATGGGATGTTCCTCATTGTTGTTGGTGCGTTTGTGTGCAGTGAATGGTCCTGTGATTTGCTCTTTGCCTAACTGCACTGAAATCTCCTAAAACAATTTAAACATATGTTTCTTGTATTTTATTTGTAACTTCTTCGCTATCTTGCCAAAGCTATTCGATTTCTTGTGATTTGCTTCTATTGTCCTCGTTTGTCGGTGCATTTCCATTGATGATTGTGTACCTTTTGTTTCCTCATTTGCAGGTTATTCAAGAGATTCTTTTTTATACTGTAGCGAAGTGTACGACGTTGTCTGAGATTGATTCGGGAACCGCAAATCCTGTGCCAAACATTGTCGGTGTTCCTCTTCTGACAGCAGGTTTTACTTGGAATATTTTTTTCTGTGAAACTCATCTCTTGTATTGCGACGATTTTGACGTGAAATTTTTCCTGAACATGCGTAACATGTCTGAGTTTGCCAACATAGTGTTTGCGAAGAGATTCCGACAAGGTCTGAATGTTCTCCTCTTGATGTTCCTGGTCTCCCAGAATCAGATGATCAGGAACATCCAATGAATTTACTGGGATCTGGGGAAGTGGACATTTTTCCTGTTGATCGCCCATTTTTTTTCACGTTGAAAGTGGTTGTGGTGATCTCTGTTGGAGAGCACAAGTGTTAAGGACTTGACTGTTGGGATCAAGAATATTTAAAGCAGCCGCACCAATGTGGGGAAACGACGATGACCACTAGCCGCTGAATGCCAGAACAGACGCCAATGGTTTTAGGGCTGAACTGGTATTTGGTCCACCCTGCGTGTTTCATTTCCCCAGTACCAGCACTACCTAGAAGGCTTTCCCTATCTACCAGCCTGGAAGACGCCCAATGGGGGATTTAACAGCCCCACACGGGTTTGTAGTATATACAGGGTGTCCCATTTATCTTGCTCATCTAAAATAACTTTTTTTCATCTTGATCACATAAAATAAATTTTATCTGATGAATTGATAGATAGATTACATAATGGTAATACTGAGATTTAGGAACCAGGTTTTAAATTGTAAGACATTTCCTGCGGCAAATGTGGATTCTGACCACAATCTATTGGTTATGAACTGCAGATTGAAACTGAAGAAACTGCAAAAAGGTGGGAATTTAAGGAGATGGGACCTGGATAAACTGAAAGAACCAGAGGTTGTAGAGAGTTTCAGGGAGAGAATAAGGGAACAATTGACAGGAATGGGAGAAAGAAATACAGTAGAAGAAGAATGGGTAGCTCTGAGGGATGAAGTAGTGAAGGCAGCAGACGATCAAGTAGGTAAAAAGACGAGGGCTAATAGAAATCCTTGGGTAACAGAAGAAAAATTTAATTTAATTGATTAAAGGAGAAAATATAAAAATGTAGTAAATGAAGCAGGCAAAAAGGAATACAAACGTCTCAAAAATGAGATCGACAGGAAGTGCAAAATGGCTAAGCAGGGATGGCTACAGGACAAATGTTAGGATGTAGAGGCTTGTCTCACTAGGGTAAGATAATACTGCCTACAGGAAAATTAAAGAGACCTTTGGAGAGAAGAGAACCACTTGTATGAATATCAAGAGCTCAGATGGCAACCCAGTTCTAAGCAAAGAAGGGAAGGCAGAAAGGTGGAAGGAGTATATAAAGCGTTTATACAATGGCGATGTACTTGAGGACAATATTATGGAAGTGGAAGAGGATGTAGATGAAGACGAAATGGGAGATAAGATACTGCGTGAAGAGTTTGAGAGAGCACTGAAAGACCTGAGTCGAAACAAGGCCCCGGGAGTAGACAACATTCCATTAGAACTACTGATGGCCTCGGGAGAGCCAGTCATGACAAAACTCTACCATCTGGTGAGCAAGATGTATGAGACAGGCGAAATACCCTCAGACTTCAAGAAGAATATGATAATTCCAATCCCAAAGAAAGCAGGTGTTGACAGATGTGAAAATTACTGAACTATCAGTTTAATAAGTCACAGCTGCAAGATACTAACGCGGATTCTTTATAGACGAATGGAAAAACTGGTAGAAGCCGACCTTGGGGAAGATCAGTTTGGATTCCGTAGAAATGTTGGAACACGTGAGGCAATACTGACCTTACGTCTTATCTTAGAAGAAAGATTAGGAAATGGCAAACCTACGTTTCTAGCATTTGTAGACTTAGAGAATGCTAACTGGAATACTCTCTTTCAAATTCTGAAGGTGGCAGGGGTAAAATACAGGGAGCGAAAGGCTATTTACAATTTGTACAGAAACCAGATGGCTGTTATAAGGGTTGAGGGGCATGAAAGGGAAGCAGTGGTTGGGAAAGGAGTGAGACATGGTTGTAGCCTCTCCCCGATGTTATTCAATCTGTATATTGAGCAAGCAGTAAAGGAAACAAAAGAAAAATTCGGAGTAGGTATTAAAATCCATGGAGAAGAAGTAAAAACTTTGAGGTTCGCCGATGATATTGTAATTCTGTCAGAGACAGCAAAGGACTTGGAAGAGCAGTTGAACGGAATGGACAGTGTCTTGAAAGGAGGATATAAGATGAACATCAACAAAAGCAAAACGAGAATAATGGAATGTAGTCTAATTAAGTCGGGTGATGCTGAGGGAATTAGATTAGGAAATGAGACACTTAAAGTTGTGAAGGAGTTTTGCTATTTAGGGAGTAAAATAACTGATGATGGTCGAAGTAGAGAGGATATAAAATGTAGACTGGCAATGGCAAGGAAAGCGTATCTCAAGAAGAGAAATTTGTTAACATCGAGTATAGATTTAAGTGTCAGGAAGTCGTTTCTGAAAGTATTTGTATGGAGTGTAGCCATGTATGGAAGTGAAACATGGACGATAAATAGTTTGGAGAAGAAGAGAATAGAAGCTTTCGAAATGTGGTGCTACTGAAGAATGCTGAAGATAAGGTGGGTAGATCACGTAACTAATGAGGAGGTAGTGAATAGGATTGGGGAGAAGAGAAGTTTGTGGCACAACTTGACTAGAGGAAGGGATCGGTTGGTAGGACATGTTTTGACGCATCAAGGGATCACAAATTTAGCATTGGAGGGCAGCGTGGAGGGTAAAAATCGTAGAGGGAGACCAGGAGATGAATACACTAAGCAGATTCAGAAGGATGTAGGTTGCAGTAGGTACTGGGAGATGAAGAAGCTTGCACAGGATAGAGTAGCATGGAGAGCTGCATCAAACCAGTCTCAGGACTGAAGACCACAACAACAACAACTGATGAATTGAATGAAAAATTGTTTTAATCAGTGTTTTCTTAACAACATATTGTAGTTCTTGCTGAGGGTATAAATTTTACGTATCCCCTCAGATTTTTGAAATATAGGGTAGAGGTTAAATTTTTTAACTCTTATAATACCAAGTATTTTTTGTTACAGTGAGTACCATTGGGGTCTTTAGTGATCCCAACGGAATTTATTTTTTATTAAAAATAGTTTTAATAATGGTAGAATTAAATCACATTCCTTATTTTTTTCCACAATCTAAAACATGATGTCAGTGACATAACCTTAAATTAAAATGCATTTTTTTAAAATTATTTATTTCTGTAAAATTTATAAACGATTCACATGAAACCACAAACATTTTTGATTAAATTCCAAACTGACATATATGATACATTATACTTACAGCAATAAATTGCAGAGTGGTTTGTACACACAGAACATCCACATTTTGAACATTTATCGGTGAATTTTCTATTCTCAGACCTTTTGCAAAACGGACACCTTCCTCTTTTTTTGTCTGTACTGTTGATGGAAGTACTGGGGAAATAATTTTGTCTGGCTTTCTTCCGACGAACTGCTTTCCTAATTCTGTGAGAAGTGCCCCTCTCTTGTTGTTGGTCCTTTCTGCCCAGTCTGGTGTAAGATGTAGCCATATGATAAATGCATTCAGTGCACTGACATCAATCATGTTGTAAAATAATACCACTGGCCACTTTATGCTCATCCTCTTTGTAGTGTACGTTCTAACCAGCTTGTCCATGGTGTCTACTCCTAATTTTGTTTTGTTATAATCCAGAATCATTACTAGCTTGCATTCTTCACGATCTTCCACCTCCTTCCTTGAATACACAGTACTGAGTTACAATTTTTCCATTTTTCAGACAATATGAAACAATCGAAGCGTGCTCTTGAAATCCAAAAATAGATGAATATTTGACTTGTGGTAGTTCTCCTTTAGTTTTTCTAATTGTTCCTAAGAGTGTGAGATTGATTTTCAGAAGTTCTCTCGCCAAACTAAGGCTAGTGAAAATATTGTCAGTTGTTACATTTCTGCCACTGTTTTATAAGCCTTTCACCGAATCTAAAGTAACTTTCTTGCCATGACCAACTTCACGAGATTCATTTTCTTGTCGACCAGTGTAAACTTGGAGATTGAGAACGTAAGACGTTGCACTATCACATACAGCCCATAATTTCAACCCATATTTTCCTGGTTTTGAAGGAATATATTGCATAAATGAATATCTACCATGAAATGCCACAAGTTTCTCATCAATTGTTACATGGCTGTGAGGAACATATGCTTTTTGAAATGTGTGCATCCACATTTCAAATAGTTCTCTAATGGCAGTGAGCTTATCAGGAGGATGGCTGTGACGTCTCACATCTGCGTCATCAAATCGGATGCACCTTGAAATCTGCGTAAAGCGATTTCTAGCCATTGCTTCACTAAAAATGGTTCTACCATCCTATTTGTTCCACAGATGTGTAAATGCTTCATTATGGGCCTTGTAAGCACCTGCTAGGATCAAGACACCGATAAAGCACTTCAGTTCAATGGCATCTACTGGTTTGCATTTACTACCGTAAACAAGACTACCCTCTTTGTTAGTCCACTTCAGAATTACATCAACGATGTTTCTCCTAAAAAACAACTGAAAAGCTGATTCTATGGAAGCTACATTTTTCACTGCGAATTTTGTTGGACCTCGGTTTACTCCCATTATGTTCCATCTCTATTCTCTCCCACACGCCCTTCTCAACTCGTGTTTGTGCCACAATTCTTCTTTGTTTTTAGACCTACACAAAACAAAAAAATATATATATACAAGGGTATATCTTGGCGCTAGACCCTAACGCACATTTACAAAAATACAATGTGTACTTGCATATAACAGTCAGAAATATGTGTTACTTCCTGTTCAGGCTGGACATTTGGGCTGTCCAAATCTTCTTCTGAACTTCCGTCTGAATGAGGAATATTCTCTTCTAAGACGTAAATTTCTCCATCGCTGCGTGAGACATCAGAAAATATGTCACTGATATCACTATTTTATTCTCCAGACAGAGGATTATCCTGCAGCAATATTTCAAGCATTTCGTCTTCAAGACGTCAATTCGCGTAAATTGTATTTTCGCGAGTTTAAAGCAAACCATCGGCAGCGCGAAGAACAGTCTTGATACCGCGACACACTCATGACGCTTACTAGCCTGTCACGAAATTGACCTGGAGACATTTTCCACTAAATGCAACACACACAATAGTAGCCTCCACTTGTATGGAACAAATAACTGACGGCTTATAAAGTATTGTCAACAATCACACGTTACAATGTTCACAAGAATAAAACAAAGGAAATACAGCAACAGTTACGGATTCAATGCAGCATTATCTGGTAATAATGCCGCAAGAGAGAAATGGGGTCGCATTTAACCCCAATGGTATTCAGTGGTTCTCTCTTGATTTTCTGCAAAACTAAATATTTTCACAAAAATTATATTAATATATTACCAACCCATTACTTAATTCAGGAAAAGTTCGAATTTTTCATAATTTTTAGGAATAGGAAATAAGGTATATTTTACAGAAAATTACGGCCTGGGTTTATTATAGACCCCACGGTATTAGGAGGGTTAAATGGAACCATGTACATTTTATTCAAGAATTCACTCACCCTCTCAAGCGCTGTTCAGAAACGTATCACACTGTACCACTGCATCCACAAAACTAGTATTTATGGAAAAGATAATTAATATGTAATTTCTCTAATTCAAATACGAGTATTACTTCAGTGCATTTCATTAACCAAATCATTTAACCTGTTGAAGGTGAGTTTGAACTTTAGCAAATTACCAATAAATACTGGATTCAACAGTACTGCACTGTACAGAAACTGGATCTTCTTATTGTACAGTACAGTATTAGAGTACTTATGACCATGCAGAGTTAACATGGCCCTTTGTAGTAATACCACTCCATTGAAAAAGTGCGTTTCCATCATATGCTCAAAATGGTGGTCATTGGCTCATACAATAGGTCAGTAGGTGGATGAAGGACGCCCTACATCGTGCTACTACTTCTTATCTGATGGCTGTACAAGGATCTTGCTCCATGGCCTCTGGTGTTGGAACTATTTGGTAGACTGCATCATTAGCTGCTCCCGACACAAAAAAATCGAGCGTATAGGTTCGGAGATTGGGCAGCCAAACTAACTGGCCCACCACGTCCAATCCACCTACAAGGGTATTTACGATCCAGAATTCGTCGTGATCGTGAGGTGTTATGTGTAGAGCATCCATCATGCTGATAACACATCATGCTAATAAACACCCCTGATTCAGAGGTATGGCGTCCAAGAGAACAGGAAGAAGGTGTCTTAAAAATTGGGAATATTGTTTGCCATTCTGGTTGCCATTTACAAAGAAATTTCGATAAAAGAATCTGCAATAATTCCACACCAAACATTATCGTTGCATAGGCACTAAAGCTCTACCTGTTGGAGCCATCGTCGATTATTGATGGAACCATAATGCATATTTCTCATGCTGACAATTCCTTTGTTGGAGAATGACGTGTGCTGATTTGGGGATTGATGGTTTCGGCAGCGAACACAGCGACCTCATCAGCTTCGTCTGTTCTTGTTCTATGAAGATTTCGAGGTCTTGGTTTCTCGTTTCACGTAGACGATAAATGAGGAAATGAGGCGACCAAACTTCCAGCAAGAATGTGATGGCTTGTCGGGGAATCGTCTGCTCTACAGTAGTTGTGCCTGAACAGAACTTCGCCCGCCTACAGCAAATTACAGTAGAGTACAAGATAGACATAATAACATAATAAACTTAGTATTCTCTAAGAGTACTGAACATAAAAATGCTAGTTACTAAATTATTTCTTGTCGATTTACTTTCTACTTGTATCATTAGCATTTCAACCATATTGTCATGCGTGTACATCATACGTCTTTTGACAACAAAAATTGTATTCATAATGTGTACTACCGCCATGCATTTACTAAGTTACGCTGGTACACGACTACAATGGTAATCAGCGTGGCTTGCAGTGTACTGTACGATAAAGTAACAGCAAACGACGTGCGCGGGGGGGGGGGGGGGGGGTGGTAGGAGGGAGGGGAGAAGAGTACTTGTGTTTACATGTGTCGGAAGTCATACACAAAACCCACACATCTACCACAGATCTACAATGGGTACGTAACGTGTAAAATCAAGGCAGTAAACAGCTCCGCTTCTTCACTAGATGTGTACTCTTCATCGTTTGCACATCTACGTTTTATTGACAAAAGTACTACAGTGTGAGACAGTTTTCAATAACTCTTAGAAGGGGGTAACTGTATTCTTGAATAAAATGTACATGGTTCCACTTAAGAACTTTAACGTCTACCCCGTATCTCCTGCACCTGTGGGGATACATATAACATACACCCTCAGCAAGTACTATCCAGAACATAAATTTTCATTTAACGCATCAGAAAAAAGGTAGTTTGGGTGAGCACGATAAATGAAACATCATATACACACATCAAGAAAAGTTTTGCATCACCTCTTCCAAGAGTTTCGGAGCCTGCAAAGAAAATTGTTATAGAGGTCAACATAAACATCATTTCAGCCCTTTTTATTGCTCTTGAAAACCACACATTGCATGTTGTACCACCATACAGCGAGACATTCAGAGGTGGTGGGCCAGATCCTCAAGTTCATCACGGCATTGTTGGTTCATATTGTCCCACAGCTCAACGGTGATTCGGAGTAGATCCCTCAGAGTGGTTGGTGGGTCACATCGCCCATGAAAAGCCCTTTACAATCTATCCCAGGCATGTTTGACAGGGTTCATGTCTGGAGAACATGCTGGCCACACTAATCGATCGAAGTCGTTATCCCGAAGGTAGTCATTCACAAGATATGTACGATGAGCGCGCGAATACTCGTCCGTGAAGACGAATGTGTCCATAATATGCTGCCGATATTGTTGTACTATTGGTTGGAGGATGGCATTCACGTATTGTACAGCCGTTACGGCGCCTTCCATGACCGCCAGCGGTGTACGTCAGCCCCACATAATGCCACCCCAAAACAGCAGGGAACCTCCACCTTGCTGCACTCGCTGACAGTGTGTCCAAGGCCTCCAAACACGTCTCAGAGGATTGTCTGTCAGAAGGCATGTGCTACACTCTTCGGTGAAGAGAACGTGATGCCAAACGTTCATTCGGCACGTTTTTGGGCCCCCGCTGCATGGTGCTGTGGTTGCAAAGATGGACCTCGCCATGGACGTCGGGAGTGAAGTTGCCATCTTGCAGCCTATTGCGCACATATGGAGTCTTAACGCGACGTCCTGTGGCTGCACGAAAAGCATTATTCAACATCGTGGCGTTGCTGTCAGGGTTCCTCCGAGCCATAATCTGTAGGTAGCGGTCATCCACAGCAGTAGTAGCCCTTGGGTGGCCTGAGCGAGGCATGTCATCGTCAGTTTCTGTCTGTCTGTATCTTCTCCTTGTCCGAACAATGTCGCTTTCGTTCACTCCAAGACGCCTGGACACTTCCCTTGTTGAGAGTCCTTCCTGGCGCAAAGTAACAATGCGAACGCAGTCGAACTACAATATTGACCGTCTAGGCATAGTTGAACTACAGACAACACGAGCCGTGTACTTCCTTCCTGGTGGAATGACTGGAAATGATCGGCTTCGGACCCCCCCTTCATCTAATAGGCGCTGCTTATGCATGGTTGTTTACATCTTTGGGCGGGTTTAGTGTCATCTCTGAACAGTCAAAGGGACTGTGTGTGTGATACAATATCCACAGTCAACGTTTACCTTCAGGAGTTCTGGGAACCGAGGTGATGCACCATTTTGTTTTGATGTTAGTACACATCAACCTAATTCAATGAAAACAGAGGAATTAGAACCATCAAGTGTTTTGAACGTCTGTGGAATCAAAAATAATGTACGGAAATCGTAAAAATGCGTTTTTTAGTGGCTATTTAGTGAAAGACATCAGAAAACTGGTTAACATAATGTTCAGTTCAATGGGGAGAAAATTCTCAGTGACTGGCCGAGAACTAATGTTTGATAACACAAAGAGTAGCTGTACAACGTACTGTACTTTCTATAGTGAACATCGAACTTAGGAACATCTGCTGCCTAGTAACTGACAAGAGGCAGTCATTTAACACTACCTGATTCCACGCGGCACTCACTGAGGCACAACTTCCTACATTCCGACGATCGATAAACCGATGATAATTTTCCTTCAGTTTTTCTTTGCCACTATAAATAAATTACCCTCGGACTGTAAGTTTTTTTTTTTAATTTCTTCATTGTAGAATTGATATCGGAAGTACAAACCTCATCTTCCGATGTACGTTATAATACACGAAACCATTATAAAATTCGTGCACAGAGTGAATGAGTGTCCGCAATGGTGGAAACCGAATCCCGCATGCGAAGTATAAGCTGTGAGACAGATTTTAAGCTGTCACCAAATTTTTTAGTGTTCTGATTATTTGTGTTTTGAATGAGATATTCTGATTAGGAATGGAGGGAGAAAATTATTCCCTGGCACATAGTACTTTTTATTCTGAGAATTTATTACTCACAGGATTATAATGTATCTTGAATAGTAACGACGGGTACATTTATGACATTTTAACATTGTTGCACCCGATGATGCGGCTTCAGGCCACGCAACAGTTAAGTATCAACAACACAACAATTTAACAGCTGTCTGAGGAATACTTCCAAACGTCATCACTGATTATCTGTCAAATCTCACGCGGTTAAGAGTGGTCTTACATTGAAACCAGAAGTTTATGGGGAAACTCACTACACACAAATTCTCTTTTGTAGCGATAGCGTACTACATTAAAGTACAGTGTTACAGCCGGCTCCCAGTTTCCGCGACCGCTAGACATGTGTTGAAGACAACGAAAGCAGTGGACGGCCGGTAACTGCAACAGACGGAACTACCGGCGTCGTTATTGGAAATATTTTACTAGAAAGTCGGTTTTAAACATCCGAAGACGTTGCAAATATTTTACGGTCAAATATTCAGCAAAAAATAAATAAAAAATAAAAAAATTAAAACGGTCCGTCTTTCCGCATCTGGGGTTCTCATTCGGTTTGATAGCGCTCGACAGTGTATTGCCGACCCGATACGCTATATTTTGGATGGTAATGGATGATAAATACTTCCCCACCAGATTTATGTTTGTTTCCAAGAAACTACACCGAGGAAAACGTTTGAGAGCTATTGGTTTCTGATGCGATGGCCCGAGTAATCAGACACGTCAATAAACACGGCATCCTAACGGCAATACAAAACGTGGTGAAACGCTGAGCAGCTGCTACTGAGAAGATTGGAGGTTACTTTGAAGGCCTTTAAAGTAATTTTATGAAAGAAAACAATTGTTTGAGACAGTTTTACGCACATGATCCCCCATTATAAGGTAAATTTGAAAATAGGGCTTGTAGCCCCAAGATGGAATATGCAATACAGAAATTAAAACACCATCTTGTCAATCGGAGGCTAATTTATTTATAAATGCAAATCAAGCTTACCCTGCGTTCCCGCGCTCTACTTCGACGGAAAGTCAAAATATATCAGTGGTTAGCACACTGGACTCGCATTCGGAAGGACGACGGTTCAATCCCGTCTCCGGCCATCCTGATTTAGGTTTTCCGTGATTTCCCTAAATCGCTTCAGGCAAATGCCGGGATGGTTCCTTTGAAAGGGCACGGCCGATTTCCTTCCCCATCCTTCCCTCACCCGAACTTGCGCTCCGTCTCTAATGACCTCGTCGTCGACGGGACGTTAAACACAAATATCCTCCTCCTCCTCCTCAAAATATATATTTTCTTTGAAAGATTCCATATCCATGATGAAACTTCTTTCTAATGTCTCTGTATCGTGAAATGAAGACCAAAGTGGGAAAAATCAATAGGTACGTTTCGTCAACCAAACTGTGTAAGAACCAATAAATGGTGGTTTCTGTCTTATGTTTTCGCTAACATTAGGACAAAAATTTGCTGTGACTTATTTACAGTTACCCTTAGTATGAACTGTTGTTGTTGTTCCTGTTGTTTTGATCTTCAGTCCTGAGACTGGTTTGATTCATCTGTACATGCTACTCTATCCTGTGCAAGCTTCTTCGTCTCCCAGTACCTACTGCAACCTACATCCTTCTGAATCTGCTTAGTGTATTCATCTCCTGGTCTCCCTCTACGATTTTTACCCTCCACGCTGCCCTCCAATGCTAAATTTGTGATCCCTTGATGCCTCAAAACATGTCCTACCAACCGATCCCTTCCTCTAGTCAAGTTGTGCCACAAACTTCTCTTCTCCCCAATCCTATTCAATACCTCCTCATTAGTTACGTGATCTACCCACCTTATCTTCAGCATTCTTCTGTAGCACCACATTTCGAAAGCTTCTATTCTCTTCTTGTCCAAACTATTTATCGTCCATGTTTCACTTCCATACATGGCTACACTCCATACAAATACTTTCAGAAACGACCAAACGACACTCGATGTTAACAAATTTCTCTTCTTCGGAAATGCTTTCCTTGCCATTGCCATTCTACATTTTATATCCTCTCTACTTCGACCATCATCAGTTATTTTGCCCCCCAAATAGCAAGACTCCTTTACTACTTTAAGTGTCTCATTTCCTAATCTAATTCCCTCAGCATCACCCGACTTAATTCGATTACATTCCATTATCCTCGTTTTGCTTTGTTGATGTTCATCTTATATCCTCCTTTCAAGACACTATCCATTCCGTCCAACTGCTCTTCCAAGTCCTTTGCTGTCTCTGACAGAATTACAATGTCATCGGCGAATCTCAAAGATTTTATTTTCTTCTCCATGGAATTTAATACCTACTCTGAATTTTTCTTTTGTTTCCTTCACTGCTTGCTCAATATACAGATTGAATAACATCGGGGAGAGGCTACAGCACTGTCTCACTCCCTTCCTAACCACTGCTTTCCACTGATGTCCCTCGACTCTTATAGCTGACATCTGGTTTCTGTACAAATAGTAAATAGCCTTTCGCTCCCTGTATTTTACCCGTGCCACCTTCAGAATTTGAAAGAGAGTATTCGAGTCAACATTGTCAAAAGCTTTCTCTAAGTCTACATATGCTAGACACGTAGGTTTGCCTTTCCTTAATCTAGCTTCTAAGATAAGTCGTAGGGTCAGTATTGCCTCACGTGTTCCGATATTTCTACGGATCCAAACTGATCTTCCGCGAGGTGGGCTTCTACTAGTTTTTACATTCGTCTGTAAAGAATTCGGGTTAGTATTTTGCAGCCGTGACTTATTAAACTGATAGTTCGGTAATTTTGACATCGGTCAACACCTGCTTTCTTTGGGATTGGAATTATTATATTCTTCTTAAAGTCTGAGGAATTTCGCCTGTCTCATACATCTTGCTCACCAGATGGTAGAGTTTTGTCAGGTCTGGCTCTCCCAAGGCTGTCAGTAGTTCTAATGGAATGTTGTCTACTCCCGGGGCCTTGTTTCGACTCAGGTCTTTCAGTGCTCTGTCAAACTCTTCACGCAATATCGGATCTCCCATTCCATCTTCATCTACATCCTCTTCCATTTCCATAATATTGCCTTTAAGTACATCGCCCTTGTATAGGCCCTCTATATACTCCGTCCACCTTTCTGCTTTCTCTTCTTTGCTTAGTACTGGGTTTCCATCAGAGCTCTTGATATTTATGCAAGTGGCTCTCTTTTCTGCAAAGATTTCTTTAATTTTCCTGTAGGCAGTATCTATCTTACCCCTAGTGAGATAAGCCTCTATATGCACACATTTGTACTCTAGCCATCCCTGCTTAGCCATTTTGCACTTCCTGTCGATCTCATTTTTGAGACGTTTGTATTCCTTTTTGCCTGCTTCATTCACTGCATTTTTATATTTTCTCCTTTCATCAATTAAATTTAATATTTCTTATGTTACCCAAGGATTTCTACTAGCCCTCGTCTTTATACCAACATGATCCTCCGCTGCCTTCACTACTTCATCCCTCAAAGCTGCCCATTCTTCTTCTACTGTATTTCTTTCCCCCATTCTTGTCAATTGTTCCCTTATGCTCTCCCTGAAACTCTGCAACGACCTCTTGTTTAGTCAGTTTACCCAGGTCCCATCTCCTCAAACTACCACCTTTCTGTAGTTTCTTCAGTTTTAATCTACAGTTCATAACCAATAGATTGTGGCCAGAGTCCACATCTGCCCCTGGAAATGTCTTACAATTTAAAACCTGGTTCCTAAATCTCTGTCTTACCATTATATAATCTATCTGATACCTTTTAGTGTCTCCAGGTTTCTTCCTTGTATACAACCTTCTTTTACGATTCTTGAACCAAGTGTTTGCTATGATTAAGTTGTGCTCTTTGCAAAATTCTACCAGGTGGCTTCCTCTTTCATTTCTTAGCCCCAATCCATACTCACCTACTACGTTTCCTTCTCTCCATTTTCCTACTGACGAATTCCAGTCACCCATGACTCTTACATTTTCGTCTCCCTTCACTATCTGAATTATTTCTTTTATCTCGTCATACATTTCCTCAATTTCCTCGTCATCTGCAGAGCTAGTTGGCATATAAACTTGTACTACTGTGGTAGGGGTGGGCTTCGTATCTATCTTGGCCACAATAATGCGTTCATTATGCGGTTTGTAGTAACTTACCCGCACTCCAATTTTTTTATTCATTATTAAACCAGCTCCTGCATTACCCCTATTTGATTTTGTATTTATAACCCGGTATTCACCTGACGAAAAGTCTTGTTCCTCCTGCCACCGACCTTCACTAATTCCCACTATATCTAACTTTAACCTATCCATTTCCCTTTTTAAATTTTCTAACCTACCTGCCCGATTAAGGGATCTGACATTCCACGCTCCGATCCGTAGAACGCTAGTTTTCTTTCTACTGATAACAACATCCTCTGGAGTAGTCCCCGCCGGGAGATCCGAATGGGGGACTATTTTACCTCCGGAATATTTTACCCAAGAGGATGCCATCATCATATAACCATACAGTAAAGCTGCATACCGTCGGGAAAAATTACGGCTGTGGTTTCCCCTTGCTTTCAGCCGTTCGCAGTACCAGCACAGCAAGGCTGTTTTGGTTAGTGTTACAAGGCCAGATCAGTCAATCATCCGGACTGTTGCCCCTGCAACTACTGAAAAGGCTGCTGCTCCTCTTTAGGAACCACACGATTGTCTGGCCTCGCAACAGATACCCCTCCGTTGTGGTAGCTTACGGTACGGCTATCTGTATCGCTGAGGCACGCAAGCCTCCCCACCAACGGCATGGTCCATGGTTCTGGGGGGGGGGGGGGGGGGGGGGATGGGGAGGGGGGTTGGGGGAAGTATGAACTATAACGTTGAAATTTGTAGTGGTGTTTAACTAAGTTCACTGACGATATGATAGAAACTCCAGCATCAACCATGCTATAGTTATGCTGACCCAATTCATTTTCGCCTTTGTTCCTTTAAACAAACTTCTTCAAATATTTCTCCATTTATTAGCATAATGCAGTTTATTATAAAAGTCATAACACGTTGTGCACATGCATAATGTTACAACGTAATGCTGATGCTACTTGATCTTACATCTATGAAGAATTTCCGTAGTAATGAGTTAAATCGCCCGGTATAGGACTTTCCCACGACAGACATAAACACCGGGCACGTTTGAGGCGACTACGATACGTACGCTACCGTTCCAAGCCGATGTAACTCCTCGAACTTTAACTCGTGAATGATTTACTACCGGAAGGCGGAACACTGACGTGACGTAACTACTGAACATGCCGCTTTGCCACAGTACAACTAGCAGACTTAAGGTCAAAAGTAGCACTCGGAATAACAATGACCCAAAATAGACACAATACACGGGTAGTCAGAAACCTATTGGAATCCACACTAACACATACGCATACACAAAGAACAACATAGAAAGACACATCGAAGCATGTATATGCACTTACACCACGCTATACCTCCGCAACGAAAGAAGTGTACATTTTCTTGCAGTATTATAGGAAAAAGCAAATATTAGATGAAAAGGAAAATATTTAGTAAAGCTATGTGTGCACTTATGTGTACTAACTCGAAACATTAATGCTTCTTTAGGGGCAAGGTACTGAATATGTAAAGCCACTAATAGGTTCGTCAATACGGTTGGCTTTCTAATTGACATTAACAATTTTAGATTTCTACATTTCACAGAATACTAAACTCACTCAATTACAGTTTCTCAGGTTTCCAACAGTCTTTGGCATTGTGTGAAGTTGAACAGCACTGTTTTATTTACAATCATGTTGTCACACCGTGGTCTAATTCGCCTCACTGGGAACTAGTGCATTAATCATTTTCTTGGGTAGAACTTATCTAGGAAACGTAATTACTGGAAGACTGTTTGACAGAAGCTGTAAAATTTTTCACCCTCAGTCCTGTATGTTATAGACAGCTCTCAGAATAATCGGAATTAAATTAGTGTTAATTATGAAGAACACACATAGAATATTTGCCGCATTTAACTGTTTATTATACATTCGTAAATTTGTCTGTGGTCATTACGAACTTCTCTAGAAAACTTTTTACTTACTTGGATGGATTGTAAGGCAACTGTCGTCGACAGTGGTACCTACATCTACATCTATAAATCCAGAAAACTACAGTGATGTGTGTAACTAAGGATACTGCCCTTAGTATTTATGACCTATTAATGCGAGGCGGGTGATTGCTTAGCTGCCAATGAGTAAATGCAAATGTAAGTAGCTTAATCTTGTCTTAGTGGTCCCTATGATAATTGTACTTAGAGGTCGGCAGTATTCATGTATTCCCAGATTCCTCATTTATTACTGTTAGCAAGCTTTCAGGCATTAATTGGCATCTTGTCTTAAAGCCAGGTCAGCATTTTCAGAATTTTTGCGCTTCTTTCTAGTAGATTAAGCAAGCTTGTCATCATTCGTCTGTCCAAAATCGCCTGTTCATCTCGTTTGGTACGCGTCCCACACACTTGCAGTGTTATGGGGTGGGTCGCAGATGAGTTTTGCAAGCGATCTCCTTCGTAGACTGGCTGCATTTTCTCTGTATCTTGCCACTTAAAGGAAGTCTCCCACTAGCTTTTCCTGCTACTGAGCCCATCCGATAATTCCACTCTGAATGCCCTCATTGCAGACGGCTATGACATAACCGTCTTTACAGAGGAAAATAACATTTGACATATACGTAAATGTATAATGTATACTGTACAACGCAATTTCATTTGTATCTAATTTTAATTATCGGATTTGCGCAGGTTATAGTTGCATTGCCAATAAAACGCACATACGCCCAGCCCAGCGCCGAAGTTTTCAGGTTATACATAGTAGCTTACCAGACCTGACCTGCGAAGACGGTTATAATATTATTCGTCAAAAGTGTCTCTAATCATTCTAAAGGCTTCTTATACATTTAAGTAACAACACAAGTTACTGAAGTTCATTTATTTGGGCCGATTAGCCGACTTATCACTCAGTTATTCGAGTGTTACATTTCCTTTCTGTGTTTTTAATATATTAAATTCCTACTCGAGGAGTCAGACGCAATTATTCGCGACCCGCCCCGTTGCGTAGCCGAGCTCTCATCAGTTATATAGCATACAAATGGCAGAGGGTCGCAAAAGGGAGGTGAAATCTAACTCTAGCGTTAATTTTACAACGAAATGGAACCTCCGATAAATCTTGGTCAGAACCGGTGGTTTACGTATGCACTACCATAAGTTCCAAAACGCCGGGTTTGTTCTGTGGCTCATACCTCGTGTTCTGATGGTGATTGAAAGGTAGAGTGAAGTGTTTTCGATAGCCCTTGGTTAGGGACCATTTGTACACTTGGCTTAATGTCACTGACCTTCTGCTAGGCGAATGGAGCAAATCGATTGGTTCTTTTTACATTTGATGTGGTGTACAGTGAGCGTTAAGCGGCTGATGGTGGTGCCTTCAGCTCATGGGTGGTTTCCTCGAAAATAGCAAAAACGTGATTTTTACTGTTTTTATTACCAAAATAGAGCCGCTGATTCCAAGTCGGCTGTGCAGAGGAAATGGTTGATATTTTTTTCTGTATATTCCTAAGATATCGATCTTGAACAGCCTTGAAAGTTTTCTAGACATCTTTATCCGTTTGCGAGTTGTAGACGTTCAAAATTAACTTACATGTATACGTTGAATAATCACGTAAAATCCGGTATAAGGCAAAAAATAATATATGAAGTGACGTAGCAGAATAAATATGCATCAAAGCGTCTCCGTTATCACAATGGTGCTGGGAACCTCATGTACGTAGTACTGAAGTACACTCAAAATTTTTGTGCACGTGGAGTTAGTTTCAATTTCACTTATATAAGCTATGAAAATTTTACTGACCCATGAAGTTCTTTTTATATAGGGTGACAATTGTTGAACTACATGAAATAAAATCACCATAACTTATGAATTATTTGCTTTCAAACTGCACGATTTGCCACGGAACATGACGGGAATTAATATGCGCATGTATGGTTTGGTTTAGCGACGAAGCCTTCTTTCATTTGGATGAGTTCGTCAGTCAGCAAAATTCGCGCATTTGGAGGACTGAGTATCGTCGTTTCGATATCGAGAAGTTTCTCATCCTCAACGGGTGTGGTATGCAATTTCCGGTCACGGAATAATCGTTGCGATATTCCTTGATGGCACGGTATGTAAAGGTTTTCGAAGATGACTTCACCCCCATTATCCAGAGTGATCCTGATTGCGACAAGATGTGGTTCATGCATAACGGAGCTTGACCCTGTCGAAGCAGAAGAGCGTTTGATGTCCTAGGGATCGCGTTCTCGCTCTGGGGTACCCAGAGGTCATTGGCATGGGCCTCGATTGGCCACCATATTCTCCGGATCTGAATACATGTGGCTCCTTTCTGTGCGGATATATTAAAGACAAGGTTTACAGATGTAACCTCAAAACCATTGCTGAGGTGAAAATAGCCATTCAGAAGGCCATCGACATCACTGATGTCTGCGGGTCACGCAGAATTTCGTTATTCGTCTGCGTCACAACATCACTAGTGGTGGTAGACAAACCGAACATGTCATAACCTAAATCCGAATATTGTAGTGACGTTTGAATGTTGAATAAAGTGTGTGCATACTGTACGTTTTTTCATATAGTTCAATACTTCTCCTCTGCATGAGTGACAGGACCTGTTGTTACCAGGAAAAGGAGGGAACCAGTGGAAGATTGTTCCTATAGAAGCAGAAAAAAAGAACTAAACATACTCGTGCTTAAAATAGTCTGACTGCTTTATTCTACACACCATCACACCCTTAACATTTTTCCCAAAAGTTGTGGAGTCCGAATAAATTCGCGTTTTTCCATGCTGAGAGAAAAGGAGACATTAGGACAGAACGAAGGAGACTATGTCTGTGTTATAGATGACAGATAGACTGAGTCAGTGAGTGAATGAGTGAGTGACAGTAGGCATGTGGGAGGGGATACGTATGAGCGACTTGCAGCGATGGACTGGTAGGTGTGAACGAGTTAGTTAGGGGAGCTTGTAGGAATGAAAAGTGGTTTTCGTTCCGTAAATTTCAGCAGGTTCCTTTTTACTCCATACAGTATAATTTATTTACTTACTTAAATGGGTTGTGATATGCCAAGCTCTGTAATGAGACATCAAACATTGCGTGCAAACAAATATTAAAAGACGCAGTATCAGCTTTTGAGGGGAAACGGAAGTGAATGACAGTTATCTGGGGAAAGAGTACTAGCCTTACCTCGTCGGTTCGTGTAGTGCATGCTGTTACGACGGTAATGGTTGGGTGTAGCCAGTGTGTGAAGACGTGCGTCAATAGACACGAATGGATGCAGTAACAAAACGAGTTGAGCGTCATCGTTTTCTCCCTAATGGCCCATACCACGCCATCCACATGTCGCTCTGTGCTGAAGTACTGCAGCGCGTGAACAGTTTGATACTATCTATTGTGTACTAGACTGATCGTATATCGAGAGCTCTTGATTTCCACGCCATGGCGAACCGAATATGATTTCGTCATAGAGGCATCATTCTGTAATCGTTAACATTTGAGAGTTACTGCACACTTAATACGTTGCATAAAGTTAATCGTTATCACAAGTGGCCCTCGTGGTGTTACAGTTTTCACAGACGGTCATGTCGATGTGTTGGTGTTATTTTAAATCAAATCCATTGACTTCTTCAGTCGCTTATGGCAGACTAATACGTAAGTTTTTGAAGCGTGGTGTATAAGACTCAAGTACATTTCAAACATTTTCTCGGAATGTGGCTATAAGGCACATCTTCACGAGCACCATTTTCGTTATAGCTTTCTGCAGTAATGTGGTCGCACGTTTTGTTCGTAAAGCCACAAATAGCGAAAGAATCGCCTTAAACATTTTGGAGTTACGTGCTTGTTGGTCTTGATCTATAGTAAGTTGTTGTACACTATACTGCGTTATATCGTTCCTTATTGCTTCTGGCAAGTATCGCTGAAGTGTGTCCCAGTATTCATAAATTTTCCTCTACTCTTTACCACATTGCAAGCAGAAGGAATTAGCCTACATTTCCGTGCAACTCAAAAGACATACAACTTATTTTTAAAGATTGATGTTATATATCTGTTTGGTCTTCTCTGATTTATAATATCACTTTTCATATTTTAGTTTAGTTAATTGCTTTATAGATGGCGAGGTCAAACGACACGGAACTCGGAAACGGCTAATATTGATTTCATCATACTTCGTTGCCTGCAAACGACACAGGAGGTGATTATGAGGCCAAAACGTGTGAGGCACCACGCGCACTTACGTAAGGACGAGGCCATCGTCTGTATGTTGGTCAGTTTTCCGTTGACAATGAGAGAACTCCACCTAATTTAACCAAGTGACGAGGCTATAAGTCCTATTTAAAGTTCCTACTCTACGAGCTCCATTGTGCCTATTTCAAACTTCCACGGTGTACCATCTCGCTTTAATAAAGCTATAAAATACAAAATTACTACTATTCCCCCGACATGAACATTAAGCTCTCGTTGATAATGAATAGTGAATATAAAATATGCGTGTCAAAATGTCAAATAACGGCATGTGCTCTGTGCAAATTTGATGACGCTATTCAGATACTGCAAAGAATTTCATATGTGATATTCTCATGAAATATTAAACGCAGATTGACAAGCCTTTTTATCAGACTAATAGAGCAAATAATGATACGCGACACCAAATAGCAGTATGCCATTAGTCTGAATTAGACTCATAAAAGCATTAAAAGTTTCAAGCGGAAATCATATTTCTACGTACAAACAATAAACCACAATGTCAGAAGGGTTTAGTGCGATTTATTGCAGTCAGAATACAGTGGCTTTTTCAGTTCAAATGGTCGCTCATGAAGCCTTTGTTGATGAACAAATTAAAACTTTTTTCCGCTCTTGGGCTCGAGTGCAAACATTTGTCGCTCACGGAACGATCTAAAACAAGCATTAGCTGGTATCTTCCTCCTGCAGTTTATAGCCCCATTTGAGCATTTCTATTGAGCTGTTAGACAAGCACGTCTGATGAGAATGGAAAAAATTACATAGAACGCTGATTGCTTGAGGTAGATGGGTACATTTACAGTCTGAAATTTCAATGTAGTAGTAGCTACCTATGCTGTACAACCTGAATCATCAGTATTGCGAACCAGACACGAATTCGAAACCAAACCATCGCCTTTGGCGGCTATTGGATGTGAAGACGAAATTACTCGACTGATTAAACATTTCCGTACCCCATCGACGATGATCAGAACCGCAGTATGATGACTATTATCGGCAAAACGTTAACACTGTCCACCAAATATTTTCCTGCTCATAAAATCATTCAGTGTAAACGTTTATAGGCGCTATGTATACTCTCATAAACTATTACAAATCTGCACGAGTACCTTGAAACAATGAAAAGAGACAGCGGAATGCTTGTATTTGAATGAGAAAATGTGACGTTATCCTATAAAATGGATTCAAGACTTACTAATCTTATTTTCAGGAATTTCTGCAACAGAAGTATACCCAACAAGCTGAACTAAAGGTCATTCTATGATTATGGGAGATGATAAATCCGTAAGGTCATAATAATAATTTTTGAGTCTTCAGACCACATTAAGATTTCGACAGAATGTGACGACCATCAAGGCCGATGGACGCAAGATGTGCGGCATAACTGATATGAGATATCTCGTGAGTTTCTTCGTACCTCTGTCACGCCTATAGCAGGTTTTGCTGAAAATTTCAAGAAGGAAAATGAATACGTAATTGGAAATTACGTATGCTGTCAGACTTCTTAAGCCCTCTGCCACAGGGTCAATAAAGAAACTGTACACGTTAGACTATCAGAAAACAGCTTTAATGAAGCCCAGTACGTAATTGGACTCAGACATCACATGGTGAACCTGTGTGCACAGGTAAAACATTTATTTACGTCTGCATCCCCACGTGAATGCGGAGAGGTGAAATGTATTTTTACCTCGTGGATTTCAGAAAAAAATTAGTTCGGCATCCACTGTCAACACGGCATAGACACCAAATTACATCAATCTGTAATCCACTAAACAACTAACTCATCGCCACATCGTAACAAAAGTTCACTTTGTCCGTCAGTCAATCAGGAATTGACCGCATTACGGCCTTGTCTAAGTTAATGTATATTAGAGACTAATTAATTTGTATTTGTTTATAACTACTTATTTATTCATCATGATTCAATGCTTTCCTACGTACTTTGTGCTGTATATTTTTAGATAAGATTGTTTTGAAACTTGGTACACACGTATAGAACTGAAAGACGCTCTTCATTCATAATTTCTAAAGAACAAATTATATTTTTATGATCTCATTGTCTAATGTGGGTGACGAATTCTGCAGTGTGCAATTATCAGTAATTGCTTTTCCCAAGAAATCTCTGCTATGTATCTAAGAGTTACTGTTTTACCCCTTAGAGCTACCCTCCAACCATTATAAAAAGAACTAATAATTACAAAACTTGTGACGGAAAGAGAAATCGTGCAAAGGAACGGAACACGAAATTTATAATAAAGATTTGTAACTACACTGCGCAACAAAATTGAAGGATCGCTTTTTCCAAACCTCGTACGTGTCACCCATTCCCACGTATAAGGCTGAAATTTGCCTCAAAGGTGCCTACAAACTTCCTCTTTAAAGCTGTAAGAGCTGAGATCAACAGTCCCCTAGAACTTAGAACTTACCTAAACCTAACCAACCTGAGGACATCACACAATCATGCCCGAGGCAGGATTCGAACCTGCGACCGTAGCGGTCTTGCAGTTCCAGACTGTAGCGCCTAGAGCCGCACGGCCACATCGGCCGGCAGCTTGAAAAGGCCTCAGGTGGTGGCACAAAGGGCGTCAGTTAAACCAACCCTCCCTTTTGGACTTTGATGTCGTAAATGACAGTCTGCAGTGTGATTAGCGATTGGCAGACGTTCTTGGCAACGTACATTACAGCCGCCACCCCATGGCGTTTCAAGCCTACTCTAGAGACAACATAAACCCCACGAATATAATCTGACTCCTTGGTAGCATACGAGATCGAAGTGTTCGTTCTGGCATACAGGGTGGAATCATTGAGGACCGTTCAAAACGGCCATTCGACGAAATCTGAACGTAATCCGAAGCAGCAAAGTGGTTTTATAATTTTCCAGCGCTTCTACTTCACGCCTTCCTTTGGCGCGATCTTGGGGGTTTTTACATTAATATAGGCATGAAGCAAGCGGCAAACGGTCCCTCTAATCCCACCAGTTCAGCCACTTACCTAGGTTGTGCATTCTAAAAATGAACCTGTTGCAAACTTCGACACCTAGTTAGTCTCACAGCTGCTCCAGCGCCTGTAGTTATGCAAAGATAAGAAGGGTCGATGGGGTTGTCTAACGCTTAGATGTTAGAGCAGCAATAAGGCTGAATCGGTGTCGAGGTTTCTGAGAGATGTATTTTGAACTTACCCAGCAACTGTCCACCGAGCATGTAGCCGAACTGAATATCGTAAAGGGAACCCTTTGTCGTTTTACACATGCATATGTTAATGTACCAATCCCCCCTCCACCATCCCCCCCCCCCGCGACTATCACCCAAGTCAAGAGGCAGAAATGCAGAAAAAGCATAAAACTGCTTTGCTGCTTCGGATCACGTTCAAATTTCGTTAAATGGTTCTGTACGGTCTCTAGGGTGTCCACCCTGTACACCAGAGCAAAAATTGCTGTCGCGTTATATTCCAAAGCGGTCACACCACGTTCGTCGGGGCTGCATCCACAAAATACATTACAGTGGGGTTGAAACGCCCAGGGGTGACAGCAGAGTGGACCATTGTAAAGAACGTCGCGCTGTTGTTTGCCGCGCTGCAGTCGTTTTTGACAGTGAAATGTGTGGGAACCAGAGCATCAAGGGCAATGATGGTTTCACAAACACGGTTTGTGACACCCGTTTTCGTGTCGATTCTGAGCTGCCGTGTGTCTACAATGTTTCCCTCGGCCATCCATATGAAACACCGCCGCACAGCCGATTTCAACCCCGTGAACTGTGACTTCCGATGCAAAGGGGAGGGGGGGGGGGGTAGGACAACCTTCCCATCATGAGACTCGTTCACGGTGGATTTGGGCACATTTTGTTATAATTTGGTGCCAGTGTGACATCATTAAACCATCTTAAAACTCACATGAACTTCTGAGCTGTAGCCTTCTTTTCGAACGTGTCGACGCATTGCTGCTTGGAGCGCCATTGCGCCCGAGGGTGACGTCGAAATGGAGGACAATTACGGTGTTTACAAAGGGTGTCCTTTAATTTTGTTGTTGTGTCTACTGTTACAATATATTGAGAAGGAACAGTTACTCAGCTAACGAGTGTGGCTAGCGTACTTGATGTGCAGCTTCCTTTTCGCAAGTGTTGCAATGGTTGCAGTGGATCGAGAACAATTCGATTGTGTACCACAGTATTTCCAGTTTTGTCATCCGTGCGGTAGGTCAGGAGATGGAAATTAAATCTGTCTTCCACTCTGTGTTTCTGGTCCGAAGACGTCATGACGTGGCACCCGAATGCAGCTTGATAGTATGATTCCATTTGTTCTTATTGTGTTGTGTAGCGATTCCCAACTCCACGTCACGTCATATCCCTCTGCCCCGGAACACGCATTAGCTGATCAGTAGTCTCCCTTCTGTGTCCTGTGATAAACCTGCAGCTACTACGCTCATCAGGCACGCTCATACGGCAGTCTCCTCGTAGACAGAAGTAGTGCGAAGCTGCTCTTTCCTTTCCATCATTAATGTTTCACACATGTACTTATTACTGTTTTTACCAAGTGAACATGCGATGAAATGATTTTGTTCCCCATTCTGGTGCTCTGTGGTGTTTACAGGAGAACACGTCACGTTACTTGAGAAAAACTTCGTTACGCACTCATAGGATGTTTACACGTCGTCCTCCTGTTCACTTCTTCCATATGGTGGTGTTTTAGACTATCCTTGAAACTACGGCCTGTCTCTGTCCTCATATGGGGCCAGTAAGGTATGAATAAACGTCTCAGCACGTGCCTTCTCTTTATTTCCTTCGCCCCTTGAACTCTTGGTGAAGATCCCATACTCTGGGGTAGTATTCTCAAGTTAAATACGATAAATACAGTATATACACAGTATTTTCTCAGAATCCGTCCAACATATCTAAGATTGGGACTCATCTTCGTCCTCATTGTTTTTACATACACTTTCCATTTATGATTTATTAATGGTATCATGCATCAAGTTCAAGTAATATGATAGTCACAGACGTTACCATTGATGCTGTTATCTGATACTATCGACAACCCCCCCCCCCCCCACCCATACTTGCAGCGACAGTCTTACATTTAGCTACATTCCGTACTCCAAGCATTAGTTCCATCTAATACGTTTCGAGTTACCTCTCCTTCTCAGTCACCAAGAACAACTATTTCTTTGGACAACATCAGTGAATAAACTTAGAAAATGAAAAGTATAAAAGCGACCAAGTCTATAGTACCATTCCTAACCTTCAAGAAGGTATCAGTCACTAATGATACCAGAAACTGCGCGAATTAAGAAGTGTGCTGCTAAGTTAGACTGGTCGGAATAGTCATTACGAACGTGTAACCGAGATACGCGGAAAACTATAAAATTTTTGGAGAAAAATGTTATTCTGCGGGACGGACAGAGTACTGCGACGTCAACTAAATTCAGGACACGGTATGGGAATAATAACTGTTCTGAAGGCACGAAGCTGACAACAGGGACGCCTCCAAAACGCCCCACACGTTACGTCATCATAGGGAAAGGCGATCGTAACGACCAATCGACGCATCAGTGCGCCAATCGATAGCGCAGTCCTTCGCCGCCAGACAACCAAACAAAACAGTAACCGGGGTGTTATCTATACGTACCGCAAAACTTACCACCTATGTTCAAGCTGTCGAGCACAATCAGATGGCGGCCGTGCTGCAGGAGCCCCCACTATTCACTGAACAGCTGTTATCAGCCCACTACACTTCCGCCGAGGTCCGGAGTTCGGGTCGCCGTGCCGTATTAGTCGTCACACACCACCAGCTGTGCCAAACACAGCCGCCCCCACCTGCAGTACTACAGCTGGCCACTGCCGGTACCCCGTACCACTGCGTAGTCAGTGTGCAGAGGCTTCAGAAGCGCCGCCGCCGCACCACCAGACGTGGACCCGCAAGTGTATCTGCTCCAGGTTGTCGGCACAATAAAGAGAATTCATAAACTCCTTCTGTCTTACTGCAGCCAGAGTTACCTCCAACGAATTGCTGTACCTCTTCACTAGCCCATCGAAACACCGCAGTATCACGTGGGAGACATGAACGCTACCATGATGAGATCGAAGAACAGCTTGTAGTGTAACGACGTAAGTATTGTACAAATGACTTTCTTTTGACATATGACCATGTGCAGATTTCGTCACATACGTCAGTTACAACACACTTCAAAATTATTTAAATTCTTTTTAAAGTTGTCTCTGAATGGTTCTTGAACGAAACTGTAATTAAAACATCATCATTTGAGTCGAATGCGAAGAATTACTTCACTCAATCCAATTGGTTTGCGTAAACTTTTTTCAATTTAGATGTCGTTTGTTTCCTCTCAGAAATTATCTTAATGCAAGTTATCTGCTTTAATAAATATTAAAACCACATTGAATAAACTTTTAAGACTCAAACTCGCGATGAACGTTGTCAAAAATTAATAATCTTGTCAAATAAATCAGTAATACTTCTTCCTTAATATAATTCTTCATAAATAAATTCTTGGAACACGTATTTAAACTTTCGTAGTATACACTAGTTTATTATCTTCATGTATACTACATATAGACGTGAACATGAGCCTTGACAGGATAGGACTGAACATTTACAACTTTCTATGACGTAATTGTTGTAGAAACATTCCAAATTCTTATTTTTTCAGTTTTTAGAAATACGACGCAACAACTCGGTTTCAGGATCTTCTGTTGCTCTTTGGCTGTCGACCCGCGACGTATAGTGGCCAGCAATGTTGTCTCTGGTCCCGGCAGTGAAGATGCTGTCTCCGTTCGTTGCGCCGCCGTCTCCGTACATGAAACATAAAAATAAATACAAAACTTCAGATAATTCACAAACATTACAAATATTAAAAAATACATAAACACTAAATGAAACTTATATTCACCTGCAAACTGGGCTGACTCTGGTGGGTGGGTGACGCTTCAATTTCGCATCCCACTACAAGCTCCTCCACCACACTACCACAGAGGTCACCACGCCTTTAGGTTGCTACAGTTAAAGCGATCTCGTGAGATTTACAGAACAGGTGTTTGAGAATGAACGTGTGACAGATATGTTTCCGCCATCCTTTTAATCGCGAAGTAACCGCGAGATTTATATAAGATACATTAGGTAGCACATATAGACAATCATTTTTATAATGTAAAGAAAGCTTCTGATATGATGGTTTTTTATCTTGCCTGAGTATATATGAACTGCATTGCTGGTTTCAGCAAGACTAAGCAACCATCCCAGACACTTGCAGCACTTCTTTATGTGCCACACGTGTTAGACTGTCTTGCCATGAAGACACAACTACGTTTTTTAATGTTCTGCTCTCCTTCTATTCTGATTTCGTTATGATGCTACGAATACGAACGTGATGTCTATCGCGCGGCATGATTTCATTAACTGTACTCTTTGAATCTGAAGATGGCAGCGTAGTCCTGTCGAAACTGCCAGTCCATTGTAGATACACCCGGTCAAGGCAATGAAAAACTTCATACAAGACTCTTTCTTTGCATTGAATTAACTGAACACTCCCCAGACGAGAATGTCAGCTATCTATAATAATTTTTCCGTTATTCAGTATCTTAATGGAGTAGGACAGACATTGGCTGATGCACGTACGAAGTATGCAGCACACAGCACTGTAGCCGGCCGTTGTGGCCGAGCGGTTTTAGGCGCTTCAGTCCGGAACCGCGCGACTGCTGCGGTCGCAGGTTCGAATCCGGCCTCGGGCATGAATGTGTGTGAAGTCCCTAGGTTAGTTAGGTTTAAGTAGATCCAAGTTCCTGGGGACTGATGACCTCTGATGTTAAGTCACATAGTGCTCAGAGCCTTTTGAACCATTTGAACACAGCACTGTACATGTGTCAGAGAAGAGAATGTATGGATGTAGATGTTCTGTTGACTCTGTATGATGTATCTTCAGGAAAGTCACAACGGTAAGGGTGGAACAACATGAGTATCACTTTAGCAAATGTTTAATATTTGCCATGCAGTTTAATGTATTATCAGCCAGATATATTTTTACACGTACATGTTTCAAGAGATCTTTAGAATTATCGCGACCAACACATTTTTCTGTGCTAATTTCCGCCTAAGCAGGAGGAGGGACGACCGCCAACTTATTACTGGTAGCTGACTGTACAGCGTTTCCGATTGTCTTGTATATTGCTGTAATACCGAGTATCAGAGATGTGCCTACCCCGCGTATCTCTGCATCAGCCATTACGCAGTGACAGCTGCGTCCGATATGCGGAACACCATTGCGCAAAATATGTAACTCTGCTTCATTTCGCTATCGCTATCCAGAGATAACCCTAGCGATATTTACAGAGTCACTGCAATATTGAATCGCAAACAATTCACGTGATAGGTACACGGGAAACAACTAGTTATGTTCTGAGCTATAAGACGTCGTGTACATTTTTTCAGTTAACGCATATATATTTTGAAACTATGCGCACGTTGTATACACCATATCAAAATTCTAAAATCTTGCAGATGACGACGTAAATGCAGAGTAATTAATTAATTTCGTCTTAGGATGTTTGTTGTGGCTGTATGTAATAATTTTGTTTAAAGAAATCTGCGAATCACGACCATAAAACGTATTTTTGTCACTGCATTGCATAAGAAATATTTTCGCTCATATAACTATTTCGATGGTGTAACGAGAAATTATGGAAAACGAAAAACAATGTATAATAGATCAAAGCTATATTTTATGCTTGTGTGAGGTGAATGATTCACCACAGGGAATATGAACTAAATTGGAAATTACATCCACTAAAGTTTTGCTGTATGTTGTTCTCACAACATGTGCATTTAAACGTGTCGAGAGCTGTCACCGGCATTTACTGCTGTAGTTGCTTTAATCGCAGATTATTTGCCTCCGTTTGGAAATTTGGATACGCTGGTAAGAGAATTTGGCGCACAATTGTTTATCGACTCATCGAGTTCAGGACCAACTTGAATTGTTTTTATTCAACATACGTTCACTAAAATTAGTCATTCCGTAAGACCTTGAAAGTCTGTAGCAAGTAATTCCAGTGGCAACTAGAGCGCGCAACGAGTGACTTGTTGGGCAACGGCCTATGTTAAGGGGACCACACCGTAGTTCAGGTCGAAAAAAATCGGCTATCGATTTCATCATATTTCGATAAATTAGGGATTTATTTAAGTACTCTGAAAAGGATTTTGCTGAAAAAATTTCTTTCGAGCATTTGAAGAGCATTTTCCTATCACGTTTGTTTATGTGCCACGCCCACTTTTCTGTCACCCACTTTTTTGCATGTATTTTACATCTTTATCTCCCGTACATTGCACGTTTGGGATTTTACTCCCGAGTGTGTTGGCTATCCTTGGAATGCAACGGTCGGTATTCTTTTGTTTCTGCTGTTTGCAAACAACACGTTTTCAAACATGCGGTTAGTTTTGTTGAAGTCTGATTGCGAGTAGTTGTTATAGAAAACTTGCAGGTATACTATGGCCAGGCAATTAGGAGAAATAAAGAACATCTGGAGGCAATGAATAGAGATGTTTGGGCCATATTCTTTCATAAGTCCTCTACTGGAGATAAGCAATGTCATGGATTGTGTCCATCAGGAGAAAATTCGTGGTGCAAATACAGTAGGGCTCAGGCAAATGGAGAATCTTATTCTCACCAGCATTCTCTTTCTGCTGCTGTTATTACAGCAATTAAACCTATTTTCAGAGACGTGGCTCATACTGACCTTCTAAGGAAATGTCTGCATAGGCAGACACAGAAGCCAAATGAAGGTTTCAACAGCATAACTTGGAACCGCCTTCCTAAAACTGTATTTGTAGGCATGCATGCAATGAATCTTGGAGTTCATGATGCTGTTATTACATTCAGTTGTGGTAATATTGAAAAGTGTTGGGTACTGAAAAAGCTGGGAATTAATCCTGGTGAAAATTGATCACATTATGATAAAATGAGTATAGCCGAAGCAGACAGGTCTGCATCTAATATGGCCGAGAAAGCAAGGCAAACATCCAAGAAGATGAAAAAGAAGCTGGAAGACCTGCTGGAGACCAAAAAAGGGCCATCATGTGCAGCAGGACAGTTTTAATTAACTACAAGTAACAAATTTCAAAAGATTTTCCTTAAAGTCAGTTTCCCGCAAACTAAAATTTTCAGTACATATGGCCGTTTATATCAGAAACTATCATAGATAAATGAATGAAATTTTCCTAGACTCTTCATAAGATTAGAAGTCACTTCTGGTACTACATTCATTAATATTCCTCCATTAGGAAGTTCACAAAAAATATTTTCTGCAGAAAAAACAATACTTTTTGCTAGTAAATTTAAAAAAGCATTTCTTAAAAACTATAAAATGGATAATGTAGATATTAGTACAGTTGACTCTGTTAGCACCATGTAACATACAGTAAAAATATAAAGGTCCTGCATCAAACAGTTTATTCAGAAATGGGTCAAATACATGCCTTAATTAACATGGGTTAGATAGGCAGGGTGTGGTCCTCTTAAGTTCTAATACTGTGTGTGGCGTTTCGAAGGCCTAATAACTGGAACCAAATTGCAGTTGTATGATGCATGTTCTAAGTCTCCAATGAAGCTTCTACGTTCGAGGTGGTGTTTCAAACTTTGCATTTCAATGAAAATGAATCCCTCCCGCTTTCTAGTCGCTCCTCTTCACACCCATGAGGTGCTACATGAACAGGAGAATGCGGTTTCTCGTACTGAGCAGACATGATCTCTGACCACGACTTCGTTTCACGGGTGCTATGACAGCAAATGACGCTTGTTCTAAGACGTGGTGAAATAACATATAAGATTACATGTTCTACCAGGCCATGCATGCTCTCCTTGAGGCGGTTCTGCTGGCAGTATACACATTCCCTGCATCTCTGATTTGCGTCAGTAGGTTCTACCAATTCACCTACGCTGCACACAACTCGCACATGTCATGTAATGCCTTTCTGAAGTAACTATAATGACACACAAGTAAAGTGGCTATGGAACAATCGTTTTCTACGATGTTTCTTATGCGATCAGTGTGACCCGTGGAAACTGTAGGAATGGTAGGGATACATTTTGGAAGTTCCATCTAAACAATCGTGAAAACACTACTCTCCTGAATGTGATGTAGTGCATTGCACAACATTTTCTCAATACTATATCTTGGCGGCTTATCGCCTAGGGAACAAATAAATAAAAGACTAGCATTTTAAATGGTGGTTTGAAATATGTTAATCGTCTTCAATGAAGTCCATTTAGTCTAATGTCAAGTATTATTTCCCTTCTATGAATCGCTCATATCTCGGAATTATACACGAGGGCGTGCAAGAAGGTAAGGTGTCTGAATTTTTATGTGAATACTCTTAAAGCTTTTTTAATGAAACAAACGTTGTTAACATTTTTACAACTTTGTCCTACATGTTTGCATATTTACCACCCTTTGCCGCTAGAGAGCTCCGAATTTTAATGTGTAACATTGTGGTGTGTAGCATAACTACGTCGGTGTGTGAGAAACAGCGTGCTGTAACCTAGTTTAGGATTAGAAGGGTTAACCCACACATAGAGCGCCCTCTGCTTCAGCATGACAATGCCAGACCACACACAAAAACTGCGACATATCACACAACCCGATGTCTTTCTTTCGCTGCCATCTACCATCCTCCAGGCAGTCCCAACTTCGAGCCATCCAATTTTCATCTGCATCCAAAACTTAAAGACCACCTTCTATGACTTCAATTCCATAGCGGTAAAGCGGTGCTGGCAGAGGTGAGGTTGTGGCTCAGTCAACGAAGTCAAACACTCTACAGTGATGGTATCAACCAACTGGTCTCTTGTTGAGGGAAATGTGTTTGTCGCCAGGTTAGCTATGTTGGGAAGAAACATGTAGATATGTAGCATTAACATGCAGAATTTTAATAACGTATCGTTTATTTTAAAGGCTTTGAGTTTCCACATAAAAATTCCGAGGCATTACTTTTCATCAGGTCCGCATATAATCTATCGAACCAGCCCAACTCCACACAGGTAACAGGAGTTTCTATTACCTTACGACTTGCGGGTGTAGCAGGGATTGAAAGGGGGGGGGGGGGAGCGGAGTATGAAATAATTACGATAGTAAAGGTTGTTGGGTTATATCAAAAAAGTTAATTTATGTTTCCTTTTTAGCGGAGACAAAGAAAGATATTGGTGACGCTACTAATGATTGGTTTTACCATTTATTTGTATTCTAGTTGTTATATTTTTTCTTCAGCAATGATCCGCTATAACTGGTGCAGTAATGAAATATCAACTCTCCTCATTCCATTGGCCCTTGTTCAAATGCGCCCAGTGACTTAAGAAATTACTGTTTCATTTTTTGATTGCTATATGGACAAAGTTTTGGATAACGTTAAATGATTAGAATTTAAACTGATACTGTGAGCGTCGTGCTTATCTCAAACTGACGAGATTCTACCCTTCTTCAAGCAAAATTCTAGTAATGTTTCATAAAGTAATTTGATCTATGACCCACTTTATATTTAAAATATTACCATACGAATCTGTTACGTGAAGAAATTATCTCAGCTTTTGATGCTTCTAGAACGATTATCAGAAATGTGTCAGATGACACGTTCGCTGATACTTGTGTGTCCTTGGCTCAGTTCAATGTAAACACAAAGAATTTAAAAACATAACTGGATCTTTACTTTCTAGTTATCTCTACTGATGGCAGCGTATAAATACAAATCAGAATGCTGAATTTAACTACCACATTTTTTTACACAATTTTCACTGAAATCGCACAATCCACGTGTACTGAATATAAGTATAAACAAAATAGACTAACAGCATATCCATATGTACACGTATTATGTAGCTGGTTTCCACATACTGCTCACACGTAAAATTGCAATCTTCAGCCAACTGTTGAATAAACTGCCATTTCGATTAGCAACTGAAAACAGTGAGTCGAATTACCACTTTCTCTCTCATTCTGTAGCGCCAGAGCCGCTACGGATCACCTGCATGTCGGTTTTTGGTTGGAATTTAGCACGTGAACTATCCATTGGCAAAATATTCCAGAATATTCCACTATTCCGATCGCCCGGAGGAGACTGACAATTGGGAGTGGGGGGGGGGGTGACCATAAGAAAAAGGCTGAATAACCAACAAAAGAATAACGTTCTACAAGAATGTCAGAAACTTGAAAGTGATAGAGAAGCTAGAAAATCTGAAAAGGGAAATGTAAAGGCTCAGTCTAGATATAACGGGGCTTACTGAAGTAAAATGGAAAGAAGATAACGATCAGATGAGTGTAGAATAGCATCAACAACATCAGCAATTGGTATAACGGGCGCAGGATTCGTTATGATTAGGAAGGTAGGGCAGAGAGTGCGTTACAGTGAACAGCTTAGTGATAAGGTTGTTCTTATCAGAATCGACATCGAATCAACACCGACCAAGATATGAATGCCAACGTCGCAAGCTGAAGTTGAAGAGATAGAGAAAGAATATGAAGATATTGAAAGCGGGAAACAGAACATCAATAGAGACGAAAATGTAATAGTCATGAATGACTGGAATGCAGTTGTAGAGGAAAGCGTCGAAGAAGTGGTTACAGGGGATAAGGAATGAAAGACAAGAAAGACTAATTGAATTCTGTAATAAATTACAGCTAGTAATAGCTAATACTCTGTTCAAGAATCACAAGAGAAGGAAATATACTTGGTAAACGCCGGATGATACGGGAAGATTTCATTTATATTACATCATGGTCAGACAGAGATTCCGAAATGAGATAGTGGATTGTAAGGCGTACCCAGGAGATGATGTAGACTCAGATCACAACTCAGTAATGATGAAGAGTTGGCTGAAGTTTAAGAGATTAGTAAGGAACAATTAGTAAGCAAAGAACAATAGGGAAATACTAAGGAACGACGAGACACCCTTGAAGTTCTCTACAGCTATAGATACTGCGATAAGGAATAATTCAGTAGGCTGTAAACTTTAAGAGGAATGGACATCTCTAAATGGGCAGTCACAGAGGTAGGAAAGAAAAACGTGGGTATCAAGAAGGTAACTGCGAAGAAACCATAGGTACCAGAGGAAATACTTCAGCTGATCGATGAACGGAGGAAGTACAAAAACGTTCAGCAAAATTCAGGAATTCAGAAATACAAGTCGTTGAGGAATGAAATAAATAGGAACTGCAGGGAAGCTAAGATGAAATGGCTGCATGATAAATTTGAAGAAACAACTGTCGGTAGGACTGACTCAATATATAGGAAAGTGAAACTGAAGAAAGCAAAGGTGGTAACATTAAGAGAGCAACGGGAATCCCTCTGTTAAATGCAGAGGAGAGAGCGGATAGGTGGAAAGAGTACACTGAAGACGTGCGTTAGGGGTAAGATTTGTCCGATGTCATAGAAAAGGGAACATGAGTCGATTTAGAAGAGATAGGGGAACCAGTATTAGAATCATAATTTAAAAGAATTTTGGAGGACTTAGGATCAAATGAGGCAGAAGGGATAGATAACACTTCATCAGAATTTCTAAAATCATTGGGGGAAGTGGCAACAAAATGACTATCCACGCAAGTTTTTAGAATGTATGAGTCTGGCGATATACGAACTGACTTTTGGAAAATATCATCCACACAATTTCGAAGACCGCAAGAGTCCACAAGTGCGTAAATGATCGCAAGATCACCTTAACAACTCGTACATCCAAGTTTCCATCAAGAATGATATACAGAAGAAAGGAAAAGAAAACTGAGGATCTGTTACATGACGATCAGTTTGGCTTTATGAAAGATAAAAGAGCCAGAAAGGTCCTAGAATGAGATTTTCACTCTGCAGCGGAGTGTGCGCTGATATGAAACTTCCTGGCAGATTAAAACTGTGTGCCCGACCGAGACTCGAACTCGGGACCTGTCTCGGTCGGGCACACAGTTTTAATCTGCCAGGAAGTTTCAGCCAGAAAGGTGATTATGACTTTGCGCTTTATAACGGAAGCAAGACTTAAGAAAAATCAGGACAAGTTCATCGGTTTTGTTGACCTGTAAAATGGTGCAAGATGTTCGAAATTCTGAGAAAATTAGGGGTAAGCTATAAGGAGAGGCGGATAATATACAGCATGTACAGGAGTCAAGGGGGAGTAATGAGAGGGGTTGACTAAGATGGTGCTCGGATTAGACAGGGTACAAGACAGGGACGTAGTCTTTCGCCCCTTATATTCACTCTGTTCATCGAAGAAGCTATGATCGGAATAAAAGAGAGTTTCAGTAGTGGAATTAAAAGACAAGGTGAAAGGATATCAGTGATACGATTCGCTGATGTTACTGTCCTGAGTTATTGTCAAGAAGAAAAACGTGATCTACTGAATGGAATGAACGATCTAATGAGTACAGAAGACGGGCAGAGAGTAAATCGAAGTAAGACGAAAGTAATATGAAGTAGCAGAAATGAGAACAGGGGGAAATTAAACATTAGGAATGGTGGTCACGAAATAGATGAAGTTAAGGAATTGTGCTACAAAGGCATCTAATAAGCAATGATGGGTGCAGTAAGGATGGAATCAAAAGCAGACTAGCACTAGCAAAAAGGGCATTCATGTCCAAGAGAAGTGTACCTGTATCAAAAATAGGTCTTAATTTGTTAAAGAAATTTTTGAGAATGTACATCTGGAGCACTGCATTGAATGGTAGTGAAACATGGATTGTAGGAGAACCGGAACAGAAGAGAATCGAAGCGTTTGAGATGTGGTCCTAGAGACGAATGTTGAAAATTAGGTGGACTGATAGGGCAAAGAAATGAAGAAATTTTCCGTAGAAGCAGCGAGTAAAAGAATGTAACGAAAAACAATGACAGGAAGAAGTGACACAACGACAGGACACATGTTAAGATATCTGGGAATAGCTTCCATGATACTTGGAGGAACTACAATGGGCTAAAGCTGTAGGGGAAGTTGTGCGCAGCATCGGAGAGGAAAGGAATATATGGGAAACACTGCCAAAGAGAAGGGATAGGATGATAGGACATCTGTTTCACACTGAGCTACCAAATACTGATGGGAAGTACCAGTATTGTTTCTAAAAAAAATCAATATTCGCCCTCAAAAGTAGTGCCACCTTGAATACTGAACGGCATAAATTGTCCCAGCTGCACCATCCCGAGTACCATCAACTGCATCTCCCGCAGCACTGTGAAGAAAACTCAACATCTTCTTCTCTCATTACGATATATTCGCGCCTCCGTATTTCGCGTATCAGTAGCAGTATAAGGCGTGTGATTGTAGCCAATGAGGAGATTTCTCTCCAACAAAACTTCCCGTCTCTCCTTACACCCATAGTACGATTACATTGTCTAGCACTACATAAATTAAGGACGCCCAGGCTAGAGACGTTAGTGTTACCAGCTCTTCGCAATGGCTCCCTATCATTCGTTAAACTCTTTAGCCTCTAATCGAGGCCTTTTCTTCCTGAGTCAACACTCTGGGCCCGAGGATACCCGACCATTTTCAGGGCCTTCATTGCTTTATTTTTTTGTTGCCGAGCGATTCTATCTGTCCTCCTTTCTAAAAGTCAACTCCGCAACCCCTGTCGCATCACCATGACCTGTTGTTGAGGGGTCTTCCTGGTAGCTGCTTTCTGCAAAATAGTCTGAAACAATACCTTTCAGACATTTGCAGGGTGTCCGCTATTTTTCCATGTCGCACTCCAAAATAGCTCCCTACAAGTTTTTCCGTTTCATTACCAGGTATAGAACACCAGCCCTGTCTCCATTCAGACTTTGCTGCCACCAATGGTTTAAAATATAGAGGGAAATATTATCGTCCCGTTGCTGATCCAATGTACACGCTGATCTTAATGCAGTTCGATAACTTAACGAATAGAAAAAACTCTAAATGAGAAAGAAAGAAAAAATTATTAAGTAAAATACTGAAGTCGGCTGACCAAAGTCTGGAACTTCTCATGGTAATTTTGTTAAATGGACACTACGAAGAGCTACGCTTGAAATACAGTGAGAAACGTTAGTTACCTCAGTTACCTCTGTGTCATCACTTCCGCCGGCCGAAGTGGCCGTGCGGTTCTAGGTGCTACAGTCTGGAACCGAGCAACCGCTACGGTCGCAGGTTCGAATCTTGCCTCGGCCATGGATGTGTGTGATGTCCTTAGGTTAGTTAGGTTTAATTAGTTCTAAGTTCTAGGTGACTGATGACCTCAGAAGCTAAGTCGCATAGTGCTCAGAGCCATTTGAACCATTTTTTTTGTCATCACTTTCACGTGAATTTTAAAATTTTCCCCGCGAACTGACTGTTCAAATAAATTTCGGGCTTGCAGCCGGTCGTCGTTAAATACTTCGCACGATATTTCAACTGGGCACCTGCCAGTCATCTTCAGGTGAGCCGTCGCATACTGGCGAAAACGTCCTGCGTTCCGCAATATATAGCGTACTGTAACTATTCTGCTTGATAGTTGAACCACACTGCCCGCCGGCAGCGCGCTCGCTGGTGGAATAGCGGAACTCAGTCGCCCTCTGCGTTGCTGTTTACCACGGCCGTCGACGCACTCTGTCGTCTTCGATTTGAGCAAATTGTGGAGATGATGGGATTCCATGCACTGTCCAGCTGGTAGCCGCTGTCACAGTTTAATAGATTTTCTGCCAGTCGTATTTCTACGGATTCTTTAATAATGGAGTCCCAGAAAGACGTTGCAAACAGGAACGCAGAGGGCGACTGAGTTCCGCTATTCCACCAGCGAGGGCGCTGCCGGCGGGCAGTGTGGTTCAACTATCAAGTTTTCGACGCATGCGCAGAATAGTTACAGTACGCTATATATTGCGGAACGCAGGACGTTTTCGCGCCTCCTACCTCTCCGATGTGTTTTCCATCCCCGATGATCCCCAGTTCGATTACTCCCTCTTCCCGGATGTCCGCGATCGAACTGACACCTCCGTCCCTCCCCTCGCTCCTGGTTTCCAGTACTTGGACAACATTGCACACACGGAACTCAATGCCCATATCACTACACAGGATCTGATTGCTACACTCCGCACAAAACGCAACACCGCTCCTGGTCACGATCGTGTCACCTACCGTCACCTTCGTGAAGCTCCTGTCTCTTTCCTCTCCACCCTGGCCAGGCTCTACAATGTAGTCCTGTCCACCGGTTACTACCCCGACCTGTGGAAAACCTCCCGTATCCTCATGTTCCTTAAACCTGGCAAACCGCCGTCCGCCGTCTCCTCCTACCGTCCCATCAGCCTTACCTCGGTCTTCAGCAAGGTCCTGGAATCTATCCTCACCCGACGCATCCACCAGCATCTCCGCCAGCACCGCCTCCTTCCCGTTACCCAGTGTGGCTTTCGACCGTCCTTCTCTTCCGACGACCTTCTCCTTCACCTCACTCATCTCCTTTCCGAACAGCTTAATTCCCGTCGCTCCGCAATCTTCCTCTCCCTGGACCTTGAACGTGCATATGACCGCGTATGGCATTCCGGTCTCCTCTTCAAGCTCCAAACCTTCGCCCTTCCCATTAACTACGTCCGTCTGATCGGCTCCTTTCTCTCCCGCCGTCCTTCCTATGTCACCATCCATAACACAGATTCCTACACCTTTTTCCCCTCTGCCGGTGTGCCCCAAGGCTCCGTCCTCTCCCCCCTTCTGTACCTTTTGTACACGGCGGACATGCCGCCGCCGTCAGCCCCCGTCCACCTTTTCCAGTTTGCCGATGACACCGCCTTCCTTGCCCTTGCCCCCAGCCTACAGCGCTCCCAACACCTTCTCCAATCCCATCTTGACCGGTTCACCGCTTGGGGCAACCAGTGGTTGCTCAAGGTCAATCCCTCCAAAACCCAGGCGATCATTGTAGGCAAAACCACCCCTTCCTTCTGCCTCCTTGATTTCTATCTCACCATCTATGGCCGTCCTATCGCCCTCACTCCCACCCTTAAGTACCTTGGCGTCACTCTCGACCGTCGCCTCTCCTGGACTCCCCACCTCCGGACAATCCAAGCCAAGGCACGCTCCCGCCTCAGTCTCCTCAAGCTCCTCTCTGGCCGTACGAGGGGTCTGGACCCCTCCAACATCCTCCACACCTGTAAGTCCCTCATCCGCCGTATCCTTTGTTATGCCCATCCGGCTTGGATCTCCGCTCCCCCTACCTTTTATAAATCCCTCCAAATCCTTGAACGTCATGCTCTCCGCCTCGCCTATCGCATCCGTCTCCCCTCCCCCACGCAGATCCTGTACAATCTCATCTCCTTCCCCCACCTCCTCCTTTTCCTTGAAAGGATACGGATCCTGTACACCTCCCGCAAACTCGATCCTCCTCACCCTCTCGTCTCCCCGATTCTCTCCCACCCCCGCCCGCTGCCGCGCCTGCATTCGCACGTCCCACCCGGTCTCCATCTCTCCACCCTCCTTACACTCTCCCAAGGTGGCTTCCGCCAGCTCCCCCTCCCTGATGATGTCCTCCTCCCCTCCATCTACCCCTCCTATTAATTATGACCCTGCCCCACCCCCCACTTCCGGTGTCCTTTCCTTTAGGCACCCTCCCTCCCTTCCCTTCCCTTCCCTTCTCTTTCCTTTTCCCACGTCCCCTCCCTCCGCCCCTCTTCCCCCGGGTTTCCCCTCCCCCTTCCTCCCTCCCCCCTTTCTCCCCTGCCCGTGGCATCTCTGCTCTCCCTTCTCGCTCTCCCACTCCCCTTCCTCCTCCTCCACCTCCTCTCTTGGCAGGTCCCCGGACTCGCACACGCATAGTGAACATTCGCGCGCCGGAGATCATCGACATCAGTATCTCGTGTGTGTGCTTCGTTTTGTTTTTCGTGCAGTTACGACTCCACTGTTCACATGTGCCATCGCCGTTCTCCGTGTTTTGAGCGCCGTGTCCACAAGTGTTAGTGTTTTTATCGACCAACGTGAACGGCTGCATGTTTATTGTTTTTTTATACCTCCATTTTTGTCCGCCGTTTTTTGTATTGTCTGTATCACCTCTATGTCATGTTATTGTTCCACTTAAGGCTGAAGAGCAGCGTAATTTGCTGCTTGCCAGCCCGCCTGTATAGGTGATTAAAATTACAATAAAGGAAAAAAAAGACGTTTTCGCCACTCTGCGACGGCTCACCTGAAGATGACTGGCAGGTGCCCAGTTGAAATATCGTGCGAAGTATAGCACGACGACCGGCTGCAAGCCCGAAATTTGTTTGAACAATCACTTTCACGATTTAAACAGCGACCGTCAAGAAAATTATCAAGTGACGTGTATCTTAAATTCTCCATATTTAACTGGCATTTGAAGTGATATCTCGTTGTGATTATCGGAGCACATTATGAAGCGATTAATCTGTTTACTACCGATTTAAATACTGTGGCCAACTCATGAGCGAAGTATATGTGTAATGCCCATACATCTAAATTTGTAGTATGTATTGGAGGCTGGCTGATAGTGTCATGCCTGGACGTCACAAAGAAAATAAACGGAAAAAAAAAAAAAAAAAGAATTGACCAGAAGCAAGTAGGATTCGCACACTGAGAGTTCTGCACGAACTTCATACACAGTTCACCCAATTCAGCAATCGAAGATCTTGAGGATTTTTGCTTATTACGAATTTTGATAACTGGCGAGATATCGTTCCCATGTATTCCAAGACTTTCGAGAAAGTTTTAATTTCAACTTTGAAGTCAGATAACAAATGACAAGAGACATTTTTCTCGTTTAATATAATAATGTATTACCTTTTTTTCATTTTTCCCTTTAATTTACCCGGAAACCTTTCTTCTCGCCTAATTTCATGATTCTACGCCAAGGGGAAGTGCCCTACAGGTTTTAATGGGTGAGTTGGTGTGTATTAAAATATGCTGCATAAATTGCCGTATCTTTTAACTGTACTAGCTTAGAAGCTTGCCATTTTTACGCCACCGAAAGACTGTAAGCCTCATAATATGAAATAAATATCAACTTGGTACGTCTAATCGTTCCTGAGGGACATGGGTCTTTAGGGGAACCCACTCTGCGAGATAAATGACAAGAATAGATCGTGTGACAGAATTACAAATTCACAGTTTCGAATTTTTTCCGTTGTTTGAAAAGTCAAAACTTTCTTATTGCCAAGTTTCATGGTTCTAGATCAACGGGAAGTACGCTATAGAATCCGACGAGTGAGTTCGCGAGTATCACAGTGTCTGACATAACTGACCGTACCTTTTATTTGCACTAATTTAGAAGGTAGCATTTATTATATCGCTAAGGAACTATAGCCTCAGTACATTACGTAAGTTCCAACTTGATACCTCCACCCATTTTTGGAAAGAAGGGCTCTGAAGAGTCGGGCAGACAGAGAGGCGAACAGATGGACAACAAAGTCATCCTTAAGAGTTCTGTTCTTACCGAATGATGTAGCGAACTGTAAAAACACACTTACTGCAAGTGTGCAGCCAGAGACGGTACTGCTGCTGTAAGGCTTAGTACGCAATGATTAATGTTTGAAAGGCTATTTACAATTTGGGCTATTTACAATTTGTACAGAAACCAGATGGCAGTTATAAGAGTCGAGGGCCACGAAAGGGAAGCAGTGGTTGGGAAGGGAGTGAGACAGGGTTGTAGCCTCTCACCGATGTTATTCAATCTGTATATTGAGCAAGCAGTAAAGGAAACAAAAGAAAAATTTGTTGTAGGTATTAAAATCCATGGAGAAGATATAAAAAATTTGAGGTTTGCCGATGACATTGTAATTCTGTCAGAGACAGCAAAGGACTTGGAAGAGCAATTGAACGGAATGGACAGTGTCTTGAAAGGAGGATATAAGATGAACGTCAACAGAAGCAAAACGAGATTAATGAAATGTTGTCGAATTACGTCTGATGATGCTGAGGGAATTAGATTAGGAAATGAGACACTTAAAGTAGTAAAGGAGTTTTGCTATTTGGGGAGCAAAATGACTGATGACGGTCGTAGTAGAGAGGATATAAAATGTAGACTGGCAATGGCAAGGAAAGCGTTTCTGATGAAGAGTAATTTGTTAACATCGAGTATAGATTTAAGTGTCAGGACGTCGTTTCTGAAAGTATTTGTATGGAGTGTAGCCACGTATGGAAGTGAAACATGGACGATAAATAGTTTGGACAAGAAGAGAATAGAAGCTTTCGAAATGTGGTGCTACAGAAGAATGCTGAAGATAAGGTGGGCACATCACGTAACTAATGAGGAGGTATTGAATAGAATTGGAGAGAAGAGGAGTTTGTGGCACAACTTGACAGGAAGAAGGGACCGGTTGGTAGGACATGTTCTGAGGCATCGGGGGATCACGAATTTAGCATTGGAGGGCAGTATGGAGGGTAAAAATCGTAGAGAGAGACGAAGACATGAATGCACTAAACAGGTTCAGAAGGATGTAGGTTGCAGTAAGTACTGGGAGATGATGAAGCTTGCACAGGATAGAGTAGTATGGAGAGCTGCATCAAACCAGTCTCAGGACTGAAGACCACAACAAGAACAACAATGGTTGAAAGTCATTGCCACGCACCTTTTATGGCAGACTTTACCACTGTACCGCGCGCAGAATTATGTTCAGATCTATGTTTCACTCAAGGAATGCTAATGCCTGATACTTGTGTCATCTGCTGTGCAGCTGCCAAACTTACTTTATGTAAACGAAGCAAGTCTGCATCCCATGCTAACGCAGTTTTTCGGAAAGCATTTAACTTTTTGCATAAAAAAGTGATAACCACAGACTTTCACTTGACCTGTTTCTTTGATATGCCACAGTTCTGAAATAACTGAGCCTGCCTGATTGGCCGAGCGGTTCTAGGCGCTTCAGTCTGGAACCGCGCGACCGCTACGGTCGCAGGTTCGAATCCTGCCTCGGCCATGGATGTGTGTGATGTCCTTAGGTTAGTTAGGTTTAAGTAGTTCTACGTTCTAGGGGACTGATGACTATTGATGTTAAGTCCCATAGTGCTCAGAGCTATTTGAACCATTTGAAATGACTGAAATTACTTAGACGTCATTTAGGTAACTTGTGTATCTCTAACAGTTATTTAGCTTCGACAAGGTGCCCTAAATTGTAAAGTGGAATCCGACCCAAGTTTCGTGTCACTGAGATGTGAATGCTAGATGAAGGCAATGTGAAACCAAAAGTGGTTCGACCGTGATTCGATCGCACAAACTCTCGGTTTCGAAGTACAAATTTTGCCGCCAGATCAACAGTATCGGTGCTGAACTTGGTTGAGCTTTTCTGCTCGCTCGATTCGCCACCTCTCTCTAAATATGCGTCGCTTTAGCACAAGGTCGCAAGGACATCATTTGCAAGACGGCTGAGATTATATATTGAAACCTTCCTCGCAAATTAGCCATAACTTGAGCAGTATTCATAAATTAGACCTTGAGATTAAGAGGATAAGAGAGACGATAAAGACTGTTCATATCTTGTTCATGGGATCGATTTTTTTCATTCTTTACAGCTGGTGTATATTGCCATTGGTAATAACAGAGCCTGTGAATAACTTTAATTTGTTACTGATTTTCTTATTTTGGAAGCACTAATACGCCAGCACGGATCGGTTCGACGATATTGGCCTGCTATAGCCTGCACTTTGCTGTTCATTAACACATTACATCAATGTCGATTCGCCCAGTAACAAGGAAGATAATCGTATAATCACACAATAGTAATCATATAACAGGATCATTGTCCCAACTGACTGTTTCCATCTCCGCGCTTTCATTCCTCAAACGTGCGTCTCAGTTTCCTTACTGAGTTTCTAAACAGTCAACTTGACTTGTTGTTGCTGTCTTCAGTCCGAAGGCTGGTTTCATGCAGGCCTCCATGCTACTACAACCTGTGCTAGCTTCTTCATCTCCGAGATGAGACTGCTACCTATATCCTTCTGTATCTGCTTACCGTTTTCATCTCTTGGTCTCCTACGACTTTTACCTTCCACGCTACCCTCCAGTGTTATACTGGTCACCACTTGACGTCTCAGAATGTGTCCTACCAACCGATTCCTCATTCTAATCAGGCTGTACTGCAAATTTGTTTTCTTTCGAATTCTGTTTCGTACGTCCTAATTAGTTACGCGATCTACCCATATAATCTTCAGCATTCTTCTGTAGCACCACATTTCTGAAGCTATTCTCCTCCTGTTTAGACTGTAAATCGTCAATGTTTCATTTCCATATATGGTTGCACTCCATACAAATACTTTCAGAAACGGCTTCCTGACACTTAAATCTATACGCGATGTTAACAAATTTCTCTTCTTCAGAAACGCTTTTCTTGTCGTTGCCAGTCTACATTTTATATCCTCTGTACTTCGATCATCAACAGTTACTTTTCTTCCCAAATAGCAAACCTGATCTACTATTTTAAGTGTCTCATTTCCTAATCTAATTCACTCAGTATCACCTGATTTAATTCGACTACATTCCATTATCCTCGTTTTGCTTCTATTCATGTTCATCTTATATTCTCAAGTCACTGTCCTTTCCTTTCAGCTGCTCTTGCAACTCCTTTGCTCTCTCTGACTTAATTACAACGTCATCGACAAACCTCAAAGTTTTTATTTCTTCCCTCTCGACTTGAATTCCTGCTAGATTTTTTTATTTTGTTTCCTTTACTGCTTGCTCTATATACGGATTAAATAACATCTAGGGTAAGATACAACCCTGGTTCAAATGGCTCTGAGCACTATGGGACTCAACTGCTGAGGTCATTAGTCCCCTAGAGCTTAGAACTAGTTAAACCTAACTAACCTAAGGACAGCACAAACATCCATGCCCGAGGCAGGATTCGAACCTGCGACCGTAGCGGTCTTGCGGTTCCAGACTGCAGCGCCTTTAACCGCACGGCCACTTCGGCCGGCAAGATACAACCCTGTCTCACTCCTTTCTCAACCACTGCTTCCCTTTCATGGTTCTCGACTCGTATAACTGCTATTTGGTTTCTGTGAAAATTTTTAACATCCTTCCGTTCCTTGTATTTAACCGATGCCACCTACAGAATTTGAAGAAGAGTATTCGTGTTAACGTTGTTAAAGGCGTTCCCTAGGTCTACAAATGCTATAGACGTGGGTTTGCCTTTCCTTAACCTATCTTACATGAAAAATCGTAAGACAGATATTATCTCGCGTGTCCTTACATTTCTCCAGAATCCAAACTGATATTCCCCGAGATTTGCCTCAACCAGTTGTTTTTTCCACTTCTCTGTAAAGATTCTTTGTTAGTATTTTACAACTGTGACTTCTTAAATTGACAGTTCGGTAATTTTCACACCTGTCAGAACCCTCAGACTTCTTGAAGTATGAGAGTGTTATGCGTCTCATACAGCGTGCTCACAAGATATAAGAGTTTTGTCATGTCTGAGTCTCCCAAGAATCAGTAGTTCTCATGGAATGTTGTCTACCGCGGGGGTCTTGATTCAGTTTAGGTCTCTTCGGTCTCTGTCAAATTCTTCACGCTTTATCGTATCTCCCAGCTCATCTTCATCGACGTCATCTTCCATTTCCATAATACTGTCGTTAAGTGAATCTCTCTTGTATAGACGCCCTACATACTCTTTCCACCTTTCTGCCAACCCTTCTTTGCTTAGGACTGGTTTTCCACCTGATCTCTTGATATTCGTACAGGTGGTTCTCTTTTCTCCAAATTTTCCTGCAGGTGGCATCTATCTCTCTTCTCGTGATATATGCATCTAAACGACAGACATTAGTATCTTAACGCCATTGGCCGTGTAAGGTACTTCTGAAAATATCCTCAGTGAGTCCGTAAGTACGAAGTGGCGTTGCAGAGAATATGATGCTAAGTTTTATTGCAGCCCTACCTGATCAACTCCGCTTGCTCTTCGTGCGTTGTATGCTCCACAAGTGACTATCTGTACTGAGACATTTGCATATTAAATCATGCATACTCGTATTTCCAACGTTGACTTTCAGTAACGAGCCATCTTCCTGCTTCAATCAAAACTAAAAAACATTTCCAAACAGTCCAATACTTTATTCAGTTTGCTAATTATACAAATGAACAGTTACAGCCTTATTATTTTTCAAAACGGTAATCCCAAAGCAGTAGTTCTGGTGGCTGATTTAGGGAGGCTTTACTCTAAAGAAAAAATGAGCTCTATATTGGTTGTGATTTGGTTAAACGGAGAGTGTGGAGAAAATGCAACCGTGGTCACAAAGGGAATATCTCCCTGGATAACGGCCTCCGCCTAAGGAATGGGAACGGTGCATGCTGGGCAACGACTCGGGAAGCCAGAAGGCTGTCCGACCTAACACTCGCGGAAACCTGCCCATAGAACGCTGGCACAGCGGTCTTAGCCCATTCTTGGTAGTGCCTGGAGTTGTTATGGAATCGTAGTAACTCGAGTAAACCCTGTAGCTACTTGCAAACAAAGAATGGACGTGGGTCGGCGGCTGCCAAGTGTTACTCACCTATTACAGGTAACGTTGTGGTCTCCACACGACTGTTACAATTGGAAATTCAGAAGGGAGCTGCAACCGAGGCGGAAGCGTAGTTGGGCACCAGTGACAAATTTGAACATGTACGTGTAGTTGGTTATGACACAACCAGCCAAAAGAGGGAACAGAGCAAGAATACAGGAAATATAGGGGAACAGGTTTAGTCGGTGTGAGGCAGGTGTTGGCCGTCCAATTGTGAATTGCGAGAGGAGTTATTAACGCAGTGGTCGGTATGCTACACGAAGGAAAGGGATGGAGTTTTACGCAGTGTGACGGAAAGAAGATTGACGCTGTCTGCGTAACTCAAGGTACAGTGCTGAAGGAAAATCGTGGTTATTTTAAAAGTGGGAAGAAGGAACTCTTTTCGGGTAAAGGCGGAACGCCATCTTACAACCGGTGGTACTGATAAAACTCGACCTGGTAGGAAGATTATAGTCGATTATCATGTCCTATTGCTCCTGCAAGGTATCCTTTGTACTACTGGTTTAACGAATTGGTGTGGTCCACGACGTTACCGGCCCCTGCGAGCTACTCCTGGGGTATCAATAATTTCTAGCTGGTGGGTTTAACCAACCAGTAAAAATTTGAAGGCAGCGGATAACGCAATATTTTAGAACCACTACAGAAAGCACCTATGCAGGACCTAATATACAGCGTAAAGATTCTATTTACTTTCATTTGTCGACCCAGCATCTCACTCAAGTAGCGACTAACTTTCACCTATTCTGAGCACTGGTGGGCAAGATGTATGAAACAGGCGAAATACCCTCAGACTTCAAGAAGAATATAATAATTCCAATGCCGGCCGCGGTGGTCTAGCGGTTCCAGGTGCTCAGTCCGGAACCGCGCGACTGCTACGGTCGCAGGTTCGAATCCTGCCTCGGGCATGGATGTGTGTGATGTCCTTAGGTTAGTTAGGTTTAACTAGTTCTAAGTTCTAGGGGACTGATGACCACAGATGTTTAGTCCCATAGTGCTCAGAGCCATTTGAACCATTTGAATAATTCCAATCCCAAAGAAAGCAGGTGTTGACAAATGTGAAAATTACCGAACTATCAGTTTAATAAGTCGCGGCTGCAAAATACTAACGCGGATTCTTTATAGACGAATGGAAAAACTAGTAAAAGCCGACCTCGGGGAAGATCAGTTTGGATTACGTATAAATGTTGGGACACGTGAGGCAGTACTGACCCTACGACTTATCTTAGAAGCTAGATTAAGGAAAGGCAAACCTACGTTTCTAGCATTTGTAGACTTAGAGAAAGCTTTTGACAATGTTGACTGGAATACGCTCTTTCAAATTCTGAAGGTGGCAGGGGTAAAATACAGGGAGCGAAAGGCTATTTACAATTTGTATTGAAACCAGATGGCAGTTATAATAGTCGAGGGACATGAAAGGGAAGCAGTGGTTGGGAAGGGAGTGAGACAGGGTTCTAGTCTCTCCCCAATGTCATTCAATCTGTATATTGAGCAAGCAGTGAAGGAAACAAAAGAAAAATTCGAAGTAGGTATTAAAATTAATGGAGAAGAAATGAAAACTCTGATGTTCGCCGATGACATTGTAATTCTGTCAGAGACAGCAAAGGACTTGGAAGAGCAGTTGAACGGAATGGACAGTGTCTTGAGAGGAGGGTATAAGATGAACATCAACAAAAGCAAAACGAGGATAATGGAATGTTGTCGAATTAAGTCGGGTGTTGCTGAGGGAATTAGATTAAGAAATGGGACACGTAAAGTATTAAAGGAATTTTGCTATTAGGGGAGCAAAATAACTGATGATGGTCGAAGTAGAGAGGATATAAAATGTAGACTGGCAATGTCAAGGAAAGCGTTTCTGAAGAAGAGAAATTTGTTAACATCGAGTATAGATTTAAGTGTCAGGAAGTCATTTCTGAATGTATTTGTATGGAGTGTAGCCACGTATGGAAGTGAAACATGGACGATAAATAGTTTGCACAAGAAGAGAATAGAAGCTTTCGAAATGTGGTGCTACAAAAGAAAGCTGAAGATTAGATGCGTAGATCACATAACTAATGAGGAAGTATTGAATGGGATTGGGGAGAGGAGAAGTTTGTGGCACAACTTGACGAGAAGAAGGGATCGGTTATTAGGACAAGTTCTGAGGCATCAAGGGATCACCAATTTAGTATTGTAGGGCAGCGTGGAGGGTAAAAATCGTGGAGGGAGACCAAGAGATGAATACACTAAGCAGATTCAGAAGGATGTAGGTTGCAGTAGGTACTGGGAGATGAAGAAGCTTGCACAGGATAGAGTAGCATGGAGAGCTGCATCAAACCAGTCCCAGGACTGAAGACCACAACAACAGCAACAACATTCTTTATGATGAAAGAAGGAAATAATCAGTCGAGATTATAGACTGATATTTATTTACTACCTATGGCATTTCAACAACTAGCAGTGTATCTGTTGGAATATACGAGGGTTGGGACTTAAATAATGGCAAATATTCACAACCAATACAAAAGAGGTACATGTTTGTACCTGTTACTGTCCTCCAAAGTAGTCACCAGCGTTGTGTAGAACCCGTTGCCAGCGATGTGGAGAGCGTAGTACACCGTTAGCAGGGCCCGTTCTGTCGATGGCTTGAATGGAGCGACGTAAAGTTAGGTTATTCTCGAGTACGACTGGGATGGTGTTATCCTAACTCATTACGTTCATCCACGGCAGACCGTCAGTGCACAGTATTACTGTTCGTTTTTGGAGCATCACCTGCGACCAGCATTGCGAAAGAAGCGGCGACACTTTCTGCGCAATCCACGACAATGCGGGGGCGCATACAGCGCAAGTAGTGGCTTCTCTGTTCGGCCGATTTGACTGGGAAATACTGTACCATCCACCATACTCGCCGGAATTAAGTCCTTGTGACTTTGATTTGATTCTGAAGATAAAGGAACCACTTCGTGGCATTCGCTTCGGAACTGTTCCAGAGGTTCGAGAGGCAGTAGACAGCTCCATTCGCACCATCAACAGAACAGGATCTACTAATGGTATAATACGCCTTCCACATCCCTGGCTAAGGTGTCTACACAACGCTGGTGAGTACTTTAAAGGACAGTAACAGGTGCAAACATGTAATTCTTTTGTATCGGTTGTGAATAAATAGTTGCCACTATTTAAGTTCAAACCCTCGTACATCATCACTAGTCACTCTAGTTAACACGATATCCTTTAGCCACGTAATTATGGAAAGGGAGAAGAGAGCGCAGACCTGACTTCAGTGCAATTTGGCCAGGCGCACAACTATACTTAAACCCATGTTTTCAATTGATATCTTTAATTACTACAGGGTCACGCAGAACAAGTTCAGCAGGGACACTACAACTGAAATCGGTCAGGGCGGAAGAGTATCAGCCCAAATATTTCAATTTTCATAGGGGGGGGGGGGGGGGGGGGGGGGGGTGATGCAGCAAGCGGTGCGCTTGTCTATGACTGCCAATTTTGGTTTAATCCTCCGTTCCTAAACAACACCACGATACTGAGTTGGGGGGGGGCGGGCGTGAACATTTACTATCATATGGCTGGAAAATTTTGGTCATTAAATTCGGAACTTTTCCTAGATACAAGTGTTTAAGCCACCTACCTTTTGTAACACACTTGATTATAAGCAAATCAAACAGTTATGGGGGGGGGCACAAGAAACATTTACTATCATCTTGGTACTGTTCCACACATGTAGCCAAGTTGCAGTAGCGAACGGAAATACAATTGTTGTGCACATAGTTCCGCGTAGTCAGCGCGTACACAACTTTCCCACTAGAGCACGCCCCGCTAAGCACAACAGTGCAGGCGCAGCGCTCGTCCGTCTCCGCTCTACGAGATGGCGCTGCCATAAAGACGGACCAAACTCTGCTTCCGCCGATCCGCGTATTAATATGTAACGCAGCCAATGAGATTGCTGCTAATGTAAAAACTATTCTCCTCGCGGATCACACTCGCGCAGTGACACATGAACGCGCGAGGTATTATAACGAGTGTACAGACCTCCGATTAGTCAGTCTGCATTTGTCTGCACCAGTCTGTACGAGTCTGCATTAGTCTGTACCAGTCTATGGTCAAGTTTCAGTCTGCGCCTAATAATAGTATCATATTCCTGTACATATCCATGAAGATAAATGTATAGACACTTTGACAAGTATCAGAGATATGTGAGAATAAGATTAATGTACCAAGACCAAAGGAACTTCAGATTGTCAATTGTAAATAGCATCCAGAATCAAGTTAAGTAAGGTTTATGATTGTTATTATTTTAATTAACATGTGTGAAAATTAATCAAGTTCTGTTTTAAGTTGGTCACCGTCAATGTGCTACTCTAAGCGTGCAAGTGGCATTTCTATCGTCTGACCTAACGGCAGAAGATAAACACGCCACGATAAGACCACGACACATATTGCTGACACTCGCCTACTTCGCTAGAGCGACAAGTCAAATAATCTGATGGTGTGTGTACCGAGGGCCTTACAGTACGCAAACCACAACAATAATACCGACACACGAGATTATTCCTTCCCTATGTTACACTCACGCACTACCGTGTAGTTATTCACTCACCTACTGTACATTTTCAGACCGGTACTGCAATTTACCAATGTGGCGGTTGCTCCAACCGACCACGTGCGGGAAACCAAGTACACAATGAAAACATAAAAAGAAAAGAAAAAATCCCCTAAAATATTACTGTCAAAGAAAGAGCAAATTAAAATACATTAAAGGAAACTTCCTGGCAGATTAAAACTGTGTGTCGGACCGATACTCGAACTCGGGACTTTTGCCTTTCGCTCTACCGACTGAGCTACCCAAACACGACTCATACCGCGTCCTCACAGCATTTCTTCAGCCAGTACCTCGTCTCCTACCTCCCAAACTTTACAGAAGCTCTCCTGCGAACCTAGAAGAACTAGCACTCCTGAAAGAAAGGATATTGCGGAGACATGGCTTAGCCATGGCAGAAGTAAAGCTGTGAGGACGGGGCGTGAGTCGTGCTTGGGTAGCTCAGTCGGTAGAGCACTTGCCCGCGAAAGGCAAAAGTCCCGAGTTCGAGTCTCGGTCCGGAGCACAGTTTTAATCTGCCAGGAAGTTTCATATCAGCGCACACTCCGGTGCAGAGTGAAAATCTCATTCTGGATACATGAAAGGAGTTTAGACCTGTTAAGGAGAGAGCAATAATACGACCGTGAGCTTAAGGCCCATGGTATATGCCTGGTTAAGATACAAGCGCAAAGTTCTTACTAATATTTGACCAAATTATCTCAATGAACTCCCTTATGGTACACTCACACCTGATTTCATCATCTGGACTTAAGTAAGGAATAGATTTGAAACATTCTAACACCTTTGTTCATATTCCCGTAAGTCGAAAGCTGCGTCTTCCATCTCTGCCCAGCGCAGCTACGCTGGAACAATAGGACCTGCGACCACATCGCCTAACCGTTGCTCGTTCAATTGGTGGTGGAGGGGGTGGTTCGCCAACCCGACAGAGCCAATACTCGTGCTTTCGCGACTTCTTTGATCTGACTTGCACACTTTCTTTGCCAAACTTGTTCGCGTTTAGGAGTTTGTACTGTCCTGCCGCAGAACCTCTTTACTCAAGCAATGCTACAACCTCTGACTAAAACCTCCTGCTACTTCACATAGTTTCTCATTCATACAGCCCAGGTTGTACAAGGGAAAGGATGCAGTGGAACGCGGCAAGCACGAAGCTAAACAAACAAATAAATAAATAAATAAATGAACACCGCTTCGGCTATTCTCTTCTGCTTGGAACCTCCTGGTTTATTTCTACAGAGTAAAACACTCTCGCTATAATTCTCCTGCACTGGAATTTATTGAGAAAAGGATGGAACGGTACAACAATTTCCGTTTCAAAGTACTGAACATCCGTAATTTTTGGTTACTGTGCCTAGTTTGCAGGAGAACATATGAGTCATTAAGCAAATGTCTGCCTGCTTACCAAGTTGCGGGCCCGAGTTGCATTCCCGGACGTGTCGGGTGAACTGGGTGTTGTGTTGTCCTCATCATCATTTGATCTTCACCGACATGCAAGTCGCATAATATGGCGTTACCTGAAATAAGACTTTTAACTCGGCGGCCGAAATTCCCCGGATGGGGCCTCCCAGGCATCAGTACTGTACAACCGTTTAATTTGCTAGAGATGTTACTGAGAGCTAGAAATATTTTGTGGGCACCCTCATAGTGTACATTTGGATATAAGTTTAAAAAAAGAATTTCACTTTCAGATTATATTGAGATGTTCTTATTGGTAGTTTGTCTTCCCTTTCTTTAAGGTGTCTATGATTGTTTGTGTACTCATTATGGTCCAGAATGTGCTTTCAACGTTACGTAAGACTATTACACTTCTTGATCTCTGATGTCAAGACAATTCTGTAAGAAACAACTACAAAGATTGACGCGACTGGCACCTGATAATGTTCATTGATTGGCACTGATCGTTACATACAAATGTGTCTTAATACGGCTACTGTAGTCCTTATTAAGTTCAAACGAATGATCTATGAAGCCCAATCATGAAGGTTAAACATGAAGATCTGTAGCGTAATTTTTTCGATGTGATAACTAGAACTTTATGACTACCTCTCGTAGTATGTGAAGTTTCATTCATTGATCAACGTATGTAAAACAATGAGGTGAAAGTGAATGCTAGTACAATGGTGACTGTATCTGTTAGATGTTAGAGAATAAATAGAAGTCAATCTTCTGGTATGACAGGTAAGTTTATTTGGCTTTTCAGATCAGGAAGCAAGTCGACGTGAAAGAGCTGTCTAATACTAGCTGGTGGTTAAATGGCATTACCGAAAGTACTGAATGACAAACTAATGGTTCCCTCCACCGAAACCTCCAACGAAATGGCGCTGTGCTGCGCGTATTACGTCCGTGAGAAAGAGGGCAATCTTCATCACGACATTGGGTGACGATGTGGTATCAGCCGAGGTGAACCAGAATCGAGAGATCGATGGTCGCGATGGCGATCGCTTCGCAGCGCATCGAACTCACAGTTTTCCTCGGTGCAGCAGTCTGCCACAAAATAGCGTGCCGCCGACGGCAATCTGCGAGGGACCTGGTGCTTCCGAGAAGAATCCGGACGGCGAGCGAGACTATCCGATCAGAGATTCGCCCGCCCGTCCGATGGGAACGCGGCGTACGCCAAACGAAGCGAAGCGCTTCCAGTGCGCACGTTCAATTAGTCCTCGCGAAAATTAAAAACTCGGCTCGTAATGGCCGACGGGCAGGAGCGTACTGCCTTTTCAACTCTGTAAAAACGCCTTTCTTTCTCTCTTTTCACTTGCTTTACGCCCCTACTGCACCGTTGCAAATAGCGAGAAATGTTTCCGCAGTTTTTGTGCTCTGTTCGCAGTTTCCCCAAATTAAGACGAAAAGCTACCCTCGGCACATGACTGCACCAGCCGCAAAGTAGCTCTCTCATCCTGCTTTCCTTTCCATAAAGCTTATTCTAGCTTACGAAAAGCTCGACGAATCTCTGAATTTGCTGTCAAGAGATATTCCTCACATAGTATACTGCAGCCAACAATTCATCGATAGATTTATATAAATTTAAGTACTTACTACAAATTTTATTTAAATTTTCTAAAAAAACAAAAAAAGGGACAGAGCGAATGTAAAGATGTGGAGTATTCGTTTCCTATCTTTCATTAACATTGCTTTCATGAATCTAAAATTATTTCACTGTTCATGTCAATTCAAGCAAAATCACTTCTTCAAAGATATTAATAGTTGACCTTTTTCTAATAAATTTCTAAATTTATCAATTTTAACTTATCATCTACAGGGTTTTATGGTACAGTGCAGATATTTTGATCATTGGTACCTTAATACATACCAAAGTCAGTGTGTTGGTTGCTTGCTCTGCGTCTAGCAGTATTCGTGGAAACATGTCACATAATCTACTTCCTGATGTTTTCTGTGCGGCCGTAACTGCGCCACCAAGCGGACTACACTTGTCAGTATTAGACTCATTGTTTGCGTCCACTCGTCCACACTTTAACACCTGAATTACTGTCCAGAGGGAATTAAACATTAATGGATTGCTCTGCCACGGGTACGTGGAGTACCAACCTAAAAACATACCACACATAACAGCTACTATCATTATTCTGCAAAAGAAGTAAATATTGATATAATGCTGCTCAGTAAACTGTTTTTGGCCACCAATAAAGATAACTGCAATTACACACCTAACATCCCGAAATGTGGAAAAAACACATAGAGATCATTTCCTCCCAATTTATTTCTGATTCAAATTAGTTTGAAACTAACAGTGAGTGTCTGCAAACATTTATGACACGGAACTGTACCTCTTAAAGTCTTTCTTTGATCTCTCGTGGCATAGAAACACAACTGCTATATTGTTCCCCAGAACAACTTACAATAAGTGTATCGGATATAAAATTAACTATAAATTTTCCGTCACTAATTGACAGGAGACGAGAACAACATCAAATTGGAAGCATTTTCATAGTCTTCTGAAAGAAATTATTTATTCGAACACGAACTTATTTTCACCTTCTTGGGGCATCGTCAGCTGACAGCTGAATGTCGTAGCCAGAGATTGAATGGACCTACGACCTTGTCATGAAGGTAAAAAAGGAAGGCAGGTGTCATTACTTCATAAACTTGAAGCCTATGTCTGCACATTAACTAGCCCAAAGCATTCGGTTCACCGTATTCATACCTCCGTAGTTCATATCCTGAAACGTCTAGTTCCGCATAGATACAAAACTTACTTGTTCCAATGGTAAGGATCGCAAGCAGATCCGTTACTGCTATAACATGGAACTTTTGTATCTAGATGCAAAAAAAATATTCCAGGATATCTGACGATGGTAATGTCCGAAACGCGTAATATTGGAGTAATACAGTCAGCTTGCTTCCACTCAATAACTTTTTCCTCAGCAACCTATTCAGCATGCTGCAGACTGCAACGTATTTTTCAACGTGGTCGCATACCTGCTACGTGACTTCATGTCGTAGCTATGCATCCATTATTACGTAAGTGAAAAGTTTCGAGAGGTTCCAATGTGCTGAATGTGATACTGCTCTCTCCTGCCTCCACTATTATGCTACAAAATGACGCATAGGAGTCTCTAACGTATTCCACATTCATAGCTCTGTTTATTTTTGAAATATTTTGCATAATTTCTTAGAGAATTCCTTCTTTATTCGGGTCTATCATTCTTGCCGAATTTTATGTTGTGTTCTCTATAGTGTAATGAAATCCCTGTAAATGATAGTTATAAGGACAAGAAGAGCATCAGGACAATGATAGAACATAATTCCTAACTGTAAACGGCTGTTAGCTCTTATCAGCGGACATTGCATCAGTAGGATAGATTCTTAAATACAGACTAATGGTTCAAATGGCTCTGAGCACTATGGGACTACCGAGCGAGGTGGCGCAGTGGTTAGCACACTGGACTCGAATTCGGGAGGACGACGGTTCAATCCCGCCTCCGGCCATCCTGATTTAGGTTTTCCGTGATTCCCCTAAATCGCTCCAGGCAAATGCCGGGATGGTTCCTCTGAAAGGGCACGGCCGACTTTCTTCCCCGTCCTTCCCTAATCCGATGAGACTGATGACCTCGCCGTCTGGTCTCTTCCCCCAAACAACGGAACGGAACGGAACTATGGGACTTAACTTCTGAGGTCATCAGTCCCCTAGAACTTAGAACTACTTTAACCTAACTAACCTAAGGACATCACACACAACCATGCCCGAGGCAGGATTCGAACCTGCAACCGTAGCGGTCGCGCGGTTCCAGACTGTGGTGCCTAGAACCGCTCGGCCACCCCGGTCGGTCAAAATACAGACTCTGTTAGGTATTAGGTATCTTCAAGCGGCCGGTGAGGTGATAAAAACCTGCCTCCTGTCATATATGTTGTGCAAAAATGAATGCAAACGGCTCTGTGTTTAGAGCAATGTCAGCTGTGAATGTGCACTTTCTGGAATGAAAACCGCAAACAGCTGTATGTAGGATACTTTACTGGGAACCTTAACGTGTTTCGTTGCTTCATGCCCCCATTGTCTGGTGGGTATCTGAATTACATCATATAAGACCAAACGGGGCGATGGCTAGAGGACGCGACATTCACTGTCCAAATAATAGTAAGCCACCAAGTAAGCCTACCGTGTAATCATACATAGGCTGAATGTTGCCATCAATATTCACCGAAAAGTGACCCGTAACCAACTTTCAGGAACAAAATCTAGTCACACCATGCAACCTGGTGTTGATAGAGCTCATACGGTGCGGTGACATCTCATCACACCATACAACATTTTGTCTCTGGAGCTCGTACGGTGCGACATCCTGTTCCTGAATTTTGGTTGCAGCTCGATTATAGGGGGAAGTTGGTGGCACCATTCAGCCTGGTTACAAATTGACGCTACGCACACAGCGTATTATCAGTATTTCTACAGTGAATATATGGTCTCCTAACCATCTCCACACTTGAATCTCATGTGACGTGATTTATAGACCCACCCGAAGATCTGACTTTAAGCCACGAAAGCAATTGTGGACATTACACACAGCTGTTCCCGATTTTCATTCCACAAGAAAATAAATAAATAAACAACTGCGTTCGACATAGGTTTTAATCTCGTTAATCCATATCTACCGAAACAGGCACGTTGCGACGTTCCTGGTCGTGATAATTTGCCAACCCCCTCGCCCCTCATCACCCACCCCTTTCCACGTCGGTTGTTGCCCGCAGAGAATTGTAACGATGAAACAGGATTCATCTATGTTCACCACCACATTCGTTTAGACCCATTCACGATTATCACTGCACCGGTGGTATTCAATTCGGCGGAAGATGAGGGGCGGTAGTATGTACAGCACGGGGGTGCTAAAGCTCATTCTAGCACTGCACATTCGTCACTGAATGGAACTTGAGAAAAAGGCTATACTTGGAGCACTAGCAAAATGAAAAGCAACGTTTAACGGAGAAACATATCTGATACTGTTTGCAAGTGCCAAATATCTCCATCTACGTGCGTGCTCCACAAACCACTGTAAGATGAATGGCGGAGGGTACTTTTTATTACTCCTAGTCATTTCCTTTCATGTTCCTCTCGCAAACAGAGCGAGGGAAAAACAACTGTCTGAAAATCTCCATACGAGCCCTAATTTGTCGCATCTTATCTTCGTGATCGTTACGCGAAATTTATGACAGTGGAATCGTTCTAAAGTCTGGCTAAAATACTACTTCTCTAAATTTCTGTATAAGGCCTTGCGAAAAGGGTATCGTCTTCCACCCAGGACTTCCCATTTGAGTTCACGAATCATCTCCGTAATAACCCGCGTTCTCATCGAAACTACCGATAACCAATGTAGCATCACGCCTTCTCCTTTATGGAACAGCTACATTTTGCCCAAGATTCTCCCAATAAAACAAATTCAAGCATTAGTCTTCCGTACTCCCAACCCTAAGTCCTCGTTGCATTTCACATCGTTTTGCAACGTCGTGCCTATTTGTTTTATGGATGCCACTGCGTCATAGCAATACTGATTCCAAAGTTACATGTCTGATTTTCGGACTCATCCACATTAACTCACATTTTTCTACATTTAGAGGAAGTTGTCCTTCATCACACCAACTATAAATTATGTGTAAATTATCTTATACGCTCCCACAGTCATCGACATCTTCCCGTGCACTACAGCATCATCAGCAAACAGCCGTAAATTCCTGTGCTGTCTTGTTATCTTCATATTTTTTTTATTTTTGCCTCTTATGAACACATGTGAAACCGATAACTCAGTAAAAGTTACCTGTAACTGATGTACTTTTACTCCGGTAATTAAATTCCTTGTAACTCTCCCTTTCTGAAACTGTTATTTAAACGATCGTGCAAAAACGGAAAGTGAGAAATTTTCGAAAACATAATACTGTTTTCAGAATATCTCTCACTCTTGTTTTTAACGCCGCGCCCCAAGTGAAGTTGGGTAGTTCGCCATATATATCATTAATATTTTAAAATCAATAGTTTTCTGTGTTATGTCATTTGAATGGATATGAAGATCGACATATTGATGCTTCGGTAGTTTTACTGAAACGAATAGAAAATCAACCCAGAGTGCACTTAACTTTACCATGTTAAGTTTTTAAGATTAAGAAAATTGTTACTTTGTTCACTGAACCTTAAAATCTGAGCTTTCGAAATACTTGTACCTAGGAATTCTGATTGGCATAATTGGATTACTCAGTTTCTCAATTTCAAACGCCACATGCTTAACTGTTAGCACTGCTCTTATAACAAGCTTCTCTCTTTGTGCTGCAGTTACTTCGTCTTTTCCTTCACTATTTTATGTAGTGTAGTATTCAATATTTGCCGTTACTTCAACAGCTCACCACCCAGCCTGAAGACAATAGATCGATCATTTACGTCCTTACTTCTAGTTATTCGGCATCTATACATCCGTCTACATCGATTCTCTGAAAACTTCCGTGAAGTGAATGACAGATATTCCGCTTAATAAAGTGTACTCTCGTTCCATTCGCGTATGGAGAGAGAGAAGGGTGACTCCTTAGATGCCCCTGTGATCCCTGTAATTAGTACCCTCTTGATTTCGCGGTCCCTAGCATCATATACTTACGGTGCTGAAGTGATTTACCAGCTTCCTCGCTTCATACTAGTTTTTCAAACCATTGTAAGTTCGCTTTCCCGGAGTAATTGCCACCGATATTGAGCATGTGCCATTTCGAGTATCTCCGCGTTTCTGCGGCGTTCCCCCTACTGTCAAACCTGTGACTATTCTTGTTGCTCGTCTTTGTACGCCACACATGGCCCCTCTTCGTCCTGTTCCATATGTCCCACATACTTCAACAATATTTAAAGATTGGTCGCCCTGGTTCTTTGTAATATATTATAGGCTGCCTACATTTCAAACTATGTCATTAATCAATCGGTCTGCCAACTGCTTTACCTAGAGCGCATCCGATACGAAAATTCTGTTTCACATCTCCACAAAGTTCTACATCCAAATATTTTTTGAGTGGTCTGATTTTAATTCTGATTCATATATATTGTAGTCACGGGACGCTATGTTCCTTTCAGTTTGGTGACGGACCACTTTTACATTTAAAGCAAATTGTCAATCTTAGCACCACTTTGAAACTTATCAAAACCTGGCGGAATGTTTCTATAGCATTTTTTCGGACGGTAGGACTGTTTCATTACAGATAACGGCTTTATATTTAGAAAATCTGAGACAACTAATAACGTTATATGACGATTGACATTAATATTGTCTCACAATTGCAGAACTGACGGGACTAGTTCTTAGAAACCTGGTAACATATGCCCCTAGAAACCCACCACGGACTTGGCTAATCCGTGCCATGCAGAATAGCTTCTCAATTGCATTTCGAAGGTGGAACAACACGATATTCAAAAGGTGGTCATAATATTTTGGCTCGTGAGTGAACGAGTGAGTGAGCATGTGTGTGTGTGTGTGTGTGTGTGTGTGTGTGTGTGTGTGTGTGTGTGAGTGTTTGTGACGAATGAGGAAACAAAAACACACACGATTGTGGTAATTATGCCCGATGTGATAGCTCGAAGCTTGGTGTCCAGCTATGTAGTAGCTTGCCTTGGCGGCCAGAATGTTAGAGCCAGTTATATACACTGGAATAAAGAAATCGCAACACTATTAAAATAATTAAAGTACAGTAATGAAATTTCGGGAATACATTTGTCTAGGTAACATATTTCAATGATTAACACTGCAAGACCACAGATTAATGCAAGCGCGAGATAAGCCATTGTACATCTGAAGTTCTGGTACATTAATAATCGGTGTGGCAGCCACAATGCTGAATGTAAATGTGCATGCATTGTGTTGTACAGGTGCCGCCTGTCAATTTATGGGATAGATTTCTGAGGCTGTTGCACTTGGTCAGTCAGTACAGGGACGGTTGGTGGTGGTTGTGGATCTGACGATAGAGCAGCATGTCGACACTGCATGTTGGGTTACAACAGCGGTATGTGGGCAACCGTTATTCTGCTGAAAAATACCCCCCGCAATGCATTCCATGAATAGCAGCACAACGGGTCGAGTCACAACAATGATGTACATTTTTGGAGTCACGGTGTGTTGTATAACGCCGAGAGTGCTCCTGCTGCCATACGAAATCGCGCCCGAGACCATAGCTCTAGGGGTAGGTCCCGTGTATCTAGCAGGCATACAGGTTGGTTGCAGGCCCTGAACTGCCCTCCTAACCAACACATGGCCATCACTGGCGCCGAGAAACAACCAGTTTCCATCAGGAAGGGCAATAGACCTCCACGCTGCCCTTCAGTGAGCTCTCTCCGACACCACTGAAGTCACGAAAGGCCGTGTTTTGGGATCAGTGAATGCACGCTACACGGCATCTGGCTCGGAGCTGTACTTGGAGTAACCGATCTGCGACGGTTCCTTCTGTCATTGTAGAGCCAACTGCTACTCAGATGGCTGCTGTAGATATAGTACGATGCGACATATCCATACGCTGAATAACATTGCCTTCCGTCTCGGTAGTGCCATATGGCTGTCTCCAGCCCAGTCTTATTGCCACCGTACATTTTCAAGTGGGATACGGAAGTACTAAGGAATGGCGAGATACGTTTGAAGTTCTCTAACGCTATAGATACAGCAATAAGGAATAGCGCAGTAGCCAGTACAGTTGAAGAGGAATGGACATCTCTAAAAAGGGCCATCACAGAAGTTGGGAAGGAAAAAATAGGTACAAAGAAGGTATCTGCGAAGAAACCATGGGTAACAGAAGAAATACTTCAGTTGATTGATGAAAGGAGGAAGTACAAACATGTTCCGGGAAAATCAGGAGTACAGAAATACAAGTCGCTGAGGAATGAAATAAATAGGATGTGCAGGGAAGCTAAGACGAAATGGCTGCAGAAAAAATGTGAACACATCGAAAAAGATATGATTGTCGGAAGACCTCAGCATACAGGAAAGTCAAAACAACCTTTGGTGACATTAAAAGCAACGGTGGTAACGTAAAGAGTTCAACGGGAATTCCACTGTTAAATGCAGAGGAGAGAGCAGATACGTGGAAAGAATACATTGAAAGCCTCTATGAGGGTGAAGATTTGTCTGATGTGATAGAAGAAGAAACAGGAGTCGATTTAGAAGAGATAGGGGATCCAGTATTAGAATCGGAATTTAAAAGAGCTTTGGAGGACTTACGGTCAAATAAGGCAGAAGGGATAGATATCATTCCATCAGAATTTCTAAAATCATTGGGGGAAGTCGCAACAAAACGACTATTCACGTTGGTGTGTAGAATATATGAGTCTGGCGATATACCATCTGACTTTCGGAAAAGCATCATCCACACAATTCCGAAGACGGCAAGAGCTGACAAGTGCGAAAATTATCGCACAATCAGCTTAACAGCTCATGCATCGAAGCTGCTTACAAGAATAATATACAGAAGAATGGAAAAGAAAATTGAGAATGCGCTAGGTGACGATCAGTTTGGCTTTAGGAAAAGTAAAGGGACGGGAGAGGCAATTCTGACGTGACGGCTAATAATGGATGCAAGGCTAAAGAAAAATCCTTTCATAGGATTTGTCGACCTGGAAAAAGCGTTCGACAATATAAAATGGTGCAAGTTGTTCGAGATTCTGAAAAAAGTACGGGTAAGCTATAGGGAGAGACGGGTCATATACAATATGTACAGCAACCAAGAGGGAATAATAAGAGTGGACGATCAAGAACGAAGTGCTCGTATTAAGAAGGGTGTAAGACAAGGCTGTAGCCTTTCGCCCCTACTCTTCAATCTGTACATCGAGGAAGCAATGATGGAAATAGAAGAAAGGTTCAGGAGTGGAATTAAAATACAAGGTGAAAGGATATCAATGATACGATTCGCTGATGACATTGCTATCCTGAGTGAAAGTGAAGAAGAATTAAATGATCTGCTGAACGGAATGAACAGTCTAATGAGTACACAGTATGGTTTGAGAGTAAATCGGAGAGAGACGAAGGTAATGAGAAGTAGTAGAAATGAGAACAGCGAGAAACTTAACATCAGGATTGATGGTCACGAAGTCAATGAAGTTAAGTAATTCTGCTACGTAGGCAGTAAAATAACCAATGACGGACGGAGCAAGGAGGACATCAAAAGCAGACTCGCTATGGCAAAAAAGGCATTTCTGGCCAAGAGAGGTCTACTACTATCAAATATCGGCCTTAATTTGAGGAAGAAATTTCTGAGGATGTATGTCTGGAGTACAGCATTGTATGGTAGTGAAACATGGACTGTGGGAAAACCGGAACAGAAGAGAATCGAAGCATTTGAGATGTGGTGCTATAGACGAATGTTGAAAATTAGGTTGACTGATAAGGTAAGGAATGAGGAGGTTCTACGCAGAATCGGAGAGGAAAGGAATTTGTGGAAAACACTGATAAGGAGAAGGGACAGGATGATAGGACATCTGCTAAGACATGAGGGAATGACTTCCATGGTACTAGAGGGAGCTGTAGAGGGCAAAAACTGTAGAGGAAGACAGATATTGGAATACGTCAAGCAAATAATTGAGGACGTAGGTTGCAAGTGCTACTCTGAGATGAAGAGGTTAGCACAGGAAAGGAATTCGTGGCGGGCAGCATCAAACCAGTCAGTAGACTGATGACCAGAAAAAAAAAAAAAAACATTGTCATGACCTTGCTTCCATACATCATGTACAGTGGCTACATTCCTGCCAAGTCTTTCCGCATTGTTGCATTAGAGGCATGCAACTTCTCGTAGCCATATTACACGACCACTGTCAAAGTCAGTGAGGTGTTGATAATAGCGCCCAGTCTCAAAGGTAACTAACGACACGACCATTACGGGCTGTATTAAAAGCAACCTGATTTGTTTCGTCATTCTGGCGTGCCAACTTCGGTTCATGTCGTACAACTTCTTGGTGTTCCGATTTTTTCCGTCAGTGTAGTTACCCTCCAGTCTTTTCAGTCATTTTAAATATTAACGCTTTTGTCTGAGTGGCCATCCTCCGCAAAGACCACAGATATATTTTCTTTGTAAATAAACGGCGTCTTCTCTTGCTGCACTGTATTTTATTTTCCCAGATGCGTTTGCTCTTTTTCCGCTTTAAGGTATCGTCAGTTGGATCTATGACGATAGAGTTATGATGCATTTTTGTTTTGAAATGTATACTTCGTAGGTAAACAGTTCACTTATCGCTTTTTCTATACATAAGTGATTAGTTATGGTGCTTCCTGCTTTTAGTTGACATCAATGTTTCCCCTCATCTGGTCACACAGAGGTCACTTTGCCGTTCTATTTACGAAACACAAGATTGTTTTTGTGAATATAACATTTTTCTTCCAACTTTTCATTTTGCTTGCACTTGTTGTTTTGCTCAGCTATCAGTCTTCTGTCGCTAATGTAGACATGACACTAATACAGACATACCTCGTTTGAGTTCATTCTGTACCTCACTGTGTTTGGTTTGCTTACATACACGTACATGAAGCTAACCTATGAGGTATATGCTGAAAACTAACATCTATTCGTTTTGGTTGTGTTTATGTCTTTGTGCACACACATTATATATATATATATATATATATATATATATATATATATATATATATATATATGTATGTATATATATATGTGTGTGTGTGTGTGTGTGTGTGTGTGTGTGTGTGTGTGTGTTGCAGCTAACACCACTGAGGGTCAACCACCACTAACAACCAAATGCGGATAAAAAGTGGGTTGCGCCACGCCTCGAACAGGCTTACCTTTGGATCGCGGTGCAAGCGGATGGCGAAGCCTCGATGCGAGATGCCATGACATCGCGTGGGCGACGCGAGCGGTGGCGAGGACTCAGATCGCAATGAGGTGCGCGAGAAGAGGCAGATTTAAATTCGGCGTGCGTGCTCGAGATGGGGTCACGCGTTGTGGATTCTGTGGTTCGTTGCTGATTTGCCTCCAGAACACACTGGGCGTGTTTCCCAGTAGGACGTGGGGAAGGCAATTCAGCGGATCGACACGGGCGCACTCTGAGAGGACGAGGAAGGAGGAAGCTGTTTGCCACACCGCCTCAGCTTCGCAAAACTGCATGAGTTATTCTTCGCTCGGTGCCTCACAAGATATTCGCGAGGAGCAGGTTTGTGAACTCTGACCTTTCTCGGGGCTAACTTTGCGTGTGTCATTTCTGATTGATGATCCCGTCTGTTAATAGTGTTTCAGTACGAGGTTCTGCTTTGCTCCATACACTGTGACTTGACGTGCCGATGTGCGTTGCCTTACGGTTCCTTCTTGAGGCCAACCTCCTGGTCTGGAATTGTGTGGGGCCGCCAATGTGATGTCATGAGATTTGAAAATAACAGTCTTCGTTACCGCACGCGCCACTTCTAACAGCCTTCCCATGGGCCACACTAGTGTCGAATTTGCCTTAAAGTCTAACATGTTACCGCAGAGAAGCTACTTAAGTTTTTTTTTTTTTTGCCTTTTCTGTTTACTTATGTGTAATGTATTACTCTTGAACTCTTATTAAGATTCCCATCTGGAAGTGACATGTGTCTTGAAACATAGCTCTCGAAGCATTCTGTTGTAATTTGGTAAACCATTTTTTACTACCCCCGCTTTAAAAGCTTCCTGGCGCAGCTTGAAGCAAGTTCTCTAGCCAACCTTCAATAGTACAGGGTGTATGAAAAAGAATCATCGGATTTGGCACGTCTATATTTACGAAACTAAAATACAAGCAGAAAATTTTTGTCTTTTGATGAACGGGAAACTCAAAAAGTTTTTTTCATACATTTTCTTGGGCGTTCAGTATGCCCCCCTTGAAACGCATGGCGTATGTCAATGTCGTATTCAGTTTGTTTCCACACTGCAGGAACATGCTCTGAGATTTAGCTTCCACAGCTGTTGTTATGCGATGTCTCAGTTCATTCATTGTTGTTGGTAACGGAGGCACATAAACAGAGTCTTTTATAAACCCCCACAAGAAATAATCACATACAGTCAACTCCAGTGACCTTGGAGGCCTGTAATGTAAGACTGAACCATTTGTTCCTGTACGACCGATCCACCGTTCTGTAATCATTTGATTTAAAAATCCCCGCACTTCCAGATGCCAGTGTAGTGGTGCCCCATACTGTTGGTAAATGAAGTCGTTCGAATCAGTCGCCAACCGTGGGAAAAGATAGTTCTCAAGCATACCGACACATGTACTTCCTGTAACAGTGTCCTCGGCAAAGAGAACACATTTTCCCGTGGTACTGCACAAAACAGATAAACTTTTGGATAGTCCCTCTCATGTTGTACAGTTTCGTGTGGTAGTTCCCTGCCCCATATTCTTACAAAAACACGTTCCCCTTTCCATTTAAATGCAACGATGACTCCTCACTAAACACTAAGCGTGGAAGGAAACAGTCATCCTCATCTTGCCACGAACGAAATTACAGAACTCCACACGCTGTTGTTTATCACTTCTACGAATGGCTTTCAGTAGCTGAATTTAGTATGTTGAGCTAACTGCACGGCGAACGGATTTCTGCCGACTCCTTGTGAAACTATGGCGGATGCGTTCGACGTATGTGTCAGACACTATGGAATGGGCTGGCAATTTGCCTTTACACAGACAACCTGTTTCATGGAATTGCTCGTGCTCTGTGCCGTAGGAGCATCCACCCCATACACAGTACTAAAGTCACGCCGAACCGTCATCACTGACCCGCACTGCGCTAAACGTAGAACACAAAACGCTTTTTGTGGTCCCGACACCATTTTCACTAGAACTGAAGTGAGCATACAGTGCTGCTACCTAGTGGGAACCATGTGAAATTCAAGATTTTGCTCTTCCCAACATTACGTTGTTCACGCAAATATCTCAAATAACATAATAGTCATGATTTTTTAAAAATCAGATGATTATTTTTGATACACCCCGTATTTACGCGTGCGAGTTGAGTCTGTTCCTTGTGCCTGCACGTGGATTTGTTTCGGTCCCGCGCCAAGGACGTAATATTTGGATTTGATTGATAGTTTGCGCCTGAACTTATTTCGGTCTGAAGCGACAAAGGGGACGAGGTCCTTCCCAACCGGTTAATTTTTCTCTACTTCGGCTAGAGAGTATATTATCAGAAGTTGGGTGCTTTACTATCCATTGTTTATTATTATTATTATTATTATTACTTCTACTGGTGCTTTTCACTGATTGTACAGTCCGCCAGCAGTTTCTTGGCACGATTTTATAATTGCTACACTAAGTTCGCAATTATCATATCAGTCTCCCGATATAACTGCCTTGGGCGTTTGTTGCTGCTTGACGCACCCTCCCCTGTCTTCCACTCCCCCTAATCTCAGCTTGTCTGATTTTTAATTATATTATTCAACTTAACAGTCAAACGTGTCTGCCTCCTGTGCCTTAGAAGCCGAGATCCAGTATTCTGAGCCGCCCGATTTATGAACTATCCTGACTAGGGCCGGCGGCAGTAGGCACTGTGGGTAAATTTTCTTATATTATCATTCCATCGGGACTTGGTTAACCTTACTGAATGTTGTTTCTTAACTCACTGGTCAACTAACTGGATCACAAATACTACACACAATTAATATCATTAATGTTGTCAAAGCAATTTCAAGTTTTAATAAAAAATTACATGCTACCTTTTTAAATGAACTTTGCTCAACAGTTTCGATAAATTATTTTTATGTTTTAATTTAGAGAACATGTTTAACTGTCTTAACTGACCTTCGTATCTTGAGTATTAACCTCTTTTGCTATATGCTTTTCAACATTAATAAAGACTGGGAACTTGTCAATGTTGAGGGTGATGTTCGGTGCAACGTTTCCCACTTCTTCCACTTGTAAGCAAAGATGAAGTTGCTAACCACATTTTCTAAAGCAGTTCATTATTAAATAACATTTATAATGAGAAAAGTAAAGATCCTTACATCCCAAACTGCCTGGAGTAGGTGAAACATAGATTGTATGTTAGTTATTTGATATTGGCCCTCGAAAGCATTTGCATTAAATCTTAGCATACGTTCGTCGAGCAGCCCTTTTAAAAATGGGAGTACCTCTTTTGTGATGCCAGCAGAGTGCTTCCATTTTTTTATTTTAGATGGTAATTCCTCATTCAGTCCGTTGAGGGTTTTGTTGCCGAACATTTCAGTTTCTTACTTCAACCCAGATTACTCCACTCCATTTCACCCACAAATTGGTAGCTTTATGACACTATTGACCGCTAATGAATTAGCAATACACAGATAATCTTACTTCTGTGCAGGGATACTTATTTGAGTGTGATCGTGCTTAGCGGGAAGGTATCGGGCTGTTTTTGTTTCTCTAAAGCTTTCTATCGAAAGGCAGCAGTAGCAAAAGAAAAGGGAATCGAACCAGGGTTGTTCTGGTAATAAAGTAAACTGCAGTTACGCAAAAGGAAGCGCCAGCCTAATCAGGCAAACTTGTACCAAGTACTAGCACGATTCATAAAGAAAGTTAACTATTGGGAATGACTTTACTTCATACTGAAATTATGTTTTGAAAATAAGATGCCAAGCATTAGCTCAATTTATCAAGCACCGTAATAGTAGTTTGGAGTGAACAACACAGAAGAAATATTAACCGTTTTTGGAACAACTGGTTCTCAGTAACACTATCAGCATGTTAAAGCAGAAAGCCAGTCATTATCATAGGAAAAGAATTACTAATTGTTGAGCGATATTTGCATGGACAAGTGTTTCATTTACCAGCTTAATTATTGGAAATACTGTAATTGAAGTGGTTTTCCGCTAATAACATTCTGTATTTCGATTATTATTTGAATTCTCAAGAAGCGTTCACTTCCTTATGCTGTTGTTGTTGTTGTGGTCTTCAGTCCTGAGACTGGTTTGATGCAGCTCTCCATGCTACTCTATCCTGTGCAAGCTTCTTCATCTCCCAGTACCTACTGCAACCTACATCCTTCTGAATCTGCTTACTGTATTCATCTCTTGGTCTCCCTCTACGATTTTTACCCTCCACGGTGCCCTCCAATGCTAAATTTGTGATCCCTCGATGCCTCAAAACATGTCCTACCAACCGATCCCTTCTTCTAGTCAAGTTGTGCCACAAACTTCTCTTCTCCCCCACCCCATTCAATACCTCCTCATTAGTTACGTGATCTACCCACCTTATCTTCAGCATTCTTCTGTTTCACCACATTTCGAAAGCTTCTATTCTCTTCTTGTCCAAACTAGTTATCGTCCATGTTTCACTTCCATACTTCCTTATGCTAGCTAGCTAAAATGGAACATGTGGTACCCGGATCTAGTATAGTTTGAATAGTTGTAGTCTGTTGCTCATTACTTGAAACAAATACTAGAAAGTACACTTCATTAAAGCTGTAATTGCAATGTGAAACTTAAATCTGTCTCAATAATTACCATAGGGACCCAGATCAAGGCTGAAAATTTTAGTCGCTACAAAATACACGAAACACTATTAACTCTATACTTATAAATACTGTTATTTCAAGATCTGTAGAACAATTAATCCTTATGCCGCCCCTGTCTGATAGCCAGTAACTATCATGAATCATCACGGTTTTTGCAGCTAGCTGTAATACTGTACTGGAATTTCAATAAGAACAATATTTAAGCGGAATACTTTAAATCTTTTCTTGGAAACTCCACTTTGGTTAAACTTAAACTATCCTTTTATGAAAAATACATGGAGTACTTCAAAACGTATGCTCACTACACAATTATTAAATTTACTGATCCACTTTATTAACTGTACCAAATGTTTATTGAAATGACTTTCCACCTCAGTATATAGGATACCCGGAAATATCTTGGAGTTGGCACGTAGAGTTGGACCCTGTCTTAGTAAACAACTGAAGGTAAAATAAGGGTGCTCAACGCAAAGGTTAAAGAACATAAACGTATTATCGAAAAAGAATCCACATAACTGGTCCCTGCAATTATACAGTGCTCAACTGTTAATTCGAGACGAAGGCAGTGGCAGTGTCAATCTGTCGTGGCTATTAAAGAAAAGGTGGCAAAGCTATCCATGGCTCTTACTGTGAACCTAGCTCTGAAAATTCTCTTCTTCGCATCATAATTTCGTAGTACAGAGGTAGCCAAAGAATATTACGATAATAAGCCAAATTACTTTCACATTCGAGGGTATGTTACGTACCCTGTTCTCCTTGCCTCTTTCAGTGGGCTTCCCTCTACGTTTCACATGATTACAAAGCCAGATGCCCTATGCATGAAGCAGTATTACAAGCAAAGTTTTAACACTTCCATTCTTTTACAGTATATTACTTTTGAAGTTACATCCATAGATTAATTACAATTACGTAAATGGTCGTAAATAATGAATGAAACATTTACATAAACTTTACATCAAAGAGAATGGTGATACATAATTAAAATTAGGTAAAAAAACAGACAAACAAGATAACAATGTTGCATAGTGATGTGGGCTGGGAAAACGCCCAATTGGAAGTACGTTTATAAATGGCCATTGGCCCAGGAATTTGCCCAAAGCAGTTTTAGAAGTCCAGAATCTGGGCATTTATAAAAAAGTAACAATTTTAATTTTTTACTGCTTGAATGTATAATTTACCGATTAAAATAAGGGATGGCACAATACTCCCAATATTAGGTTAGTAAATGTTTATACTTAAACCTATTTATATCATTCATTCCCTTTATTTCTAAGAACAAAAGGAAGGACAAGAGGAGCATGTGTTTTTTATTACTTTTTTATGGTAGAATTCCCTCTTGCTGTACCAAAGAAAACCGCGTGTTGCTGACTGATGCTTACATGTTATTCACGTTAGAGAGAAATTTATTGACAAACAAGGAATATGGTCCAGACAATATGTGTGGGAAGGAGTGAGTCCTCACCCTCAGAAAGATAATCATAGTGTAAATCCTTTTCGGTGTTGGTTAAGTTAAAGAAGAACTTGTAAATTAGCAGAGTTGGCATAAAAATTCTGGGCTGTATCTGGTGCTACAGAGCTTTCCTTCAGCACTTTTGGATGGATCGACAGTAAAAAAGAAAAAAAAAGTAACAAACAACAGAGAGCTGCAAAACTATCTTGCCTGAAAACTGAAAGTTGATGAATGGGGCAGGAACACGTCATAATCCTGTTGATCCCGTATCGAATAATCCAAGGAAAGACGAAATGGAAAGGAACGCAGTAGTAAACGAGCAATCAGATTCAGAAGAATCTGAGGCAGGGTCGGAGCTTTATGACTCTTTTTCACTTTAGGAAGACCAAGACACAGATTGAGAACAATTTTTAAAATTTTTTTGCAGTAGTATACTATATGAAACAACAGTACCTACAGGCTAGCTACTTAGTATAATCTATACTTAATTTAAAATGTTACTTTTAAACTAACGTGTTGTTTTCCTTTTTTACTTTGCTACGCATTACCCGCAAGAACTGACCACATTAAAGATGTAAAAGCTATACTTACTGTACAATTTATTTCTCCTAATAACACTTTCCTATTTCTCAAGCAGTTTTTTGAACTTGCTTACCCAACCACTGAAAAAAGCAGTGTTTCAAAACACCTTTTCCAATACAAAATACCAGCTTAAATTTTTCCAAAGTTCCACTTAGCATTTAATCTATAAGATGCATAAATGCCTGGACATCTATGAATTTTGGGTATTTGCACAGGAATTCATCCTGAGCATTTGCCCCAACTTATAAATGCCCAGGCATTTTACACCACTAATGTTACAGCTTTGTGCAGTTTGCGGGCGTTATATATCTGGTCGTACAGTGAACATCAACACCACATAGTATTGTTTCAGACAACTACACACTGCTGGTGGTATTTGACGTGAAACAGCGGCCTCGGATTTAATTTCTCCCCACAGCGTGCCCTGTTCAGTTATCCACTCGGATTGCACGAGGACAAGGAATGCAACAGCTGCAGCTAGAGCGGAAACAGTTTTGGTAGACTACGAAGTATACTTCCTTTTTTCAAATAAAATATAGGGAAGGATTATTCATTGGTTTGGCAAAAGCCTCTCACAACAAGTGTCAGAATAGCAAGCGGAAATTTAGTTGCACTGGTGCTCATAAACCTTTTTCTCTCAGATAAGGCTGAGCTTTACCGTCACCACTCACGGTAGATATCACGGTATTATACTGTAAGTGGCCAAGTTGGTAGTGACTCTGAATCATACACTGTGAGAAGACAATTCCACGACTTGACCAATGACAGTGACCAAAATCATCTTCGTTGCTGTAGGTGGGGAGATGATTGATCCGATTTCTCTATTACTCATTACCAGTGAATCTTAAAATACGACTAAAAACACAATCAGGTTGTAGGGTAAGTGGCATCTATCTGTGTCACCCTGGAGACGGAACAATGACTACAAAAAATTTGTCACTGAGAAGAATTCGACCAACTGTGAACGAATAGGACTGACCCAATTTTTTGTGTCACTCTTTTGAGCGTGTGTGACGAGTTAATGATCTCACTAAGGTTCAGAAAGTGGCACAGTACATGACCGAAGTTGTTCTTACAAAGTTCGTTCTCAAACTTGAGTGTCATGTGTCCTTCATAAAATGTCCAGAACAGCGTATATTTTAGCATACATGGCGCTGTTACTTGCGCCAACGTCAGCGCTGTTAGAACTGCTACATAATGCATGGAACTTACAGAGCTAAGAGAGTATTTATGGAACGCATTTACAGTTGGACAATCAATCTTTTATTAATGCCTGCCAGAAGCGACAGAGTGGCATGCTCCTTTTATAGACCTGTCCATAATGCAGCAGTCTCTTGGAATACAGGGAGCGAAAGGCTATTTACAATTTGTACAGAAAGCAGATGGCCGTTATAAGAGTCGAGGGACATGAAAGGGAAGCAGTGGTTGGGAAGGGAGTGAGACAGGGTTGTAGCCTCTTCCCGATGCTGTTCAATCTGTATATTGAGCAAGCAGTAAAGGAAACAAAAGAAAAGTTCGGAGTAGGTATTAAAATCCAGGGAGAAGAAATAAAAACTTTGAGGTTCGCCGATGACATTGTAATTCTGTCAGAGACAGCAAAGGACTTGGAAGAGCAGTTGAACGGAATGGACAGTGTCTTGAAAGGAGGGTATAAGATGAACATCAACAAAAGCAAAACAAAAATAATGGAATGTAGTCGAATTACGTCGGGCGATGCTGAGGGAATTAGATTAGGAAATGAGACACTTAAAGTAGTAAAGGAGTTTTGCTATTTGGGAAGCAAAATAACTTATGATGGTCGAAGTAGAGAGGATATAAAATGTAGACTGGCAATGTCAAGGAAAGCGTTTCTGAAGAACTGAAATTTTTTAACATCAAGTATAGATTTAAGTGTCAGGAAGTCGTTTCTGAAAGAACTTGTATGGAGTGTAGCCATGTTTGGAAGCGAAACATGGACGATAAATAGTTTAGACAAGAGGAGAATAGAAGCTTTCGAAATGTGGTGCTACAGAAGAATGCTGAAGATTAGATGGGCAGATCACATACCTTATGCGGAGGTATTGAATAGAATTGGGGAAAAGATGAGTTTGTGGTACAACTTGACTAGAAGAAGCGATCCGTTGGTAGGACATTTTCTGAGGCATCAAGGGATCACCAATTTAGTATTGGAGGGCAGCGTGGTGGGTAAAAACGTAGAGGGAGACCAAGAGATGACTACACTTAGCAGATTCAGAAGGATGTAGGCTGCAGTAGGTACTGTGAGATGAAGAAGCTTGCACAGGATAGAATAGCATGGAGAGCTGCATCAAACCAGTCTCTGGACTGAAAACCAGAACAACAACAACCTTACGTGCATGTGGACAGAGGGTAAGGGCGAAGGCAAAAGTTGTGCACATCGTAGAGATCGGTTTACAAAAACTGAGACCCAGTTTGATAGCCAGAGCTACATGTAGTATTTCCTATGAAGTTAACACATGTAACAAACTGCGTAAATTCACAGGGTATCCGCGAGGCAGTACGAAGCATATCTTCTCGGTTAATGCTGTACCTAGGTTCCGGCGTGTCGCAGAGCTGTTTCTGCATTTGCCAGCATTCCTGTTCATTTCTCTCTCGCCAACCAGACAAGACAGTGATCATAAGTTCGACGTTCACAGTAACTAGCAAGCGATGTCTGATTCAAGTATGATGCGTACAAGTATAACGTACGTGATCTTCAATCAGTGAAAATGAAATACTTATAGAACCACATAGTTGTCAATCTGCCTGTCTGCCTGTCTGCCAGCCTGTCTGTGTGTCCCACTGTTAGGACCACTTTTTCTCAGGAAGGGGTAAAGAGGCAACTGGAAATTTGCGTAATATACTACGGTCTATGATCCCTTTCAGGTGCCAAAATTTATACTTTTACGTCAGTGCAGTCTTTAGATACGGACATTATGACATGTATTTTGATACTAGTACGGCCGTGTGCACCAATCTCGATTAAAAGTTAACCACGGTAAAGTCGATATTTAAGCCTGTTCAATGCAAAATTGTGGTTCACTGACCTCGATCAAAGTTAAACGAGACAGCAGATCGCAGTTGAATTTCACCGAGGCTCACGCCCGGTTTTCTAGAGAAGAGCAGGGTTCTATAAGCGTGCTGTATTAAATTGGTGCACTTTGATGTACTGAGACAGACTCAAGGTGTCGTATACGTTACCCTATACTTTAGACGAACAACGAAGGTGTATTAATTTATAAATCCAACTTACCATCTCTCAAAAATTCATGAGGAAATAGGCTTCCGACATTGTTTAATACGCTAAAGTGAGGGAGATGCTTACCGACAAGCAGTGTGGTTCTGTGGTACGTGCTTGCACGACGCATGGGGGATCTGGGTTCGATTCCAGCTGTATTCTAATGTTGAAACTAAGATAGTGTTCTAAGAGCGTTTACGTCAAGTTTAAAGTACAATAAGGTGGATGAAACTCTAATTTTAAGTTTTTTAAATTATGCAATCTTGATTAACAACAATTTATAAAAGATCGGCAATTATGAATTCTTCTTACCAGTGAAAACTTGATTTTTTTGGGCAGTAAACAGAAATAAAAATACGTGGATTCTTCATAAAAAATGACTGTTACACCTATTAATCAGCACATATATCATGAATTTTATATTTAAATGGTATACGCATATGAATTGAACAAAAAAGGAAATGAAAAAAATTATGACGGAAATGAGATTCTGTGTACATCTTCTTTCTTGTTGCAGCCGTTAGTTCTTTTAATTTCAAGAACTGATGTATTCACACCATCCAATTCGAAAAGTATATTCATCTTGTACTTTCAGTTCGTCTTTTGTTTAACATTTCACTAAATAAAATACTGACTAGAAGCGATGTGTAAAGACACTTCTGCTTATTGACTAACGTGAGAACATATGACAATGACCTCACTCAACAACTGTTGCCTAGAAAACTTATGTATCGACGTAGCTATATGCAAATTCATTTTAACGTGTTTCCATTTCGAGGACGCCTTCCACATCAATACAGGGAGATAACCATGGTAAATTGGCCGACAACGGCCTTGTAACTGGCGATTGAACTTATTGCATCGTAGAGATACTTAAAACGCAGTTTGCTTTTAACTATGTTTATGGAACCTTGATTACCTTGCTTCTCGACTGATGTTGGTGCACCCAGCCATGAACTCACTCATCAAAATCTGTAGGATACTACCCGTTGATCCGGAATTTGGAAACAAGAAAGGAATAATGATATAAGTAAACAAAAAATGTGAAAATCGTTAATTTCTAATTATATCCCATAATTTTTCGCCATTTGTCCTTCTGGCTGTCTGATAAGACATAGTTTTCTCTGGACAGGCAGAGGTATCAAGCTGCAGTTTACGTCAAACATTAACGTATATGGTCACTTGATTGTGTAAAGATATCAAGCCTAAGTCATTTCAATCAAAAGATACGGCTGTCCGTAAAGACCCTTTTTTCTCAGCAACGGCTGGAGGTTTCAAGTTAAAATTAATATAAAATAGTAAGGTCTACAGGCTCTTGGCGGAGCAAACAATTTAAGCTTCTAAGGCACTGCTGTCGAGCCGGCCGTTGTGGCCGATCGGTTAGTACAACAAGCCTCATACTAGTTGCTACTGTATGAGCTGGACTCTTGTTGCAATATTTGTAATAAGCCTTCGTTCATTCGGAAAACTTAAGTAAATCTTATGTTTGTTGGGTTAATTGGTCCGCTAATCATTTCTCCTCCTGTGCACATTTCCTGATATGACATTTGGTGAAGCACTCAGTAGCCTGCGACTCCTTACCATTGTGTATAAAATCGTAGACAACAATACTTTCAAAATGAGTCATCAAAACCTCTAGATGAACTATCCAGAGTAACAATATGTAGTTGGGATTGAATTGTATCTCCGTTCTTCCCAATTGGACATCTGGGGTAAGTAAGACACATTCAAGTTGCTAAAGTGGCATCCAGTAGAGATACTTGCAGCAGCCTACTTAGGCTCACGAACTTATTGTTATTATCTATATATATAGAATTTTGTTCAAATGGTTCAAATGGCTCTGAGCACTATGGGACTTAACATCTGTGGTCATCAGAACCCTAGAACTTAGAACTACACTCCTGGAAATGGAAAAAAGAACACATTGACACCGGTGTGTCAGACCCACCATACTTGCTCCGGACACTGCGAGAGGGCTGTACAAGCAATGATCACACGCACGGCACAGCGGACACACCAGGAACCGCGGTGTTGGCCGTCGAATGGCGCTAGCTGCGCAGCATTTGTGCACCGCCGCCGTCAGTGTCAGCCAGTTTGCTGTAGCATACGGAGCTCCATCGCAGTCTTTAACACTGGTAGCATGCCGCGACAGCGTGGACGTGAACCGTATGTGCAGTTGACGGACTTTGAGCGTGGTCGTATAGTGGGCATGCGGGAGGCCGCGTGGACGTACCGCCGAATTGCTCAACACGTGGGGCGTGAGGTCTCCACAGTACATCGATGTTGTCGCCAGTGGTCGGCGGAAGATGCACGTGCCCGTCGACCTGGGACCGGACCGCAGCGATGCACGGATGCACGCCATGACCGTAGGATCCTACGCAGTGCCGTAGGGGACCGCACCGCCACTTCCCAGCAAATTAGGGACACTGTTGCTCCTGGGGTATCGGCGAGGACCATTCGCAACCGTCTCCATGAAGCTGGGCTACGGTCCCGCACACCGTTAGGCCGTCTTCCGCTCACGCCCCAACATCGTGCAGCCCGCCTCCAGTGGTGTCGCGACAGGCGTGAATGGAGGGACGAATGGAGACGTGTCGTCTTCAGCGATGAGAGTCGCTTCTGCCTTGGTGCCAATGATGGTCGTATGCGTGTTTGGCGCCGTGCAGGTAAGCGCCACAATCAGGACTGCATACGACCGAGGCACACAGGGCCAACACCCGGCATCATGGTGTGGGGAGCGATCTCCTACACTGGCCGTACACCACTGGTGATCGTCGAGGGGACACTGAATAGTGCACGGTACATCCAAACCGTCATCGAACCCATCGTTCTACCATTCCTAGACCGGCAAGGGAACTTGCTGTTCCAACAGGACAATGCACGTCCGCATTTATCCCGTGCCACCCAACGTGCTCTAGAAGGTGTAAGTCAACTACCCTGGCCAGCAAGATCTCCGGATCTGTCCCCCATTGAGCATGTTTGGGACTGGATGAAGCGTCGTCTCAAGCGGTCTGCACGTCCAGCACGAACGCTGGTCCAACTGAGGCGCCAGGTGGAAATGGCATGGCAAGCCGTTCCACAGGACTACATCCAGCATCTCTACGATCGTCTCCATGGGAGAATAGCAGCCTGCATTGCTGCGAAAGGTGGATATACACTGTACTAGTGCCGACATTGTGCATGCTCTGTTGCCTGTGTCTATGTGCCTGTGGTTCTGTCAGTGTGATCATGTGATGTATCTGACCCCAGGAATGTGTCAATAAAGTTTCCCCTTCCTGGGACAATGAATTCACGGTGTTCTTATTTCAATTTCCAGGAGTGTATTTAAACCTAACTAACCTAAGGACATCACACACATCCATGCCCGAGTCAGGATTCGAACCTGCTACCGTAGCAGTCCCGCGGTTCCGGACTGAGCGCCTAGAACCGCTAGACCTACGCGGCCGGCGTACAATTTTGTGCGGAACCCTCAGAATGCGAGACCTAACCATACTTGTCCGGTTTTTGTCGATGACAATGCTCGATCGCAATGAACAGCGCAGGTGGGGTCGTATTCCAATACTCACACAAGCACTAACGACCATTCGGCATTTGTCAAAGGACGGGAACGCTCTGAAAATTTATATCTGTACACACTGTTACTCCCAAATCTTTATATGGCTCTAATCGTCACTCATTAATCCTTGTTGAACACCTTCGCAATACTCTAAGTACAAGTTGCCAGTCTTTGCAGTAGACACTTATTTTCTTGGGATGTAGCTGGATTTGGCTACAGTTTCACCGAAGAGAAATATCTTCAGAACTGCATCAGTTACGAAAAAGCCAGAGAGCGCCAGTAGTATAGCCGGTAAGAGAATGTGTTACTGCACTCTGGGGCACAGCAAATATTACTCCAGTGTTAGTAAATAACCTCCATCCAGGCTAACAAACTGTGTACATAACGTCGGGAAGTTACCGAACTATCCATAAATAAAGTTGGATGTGTCGTAGGAAAGCATTTGTTTTAGATGACAAAGATGTATTGGTTCGAAACAGGTGACCGAATGACACAGGTTTATTCTGTGCGTGGTATGCCTTGAGTAAAAAGAGCCAGTTGAGATTCGCTTGATAGCTGTTTGTAGAGCGCCTGTTAAATCTGACGAACAAGTAAATTTTGTTCCGGATGGACCGCAAATATTTGTATCATAATGCATATTCTGTCTCGGCATTCAGAAACGTCAAAACAACCTTCGATGAGATTAAAAGCAGGGGTAGTAAATTTTAAGGGTGGATTAGGAGTTCCAATGATATACGCGAAGAAGAGAGCGGATAAGTTGAAAGAGCTCGTTTAGGGCCTCTAGGAGGAAGAACTGTCTGATGTGACAGAAGAAATGGGAGTCGATATGGAAGAGATCCAGTGTTAAAGGCAGAATTTAATAGCGGTTTGGAAGACCAGATCAAATTAGATGGATGACATGCATAACATTACATCTTTGCGGGAAGTGGCAACCAAACGAGTATCAACTTTATGAGCAGTATCTATGTATACCATGAGACTTTCGGAAAAAATCATCCACTCTATTCCGAAAAGAACAAAAAATGATAAGTGCGATAACCATGGCGCAATCACTTTAACTGCTCATACATTCAACTTTTTCATAATAATGTACAGAAGGCCGGAAAAGAAAATGGAAGATCGGCTATCATCAAAGGTAAAGGTACGAGAGAGGAAATTTTGCACTAGATAATGGAAGCAAGACTAAATGAGAACCAAGACACGCTAATAAGGTTTGTCGACCTTGAGAAAACGTTGTTGTTGTTGTTGTGGTCTTCAGTCCTGAGACTGGTTTGATGCAGCTCTCCATGCTACTCTATCCTGTGCAAGCTTCTTCATCTCCCAGTACCTACTGCAACCTACATCCTTCTGAATCTGCTTAGTGTATTCATCTCTTCGTTTCCCTCTACGATTTTTACCCTCCACGCTGCCCTCCAATGCTAAATTTGTGATCCCTTGATGCCTCAAAACATGTCCTACCAACCGATCCCTTCTTCTAGTCAAGTTGTGCCACAAACTTCTCTTCTCCCCCACCCTAGTCAATACCTCCTCATTAGTTACGTGATCTACCCACCTTATCTTCAGCATTCTTCTGTAGCACCACATTTCGCAAGCTTCTATTCTCTTCTTGTCCAAACTGGTTATCGTCCATGTTTCACTTCCATACATGGCTACACTCCATACAAATACTTTCAGAAACGACTTCCTGACACTTAAATCTATGCTCGATGTTAACAAATTTCTCTTCTTCAGAAACGATTTCCTTGACATTGCCAGTCTACATTTTATATCCTCTCCACTTCGACCATCATCAGTTATTTTACTCCCTAAATAGCAAAACTCCTTTACTACTTTAAGTGCCTCATTTCCTAATCTAATCCCCTCAGCATCACCCGATTTCACACACACGTTACACACTCTAAACTGGTCAAGATGTTTGAAATTCTGAGAAAACTAGGAATAAGTTATAGCAAAAGACGGTAATATACCATATGCACAAGAACCAGAGGGAATAATAAGACTGAAAGATCAAGAAAGAGTTGTTACGATCAGAAAGTTGGAAAACTGGGATGTAGCCTTTCGCTCTCACTGTTCTGACTATACATCGAGGAAGCAATGTTGGAAATTTAAAAAAGGTAGGATTAAAATTGAAATGTGTGTGAATTCCTAAGGTACCAAACTGCTTACGTCATCGGTCCCTAGACTTACACACTACTTAAACCAACTTAAACTGACTTATTTTAAGAACAACACACACTCCCATGCCCGAGGAAGGACTCGAACCCCCGGTGGGAGGCGGCACGCAGTCCGTGACAGGACGCCTCAAACTGAGTTGCTGATTAAAATTCAGGCCGCAAGTATATCAGTGATAAGATTCGCCGACAAGATTGCTGTTCTCGTTAAAAATGAAGAAGAATTACAGGATCTGCTGGATAGGATGAACAGTTTAATGAGTACAGATTATGGTCTGAGAGTAAACCAGAAAATGACATAAGTAATGAGAAGTATCAGAAAATGTGAACAATGAGAAGCTTAACATAAAAATGGGGGAGTTCGAAGTAGACGAAGTTATGGGATTCTGCAATGCTGTAAGCAAAATACCTCATGACGGACGAAGACAGTAGGGCATGAAAAGCGGACTAACGCCGGCAATGTGTCCGTTCCTGGCCAAGAGAAGTCTAGTGGTATCAAACATAGGCCTTACTTTGAGGAAGAAATTTCTGAGATTGTGCGTTCGGAGCACGGCACTGGATGATTGTGAGGCATGGACTGGTGAAAAATCGGAACAAGAACCGAAGCTGTTTAGATGTAGTGCTACAGAGGAATTACGTAAATTAGCTGAACTGAAGCGGTACGAAATGGGGAGATTCTCTGGGGATTCGGTGATGAAAGCAGAACATGGAAAACACCCAAGAAGAAGGAACGAGTTGATAGGAAATGTGTTAAGACATCTGGGATTAACTTCCGTGTTAATGAAGGGAGCTTAGAGGGAAACATAGATTGGAATGCATCCAAGAAATAATTAAGGGCATAGACTGCATCTGCTACTCCGAGATGATAAGGTTGTCAGAGGAGAGGAATTCGTCGCGGGATCTATCAACTAAGTTACAACACTGATGTATACAGCGGGTTTGTTGGCACCAAATAGCGTCCCAGATGTGTTTCATCGACGAAGACGGGTGAGTAAATTCTATCATGTTCCTCAAAGATTTGAAGAATGATTCTGACCTGACGAGAGCGCGGTCCTGTGGAACGATACCATCGAAGGAGGGAAAGACTTCAAGCATGAAGGGATGCAAGTGGTCTGCGATAATGTCTACACAGTCTACAGACGTAACAGTGCGTTCGACTAATATCGCAGTTCCCATTCCCCATAGCATTATACAGCCCGTAGACGCCTGTCTCCTTGGCACCGTGCGTATTTCGGGCTGCAGTTTTCATGGATAGTGGCTTGTCCAGATACAGCCATCGGACTTGTGTGAGAGGAAGCATGGTTCATTAGGCTAGGTCCAATCTCACTGATGCAAAGCCAAAGAAATCGTTATTGACGATGTTGTTGGGTCACACGGTAACATGTAAGGCTCGTCGGCGGCGGAACCGCGTGTTGAACAACCTGCGCTAAAGGGTTGCTCCGAATTACTTGTGCCTGCACCAGCGTTGTCCTTTATCCTCAGATCTGTTACAGATCGTCTCCTGTAATGCTTTACAGACCGACCAGCCAGACCTGAACATTTTGCAATGAGAGATGGACGTCCAACACCTTGTTGGCTACTCATAGTTTAACTTTCCATAGATGCTCGCGTCATTAGCAAGAGAAGAGCTAACAAGCTTTGTCGTTTCGGACATGCTCGTTCCCAAGCGTCAAACCATAACAGTCCGTCCTTTCTTCAAGTCGCTTTTGTTAGTGTATTTCCATACTTCTTTTCCTTGGTTCAAATGGCTCTGAGCACTATGGGACTCAACTTCTGAGGTCATTAGTCCCCTAGAACTTAGAAATAGTTAAACCTAACTAACCTAAGGACATCACAAACATCCATGCCCGAGGCAGGATTCGAACCTGCGACCGTAGCGGTCTTGCGGTTCCAGACTGCAGCGCCTTTAACCGCACGGCCACTTCGGCCAGCTCTTTTCCTTGTCTCTACTCCATTTACACACAACGATGTGCACAGCTTTAGGACGAAACGGAGCTCGGTGAAACTCTGACCATAGAAAAAATTGCTACAGTAAAGTTCAGGAGGCATCTGGAAAAATACATAATGAGACGAACAGAAACGACACTCAAGCAGAATAATTACACCAAAGTCACCGTGTTTGACTTTGGTTCACTGGACATTACAAGCGGACGGGTAATGTTCTTTACAGGGTGTGTGATCATCATGGACGGCAGTGATTGCTCTGGAAGTGGCACCCACGTTGGTCACAAGTTTGTTAGGGAGTTCTTTTGGTAGGACGTTCCATTCCTGCAGGAGCCTGATTGTCGAATGTGGGATCACCATTAATGCATGTGGTCGTACTGCAGTGAGTCTCCCCCATGCTTGACTTAACCTAATATGGCGAGAGGTGGAAACACGTAATGCAACCTGGAGCATTATCGAACATCATAGTTTTGGTGGTCCTGGTACTGTGGTTTGGGTAGGCGTACTGACCTCCGAGTCTCTGAACCTGTGAATATGATACACTCACCGATCATTTGTGAGACTGTTCTTTCCACACACGTTAATCTTTTCAGAAGTGCATTAGTTTCTGACATCGACGTTGCGCATGACAACGCACGATTATATTGAACAGCGCAGGTGGAGCAGCTCCTGGAACGACAGGATATTCGGCTAATGTACTGTCCAGCTCATATCCCATCGAACACATGTGGAATTCATTGGGGAGACGTATTGCCGCCTGTCCACATGCACCAACGACCGTAAAGCAGTTGTCAACCGCGCTGGTGAAGGAATGGAGCGCCCTAACACAAGAACTCCTTACCAAGCTTGTGTCTGGCATGGTAGCACATTGCTGAGACTGCATTTCCCGCCGTGGTGATCACACACCGCAGTCATGACAATGTTTCCCCTGTTGTAATATCCTGCGGACCACCATGAACCGCTGCGGATTCCGCGTATTTATTATCTTTGAGTAAAAGTGTCATTTATGTTCGTCTCAGTGCGGAATTCTTTCAATTGCCGCCTATAACATAAAATTGTCTTTCTTTCCATGTATGGTCCAAGTGTCATCGAGCTACGTTACTTGTCAGGTTGCTGCGTCGAAGGTTCGCAACAACGCCAGGTGACATTCACTCTCACAGTAGTAAAAATATTTTGGCTTATCCGTCAAGCATAAAATTGCACTGATGCTGGATTAGTACCTGGAAGAATATTCTTGTACGTTATAGGTAAACAATAAATGTCGTGTGACTAGGGCCTCCCGCCGGGTAGACCATTCGCCGGGTGCAAGACTTTTGATTTGATGCCACTTCGGCGAATTGACCGTCGATGGGGATGAAATAATGATGATTAGGACAACACCCATTTCCTGAATGAAGAAAATCTCCGATCCAGCCGGGAAACGAACCCAGGCCAATTGGATTCACATTCTGTAGCGCTGACCACTCAGCTACCGGGGGTGGTCTACGTTATAGCTGATATATAGAAACTATTTAGGCATTTCAGAAGAGAAAACAAATAATGAAAGAAAGCGATAATGGAGAACCAAGAGCACTCATAACAGCCAAAATTGGGTGTCATCTGTTTGTACTCGTCTGGATTTTCACGAGATTCTGTGGCGTATGGTGTGCGAAGTACGACGAGTAAAGGAGAAAGATCTAGGGATATAAAATGAACGAATTGGAGAAGTGTCTAGACAAAACCTACGAGTTTCTTTGCCAGCTTTCTCAGAAGGTGGGGACCCAGAATCGCTGGCGGTTGTGGCTCTCCAGCATCCTCGAGCCGTGGCGATGCCTGACCGATCTGATGGAGCGCATTAAGCGGGGTCGGCGTTCGTGATTCCTGGCGCGCCCTGGGGCTGAGTCGGGTAATTAACCGGCGGCTTCCCAACAGCGCGGGAGGTCGGCGACGCTAATGGACTACGGGACAAGAAAGGACAGATCTGGCGGACTGTGATCGATGGCGTGCTGCGTGCGCAGTTTCCCCGAGATCGACGTCACACGTCACTTGTTTATGCAAATCTCTTGGTTACCTAATTGCCAGTGATCGGCGACAAGGACACGCGGTCGCTGCAACAGGAACAGTTCCAAACTGACGCTGACCTGGTAAGTTGCTGAAGGGTGCACGAGACCGAAGCGGAGAGGGGACACACAATGCGATCGTCGTGGGAGTGAACGCTGGCAGTGCACTTATCGCAAATCTCGTTAAACGATCTAGAAATACAGAAAGATGGCATTGTGCTGCCCTGATAAAACCGAATTTTATGAACACACCGCATTCTAGTAAACGTATTTTTCATTGCAGTGACGGGTTTCTGCCGAATGTTGTCGCCGTCAGTATTAAAATAGGGAGAGGTGCTTTTGTTTCGTTTCGTGTTATATGACGCTCGCCAGCTGATTCCGTTTACAACTAACATCCTCAGACTAAAAGATGGTAAATTTCGGTCTATTCTAAATATTAGAATTAAATATAATGGATCTAGATTGGGCGTCGTTCCTAAGACTGAAGAAAAATACGAGATGTCTACGTGCTGTGCTATGAGATACAAAGAATTGTTAATAAGTTTAGCAGTTTGCGCAGCAAAGTAACGGACGATGGCTGAAGTTGAGATGATATAAACACTGACAGGCGATAGAAATAAAATCTTTCCAGGAAACGGGAGAAAGCAAATTTGCTAACATCGAATAAAAATTTGCCATGCCCCTGTCGCAGTTGTGAAATTGGTTCCCGTCAAATCACCGAAGATAAGCACTGTTGAACTTGGATAGCAGTTGGATGGGTAACCGTCCGGATCTGCCGAGCGCTGTTGGTAAGTGGGCTGCAATTATCCTTTATGAGGCCAACTGAGGAGCTGCTTGACTGAAGAGTAGCGGCTCCGGTCACCAAAAGTGACAACGGCTGGGAGAGCGGTGTGCTGACCACATCCCCCTCCATATCAGCATCCAGTGACGCCTGTACGATGAAGCTGACATTGCTGCCTGTTCGGTCGGAGAGAGAGATAGAGATAGATATAGAGAGAGAGAGAGTATAAATTTAAGTGTCCTCAGATTCCTTTGCGGCGGCATATCTGAATATAAGCTTCTCGGTTGACGCGGCTTGAAACCCGAGAAGATTTTGTTCGTAAGTGGAAAGCTGTATGAATGGGTTACAAAAGGAGAAGATAGATGCTTAAGGAAAATGAGCCTACAAAGAATGTTGTACATTAGATAGATAGACCAGACACGTAATGAAGATATTGTGTATGGATGTGGTGACATAATAAATGCATCGCACACCCTGAACAAAATAATGGATTCATTGATAGAAAATACATTGAAGCATTAACGAATAATCAGTTTGGTAATGGAAAGACGTCTGTAAAATAAGAATTGTAGTGGCCACGACGGCTCCTATATTGTAACAAGGGAAAATGGCTGTAGATCGTAGTGGCTATGCAAAGATGAGGAGGATTCCGAAGAACTGGCAACAGTGTAGAGTTACATCAAACCAACGTCCGAACTGTACGCCACAACAACACTCACTGCATTTCTTTACCACGAGCATACGTTAACATATTATATGCAGGTTGGGTCTCACAGCTCCTATGTAATTGAAAATAATCGTATTTCAACTGAGATGTTGGACTTAGGGAAAGCAGGAAAGGTGTGCACTGAAAAAACTGGTTGCACTGAAAAAACATACATTTTATTTTAAAAAACTCTCAACAATGATTTTTAAAAGATTTTACTATACTGGTGGCTGAAAGCTTTATTAGACGAATTGCTACTTTTTGTCGGATAAAGGCCATAAACAATGTTACACACAATAAACAGCTGCAGGCCTGATTAAGAAGGTTGAAACTTATTCGTGGGCTGAAGGCCACAAGCAATTTCAGAATACGCAAGAGCTGAATACCTGAATTACAAATAAGGTGGACAATTACCCTTTAAGAATACTAAAACCCTTACTAATAATCTTAATAACTTGTAACAAGACATAGTGACGGCTGAAGGCCTCACTAAAAGAAGATGGAAAATTATTGTCGGCTGAAGGCCACGAGCAATATTCGGAATACTTAACGGCTGAATAAGGAAGTCAGTTGCATGTTAAAATACTAAAACCGTTTTAAAACAATGTTAACTGTAACAGGCTATAGTTTTTAAGAGAAAATTGAAAATAATTGGTCGGCTGAAGGCCACAAGCAGTGTTACAAACAATTAACGCTGCCGGAATTACAAGTGGGAAAGGGAATAGCATGTTAAAACATTAGGGTAAATTTTAAAACAATTATGACGACTTGTCCAAATAAGACGGAGTGATGCACAGACAGGGCTCCCTGGATCGACCTGCGGAAGGTGACTACAGCTGTGTAAGCGGGGAGACATGCAGCCAAGAGTTGTACTCACGTAACAGGATGGCAAGTCACACTAAGGGTAGCTTAAGCGATGACCGACCGACTAACCAAACCGCCTTAAAATAACTACTTATTCAAAACCACAAGATACCCACGGATACGGGAAAACAATTCCACCAACAACTATACTAAAACCAGTCGCTCTGACACAACACAGTCGAATTATAAGTCGGCACAGCCAGAGAGAAGCTAGAAGCAGTCAGAAGATCAAATGCTCGTCGTCCGCTGTGACGACAGACCGAACGACCAAACAACGGTCGTCCCCACTCAAGTCAGGTACGGGAAACATCCCAGTATAAATCGTCGACTGACCGCTTATTGCCATGAGGTCACTTCGATGGGTGGACACACACCCAGAAGTGAAAGCTGTACTACTCGAATATCACGATCCATTCAATTAAAACTCGCTCAATCCGGTCCTTGACGTGGTCGTGCACTCTCGCGACCACACCCTTCCGTCGGACAGTGCATGTGTGTCGTCAGCGGTCGGGCGAGTACTGGCTGCCCAGCCCTCACTGCAGCTCCGTCCAAACTCAACTAGCTCGACACACGACGACCCGGAAATACTAGAGGCCGCTCCACAGATAGTACCACAGTACGTGCTATCGATAAGCACTGCTGCTGCCACTCACGGACAGACAAGGCGAGGAAACGTAGTGGCACCAGTGAAAACACTAAGAAAACGAGACGCCACTATCGCTATTACAAGATGCCAAGACATGAACGGCATCAACGAGAGCCGCACACGTTTCATCAACCACCATGGATTACTGATACATAATGCTTTATTGACAACCAGATTCTGTTTTCAAATTATATTTATGTATCTTAAAGTGATTTCTGGCCGCTTATATGGCAAAATGAAAACTCTGTGTCCACGCAAAGAGGTGGAACCCAATTTTAATACGTAAACGAAGATTAACATTTGGCGTAGGCTGGAAATAATGTAATGCTAACAGCAGGAAGAAAATTATCAGTATACATAGGAATCAAAGAAACGAGTAGCTTAAGAGTAAAGAAAAGTAAAGTATCATACATAAAAATATTTCTTTCTCTCTTTCCTAAGATACTGTGTCTCAGGAACGTTGCTTCATTCAGATCAACAGTTGTCGGACTACATTGCGGTACTACAATGCAAGTGGGAAACGTTTTTTCCATTTCAGAAATGTGCTGGTTGAGCCGTTGTTCGTGCTCGTCACTAACTGCACCAAGGGTCTCCGGGAAAATGTCCAAATAATCATTCAAGAAATATAGCTTAAGTGACATATTACACCCCATAAGATAGTATGACCTCACTAGTTGTTACACAACATTGCGACAGGTCCCTACATTATGGCTGCCCAAAACTTTCTTACGGACACGTTTGAAAGACAGCCTTGTCATCATTTCAACGTCACTCAACAAGCCAAGAAATTGTTCATTACTTATGCCCTAATTTTATGGCCCTACAAAAATATTTCTTTCTTTCTTATGTCTCACAGATCCTTAGATACTTCTATCGCAACTACAGGAAATCATGTCAAATTTGGTACGTAGCTTTCACATTCTTTTTGACCCGCCCCTTCCTAATGTGTATCGGACGTACATACACGTATCTGGGGCCAACAAGAAAAGCGGTCGCCACATTCACCGGCCATTTTCCCCTCAACAGTGGCTTATTTCCTCCCAGCTTGGAAAGCAGGAGTGCTTTATGAATCCGTGCTCTATGTAGAGAAGAATTTTAACTACCTAGAGATCTCCAAACATGCGCCATTTGCATTTATCTTACTATATAAATGTAAACAGAAAATTCAACTTCTACCATGTCTACACCAGATTAACTGCATTATCAACCAGAACACCAGAAATTTTACCATTTTTAAAAACTGCTTTTAGACTAAATGTACTAAAATCGATAAACAAGGGTCACTTTTGTTACATTTAATTATGGCGAAGAGTCCCTACGGCGAACTGGACATGACTGCGAGAATCCATGTCACTTTCCTTCAAGAAATATTCGGAAGAACAGCTAGTGGTCGCAATGAACTTCGACTTTCGTATCGCGAGGCAAAAGATTCCATCATGTTAATCATGGGGTGGAATGTTTAGGCTGCTGATTATCTAAATTTAAGTCACGAACAAGATCACTGGCGTCCTCTTGAGGCAAAAATTTGGCTCAGTTGTTTCAAATTGATTTGAAAATGACGGAATGCATATCTCGTTGGCGGACTTCTACTTGTTCGTCATTGTATTCGTCTCCTCTGACTATATATGAAGAGCCACTAATGTTGGTACCGATTCTTCACTGTGACGTACAGACATACCACATTGTAAATTTCCTATTCCTAGTTTTCGACATGATTGTGTGAATTTTTGTCACACTATTACCATAGGAGGAGGGTTTAGTTGTTGCAGTCATCGCCAACCTTAAACCCGAAATTGACTTCTTTAAAAGAGTGTAAAGAATCAATTTTTGTGATTTCATTTTATCTACAGACAAAAAAATTGCGCTATGTACACGTGCGCGAGGTATTTATAGTCTGAATTAATGCAAAACAGAAACACAAATCTTGGTGAACTTAGAAGAACAAAGACAAAGTCAGTTCCAACCAGTCATAATTCAATGCTGATATACTGGCGGCAAAAACGTGATTCTACCTACAACATGACTCTTCGGAAGTGCTGCCATACCAGCCTCATTTCCTGCAAGAACATATACGACCTGCCATGTGTAGGAATTGCTTCTACATATTTTGATTGTTTTCTATTAAATCTGTACAATATTTAAGTTAAGCCAAAGAAGAATAAATAATATACTAACTTTTTAATGGTGTCGATAGAGGGAAGCGTGTCACCAGAAAACTGAGCTCGATTTTGAAATAGAGCACCCGCGAATTAGCTAAAACAACACTGAAATTCCTTATAACAAAAATGTTGTTGATCACTGTTATCCACAAATTCGTTCTTTTCCTCGTACACCGAAAAGTGGTGATCCTACGCTCACTTTTAACGAAGTTCCTGTGACAAGTGTTAAAGAAAAATACCCTTGTAGACAGTAATCAATGTAGGATAGTCGTTTTGACCTTCAGCACTAAAAGATACTAATGTCATATATTGAGAATGGGTCTTTTGAGACGGTACCAAAAGCACTCGTGATATTTCTATCAACCAGAGAAAAAAGTGTTCTATTGAAAAACTACGTAGTGACGCATTTGAAATACTCCTATGTGAAGTTTTTAGGTATCTCCTGTCATTTTACTCAAAGCCAAACAGTATCAGCGAAATAGAAACGAGGAAATGGGGAACACATGACGAAGAGCAGCACTAGATGAAGCGGGTAACAGACTGATATAAATTTATTGGAAGGTTACTCCGACCTTGTCAGACAGAGTAAGTGCGCTGTAGTAGCTTGCAAGACAAGGAGATGAACGAGATCCATATCGAATCTTCACGGTGTATTAACGACCATAGGATGGTAAACCACTGCCTGAGTGCGAGTTTTAGGCAGTTTCTCGCGTACGTTTAGGCAAATTCTCGGCTAGTCCCCAAATTACACCTCAGAGACTTTTTTTTTTAAAATTGTTATGGTAAGTTCTGATGGAACCAAACTGCTGAGGTCATCGGTCCCTAAGCTTCCGCACTACTTAATTTAAGTTAAACTAACTTACGCTAAGGACCTCAACACACCCATGGCCGAGGGAGGACTAACCTACAACGGGGGGGGGGGGGGGGGGGGGCGCACGGACCGCGACAAGACGGCTCAGACCGCACGGCCCTCAGAGAAAACGACATAGTATAACACAAAGGCTAAATAGATCCGATGGAATTACACTTCCCTTGAAACATATGAATCTAAACATTATCTTCAATAATGATAGAAGCTGAAGAAATTAATTAAAATTTTTGCCGTGGCTGGGACTTGAACCCAGGTCTCCTGTCTACTAGGCAGATGTGCTAAAGGGTGCAATGGACTAGAGCCGCAGTCTTAACCATATTGCTACAGTGATGTTATGGTTAGCACATTTGTCTGGTAAGCAGGAGGCCTACATTCAAGTTCTATCATTATTGAAGTTAAATCTAAGACTCAAATGACTAAAGTATAGTGTAATTCCATCTGGTCAATAGATCACCTATGACTGAGGTACAGGCAGTATATCCCCATTATTTAAAAAGCTGGGGTCTATTCCAGTACCAGAAAGGATCGGCAATATCGACCAATTAAGATAAGGAAAAGGGGCTGTAGGTGTGAACTGGAGTTTGTACTAGGCAGGGCAATGGCTTCATATAGCCCGTGCAGGTACGTTAGCCATCTGCATAATAAGCAGGGGACCCAGGTTGATATCCTGGTTGTGACACAAATTATAATCCATTTCTGCAACTTCTATCATTACCTGACATAAGATAAAGTTTACACAATCTACAGAAAGATGTAACATGACTTCACTTCCTCAGGTTACTTTGATGGCTGTGCTGTATAAATGAAATAAAATAAAATTTACCAAATCCTGATAACAGTGACTCCATTCTAGACTATATTCCAACGATTTTATGAAGCTCTGATGACATCAGCTTTCAAAGTATGCTGTTGAAGCACACTTGCTGCAAGCCAACAGTCGGGCAATGACAGGCACCCATGTTGAGGAGTGTGCAAAAGGCTAACTTGTGAGCAGTGAGGCTACCAAGCCAGAGCGTATGCATCAGTTCAGCGGAGGCCAAGCATCTGAGACCAGTGTCGGCCACGTGGTTAGCTCATGTGCTGAAAGTCTGGTCACCTAGTGGCCAGCCCTACACTATCTCCACCAGGCTGCGACCAGCTGACGGGTGTCATTTGGGATAGCACTGGAAAAGAGTATTTTAGAGTGTGTAAACCAAACTGAGTGGGATACCACAATGGGAAACCCATTATCAATTCGAATCCCGGCCCCACTAACCAGAATTAGGTCTTCGGTGGTTTCATTAAGTCAATTAAGGAAAATCATATGGTAATTCTTTTGTAAAGGGCACGGTCGATTTTCTTACCCATCATTCGCTAATCCAGGTTTGTGCCGCATCTGTCAAGCCTTTGTTATTCATGAGACGCTATCCTTAATCTTTTTTTTCTTTCCAGTCTATTCAACTCTGTAACGTCATCTACTGTAGTTCTCTCCTATACATCAACTGTATGTGTTTTTGTTTTAGGTTACTGAAACTATCAATACTCTTTGTGCTCAGAGAGTACATCTGCATTTTTCTGATTCACACAGGTTGCAGTTCGAGCTACGGTACAGCGTACGAGGGAGCGCGATATGCTACACCTGAAGCTGAAGTGTACAACGCCGTTCAACTGGTAGCTGAGTGGCATGGCTGTCTAAATAGTGACTCAGAGTTGTAGAGTAAGTACCGCTGGATAGTAATATCATGTACTGTATACAGGAACTTAAAATAGTAAATTAGTGTGTTACACCTAGAAAATAGAGCATAGGTAGTGCTGCGTTTCTTAGCAGCTACTCACATCAGAATATCTCTCATATGAAGACTGAAAACTTAATGAACTTATTTCTGGGTATCCTGAATTATTGGCTTCCTTATCACTATGACTGATAATCTTTTCATGCAGGAGGTGTCCGCAGATGTTACTACGAAATTTCACTGTAAAAGTCACGATGCACAAGACGGTGTTTATATTTTAAGGAGATGAACATACTCCTGCGAGCAAGTTTTCAGATCATGATTTTTCGTATGAGAAATAAACTTTACATTTTTTAACAAGATATTAAGGGGAAGGGCTGCGGGTGAGGAGATTTCTAAGCACAATTTTTTTAAACCAAAACTTTTAAAAACACGAAATAATTGATTTAAAGCAATATGCCAAAAAACTTTACAATGAAACTTTACAACCAGAGGTGAATTTAACACATGTGCTCTTCGTATCAAAATTACTGCAGTTCCTCATTCGTCTATCTTTGCTCAGTGCAAACAGTTACAAAAGAAAACACAACTATCAGAACATGCGGCACAGCTGAGTCACATAGAACGTGCCCGGTTTTCATATCCCTGGGCGACGGCTGTTCCAGTCACCACAGCTCACAATAACTCAGAAACGTTAATGATCGGTACTATACACGGTGTCATCGAAACCCGCCAAAGGCATATTCTGTCCGGAACACGTCGTGTAGTAGCGTGACGCAGTCCGAGGCTCCGCTCTTCCGTCTCGGTCTCTAATTGCAACCGTCCCCACGTAGCTGGCACCGGCCGTTCCTCGTGGCAGTCGGCAGTACGTGACACCTGAGTGGCGCTGGTCGCACCACACTGTAATAACGGCGCGAGAAGGTTGGGCGCAGCATTCGAAGGCGTCGGACATGCGGCGATGATACCATTGGAACACATCTAGCATTCCCAGAAGTTATGAATGTGGAATATTTAATAGCCATGTCGAGACATCATTGAGAACAAAAACAAGTCGTCTCCTAAAATCACACAGAGACCAAAGCTTTCCTTCACAGCAGGCGTTTTCTGAAAAAAGAGGGTATTTGATCATGGCTCAGAGTTTCCCTTCACATATAGTATCAAGCCACAGCATTATTTCCCACCTAATATCGAAATTAGCAGGACTGCTGTGCACCCCATGCTCTAATGCCACCTGGTGGCTTCGTCGATACCTCGTGCGGTAAGGCAAGTATAAGGGGCGATAAAAAAGGTTCTGTACGAAGGCCATACAGTCCAGAATCCACATACTAATCAGGGAAAATCCCCGAGAATAGAGGTAATAATGCCACCGACGCACGAAGCTGAAGATACCCGTCTGGTAAAATACCGCCTCCTGGCGCGTGAAGAAGTCCGTAACTGGCTGCTCTCTCAAGAGTCATACACCCTTCGGGGCCTTTTCTAAGAGAATGAAGACATAGCAATCGCGTGGAGAGAGGTCATAACTATAGGACGCGTGCTCGAGAGTCTCCCATTTGAATAGGTGTAACTTTTGGCCGGCCGGAGTGGCCGTGCGGTTCTAGGCGCTACAGTCTGGAACCGAGCGACCGCTACGGTCGCAGGTTCGAAACCTGTCTCGGGCATGGATGTGTATGATGTCCTTAGGTTAGTTGGGTTTAATTAGTTCTAAGTTCTAGGCGACTGATGACCTGAGAAGTTAAGTCGCATAGTGCTCAGGGCCATTTGAACCATTTTGTAACTTTTGCCTCACGACATTTGCGATATGGCGGCATGCGTTATCATGAAGCAGCACGGAGCGTGCAGCACCACGACGGTGGTTTTGCATTAGGCACGCTGCACATTCTTCATTCTCCGATGGATGTCTATCGATGTCTGTCCTTCGGCAGTCAAGGCAAGAATAGCAGCACGTTGATCCTGTTTGGACGCATTTGGTAAGGACGCCACAGTTCGCGTTTCCGCATTTGCCACACGCACGTTGGAAAGACACGAATACCACAGTAAACCCTTGCCTTCATGTCGCTGCTTATATAACCCCATCAGAGTGTCGATGCGTTCGTATACCCTGCAGCAGGGCCCTCAAACAGTATCCTTTTGATCGCCGTTTATAAACAAGCGGAGCAGAGAAACGGGAATCATTCCATCGACAACGCAAGCCAAAAACACTGAAATCTGGTGACACAAGAGTCTTTGACAAAGAGCAGGCTCTTGTCGACCGGCGCCAGGGAACGGCTAAATCCAGTTTTGCGAATCTGGTCGGCTGTTCGCAGTATACAGTTTTGAAAATGCATGGAAAGTACTTGAAGGATGGTGAAACTATACGTTGGTGACAAAGTGTTGGACGTACACGCTTGATCATACAACGAGAAGGTAGGTAGCTTGCCCGCTCTGTAAAGTCTTCTGTAGCAGATCTGGTGGCAGAATAAAGTCCAGATGTAGATACGCATTTTTAGCAGAACAAAGTTCAGCATACATTGTTAAGCAGGAGGCTCCGCAGCAGGCTTCCATTTAGACACAACGAACGAACAATATAATTTCTGCGGGCAATGGATCATAAAGAGCGGACAGTGGACCCATGGAAACTTGTCACCAGACTAGATGAATCACGTATCTTGTTACACTCGGTCGTGTCCAGGTACACCATCATCCAGGCTAATGACTTCTCAAAACTAACATTCACAAGAAGCCCAGACATTTGAGTACAGTATTTTGCTATGGTGAACTTTCACCCAGACTTTCGTGGCACCAGTGGGAGCAATCAGGGTCAGTATGAACCGTGAACTATACGCGGACTACCTGCAATCTTTGATACTTGATGTTTTCACCGAAAGCTATGGCATGTGCATAACTGTCTGGGTCACAAGGCTAGAATCGTGAATCGGTAGATTGTGGTGGATGATAATGAACTGACACTGAAGTCTTGTCCATCAAACTCTCCTGATCTGAATCCGGTGGAAAACATCAGCTACGTGATTCGGTGCAACACCGTGTCCACAACCACAGGTCCATGGTTCACAGGAACTGTGTGTGAACACAACTTGTTCCATCTACCAGCAGCTTGTAGAATCAATGTCTCACATAATCGTTGTTGTATTGTGTTCTAAATTGGCGCCAACACGCTATTAATTAGATGATCATAATGTTTTTCCCCCCCGGCGTTTCTCTTCAAAAGTATGTGCGTTTACAAGTGCTTGGTACATTATAGTAAAGATACTGCACCAGTTATCACTCGAAGGTCATAAACCTAATATAGATAAGCAGCGTATGGTTTGGAGCTCTGAATGGATATTGAAAGACACTTTTAGTTACTTTCGAGCAATCAGTCATATCGTTCATCATCTATCTGCACCATCATTCCTGCTGTTACAGGTTATAACTGGCAAGTAGCTTTTGGCGCCAAATGTTGCCAGCAGGTAGCCCCATAAGAGTAAGAATGATCCAATACTCACTGATACCAAAGATTGTCAGGATATTGACTCAGGATGGTCATCAATGTAATAGGTAAGAAGCACTAGTCCGCCGATGACGTGGATCCCAAAATGCGGCGTTATAAACACAATAATTTATTTAGTAAGAATTCTTACTGTAGCAGATTGTAACGTCCCCTTAGAAAAATTAATGAATTACTGTGCTGATAAACATCTTATGTTATTTGATTTTCAAACAGCTGAGCAAAACTGAACGTACTCAGACATTACTCTCTTTACTTATTCTGATCAACACTAAACTGACACACATTATTTTTAGCGCAACGCAATCTGACTTTCAATAATCCCTACAAAGGAATGGCCCTGACTAACAGTAACCTATACCTTACATGAATCACTTACCTCACAAAAATCTTCGTTACTCCAACTACTGCAATACAGCGAGCGCCAATACTGCCAGCTAAATAAAAGATTCTAACTACTGAAGGCACTAACTACTTATAGGTATATTTAACAAATGAAAGATTTTGATAGAGAACAAACAATGTATTTACCTTAAGAGTTCATGACATCCAGTCTTACAAAATTACTGTCTCTGTCCAGATCATCCGCTCTCAAAACTCCGCCATCTCTCTCCCCACATCCACCACTGCTGGCGGCTCACCTCCAACTGCGCAACGCTATGCGCTGTTAACAGCCAACTGCCCAACACTACATTAGTGAATTCCAACAATGCGATCCAGCCACAGACTGCACACAGCACAGCCTGTGATTTTCATACAGAGCGCTACGTCGCGTTACCGATATAAAAACGTAAACAGCCCACTTACAAGATGATAGAGTTCCGATAACGTGCGTACACCGCGGGCGGCAAAGCCCATGTCAACATTGTGCGGTGTGATGTGGGAAAAGGTTACGATTACTTTAAGAAATGATGTACTAAACTTAGAACTTCAGAAGTTACTATCATCGAGGATGTTTTGGGACTTGGGCAAAGACGTTGAATATTTCAATCGTGATATCTTAACGCTATATATATATATATATATATATATATATATATATATATATATATATATATATATATTTTACGGAACAGTACGCAGAGAAACAGGTCCACTGAATTTCTCTCATCTGACTGACAAAAATTGATACATATTAGTTCCATGTCAATCGCATTTCGTTAGGCACTCACAATTTGACGCAGTCACATATGACATACCACAGGTTTATCATTGTGATATACCTAAAATAATGATCTGTCACTTGCTATTTCAGAGGATGAACATTTATTACTTTTTTACAGATGAAGCAAGTGTAGGAAACAAAAGTCGTGTCATACCTCTTACTGTAAAGGCAGCTAACGAAATATTCGAAAACGATAAAAATTGATTCAAGGCAAACAGGCTGTAACAAGACTCAGTATATACGGTTTAGTACGTCTCACAAATCTACACAAGCCATAAAAAATTTCTCAAACAATGAAATACAAGAAGAAAGAGATGTTAAATTTTTGAAACTACAGATAATTCACATTTCGAAAAACCCGCTGCATAGAACTAACGAAACGCCTTGGTACAGATATGTTTGCCCTAGGTATGGTTATGTCTATAAACGGTTTGAAAATGCACATTTTATGATATTTCCTTTCATTAAGGAGAGAATGAGATAATTATCTAGGGAAATTCAAGTTATGGGGATAGTATTTTCAAAATACATAAGGGTGTTATAAGAAATATTCCTGATGTTAATTAGAGAACATCATGCAGAAATGTCTTCAGAAAGACAGAGTATTATCACTAGTACTAAACATGAATTCATTAATGTCATTTCCCATTACCAGTATCTTTTTGGTCACCAAAAATAGTACACAGCATGAATGTAACACTAGGACCAATAACAATCCCGCATACAGGCCTTAAGCGGTTAACATTAATGCAGAAATGGGTCAGATACATGTGTACGCATGTATTAAACAATCAGTCAGAGCAATAATGCAGTGATGTAATCTCATATCGCCATACTGCAATTACGTAAAGCCGGCCGGTGTGGCCGTGCGGTTCTAGGCGCTTTAGTCTGGAACCGCGTGACCGCTACGTTCGCCGGTTCGAATCCTGCCTCGGGCATGGATGTGTGTGATGTCCTTAGGTTAGTTAGGTTTAAGGAGTTCAAAGTTCTAGGGGACTGATAACCACAGATATTAAGTTCCATAGTGCTCAGAGCCATTTGAACCATTTTTTTTAAATTAGATAAAAGAAAGAGTACATCCTTAACTTGTTTGCATATCCCAGATACGACTCTACATGAATCCATGGACTAAGACTAATGTAATGTATTGTAATAAAAAAACTTTCGTTATTCTTGTCACCAAGCCAATCGTTGTACAACCCAGAGAGAAATACCACACCCATTTCATCATTGAAACTCCCAACAGCGCAACATCTCGACACCTGATATTGCGGCAGGCTCTGTTATTAGGTTTACCGTTGTGTGTTTCTAGCTTGGTGCTATAAACAGAGGTAAGCGACAATTTTGGTTTTGATCGGATTTCGGCTGGGCTGCTGACTCACTTGGGTACTCCTTTCATCTGCAAGGCTACCTTTGGCACCAGCTGTCTCACTATATGCACTAGCGACTCTAGCAGCTTCACTGGTCCACGCAGTTACTTCGCTCAGTTGATACCATCGCCATGTAACAGTGTCTCCAACGTCATTATGGCCATGCTACGGGAATTAACAGACTTTGAAAGCGGGATAGCGGTTGGAACTAGACGCATGGTAAATTCAATTTCAGAAATGGTTAGGGAATTCGGCAAATTCGGCACTCCGAGATCCACAGTGTTAAAGTGCCAGAAATACCAAACTTCAGGCATCATCTCTCACCAATGACAATGGAGTGTGTTTGCTTACAGTTGTCAGTGGTAACAAACCGGCAACCATGAAACAATCGCAGAAATCAGTGTTGGACATTAGGACAGCGCAGTGCAATTTGCCGTTAATCGACTGTGGCAGCAGACAACAAATGTGAATGCCTTTGCTAACAGCATGACATCGCCTGCAGCGCGTCTCCTGGGTGCGTGACTGTACGAGTTAAGACGAATGGAAAACAATGGCCATGTCAGATGAATTCTGATCACAGTTGGTAGAGCTGATGGAGGGTTCGAGTATGGCGAAGACCCCACGAAGCCATATACCCAAGTTCTTAATAAGGCACTGTGCAAGTTGGTGGCGGCTCCATAATGGTGTGAGCTGTGTTTAGACGGAATTGATTGGTTCCTCTGGTCGGACCGGACCCATCATTGACTGCAAATGGCTATGTTACACCACTTGGAGACGGTTTGCAGCCAGCATGACATGAATCCCATCGACATTTGTAGCGAATAATTGGAAGGTCAAACTTCCTGGCAGATTAAAACTGTGTGCCCGACCGGGACTCGAACTCGGGATCTTTGCCTTTCGCGGGCAAGTGCTCTACCAACTGAGCTACCGAAGCACGACTCACGTCCGGTACTCACAGCTTTACTTCTGCCAGTACATGGTCTCCTACCTTCCAAACTTTACAGAAGCTCTCCTGCGAACCTTGCAGAACTAGCACTCCTGAAAGAAAGGATATTGCGGAGACATGGCTTAGCCACAGCCTGGGGGATGTTTCCAGAATGAGATTTTCACTCTGCAGCGGAGTGTGCGCTGATATGAAACTTCCTGGCAGATTAAAACTGTGTGCCCGACCGGGACTCGAACTCGGGACCTTCACCTTTCGCGGGCAAGTGCTCTACCAACTGAGCTACCGAAGCACGACTCACGTCCGGTACTCACAGCTTTACTTCTGCCAGTACCTCGTCTCCTACCTTCCAAACTTTACAGAAGCTCTCCTGCGAAACATGCAGAACTAGCACTCCTGAAAGAAAGGATATTGCGGAGACATGGCTTAGCCACAGCCTGGGGGATGTTTCCAGAATGAGATTTTCACTCTGCAGCGGAGTGTGCGCTGATATGAAACTTCCTGGCCGATTAAAACTGTGTGCCCGACCGGGACTCGAACTCGGGACCTTTGCCTTTCGCGGGCAAGTGCTCTACCAACTGAGCTACCGAAGCACGACTCACGTCCGGTACTCACAGCTTTACTTCTGCCAGTACCTCGTCTCCTACCTTCCAAACTTTACAGAAGCTCTCCTGCGAAACATGCAGAACTAGCACTCCTGAAAGAAAGGATATTGCGGAGACATGGCTTAGCCACAGCCTGGGGGATGTTTCCAGAATGAGATTTTCACTCTGCAGCGGAGTGTGCGCTGATATGAAACTTCCTGGCCGATTAAAACTGTGTGCCCGACCGGGACTCGAACTCGGGACCTTTGCCTTTCGCGGGCAAGTGCTCTACCAACTGAGCTACCGAAGCACGACTCACGTCCGGTACTCACAGCTTTACTTCAGCCAGTACCTCGTCTCCTACCTTCCAAACTTTACAGAAGCTCTCCTGCGAAACATGCAGAACTAGCACTCCTGAAAGAAAGGATATTGCAGAGACATATTTCAGGAGTGCTAGTTCTGCAAGTTTCGCAGGAGAGCTTCTGTAAAGTTTGGAAGGTAGGAGACGAGGTACTGGCAGAAATAAAGCTGTGAGTACCGGACGTGAGTCGTGCTTCGGTAGCTCAGTTGGTAGAGCACTTGCCCGCGAAAGGCAAAGGTCCCGAGTTCGAGTCCCGGTCGGGCACACAGTTTTAATCTGCCAGGAAGTTTCATATCAGCGCACACTCCGCTGCAGAGTGAAAATCTCATTCTGGAATTGGAAGGAGAGTTCGCACACAAAATCCTGCACTGGCACATTTTCGCAATTATTGATGGCTATAGAGGCAGCAAGGCTCAATTTTTTGGCAGGGGCTTCTAACGAGCCCATGACACATCGAGTTGCTGCACTACACGGGGCAATAGGAGGTCCGACACAATATATGGAGGTAACCCTTGACTTCTATCTCCTTTCTATAGTAGTTGGTTCTTTACGTAACGCAATGTTGGAGTTACACGGGTCCTCACAATGTTTTGTCACGTCAATGTATATGACGTCTGGGCTATGACGTGGACACCTAAGCTGTTTTCTAAGACGCCCTCGTGGAATCTAATGTTGTCTTGGGAGCGGAAGATAATCACCTATAAAGAGGGGGAAGAAGGAAATTAGCACTACCAGTGAGTGTTGTAAGAACTGGTAGAATAAAGTATTTTTTGTAAACATAAAACCTCGATAAATTAATTTCGTAGAATATTCGGAAGACGCTGAACTGCATAATTAACGTGGTATGTACACACATGTGTTATACACACATCAAAAGAAGTTTTGCATCACGCCGGTTCCAAGAACTCCTGAAGATGGACATTGGCAGTGGATATTGTATCACAGACACAGACCCTTTGACTGTTCAGAGATGTCACTAAACCTGCCCAAAGATGTAAACAACGATGCATGAACAGCGCCTGTTAGACGGAGGGTGTCCGACAGCGGATCGCTTCCATTCATTCAACCACGGAGGAGGAAGACGGCTCGTGTTGTCTGTAGTTCAACCATGCCTAGATGATCAATACTGCGGTTCGATCGGGTCCACATTGTTTCTTCGTGCCACGAAGTTCTCGCAACAAGGGAAGCGTCCAGGTGTCTCGGAGTGAACCAAAGCGGTGTTGTTCGGACTGTCGATGACACGCCTCACCCAGGCCGCCTAAGGGCTACTACTGTAGTGGATGACCGGTGCTTACGGATTATGGCTCGGAGGAGCCCTGACAGCAACGCAAACATGTTGAATAATGGTTTCCGTGCAGCTACAGTACGTCGTGTTACGACTCAAACTGTGCGCAATAAGCTTCATGATGTACAAATTCACACCCGACGTCCATGGCGAGGTCCATCTTTGCAACCACGACACCATGCAGCACGGTACAGATGGGTCCAATAACATGCCGAATGGACCGCTCAGGATTGGCATCAAATTCTCTTCACCGATGAGTGTCACATATGTCTTCAACCAGACAATCACCGAAGACGTGTTTGGAGGCAACCCGGTCAGGCTTAATGCCTTAGATCTGTCCATCAAGTGCAGAATGTTGGAGGTTCCCTGCTGTTTCGGGATTGGCAATACGTGGGCCGGCGTACGCCGCTGATGGTCATGGAAGGCGCCGTAACGGCTGTATGACATTTGAATGCCGCCCTCCGACCGATAGTGCGACCATGTCAGCAGCGTATTGGCGAGGCATTCGTCTTCATGGACAACAATCCGCGTTCCCATCGTGCTCATCTTGTGAATGACTCCCTTCAGGGTGACGACATCGCTCGACTAGACGGCCAGCATGTTCTCCAAACATGAACCCTATCGAATATTCCTGGGATAGATTGAAAATGGCTGTTTCTGGACTCTGAGCAATCTACGCCGAATCCCAGTCGAGGAGTGGGACAATTTGGACCAGCAGTGCCTTTATCAACTTATGGATAGTGTGCCACGACGAATATAGGCATTCATCAATGCACGAGGACGTGCTACTGGGAATTAGAGTTACCGTTGCGAACAGCAATCTGGACCACCACATCTGAAGATGGCACTGTATTGTGGTACAACATGAAATGTGTGGTTTTCATGAGCGATAAAAAGGACGGAAATGATGTTTATGTTGATTACTATTCCAGTTTTCTGTAGAGGTTCTGGAACTCTCCGAACTGAGGTGATGCAAAACTTTTTTTTGAGATGTGTATATGGCTATTACCATCTCGAAGTCATTCTTCGGGATCTCCGGATCACCTGGTTTTCTGAGATAATTGCAGTACATACAGGCCAGATAAGAAGGTCAACGCGGAACTTCTCGAAACACCTCTGCCCCTCCAGCCTGGGCGACTGATAACGGAGAGGCCAAGCAACTCTGTTGCTTTACAGGAAGGCTAAGCCACATTTGTGAAGTACATTGAAGTGCGAAAGAAACTATTATTGACATGTATATTGAAATACAGAGATACGTAAACATGCTGAGTACGGTGCTGCGGTCGGAAACGGCTGCGAAAGACAACAAGTGTCTGAAGCAGTTGTTACAGCGGTTACTGCTACTACAATGACATGTTATCAAGATTTAAGTGAATGATAAAGTGGGGATTTTCCCGAATGACCATTTCACGAGTGTACCGTTAATATCAGGAATCCGGTAAAACATCAAATCTCCTACATCGCTACAGCCGGAATAAGATCATGCACGAACCGGACACAAGCCGACTGAAGAGAATCGTTCAACGTGACAGAAAGGCACCCTTTCCGCAAATTTCAATGCTCGGTCATCAACAAGTGTCAGCGAGTGAACCATTTAATGAAACATCATCAATATGGGCTTTCGCAGCCGGAGGCCTATTCATGTACTCTTGACGACTTCACGACACAAAGCCTTACGCCTCGCCTGGGCCCGTCAACACCGACATTGGAATGTTGATGACTGGAAACATATTGACTGGTCGTACGAGTCTAGTTTCAAATTTTATCGAGCGGATGGACGTGTACGGGTATGGAAACAACCTCCTGATTCTACGGACCCTGCATGTTATCAGCGGACTGTTCAAGCGCCGGCCAGTGTGGCCGCGCGGTTCTAGGCGCTTCAGTCTGGAACCGCGCGACCGCTACGGTTGCAGGTTCGAATCCTGCCTCGGGCATGGATGTGTGTAATGTCCTTAGGTTAGTTAGGTTTAAGTAGTTCTAAGTTCTAGCAGACTGATGACCTACGATGTTAAGTCCCATAGTGCTCAGAGCCATTGGAACCATTTTGACCAGGCTGGTGGAGGCTCTGTAAGCAAGTGATCCGTACGTAAGCAGTCTGTCTGATAGCCTGCACTCATTCATGTCCATTGTGCATTCCGACGGACTTGGGCAGTTTCAGCAGGACAGAACGACACTCCACACGTCCAGAATTGCTACAGAGTGTCTCCAGGAACACTCTTCTAAGTTTAAACACTTCCACTGAGCACAAAACACCCCAGACATGAACATTATTGAGCATATATGGGATGCGTAGCAACGTGTTGTCTAGAAGAGATCTCCACCCCCTCGTACTCCTACGGATTTTTGGACAGCCCTGCAGAATTCATGTTGTCAGTTCGTTGCAGCACTGCTTCCGACATTAGTCCAGTCCATGTCACGTCGTGTTGCCCCACATCTGCGTGCTCGTTGATGCACTGCACGATATTACGCAGGTGTACCAGTTTCTTTGAATCTTCGGTTTATTATACGCAATTACATCACGAACCTCCGTGGCACGCTCGAGATTATCCATCTAGACCGCACCGCAAAGAGGCTCGAAACACAATTTAAAACATAAACATGTCTTTCTCTTAATCTTGCGTTGGGGTACATGTGATAATCATAAGCAAGTAAATATCGTGAAATCAGTGCGCACTCCGCTGCAAAATGAAAGTTTATTGTGGTTGCAACTATCTTGTATTGATGTATTCACCTGAATTTTACAGCAGACAGATGTTACATAATTCATCTGTAACAACCTCGCGCTCCCTCGCATGAAATTCCCAGTAGCGCCCGGTCAAATGAGTGGCTCTTCAGTTCATCAGGTCACTGAGACGTTTAAGAGAATGGTTAATGTAGTTTTGTCATTTCGAAGAGAGTTTGACTTCGTTAAAAGCCAGTTTTCTGTGCTTCTTTTCGTCCAAATCAAGTATCATATTAATTTATTGTGTTTTTACTTTTTGTTACCATGTACGAATTCTTGCGCTCGCTACTGGGGAACGAGATGTTGCTGGAGCGTACGAGATTGTTATCATCCATAGTGTCCGAGGGATTCCATACTGTTTTGTGACGTCGTACCGGAGTCATACCATGCGTCCATAATTTCGTTTATGAAAGATATGCATGTGTTTCTCTACAAATATTTGAAGTCCTTATTATACCTTGAAATACTTTGAAAATTTCACCCCTCACTACAACATTATGACGGCTGTATTTTGTCACTGTAGCGTAATACACAAAATTACATTTAAGACTGCATCTATCATGGATGGCGAATAATAACGTAACAGCGAAAACAGTGAGCCGCGTGGAGTGGCCGCGCGGTTGGAGGCGTCACGACATGGATTGCGAGGCCGCTTCCGCCGGAGGTTCCTGTCCTCTCTTTGTAATGGGTGTGTGTGTTGTCTTCAGCGTAAGTTAGTTTAAGTAGTGTGTAAGTCTAGGGACCGATGACCTTAGCAGTTTGAACATTTGAAAACAGCGAAGTAACAAGACGTTATTTAATTTTTTCCGCGTGATTGATTATGGACCACCAGCTATACCACCACCTATACAAATTACTAAATTAAAGGCACCCACTGTATATGAAGGCTTATCTGAGAAACTACTACAGGGATTTTGATACAAATTCACTAATAGACAGATTCACGAGCAAAGTTTGGTACATAACCAATTTCTGCTACGTCATGAAAGCCATCCTGGTCTAGATACTTAGAGCTACCCATGCGAAGCCACGAAGAGTCGTTAGTAAAGTACGAAGGAATAGCAATAAATAGAAAGAGGTATTCAATTTTGGACTGACTCGAATCACAAATTCATTTTCTCTATTTAATATTATGTAGCTCATGACGATGTTAACAAACCATGTTGGCATCTGAATTATTACATTTTATAAAATTTTTCTCTCATCAAATTAATGAATCATGAATGGTACTAAAAATATTATATAATTCAAGAATAATTCTTAAGCGTCAGGCTATCGGTTTTAATTATAAAATTGCTGTAAAATGCTGTAATAGGGTTATCACAAAATCTGCTGAGGTAGGGCCTGCAACAGGGATTCAGTCAAGTGGTCTGCACGTATATTAAATATGACTTTGCTTCATGGAGTAATTAGTGTACAAGTAATGTCGTACCCCGGCCAAGCTACTTGGAGATCTACTGCCACCCTAGGATGAAGGTTATGCACTCGTCAGTGTGTTATATTAAAATTTAGTGTCTTTACTTAGTAATTTCAGAGTACATACAAATCGTATTCATAGAATATTTCTCCGTATTCAAAGTATATTCGTTAAACTGATTTTATGTGATATGCTAAGAATGTGTTACAAATGCAAAAAATCAAATTAACAATAAAATATAAAACAAAAAATTCAGTGGAGTTTTGTTATTATGTGTCTCAAATAACATCATTTGATTTGGGGAGTACTAATCTTGAGGCAGATTATTTTGAAGTTACACGCTTGGAAGGGAATCGATGTTTCCTTATTTGTATTTTAATTAATTCAAAGCAACTAAAGTAACGCACTGAATCGAGTTACTTTGACCTCCTGCTTCGACCGAGAAATGATGCTTCAAAAAGATACTTAAAATGTAGTGGAGCAGTACTTACATACCAGACTTGCTGGATTTATCTCATGGAAAGTTTGATCCACAGGACGTGTTATCTCACTGCGAAGAGAACGTGATTCAGAGTTCCAATAAATATCAGCAACATTAGGCATAGTTTCTAAAAACAAAAATTCGAAACTTGAATGAATGACAATGCAAGTAGAAATTTTCGTATGAAGCGAGACAGAAATTATTGTAGCCTAAAGTGTGTGACATGTCACATCAGACGTAAATACTAATAAGTGAATATGTAGATTAATAAGAACACAGAATTTGCAGTTAAAATTATAATCAATTTGTGACCGTTGAACGTTCCTTAAGAGACGAAGTAAGTACTTTGCTCTTCACAGCCTTTTCCTAGCCAGAAACTAGAACAATGTCATCAGTGATTCTTGTGGATTACGACAATTTGCATTTAACCTTATTCCTTTGATTTTCTATATTAAATTGTCCGTTCCATTTCGAAAAACCATGTTAAATAAGTAACGTATGGTGAAAGGTGATAGCTCTGTATGAAATTTTTATTTTTTCTGGACAATTTGTCTGTATTTTTATAACATTTCGCAACAATCATTCTGTCTTTCCAGTCAGTTCCTACCTTTTCCATACATACGAAAAGCAGCGTTCAAATCAACATTTAAAAAGCTGTAAAACTGACAGTCACACTTATTTTCCAGATCACTTTTTTTATTCCTTACTATGTGTAACAAAATTTTCAATGTGAGTGATGTAAATATTTTTGTGATAGCTACTTAGACAGCATTTTCATTTGTGGTCAACTAATTGCTCTGTTTCTGCTTAAACCTTCTTCCGTTTGTCATCCTATTTTGTGGAGATTCGGAACGTGAGGATTTTTCGTACTGTAAGCAATAATCATTCATGTTTATGCCAGTACATAAATACTTCCTTTTTTTTAGTCTTTGTAAAAGTGATTTATATGCATCTTGAGTAATCGCGGGCCTATGTAATCTACATTTACGACTGAGGTGCATCCAGTTAGATATATCTGATTAATGGTTTCAATATACTGCAATGTATTCCATGCGTTCTATCTATCGACAGCAAATCTCTTCCCTGTGTATTGTTACATTTCCTGTTTTGTCTTTAATTATTTTTAGTTTTGTATCTACGTACTTCTGAATTAACTTAATTTCAAAAAAACTACAGGATCACATGTCCTTTCTCTGGTCTTTGCATTACCTATGTTATTTCTTTCTCTAGTTTTTATTTATATCTCTACGCTTCTTGACACGTTCATTGAGCTTCATTTCTATGTATCACATAGGCATAAGAGAATTACACTGAATAATAAATTATTTGTGGCATGGTATTGGCAAGCCAAATAACAATGTGGTGCTGGAAAAATTGCAAAATAAATGACTGCTAGCCTAAGTAGATGATGTGAAATGTTTGCTCAAAGACAGTAAGTGGATAATTTAATGGTATACATGATAGTTTACCTAAGAGTATTTCACTTGCCATTGTAAGTAACTTTAGAGAGAGCCAGAGCTTGTCATATATAAAACAGATTATCCTGAAAGTTGGTCCTATTAGATAAAGGAACGCGGAAAGATCATCTTCGAAACTCTTTGAATCGTGGTTTTACAGCCATAAGTGTTTTATTAAAATATGCCAACTTTGTTTGCTTTTCATATCGTTTCCCTTGCAACAAAGAGATTGTTGATAAATAAGGAAGGAAAATGCTTTTTGTACTGAGAAAATTAGACTTGAACATTTTATTACTGTCCACGTTTGTGCCCTATATGACCAAACGATGTACAACAAATAATAATTCTGACCTTTTTTTAGCTTTTCTTCGTAATTACATCATTTTAATTGCCTCAGAATGCGCTCTTTTCCGCTCGCCAAATCAAGTTGTTTCCGTCTTCTTGGGTTTCCCAGTCAGGCCTGCTGTGCAGTTATGAATAAAATTTATTCTGTCTGGTGTATCACATTGTGTTATTCCTTCTTTCTTAACGTGTCCTTTTTCTATTTTTCTGTACCTATCTGTTTCAATAATTTAGCTTTTGCAGAATTCCGAAATCTCTGTAGTTAACCTCTTTGATTATTGTCAATACGATTGAATCTTTATTCACTAAAACCACTGCGACCTTTTCTTTAGTAACGTGCTGTTCCTGAATAATCGACTTTTTCGGTAACTTCTCTTTTAGTTATGTGAACGTTATACATTCACACACTCATTAATTCAAATATACCACAAGTGCTTTCGATAAACGTATGGTAACGTTTACGTATATGGTAACATGGGTTGCAAATACGCGCATAAACTGAAAATTTAGACTGTTGTGACCAAATTTAATGCTACATAAGGGGTATTAAAGGAATTTATTCATTATTCTGATGTACTAGAAGACAGAATCAGTGGCCAGGTTGAAACAACAAAAGGAAAAGTTAGTTTTGATTTCTAGTATTCACATTTGGGATTGTTCCGACCGAAAGGAATTTAACGATCTCTCTATATTAGTTCAACAAAAGTTTCCTGTTATCACTGTGTGAAACTAAAAGGTTTGGTTAATTAAAGTTGCAACACATACTAGTGTTAGATAGCTCGATTAAAATTTTAATCTATCACGTTAAATCACTTCCTAATACGTAAAGTTAATTTTGAAATTCTGATAATTTGATGATTAACAGCAACGTTTTTTGTAAGGACAGCGAAAAGTCACATTTCATTCATGATGAATTTGTCATTTTTTGGCTTCTGTACCCAGCGAGTTATCCTCTTACTTTCTGATACCACCTGCGTTGTTACAAGTTGCGTGTTGTAGTCTCCTGCTAATGGCAGATATTGCACAAATTTCGGTGAAAGCTATTACATCAAAAAAGTCTTCCTCCTGAATGGTACTAAATGCAGGATACAAGTTGTAAATAATGGAAAACGTGCCAATGGACGGGACGGGTGAAAATCTATTGAAGAATATTTTCATAGTTAAGAACTTATCTGCTCCAAGTTCTGCACATTAACATATAAATTAACTTCTCTAAAACTTCATGCATTGCCTTAGGCTATAAATAATTTTAGTTCCATCCTGAAACTCTAATGTGCGCATAATGTTGTCATTTTAAGTAAAAGGCTCATTTACAGTCATCATCCAAATACAGTATATTGTTAATTCCTGTCCTCAGTTATTCCTCTTCACCTGTTGATTCTGATCCCATCAGCTATGAAACTTTTGGAATTTCTTGTAGATGGCATCTGCCATTAAGGTTTCTGTGAATATCTTCTGTTCTTCTTTCTTGCCTGCGAATTTTCACCAGGAGGACACCCTTAATACTCTACAGTCTTCGTTCCTTTACTCTCGTTTCCTGTAATGCGTCAGCCGTCCTCGTGCACAACAAGTAACAGAAGGCTCCATGCACCATTCTTCAAGCGATTCTACGACATCGTCGTTACACAACGACCCTACGACAATCCTTAACACGAAACAGTTTCTCTCAAATGCGACTTTATATTTTGCTATATGCATACACTCTTCTTTTAATTCCATTACAAGTCACAGTACGAACTCCTGTGAAAAGTTTAAAAAGTTCCGAAGTTTCTGCGCTGAATTTTACTGTACATTTCACACCATTTGAGATCCAAGCCGTCTTTCTTCGTAATTAGCACTAATAATATAGGCACTTCTTCATGTCACATGTTTCATTATCAATGGACTGTCAGTGATCACAGCAACATTTTCATCCTCAAACCACTGTTCCCTGTTTTTCCGGATCGAAAGGGTGAGGAGTTATTTAACCCGAGGCGGAAGAAGAGGAAATTCTATTACGAGCCACAAAAAAATACTGAGGGGGTGTTGAAAATATTCTGGCGGCGGCACGTCAGCATCAGCGGCGCGCCTGATATGCATTCTAATAACGCCGGCAGTGAGACCGGGCGCTGGCGGCGCTCCAGACGAGGAAACGGCACTCGTAAAGCGAGCTGCGCCTCGATTAATCCCGCCCCGTGCCCCGGGCTGTCGCGGCTCTGCCTGCGCCTGACGGCGATGAGGACGCAGCCCGCCGCACAGAGCTGCCGGAGCAGTCACAGGCCTGCCAGGGACTGCGGCCTGTTTATTCTGAGCCGGCAGCCTACGCACTGCTAACCCGCGAAAGAGCGACTAACTCCGGCAGAGGTCGTTACTCACCGCTGACAGCTCACAGCGAATGGAAATTTTCTGCACACATTAATCTAAATCATACAGAGTATACGCAGGTAATAAAAATGGTTTCATTTTCTCAGTCCCTTTCTGAATGTTTTCATTTTTGATTTCCATTGCAATGGTAGCTAGTGCCCACTATAATGCAATTTCTCCAATATTTACTCACTTTTCAATACTATACGAGAGCGAAATGCCCGTGAACCTTACGGGGAATTGTATGAGTTACAAAATAATTAAATTCTGTATTCGAATGGTGAATATTCGTTTTCTATTGCAATTAAACGGTTGTAGACAATGAAGTGGGTAGTGGAATCATTTTTCGAAAGGTAATACACATGCGATCAGGGAATAAAGACGTATCATGCGTGTTGCAAATAAATCAGCTACGTTTTTCACTATAAACTGCTGCTTTCTGACTACCTTCCTGAGCTAATAAGGGGAGGGTCTGACATGTGACTAACTGATTTTGATCGAGTTTTGCAAGAACTTTCCGTACTAAAAATAAAGACACACGTGTTTCCGCTTTTTGCTACACACTCCATAGTTTTGGTAAAACCTAGGTCAGATTTGATAATGGATAAAAGCATTCCAACGTTATACATAAGAAGATTGTCAAAAAACAAATAATTTTTATTAATGTAATATGGGAGTCCACAACTAATTATGATCGAATTACTAACGTTTGTCTCCAAGCCGTTGTTTGAGTATCCGTAACTCAACCTCTCTAGCACAGCGAGATCGGCGGTCCAGTGGTCAAGGCATTAGACAACCTAACTGCTGGTCCGTTTCGATTCTTGGTCGTTTCTTCATTTTTCATTCGATATTATTTTCTGTGTATAGTATTTTGATAATGGTAGTACCTTTCTTCCCTTTTCTCAAAGTAAATCATCAGGGTATCTGATTAGTAATCAAATAAGCATATATAACGTTGGTACACATCCAATTTGATATCTGATATATCTGTTTTTGGCAACGTGGATCAGATAGGTTTTCTGCGAACTATGTGCCCGAATATACGTCAATGGGGCGACATTTCGTTCCTGTGCTGTGCATGGTGAGCAATATTTATTTTTTGCCTGGGTGTGTCACAAGTTTCACCCCACTGACTGCGAGAACGCTCACGAATGTATGATCAGTTAGGACTACGCGATAATGTACATTAAGAGTATTTTTGTACTATGTATGAATATGAAAGTAATTATCAGTACGTTGTATGACTTACTCGACAATTAGTCACTCCTGCGATGTTTTACTTAAGAAAGGAAAGCAATGTATCCTGATTAACACAGAATTATAAGACCGGAGAAAATCGAATGACGAAAAAGGCCACTATCAAGAATCGAACACGGACCAGGAGTTTGATGGTCTAATGCCTTCGACCACTCGCCCGCCAAACTCGCTCTGGTGCGCACGTCGATTGACACTACTCAAGCTACAGCATTCAAACATAAAAAACGTTAGTAACTCCACCATTATTAACTTTAGACACCATATTGTTAAAAATGTTGGGTTTTAGACACTCTCTCGATGTATAGCACCGACAATATTATTTTCCGTCATCATCTTTGACTCCGATTGATTGAAAAACTAAGGAGTGTCTAGCAAAAAGCCGAAACACGTGTCTCTTTATTTTCAATATAGAATGGCCTTGCAAAACTTACCTAAAGTCAGTGCACATTTGTCAGACCCTCCCCTTGTAAGACAACAGCGTCCTGCCCCAACAGGTTTTTCTCTTGGGGCGGTTTTTAGTAGTGTATCTTGTCCTTTTTCTAAAATAACATTTCAGCATCGACTGTCAGATTCTCTTCACCATGATTATCAACGCAACATTCGTCTTCGTCTATTCCACTGCGTCCATATTCGTCTTCTCCCTTAGTAATGTACCCTACTAATGTCCTCCTACATTGTTTTTCTCTAACAGTGACTTATCATAAGAACCTTTTCCTTCGAAAATTTTTTCCCACCGTTTTCAGCAAATCTCGTTCATTAAACAAAAATTATCTATTGCTCACCTCTTGCACCAGTATAATCCATAATTACTAATCTCGCCATTATTATTATTATTATTATTATTATGTCCGCCTCCGTAACTGAGTGTTCAGCATGGGTGACTGCCATGCACGGGACCCGCGATCGATTCCTGCTGGCATTCCTAATAGTGAGAGATGCTCTCAGGCTGGTGTGGTAAACTGAGAAGACACTCGACCAATTAGTAGCCGTTCTAAGGTAAATAAATACGACAACGACCGCAAGAACGGTGTGCTGACCTCATCCCCCTGCATACCGCATCCAGTGAAGCCGTTAGCTGTGGACGACACAGCCCTCGGTTGGGACAGGTTGGGCTGTCTAGGACCAGAACGCTGAGATTTACCTTACTTTATCTTATTATTATTATTATAGAACTGTAGAAATCTTAGTACGGTTTTATACCGGTAAATACAGTTCATAAAAACGGAGGTGTCCAAAGCAATACTTACAGTAACACTGCTCTCGATTAGCTAGCGTCCCTACATCGCTGTTAGTGAAAAACGCAACCTCTTGTAGTAAAGTCTGCTATTAACTCTTACAAATACTTATAATAAATGAGTGGGGCATACAGTGTTTCACGATGGCATCCCTGAGAAAATCCTCTAACTGAACAGTTGTTGAAAACAACATTCTAAACAGTACATTTGTAATGCTTGGTACAACATTCAAGTTAAAAGCCCTACGTTTTCCTTCACTTTTATGTAGCAGGGGAAATATTTATGTATTGTCAGAAGACAGCATGAATGGAGTACTACTTGAATCAGTGATATAGATTAATTATTTCTGTGAAATGTTCCAAAACGACATAACGAAATACAATGAGCGCATAACGACACTTCGACGGAAGGTGTATGACGCTTATTGCGAGAGTCTTGGAAAAGATTTACATTCCCACTCAACTGCACTGCCTACTATTGTATTCATTATTGGAGTATCTGCAACCTCAGAAAATTTTAAACGTGTTGAATCATTCCTCAGTTATTTAGTATTCTACTTCTTTCCACACTGAATCTTCTGGGCGCTGTCTTAAACTTCATCTTGCTTTTCAGTAGTCTACTAAATTGTACTTGGGTACACCTTACAACCTAACATCAAGTTCCTGAATCTGTGTCCGAGTATCCTGTAATACAGCCAGGGTTTCTCATTTTGTCCAGAACTTTTCCTTGTATTCCTCCTCCTCTTGTGACTTGTGAACAGCTTATTCGGTGCTACTAGATGAAATTTACCAAAGAACACAGAAACCACAATTAGTGTGTTTCCTTTCGTATTTCTGCTATCTAGTCCATATTCTCCCGTAGCCCTTTGTTCTATTCCTTCCCTACGATGGCATTCCGATCACCCATGATTTTAAGGTTATGGTCTCCCTTAGATGCTGAATCACCTGTTATACATTCTCACAAAATCTCTCCAATTCATCATCTTTTGCTTATGACGTTGGCATGCGTACCTAAACTATTGTTCTGTCGATTCTAATGAGAATAACTATCACTCAACTGTTCGCAGGAGCTCAGTCTGTGCCCTATTTTCCTATTCTTATCGAATGCTACTCCCGTTATTCCATATAGTGCTGATATTGATATTACTGTGTATTCGTCTAAGCATAAATCCTTACCTTCTCTCCATTTCGCATCACTGTTCCTGACTATACAGGGAGAGTCACTAACTATTACCACCAAGAATAGTGGTCGAAAGTTTGTGGGACAAACGTTGTGTGGGACAATGGGGCCATAATATGACGTTGGTTTTTTGTTGCTAGGTGGGGTCGCTTCGGAGATATAAAGGTCAACTTTGTTTTTTACTGGGTTGCTATAGTTTGGTGCTTATTTTCTGATAGTGGCTATCGAGACGAATCAAATGATGTGGATCAGTTAGGTCTTTGAAGGTCAACGAAGGTCAAAAAGGTGACATGAAAGCCATTTACAGAGCATGATAGAAGTGATGACCGTGGGTATCAATGGAGTGCTGTAATCTTCTTATCATGGATTGAGTTGTACTCCTTATCACTTCGGCACTTAGCACACGCTATGACAATTCTCTCCCGTATATCGTGCAAATAGTAAATATTCGCTGAATAGGGCTTATCTGTCCAACGTGCCATTGACATGTAAACACCAATTGACTTCGGAATGCGACACTAATAGGAACGGTAAGACTGGTTTCGTTGAATCAAGATAATGTGAATGACGTATTACTTCGAAGAATAAGTCGATATGCTTCTCATTTACGGAGAATGCCCACGAAATTCAGTGAGAGCGAGAGACTTATACGCTGAAAGATATCCTCAAGAATACAAGTCGTACATTTAAATATGTGTATGATAAATTGAGAACAACTGGTTTACCGCATCGGAAACATATCTGGGAAAGGAAAGTTACTAAAGAGGAAACGGAAATTGGTACTCTTGCCACTGTGGTTCGAGACTCTTGTGTTAGTTCGTGCCAAATCGCAAGGGAATCTGGCATGAGCCAGAGTAGTGTTGTTCGTGTTCTACGAACTTACCATATCAGTCTTCCCCAAGCATTAACAGGTACGGATTGTATGCGTCGCATTGAATTCTGCCAATGGGCTCAACTTAAGATTCAGGCGGATGCCACATTTACTAATTTGATTTTATTAACTGAACAAAGCTACATTTACGAACCATGGAAACTTAATTTTCATAACATGTGGTATTGGGCAACTGAAAATCCCTGTTGGATGCAGCAAGTTGCACACCAAGAACCGTGGTCAGCGAATGTATAGTGTGGGATTCTGGAGGACAGAATTATAGGCCCCTATTTCATCGAAGGAAATGTTAATGGTAGGAAGTACACCACATTCTTGCGAGAAACATTAGGTCTGTTACTGGAAGAAATACCTTTATGAACATGGAATGGAATGTGGTAACAACACGATGGGTGTCTGGCACATTTTTCGCTGATGGCTAGAAATGAGTTGCAGAGACAATTCCCAGATCTAGGGATTGGACGCGGAGGAGATGTGTCGTGGCCGGCTCGTTCGCCAGACTTGATGCCTCTGGATTTTTTCTTGTGGGGATTGGTAAAAGACACTGTTTACAAAGACGTTCCAACTATACCTGAAGATATGCGAGAGAGAATTGTCAGAGCATGTGCTTCAATAAATACCTATGTGATAAGGAGTACCACTCAATCCATGATAAGAAGATCACAGCACTTCACTGATAACAATGGTAATCACTTCGAACACCTTCTGTAAATGGACATGCATGTCACCTTTGTGACCTTCGTTAACCTTCCAAGACCTTACTGGTAAAAATCAATTGATTTGTCTCAATAGCCGCTATCGGAAAATAAGTACCAAACTGTAGCTTCCAATTTAAAAAAATAAATTTTACTTTCATATCTCTCAAGCGACCCCACCTAACAACAAAAAAACAACGTCATATTAATGGCCACGTTGTCCCGTGCAACGTTTGTCCCATCAACTTTTCAGATTTTATCATACTTTCGGAGTTATTCTTGGTGGTAATAGCTGGTGACTCGCCCTGTATTTAGGCTGAGCATTGAATTTCCAGTCTCAGAAGCGCTACGTTCTTGTGCCAGATGGGTCGCCGGATATGCAGGTGGAACGCCGCAATATGTTAAATGCCATACCTGCGGAAAGCCATTTTGAACAACTGTTGCAAATGTAGCAGCTTGTGAAACTTGTACAGGTAAATGGAATTCATTATTACTGTACTGTAGACAGGATTTTCGGTCTCCCTGACATCATGTTACGTGTGCCGTTACTGGTCCATCAACTAGGGAAATTATCGAGCGTACTGGGGAGTATTCGACGGGACTGCTGCTAGCCTTTATCAGGATTCGTAAGTTTCGTTAGTTTGAGCACTGCGAGAGTACATTTCCTCCTACAACCTTCAACTTGGTCGTTTCCGGACTAGGGTCCCTGACCTCAAACTGATAAAGGTATTATTCTCGAACACGCTTGGTAGTGCGTAACATCAAGCACTCATCCTGCACATTTCTTTCCTCACCTTAGACTGCGACATTGTGATTTGTCTCTAATATCCAAGAGCATAGTTTCTCTGAAATATTTCTGTTCCTCAGAGAACTATATTTTCTCAAATATTTTGTTTACTAAGGAATTTCATCTATTTTGTCGCTCAATGAAATAAAAAATCAAACGAATTTCCGCGGAAGAATGTTTCTTTCTTCGCTATTGCTGTCGAGAAGGCAATATTGGCGACGGTAAGGCTGGGCTCAAATTGAGTTGGACTCATGAGCACAAGGAAAGATTGTGCCGTGCTATTAGACTTAAAAAGAAAGCGTAGATCAGTTAAATCAATATAGCGAAGCACCAGAGGTATGGTAGCTTGTTTGGTCATTGAGACAACGAAACAAGAACAAATGACGTACTACTGTACACGCTTTGTCTCGGCGCTGCGCGCTTCGAGCCGTCCATCACTTGGATAATTCGGAGCGACCGTTGGCGTCGCTGGATGGGGCTGACCTGACAGTCTGGAGGCCGCTTTTACGACATCGTAAAGCTGCACCGTATCTGCTGACGGATGATTCACCGACATAAAATCACTGCCTTCAGAGGCCGGATGCACGCTGTTTCCTTCTCAGTCGCGCGTACTAGAAAGAAATGAAACATCTTGGCGATGGCAATCTTGAGGAAATAATTCACCCGAGAATAAGAAGCTAGAGGAAATAAAAATTCCAGTGTCCTGAACTGAATAGTTTATAGGCCCTCGTTTTCCTTTTATAGCTATAGAAGCTTTTCCTGCTATTGTAGTTTGGGCACTGTCCCTACGTAAAGCATTTTTATATACACCTCCGGAAATAATTAGTATACTTGAAGGGCACTGCCCCTACGTAAAGCATTTTTATATACACCTCCGGAAATAATTAGTATACTTGAAAAGATGACGTCCATTTTGATCCAGTGATGGCATATGCCACCGGCGGGATGCACTGATAATGGTTTCATCTGCATACAGATAGCGCCATCTATTTCTACTCATTAATAGAGAACGCTCGTAGACAGAATGCTCAGTGTGGTGCAAACGTGTGAGGCAAGCAGGCAACTACGCCATGAAGACGCACTCACTTTTCCTACTGCCAAATGAGCGAGTTCGGAAGGGCTCAAATTGTGGCCTTCTAGCTGATAAGACCCTTGCTGTATCAGTTGTGGAACAGTCTACATCTACATCTACATCCATTCTCAGCAAGCCACTTGACGTTGTGTGGTGGAGGGTACTCTGAGTACCTTTATCGGTTCTTCCTTCTATCCCAGTCTCGTATTATTCGTGGAAATAAAGATTGTAGGTATGCCTCTGTTTGGGCTCTAATCTCTCTGATTTTATCCTCATGGTCTCTTCGCGAGATATACGCAGAAGGGAGCATTATACTGCTTGACTCCTCGGTGAAGGTATGTTCTCGAAACTTCAACAAAAGCCCGTACCGAGCTTCTGAGCGTCTCTCCTGCAGATTCTTCCACTGGAGTTTATCTGTCATCTCCGTAACGCTTTCGCGATTACTAAATGATCCTGTAACGAAGCGCGCTGCTCTCCGTTGGATCTTCTCTATCTCTTCTACCAACCCTATCTGGTACGGATCCCACACTGGTGAGCAATATCCAAGCAGTGGGCGAACAAGTGTACTGTAACCTATTTCCTTTGCTTTCGGATTGCATTTCCTTAGGATCCTTCCAATGAATCTCAGTCTGCCGTCTGCTTTACCGACGATCAACTTTATATGATCATTCCATTATAAATCACCCCTAATGCGTACTCCCAGATAATTTAAGGAATTAACTGCTTCCAGTTGCTGGCCTGCTATATTGTAGCTAAATGATAAAGGATCTTTCTTTCTATGTATTCACAGCACATTACACTTGTCTACATTGAGATTAAATTGCCATTCCCTGCTTCAATTTGTTGCAGATCCTCCTGCATTTCAGTACAAGTTTCCATTGTTACAACCTCTCGATATACCACAGCATCATCCGCAATATGCCTCAGTGAACTTCCGATGTTATCCACAAGGTCATTAATGCATATTGTGAATAGCAACGGCCCTACGACACTCCCCTGCAACACACCTGCAATCACTCTTACTTCGGAAGACTTCTCTCCATTGAGAATGACATGCTGCGTTCTGTTATCTAGGAACTCTTCAATCCAATCACACAATTACTGTGATAGTCCATATGCTCTTACTTTGTCCATTAAACGACTGTTGGGAACTGCATCGAACACCTTGCGGAAGTCAAGAAACACGGCATCTACCTGGGAATCCGTGTCTGTGGCCCTCTGAGTCTCGTGGACGAATAGCGCGAGCTGGGTTTCACACGATCGTCTTTTTCGAAACACACGCTGATTCCTACAGAGTAGATTTCTAGTCTGCAGAACAGACATTATACTCGAACATAATACGTGTTCCAAAATTCTGCAACTGATCGACGATAGAGATATAGGTCTATAGTTCTGCACATCTGTTCGACGTCCCTTCTTGAAAACGATGCTGGTATTAGTGGTCACGTGAACATTCTCACGCCTGTAGACGAAGTTCTGGACGATCACGCAGCGCAGACGTTCACCAGCATCTTCGTATTGTAAGGTCAACAGTGACATAGCGTACAGCTTCCACAGCAAGGATAAAAGTGTTTGTGAGCCAAAATGTGTCAACACGAACCGCTATGAACAGGTTGATAGCAGTGGGACTACGGGCTCCCACATCTCTATCCCATCTTCCGCTCACTTCACAGACTCGACGTCCATAGGTCGACTGGTACCATCCGTCGTCTTCAGGGATAAAAACAGATTCCGACTGCACGCAAGGGATCGTCGTTTGCGCATACGACGTAGACCTGGTGACCGCTTACTCGTAGAGTGCGTTCATCGAAGTCACACTGGGGCCATAGCAGGTCTTATGGTCTGGAGTGCGATAGTGTACAACTCTTTCAATGTCGATAAAATTCCCAACTGCCCTGTAACTTAAGATTTTATTTTATTTTCAAGGCTACAAGTTTCAGCATTCCATTATACCATCTTCAGGAGCCATATGCATCTCTCCAAATAAAGGAAGAAGTCACCTCTGGATGTCGTGAATCCAATCGTTAAACTAGTGCTTGATTCGGAGACTTGATATCAACTGCTATCAGGTTTTCAGGGCTTTTGATTGCGCCGATCATGTTACGCACCTGGAAAAAGTTGAGTTTTATGGAAGTGATGGATTTACACACAACAGGTCTGCATTATACATAACAAACTGAATGCAAGGAGTTCTGCTGAACTATTCAAAAAAGACTGCAAGCAGAAAAAAAGTTTTAATGACTGGGGAGAAATGAATGAGGAAGTCACATAACCTTCAAATTCGGTCCAGTCCTGTTCCTTACCTATGTCAAGGACCTTCATCAAGCAAAATCGGTTCTTTTTGCAGATGATAATGGTATTATAATAAACTCCACTAGAGATAAAGCAATAGAAGGCATTATGAGTGATGATTTTTCAAAGAATTGTTAACTAGTTCTCTAAAAGTGAACTCTCCTTTAATTTTTAGGAAGCACGCTATGTTAATTTCGGTACAGCAAATATTCATACCAATAACAGATGTTGCACGTTAACAGTACTCAATAAACAGGGTAGAATGCTCCATATTTTTGGGTGTACATATTAATGAAAACGTTAACCGAAAGAAGTTTCTCAAACAATTAAAGTCAGCTACTTTGCTCATTGTACTGTTGCTAGCCTGGAAACGAATCAACATATGACATATTTTGCATATTACCACTAAATAATAGCTTTGGAATAGTTATCTGAGGTACCTAATCCCTTCGAAAGAAACTGTACACACTAAAAAGCCTAAATGTGATAAGGATAAGCACAAGACCGGGCATTAAGAATGACAATGGTGTGCATCCATGGTCGTTACTGCGCACGTTATCCAGGATTCAGGTACTTCAACTGCACCATCACAATACACACAATGAAGTGACGTAACTCGTGGGGCAAATCTACAGATGGCCGTAGTATCGTGTATACAATGTATGAAAGGGCAGTGCTTTAGTGGAGCTATCATATGCACGGTGAATCATGTGAAAAGATTTGCGACATGATTGTGTCCGCACGACGCAAATTAACAGACACTGAATGTGGAGTAGCAGAGATAAACGCATAAGAGATTCCTGTTCGGAAATGGTTAAAGAAATCAATTCTCCGAGATCCACAATATCAGGAGTGAATCGAGAATACCACATTTCAGGCCTTACATCTCACGACGGACAACTGTATGGCCGATGGCCTTCACTTAACGACCGAGAACAGCAGCGTATTGTTAAGAGCTAGCGGATAAATAGCACTGTGTGAAATAATGGCAGAAATCAATGTGCACGACGAATATCTCCATTACGACAGTGTGTAGTAATTAGGCGTTAATGGGCTATGGCAGAAAACGACCGACGTGAGTGACTTTTCTAACAGCATGACATCGCTTGCTGCGTCTCTACTGGGCACGTGACGACCCCATACTCTTGAAAAACGGTTGTATGGTCAGATGGCCACCGATTTCAGTTCGTAAGAACTGAGTAGTATTTGATTGCGGCGCAGAACCCACAAACGCATGGATCCAAGTTTTCAAGGCTGTGTGCAAGCTGTTCGTGGCGCCATAATGGTGTAGGCTTTTCTTACGAGGAACTGGCTGAGTCTTCTGGTGCAACTGAACCGGTCATCGATTACAAATGGCTGCTTGGAGACCATTTTCCGCTATTCATGGACTTCATATTCCCAAAGGACTCTGGAATTTTTATGGATGTCAGTGTACTATGGCACGGGGTCTTAGTCTTTGACTGATTTCAAGTACATTCTGGACAATTCGAACGAATGATTCGACCATACAGACTGCCCGGCGTAAACCCCGTACAACATTTATCGGAGAAAGCCGAGATGTCAGTTAGTGCACAAAATCTGCCATCGGTAACACCTTCACAATTATGAAAGGCTGCTGCGTCAGCGTAGCTTGGTATTTCTGCAGGAGAATTCGAACGAGTTTTTGAGTCCCTACCATTCGAGAAGCCCCATTACAACGGAGAAAAGGAGGTCCCACACAACTTTAGGTGCTAACCCACAACTTTCTCACCTCAATATATATTCCCTAACGAATTTCGTCATAAATAAAATATCACAATTTGAGAATGATAGCAATGTTCATACCTGATACGTGGTACTTACTGTAACTAAGGAAAATGTCGAAAGGAGGACCCACCAACATAACTTTCTTTTCGCACAACCTGTTTACTTAACAATGTATTAACTGTGTTCTACAGATAATCGAAGCATTTAACCATAAGATTTTCCTTAACTAATTTGCAAAATTTTTGCCTTTAAACCTTAAATTGATTAAGCTGTTCATCTTTGCAATCAGAAGTGATTTATTACAAAACAGCATACAATACGACAGTGATTACAAGACGGCCTCCAGACCTCCCGTTATCGGGTGAAACGGCGGTATTTACTACCGCGCTGGACGCAGTCACTCAAATTAAATGCCCTTCTGCAACACATGAGCCGGCCGGAGTGGCCGTGTGGTTCTAGGCGCTACAGTCTGTAACCGAGTGACCGCCACGGTCGCAGGTTCGAATCCTGCCTCGGGAATGGACGTGTGTGATGTCCTTAGGTTAGTTAGGTTTAATTAGTTCTAAGTTCTAGGCGACTGATGACCTCAGAAGGTAAGTCGCTTAGTGCTCAGAGCCATTTTTGCAACACATGAAAAGTATATAAGCACCATTGAGGACAACAATGATTCAATTACTCAAAACAGATGACTTAACTTTTCATTTGAAGGCTGTATGTCGAAAGGTTCGGGATTAAGATGCGCCACGCGGAGTGGCAGCGTGGTTTGAGGCGTCATGTCACGGGTTGCGCGGCCGCTTGGGCCGGAGGTTTGAGTCCTCCCTCGGGCATGGGTGTGTGTGTTGTTCTTAGCATAAGTTTAAGTGGTGTGTAAGTCTAGGGACCGATGACCTAAGCAGTTTTGTCCCATAGTAATTCACACACATTTGGACAGTTCTTTGGTTACGCTGCGCACCTGTGCTTTAATGTTAAACAGATTAGCAGTCAATATGACAATGATAAGACTTACTAAAAAGCAACCAACCTCTTAATTTCAATCAGCAACCAAGGTGCGACGGGATCCCAACCTGTCCCTTCGGACAATTTTATTTTGACTTAAGCCCTGGTGACAGTCGGCTGTTAATTTTTTCAAAGCCAAACTGATTGTCCGTTATTGAGATCGCTCTGAAGGAACGTCTAAAAACTTTACTTGTGAACACTTACTACAAGAAAATTCACTCGGCTGAATTACACCAATAATGGCAGAAACAAACAGCTTAGTACAACAGATTTATTAGATTATAACTAATGACTGAGAATTGAAATTACAATCAAAGAATAGAATCGGTTAACAGCTAAATCTAACCAAAAGGTCTCTCCTTTGTTTATCGGCAACCTATGCCTTAGTACAATTGTTCCGGCTGTATTTAAGACCAAGAGCTGATTAATTAGAACATTAAGGATCGGGTACAACCAGAATAATATGGAGAGCAGATAGACAATGAAACATATCACCACGAGCATTACATAATGTTTATCAGCAAGCAGTTCCAAGAATCCACGGTGCATCGCAGCGGTTACTGAGCGATGCCGATGAAGGCCAGGTAGAAGAGGCAGCCAGGTGACGAGCGGTCGTCCGTCTCGAACGTTGCCAACCATCCGACGGGATGTCGGCCTGCTGCTTGTAGTCGACGCTGACCCTGGTGAAGTACTCCGGTATCTTCGCTCTGCGCAGGCCCTCCTTGCGCAGCTCGTGGCTTCGTCCACTCGGACCTCGTGACCACCTCTTGTCGCGATGCTACCGCCAATCCCCTAGCTTCGTGCTTCCCTCCCGCGCCAGCAAGAGCCGTGTATATATCTTCAAGCTAAGACCTTCTAAGGACACAACCCGCAGATACCAACTCTTCCTCAAAGATAATGGCAGTGGGCCGCAAGAGGGAAAGTCGATAATACACCTGAGCCAGTGGCGCTACACAGAACAGTACTAACTCAATGGTGCCACGGCTCAATACCGACAACACTAAAGGAAAAATGTTTATTGCCCGTTATTATGTCTATCAATGGGCAATGAAGCAGTTCAGTATGAAGCACCGAATATTTTTAATCACTTTCCCAGTGGAATGTCTTCTACACCGAAGCACCAAATAAACTGGCATAGGCATGCGTGTTCAAATACAGAGATATGTAGTCAGGGATTTTCTCTGCCTCGTGATGACTGGGTGTTGTGTGATGTCCTTCGGTTAGTTAGGTTTAAGTAGTTCTAAGTTCTAGTTGACTGATGACCAGAGATGTTAAGTCCCATAGTGCTCAGAGCCATTTGAACCATTTGAACAGAGATATGTAAACAGGTTGAGTACGACGCTGCGGTCGGCAACGCCTATATAAGACAAAAAGTGTTTGGCGCAATTGTTAGATCGGCTACTGTTGCTACAATGGCAAGTTATCAAGATTAAAGTGTGTTTGAAGTTGATGTTACAGTCAGCGCACGGGCGATGGGACGTAACGTCTCCGAGTTTGCGATGCATTGGGGATTTTCCGGTACAATTATTTCACGAGTGTACCGTGAATAACAGGAATCCGGTAAAACATCAAATCTCCGACATCACTGCGCATCGGAAAACATCCTGGAAGAACGGAACCAACGACGACTGAAGGGAACCGTTCAACGTTACAACAGAGCAACCCTTACGTAAATTGCTACACATTTCAGTGCTAGACCATCAACAAGCCCTGCAGGATTCAGCTGTCAGTTCCCTCCAGCACTTCTTCAGACTTTAGTCGAGTGCATGCCACGTTTTGCTATGGCACTACTTCGAGTGCTCGCGGGGGCTCTACGTCATATTAGACAAGTGTACCTGTTTCTTTGGCTCTTCAGTGTAGATAACAAAGCAAGATTTAGATGTAACTCCAGGAGAACTGCTTCTTTTTCACGAACGAATGTAAGGAAACTTTCCTGGCAGTATCGAGAACTGAACCCAGATACTCTGAATGGCAGTCAGCAACGCTGCCCACTCAACTACAGTGATGAACAGTTTCTTAATTGTAAGATACGAGTAGGACCAGTGCATGACGGTTCAGAAGAACACAATTATGTACACAGGCAGTTCATTGATTCCATAAATCGACAATCTCGACCTTTTCTCCCTGTTATCGGCAGTTATCGTAGCCTGATATCGGTCCCAAGGTTTCCAAGAGATTGGACAATGTTTAAATGTCATGTTTGAAATAGGATAACAAATGACAGAAATGAATGAGAAGAAGAATTACATTATCTGTTGACAGAATGGACTGTATGATAAGTAAAGAATATGGACTGAGAGCAAATCGGAGAAAGAGGCAAGTAATGAGAAGTAGCAGAAATGAGAACAGCGAGAAACTTAACATCTGGGTTGATGGTCACGAAGTAAATGAAGTTAAGGTATTCTGCTACATAGGTAGCAAAATAACCAGTGACTGACGGAGCAAGGAGGACATCAAAAGCAGACTATCACTGGAAAACAGTCTACCGCCATCCAACATAGGCCTTAATTTGGTCGAGTTGCCACAAACTAATATTTTCGAAGTTCTACTGCAGCATAAAGAAACCAAGTTCCACAAGAGTATAGTTTCAGTACGTACATAGTGATGAAGATACTTGGAAAAACAGAATAAAGTCATTGTCTCAGCAATATTCTTGAACCAGTTTACGACATCCAACCAAGGATACTGGACCGGTGCTGGAGTTGCAGATGCCAGGCAGTATGCATCGAAACGCAGCTGGTTGGCAGCAGGCAGCGGCGTCGTAGCTCTTGATCGACGTGAACTGCCCCCGCCCGGCTGTGTGCGGTCCTAAATACTGTCGTGTGACAGGATATCACAGGAACTATTGTAGGTGATTTGAGTCGCGGATGCAAATAGGTGCCCTCTGGTCCGCGACCCCTAGCGGGACTGACAGGCGGCCTGGTGAAACCGCTGCGTAACTGTCATTTTGTGCAGAGTGGTTATGTGGATCTAGACAACCCGCTACGTTGTTGTGCCAGATGGGTCGCCGAATGCACAGGTTGAACGCCGCAATATGTTAGATTCCATACCTGCGTTAACGTTGCGGAAAGCCATTTTGAACAACTGTTGCAAGTGTAGCAGCCTATGAAACCTGTACAGGTAAATGGAATTCATTATTACTGTACTGTAGAGAGGATTTTCGGTCTCCCTGACATGTTACGTATGCCGTTACTGGTCCATCAACTAGGGATATTATCGAACGTATTGGGGAGTATTCGACGGGGCTTCTGCAAGCTTTCATCAGGATTCGGAAGTTGCTTTAGTTTGAGCACTGCGCGAGGATAAGGCGGAACTTGAGTAGATTTCCTCTTACATCCTTCAACTTGGTCGTTTCCAGACTAGGGTCCCTGACCTCCTACTGATACATTTACCGTTCTCGAGCGTGCTTGGTAGTTCGTAACATCATCACGCAATCATCCTGTACATTACTTTCGTCACCATAGACTACGACATTGAGATTAGTCTTTAATATCCAAGAGCATCATTTCTCCGAGGTATTTCTGTTCCTCAAGGATACTATATTTTCTCAAATATTTTGTTGACTCAGGATTTTCACCGATTTTGTCGCTCAGTGGGAAAAAGCAAAGTAATTTTGTGCGGAAGAATGTTCATTTGTTCCCTACTAGTGTCGAAAAGGCAATAATGGCGACCGTAAAGCGAGGCTGAAAATCTGTTGGACTCGTGATCACAAGGAAAGATTGTGCTCTACTATTAGACTTAAAAAGAAAGCGTAGAACAGTGAAATTAATTTAACGAAGCGCCAGAAGTGTGGCAGCTTGTTTGGTCATTGAGAGAATGAAACAGCAACAAATATGTTATTGCTGTGGAAGCATTTCCTCGGCGCTGGGCGCTTTGAGCCGTCCATCACTTGGATAATTCGGAGCGACGGTTGGCGTCGCTGGACGGGGCTGACCTGACAGTCTGGAGGCCGCTTTTACGACACCGTAAAGCTGCACCGTATCTGCTGACGGATGATTCATCGACATAAAATTAATGCCTCCAGGGACCCGATGCACGCTGTTTCCTTCTCAGTCCCGCGTACTAGAATGAAATGAAACATCTGGGTGAGGGCAGTCATGAGGAAATAATTCACCCGAGGATAAGAAGCTAGAGGAAATAAAAATTCCACTGTCCTGAAGTGAATAGTTTATAGTACCTCGTTCTCCTTTTGTAGCTATAAAAGTTTGTCCTGCTATTGTAGTTTGGGCACTGTCCCTACGTAAAGCATTTTTATATACACCGCCGGAAAAAATTACTATACTTGAAAAGATGACGTCGATTTTGATCCAATGATGGCATATGCCACCGGGGGGATGCACTGATAATGGTTTCATCTGCCTACAGATCATCATCATCATCATCATCAGCCAATTCATTCATTAGATGATGTGGCCTCTTCGACTCGTGGATTCAGGTAGGCTTTCAGAAGTCTTCTCCAAGTGGGACGGTCTTGGGCAGTTCTCTGCCAGGTGTTACCAGCGATCTTCTTGATGTCTTTGTCCCATCTGTCTGGTGGTCTTCCTCTAGGCCTCCGGTGCTCTCTCGGACTCCACTCCAGTACTGACTTCGTCCATCTGTTGTCTTTTCTTCTTGCGACGTGGCCAGCCCACTGCCATTTCAAGGAACCTACTCTCTCTAAGATGTCATTAACCTTCGTCACAGCCCGGATGTCATCTGCCCTTTTCCTGTCCTTTCTTGTATAGCCCAGCATTGATCTCTCCATGGCTCTCTGTGCTGTCCTAAGTTTCCCTTTTGTGAATGAGTTCAGTGTCCATGACTCGCATCCGTACGTCATCACAGGAAGAATGCATTGATCAAATATTGCTTTCTTCAGATTTACTGGCATTTTTGATCTGAATACTTTTGAATTCTTCCCAAATGCTTGCCAGCCAAGCTTGATGCGTCGATAGATTTCTGGTCTTTTGTCTCCCTTCATATTTATATTCTGGCCAAGGTAGACATATTCACTGACCTAGTAGACTGTCCTTGACTTTCACATCTCCAGCTGGGACCCATTTGTTGGATATTATTTTTGTTTTGGAAAGGTTCATGTTCAAGCCAACCAGCTGACATTCCGATGCAAGATCTGTAACTAAGTTTTGGAGCTCTGCGAAGTCTTTGGCCAGTAAGGCAACATCATCAGCAAATCTCAAGTTGGTAAGCCTTCTTCCATTAATTCTAATTCCCTTACCTTCCCAGCTCAGCTTTGACATAGCCATTTCCAATACAGCAGAGAACAGTTTTGGGGAGATGGGATCGCCTTGCTTGACACCCCTCATGATGCGGAATTCTTGAGTTGATTCGCCGATGTTAACATAAGCTGAAGAATTCTCGTAGATTTTCCTGAGCACTTCAATGTATGCTGCTCCCACTCCTTGCTCACTCAAAGCTTGGAGGACAGCTACATGGCTAACGGAGTCAAATGCCTTTTCAAAGTCAACAAAGGCAATGCTGAGAGGCAGTTGGTATTCATTCGCTCTGCTTATCACTTCACTAACGGTCAGAATGTGGTCAATAGTGCTAAAATTGCTTCGGAATCCAGCTTGATCTATAGTTTGGGCTGAGTCTAGGGTGGAACTAATTCGGTTTAACAAGATCTTTGTAAAAATTTTGTACAAAATTGAGAGCAAGCTGATAGGACGGTAGTTCTTAATATTGTGAATACTTCCTTTCTTGTGTATCAAAATAATCTTAGCCTTGTTCCACGATAGTGGGATTGAAGCATAGTGCAGGCAGGAAGTAAATACTTTTGCCAAGTGATTTATTGTTACCTCTCCTGCCAGTTTGAGGATGTCAACGCTGAGCTCATCATCACCTGGCACTGTTCCCTTCTTCATGCTATCTAGAGCACACTTGACTTCCGATGGGAGTATATCTGGAACACTAGATATATCATTTAAATTAGATACACTCAAATTTTGCCCTGGATTGCTATACAAATTGCTATAAAAGTCTCTGATGAACTTCAAAACCGCCTCCTTTTCAGTGATTCGACTGTCATTTCCATCGAGTGCGATAATCTGCTTTTTACCTATTGCGAGTTTGCGTTTGGCTGACTTTAAACTTGTCTTGTTCTCCAAGCTTGCTCGTAAGGTGTCTTCAGTGAATTTCTGTATGTCAGTTTTCATTTCTCTTCGTACTGCCTTACATAGTTCGGAATACGCCACCATGTCACGATCGGTTTGGATTTTCATTTCTCTCCTCTGTTGTAAACGGGGTTTCAGTTTTGGCACTGAATTTCTTTGGTTGTTTATTTTTTTGACATAGGCCACCGACTACTTGTGCACTTGAAACAATCATTTCCGCCAAATCACAATCTTTAGTTAGGTGGAACTTGCTTTGGAGGACTTCTTGGAATTTCGAGGAATGTTCTTCCAGGTTTTTGAGGTTGATTACCCTTCCCTTCCCTTTCATAAGTTTACTCCTTTCATTTCTTACATTGAGTTCGACCCTTGCTCTCACAAGACGGTGATCACTGCCAGTGTTGAACTGATTTAGCACTGATACGTCTTTTACAATCTGCGGAATATTTGACAGAATAAAGTCTATCTCATTTTTGACACTGAAATTTGGGCTCCTCCAAGTTCATTTTCGGTCAGGGTGCTTCTTAAAGAACGTATTCATGATGGACATACTGGTGTACTCAGCGAACTGGACTAATCTCTCAGCTCTATCGTTTCGGTCGTCAATCCCATAGTTGCCCACCACTGTGTCGCCTTGTTTCTTGGTGCCAACTTTTGCATTGAAATCTCCAATGACCATCTGGAAGTGACAATCGCTACCTTTTTTACAGGTATTATCCAGACTTTCGTAAAAGGATTCAATTTCTTCGTCAGGGTGACTTGAGGTGGGAGCGTACACCTGAACAATCTGTATTTTATACCTATTCGACACCTTCAGGACCATTCGAGCTGTCCTGCTGGAAGTTCCTTCTAAGACAGATACTCTATCAGCAATATTCTTGTTGATTAAGAACCCAACTCCATTGAGTTTTCCTTCTGGATCGCCACAAAAGTAAAACAAGTTGCCAGAGCGCAAACGGAGACAGTCTTCCCCTTTTCGGCGAACTTCGCTTAAACCAACAATACTCCAGTTGATTTTTGTAAGCTCTTTCTCGATCTCTTCTAGTCTGTCGTTGCCTATTAGAGAGCGACAGTTATATGTACAGATGTGAAGAGTCTGTATCTTCTTCTCAGCACCACTTGGTGTTTGGGACATCAAAGTTGCTCCCACCCGGAGATCCGACTGTGGGGCTATTACTCCGGAAAATTTAACATTAATGTCACACAAGATAACTCGAAGGTGAGAAGCATAATCGCCACGCTTGCTTCAGAACGGATTGGCGATATAATTTCCAGGCTGCCCCTGACATGGGGTACAGACACCTTTGGTAGGCCGCTCCACTAGAGTACAGACGCCACCACACTGCTAGTTTTGGTCCACCCCGGGTATTTCATCTCCCCGGTGCCACCCATATCTGGGAGGCTTTCCCCTATCCGCCACCTGGGGAGGCGCCCGATGGGGGACTAGCAACCCCACACGGGCTGCCTACAGATAGCGCCATCTATTTCTACACATTAATGGAGAACGCTCGTAGACAGCAGGCTCAATGTGGCGCAAACGTGTGAGGCGAGCAGGCAACAACGCCATCAGACGCACTCACTTTTCCTACTGCCAAATGAGCGAGTTGGAAAGAGCTCAAATTGTGGCCTTCTAGATGAAAAGACCCTTGCTGCATCAGTTGTGCAGCGATCTAAATCTACATCTACATCCATACTCCGCAAGCCACCTGACTCTGTGTGGTGCAGGGTACTTTGAGTACCTCTATCGGTTCTCCCTTCTATTCCAGTCTCGTATTATTCGTGGAAAGAAAACTTGTAGGTATGCCTCTGTGTGGGCTCTAATCTCTCTGATTTTATCCTCATGGTCTCTTCGCGAGATATACGTAGGAGGGAGCAATATACTGCTTGACTCTTCCGTGAAGGTGTGTTCTTGAAACTTCAACAAAAACCCGTACCGAGCTACTGAGTGTCTCTCCTGCAGAGTCTTCCACTGGAGTTTATCTATCATCTCCGTACGCTTTCGCGATTACTAAATGATCCTGTAACGAAGCGCGCCGATCTCCGTTGGATCTTCTCTATCTCTTCTACCAACCCTATCTGGTACGGATCCCACACTGGTGAGCAATATTCAAGCAGTGGGCGAACAAGTGTACTGTAACCTACTGCCTTTGTTTTCGGATTGCATTTCCTTAGGATTGTTCCAATGAATCTTAGTCTGGCATCTGCTTTACCGACGATCAACTTTATATGATCATTCCATTTTAAATCACTCCTAATGCCTACTCCCAGATAATTTATGGAATTAACTGCTTCCAGTTGCTGACCTGCTATATTACAGCTAAATGATAAAGGATCTTTCTTTCTATGTATTCGCAGCACATTACACTTGTCTACATTGAGATTCAATTGCCATTCCCTGCGTCAATTCGTTGCAGATCCAGCTGCGTTTCAGTACAACTTTCCATTGTTACAACCTCTCGATATACCACAGCATCATCCGCAAAATGCCTCAGTGAACTTCCGATGTTATCCACAAGGTCATTCACGCGTATTGTGAATAGCAGCGGTCCTACGACACTCCCCTGCGGCACACCTGAAATCACTCTTACTTCGGAAGACTTCTCTCCATTGAGAAAGACATGCTGCGTTCTGTTATGTAGGAACTCTTCAATCCAACCACACAATTGGTCTGATAGTCCATATTCTCCTACTTTGTTCATTAAACGACTGTGGGGAACTGCATCGAACGCCTTGCGGTAGTCAAGAAACACGGCATCTACCTGGGAATCCGTCTCTACGGCCCTCTGAGTCTCGTGGACGAATAGCGCGAGCTGGGTTTCACACGATCGTCTTTTCCGAATCACACGCTGATTCCTACAGAGTAGATTTCTAGTCTCCATAAACGTCATTATACTCGAACATAATACGTGTTCCAAAATTCTGCAACTGATCGACGATAGAGATATAGGTCTATAGTTCTGCACATCTGTTCGACGTCCCTTCTTGAAAACGATGCTGGTATTAGTGGTCACGTGAACATTCTCACGCTTGTAGACGAAGTTCTGGACGATCACGCAGCGCAGACGTTCGCCAGCATCTTCGTATTGTAAGGTCAGCAGTGACATATCGTACAGCTTCCACAGCAAGGATAAAAGTGTTTGTGAGCCAAAATGTGTCAACACGAGCTGCTACGAACTGGTTGTTAGCAGTGGGACTACGGGCTCCCACGCCTCTATCCCATCTTCCGCTCACTCCACAGAATCGACGTCCATAGGTCGACTGGTACCATCCGTCGTCTTCAGCGATAAAAACAGATACCGACTGCACGCAAGGGATCGTCGTTTGCGCATACGACGTAGACCTGGTGAGCGCTTTCTCGTAGAGTGCGTTCATCCAAGTCACACTGGGGCCATAGCAAGTCTTATGGTCTGGAGTGCGATAGTGTACAACTCTTTCAATGTCGATAAAATTCCCAACTGCCCTGTAACTTAAGATGTTATTTTATTTTCAAGGCTACCAGTTTCAGCATTCCATTATACCATCTTATGGAGCCATATGCATCTCTCCAAATAAACGAAGAAGTCACCTCTGGATGTGGTGAATTCAATCGTTAAACTAGTGCTTCATTCGGAGACTTGATATCAACTGCTATCAGGTTTTCTGGGCTTTTGATTGCGCCGATCATGTTACGCACCTGGAAAAAGTTGAGTTTTATGGAAGTGATGGATTTACACACAACAGGTCTGGATTATACTTAACAAACTGAATGCAAGGAGTTCTGATGAACTATTCAAAAAAGACTGCAAGCAGAAAAAAAGTTTTAATGACTGGGGAGAAATGAATGAGGAAGTAACATAACCTTCAAATTCGGTCCGGTCCTGTTCCTTACCTATTTCAAGGACCTTCATCAAGCAAAATCGGTTCTTTTTGCAGATGATAATGGTATTATAATAAACTCCACTAGAGATAAAGCAATAGAAGGCATTATTAGTGATGATTTTTCAAAGAATTGTTAAGTAGTTCTCTAAAAGTGAACTGTCCTTTAAATTTTAGGAAGCACGCTATGTTAATTTCGGTACATCAAATATTCATACCAATAACTGATGTTGCACCTTAACAGTACTCAATAAACAGGGTAGAATGCTCCATATTTTTGGGTGTACATATTAATGAAAACGTGAACCGAAAGAAGTTTCTCAAACAATTAAAGTCAGCTACTTTGCTCATTGTACTGTTGCTAGCCTGGAAACAAATCAACATATGACATATTTGGCATATTACCACTAAATAATAGCTTTGGAATAGTTATCTGAGGTACCTAATCCCTTCGAAAGAAACTGTACACATTAAAAAGCCTAAATGTGATAAGGACAAGCACAAGACCGGTCATTAAGAATGACAATGGTGTGCATCCATGGTCGTTACTGCGCACGTTATCCAGGATTCAGGTACTTCAACTGCACCGTCGCAATACACACAATGAAGTGACGTAACTCGTGGGGCAAATCTACAGATGGCCGTAGTATCGTGTATACAATGTATGAAAGGGCAGTGCTTTAGTGGAGCTATCATATGCACGGTGATTCATGTGAAAAATTTGCGACATGATTGTGTCCGCACGACGCAAATTAACACACACTGAATGCGGAGTAGCAGAGATAAACGCATAAGAGATTCCTGTTCGGAAATGGTTAAAGAAATCAATTCTCCGAGATCCACAATATCAGGAGTGGGTCGAGAATACCACATTTCAGGCCTTACATCTCACGACGGACAACTGTGTGGCCGATGGCCTTCACTTAACGACCGAGAACAGCAGCGTATTTTTAAGAGCTAGCAGATAAATAGCACAGCGTGAAATAATGGCAGAATTCAATGTGGACGACGAATATCTCCATTACGACAGTGTGTAGTAATTAGGCGTTAATGGGCTATGGCAGAAAACGACAGACGTGAGTGACTTTTCTAACAGCACGACACAGCTTGCTGCGTCTCTACTGGGCACTTGACGACCCCATACACTTGAAAAACGGTTGTATGGTCAGATGGGCACCGATTTCAGTTCGTAAGAACTGAGTAGTATTTGATTGCGGTGCAGAACCCACAAACGCATGGATCCAAGATTTCAAGGCAGTGTGCAAGCTTTTTCGTGGCTCCATAATGGTGTAGGCTTTTCTTACGAGGAACTGGCTGGGTCCTCTGGTGCAACTGAACCGGTCATCGATTACAAATGGCTACTTGGAGACCATTTTCCGCTATTCATGGACTTCATATTCCCAAAGGACGCTGGAATTTTTATGGATGTCAGTGTACTATGGCACGGGGTCTTTGACTGATTTCAAGTACATTCTGGACAATTCGAACGAATGATTCGACCATACAGACTGCCCGGCGTAAACCCCGTATAACATTTATCGGAGAAAGCCGAGATGTCAGTTAGTGCACAAAATCTGCCATCGGTAACACCTTCACAATTATGAAAGGCTGCTGCGTCAGCGTAGCTTGGTATTTCTGCAGGAGAATTCGAACGACTTTTTGAGTCCCTGCCATTCGAGAAGCCCCATCACAACGGAGAAAAGGAGGTCCCACACAACTTTAGGTGCTAACCCACAACTTTCTCACCTCAATATATATTCCCTAACGAATTTCGTCATAAATAATATATCACAATTTGAGAATGATAGCAATGTTCATACCTGATACGTGGTACTTACTGTAACTAAGGGAAACGTCGAAAGGAGGACCCACCAACATAACTTTCTTTTCGCACAACCTGTTTACTTAACAATGTATGAACTGTGTTCTACAGATAATCGAAGCATTTAGCCATAAGATTTTCCTTAACAAAATGAACAAATTTGCAAATTTTTTTTTATTTTAAACCTTAAGTTGAATAAGCTGTTAATCTTTTGAAATGAAATCTGAAGTGATTTATTACAAAACAGCAAACAATACGACAGTGATTACAAGTCGGCCGGCCTGCAGCCCGCCCGTTATCGGGTGAAACGGCGGTATTTACTACCTCGCTGGACACAGTCTCTCTTATTAAATGCCCTTCTGCAACACATGAAAACCATATAAGCACCATTGAGGACAACAGTGATTCAAATACTCAAAACAGATGACTTAACTTTTCATTTGAAGGCTGTATGTCGAAAGGTTCGGGATTAAGATGCGCCACACGGAGTGGCAGCGTGGTTTGAGGCGTCATGTCACGGGTTGCGCGGGCGCTTGGGCCGGAGGTTCGAGTCCTCCCTCGGGCATGGGTGTGTGTGTTGTTCTTAGCATAAGTTTAAGCGGTGTGTAAGTCTAGGGACCGATGACCTAAGCAGTTTTGTCCCATAGGAATGCACACACATTTGGACAGTTCTTTGGTTACGCTGCGCACCTGTGCTTTAATGTCAAACAGATTAGCAGTCAATATGACAATGATAAGGCTTACTACAAAGCAACCAACCCGTCCCTTCGGACAATTTTATTTTGACTTAAGCCCTGGTGACAGTCGGCTGTTAATTTTTTCAAAGCTAAACTGATTGTCCGTTATTAAGATCGCTCTGAAGGAACGTCTTAAAACTTTACTTGTGAACACTTACTACAAGAGAATTCACTCTTCTGAATTACACCAATAATGGCAGAAACAAACAGCTTAGTACAACAGATTGATCAGATTACAATCAAAGAATAGAATCGGTTAACAGCTAAATCTAACATCAAGGTCTCTCCTTTGTTTATCGGCAACCTATGCCTTAGTACAATTGTTCCGGCTGTATTTAAGACCAAGAGCTGATTAATTAGAACATTAAGGATCGGGTACAAACCAGAATAATAAGGAGGGCAGATAGACAATGGCACAAATCACCACGAGCATTACAGAATGTTACTCCCCTTTATCAGCAAGCAGTTCCATGGATCCACCGTGCATCGCAGCGGTTACAGAGCGATGCCGATGAAGGCCAGGTAGAAGAGGGCAGCCAGGTGACGAGCGGTCGTCCGTCTCGAACGTCGCCAACCATCCGACGAGATGCCGGCCTGCTGTTTGTAGTCGACGCTGACCCCGGTGAAGTACTCCGGTATCTTCGCTCTGCGCAGGCCCTCCTTGCGCAGCTCGTGGCTTCGTCCACTCGGACCTCGAGACCACCTCTTGTCGCGACGATACCGCCAATCCCCAAGCTTCGTGCTTCCCTCCCGCGCCAGCAAGAGCCGTGTATATATCTTCAAGCTAAGCCCTTCTAAGGACACAACCCGCAGATACCAACTCTTCCTCAAAGTTAATGGCAGTGGGCCGCAAGAGGGAAAGTCGATAATACACCTGAGCCAGTGGCGCCACACAGAACAGTACTAACTCAATGGTGCCACGGCTCAATACCGACAACACTAAAGGAAAAATGTTTATTGCCCGTTATTATGTCTATCAATGGGCCATGAAGCAGTTTAGTATGAAGCACCGAATATTTTTAATCACTTTCCCAATGGAATGTCTTGTACACCGAAGCACCAAATAAACTGGCATAGGCATGCGTGTTCAAATACAGAGATATGTAATCAGGGATTTTCTCTGCCTCGTGATGACTGGGTGTTGTGTGATGTCCTTCGGTTAGTTAGGTTTAAGTAGTTCTAAGTTCTAGGGGACTGATGACCACAGATGTTAAGTCCCATAGTGCTCAGAGCCATTTGAACCATTTGAACAGAGATATGTAAACAGGTTGAGTACGGCGCTGCGGTCGGCAACGCTTATATAAGACAACAAGTGTTTGGCGCAATTGTTAGATCGGTTACTGTTGCTACAATGGCAAGTTATCAAGATTAAAGTGTGTTTGAAGTTGATGTTACAGTCGGCGCACGGGCGATGGGACGTAACGTCTCCGAGTTTGCGATGCATTGGGGATTTTCCGGTACAATTATTTCACGAGTGTACCGTGAATAACAGGAATCCGGTAAAACATCAAATCTCCGACATCACTGCGCATCGAAAAACATCCTGGAAGAACGGAACCAACGACGACTGAAGGGAACCGTTCAACGTTACAAAAGAGCAACCCTTACGTAAATTGCTACACATTTCAGTGCTAGACCATCAACAAGCCCTGCAGGATTCAGCTGTCAGTTCCCTCCAGCACTTCTTCAGACATTAGTCGAGTGCATGCCACGTTGTGCTATGCCACTTATTCGCGTGCTCGCGGGGGCTCTACGCAATATTAGACAAGTGTACCTGTTTCTTTGGCTCTTCAGTGTAGATAACAAAGCAAGATTTAGATCTAACTCCAGGAGAACTGCTTCTTTTTCACGAACGAATGTAAGGAAACTTTCCTGGCAGTATCGAGAACTGAACCCAGATACTCTGAATGGCAGTCAGCAACGCTGCCCACTCAACTACAGTGATGAACAGTTTCTTAATTGGAAGATGCGAGTAGGACCAGTGCATGACGGTTCCGAAAAACACAATTATGTACACAGGCAGTTCATTGATTCCAGAAATCGACAATCTCGACCTTTTCTCCCTGTTATCGGCAGTTATCGTAGCCTGATATCGGTCCCAAGGTTTCCAAGAGTTTGGACAATGTTTAAATGTCATGTTTGAAATAGGATAACAAATGACAGAAATGAATGAGAAGAAGAATTACTTTATCTGTTGACAGAATGGACTGTATGATAAGTAAAGAATATGGATTGAGAGCAAATCGGAGAAAGAAGGAAGTAATGAGAAGTAGCAGAAATGAGAACAGCGAGAAACTTAACATCTGGGTTGATGGTCACGAAGTAAATGAAGTTAAGGTATTCTGCTACATAGGTAGCAAAATAACCAGTGACTGACGGAGCAAGGAGGATATCAAAGCAGACTATCACTGGAAAACAGTCTACCGCCATCCAACATAGGCCTTAATTTGAGGAAGACATTTCTGAGCATTCTATGGTAGTGAATCATAGACTGTGGGAAAACCGGAACAGAAGAGAATAGAAGCAGTTAAGATGTGGTACTACAGCCGAATTCTGAAAATTAGGTGGTCTTATAACGTAAGGAATACGGAGGTTCTGCGCAACATCGGCTCAGACAGAAATGGCTCTGAGCACTATGCGACTTCACTTGTGAGGTCATCAGTAGCCTAGAACTTAGAACTAATTAAACCTAACTAACCTAAGGACATCACACACATCCATGCCCGAGGCAGGAGTCGAACCTGCGACCGTAGCGGTCACGCGGTTCCAGACTGAAGCGCCTAGAACCGCTCGGCCACACCGGCCGGCAGGAAGACTGAGATTGGAATACATCCAGCAGATAATTGAGGACGTAGGTTGCAATTGCTATTCTGAGATGAAGAGGTTGGCACAGGAGAGGAATTCGTAGCGGGATGCATCAAAGCAGTCAGAACACAGACACTAAAAAAAAATTAAAATAAAAATAAAAAGAGAGAGAGAGATCCTTTCTTCATGTGATACAATTCCAGATCTACAGTTTTAGAATTTCCTTTTTTCATTGCTTGTACTGTGAAACCTTACTTCCTGCCAAATGTTATGATTCTAGGCCAAATCGGAGTACCCTACATTTTTTAGTGAGCGATGTCGCAAATATCACAATATGTGACATAAATGGCCGCACCTTTCGATTGTTTTGACTTAGAAGCCTCAACTGCTTACACTGCCAAGGAAATGTCGGCCTTAATATGTGACATAAATTTCAGTTTGATACGTCTAATTGTTCCTGAGATAAAGGGTTTTTAACAGTCGGGTGGACAAACAGACAACAATGTAGTCCTGCAAGGGTTTCTTTAGTAGCGATTGACGTACGGAACGCTAAAATTTATATGTCCGTTAATGTTAACACTTATTTTTCCTACAAACGTACTAGTTCTATATAATTTCCATAAAGGAATAGTTCAAATGCTCAACGTAACCTGCAACAAACTGACACTATAATCAGTAAGAAATGGGACACATGTTATGGGGAAAGTTTTGTTAGAATTAGTCTGTACTACCACCTCCTAAAATATTTGTTATTGATGCATATTTGGTATTCGCCCAGAAACGCCATATTTACAGAGTGGTTAAAAGGAAACAAAAGTAACAGCAAGACACAGTACAGTAGTAAATTTTAACCCGTCATGTTGTATTAGCAAACGGTGATCATTACGCCCTGACAAGCTGGTATAAAATGCAATGACAAAACAAAACAAACACAATAATCAAACTAGTAAACTGCTGAAATTGTCAACTGTGAGACGTGTTTACAGCTGTAGTTTTGCGAATTTTTCACGATGTTAACGAAAGAAGAAAGGATTTTTCCGTTAAAAACGTTTTATAGAAGTGCTGTTACTGCGGTGTTAATGACTGCGAAAGACATTTTAGATCGAAATCACCATATAGACAAACGGTGAATAATATACGAGGTAGATCTCAAGGACATGGATTTGTTATTGATGCACCTAGATCGGGCCGCCCCGGAAAATGAACTACACGATTAGCAGCTGAGCTGGATTTATCACGAAGGTCGGTGCAAAGGATGTTACACAAACAGAAATTGAAAGCTTACTTTCCACGTTTACGACACGAGTTAGTTGAGGATGATGCAAATGGACACCTCAGTTTTGTGAGTTGGTTGACGCTTGACCAAGAGAAACATGATCCTAGCCTATTCAAAAAAACTGTGTGGTCTGACGAGGCCAATTTTTAGTTAAGCTGACAGTTTAACAGACATAACTGCTTACACTGGTACACTGACAATCAGAATCTTTTGTCACAGAAAACACTAAATGAGCCTGGTGTGCGAACTGAAGTTTTTGAAGGAACGGTGACAGGAGATAACTATTTGAATATGCTTCAGAATTAAGTGGTACTGGACTTATGATGTGCGCTGAGAACTTTCAAGAAATTTACTTTTAAGACGATGGTGCTCCACCAAATTAAGCCACTGCCGTCCGCGAATATTTAAATGAAACTTGCCAAAGAAAAGTGACTGGCCGAAGGGTAGATACTGACATGCCTAGACGTTCACCGGATAAAAGGCCCAAAGATATTTTTTATTTTTATTTATTTGTTTATTTATTTATTTTTGGTGTATGCCGTCAAACACCCCGTTTACTCTCAAAAGCCTCAGACCATTGCTGAACTAAAAGACTACATACACGTCGCATTTCATGACTTGGACATTGCTACTACACTATGCCATAGTATGTAACAGTGTTCCAAAAGAAAGTTCAAAGATGTATTAATGAAGACGGAAAACAGTTTGAACATAAAAAATAATTGTAAGTATTTTTTTTATTTATAATGAAACATAAATTCAATCTTTTGTTTAAATCAGTGCCAAATGTCCAGTTACTTTTTCGACGCTCTGTATGTTGTCATCTTTGCTCTGCGCTGACTTACTTTGTACCGTATTACTTGTATTTCAATCTGCATGTGAACTGCTTTTTCAGTCAGTGATGACATCTGTTGAATCCACTTTTACGAAGTGCGGCACAACCCTGCAAGGCTATCAATATTTGTATCTGTGACGTAACAAGGGAATTATTACTTGTAAATGGTTGAGAATTTCGTAACGCTGCTTTTGCCAAAGCGGAATGAAAATTTCTACAGCCATAAGCAAGAAACGACGTTCTTTAAATCATTTATACAGACTGCTGACAAATGTTCCAAGGAGCAGAAAAAAAATCCCGTTTACCACATGGAATGTAAAATTTGCAATAGAAGCTATGCGCTGTGAAAAAGAAACGTGCCGAAGAAAGCGTAGAACTGCAGGACATTAGTGAGAAGAAAAAATACTTGAAGGAAGCTATTTTAGTGTCTTCATTTTTCATATTTATGATGGGCTGGCCTGTTAGTATCCTTACATAAGTCCAAAGCGTTTCCCCCCAGTAAGTGCAGAAAATCATTCTTGTTCCCTCTTTTTTTCCGAATGTGCAGGAACTTGGCTGAAAAAGTGCAGCTAAAATACATTCCTATTTCATTACCACGAAAGTTTCGCGTAGTTCAGAGTGCGGTGTAGACAGAAATTTTAGTAGCACATAGCATGTAGGGCATTAGTAGAAATATGCTTTATAAATTGGGATCTAACCATTTCTGGGCGAAAATCCCTATCAATCCACTGTCACAGATAATTTGTTTACAAGATAATCCTGCATGCTTTCAGGGCCTTGTCAGTTGCTCCCTTGCAACAAACGTTCGTTCACACCGAACAAAGTATTCAATAATTTTCCTAAACGACAAAAAATACATATCAATAATGTCGTTATTAGAACAACAGATCCTGCTATTGCAGACAAAATGATGAAGATAAGTTACTACTAAGGTAAAGAGTTTTCGTACGTAAGATGATATACTCTTTCTAGCCATAGTATATCACCTGAAATTGTTTCGTAATAATCACGCCGTTTTCATTAATACATTGGACATATTTTTATAAATATTCCTATCTGTCCCAGAAGTCTGTGGATCTGTCTGAAAAATAATAAATAACATATGATAATGATTTGTATGATACAATACAAAACGTATAAATAAATAAGATGGGATATATGTGTAAAAATTTGTGCGTAATAATTGGAGACAGGTATTTTGTACGGTGAAGTCTACTAATGCGGCTCCATTGTTTGACTTCTTAATATTAGATTCTGTGAACAGAGCCACACTGCGGAATGTTATGGATGAAGGTGGGGTGCCAAATACTCTTCTTTTACTTACTAGAAGTTAATTTAACAAGTAGAGAATAAAATCGTAAGCTCGAACATCCATATTAAAACATTTTGATAAGTTACACGGAAGTGCAGTTTATCACATGTCCCAAATCATTTATATGTCGACTCTTCGTTTAAAGAATGGACATCGACAGGCCTGAGGATTAATAGAAGATGTCTTATCAACTGTGTCCTATTTTACTAAGACTGTGTTCCTAGGTAAAACATCTGAAGCTCTCGCATTGTTTTACCTAGTAACACAGTCGTAGTAAAATAGGACACAGTTGATAAGACATCTCCTGTACGAATGTAAGACATCTACTGCAAAACCAGAAGTAAAGCTGTTCCATGATAATTAACCACATCGATCAAATATCATACTAGAGAATAAAAGATTGAACCACACCCGCATTTTACCTGCGTAGAATGCGCCATATCCTTCTTTCGAAACACCGAGCTGGGTAGCGCAGGGGTTAGTACTCAGGACTCGCATTCGGGGGTTCTGTGATTTCCCTAAAACACTTAAGGAAAATTCCTGGCCTTCGAAAGTGCACGGCCGCTTTCCTTCAGGACCTCGTCCTCGACGGAACGTTAAACACTAATCTCCTCCCTCCTCTTCCTCCTCCTTTGGAAGCACAGTTATATGGAAAAAAGTAAAACATGGCACCACTTAAGAAATTTAAAATATGATATGGAGTAATATAATTATGAAATTACGCAACACAATTATCATGACGGTAATCACACATCTGAGAGAGACACATATGATCTCGATAAGGAAAAGATAGGCATAGAAACATGTGAAGTCGACTAACTACGAAGAATTAAAATATGGTAAGACTTGACCAACAAAGAAATGAGAATATCAGAATACAATTTCAATTAATGGCATTACAGAGAAAAATGGCTGGCATGAAAAATGATAGATTAATTGAGGCATCCTTGGATTTGTATATACTTCGATGTATCTCCAGATATCCTCAAGCGTCGTTACTTTATGATTGAAAGTGTCTGCGTTACAATTTTCGGCTATTTGCATGACGTAAGATCGATTCTTATTATATACGAGCGATAATAAGTATTACTGCAAACCAATGTTCAAACAGACGTTTTATTATATTATTCTAGCGCTTCAGTTATTTCACCACCGATAGTACACAGACACACACACACACACACACACACACACACACACACACGACATGTGATAATTTGCTAAAATTGTGTATCTGAATATCGAGAACGCCAGGGTTTTGATAGATTCCTTCCTGGAGTGAATTCATTGTGAGAGTACCACCTTTTCTACATCACAGCTACAATAGTCTGTTATTATCCTGCCACATTCTGGAAGGTTGGTAGAGGTATTTCGAAGAAAGATCTAAGTTGAAATAATGTGATTGGCAGAGAATACACTGCCTTCAGCATGTTTGACAGGTTAAAGTTACGGAATGCACAAGAATTTTCACAGAAAAAACAGCAATTGATCCGAGAAAGCCAGTGATTCGCCAGGTCAGGTCGAACGTTTGTGTTTATTTTCCAGACTGATGCTCAGTTCAAACCTGTCGCACAAGAACAAATTGTAAAGTGATTTAGATGTTCAACTTGACGCGATGAAAACTAGATTCGCTTCTATTTTGGGAATTTTATCAACAAAACATTCTACCGTATTGGATAGAGTTACATCGAAACAATACTTCGCAAATCTCAAATCGATTAGACTGCTGATTATAACTGCTGCTCAATTGGATCCATAAAGAACTCCTTCAGTCTCGATAGAAAGTAAAACGGCTTTCCTAGCTGAGAAGAAATGAAAGCTGACGTTGAAAGCCGTATTGGATAACTCGATAAAGTTGACGAAAGCTTTCTGCTGAAGGTCTGCGTGGGTTTGAATTTTCTATGGCGGCCGTCTCCACCCCTTGCTTTACGTCTCCAGAGGTCGTTAAAACTCAGTCGTTTCATCCACACCCCTCTTTTGGTTCAACGAGTCATTGTCTGGGCCACTTGTTCATCGCCGCCTGCCAGAAAATTTCGGTACAGGTCTGTCTTTATCAAACAGTCCCATGACGACCGATTTGTGATACTGGAGACAGTTTTGCTGTACTTCAGGGTTCATGCTGTATCACTAACGAGTAATGAAATTGGATACATTTTTTGTGCAGAATTTTCAATATATCTCATGATACGTTTCCGTCCATTTAAATCGAAATTCATTTGATGGAACATTCTTCTTCTATAGGGGTCTTGAAAACGTAAAGATAAAAACAAGACATATACGCCCGGCGTAGTTCAATAAGTTATGGAAGCTATGGTATATCGTGCGATTGTCTGGCATCACAGTGATCGCAGTACATGATTCGGAAGTCCGCGGCAAACGTTACCGAAATAAATGAACAGATTGCGACTGTATGTGTGGATTGCTCGGTGCCAGCGCCTGAAACAGTTTGGTTGTACAAGATGGATGCTCCCTGGTCGGCGGCCGTAGCCACGAAGACATTGAACCTAAAATAGAGAGTGCTTTAAACAAGCTACAACTATGGTGCCAAAACACCAAAATGACGGTGTCACCAAGTAAGTCCACCTACTTACTATTGAAGGGACAACTAATCCGTAACCCAACTGTACGAATCAACCGCTCGCCGGTTCTTCGGAGACGTGACGCACGATACTTGGGCATCATCATTGATGAGAAGTGGAACTTTGGGAAACACATTGAAACCGTAACCCAGAAAGCCCTACAAACACTGAATAACCACATATCAATAGGACACAGAAGATTTCACCTTCCACCACATCTTATAAAACTTTATCACAACAGTATATTAACATCGATAGTGGGTTACGGCTCGGGGGTCTGGGCACACAGGCTCACGTGGGTGGTGCCCGCCATGACAGTGAGAAAGGTTCAAAGGATCATGATTCTTAGATCGGTAGGTGCTTATAGAACAACACCAGGGGGAGCACTACTAGTCATAATGGGGCTTTGCCCCCTGGACATCAAAATTAGGGAGCAAGCTGCATGGTTCTGGATTAAAAAGGGAAATATAACAAAAATAGAGGAGATCTTAGGTATTGGGGCAAGGGACAAGGGCGAAATTCGGCAAAGAGGAGTACAATTATGGCAAGAACTTTGGGATGCGGATGGAACAGGGCGAAGGACACATGAGATGATACCAAGTATTAGGGAACGGCTAAAAATGAAGTACTTTGTACCCACCAGAGGGCTAATCCATTTTCTCACTGGACATGGAGCCTACCCGGCATACCTATGCCGGTTTGGGAAAAGGGCCACACCCGCGTGTGAATGTGGTGAACCGGAGGGCACTCCCGATCATGTGATTTACGAGTGCCCCCTCTTCAGTGATGTTGCCTCTACATTATGGGACCAACTACCTGATCATGACACTTATAACCTAATAAGACAAGAAGACACCTTCCATATAATAAATAAACTTGCCAACGAGGTATCACAGAAGGTGTTAAGGGAATACATGAGGGAACAAGACTAAATAGCACCGATTATGACCAATGCTCCCTACTCCCATTCCGCCTGCGCGTGGATAGGCCGACCCACAGTCAGGAATCCGCCACGCGCGGGATTAGGGGGGGTGGGGAATATGACTAACCCGAAATTGACAATACACTGGAGATGACGTAGATTAGAACTAGTTAGTAGGAATTAGATTAGAAATTTAGATTTAGGAACCTGCAGCGATTTACAACCTGGCCAGCCCAGTGTCAGGGGCACGCCCATCGGGATTAGCTCGATGGGCAAGGCAATACAGTAGATTTGTACATTGCTGAGACACCTGTGACGCTGCAGGAAGTAGAATGTAGGTTTAGCTAAAAAACTTAGAGATTAGAATAAATTGTATAACTGCCCATTCAAACTAACTTAACTGTAGCTCACAACCTAATATAAAATAGAATTAGCTGCTAATTGTAACTAACAGTAGCAAGTAAGACTCACTAATCAAATAAGGAGGTGGGTTGGATGTATAATTATTGTTGATGGTAAATAAAGATTTTTTTTTTTATATAAAAAGATGGATGCTCCCCCACCTACTCTACTAACCAACCTCAGTCCACGCGACTTCGACCTCATTACACCACTGAGGAAACCACTGCATGGGAGGCACTTTGCAGACAGGATTAACATCCCCATGGAATTTCGGTGACAGAGGCGCACATTAATGGCAATGCCAATGGCAATGAACGCTTCCCCATCTTTGGCAACGCTGTGTGAATGCACTGGGGGGGGGGGGGGGCGGGGGCGTCGTATTTAGAAGCACATTAGTGGATTTTGACTCATCCTTGTTCCGTTTGTACTCGTGCACAATAAATTTACACAGAGATCTAATGCGTGGGTCTCATGAAAACCTTTTGCATGACCTGGTACCCTATTTTCAATGGACATTGTTGAATTCTGATGTTGTCGCATTATCACAAGATATATCATAGTTGCCAAGACTTATGGCAGGACCCTCGTGTATACAGGGTGGTCCATTGATCGTGACCGGGCCAAATATCTCACGAAATAAGCGTCAAACGAAAAAACTACAAAGAACGAAACTTTTCTAGCTTGAAGGTGGAAACCAGATGGCGCTACGGTTGGCCCGCTAGATGACGCTGCCATAGGCCAAAACGGATATCAACTGCATTTTTTTTAAACAGGAACCCCAATTTTTTATTACATATTCGTGTAATACGTAAAGAAATATTAATATTTTAGTTGGACATCTTTTTTCGCTTTGTGATATATGGCGCTGTAATAGTCACAAACGTATAATTACGTGGTATCACGTAACATTCCGCCAGTGCGGACTGTATTTGCTTCGTGATACATCACCCATATTAAAACGGACCGTTTACCAATTACGGAAAAGGTTGATATTGTGTTGATGTATGGCTATTGTGATCAAAATGCCCAACGGGCGTGTGCTATGTATGCTGCTCGGTGTCCTGGACGACATCATCCAGGTGGGCGGACTGTTCGCCGGATAGTTACGTTATTTAAGGAAAGAGGAAGTGTTCAGTTTGCATTGGAGCGATTTTTGCTGCTTCAAGGTCCAGTTTGACTTGTGTGTTCCATGGTACTATTGATTTGACTTCTTGTATGTAAGTTAGAATTGTCATAGTGAGTCGATTTGGTGATAGCTGATGATGTGCCCATAGAACTTGAATATTATTTTTCTGACATCTCCCGCCATATTTGATATCTTCTCTGCAGTTTTCCTAGAGTGTAATCTTTATCCCTCTTGTGTTAGCTATGCGCCGACAATTTTCCTCATGATTAACTTTCTTCCTACAGTATATTTTCCATGTCACTTTTCCCATGGAGTGTTAGCGTCTCAGTTGCATACAGTATTTCAAGCTTGATAACTGTGTAAACGGAAATGCATTTTTTATTATATACGTGCTGCGTCTTCCCAGACGCTCTATACATTTTTTGTATTTGAGTCTTTTCTCCTCCTGTAGGTTCATGGGTTTCTCCTAGATACTTGATGTGTGCTACTTTGTTTATTTTGCCGTGTTTTGTGTCTAATTTTGTTATGGTTAATTTTGAGCATAAAAATTCAGACTCTTCGAAAGAAATTTGAAACCAAATTATTTCCTCGCATTCTTATAGTACGTCTATTTGTTTGGTTGCTGTTGCTTCGTGGTCTGATGGTATGGCCAGGTTGTCTGCGAAAGCTGGGTTTAATACTTCTATTTTGTTCCGGCATCTTCCTAGCCATGTTGGTTTCCATTGTCCATGTGATTGAGTTCTTTTTCTCATTCGGTCATCACTTTGTCCAGGACTAGGTTGAATAATAGTGGGATAATCCCTCTCCTTGGCACACTGCAGTTTTGATAATGAATGGATCAGAGGTTTCACCCATGAATTTAACTTCCGATTTTGTGTCAGTTAATGCCTGTCTGATTAATCGTACTGTTTTTGGCTCGAGTCTCTGTTCTACTAATATGGTAAACAAGGATTATCGGTCAATAGAATCATACGCTTTCTTGAAATCTATGGTGCAAATGATTGGCAGATTCCTAATGGCCTTCTTTTTTAGAATTGTTTTCAGCTTGAGGATATGTTCTGTGCATGAACGACGGGGCGAAAGCCTCGCTGGTATTCATCAACTGTTCTTGTGTTCTCTGCAATAAGCATGCTGAGAAAATGTTGTAGGTGACCTGTAGCAGGGAGCTTCCTCTGTAGTTCTTCAGATTCGTCCTATATCCTTTCTTGTGCAGTGAATGGATAAGTGTACATTTCCAGTCGTCAGGAGTTTTTTGGTAAAGATTATTTACGTAAGCTCATGTAGTGACTGGATCAAAGCTTCTTTAGTAATTCTGCAAAGACGTCGTCTTCACCAGACGTCCTGTTGTTTTTTAATTTAAGTATGTGTTTGTTGAGCTCTTCATATATTGGTGGGAGTGATTCCGGTTGGGTGGAGATACAGTTCTGTATTGGAAATCTTGTTACAGGCTCACGGCACTTAAGGAGATCGGGGACATAACGTGCCAGTTCTTGGCAGTTCTTTTGGTTAGTTAGTGCTAGTTTTCCATCTGGTTTCCTGAAGCAAACATTTTGAGGTGTACCCGCCGATCTTCCTTGAGAAGGTCCTGTAGGATACCCTCGTGTTACGGTTGCGCAAGTTTACTTCTATAGCATCCAGTTGCTCCTTCATGTACTTTCACTTCGTTTCCCTAATAAGTTTTTCAGCCAGCTTTCTTTGATTCTTGGGGCAACACAGGCTCTCTGGGGATTTTTTACTATTGAAGTCCTGAAAAGATTGTTTGCCTTTTCTAGCGTCTTTTCGCGCTCTGAGTCCCACCAAGGGTGTTTAGTGTTCTTCTTCCGTGGTATTATTTCTTTTGCTTTTTGTATGATCTTTATATGGATTCTTCCCATGTGTTTGCTGGTGTTTTTCCCATTTCTGTTTTAGGTTGGATTCCATGTTCTTCATTGCGTCAAACTTTTGTAACTGCGTTGTTTTCTGATGGATTTTTCTTCGGTGAAAATTTTATATTGATTCGATTTAGATAGCTGTCTGCGTACTTGAACGTCATGGATCTCCTTCTGGACAGGGTAGGAAATCGCCACATTGTCTATTTGGAACTCTCCCGTCTCTTGTATAGGTAACCTCTATGTTTTCTGTTTTTGTGGAGATTTCCTGAGGGACGTTGACATAATCTTTAGGTTATTCTGCTAGCATAGTAGGACGAGCCTCATGCCATTTCTGTTTGTATATTTGTGCGCTGGAAACTTTCCCACAGATCTTTAATGACGTTTTTGTCTGCCGATTTATGCGTTAAAATCCCTAACAAAACTTTTATATCGTCTTTGGGGACTTGCCCAGCACTGTCTCCTGTGTTGCTCAGAATTTCTCAGTTGATATGGGGTCTTTTTTTGTTATCCCCGTTTGTGGGGGCATGCACATTGATCATGGTGTATTTCTTGTTTGCACACTATAAGCGAATTGTCATTAACCTGTTGTTTATAGGATTGACTTCTCTATTTGAATTGATTATCTTCTTATGTACCATGAAGGCTATGCCCAAAAGCAGAGTACCGTTGGCTACTCGTTTGTCTGTCTTGCTGTTGAAGATACCGTAGTCTCTATAGTCCACTGTGTCTTCGTCTGCCACGCGGGTTTCCTGCAGGGCAAGTATCATTATCTTCTGTTTGTTGAGCTCTAATGTTAGGTTGTACCCTTTTCCTGGTTGGATCAGCGTGTTTATGTTGAAGTATCCAAGAAATGTAAATGCTTTGTGTGGAAGTTTTCCAGAGAACTCCGACTTTCTCTGTGATCGTGTAAGTCCAGGTTCACCAGAATCCGAGCTCCTGGTTGCCGTCTGTTGACGGGTGGATTGGTTAACACCTGGGTTATTCTTCTTATTCCTCGCACGAGTCACGTTTGCCTGTAATCCTGTTGGTCCAATGTTTCCACTGCGAGGTTAAAAGCAGTGATTGTTAATTCCTGGACCATTCATTTACAGCCGCACCCTCCGGGTGGACAGACGCTGACCAGGAAGCCGCCCACTCAGGATGTCGTCGCGCCTCGATTTGCTGTGCTATTTTTGGTTCACCTCGAGTATTTTATTTCCTCGGTACCATTATGCGCCACCTAAGGAGGCGGCCAGTATGGAAACAGTGACCCAACAAGGAGAGAGAGAGAGTATACATAAAGGCTTGGATTTCAGTTATTTATTGCACAAGAACAAAACATTGCACAGATATCTTACATACGTCATTTTGAAGAGAAATCCTGAAAGTTTTTCTTTTTTTCATACATACTGCCACTGCGTAGTTTGGTAGTTTGCCGACAGTCAGCGCTAGTCGCAAACGTGGCCAGTTCAGGTGCGGAGCGGGCTGTTTCCTGAAATGGCCTCCCCGATCACCAGATCTCACTCCGTGTGACCTTTTTTCGTGGGGACACATTAAAGATCTGGTTTATGTATCGCCCCTACCACGTGGTGTAGCAGAGCTCCGGGAGAGATACGGGAAGCGGCTGCCACAGTCGACGATGTCATGGCTGGCTGCTGTGGCTGAGCTGTTCTAGGCGCTTCAGTCTGGAACTGCGCGACCACTACGGTCGCAGGTTCGAATCCTGCCTCGGGCATGGATGTGTGTGATGTCCTTAGGTTAGTTAGGTTTAAGTAGTTCTAAGTTCTCTGGGATTTTCTCTGCCTCGTGATGGCTGGGTGTTGTGTGCTGTCCTTAGGTTAGTTAGGTTTAAGTAGTTCTAAGTTCTAGGGGACTTATGACCACAGCAGTTGAGTCCCATAATGCTCAGAGCCATTTGAACCATTTTTAGTTCTAAGTTCTAGGGGACTGATGACCACAGCTGTTAAGTCCCATAGTGGTCAGAGGCATTTGAACCATTGAGCCATACCGTACTGACGTCTGCATGGTGACCTATGGTTCGCATATCGTATGTTTGTAAAATTTAATTTCAGAGTTTCTCTTCAAAATGCAATATGTGTGACATCACCAGTATAATGTTTAGTTCCTGTTCAATAAATAATTGAAAGTGTTCCTGGAGTATATATGTGGGCTCAAACGTTTTAATCTAAAATTCATCAAATGAGCTATGGAAAATTATTGCATATCATGGAAGTGTGTGTGTATATATATATATATATATATATATATATATATATATGTGTGTGTGTGTGTGTGTGTGTGTGTGTGTGAGTGTGTGTGTGTGTGTGTGTGTGTGGGTTCCATATCTCCTGAACCACTAGATCGACTACGACCAAACTTGGTAGACATATAAGTTACTGTATATAAAGAAGTAATGTGGTGGTAGGAGCCACATGCCTCTCACAGGGGTAGAGGTGGTAGCGAAATAGAAGCCTACCCCGCGACGGGCCTATAGCCACATTATATTCATATACTATTTGAGAATGATGTGGAACAGATGTTACATAAAATTTCAAAAAATTACGAGTCTTCTTTCCTTACATCCACCGCAGAATAATGTAAGGAAAAACCTTTATCACTTACTACATTTTCACCGTTGATGCAATAGAACTGTCGCATCAGGCATGAACTTTAAATTAATTACTTCTTTATTAATAACTCTGGCTACAACACATTGTGTAGACAGTATTCACACGCTGAATGTACATCCGAAAACATATCATTGCACGACCATAGTACGGGACAGGACCTCATAAAAACTGAGATGCATGAAAATCTTTCGCATCATGTACGACGCTTCAGTTTATTGCTTTCTTACTACTAACTGTATTCGCAACAGATTTCGCTGCAAGTGTCGGCATACGCGACTGGAAATATTTACGAAATTGTATCATTATACGACGCATATTTCAGGAGATATGTCATCAAACAAATTGAGCTGCGAGAAAACGAAACTTCAGGGCAGAATTCATTGGTGATACAGGTGAAATACGTGTGCAAATATGTATGAAATACTTAAATGTATAAGTGCAAATTTCGACAAAGCCCCAGGTAAAAAGCTACTTCTAAACCTCTGGATCGATTGTACACGTGTTACTTAGAATTCGGAATGAAATATTCTGTTGATAAGAACCAGTAACCTCGTATTGGGGTTGGGGTATTAACGTGGAGACAGAAGGTGGGAGGAAGATATGGGCAGAGAGAAAGATGTAAGGAGCAGGCGGATAGAGAAAGGTAAGAGGATGTGATGGACCCAGAGGGGGGAGGAGGAGATGGATCTAGAGAATCAGGACGAGATAAGGAGAAGAGCAGTGAGAGAGAGGGAGGAGGAGATGGTTTTAGACGAAGTGGGGAGGGGTTGGATTTGGATGGGGTAGAAGGAGATAAGGGGAGGAGGAGATAGAGAGACGGCAGAAGAGACGGAAGTAGAGGTGGTGAGGAAAAGATAGAGGGACAAGGAGGAAATGGGCTGTAGGATGGAAGGAAGATTAGCATTTAACGTCCTATCGACATCGAGGTTATTGGAGATGGAGCATAGTAGCTCGGACTGTTTCAAAGATGGGGAAGGAAATCAACCGTCCCCAATCTCAGAATCTGTCTGTAAATGCTGGAAAACCTAAATCTAAATAGCTGCACACGAATTGGAAACGTCGTCCTCCCAAATGTGAGTACAGTGTGCTAACCACCCAACTCATTAACTTGGACAGGGAGAAGGGCAAGGAACAGATGGAGGGCTGAATGGAGGGTAGCAGATGGACATAACAAGGGGCAGACGGAGATGGAGAGAAAGTGTGGATGAAGGAGATGGACAAAGAGAGGATGAGGAGGAAGTGCACTCATAGTGTGGAGGATGAGGTGCACAGAGATAGGAGGAGGACAGAGAGAGCGGTAAAGAGGAGATGGGCTAATAGAATTTGCATATTTGGATCTTATTTGTTTTAAAACATTTGATACCATCGCACATTAAAAATTATGCTAGGATTTAATTTATTAACTTTTGATTCCACAGGTTTCTTCTAAGAGAACATTAATCACACCCATAGCACATATTCGTGTTCATTGAAACCTCTATACCGATTAAGGATGTACATCTGTTTTCCAGTGGGAGAAGTATACGAAAATCTATCATATGGCACTCAGTCAACAACGAAGTGATCTGATCCAGTGATCATACAACTGGTAAATATAAGAGCACAAGTTCTGGATAATTGACCTTAGTACATGTTCTCACGCATGGTAATTTTTATTTTATTTATGAATTTGGCCAGCTGTGGAACGCATCATGCTAATGTATAAATACATTTAGCCAATAATTACAGGTTTCATTATTAATTTTCCGGCACTACTCGAGTCCTTTACAACGGTCGCCGCATTTTCAGTGGTGCACGTGATTAAAAAATAACAATCTGTTGTTTACAAAAACTTTTTTATTCACATAGATGGCTGTAAGTTGATGATAAACGTTTTCATAGCCAGTAATAAACACATTTACGACGAGTAGTATAATAATCTACTGACATGAACTGTTTAATAACAACGATAATTTTTACAGGTAAAATTGAAACAATTACAGCCCTCTATCACTAAAATGAATTCTTTTAGACCTAGGTATCGGCCGCTTCTAAGAGTGCCTTCATCAGAAATAAAACATTTAAAACTGAGATGTCACGCATAAAATAAATATGAATCGACAACGCTTTAGTCACAAAGCATTAAAATAAAAATCATAGAAGGCAAGATAGTGAGGGCTGCACCACATGTCGAGCTGCGGTAGCATCAGACTGACTGCCAGTTTTAAATGTTTTATTTCTGTTGAAGTGGCCGAAACCTAGGTGTAAAGGCTTCATTTTCGCGAACGACGCCTGCAGTTGATTGAATTTTACCTTGTAAAGGTCGCTGACAACGCAGTCAGGTTTAAAGCTTTAATTTTGACAAGTGTTGTATCTACGTATTTGTATGAAATGTAATACGTGCGTTGTGAATGGAGTTGTGCAACTAAAGTAAAGAAACTGCAGAGCAGTACTAAGAATGCGAAATGAAGTAAAAATACCGATATGGTTATAAGACCGATATGGTTATAAGACATCTTCATCTAGGACACCATTCAGATATTGGACAATGCCGTATCAAAAGTGGTTCAAATGGCTCTGAGCACTATGGGACTTAACCTATGAGGTCATCAATCCCTTAGAACTTAGAACTACTTAAACCTAACTAACCTAAGGAAATCACACACATCCATGCCCGAGGCAGCATTCGAAACTGCGACTGTAGCAGTCGCGTGGCCCTGGAAGAAGCGCCTAGAACAGTTCGGCCAGCGCGGCTGGCACAATGCTTTTTCAATATCGTTAATGACCCAACGCGGATTTCTTTCAAAGGACTATAATGTTATGTAAGCAAAGGACGCTTCTGATATGGTGGGTGTGATGGTGGGACCAGAGAGCTCACAATGCCGTTACAGTAACCTATATTTTGTTTATACGACGTACTGGTCTTAATGTAAGACGTAATCAAAGGACCATTCTGTTATAGTGGGTGTGGTGGTAGGACCAGAGGGTTTACAACGCCCCTACTGCAACCTATCTTTTGTTTTCACAACGTTCTGGTTTTCATATAAGATGTAAGCAAAGGACCATTCTGTTATGGTGGGTGTGGTGGTGGAACCAGAGGGTTTACAACGCCCCTACTGTAACCTAGCTTTTGTTTATACAACGTACTGGTCTTCACGTAATCAATGGACCATTCTGTTATGGTAAATGTGGTGGCGGGCCCAGAGCATTTACAGTGCCCCTACTGTAACCTATTTTTTTTATACAACGTACTGGTTTACATATAAGATGCAAGCAAAGGGCCATTCTGTTATGATGGGTGTGGTGGTGGGCCCAGAGCATTTACAACGCCCCTACTGTAACCTATCTTTTGTTTGTACAACGTACTGGTCTTCATATAAGACGTAAGCAAAGGATCATTATGTTACAGTGGGCGTGTTTGTGGGATCAGAAGTTTTACAATGCTTCTTTTGTAAGCTATCAATAGTTTATACAACCTATTGGTCTTCATATAAGAGTAGATTTAGTCTATAATATTGTTCACAAGCATTTTATCATTAAATTAATAAAACTCCAGAACAGGAACCGATTTCTTAATTTAAAGCTAAAAACTATTGTATGTATGAAAATAACCGATTTTCTACGCATTTAACATAACAGAAGCATATAAATAGATTACAATCGTTACTAAGTCACTGTCGTATTTCATGTTGAGGAAAATAGACAATGGAACCACGAAGCTGACGGTACACTGATCAGCCAGAACATTATGATCACCGACCTTCTATTGCCTTGAACTGTGCAAGGCAATAGCAGCATCAATTGTAGGAAATACCAGGAATTATTTATATGTGCCGACTTCAATATAAATTTTGTGTATGATGGAGCAAGAAAAAAGGATGTTGGTAGATCTCTCTGATTAATATGATCTGATGCAAAGTGTGTTTTTTCCAACTACGGTGCAGGGGAACAGTAGCACAACCATAACAATATTTTTATTTATTCCTCATTATTAGATGGGCATTCAGTTAGTAAATGGGTGAATGGCCTTTCAGACCACGGTGCACGAATTTTACCACTAAATTGCTTTTGTATTCAAACGAATGTCACATGTAATTACACACTACATAGGAATGTTAATCTAACAGCAATAGAGAGTTTTTGGAACCATGTCAAGGAACAAGAATGGCAGGATGTTTGTAGTGCTGATAACATAGATCATAAATATAATGCTTTCCTTAACACATTTCTCATGCTCTTTGAGAGTAGCTTTCCATTAGAACGTTCTAAACGAGGTACTAGAAGTAATAGGCAGCCTGGTTGGCTCACTAGTAGGATAAGGATATCATGTAGAACAAATTGGGAATTATATCAAAATGTTAGAAGTAGTCACAATCAAACTGCAGAGGCCCTTTACAAAGAGTATTGTAATGTGCATAAAATGTTATTAGGAAGGCAAAGAGTATGCAGATAGAATAGCTAATTCACAGGATAAAATTAAAGCATGTGCTCAGTTGTGAAGGAAGTGTCTGGTCAGCAGCACAAGGTCGACGATATAAAATCAGTTTGTAGTAAAAATATTTCTGTTACTGATAAATCAGTCATTTGTACAGTATTTAACAATCATTTTCTAAGCATTGCTGGTGAATTAAATATTGATTTAATTCCCACAGAGATTTATATATCTTTCTTGGCAAATGACTTTCAGAGATTGGTGTCTGAAATACTCCTCTGTAACACGGACAAGAGGGGGATGGAGTCAATAATTAAATCACTGAAGACTAAGGACTCTCATGGTTATGGTGGAGTGCCTAAAAGGATATTAAAGTACAGTGCTGCTCATGTTAGTAATGCATTTAGCCATGTTTGCAATATTTCGTCTAAGAATGGTTCAAATGGCTCTGAGCACTATGGGACTCAACTGCTGTGGTCATAAGTCCCCTAGAACTTAGAACTACTTAAACCTAACTAACCTAAGGACAGCACACAACACCCAGCCATCACCAGGCAGAGAAAATCCCTGACCAAGCCGGGAATCGAACCCGGGATCGTCTAAGAATAGTCAGTTTCCTGAACTCAGTAGTAAAGCCGCTTTATAAAAAGGGAGAAAGGGATAATGTGGACACTTTTTGACCTATTTCTATGCTATCAGTGTTTGCTAATGTATATGAGAAGGCTGTGTATGTAAAAATAATTAGTCATTTTGTATCACACGATTTGCTATCAAATGTACAGTTCAGCTTTATAAGTCACTTAACATGCTATATTCTCTTTTCTCTGTGAGTACTGGATGGGTTAAACGAAAGATTTCAAACGCTAGGTATATTTTTTGACGTAACTAAGGCATTTCTTTTTGTTGATCACAAAATCAGAAGCTGTACCATTACAGAATAAGGCGAGTAGCTCACAATTCCTTCACCTCTTACCTTAGCAACAGGCAGCAAAAGGTTATTATTCACAATATTGACAACACCTATGATGTGGGATCTGAGTGGGGTACTGTCAAGAGGGGGTGCTACAGGGATCAGTGTTGGGGCCACTCCTGTTCCTTATTTGTATAAATGATATGCCCTCTAGTATTAATAGTAACTCTAAAATATTTCTGTTTGCTGATGACATTAGTTTGATAGTAAAGGATGTTGTGTGCAACATTGCGTCGCTTTCAAACAGTGCAGTTTATGAGCGAGGATCATGACTTGTAGAAACTAAACTAACGCTAAATCATAGTAAGACTCAGTTTATACTGTTTCTGACACACAATTCAACAAAACCTGACGTTTTAATTTCACAGAATGGGAATAAGATTAGTGAAACTGAACAGTTCAAATATCTAGGTGTTCAGATAGATAGTAAACTGTTGTGGAAAGCTCATGTTCAAGATCTTGCCAATTTTACGATTCGAACGCTATCTGATGTGAGTGATCGTTCGACACGAAAATTGGTCTACTTTGCTTATTTTCATTCGCTTATGTCGTATGGTATATTTTGGGGCAACTCCTCCCATTCTAAAAGGATATTTTCGGCTCAGAAACGGGCTGTTCGGGCAATAAGTGGTGTAAGCTCACGAACCTCTTGTCGACCCCTGTTCACGAGTCTGGGTATTTTGATATGGGTCTCTTTAATATATATATATACCTTATTGTCGTTTCTTGTTAACAATATTAGCTCATTTCCAAGAATAAACAGCTTTCACTCAGTTAATACTCGGCAGAAATCAAACCTGCATTTGGATCGGACTTCCTTAACTCTTATGCAGAAGGGTGTACAGTATACTTCTGCATCCATTTTCAATAAGCTACCACTCGAATTCAAAAATCTTACCAGTAATCCACGCGCTTTCAAATCGAAACTGAAGAGTTTCCTCATGGGTCACTCATTCCATTCTGTCGAGGAGTTCCTTGAAAAAGTAAGCTGATCCTTGTTGTATTGTTGATTGCATTTACTTAAACTTATTGACTTACTTTCTTCGGTTTCCTAAACATTTTATTTTTATCTGTTGTTGCTTGTATGTTCTAATTTCATGTTCCGACACGTCCCTTGACCTTGGAGACTTGCCCCTCAATTTAGTCCTAAGAAAATTGATGTGCAAATTTATAAAGACATAAAAATTAAAAAAACCTGGCGGAGAATGACTGCTAGTGGGACACACGCTAAGTGCATGTAGCATCAGTGACCTTACGGTATGTGTGTAGAATGGGAAAGGTACAAGGTTTATTTGGATTTGACCGAAAGAAAATTGTGATGGATCGGAGGCATGGCAAGAGCCTAGACTTGTCGGGTGTTCGAGAAGTGCTGCGGTGAGTGTCTTCAACACGTGCCAAACCAATGTGAAACCACGTCCAGACGTTGTGAGGCTGGGCAGCCACCCCTCATTGCAGCCGTCGGACATCGTAGGCTGGAAAGACTGGTAAATATGTCAGGCGACAAAATGAAGCGGAACTGTCGTTAGACTATAATGCTGGGCAGAGCACAAGTATGTCTCAACACATACTGCAACCAACACTTCTAGTGATGGGCTCCCTCTAGGCAGCATGTGTCACCATTAACATCACGACATCGGCAACTACGACTGAAATGGGCACTGGACGTTAGCGCAGTGCTAGAGCGTTGTAAGATGTGATAAAGCCCGACACTTTCGTCATCACGAGACTGGGAGGGCGCAAAATCGTAGTCTTCCAGGGGAACAGCTCCTTGAAGGAATGAAGGCAGATCGGGTTCAATGTACCTTCGACAACGAGGTCATTAGAGACGGAATACAAACTCGGATTGTGTTCGGGTGGGGAAGGAAATCGCTCGTGCCCGTACAAAGAAACTAACATGGCATTTGCCTGGAGCGCTTTAGGGAAACCATAGAGAAATTAAATCTGGATCTCCGGAATGAGAGTGCAGTGCAATAACTTCTTGATAGCTATACTGCGGGACGGCAACAAGCTGGCGGCAGCTCCATTGTGCTTGGGGAAAATTCACTTGGGCACCCATGGGTCCAGTGTACATTCTGCAGCGCACCACGACGGCCAAAGTGTATCGTACACTGGTTTCAGACGACGTACACCCATTGACCTCGATCTTGTTTCCCGACGGCAGTGGCATTTCTCAACGAGATAATGCGACGTGTCACAAGACCAGGACTGTGATTGAGTGGTTTGGGGAACACAGTGGCGAATTCCTGTTGATGTACTGGCTCCTCCAACTCGCCAAATCTGAAACAGATGGGATGTGACTGAACGTTGCGTCAGAGCTCATCACCCCGTCTCCCAGAATTTACGGGAATGAGGTGACTTGTTTGTGCAGACGTGAAGCCAGTTCCTTCCAGCCACCTGCCAAGGCCTCACTGCTTTCATGCCAAGCCGCATCGCCGCTATTATCCGTGCCGAGTGTGAACATACTGGCAATTAGATAAAAGGTCATAATGTTCTGGCTGATCGGTGTATATTTAACTGACTTATTCCACGTTTTATTGATAGTCCGTCTCAGATATTGCAGTTAAAATTTGTGAGAAACAACAAGAAGTAAACAGAAGTTGTGCAAAGAAGCATTTATTTCATTGAAGAATTTCTTCACTCCGTAGTCACGAATTGAAAAGGTTGCACAAAATTCAATGTCCATTTGATACAACGTATACCGAAACACACTACTATACGCACAGGCCGCATAACTTAATAAGCTGCTACGGGGAGGCTCAAAATGGTTCAAATGGCTCTGAGCACTATGGGACTTAACTTCTCAGGTCATCAGTACCGTAGAACTTGGAACTACTTAAACCTAACTAACCTAAAGACAACACACACATCCATGCCCGAGGCAGTATTCGAACCAGCGACCGTAGCGGTCGCGCGGTTCCAGACTGTAGCGCCTCGAACCGCTCGGCCACTCCGTCCGGCGCTACGTGGAGGTGACATACGTAGGGGAAACAAGTGCCATTTTTTCCCCGGAGAGCAGGCAGCACACTGGTATCAAAATTGCGTCCACAGTGGTTATTGCAACGGTATAGTGTCGTGTATCGTTTAGTAGCTATGATTTGGAATGGGCGGGAACATTCGATAGCAGCCGTCAGTCATCGAACTTCCACCGTTTCTTTCGCTCCCCGGAAAGCGCCAAGCTGTTTTGTTCGTTGTGTACAAAATTTTACTAGCTCTTAACCTCTGTTGAGAAAACAGGATAATTTTTGATAAAATCCGTAAACCCGAAAACATAAAATAGCCAATCTCAATTCGACTGCATCCCAAGAGTTACAAAAATTACCTGAAAGGTAAGCCACTATTCCTTGATGCAATCTGGCCTAACTCATTATGTGGTATGTTACCTGTGTTTTCTATGAGAAACTGAGAATGGTACGAATTTTAATTTGGCTGCTTTCAACGACTTTTGTGCTTTTTTGTGGTAACATGGTACTTAATCACTTCATTTAAATTCAATTGCGATCTCACTTGCAGGTAACGGACCTTTAAAATTATAATACTAAATCTTATTCTCATTGCCATTCTACCTACTTTCATACGTACCGAATAAGTAAATAAAGATAATATACATGTAGCCCACTGTAATTTAATGTAGTACCAGACGATGTATAAAGGAATTAAATGAACGACTGTTTCCCATGAATTTTCCGTTCACTTTTTCGCCTTGTGTGTCACCGAGCTCAGGTGATCCTGTACTGAAACGATTCACTTTTCATACTGCAACACGATTAGCACTGTGGAATAGCAATATTAGCATACTGGTGGAAAACGTTTAATAGTTGCTGAATAGTTACGTGTCACCTTACTGCTAGCAATCTGACTCTCGTTTCCTCAACACAAACATGAACAGTTGCCTATTTGTGCAACATTTTTATGATTACGTAGGTTTCAGTAGTAAATAATACTTACAAAACACTGACATCTTGCCAAAAGGAAATATATGATCTTTTAAATGTATCTTTTACAGTAACTTCGCTTAAAGTTTACAATGTTTACATAACAGGTTTCGATTACGGGTTTCTATCTTCATCGGTGATTCGTCCACTAACTGCTTCGTGATATATAACAATTGCAGTTATACACTCCGAACATCATGAAGTCATATAAAATGTGTCCATGAATTATATATCATGTCATTACGTGTTATAAGAGACTTTTGCCAGCACAACATGGAATGTTTAATAAATATTTAATTAACCTAGATACCAACCACAAAGCTCAAATCTCTCTCTCACACACCCTCTCACTCTCTCTCTGTCTGTCCCCCACCACCGTTCCCCGCTCCACACTCTCTCTTTCACACACACACACACACACACACACACACACACACACACACACACACACACAGAGACAGGCCCGTTCTCATGAACAGATGTAAAATAAAATTACAATTGTGATCTGTTATGTTGTTATTTACTTGAAGTATTGGTTCGACAGCTAAATAAAGTGTCTTCCTCGCTCTTATCCTTTTAATTTCCAGAAACATTGGTAATCAACTCTCTGCCATCCAAGAAAGTCAAGAAAGTAAACTGAAAATTATTTTAGTCGTAAAACGGTGGCAAGTGGAGGAAGCTGGGACCAGTAAGTTATTTAAACACCAGGAGAAGTTAGTTAAGCTTGGGAAAGTTAGAATAATATTTTAATGATTGATTTTAGTGCTCAATTGGATAGTAAAGAGAAAAAATATAAGAAAACGGTTGGGAATTTCCTGTCCATAAATGAACAAACCAAAATGACTAAAAACTTGTTGAAACGTTCAATTACTTTAACCTCAAAATCATGTCAACACATTACAAAGAAAACCCTTCTAAACAAAAATCTTGCTGGACACCCGCTACGTTTATTGGGGATATCAAATCGATCATGTAGCAATGTCATAATCCAACTATGTAGAAATTTTAAATTTCCAAGTTAGGAAAGGGGCTAATATAGATTCTGACCATTATTTCTTGCGAATAAAAGTAAAACTTTAACCTCAGAACCCCTTGAAAACTAAGAAATCCCAAAATTTGACTTTGCTAAACTAACTGCCAATCTAACAAGCAAACTTGACAAAGAACAATTCAACAATTGGCAAATCCTAAAAGAAAAGTTCATCACAAAAGCACAAAAATTAATTCCGCTACGTAAGAAACAAAAACACCCTTGGTGGAAAGCGGATTATGAAACAGCAGTTACATCTAGACCTGAGGCAATCAAAAATTTCAATAGTAGCAAAATTGATAATATGTACACCATTATAACTGTAAGGAAAAAACCTCTAAATTGATTGGATAGACTAAAAGGAACTACGAAGACGCCGAATTCTTGGAAATTGAAAAATTTCCTAAAGAACAATGCAAGAAACTTTTTTAAAACCTTTGAAACAAAACTAACTGGTTACCAACCTCAAAGCCTTTGCTTCAAACATGAGAAAATGGTTGTATCGCGCTTAAAAACAAGGAAAATTGTAACATACATGCTAATTATTTTGAAAACAATTAAACTCTCCAGAACCAGCGAATAAATTCCAACCACAGCAAACTAATAACACCAACGCTAACTCTATTGGACCTGACGAAATCTAAATAATCAAACAAATTAAGAGACTTAAAAAAATAAGGCATCCGGAGAAGATAGTATAATTCAGAACTAGTAAAATCAGCTGTCCATAACACTATGAAAGAGATCACTGAACTAATAGGCCATGTCTAGCAAACCGAGAAAGTACCTGAGGACTGGAAAACTGCATTGCATAAAAAATGGAATAGAACCGATATTAATAATTGCCCAATTATCTCTCTTCTCCTGGTCACATACAAAATTCTTTCCCATTGTTTACGAGATCGAGCCCAAGAACAAACCAAAAATTAGTGAATACCGAGCAGGTTGTACACCAAACAGATCCTGTTCGGAACAAATTCTTAATTTAAAACTAATCCTTAGGTGGCAAAAGATTTCTGGCAACAATATTGTATGTACATTTGTGGATTTTAAAAAGCCCTACGACTCCGCTGCTCGTGATCTCTTTTCCAAATTTTAAAGGAGCAAGGCCTAGATAATAAAACTCTAATACTGATTAAGGAAACGTTAAGTGACACAAGATCTAAAGTTAAATTCATAGGAGAAATGTCTGAACCATTTTATACAAAGACTGGTGTTAGACAGGGAGATGCACTCTCCCCATTACTGTTTAACTGCGTTTCAGGTGGTTACAGAATGGCGACAGCAATAGTCGAATCAAAATATAGATCAATCAATCAAATTAAGCAGAAGTAATATTAGAGTAGATGGCCTTGCCTTTGCTGATGATCTGGCAGTATTAACTAGGGATACTACCACAGCTTAAAAACAAATTGAAATTCTTAAATAAGTTGCAGAAAAAACATGAACACAAGTATCATTCGAAAAAACGGAATATATGACATGCAACAAACGAGCACTGAAGTTTTTGAACATAATATGTAGAAAAATGAAAAGGGTTTCTCCGTTTAAATACATACGAAAAACGACAAGGAAAAAGCTGCAAACGAAGATTGCTGTCAAAAAATGACAACTGCCTTCAGATTAACATACAATATTTACAATAAAAATCAGTTTCTAAGTTCAGTAAACTTAGGTATTACAGCACAGTACTATAACCTGAATGTCTTTATGGAGCAGAAACATTAATTTTAAATAGAAAGAGGAATATTGAAGGAATTTCAAAGAAAGAAATAAAGATTATTAGAAAAATATTTGGCCCCATAATTACTGATGAAGAAACTTACAGACTGAGAAGTAATAAGGAAGTAGAAGAATGGTGTCATGAGAAAACGAAGACTTACATTTTATGGGCATATTAAAAGAATGGCACCCACTAGGTTGACAAAAATAGTAGAATTCTGAGAAAACAGAAGGCCAAAACTGAACCACTTAAATGCATTGCTACGATTAGGTAGGATCTTAAATTGGCCGGTATAACTCAGGCCGACGTTACAGATGGAAAAACATTCAGACAAAATATATTTGATTGGAAAGTTGGTCAGAGGGAAATTAGAAAAGGACTGGAACACGGTGACCTATTGAGAGAAAGAGACTGCATTTTGAATGGATGAAACAAATCTGGATACTAAGGTAGGTCAACCATCAAAAACGACGTTGATTGTTCATACCTCGCGTGGCCCAGTTGGGCTCATTCGTGAATAATAATAATAAACACCTCTTAGTACAGTCTAATGTCGTACCTTTTCGTTAACTTGCTCAAAATTTTGTGATCTATTCCAAATAAATAACATGGAAAATAGGTCATACACACGTTTCACAATATAAAACAGCGTACACGCTGTCAAGAGCAACTGCAGGCTAGTGAATAAGTTGTAGGGGTTACATATTGCGTCCATGAGTCGTTACGATCCACGTAATAAGTGGCTGGAAGTATTAAGAAGTAGTAGCATTACGAAGAAATTTGTATGTGTCGCCCTCATTCTATGACATAAGAGGTTACAACTTTGATTGCATTTCACCCAGTCACCCCATTGTGTTTGGTGGAGATTACTGCTAGTATTTCTTCTTTCTTTTGTTTGCACATATTGGTTCATAAAGGACAGGCCACAAGATAATTTATCTAAGCTTCACTTACCTACTACCCTTTCAGTATCATAAATGAACATAATTTTATTCGTGATATACTGTTTGCGGTATTCCTGTTCAAATCCACACGAGAGATTTTAGGTCTTCAAAATTGTTATATGAGATAGCACAAACCATTTTAACGTCAGAAACAATGATCAGTGGATCAGAAAGAATGGGTACTAATGTTACTAAATAGTAACACACAGAGAGAAAAGTTTCTGCTATTCAATTCAAAAAAGATCGTCGCTCAAGGTCTGTACTCTGTAGTGGTTTATTTACAACAGAATTCATGAAGGAATAAGTATACTGTGGAGCAGTAGTCAGAATGCCGAGCTCCTTAATGAAATGTCTACAAGAAGATCATGTGTGACCACCACATATTCTTACAGCAAGCTATTGAGCAACAACGACTTTCTCACTTAAAGATGAGTTACCCCAGAATATTATTCCATACGATGTTATTGAATGACAATAAGCAAAACGTGTCAGCTAACTGATTCGTCTGTCTCCAAGATTTGCAATGATTCTGGGAGCAAAATTGTCTGACTAAGTTGTTTTAGGAGTACTTAAATGTGCTTTGTCTTGTCTCAATTCTCATCAATACGGATACTAATAATTTTGAGGTTTCCACACTATTTACCATTTCCACATCATGTGTTATACTTATCATGGCTGTACCTCTAAGTGTGAAGATCTGCGTACGTTGTGTCTTTTTAAAATTGGCAGTGAGATCATTAGCAGAAAACCAGTCAGTGATACTTTTAAGGACATGAACCTTCATGTTGCGAGACTGACTTTCGTCTTACATGTACTGCCTTAAGACGACTCCAGAAACCTGATCGAAACGTTGTCAGTTTAGTTGTATTAGTAGTTTACCATGATGCAGCCCAGTACCCAAAATTATTTTATCCAAAGTGAAAGATATTTTTGGTCTGTTATCCTGCTTCCCCATGTGGTGAACTCTGTATCATTTTCTGTTATAAATACATCACTCCATCTCTATCATCTGCGCACTGTGCTTCACCTTCCCCATCAATGCCTGTGATTATTCCTGTCCCATAATGTCTCTGTTCCTTACCAATCCTCAACATCCCTGTATAGCGTGCTTGTTGAAATATTACTGGAGTAACTGAATTGAATGAAATTACAGTGAAACCCAGACCAGTAGCTGCTTACAGGCGTTGATAAATACCGACGGGGATAACTGAAAATGTGTGCCCCGACCGGGACTGGGCCCCGGGATGTCCTGCTTTCAAGGCAGACGCTCTATCCGACTGTGCCATCGAGGACACAGTGGATAGTGCGATTGCAGGGAATTATCTCTGGCATGCTCTCCGTGAGACCCACATTTCCAACTTATTGTCCATACACTACATTTGTAGTGCCCATGGCCACTACACTCACGACTAGCGGCAGTCGATTTACCGATTCCCGTAAGAGTTTGAGCAATGTGAGTCCACCCGCATTGAAGGTGATCATTGGCCGGCAAGCCATACCTATATCAAGATGGTATCTATTTATTCGGACATGTCTCCATATAACATGTAACTGAATTGAAGTTAACTAAAGAGACCTAAATACATCTTATGTTCACTGAAGAAAACCTCAGTAAAAAAGCGTTTAATTGCACGACTAGTTTCGACTAAGCTACGCTGTCACACTGGATCTAGTGCTTTACAATACTTCAGTGTTGGAGGCCATTTCGCAATACATATACTCACCCAGCAATTCGAAATGACTTGGAACACTGATGGACAATGTGTCGTAATAATTTAAAGCATAAGATCCGACAATGACAACATATCTCGTCGAAAGCGGTCATCCAATAAAATGGTTTTTAGCAATTTTGGCTTGTGAAGTCGTCTTCAGATACCATACATCGGAGATCGTCCCCAAACTGAAAATATCAGGAATGCATAACATACATATTGTATTTACTTCTCATTATTTTTCTCTCACTCTCAGTTTCTACCTATTCTTCCATATGCACCCCTCGACCGATTCAATACATATCATCATGTTGGATTCCACTAGAGCCGTTGTGCACAGAGTCTTTGATCTAACGCAAGCAGGAAGGATCGCCGGAATCACAGACAGAACAGGAATTATATACTATTAAATCCAAAGGTGAGAAGTTACCTGCCGCGCGAAGTGGCCGCGTTGTTTGAGGAGTCGTGTCACGGACTGCGCGGCCCCTCCCGCCGGAAGTTCGAGTCCTCCCTCGGGCATGGGTGTGTGTGTTGTTCTTAGCATAAGTTAGTTTAAGTAGTTTGTAAGTCTAGGGACTGATGACCTAAGCAGTGTGGTCCCTTAGGTATTCACACACATTTGAACATTTTTTGACGTAGTTACGTACCGTATTACGTAAGCAATATTTAAAATGAAACTGTAACTCGAAGTCAACAAGAAACTATAGCAGCTGTGAGCAGTGAATCAGCAGACAATAGCCGCAAATACATTTGTTCGTATATTACGATAAAAGTTGTGCGAGGATGGCATCAGTTTTTAAAACGCATAAAATTATAGTTTTATTCTGACCACGAATACCCTTGGTCTATTTTAACTAATGTTTTTGACAAAAGATTATCTTGAATCAGGTGCTTGCAAATTAGAACTTTCAGACTGTGATTCCTGATACGTGGACCAGCGGGAAGTTAGGTCCAATGAACACGTAGTCTTCGAAAGGAAAGATACTGACGTTTTCTCTTAAATGTAAGCATTTTCTCGCTTATACAGAAGATATTAATGTTTCGGCATTGAAGTGATACTGTAGGGCCATTCAGATTCTCAATAGCGTTGGCCAAGTAGCACAATATTAGAAGGCCTTTTTCATCCGGACACACAGTCGCAAGTGTAGGACTGCTCTTCAGTAGGAAAAGACGAGCTTCATTCTAGAGCTCCACAACGCGACGAAGAAATTTGCCACGAGACACCCATCGTAACTGCGGGTGCAATATTTATCTACATACACTGATTAGCCAGAACTTTGTGACCACTTTTCGGACAGATATTAGCCCCGACGTGTTTTGGCATGGAAGAAATGAGGCCTTCGATCGGTGGCAATACACATGAGTCACATTTTCCGGTAAATTCAGGGGAGGGAGTGATGAGCTCAGACGTCACATTCAGTCACGTGCCAGATGTGTTCGATCACGTTCGTATGTGGCGACTTGGAGAGCCAGCACATCAACTGGAACTTGCCCCTATGTTCCTAGAACCACTCCCTCATAGTCCTTGCCTTGTGACATGTCTAATTAATCTTGCTCAAAAATGCCACTGTCAACGGGAAACATGTTCGACATGAAGGAGTGTGCGTGGTCTGCAACCAGTGTACGATACTCCTTGGCCGTAATGCTGCGTTTCACGAGCTCCATTGGAACCATGAATGCCCATATACACTCCTGGAAATTGAAATAAGAACACCGTGAATTCATTGTCCCAGGAAGGGGAAACTTTATTGACACATTCCTGGGGTCAGATACATCACATGATCACACTGACAGAACCACAGGCACATAGACACAGGCAACAGAGCATGCACAATGTCGGCACTAGTACGGTGTATATCCACCTTTCGCAGCAATGCAGGCTGCTATTCTCCCATGGAGACGATCGTAGAGATGCTGGATGTAGTCCTGTGGAACGGTTTACCATGCCATTTCCACCTGGCGCCTCAGTTGGACCAGCGTTCGTGCTGGACGTGCAGACCGCGTGAGACGACGCTTCATCCAGTCCCAAACATGCTCAATGGGGGACAGATCCGGAGATCTTGCTGGCCAGGGTAGTTGACTTACACCTTCTAGAGCACGTTGGGTGGCATGGGACACATGCAGACGTGCATTGTCCTGTTGGAACAGCAACTTCCATTGCCGGTCTAGGAATGGTAGAACGATGGGTTCGATGACGGTTTGGATGTACCGTGCTCTATTCAGTGTCCCCTCGACGATCACCAGTGGTGTACGACCAGTGTAGGAGATCGCTCCCCACACCATGATGCCGGGTGTTGGCCCTGTGTGCCTCGGTCGTATGCAGTCCTGATTGTGGCGCTCACCTGCACGGCGCCAAACACGCATACGACCATCATTGGCACCAAGGCAGAAGCGACTCTCATCGCTGAAGGCGACACGTCTCCATTCGTCCCTCCATTCACGCCTGTCGCGACACCACTGGAGGCGGGCTGCACGATGTTGGGGCGTGAGCGGAAGACGGCCTAACGGTGTGCGGGACCGTAGCCCAGCTTCATGGAGACGGTTGCGAATGGTCTTCGCCGATACCCCAGGAGCAACAGTGTCCCTAATTTGCTGGGAAGTGGAGGTGCGGTCCCCTACGGCACTGCGTAGGATCCTACGGTCTTGGCGTGCATCCGTGCGTCGCTGCGGTCCGGTCCCAGGTCGACGGGCACGTCCACCTTCCGCCGACCACTGGCGACAACATCGATGTACTGTGGAGACCTCACGCCCCACGTGTTGAGCAATTCGGCGGTACGTCCACACGGCCTCCCGCACGCCCACTATACGCCCTCGCTCAAAGTCCGTCAACTGCACATACGGTTCACGTCCACGCTGTCGCGGCATGCTACCAGTGTTAAAGACTGCGATGGAGCTCCGTATGCCACGGCAAACTGGCTGACACTGACGGCGGCGGTGCACAAATGCTGCGCAGCTAGCGCCATTCGACGGCCAACACCGCGGTTCCTGGTGTGTCCGCTGTGCCGTGCGTGTGATCATTGCTTGTACAGCCCTCTCGCAGTGTCCGGAGCAAGTATGGTGGGTCTGACACACCGGTGTCAATGTGTTCTTTTTTCCATTTCCAGGAGTGTAGATATGGAGCCGCCGCCAGGTTGTCTCCGTCCCAAAGTACAGGTGTCAAGGAACTTGGGAGACGAAGGATTCGGACGCCCCCATCGGCATGACGATGAAGGCATCGGCATTCATCAGACAATGCAACGCTGGGCCACTGTACCAAAGACCAATGTCGACGCTCACGTTCCTGGCGAAGTCGTGGTGTTAACATCGGCACATGCGTGAGTCGCCGGCTGCAGAGGCCCATCATTAGGATTCTTCGGTGGTCTCTGCATTCAGGAACAGTTGTACTCTGCCCAACATTAATGTCCGTCGTTAGTTCCGCCACAGTTCGTTCCCTGTCATGTTTTACCAGTCTAACCAGTCTACGATGTCCGACACTTGTAAGGAGGGGTGGCCACCCAATCCCACGTCATCGGGACATGGGTTCAGCTTGGTTTCGCCACATGCTGAAGACTCTCACCACAGCACCTCATGAACACCGTACAAGTCGTGCAGTTTCTGAAATGCTCGAGAGGAGCCTCCGGGCCATTACAGTCTGCTCTCAGTTCCGGTTCAACTGGCTCTAAGCACTATAGGACTTAACATCTGAGGTCATCAGTCCCCTAGAACTTAGAACTACTTAAACCTAACTAAACTAAGGACATCACACACATCCATGCCCTAGGCAGGATTCGAACCTGCGACCGTAGCAGCTTCGCGGTTCCGGACTGAAGGGCCTAGAACCGCTTGGCCACAGTGGCCGGCTCTGCTCTCGGCCAAACTCAGATAGACCGCGCCACTTCCCCGTTCCGCATACGGGCAACGCGCCCACTGATAGTACATGCACCTTGCAAGTGTCCGGCTAGCAGTCATTCCTTGCAAGGTAGCGCTACTATTGCTCCGACGGTTTTACAGCGATAGTAGGTCAATGGTCAAAATGTTCTGGCTGATCAGTGTATACACCGCACAAACCATGCCTTGCGAATCTTGAGTGTAACCTGTGTCCTCGGGAAGAACACAAAATCGCCTGCTATGTGATGCTCTTGCTTTCACAAAATTTACTATACCGATTGCATCGTTCAGCACTTTACTGACTTCCGGTTGCACTACTTTAGAAGCTAATCTCTTCCTGAGTACCACACCGTGTATGAGTTTTACGGACGGAGGAATAGCGCATTTCCTTTTTATGAAACCCTTTTTAGCTGCAGTAAATGCTGCCACCCTATCGGTACCTAAATCAACACAATTTGTCCGTGATAGATTATTGTCCATAAGAAAGGAACTGTTTTAAAAAAGAAAAATCTCTTCCTCTATCCTTTCCATCAAAAGCTTTACAAAATAGTCTTCGTGCATTTATTTTCGTAACAAGATGCAGCTGTGAACGATTAACGATGTCAGTACTGTCATGTGAGAGTAGTCTTGGGTTCAGACGCTCACCAAACCTTCCTCCATGCATGATTTCCCACGTGTGGACGGCTGCGGGTAGAAGTAATTTCTCGCCGATGTGTGTGGCGATATCGATTTTGGAGTTAAGTAGCATTCCCCTAGGGACGCTCTTAGGGCTTTCTCACGAACTGATACCTGTTCTTTGAGGAATCTGACACTTCCTTTTAGTTGTTGCTCAAGATGCTTAAAATTTTTTTACATTTCCTTGCATGGTCCGGGTGTCTTAGCTGAAGGTGTCTCTCTACTTTTACAGGCTTCAGGCTACCATTGCATAAAATATCAAAATACAGAACACATTGTGGTCGTTCCTTATTATTCGAAATAACGCCTGTGTCAGATAATTAACGCACTTCAGATTTGCGTTCCTAACTGACGTTGCTGAGATTACTGACAAAGATACGAAAGAAGAATTACCTTGATTAAATTCGAAGCTCTTTCATTATTAGAACTGCATACTGTCGAAAGAGAAGAGGCACTCGGTGAATCAATTCCATTGGATTTCTTGTTATCATAGCAAATCTGCCACTTATCTATGGGGAAGCCGAAAAGTATATCACTTAATTTTAAATGCTGTCAATTATTTCCACTGAACAGCCAGCAGAATTCTACTTCTAGCTAAACTAACTACCTTTGTACTGACTCAGGAGGGCTGGCTGATTGGCTGAAATCGAGTGGACAGTCACAAAGACTGTGATTACCTATCTATAGTTGTAGTCTGCCATTCAAGGATGTGGTGGTCACATAGTCAGGTAGATTATATTCATTAGTGGATGATCGATGACATGGACTGTGTAGTGAAATATTACTTACGACTTCGTCAGGGTTCCTGCTGACAGGAGCTCTGAAATAAGACAGCAAACTAAATATGCGGGAAATTACTTAGTTCACGGAAATAAGAATCTTAAGCTAGTAATATTTGTTCAACGGAAGTCTTTTTGTTACATAATGTGAAACATAAATATTTTAATGAAAGCCAACGACCCAACCTATTCATTCTATTACTATGAGCGCCCCTCTCCCGCTTTCGCTCTCATTCTCTGCCCCCGCCCCCCCAATCACCCACTCACACACTTTGAGGACAATTGCTCTACAGCTCCCAGTAGCAACGTCGAAGTTATTCCCTGATATATTAACAGATGTGCTGTCATCCTGTCTCTTCTTCAGTGTTTTCCATCTATTCTTTTCCTCACCCATTCTGCGGCGGATCACCTCATTCCTTACCTTTTAAGTCCACCTTTTATATGTAGCTTTATTGTATGTCACTTTCTCTCAACAGTCATGGCACTTTACTTGATATGATTTTTCACGTAGGGTATTACAATGCATTTATTCGTGTTTTATAAAAGACATTGTAAAATATAAATAAAAGTTATGATTGCGATTTATTACACCAAGCTATAAGCTTGGTTATAAGTTTTTTTCAAATGTTTCTGGAGGTTTTTACATCAATGCTTCACCTTAGGTTCAGTGGGTTTTTTCCACTAAGTCATTACATCGTTATTTCTTTAACTTAACGCAAAAAATGTCATTTTATTATAATCGTTATTTACCTACTTCAATTTGAATAAACAATTTGAACTGCGAGTCATACACAATCGTCGATGGCATAGACGGCGTTTGACATAATCTATAACATAATTGTGGCAGGTTGTGTAGCTGTGGTGTGCGTACTGTAAGACCTTCAGTACACACACGATCAGATTATTTGACTTGTCGCTCTAATGAAGTAGGCGAGTGTCAGCAATATGTCTCGTGGTCTTATCGTGGCGTGTTTATCTTCTGCCGGTCTCGTGGTCTTATCGTGGCGTGTTTATCTTCTGCCGTTAGGTCAGACGATAGAAATGCCACTTGCACGCTTAGAGTAGCAGACTGACGGTGACCAACTTGATTAATTTTCACACACATTTATTAAAATAATAACAAGCATAAAAATTACTTAACTTGGTCCTGGATGCTATTTACAATTGACAATCTGAAGTTCCTTTGGTATTGGTACGTTAATCTTATTTTCACATATATCTCTGATACTAGACAAAAGTGTCTATACATTTATCTTCAAGGCCATGTACAGGAATATGGTAATCTTATTAGGCGCAGACTGAAACTTGACTATAGACTGGTACAGACAAATGCAGAACTTGTACAGACTGGTACAGACTAATGCAGACTGGTACAGACTGGTGCAGACAAATGCAGACTGACTAATCGTAGGTCTGTACACTCGTTATAATACCTCGTGCGTTCATGTATCACAGTGCGAGTGTGATCCGCGAGGAAAAGGTTCTATGTCAGCAGCAATCTCATTGGCTGCGTTACACAATAATACGTGGATTGGCGGAAGCTGAATTTGGTCCGTCTCTATGGCAGCGCCATCTCGTAGTGTGGAGACAGGCGAGCGCTGCGCCTGTGCTGTTGTTCTTAGCGGGGCGCGCTCTGGTTGGAAAGTTGTGTACGCGCTGACTATGCGGAACTATGTACACAACAATGTTGGTATTAGATGCTACTTTAAAAATGTTCAAATGTGTGTGAAATCTTATGGGACTTAACTGCTAAGGTCATCAGTCCCTAAGCTTACGTACTACTTAACCTAAATTATCCTAAAGACAAACACACACATCCATGCCCGAGGGAAGACTCGGGCCTCCGCCAGGACCAGCCGCACAGTCCATGACTACAGCGCCTTAGACCGCTAGGCTAATCCCGCGCGGCCCCAACAACTGATTAGATACCTACAACAAAGGCTTTTGGCCTTCAGGAGCCATTTACATGAAGACAACAGGTATTTAATCGAACCGGTGGAAGTAATTTACAGCATTTGAAATAAACTTGGCGACAAAAGAGCATGGTAATGTTTAATTTCTTTGTGACAGAATGATTTGCATGATAATAATAGTGATAATCAGCTTAGTTAAAGAACTTTAGATTGCATTCCCAATTTATAGAAGCGAAAATGCGTAAACGACAGCATGCTGATGGCACGTTGGGTCACCAAACTAGCCATTGCCAAATGGGTACACCATGTAACACAAGTTGTATGCATTATAAGTAAAAAGGATGAATCATATTACTAGAGAACAAAAATAAAGTGAAGCCCATATCTAATATTATTCAAGTCGGATTACAGAATGTACAATGTACGTGACCTTATGGCAAGACAGTCGGAACAATAATGTATTGTAAAAAGCAGAAGACTTACCCTATGGCTTTTCTTTTAAAAAAGGATACAGCCGAAAACAGAAAAATATTAATTCATTACAAAGAAATAAATTCTGTTTCACAGACAACTGTTCTGTTCCTCAAGTAGCGAAATATAATGATTGTCTACAGTATGAATAAATAGATACCAGGTAGTTATAACTTAAATGCAGTTACTCACAGAGCTTCAGTGTGATCTTCAAGTTCAGTGAAAACGACACTTGGTAGATATGCCAATGCGCTAATGTGGAACCGATTTAAGCTGCAATTTCTTATTTTTCTCTATTTTGGCCACCAGGTGCAAATATGGTGCTGTACAGCATCTCGTCGACGTCACCAGTGCCCATATTGAACAAATTGTCTAAGTGTTGGTTAGTAATAAAGGAAATGTTACGCTTTCCTCCCCTCTCTATACTTTTCTCACTTCACCATATGTCTTCTTGCATTGACAGTGCCAGATTAACACCTCGTGGCCAAAATTTGAACTAAGTATTTTTCAGCGTAAATTGGTTCCACATCAACGCAATAGAATATATACCATGTTTCGCTGCTATGCCATAATTACAGCCCACACTCGACCACTCTGAGTACCTGTAATTTATTCACAAACACCCAGTACTTAGACATATTTCATGTAATGCTAAAAGGATCATAACTTTTGTTAACGTGGTTTGAACGAAGTTTTAGCATCATCAGTCTGTCCCCAAAACGGCCTATCTGTCCGCCTACACTGATTAGCTGTACCCAGCATAGCGAAGCAGTCTCCTCATACAGAAGACCTTATGGACAGAAAACGTCTTGTGTTAGGACAGTATTACATAGCAAAGCAGTAGGCAATCACAGGTGTTTATTCCCTGACGCTGCTTACTTTGTTTTATAGGTTAGATGTTACCATTTCCTAAGTATTAATGGTAATTAGATCTCTGTTATAGCAAACCAAGTCTGCTCGATGAGTTTGTGGAAACATTTTGGCGTACAAACTTCACCCCACCTCCTATCTCGTTGGGAGAACAATTACAGAACTTCTTCCACTTTATGGAAGACTCAATTACTAGCCGACGCCAAGGATCTGTCTCTGGCTTTAGTTCTGAGAATATTGCTGGCGTTGACCTCCACTTTCTCTCCGTCTATGGCCAGTGAGAACGTAAGACCATGACCCAGCCTACTGAAAATCAACTGCTCCGTAATAAACGTCCCACTTTGATATTAGGTCTGCTAGTATTATAAATGCACAGGACAGTTGTAGCGCTGGGTATTTCCTTTATACTTTTGCTGACCGCTCTTTTGCTAGATTTACAAAAGAGTGTGCCATTTGTGGAGTTACTCTCGCTTATTCCTAGTACACTGTTCAGCACAGTGGTCTAATTTCGTCACTCTGTCTGTGTGTTGTAGTTTTCACAAGATTTGACCATACCACCAGACATCGCTTTTCAGAACTTATATATGTGCACAGTATTTATAAGGGACTGCAGTAAGGTGTACTCCACCCGTACAGTACTTCCTATAATTGGGTATACCATTTAGTAGTTGTGATTGGAGGTCAGATATTGAATGCTAAAGAATGAAAGAGAAACTAATCAAGATAGCTGTCGATATGAACGGACTGTTATTCTTCTGGGCACTAAAGTATCGTACATATTTATAAATCAACACTTACCTGTATTTAATTTTTTATGTTAACTTGTTGGTCCTTAACATGGAGGCCGTTATCACGTTTAGCCTTGCCTAGAAGTACAGAGGAAAATTATTTTCGAGCTTGCAAATATTTTCCTTGCTGATTGTGGCCTCTTGAAAGTAATGCATGGGTTTTTCACTTCCAAAAGTTATGATATTTCTCGCAAGCTATTAAGTCCAAATAATTATGAAAATATTAATTTATCTGCAAGTAAGTCAGGTTAAACGTAGCTGTAACCGTTTTATGAAAGTGAACCTGCAAAACCCATGACGCTAATATAGATAGCACATACCCTCAAGCCTCTCACAGGTCTCGTCCAACACCCCGTATATGTGCCATCTGGGGGAAAACTTTGCTCTACAATGATAGATGCTACAAACTGCATAGCCAGAGACTGATTAAGAAACAAATTCCATACGCTGCGCCGTTTTCAAGTTAGTCGGCACTGAAGATAGGAAACGTCGTTACGGGCCCAAATTCAAGCACTTGGACATTCTAAAGTGTGGTAGTACACAGACATCTGTGAGTCCATTAGTAAACCACTTGTTGAAATTGTCATCACCAGATAAAATGCGACTTTTTTCGAGGTGACAAATTTAAGTCAGGCGAGCAAAAGTTCCCTTGTTAGGTTTGAGAAAACTAAACAAAGAACACGACTCGTTTAGTGGCACCGTCTCTGGAAGTCTGCTTGACCTTGGGTGTTCATGGTTTGGCTTCCAAACCGAACAAGAAATTGATACAAAAATAAGACCCACGATGGTAGTAACTATCGAACCCGAGCCGAAGAATGGGCAGCCTCGTGCGCTATCATCTACGCAGTGAGAACAACTGACATTAATTATATCTGCCGACCGCTGATACTTGCGTGCGTTATGGCCTGATTGGCTAATTTTAATGCTAAATACCTCGAAAATGGCGCAACGTATCGAATTGTTTTCTTAACAAAAATAATTTCTTGGGACACTCTCCCATACAACATTTTTACATGTTTATCAGACTATCTGTCAGCACCCTGTATAGTGGAGAACACAGCTTCAACGTATATGAAGTTCTCTTTTTATTTTCAGTTTTTTCTGTTTTACGAGGCGTGTCTGAATAGTGCGTACCGTTTCGTCCTACCGCGACATGACTAGTCTCAAAGTTCCGCACATTCGCAATTGTCTCTCTGATTCATTGTCTTTAGACTGACACCTTTACAGCCAGACTGTGTTGTGTTTACATTGCTAGTGATGGTGCCAATTATTTAAGACAATCACTGAGCCCGGCGACTGTGAAGTGCGTTCTGTAATGTTGTTCTGAACGAAAATAACCATAAGCTGGCTGAAATGCATCGTCAACTTGTAGAGATTTATGGTGAAAATATAACAACGGACGGGATGGTGAGAAACTGGGTGAGGCAATTCAATAATGGACGATCAAAATGGAATGAGAGAAATCGCGAAAACAGACTATTCACAGTAGGACTGCTTTGTGACGAATTGCAACAAATTTGAAAAACTGCCAGAAATCGCTTAAATTTTCGAAAACTGTGTTCCTGTTGGGTTCCGAAAACGCTTACTGATTTCCGCAAAACAAAGCGAATTGAGAAAGTGTTTCCGAATTCTCTACCCCATACAAGAGATGAATTCTTAATCTGAATTGTGACGGATGATGAAATTATTGTTTGTCATGCCACTCCAGACTCAAAAGAACAGTCGATGGACTGGAGGAACTGACGAGTCCCTCAAAAAGAAAAATTCAGAATAACGTTGTCAGCACAATAAATCATGTGCACTGTGTTCTGGGACAGACAGGGCAATGTGCTTGTTGAGTTCTTTCCCCGAGGTGAAAGCCGTCAATGGGGTACGATACTGTGAAACCTTGACAAAACTTCGGAGAGCAATTCAGAACTAAAGTCTTGGAATGGTCAGTCCCGATAATGTGTTGTGTCACGAAAATGCACGTTCCCATTCTTCTAGCGTCACTTAAAAATATTATCCAACAATTGGGTTGAGACTTCACACGCCGCACAGCTCCGACTTCTGACTGCCACTTGTACCTGAAGCGTGGTTTTGGAGCAAGGCGCTTTGATAACGATTACGCCGCTAAAAACGTTCGCTGTCTTTATTAGCGACATTTTTCTATGAAGAATGCACAGAAACATTTATTTCCCGCTATTACAAAAGTCTGAACAATGGTGATGACTACGTAGAAAATTGGTTTATGAAATGCTCTTTCATAGAAAAACAATTTTTCAAAGAAAAATTTATTTTTATGTGTTTTTTTTTCGAAAATGGAACATACTCCTCGGACATGCCTCGTACCTAACAACAATCTTCAGGTGCTGAAATCAATTATGAATAAAGTGAGGTCTATATAGTTGAAGATGTCATCTTTACTACGTAAACTCACTCTAACTACTGTCGTCCCACGATCTATCGATTACTGAGTATAATGGTCATATCAAATACACTTGAAACTATCGATAACCACCACAACTATTATTTCCCGTGTTGTAATGGTACTTGAATAACGTAACCATTACGGCACCTCACCTCAACCTCTCGATACCAGAAATATTCTACTGTGTTTCTGTAAAATAGTTAACATATTTCTGTGACAACATTCAGATTTGATTTCATTACTGTAGAGGTACTTCGATACATCGATATGTATATATCGCAATGATATTATTCTTATGTGTATTCTTTTTTTGTCACTATTGTCTTTGATGTACTTGTAACTTTGATTTTTGGGCGCGTAAGCGGTTATTAGAGAGTCAAGTTTTGTAGTCATGTTTCAAAGACGCAAATTGAAGTCAGTTTATGAAATGTGAACTTTAACAGTGAGGAAGATATTTTCAAGTATGTTTTATATTGTGAAGTGATGTTGCAACAACAGTAATAAAAAAGAAGTCTAACTTAAATTCGGAGTGCTGATTACTTTTTTACATCACCATTGTCCTAACTTACAAAAGTTTAATCTTCAAGAACGGTTTGTGAAGCGCATCTATAAAACTTTTGAATATCGCAGAATAACACCTAGGTCTTTTTGCATCCGAGCTTGGAATCCTCACTACCTGGATTTTCGACGATTGATCCATGAGTTCACGAGACCAGCGTGGGAAACACGAAAATATGAGTACCTAGTTTATCCATTATTTCAAGAAATGACTTTATTAACTGTTCTCTAATGACATCTGCCACATAATATAACTTTGTTGTTGCCCGAAAATGCAATATTTAGCAGCGTGAGCAACACTACAAAGAAAATTAATTTTTGACCTTTGTTGTGGTAGGGTTGTTAGAGTGTGTAATGTAGACATTAACCTGAAACCTCTTTGGTATAGTCCGTGCATAATGGCGTGGGTGGTAGATATGGAAACGGCAGGGCACGCGTTGGGAGAATGGTAGTGGTGGGTGTTATGGGCAGGCGTTGTGGATGAAATGCCAAGCGTGAGAGAGAAAGTGTCGTTCTAAACTGAGGACTACGCTCACATTTTTTTAAGTGTTAAGTGGGGCCCCACTACGCCCACACATGCATGGTGACGATTCAAAAAGATCTACTGTCACCTCTGCCTTCGTTACTATCCAAAAGGAATTCAGCGAAAAATTCAGCTATTTACTTTCGCCTGGCTTCTTTACCATTTTGTATATTTCAAAGAAGCGACATGAGTGGCAAATTTTGAGTAAAACCTACACATTTCTGTAGTTACCATGTTAAAATTTGCTGCTTTTGTGAAAGGAAAGCGGAGATTACACAGTCTTATCCCACTAACATGTTATGGAGATATAACTGTGACAGAATTCTGAAACGGTAGATTATTAATTTCATTAAGTCAAGAACTGAGGAAAAGTAAGGTCCGTAGCTTATGAAATAGCAACATCCTCGCTACAAACATGTGTTACGTTCCCAGAATGAGATTTTCACTCTGCAGCGGAGTGTGCGCTGATATGAAACTTCCTGGCAGATTAAAACTGTGTGCCCGACCGAGACTCGAACTCGGGACCTTTGCCTTTCGCGGGCAAGTGCTCTACCAACTGAGCTACCGAAGCACGACTCACGCCCGGTACTCACAGCTTTACTTCTGCCAGTACCTCGTCTCCTACCTTCCAAACTTTACAGAAGCTCTCCTGCGAACCTTGCAGAACTAGCACTCCTGAAAGAAAGGATATTGCGGAGACATGGCTTAGCCACAGCCTGGGGGATGTTTCCAGAATGAGATTTTCACTCTGCAGCGAAGTGTGCGCTGATATGAAACTTCCTGGCAGATTAAAACTGTGTGCCCGACCGAGACTCGAACTCGGGACCTTTGCCTTTCGCGGGCAAGTGCTCTGCCAACTGAGCTACCGAAGCACGACTCACGCCCGGTACTCACAGCTTTACTTCTGCCAGTACCTCGTCTCCTACCTTCCAAACTTTACAGAAGCTCTCCTGCGAACCTTGCAGAAGTAGCACTCCTGAAAGAAAGGATATTGCGGAGACATGGCTTAGCCACAGCCTGGGGGATGTTTCCAGAATGAGATTTTCACTCTGCAGCGGAGTGTGCGCTGATATGAAACTTCCTGGCAGATTAAAACTGTGTGCCCGACCGAGACTCGAACTCGGGACCTTTGCCTTTCGCGGGCAAGTGCTCTGCCAACTGAGCTACCGAAGCACGACTCACGCCCGGTACTCACAGCTTTACTTCTGCCAGTACCTCGTCTCCTACCTTCCAAACTTTACAGAAGCTCTCCTGCGAACCTTGGAGAAGTAGCACTCCTGAAAGAAAGGATATTGCGGAGACATGGCTTTGCCACAGCCTGGGGGATGTTTCCAGAATGAGATTTTCACTCTGCAGCGGAGTGTGCGCTGATATGAAACTTCCTGGCAGATTAAAACTGTGTGCCCGACCGAGACTCGAACTCGGGACCTTTGCCTTTCGCGGGCAAGTGCTCTACCAACTGAGCTACCGAAGCACGACTCACGCCCGGTACTCACAGCTTTACTTCTGCCAGTACCTCGTCTCCTACCTTCCAAACTTTACAGAAGCTCTCCTGCGAACCTTGCAGAACTAGCACTCCTGAAAGAAAGGATATTGCGGAGACATGGCTTAGCCACAGCCTGGGGGATGTTTCCAGAATGAGATTTTCACTCTGCAGCGTAGTGTGCGCTGATATGAAACTTCCTGGCAGATTAAAACTGTGTGCCCGACCGAGACTCGAACTCGGGACCTTTGCCTTTCGCGGGCAAGTGCTCTGCCAACTGAGCTACCGAAGCACGACTCACGCCCGGTACTCACAGCTTTACTTCTGCCAGTACCTCGTCTCCTACCTTCCAAACTTTACAGAAGCTCTCCTGCGAACCTTGCAGAAGTAGCACTCCTGAAAGAAAGGATATTGCGGAGACATGGCTTAGCCACAGCCTGGGGGATGTTTCCAGAATGAGATTTTCACTCTGCAGCGGAGTGTGCGCTGATATGAAACTTCCTGGCAGATTAAAACTGTGTGCCCGACCGAGACTCGAACTCGGGACCTTTGCCTTTCGCGGGCAAGTGCTCTACCAACTGAGCTACCGAAGCACGACTCACGCCCGGTACTCACAGCTTTACTTCTGCCAGTACCTCGTCTCCTACCTTCCAAACTTTACAGAAGCTCTCCTGCGAACCTTGCAGAACTAGCAATCCTGAAAGAAAGGATATTGCGGAGACATGGCTTAGCCACAGCCTGGGGGATGTTTCCAGAATGAGATTTTCACTCTGCAGCGGAGTGTGCGCTGATATGAAACTTCCTGGCAGATTAAAACTGTGTGCCCGACCGAGACTCGAACTCGGGTCGTTTGCCTTTCGCGGCAAAGGTCCCGAGTTCGAGTCTCGGTCGGGCACACAGTTTTAATCTGCCAGGAAGTTTCATGTGTTACGTTGTTCCAAAACCCATAGCACTTCTCCTTTCACTAGCTATCGATGGCATTCTTTCATCCAAAAACTCTACAGTTAGTGGAATAACACGGTAGGTAAAGAAGTTTTACATAACAACGTTGTGGCAAAATACTCACCTCTTTACATTCTATCATTTGCCAAAAGCTCATTACGATATCAGAAACTGCTTATGAAATATTACGAATGTTGTGGATATTTGGCTTTATCGCCAGTGTGGCGCAATCGCAAATGGGTGTGCTACATCAGATTAATTTTTTCGAGTTTGGTGTCGTGTAGATTCCTCTACCAAAGTCTAAAGAAAAGTTCAATAAGTGATCTAAGTTTCTTACACAACAACATATCAAATATGCACCAAATGCAAAATCATAGCTAACTCTATTTTTCACTGCAAACTTTCAGAATTTCGCGCATTGTCTTACTTCTATGTAAATATCACAGTAACTATAACCATTAACGAAATGATGGGTACATCATCATGAACTTGTCATATAAAACTATAACTAAATCAAAAATGAAATTTTTTCTGAGTAGTTTGTGTAAAAGCGTCTTAGAAAAATCAATGCAACCACCCAGTGCTTTGGGCAAAAAGTGTTCCTTGTGCGTCGGCCACTGTATCCTGTGTAGATTCTAGCTGTCAACAGATGTTGCTGTGAGCTGCAAGATAAAAAGAGTACTTCTCGTTGAGTCAGCTCCGCGGTTAACAGTCGCTTTTCCTAATCAAAATTAGGAATGAAACTCACATTATAAGCCAGTTATAAGTTTCTGTTACGGCAAAAGATTGTTGGAATAAAAGTTTAGTAGCATCGTTTGCTGAAAGCTGTGGCACGAATAGTACGACTTTTTGCTTTGCTTCCACCGTCCTCTGTGAGAGGATGTGTGTGTGCTCAAGTGTGTGTGTGTGTGTGTGTGTGTGTGTGTGGGTTTGTGTGCATGTGTGGGCCTTGGCAAGCATACCAGCCAGAGGAAATCCTGGGGCTGGAGAAGACCGCTAGGAGGCTGGTCCAGCGGGCGGAAGGCACTGCGGCGGCTAAAATTTCATTAGGGCCGGCACGGCCGCAATCACATTAATGTCGCCTACTCGCTGCGTGGGAGGTCAGCGGACGGGCAGCGAGGAGTGGGAAGTAGAGAGGGGGAGGAGAGGGGTAGGAGGTGGGAGGTCAGTGCCAGGGTGGCTGCCCTCCCACGCCGGTGGCCCCTCGGGCCAGAGGGGAAGGAGTAACGAGTGCCAGGGGGAGGGCAAGCGCGCTCTCAGCTGATTACTGCGTTACTGCCCGCACGACGGAAAGCTGCTGCATTAGCGCGCTAAGAAGTAGCAGCGTTCCACGCCCCCAGAGGGCGACTGTTTCGTAAATACGCGAGACGTGCTTAGGCCATGTGCCAATAATATCGCGTCCTACACCGCACCGTAATCTACACTACTGGCCATTCAAAATTTGCTACACCACGAAGATGACGTGCTACAGAAGCGAAATGTAACCGACAGGAAGAGGATGCTGTGATATGCAAATGATTAGCTTCCCAGAGCATCCACACAAGGTTGGCGCCGGTGGCGTCACATACAACGTGCTGACATGAGGAAAGTTTCCAACCGATTTGTCATACACAAACCAGTTGACCGGCTTTGCCTGGTGAAACGTTGTTGTGGTGCCTCGTGTAAGGAGGAGAAATGCGTACCATCACGTTTCCGACTTCGATAAAGGTCGGATGGTAGCCAATCGCGATTGCGGTTTATCGTATCGCGACATTGCTGCTCGCGTTGGTCGATATCCAATGACTGTTAGCAAAATACGGAATCGGTGGGTTCACGAGGGTAATACAGAACGCCGTGCTGGATCCCAACGGCCTCGTATCACTAGCAGTCGAGATGACAGGCATCTTATCCGCATGGCTGTAACGGATCGTGCAGCCACGTCTCGTTCCCTGAGTCAACAAATGGGGACGTTTGCAAGACAACAACCATTTGCACGAACAGTTCGACGACGTTTGCGGCAGCATGGACTATCAGCTCTTAGACCATGGTTGCGGTTACCCTTGACGTTCTATCACAGACAAGAGCGCCTGCGATGGTGTACTCTACGACGAACCTTTGTGCAAGAATCAAAACGTCATTTTTTCGGATGAATCTAGGTTCTGTTTACGCCATCATGATGGTCGCATCCGTGTTTGGCGACATCTCGGTGACGCACATTGGACGTGTTCGTCATCGTCATACTGGCCTATCACCTTGCGTGATGGTACGGGGTGCCTTTGGTTACACGTCTCGGTCACCTCTTGTTCGCATTGACGGCAATTTGAACAGTCGACGTTACCTTTCACATGTGTTACGACCCGTGGCTCTACCCTTCATCCGATCCCTGCGAAACCCTACATTTCAGCAGGATTATGCACTACCGCATGTTGCAGGTCCTGTACGGGCCTTTCTGGATACTGAAAATGTTCGGCTGCTGCCCTGGCCAGCACATTCTCCAGATCTCTCACCAATTGGAAACGTCTGGTCAATGGTGGCCGAGCAACTGGCTCGTCACAATACGCCAGTCACTACTCTTGATGATCTGTGGTATCGTGTTGAAGTTGCATGGGTAGCTGTACCTCTACACGCCATCGAAACTCTGTTTGACTCAATGCCCAGGCGTATCAAGGTCGTTATTACGGCCAGAGGTGGTTGTTCTGGGTACCGATTTCTCGGCATCTATGCACCCAAATTGCGTGAAAATGTAATCACATGTCAGTTCTAGTATAATATATTTGTCCAATGAATACCCGTTTATCATCTGCATTTCTTCTTGGTTTAGCATTTTTGATAGCCAGTAGTGCATATGTCTGTCAGTGTCTTTAAACGAGAAAGAGGACTGAATCTTTACACAAATAATGGTTTAATAACGATGCAAAATAAAATAAAAGTTATTTTCCTCACAGTCCAATTAAATCAACTTCAGTTTCATTGTAACATGATCAATTTGGTATTCAATTTCGTATCCTACAGCTGGGCACTAAAGGTGTCATTTCGTGAGTGGTGCTGCGATGTGTGGTGGGAGAGTTTTTTGGCTAGAAAGAGCAGATAAGCAGTTCTCAGCATTTCACTTAGACAATGAATTGCAATCATTTAGTTCCAGTATGGTGAACCGAGCAATTAAGGGGCAATGTTGAAACGGACTGAAAATCGCACTCTGGACAAGTATGTGCCCCGTAGTTGTATGAAGGAGGGAAAAGGCCCACAGAGGTACAAAAAACAAATTCTGGAAATGCTGAGGAAGCAAAGGCTACTGCACTTGATCCGTGGCCGACTCGCGTTGATGCCATTTGTTCTTTGGCATTCTGTCGCAATCGAATGGCGTCTTATTTCTCCCTGAGTTACTACCGTAACGAGTTGCTGACTTGCCTCCGTCAGTGGCAGCAGCAGCTGGTGTAACATCTTGGGTGTGACCGCTATATATCCTTGTGGTGATGTGTGTGGCAGTCGGTCGATTGGGACAGAGCAGCGAGGAAGTCTCCACAGCGTCGAGTCAGGTCGCAACCGCTGGTGCCGTGCATGAGCAGTCGGATTTTGAGGCGTTAGCTGCGAGAGCTACAAAGTTCGTTGCCCACCGAACCTGGACAGTAAACTGAGTGATCAGTTAACCCATTATGGAACCTCAACTGCTGTGACATCTCTTCGTTCATTGTCGGTTGTTGCTTTTTGGGGCGTTACGGCTAGCAGCAACGTATGGTGTGTTTGAGTCAGTCAGATTTTGCAGCCGTCTTCCGGTGTGAACTATTAAATTGGTTGTTACTTATCAGCGAAGTGCACCAGCGGTAATTTCTGCCTTGTCGCCGTTACCTGCCCTGGTCGTTAGCGTAGTTTTCCGGCAGTGTGTTTTTCCTTGCTGTGTTGATGCTGTCCGGCGTGTAGTTGGACAGCCTTTTAGTTGTTTTTTTTCATATTTTTTTCTTGAGAGTGGTTATTGTGCCTTGGCTGCTTTTAGGCGCCAATTTTGAAGACGCAGTGTGGCTGGTATCTTCGTCCTCGGCTGATATTTTCCGTTGTCGTACCGTTGGTCGAGCGGAAGGGAAGTAATTAGGTTGTAGGTCGGTCCTTCAGCCGTCCCTGGGTCGCGTTGCCGTCCGATTATTTAACCTTACTCGAGGCTGGCGCTTACGTCAGAGCTACCTCCCAGACTGACCCACGGAACACTTCTAAGCACCACTGTTCTGTTGGTTTTAGACTGTGATTTTCATTTTCGTCTGATGTACTGTGCGAGGCCTTCAGCCGTCTATTAATTTAGTTTGTTTTAATTTTAAGATAAACCTTTTAGCTGACTTAAATTAAAGTTTGAAGATAGATTTTCTTAAAAACTAAAATTTTGAAAGTTTGTTGTATCTGAAATTCTTGTTATCCAGGCCGTAAGTCCTGAGTTGTTCAATGTCCAGTGTGTGGCTTTCAGCCTAGCTTTTACGTGAAATATTTTTAAGATAAGGCCTTCAACCGTCTTAAATTAAAATTTTGAAAACTGATTTATTTAAAAGTAATTTTTTAAAAAAATTTACCCTACCTCAAATTCCCTAAGTCCTAAGTTCAGCCGAGTATTTAGGTGAAATATTTTCTTTTTAAGTAAGGCCTTCAGCCGCGTGTATTCTTTAAAGCAATTTTTATAACTTATGTTCTGGCCCTCAGCCGTTCCTGTTTTTGGTGTGGTTTTGAGCCTTCAGCCCAGGAGGTAACGCAAGTTTTCGTAACTAGGCCTTCAGCCGTATTGTTTTAATTTGATCCTTTAAGGCAATGTGGAGTTAAGTGGTTCACAGAAAAATAAAAGTTTGTGTGTTTTGTGCAACTAACAGTGACTGATTACGGCCCCCTCCACAACCATTACCTGATTCGTTCTGTCCAGCGACACCAGATTTCAGCACTCTCGTTTCAAAAGAGAACGCGCAAATGACGACAGGCAAAAGCTAGCACTAATTCGTTCGTCTGTAAAAAGATAGATGCGCGAGGCATACAACAACTACAACCGCCACACCTTAGCAAATATGTCTTGCGAAGAACACGAGAAAATGTTGGTCCTATATAAAATCCCTAAGCGGGTCTAAGGCTTCCATCCACTCACTGACGACAGCAAAACAAAAGCCGAAGCTTTAAATTCCACTTTCAAGAATTCGTTCACGAAGGAAAGTTGTACAAATATACCATCGTTTGACCATCGCACAGATTCCCGTATGGAGGGTATAGTACTACGTATTCCTGGCTTAGAGAAACTAGAAGAATGTGAAGAAATCGGCAAAGAATTGCATTCATTTAGATCCAGTATGGTGAACAGAAGAGTTAAGGGGTAATGTTTAAAAGGACGGTAAATCGTGCTCTGGACAAGTATGTTCCCCGTAGTCGTCCTTCGTTGATATTTTCCGTTGGAAAATTCAAAACAGCTTACGGTGAAATTAAAAGCAAGGGTGGTAAAATTAAGGGTGCACTTTGAATTCCACTGTTAAATGCAGAGGAGAGAGCGGATTGGTGGAAAGAGCACACTGAAGGCCTCAATGTAGGGGAAGATTTGTCTGATGTGACAGAAGAAGAAACAGAAATCAATTCAGGAGAGATAGTGGATCCATATTAGAATCAGAATTTAAAAGAGTCTTGGAAGACTCAAAATCAAGTGAGGCATAAGGGAAAGATAACATTCCATCAGAAATTCTAAAATCGTTGGGGGAAGCGGCAACAAAACGACTGTTCACGTTAGAACGTATGAGTCTCGTGACATAACATCTGACCTTTTAAAATTTATCATCCGCACAATTCCGAACACTGCAAAAACTGGCAAGTGCTAGAATTATCGCACAATCAGCATAACAGATCATGCATCCAAGCTGCTGACAGGAATAACATACAGAAGAGGGGAAAAGAGAATTGAGAATATGTTAGACGACGATTTGTTTGGCTTTATTAAAGGTAAAGGCACCAGAGAGGCAATTCTGAAGCTGAGGTTGATCATGGAAGCTAGATTAAAGAAACATCAAGACACATTCAAAGGATTCGTCGACCTGGAAAAAGTGTTTTGACAATGTCAAATGGTGTAAGAGGTTCGAAATTCTGCGAAAATTAGGGATAAGATGTAGGGGGAGACAGGTAATATACAATATGTACAAGAGCCAAGAGAGAATATTGACAGTGGACGAGCAAGAACTAAGTGCTCCGATTAAAAGGGTGTAAGAGAGGGACATAGTCTTTCGCCCTTACTGTTCAATCTGTACGTCGAAGAAGCAATGATTAAAATAAAAAAAGGTTCGCGAATGGAATTAAAATTACAGGTGAAACAATAACAATTTTACTATTCGCTGATGACATTGCTATCTTCAGTGAAAGTGAAGAAGAATTACATGATTTCCTGAATGGAATGAACAGTCTAATGAGCACAGAATATGGAAGTAGAGTAAATCGAAGGAAGACGAAAGTAAAGAGAGGCTACAGCAATGAGATAAGCGAGAAACTTAACATCTCGGTTGATGATCACGAAGTTGATGAAGTTACTTAATTCTACTAACTAGGCAGCAAAATAACCAATGACGGACGGAGCAAGAAGAACGTCAAAAGCAGACTTGCAATGGCAGAAACAGCATCCCCAGCCAAGAGAATTCTACTATTATCAAACATAGGCCTTTAATTGAGGAAAAAAATTCTGAGAATTTAGGTTTGGAGCACACCATTGTATAGCAGTGAAACATGGACTGTGGGAAAACCGGACCAGAAGAGAATCGGAGCATTAGAGATGTGGAGCAGCAGACGAATGTTGAATATTAGATATACTGGTAAGATAAGGAATGAGGAGGTTCTGCGCAGAATCGGTGAGGAAAGGAAATGTGGAAAGCGATGACAAGGAGAAGGGATACGATGATAGTACATCTGTTAAGACACCAGGGAATGGGTTCCATGGTACTACAGGGAGCTTTAGAGGGCAAAAGCTGTACAGAAAGACAGAGATTAGAATACATCCCACAGATAATTGAGGACGTAGGTTGCAAGTCCTACTCTGAGATGAAGAGGTTGACACAGGAGAGGAATTCGTGTCGATCAGCATGAAACATATCAGAAGACTGATGACAGAAAAAAATGGAGATCAAGAAATGGACACCGAATCTTTCAAACTTTGAAACTTATATCCATTTAGAGCAGTTCGACTGTAACACTAAAATTTTAGAATGCAAAAATTGAATGGATGTAGTGTTATGTAGAAAATGGGAGCGTGCTCAAATATAGCAAACAGTTTAATTCCATTCCATGCAGGATTAAATTTTATTTTGGCTCATAAAATTATGAACTTCCGTTACCTACGTGAACGAAAACTCTATTTTTATGGTTTTTCTTCGAGCTGTAGTACTATGTACCTTAGCACTATCACCATTATCTATGCAGGGATATTCAAAAAGAATGAACAGATTTAAAAAATTCTTGCTCCCAAACTACAAAAAATATAAAACACAAAATATTAAAATGTGTGTGAATTACTGAGGGACCAAACTGCTGGCTCATTGGCCCCTAGACTTGCACGCACTTAAACTAACTTAATCTAACTTATGCTAAGAACAACTGACACACCCATGCTCGAGTGAGGACTCGAACCTCCGGGGGAGGGGCCAATATAAACACAATTCCAACGTTTCTGGAAAAATAAAATTTCGACTATTTATGCATTCAATGTGTGCACCACGAGAATTTCTTTAAGCACGTCTGATGTTACCTGAATGACACCATTCCACGACGTATGTTTGGAGGAGAAGGAGCAGAAGATGAACTCCATCGCTGGTAGCCTTCCAGGTCTCCAGACCTCACACCTTGTGACCTTTGTCTGTGGGTCTTTACGTATAAAAGACCGCGTTTATATCCCCCCTATGGGAGACACTCTTGGAAGTTTGCGACATCGCATTGTTGAAGCCGTGAATTCGATAGAAAGAATCCATCCTCTTTGTGTGTGGCAAGAAATGGCCACCGTTTTGATATTTGTCGTCACACGTGGTGCTCACATCGAATTTATAAAAATTTTACCTTTTCTCTTTTCATGAACGTTGCCATAGCGTTTCTATATTTTGTATTTTGGAAGCAATAAATGTTTGAAATCTGTTCCCCCTTTTTTGAATAGCTCTGCATCAAATGCACTAGTTGCATAAGCGCTTAACATCGTTAGATGGTTGTTCAAGGGCGAGACAGGGTTACCTGGGTAAGTAGGAAATTCCCAAAATCACGTTGCCGTGACCTGATGACCCGTTTGAAAGACTAAATTTCTTTTCATGTTTCCTGTCCATTTAATCTTCGAAAAGATTTCCTCTTTTCACGTGTACCCTAATATGGTTGTGAAGAAGATTTGTATTGCCAAGGTATACCAATTCTCCGTTTTGTATGTCATCTAAAACATGAAAATGTGCCGCTCTCTTAATACTTTATATGCTTACTTCATTCTAACCGCAATCAGTTCATTACAACCGCACCTCCGATCCCGGTCATCTTCACCAGCGGTCAATTCCCTCGTTGAACATTAACCGAGGTTCGCGCAGTCCAATACCATATTGATTGGTATTAAGTGTCAACTTAATCGTAGGTAACATTTATTTGACGTAGTAGTAATAGCTCCTGATGGGTAGACACGGCAACAACTTAAACTTGACTAAAATCACCTTGCCGGAAGCAGTGGCTGAGTGGTTCTAGGCACTTCAGTCCGAAACCGCGCGACTGCTACGGTCGCAGGTTCGAATCCTGCCTCGGTCATGGATGTGTGTGATGTCCTTAGGTTAGTCAGCTTTAAGTAGGTCTAGGGGACTGATGACCTCAGATGTTATGTCCCATAGTGCTCAGAGCCATTTGAACCATTTTTTTAAAATCACCTTGGGCTTTTATCCACAAGTGTTTGTGCATCCGGATGCTTTCTGCCAAATAGTGCTCGGTAATTGCAAAGACGTGCATAAGTGTTGTGTAGTGTTTGGGCTCGTCATCGTACGGGCGTAGTACCAGCAGTGGCGACACTGGTTTCGGTTCGTCGCCACATAATCCTCCGATCGCGCCTGCCGCTCTCGCTTTAAGCTCACAAAGCTGCACGCCGAATTCAGCTAGAAACGCCTGTCATTATGAGCGGTGTTATTACATATCTGAATCTATACAGCTTCTCTTATTACGCTATTTCACAAACGGCAGCCTCCATGACGATATACGTATCCTCAAATGCAGTTTTATGTCCATTTTGTAAAGCACGTACGGCTATCGTCGATTTCGCTGAATGGTATAGCAGCTGAGGGGTCTCGCTTTCAATCCACCGTTGTTCTATCGAGCATGCTGATTGTCTGTGTGTGTGTGTGTGTGTGTGTGTGTGTGTGTGTGTGTGTGTGTGTGTCCAACATAATACCGGACGCATTCACGATGTATTTCACAGAGGTCCACAATATTTTTCATAGACTTCGTGTGTTGACATTCTTTATCTGGCAGCCTGAAGACTGAATTGGTGTTACGTATCTTCACTGAAACAAGCGCAGAAATTTTCCCTTCTCCTTGGTGGTGTTTTGAAGATACCTGCCAAAATATCTTCCGACATCTTTTGACTGTTGTAGCTGTTCTATGAGCAATTATTATAGCCATGAGATGAGCTGTAAACGGGAAACCCATTGACGTGACTGGCATTGCCAAAGAGCAGAGTGTCATGGTTCGAGTCTAGGAAACAATGAAGCTGGTTACTGCCGTTTTTCATTCGGAGAATGAGGCAGTCAGAAACATTTGCGCCGTGTATGTGGATAACGCCATTGGAGAGAGCACGTCAACAAAATGGTTTTTTCGCTTTACGGAGAATCGTTTTGACGTTAATGGCTCTTCACATTCAGGAAGACTTTAGGGATTGTTGAAGATCGTTTAAACACATTAATCCACAATTATCCATGTTAGTGTATTTGAGAAGTGGCAGATGTGATGAAATGGGACTATTCCACCATCGAGCGCCTTTTGAATGCAATGCGAAGGTTAAAAGTCGTGTGTATTTGTACCGCATGTTCGAAGCCAAAATCTCAAAAATTAGCAAGTGACCATAGTGTAAGTGCGTCTCCACTTCCTCGTCTTCAAATGGCTCGTGAACAACATCCGTCATTCATATCCAGTATTATTACTGGTTACGAGAAATGGTGCTGTGTGCCAATATGAAAAGAAAGGAAAGGTTAGGCCCAACCAAAGCAGCAACTCCCCATCCAATAAATCACCGCACTTCCACAACAGACAATCCAATAAATCAGCGCACTTCCACAACAGACAATGTTATGCATCTGATGGAACAGCGACGATGTGGCGTACTACGAATTGCTTCCCAGTGATGTAACCACCACTGCTAACGTTTATTGTCAACAACTGAGAAATCTTGCAGACGCAGCCCAAGAACGAAGACCAAGAAGACTGCGTGAGGCGATGCTCCTTTCCTACAATGCCCGCCCGTCTTCTGCTAGACTGCCAAAAGATTCTATACAGGGGTTTGGGTGAGAAGTCAACCCGCAACCTCCTTATTCACCTGATCTGACCCCTCAGAATTTCACCTATCCAACTCTCTAGCGGACAACCATCAAGAAACTTCCTTTCCGGATGAAAAGGGTCTCGGCACATGGCGCGAAGAGTTCTTTCGCCTCAAAACCACGAGGTTTCTGCTGTCACGGAGTCGAAGCGTTGGCTGTTCTAAATAGTGAAGAACAATATAAAGGAAGGTCCATTGATCATGATCGGGCTAAATATCTCACGAAATAAGCGCCAATCGAAAAAACTACAAAGAACGGAATTTGTCTAGCTTGAAGGGGAAACCAGACGGCGCTACGGTTGGCCCGCTAGATGACGCTGCCATAAGTCAAACGTATATCAACTGCGTTTTTTTTAAAAATAAGAACCCCATTTTTTAATACATGTGGGACCACATTTTTCCCTTTGTGATAGATGGCGCTGTGATAGTGACAAACATATGGCTCACAATTTTGGACGAACAGTTGGTAACAGGTAGTTTTTTAAAATTAGAATACAGAACGTAGGTACCTTTGATCATTTTATTTCGGTTGTTCCAATGTGATACATGTACCTTTGTGAACTTATCATTTCTGAGAACGCATGCTGTTACAGCGTGATTACCTGTAAATATCATATAAATGTGATAAATGCTCAAAATGATGTCCGTCAACCACTATGAAATTGGCAATACGTGTAACGATATTCCTCTCAACAGCGCGTAGTTCTCCTTCCGTAATGTTCGCACATGCATTGACAATGCACTGAGGCATGTTGTCAGGCGTTGTCGGTGGATCACGATAGAAAATATTTCCCCACAGAAAGAAATCAGGGGACTTCAGATCCGGTAAACGTGCGGGCCATGGTATGGTGCTTCAACGACCAATCCACCTGTCATGAAATATGCTATTCAATACCGCTTCAACTGCACTCGAGCTATGTGCTGGACATCCATCAAGTTGGAAGTACATCGCCATTCTGTCATGCAGTGAAACATCTTGTATTAACATCGGTAGTATATTACATAGGAAACCAGCATACATTGCACCATTTAGATTGTCATCTATAAAATGGGGGCCAATTATCCTTCCTCCCATAATGCCGCACCATACATTAACCCGCCAAGGTCGCTGATGTTCCACTTGTCGCAGCCATCGTGCATTTTCCGTTGCCCACTTGTGCATATTATGCCGGTTTACGTTACCGCTGCTGGTGAGTGACGCTTCGCCGCTAAATGGAATGCAAAAAATCTGTCATCGTCCCGTAATTTCTCTTGTGTCCAGTGGCAGAACTGTACACGACGTTCAGTGTCGTCGCCCCGCAGCTCCTGGTGCATAGAAATATGGTACGGTTGCAGTAGATGTTGATGTAACATTCTCAACACCGACGTTTTTGAGATTCCCGATTCTCGCGCAATTTGTCTGCTACTCATGTGCGGATTAGCTGCGACAGCAGCCAAAATACCTACTTCGGCATCATAATTTGTTGCAGGTCGTGGATGACGTTCCACATGTGCCTGAACACTTCCTGTTTCCTTAAATAACGTAACTATCCGGCGAACGGTCCGGACACTTGGATGATGTCGTCCAGGATACCGAGCAGCATACAGAGCACACGCCCGTTGGGTACTTTGATCACAATAGCCATACATCAACACGATATCGACCTTTTCCGCAATTGGTAAACGGATCATTTTAACATGGGTAATGTATCACGAAGCAAATACCGTCCGCACTGGCGGAATGTTACGTGATACCACGTACTTATACATTTGGAACTATTACAGCGCTATCTATCACAGAGCGAAAAATGTGGTCCAACTAAAACATTCATATTTATTCACGTACTAGACGACTATGTAATAAAAATGGGGGTTTCTATTTTAAAAAAATGCAGTTGATATCCGTTTGACCTATGGCAGCGCCATCTAGCGGGCCAACCATAGCGCCATCTGGTTTCCCCCTTCAAGCTAGACGAGTTTCGTTCTTTGTAGTTTTTTCGTTTGATGCTTATTTCGTGAGATATTTGGCCTGTTCACTATCAATGGACCACCCTGTATAACTGATGATTAGTTTCTTTGTAATGTTTATTTGTTGTGTTTATTAAACTTGTTCAAAAACGCTACGAACTTATGCACAATTCCCATATTTTAGAGACAACCGTTCAGCACACAATGATGGGCATAGGGCATCGCTACGTGTTCCCATTTTGCCAAGTAGCATCGTCAGTTATGTTTCTAGCGGTCGCAGGATGGGCGATATAGGCCGTACATTAAGGACGCTTCTTGTTACACTAGGTCGACAGTCGTGTTAGGCTAGGCCACCATAGAGACCAAAGGCAACCCTAAATGCAGAGCACTATGGACGTAGGTCTGCGGAGGACACTACTGTGGAATGGGAGCATACTCACCTGGGCATTCATGGGATTTGTGGTAGTTAATTAAGGCAGCATGGCAGCTGTGTTCCAAGTGAATATTATGTCTCCCCCGACGGTCATTTATCTTCCAGCAGAATAACTGTTTGTGTCACAACGCCAGCATCATGCTAGAGTACTTTGAAAAGATTAATAGTAAATTCAGATTCATTTCTTGGCCAACAAATTCGACTGACATGAAGCAAATGGAACACGTCAACGGCACTATTAGGCACCAAATACACTCCCGAAAACCAGCGGCCCGCAGCATCATCATGTATACTGTGTCTCGACGGTAGTTCTTAGTGGTTCCTCCGTGTCTTTCGTATAGTTTAATCAAAATTAATGACCGAGGCATCATTTCCCAGGTCTTGTTCACCACTAACGACTAAAACTACGCAAATAGTTTAAAGATAACGTTGGGTACATTTCTTGACAATCTTTTTAAGTAACATTATGGTAGCTGCTGCAGTTGTTTAGGTTTACGCAAGTGTAGTCCATCACGTGGTATCGGCCACACACGTCGACGTAGGGAATTTAAGAGGAGCCATTTATTCACAGTAAACAATTTAGAAGGCGCCATCTATTGAGGGCTTCAATTTATTGTTATGCACTATAAAGCAGTATGAGTTTATTACTTTCTTTAATCACATGTTGTGTACTGTGCGAATAACGCACTTTCAGAATATTTTCAGTGACAACACACGCCAGCTGAACACTGCAACCACACACTGCTAGAATTGGAGGACGTTTTAAAATAGCGTGTCAAATCTTGCCAACAATTTAACCTTCTGATTCCTGTTTTGGTCGTCGCGCAAACACAACAGAAGCCTACAACATAGAAGAAGAACGTAGCAACGGCAAGACAGCTTACGAAAAGATAAAGGAAGAAGAGAATGCAGTAACTGACGAATCTTACATTCAGTAAGAAATAAGATTACCAATTGTTACTTCACTGAGGCTTCAGTAAAACAATTGTCTACAAAACTTTTTTGTCACACTGTATGAAATCAAAACAAGGGTTAAACAAGGGTTTTTCAACAGTAACATGGACTGGCATTGCTGCCAGTGTCACATTCTATTTCCAAACTTCCCGTATCCGTCATGAAGACATCAATCTCATCGCCTCCCACTGCCACCAATGCTGCTAAAATTCTTCCTGACTCTCATTTCATCGGTTGGGACGAGAATTCAGTGGTTCGCAAACACGCGCTAAACGTTGTCGACAGACTTTTAAGGGACATCATGAATAATAACATCCCAAACAGAGGCAAAATAATTCTGTTTGCTGGGGATTTCTCTCAAGTATTACCCGTCACTTGATATTTCAATAAAAGAGCCGGCAGGTAAACGATCACTCGTATGGTCTCATGCTATAATTTATAAGCTGAGTCAAAACATGAGAGAAAATGGTGATCCAGTTTCACTCAATTGGGTAGCAGTAATTTAGAAACGCAAACAGATTGCATGAATGAAGCGTTTAAAATCACTAAACGTTGTTATTATATATGAATGCGTTGTCTCTGTTCTTTCGGGTACATCCGATAGAACAGACACCCCGCAGAATCCGAAGCTGTGGTAAATGTTATGTAAACTGAAGGTGGAGGAGGGAGAAGGGAACGGAAAGGAACGTCACTATAGATATCAGCTGCATCACTACATAGTGCGGTATCAGCGGCGACGAGTGAAAATGTGTGCCGTATCTGGATTTGAACCTGGTATCTCCTGGTTACTAGGCAGCTTCATTAATCACTGCGCCACCCATACACAGTGTTCGTCGCAATTGCGCAGACTGTGTCGACACGCCGCTCAGCCGACCCACATTCCCACCCAAAGCCATCTATCCGTAGTCCCTGTCTAAATCTTCCACGCTCGCTAATCTGAGATTCCCGCAGAAGGTCTGACGCAATAGTGCACCTGCTCTGAATGTGGTGGATTCGTTGCCCATCTAGACGAATCAATTACAATACTGTGTGGTGTCTGTCCTTTCGGACGTAACTGCCTAGTAAGCAGGAGATCCCGGTTTCGAATCCTGGTCCAACACTCTTTTCAGTCGTAGCCGCTGATGTTGTGGCAGCTGATGTCAGTAGCCCCTTCCCTTTCCCTTTTCACCCGCCCTCCACCATCATCTTATATGATTTTGCAATTATGATAGTTTTACAGCCATCATATCCAATGCCACAGACATCAATCGACAAAATGTTTCACCGTTCCTTTCAGCGTCGATTCTACGTCCAAAAAATCATTACTTTATAGCAATTCATAATACAATTTCTTAGGCAACGGTTTACCTCAGTTCTATGAATATACCATTTCCTATTTGTTATGCAACGGTTTGCTCAGTTTTGATTCTGTCCAACAAGAAGCAATAAACATAGTTCATTTGTACTCTGTAGGGTTCATGAGCTCTTGAAATCCGTCCACTTTACAACTTCATCAACTGGTTGTAAATGCTAATATTTTATTAACAGTAAATCTTAACACTGTTGTTGTTGTTGTGGGCTTCAGTCCTGAGACTGGTTTGATGCAGCTCTCCACGCTACTCTATCCCGTGCAAGCTTCTTCATCTCCCAGTACCTATTGCAGCCTACATCCTTCTGAATCTGCTTAGTGTATTCATCTCTTGGTCTCTTTCTACGATTTTTACCCTCCACGCTGCCATCCAATGCTAAATTGGTGACCCCTTGCCGGCCGAAGTGGCCGTGCGGTTAAAGGCGCTGCAGTCTGGAACCGCAAGACCGCTACGGTCGCAGGTTCGAATCCTGCCTCGGGCATGGTTGTTTGTGATGTCCTTAGATTAGTTAGGTTTAACTGGTTCTAAGTTCTAGGGGACTAATGACCTCAGCAGTTGAGTCCCATAGTGCTCAGAGCCATTTGAACCATTTTTGATCCCTTGATGCCTCAGAACATGTCCTACCAACCGATCCCTTCTTCTAGTCAAGTTGTGCCACAAACTCCTCTTCTCCCCAATCCTATTCAGTACCTCCTCATTAGTTATGTGATCTACCCATCTAATCTTCAGCATTCTTCTGTAGCACCACATTTCGAAAGCTTCTATTCTCATCTTGTCCAAACTAGTTATCGTCCATGTTTCACTTCCATACATGGCTACACTCCGTACATATACTTTCATAAACGACTTCCTGACACTTAAGTCTATACTCGATGTTAACAAATTTCTCTTCTTAAGAAACGCTTTCCTTGTCATTGCCAGTCTACATTTTATATCCTCTCTACTTCGATCATCATCAGTTATTTTGCTCCCCAAATAGCAAAACTCCTTTACTACTTTAAGTGTCTCATTTTCTAACCTAATTCCCTCAGCATCACCCGACTTCATTCGACTAAATTCCATTATCCTCGTTGTTTTTGTTGATGTTCATCTTATATCCTCCATTCAAGACACTGTCTATTCCGTTCAACTGCTCTTCCAAGTTCATTGCTGTCTCTGACAGAATTACAATGTCATCGGCGAACCACAGAGTTTTCATTTCTTCTCCATGAATTTTAATACCTACTCCGAATTTTTCTTTTGTTTCCTTTACTGCTTACTCAATATACAGATTGAATAAAATCGGGGAGAGGCTACCACCCTGTCTCACTCCCTTCCCAACCACTGCTTCCCTTTCATGCCCCCCGACTCTTATAACTGCCATCTGGTTTCTGTACAAATTGTATATAGCCTTTCGCTCCCTGTATTTTACCCCTGCCACCTTCAGAATGTGAAAGAGAGTATTCCCGTCAACATTGTCAAAAGCTAAGTCTACAAATGCTAGAAATGTAGGTTTGCTTTTTCTTAATCTAGCTTCTAAAATAAGTCGTAGGGTGAGTATTGCCTCACGTGTTCCCATTATTCTACGGAATCCAAACTGATGTTCCCCAAGGTCAGCTTCTCCCATTTTTTCCATTCGTCTGTAAAGAATTCGAGTTAGTATTTTTCAGCCGTGACTTATTAAACTGATAGTTCGGTATTTTTCACATCTGTCAACGCCTGCTTTCTTTCGGATTGGAATTATTATATTCTTCTCGAAGTCTGAGGGTATTTCGCCTGTCTCATACATTTTGCTCACCAGATGGTAGAGTTTTGTCAGGACTGGCTCTCCCGAGGCTGTCAGTAGTTCTGATGAAATTTTGTCTACTCCAGGGGCCTTGTTTCGAGTTAGGTCTTTCAGTGCTCTATCAAACTCATCACGCAGTATCATATCTCCCATTTCATCTTCATCTACATCCTCTTCCATTTCTATAACATTGCTCTCAAGTACATCGCCCTTGTATAGACCCTCTATATACTCCTTCCGCCTTTCTGCTTTCCCTTCTTTGCTTAGAACTGGGTTCCCATCTGAGCTCTTGATATTCATACAAGTCGTTCTCTTTTCTCCAGAGCTCTCTCTAATTTTCCTGTAGGCAGTATCTATCTTACCCCTAGTTAGATAAGCCTCTACATCGTTACATTTGTCCTCTAGACATGCCTGCTTAGCCATTTTGCACTTCCTATCGATCTCATTTTTGAGACGTTTGTATTCCTTTTTGCCTGCTTCATTTACTGCATTTTTATATTTTCTCCTTTCGTCAATTCAATTTAATATTTCTTCTGTCACCCAAGGATTTCTACTAGCCCTCGTCTCTTTACCTACTTGATCCTCTGCTGCTTTCACTACTTCATCCCTCAAAGGTACCCAATCTTCTTCTACTGTATTTATTTCCCCCATTCCTGTCAAATTGCTCCCTTATGCTCTCCCTGAATCTCTGTACAACCTCTGGTTCTTTCAGTCCAGGTTCCATCTCCTTAAATTCCCACCTTTTTGCAGTTTCTTCAGTTTTAATCTACAGGTCATAACCAATAGATTGTGGTCAGAGTCCACATCTGCCCCTGGAAATGTCTTACAATTTACAACCTGGTTCCTAAATCTCTGTCTAACCATTATGTAATCTATCTGATACCTTTTAGTATCTCCAGGCTTCTTCCATGTATACAACATTCTTTTATGATTCTTGAACCAAGTGTTAGCTATGATTAAGTTGTGCTCTCTGCAAAATTCCACCAGGCGGCTTCCTCTTTCATTCGTTACCCCCAATCCATATTCACCTACTACGTTTCTTTCTCTCCTTTTTCCTACTACTGAATTCCAGTCACCCATGACTCCCAAATTTTCGTCTCCCTTCACTATAATTTCCTTTATTTCGTCATACATTTCTTCAATCTCTTCGTCATCTGGAGAGCTAGTTGGCATTTAGACATGTACTAGTGTCGTAGGCGTGGGCTTCGTGTCTATCTTGGCCACAACAATGTGTTCGATGTGGTGTTTGTAGTAGCTTACCCGCATTCCTATTGTTTTATTCATTATTAAACCTACCTCTACGTTACCCCTATCTGATTTTGTATTTATAACCCTGTATTCACCTGACTAAAAGTCTTGTTCCTCCTGCCACCAAACTTCACTTATTCCTACTATATTCAACTTTAACCTATCCATTTCCCTTTTTAGATTATCTAACCTACCTGCCCGATTAAGGGATCTGACATTCGACGCTTCGATCCGTAGAACACCAGTTTTCTTTCTCCTGATAACGACGTCCTCCTGAGTAGTCTCCGCCCGCAGATCCGAATGGGGGACTATTTTACCTCCGGAATATTTTACCCAAGAGGACGCCATCATCTTTTGTCCATTCAGTAAAGCTGCATGCCCTCGGGAAAAATTACGGCCGTAGTTTCCCCTTGCTTTCAGCCGTTCGCAGTACCAGCACAGCAAGGCCGTTTTGGTTAGGGTTACAAGACCAGATCAGTCAGTCATCAAGACTGTAGCCCCTGCAACTACTGAAAAGGCTGCTGCCCCTCTTCAGGAACCATACGTTTGTCTGGCCTCTCAACAAATACCCCTCCGTTGTGGTTGCACCTACGGTACGGCTATCTGTATCGCTGCGGCACGCAAGCCTCCACACCAACAGCAAGGTGTATGGTTCATGGGGGGGGGGGGATCTTTAACCATAGATTAATTAATGGTGCAAGATTAGTGGTAAATAACTTGGGCGTGTGCATCATCACTGCTGAATTTATTGATTTCGATCACCTTTTTCCCTCATATTTTGACTGAACTTATGAATTTTAACATGAGACCATAAGGGTGATCGTTTACCTGGGGATTTGACAATGGCTCTTCTTTTGGCATATAAAGTACTACTTGAGAGAATTCCCCAGGAAACAGAATAATATTGCGTCTTTTTGGGATGTTATTGTTCATGATGTCCCTTAAACGTTGATCGTGTGTTTAACACAAACGTAAATATCACTGAATGTGCGAACTCTTAAAAGCCATGTATAACTGCCCATGCGAAGGAAAAGGTTCCGATAAATACAATGCTGGCCTTTGTAGCGTCTCACCATGTACTATATTAGTGCTTATAGCGAACGATACTTCTACTGGGAATTATTTTCTTATCATAGAACTGGCACAGTTGGATCACACATACAGCCAAAATGTAAGTGATGATCCCATTAGAACTCTTAATATCGTTTTCAAAGTAATTTTGTAACATAAGGTTTTAAAAAAAGTTATCCGACAAAGACAGTATTGCTTTTTATATATTTTACAGTTAAGTGAATTGTAAATCATGATATCGATTTTTTGCAATGAGAATAATATTTGCCATTACTATTCAAAATATAACATCCTTTATTAATAAATACCTGCATTTACTCATTACTCGATTTCTATTTTACCTGCTGGCGGCTCATCAGGATAGAGTGCAAATTATTCACATTGGTCTAGTAGTATACAAGGAATGCGTGGCCTGTACGAGGACATCTGATGACACATGCTACGGGAAATCTTGTAAGGATTTTAGTATCAGTGCCACCCAGGACCGAAAAGACATTGCCTTCCAAAGATGGTTATGATGTTTTGGCGGATCAGTGTACAACTCAGTTGGATACTTCGCTGAACTAACACTTGTGGGTGAGGGGTGTAGCTCGCAGCCCCAGAGTGCCAGAATCTTTCGTAACAGCACCCACTCAGTCGCATATTCAAAGATTCAGTTTGTATTCACACAAAATCTGTGGCAACACAGTTCTGCAACGTTTTCCTGTTGCTAGGGCAACAGCTACGCAGCTGAACTTTGATGTGGTAACTCGTGCGACTATGATGTAATAGGTATAACAAGCCAATGCGCTTTCATAATTTGTGATCTGTGTCGATAAACTCAACCAAACATCCTCTTCAGTTGTGTAACACCACTTCGGTATAACAAGGTCACTGCGGCGAACGGATTCCGACGATCGAAAGTTTCATAACACAATGCGTCCGCGTTTAGAACCGGGAACCGAAATGTGTCTATGCTAGGTGTCCATCACCTGGTGGAAGAGCCAAGTGTAAAGTAACATACAGCTGTCCCGCCTTTATCTATAGTTGTAAGCACCAAACACCTAAAATTAACATGTTTCACAAAAACTGCCCAATGGGTTCGTAATTGCATATTGAAATTTTGTGATATAGACTACTGTGACTTCCATATACCAAATGATATTCGATTTTATCATGTCTCCTCAATACTGTCCAATGTAGAAAGACAGAAAGTAAAGTGTGTTCCTGACACATTCTCATGTCACGTTGCAGTGACACGAAGTACAATAACAGCTACTGGTGAGTGCATCGACATGTAACAAGTATGTAAAAGACAGGAATTGTAATTCAAAAATCGTTGTGTTGATAATGCCCATTCCAAACGTTCCCAATGCTAGACTTCTACATGAAATGGCGAGAATTAATCATCAGTTACAGATGACTACTTTGGTTTATACTGACTGCTAACAGAGTAACATAGCGTCAGACAAGCATTCTGGTAACGTAGGTATGGAAATTGCGCTAATAATGTCAGATAGCAGTAGAGAAAAATTATACGCATTTTCTGAGCGCGTCCTCTCTACATCTTCTCTTCTCTATGTTTTAATGGATATAATAATGTGTATTTGTGTTATGTTGTCAATTACATATTTCATTTCAGAGGAAATGTTATGAAATTTGTTGGTCAGGGCCACAGAAAGAAACAATGAATCCTACGTAAGTTCACTTCAGTTCTTCCATCGTCACTCTCTGCTACTCTCTTTCAGCACAAAAATACGCTAATACGTTCGCATTCCGAAGACGGAATTTGGATTGACGCAGATGTTTCTCCACTTTTCTCTGCTCTGACAGGAGCATTTCTCCGCTGGTTCCCTTCCTTTCCCTGCAACAGCTGGGTGAACTGCTTCTATAAAGCGAATTCTATAGGCCAGTAAAGTTTTGACAGTTTATTATATACTTCAACATATTTGCATTCTTTGAGACATATAAACAACAAGTTTAACACAAAATCGGTTGTGTTACATTTCTTTCTGGGTAGTTGCCTGATCAGTCGCAATTCATCGAAATCGACGAACTTATGATTTGTGTCGTAAAAAAGTAAGCAGTTTTATTAGAAAAATTCTACTGATTTAGGAGTCTTTCCAGGTTTTACATAATTTTTGGCAGCCGTTATAAGACCCTTTTTAGAGCATTTTATGTCACTATCGTACCACTTTGCTCACATTTGTATAGGCACGATATGACCATTATGTAGAGATAGCGCTTCATAAAAAATTATCAATGGAAAAGTGCTGACATAGTAGGTTTGCCTCAGCAGCCTTGCAATGACCCTATACTGATGCCATGTATTCACTTCATCAGTGAAAATGACAGTTATTGCAGAGACCAGATATTGCGTAATATTACGTAATATTTCACGTGTGTATATACTGCAACCTTGAACCAAAGTACCTCGGAAACGGGTTATGATATCGTGAAAAGATTGGAAGTTCTTCGAGAATATCATCTTAAGGCATATTGTAAAACTTTCGACGATTTCCTATCAACAGAAAAAATAGAAAAATTAGTGATATTATATACGACCAGAATTTGGCCGGCGTCTGTATCTGATCTTTTGCTAAGGTGTGACGGTGGTAGCTGTACGCTTCGCACAAAGATCTTTTCACAGCCATACGAATCTCTACTGTCCTTTGCTTGTCGTCATTTGTGCATTATTCTTTGAATCGAGAGTGCAGCAGCCTCTGCTTTCTCAGCTTCGTTATTACAACATGGTGGGTCTTTTATTCACTTAATAGGCACATAAGTCTCTAGACCACGATTTACAATCCGCTTAAATTTTCCTAGATCCTCTACGTCCATCTAACTGGAACTATGTGATGTCAATTCTCTGTCTGACATGCTAACAACTGCTTAACTCTCTGTCTAGCCGAAACACTCTCCTAGGCTTCTTGACTGATTTATTAACTTTCGTAACCGTAGATGCTTTAATAACATCGTGATCGGTAATCCGCGTTTCTATACTGACATCTTCGGTAAGGTCAGGCCTATTTGGAGCTACAAGATCTAAGATATATCCATCGCGTATGGACTGCCGACATAGCTGCTCAACACAGTTTTCTAAAAACGCGTTCTAAAGTACTCGTATTTCGCATGACTGTGTACACCGCCTGCATTGCATCCATAGACAACGCAGTCTATACTCAGTAGCCTAAAGTCGCTTCCTACTAGTATCGCATCATATGCGTATTTTCGCACTACTGTCCGTAGACTTTCATTGAATGACTCTATGACTGTCACAGAGGAGTCGCGTAGCCGGTAAAAAATCAAACAATTACCTTTGTTTGTCCTACACCTCTTATACGTAACCCGATAACTTCACTGTCGCTCTCAACTTTGACCTCAATTGAGACAATATTTTAGTCAACTGCAATGAACACTCCCCCGTCTATGGCGCCTAATCTGTCTTTCCGATATGCTTTCCACTACTCGCTATATATCTCAGAGGTTTCCACTTCCGATTTCACCCTGCTGTCCGTCTCAAGAACAATTTTAGCGCGAGATCTTTCCCGGAGGGTAGTAAATTCGGGAACTATATTATAAACACTTCGACAGTTCAGCGATAAAATTTTGACAGTCGAAGTGTTTTTATTTTGACGCTGTCTGACTTCCCTTGCAGCCTATCGACTTGCGAGTGTTCATTGTAGTACGTCAGACTACCGTCTAGCCTAAAAAAAAACCTCATGTGCATTCCACAAGTACTCTGCTACTCGAGTATAGCTCCTTGATTTGTGTGGTGCGCCCCTGACCTATCAAGGCGAATCCTACAAATCCCCACACGACAACGCAGTTCTAGAAAGCTCTGCTTGTACCTCACACATGAGGCCAGGAATCTTCAACATCTCCGCCAGCGGCCTGTTTGAACTGAGGATGGCCTAAAAGCCCATGCGACAGACGTCGTTGGTGCCGATGTGATCCACAACTTGCAGACGACGCCACTCTGCGCGCTCCATAGAAGCAGGAAAGGCTGCCTCCACATCTCGGATGAGGCCCTCCAGCAGACACACCGAGTTTCTTCCCTGTCCTGGACGCTGTCTGCCTAACGAGCTCCATAAAGCTCCTAACGTTGGAGCTCCAGATAATTAGTGAACCCATCCCACCGTGTGCCAACTCGGACCCTGCTGAAGGAGCGGCCACCTGTCCACCCTCAGGGTGAATGGGCTTGGCCAGGTGGCCAGTCTCCACACTGGCCATCCGCCTCGAGCCAGGCTACTTGTTACTATTGCATGATACTTGCTTTCCGCACCCTCGGCAGGCATCCTCAATTTTATAAATGGCACCTGTACTATAGAAGACGCCGGCGGCCATTTGCAGCAACAAGCATCAATACTCAAACTAAAGTTTTATTCGGTGGTTTTGATCAAGTTAGAATTAGAATTTTATTATAATGAAGTTTTAATACCACCTTACAGAGTTTATTAAATGAAATATGCCCATGAGTGGGACATAGACAGGTGATTAACTGAAATACGCATACCAAATATTCTGTGAAATGATAAGGGAATATGGTGTGGCTGGGAGAAGTCACTGTAACATATTTATATAATAACACAATCACATTTATTCAATAAACATTACCATCTCAAATATTCTCTCTCACTTATCACGGAATGCTGGCGTGATACAAATAGTGTAATATCTAAGTAAACTTAGTTAAACCTCCGGCTATCATGTGCCGTGAATCGACAATGACTACCGCCTGCACATTTCTATCATCATTTAGCCACACACACACACACTAACATTCACTCTATTCATTTTACCTAACAGATAAAAGAGGAAGGTTCCCATACACCAAGTGGGACAACATTGGGAGAGAGCACATGGTTCCAACTGTAACTTTAATTCGGGCAAGTCCCGTCTTCACGTTTAACTAACTCCGCGAGTTTTACTGGATATTATGAAGGAACAATTAAATCACACGCGTGAATTTACGTAGAAGATCCAGCTCGATCACGAAATGTGATTACGTCGAGCTGAAGCTTCTCACCAAGAAATGCACGGGGTCTGCGGACCACGTGTTACCAATCTCTCCACAATCAGTAGTCAATAAACACATTTAAATAAAATACACTTTGCATATATACTTCACACTCACACTGAAATGCAAATTGAGCAATTCTGAGTATTACTCGGCAATGAGCGCCTATTCACTCCCAAGTGCTGTGAACACAAATTCCCATGAAATTACTTGGCAAAAGAAATCATCTCCCTATCTCTCCTAACCGAGATGATTCTAGGAAATACCAGAGTGGCTTTCCTCAGCAGGGAAGCTGCTTCCAAGTTCAAAGTGAACATGGAATTCTAAATCTTCGCTAACTATCGGAGCGATAGAGCAGAGCGTGCTTACTCACCCAGGTCTTCCCAGCAACAACCCCGATACGGTCTCCCTCGTCCGGGTCCGCACATCGTGGCCGCAAGGACTCAGAGATACCGCACGCGGTTATTTGCCAACCTAACGAGCGCTAATGACGCGTGTGGAGCTTATGCCTCTCTGGTCCAGTGCAGTCGCGCTCTACTAGATTCGAGGTTGGCTAAACTTCCACTATGTCTATAGCACACCCACAGCCGACATCTCACGCATACGTTCGCATTCACACTTTGCAGACAATTACCATATCTAATATTAAAATGATCGTCTATATTTAAATAACCCTATCTTACTAATTATCATCAGGCTCTTCCCTGAGTGTCGGAAGGGCACTCAGGTGTCTTTAGTTGTGGGCTAGAGCCATGTAGCGGCTTACATGGAGCCGTTACACCATCCTCCACTCACCCCGCTGTGAGGGTGGAATCACAGGGTCGCGTAAACTAGGACGTGCCCCGGAAGCAGAGATCTTAGGTAAAACAAGTGGTGTCCGGTATGAGCCGCCAGAGTCTCCGCCACCGCTCACCCCGAGGTAGCAGACTGAAAATGAGTGACGGTAGCCAAAAGCACATACAGCTGTTTGCGAACTGCGGCCAGCTCATCTTGCATCCACACACCGCATGCACACATCTAGCAATACTAATTAAAGAAGTAAACTATAAAAGCAAACAGAATTCTAGATATGCAACTGATGTGCCACCAATGGACGCTGATCTTTAATGAGCTATGCAGCTGGCTCTTCGGTGAGTAGCTATTGCGCTATAACTAAATGAGTTCATGATTACAAAAAAGGCGATATTTCCTCTTTGACGATCAGTGACATTATCGAGTTAATGGAAATCATACTAAAGTACAACTACTTCGAATCTCGGGCCAGGATTTACCCTCAAAATGATGGATTACCTGTGAGATCTCCGTTGGCAAATACTTTCGTCGATCATCTGAAAAAATAAATCCTTAGGTCACCTTAAAATTAAGGCTTGTACAGTGTGCTACAAACTTTGTGTTGAAGGCAACCTCGTCTTATTCTGTGGCTCACAAGAAACGAACCAATTCGCACATGCATTTAGCCTAATGCAAAATAAAATTATTTTTTCAGTCGAGCGTCAGCAGGTAATATTGTCTTGCCTCTTTCCACACAGAGACAAGTATCCGGCATAAGCGTGAATCTTCCGACCTCATTATTCCAGCCGCATCGTGCCATCCTGGACAATATAAAAAGGCTTTTACTAGCTCAGTGATAAACAGACTGCTTAAACTGCCACTGGAAGCTTATGAAGTTCAGAAGTAACCTGACTGCTAGCGAAATATAGCACGAAATAACGGATTTCACAGGCTGGTCATTGATGAACTTTACAATTTGAAGAATCGACGGAGACAAAACAAGGTACTACACACACGAAAAAGAAACAATTCGTTTCGGTTTCTTCCACTGGCCAGATCTCATACAGACTACAAAACACTTTGGAAAAATATATTGCACAAATAGCATATAAATCTCAACTGTCACTTTTATGTCTTTTAACACGTGACATTAACACTACTCAAGTCGTATAGCAAAACACTGACATATACAAAATGTACTGTTCTGGGCGAGCTACATTTCAAAACGCGATAAAGGAACATACGAAATTAAAAAGAAAACAAAGCATAGGTGACAAAGCCACATTCGCTGGTCACCTTATACAAGCTAGTCATAAGGAACACTTTACCTAAAACCACCTCGTAATCCCTCATAATATGAAGAACGGCTACGTTATTGAGATTTATGAAGAGAGACGAATTTATGCTCACGTGTAAAAAGCAAAGCAAACGACGCTTAACAAACAGTGAACATTAAGAAACACCAATTTCTTGGGTATCGGCTTCCAGTTATTGACAACTTCCTTGAAAGATGTTCCACAAGTTCGCGGTTTGAATACCTCGTTCATTTAAGCTGTTTTACAGTTATCGTAATTCCACATACTTGCCTTCAGATTATATTTGAAGAACATGCAGTTGTCATACCAAACATGTCAGAATATAACTCTTTCAAGCTAAGGCATACTAACAGTTATTGGGTTGCACGTTTTTACGATTACGAAATGCTCATTTTTCTCACAACGCACATTTTTTAAAACATGCTTGACGTACTGGTTCTAGCATTTGACCTTGATTCTCTACAGCATAACGTAAGTTGTATGTTATTTTTCCCCTTTACAGTACATATAGAAGTATTATCTCTTATCATATACCGCAAGAAAACAAAAGTATCTTCATGATCATCACATTATCTATTAACCCTTGGCAGTTTCAGGTACACTTGATAATGGCACGGTAGTGTGAACTTAACAAAATTCAAAAAATCAACTGGAGCGGCTTTTCATTCATTCAGTAATTAATTATAAACGTTGCTAAACTATCGAACTTAACGTAAAATAGTGTAACTAGAACACCTTGATGGTCGTCCGAGGTGCCTGTTCGTTAGTCTACGAGTCTTCTCTTCTTCACCTTGCTTCACAGATATCGAATGAAAGACTTATTGCAAAGCTTCGCACACAACCTAATAAACGGCAGTTAACTATGGATCCCTCTGACTATAGAACGTCGCTGGCGACACATGTGTCAGGCCGCGATACCCGAGTAATGGACTGTCACTCCCCCAGGAGAGCGATCGCTCGCCGCGACATTTGACAGTCGACCGCTGGACCGCAGCTAACTGCCCTGGCTACTGTGCCCTAATTGCAGAAGTGAATCTCTGGTTTGGGCAGACCATTTGTACTGATATTCCACTAAATTTACAACTACAGAGACGACGGTGAATATCGCGACATGTTAGGAAAATTCGGAATTTAAAAGACGAGTAGCTATAAAGTAAAAGTGGTTTATTAAGTCAATATAGTAATTTGTATTACTGTCCACGCGATCCTCATAATCGTGTATGCAGTTGTCCTTTCTTCTTACATGTTATCTTGCCCCTCAGCCAAGAATTCTTTAACTCGATTTCAAAACAAGTTTTGTGCTTTTCTCTTTCCCTAGAGCTCGAAGCTAGTTGTTTTGCCTTTATCTCGTCGATTAAACAATGGATTAAACCTATAAAAATAAAAAAAGAGCAACTTCAGAGCTATAAGAAGGAAAAGGAAGGAGTTCATAGCCCACTTTGCAAAATACGACGGGCATTCAATAAGTAACGTATCAATTTTTTTTCGGAAATCATGTTAGTTTTATTCAGGATTCGAGCACACCATATTAATTCACGTCTTTTGACTACAAGACCATATTTTTTTAACGTTTAATGTGACGACCTTATGCCACCTTACCGGGAAGGCTTGTAAGCCTTCATGATACCACTCCACTGGTCGACGTCTGAACCAACGTCTTGGTGAATCAGTAACCTCCCAATCATCCATGTACTGCTTCCCGCGCAGTGCATCCTTCATTCAGCCAAACAGATGGAAGTCGAAAGGTGCGACATCCGGGCTGTAGGGTGGATGAGGAAGAACGGTACAGATGGTATACCAATGAAGTTCCTTTCAGAGTATGCAGACACAATAGCGCCTTTCTTAGGAATCATATACAACGGCTCACATGACCAAAGGTCTGTTCCTTAACACAGGAAAGTAGCACAGGTCACACCAATATTCAAGAAAGGAAATAGGAGTAACCCATTGAATTCCAGAGCAGTAGGATTTTGGAGCATATACTGTACTCGAACCTTATGACTCACCTTGAAGAAAATGACTTATTGATACCTAACCAACACGGATTCAGAAAATATCGTTCTTGTGCAACACAGCTAGCTCTTTATTTCCGTGAAGTAATGAGTGCTGTCGACAAGGGATCTCAGATCGATTCCATATTCCTAGATTTCCAGAAGGCTTTTGATACCGTTACTCATAAGCGTCTATTAATCAAATTTCGTGCTTATGAGGTATCGTCTCAGTTCTGTGACTAGATTCGTGATTTCCTCTCAGACAGGTCACAGTTCATAGTGACAGACGGTAAATCATCGAGTAGAGCAGAAGTGATATCTGGCGTTCCGCAAGGTAGTGTCATAGGCCCTCTGCTGTTCCTGATTTATATAAATCATCTAGAGGATAATCTGAGCAGCCCCCTTAGATTGTTTGCAAGTGCGCTGTAATTTACCGTCTGGTAAAATCATCAGACGATCAACTCCAATTACAAAATGATCTAGAGAGACTTTCTGTATGGTGCGAAAAGTGGCAATCGGCACCAAACAAAGAAAAGTGCAAGGTCATCCACACGGGTACTAAAAGAAACCCGATAAATTTTGGGTATACGATAAATCGCACAAATCTAAGGGCTGTTAATTCGACAAAATACCTAGCTCTTACAATTACGAGCAACTTAAATTGGAAAGACCACATAGATAATTTTGTGGGGAAGGCGAAACAAAGATTGCGCTTTGTTGGAAGAACACTGAGGAGATGCTATAAACCCACTAAAGAGACAGCCTACATTACACTTGTCCGTCCTCTGCTGGAATATTGGTGAGGGGTATGCGATCTTTACCAGTTAGGGGTGACGGAGGACATCGAAAAATGGCAACGAAGGGCAGGTCGTTTCGTGTTATCGTGCAATAGGGCTGAGAGTGTCACTGACATGATACGCGAGTTGAGGTGGCAGTCACTGAAACAAAGGCGGTTTTCTTTACGGTGAGATCTGTTTACTTTCTCTTTCGAATGCGAAAATGTTTTGTTGGCACACACCTACGTATGGAGAAATGATCGTCATAATAAAATAAGACAAATCAGAGCTCGGACTGAAAGACTTACGTGTTCCTTTTTCCCACGCGCCATTCGAGAATGGAATGGTAGAGCAGTAGTATGAAATTGGTTCGATGAACCCTCTGCCAGGCACTTAAGTGCGAATTGCAGAGTAACCGTGTAGATGTAGATGTAATGTTTTGTGAGCTCCTCTCGGGTATGCAGACATGTGTGAAGCCTTGGGTTGTCATGGAGAAGGAGAAAGTCGATATCATTTTTGTGGCGATGAACACGCTGAAATTTCTCCAGTTTCCTGCGCGTAGCACAAAACACTTCAGAGTTGATCGTTGCACCTTGAGGGAGGATATCAAACAGAATAACACCTTCAGAGTACCAGAAGACCGTTCCCATGACATTACCGCCTGTGTGTGAGGCTTTGATTTTTTCTTCGGAGAAAAGATGCTGTGGCCCCATTCTATGGATTGCCGTTTCGTTTCCGGCTCGAAGTATTAAACCCATGTTTCATCACCTGTGACGATGTCCGACAGGAATCGACCAGCCTCCTAACGTAAAAGCAGTTCGCTGGTCTTTATGATCTTCGGTTAGGCGGCGCGGAACGTAGCGGGAACTCACCTTCGAGAACTCCAACTGGTAGAGAAGTGTGCCAGCACTACCAACGGAGACGTCAAGTTAAGACGCGAGATATTTAATTGCGATCCATCGAGTAAGACTGCCCCCACGTCCCAACACTACAGCAGTGACAGCTGTGTGCAGCAGGCTGGCAAGCGGGAGATCGGACAGATTTGTTCGACCTCTTTGCGATTATTACAGACACATCGCCCTACGACTCACCGTGCTTCCGTTCTCCGTCGAAGTTCTGCAAGCGCATACCAATATCTGTGATGGTTCGTTTTTCCGTCAAAAGAATCCCAATGACAGCTGACTGCGTGGAAAGCAGATTCCCACAAGAAATTCCGCACTTTTTCATTCGAAGTTGGCCGATATAAAAACTTCGTTGCATTCATTACTGAGCGCCCCTCGTAATTTCCATCGTCATTTACGGCGTGTAGCGCCTTGAAGAAGCATCGCTGTCATGAAGATTATCTCTGAAAATTTGATCAAGGGTACACTGAAAGACGGTTGACATCAACCTTTCAGCCAATGGTTGCGTTTTGAATTTCTCGGGGATAGGCAATTCAGTTTCTGGCGCTTGGACTCAGGCTGAAAATGACGTATCCAAAGCTTCGAAATTTAAACAGATTTTGGGCTCGGTGCAATTAAGATGTCTCTGTTCTTTTTGGTGAGCGGTTAGTTCTCTGAGAACCCACTCAGCCTAAATCATCGATAGTCCAATTTCTTTGGGACGATGGAATGAGTTGTGCCAGCACTTATTCAACTAGTCAGCAACTTTTTCAAAGGTAAATCGTCTGTCTGTTTAAATAATTCCTTGTATTCCGGAGCACTGGTCATCAGTTACCATTTTGTGGTCACTCTTAAAAATTTCGTGCTGTTCATTCTAATATTGCCGCATTGTTTGTTCATCTCAGGAAATAATACTGACGGTTGTACATTTTCAAAGAGCAAAAATCGGATCGTAACACTGTTGTTTAAATTTATTTTCTTCGCTTTGACAAGCCATCTACCTAAGACCACAGACGTTATTTTTACTTACATATTGATCGAACATATGACTAATATCCTCCCGAATGTTGTCAACTAACACTTACAAAGGCTTCAGTTAGCAGCGTCGTGTGTTACCTTCACTATATAAGGCTTTTGGGTTTAGGTGCAGTGAAATAAATGAAAGGTGCAGAAAAGCAGGGCAGTTCTTCAAATGCATTAGGGGGCTTATTTGGAGCAAGGAGGTGCCACAGAAATCCAAGGGAATTATATACCGAACCTACTTTGTCCCCATATTGGCATACGGAAGTGAGACATGGGTAATGCACAAAAGCGACAAAAGTAGAATACAAGCTAGTGAAATGAAGTTCCAGAGGACCAGGTTGAGTGTAACAAGACGAGACAGATTGCGAAATGTGTATGTGAGGGAAAGACTAAAGGAGGAACCAGTACAGGACAGGATAGAAAAATCAAGACTGCAGTGGTATGGACACATGAAGAGAATGGATGAGGGAAGAATTCCAAAGAGGATGTTTGATCTGCAACTGGAAGGGAAGAGGCCCAGGGGAAGACCAAGAGATAGATGGGTGAAGGGAGTGAAGGAATGTGTGACGAGAAGAGGAGAGAACTGGACGAAGGTGGAAGAGGGGGAATGGTGGAAAGACAGAACACGATGGAGAGGCTTGCGTTCCCGACAGACCCAGCCAGTGGCTGGAAACTGTCCAAGATGATGATGATGACTGTGACATTGTACCTTAATATGTATTCACTTCAGTCTGCTAGTTGTCTCTTTTCCTGGGTCTAACAGTCTTCCCACAAACATGACATATAATTTACTACCTGATGTTTTCTGCACAGTCGTAACTCTGAACTACGCTTTTCTGTAGAGACTAACTGTTTTGTTTCCATTAGTCGGCACTTCAACACCAAATCTGCTGCCCATGAGAAAGTAAGCATTAATGGCTTTACTTGGCCATATGTAGTTGTATGTCTTAACCAACCTAAACACATCCTACTGCTAACAGCTGTAATTATTAGTCGGTAAATCAAGTGAACACTGATGTAATGTTATTCAGAGCACCTCAGACACCAGTAAAAGTATGTGCACTTGTATCTCTAACACCCTGTATAATTATGTTTGTCTGGTCAATGATATGCACTGCCTGACTTAAAAGTGAAACATGCAGAAGAAATGGGCGGATATCAACGTATCTTCAGACGTGCACGCGCCATCCGCGGAAATGTAAATGGTTACTGTGTCACAGGTAGAACAGCAACTGCAGTGCATTAGTGTGGTTCGTGTTAAGTATTGTTACCAGACCTAGTAGACTATTTTAAAGAGTGAACAGCGTCGGTTGCTGAGTAATCAGTGTGAAGGACAAGAAAATGCCGCGTACTCATTGTGGGTCTCCATTTGGTTTGATGGTCGAATCGTTACATACAGATTTGTCTCACATTCGTACGTAGCTGTGGCCTGATGCTGGACTGCGTGGTAACGTGAGGGTAATCGTACCCGTCGTCAACGACGTCTGTCCGCCAGAAGGGAGTATCGCCGTCTTGAGCACGAAGCACGTCGTGACCCGTTCAACTCTGCACCCAGCGTCCATCGACTAATAACGGACTCCCAGCAACATCCTTTGTCATCCCGTACCTTTGAGCGAAAGCTGCAACAGTGCTACAGGGAACTGCCCTCCCATGTGTAGACTGCCGTTAACACAATAACACAACCGGCTGCGTGTCGAGCGGTACCGTGACCTGAGGGCATGCACTGCTGGTGAACGGCGTCGCAATGTGCTCAGCGAAGTATCGCGTTTCCGCACAACCGCAGACGAACATCTTCAGGGGCTACAGTGGCGACCTGCAGAGGGGTCCCATGCCTCCAAATTCTGGAGAGACACGGCGGTGTAATTCCTGGCGTCGCGGTGTGAGGGACTATGCGGTATTCGTGGCTAATAGGATTAACAGAACTCTGATGGCACAACAGTACGTCACATACTTGTCCTTAGGTGTAACCTCTCATGCGACGGTATCGGGGTAACATTTTTCAGCAGAACAAAGCTCGTACACATACTGCATGTATTTACTATTAAAAACAGTCTTGATTAAGATTTATTTATTAAGGTGACCGGTTTCGACCACTACTGTGGTCATCTTCAGACCATTGAGTAGGAACATCTTTCTGCTGGGGAATCACTACTAGTGAGGTTCCTACTCAATGGTCTGAAGATGACCACAGTAGTGATCGAAACCGTCACCTTAAAAAATAAATCTTGATCAAGACTGTTTTTAATAGTAAATATTTGTAATATATTGCCCAGTGTCACTCCCATAATGTATTCAAAAGCAAAATACTGCATGTGTCTCTAAGAACGAACTGCGCGATGTTCGAGTACTCCCATGCTCAGCTAGATCCCCAGGCCTGTCACCTATAGATCATATCTGGGATCACCTCTGCCGACAACTGCCAGTACCCGGGATACTGTGGACCAGCTACAACAGTTGTTCTCCAGCTCGCCTCAGGAGAGGATATGACGGCTTTAGGACACCACTTACAACCTAATCAGTGCATGCATCGAAAGCAAAAGAAGTGCAATGTCGTAAAAATAATTGGGTTTGTAGTGTAAAGTTCTTTGTACATTTTCCTCGATACTCCTTTCACTCTAATAATGTCACATTGCCTCATTATGCTGGTGTGGCAGATATTGTGTTGTATGGGGCAGTTTTACTTGGCAGTAACAGTTTCATCTATTTTCTCCGTTAATTACCTGCACATGTTTGTCCAGGGCGACATTTTATTGAGCGAAAAAAAATTCCCTTTTCACAAGCTGTAAAAATTCCCAAGAGCCCTTGCGGCTCCAGTTCTACCTCAGATGTGTCGAAGGAAAACGGATGACCGAACCTGCAACAGCTGCCGCGTTCAGAACGGATTTGTCAGGCCTTCCCGTTGCTCGAAGTATTGGGACACTGAACATGGATTGACGACACTCATTGGAAAGACTGCGACAATTAAGAGTAGTAAAAGAGAGTATGATGATTTCTTTAGCAATAAAATTGGGAACGACATAGATTCGAAGTATTCTATTTGGAAAGGTTGTATAGGATGGAAGGTGCTAGGAAGATAAATAAGTTGGCACAGGACAAGAAAGCTTATATCAATTAAGTAACTCTTCTCGTATAAGATACTGATCTAGAAATAGGGAGCGAATTTCTGAGTTTGTATGTGTGGGCCACATCACTCTGTGGCAGACAAACGTGGACAACAGGAAATCCGGGAAATGAGTCGCTACAAGCATCAGAATCGTCTGCTATCAATGATACCCTTAAGGTATGAAGTAAACAAGTACTATAAAGGATAGGTGAGGAACAAATTCTGCGGTAAACTATTGCCAGAAGAAGGGATAGATTAGAGGATCATCTGCAATGATATCCATGAATATTGAACTTGACTCTGCAAGGAGCAGAAAAGGCAACACGAGTTTTCATAGACGAGGAGTTCTTGTTTTATTTTTTGAGTATTTAGTCTTCTCACTAGTTTGATGTGCCCCCGCGGCTAATTCCTCTTCTGCGCTGATCTCTTTATGTCAGAGTGACATTTGTACCCTGCGTCCTCAATTATCTGTTATCCCTACATTTTTACCCCCTGTAGATCTCTGTAAACCGTGGAGGTTGTCAGTATTTTTTAAATGTTCATTTCTTCACCGATCTGCTGAGAACCTCCTTATTCCTTACCTTACTAGACCACCTAATTTTCAACACTCTTCTGCAGTCTCACCTCTCAAATCCATTCTCGTCTGGTTTTCCAACAGTCCATAATTCACTACCATACAGTGCTGTGCTTCAAAAGTAATTCTCACAAATTTCTGCCTCAAATTAAGGCCTGTTTTTGATACTAGCAGTCTTCTCTAGACCATAACTGCCTGTGGCAGTGTTCTTGGTATTCTTCGTGCTTCATCCGTTATGAATTATTTGGCTTCCAAGGTAGCGGAAAGGACTATAGTACGCTGTAGGGATTACAGGTCATATTCTCCATTTTTAGAAAGTTCGTTCGGAGTATTATTAAACCGTGCACCGATTTTTCGGCTGGCAGCCTTTCCGCCATTCTCAAAGTGAGTCGCTTGCGAGATTTTTTACACACTTAATGCTGAGGAGGAAACGTGTATGCGTCAAAGATAGAACTATTTGTAACATCTAAGTGTAAAACAAAGCAAATGCAGAGTTACGGTGCATAAGCAATATTTCGTTCATTATTATAGATAGCAGAAGAAAATCGAAGCATTTGACATGTGATGCTAAAGAAGAATGTTGAGAAATAGGCGGACTGATAAGGAGAATCACCAAGGAAAGGAAAATATGGAAAACAGTGACAAGAAGGAGGCTCAGGATTGTAGTATATCGGCTAAGACAACAGCGGTACTGAACGGAGCTGAATAGAGTCAAAACTGTAGAAGAAAACAGAGATTGGAACATGTGTAGCAAATAATCGAAGACGCATGTTGCAAGGGCTATTCTGAGATGAAAATGTTGGCACAGGAGAGGAATTTGTAGCGTGGCCCCGTCAAAGCAGTCAGGAGAACAATGACTCAAAACATAACTTTGTGATGTTAGAAACTGAAGACCTAGAACAATATTTCCTTTGAGAGCGCAGACGTGAAATCAGGGGTTTCCATCATTTGTAGAGCTGGTACAACTCGTCTCAGTCGAGCAGGTGGTCTGCTAATAGTATTCCAACAGCTTCCTTGACCAATGAATTCTAGCAAGATGAGCCTGTGGCCAGTATCTTAACTTTCCCGAAATCCAGTGGAAAAAAAAAGTTCAGTCACTGCAGATTTGTTGGGCTTTAGAAGGCGAGTGTATATTATCTTTCAAGCAAGCGTCAACGATCTAAAGTGCGTTAAAAATCTTAGAAGGGACTCAGCTTGAGACTATATCGATGCACGAGTTAATAACATTCGGATGCAGTCCCAAAAAATGACGAATTCCCGGGAAAACTTCAAGAAATACAGATTACCAGTCACTTGTCCGTGGTAGTTAGATAGAGAAGAAAAGATTAGCGGACGATAACACAACACTGATGGCAGCATCAAGCCAGTCGAAAGCCTGATGAATTTGAAAATAAATAAATAAATAACTAAATAAGAAAGAGAGAAATGTGAAGCCACGCAGTCTTGAATGTAACGTTACTACACAGCGGATCCGCGATTACGCCTGTTCTTCTGGCTGACTGTAATCAGTTCAGCGGAGGAGACGGGGTGTGAGATGCTGCGTTAAGATTGCCACCGCTCGGAGTTTGAGTGGGGGTCGGGCGCGCGTGTTCAAGATCACGGCACGCCGTGGTGGCGGCCGGATATCGATTGTAGGGCGGTGGCAGCCTCGGCGCCTGGAGTACTGGCACCCCGGCGTGCGTAGTCCGAGGCCGCGCACTACCACTATTTGTGTCTCCGCTGTGTGCACCTCACACTTACCTCTGGATCTGTACCGAAAAACCGAACTCTCGAAAACAATGTGAAGCCCACAGCAGAGGATGCTTTGTACTAGCTACTAGGATTTCATCCCGTCCCATTCGCGTACGTAGCAGCGGAAAAAAATGCTTAAATGACTCTCTGAATGCAGTAATTAATCTTCTCGTTCCCTACGGAGGCACATTTCTTGAATATTGGCAGTGCAGCCGCATAACAGGCTTGAGCTGATACAGATACATCGATGTCCCAGCATGAACCGACTGCTTAGCCGCATAGTCAAGTTATGCATGACCCTTTCCGACGATCAATTCTCTGGCCCTTGTGTATCGGTAGTTTGAAAAGACGGAACGAGCAATGTAACTTCAGTCTACCGACTCAGCCTGAAGATGGCCGAATGGTACACAGCTGAAACTTTAGAAGAAGAATAAACAGAGCTAATGCTGCTGCACTCCATAAATTTAACAGTTCAGTTATTGCACTGCGAACATATAAAAAGCACAAATTTGGGAGATTCTCTCTAAGCGTCTACCAGTTCAGATTTTTGAGCATTTACCTGGTGCTATCGTGGTGGCCAAAACACCTATTTCTACTGGTGCTACCCTTCTTTCTATATGTTGTAACCCTGTTAGACCTGTTAGGCATAAGTCACACACAAATGAGCAACAAACACACATCAAAAAGAGGTTTGCATCACCCCGGTTCCCAGAACTCCTAAACATTGACGTTGACTCTGAATATTGTATCACAGACACAGTCGCTTTGACTCTTCAGATATGTAACGGCGCCCGCCCAAAGATGTAAACAACCATGCATGAGCAGCGCCCGTTAGACGGAGGGGGTCAGACAGCCGTTCAGTTCCAGTCATTCCATCAGGAAGGAGGTACACGGCTCGTGTTGTTTAACCATGCCTACACGGTCAATGTCGCGGTTCGATCGCGTCAGCATTGTTATTTTGTGCCAGGAAGGGCTCTCAACAATGGAAGTGTCCAGGCGTCTCGGAGTGAACCAAAGCGATGTTGTCCGGATGTGGAGGAGATACACATAGAGGGAGGAACTGTCGATGACATGCATCGCTCAAGCCGCCCTAGAGCTACTACTGCATTGGATGACCGCTACCTACGGATTATGGTTCAGAGGAATCCAGACAGTAATGCCACCATGTTGTATAATGCTTTTCGTGCTGCCACAGGACGTCCTGCACATCTTGTGAATGACTTCCTTCAGGATAACGACATCGCTGGTCTAGGATGGCCACCATCTTCTACAGACATGAACCCTATCGAATATGCCTGGGATAGACTGAAAAGTGCTGTTTGTGGACGATGTGACCCACCAACCACTCTGAGGGATCTACGCCGAATCGCCTTTGAGGAGTAGGACCAAAAGTGCCTTGATGAACTTGTGAATCACATGCCACGACGAATACAGGTATGCATCAATGCAGGAGGAGGCGATACTGGGTATTAGAGGTACCAGTGTGTACAGCACTCTGGACCACCACCTCTGAATGTCTCTCTGTTTGGTGGTACAACATGCAATGTGCGGTTTCCTTAAGTAATAAAAAGGGTGGAAATGATGTTTATGTGGATCTCTATTCAAATTTTCTGCACAGGTTCCGGAACTCTCGGAGCCGAGGTGATGCAAAACTTTTTTTGATTTGTGTACAATGAGTTTTTGTAAGTAATTTCTACTGTGGACTTGTTAGTCCCAGTATCCAACCAATGAACTGAAGTGTGGCTTCAGAATCAAGCAATGGTTGAGCCCATATGATCATTTAAGCTCATGTCTTCACAAATTGTTACGCCAAAACATTTAAATGGATTGATTTACTGCAGCTGTCTCTCATCCATATCGTAGTCACACGATATTACTATGTTTTTTACGTTTTGTGAAGCGTATATTTTTATATCTGGCTGTTAAGTATATTAAAGCAGAGTGTGAGTGTATACGTGTATGCCTGCCAAATTGACCTGCTTTGCAGGACATCCTACATGTCACAGGCAAGAAAGTTTCCTGGGTCCAACATGTAGTCTGCCCTGCATGATAGATGTGCTGTGGGAGTATTGTCGGCCTGCTATATTTACCTGCACTAAAGATGCTACCAGTGCTGATGAGCATGACTGAGGGCAGGTTGACATTAGTATACTGTTGGTGGGAAAGGAAAGAGAGTGGGGAGAAGGGGTAGATACATGACGCAGGTGGAATGTGCAGAGGGATAGTAGGCCAGTAGAAAAGGAAGAAGGGTAGGTGGAAATGGAGATAGGGGGTAGAGCATATGGTAAGAGGGAAGCGATGGGGGAAATATGCAAAGTGAGGGGGAAGAGGAGATGAAGAGACAGAAAATATTCTGGAAGAAATAGAGAGGCAGAGGTAGTGAGATGAGTTTGACAAAGGGAGGAAGAGGTGGACACAAAGAAGGGGAGATGGAGATTTGTTCAGTATATGTAATGCGTATGCAGGTGAAGCCGTGGGAAAAAGGCTACTTCTCTAGCATTTATGTTTATTTGGAAGTTACAAGTCCTGAAGCAGCTATGAACTCTGAACACAATTGTCATATCTGGACAGGTTCAAAGTGAAAACTACCACTGTCTCAAGATAATCTGAGAGTTTTCAGCGACTTCTATTGTGTTCGAATTCAGTTAGAGTAAAGTTTCACCTGCTAAGTGTGTTTCGCACAATGAAACTCAGATGAGAAACTCGGTCGGATTCGCATCTTCAGACGAGCTATATGAATTCAATTTCTCTCTGTCTTTCCCGTGCCTTCCTCCACTGGCACCCTGCCAGGTGGAGGGAATTTAACGTGCAGTTTTTGTAGATGATCGCTGCCTCAGAGAGTTTGAAATAGGCAGGCGGTGGGTTGTGAGGTGAGAACGGTCAGTAGGGGCGTGAGGGTACTACGCGTGGGTTTCCGCGCTCAGCGATTCCTTCGGCCGTTATTTCAGGTTCTGCTGAGATGGATTTATCACTCTTTTGGGTAGTGGCAGTAACAGTGCTGTATTAGCAGTATCCTCCTACGGCCTTCAGTAGATTTGCACTTCCCTGTTTATCCATGACGTGCTAATCTGGACGTATACAAGGACTATTACTGGAAAATTTTACGGTCTGGATTGCTCGCGCTCTGATATCTGTGCCTCTGCTCTTGGTGTCTTACTGATCACTGAAAAATTTTGATTTCTTGTTAATAATCTTGACCGCAACCGTGTTGTACGTTTGCATTTATTTCATTGGTGGAAGTTTGTGGTGGAAGTTAGCGATTGTCCCTGCGTTAGCTATAAAGTGTGTCACTGAGACTTTTATTTGCTGAAGATTACCAAGGCCATAAGCTGTATAGCACTTTGAAATTCAGTGATTCACTAGCAAATCTTAACTTTCGCCTCATGAGCATAGCAGTCTGTTGTTTGAGCCTTAGCGTTTAAACAAGTTCTTTACTCAGTTTCATTAGCTTCGTCAAAAGCCGTGCAGAACTTTCAAATTCATTGGTTTACTAAAGAAACTTTAATTTCGCCTCATGTGTAGGAATTTGTTGTTCTTTACCCAGTTTTATTAATTTGGTCATGAGCCGCGTGGCAGAATTCCTGTTCACTGAATTTGAGTTTTCTTGTACAAATTTAGGGCTGTAATTTTATCTTTTAATTATTTTAAGGAGAATTCCCTTTATTAAGATGTGTGTTTCGAAATTAAGTTCTAGATGCTTGTTAAGCTGGAGTTCTGATTGAAGGAAATACTGTTTGTAATGCATAGCCACGAAGTATTCCTTTGGAGGCGTGAGATCAGTCATGTACTTCTTCTGTCTCTGTGATTCAAGTAGGCCCGTGGGAGTGCAATGTTGGTGTAAAGTTTACCTAAGTTATTCGGGGAGACGTTAATTATCATATGTTTATACACTTTACCCGTGATTTAAGTTGTGCCCCTGCATTTGCCTTCCGCCTGTGTTTGAGGCATATGCGTTATTGATATAGTGCAATTGTTCACCTTGGTGGGTTGCCTTCATTCAGTTTCACCTTTCCCTTCTTAAGGTTATGAGGTACTTCCTTTAACTTATAAATATTCTGCCTAAAGGCATACATGTGAACGGTGTTGTGACTAAATTTTGAGTTAGTTGCTTTACCTCTTCAAATATTTGCATACATATACTTGGAGTATTTAGGAAAATTTTAATATAGTTTCCATTCCGATTGCCATCTCCTTAGCGTTCTATTTTTAAGTATAACTAACTGTTTTCTGCTTGAGCTTAATCTGTCACTGTAACAGTTCTACGCATGTAGGAAAATCTATCAGACCTGCCATGCTTGGGTCTTTATTCTAAATTACAAAATCTTAACTTAATAACTATGTAAGACTGGGTGTTTTATTATAATTTATCTTTTATTGCTGGTACTGATTCCTTGGGGTAGAAAGCATTCAAAGTTTAGTTATGTCAATCTGCAGCTAAAATTTAAAAAGGCTTATCTTCATTTAACAACTTCTTATGTTGAGAGATATTTGGGTGATTATTGCATTTTATTTGGTGCTACGATGTGCACTGTAAATAGATGTGACCATTCAAAGAGCAAATGATGCAGGAATTGAGGACTCACCCCTCCATGTGATTTTTTTCCTATCCCACCGCGTATCTGGAGGTTACAGTATCAACGTGATTTTGTGTGGGTTGCTTAGCTGAAGCCACCACACGTGAAACACCACTCTAATGCTCAAGGTCTCTCTCGTTTAACTGTAACAATCACATGTGAAAGTGCATTCCGATTCTCAAGGTAGTAATGGTTGGTGGTGGCCGTTTGTTGAAATTAGTGAGCACTACATGAATTATGGGCTACAATCTCAAAATTTTCAACAAATGCTGTAAGGTGGTAGTGTCTTGTTTGGATACACTATGTCGAAATGGACTGTTCTTTTCTCGGGTAATAGTACCTTTGACTAGTAACCAAATCGACCTGGGTCCTGGTGGGTTCGATCCCTGCCATCGCTTAAGAATAGAAACCGTAAGCATTGGTGACGAAGACTTCTGGCATAAGAAGTCACCTACGTTCTACCAACGACCTTGCCAGAGGGGTCGGAGGACCGGACGGAGCTTCAGTGCACTCTCTTTCCCCAGGGTCGAAAACTTCTTCTGAAAGGTGGAAGAATCAGCAATAATCAAAGGCATGAGGATGCAGATCTATTACCTGATATAATTTTCTGATTGAGTTCCTTTTCTTTAGAAAAATAGCTATGTGACAGTCCATTTCACAGATGTACCAGCGATATAGTATGGCTACAGTCAGTTTTATTTATTATGCCGTAATTAGTGTGATAAAGTGGTGTCCTTGGTGGTCTTGTGTGATCTATGACTGTTTGGTAGTTTTTTAACTCTATCCGTTTTCTTGATTGATAATTTGAATTCAATATGGTTTCTTTTGGGTTTTATGTCTCTTCCAAAATGTTCATTAGTGGTCCTTTGGATCTCCCGTGTACAATTACAATGACTTGATAGCTTGTTACAAATTTTCTGCTGTCTATTTTCCTGTTTTTATGTGGTGGAGAAGCGGTAGGTGGATTGCTGACGGTGTATATAATGTGATCGCGGTGTCTAGTACCGAAGTTTTACCCGTCCGACAAACGTAGAAATTACCGAAGTCTTTGCAATGATTTTTTATACGCCTGGCTTCTAGTAAATTGGTGATTTCGCTTTACCTGACTCAGTTTTTGAACTAAGATTTTGTCGTGTTTGGTAAATGAATCTTACATTTGTATTTCTTAGTATCTAGATAATTTTATTTGATATCTTTCCTAGGTATGTAGTTAGCATGAAGGTGAATTTCTGTTTGACTGGTGATTCTCTTGCAAGTGTGCAGTAACTTTTAGAAGTTTGGTATGTTTGCTGTATAGTTCAGTGACTATTTCTGGATCGTAATCATTTTTATATGCTACATACTGCGTAATTTTAATTTATTTCTGTACAAAGATGTGTTTTAAAGGAAAGAAATAGAAAACCTCAGTACCTAGCACAGCCAAATAGCTATAATCCACAAAGAGTCACTCAGCTTTACAACAAACATTCCAAACCTCTAAATGGTGCTATACACTTGCAAAAGAAACATCAATCAAACAGGCATTGACATACAAATCAGTTACGTACCAGGGAAACATATCTAATAAAATCAGCTAGCTACTAAAAAATGCAAATATAAGGTTCACTTACCAAACATGACAAAACCTTAGTTCACAAACTGAATCGGGTAAAACGAAACTACCCGTTTACTGGAGCCCAGTCATACATAAAATTCGATGCAAAGAGCGTGCTAAATTGAACATCCAAAACTTTACTGAAATTTTTGATTAAGAAAACGGATAGAGATACTAAATTACGTAACAAATAGAGACTGCACAACACCACCAATGAGAACACTAGCAGAGGTCACTGTAATTACTGAATATTAAACAAAACTTATTATAACCATACAATAGCGCTGCTACCTCTGTGAAATAAGTTTTTCTTTTAATTATTACATTAATAGTCATGGGTGATTGGAACTCGAGAGTAGGAAATGGGAGAGAAGGAAACATAGTGGGTGAATATTGATTGGGGGAGAGAAATGAAACAGGAAGCCGTCTGGTGGAATTTTGCACAGATCATAACTTAATCATAGCTAACACTTGGTTCAGGAATCATAAAAGAAGGTTGTATACATGGAAGAATCCTGGGGATACTAGAAGGAATCACATAGATTATATAATGGTAAGACAGAGAATTAGGTACCAGGTTTTAAATTGTAAGACATTTCCACGGGCAGATGTGGACACTGACCACAATCTATTGGTTATGAACTGTAGATTAAAACTGAAGAAACAGCAAAAAGGTGGGAATTTAAGGAGATGGAACCTGAACAAAATGAAAGAACCAGAGGTTTTACAGAGTTTCAGGGAGCGCATAAGGGAACAATTGACAGGAATGGGGGATATAAAAACAGTAGAAGAAGAATGAGTAGCTCTGATGGATGAAGTAGTGAAGGCAGCAGAGGATCAAGTAGGTAAAATGACGAGGGCTAGTAGAAATCCTTGGGTAACAGAAGAAATATTGAATTTAATTGATGAAAGGAGAAAATATAAAAACGCAGTAAATGAAGCAGTCAAAATGGAATACAAACGTCTCAAAAATGAGATCGATAGGAAGTGCAAAATGGCTAAGCAGGGATGGCTGGAGGACAAATGTAAGGAAGTAGAGGCTTATCTGACTAGGGGTAAATTGGATACTGCCTACAGGATAATTGAAGAGACCTTTGGAGAAAAGAGAACCACTTGTATGAATATCAAGAGCTCAGATGGAAACCCATTTCTAAGCATAGAAAGGAAAGCAGAAAGGTGGAAGGAGTATACAGAGGGTCTATACAAGGGCGATGTACTTGAGGACAATTTTATGGAAATGGAAGAGGATTTAGATGAAGATGAAATGGGAGATACGATACTGCGTGAAGAGTCTGCCAGAGCACTGAAAGACCTGAGTCGAAACAAGGCCCCGGGAGTAGACAACAATCCATTGGAACTACTGATGGCCTTGAGAGAGCCAGTCCTGATAAAACTCTACCACCTGGTGAGCAAGATGTATGAGACAAGAGAAATACCCTCAGACTTCAAGAAGAATATAATAATTCCAATCGCAAAGAAATCAGGTGTTGACAGATGTGAATATTACCGAACTATCAGATTAATAAGTCACAGCCGACCTTGGCGAAGATCAGTTTGGATTCCGCAGAAATGTTGGAACATGTGAGGCAATACTGACTTTACAACTTATCTTAGAAAACAGATTAAGGAAAGGCAAACCTACATTTCTAGCATCTGTAGACTTAGAGAAAGCTTTTGACAATGTTGACTGGAATACTCTCTTTCAAATTCTAAAGGTGGCAGGGGTAAAATACAGGGCGCGAAATGCTATTTACAATTTGTACAGAAACCAGATGGCAGTTATAAGAGTCGAGGGACATGAAAGGGAAGCAGCGGTTGGGAAGGGAGTGAGACAGGGTTGTAGTCTCTCCCCGGTGTTATTCAATCTGTATATTGAGCAAGCAATAAAGGAAACAAAAGAAAAATTCGGAGTAGGTATGAGAGTCCATGGAGAAGAAATAAAAACACTGAGGTTCGCTGATAACATTGTAATTCTGTCAGAGACAGCAAAGGACTTGGAAGAGCAGTTGAACGAAATGGACAGAGTCTTGAAAGGAGGATATAAGATGAACATCAACAAAAGCAAAACGAGGATAATGGAATGTAGTCGAATTAAGTCGGGTGATGCTGAGGGAATTAGATCAGGAAATTAGACACTTAAAGTAGTAAAGGAGTTTTGCTATTTTTGGAGCAAAATAACTGATGATGGTCAAAGTAGAAAGAATATCAAATGTAGACTGGCAATGGCAAGGAAAGCGTTTCTGAAGAAGAGAAATTTGTTACCATCGAGTACAGATTTAAGTGTCAGGAAGTTGTTTCTAAAAGTATTTGTATGGAATGTAGCCATGTATGGAAGTGAAACATGGACGATAACTAGTTTGGACAAGAAGAGAATAGAAGCTTTCGAAATGTGGTCCTACAGAAGATTGCTGAAGATTAGATGGGTAGATCACATATATAATGAGGAGGTATTGAATAGAATTGGGGAGAAGAGGTGTTTGTGGCACATCGTGACAAGAAGAAGGGACTGGTTGGTAGGACATGTTCTGAGGCATCAAGGGATCACAAAATTAGCATTGGAGGGCAGCGTGGAGGGTAATAATCGCAGAGGGAGACCAAGAGATGAATACACTAAGCAGATTCAGAAGGAAGTAGGTTGCAGTAAGTACTGGGAGATGAAGAAGCTTGCACAAGATGGAGTAGCATGGAGAGCTGCATCAAACCAGTCTCAGGACTGAAGAGAACAACAACATATTTCTCTAACGTATGATTGCTCAATCCGTTGATCCCGTTCGACAGGTCGATAGCCCTGCCCTTATGAGTCGATCTTCTAGAACGTTTGTCCGAAAAAGGTTTAAATGAGTAGCCATTGTAAAATAGCAGCTAGTTGACAAAGAGGGTTTTGCACATTATTTGCAAGCGGTAAATCTGACAACGTTGTCTTCAAGTCTTTCGTATCCACCTGCATTTCACCGCCTTTAACGCTTGCACCAAGCAACAGTCTTTCCTTTGCGAGTGAAGTAACTACTCGCGAACTACGATTAAATGCAAACACTTTCCTCAGATACAGTCTGAACCGTCTGATCAGCAAACGTCGTTGGATCAAGAAGATGCAAAGAAGTATACTACCAAGCTGATAGCGTTGAAGACAGAGTTTGAAAACCAATTTTCACATTTCAAGGCAACGGAATCTGTTCTCTTAAATTCAGAATCAAATGAAGTTAATTTTTGGAAATTAGTAAAAGGAAAAACGTAACCTAAAATTGTGAAGGTGGCATAGTATGTTTTATCGTTTTTTGGATCAACGTATCAATCGGAAGTAGGGTTTTTAACGATGAATGTAATGAAATCTATGTGTAGAAATAAACTGAATGATCCTCGTCTTTCACACTACGTAAGACTGGCTCTGACAAATTATTCACGAGATTACAATAAACTTGTAATGACACGCAGTGACGAGTATCTACATCTACATCTACATACACACTCCGCAATCCACCACACGGTACGTGGCGGAGGGTACCTCGTACCACTACTAGCATCTTCTCTCCCTGTTCCACTCCCAAACAGAACGAGGGAAAAATGACTGCCTATATGCCTCTGTACGAGCCCTAATCTCGCATATCTTATCTTTGTGGTCTTTCCGCGTCATATAAGTTGGCGGAAGTAAAATTGTACTGCAGTCAGTCTCAAATGCTGGTTCTCTAAATTTCCTCAGTAGCGATTCACGAAAAGAACGCGTCCATTCCTCCAGAGACTCCCACCAGAGTTCCTGAAGCATTTCCGTAACACTCGTGTGATGATCAGACCTATCAGTAACAAACCTAGCAGCCCACCTCTGAATTGTTTCTATGTCCTCCCTCAATTTGACCTGATAGGGATACCAAACGTTCGAGCACTACTCAAGAATAGGTCGTATTAGTGTTTTATAAGCGGTCTCCTTTACAGATGAAGCACATCTTCCCAAAATTCTACCAATGAACCGAAGACGACTATCCGCCTTCCCCACAACTGCCATTACATGCTTGTCCCACTTCAATTCGCTCTGCAATGTTACGCCCAAATATTTAATCGACGTGACTGTGTCAAGCGCTACACTGCTAATGGAATATTCAAACATTACGGGATTCTTTTTCCTATTCATCTGCATTAATCTACATTTATTTATATTTAGAGTTAGCTGCCATTCTCTACACCAGTCATAAATCCTGTCCAAGTCATCTTGTATTCTCCTACAGTCACTCAACGGCGACACCTTCCCGTACACCACAGCCTCATGAGCAAACAGCTGCACATTGCTATCCACCCTATTCAAAAGATCATGTATGTAGATTGAAAACAACAGCGGACCTACCACACTTCCTTGGGGCACACCAGATGATACCCTCACCTCCGATGAACACTCACTATCCAGGACAACGTACTGGGTTCTATTACTTAAGAAGTATGCCACTAAACTTTCTTCCATATTTATGAGTCATTACGCAAGTCATCGAAGTGGCGTACAGTAAAAAGACTTGCACCAGGAGCACACTATACCCGGAGGGAGGTTCTAGTCACATTCACATTGCACTTCAATAGTGATGAAGGTATCTATTTAAATTTTTTCACGTCTTCAATATCTGGAAAACTGAGTAGTATGACCACAAATTTTGATCGAGAGAAAATTATCTTTAACATATTTTGTGTAAATAATATGGTTATTTTGGATACGGAGTTGTTTTGTGCTTAAATCGTAATGAGTGTTTGAATTAGTATATCCCAAAATGGGACAAAAATTGCGTGTTTTAGATCTTAAGCCTAAAATGGTTGAACACACCCGCTGTATGGAAAAGGAAGACAATCTGTCAATTATGTCACGTAACAAGCCATTTGTAGTGCACCAAGTTTATTACTCCAAGATTATAATACCATTAAAAATAAGAGACAGCAACAGAACCATGATGTATGTGTATGTGAAACATATGTGAAGTATATAAAAAATTACGATAATGTTTTCCAATTGCGCACCATTTACTTACAGATAATCTGACGATGGCTTTTGGTCGAAATATGCCTGTTGCAATGAATAAAATGATCTGACTTAGCTGCGTTTTGGTATCGTAATTACGTAATGTTCTTGTTATACGAGGGTTGTTCAGAAAGTAAGTTCCAATCACTGGGAAAATTCGGTAAAGCTTCGCACAGATGTGTTGGGTAGTGTCTATAGTATGCCCGTAGATCGTGTCGTGTCTCTCTTTTCGGTTTTGAATGAACAGTGAGCTCGTAAATATGCGTAGGGAATAGCGTCTCCCGCCAGGTATGAAAGCCTGGTTAGAGATTTCGCCTGTGTCATGCTGCCACCATAACACAACAGTCGCGAAGTTCCTTCTTCATGCCGATTCTCGGCCGCACACTGCAGGGGCAATGAAGACCTGTGAGTCTCATCTCTGCTCACAAGAACCGCTTTCTATGAAGACAAAATTTTGCCACAGACAACGAGTTGCAGACCAGTGCAGATAACTGGCCAAAAGCGCAGGCGGCTATTTTCTATAACGAGGATATTGGCAAGTTGATACATCACTACGACTAAATTGGAAGATGGAGTCGCGACTATGTAGAAAAGTAGGTCGAAGGTGTACTCAACAGCTGCAAATAAAACGTTTCCATTTCGCGACCGATCGGGAATTACTTTCTGGACAACCCTCGTACATGTGCAACACGGAAGGGCCAAAAGGCTACTAACCAACAAAAACAGTTCAGTTATAAGTGCCGACGTCACAGGCGGAAACGGAAGAGTTAGGGACAGCTTATGACTATGTCGAACAAGTAATTCTGGACGTACCGGCAGAGGTTCGTTGCTTGGCTCGTTGGTTGGTTAGGGGAGGGGACCAAACAGCGACGCCATCGTTCCCATCGGATTAGGGAAGGATGGGGAAGGAAATTGGCTGTGCCCTTTCAAAGAAACCATCCAGACATTTGCCTGAAGAGATATAGGGAAATCGCGGGAAACTATATCAGGATGGCCGGACGCGGATTTGAACCGTCGTCCTCCCGAATGGAAGTAGAGTGTGCTAACCACTGCACCACCTCGCTCAGTCAGGCAGACGTTAGTGTAACAATCATCGAAGACTGGCCCGAAATAGTAGGGGAAGAAATGGATGGGAGGGTAATAGTAGAATATGGGATTCGAAATATTTCTGGGAGAGGAGAAAGAACAATTGAATTCTGAAAGAAATTTCACCTAGTAATGGCGAATACACTGTTCAGAAACCACAGGAGGAGGAGGCATACTCTATAAACGCAAAATGGGCAAGAACGAAATGTCGGTTTTAAAAGGATGTAAGACATCTATAGATCAATCTACACATCGAAGAAACAAAGGAAGAGGTTAAATAATGGTTCAACAATATGATTAAAATTAAAGGCTAATGGATATCAATGGTAGAATTGCGATCTTCAGTTCCTATTAAGAACTACAGATCTGTTGGATAGAATGAACAGTCTAATGAATACAGAATGTAAACTTAGTATTGAAACCGCGAAAAGTTAAAAGTAATGATTCGTAACAGGAATGACATTAACGATAAACCTATTATTAATATTACTGGTCACGATGCAGACAAGTTTAAGGAATTACCTTCGAAGCAAAGTCATACACAACAGTCAAAGCCAAAAGGACATAAAAAGCAGGCTAACTCTAGGAAAGGAGACGTTTTTGGCCAAAAGAGATCTAGTACTACCAGATACAGGCCTTAATCTGAGGATCATATTTCTGAGGATTACGTCCAGTGCACAGCATTTTATGTTAGTGAATCTTGGACTTTGGAATAGCCGAAATGGAAAATATCGAATCATCTGAACTGCGGTGCTGTAGAGAGATGTTAAAAATTAGCTGGTCTGATAACGTCGGAAATGAGGGGGTTCCCCACAGAAGCTGCGAAGAGAGGAGGAACTTATGGACATCATTGACAAAAAAGAGGGAAAGGTTAACAGGACATGTGTTAAAACACCAGAGTATAATTTCCGAAGTATAAGGGGAGCTATCGGGTTTAAAAACTACAGGGGGAGACAGTCATTGAAGTGCATCCAGCAGGACGTAGGATGCAGATGCTAGTCTAAGAGGTTGGTGCTGGAGAATATTTCTTGACTGCAATATCGAACCATTCAGAATACCGATGATTGAAAAAAGATGTCGAGTTACTCAACAAATATTGGCATCTGCCACTAAGAAAAAATATCACACCATCCTGCCATTTCTTGAAATAATCCCCTCACCCATTCACAAATATACTCCTTCTCCAAAAGGGTGTGATAAGAGATTGTCGTGCACTACTATCGTTTCCACTATTCTCTCCTCTCTATTTCCTTCGCGACTACCGTGCAGCTAAAACGACAACCTAGACGATTATACGAACACTCGAATTTGTCTAAGTGCCTGCAGCGAACAATCAGCGAACTAACTTAGATTGCTGCTGATCCCATGACGCGTATGATTCATATATAGTGGTATTATTAAGGGCCATAATTTGCTGTCCTGAGGCACGTCTGATGTAACTTTAGTTTCTGTCGAACATTCGCTACCGATATCATTAATAATGAGAAGTCTAGATGCTGAACACCAATTTCAGAATGAGTTGCACTTTGTTTCCTAATGTCAGATAGGCCCAACAGCGTCACTTTAATTAGGTTCCAGTTCAGCCTCTTATATGACGTCAATTTCTGCCCAGAACTCGTAGCTGAGATGTTGAAGACTCTTGTATGCACACAGTTAGTTGCCTGAAGGGTACCCTAACTGGCTCTGTGGTAGCACTAAGTCCCTGCGCCGCTGCAGCTGCGGAGTTCCCTGCGAGTCTATTGCAGCAGAAACTCGCCCCTGCTCATTCCCTACAGGATGTGGCGAGTTGGCTCGACAAAGACAAGTGAACCGTGAAGGATAATACTAACCTCCAAGTCGCTCCGGCACTGCTACGTGTGCTGCCCGCCATCGGTTCTTGCTTGCCACAGTCCTCTGCTTTCCTCCATACACACTGCACCTCCAGGAAACAAATGCACATTCGAGTACTCAGCAGATAGAAAAGCTAGCCTTAAGGGAGCAAACTGTCAATGTTGCTATAGTCTGGGAGTTGCACTACTGAAATCCGAAGTTTTATGACATCCAAGTAGAAGTAAAATAATTTCTATTCGTTACGAAATTTTCGCTACTGCGTATCTTTTCATTACCTATGAGAGAATATAGACGGACCAGTACCTACGTCCATTCATATCATGTTGAGTGGTTCTATGAGATAATATAGACGGACCAGTACCTACGTCCATTCATACCATGTTGAGTGGTTTCCGATATTTTCACGTGCACCTTAGACGCTGGATGCAGGCTAGTTCTGTAGCACGCCGATTAGATTTCTAATGTTGTTGACAACTGTGATATTAAACCTATTTCAATATGCTCCTTCAAGAGATGGATGTATAAACCTTTGGGACTGGTAAGGCTGAAATAAAAAAAAAATAAAAAATAAAATATTAAACAGTTTCTTGCTTCTGTAAATCGTCCCATCAGTGATAGGAGTGACATGGAGTGTTCATTTCGGATCCACTCGATTTTCCATGTACGTGGAACATAGCACATACTTTCGGATGACAAATGTTTAATGAATGGATACAGCGGTCACAAGTTCTTTGCTTGTAACAAAATAATAGAGCTTTAGTGAATCAAGTATTTTACTAGCAGAAAAACATGACTATCGGAGCACAAAAAATGTGAATAGGTTCTTCTTGATAAGACTCTGAGAAAAGTGTGGAACTAGCTGTCTCATTTATTGTTCCGACTTCATCAAAAATTTTGGCATGCGAACTTACTCACGCTTTTTGTGCTCAAAGAGAGAAACATAGAGCAAGAGATGTTAAAAAACAGAGGAGACTTTGTCAGTTGGAGAGAAAGAGATAGGAGACAGTGATGGTGGGAGACAGAGAGTAGAAGTGAAAGAGGGGTGAATGAATATAGGAGCGGGAGCCAAAGAGAGAGGAGACGCTGATGATCAGTAAGAGACAGTGGCAGTGAAAGCGACAGAGTGGTAGACAGAAGCAAACACAGGAGACAGTGGAAATGAAAAATGCAAACGACTGGACATCATACATAGGCTTGGGGGTCTCAAACCTCCCAGTTTGGCGATCTTTAACACGTAGGTATAGGGGAGGACGCATTTTGGGCCGAAATATTAAACACTTGGGTACAGGGGAAAAATAAGTGGGACTCCTGAGAATCTTTGAGCTGCCTAGGTATAGTGGAAACAGACAGTCGCAGTGGCAAAGAAATAAAAACGGACACTGTGTAAGTGAGAGAGGAGACAGTGGCAGATGGATGCACTGTAAATTAATGGGACAAAAGGAGGTAATAGGAGAGAGACATGTATACACATTCCAGTAAGGGATGTTACTGAGTATGAAGGCTTCGGTATAAATAGAGACTGAGTAAAAGGATTTCGAATGTTTGAGCTTAAAGAGCGCCAATACGTCCTCAAAAACTTTTGATGGTGAAGGTGGAATGAGGAAGGAGCCGCGCGGGATTAGCTGAGCGGTCTAAGGCGCTGCAGACATGGACTGTGCGGCTGGTCCCGGCGCAGGTTCGAGTCCTCCCTCGGCATGGGTGAGTGTGTTTCTCCTTAGGATAATTTAGGTTAAGTAGTGTGTACGCTTGGGGACTGATGACCTTAGCAGTTAAGTCCCATAAGATTTTACACATTTTTGAATGAGGATGGAGGTAGCTGGTTCCCCACTTTTCAGTCATAAAGAGGAATATATTAATATTTTTTGCATTCAGATAAGACCATTTTTCCGCTAGTTACCTTCTTTTCTCTACTACAGCATGGTGTGCTGATACATAAAATGAATTCTATAAGTCAGTCAAGTCTGAACAGTTTATTTATATACTTCGACACAGCTATATACACATAAATAACATGTTAGTACGCATAATAAAAAGTTAACACAAAATCGTTTGATTTACATTTTTCGTAATGCGTTGCTCATAGGGGGCAATTCGTCGAAAGCGACCACCTTATGACTAATATCTTGAAAGACAACAAATGTTATGATAAATATTTTATTGAATTTGCAGTCTTCCCAGTTTTGCATAATTTTTGGCAGTCATTTTCCGTTCATTTCGGGCTTGTTAAGACACATTTTAGCCCAGTTTTTGTTACCGCGTTACCACTTAGGGACACATTTATATAGACGTGAAGTGACTGTTATAAAGAGATATTGCGTCATAAAGTTTTATCGCTGAAAAAATGCTGAGTAAAACAGTGGTTTAGCGACTAAAGAATCCTTGCGACGGCACAAGAACGCTTCTCATATTTTTACTACGTGAGTTAAAATAATTTTTATGCCTCAGACCATATATTACGAGTATCAGTTAGGTCACTTGGAACCTATGGATAATTATAAGGAAAATGTTTTAGGTTTCGCAGAGGACATCATCTTAAGAACAAATGCTAAAAATTTCGACTATTGACCTTGAAAAGAAAAGTAGAAATGGCCATCCCCAGAAATGGTATCCAAAAGTCATGGTTTTTCGGGTGTAATTTGATAACGGATAAAGATTTTCAGAAGTTGACGAATCGCTTTTCTACATAAATATCTCAAGAATATAGCTACAAAATGTGAGTCATTTGCTATGGTTAGTTATTTAGTTAATAGCGACTCACGGTGCAAAAAACGGCTAAAGCCGGTTTTTACTGTTGTTTGCATAAGTACGGTGACTTTAAACTTATGATAACGGAAAAAGTTTGTAACTCACGGTGAATATCATCTTCAGAAAATATGCTAGAAATTTCAACGATCTGCCATGTATGGAAATCATAACAGTGGCCGTCCCTTCAATTGGTATTTCCGTACTCTAAAATCTTTGTTGTTCGTGGTTTTCCCGTGACTCTCATGAACTACTGGTGCTTTTATACGTCGCCTCAGGTCCACCATACGTAGATCTCACCAAATTCAAAACAACCAACCGATTTACTCAGTTTGCCTAGGCTGGAAGGAGTGCGTTTAAATTTTGACACTGTACTGTATGATGTGTACAGTATACCTGTTCCACTCATAAATTTACAATTGGTCATTAGGCCAAGGTTCATCTAAGATAATTGACCTCTTATCCATGTGATCAACAGAAGCTGAGATCCGTGTTTACACACACGGCTTTTTGGAACACATTAGCACTGTTCACGGACCGATTACCGAGTAACAAAAGAATTCTGAGGTGAAAGACAAGGAATCGCTTTACCTTGTGCCACTTTATTATGGCGTCTCTGGATAAAGTTCAAGCGGCTGAGTTCAGTTCTTTTTTTTTCTTTTTGTATGAAGTGTGCTGGACTGATGACAAAACCAAGAATATGACACTGAAAACGAATGATGTGGAGGTTTTTCGAGTAGGCTGAGCAAGGGGAGTCTTGGTTTACCGGAACGACTGTTTCACCGTTCCATCGTATCTGGAGCTTAAAGTAAGTAGGCAGCGTGGTCATCACGAGAGCAGAAACCATAATGTTTCACTGACATCAGACCCGTACAACAGGAACGTGTTTCGCTGTTCTATGGCTCTGAAGTGAGAGCCCAGTCAGCGTATCTATTCTTTTCCGTTGAAACTTACCCTCATTCCAATCAGACAATGCTCGGCATCTGGCTCGCCAATAATAGAACAGTTTTTTGAATTTTCGTATTCCGTCTGGAATATAATATCTATACATTTGAAGCATGTTTATGTCCCTACATCAAAGGATAGCCAGTTAGTTGTTGTAGCGTTACTGTCTCTTTAGTGAGGGCACTGAAGAAGATTAGTATTGATAGAGTGACAAAAACAGGATGGTTCAATCTCATAAGCTGAGCAGTATGCTAATTTAGCCTCCATTCTGCCGTACACACAGGGTATGCACATCAGTACTTACTTGAGTACGCCCAGTCAGCGTCTTCAACGAACGTGTTCTTGCGGAGTTATGCTATGGACACCAGATACCAGTTAGAGTGGCTAATGTTTACAGCAGCCTACAAACACTTTGCACTGCAATGAATATTCATCTCGCCAGTGAACTAAGATACCTTCATGCATATCAATCAAGCTACTACAGAATTAATTTTAGTGTTGGTTGTACCAGAGAATATGCATACATTCTCTGCAATGATCAAAACAACGTAGGAAAGGCTCTACAAATATTCGCCTTTTAAAGGTGCCCTGGCTGAGTGAAGCCAGAGACAGGCTGCGTCATAACATGTCGCTGCGCATACAAACGTCTTTGACGATGACCACACAAACGTATGAATCTCACAATTCATCTGCTTCACACAGACATACCAATAGTCTGTCAAAACTTTTGCAGGAAGTAAAATACTGCGATTTCTTGTAAGACCAACACGCTCGTGACGTGTATAGAGTCATATTTATGCCTTGGCCTCCTTAATGGGCAGATAAAGACACATTATTTTTAAATTGCATGCTTAGATACAACTTTTTTTCAGTCCACTGAGAGAGTTTCTTATATACGTTTTCACAGAGCCTAAAAATGGAATAGAAATGTTCAGAATATCCTTAACGCAGGCCATAAAAAAATTACTTTACATAAACTAACTTAACTCAGAGTTAATAGTTTAACGCATATGTTTGTATCAAGTATTAGTAATGCATGATACACATTTTGCAACGAGATCCGATCAAGAAAATGCAGTGAACGATAGAATAAATAGACCTCGTGGTCGAAATAATTAAGGAGCTTTTCAACCGAAAAGTGTAGCACAAAATTATTCAGAGTTTTTCTACAAAGAGTGTATGTGAATGTATCAATGAACATTAAATAACTGAGAAATATCTGACGACTTTTTTTTCATATTTTAGTCTGAGAATGGTCACGGCCATAAACAACGCATAATGTGACACACAATAGTTTCAAAGAAGTTACAGTCTCGTTAAAATGTAGACGAGTTACAACAATAACCAGTCACTCTGCAGTCATTCGCTGCCGCTCTTACTTTGCAAAGACAGTTTTTCCTAGAGTCTCGGAGTTCCAAGTAACATCCCTTATTCATGAGTTCTAGCTATGTGCCGAACAATCTAAACTACAATTATATCTACGTGACTACTCTGCTATTCACAGGCAAAAACTGGCAGAGTATTCATGGGACCACCTTAAGACTATTTCTCTACCGTTCCACTCTGGAACAGCTAACGCGAAAAAAGATCACTTAAATTTTTCCCTGTGAGCTCTTGTTCCTCTTCGTTTTTTACGATGATCGTTTCTCCGTATGTAGGTGGGCCCAAACAAAATATTTTTGCATTCAAAGGAAGAAGCTGGAGATAGAAATTTATTGGATTGTCACCCTAACTTGTGTATCATGTTCTTGACGCTCTCTCCCCTATTTTGAGATGATACCAAACGAATTGCCGTTCTTTAATCTTTTTCGGTGCCCTCCGTCAATCCTATACGACACGAAACCCTTACCGCACACAGAAGAGGACGGACATGCGTGGTGCAGACAGTCTCCTTAACATACTTATTGCATCTTCTAATAGTTCTGCTAATAAAAAGCACTCTATGGTTCGCTTTCCCCACAGCTCTACCTATGTGATCGTTTAAGTTATTCATAATTATTATCCCTCAGTATTGAAATAAACTGACAGCGTTTATTTAGATTTGTGTGATTCATCCGGTATACGAAATTTAACTGATCCTTTCAGTACTCACGAGCAAGACATCAAACTTTTCATTATTTAACCAATTGCCGGTTTTCACACCATGCAGATGTATTGTCTCAATCACTTTATAAGGGATTGTCGTCTTCAGATGATTTTGCAAAACGGCAACTGACAGCATTATCTCCAAAGAATATAAAAGGGCTGCTTGGATGTCTCCTAAGTCGTGTATATAGATTGGGAACGGTATAATGCCTACAAAACTTCCTTGGAAAACACCAAGCATCGCTTCTGTTGTAGTCTACTTTCATCAGTTACTACGAACTTTGGCCGTACTCAAACGAAATTACGAATGCTGTCGCACAACTGACACGATACTCCATAGACATGCTAAGCAATTCGAAGTAATTTGTGATGAAACATGTTCAAAACGTTCAGGAAATCAATTAGAGGTCTCTTGTCAATAGCAATTATTATTTAGCGTTAGTAAAGAACTATTCGTCTTTCACAGGAAAGATATTTTCCGATCCCATGATGACTATTTATCAATAGATCGTTAATCGTTTCCTTCTCGGTAAGACATAATATTTGAACACAGTGAGCTCATTTGATTGGAATCATTACGGTTCACAGCATATCATCATATTTACAACATAATTTGAAGGACATGAGATTCAGGGAGCTTTGACAGGATATGATACTCTGCGGTGTCAGCGCTTTTGTGTGTCCTGGACGCATTGAAGGCTATCTAATCATGTATAAACGGTTACGTACTGCCTACATTGCTCCGACAGTCGCCTCCATAAAGGCAACACGCAGTACTGTCCGATTCTTCTCGAAGTATTTACAAGCCCAGACTTGTAGACATCTTCGTTAGTTAATGCCGAATAAGTGAAATATTTTCAATCATGATAGCGGGTAAACGTTGGAATGACACTGCTTCCGTGTGCATCATATGGTGGCCAACAAACAGTCGCTTATTTCATAGCACATTCGTGACTGAAACAGGATGCATGGTGACAGTAATAAATGAAACATCCTCCGTGAAATAGTGTATAGCTTTTTGTGGAGTACATATGAAGACTGGGATGTAATTGTGGATGAATTTCTCTATGGTGATAATGAATGTAAAGGCAGCGAGTATCCAGTGTAACATGCGCTCTGGATATTCATTCCCTAATCTCTGTGTTACCACAGCTTAGCATGCAAGTGTTCGCATTTGAACTGGAAATGCATGACATGAGTGAAGCCTAGTTGTACTCTGCCACATAAAAGCACAACACTGGGATCCTGTAATTGTCCACTCACCTGATGTCTTCCAAAGATGTCCTTCTCGCTGCCCAGAAGTAGCAGGTCGCGAATCCGTTGTTCTTGATGTGAGGAACTGAAATTTACTCCCAAGTTGGATAATGCTCAGCACGCTACTAAATGAGTATCCAAAATTAACTGGGCTACCAATAGGTTTCGATTTATGTACTAGCCGTTTCCCCATGGCTTCACCCACATATGCATTAGACACATGTAATGCCCAGCTTTGTGTCCACATCATCCACCCTCTGCCTGTCCACCTCACCGTCCCCTCGCCACTATCTCTGCAGCTTCTGCTCTCTCTCTCTCTCTCTCTCTCTCCCTGTATTTGTCCATTTCCTCCACCCCCTATTTCTCATCATGTCTTCCTTACTCAGTCCCTGACCATATCCTCCTCCCCCTCTCTCTATCCAACTCTGCCAACCCCTGCCTTCCTTTTCCACTTGCCTGCTACCCCTCTCCACCTTCAATCTGCCTAATGCATGTCACCTTCCTCCCATCTCTCTGATCATTTCCTGCTCACTCTCGCTTTATGCATCCCTTCCTCTATCAATCTTTCGTTAGCCATGCTCATCGTCATGTGTAGCTCGTGCAATATAGTTCAATGAAGCAGATCAGGTGCTTTCACCACACAACAGTGAGGGTATGCTACACATCAGGGGCTCGAAAATCATTCATTTGCCTCTGAACTACAGGCTTCTATGCAAATTAGGTCGATAAATCATGCTGATACTAGACCAGCACAACATGCCTGTCATGCAAGGGAGCCTACATGTTGGTGCCTGGAAAACTATTTGTTGCCCCTGACTTACAGGTTGTTCTACAAAGCAGGCTGATTTGTCAGGTGAATGCTGTGCCTGTTGTGCAGTGCAGGCTGTATGCCAAGATCTGGAAAAATACGTTTGTGCCTGCATCTCTACTCCTAATGAAGTTCCTGTGTAAAATCAATCCAGGAGATCCTGAGATGAGATCCCAGAGTTACATGTATGTATGTACACTGCTTTATATATATATATATATATATATATATATATATATATATATATATATATATATATATATATATATATATGGGGGGGCGGGTATCAGTTAATATAAAGTGCAGCCAGAGTCATAAATTACTTGCATGATACTCCACAAATATATCTCACATGTAACAAATGTAACACAGCTTCTGTATCTAATACTTTTGATCCTATTATATTTAATACACAGCAGACATCACAAACACATGTCAATTTACACACTATATACTCTGTTCTTCTCTGCCTTCCGTGCAGTGTTGCGATTTTTTTTTAAGATCGTTCTATAGGGCACGCAACTCAGATCTTAATCGTGAAGCCACTAGAAGGAACAGTAACGTATGACCCCTCCCCCCCTCCCATCCTTCCTTACTGATGCGCTTGATCAGCTTGAACCACTTCACTCAGTGCACAGATTCTGGTGCGAGCCGATGATGCATGAAGTTCTTTGTTTGTATATCTGTATTCCAATAACAGTAAAATTGGTCATGAAATGTGAAGTGAGTGGTTGAATGCTTACTATTGAAAGTATAGGTAGTTCGAATGTGAATAAAACTCTATGTTAAAAGTGTTAAGAAACTAAATTTAGAGATTTGGCGCACTAGCCCAAGTGTAATCGGTACATGTCATATTGAGGCAGCCAATCAGATTATCCAACTAATAAACTGGCACAACTTTTCACTGAGTTCGTAGTCACTATACCACTTGTTGTCCAAACCTGTCTCCACTCCTTACGTCACACATCAAAGAACGCAATGTCAACTCTACTCTTATGTAAAGCTTTGCGTTGAATTTTACAGGCCGGCCGCGGTGGTCTAGCGGTTCTAGGCGCTCAGTCCGGAACCGCGCGACTGCTACGGTCGCAGGTTCGAATCCTGCCTCGGGCATGGATGTGTGTGATGTCCTTAGGTTAGTTAGGTTTAATTAGTTCTAAGTTCTAGGGGACTGATGACCACAAATGTTAAGTCCCATAGTGCTCAGAGCCATTTGAACCATTTTTGAATTTTACAGCTCCTAATGGAAAAATTATTGCAGACTGAGAGGCCTTACAGTTATTCACCAGAAAATGTGGGTCAATAAAATTGCATCCGATACAGTCGCAGAATTTCTCTTACCCTGTACAAATAAATGCCATGGTCATGTAAATTCAGCTGAGAGACGGCGTCGCAATTCCGTGTAAGGTATAGGGCACCAGCCTCACCCTCCCCCCCCCCCCCCTCCAACTATCCTCTTGAGTGTATGAGTATGTGCGTGCGGATGTGTGTGTGTGGGTGGGTGGGTGGGTGTGCGTGTGGTGACTTTGGCCTTTGCAGAGCGGGCCAGCCTATTTCGGGCTCCTTTGTTCCGCGATGCGTGGTGCGGCGCGGCGCGGCGCGAGCGCAGCCGCCACCCAGCCAGCTAGGCAGCGTTCTGGACGCTCTCAGCTCACGTGGCGCACGTGGTCCGCCACGGCCTGCTGCTGGCCAGCTATTCATTGCAAAGTTCACTGACCGGTGTGAAAGACTTGCGTCACTATCTAAAAGGGTCGACACCTCAAGCGGACACCTTCGTTAGGACGTCACAGTCGACGCAGTCACTTCACAGGTACGTTGTAAATGACCACGGAAATAGGAACAGACATCAGTACGTAAATAGGACAACACAGAGGATTACGATGTTGTTAATTTTATTTGCTCATGCATCAAAGGCTCGATACACACTGACGGAAAAAAATCGCAACACGAGAAGGGAGTTGGCCGACATAAACGAAAGTTGGTAGGCGTGTTTCTACATCAAAAAGATGACGTCTATTCAAATTTCTCGCCAGTCGCGTAACAGTGACGCTAGTAACGTCGCAATGAGGATGAAAATGAGCTTTTATGCAAATACAATGCAATACAATAAGTATTGTGAGTGTTAGTTACCTTTGAGATTAGACTTGGTGAGCTGATGTTATTCAAGAATGCCCCTTAAGCCGACAAGACGCGATTAGCAACGTCTGACTGTCTTTGAACGAGGTCGTATAACATGGATGTGAGAAGCTGAATGTTCCTTCTGCGATACTGCAGAAAGACTTGGCATGAATATAGTCGCTGTACATGATTTCTGGAAGAAGTGGCCACGAGAATGAACGGTCGCAAGTATACTACGCTCTGGACGCCCACTTGCTACTACAGAGCGGGAAGACAGTTGTCTTCGGCTTATGGCACAGGTGCATGGTACTGCACCTGCAGCAGCAGTCTCAGCAGCTGTTGGTACCACAGCGACAAAATGGCTCTGAGCACTATGCGACTTAACTTCTGAGGTCGTCAGTCGCCTAGAACCTAAGGACATCACACACATCCATGCCCGTAGCGGTCGCTCGGCTCCAGACTGTAGCGCATAGAACCGCACGGCCACTCTGGCCGGCCCACAGCGACACAACGAACTGTTACAGATTGATTATTTCAAGCGGAGCTCCGAGCCGGACGCTCTTTGTCGTGCATTCCAATGACCATAAACCACCGCCATTTGCGACTTCAGTGGTATCGAACGAGAGCTCATTGGAGGGCAGGGTGGAGATGTGTATCCTGATGAATACTGGTTTGTCCCTCGGTGCCAATGATGGCCTTGTGTTGGTTTAAAATGACGCCTGTCTGCGTGCTAGACACACTGGAACTACACATCGAGTTATGGTCTTGGGTGCGATTTTGTATGACAGCAGGGGCTCTCTCACGATCATCCCACATAACCTGATTGATGATTTGTACGTCAATTTGCTGATTCGACCTGTTTTTCAGCCAATCATGAACAGCATTCCAGGGCGTGCTTGCCAACAGGTTAACGCTCGCCCAAATACCGCTGTTTCAGTCAAACATTCTTCACAGAATGTCGACATGTTGCCTTGGCCTACTCGATCACCAGATCTGGCTCTAATCGAGCACATATGGATCATCGGATGGCCACTCCAGCATCATCCTCAAATAGAATTAACAGGCCCTATAATGGCTGACCAAATGCAAACAGGTATGGAGCTCCATCCCACGGACTGACGTCTTCTACCTGAAAAACACAATGCGTGCACGTTTGCATGCTTGCATTCAACATTCTGGCGGTTACACCTATTGTTAATGTAACAGCATTTCACATTTGCAATGGTTTATCTCGCCCTTACGTTACCCTACGATCTAGCAATGTTAATCACTTGTATATGTTACCTAGATCAATGTATTTCCAAAATTTCATTACACTTCATTAACTACGTTTTGGTATACAGATTTTTTCCGTCAGTGTATTTTTCAACATAAAATATTGTCCATTCTGTGTGTTGAATCAGGGTGTGGACACATTGAGAGAATAAGCTGATGGTCGTGTAAGGAATTTTGTGAATTCTCAGTACCTGGATGTTCGATATGTATTTAAGTTAAATTCTACATCTTTCTGCTCCAAGTTTTTTAACTTTTTTTCAGCTACATAACTAGGTGATCTCTCATATTTCAGATACGTTGATGATATTTTAATCATCTACAAGGGATCTGCTGATGAGAAAATATGTTTCATCAGCGAACTAGAAAACGTGGTCTGCCCATTAAACTTTGTTCACTTGACGCTTACAATAGAAGATAATAAAATTTCATTCAATATTTTTCGTAAAGAAACATATACTGATCAGATCGTACCTGCGTCTTCCATTCACCCACAGTCTCACAAAACACCTTCTTTCATTCTGCTCTTCATCGACCTACTTCCAATCCACATTCGAAAGAAAAGTTCAACGACGAAATCAATTTACTCAAAACGCTAGCAGTTAATATCGAGTATAAAGCTACAGTTACTACGATCGGCACCTCTGTCATTGAATCTAAAACAAATAATATTTCTCTATTCCTTTCGTGGGGCCCATCTCCTATCAGAGCCAACGCATTCTTCGTAATAAATACATCTGCAACGTTGGATTTTCTACCAATAATAAGTTGATAAAAATCTTTATTCATAATTTAAAATCGATTCGTCCTTCTTTAGAAAGTTCTGGCGTCTATAAGATTGTCTGCGATACCTGCTCTTCTTACTACACAGGACAAACATGACATGCCTTTACAACTAGATATAAAGAACATCCTTCGTATTTTTCCGACTATCTAATTACAGGTCACGCATCTAAAGCTATTGGCGATACCAACATTTTGCATACCGAGAAGAAATGACGTAAATTAGACCTTCTGGAACAATTAGAGATTTTTGAACATCTTTCTCGAAGTGATAGTCTCATTCTCAATGAACAGCTGCAGTTGCGTAATAAAAATTTCTTCAACGGTATAAAGCCGTTACTTGATACTTAATTTCTGGTCTCCTTGTGCAGTTTACCGAAATGTTTTTTTTTTCATCCAAGTTAACTCATAATTTTTCATTTATTGGCTGTATTTCATGTTATATCGCTTTCTACAAGCTGTGTCATTCAGCCCTTCCTGAATTTTCTCTAATGATGTTTTTATGCTTCAAATTGTACTGCTAAGCTCTGATGCAGACAAAATGTTACTTTATCTGTCGTTGTTAAATAGAATGATGCTTTTTACTGAACAAGATTCATTATAATTTCGTCTGTCTACACATGAATGTTCAGTAGCCAAGTAGTGCGTGCAATGTCACGTTCACCTGCCCGCACTTGTTAACACGGGCGCCTCAGTCCGTTGCAACCTGTGGCTGTACAGGTACGAGCAGCCTACACTGGCTGGCTTTCACGCATTCCTCTTTATATATTTTGTGACTAAAGACTTTCCGGCCAGTTAATTATTTTATATGTGACATGTAAGTACTGTTTCTGTCTTTTATTGTCAGTCAGTACTCACACTTTTTATACAAAAATGCTTTCCCTATTAATTTGTAACTATGTTATTTTGTTTTAATTCTGATGAAGTCACTCTTAGAAGTGTTGAAACCTGGTTAATAAGATTAAAAATAATTGTAACCGAGGGCTCATTTGTTTCTATTTTAATTTAGAAACGGTCACTGAACCAAGCAGCCATGTTTAAGACTTTGTTCCAGTTTGATACAAACCATGTTAATTATAAGTGGTTCTACATGTGGGCTTATGGATTTATTTCTATGTTACATCTGTTAAGACGTGTTCCATGGAGGTTATCTGATTATTACCTTATAAGGATTAAAAATTAGAAATCTGGCGAATGTCATTTAACTGAAAATTTTACAATTAAAATTTTTCCTCCCATATGGGACTTCCCTTAAAATAGATGTAATGTAACAATTACAGGTAAAGGGTGACTTAAAAACACTTGAGCACTAGTGACAAACTAAGATCCCATTACATAACATGATAGAATCAGTTAATTAAAAAACTACAACAGAGATACTGATTTTAAAAAAAAAGTTTACGTACTCAGATGTATTAATAAAAACTTACTAGAAAAAGTTTCACAAGTAACTCAGCGGATACTATGCTGTTGAAGGTTTAGCCAGTTGCCAGCCCGTAATATTTAAGAAAACAAGTTCATATACAAACAAGTTACGTACAAAATATATATGTATCAGCTTAACCCACCTTGACGGAAGGGAGACAAATACTAAACTTTGGAAGGGGATATGTGACCAACTCCGGTAGTGGCCAGCTTCTTAAACACTGCCAAACCTAGACCTCAGATGACATTTCACTCCACGCCAACGGGCTTGCACAATTAGAAGTTTCAGCGCGAATCACAAAGACGTTCCAATAACTCTGAAACATAGAAACACTGGGCAGAACCTTTGACTCACTTACACATGGACAACTGAATTAATAAAATGCAGGCTTTAAAAACAGCAACATAAAATCATTTGATTGCAAGAGACACAACAATCTTCTGAGAAAACGTTCAAATAACGGCCACCAATTAACTAAGCCTAGAAAGCCTCCCATAATAATAATAGTAATGTTTAAATCCTCTGAGATCGTCGGTGAACAAACAGTTTCGACGACCTACTCCATATCTGGTACACAATACGAGGGAGCGGGTTCCACAGCTTCACCGCATCCCTTCAAATTTTGTTCCCAGCGAAGTCACAGAACATGTGTCTTCAAGCTACCCCTGTCGGCAAAACGCCCAATCAGGTTCACACCCCAACGTGTAACGGTCATCACACTCGTTCGGCAGCCGTTGACAGTCGTCTCCCCCGCAAATGGCACGAGATCTCGAGGGTTCCCGTCTAAGGCTAACAACCAACTAGCTTCCCCTGCGAAGCCTCAATATAAGACACGTGAAAAGTAAAGATAGCTTACCTCAACCACAATCGATCTCAACGATACATGAACAAAATAAGACTGACGCCAGCTCGCCACGGCTCAGTAGTACTGGAGAACATAGACATCACGACCTAAAATACGAATATTAATCATACAGTGCAGTTAAAGTGAGGCAGTGGCATGCCACCTTTCAGTACCATCTTTTCACGTCCCTCATGAGAATACAGGTATTTAATTGTTTTGTTTATGCTTATATTTGATTTCTGCTGCCCTGTTTTGTAATTATGGTATGCTTTGTGTATCACCATGCCTCTGTATGTTTGAACGTCCGAAGATGGTCACGACCGACCAAAACTAATAATTAGATTTATTAATATGTTTGTGATGCCCAACTGGAATGAAGAGATGTATTTATATCTTCCTCCATCGTAGGGGAAGTTTTGCTGTGACAATATCACAACTCGGAAAGCGAAAAGCTTTCCTTCAAATAATAGAGGTTTCTTCAAGACTACTTGAATACCAGGCACTGCCCGGGTATGTATTTATTCCAGTCTTCTGTAAGTCTGTCACCTTTTCCCTGCACTCTCTGTCCACCTCCTCCTTCCCTCCTTCTGCCTTTCCCTCTGTTCCACTGTTCCTCCCCCTTGCTCTCTCACCATCTCTTCCTCTTCCGTCTCTCTGTCCATCTCTTCTTCCCCCTTTGCCCCACCTCCTCTTTCCCACTCTCCGTCTGCTCCTCCCCACTCTGTCCATCTGCTCCTACCCCATTCACTGTCTTTCTGCTCCATCTCTTTCTATCACTTCCTCCTCCTCTATCTTTTCTTCCTCCCTCTTAAGTTCAACATCTCACCCCCTCCAAGTCAAATTCTTCCCCCTCTCTATCTCCTCGTCCTACTCTCATGTCAGTCTCATCTTCCCCCTGTTCACCTCTTTCTCCCTCTCTCTTTCTATCTCCTCCTCCGTCCATGCATATCATCCTCTTCCCTTTCTGTCCATTTTATCCTCCCCAGTCTCTATATTTCCTCTTCCCTACTATCTATGTCCATCTCCTCCTTCCCTCTCTTTGGCCATCTCCTCGTCCCCAACGTCTCCCCCATATTACCAAATTATAACCCCCACTCTAATAGCATGCTGGTGTTTCCTAACTGCGTTTTTTTCCTTTCAGGTGGTAAGTAATATGTATATCAAGTTCGGTTTAAATCGACCCAGGAGTTTAGGAGGACACTTTCGCGCATGGCTTTGTCTGTGTACGCACATGCCAGATATTTATCACATATACGTTACATATTTCACACATATCTGTACAAATGCTTGACCTGTATCTGTGGCGAATTTCTTCTTGGAATACATTCAGTAGTGCATGTGGACACTGTCTGCCTAAATTGTAAAGTAAAAATTAGAACGTGGTGCGTGATGTGACAGTTTTTCACGCATCTCATTGTTTATTACATCATATCCTGAGCTACCTTTTGTACAGTGATATAATTTTTCAAATACCTTCGGCAGTATACGCGAAAATTCTCTACAAAATGTATTTTGAATATATTTAGAAACAAAGAAGTAATAAATTAAAATGTCATGCCAGATGCGGCACTTATACTGCATGATCTGCGGGAATGCAGTAAGCGATAAACTCTCTTCCTTTTATCGTTTTGTGGGGATTGTCAGCGACAGAAAGTTTCGTAAAGCTTTGAGCATATTTGCATGTTGCGGTCTAGACTTCTTTTTCGCCTCCACACCAACACCTTTGATAGGTAGATGGTTCTTACCCTTTCCATGCAGTAACTAAGACATGTACCAAGTTTGGCTGAAATAGGTTCAGTGGTTTTGGAGGAGATGTGGAAGACACATACATATGGGTGAATCCAAATGAAGTGGTCCAATAAAAATTAAGTTGGTTGATGACCATTCTTAAATATTTCAATTTTTTATATATATGAATACCCCATAATTGAGAAGTTCAAAACAGTTTTTTAAAAAAATTTACCTTTCACCTTTACTGAATGGCGGCCATTTTCGTTTCTAAGCACACGACGATATTTCAGTTTAGAGACGTTAGCAAAAATATGAATATCTCTGCACTAAGTTACAACATTACAAATGAAATGTGTCCCCTACAACATTGTCTAATACGCAAAATACCCTAAATTCAAAAATAACCAGTCAAAATGACCTCCAAAGTTTGGTATCCAAATTTCCAAAAATCCACTTTTTAGGCCCAAAAATAACAAACAAGGAGTGATTTATGATTATTTTTTGCCTATAGTTAGATATCATACACTAACAGCCTCATATAGAGCAGGAACATCTCAGGCGGGACTGAATATAAAAATATGATTTCTGCACAAATTGTACACCAATAAGATAGCATCGAACTGTAAAAAGGTCAAAATTGATATCTGACTGTGAACAAAGATATGAATTTTTGAATATGAGGAAATAATTCACATTACTTTACAACTGATCTTATTGGTGTTGCCTATTTAAATGGTTTATTGTTTCATTGTAATAAAATTTAATTGTCATATATATTTAGTTAACACTGTCACCCAATATTCATTTACTCTATTTATTTTTAATAATGCAACATTAAACAATAGGAGCTTTCGCTTTTGTTCTATGTTAACAAAAATGCCCATTTACGTTTAGGTTTATTGTCAATAAAGAAGCAAATTATTGCTGGGTGTGGCATTGTAGAAGTATATTATTGCTGGATGTAGCATTGTTGTTGTCAGTCTGTTATGAAACCTCTGTCAGAGTGGATGTACTTACTCCATCGAGAGTGTAGAATGTGTTAAAATTGCCACCATCCAGTAAAGGTGCAAGTTAAGTTATTTTGAAAAACTGTTTTGAACTTCTCAAATATAGGGCAACCACATATAAAAAAAATTAGATGTTTAAAAATGGTCAAGCAACCATTGCATTCAACGCTTTTGTCTTCCCCATCATGAGCAAACTGCTTTTGCACATCACCTCTGACCCATCCATAGATCCCGTCTGAGCAATGACGTAACAGGTGGACGTCGCGGCTGATCCTTTGGAGAGCTGGAGGCTGCGGCAGCGGCTCGCGTGACGCACGCCCTGTGGGCAGGATGGCTCCTGGCCCTGCCCAGAGACGCCCTCCCCTGGGAGGAGCCTCGGGCTATTGTCCTCGGCTGACAGCTGCCTTTGCAGCGCCGCCAGATAACGTGACAGCGGCGCAGTTGGCTTTTGTCGGGCATCCGGTCGCAGCTGCCTGCCTGCAATTAAACGCGACGACCGGCGGGCGCTCCGCTTATCTCCGCGTTTATGTGTTCACACTCGCCGGCGTTCCGTCTTGCGCTGTGTATCGACCCGCACCGGCGTGCCACATGTCCGCAAGTTTGTAACAAGATTGTACGCGCAACAATGTGCTCTCATTGTCTCGCGTCCTTCGGCCGTCGTTGTTTAATATATTATTAATTGGTAATGTTGATTGTTGCCGACTTACGTGGTGGGCCTTAATCAAAATGATATTTCATTCGATTTTGATTTACAATTAAATGCTTTTGTGAAGTTCTCTTTTTTTAACAATATTAATCTTCAGCATAAATTATGTGTTACGTTAATGAACGTTAGACTCGCTGAATATTAAAAAATGAGCATATAAGTTGAACAATGGAATAAACTTTTCATATTAATTTGGTCGGCTAGTCAGCTCACTTTAAAGAAAAAAATCTTTACTTATTAATTACAATTGCGGCCCACACCCGTCCGAGAGTATTTTTTCTTACCTCCGTTAACCATTGCCGTGTAGTCGGAGTCTTGGCCCTGGCTCACGGCTGTTGTACTGAAAATAAGAATCTTAAAAAAGCTACGTATTTTCTGCAACGTCGGGCGGCCGTGGAGACAAATGTATATTATGTTAACAGCGGGAGAGTTTCTCGCTCCCGCTAAGTTAATATCGCCACGTAATGGCGTCGTTGGCTGCATCGGCCGCTGCGATTGTTGAACTGTAAATTACTCGAATGCAGGTTAATTCAAAGGAAGGCGGACATGAAGTCGGGATCACTCCTTACAAATTAAAAGTGAACAATAATATTAAATCAATATATTATTTGCTTAATTAGTACAAATATGATTACATTTTCCAGCACTAGCAAGATGTCCGTCTACACGCAACCAAGACAAGAGCAGAAGTGAAGATGACTAAAAAATTAACAAAAGAGCGTATCTTGTCGTCTCTTTAGATCATTTTGTTATATTTCTGTGCCCTCGAAACTTACACAGAGAAATTATTATAATACGGAGAAAAATGTATGTTCGCTGGGCGGCTAGTGTCCACTTATTATTCAAATTTTAAGTGTCTCGTCTTTAAAAATACTGTTTTTTTAAGTCTTTTCTTATTATTTCACTGTGGACGCCATAATTGCTTAAGAACTCCAATCCATACTAAGACTACCATGTAACGAAACGATCATTGAAGAGATTTAAACTATGGAATTTTCTTCGTGAATATATTTAACCACCCACTTTTTGTGTAGCTTATCTGCTGCATTAAATTTTAATTTTTTCTAGCTCAAGGATTAAACTAAACTTACTGTGCCTAATTGTTACTTGTACTTCACACCATTTGTTTCTTTTTTTAAAACTGTTTATCATAGTATCAGCATGTGTTCGAGAATCGAAAGTAATTTCCGCTTGTTTTTAGTAATTTAGGACCAGAATCTGTATAGTGCGTGTGTGTAGTATGATATGCTGATACACCCTGCACTATGGAATAAGTAATTGTTTATTTCATAAGAACAATAGAGCAATATATCCAAGTTGAAGAAAGAGAACTTCTCAGCGAAGATCGCATTTGTAAAACCTTTATTTACAGTGGCCGGTTTTTGTAAACTAAATGACCGTCACATGATCTCAGCATGGATTAATTGGTCATCGTAAATAAAGATTTTACAAATGTGATCTTGGCTGAGAAATTGTCTTTCATCGAGTTGGATATTTGCACAACACACCTTATTATTTAGCATGAGCAAGATAATAGCGATACAGTTTTTGCGATGTTGCAGTCGGACTACAAAAACATGATTCAAATGGCTCTGAGCACTATAGGACTAACCTTCTGAGGTCATCAGTCCCCTAGAACTTAGAACTACTTAAACCTAACTAACCTAAGGACATCACACACATCCATTCCCGAGGCAGGATTCGAACCTGCGACCGTAGCGGTCGCTCGGTTCCAGACTGTAGCGCCTAGAACCGCTCGGCCACTGCGGCCCGCAGTCCGAGTACATACGGCAACGATCTATGCTGTATCCCAGTGGCATTATTTTCGTAATTTTTAGATGTTTAATATTTCATTTTCATAGTGTCACACACATTTCACATGTTTTCTAACGTATTGTTCCTGTGAGCAAATCAAAGTTACTGTAAAAGTCTCGTAAGCAATTAGTAAACAAAACACCAATATCTGTAAGTTACAGGAGTCCCATGAATATCTTTGTAAAAATAATCGAAGTCGAAATATTGCCCGAAGATCTGCAAATGTAAGTAAACTGACAACCTCAGAAATATTGCAGTTTGATAAGATCGTGAGTAATAACATTTTGTGTTCCGATTGGACATAATCAGAAATCTAATAGCGGACGCCACAAAACACGCACATTTGACGAAATACAGCATTTAACTACGCAAAATTACCCAACAATAACACTAAGAACACATTCGCTAGAGGTCATCCTTAAAACACAGGTAAAGATACAGACAACAACAGATACAAGTAAAAAGAGAAAAAGATGGCGTAGAGCAGCGGAAGCGAAATGATCAAATTGATGGTTGAGTTTAGTTACATTAAACTACATTGACTGAAAAAAGAAAAGGTACTTATAAGTTTAATTACAATGAAGTGCCATTAGAAATTATCTGACCTGCTTTCACGGTCTTTATGGAGGGAGACCTTTTCAGCTATGCAAAGCCTCAAAGTTCGATGAAGTCATACGACATCGTCAACAACTAGATGGTCAGCCATTGGTTAAACGTTGGAAGTACATCCTAACAAAGTGATCACAGTCAGAGCGGTCACGATAGTAATGTCCTGCCGTCTCCTGGTGGATATAGGCTTCTCGAAAGCAACCAGTATCGTACTTCATTGACGTTCATATGTGCGGGACGACAACATTTCTGAACGTAATAGGGTTGTAAATGTCAAGTTTACAATTGTTTTTGTGCAAACAGCTCGTCAACTCACAGAATATGAATCTGCTGTTCGTCCATTTTTTAACTATTTTTATAACAACTTTGACTGGCTTCACGCATGCAAATGTACATTAGGCTACAAAAATATATAAGGCACATCAGTGTTTGCAGCTCACAGCAGTGAATTCGTCCCTGCCTAAGAACAATCCCGTCTTACTAACGTATAATTTATCAAATGTAGTCTATATTGTTTATCGATGCTCGCACTGTTTGAAGCAGGCTGATACTTTTTCTACACCATATTCAAGGAAATGAACAGTTCATACCGTACTCGGAATGCAAACGTTTTGCAGTACTTGGGATACATTTTATTCTGACACTACAGTGGCCCGTACTTCCTGCGTCCAAAACGGCTTCTCTAAAGCAGACCTTTGATCATCCATATTTCACTCCACTCACTCTTTCCTTCTCGTATACCAGTTCCATTTAGTACAATTATTACAACAACCAAAAATTGCTTGATCCAAAATAAATTACATCACTAATAAATGAGTAGCATAACGCAATAAAAACAACGCACAGGCGTCTTCATAGTACAGCATAAAACCCTTGACTACAAACATAAGTATTATCTTTTCCTACTTGAGTTATGTAAAAAAGTGAAAAGAAAATAGAAAAATTATAGTACTCAGAATTAAGATATGTACAAAGTCAAATCAATAGACGTCTGACACATAAATGGATAGACTTGCTGGGAGAGACAACCGTGTTGTGATAAATACCCTCAAAGAAAAATCATCGATTGATTTACTCAGTCACTTTTATTTCATTAAAGAGTGTAGCAATCATCGTGGTAGATCGGAGACAGAAATAATACTAAAAAATAGTACTGATTGATTACAGGAGCGTCCACGGAAACGTCTGAGTAGTAGCCTCGAATATGAATGATAACAGTGTCGACACAGTATTAATAACAGAAAACTGACTGCAACCAAATATGATTACCATTAAATTTTTTCGAGGGTTGCCCAGAAAGTAACGCACCGCATTTTTTTCGTCAACAATTCTTTATTGAACAATGAGAATTGCAGACACGGAAGAATGGTGTTTTATCTACACATCCTATTTTCCACGTAATCTCCATCCGGTTTTAAGGCCTTCCTCCAGCGCGAAACAAGGGTGTGTACGCCCTGGCGGTACCAATCCTTGTCCTGGTGGTGGAGCCAATGGTTCACTGAGTGAATCACCTTCTCATAGTCCTCAAAATATCTTACACGAATGCCATTCTTTAAGAGTCCTAACAAATGGAAGTCCGAGGGGGCTAGGTCAGGTGTGTCATGTGTGACAGCCGTGGATGGTGTCCCCGACTGCGGCAAATCGTGGAGCTCCGTCGCACCAACTTCTGATGATCTAACTCAGCGGCTAACTGTACTTCTGTCGACAGCAGATGCTCCATAGACTACTGCAAGTCTTTCGATTTGACGCCACTTCGGCGACTTGCACGTCGATATGGGTGAAATGATGATGATGAGGACAACGCAACACCCAGTCCCTGAGCGGAGAAAATCTCCGACTCAGCCGGGAATCGAATCCGGGCCCTTCGGACTGATATTCTGTCGCGCTGACCACTTTCTTTTTTTGTAATCTCATTTTGGTCTCTTTCGTTCGTTGTATCTGGTCGGGGCGGACGTCGAAAGACGCCCGTTTCAGTTGGTCGTTGATCCATTAGCTCAGTTTTTTTTTTTTATTACAGAGGGCAGCGAACCCTCTGACCGAACACGCTGAACTACCATGCCGGCCCACTCAGCTACCGGAGGCGGACGGCACGTTCCCTCAGGAAGCTTCAGATAACGCATAAGTAACGTTTTTCATTCGTAGCATTGTTTTCGGATAAAAAAAAAAAGTTCGGTACATTACTTTCTGGGCAACCCTCGTAAATTCTGACACGAATTTATAACAGAAAGATGGGGTTAATACAGGAGGATGTGGCTTGTTTATATCTATAGCCTATAAATAATATGATATGATTAAATGTAGTGATGATATTACAGATTTTGATTGCGAAATAATCTGGGTGAAGATAAGTATTAAAGATGGATCAAACACGAAAACTGGATGCTTTTATAGGCTCCATGACTCAGAATCAGTAGTAATGGAACATGTTGTTCTTATGTGGAGATTTCAATTTACATTTTTTTCTCTGTGATACTCATGTGGTTAGGACTGGTAATAGGAACAGGGAATCGCGTGAAATTGTTCAAAATTCATGACCCAAAAATTACTTGGGCTTGCAGTCATGGAACTGATCCGTGAAGGTAACATCTTGGACTATCTTACTACAAACAGGACCGAACTTTTCGTCACTGTGAACTTAGGAGTCTTTGATGATTTAGCCGTTATAGAGTGATTGAATGAAGCTGTAAACAGAAATATAAATGAAGGTAGAAAGACGTTTCTGTTTAAGACTTGCGAAAAGAAACTTTGAGGTTACCAGCGCAGTCAACAAGAAACATTTCTCTTTGAGGCTAAAAATGTTGTCTATAAATGGACAACGTTCTTTACTAATGGGCAATTACACGGTAGAGACATAATTCTCGAGCCTAGTTGTAATGGTCGGGAAAGACCCACCGTTGGTCTTAAACGTGTTGAAAGCTGTTCCAAAAGGAAAGAGAGTTTGACTGCATACTTAAAAGTAGCAGGAACCCTAAATCAAAAACTGAACGAAGGCAAAATATGTGCAAGGACAGCCATGTCCGAAGCGTTCAACGAATTCGAAAGTAAAATTCTTCGTACATATCTGGCAAGTTCATAAAAAGTATTGGTCGCATTAGTAACGAATTTAAACCATATATCCGGATACTCTGTGACCATAACCGTATAGAAACCGAGAATGAATAAGAGAAGGCAAAATACTGAATTCCTTTTTTCCAAAAACTGTTTCACTGTTTCGTCCAGCAGCTCTACAGTTGTGTCGTTGTAGCTATAAAATTAAGTGCCAACGGAACAGAAAATCAACTGAAATCTCTTGACATACGAAAGGCTACTGGACGTAATGGGATACCAATGCGATTCTATGAAGAGAGTGTGAAATAACTAACTCGTGATGTAGTTGGAGGAGCATAACATTCCAGTGACTGAAAACGCACTGGTCATCCGCGTTTCGAAAGTTCGCCGAACAGACGCACAAAACTGTAATCCGATATCCTTCTCGGTCTGGTGTCGAGTTTACCCATTATCAGATATCTGGAGATCGAAAATCTTGTCTGTAGGAATCAACATGGATTCCGCAAACAACGGTCCAGTGAACTCTATGTCGCTCTGTTCGTAGGATAGGGTAGATATCGCTGGTTAGGTTGATGCGGTTTATTTTCATTTAGAGATTGGGTTCCGAACTGTAGCCTACTGAATAAAATACGCGAGTTACAGAAAATGAGACCAGGCTTGTGACTGAATCGAAGAGTTTCTAGCAGACGGAATGCAGTATATTATTTTTAACCCAAGGAACTGTTATAGAACCATTACTACATTATTGTATGTTTACATAATTACATGAAGCGGGGAGATCTATTAAATATATATTATACCTACATAACAATTAAAAGTGGAACGACGACGTAAAATTAATTGCAGGTAGTGCTGATACTAGACTCAAATACGTGTGAATTATCTTCAGCAAATGCAGTCCATCAACGAAGGAGGTACGCCTACGTTATATATCTCTCGTTGAATTGATATTTGAATAGTGATTGTCATTCTGGGGTCCGTACCAGATATGACTGGTGGAGTAAACAGAGAAGATCAAATGAAGAGCAATGCATTTCGACATAGGTTCATTTAGTAAACGTAGAAGGGTCATGGATATGTTCGCCCAATTCAAATGGCAGAAGCCTAAAGAGAGGCGTTGTACGTCATTGTCAAGTTACTGTTAAAATTACAAGAGTATACACTCCTTCAAGAGTCGACCGATATATTGTTCCCTCTTATGCATACGCCGCGAGAAGGCTATGAACGTAGGAATGTAAATAGAGTACTTTAGTTTGCACACAATACCTGTCTGCCTTCCTCGTTTCTGTCACAAGGAAGCGTTTTGATGAAAATCTCAGGATCTCTTTTCCCCGTTAAGTTTATTTTAGTCAAACTGATCAGTGGTAGCCATACTTGCCGATCACAGACTACTGCAGAGAGATCGCACTCACGTCCACTGGTTCTAGCGGGCCCTTGCATCCAACCCACGTGAAGAAATACCACATTAAGACTGAATTTCCGTAAATTACGATCACAGGCTCTGACAGCTGATGAAATTACGAAACTAATGTTCACAATACCGAGTCATTTGCATTTAGGAAGTACATAAAATTAATATGTAAACTTTTCCCAACAAATGAATTACGAGTGAAATTTTGAAACTACCGTTGCATTGTACAGGGATATAACTATTGGCCAGTGATACTAGAAGAATTAAGTGATCACCGTAAATTAATATTATAAAAACTTCAAGTATGACGTCGACCGTTACAGAGGGCTGTTTCTGTTCAATTTATTTTCGTGGCCCAACCGCTCGTGAACGGAGAGGTTTATTTACGCCACATGGAGAGGAACATCTCTGCAACTCAAAAAATTCTCGTGCCCGCCATAAAGATGTTGGCAACGCTGACTACGTTTTTGGCGGTGGAAGCACACTGCGCTGGCTATGAAACGGGCGCTCCGCCTGGTTTGTTGCCCAGTTGAATTTCTTTTTGTCTGCAGTTACACATTAGTTCTATATTAAAGTGAACAACGCGCCAAATTCTGCTGCAGTGCTACATGATACAATGTTATGACTTCGATTACGCTGGAGTCGGACTCGTTAAATCCAGATTTGCTACCAGCCCTGTCGTGTGGCGACAGTATTGTATTGACGAGAGCGAGAATTGAGGCCACGCACGCCTGTGGTCGACGGTAGAAGTTGCTGGCCACCTACGTGCTGCGCTAGACTAGCAAGCTATACGGTCTGTGCGTCCACTTGCATCGAATCTCCGTAACTCACATAGATAACTAGCTCCCATTGTCTGTCCGTGCTACCCACAGTTCATCCCCAAGAGCGTTTGAAACTCTAACCACATTGTTTCTTTACTACTCAAATATGGCAGTGACTTTTCTGCCACCCTAACGTTCCGTTTCAACATGCTTCAGGTTGGATTAAGTAAACCTCTGTATCTTTTCCAATACTTTATAGGTTTAATTATTTTGTCGCTTGTGAAAGGGCTAATGCCACTGATGGCCCGGCGTTGTGGACTAATGGCTCCCATAATACGACGGCTGCCTCAACTTCCGTTTGTATTCAAGAATAGATATAAATTATGTCAAAATTTAGCCTGTCTCCTGTTCATCTAGTCTCTCCCCATATATCCGTACACCCGGTTTCGGCAGAGACACCGGCAGTTTAACGTGAATTCCAAAACTTCTACGATCACGGTAACAGGAAATTTTGTATACTGCTGGCCATTAAAATTACTACACCACAAAGATGACGTGCTAAAGACGTTAAATTTAACCGACAGGAAGAAGATGCTGCGATATGCAAATGATTAGCTTTTCAGAGTATTCACACAAGGTTGGCGCCGGTGACGACACCTACAACGTGCTGGCATGAGGAAAGTTTCCAACCGATTTCTCATACACAAACAGCAGTTGACCGGCGTTGCCTGGTGAAACGTCGTTGCGATGCCTCGTGTAGGGAGCAGACATGAGTACCATAACGTTTCCGACTTTGAGAAAGGTCGGATTGTAGCCTATCGCGATTGCGGTTTATCGTATCGCGACATTGCTCCTCGCTTTGGTCGAGATCCAATGACTGTTAGCAGAATATGGAATCGGCGGGTTCAGGAGGGTAATACTGAACGCCGTACTGGATCCCAACGGCCTCGTATCTCTAGCTGTCGAGATGACAGGCATCTTATCCGCATGGCTGTAACGGATCGTGCAGCCACGTCTCGATCCCTGAGTCAACAGATGGGGACGTTTGCAAGACAACAACCATCTGCACGAACAGTTCGACGACGTTTGCAGCAGCATGGACTATCAGCTCGGAGACCATGGCTGCGGTTACCCTTGTCGCTGCATCACAGACAGGAGCGCCTGCTACGGTGTAGTCAACGACGAATCTGGGTGCACGAATGGCAAAACGTCATTTTTTTGGATGAATCCAGGTTCTGTTTACGGCATCATGATGGTCGCATCCATGTTTGGCGACATCGCGGTGTACCCACATTGGAAGCGTGTATTCGTCATCGCCATATTGGCGTACCACCCAGCGTGATGGTATGGGGTGCCATTGGTTACATGTCTCGGTCACCTCTTCTTCGCATTGACGGCACTTTGAACAATGAGCGTTACATTTCAGATGTGTTACGACCCGTGGCTGTACCCTTCATTCGATCCCTGCGAAACCCTACATTTCAGCAGGATAATGCAAGACCGCATGTTGCAGCTCCTGTACGGGCCTTTCTGGATATAGAAAATGTTCGACTGATGCCCTGGCCAGCACATTCTCCAGATCTCTCACCAACTCAAAAAGTCTGGTCAAAGGTGGATGAGCAACTGGCTCGTCACAATATGCCAGTAACTGGGTTTGATGAACTGTGGTATCGGATTGAAGCTGCATGGGCAGCTGTAACTGTACACGCATCCAAGCTCTGTTTGACTCAATGCCCAGGCGTATCAAGGCCGTTATTATGGCCAGAGGTGGTTGTTCTGGGTACTGATTTCTCAGGATCTATGCACCCAAATAGCGTAAAATGTAATCACATGTCAGTTCTAGTATATTTGTCCAATGAATACCCGTTTATCATCTGTATTTCTTCTTGGTGTAGCAATTTTAATGGCCAGTAATGTATTAGGGTAAGAAATTGCTTATCTGAGAGTAGGGAAGGAAACAACATATATGGAATCAGACAAAGTCGGATCAATTTCTTCAATGTTCCACCTGTAGGACTCTAGGCCTTCATCTAAAAGAGATTATGAAATTCTACCAACGTTACAGCTGTGAGGCTAATGCGAAGCGTTAAAGAATGTTACCGGAGACCATTAGTGCGTGTTATGGCCAGGTACGCTGTGATACTGAGTAGATATTGCAAGAACTCTAACGAGATCACCTACGAAGATTGTGTCACGGTTGTATGGAAATAGCCAACTAAATACCAGCAATGACTATCACTTTCGGTCAGCGCTTGCACGCACATGCAGTCTAGCACGACGTCGTAACAAACTCTGAAGTACTTTCCTGCAGACCTAGCACCAAAATGAAAGTGTCATACATGAGATGGATTTCTCTCCCTGCGTTAACTTCGACATGGTCACGTACCTTCGTCTGACTGATCAGTTTGCATTCTTTCTGTTGACAATTGAATTATTTACTAGTAACTTCCGTTGTCCCACTACCGCCTCTCATCCCAATGAAAATGACAAAGCCTTGCCAAAAATGTTCCTCTCTAAAACCACTCCCGCGTCTCATTAACTACTGCTCAGTTACTCATCTGCGAAACTCCAAGCCTCCTGATATAGCAGACGTGTATAGTCTCATTATCATCCCTACAGAGTAACGATAACAATGGGTTCGATCTGCATCTTCAGTGGTCTACCAGAAGGCGCCCTCAGACTTACCAGTCGACATGGCTCCTTTTACTTTCTGTGATTCTGATAGGGCGGTTTGTCCCCCCTCACGTACATACCAGATGTGGACTATCATGTGTATCATCCGTCCGCGGCTCGTGGTCTAGTGGCCCACGCAAGGGGGTACGGGTTTCTATTTCAGGCAGGGGACTGGGTGTTGTGTGTCCTTCATCATTTTCTGCCGACACGGTAGCTCAGCGTGTTCGGTCATAGGGTTAGCTGCCCTTTGTAATAAGAAACTGAGTGAATATATCAATGATGAACTTGAAGGGTGTCAAGAGATACCCGCCCCCAACAAATGCAATGAACAATATCGAACAAAATAAGATAAAAAAAGTGGCTAGCGTTGCTGCCTCAGGATCAGGGGTCCCTGGTTCGATTCCCGGCCGAGTTTTGGATATTCTCTGGGTGTTTGTGTGGTCCTCATCATTTAATCCACATCATCATTCATGACAGTGGCTCGATTGGACTGTGTAAAAATTGGGACTTTGTACGAGCGCTGATGACCATGCAGCTGAGTGCCTCACAAAGCAAATATTATCATACGGTGTATCGTCCTGTCCCTTCCTCAGCGGTTCACTCATACCCCTTTCTACCTTTCCAGTCCACTGACTTTTTCAGCGTTCTTTTGTAACACGCCTTGTCTAATACCTCCACTCTCAGCTTTTTCAGTTCGCCCGCAGTCCATGATTAACTTGCATACAATGATTTTCTACATCATATATTTCTTTCAGTCTCATGTGCTATTATTCTTCCAAGGCATCCGAATTAATTAACTTTGTCGTCTATGTGGTAATCGCCATTAATGTTGAGTTTGACCACGAGTAAAGTAAAGTTTGTCTATAACTTGAAAGATCTGCTGCTCCTCACTACGCATCACTATTTTCGTCTTTCTTTCCTTCATTCTGAATCCATGTTCAGTACTAAGTGGATTGCTTTTTTTCTTATTCAAGAGGTTCAGTACTTTTTCCTCGTACTCACAGAGGAGAGTAGTGTTATCAGCATTTTTTTAAAACTTCCTGGCAGATTAAAACTGTGTGCCCGACCGAGACTCGAACTCGAAACCTTTGCCTTTCGCGGGCAAGTGCTCTACCAACTGAGATACCGAAGCACGACTCACGTCCGGTACCCACAGCTTTACTTCTGCCAGTACCTCGTCTCCTACCTTCCAAACTTTACAGAAGCTCTCCTGCGATCCTTGCAGAACTAGCACTCCTTTCTTTCAGGAGTGCTAGTTCTGCAAGGTTCGCAGGAGAGCTTCTGTAAAGTTTGGAAGGTAGGAGACGAGGTACTGGCAGAAGTAAAGCTGTGGGTACCGGACGTGAGTCGTGCTTCGGTAGCTCAGTTGGTAGAGCACTTGCCCGCGAAAGGCAAAGGTCCCGAGTTCGAGTCTCGGTCGGGCACACAGTTTTAATCTGCCAGGAAGTTTCATATCAGCGCACACTCCGCTGCAGAGTGAAAATCTCATTCTGGAAACATCCCCCAGGCTGTGGCTAAGCCATGTCTCCGCCATATCCTTTCTTTCAGGAGTGCTAGTTCTGCAAGGTTCGCAGGAGAGCTTCTGTAAAGTTTGGAAGGTAGGAGACGAGGTACTGGCAGAAGTAAAGCTGTGGGTACCGGACGTGAGTCGTGCTTCGGTAGCTCAGTTGGCAGAGCACTTGCCCGCGAAAGGCAAAGGTCCCGAGTTCGAGTCTCGGTCGGGCACACAGTTTTAATCTGCCAGGAAGTTTCATATCAGCGCACACTCCGCTGCAGAGTGAAAATCTCATTCTGGAAACATCCCCCAGGCTGTGGCTAAGCCATGTCTCCGCAATATCCTTTCTTTCAGGAGTGCTAGTTCTGCAAGGTTCGCAGGAGAGCTTCTGTAAAGTTTGGAAGGTAGGAGACGAGGTACTGGCAGAAGTAAAGCTGTGGGTACCGGACGTGAGTCGTGCTTCGGTAGCTCAGTTGGTAGAGCACTTGCCCGCGAAAGGCAAAGGTCCCGAGTTCGAGTCTCGGTCGGGCACACAGTTTTAATCTGCCAGGAAGTTTCATATCAGCGCACACTCCGCTGCAGAGTGAAAATCTCATTCTGGAAACATCCCCCAGGCTGTGGCTAAGCCATGTCTCCGCAATATCCTTTCTTTCAGGAGTGCTAGTTCTGCAAGATTCGCAGGAGAGCTTCTGTAAAGTTTGGAAGGTAGGAGATGAGGTACTGGCAGAAGTAAAGCTGTGGGTACCGGACGTGAGTCGTGCTTCGGTAGCTCAGTTGGTAGAGCACTTGCCCGCGAAAGGCAAAGGTCCCGAGTTCGAGTCTCGGTCGGGCACACAGTTTTAATCTGCCAGGAAGTTTCATATCAGCGCACACTCCGCTGCAGAGTGAAAATCTCATTCTGGAAACATCCCCCAGGCTGTGGCTAAGCCATGTCTCCGCCATATCCTTTCTTTCAGGAGTGCCAGTTCTGCAAGGTTCGCAGGAGAGCTTCTGTAAAGTTTGGAAGGTAGGAGACGAGGTACTGGCAGAAGTAAAGCTGTGGGTACCGGACGTGAGTCGTGCTTCGGTAGCTCAGTTGGTAGAGCACTTGCCCGCGAAAGGCAAAGGTCCCGAGTTCGAGTCTCGGTCGGGCACACAGTTTTAATCTGCCAGGAAGTTTCATATCAGCGCACACTCCGCTGCAGAGTGAAAATCTCATTCTGGAGCATTTTTTTAGTTTATAATCTTCAATCTTAAACTATAATTTCGGTTCTGTATTTTTCTTTCATTTTCATTGCTTATTCGATAAGCTTCTGGAGCATCCCAAAAGACATCCTACATCCTAGTTTACACACTTTTTCATCAGCGTACTCTTGGTCCTCAATTTAATTGATTCACCTTCGACCTTGTACACACTGCATATTACCTGTCATTCCCTATATCACACAAATATATTTTTGAAGATTTCAGACATATGTTACCACGTTAATTAGGCGAATGTTTTTCCTACGTTCGCTAATCCTATACCGCCTGTCCTAAAAGGTCCAGGACTGATTTTATTTCTGTAGTCAACGTCATCGCAGTAACTACGGTCGACACTTGAACTAGCAACTGAACGAGGGATGTGTATTCGACCAGTGAGTTGTGAGAAGGCAGCGATAAGACGCGTGCGTGCGGCCGTGCAGTGTCAGCGTTGTTCTGACGCATATCTCAAAGGAGCAACATTCTCCAGAATGTTTTGAAAAAGAGATATGTGTGTGAAAAATTGTCTTCCGCACATCCTCACTCGCGAACAAAACCGACACCTGGACGCCGGCGGCGACATTAGCGAAATGCTATGCGCGGGAAATTCTTATCTGGAAAAAACATCACGGGTGACTAGGCTTAGTGTTATCAGTACGAATCGACCACGAAATGTCAGTGTACCGAAAAGCACACGAACGGCAAACGCTTTGATGACATAATCGATATCTCACGCATTGTGTAGCGCCAGTTGAACCACATACCAAAGACAGACTTTTCTGTCAGTTTAATAAGGTAGTATGAACTTTCTGTGTGTTGCACTCAAGTTGTGGAGGAAATACTGCATAACTCCTGAGGTATTACAACCATCATCTTAATTTTTCTCTATTTATTATACTAATCCAGTCTCGAAACTATTTGGATGGACGGGATATAAAAGTGTGTTGAATTTATTTATACTTTCTTCCATTATTAAGCGTGATATCAGAAGTGCGTGTCTACTGTCTTGACCTTCGAAAAGAGCAAACGACCTTCATGTGTCAGATTGTCATTTTTTCCTGTTCTTTTGTATACTTTACTAATCGGGAACACTGATGCATGAGCTGCAATACGACTGTATGACAGTTTGCACATTTATCTGATTTTGCTGACTTCAGGATCTATGGGTGACAAGCTTCTAAAAGTCCGGAAATATGTCTCTCGTCTCGTAGATCCTAAACATGGCGTGGTAGCCTCATACCGCCACGAACTGAATGTCTGCACTGTTTGATTGTAAGTCTTTTAAATTTCTAATGAACTGCAGTTATTAGTAACGTCAATGCATGTTTAAAACTGTTCCGAAGCAGGTCCTTACGAAGTTAGAAGCGTATAAAATTATGCCTCTCCGATGATATAGCTCAAGCAGATATTAATACGAAACCGTTCCATTTACTCGGTAGAACCTTATTTAGTCCACAACCAAATGGTTTCAAAACTGCTATAAATATAGCAGATATCTCTGCAAGAATATAACAGAAGATGAAAGATTTCCGTATGTGTAAATACAAAATGAAAATTATGTTGTAGAAAAGAAACGGGCAAATGATAGCAATTCAGGTCTTTTGGATTTCTAATATTATGTGCCAAATGATATAGTGAGAAAGATGGGCGTCTCAAGACTGTATAACTTATTACGTTATAAGTGTTCTTTGTGTTTAAGAGGATTTATGTTTTGACGTTAATTCCATATCGTATGTTTCACACGTAACAGGAAAAATATATTTTTTTTAGATTTAATAAAAGCGAGAAATGGTTGCGCTAAAATGCAGAATTTTGTCTCTAGCGCGCAAAAGTTTAACTACATGCAATTTTCGATTTTCGAATGTGTCAGAACAAAAATTTCTTAATCCCAAAGAATTCTTACAATGTAATAAATTACACAGTGTTGATACGTCCATGTTTCTCACGATATCATTGGGGGCTTCAGATTGTAAATCCACCAGACTTTTATTTTTATCATTCTGACGCTGCTACTTAACAGTATAATGTAAGCTGTTTGCTATACCCTATCCGTACTCATAAGTACGTATGTAGACCTAAATTTTACATATTCTGGAATATACAAGTGTGTTATATCGATAATATTTATGCCGTTTTTTAGAACCAATTGTAATTGGCTTCACAGAAATCCTGAACCAGTAGTGGACTAAATAAACTTCTACAGAGTATCTGGAGGGCTTTTACCTTTACTAAACAAACACTTGCGGAGTACACGAAGAAACTAATTATGTACATATATTATAGTAATGGATGATAAGATCGCTTCTTTATATGCGTTTTCATCGTGGTTGTGGTATTACGTGATCGTTTTTTAGGGCTCGATGCTCTGTTTGCCTTCTGACATAGCAAACGGTACGTCATGGTATGAGATGGACGTCTTACTGTCAGATGTACGTCTAGGACAAAAGTTTGCAATGCAAAAGTTATATGCGGCAAACAACTTATACCTGTTAAAAATCGTGAGTAATCAACGAACCAAGAAAAAATAAAATGTAAGGATGCAACAAATGTAGTGGGAAAGCTGTTGCTAACAGCAAGGGAACAAAGTATCGACTGCAGAACATGTGCAAAACGGAAATGTACAAAATAAGTAAATTGTACACCAAACTTTCTGGGGAGTGTTTCTAGAATGAATTTTTCACTCGGTAGCCGAGTGTACACTGATATGAAACTCCTGGCAGTGTAATGAAAAGGTTCTGATCTCGATATGGTCCGTTACACAGCTTTAATCTGCCAAGAAGTTTCATATCAGCGCACAGTCCTCTGCGGAGTGAAAAATTCATTCTGGGAGTAATTTTACAATTAACGGTACACAGCGGCAAAACGAGTCTTGGGGCAACTTATAATGAGTGGATGAGCATATAATTTGGTTAAACTATTAATGCTAGTAAACTTTGTATCAACTGAAGATATGGATGGCTCAGTCACTCTTCGCAATATCCTTTGACGATGTATTAGCGGATCTAAGGCTGTTCTTGGGTAGTTCAGTCGGTAGAGCAGTGGCTTGCGAAAGGCAAAGGTCCGTAGTTTGAATGTCGGTCCGGCACGCAGCTTTAAGCTACCAGAAAGTTTCGTAGAAACACTTCTTATGTAACTCACCGTCTATGTTCCCCTCCCTTTTCTCTCTTTGAAGCCAGGGACGCACCCAGCTACCTTTCTTTTAGCCTCCGCAGTCGTTTTCCTGTCATTCTGCAACGAATAGTGCAGTTTAGGTTCTGCCGTTTCTAGGAGGTTGGTATCTGTTTTCTGTGAAAATAGTTTCCCTTACACTGCGTATCACTAGTAGTACAAGTATACAGGGTATAATCATACTTGCATAATGAAATGCAAGAACCCTAAGAGCGCTTATATATTTTAAAACAAATGGTTCAAGTGGCTCTGAGCACTATGGCACTTAACTTCTGAGGTCATCAGTCCCGTAGAACTTAAACCTAACTAACCGAAGGACATCACACACATCCATTCCCGAGGCAGGATTCGAATCTGCCACCGTAGCGGCCGCGCGGTTCCAGACTGTAGCGCGTAGAACCGCTCGGCCACTTCGGCCGGCATTAAAACAAAATAAACGAGACTGACCTGCTGAACACGTTAAGAGGTGAACTGAACTGCCCCCAGCAGCCAGTAGACGCAATTTTGTTGTAAACGCAAATGACCACTCCATCAAGTTTCTGTACAGGAATCAAACACTATACCATAAGTGGTGAACTGCCAGACAAGAAGTTCGCTAGTGTAAAGCGGGTTTTAGACCAGATTTTTGAAAGTAAGAGGTGCGTACAGCTGACGTGTCCTATGTGCCGATCGACCAGTACTTCGACGGTGCAAAGAAGGAACGAATCCCATAGTGCTGGCTAACGTGTACATTCGTATATCTGATACAGGTTACATTTCATAAGCGTAAAGTTATTACTGCCGTCTTATTTGCTCCTTTAAGTGTGGTACCACACGAGAGATCAATGTATTACTGATACAGAAATTATTCTCTGTGTTACGAGAAAGACAAATTTCTTACTGATTCATCAGAGTTTCCATCATTCATCTGTCACCATTTGGATTGACCTGAAACTCCCATCGGGTGAAAAATTATTGAAATATTGGTGCTGGCCAGGATACAGTCAGTTGAATATTCAATTGAGGATGCTTCGCCGTAGCTACACCAATACACTGACGGTCTTCAGTTATACGTAAGTGAACGTTCAACAAATCTAACTTACTAGTCTTAACGGAGCAGACGCAGAACGTGGTAATGAAACTCACCTAAAATGCAAGCAAACTTAGGCGCACACACAAGACTTGCTTTTCCTCAATTGAGAGAATTTTTCGCCTTCTGAAAAGTACTTCAGATATTTGTGTATCGTCGCTTAGACTAGACTGAAGAATGACTACAATCTGTAAGAAAGAAATACGTAAAAGTATCACCTCTCGAAATTAAAAAGAAACTTGCAGACTCGCAAATTTGTTTATGGTGCACATATTATTTAATAACTTTCGTACGAGAACTCAAGACGGCTGGAAATCACGTTGAATGCTTGTGTGTGCTAGGTACCTGACTCTCACTATTACGACCTTATCACTCCTGCCTAAGAATAAGTATTGTGGCTGCCTGCTGATAAGCGTAGAGACAGTCATACCATACATTTGCTCTATCGTTTTCCCGAGTAATGCACTCCCTCTTGTTTAGTTTCATCCCCAATGCTAATACCTGTACAGCGCAGTAGAAATACTCGTTCTCAACTAAGTAAAATTTTCTGTATGCACCACTACGTAATTCTCAGAATCATTTTATCCATCGACAACTGGACTTTGGAATCATTTTCCTGAAAACATCAGAAAAATTAAATTTTTTTAAGCTTGTAGAGATTTAACAGACGCAAGTATTGTTGCGCAGACAAACTGAGGAACACAAAACAGCAGACGGAATTTTGACGCCGCCTTGTGAACACAAATGATGGCACTAGCGTTGTCTATTCCATATGTTTGTGTGTAGTTCACTTTGCTCTACATCTTCTCCACATTACTTTTGCTTCCCCTTCACCGCAGAACCTTACATAGAAAGTCTTTATCTTACTGTCTATTGTCACTACCAATTAAATCTTCTCCGTTTTACGTATCCCTTCTGCTTCCGATGATACTAAAAAGGGCTTCATATGTGTGAGACATGTCAGTATTATTGTAATAATTAATCCCTTTAACTATCAATATTACTAAAATTATTGTTATTATCATTAATCACTGTTATTATTTGTATTGGATATTATAATTTTTCTACTATTAATTTCTCAGATGAACGTGATTGAACCATAGGTAGGGAAAGATACTAAGAATATCTAAGAAATATTTCTTGGCATGTGTTGTTTCCAGTCAGCCCTTAAGGTCGTAGTCTGGTGAAACTAAATAAAAAATGTCAGGCTGCTATAAGAGAATAATCCCAACGAACATGGGCACAAAACTGTTTCTAATCTGTTAGTAAGGATGTCAACAACAGTGACAGACGCTAGCCTTGTTCATCTTTTTTAATATGGGAGCCTGGGAGTGCAATGCACACTTTCTCCTTCGTCCAAAAGCTTCGACCTCTTGTCCTAGCACGTATATCTGTGCTTCTGCAGCCTCCTTGGGTTTTCGTTGCGCTTACATTCCATTCTGTATCCCTCTTTCCTAGATTTCACAAATCTGTAGCTAGAGGAGGCAGTCCTTCACAACCCAAGCAGTATTTCACTTTCAAAGACATTCATGTTGTTATAAAAATAAACACGTAGAGCTATTTGCAGTTTGTAACTTCCTCGCAAAAATGAAAGATAATAATTAAATATAAATGGAGTCAAGGGTAACCTCCCCGTGAAAATATGAAAATGAAAAGAATTGAATAGAATTGCAAATAGTGCCAAATGTTAACTTCCCACAGTAATAAAACTCAATGATAATAAAAATGTGCAAATATGTTAAGTCCCCACAAAATTAACGTTATGGTGAACCTGATAAATTTTATAAGGGCAGCTGCGCTGACCTTAGGCCCTGTGCAATAATTAATCTGGTAAATTGTTTCTGGGAGGAAAAGCATAGGAAATATTGTTTCAATTGCAATGAATCTTTTCTTAAAAATGGTTGCTTTGAAAACAAAATTATTATTGGGGCAATTCTTGAACAAATTAATTGCAATTAACATACATTACATTATCAGATGTGCTCTATACTGCTTCATTACCTTATTTAACAATAAACTTCGTCCCGAACCTTGACCAGAGACCCATGTCGACGCCCGCGGACTCCTCACACACGACTCCGACTGATTACAACTCGCGACTGTACTCTCGCGCAGTCAAGCGCAGACTAGCAACGATAAGCAACTCTCTGGTCAGAGATTCTGTCATGCCTCGCCATCGCTGGTACTGAATACATACGCGTTTCATAACCCTCCACTGGGGGGGGGGGGGGGGCAAAAATTTGGCAGCGATGGTGAGTCATTTGGACTTGCCATGAGCAACAAATTTTTTTTTAACTAATTAACTTTACAATCACAGAATATTCAGATGTAGAGCATGAAGTAAATGTGGTGCACATGCACCGAGTAGAAAACAGATTAGACAATAACAAAATGTGAGTACAAAACATATTAACAAATGACATAAGTGCACACGCACTGAAAAACTATTTAGCATTTTCACATCAAGTAAATATAATGGCAAAAAGTATCATGTTGACAAGTGACATAAGTGCACATGCACTGTAGTTCAAAACATATCAGCAAATCAATAAGTAGAAATCATGTTAGAAAAATGATAAAAGTGCACACGCACTGTAGTTCAGAATATATCGAAAAAATGTATAGGCCATGAATACAAATGATGTTAGCAAGAAAATGATTTTCACTATGTTACAAGAATTAGGATAGGAAAGGGAAGGATTGCATCATGGTTGTAGCACTTTAGGTTGCATGCAGCTGCACTGAAAGTCCATATCTTTCCACAGAAGTACAACACCAAGTGAGACAATCTGAAGTTCTTTTCCCAGAAGTGTTTATCAGCGTAGCCAAGACACTGAAATGACGTAGTAATATTCCATGTTATCATTTTGGCAGTACATCAGGTACACCAAACAGTGGGACCATAATAACGTCTCCATCGCTCACGGTGGTGGACAGCAGGTCGTGTCAACACCACGCTCTTACAAGGCACACCAACGTAGAATTAGTGCAAAAACCAAATATAGTGCTCCATGATCAAGAGGATATACAGGACAAATGGATATTGCAGTAATTCAGGGTATTTAGGTCAGAAGGTGAAGGACATTAAGTCACATACTAGTCTTCATTGGGAATTACATTAGTAGTTTGCGGCAGTCATAACCCAGTTATTGAACATTTCTGTACCATGTATGTAGTATTACAGAAAAATGTTCATAAATTGTTTTACAGAGAACATTGAAATTCATTGCCTAATTACAAATCATCAGAAGTCATTAGTTTTACAGAAAACATTGAAATTCGTTGCCTAATTACAAATCATCAGAAGTCATTACTTCCAATAGGAGGTAGTCAATAACATAGTATTACAGAATAATATTGATGATTAATCATTGGTCATCCCAATACAGTAATCAGTAGCATTCATTTCCCAGTTACAAAGCATTATTAATTAATCATTAGTCATCCCAATACAGTAATCAGTAGCACTCATTTACCAGTTACAAAGCATTATTAATTAATCATTTGTCATCCCAATACTGTAATCAGTAGCACTCATTTCCCAGTTACAAAGCATTATTAATTAATCATTGGTCATCTCAATACAGTAATCAGTAGCATTCATTTCCCAGTTACAAAGCATTTTTAATTAATCATTGGTCATCTGAATACAGTAATCAGTAGCATTCATCTCCCAGTTACAAGGCACTATTAATTAATCATTGGTCATCTCAATACAGTAATCAGTAGCATTAGCATTCATTTCTCAGCTACAAAGCATTATTAGTTAATCATTGGTCATCTCTATACAGTAATCAGTAGCATTCATTTCCCAGTTACAAAGCATTATTAATTAATCATTGGTTATCTCAATACAGTAACTAGTAGCATTCATTTCCCAGTTACAAAACATTATTAATTAATCATTGGTCATCTCAATACAGTAATCAGTAGCATTCATTTCCCAGTTACAAAGCATTATTAATTAATTATTGATCATCCCAATACAGTAATTAGTAGCATTCATTTCCCAGTTACAAAGCATTATTAATTAATCATTGGTCAACTCAATACAGTAATTAGTAGCATTAGCATTCATTTCTCAGTTACAAAGCATTATTAATTAATCATTGGTCATCTCAATAGAGTAATGAAATTATGCACATAGTATTTATGCATTCATTATTCAAGTGACATACTGTTCAGAGCTAATCAGTATTACTCAGAACTCTCTTAAACTGGTATCATTATTTGGGACTGGTAATACATTTTTTGTTAGCAATGCATTGCTTTGGGTATTTATAGGGGAAAGCAAGAAGAGAAAAAGAAAAAATTTGCTTCTGGCTTGTTCCTGTAAATGAAAATGTGTAACGTCATTCGTCATGAGTCAGCTGTAGCAAGGTTATGAAACAAGTAGAATATATGTAATCACATTCATAAATGACATAGATTTAATGAACAACTGCTTATAACACATTAATTTCATAAATAATTTCTCCTGCAAAAATATATTAAAAAAATTGATTATTAAGCTGAAAGAAGAAACGCATTTTATGCTGAAAAGTAGAGAACTTCCAATTAACAGGTAGTGAAATGTGTATAAAGATGTATTCCATAGCTGTCCTTTCCAAAACCTTCAGTCATTATACTATGCAATATAACACCTGCTGTCAAAGCGAATTGCAACAAATGCTTAAATAATTACATAGCATAAATACATAACTTCAACAATATCCTCATCTGTAAAGAAAAAACTTCATTATCCATCACTTCATTATCTATATTATCATAACTCCATTATTATCATCACCAGTAAAGAAAAACTTCATTATTCACTGTAGCATATTCTTCATCATTATTCATCAGCATTCATTATCATCTGCAAAAAATCACTTCATTACTCATTATAAAACTATTCCTTATCTCTGTCATATTTCATCACTAAAACTAAGATGTGTAGTTCTGTCTGACAGCCTGCATCAATCGCCTCGTATTCTGAAAGAAAAAATTTGTTAAGACTGCTATTCTACGATGTGTATAGTATATTCTTGTTAATGCTTCTTAATCCTGATCCATTTACTCTTCCTCACGAGGTTTGCATCTTCTTTCGATCATTCCGAAGGTGAAATTCCCATTTCTGTTTAATTCATTTCTTTCACGCATCATTTCTTTCTGAAATTGATGAACAGAGATTAATGTCTTGCATTTAAATCATATACTCATTAAATAATGACTGGTTTATGGTAACATAATTAAGCATACAGCATAACATGACAGAAAACGTAATATGTCAAAAACTTATATAGTGTTCAGAGGCAAAAATGTACTCAGTGTATCACAATGTAACAGTAAAGTAGTCACGATGTTGAGATATCATAAGGAAAAATGTCAAACTCAACTGGTGTTTGCTATATCTTAACTATTTCATAGTGCATACAAACAAAACATGAAACAATCGTATATACCTAAGAAAAACAAAAAAATGTGACGTTCGTTGTGTTCAGCTTGTATGTTGTGTAGTTAATAGAGGCGAGAATTAAAGACTTTAATGGAGAGAAAATTTAATAAAATTAATATGTCACTAGATAACATTGCATAATTATTCATAAGATACGTAAGTTTCTCTGGAAAAAATGTGCACAGTCTGATATGTAACGACAAGAAGACCGACCTGCTAACCATACCTTGCCGGGCACTTGCCAAGAAAATATACGATAATCATTAAGAAGTAGTCACATAAATATAATTGCAGAAGTGGTCATAAAATGTGTAAATTCATCTGGAAAAATATGCACGGTCTGATGTGTAACGACAAGAAGAGCGACCTGCTAACCTTACCTTGCCGGGCACTTGCCAAGAAAAAATACGATAATCATCAGTAATTAGTCATGTGAATATAATTGCATAAGTGATCATAAAACTAGCAAAGTGGCATTATAGCATGTTAAATCATAAAGTGTCTTCATTCAATAAAATGTTTGATGTTTGACCAATGGTGGATGCCTTTGGATTTTCTGGTTCTCAAAGTTTCGACATGTACAGCATTGGGGTGAGGAATGCTGCGAATCCCTTACGGACCTGCGTATAGAAGTTCAAATTTGCTGCACCTACCTTTTCCTTTGTTGGATAAATAGTGTGTACGTACAAATATTTTCTGTCCAATGTGAAAGTCACGGCGTGTACAAACCTGTTTTTGCTGTCTTCTCCGGCGCTCTGCGGCACGTTTGATGTTGTTCAGCGCAATGTCGATTATTTCGTGGTGTCGTAATCGACGAGATGTAGGAAAGTTTACTAATTCTGTAATTTTGTTAGGTGGTTCAACATTTTTCAGTATAACAGACGGAGATAGCATAGTGGATTCATTTGGAATGGAATTAATTACATCCTGGAAAGAGACTATGTGTATGTCCCAATCAATATGTTTTTTATGGCAGTATATTCTACATAGTTTACCAATTTCTTTCATTACTCGTTCACAAGGGTTCGAAGAAGCATGGTACCTGGATATATAGATCGGAGAAATGTTTCTAGCTAGTAACATGTGTGTCCATGTAGCAGAACGAAATTGTGATCCATTATCGGAAACACATGCCCTACATGATATAGAAAATGTTTTACAAATGCTTTCGAAACAGTTTTAGCAGTAGCTTTGCGTAACTGAGTGAAAGTAACAAATTTTGAAGTGAGTTCAACAGCGACAAAGATGTAGCAAAAACCTCTATTAGTTCTCGGAATTCGACCAAAAATGTCTACAGCGGCCATATGTCTCAATTTAACAGGTACAATTGGATGTAATGGAGGAATATGTGAAGTTGTGTCTGACTTAGCTTTCTGGTAGATTTTACATGACGCTAAAACTCGTCGTATACGTTTTTCCATGTTAGCAAAATAACAGTTCTGTCTCAGTATACGAAAACATTTTCTAGCTCCGTAATGTGCGTAGCTTAAATGAGTATACCAGATTAATTTGTTAACCAGTTCGTGAGGAATGCATAATAACCAATTGTTGCTGTCAGGATGAGAGCGGCAAAACAGAATGTCATTGCGTACAGTGTAATGGTTTCTAATCGTAACATTATTCATTTCTTGCCAGAGGTGTTTAATCTCGTTGCACACGTTGCCTTTATTCTGCTCTTGTGCTATGTCCTGTAATGACGACGAAATGAAATTTTCAAATGCAACTTGTTGAATGTACATGACGCTGAAATTTGCTTTGCAGAAGTTGGTTGCGATGTCTTGCTGATTGTTGCTGAGAGAACGAGATTGTGCGTCTGCTACAATATTTTGTGTGCCGGGAATGTGAACCATTGCAAAATTAAATTCCTGCAAGTAAAGTTTCCATCTGCTTAATCTGTCGTGAGTGAATTTAGCCGAAAGTAAGAATTGTATCGCTCTGAGGTCTGTGTAGATGGTGGTATGTCTTCCATAAAGAAAGTGCCTAAATCTCGTAAAAGCCCAAACAACACATACGTTTCCAGTTCTGTAACAGAATAATTTCGTTCAGCAGGTGACAGAATGCGACTTGCAAATGCGATGTTTTATTTACTGTTGAGCCATCTTCTTCAATTTCCTGAAAAATATGTACGCCTAAAGCGGTGTTGGAACTGTTGGTGGCAATGGAATATTTTCTGGTAAGATCTGGGTGCGATAAAAGTGGTGCATTCAACAAAGCATGTTTCAGGTTCATAAATTCAGAATGTGCTTGCTTATCCCAGGACCAAATAGTGCTTTTACCTGTCAATTGGCATAATCTAGGTGTGTCTAAAGCAGAGTGATGAATAAATTCACGAAAAAAGTTAATTAAGCCCAAAAAACTGCGTAGTTGCTTCTTCGTTGTAGGAACAGTAATGTTACGTAAAGCTTGAAGTTTTTCCGGATCAGGCGCAATGCCTTCTGCTGAAATTAAATGTGCAAGAAATTTTATAGAAGTTTTGCCAAAGTGCGATTTACTGAGATTAACTGTGAGTCCTTGTGCATGAAAAGTTTGCAACAGTCGTTCTAAAATCACATTGTGCTCAGACCAGTTAGCTTCTGCAATAAGAATGTCATCGTTGTAATTCTGTCTTTAAGTTCTGTCGGAAGTATTGTGTTCAAACCGCGAATAAAAGCTGCAGAAGAAATATTTAAACCGAATGGTAATTTGCAAAATTGATAACAGTCACCAAAACAGAGAAAAGCTGTATACTTTCTGCAGCTCGGATGGAGCTGAATTTGCCAAAATCCCGATTTTAGATCTAATGTAGAATAAATAGCAGTACCGTGAAATTTCTGTAGAAGTTCCTCTAATGTCTGCGGTCGATCTGTTTCATTAATAATTATGTCATTGATGTGACGTGAATCAAGTACGAGGCGAAGTGAGCCATCTTTTTTCTTAACAATATGTAGCGGGTTATGTACGGACTAACTGCCGGTTCTATAATTCCTTGGTCAAGCATATCCTGCAATTCTTTTTTAACTTGTTCTCTGTGGATATATGGAATGGGATAATGCTTTGCTTTAAATGTGTCGAGCTGTTTGACTTGAAATTCATACATAAAACCGGACATCGTACCAGGAACATTGTCAAAAACTGGAGCTTGCTGTAAAAGAATTTTGTGTAGTTGCGTGCGTTGTCGTCTGTATTTGCACTGCTCTGTTTAACTTTATCAGAAATCATCTGTATAACGTCATAGTCGGCTTCGTCCGGAGTATTATAGTTATGTACGTACGTATCCGTGAACAATGGGGAATTACAGTCTATGCCACGTGATACGGAAATGACCTCTGTGCGATTAATTGTCTGTTCTTCTGCAGATAATAAATGCTGAAATTCCAATTCCTCGTCCTTCAACATTAAATAGGAATTTTGAAAATCAATAACTGCGTCGTGTTGTACCAGAAAATTAGTACCTAAAATAGCGTCTCTTGTCAATAAAGGAACAATCCAAAAATTTGAGTAAAAAGTATGACCTGCAATACAAAATGATAAATGGGTCTGTAATTTAACATCTACTCCTTTACTCGATACTGCTCCTTTCACTTTCGTTTTACCTAATGGTAATGTAGGATAGGTATTCTCTTTGTTACATTCGTTGAAAGTTTCTTCATTTATTACTGACATAGGTGATCCGGAATCGATTACTGCTAAAAATTTCGATGAACCAATTTTAATTTCGATGACAGGATGTGAAATGGTTTTCTGAACATTTGGTCTTTCCTGCAAAAGAGTGTCTCGGATGTCGTCAAAAGTAATAACATTTTCGTGAACAACATTCTGCGTGTCTAAAGTAGTGCTTGTGTTACTGGAAGATGCGACCTGTACAGTATCTAGTCAGATCCTATCTGACGTGTTACTATTTTCTGGAGGTTGTTGTGGCATTTCGACTATTTGAACTGTTCTGTTATTTCTTCCAGACGCATTACGCTCTGGATGATACCTACTGTCTGGTTCATTCATGAGAATATGTTCTTGCGGATGATTTTGCTGTTGGTAAGACCGACTGTTATTATATGTACGCTGGAAATTTTGCTCATTATTTTTACGTCTGTCGTGATAGTCATTCCTATACGGTGCATTGCGATAGGAATTGAAGTACTGTGTTTTCTGCACGTAGTTATTTCCTTGCTGGCGTGCGTTACTGTTTGTTGTAGCTGGGACTATACGTGCACGCGGCGAAACATTAAAGCCTGGCTGACCTTGCATACTGCATTGTTGGTCAAGTATACTAACCGGCTGGCTTTCATGCTGTTGTGGTGAAAAACGTCTATTATTACCAAAATGTGGTTCTTGGTGCTGATAATTTTGACGACATTGATAATTAAAATTTTGTTTGTTATTAAAGTTCTGGTGGTTGTCGTTCCTAAAGCGTCTGTTACCTTTGCTATGGTAATTACGTGGCTGATCGTTTGTTGACCTTGGTTATTATAAGAAAAATATTTGTTTATAAAGGAATAATCCGATTGCTGTACTTCCAAAAGCTGTAACAGATATCTGAATGCCGAAATGTTTTCCTTCTGCTGACCCGTTAAAAGAGACACTCGTAATGATCGTGGTAATTTAGAGATACATAGTTGAATAAGTGCAGATTCACTATAAGGTTCACTTAAGTACTGGTTTTGTTGGACCATTTGCTCAAAAAATTGCGTGGCAGTGGAAAAATTTGAGTTCTCATAATTTGGCAAACTAATTAATTGATCCTTAATTCCACACTGTGTCGTCTTCGACCAATACGCTGACAGAAAAGCATTCTGAAATTCTTCTACTGAATAACATTGTCTCGCGATTGGTCTCATACGAGTTGCCGGTTCGCCTTCCAAAAAACTGCAAATAATTTCAAGTTTATGCGTTACGGGCCAAGTCGGTGGAAGAGCAAAGCTAAATTGTTGTATCCAATCCAGTGGGTGAATCTGTGTTCTGTCATTTTTAAACACTTCAAATTATCTCACTGACAGAAAATGGTTGTAATCAAAATTATCGTCTCTGGATGATGGAACAGGTTCAGGATTGTAAGAGAATCTATTTGTCTGTGTCTGTTCGGAATCTAAGTCGCGTACTCTCTGTAGATTACCTAAATTATACGCGCTGCGTAAGTCTGACAAATGTTCGCAAAGTGGCGTCTGCGGTGATGTGTTATTAACTGAAATACTCTTCATCGCTGTTACTTCTTGCTGTAAACTTGACAACTTTCTACGTAATGCATTATTAGATGAATCTCTCTCATTGATTGTCTGCTGTATATTTAGGAATTCGGGTGTTTGATTAAACGAGATCGGTGCATTATCGTCTGATTTGCTGTCATTATTATTTTGTATAATATCAATACGACTGGCCAATTCATCACATTTTTCAGTCAGTATTTTTACCTGATCATCGTTTTTAGTGTCAGAAGTATTAATCTGTTTCTGTAATTTACGTGTGGTTTCGTTCAATTTTTTAATGTCAGCTTTGATGACATCGCAATCCTGTGTTAGTTGTAATTGTTCGAATCTGTCTGTCACTGTCTGAATATCTGCTGTGTGTGTATCTGTTTTTGATTTAAGATCGGAAATTTCATCACGTAATTCTGTGTTCAACTGTTTGATGGTATTAATTTCGTCGGACACTGTAGCAATATTGTTGTCTACGTATGTTTTTGCTTTCGCGAACAATTTACGTTTGTCTTCCTGTCTCTGTGCAGTGATTGTTTCCATGACTTGACGTTTTACTTTATTTTGATCCTGTATAAATTTCCGGAAACGCGTATCACTGTTTTGTATGTGGTGATTAAAACGATCGTCAATGTCAGTGTTCTGTTGGGCGAATTTCGCGTCTATCTTTGCATCCATTGTGCGCGAAAGTTCAGCTGTCATTAGTTTAAACTCGTCGCGTAATTGTGTAGCTTTTTCAGAGCATTGTTTACCAACTGTACTAATTTCGTCTCTGAGTGATTCTGTTGCAGCTGTTTGCATATCCTTAATTCTTGAGCAACAGATCTAATTTCTTCGCTACTTTTCCTAGCACAAGCCTCAGTTTCCTCGCGTAACTGTTCCTTAGTATCATGACATTGTGCGGCAATGGCTCTAATCTGTTCACTAAGCTGTCTGGAATTGTTGTCTAATTTTTCATTTAACTGTCTGGAATTGTTGTCCCATTTTTCATTTAACTGTCTGGAATTGTTGTCTAATTTTTCATTTAACTGTCTGGAATTGTTGTCTAATTTTTCATTAAGTTTATCTTGTTTTTCACTCTGTTGTCTGACCTGTTCATTAAGTTGTTTGAAATTTTCATTATTGTTATCTAGTTTTTCATTAAGTTGTTTGAAATTTTCACAAAATTGTTGTTGTTGCAATTTTGCCATAATTTGTTCCAAGTCAAAATTAGCATTCCTATTCTCTGTGCTGTTTAGTGGTGTACCTGCAATTGTCACGTTTTGTGTGACCATTTTGTCATTCTGTGATTCACAAAAACGTTTGCCCATCGGTTGCGCACTGTTAGTCACTACCTCCGAATTAAATGAATCCGTCGTACTTTCAGTACACTGTTCATTTTCATTAGAAAAATTTGTCTGTTCATCACGTGAATTTTCCGGACCGGTTGTGTTAAGCTGGGCAGCGCTCATTACAACAGAACGCCCTGCGTCATCAATTGTCGTTAAGTTAACAGATGACACAATTGAATTCGTCTGTTCATCACTAGGATGATTGTCAGTAAACGGTGGATTGTCATCATTATATTGCGTGTCGCAAGTGCTATCGGTGAAGTTATTTAATTCGGTTATTTCATTCATAATACCTCGCGATGCACTATTAATAGTCTTTCGCGGCATTTTTACACTAATCACAATTATTCACTAATGAGACAAAGACAATGCAAAATCCAACAAATACAAATACAACAAAGAGCAACGAATTGCCGATGATCTGAGGAAAGAAAGTCACAAAATTTGTAAAAGCGTTGCGCCAAATGCTGATTATATTTTAGTAAATAAGAGCAGATATTTGGCTTCTTTTCAGAAGATTCTCAAAGGAATACGATCCTGGCACGGTCTCCTAGTGTAACTTCCCTGCAAAAATGAAAGATAATAATTAAATATAAATGGAGCCAAGTGTAACCTCCCCGTGAAAATATGAAAATGAAAAGAATTGAATAGAATTGCAAATAGTGCCAAATGTTAGCTTCCCACAGTACTAAAACTCAATGATAATAAAAATGTGCAAAAATGTTAAGTCCCCACAAAATTAACGTTATGGTGAACCTGATAAATTTTATAAGGGCAGCTGCGCTGACCTTAGGCCCTGTGCAATAATTAATCTGATAAATTGTTTCTGGGAGGAAAAGCATAGGAAATATTGTTTCAATTGCAATGATTCTTTTCTTAAAAACGGTTGCTTTGAAAACAAAATTATTATTGGGGCAATTCTTGAACAAATTAATTGCAATTAACATACATTACATTATCAGATGTGCGCAATGCTACTTCATTGCCTTATTTAACAATATACCTCGTCCCGAACCTTCACCAGAGACCCATGTCGACGCCCGCCGACTCCTCACACACGACTCCGACTGATTACAACTCGCAACTGTACTCTCGCGCAGTCAAGCGCAGACTAGCAACGATAAACAACTCTCTGGTCAGAGATTCTGTCATGCCTTGCCATCGCTGGTACTGGATACATACGCGTTTCAAGTTATAAGATTCTTCCTGTTGTTCCTGGGATACGTGCTGGTGCCGAAATTACACAGAACCTCGCTTTTAACTTAAAATTCCACACATGCTCCCAGCACGCTAACCTCGATTTTAAATCGCTATTTGGTCCCACTGCTAACTCCCCTGCTCTGCCATTCTGAATACTGAAACTTGCTGTTAGCAAATATACCAACTACATTGCTCACATTTATGATTCTCTCCACAAAGATACGAGTTAAAATTCCTGTGTCATGTGTTACATGGATTAAGGTACACCTCGATAATTTCATACGAAGTGAAAGATTTGGGAATAGTGTGGCTACAGCATAGCGTTATTATGATGGGCACCGTATTTCTATAACCTATTTCCAAATTTCTGTAAATGTGTGCATGGTAGATTAGAGATGTGAAGAGGCAGCTACATGGAAGTTTAGTACGAGCTGCAAGTTTCTCTACAGTTTACAACATCATGAGATTTTCGTGCTCCAGAATGTTAGCAGTGTGCAGATGAATTGCATGCAATGAACAGTTAAGTATTTGGGTGCCAGACTGACATAGGGAAAGTAGAGCGTATGACGTCTTGCTTGCTGTTTGCCAGCTCATCAACCTGACAGCACTACGTCAGCGATATTGCCTATGTCGAAAGGTACTCTCGCAGCAGGATCTAGTCTAAAAATATGCATTTGAATTAGCTCACATTCTTCACCAATTTGGAAACCTTGGAATAAAGGAGTAGTATGAGCTTGAACCAAGTGTTTAATTAACTAGCTTACTCTTCACCATTGAATGACGCTAATTATTCCTACACCTATCATTCAGGCCAATAAGTGTTCACTGATTTCAGTAGTAAACTATTTACACAACAAATACGTTACGACAAAGAGAGATCATTTTAAACTATTATATAGAGCTAAGTTGTTAGTATAACACTACACTGTTCGTCAGCACATCCTTAACTGGTCTTACATATTTCCGATTATTAGCAGTGTTTGTGTAAATATATGTGCTTCATCAGTAATAAGATTAAAAACAGCCGACCAGTTGCAATGGATAAAGAAATCTTTAGCTAGGTTTCGACAGATTTAAATTATTTGGACTAATGGATCTATGCAGATATTTGTAAAAACGACAATGACATATCATTCCATATTAATGTAATACTGCCGCCTTCTGAAGGAGATAGATTTAAATCTGTCGAAACCTAGGTAAAGATTACTTTATCCATTGCAACTGGTCGGCTGTTTTTAATCTTATTACGTGGAACCGTTGCTGTTGCGCAGCTATGTTTAAAATACTGCTTTATCAGTGTTTGCGTTTGTGAGACAGTGCAGTGTGAAGACCGCCGTGCTATACACGTCTGCTGTGCTCTCCTTCTGAACTGGAATATCGCCACAGCTGCTAGGACAATAATGCACGGACAGTCCCTCACTTCACAGGACCGCTATTATGATGCACTCGGAACACGCCGTTGTCCAAGTTTATGAAGGTATCTGTCCGATCACTGTCTGCCACTGATAATCGCTGGTAATGAGACGACCACACTCCTGTGTCATGTGTTACATTGATTAACGTACATCGCGATAATTTCATACGAAATGAAAGAGTTGGGAATAGCGTGGCTAAAGTATAGTGTGCTTTGTCTCCAGTGGAAGCTCTTTGTTCGATACCAGATGAACTTTTATTCTACATAGACGTTTGCTTCTCAAACACATTTCGAATAATATTTTACCTAGGACGGAGTTGAATGCATTCAAAAAATTTCTTCTCACTCCGTTAAGCCTAGATCCATGAATTCTGGATGCCCGTAGAAAACTTCCCGGTTCAAAGCTGTCCAGCTCGTAACAGCGGTCCCATTCATGTGGCACAGCTCACGGAGCGCTTCTATTGGAATTTGTTTCTGAGAGTGCAGAAAACCGCCCTCTACTAGAGTTTGTTTCTGAAAGTGTAAACATCTAAGAACCGCATATTTCTCGTAGTTAGCGACAGACTATGCTAGTAGTAGAGCTCTGTAATGAAGAAGGCTGTAGTAGCAATTGCCTCTACACTCTCCTTGCCTTTGACCACAACTGTGCACTTTGGTCCAAAGACTGAGGCTATCCGCAAACATGACCGGAACATACTTTATTGAGGAGCCTCGTATGTATCACGAGCTTTTAGAATGTACCGATCACCAACGAAGTTGTGAAGCTTCTTATATCCATGCAACACTGTTCATGTCCTCATCTCAAGGACATTGTAACACCTCCATTTCATACGCTATTCGCTGTAATCGATTGTAATTACGTGTAGCGTATTTGTCGAAATGGTTTGGATCCCAGAGTACGTTGACCGAAGCGAAGTGGGAAAGTGCACAGGCAGTCATCAAACTGGCTATTATATTCATTGTCTTAGCAAAGATTTAATGAAAAATAACAAACGCATTTTAAATTCGTTGGTCGATTTTATCACTAATTAAATTTTGTGTTTTATTGAAATTACAATATGGCAATGAAATAGTTTGTTCTGCAGTCCTAAAGCGAACAAATCAGTTATGGATGCAATTGGTTAAAATAAGGCTTATGTTGATGCAGTAATCTGCTACACATGTATGCATTAGTCATAATTCAAAAAGTAGGCAAGTCTGTTGTCATAGCAAAAATATACAATTTTTCAAAGCAATAATAATGACATAGTAAACCTCAGTATCATCTTTACTGTTACTACTTTGAAGAGATAATTTTTTCCGCATATATGAAATTCAAACATTTCTAAGCAACAGTAAAACATCATGGCAATATTAGAACATCACGCTCAAGACAATGATATATAATATCACCCAAAATTGCGGTCAACTATTGTAGTAATAAGAAGGAATATTTAACATGATTTGCCAGATTAGATGTTTTCAACACTTCTGCTAAATGTGAAGTTCAAAAGGTTTTCACTGGACTCGCATTCGGGAGGACGACGGTTCAATCCCGCGTCCGGCCATCCTGATTTAGGTTTCCGTGATTTCCCTAAATCGCCCCAGGCAAATGCCGAGATGGTTCCTCTGAAAGGGCACGGCCGACTTCCTTCCCCATCCTTCCCTAATCCGATGAGACCGATGACCACGCTGTCTGGTCTCCTTCCCCAAACAACCAACCATCAAAAGGTTTCGTTATTTCTGTTGCGAGAAGTTTAGTTTACGACTTTCATTAATTTGCAACCATATGAACATCCGAACTCAAGATGAAATTAGGTAATGAGTGGTTGGGCAAATGTCTATAAGGTACAATACATATGTAGAATTGTGGACAGTTGGGAATGTGAGTCTCACGGGAAGCGTGTAAGGAATAAGTCCCTGCAGTCGCGCTATTCATCTGTGGCTCAGATGGATAGAGCGTCTGCCATGTAAGCAGGAGATCCCGGGTTCGAGTCCCTGTCGGGGCACACATTTTCAGCTGTCCACATCGAGGTATATCAATAACACCTGTCGGCAGCTGAGGGTTTCAGTTAGTCGTAATTTAAATTAGGTTCCCTTTCTGATAGACTTGTTGTCCTCAATATTAATTGAATTTGGCATTCATAACAAGACATTCTAAATATCTGCCAACGTTTCATGTATCCTGTTCCAAGTAACAGTGGCTTAGAATAATGATGACTAGGAAATAATAAGGTTCACACAAAAATTATTTTTCCCAATCCATTTAAATCATTAGTAAGTCTTTTACAAAGCCGAAAGACTGAAGTTGTTCGATCTTACTGTTCTGGATACTGCAGACGCTAAGTAGTACGGCCAACTCACGGCAATGATGTTCCATAATATCATAACGCCTCGTCTCCATATGTAAATATTATTTATACCTGCTGTGGCCAAACAATAGCCTTTCTGCTATTCCTCTGGAGCGTTATAAGGAAGCTATATGCAGTGGTCTTTGTTACTTGCATTGTCTCTGGCAGTCAAATAAAACTGATTCTAGTGATGAATGAGTCGTTCAAAATAAATGCTTCTGTATGAACTAAGCAGTATCAGTGAACTGGTGCTTCAAACACTTCATAGCCCTCAAACTCCTTAACATTCTTAACGCATTCAGTTCGGTTGTGGTTCGCGCAGTCATTGGCTTTCAATCTCACTCTACACCGACGCTGCGTCACCCATTCCGCCTTCACGTCACAGTCTCATCCATATATCAGCGGTGGGCTTACACCTTTAAAGATGTAAACGACAACAATGTAAGTTTGAGCACAGCCAGCATGCACATAACATTTGAGTCTGGAAGTCAAGTATGCGCAGAATTCGCAGCTGAAAGAGAATCCTCTTTGTATCAATGTTTATCTTGTGCGCATTGCTTAAATAATTACGCTAGATGACACTTAGAGCATGAGCCTAATTACATTAAAAAGTATTACTTCTGTAGCGAAATGCGATTTATTCCAGTCTTTTTCCCTGTCAGACTATTACTTCTGTTACAGGCGTCTTGCATTCGAGAACACTGTTTCTCGCGACGTGGATATTCCAACAATACACAGTCGCATGTCTGCATGTTCAAAGAGTGACTGCCGTTCATACCACCTTGCCTCTGTAATAGGTGCTCTTGCAAATACACTGACGAAAAATGAAATCACAACACCAAAAAATAAATCATTTAGCGTAAATTAAGTTTGAGGAATACATTTGTCTAGGTAATGTAAGCAAGTGATTAACATGGCAAGAACAGAGGTTAATGTAAGCGCGAGATAAACCATAGCAAATTTGAAATGCTCGTACATTAACATTTGGTCTAACCGCCATAACGTTGACTGCAAGCATGCAAACGTGCATGGATTGTGTTGTATAGGTACCAGGTGCCGATTTGTGGGATGGAGTTCCACGCCTGCTGCACTTAATAGGTAAATTCAGGTACGGTTACTAATGTTTGCAGATGACGCTGGAGTTTTCGTCCGGTGATATCCCAAATGTGCTCGGTTGGAGACAGATGTGGTGATCGAGCAGGGGTAGTCGACATGTCAACACTACTTTGAGCATGTTGAGTTACAACAGCTCGAGTGTTACCCTGTTGGATAAACCACACTGGAATGCTGTTCATGAATGACAGCACAACAGGTCGAATCACCAGACTGACATACAAATTTGCTGTCAGGGTGCGTGGGATGACCATGGAAGGGGTCCTGCTGTCAGCTGTAGGTCCAGTGACTAGCACACAGACGAGTTGAATGCCGGCCCTCAACTGACCTCCTTCTAACCAACACAAGGCCATCAACGGAACCGAGGCAGAACCAGCTTTCACCAGAAAACACAACAAACCTCCACCATCCTTCCAATGAGCTCTCGCTTGACATCACTGAAGCTGCAAAATGGTTCGGGCTCGCTGAATTGGACGCAACAGGGTGTCTATTTCGGAGCTATCCTTGAAGTAACCGCATTTCAACAGTTTGTTGGGTCTCTGTGGTGCGAACCCTGCTACAGATGCAGAACGATCGACCAGAGCCATACACGGAACACGATGGTCTTTCCTCCCGGTAGTGCCACACTACCGTCTGGAGTCCGGTCTTCTTGTGACCGTACATTCTCGTGATCACCGTTGCCAGCAGTCACGTACAATGGCTAAGTTCCTGACGAGTCTTGTGTAATATCGCAGAAGGAATATCCACCTTTTCGTAGTTCCATCACACGACCTTGTTCAAACTCAGTGAGGATAATGCTATAAGCATCGCCTTAAAAGCCTTCTTGACTAACATCAACTTACTACGTACAATCTCAAAGGTAAATAAAGCTCACGACCGTTACAGCGTGTATTTAAGGGAAACCTGATTTGATTCCTCATAGTGGTGCTAGCTGCGGCAGTCTTCGGCGACTGGCCCTAAGTCTGAATAGACATCGTCTTTGATATCTAGAAACACGTCTACCACTTTTCGTTTATGTCACACTATCCTTTCTTGGTGTTGCAATTTTTTTCGGTCAGTATATTCGCCCTCATCCAGCAGCAGCGCGCTCTGCAGCTTGGAAAGCATCAAATTCAACTCAGAGATAACAAGCACATCGGGTGATTGTAACTGGTATTTTTGCAATAGCATTGGTTGCGTCCTCCAGGTATTTCTCACAGTGCCTCATCAGGTTTACTTTAACTTTCTCACCAGAATTTTTCTCTCCACTACGAAATCACCGCTTGAAGTCTTCAACAACTTCTTGGCCATCTGTTGCACTTCAATACGAATTCAGTGTTACTTACAAACCCGTAACACCAACATATCAACCACAGACTGAGAAGTATAACTTTCGAAACGGCTACCACCCTTTCACTACTCATTTCCTCACGTTCCGTAAGCCTCAAATGGTTCAAATGGCTCTGAGCACTATGCGACTTCTGAAAACCTAACTACCATAACGACGTCACACACATCCATGCCTGAGGCAGGATTCGAACCTGCGACCGTAGCGGTCGCTCGGTTCCAGACTGTAGCGCCTAGAACCGCACGGCCACTCCGGCCGGCTCCATAAGCGTCACCTGTTACCCTACGAATTTCTGAAACTGCCTCTTCTCAACTGTGCTAAGGGGCAAACAATATTTCTCTAGAGGTATGACGTCTATCTATTGATTTCTTTTTCTAGAGACAGAGCATTCCCAAAGTACAAAGAAAATAATCCTTTATTTTTGAGGTAGGGTTACTGCTTTTGAAGAGGTACCGTTACCTTCTGTCACTGACTGCTGTTCGGTTCTGGCAATCGCTGATGTTGTTTGCAGATCGTCCGGGTTGTCTTCCGAAGAAATATCGAAAGGTGCCGGAGCAAGACTTGCTAAACATCAGACAGACAGACAAAGACATCAAGCATCATGCGAACATGACGAGTGAGATTAAATGGGCCTCCTTTATACGAAACAGACTTTGAACAAAAGTTGTACTCGGTTTTCCCCATGATCTAAATCGGTGAAGAAACCCCAAATATCCCTAGTTTTCGTCGATCGCGAGTTTCTAACCATAGTGTAATAGTAAACAGATACAAAAACTGTATTCCGAACAAGAGATAGAGAAATTGTACTTCAAATAATACCAATGTGTTAACGTTGATAATTAGCATTTTGAATCTGAAGGACTATTATCCTCGACATAAAATCGACAGAAAAATTAATGAAAAATTAATTAAGGTAGGTATATAGACTTTACAGCAGTCGTAAACATTTTCATTCTGTTTCGGATTGAATTTTAAGAGGAACATAACATTATTGGGCGTATCGTTGGTAGCAATGGCAACAGTTATCCTTGTAGCATGGAATTTGTCACTAGGTGTCACCTTTTTAGTGACATTGCTATTGGGAGAAGATTTTAACGCACCCTTATCAGATCACTTTTATGAAACGTTAATTTCTATAAACATGAAGTAACATCCGAGGCATAGCAAATGACTATTTACGCGGAGAATCCTATATTTCTTTCAAATGGCTCTGAGCACTATGCGACTCAACTTCTGAGGTCATCAGTCGCCTAGAACTTAGAACTAATTAAACCTAACTAACCTAAGGACATCACACACATCCATGCCCGAGGCAGGATTCGAACCTGCGACCGTAGCGGTCACGCGGTTCCAGACTGAAGCGCCTTTAACCGCACGGCCACACCAGCCGGCCATATTTCTTTCAAAAAATAAATAAAATAATTATGGATATTTTGCATCTTCCCCAAAATCCTCTTTAGAAACATTCTATTACTTTTTAAGTATACTGTACTTTTAAGCAAAATGCACAAATAATATTCAGCAAGTATCCCCATAATGATCAGCTGCTTCGAACTGTCTCTAGCCTTCAGGGTGAGGACTATTTTGTTTATGTGCATATGCGGCGTCTTCGAAAAGTAATGACTCTTTGTTTATGAAAATGTTGGCAACACAGAACAAAGTGGCACGAATGCAATGTCATTTGTTGGTTGTGTACGAAACTACAGAACTTATTGTTTTTATTCAATCGTCGTTTGAATGTGAGTGAAAGCAGACAACAGTGTCTTCGAAAATTATTGTGCCCACGATTTACAAAGAGAGGGTAGTAGTTTGATATTTGACTCTAAAATGATCTACAGCTTCTGAATCATCAGGAGCAGTGCTTAGCTTATGGGCTGCAGTAATGAGTGGAAAGAAGTGAAGGTACTGAGGTCAAAACTTCATGAGCAAATGTGTATGACGAAGAGAAGTGCGTCAGACTCAGGATCCAGACCGATAAAATCGTGCAGCAAGTGGACCATAAACTCTGATACTATAAACGATTCGCCATTGATGTTCTGGATGATGAATGTCACGACTGTAGCAGAGAAGCTCAGATATAGCAGTGTCCAAGGTGACTATCGTATATGCTTAATATCCACTGCAAAGAGTTTGGTTCCTTATCGTCAAGATGGAGATGATTTGTTTTCCCTCGCTGTTATGGGCGGTGAGCTGCAGAAAACCTACATCCACGTACAATAAAAAAAGGTCAGTGCGGTAGTCAACTCTACCGAAACAAAAATTTCAGGCAAACCCCTAAATCGGGTCACGCGGAAGTTCGGATATTGCGAACTGTGTGCAAGACAAGCAGCGAATATGTGTGACCACATACCGTTAACCATAAGAATTATAAGATACAGCGTATCCGTTGGAATCTCTTCGACCCTCACCCTACCGACGCACCCAGGGAATAGTTTTTCTTCTTGTACTTGCAACAATAGCTTATTGGACTGTGATCTGAAGTTGACGAGGCACAATGCCGTTGTCAGTGGGTATACAGATGGTGAGTGATTATTGAAGTCGGTAGAGCAAAGTAACCAAAAGTGATTAGACGTGAAAGGTGGTAACGTGGGAAAACAAAGCGTATTTACAGGAAATTAAAACTGATAGTTAAAGTTGCGTATAACGAAAAGATTTTTTATAACTGTATTGCTGCTTCTTATGGAAACGGATATCTCCCCTGCACCATCTCGATCAAGACAACTGTACGATAGTTCTCAAGTTTACTTGCATGTCTAAATATTGTTGCAGCAAGATCACTGAACGTACGGTAATTAATGGGACATTTGTGCCTCATTTATCCTAGAACCAGCTATTTCCCACGGACGTACCGCTGTAATCCTCATTTAGCACCACCCCTGGGCTATTTGAGGCTTACATTCCGAGCTTCTGTCTAGCGAGAGAATAGTAGGTCTTCGAATTAACTTCACGCCGGACGGGTTTGGGATTCAATACCGCGTTGGCGACGTAACTTGGGAGCTATAAGCGAGCCATAAGCGATAGTTGTGGAGCTAGCAATATTACGCTTCCGTTATTAACATTGCTAACATTCCCTTTAGACTTATTGCCGCATGCTGCTCCTATATGAGAATCAAGCAAAGTACGTGATGTCTGGAGGCTCACTGTGTATGTACAATCACAGCAATGAATTGCGTTACTGAATACCACCTCAAATAAGGAAGAGTAAAATTTAAATTTCCTATAAGCTATTCGTTGTAGTGACTCCGGATTATTCTGTCAGAGCACGTTAGAATTATCATCACGACGTTTCTCTGCGCAAATTTTGCGCTTGGCAGGAAAACATTGCTGCTGAGAGAATGTTCTTTCCACATCGAATCAACCACAGATGCACATGAAAAATGTTAAATTTTTTCTTCGATGGGTCACGTTCACTAGGTGGAGTACCCTGAACAATATAAGCCTTAATAATTTCAGAATATCTATTTGTTCCCTCGAAACCAAATCAAAAATTTGGCGTTGACAGCTCAACGCAATTTATGGAGCGTGCTGCTTTTCCCTCAGCATCTCTTCTACCGAGAGAGCAATGTGTATTGGTGTCCATCCCTGAGTTTAGAATAATTTTCTCCGTTTTAATTCTGTTATCAAGTAAGTTCCTGTTATATGAATCGTTAGTTGCTCTGTGACAAGGAAACAGGATGCAGCATGTATTTCTGAATCTCTTTAACGTTGAATTTGGCATCGTTATCATCGTCATTATCGTCATCAGGCTAGTGACATCCATTGCTGGCTAAATACCAATCACATTTCTGTCGAAATCGTCATAAGCTCGTAACAGTTGTAGCTATTACGTAGTGAACGTGTCCATCACAGCTAGGGAAAGCAGTATTATCTCTGATCTCTTGCAGTTAGACGTAAATACGCAATCAACGTAACTCCTGTCTGCTATGCGATGTATGGAACAATTTCTTTGAAGTTACGATCATGAGGGGGCAATGTGATAGTACTTTATTCGTAGGTCATCTGTACTAGGTCAAGCAGATGTCGCATTTCATGGATCTGTGGTTATACCACACCCGCCTTTATTTGTAAGAGAAGCGTTTTAGTATTAAATGTCCTTCAGAGTTTCATGAAGTAGTAAAAAGTGTATCAGTTGTCTGGGCAGAATAATTATTTCCTGGACCTCCATTAAAGGCAAAACGAATGCATATCATTTAATATTTATTAATAACAACAAATACAGCTTTTAAAAAAATCACGTGTAACAAGATAAACAATACCAGAATACAGTTTTGTCATTTTCACAGGTTACGCTTTAGCGTTCCGTTCCCCTTCCAGTTTCCACAGTATTTTTCACTAGTTTTCTATTTCGAAAAGTCTAATTCTGTCCTACACCAAATCAACAATATCTTCTCTATAAACATTCCTTCAGTTAATCCTTTCCTTGCGTAAAATCTAAAATCCAGCTTGCAAATTAATTTCCGCTAGGTCTACTGCTGCTCTGTGCTGGCAGTTATTAACCTCTCACTAGCGCAGTTTCATCACGTCATCCATAGAGTGCGACACCGTCTAATAATGGATCTTTTGGCAATCCATGGCCACATGGTTAGCTATCAAAGAGAGAAAAGTAATCCCATAATTTTAATTATAATATTTTAGATTATTCATTCACAATTCATTTACTTTACGTTAGAAAAAAGAAAGAAGAAAACTTCGTTGGGTTTAGTTACGTCAGGACCAGTGACGACCAGTTATCGTGTACTAATGTGCAACAGTACATTGTAAATGCCGCACTAAAATTACGCGAGCCGGAACGCACTAAAATTGCATTTCCCTTCTAATGCGAGCCGTAATTTGCTCTAAAACTACGCAATTTGTAGTGCTCTCTCTGTGTTAGCCAGAAACCAATCTCGGGTGCTGAAACGATGGTCAGCGGCACTACGATCAACTCAAACAAGAGACACAGACTGTGCACGCTGTGATGTGACGTCATCCCTTCCGGCAGTATGAGCGCTACGCTGCTCACAGTACATGGTCAACATTTTATTTTATTTTATTTTTTGAAAATGCATGTAAAATATTACCGGTACGGTAGAGTGAGAAGCACCTGTTTCCAAATATTTAACAAGAATACTTCGAGTTTAAAGAAATTCTGTGCATTCAAAGCCACCTCTCAAGAGCTGGGGAAGCCCGCCAATGTTTTTGCAACTGAAGACGTCAACAGAAAACACGCATAAAGACTAGGTGATGTATCAAATGGTGTTTAAACTTCTAGACAAACATGTAAATAGTGCAGATATAATAGGGCCACAAACGACTTAAACAGTTCATAGACTGAATGCACCGATGAGGAAAAAACCGAAAAATACTACCCATGGAGAATTTTTCAATGATGGTGGCACATATAGTCACATATTAAGCAAACTGAAAGTTGGGGGGGAGGGGAAGGGGAGAGAAAGGAAAGAGATGGAGCTAATGATATCAGCTGTATGTGGACTTCGCGCAGAATCAGCAGCGCCGAGTGAAAAATATGTTCCGGTTTGGGATTTCAACCCGGAATCTCCTGCTTAATAGGCACCTGCGTTAATCGCTGTACCAACCGAACACAGCCGCAAATGCTCGGACTACCTCGGAACGCTCCCTGACCCTCACCTCCAATAGCCGTCCATGTCCTTGACACTTGCTAATTTTAGATTCCAGCTGGAGGTCGAACGTAAATGTACATCCGGTCTGATGGTTGTAAATTCACTGGCCAACGCGGCGAGTTGATTATATCAAAGCGTGGCGATTGTTCTTACAGATATAAAATATAAATTTGGAAAATTACATCAATAGTTCACATTTTAGCAGTAATTACAAGGCATAAAATTAATGTTGACATTCCGGAAATCTTGTATCTGTGTGTTTATACCCCACTCCAATTTGGGAGGAAATTTATGGATAAAATAGCGTTAAGGATATTTCGTTATATTGTGATCGCTTTCGTTCGGTTATTCAGCGCTTGCCTCCCAAGCTAATAATAGCGGTGACAAGAGGACGTCGCATTCTCTCAGCGGTAGAGTTCAGAACTGCAGCATGCGAAAAATTTCTGATTTAGTAATCGCTTTTCCATAACATCCGGTTCACGTCGTCCTCTGAAATTTAGCGAATCGATTTTAACTCCCCTTAACTACGTGTGACAAAAAAAAATCACAGAAATTTCCGACATGACAAAACTGGTCCCTGGTAGGTACAAAAATTTATCAACTGGCTCCACAAACATTTTTTTTGAAAACTTGGTCTATTTACTTCTATTACTTGCTGAAGGTCGTTTGCACTAAAGGAAAGCAGCACAATTTTATCATCAAAACGAAAGTCGTTCAAATATGTCCTATTTTTAAGCATTCTTGCATCTTTTTTACATTTTAATGAGCGGAACCATGCTGGTACGGCTTCTGTGAATTCGCATAGTGGTGTGAAATTTCTTGTCTGGTCCTTTTTCCGCTTCCCAATTCCATGTCATTCGCGGATAACTAATGGAAACTGTGTCACTAATGTATTTGTTTTTCAGGAAAGTGATATAGATGGTATACTTCGTTGCTTAATAGCTAACAGTACACATGAAGTTGAAAGTGAAGCAAAAGCTTCAAGAAAAACTATGAATCCTTGATCAAATGGAAATACATAATCATTTAATAATTTCCTGTCTTCAAGTCTGTTGACGAATTGAAGATGATTTGTATCTAGTATCTAGTATTCGGTGATTAAAATCCAATGTTTTTTCTTCGTAGGGTAATAGTTTTAGAGGATAATTTGAACGTTATAGAGAGAACAATGTTGGCAGGTGTAAAGCGTCTAAAATTTTGTGCCTCAATTCTTACAATAGAGACTCACTGTAAATGTTTTTGCAGGCTCGTTTTGTAATAATTTTCCGACACTGTAAAGCGCTTCTACTGAAGAAGCATAATGTCCAGGCCCCTTTCCTTCATCGAATAGCTACTGTAAACCTCACCTGTGATTTGTTTCCAGAATATCATAAATTTCACGATGAACTGTGTATTACTGAGCTCTCTTAACGGAATAACCAGTTAAAGAACTCTTCGAATGCTTGCACCATTTTTCTATGCTGTAAGTCGAAGGTTCACCGCAACCAGAAATGGAACATGAATCTTTGAAAATACCAGCCACTCGTTCTACTGAAACGTCAGAAAAATCTTTAAACAAACGTCGGCCGAAGATTCCGTGTCGAAAAGCCAACGTTTCTCCTAACATTTGCTCAACTCTACATTACTGTTTGAGATTTTGTTATATTTGCTCTAGTTACGTGTGCAGCATCATTCGCTGTTTGCACCACCCAGATAATTGCTTCTTTTTTCAGCGTTTGCGTAAGAGAGATTTTTAAAATTCTGAACGTTTCTCAATTTCATTCGCGTCTAAATTTTTTAGTAAAGTTTTATAATCCATATGCCTGCTTTAAATTATGACGAGTCTGCCCCTTATATGGTTTTTAAATACTTTTAATTTAAATTTTTTTTTAGATCGCTTACAGATTTCTTTGTTGTTTCGCAAAACACATTCAGTTTAAATTGTATTTACATTTCGTCCTTGCCAAGGTTATTTTTAGTTTGTTTTCTTGCTGCAGTACACGTTATATCTTCTTCACTCTGGTAACTGACGATCACAGTAATTTCTCGCGTGTAGGCTTTCACGGCCGGCGTCTTCAGTAATTAAAACTTCCGGGCTAAGAGGCCGTGGTCCAATAGTAGGGAGAAGTATTTCTACTATTGGACCACGGCCTCTTTGCCCGGAAGTTTTAATTACTGACAGTAATTTCTGTTATTATATTAATTCAAGTCTGTGGTCCGGGTTTGTTATATCACTGTGGCATAGATGAATGACCATACTTACAGTTCTCTAATTGAAGTCAGAAAACCACCGACAAATAACCCTTGAAGTGTAAACCACGTCAGCGACAGCTTATACCACGCATGACCTTCATGTGGTGTGCATTCCAGGAGCCTTCATGGACCGTGTGGTGGAGAATGCACGCTCAACATGATTGCAGTAATCTTTGTACTTGAGCCTAGATTCTGATTTAGTAGTTAGTGAATCCCCTTTTCCATGGAAAATACTTCATTGATTTTGTGAAGGCTAACCACCAATAACTCAGCTACCAGGAGCACCCCCTTCATATCATGAAATCCATTGTACGACAGTTATTAATTTAGTAGCTGAGTTCGTTGGGCAGCGATCTGCCTTTCATTAGCTCAACTGGTGCATATCCACTAGTTATCAGAGAGTAGTTCATTCAGGCTCTGTTGGATTTTCGCAATTTATTTTCATTGAGGGACAGCTGCAGGCATTTCTACCAGGCACTGCAAGTCTGTCTGCATTTAGCAGAAAGTTTCTTCAGATACGTTTCCTGTGTACGGAGCTCCGTTGTCTGTCGACGGCTGATAGGATTACAGATTTTACCCGCCAGGTCAGCTATAGCCAGGGTGTAACAAAACGATAGCGGCAGACCTTAAGCGAAGGCAGAAATTGTCATGACTGAGTACTGTAATCGAGAAGTGTAAGTTGTGCAAGCAGACACCTGCAGCTTGGTCATTCCATCGGAATCCACGCTAAAAGTTTCTACGATCTACAGTGTTAAGACTGATTAACGATAAACGTCAACGGAATGGAAATCAGCCGACTTCACCGTCCAGTGGTGGTGCGTTCACACAAGGCGAGACGTTAACACGTCTCTTTGTCCATCCCGGTGCCGAACGGTGAAAGTTAGGCTATGATGCCCACCCGGTTAGCCGTATAGTCTCTCGCACTGCTTTCCGGGCGGGAAGGCGTGCTGGTCAACGGCCGGCCAGTCTGTGAATGGTTTTTAAGGGGATTTTCCATCTGCCTCGGCGAATGTGGGCTGGTTCCCCTTATTCCGCCTCAGTTACACTAAATCGGCGATTATTGCGCAAATACTGTCTCCACGTACTCGTACGTCATAATTGGCAAACTTTGGGGTTACACTCGTCTGGTGTGAGATGTTAACTGAAGGGGGGGGGGGGCGGAGTGCGGGGGGGGGGGGGCGCTGGAAGTCGAACCGCACAATAACGCTGGGTTCGGTGTGGGGCGGCGGTGGGGTGGGTGGACTGCTGTAGTCTGTTTTGGGGTTGCGTACCACTGGGGCTACGGCGGGGACAAAGCCTCTCCGTCGTTTCTAGGTCAGGGTATGATATAGTACCTATGATACAAAATACGGAGTATAGTGTCAAGATTAAGGAACTAGAGATGATGCAGTATATTATTAGTGGCCAGAGCAATTTTGTGTGATAACTTCTGAGAAGTGGTACAGCATTTCAATATATCGACATTTATTTACTAGCGAAAATGTATAGTGTGTGACACGTTAAAGCGCCGGCCATTGTAGCCGAACGATTCTAAGCACTTCAGTCTAGAATCGCGCTGCTGCTACGGTAGCAGGTTCGAATCCTGCCTCGGGCATGGATGTGTGTGATGTCCTTAGGTTATTTAGGTTTAAGTAGTTCTAATCTAGGGGACTGATGACCTCAGATGTTAAGTCCCATAGCGCTCAGAGCCATTTGAACCATTTTGACACGTCAAAACAGTTTCATGAGGGGCGGGGGGTACATAGAGTTTATTTACCTCATCCATTGTGTGTTCCCTCTACGTAGTAAATAACGTCAGGTACAACTGCACATTTCTCCTTCCACAAAGCTGACATTTTCACATAAGACAAGTTTCTTTAATGAAAACTGCTTCATCAGTTTGGCTCTGAGCACTATGGGACTTAACATCTATGGTCATCACTCCCCTAGAACTTAGAACTACTTAAACCTAACTAACCCAAGGACATCACACAACACCCAGTCATCACGAGGCAGGCTTCATCAGTTTAAACACTTATTTATACACAATATGTGTGTCAGCTCGCACCAGTTGCTGTAAAAAATATATAAATTTTCGCTTTCAGATATCTCATCTCTCTTGGGAAAGAACGCTCAATGTAAAAAGTATCCAAGCAGTCATATAACATTTGTTTTGTGTCACGAAAACAAAGCAAAATAATACACTAAAGACTAAGAAAACGCTAAAGCACGGACTGTACTATTGTGACATGAGTGAGCGTGACGAAAATATATTATTTTCTGATGTTAGGAGAATACACCGCCGTCCTCCCACCCCCACCCCTCCAACCCCACCCTCCCCCCAAAGAAAAACATGAACGTCAAAACGTGCTTCCCGATATATCTCGATCTGACGCTCCGTCCTGTTTCGCTGACGGCCTCTGTCAATGCTGCCATTTGGAAAGCATTATTGAATGGTTCGTTATGTAAAGCGCGAATGGCTCTTCATTGTGACGGGAATGGACGCTAGTGACGCCATAAAACTTAATGTCAGCATACATCAGCAAACGTGAGGTGTAATGCTCACTGTGTATATCCACCCCTACAGTGCAGCTGTGATAGGTGTGGTCGCATGAGACCTCATCTAATTTCCTGAATACTGTTATGTTCAGTGCAAGGAGTTTGCGATGGGAAACGTCAGCGTACAAACTCATGTTGGCTGCCACAAAGCTGACATAGTGAAAGGTTTGGGCGTGCTGTATCGTCTTTGTATGACGCTTCAGCGCATGGGTCTCTATATTGAAACTGGTACTTACTTTACAGTTCTTTGAATTTTGACAGTGAACACATTTTTCCGGTTTTTATAACACCCTTTACAGAGCATATCGGTATGTTTCACAGCTTAGACTAATGTGCATTTGATCCTACTGCAGTCCGGATTTATCTAACTGCACATCCAAAATTCTTACAAAACACGAATTTATGCATGTTGCTTACTAATGGTGTGAATTATCCAGACCTTTTATCATCTGATTCTAAGGCGGCAACGCTCTTGCGTCCAGAGAATTTCAGTCTGCCTTTAACAGAGGATATGATTCTATTACTTAAAATGTAATATCGTTTCACAATTACACAAAATATTATCAGAAAAGGAAGAACAGTGGATAAAACTGTAACGCTGCCGCTACTAAACGACCACCGCTTTCCCTACATTTCATTATAAAACATAAAGGAATGTCTTTTCCAGCCTTTTTTGCGCAGTTACGTCTTACATTGCCCACAGAATTAGTGACTAGATTCTTAGGCGTGTGCTGAATATCAAAGGGAGTTCTACACTCAGTACTGCCAGAGACAAAAGCTTATTAGGTCACTCGTAACCTCACGAAAGTCATCGGGCTGTGAATTTATGGAACGCCGTCGAACATTTCCAAGCTGAACGTAATGATTATTAAGAAACGTGCTATATTGTAATAAAAAACAATACGTAAGTGCAATAAAACTTTAGCAGAATAGTTTGCAATGATAGTAAGAGCTGTGAAAACAGAAGATAGGCTGTATGCGGTGTTGTAGTGATCCGGGCTTACGACAATGTTTTGCTCTTCTGCCTTCATGGAAGAATTTACTGGGTATTAATCACCGTCCGAAAGACACCATACATGTCGTTTGTATTCTTGTATTCCTTCTTTGAAACACTTGTTTGTGGTAATCCAGTTTCGCAGAGCCTGCAGCGTGGCAGTCGTCTAGTGTGTAACTGTCTCAGAGTAGCCTTCACTTCGTGGGCAACAGCTTGCGGTTCGTACTTTCTTTCCGAATTGTGTAGAGTATATTTTTAAGCAGTAAGATTTCTTCTCTCCAACACTTGCTCTGGTCCTAGTTTTTTTTTTTTTTACGAAGATATTATAATGAAATCTTCTCTGATTTTATACGGAACCACATGCCGCAGCTATGAAATTTGTTATAATTTTTTATCAGTGGTTACGCGAACATCTTAATGTCTTAATCTATATTCCTCAACTGTATTTTATTTTTGTATTAATTTCAACCTCCACATTTCAATTACGCGATTATGTGTTTATTCTCAAAATATTGCTCTGAGTCTGTAGACTGTGAAAAGACAACATTTCTTACATCAACGGTAACTGTTATTTATTTTCCATAAATGACCTGTCTAAAATACTACACCACGGTCAAGCGGCAGCTGCCGTACATCATTGGAACAAGTCCCTCGGCTATCCAGCTATCTTCTTATGCCGCACAAATATAAAACTTCTGCAAACGGCCACTTGACAGCGGAAAATAAACAGAAACTGTTACGATTGTGGTACCTAGTCGAAGTACAGTAATGTTTTGTGTCACTTATATACAGATGTAATTATACTATTTGATCAGAAGTGTGCGGAAACCTATTTGTGCACTTTAACATGGGGAACGTCCACCCCTCGCCTTTATGATGGCTTCAATATCCCTGGGAACACTTCCAATGAGACGACCGAATGTCTTTGGAAGACTGGTAGTCCGTTCATCTTCAAGAGCCGCAACCAGAGAAGACAGTGATGCAACCCCAGAGTATGGGGCGAAGACTGACTCATCCCAACGGCGTTCCATTGGTTACAGTTCGGGACTCCAGGAAGAACAGTCCTCTGCAGGAATGTTGTTGTCCATACACCAGAGCCCCACAGATGCTGCTTTACGTCAGGGTGCGTTGTAATGCTGATGCAGTCTTCGTCTAAGATATAGTCCTCTATTGTATGTGATATGTCTGCGTAAGCAGAAGAAACTAAGGATCAAAATCCGAAACAATTTATTGGACTGTTCAATTAAGCAAAACAAATTCTCCAAGTATAACACCAACACAAAACAGTTATCCGTCTTCGAACCACATCTACGTACAAGAACAAGATAGAAAACAACTGAAATAATTTCCTACTAGTCTCCGCCAGAGACTTCTCCGATATACCAAGCCTAATCCAGATATCAGTGAGAAGATCCAAGCCGGGCTGCCGGGGCGGCAGCTATCCAAGTCTGCTGGCGGTTGATAAACGGCCGATGTGCGGCCGAGCGCCGGCCTTTATAGCGCTTCGGCGGATGAGTACCTCAGGAACTATTTTCCATCACGTGGTTGACGTGTGAAAATAGTTCCGGGATCTGCAGCGACCTCTTCCTTATGTTTATGTGGGCCGGTAGTGCCCCTGGTGGCCGCTGGTGCCTGTGCTGTGGTGTTGTTGTTGTGGTTGTTGCTGTGGCCGTTCATCCATATTGCCTGTCGGTTGTGTAGTGCTTCGGTGTGCCAGCGGATTCGGGCAACCCGCGGCTGCAGGCTGTCAGTTTGGTTGCTGATACCCTAGGCGCCGTGATGTCTGGTGGAGAAGGCCACAGCAGTATGCAACACACAATTCTGCAAAATGTGTTTATATTCTCTCGAATTTACCAATTTCCTAAACACATTAAGGGTACTGCGCAACGTAAGCGATCTCTCGTTAAATAAAAATGAACCATTATCTTGAGCAGTTAAGTAAAGCCCTGCAGCAATAGGTCACGGTGTAGTATATGAATATTTATGCCGTAGAAAACACTAATGTATACTAAAATATAGACACACACACTTACTCAACGTAGGCGCAACGGAAATAAATAGTGTGTAGCAACGTATTTAAACATCAAATAGTAGTTAATCATTCATCAAAAACCCGTCCTAAAGTTATAAAATGCATATGGTTTTTGCTTATAGCCAAACCTGTGTTATGAGTATGATATCTTGTATCTGTAAACACTGAATTTAAACTTGAAAAGAATATTTATTCTAGAACTTCAGTGAGCGACAGAGATGGGGATATGATTTAAGAACAAAAGCTTTATATAACAAACATGGAAGCACACGCTATCGTCTGTTGCACAGGACGTCTCACTAATATTTCAGAAGACTGTGCATTGCTTTTAGTAATCATCAGGCTTGCAGAAAAGCATCCGACAACTTACACTGAAGAGCCAAAAAAACTGGTACGCCTGCGTAATATCGTGTAGAGCCCACGTGAACACGGATAAATGCCGCAACACGACGTGGCATGGACTCGACTAATGTCTGAAGTAGTTGCTGGAAGGAATTGACGCCAAGAATCCCGCAGGCCTGTCCATAAATCCGTAAGAGTTCGAAATGGTGGAGATTTCTTCTGAACAGCACATTCCAAGGTATCCAAGATGTGCTCAATAACGTTCATGTCTGAGGGGTTTGGAGGCCAGCGGAAGTGTTTAAAATCAGACGAGTGTTCCTGGTGCCACTCTTTAGCAATTCTGAAAGTGTGGGGTGTCGCATTGTTCTGTCCAAGTCTGTCGGAAAGCACAATGGACATGATTGTTTGCAGGTAATCAGACAGGATTACGTACGTGTCACCGGTCAGACTCGTATCTAGACGAGGGGGGTCCCATCTCACTCCAACTCCACACACCCCAAACCGTTACAGAGCCTCCACCAGCCAGAACAGTCCCCTGCTGACGTGCAGGGTCCATGGATTCATGAGGTTGTCTCCATACCCGTACACTTCCATGCGCTCAATACAATTTGGAAGGAGACTCCTCTGACCAGGCAACATTTGACGGGTCCAGGCGAGGCGTATAGAATTGTCTCTCTGAGTCATCAAGGGTACACGAGTGGGCCTTCGGTAACTAAAGCCCGTATCTATGATGTTTCGATGAATGGTTCGTACGTTGGCACTTGTTGATGACCCAGCACTAGAAACTGCAGCAATCTGCGGAAGGGTTCCACTTCTGTCACGTTGAACGATTCTCTTTAGTCATCGTTTGTCCCGTTCTTGCAGCATATTTTCGTTCTCAATTTGTACTGACAACAGAAATGTGTGGCTTATGTCCGGCCGGGGTGGCCGAGCGGTTCTAGGTGTTTCAGTCTGGAACCGCGCGGCAGCTACAGTCGCAGGTTCGAATCCTGCCTCGGGCATGGATGTGTGTGATGTCCTTAGGTTAGTTAGGTTTAAGTAGTTCTAAGTTCTAGGGCAGTGATGACCTCAGATGTTGTGTCCCATAGTGCTCAGAGGCATTTGAACCATTTTTTTTTTTTTGTGGCCAACGACTGTACCCCAACGACTCTACCCCATTCTTTATAACTCAGAAGGTGCAGTCACTGTACCTACTGGAAACACTTTGGGATACACAAGTGATTTTCTCTGCTGTAGAAAGGAGCACCAGGGATCTTTCCCGGGTGTAAAAGGTGCCTAGGACAGGAGCCTGCAACCCCCTCGCCCCCTCCCCACGCCACCGCGTCGGATAATGCTGCTCTCTCCTGCAGTCAGCAGTTAATCCGGGCATGGCCTCGGCTATAGACTTTAATTTTACCTTCCAAAATGCTCGACGGCTCCTGTCTGTCGGTACTTGAGGTCTACCTTGTCTGGATGTAGTTGCCGTCGTTCCATAGCGTTTCCACTTCGCAGTGAAATCACAAACAACCGACTTGAAAAGTTTTAGAAGGTTTGAGATGTCCCTGGTGCGTTTGTTCCTTAGCTGACATCCAGTGACTAGGCCATGTTCGAAGTCACTTAGCTGTCCCGACCAACACATTCTGCTCTTACTACTTCTCTATTGACAACATCCTATGTAACCTCCCGCCTGGGTATAAACTCGTGAGATGTAGAGGTCAACTCATCTTTACACAGGAGTTTCAGGATATTGTATGGTACATACCTGACGCTGGTATGGTTCTATAGACAAGTTATAAACGCTGTGAGATTTGGATGCTACATTTTTTTAAAGTGTGGCTGCAGTGCGTATTAGCTATTGGCCGGAAAAAGCTAGAAGCGATATTGTCAGTGCTCGACAGCCTCTATGCTACTGTCCCCGGCTGAGGCCGCGTTGACGCACATAGGGCCATAGCTGTGGCACCTTTGGAATCCACTGGCAAATGCTCCAGTTTCCGACACGCAGTGCATGGCTAGTTCAATGTCATCCGCGGGTGAATGGTGGACAGTGCGGGCTCGTCAATATCCGCGGGGAAGCGTGTGCTGATACTGACCTCAGGGCTTGGATTTATTTTTTAAATTAATTATGGTCGTGTACTGCGAGGACCGTCGGATGGGTAGAATATAGCTGTGGTACAACATTTTATCTAGCACTCGGTTTAGACAAAAGCCTCAAGATCTCAAATTCTGCTTTGGAGGCTTGTGAAATAATTAACGCAATACAATGAAAAGGGCGCACTTTATCTGCCACATGTGGTTACGCTTCATGCACACATGAGGATTGACGCCAGCAGAGTTTGGTTATGTATACCCTGGTGTGCAAAACAAAAAACGTTCGTTAATCTTGTTGTGTCCCGCCAAGTAACATATCGCAATGAAACTTGGACCACACGTAGAAAGAACGGCTACAGGAAGCAACTGAAAGACGTACGCAATGTGACAAACATAAATGGTACTATTATCGAAAGTCAGTAATTAAATTGAAGTCACCGCGATTTATGATGGTCCCCTGGACGTTACAGAAGACCCGTCACGGTTCTTAACAGGGTGTGTGATCACAGACAGCAGTGCATGCTCTGCAACGGGCTCCCTTGTTGTCCACAAGGTTCGTAAGGAGTTCTTCTAGTACGGCGTTCCATTCCTCCTCCAGCGCGATTGACAAGTTACTGTTGGATGGTCGTTGGTGCAGGCGTATGTGCTGCAAAGTCTGCCCCACCGCGTCCCACACGTGCTAGGTGGATTTAAGTCCGGTGAACGGACGGGTCAGTAAATTCGCCGAAAATACTCTCCGTCACCTGCGCTGTTCGAAGCAGTCGCAATGCCTACCCACACCATAATACCGGACCTTCGAAACGATCATGTTTGACAATGTTCCTTGGTGTATTACATGTTTCCATCTCTTGGCGTATGAGGGTAGTCCAGAAGCAGTACTCAGACTCTATCTGCACTCACCCGAGAGGAGCACTTGACTCCACTCCTCGTCAGTCCAGTCCGTACGCTCTTCGCGTCATCGCAAGGGGTGTCACCGGTATGCGGGTATCAACAGAACAGGATGAACTGCCCTCGTCACACTTCGTCCTTCTTCCACTTTCCCCGTGCGTAGTTATCCAAATGTTTTCTTCGGGCCGTGATGTAATGAAGAACATTAGCATCGTGCACCGCAACAACTTGTTGATTGACTCACGCTGTCTTGTCCTGTTCCTGCAAATGCCTCGTTTGGCGAGACCAGTCCCTTTAGGCGCTATAGGTGAGATAACCTCACTGCAAGTGACGTCCAACATCCTGTGCATGACCGGAAGACCTGTGGCAACAAGCCTCCGCACTTTCATCCATTTTCCCGTAGTAGTTAACATGTATTGTTATTTCTCTAGATTCTCCTTAACTTTTGCAAATAATTGTATGTTGGCTGTTCATTGGCACCATTGCTAGTGGTATCACATTTTAGAGCCTCGGAACTCCTTGTGGCTTACGTGTTGTCCGTTCAGGTGGAGCGAAATTAGCTGTTTTAGCGACAGGGTGACACGTACGGAGATTTTAGCAGGCGTACGGACAACAATAACAATCAGCGAATGCTTGGTTTAACATTAATTACGCAAATGCTACACTACATTATATTGCTCAATAATCACCCAGTACAGATATAGACGATTGACCCATCGAGATGATCCCATTTCGCTCCCAACTACAGTTATTATATTACAAGACGTTAAAAATTCGACTGCGAGAGGTAGTTTATCATTTACGATTGGGCAACTATATACCAGTCGTATGGAGTGGAACTGGGATTTATAGCACTACACAGGCGTATGGCCTAAAAAAATTGTGTACGTCTGTATCTTTCATTCCATTATTTCTTTCACAAATCGGAATGGAAATTAGTGGTAAGTTCTATGGGACCAAACTGCTCAGGTCATCGGTCCCTAGCCTTACACGCTACTTAATTTAACTTAAACTAACTTATGCTAAGGACAACACACACACACCCATACCCGAGGGTGGACTCGAACCTCCGACGGGGGGAGCCACGCGAACCGTGACAAGGCGCCCGAAACCGCACCGCTACACTGCGCGGCTCAAAAATCCGTAAATCTCATTTAGTCTGGGTTAAGGTACGTTCTTCAGTTAGCGTAGTGTAAACGTCACATTCGTTCTAACCACCGACGATATTTTTTCCTTATGCCACTTGCAGCTCTCTAGTCAATTCTGTCCAGTTCCCTTCCTCTCTGAATAACTACTGGAAACTACATCCACTACAACTTGCTTGATGCATTAGAACCTTCGTATTCGTCTGGAGTTTTTACTCTCAGAGTTCCCTCCAATATTGCATTGACTTCCTCGACGCCTTGTGTCCTGCCATCTGATCCCTTCCTTTTAGTAACGTTGTCCCATTAATTTCCATTCTTCCAGTGCGGTTGAGTACATCCTTTAGTTATTCGAGCTACTCAAATAATCTTCAACATTCTCTTCGTGTCTGAACTCTTTATCGTCCATGTTTCACTTCCGTATGAAGCTATACTCCATATAGATACCATCAGAAAAGACTCCTTAACACTTGCATTTATATTCGATGTTAGGAAACTCAACTTTTTCAGAAATTCTTTTCATGCTTTTGCCAATCCGCATCTAATATTCCTCTCTAGTTCATCCATTGTCTTCAGTTATTGTAACTATCCATTCCATTCAAGTGCTTTGCCAAATGCTTTTCCGCTTCTGAGACAGTTATAACGACTTCCACAATCCTCATTCCTCTTCTTTAATTCTCTTTCTAAATTTCTCTCCTGTTTCTTTTACTCCTTGCTTAGTGCGCAGATTCAATAACGTCAGGGATAGGCTTCAGCGTCGTCTCAATCCGTCTCCTATTACCGCTTCCCTTTCATTACTTTCGACTACTGTAAATGCAGTCTGGTTTTTGCATAAAGGCCTATTGTATTTCATACCTGCTTCATTCAGAATTTCAGTGACAGTAATCTTGTCAGTACTGTCAAGGCCTTCTGTAAGTCTACAAATTCCACAGGGTGATTCAAAAAGGATACCACAACTTTAAAAATGTGTATTTAATGAAAGAAACATAATATAACCTTCTGTTACACATCATTACAAAGAGTATTTAAAAAGGTTTTTTTTCACTCAAAAACAAGTTCAGAGATGTTCAATATGGCCCCCTCCAGACACTCGAGCAATATCAACCCGATACTCCAACTCGTTCCACACTCTCTGGAGATGTTAGAGAATTGGCTGTTCCCTCAGCTCGAACAAGAAGCACAACAATTCATATTTCAGCAAGATGGAGCGCCACCACATTGGCACTTATCTGTCCGTAACTACCTGAACGTCAACTATCCGAGGCGACGGATCGGCCGCCAGGCAGCCCGTGACAGAGCACTTCATCACTGGCCTCCAAGAAGCTCTGATCTTACCCCCTGCGATTTTTTCTTATGGGGGTATGTTAAGGATATGGTGTTTCGGCCACCTATCCCAGCCACCATTGATGATTTGAAACGAGAAATAACAGCAGCTATCCAAACTGTTACGCCTGATATGCTACAGAGTGTGTGGAACGAGTTGGAGTATCGGGTTGATATTGCTCGAGTGTCTGGAGGGGGCCATGTTGAACATCTCTGAACTTGTTTTTGAGTGAAAAAAAACCTTTTTAAATACTCTTTGTAATGATGTATAACAGAAGGTTATATTATGTTTCTCTCATTAAATACACATTTTTAAAGTTGTGGTATTCTTTTTGAATCACCCTGTACAAAGATAAGTTTGCCCTCCATAGTCTGTCTTCTACGGTATGTCGTACGGTCAGGAACACCTTGTGTATTTCTATAACTCTCAGGAACCAATATTTTGCTTCCCTAAGGACGGTTTCTATTCAGCTGTAAATAATTTGTATCCATACATTGCAAATACGACTCCTAGAACAGGTAGTTCGGTAAGACTAGCATCTGTCAATACCTACCGCCTTCGGAAGAGACTTGTTAGTATGTGCATCCATAAATATCCGGGACAGTAAAATCGGAGAAATGTGAGATAACACGTAACATCTGTTCTTTCCGCAAGATTCGGGTATGTTGCTGCTCCGGGGGAAATGATGGATATAAACGAAGCACCATCCACCACAGACCATATGATGGATTGCGGAGTGCAGAAGGATATGTGGCAGATTGCATCGCTATTACTTAAGAACTGTTGTGGTAGGAGGAAGATTTCTGGTAGTCCAATTTCCGATATAGAGTCTTAGCATTAAAATATAAAATCTAAACACAAACCACAATGTGAAGTATTTATTGAAAATAACTCACGATCTTTCCAGTGATTCATAAATGCCCAAAAGGAGAAAAACATTTGAACTAGGACTGAGGCATCACTATACGAAACAAGAGGATCATGCGAATTTTCATATATCAGTACTAGAATTATCAACTGTTAGCCCTTAACTACTCTAGTGAAATGCTCATACGCTAATACTCCAACAAGTTAAACGAAACTGTAATTTAAAGATATTTTATTCTGAATTGCATTTTCATCACTGAATATTATAAACATTTTTAAGCATTTGAGATTTAATTGCAAACAATGTTGGCACAATGAAAATCTGTGATTGGGACAAACGTGTTATGAGCATTTATTACACGCTATTTTGGTTTTCTTGTCCGTATTTCTTGCACACATTCTGCTTTCGTCATGGGTTCGGGCTCTGAAGATGTTGAGGCAAGAGGAGTATCACCAAGTTCAATAACGACGTCGTTCAGTTCACGAGAAAGGGGTAGGACATCTCTTCGTTCTATATGGGGTTTTACTAAATCTATTCCAAACTTCTGTAGCAATTCTCTTCTTTTTAAGTCATCAGTTTGATGAAGTTGTTTGGTGCACTGAAGTGAAACAGCTGCATTGATTCCTACTGCGTTTAAAATGGCATGAAATACAGACATTTACCATCTGCGTGTTCGCCGTGATACCGAATAGTTGGCGCACATTTGGTCCAGTGCGTCCAGTCCTCTTTTCGTGGCAGTGTAATTAATGATCATTTCATGTTTTCTCTTCTGACTGCTAATTTTCTGATCGTGGTGCAGAGATGAAAGCAACACAACAGCTCGACCTTTCCGAGGAACATAAGAACAATTTGTCTTTCCTTTTTTTATGTCCAAATAATGCAGATTCTACGGGGTGCTTTCTCTTTGGTTTGAATTCTTCTGGGATTTGCGGTTTATTTAGCTTCGGAGTGCCTAAGACAGTCAAATTTTGGCTTCCAGATGATCACAAAGTGACATGAACAAATTGTCTACTGTCACATTTCTATTGCCGGCCGCTGTGGCCGAGCGGTTCTAGGCGCTCCAGTCTGGAACCGCGCTGCTGCTACGGTCGCAGGTTCCAATCCTGTCTCGGACATGGATACTTTTGATGTCCTTAGGTTAGTTAGGTTTAAGTAGTTCTAAGTCTAGGGGACTGATGACCTCAGACGTTTATTCCCATAGTGTTTAGAGCCATTTGAACCATTTTGAACCACGTTTCTAGTCTTCCCTCAATTAGTGTTAGTAATTTCAAAACATCCTGGATTAAAATTGATAATATACTTTTATTTGTCCCTTTGCCTGGGTAGACAAATGCTTTGCATAAATAGAATGTTCTTGAATCACAAAGGCACATAACTTTGAGGCCGTATTTGGCTGGATTCTTAGGCATATAGATGTGAAATTTGTACCTACCACGAAAGGGTACTAACATTTCATCGACTGTCACGTTCGCTACTGGAGTATAATGCTTTTGACATTTGTCTATAAAGAGTTCCCAGACAGCTGCAAGTCTGTCATCAGCCTTCCTAGCATCTATTGTAGTAGCACTATCGAAACGCAAACAAGACAAAATGAATAAAATCTATGAACGCTCATAGTGGCTCGAAACATGCCACGATCAGTTACATCATTAGCAAAAAGTCCAACGACGTTTTCGGGAGTAGATTTCATTACTCCGTATAAATAAAGCGGAACTGGAAATGCTCTCAGTTCTATTATATCTAGCGGCTTTATGAATCCTGATTGAGGAGCTATGTATTTGTTTGACGTGTCACGTATCTTGACGTTTGTATTGGTGAGTATTAATTGTAATAAATCATGAACAAATTCCAAACAGCTAGCATGTCAGTTTATTCAAGCGTTTTTGTTTGGAAGGCGACTAACTATATTGTGAGCACAGGTACGAGTAGTAGGGGGAGCTTCTTTTGATGACTTGTAGCACTGCATTTCCCCAAAACGATATTTGTCAACAGAAGGCCTAATACGCACCTCTCCCTCTGAGTCTTCGCAACTACTTTCTGGTGTAACTTAAGAGTTGGAATCATGGTCACTTGTATAAATGGATCCTCATCTGCTGTGTTCTCATCATATTGCAAAAACGTAGGATCATTCACTATTCTTTTCAACTCGTCATCCGTTAATGACTTCGATGATGCCATTCTGAAAAATAATGCATACATACTCACATAACCTTATAAATTGACGTTATCATTGAAATTTTGCTCTTTTCGAAGTACTCTAATAGTCGCGTAAAACATAATTGAGATACTGAAAAATAACACTCTGGTGGGATATTCTAAGACTTCTTTCTCTTTATCTCATAAGATACTACGGGGAACAGCCCATCCAACACTGCGCATTAAACGGTATCACTTCACTGAGGACACAGGTGCCATCTTTTTTCCGTTCACATACTGTAACCTCCCCACCGTAATTGCTTTAAACTCATCCCGTAATTGTGTAGCTTTTTCAGAGCATTGTTTAGCGACTCCGCTAATTTCGTCTCTGAGTGTTTCTGTTGCGGCTGTTTGCATTTCCCTTAATTCTTGCGCAACAGACTTAATTTCTTCGCTATTTTTTCGTGAACAAGCCTCAATTTCCACGCGCAACTGTTCCTTAGTGTCATGACACTGCGCGGCAACGGCTCCAATTTGTTCACTAAGCTGTCTGGAATTGTCGTCTAATTTTTCATTTAAGTATTGTTTGAGTTTTTCGTTATCTAGTCTGACCTGTTCACTAAGTTTGTCTTGTTTTTTGTCATTATTGTCAAGTTTTTCATTTAAGTGTTTGAAATTGTTGTCTGCTTTCTCACTTTGCTGTTGTAGTAAACTTCTCATAATTTGTACCAAGTCAAAACTAGCGTTTATATTCTCTGTGCTGTTTAGTGGTGGATCTGGAACTTTCTCGCTTACTGTAACCATTTGGTTATTCTGAGATTTAGAAAAAGGTTTGTCAGTCGGATGTACACTGTCACACATTATTTCGGAATTAAATAAATCTGTCCTACTTTCAGTACACTGTTCATTTTCACTAGACAAATTTGTCTGTACGTTACTTGAATTTTCAAAATCGGGTATGTTAAGCTGGGTAGCGCTCATTACAATAGAGCGTTCCGCGTCATCAATTGTCGTTAAATCAACACAAGACACAATCGAGTTCGTTTGTTCATCATTAAGGTCTACATCATTATTAATGGTTGGAACGCACTGATTGTTAGTGAACGCAGGATTGACATCATTACACTGCGTGTCACAATTACTATCGGTCACGTTGTTTAAGTCGGTAATTTCGTTCGTAATACCTCGCGATACACTATTCACAGTCTTTCGCGGCATTTTTACAGTAGTCACAAATATTCACAAAACAATAAGCACAATGCAAAAACAACACACAAATACAACAAAGCAACGAATTGCCGTTGACCTGTAGAAAGAAAGTTATAAGTTAATAAAAGCGTTGCGCCAAATCCTAATTATATCTAAGCAAACAAGAGCAGATATCTGACTGTTGTTCAAAAGACTCTCAACGAAATACGATCCTGGACTGGGTGTCGCCAAGTGTAACCTCCCCACCGTAATTTAAAAGAAATAAATGACAATACTTAATACAAATGGGAGCCGAGTGTAACCTCCCCACAATAATTTTAAAAGAGTGTCAATATTATTTAAGAATACTAATGGACATTGCACTAAGTATAACTTTCCCACAATGGAATCTAGTGACAATGACAATTAAACAAAAATTAGCAATCTGACTCAAATATAAATTCTTCACCAAAATTTAAAGTCCATTCAGTGATAAGAAAATTCAGTTAAACCGAAATATCGGTCTTTGGCCCTGTGCAAAAAAATCAAAATTAAATTCTTACCTCATTGCAACACCTAGTCAAATTTCTGATTTCTGCTCTTGTTGTTGCGCACCGCTTGGAGGAACTGCATTGCAAATAATAATATTCCTTTTTTTTTTTTTTTTGTAATCTAATTGAAAACTGAAACTTTTGTTTAAGGGAAATGGAACGAAATAGTTACTTCAATAAAAAATTAAAATTTTTATGTAAAATTGCTTTTGAAATCAAGGTTATTATTGGGGGCACTTGTTGAAAATTAGTTACAATAATTAAACTTTACATTATCCGATGATTATCTTAATTAACAGTATACCTCATTCAGCATCTTGACCAGTGTTGCCGACCGCCTGCATCACACAACCGCACTGGGCTGCTACTACTGACTGACTGCTCTGCATGACGACTACTAGCGTACTGCACTGCACGACTACTACTGACCGACTGCTCGCAACTAAATCGAGCTACAGACTTCCACGACTACAGACAGAGTACTGCTCTGCATAGCGACAACTAGCGAACTGCTCGCAACACTCGCGCGGTCAAGCGCAGACCCTCTGGTCAGAGATGCTGCAATGCCTCGCCATCGCTGCTGCGTTACATACATGTTTCAATACTACGTATGCTATTCATATCCCCTGGTGTTCTCCAGGACCCCACCAGAGCAGTTAATGGTTAAAGTTCGAGGAACACAGTTTCCTTTAGCATTGCATTGGCACAACATTTGTAAAGCAGTGTTTCTGTGAATTGAATTCTGTTGTTTATAAAAAACACAAACACCACAAAGGGAATATTTAAAAACTACGTAGCAGGGCTGACGTGGCTGCGTATAAACGACGCGGAGAAAAGCCTTTTACTACCTGTGTTCGTATTACTGTGTAACTGCACCTATTGTGACATCATGAACGCAGTGGAACTTATAGACTCTTTGGCGTAACCACGAGCCCTAATTACATACCATGTAACTCCAGCGGAGCCTGCGTCACGCAGTTATGTCTTACTTTCGCAGGTGCTTTCGCAAATGGAACGGGTAGGACGTGCCACTGCCTTTTGGAATACACTGCCTTTTGGAATACACCTTTCGTTTCCATTATTCGGATGAGTTTCATTGGAGTGCCGTGTTTTCGCTGTTTTGTTTTCACGGCACAGCTCACTATGGGTTGCAAATCACACACATATGGCATGCGCATTTCAGTCCGCTGATGGAACAACGTATCGCCTCGTGTCCGAATAGTGCATTTTCCGTTGTTTTCGCCGCAGGCAAGCGCACCGGTGCATATGGACGACGCTGTCGGGTGCCGGAATGGCACTGAATAAAACATCCGCTTCTTATCGAGCGTGACGTAGAGAATGACACTGAGCCGCGCTAGATACCTGAATGTGGCGCTACGATAATGGGAAAGGCATACGACATTCAAAACAGATTCAGTTACCCACTGAAAGGATTTCTGGTGTTTCTTAACATTTGCGCCCTTCGCAGAGCAGGCTTTAATTCAACGTGCATTAGCACAGATACAACTCAAAGATGTATGAAATAGTGTTCCGAAAGGGACAGTGTGACGGAAAATGGGTGCCGAATTACAAAGAAAGTAAATAAGTGATAGGCATTAAATAAAAGCACACATTGAACACAGCACTGAAAAACATTCGTAAACAATAAAAGAAAATCGCATTTTTCAAAATAGAATGTAGAAAAATTGCCAATTCTGATAAAGGTATAGTTCTTCGTCCGGACGTAGCAGAAGATGACAGTAATATAAAAAGGGAAACACTTCCTAATGTTCTACAACTTTTGTATATTTAGTCTCACCATTTTACTGTTTTTTTTTTTAGATCATCCTCATTTAGACATCATGCTCTCAATTGACAAAGGCCTAAGAAGTTGAGACTCTTCTATTTTAAACCTCTTCGTTTATGATGTTTTAACTCTATTTAATGTTGTACGTATTTTAATTTGGTCAGATAAGCAACAAATCAAGAACTCTTACTCTGTAATAGAAACGAAAATGTATTTCTATGCTAAATTACAAATAGTACTGTATCAGATTTCAATTAGTCATATCTTGACAATTTTACATACGGATATCAACAAAAAGCCTTCTATAGACCTTTATAAGCTGATTTAGTGTAACATGTTGGCTTGAATTTTTATAAGTAAGAAAGGAGTTTTGCCCATCTGTAGGAAAGCAATTTTCAAATGTTTTGTATCACGTAACGACACATTTTTGGCAATTACTTGTTAAAAATTTAAAGGTAATACCTACATTGGCCACGAATCTGTGTGGCACTATTTAAACGTGCATCGAAGCGGTTACGTCACCTGTTTTCGCCGAGCCTTTCTCCCAGCACACACGACGGTGTTGGCCATTGGTTGTACGGTACTTCGTATGGGTCAAACTATTCAACTAGTGACGCTACCTGTTATTCTGTATATAAGTAATGATAAAATTTGACGTCACCATCAGATGCTCATGTATTTTTACCTAAAATGATATACATTTTTGTATCAAAAAGAGGCTTTTGTTCTTGAATATTGTTTGTTTAGAACTGACTTTTATAACAAATTTGCCTTTCTATAAAATATGTGACAAACATTGGTCAGTGTTGACTCTTTATAAGAGGTTACCAGACGATGTGTTAAACATGTCACGATAGATCATAAACAAATTCAGAGGGTTCCAGGTATTGTCTTAAGCAACCACACAGCACTTTTAAACTCCTTCCAGTAATTATTTTAATTATGGTTGTACGCCGCTACAAGGACTTTCAGTCTGACTCTTTTTCAGCCTTACGTCAGGAAAGCCCAGCTCCACGAACTATAAGGTGCATTTCCGCTGCGGTATCTCCGCTGCGGTATCTAAGGGTTCGTTTTTGTTTTGCCTTCATCCGACAGAACACAGATATATCCGCTTGCTCGAAAAGTACAAATTGGGACCGACAGCTGCCTGTGATACAGAGGAGGAGATACGCAGGACGCTACGACCGTTGATGTCATGGACATAGACTCTCTTTTCCATTAGGTAGCAAAGGATAATTAATTCTAAAATAGTTAGCATCCATACCAAGGTGACAACTCCTGTGTCGCCGTGCCGGTGACAACATCCTGCACAGAATGTACAAGGGTTGGTCAAAAGTATACGTAACGTAGCACGACTTCAATGCAGGTGTATAGGCACCGACATTACGCAACGGATTAGTGTGCAATTTCTGCCATTCCCACGTGCATACGGTAAATGCGGAAACGTGAACCATAGCGCCGTTAATACTAAATGCGTCCAAATAGGTCGATCATGCAGTTATTATTTTCTTGACTGCCGAAGGAAAGACACTAGTAGATACCCTCAAGAGAGTGAAGAATGTATGTGGGGCAGCATGTCTGTCGAAAACCACCGTTATGGAATGGTGCGCCAAGTTCCATGCGACATAAGGTGCTGATGCTCCGTAGTAGCGCTCGTCCTCATATACCAAATGTGGTAACACAGAAGTTGTGCCCACTTAATGGGAGACACTCGAGCACCCGCCCTTTAGTCTTTGCATATCGCCACGCGATTATTACGCCTTAGAATCCTTCAGAAGACCCTGAATAGTCGACGATTCCTGTTAGATGAAAATGTGCAGCTGGCAGCTACAATCTTATTCACGCAGCAGGAAACCGTGTTTTACGGAGCAGGTACTTTCAATCTGGTGCATCGGTGGGATGAGTGCCTCATTGCCTTTGGCGATTTTGCTGTCTCGGCATATCGAATGGTTCAAATGGCTCTGAGCACTACGGGACTTAACATCTGAGATCATCAGTCCCCTAGCGTTACAAATACATAAAGTGACAACAAAACGACTATTCACGTTGGTGTGTAGAATATATGAGTCTGGCGACATGCCATCTGACTTTCGGAAAAGCATCATCCACACAATCCCGAAGACGGCTAGAGCTGACAAGTGCGAGAATTATCGCACAGTCAGCTTAACAGCTCGTGCATCGAAGCTGGTTACAAGAATAATATACAGAAGAATGGAAAAGAAAATTGAGAATGCGCTAGGTGACGATCAGTTTGGCTTTAGGAAAAGTAAAGGGACGAGAGAGGCAATTCTGACGCTACGACTAATAATGGAAGCAAGGCTAAAGAAAAATCAAGACACTTTCATAGGATTTGTCGACCTGGAAAAAGCTTTCGACAATATAAAATGGTGCAAGCTGTTCGAGATTCTGAAAAAAGTGGGGGTAAGCTATAGGGAGAGACGGGTCATATACAATATGTACAACAACCAAGAGGTAATAATAAGAATGAACGATCAAGAACGAAGTGCTCGTATTAAGAAGGGTGTAAGACAAGGCTGTAGCCTTTCGCCCCTACTCTTCAATCTGTACATCGAGGAAGGAATGATGGAAATAAAAGAAAGGTTCAGGAGTGGAATTAAAATACAAGGTGAAAGGATATCAATGATACGATTCGCTGATGACATTGCTATCCTGAGTGAAAGTGAAGAAGAATTAAATGATCTGCTGAACGGAATGAACAGTCTAATGAGTACACAGTATGGTTTGACAGTAAATCGGAGAAAGACGAAGGTAATGAGATGTAGTAGAAATGAGAACAGCGAGAAACTGAACATCAGGATTGATGGTCACGAAGTCAATGAAGTTACCTAGGCAGTAAAATAACCAATGACGGACGGAGCAAGGAGGACATCAAAAGCAGATTCGCTATGGCAAAAAAGGCATTTCTGGCCAAGAGAAGTCTACTAATATCAAATACCGGCCTTAATTTGAGGAAGAAATTTCTGAGGATGTACGTCTGGAGTACAGCATTGTATGGCAGCGAAACATGGACTGTGGGAAAACCGGAACAGAAGAGCATCGAAGCATTTGAGATGTGGTGCTGTAGACGAATGTTGAAAATTAGGTGGACTGATAAGGTAAGGAATGAGGAGGTTCTACGCAGAATTGGAGAGGAATATGTGGAAAACACTGATAAGGAGAAGGGACAGGATGATAGGACATCTGCTAAGACATGAGGGAATGACTTCCATGGTACTAGAGGGAGCTGTAGAGGGCAAAAACTGTAGAGGAAGACAGAGATTGGAATACGTCAAGCAAATAATTGAGGACATAGGTTGCAAGTGCTACTCTGAGATAAAGAGGTTAGCACAGGAAAGGAATTCGTGGCGGGCCGCATCGAACCAGTCAGTAGACTGATGACCAAAAAAAAAAAAAAAAAAAAAAAAAAAAAAAAAAAAAAAAAAAAAAAAAATAACCTAACTAATCTAAGAACATCACACACATCCATGCCCGACGCAGGATTCGAACCTGCGACCGTAGCAGTAGAGCGGTTCCGGACTGAAGCGCGTAGAACCGCTCGGCCCCAGCTGCCGGCTTGTCATACCGATTCTGGACGGTCCGACCTTCGAACGGGTACTTTCTGATCGCTCTTATACGTGACTGCCATGGCAGAGTCCGACACATTCACCTAAACCACGAGGCTAAGTCGGTGCCCCTCCCCCACCTGCCTCAAGGGGACACCGGCTAACGTGGGACCTGCTGCGTCGTCCAGCTCGGTCCTCAGACTGGTCGATCTTGCAGAGCGTCCTCCCGGTTCAGCCAGTGCAGAGACAACAGCGCCCTCCACATGCCCCGGCATACTGCCTCCAAGAGACCCAAACACGATGGCATTCTCTGGCACCACTGGAACGGCTCAGTGTCGATCGGCGCTCAGTTGGGAAACACTTCAATCCATCTCAATCGCGTGGGATTAGCACACTGTTTAGAACATGTGTGCTGTGTTTACTATTTTGTGTAAACAACAGCTGTGCCACTGATTCTCTGTTTTGAATGAGGGCACCTGTTTACTGAGCAGTCTGTCGAGATGTGACTGGTGAAAAAAAGTAGAGACTGAGTAAAGCAATGTGCGTGAAATGATGTTAGAAAATGTACACATACTGGGTGTATCACACTTTTTAGTGAAAACTGAGTTAGGTGAAAGTATACGATAACAGAAGAAATAAAGTTGCAATATCTTCCACAGACGGGCCGTTGCGAGAAAACTTTGAATGTGTGCTTACGAGCCGCAACTGACTTCAGTTTGTAAATTTGTCCTAGTTAGTTCAAATTTGAAACTTTCGATTAAGTGCCCATCGAATTGGGCACAATTCTGTGACTCTTACTCGGTGAATGTGGTACATGCGTGATGAGGGCAATGGAAAATTTTGCTGTTGTTGTATATTCGTAGAGTACCTCCACACGGGAAGGTAACCTGATAACTAATCAGAAGTTCTAAACAGGTGCTAAACAAAGAATTACTTACCAACAGCTCTTGGCAATTTTCGAATGGTATGATACTTTGTTTTCAACTTTTCATGCGGATGAGATACTGTTATTGATACTAATACTGTTATTGTTAGTAAATATCTATTACCAGAGTTCCATATTCATACAGCCGATATTTGCGTAAAGTATATCTCACAACAAGATGTTTTTTTCATGCACGCATGTGATATAATCCAGGACAGAAAGGTCAGCGTCGGTCGTGATGTCTTTTTTATCGCAGATCTGTATTTCATCTAACTGTGCAGCTTCGATCAGTACACTATAGGCAGTCATGTTGACTCAACTTATTTACAACACATGTTCCAATATAACTTAGACATGTAACATGCATTAGTCCGACTAATTCACATGCTACATTGAACCAAGGCTAGACTTAACATATAAAGAGCATAGAGCGTTATATTGTTAATTCAACTAATTCATGTATAATTTATGTAATATACTGTTGAAAATCTGCAAGTGTGTGTGTGGAATACGGTGTATGTGAGTCTGTGTGTGTTTTTGATGGAAGGGGGGCGAGCGTGAGTGAGAGAGAGAGAGAGAGAGAGAGAGAGAGAGAGAGAGAGAGAGAGAATTAGTTGAATTAACAATATAACGCCGTATGCTCTTTATATGCAAAGTCCAGTCTAGGTTCAATGGATATTCATTGCTTTACAGACTTTCATGCCTGGGAAATAAACGGTGTTCTCATGTAGTGATTGACAATTCAAAGTTACAAGTGTTTCAAATGCCACCTCAGGCCAGAACATCGAAGCCAAAGGTGAAGACTCGCCCACTAAAGGAGACTGCAGTTATACAGTCTCCTGATGTGGATGTCATTCTCTCTGACGTCTCTCTCGACTCCTCTTCTGAGGCGATGGAGGTTGATGTCAGACTGGGGCAATCATCTCGCCCCAAAACTGAACCTCTACCTGTTGCAGGCTCTCCTCCCCGACAGAAAGTGAGAATGAAGGTACTCCCACCCTGATAGATGGCTCCCATTATACAGTGGAACATGAATGGATTCCGGGCACATGTGGAGGAACTGAACCTCCTAGCACGACAACGCCCCCTGTGCTTGTGTTTACAGGAAACGCATTTTAAACCAACTGATGCTCCTGTACTAAGGGGCTATACGTCATATCGCAAAGATGACCTGACTGGAGAAACGGCCAAAGACGGAGTCGCTGTATTTGTCAATAATGCCCACCACTCCTCTGCTCTCCCCCTGGATACTGACCTGCAAGCAGTTGCAGTTGAAATTCATTCACCTCAGAGGCTTACCGTTTGCTCCCTTTATTTACCCCCTCTGGATGCAATGACCTTAGACGCTCTCACAGATCTTATCGACCAACTCCCCTGCCCATTTCTCCTCCTGGGAGACTTCAACGCCCATCATGTCCTGTGGGGCTCCACTTCTCTTTGCGCTCGAGGTCGAATTTTGGAGAGCCTCCTAACATCTCAAGTGTTGTGCATCCTCAACACAGATACTCCGACTCATTTCTCTACTATACAGGGTCATTCTCAGCCATTGACCTATCTTTCTGCTCTCCAACCCTCACCGACTCTGTTCACTGGGAGGTCATTGACGACCTTCAATCCAGCGATCACTTCCCTATCCGCATTCATCTCCTGGGTGGTGTATTGCTGGAGCAGCAGCCACCATCGTGGATGATTGGCAGGGCTAACTGGCCACTGTTCACTCGGTTGGCTGTCTTTTACCGCCACAATAACTTACAGGAATGGGTGGATCACATCACGCTTGTGGTCCATCATGCTGCTGACCTGTCCATACCAGAGTCTTCTGGCACTCTTAAGCGGCGCCTTGTGCCTTGGTGGACAGAAGAGTGCCGTTCAGTCATCCGGGACAGGTGTGCGGCTCTTCGCCGATTTAAATGCCTGCAAAAGGCGGTCAATTTTGCCGCCATCCGAATCGCGAGAGCCAGGGCACGCCGTGTCATTAAAGAGAGCAAGAAAAGGTCATGGCAGGAGTTCCTGGACTCCATCAACCGTTCCACTTGTTCCAGAAGAGTATGGGAACCCATCCGGAGGATTTCCGGTAAACATAGCCGTTTGCCAATAGCTGCTGTCCTGAACCAGGGATGCCTCCAAACGACACCCAGAGCCATTGCTCAGATGCTGGCAGAGCATTTTGCACAAAGTACTGCCATTGCAAATCAGGATCCAGCGTTTCGTCGCTACCGTGCGACTGCCGAAAGAGCGACCTTGGACTTTCAGTCGAACAGTTCTGAGGCCTACAATTCCCCTTTCTCCATGTGGGAACTTGAATCGGCACTTACTGAGACTTCTGACACTGCACCAGGTTACGACCGCATCCGGTACTCCAAGCTTCGACATCTGCCAGCGGCGTCAAAGGAAATCCTCCTCCAATGTTTTAATCTCATATGGCAGTTAGGAGTGTTCCCCACCTCGTGGAGGGAGGCAATTCTCATCCCTCTCCTCAAACCAGGAAAGGACCGCACATGTCCCGGTAGTTATCGTAGTATCGCCTTGACAAGCTGTGTCGGAAAGACCCTGGAACGGATGGTTAACCGGCGTCTGGTCTGGCTGTTAGAGACCAGACAGCTCCTTAGCCGCTTTCAGTGTGGATTCCGAAAATTTCGGTCCACGGTCGACAACCTGACCCTCACTGTATCGGTATCTTCTTTGGTATCGGTAAGGCATATGATACTACTTGGAGACACTGTATTCTTGCACAAATGCATCAATGGGGCTTTCGTGGCCGCCTCCCGATTTTCATTCGGTCTTTCCTGTCTCAGCGGTTTTTTCGGACCCGCGTTGGTAACACACTGTCTGATCGCTTTGAGCAAGAGAACGGTGTCCCCCAGGGCAGTGTTTTAAGCGTTACCCTCTTTGCCATAGCCATCAACAGTATAACGTCTACATGGAGGAGTCCAGTACAGTGCTCCTTATTTGTGGATGACTTTGCTGTTTTCTGTTCCTTCTCCAGTGTTGCAACCGTGAGCCGTCAGTTGCAGCTAACAGTGCGGCGGTTAGAGGAGTGGGCTGCAAAGACGGGTTTTCGGTTTTCTGCCGATAAGTGCGTTTGTGTTCATTTTAATCGTTCTCGTCATCTTTTTACTTTGCCTGCCTTGCATATGGGGGATACTGTCCTACATTTTAGAGACACAGTGCGGTAATTTTTGACACCAGGTCGTCATGGCTGCCACACCTACGTGACTTGACAGCCAGAACCCTGAAGGCACTGAACATCCTCAAGTGCCTCAGCCACATGCCTTGGGGCGCGGACAGGGCGCGTCTCCTACAGTTTTATGGAGCTTTTGTGCGTTCACGGCTGGACTATGAGTGCACAGTATATGGGTCAGCGAGGTCATCTTATTTGCGGATCCTTGACGCTGTTCACCATGCTGGGATCCGACTGGCCACGGGTGCTTATCGGACCAGTTCTGTACCCAGCCTCTGTGCTGAGTCTGGCGAACCGCCACTTACCATCCGGCGGCAGCTCCTGCTGGTGCGCCAGGCTTGTAAGATTCTTGAAGCTCCTATCTCGCCTGCTCAACGTCTTGTTGCCCATCCGCCCCTGGACCGCCTTTTTTCCCGCCGTCTCCGGGCTACGTTGCCGTTTGGGATCCGTGTGCAACGTGTACTAGAGTCCATCTGTGTGGAGTCTGTACAACCCCAAATCCAAGGTTTTAACCGCCTGCCACCCTGGTTACTGAACAGGCCCGGAGTGATTTTAGATTTATTGCAGTACAAGAGAGATTGCACTCCTGCCACCGTTTTTAATGCAGCATTTTCTGCCATTTTATCTCAGCACCACGACTATGTAGCTGTTTTTACGGATGGGTCGAAACAAGGGGATTCTGTTGGTTGCTCAGTTGTTTTTCCATATCGTGTCCTCAAGGTCCGACTGCCTCAGACTTTTACTGTCTTTGATGCAGAATTGTTTGCGATCTTGCGGGCACTGCAGCACATGAGACATTCTTCCTCTCCTAAATTTCTTGTCTGTTCCGATTCACTCAGTGCCCTTCACTCATTGCAACGTTTGTATCCGGCAGACAAAATTGTCCAGGTCATCCAGGATGCCCTCCTCCGACTACAGCGACTGGGGAAGGTTGTAGCTTTCTGCTGGGTTCCGGGGCATGTTGGCATTGCTGGGAATGAAAGGGCAGATCTCGCAGCCAAGGAGGCGTGTCTCGCCCCACAAGTATCTCAGTGTGCTATCCCCTTGCACGCACTCACCTCGCTGTTGAGCTCACGGGTCATGCGTCGTTGGGAGGATGAGTGGCTGGAAGTGACTGACAATAAGCTCCGTATAGTCAAGCCCACAACGCGTGTGTGGTGTACTTCCTTTCAGCCCCATCGACGGGACGAGATTCTCCTCACTCGGCTTCGAATAGGCCACAGCCCTATAACGCATGGCTTCCTGCTCCGGCGAGAGGACCCTCCAATGTGTGGTGCTTGCGGCGTCCAGGTCACTGTGCGCCACGTTTTATTGGATTGCGTTTTATTTTTTGACCAGCGGGTCGCGGCTGACTTGCCAGCGGACCTGCCGTCTCTTTTAGGCAACACTCGGACGAATGTGGTTAAAGTTTTAAAGTTCTGTGCCCTGTCAAATGTTTTTACAAAGATTTTAGGTAGAGGATTTTAATTTTCTCACTGTGTGACAAGCTCACCCATATTTTATGTAAGTGGCCAGCTAATAACCATTTCCTGTGACATTCTTGTTGCTATGTTTTCCCTTTCCTTAGGTTTTACTTTCTTATGCAGCATTTTCCTTCTTTTCCTGCTTTCTTTGAGTGTGTGCTTTAGTTTTCTTGGGTCTGTCCACATTCGTTCCTTTTAATGTGTGTCAGGGCGCTGATGACCTCGATGTTGAGCGCCCATAAGCCCCAACACACCACCACCACCACCACCACTAGTGTTTCAAAGAGTTCACCAATTTCTGTTGTCAATAATTTACTCCTGGCCGTGAGTTTTCTGTGACTATTAGAAGCAAGTATGTCTTTTACCACCTGTAGTTCACATTTTTCTCTAATTGTAGATACTTTTAGGGATCATTTCTCCAAGTAGCGCTGGTTTTGCGGAACTACTTGTAGTCTATGTTTATACTTTCCCAGATTATGTACTTATTGTACATGGGACATCTATTCTTCCAGGGTTTCCGTTCACTTTTTTAAATGCACCGCCGTGACCAGCGTCGGTGTGGTATTTTCACGCTCTTGCATTACATGCACCGCCGGTTAGTTTCGTGGAGAGTCTTTTTGTGAGATACGTATTTCTGCAGGATGTCAGATGCTGGGACCCCGGTGACTTCCGCGGGCAGCCGCAGCGCCCTCCCCCCTCACCCCCACGCCGCCAGCTGCTCTGGGGTGGACTCCACCTGTTGCTTCCTTCGGGTGACAAGACGGTAAACCTCAGAAACTTGGGAGGAACTGCGAATCCGTTGCGTACATACTCTGTGCTGTCCTGTTTAGAAATACGATGATGTGAGTGTGGTGGTGCTCTTAGGTTATTTGTGCACATTTCATGCCACTTGCCGCCATAACTTGGGCCAGATGCTATTTCGCCGTAATACCAGATTAACTCCAGTTAATGGTTTACTTTCTTTCGTTCTTCCGATTTCGTACCAATTTTCATATCCAATATCTACATAGGCTGTTTTACGCATTTTAGCCTTTGTCTTCACACAACATTTTGCCAACTAATGCTCATGTTACCTGATTTGAGTTATTGGGTTGGTGCATATGTCCGTTGATGTGTCGACAGAAGTGCCGACACAGTGTGGTTTGAGGAGACCGAAATACACGCTATAAGCTCACGCAGGATGGCGTGAGGTCTGAAACAGGATACGTAATGAATGCTATAAAGAAAAGTACGTAGCTTCTGGAATACTTAACTTTAATCCATCCTTGGTACATCGCTATTGACGATACAAGTGAGACTCTATAGTTTCAGACAATATACTGCTAATGGCGCCTTGCTAGGTCGTAGCCATTGACTTAGCTGAAGGCTATTCTAACTATCTGCTCTGCAAATTAGCGAGGCTTCGTCAGTGTGCATCGCTAGCTACGTCGTCCGTACAACTGGGGCGAGTGCTATCCCGTATCTCGAGACCTGCCTTGTGGTGGCGCTCGGTCTGCGATCACTGACAGTGGCGACACGCGGGTCCGACATGTACCAATGGACCGCGGCCGATTTAAAACTACCACCTAGCAAGTGTGGTGTCTGGCGGTGACACCGCATCCGTACAGTTTTTCGTGAAGTTTAATAAACACAATGGATATACATAACAGAGTCTTTAGTTATTAATAACATATCCTCCTTCAGTATTTGCTACAGTATGCCCACGCTGGAGTAACTTTTCTGTTGCGTGACTGTAGAAATATCGTGATTTTGATGAAAATAACTCGTCGAGTCATGGAAATGAGCGTTTGGCGGCATTGGCCGGGAGGCCCCTTACGGGGCAGGTCCGGCCGCCTTGGTGCAGGTCTCATTACATTCGACGCCACATTGGGCGACCTGCGCGACGGATTTACGTCCGGAGAGGAAGTTCCTTGAAGGTTGTTCGACAGAGAGCGGCGAAGTTGAAAATCTGTGAGCGCAACATTAGGTGTAGACGGCGAGTGCGGAGTGAGTTTCCAGCCCAACCCCTGTGTAGTATTTTTTTGCTACTCTAGCAGAAGGCGGGCGGTCGTTGTAGTAACGTAGCATCGCCTCATGCATTCTTCTTGGTCTTCGTTCTTAGACTGCATCTGCAAGACGTCTCAGTTGCTGACAATAAATGTCAGCAGTGATGCTTACACCCTGGGGAAGCAATTCGTTGTACACTACACCGTTGCTGTTCCACCAGATGCATGACATTAACTTTTGTGGCTGCGCGCTGGTTTTTGTATGGGAGTTGCTACTTTGTTTGTGCTCAGCCATTCCAATCTTTTCCTTTTGTTAGCATCAAGACACCATTACAATATAGCAATGAACGATGCTGTTCAAGAGCTACTTGATGAGGACGAAGCAGGGATGCGCACATGGCCACCCGTTGATTTGTGATTATGACTTAGAGAATGCTTTACCCATACAACTGATTTTTGAACCTTTCTCGTTGCCTGCAGAGGTCGCACGATGGTGGAATGAGCACAGTTCGTCACATTTGCCAGTTCTAGAGTACGTCAACGTAAATCGTTGTGGACTAATGCGTTCAAGCGATCTTCATCAAACCCTAAAGATCTTCCCGAATGTGGAGTCTCACTAATGTCACAACGACGCCCTTTAAAACGAGAAAACGGTGCAGTATTGTGATTGCCTCCTTTGCTGTCACCACACTACTGAACTAAAAGAGAACAACATGTCGGAAATCCGATTTCTCCAATTGACCTTTGTTTCCTAGCGTACACAGCTCCACTCACTGTCTCGAAATTACAAAATGGCAATATGTTAATTCAAATTGCAACAGTGAACTACGAATAAAAACAGACGTAGGCTTGACGTTCCTAGGGACGCGGGGGTGGCCGTTTCAAACGAGGCGCCAAGCCCTCGCGTCACTTAGTCCCTCTCGAGGCCCGCGAGAAAGACAGACCGCGGCTAGTACGTTACGAAGATGGTCTGGAATCTCTCGCTCGCTCAGCTCAGCAGACAAAACGTGTTTCTAAACCTGTTAACTCGCAGCTGGATGTGTACGTACTAACGAGAACTTTTCTACTGGAATCTGCTATTATGAAGCCTTACTGATTAACCCTTTCGTGAGCCGTGGGAAACATGCTTCCCACTACAATGAACTCGCTCCCAGTCCCGTGGGATTGACAGTTCCCACCTATGTACGGTGCTACCACCTAGTGAGCAGTATAGGGTACTACTTCCAATCGGAAGTTCCCGCCGTTTTTGCTGTACCTTCGCGCAGAGCCATTGTATAGCTGAGTGTTGCTTTGTAGAGGAGCCTTTCAGTGCTGTTTGCGTGACATTTTGTGATTTTTTCCTCAAAGCTATAGTATAAAGTAATTACTTTTGATTTACCCAAATTTATGAAGGAAAACGTAAACTTGGAACGAGGAAAATTCCAGTTAGAAACAAAAGGAGCCATTTCTGCAGTAAAGTGGATGGATAACTGTCCAGTCACTTTCCTGTAGTCAATTAATGACGCACGAGAAACATCCACAGTGAAAAGGAAAAGCAAGAATGGTACTAGTACAGAGATTTCTTGTCCTGAAGTTGTGGCAGAATACAACAAAATAATGGGTGGTGTCGATAAGTTTGATCAATTGCGAGAAAGGTATGCTATTGGCAGACGTTCTGTAAAATGGTGGCACAGAATATTTTATATCCTGGTGGATGTTGCTGCAGTGAACAGTTTTATCCTGTGGAAAATAAGTAAAAGAGAAAGTGGACAGCATGATCAGCTCACATACAGGATCCATCTAGCCAGACAATTGATCGCTGGCTTCTCATCCCAAAAAAGGCGTGGACAAAAACCTGTCTTTCTGGCAAAAAGGGGTAAAGTACCTGAAGATTTTCGTCATGTGGCTGTAGGGGAGCATCAACCCATTTTAGGAGAAACCTACTGGGCGTGCCGTCATTGTAGTACCAAAGCTGCGGAAAAGAGCACTCTCTGTGTTTGTACATATTGTCAAATACCACTTTGCATAGACCCATGTTTCAGAAAATTTCATGGCAAGTATTTGTGAACAATCATTGTAACAAGAGAAGTAAATTTATCAAAGAAATATGACATATATTGAAAAAGTTGTTTTTGTCATTTAACTCCAAGGAAGGGCAGTGGGAAGAATACTTCCCACCTTTTTGTGTGACCTCATTTTCACAGTTGGAGCCGATTTGATATTCTGTATGATAAATACACCTATCTGTTAACTACTATCTGCTCTCCATTCATTAAAAAAACTGCTCAATAATTTTGACTATGGAAGGGTGAACAGTACTACAGCAAAAATTAATTTAAGATCAATACTCGATGTATATGGTATAACGACTTGTTTATAGCATTTAGTCTCTTCTGCTTAACAGTCATAATTTCACACAAGATGTGGTGTCTTATGCAACTTAACAATCATTCTGGCATGATATTAGTTTTATTGTACCCCAGTACGGCCGTAACAAATTATAAGTAGCTCTATGGACTTCCGATCATTGTATTATTAATAACAGTAAGACACGATAATAACGGGTTCTAGTAGAAGATGCAGTTATTGTTTGTACGTACACACCTAGCTACTTGTTACAGCTGTAGAAACGTAGTCTGCGTGCTGAGAGAGCGAGCGAGCGCAGGCTTATCTTCCTGTCTTCCTGACGTATGCGCCGCGACCTGTCTTTCTCGTAGGCCTCGGTCCCGTTGCGGAAGGGAGCCTTTAGGAACTGCCCAGCTTGCCTTCAGCGCATGCATCCTTCCTGCCCTCTCCGCCAGGCTGCAGACGCTGCCATTAAATCCATATAAGCAGAACACCGTGGCAGCCCCTTTAGTCAGTGATTTTAGGTCCCCATGAACCATGGACCTTGCCGTTGGTGGGGAGGTTTGCGTGCCTCAGCGATACAGATGGCCGTACCGTAGGTGCAACCACAACGGAGGGGTATCTGTTGAGAGGCCAGACAAACATGTGGTTCCTGAAGAGGGGCAGCAGCCTTTTCAGTAGTTGCAGGGGCAACAGTCTGGACGATCGACTGATCTGGCCTTGTAACATTAACCAAAACGGCCTTGCTGTGCTGGTACTGCGAACGGCTGAAAGCAAGGGGAAACTACAGCCGTAATTTTTCCCGAGGACATGCAGCTTTACTGTATGATTAAATGATAATGGCTTCCTCTTGGGTAGAATATTCCGGAGGTAAAATAGTCCCCCATTCGGATCTCCGGGCGGGGACTACTCAGGAGGACGTCGTTATCAGGAGAAATAAAACTGGCGTTCTACGGATCGGAGTGTGGAATGTCAGATACTTTAATCGGGCAGGTAGGTTAGAAAATTTAAAAAGGGAAATGGATAGGTTAAAGTTAGATATAGTGGGAATTAGTGAAGTTCGGTGGCAGGAGGAACAAGACTTTTGGCCAGGTGATTACAGGGTTATAAATACAAAATCAAATAGGGGTAATGCAGGAGTAGGTTTAATAATGAATAAAAAATAGGAGTGCGGGTTAGCTACTACAAACAGCATAGTGAACGCATTATTGTGGCCAAGATAGACACAAACCCCATGCCTACTACAGTAGTACAAGTTTATATGCCAACTAGCTCTGCAGATGATGAAGAAAGAGATGAAATGTATGACGAGATAAAAGAAATTATTCAGGTAGTGAAGGGAGACGAAAATTTAATTGTCATGGGTGACTGGAATTCGTCAGTAGCAAAAGGGAGAGAAGGAAACATAGTAGGTGAATATGGATTGGGGGAAAGGAATGAAAGAGGAAGCCGCCTTGTAGAATTTTGCACAGAGCATAACTTAATCATAGCTAACACTTGGTTCAAGGATCATAATAGAAGGTTGTATACCTGGAAGAATCCTGGAGATACTAAAAGGTATCAGATAGATTATATAATTGTAAGACAGAGATTTAGGAACCAGGTTTTAAATTGTAAGACATTTCCTGGGGCAGATGTAGATTCTGACCACAATCTATTGGTTATGAACTACAGATTGAAACTGAAGAAACTGCAAAAAGGTGGGAATTTAAGGAGATGGGACCTGGATAAACTGAAAGGACTAGAGGGTGTAGAGAGTTTCAGGGAGAGCATAAGGGAACAATTGACAGGAATGGGGGAAAGAAATACAGTAGAAGAAGAATGGGTAGCTCTGAGGGATGAAGTAGCGAAGGCAGCAGACGATCAAGTAGGTAAAAAGACGAGGGCTAATAGAAATCCTTGGGTAACAGAAGAAATATTGAATTTAATTGATGAAAGGAGAAAATATAAAAATGCAGTAAATGAAGCAGGCAAGAAGGAATACAAACGTCTCAAAAATGATGTCGACAGGAAGTGCAAAATGGCTAAGCAGGGATGGCTAGAGGACAAATGTAAGGATGTAGAGGCTTGTCTCACTAGGGGTAAGATAGATACTGCCTACAGGAAAATTAAAGAGACCTTTGGAGTGAAGAGAACCACTTGCATGATTATCAAGAGCTCAGATGACAACCCAGTTCTAAGCAAAGAAGGGAAGGCAGAAAGGTGGAAGGAGTATATAGAGCGTTTATACAAGGGCGATGTACTTGAGGACAATATTATGGAAACGGAAGAGGATGTAGATGAAGACGAAATGGGAGATAAGATACTGCGTGAAGAGTTTGACAGAGCACTGAAGGACCTGAGTCGAAACAAGGCCCCGGGAGTAGACAACGTTCCGTTAGAACTACTGATGGCCTCGGGAGAGCCAGTCCTGACAAAACTCTACCATCTGGTGAGCAAGATGTATGAGACAGGCTAAATACCCTCAGACTTCAAGAAGAATATAACAATTCCAATCCCAAAGAAAGCAGGCGTTGACAGATGTGAAAATTACCGAACTATCAGTTTCATAAGTCACAGTTGCAAAATACTAACGCGAATTCTTTACAGACGAATGGAAAAACTGGTAGAAGCCGACCTCGGGGAAGATCAGTTTGGATTCCGTAGAAATGTTGGAACACGTGAGGCAATACTGACCTTACGACTTATCTTAGAAGCTAGATTAAGAAAAGGCAAACCTACGTTTCTAGCATTTGTAGACTTAGAGAAAGCTTTTGACAATGTTAACTGGAATACTCTGTTTCAAATTCTGAAGGTGGCAGGGGTAAAATACAGGGAGCGAAAGTCTATTTACAACTTGTACAGAAACCAGACGGCAGTTATAAGAGTCGAGGGGCATGAAAAGGAGCAGTGGTTGGGAAAGGAGTGAGACAGGGTTGTAGCCTCTCCTCGATGTTATTCAATCTGTATATTGAGCAAGCAGTAAAGGAAACAAAAAAAAATTCGGAGTAGGTATTAAAATTCATGGAGAAGAAGTAAAAACTTTGAGGTTCGCCGATGACATTGTAATTCTGTCAGAGACAGCAAAGGACTTGGAAGAGCAGTTGAACGGAACGGACAGTGTCTTGAAAGGAGGATATAAGATGAACATCAACAAAAGCAAAACGAGGATAGTGGAATGTAGTCAAATTAAGTCGGGTGATGCTGATGGAATTTGATTAGGAAATGAGACACTTAAAGTAGTAAAGGAGTTTTGCTATTTAGGGAGTAAAATAACTGATGATGGTCGAAGTAGAGAGGATATAAAATAGAGACGGGCAATGGCAAGGAAAGTGCTTCTCAAGAAGAGAAATGTGTTAACATCGAGTATAGATTCAAGTGTCAGGAAGTCGTTTCTGAAAGTATTTGTATGGAGTGTAGCCATGTATAGAAGTGAAACATGGACGATAACTAGTTTGGACAAAAAGAGAATAGAAGCTTTCGAAATGTGGTGCTACAGAAGAATGCTGAAGATAAGGTGGGTAGATCACGTAACTAATGAGGAGGTATTGAATAGGTTTGGGGAGTAGAGAAGTTTGTGGCACAACTTGACTAGAAGAAGGGATCGGTTGGTAGGACATGTTTTGAGGAATCAAGGGATCACAAATGTAGCATTGGAGGGCAGCGTGGAGGGTAAAAATCGTAGAGGGAGACCAAGAGATGAATACACTAAGCAGATTCAGAAGGATGTAGGTTGCAGTAGGTACTGGGAGATGAAGAAGCTTGCACAGGATAGAGTAGCATGGAGAGCTGCATCAAACCAGTCTCAGGACTGAAGACCACAACAACAACAACATGACGATGACGGAGACAGCTGTCAATAGTTCGTATGAGTTATTCGAAATGGCGGGCTTATAAACCCAATAGATTTTGTTGAAAAATCCTGCTGTATTAACTGACAGATCCATTGGGCGGTGACCTAATGGAAGGAAACTGGTGCAATTAAGTACCACACGGAAAAGAGGTGGCGCCGAAGTGGCAGCGGCGTTTTCGGCTATGCTTAAGCCCCTCGTGGCGAGACTCGTATCACAGGGCGCAGCGGCGGATACAGAAGGTTCGGTTTAGACAACCTGCCATGCGTCTGTTGCTGCACATTATTTCCATCTGAGCTTCAGAGGAAGAGTCGTTGGAAAGTCGGAGCTGCAGCAACCCCGCTAAACGCGACTGCATGGTTGGTGGCTGTGCATACAGCATCACTTCTCACCCACCTCCAGAATGAAGAAATCGCCCAACTATATCTAAGAAAACATGGCTGCCAAAGGCAGGAGGTACCCCGAGCTCAGAGAGGCGGTCCCTGGGATGGATCCTCAAGGTGGCAGAGGCCTAGACGTAGGAAATGTTGTCAAGTGGCTCGGATGCAGCCACCGCTTATGGATCTGCCTCAGAAGAAAACTGGTACGAGCAAACTGGAGGAAGATTCTCGTGCAAGATTTAGCTGACTGTTACAGGTGGCAACGAAAGATAATACCTAGTGACCATTGTTTGCGGCGAATCTTCCAGGAGTGCACAAGCGGAATGTCAAGTCCTGTTGGTGGCATGAGTAGGATCTCTATATGAGAGTCATTGTAACCCTGTACTACACATGAGAATTGGCCCTTCTGGCAGACGGGACAGCGAGTTGATAGGAGACACGTGTGAGATCCTGAAAGATGGTGCGGAAGGTCCCCAACATGGGTAGGTCACCAACAGGAACTACCAAACTGAGAGAATTGTACTCCTGCACTCATAGGCAGCACACTGCGCCTGGTACACGCGGCGCTCGGGGACCACAACATAGTTACGACACCTAAGGATGGGCTTATAACAGTCCGAAACCGGTCGTGTGACAACAAAGTAACTTACAACTGAAGCGGTATTCTCAACCTCTGCTGAGACAATTGTGCCATTCTGGTGATGGTGCCGCCGGATGTTCTGGTACCATTGGAGGTGGTACTTATGCCAACCGGCCGTTGTGGCCTAGCGGTTCTAGGCGCTTCAGTCCGGAACCGAGCTGCTGCTATGGTCGCAGGTTCGAATCCTGCCTAGGGGAATGTGTGTGATGTCCTTAGGCTAGTTAGATTTAAGTAGTTCTAAGTCTAGGGGACTGATGAACTCAGATGTCCCATAGTGCTCAGAGCCACTTGAACCATTTTTGAACTAGTGCCGCTAGAGGTGATGGTGACATCTGAGGGGATGGTGTCACTGGAGGTGATGGTGACACTTGAGATGATAGGGCCCGAGGAGACAATGGGGGCAGTGGAGGCACGATGCCCTCGAGGTGATGTTGCCAGAGATGATGATACCAGAGGCATTTATCTCAGTAGTGGTGTGGATGGTCCGATGAGATTGCCCTGGAAAGGGCTGGAGCCCACAGTAGAAGTGGGAAAGGTTATAGAGGTGGCCTAATACAATGGATTTATGGGTATTTAGTAAGATGTTGCACCTGGAGGAACGCCGAAGACCAATTATGCTGATAAGAAAGGACTGGCAAGATGTCAAGGGAAAGCGTCAAGCATGATGCAGAATGTATACTATGAAGAAGAGCACTGACAATGTGAGAAGCAGGAAGGGCAGGCGTCGAGGAAGACGCCTTGGAATCTAGAGTGTCTGCTGGAACACGAAAATTGTTATAGTAGGCATTGAGATGGTCACATAAGTAAACATACAACAGGATGAAAAGCTGTACCTAGATTAAGGAACAGGTTAAACTGCTAGGTTATGGACCTGAAGAGGTCGACGTAAGCACAGAATAAGCAAAGAGAACAGCGCATTGTCCAACTTGAATAGTGGCGGGCAGAAACAGCACGAGGAATGTAGGCACGGCTCTAACTCGTTTGAATTCCTGAAGGTTTAATGGCTGCGTCGTCGCTGCCTGGGTTGGAACAACAGGCAGATGGATTAACATGTGTAAGGGAAGCTGAGAGTCTCGTTGTAGGCACTGTGAGCGAGGGCTACTGTGCCGTACTGAAAAGTGTGTGGCGAAAAAGTCAGCAAGTCCGGAGAATGGAGAAGGAAGCTGACTCTAGGTAAGCATGAAAGCACAAAACGCCTGACAGTCTGGATGCTAGTCACTGTTGGGTCATCATTTCCCCAGCAAAGTGTCTTAGTTGGTATTGTAGTGGATACTAGAATGTTCAGTCCATTTTGTACATACCAGTTGAACTACCGAAACACTTCGTCCCACACGAGTAGCAATTTCCCGGATGAATTTCTCCACATTTTATCATGCCAATAATGCGCCCCGTTTCGAACTCGCTGATTCGATGGTACGGTTCGCGCGTACTTCTGCGAGACATCCTACACGTCTGCTCGATTCACGCTGATCTATTACCGTCTGTTTATAAGACAACGAGAAGCGCAGGCACATTTTACCGGTTGGTGGTACTGTGCCGCAATTTCGATATTGACCTTGAACCTGCGGGCCGACGTAGTTCAAATGCTAATAATTCCTGCAGAACATACTAATGTACATGTCCTGTGAATATGAACAACCCATCTCGTTCGAGTACTGTTTCTTTTCTCAACTACAGTGTATTTATGGTAATTGGAAGTTATCACCAAAAACAGCGTCGGAGAATACCGGGTTCAGCTGGGTAAACTTCCGACGTAACAGCAGGAGACAATTACCATAGCGACAGGGGACAATTAGAGGCACTATTACTAGAGAACGTGACATACACTGAGATGAAAGAAGTCTTGGGAAAGTGATATGCACATATACAGATGGCGTTAGTATCGGGTGCACAAGGTATAAAACGTGCCTTGGCGGAGCTGTCATTTGCGCTCTTGTGATTCATATGACTACGTGTCCGAAGTGACTATGGCCTCACTACGGGAATTAACAGAAGTTGAACGAGGAATGGTGGTTAGAGATAGGCGCATGGGGTACTCCATTTCGGAAATCATCAGGGAATTCAGCATTCCAAATCCACAGCGTCACCAGTGTGTCGAAAATATCAAATTTCTGGCAATACGTCTCACCACTGACAACGTAGTAGCCTACGGCCTCCACTTAATGACCGAGAGCTATGGAGTTTGCTAATAGACAAACAACACTGCGTGAAATAACTGCGAATATCGATGTGACGAGTATCCTTTAGAACGATGCTGCGAAATTTGGCACTAATGTGCTCTGGCGGCACACGATCTACGCGATTGCATTTACTAAAAGCACGACCTCACCTGCAGCGCCTCTCTTGGGTTCGTGACCATATTGGTAGGACTCGACTGGAAGATGTCCCGATTTCAGCTGGTAAGGTAATGGCGCTGTTTTTCGAGTGCGGCGCTGACCTAACGAAGTCATGGACACAGGTTGTCAACAAGGCACTGGACAAGCTGGTGTTGTCTCTGTCCTCGGGTACAACTGAATCCATCATTGACTGGAAATAGTTATGTTCGGCTACCTGTAGACCATTTACTGCCATTCATGGACTTCATGTTCTGAAACAATGTTGGAATTATTATGGATGACAACGCGCATTGCGACTGGTTTGAAGAACATTCTGCATATTTCGATGATGATTATGTTTGGTTTTTGGGGCAGTCAACTGCGTGGTCATCAGCGCCCGCTCCAGTCTTTATACAGTCCAAAGTTTTTTACTCAGTCCAATCTATCCACTGTCATGAACGATGATGATGATGACGATGAATTGATGAGGGCAACACAAACACCCAGACCCCGGGCAGAGAAAAATCCTCAGCCCGGCCGGGAATCGAACCCAGTACCCCGCGATCTAGAGGCAGGAACGCTAGCCACTAGACCACGAGCTGCGGACTGGACAATTCGAGCTCATGATTTGGAGACTCACATAGGCCAAAATCAATCCCATCGAATATTTACGGAACATAATCGAGAGGTCAGTTTGTGCACAAAATCTTGGGCCAGCAACACTTTCACAATGAAGGACTGCTATAGAGGCAGCAGAAGACTTCCAGCGACTTCTTGAGTCCACGCCACGTCGAGTGGCTGCACTACGCTGGGAGAAAGCAAATCCGACTTTATATCAGGAGGTATCGAATGACTTTTGTCCCCTCAGTGTATAAGCACAGTTCTTAGACGTCTGGAGCAAAATCGTAATAACCGAACAACAGGTGATCCGCAAGTATCAGAATAAAAATGCTTAGTTACACGACTAAATCATAACAGGGACATAAACTTAATCGCTGTAAGAGCACTATTTGGTGGCGTAACAGAACACCTGATTTACGTAATCCCTAGCCTCCACTATACCATACTGAAGTACATGATGACAGAAGATAATGAGAGGAGAAAAGACAAAAGTCAAAGAGAAAGTTCTCTCCATTTGCTGGACCATCCTATAACTCCTTACATTTAATCCGCTAGGTGTCTCACGTGTCGTCCTCTGTTTTCAGGCTGGTGACGAGCGCTGGGTCCTGCCACAAGCCTGGATACGCCCTATGGGTCCCCTGAGCCCGGTAAGTAGTTCTTAAGTAGGCTGCTAACGCTGTATTACCTTAGTAGCCTTCACTCCAAACAACTTTCCTCTCTGCAATAAGATATTACTTCTAGTACAGTGCTATACTGGTTGGCACAAACTCCTGATCGTAGATCGTAGAAAGCCACATGAATACTAAGTTGAAGAACAGGAGTGAAACTGTATATGTTAGAGATAAAGCAGCATAATCGCAGTACAAAATTATTATGTTTGCAACTAAGTTACACAATCTGAGCAGACGTATGTGGATACCTTTTAGCAGATATTAATATGAGGTGCGTCAATCCTTCGTTTTTATGACGGTCTGAACTCGGTTATGGTCAGGTGTCTCATTGTCTATGGAGGAATGACAGCCCATTGTCTTTGAAGAGCCGAGATCAGATGAGGCAGTAACGGAGGACATCCCAGAGGTTTACCATTTGGTTCGTATTTGGACGTTGGACAGGCCAGTCCATCTCAGGAATGTTGTTTTCCACAAAATATTGACTCATAATTTCTGTTTTATGACATCTGACATTAGCAAGCTGCTACAAAAGAATTATCCTCTCCTAACCGTTCCTCCGCAGCATGCAGTACACTCTGCTTCAAAATTTGTTCATGTACTTCCGCATTTAGCGTCATCTTATCTAGGAGATACAACCGTAAGAGCACCTCTTTAGTACTTCACTGTTGACACCATACAGATGCAGATAGTTTTCTTCAGGCATCAGGCAAACTCAAACACTTCCACGGGATTCCCACAAGGTATAGCACGAGTCATCAAATCGTTCGTTCCCAGCCACCTAATGTCCAATGGCGTTGGTCTTTATACCACCTTGAATGTTGTTTAGCCTACAGATACGTCTGGGTTATGAAGACGTGCTCGACCGTAGAACCCCGTTATTTGTAACTCCCTACGCACGGTCACTGTACTAGCTGAACTGCTGGGAGCACTTCGGAACCCATGACCGATTGCTTGCGCTGACTTCATGATGAAGTTTTTCACAGCAACCCTTCCCCCCCCCCCCCCCCAACCTACACACCTGCGACGCTCAACAGTCCCTGTCCGTCAGTATATGAGGTCCACGTGGTCTTAATTTTACTGTGGTTGTTTCTTCGAGTTTCCACTACGCGACAGCATCAACAGACGACTTTGGCAGCTTTATGAGCATTGTGATGTCCCTGATGGATTTCTTACTTATCTTATATTTCAGGAGAACATTCGAAAGAATGTGATTATCTTGTTCAACGGCCAACCAGTTGAAGATTTTCGGCGTTACTACCAACACAGGGTAACAAACGCTCCGACGATATGTAGTTGCCAAAGAGAACTACTTAGGGGAGGGGGGGGGGGGGGGGACAATACTGTTGCTTGAAAAAAAAACCACTCTCATTACTTTTCCACACACCTCGTATATTACCGAGGCACAGTATACTGAGTACGTCAGCTATAGGTGTTACTATTTTTATCGTAACGTAATTCTTCTGTGCTAGACCAACTGTAATGTTAACTCACAGAAGGCATCTTGTTAAATCTGTGATTAGTCTGGTATAGGGACTGAACATGATACACAGAAAGAAGGAATATGAAACTGCCCTTTTAAAAATGTGTCCATGCGTGAGGATATCGCACACCAATCTATCACCACCGCACAATCGTACAAACGACAAATACTGATGTAAGAAATTCGCTATGGGAAACAATTGTATGTACTCAAAGTGATCTGGACACGAAATTTACTGCGAATACGACGCAGAATTAGCTCCTGTCCTAGCTTGTATTTACCGAGAACCTGTTGCGCAGCGAATAATGCCACATATTTGAAAGATCACTCCCGTTTACAAAGAAGAAACGCATTCAGAAAACTAGAGACCAACGTTTCGGACCTCCGTCTGTTGCTGCATCCGTGTGGGCTGCCTGAGTTCAAAATTACAGACGTTCGTGGAGGAAAATAAGTCTCTGTCAAGAATCAGCAGGTATTTATGTAAAGCCGACCGTATAAATGGTTCAAATGGCTCTGAGCACTATGGGACCTAACTTCTGAGGTCATCAGTCCCCTTGAAATTAGAACTACTTAAACCTAACTAAATCACACACATCCATGACCGAAGCAGGATTCGAACCTACGACCGTAGCGGTCGCACGGTTCCAGACTGTAGTGCCTAGAACCGCTCGGCCACCGCGGCCGGCCCGACCGCATAAACTACAGCTTGTTTCACTCATGTACGATGTCTTGGAAGCAAAGAATGCATCTGTATAGGTTGACCTACTCTTCGTAGATTTCGGCAAATCATTCGGTTATATGTCATATCACCAGACAATAAACGAGGTAGGACTACCTTCGAAGACATGCAGTTGACTCTACAAATATGTGACAAATAGAATCCAATACATTATACGGGACGGCGAATGTTCAACAGGAACGAAAATAACGTGAGGAATTCAGATGTTCTTGATGATATGACGTGCCCTTCATGTTTGCACTGATCTTGGATTGATAATTATTGATTTCTCCTCTTGTTTCACTTATTATCTTGCGTTTCTCCGTATTTATGGGATAGCTGCAAATCATTAGACTGTGAGGAAATTTGTTTATTTTAAATATGACATGACGATATGCAATGATGTTCATGATCTTCACATGCATGTTTGTGATATGACACGATACGTAGAGCGGATGGAGGAGATTGTGTGAATTTGTAGAGCATAAGATCCAAAGATGACAACTTTGTCTTACCGGAACTGGTTAACGAAGTAAACGCTTTACTAACGATCTTGGTGTTTTGAAGTTTTCCTGAGTTTATGCGTGTTTCTTCGTGGCCTTTTCAAAAACTGCACTGGATGTAGATAGACCTCATTTAGTTAGCTGCAATTGTCTGATCGTGTATCAACTCAATGCAGTTCGAAATTGTTGTTGCCTACTCTGCGCAATTTTCCCGTTTTCTTCTGAACAACGTACCCTCTGTTAAAGCATAGAAGCGAGTTCGCGTAAAGCATCTTCTTCAGCTGCTTTTCGTGTTTCATCAGAAAGCTGTCACCAGTTTAGATACCGAGCTCCTGACATGATATTTCACGACATTTTTCATGCTACTGTTCAGAGATTCACCTTTCCACCGAGCATTCCAGTTCTCTTCTTGTCACTGGAAGCCTTTGGTCCAAATTTGATTTCACATTGTTCATGCCTATTCTGACGTAGCAGAACATTCCAGCTGATCTCGGTGCTCTTTTAAATTTCGGGGTTATAATCATGTTTTAATTCATTCTTACTTTGCTCAGTTTCCGTTTTCATTTCTTCTAAAATGGACTGGATTCTGACCTAGAATAAGAACCTGTTCCGAACTGTTCCCTACTCTAGTGAATCGCATTCCTTACAGCTAAGGTGAAGGTTTCCTGATTCCATTCCCGAAGACCCCTCAGTGTATTGTTTGTTGGAATGGGCTGTAAATGGAATCACTCTGGCTCGTGAGGTCAAATTATGAGCTGCTCATTTAAATAACTCCAAAACTTCACACGTGAAGTGTCGAAACGACGTCCGATCGATAGACTTCCAACTATATGAAAGCCGAACTGTGATCCAATTATTGTTGTTGTCTGCGAGCAATCGTCCTTCTCGGATCCTACTGAGACCCGATCTTGACCATTTTACTCAACACGCCTCTCTTCGTATGCTGTAGCTCTATGAACCTATCGTCACGTTAGGCTCTCAAGTAATTAATTATGTTCTTTGATGATTGACATATCAAAATAAGTATCATAATGACATTGGTTTTATTCTTTGGTGTAGATTCTCCACACTAAACATTGTAGCGTTGCTACCTGAATATGAATTGAGCAGTCTTGACGTCAGGTATCATATAAAATGTTGCTCAGTAGAACACACTCTCTAGGTCGCATTGTAGTTAATTTGAGCAGATGACCGGTTTCAGCCCAACAGCTGTTGATGTCTGTAAAGCTAAACACCTGCAACTGCTGAAATAAAATAAACTGTGGTCAAGATGCGAAATTTATAGTTTATGATGTTTTGTCGATCGTTGATCGTTTCCAAAAGTCAAAGTGGCCTCACTGCAGGATATAAAACGGTATAAACATAGTCATATTGCATCTTGAATATACAGTACTGCTAACTGTTTGTAAATCATGTTGCTTCTGAGAAAATATTTCTTTGTACATGCTAAAACATGAAACAAACGATGCATTCAACTACGTTTACAAATAAAATGAGTGCAATAAAGAGATGCTCTTTACCGTTTGTTATTGTAATAAGTGGCAACTGCCATTCAGTTGTGCTTTCCCAGATGCACTGATAACAAGTACGTTCTGTCGATTTTTATTATGCAAAATATTGATTGTGTTTGCATGCAAGTGATCAGATGATATGACGTCTTGAAATATTTATAAAATTTCTTTGTTTAACATTTGTTGTTGCTTCTATTTCAAGTGTAACGCTTCATAATGATTTTTGTATACCTTGCACTCTTTCTGTCACCTTAATGGACCCTGATAGTATTGTTAGATCGAAATGCACTTCTGTCACATAAATTGTTGAACCCTGGAAGCAACCAGCTGATACATATAAATAACACATGAGCATGGATCTAAAAATGTAACTGTAAGCAACAAACTACTATATAAGCAATTACAGATCATACAAGCAGGAGTCCGCAATAAACCTTCAGCTTCGAGTAATTAGTCTGCGGTTTTGTAACTTACATTTGAGATTTACTCCATAGTATCTTTTCTCTTAAGTACAGGATTGGTTTCTTTTGATAACATGATAACATTTGTCATAGTCGGCGATGGTGAGAAAATGGTGCTTTAACCCACTATAATTACTCTTCTAGGATTTTCGTTCGGCTGTACCTATAAAATTGTTTTAATTTAAGTTTATTATTTCTTAAACTTTCTGTCTCCATTGTAAACGTCCATTAAATACAGTTGAATGGTGGTTTCTAACAAGTGACAGTGTAGCGTAAATCAGAATTTGTCTTCCTTCCTGTGTCTACAACTGCGAAACGATTCTTTTGAGATATTTGGCCTACTCTGCATTAGGTTGGGCCATTACTTACCTGAAAGGTGAGCGCCATCTTGAAATCATTTTAATTAAAGTAGTTGAAATTAATTTTAAAGTTACTGCAAAACTTGAAACATGCGTAATAATACCTGAAACTCGTTATATGCAAATCAGTTCTGCTTCATTTTTTATGAGAGGTGGAAGGAAATATTATGTGAATAAATTTAGTGAAAATGTAAACTTCTAGAGGTATCCAAAAGCAGCACGAACTTTGTGGCTGCCCTTTATTGCGCTCAAAAAGAATCACATTGCTAACTGCAATCTAAATCGCCTAATTAAAGTGAGACAAATATTCAAGGCTTACGCGGCAGCCACTTGTAATTCGCCGCATTTAACTTTTCTCGTACACGAACAAGTAGAGTTGAGATTCGTAGTAACTGCTTTAAGAACAAAAACCCAATGCATGGCGTACAACGTCGACAACAAGAGGTTCTGCGTTTATGGAGCTTGTATGTATTCATGTACAGTACACTTCACTTTCAATAGTTTCCTCTTTGGTTCTCCTTTTTTTCTTTTTTCTTTTTTTACAGCAGCGAGTAAATCTAAACCTATCATGCTAAATCAACCGCTTTCAGAGACAGAGAAACATTAATAAAAAACAGACAGTACACGCAACACTCACACAAATTTTGATATCATGCGTTCATGTTAACTCTCTACCGCCGAATTCCTTATCAGCGATAGAGGGATGGATTTTGAAGTTTTTTTTACTTTGTTCACTAATTTTTTTCCTCAATTCTGGTAGGGGAACCACCAGCTATGTGCGATGCAGTCTTCTTTTGATCCCATTTCAAGGGCTGTTAAATTAAAAAGAACATTATGATCGAACGCTACCAAATTGAAATTCCATGCCTAAGGATATGGTTCAAATGGCTCTGAGCACTATGGGACTCAACTGCCGAGGTCATAAGTCCCCTAGAACTTAGAACTACTTAAACCGAACTAACCTAAGGACAACACACACATCCATGCTCGAGGCAGGATTCGAACCTGCGACCGTAGCGGTCGCGCGGTTCCAGACTGCAGCGCCAGAACCGCTCGGCCGCCAGCGGCCGGCTGCCTAAGGATATGTTAATTATGTTTATGCGAGGTTATTTTCAGTATATTCCGCTCGGAAGAAATCTATTACTACAGATGGGGAATGGTGTGACTTTATGATGCTGTTAGCAGTATCTACTGCTAACACAATTCTTCAGATACGTACTGCAACGCATTATATCCAGGGGAGGTGAACGTGAAGCTTATCGCCATCTTTCAGACTTCACTAGAGTCGAGTGAGGGGCGTGAGGGACATTGTACAGCATGGCAACAAGCTAAGGAGTGGATTGTTTAAATGACTCTGATAACTTCATCCACATCTACACGGATACTCTGCAAATAACGTCTAAGTGCCTGGCAGATGGTTCATCAAACTATCTTCACAATAATTCTCTATTATTCCAATCTCGTACAGCGCGCAGAAAAAAACGAACACCTATACCTTTCCGTGCCAGCTCTGATTTCCTTTATTTTATTACGATTATCGTTTCTGTAGATAAACACTCCGTCATCAGGCCACAAGTGGCCCATCGGGACCATCCGACCGCCGTGTCATCCTCAGTTGAGGATGGGGAAAGGAGGGGCATGTGGTCAGCACACCGCTCTCCCGGTCGTTATGATGGTTTTCTTTGACCGGAGCCGCTACTATTCGGTCGAGTAGCTCCTCAATTGGCATCACGAGGCTGAGCGCACCGCGAAAAATGGCAACAGCGCATGGCGGCTGGATGATCACCCATCCAAGTGCCGGCCACGCCCGACAGTGCTTAACTTCGGTGATCTCACGGGAACCGGTGTATCCACTGCGGCAAGACCGTTGCCTTTTCTGTAGATAGGCGTCAACAAAATATTTTCACATTCCGAGGAGAAAATTGGTGAATGAAATTTCGCGAGAAATTTTTGCCGCAACAACAAACGCCTTTGTTTCAACGGTGTCTACAACAAATCCTGTATCATTTCGTTCACACTCTCTCCCCTATTTCGCGATCACACGAAATGTGCTGCCCTTCTTTGAACTTTCCCGATGTACTCCGTCCCACACCGCGTAGCAGTATTCTAAAAAGAGGACAGAAAAACTAGTGTAGGCAGTCTCTTTAGCTGATTGTTACATTTTCTATGTGTTCTCCCAATAAAACCCAGTCTTTTGTTAGCTTTTCCCACATCATTTTCTGTGTATTCCTTCCTAGGTGTTTAGTTGTATTTATGGCTTTTAGATTTGACTGATTTATCGTGCAAAAGAAGTTAATGGATTCCTTTTCGCACTCATGTGGATCACCTCACATTTTTAGTCATTTAAGGTCAATTGCCAATTTTTTCACCATACAGATATCTTTCCTAAATCGTTTTGCAGTTTGTTTTGATCTTTTGATGACTTTACTAGTCGATAAACGGCATCATCATCTGGAAACTACCTAAGACGGCTGCTCAGATTGTCTCCCAAATCGTTTATATAGATAAGGAACAGCAGAGGGCCTATAAAGGTACCTTGGGGACTTTCCGTCAATTTATACCTACTGTGACCTCTCTGACAGGAAATAACGAATCCAGTCACATAACTGAGACGATATTCCATAAGCACACGGTTTCACTACAAGCCGCTTTTGTGGTACAGTATCAAAAGCCTTCTGGAAATCTAGAAATACGGAATCAATTTTAAATCCCTTATCAATAGCATTGAACAACTTGGGGTGAGTAAGGAGCTATTTCAAAATTGCTTAAGCTTTCGTGACCACTTGTTAACAAACTGCCTATTGGCTTCTGTCTCGCGTTCTTCGGCCGACGTTCATCTCATGATTTTACTGACGTTTCTCCAGCACGAGTGGCTGGCATTGTCGAAGCTTCACCCTCCATTGCTGGTGGAGAACTGGAGCCGAGCATCCGGTCGTGACTTCTTAAGGCTTCTTGCCTTGGTGTGTCGTAGGTTAAGCAGCCTATACTGCTGCTCCTACAACGGCCTGTAGACTTTTCTTTCATCTCATTTACGGATTTCCTTCTTGGTGTCACTGGTATTAGCATTCTTGATTCTTTTGCTGCTGGTGCGTGTTCGCTACCCACGCTCCACGTCCGGCCAGCGTGTGGTCGGTCGCCAGTAGACTTGGTTCCCAAGGCCACTGACAAGCTGGTTGTTGGAGTCTGTCGTTAGCGCAAAAAAACTTGCAGCTAGTTGCTGGAAGCGCTGTTTAAGCGGCGGTATCCCGCCAAGTACGTGTAGTTCCTTCGTGTGGAAGTCACGTGGCAGGCGTAATGAAAGCCTGAGGGCTTTGTTCTGCGCGGTTTGTAGCAGCTTCACTGATGTGTCGGCAGCGTTTCCCCAAGACTATGGCCGTTTATTCCAACAGTGGCCTGATGAGGGTCAGATACAGTGTTCTGCCGCAGTGTGGAGGTAGTGTTGACTCTGTGTTCAGCAGCGGTTACAGAAGGAGCATTCTGGCCAGCACCTTTGCCCCAAATCTCCGGAATATGCCCCTTCCACGTCAGGCGCTGACCATTTAACGCCGATGACAGATCAGTGCGTGACCATTGGATGGGGCCACCCATGATCTACACCGACCCGATGTCCGCGTGAAAATCACCGCCTGGCTCTTCCCTGCTTTGAATTTCAGTCGCCATTTGGTGGCCCAAGCTCCGAGCTCGTTGGACCCGAGCTCGCGGCCGCAGACCATATGTACCTGGCTCTCCAACGTGCGAGAGCTTCTCCCCGGTCATTTCCGCTGCGGTTCTTCTCTTGCTCCCTGCGAAGGTTGTTCGTTGAGCACGGGAAGCAAGGATCCGTTCACCTTAAGGCTTTCTTCTTTGTTGTTAAAACACAGGAATAGCTTCAACAAAAAAGGAGACATCCTTAAGGTGAACGGACCCTGGCTTCCCGTGCTGCAGCGAACGACCGTCGCAGGTAGCAAGAGGAGAACCGCACCGGAAATGACAGCGGAAGAGCCCTCGACGTTGGCGCTCCAGGTACATATAGTCTGCGGCCGCGAGCTCGGCTCCATTCAACCACAAGCAATGGAGGGTGAAGCTGTGTCAATACCAACCATTCGAGCTGGTGAAACGTCCGAAAACTCATCATATGAACGTCGGCCGAAGAACACCAGACAGAAGCCAACACGCTGTTTGTCAAAGAGCTATTTGTGTTTCACAAGAACGATGTTTCCTTAATCCGTGTTGACTGAGTGTCAATAGACCATTCTCTTCTAGGTATTTCATAACGGTCGAATACAATATATATTCCAACATATTGCTGGATATCAACGTTAATGGTATGGGCCTGTAATTTAGTGGTTCAAATGGCTCTGAGCACTATGGGACTCAACTGCTGAGGTCATTAGTCCCCTAGAACTTAGAACTAGTTGAACCTAACTAACCTAAGGACATCACACACATCCATGCCCGAGGCAGGATTCGAACCTGCGACTGTAGCGGTCTCGTGATTCCAGACTGAAGCGCCTAGAACCACACGGCCACGCCGGCCGGCGTAATTTAGTGGATTACTCCTGTGTGACCTGTGCAACGTTCAAGTCCTTGGGTAAGGATCTTTCGTCGAGCGAACGGTAGCATATGATTGTTCAGTATGGAGCTACTTTATCAGCATACTCTGAAAGGAACCTAACTCATATACAATCTGGACCGGAAAACTTGCTCTTGTTAGGTGATATAAGTTGCTTCACTCCTCCGAGAATATTTGCTTCTACGTTACTCATGTTGGCGGCTGTTCTTGATTCGAATTCTGGAATATTTACTTTGTCTTTTTTGTGAAGCAATTTCGAAATGCTGTGTTTAGTAATCCTCCTTTGGCAGCTCTGTGATCTATAGTATCTCTGCTGCTATCGGGCAGAGAAGGCATTGACTGTGTCTTTCTGCTGGCATACGACCCGAATCTCTTTGGATTTTCTGCCAGGTTTCGAGACAAAGTTTCGTTGAGGAAAATATTATAAGCATCTCTCATTGAAGTCTGCGCTAAACCTTCAGTTTCCCTAGAAGATCGTCACACTTGGAGTTTTTGAGTCCGTTTAAATTTGGTATGTTTTTTTCGTTGGTTCTGCCACAGTGTTGTGACCCGTTTTGTGTACCAAGGAGGATCAGCTCCGTCATTTGTAAATTTATTTGATTTAGGAGTGGAGATGGTCTCTCAGGAATGCGTCAAGTGAATTTGTATCTGCTTTTTTGAACAGGTATATTTTCCGATTATTTTTGGAGGATTTGGGGGTTACAATATTTAATATCGCTACAACAACCCTGTGTTCACTAATCCCTGTATCCTTTTTTATGCTTGTTATTAGCTCAGGATTATTTTTTGCTGAGAGATCAAGTGTGTTATCACAACCGTTTACTATTCGTGCTGCCTTGTGAACTAATTGCTCGAAATAAATTTCAGAGAATGCATTTAGCATAATTTTGGATGATGTTTTGTGTGCACCTCCTGATTTAAACACGTATTTTCGCAAACGTATCGAGGGTAAATTAAAGTCACAATAATCTATAATCGTATGAGTCAAAGTGTTTGAAATTAAACTCAAGTTTTCCCTGAAATTTTCAGCAATTGTATCATCGGAATTGGGAGGTTAGTAAATGGATCCAATTATTATTTTATTCCGGTTGTCAAGAATGACCTCTGCCCGTATTAACTCTCAGAAAGTATCTACTAAAATTTCGCAACAGGCTAAACTACTTTTAACACCAACGAACACGCCACCGCCAGCCTAGTTTAGCTTATCATTTCCGAACACCGTTAGATTCGCTAAAGCTCCGGCTGAACTTACCTCCGGTTTTAGCCACTACCTATAACGATTTGGGCATCAGCGGCTTATATTAGCACTTGGAGCTCTGGTACTTCCGCAATACAGCTGCGACAATTTACAACAGAATTGTTATACAGATGTTTCCCGTATCTACGTTCTTTCTGTGTTCTGCCTGCACCCTTTGAGGCTAAAGCTCTATTTGTGGTTTCCCGAGACCCTCTAATCTAAAAGAAACCGACCAGTCCACGCCACATTGTCCCTGCTACCAGTGTAGCCGCCTCCTGCGAGTAGTAGACTCCTAACCTATTCCGCGAAACCCGAAATCCCATAACTGTGTGGTGCAAGTCGAGGAATCTGCAGCCCACCCCGCGCAGAACTGTTTGAGCCTCTGATTCAGACACTCCACTCGGCTCTGTACCAGACGTCCGCAATCGGTCCTGCCGACTATGCTGCAAAGGGTGAGCTCTGCTCTCATCTCGCAAGCATGACTGGCAGTGTTTACCACTTCTGTTAGCCGCTCTCTGCCTTTCGCCATGTCTACAAAAACGTAGACTGAGAGCTTTCGTCTGAAACAGGACAGACGACAGCATATGGCTGACCGAAGGCGTCGCATAGACAGCACCTGGAACTTGCTTTTCGGACTGGGAAAGTCGTACATTGGGCCTCCTGGAAGGCAGATGACAACAACCGCATTCCGGACGGAGACTACAGGCAGAGTTTCACTAAGAACCGCTGGAACAGATCTCTCGAAGTATTGTTGATGTCTTAAGTTACTAGGCATCACTTACTACTAATGCCGTACCACGGGCAAGAGTGCCTTGCAGGCACTGGAACACTGAGTGGCATTATGTTATGTTCAGCGATATCTCGTATCATAGCTAAGGTCAGATAGACCCCGACGTTTTTGTAGACATGGCGAAAGGCAGAGAGAGAAGCGATTCTCCAGATCCATACAAGTAACGAAATAATCATAGGGGATGTACAAACCGTTTAGTTCAAATGTGTGTGAAATCTTATGGGACTTAACTGCTTAGGTCATTAGTCCCTAAGATTTCACGCTACTTAACCTAAGGTCAAACACACACATGCCCGAGGGAGGACTCGAAACTCCGCCGGGACCAGCCGCACAGTCCATGACTGCAGTGCCTGAGACCGCTCGGCTAATCCCGTGCGGCAAACCGTTTAGCCATAGCCTGCATGGCCAGTGTATAAAATGGCAGATTCCTGCAGGATAATGCACTGCACTGCAGTTCACCATACAAACTTGCACTGTACTGATATTTGTCAGGCCTGCCCAGTCACCATAGAGCATGTCTGGTATCAGTGGCAGGACATACATGTTCATGCTAGCCACTAGCAAGGGATCTTCATGAACTCAAACAGCATACACATATTGACTCTCTGAAACCTCCCACGTTTCAGATATCAAGGGAAAAAAATACTACAGTAGATGTGATAATGACATTGTACCATATGGTAGTCCATATTAAAAGTTATTTAGAAATTATCAGCATATCTCTACATGTAAACGTTCTATAGCACGAAGACTATAGAGTCTGTATTTAATTTCTTGCCCTGTTCTTCGTAAAGTGTCCTCTGTCATTATTGCAATCATATCAGTGATACGACGTCTTAACATATTAATATGTTACACTTTGGTCATCGGAGTACATGTGATATTTGCAGTAGGAGAAAACTGACGACACATTATTTACATATAATAAAAGAGTACAGGGCCTAATACCGAAACCCAGGGCGACTAATACGACCTGCCTCCACCGAGATTTTATGAGCGGACATGATGCACTGCTGGCGAGACGTCGGGTATCAGCGAAAACATTCTATATCAACGTCTAATCTAAATCCATATACATACTACGCAAGCCGTCGTATGGTGCGTGGTGGAGGATATACTTTACCACTATTACCCACACGCTTTGCTGTTCCACTCGCAGAGAGAGAGATCGAAAAACGACAATCTGTGTACGGATGTATGAACCCAAATTTCGGTACCTTGTTTTCTTGGTCTTTACTCGAAATGTACGTTGGCGGCAGAAGAATTGCTAAAGTCAGCTTCAAATGCTGGTTCTCTAAATTTTCTCAGTAGTTTAAACGTCTTGTTAAGTCAGTTATCAGCTTGTAAAAATTTTACAAAATGCATGACACACAAATTCTGACTGCATTTATGTTTTATTCCGACCGGTTTCGGACATAAACTACATTCATTGTCCTCTACGAAATATAAAACAAAAATCATGTCAAAATGAAGAAAGGAAATGACCTACAAGGTCACAAGATTATTTCGAATGTAAGAGCTGAAAAATCATTTATGTCGAAAAATTTATCTGCAGCCAACATTACATATGAAGACCATAAGTGTCATTTATTACGAACATTACAAATATTATACCTGTGTAAATTGCAACTAACTGAAGAAAACCAACACGAGTCATATGTTGGCATTACAGAGTAAACAGTTAAAAGATCAAGGACTACAGAGATATTACATTCGTTGGCAAGATGAACGTAGCACTAATCAAACATCTCATAGGAAAATCATATTCTAACTAATCATTTTCAAGAATACAAAAAATAAGTATTTAATTTAATTGCATAAGTTTTTTAAATGCTTAATTACTCCAAGATAAGAACATCCTTTGTCATCATGAAGGCTAAAGAGTATCATCTTTACAATAAAATATAATGAAGTTATCAGAATACGTTTTAACTCAATTTACAAACTTTTGGGACAAAAGTAACATCTAGTAACACAATAATTATTAAACCAAATATCTGAAACATCCTCAGCAAAAAAAAAATCAGAAAGTATCATAGTCACAATCATGTGAAACGATAAGAAAAGGTCAGACCCGTAAGGCGGCTATCCCATAGAATAATCCGGATCACAATCCTTCAGAAACTACAAAACAGTATAAGGTTTGACCATACAGGAGGTTAACCATTAAGCACCAGAATCTTAAGCGTAGCTTTCAGGTACCTCACAAAATATCATCGAACAAAATATATAACCATAAGTATAAAACAATATGGATTATAAGTAATTCCTATAATGTTTAGGCCATAAACATCTCTAACAAAAAGTCATCTGTCACCCACATGGGCGGAAGAGCAACTTTTTTATTGATCTATGGGTAGGTTTTCTACTTTCTGGCCTTGTGTGTCAGCATGAATACATTAATTACTCTATGTGACTGCCCTAAGCTCACTGATTATTTTTCCTCTTAGCAAATTGTATTTGTGCTTCAGTTTCGTACAGTTTTGGTGAAAAATGGCGCTGTCTGTAGGAGAATCTTGCCATAAACATCGAGAGTTGTATGTATCCTTCGAAGTTATTACTTGTCAGTATGTAAATGTATACACTTTCTTAATTTCATAAGCTGTTAGTTTATCACTTCTGAAGGATTGCGATTCTGATTCTGCCATGGGATGCCCCCTAACGGATCATACACGTTCTTAGCGTTTCACATGAGGGTGACCAAAATAATTTCTGATTACCATTGCTGCAGATATTTCAGATATTGGGCTCGACAGTTACTGCGCTACTGGACCGTATTTGTTTCCCAAAAACATTCTAAATGGCATTAATAACTTTTAGCCAAGTATGGTTCAAATGGCTCTGAGCACTATGGGACTCAACTGCCGAGGTCATCAGTCCCCTAGAACTTAGAACTAGTTAAACCTAACTAACCTAAGGACATCACAAACATCCATGCCCGAGGCAGGATTCGAACCTGCGACCGTAGCGGCCTTGCGGTTCCAGACTGCAGCGCCTTTAACCGCACGGCCACTTCGGCCGGCTTAGCCAAGTATGTTAGCATGAATTGGAAGCTTATGTTTTTTACCCAATTATGATAAATTGGTTATATTTCATTGTAAAGACGTTAGTCCATGGTGTTTATGAAGACAAATGATGTTGTTATCTTCGAGTGATTAAGTATGTTGTACAAAACTTACTCAGTGATATTTAAACGTTTATTAAATTATCTTCTTGAGAATTTTTAGTTAGAATACAATTTTTTGCGAGATATATGATCAACGTTATCTTTATCCTGGCTACGAAGTGTTTACTATGAGTTCTGGGTCTGTAATACTCGTGTATGTCTCGTGTTGGCTCTCTTCACACAGATGTAACACCTGTAATGTTCGAAATTAACGATACTTTTACTTTCAGTATGTAATGTCGGCTGTAGACAAAATTTTAGCATAAAAATGTTATCTATTTTTACATTCAAAATAATATTGTGAACTTGTAGGTAATTTTTTGCATTTTGGCATGTTTTTTATCTTGTATTTCGTACGGGATCGCGAACATGGTTTATAACCGAAAACACACATAAGAGTCTCACTAACCTTTACCTGTACTCATTTTCTGGTTCTCTTTTGAACCGAGAGCCGTTGCTACCTCAGCAATTTCCGAATTTCGTTGCTAAACCACGGTGGCATTCTCCGTCCTTAATCTGCAATTTATAGTCTGTTTAAACTTTGTCCGTAATCCCTCCATATTCACTGTACTGAAACCAAATGGTTGCAGTTCATTGTTAGCAAAAGCTTTTATGTTCTTAGGAACAAAAATACTCACCTAGCCTTCTCGACTGATTTATTAACTTTCGTAGCCACAATCGCTATGATATCATGATCACTACTCCCGCTCTCTACACTGACGACATCTATAGGGTCCGGCCTGTTAGTGGCTACAAGGTGTAAGATATTTCCATTACGTGTGGGCTGCCGAACTAGCTGCTCAAGACAGGTTTTAGAAAAAGTGCTCAGAAGTACTTCGCAAGACTGTCTGCCGCAACGATTCCACAGACGTCCCAGTAGGTTAAAGTCACCTACAGCCAGTACTGCATCATCAGGGTATTTTCGTACTACTGATCGTCGACTTTCATTGAATAACTCTAGAGCTGTCGCAGTGAATCCGGGTGGCCAGCAAAAACATACAAGGATTAATTTGGTTCACCTAGACCTGTTCAAAGCGACCAGATAACTTCACTGTCACACTCAAATTCAACCTAAATAGAGACAATATTTTTGTCAGCTGTAATGAACGCTGTCCCTCCAATGGCGTATAACTCGCTAAATACCTCAGTTTGAAAGTCGGCTTTACTCTGACGCTGAAACTTCCTGGCAGATTAAAACTGTGTGCCTGACCGAGACTCGAACTCTGGACCTTTACCTTTCGCGGGCAAGTGCTCTACCATCTGAGCTCCCCAAGCACGACTCACGCCCCGTCCTCAAAGCTTTACTTCTGCCAGTACCTAGTCTCCCACCTTCCAAACTTTACAGAAGCTCTCCTGTGAACCTTGCAGAACTAGCACTCCCGGAAGAAAGGATATGGCTTAGTCACAGCTTGGGGGATGTTTCCAGAGCGGGTATTTTCACTCTGCAGCGGAATGTGCGCTGATATGAAACTTGCTGGCAGATAAAACCTGTGTGCGGACCGAGACTCTAACTCGGGACCTTTGCCTTTCGCAGGCAAGTGCTCTACCATCGTCGTGCTCAGATGGTAGAGCACTTTCCCGCGAAAGGCAAAGGTCCCGAGTGCAGTACACAGTTTTAATCTGCCAGGAAGTTTCATATCATCGCACACTCCGCTGCAAAGTGAAAATCTCATTCTGGATTCTCCGACGCTGTCTGATTTCCCTGTCTGCGTATCGATTGATGAATGTACATCAAAGTATAACTACCCCTTAGCCTAGAAAAGCCCCATGTGTGCCCTCCACAAGTACTCTGTTACCCGAACAGCTGCTTCCTCTGCATAGTGCACCCCTTACCTATCGAGTCCCACAATTTCCCACCGCATAAGGCAGGTCTATAAACCCGCAGCCAAGACTGTCACGGAGTGACGACTCCTTTGGTTGAGACCCTCCTCTCGGCTCGAAACCAAAGTACCCTGATTGTCTCTGGGAACAATGATGCAGACTGGAAGCCATAGTTGAACCCAGCACGCGAGGCCAACAGCCTTTACTACTTCCGCCAGCCTCCTGTGTGAACTGTGGATGGGTCCAGAACCCATGCGACAGGCTTTGTTGGTCCCAATGTGAGCCACTACTAGTAGACTACTGCACCATGCCGGCTTGATAGCCGCAGGCAAGGCCTCCTCGACATCTCCTATGAGGCCCCTTGGTAGACATTCCGTATGCATATTGGCTTTCTTTCCAGCCCTGAACACTATCTTTCTATGGGGCTCCATAAGACGCCTAACGCTGGAGCTCTCGATTAGTAACAAGCCACTGCCCACGTGTGCCTGTTCGGACCCTACGGAAGTAAGTTACCGCCTGCTCGCTAAAAGGGCGAATAGGCGACGCCACAGGCCCAGCTTCCACATTGGCCCTCCGCCTCGAACGAAGCAGATGCGTTACCACCCACTACTCACCCTGCAGCGAGAGTCGACCCATTGCGTGAGGTACACAAGGAGGTGCCTCGACAGAGGAGCCCGTAGGAGAAACGAGCGACCACTGAGGTGTCCCATGCGACATTCCAGATTCTCCGCCACTACTGCACCACGAGATAGCAGCCTGGAGGTGGCTGATCGTAGCCAAACAACAATCAATTTTCCGCAAACTGCGGCCAGCTCCTCTTGCGTCCGCACCAGAGTACGTACGCATTCTAACCATCCTAGCAAGCCTAATTGAAGAAGTAAACTACAAAAACCGGCAGAATCCTAGATGTGCAAGTTGCTACCCTCTTGATGTGTCTCTAATGGACGCTGATGCCATATTGCTGGCTGTTCAGTGAGCAACTATCGCGCTGCAGACTGAAAGAATTTACCCTAGAAAATACGTGAGATTGAACTTCTTGAACAGAAAAACACACACGAAATTTAAACAGTATATACAAGAAAATACAGGAAAAATTAAATATTTAAGTTGCTGCTCTGGTGACATCTTGAGGTGGGCTGAGTGGCTAACTAGGCTCGCTTGCATTGCACATGACGAGAAATTTAGAATGCTAAGTTTCAGGAGCAAAATGTAAAATCGGCACGTATTAAAGGCATTGCTGAAGTCTAAGAAGCACATGATAGTCAGCTCTTGTGCATCCAAGGTGAGCTTCAGGTCATCTGTTACCTTTAATAAGGCACATACGATGCCTGATTAGTATTCGTCCAGTAGGCTGTTTGTAGTATAATAGTTTGTTAGTTGGCCGTTGGCTATATATTCTGTCTCAGAAATTGGAAGAAGAATACGCCTCGACTAACGCAGTATTATAAACATAGCATAACAACTGTCTAATATATCAGATTGATTTTCTTGTGCTGGACACGAAAAGTGTGTTCTATAAATGTATTGGAAACTGCATAATACGGTTATCAAAATTTTTGAGGACGGTTTCTTTTATGAGATACAGTTTTACTTCATGTCGTAAAGGCTGGAGTAGTGATTTGTAAGTGTGTTGGTTATGGGTTTGCCATGGGTGATAGATCTGGAGAATGGGCCGCCCAGGGCAACATCGAACACTCTCGGTATGGAGGCAGCTCAATACAGCGAAGGTAACAAGCTCTTTTGCGTAGGCTTCGACGATAGAGCACAGCCACTATCCTTAACATGTTAGAAATGTAGAAATTACTGTATATGCCAATTATGCGTGGTCGTGTTGTGTAGTCAGTGATACTTCATAGCATCTTGTCAGATGCCAGAGCCATATGACGATGTCGCAGAGTGTCTGGCAATGTTCGTTCGCCACGGAGCCTGCACGCAGGGCTATATTCATCGTGATATTGTACCCAGAATCGGAAAAAGTCGACGCGGTGATGTCGCCGAGTGACCAGAATCGGCGCTCATTTCTCTGCTGCCGCGCAAAGGGAATCCACAACAGTGGTCGGCGCTGACAGCCTGTGGTGCTCTCGGCGTTCACGCACAGCTCGTGTGAGTACTTGTCTTGCAGCAAGAAAACTTATTTTCTGACTTCTGACGTTTCTGTACTTACTCGGACACACTATCAAACAACACGTCCTCTCGGGCGCTAGCCTAGTTCAGCTGTGGAGATCCACCAAGACGTTGAGTATGGCCCTCCTGAACCCAGCAACTCAACATGTGCAACAATATTGCAGGGTGATAAGCTACAGTATCGATAGGCAACTGTCGGCTTCCACCATGTGCTTGTAGACATTTCTCTTTCTTCCACGGGGCATGTAACAGTCTTCTCACAATCATCAGTCAAAGGGGTTTTCGAAGTAAGGAACCCGCTGCGTAATCTTCCCGTGCATACAGACTGCAGATGGCATTCTACCTACCAACAATTTGCTGTAGTGCTGAGATGCTTATCACTAACATATCAGCCGGCCGCGGTGGCCGTGCGGTTCTAGGCGCTTCAGTCCGGAACCGCAGGACTGCTACGGTCGCAGGTTCGAATCCTGCCTCGGGCATGGATGTGTGTGATGTCTTTAGGTTAGTTAGGTTTAAGTAGTTCTAAGTTCTAGGGGACTGATGACCTAAGATGTTAAGTCCAATAGTGCTCAGAGCCATTTGAACCACTAACATATCCAAACAAGTAGAGCACTTCATGCCAGTTCGACAGTTCTTGCACCACGCCTTCATGATGCAGCAGTTTCAGTGCCTAGCAGTGTACTTGACTACCTGTTGCAACCTGTGTTGTGGTCCTGAGTAATATTAAAGGAATGACTATCTGCCTTCAGAAAAGGTGAACGCACCACAGAGGTCGTGTTAACGGCACTGTTAATAGCGGAAGAAAGACTCACGACACGTCAAGAGACTGTCATTGGATCCGATGACTTGGAAACAGCGTTCGAAAATGTAAAAAAATGCAGAAATTAAACTGTTATCGAAACAGGTATAAACTGTACAGAAATGCGGGCAATCTCAATAACGAATTTTAAGAAAAATGGGACTAAGCTATACAGAAAGACGGTACGGAAAGGGAACAGCAAGAATTGAAGACCAGATTAAAAACGGCGTAATGCAGGGATGTGCTTGCGTACAGACTGTACATTGAGGTGATTTTTATTTATATAATATCGTGTTGGATGTCCGTTTGGCCTGCATTGTAGCAACTCGACTTCGCATGGACTCATCAAGTTGTTCGAAGTCACCTGTAGAAATATTGAACCATGCTGCCTTTGTAGCGGTGCACAGTTCTGCAAATGTAGCTGATGCATGATTTTTTGCAAGATCTGACCTCTCGATTCTGTCCGATAAATTTCCTACGCAATTCACGTCGGGCGATCTGGTTGGACTAATCATTCGCTCGATTTGTTCATAATGTTCTTCAAACCAGTCGCGAACAATTATGGCCCATGTTGGGGGACCCACTGAGTGGCTGCAGATGGTCTTAAAGTAGCTGAACATAAACATTTCCAGTCAACGGTAGGTTCAGTTGCACCAGAAGACGAAGTCCTTTCCATGTACACACAGCTGACACCACCAGCTTGCACAGTGCATTGTTCACAAATGGGGCGATGATGTCGTGGGATCTGCGCCATACTCGAAACCTACCATCAGATCTTACCAAATGAAATCCGGATTCACCGGACCAGACCACTGTTTTTCAGTCGTCTAGAGTGAAACAGTTATGGCCACAAGCCCGGGAGAGGCGCTGCAGGCGATTTGCTGCTAGCAAAGACACTCGCATGGGCCGCCTGCTGCTACAACCAATTAACAACAACACGAGCGCTGTCCTAGCTGATACGATCATCGTATGCCCCACATTGATTTCTGCCGTTATTTCATGCAGTGTTACTTCACGCAGTGTCTCTGCTCTCACTCGTTAAGGTCCTCGGCCATTGCATTATCCATGATCAGAGTTGATACTTGAAATTTCGTATTCTCGGCACACTCTTGACACTCTGGATTTCGGAATATTGAATTCCCCTAACAATTTCTGAAATACAATGTCCCGTGCGTCTAGCTCCAACTACCACCCCGCGTTCAACGTCTGTTAATTTCCGTCGTGCGTCCATATTCATGTCGCAAACCATTTCACAAATAACACCGCAGTACACATGGCAGCTCCGCCAATGCATCGCGCTTTCATACATTGTCTACTCGATACTGCTGCCATTTGAATTTATGCGTATCACTGTTCCACGAGTTCTGTCTCCTCTGCCAGCCACTGAGGCCGAGCGGTTCTAGACGCTTCAGTCCGGAACCGCGCTGCTGCTACAGTCTCAGACTCGAATCCTGCCTCGAGCATGGATGTGTGTCATGTCCTTAGGTTAGTTTGGTGTAAGTAGTTCTAAGTCTAGGGGACGCAGATGTTAAGTCCCATAGTGCTTAGAGTCATTTATTCTGTCTCCTGTGCGTATACTGAAGACGCAAACAGTGCAGTGAAAGGCTGGTTCAAAAGTTCGAATAAAATTCTGCGTAAAAGGATATCGACTACAAGATTGACTGATTTCATTGCTCAAGTCTATGGAATTAATGGGCTAGCTGAAATGATTGAACAGTTTATTGGGCATATAATACGGATTAGTAGTAAATCAAAGGAAATTCATAGCTCTTAGGGACTGGGGAAGTGATGTAAGTGAGCAACTTTGCATCGCAGTTTAGGAAAGTAGCGAAGGAATTGTGCTCAGCTGATGGTCTAGCACAGTCGAAAGAGCAATCGTCGTTAGTAGAAATAGACTGGTACCAAATACAGGACTTAACTTGAGAAAGACATTTCTGAGAATGAACGTCTGGAGCTCAGCACTGTGTGGAAGTAAATCATAGACTTCGAAAAGACAGTATTGAAGCGTTGGAGATGTAGTGTTATAATGATACTGAATATTTCGTGAACTAATATAAAATGGGAAGGTTTTCGTAAAATTGGCGAGTAAAATAACTTCCATTGCAATAAACAGGCACAAGGTAAAGATTGTAAAATAAATATAAATAAGTGAGAACATTGGACAATAAAAAAAAAATATATGAAAACGGATTGCAGAGCAGTTTCTTCCATTTTGTGTTTCTTCTCCTTTGAAGATAGACGTCGTCATAATGTGACGTTAAAATTGTGTAGCGTTGGAGTATTAAAATTCCTGCTTTGTCTGCTACTAATAGCACTTTGCGGTGCCCGATTCAGACTTAACTGTGTCTGCAGTCTTCTACCAAGTTCTACCCAACTCCGTAGAGACTCTCCCACGACGCTGTGAAACAGCTGTGAGTTTTCCTTCTCCAAACCATAAGGATGCTCCTGATCAGGACCAGTTTCCGTCTTTTCCAGGATACTCCCAGAACTGAACTTTGAGCTGGTTCATAGATTGTAAAGGGTAAAATATATGATGGTGCCCTGGTAGCCTCAGTTTTATATCCTAGTTTATTGTAGCATATACTTTTAATTTGTCACGTGTGATCAGGAGGGAGTCTACGGTTTCAGTCTTAATATGGTGGTTTCTTAGGTTGGCAGCGCTTGAGACCATCATGGGTACTCGAATACGTCTAGAGCAGAGTACCACTTGTACTAGTACTCTGTACTTGAGCTTCAGTACTTTTGTTCAATATGTCCTGACCATTTCCCTTGCTCACTACTGATGCAGTGCGTGTCAGCGTAAACGTTTACTGTCCACCAAACAAATTTAATTTGTCGTGTTTTAGTACAGTCAACCCAGCAACAAACTTAACGATGCCTTCAGAGTGAAGTACAGGCAGCACTGTGGTGTGGTACCGTACACGGTGAGCACGAAGTAGACAAGTGGAGCAGCAGCGTTAATCTCTTATAAACCGGTATCATCCTTCTTCGCGGAGAAGGATTGTAACTACACTAAATGATGATTTTCAACATATCCATTCCCAATAAGGTCTTGCAAAAAGCTGATACCAGCAATATTTTGTGGAGAAAAACTGCAGCATACTTCCGTGTGGGGAAAAGAAATAAAAGTTATTCATAAATAATGTATGTAAGGATCTGCAGCGTTTCGATGCTAGATATTTCGCTGCTGTTCAGGTGTGTTAAAGAGCCCCCAAGATCTCCTAAAAATCTATGCATAATCGACAACATACTGCATTGAATAAAACGCTTCGGTTCTTCCAGGCAACGTGAATACACTGCTACAGTTATTGCACATCCGACAGAATTTCCATATATGCAACATTCTCCCTTTAATCTACCAGCTCAATTCTCTTTCAATTCGCGCGACTGCTACGGTCGCAGGTTCGAATCCTGCCTCGGGCATGGATGTGTGTGATGTCCTTAGGTTAGTTAGGTTTAAGTAGTTCTAAGTTCTAGGGGACTGATGACCTCAGACGTTAAGTCCCATAGTGCTCAGAGCCATTTTCTCTTTCAATTGACCGAAAACATTATCAAATTTCCTCCCCAATGTATGGTGGTAATGGAGTTGGTTGGTTAGTTGGTTGATTTGCGGAAGAGGACCAAACAGCCAGGTCACCGGTCTCATCGGATAAGTAAAGGACGGGGAACCATCCCGGTAGTTGCCTGAAGCGATTTAAGGAACTCACAGAAAATCGAATTCATTATGGCGGGACGCGTATTAGAACCGTCGTCCTCCCAATCGCGAGTCCAGTATGGGGATGTAGTCAGTCACCTCCACATATCAGTGCCGTATGCGTCCCTGCGTGCAAAGACTGCGTCATCCGGCTCTGTTCTGCAGCAGGAATGTCGACCGTCCGTAATAAATGTACGCCCCTGCCAACCTGTATTGTACTTGCCAATACTGTCGATAACATCAGATGTTAAAACACCCCTACCAGCACGACAGTTTGTGAGGAGAAACGACACCTTTGAGACATCGAAGAACGTGATGCGACTTCATTAATGCCTAGCAGCAGTTATACAAATAGTAATTATTAGTCGCAATCATGTACTGTCCCTCGGTGTCTATTCTGTCGGATATCTATAATACTATGTGCACCACTGCTCTTTGACGAAAAAGTTTCCGTGCGGATGCGCACTCAATGTCCGAATTCCTACGGGAATCAGAAATCTGCGAGTAAGGGTTAATGGGCAGGGGTCGTTGGGGTGCGGCGAGCAGGAAGTTGGGAATTTGGGTGTGCCGGGGCCCGTGTCCGAATGGAATTTTCACTCTCGCCGTTGCAGTCCCACAATGTCGTGTGCGACTGCAAGTCGTTATCTCCTTTCCATTTCTTTCCGATTGCTTTTTCATTTCTTTCACACCAAAATATTCATAGATGAACCTTATCTGTGAACCGGTTGTACGACGAAAATCCCATGACAGTGGTAACGCTGTTACAGGAAACGGAAGTACGTCGCTAAGAAACCTTGTACACATTACATGTGGTATGGATACTAACAGTGGTCGTGGGATACGTTCCTCCTGGCGACCCGGCTAGAGCTGATTCGGCGATTATACGCCACAATGTTGATCAAACGTTCGCTTCTTTCACGGTCGCCCATTCCTGCAAATGTACCTGTCTCATCCAAACGTCGAATGTCTGCTACAGGCAGTAATTACATTTCCCGCTGCAGTCCGAGAAGCAACACACCTGCGGTTTCTTTTTAACTTTTTTTTGGGCCTCCTTCCTCCCCTATAGCCCTACCTTTTCTTCTCCAAAATTGCCGCCATCCTCTAGTGTCGACGCAGCACGTAAAGCAGGGTGCTGTCAGTAGCAAGACTTATTGCCATAAACCGAAAATAAAAGCGGAGGCATACTTAGCTATGCCTCGGGGGCGACGACACACGACTCAGAAATACACTTTTTTGTTTTTTCTTTTTTTTGTTTTTTTTTATTTTCTGCACTTTTTTATTCTTTTTTTGTTTTTTTAAAAAAATTTTAGCCCTACCTTTTCCTCTCCAAAATTGCCGCCATCCTTTAGTGTCGACGCAGCACGTAAAGCATGGTGCTGTTAGTAGCAAGACTCATTGCCATAAACCGAAAATAAAAGCGGAGGCCGACTCTGCTATGCCTCAGGGGGCGACGACACACTACTCAGAAATACACTTCTCTCTGCAGGTGTGAAGCAAGTGATGAGTTTAGAAACTAAAAAGGAAGAAATAAATAAAGACAGAAATGAAGGCAAATTAAAAACGGGGACGGCAGCACACACAAATGAAAACGAAACTGGCGAGATAATCCCATCGCCCATAGAATTAACGAAGTAATAATCGTCTATGATAGATTACGTGTTTTCTAATTTTCCAATAATTTTTCATACAAGGTTCACACGATTCCCATGTTACCAATTGCCATCAGTAGCATAGAAACGTCTACTCTAGTGATGCCCAGAAGGCCAATGTCAAATCTTGGGTATAGGCAAGTCAAGGGTAGTTTGAAAGTCCGAGTGACAAGGATCCAGGGGTAAACTCAGGCAATTCCTGGACGGGGTGCCTTAGTCAACCCGGAACACCTTTTGATAACCATGAACCATTGCAACTTTCAGAAATCTTGCAAAAGTAATGGTATATTTCCGGTCAGATTCCGCCAGACGATGCTGGCTCCACAGGTAGTCCATGAAAGAGACAGTATCGGTGAGGGAAAGGTCATAGATCGTGAAAATGGTGTGGCCCAAGAGCCACACCATTGCGTTACCTCGTGTTCGGGGGTTGGTCTGAATATCAGGGGTAAGGAACCAGTCGATTGACACATTGTCTGGTGTCGTCCCACCGATCAGCGCTAATAGCACACGCGCAAGGTCCCACACTTCTGTGACGTGAGGGCATAAGAGACGATGCTCTCTGGTGTCTACGTCACCACATGGGCCGCAAGCAGCCGAGGGCCGTAGGCGGATGGCCGCCAGGCGATGATTAGTGGGTATTGGTCGTGCAGAGCACGTCGCCCAGCTTGCTACTGTAATAATGGCCTTTTTCTCAGCAACTGAAGTGTGAGAGGATTTGAGCAGAGTCCCTTGTGCTGGTTTCTGCACGGTCTGAATAAAACTTCCTGTAATTGAAACATCTTATTCTCATAGGTATCATATCCCTCATTTTGGCTACATTACTTTACTGAAATGAGCAGCTAATTCCATATTACTTTGCACATTCTTCGGAACAGTGTCATGTCGTCATACTTTGAAGACAAGCGGTTGCGCTTTAGCCTTAAACTTCTTTTGGTCAGATTTTAAAGCCTAACAAGGAAAACTCGCCATCGTACCCCCCTCAGAGTTAGCAGTAAGCTGCCCCACTGGATAGCCTGTCAAAAACTGAACACAGGTCAAGCATGAAAACTGGAAGAAGGTGTACTGAACTATGAAAACAGAAGCAAAATCGATACAATGAAGGGCCCAAGCTCAAAATGTGCAACATAGAGTGATTTTCAATAGCCAATGTCGTGGTTATTTGGTCACCGTGTTGGACTGCGACGGGGGAGGTCCGTGATCAAATCTTTGTTGTGCCCAATTTTTTTCCCACAAAATTATGAACCCTCCGTCCGGTCATTGACGTGTCTGTTCACTGTATTCAGATTTGTTATGGCTTTTGAATTCCTTTTTGGAAGTTTTGGCTCTTAAATTCCTTTGTTGTAACATAGTTTACATCCATTTGCTTGTTGTTTCCGTCTCTGTGAGACGTCTATGTGGAATTTCGCTTGCTCTCACTATTCGTCACATTTACTTGCGACGGTGAATTTTCGTACCTCGTGACACATATTCTTTAACCAATGTGTAGCACGATAATTACCAAGACTACAGAAGGTGAGCAGACATGTCAGTGTCAGGACGAAAAGTTCATAATTTTGCAAGAAGAAAACTGGGCACGAGAGAGATTTCAACACAGATCGGCTGCTTTGCTGTCCAACACCGTACCACACAACCACGACCCCGTGATTCTTGCAATTTGCTCGATGTTGCGTATCTTGAGCTTGTGTAACAATACGCGTCAAGATAGATGTAACGGAACTTGAATAGCGTATTTGCCTCTATTGGTTACGGTAGAGAGATCGATCTTTCGGTCCTCTCTGTATATTTACCTATTATATTGCATGAATAAAGGCTGGGCGAGTGTAAAGCTATCGTTAAAAACGCACGCCGCGCGATTTGTTACGATTTGGTCGGTCATAATAATAATAACATGCTTTTGAGTACAATTAAAATATAGCGCCGATACCTGTTTAGTGTTATTAGAAATAATATATAGTAAATTAATCAGTAAGGTAGCCGATCCTATAAGAAGAGGTAAAATTAGGCATATTGAAGTGTTTTGCTTTATATCGACGAAGCCGATGATACGGCGTCATTTTTTTCGTTTACTCTTAGAAAAAAAAACAAGTAAAGAAGTGCTAATAGTGCACAGTGAAAAAATATAGGGGTGAGTTTTAAATAACTATGGTATACAATCAAAGTAACAAAAGGACATTTAGTTACACGAAATCGCGGATAGTGAAGTGTGGTCATTAAATTGAGTACACCTACAGAGCGGTCAATTCTGGCATAAATCTATACGCATCTCACGAGGGACGCGGTACTGAGACCGTTTTTTTAATTGTATCGGCGAGAGCGGGCTCCAATTTATGAAAAGGAGAAAAACGTTAACTTTTACACGAACTCATAATAATTGCGGATCAGAGAGAAAAGTCTGTAATTGTCTCGCGCCTAACAAACATTCGTGGAGGCGTTGGCTAAACTAGAAGAGTCAGTTACGAAATACTGTATCATTATCATTGACTGTTTGTGTCGAGCAACCAAAACTGTTCATCAAAGGGTTTCGATGGAACTTGGGAGTTAGGGTTCAGGCACTCGTATATCCTCCAAATCACAGTGTGAATGAGTGGTGAATGCGAAATAAAAACTGTGAACAAAGTTACGTTAAATAAAACAGAAGAAACAAGACAGTTTGGTCGTATCTGTTATTATTCCATAAACTGTAGCATTTCTTATCGCTGTACGAATCCTTTATAGACGATCGTTATGACAATTTGCTTCGAAGGGATCTCGTTACGAGTTAAGTTTTGAGGACTTGGTAAAGAGGGGGTAGTTCGTAGATCCTAACTACTGCTGCTATTCTGGAATCAGGTGCTACCGTGACCGTTGTGTGTTGTCAATGACTTAAGGTTACCATATCTCATGCTCTAAGATCGACGCGCCTTTCCACTTGATGTAACGGTGCCTCACGCCAACAACGACAACGCCGACGACAAAGGAAGATACGATAGTCTTGGACCGTTCAAGGTATCTATTTCGCTTCTTTTTTCATAGTTCAGTACACGTTCTTCCTGTTTTCATGCCTGATCTGTGTTCAGTTTTTGACGGGCTATCCACTAAGTTGATTTAGATCTAAATCTGGGAGGGGTGCGTAAGAGAGTGACCTTTCCAGGCAAAATAGTACAGTAGTGCGCCAGGCTTGCCAACAGCAGCGTGCGCCAGGCCTGCCAACAGCAGCGACGCCCGGCTGGTGTGGTGTTGTCAGATGGAGCGCCGTGCCGTGCCGCAGGGCCGGCGACGGTGGGCGGCGCACTCGCCTGGAACGCCAGCGCTGGCGGCGGCGCCGGGGGCGCCGGGGACGCCGGGGGCGGCGCCGGGGCCGGAGGGCCGTCGCCGGAGGAGGAGGGGCCGCCCATCTCGACGTCGGGCCCCGGCGTTGTGGTGCGCGCCGAGGAGGCGCTCATAGTGCTGCTGGTGCTGGTGCTGTGGCTGGCCGCCATCGCGCTCTTCTTCAACCGCTGGGGCAAGATCCGCATGCTCGAGCCCTACCAGCCCAAGTTCCAGCAGCAGCACCGCGTCAGCTGCCCCATGGTCGACATCAACGCCGTCCAGGTGAGGAGTACCGCACAATCTGCTCTTACACTGGGCTGGGGAACATGGTCCCGCCTGGACTTACCTACTGTAGCACCGTGTAACACTAACCAGGGAAGTAAACGACCTAGAACGCTCAGTACCGCACAAAAATGTGCATATATTATAAATCACTCATCCAAAAGAACAGTGGTACAGGCCATCCGAATCCAAGACTGCTTGTCTTAGCACGAGATCCATCTGAGTGATACTGTAAGTAGGCTGTTTAGGTTTTTATGTTGGTAACGTTGCGTAGCGCTCTGTATGAAAATCACTGGCTGTGCTGTGTGCAGTCTGTGGCTGGTTGGCGTTGTTGGAATATTCGCTACTGTAGTATTGGGTAGTTGGATGTGAACAGCGCGTAGCGTTGCGCAGTTGGAGGTAAGCCGCCAGCAGTGGTGGGGTGAGAGATGGCAGGATTTTGAGAACGGACGATCTGGACGTGTGTTCGTCAGAAAAACGAAATTTGTAAGACCACATTTCATGAACTGATATATATATATATATATATATATATATATATATATATATATATATATATATATATATATATATATATATGATGACTTTTGAACACTATTAAGGTAAATACATCGTTTGTTCTCCATGAAAATCTTTCATTTGCTAATTATGCCTATCAGTAGTTAGTGCCTTCAGTAGTTAGAATCTTTATTTAGCTGGCTGTATTGGCGCTCGCTGTATTGCAGTAGATCGAGTAGCGAAGATTTTTGTGAGGTAAGTGATTCATGAAGGGTATAGGTTATTGTTAGCCAGGACCATTCTTTTGTAGAGGTTATTTAAAGTCAGATTGCGTTGCGCTAAAAATACTGTGTGTCAGTTTAGTGTTGATCAGAATAAGGAAAGAGCGAAATGTCTTAGTACGTTTAGTTCTGCTCAGCTGTTTGAAAATCAAATAACGTAAGAGGTTTATCAGCACAGTCATTCATTAATTTTTGTAAGGGGACGTTTCATATGTCGACCCTTACCCGAGGATACCTCACTGGAATCTTCTGATTTATTCTTGTAGTTTGTGTAAATACTGTAGGTATTGTTTATTGCTAGCGCGTAATTATAGAGAGAATTTCCTTTGTAGTTGTAGTTTTTCATTGTTGTATAGCAAAACAGTTGTGGCATGCATATTGATTTGCACCAAGTATTTCGCAGCTGCGCTTGCAATTAACTAGATATTATTTTCAGTGCGATGTTAATGTGTTTTCTTATTTTTGCTCTTCAAATTGTGCTTTTCTTGTTATCGTGTGAAATATGTGATAATTATGGCTTGTGAAAAACATAAGGCCAAGCTCCAAATTAAATTGAGAAATGATAGTGACTACGAGCGCTGCTTATCAGCACCACCGTGTAATGAATTAACAGACATTCAAAGTAGTAATTTCGTAATTGTGGATAGGGAAATGGAGCGGGCGGCAAATAATGATGTAGACAGTGAAACAATTAGTGAACAGGGAAGCATTATCGATCGATCGGTCCCCACATCCACCGCTGCTGGCAGCTCACCTCCAACTGCGCAACGCTACGTGCTGTTCACATCCAACTGCCCAACACTACAACAGTGAATATTCCAACAATGCCAGCCAGCCACAGACTGCACACAGCACAACCAGTGATTTTCATACAGAGCGCTACGTGTCGTTACCAACATAAAAACCTAAACAACTTACTTACAATACGTACTGAAAGTCTAACAAGGGAACAATGATTCCTGTTAATCACGGATTTACATGAGTCTTAGGTGTGTTGTAGAGGGACCTGTCCTAGGTACCTGAATGGCAAATTTTCGCGCTACACCTCTAATTTTCGAGAAAAATCTATGCTTAAGTTTTATGCTTCGCCCCATGTACGTAACGTTGGTCATATTCCGACGGGGCGAGAGCAGCCCAGACGCATAGGTTGGCGCTTGTCACGCTGGTGATACGGATTCACACTCTACCTTTGCAACTTTTTTTTTAATTTCATACACAGTATATCGTTAAGGGTCGTAGGACCTCAAACGGGCCTACTTGGAGCAGGATAGGCATCACAGGACATTTTATTTTCTACTGTCTATACTTTTACAAATAAATTCATAAAACTTTGTCAGCATGACCAGGAAGGATTCAGGATTCACACTCATAACAGTGGAAGTGCAAAAATATAAGAAAATAAATTGAAATTTCATAATTTTTTCACTAACTGTTGGCTGCATTTTTAGGTATAGGTACATTTTTCTTCACAACTAAGAGAGATTCTTTGATGAATTTTGCACAGCATACAAACCATACTTACAGGTGTATGAAACTCTAGAATTTTACAAATCAATTAAAACTGTGGTAAGAATTGAGATAATTAACTAAAAAAATTTGATTTTTTTCTAAACAGAAAGTTTAAAACGTAACAGCTCATTCATTTTTTCATAAATTAAATAGATTCTAGAGCTTCAAACACCTGTAAGTATGGTTTGTATGCTGTGCAAAATTCATCGAACAGTCTCTCTTACTTATGAAGAAAAGTGTACCTATAGCAACAAATGCAGCCAATAGTAAGTGAAAAACTGATGAAATTTCACATGTAAAAATATTATTTTGATATGTTTTTGAACTTCCGCTGCTACGAGTGTGAATCCTGAATCCTTCCTGGTCATGGTGACAAAGTTTTATGAACTTAATTGTAAAATTATAGACAGTGGAAATTAAAAGTGTCCTCTGGTGCCTCTCCTGCTCCAAGTCAGCCCGTTTGACGTCCTACCCCCTTAAAGAGTGCAAGCCATGCGAAATTATTCAAAAAATGTCATTCTCACCATAGTGATTTCATCAGTCAGTCAATCATTTACAGCACACTTTTTTTCAACAGCATATTCCGTTTTTGGTTTGTAGTTAAAATTTCAAATAATTTTACAGCTCGATCGCGTAATTAATTTCGATCACACAAGCTGCCAGTACCATTCTACGTACAATAGTTCCCGCCCAGCACAAGCAGTAAAATCTGAACAAGATCAGCCATTCCGTCGCAGTATAGTATACTATAGCTTCGTCAGGAAAGACATTCCCTTGTATTTTCTTGTGAATACAACAACTGTTCTGGAAATTTGGTCGTATTGTTCGAAAAATAGCTGACAAGTTAAGTTATGAATTTAAAAAAAGTAAATGTAGATGTGGCCTGCACGGATTTAGGCAAGTTCACAAAAGAGCTGCAAGAAGAGTTTTCAAAATTTGCATTCTTCCATTCGTCGGACGAGATTAATTTCCTTACATTATTGATTCGTGGTTAGGATGGACTTATCGGACATTTTACGATAAAATCTTTGTAGATGTAGACAAGCATAAACAGCTGCATCGTAAAAACTATTTCACCCAAATGTGCTCCACTTTGCAACGATGAGATGTTTATTTTTACAGGTAGGTTAAATATATTCTAAATGCTCCCGAGTTGTTAAATAGTAATAGAGAAACTGCTTTGAGGGACGTATCCATAAAAATGCATTCTTCAATCAATATAGAGCATTTGTTTGCACAGGATTATTCAAATTCGCCTGGTTCACGTCGACGTTAACAAAACGTGCAACAACCTTTTGGAATCTTACACCCAAACCTCCAGGTGTCAGATAAGCAGATCGATATCAAACGTTGCGTATCGATAGAGTATCAACCAGAACTCCGATTTAGTTCGTACTATGTGCTGTCGCCCAGTAGAACGAGCGTAAATGTTAATTAAAAATAACACCAGAGCTACGGGGCACGGGAAAAGAATAACTGCGAGAAATTAAAATTAATGGCTTCCGTGGGCTACTTGTGGAGCGTTAGAGCGTCGTACCAAGAGTCCTGGCTTCAAACCCCAATGACCAACTTTTTGGATTGTATTATGCGTGGAAGCGTTATATGGGTCAACATGTTTGTGAGTCTGCTCTCGCTTCGTTTCTTTTAAAGTGGTAAACCTATGGAGTAAATTTGTTGTTTCACAGAATATACGAGGGTGAGTCAAATGAAAACCTTAAATTTGTAATAACAAATCGAAATTTCTCGCTGTTATCCTGTAAGGTGGTAAGCGTGCTACAAACAGATAGCAGAATGGCCTGTAGGTGTAAGCATAGTGCAGATGCACACATACCGTCGCAGTATCAGTTTAAAGATGGCCTCTCCACTTGCTACTTTGCACCAAGGGAGAACAGCGTTCTGTTATTCGATTTTTGCGTAGTGAAGGTGTGAAGCCTATTGAAATTCATCGACGAATGAAGGTTCAGTACGGTGATGCATGTTTGTCACAGCAGCAAGTCTACGAATGAAGTAGGAAGTTCGCAAATGGTGTGACTTCAGTGGAAGATGCTCCTCGTCCAGGTCGGGCACAACGAGTTGTGACTCCATAGAACATTGCCGCAGTTGAAACCATAGTGAAGGAAAACCGCAGAGTGACGCTGAATGACATTGTAGCATGTTTACTGATTAGTCGTTGGTCAGCACACCTCATTGTGCATCATGTGCTTCAGTTTCACGAAGTGTCTGCAAGATGGGTGCCACGGAAGCTGACTCCTGAAATGAGAGAACGACGTGTTGATGCTTGTGAAGAACTTCTTCGGCGCTAATCGTTACTGGGGACGAAACCAGGGTTCACTTCCACCAACCGGAAACGAGGAGAGCGAGCAAGGAATGGCGCCACTCCTCATCACCAAAACCAAAGATGTTTCGAACAGAACCATCGGCAGAGAAGGTTATGCTGACTTTCTTTTGGGACGAAAAAAGAGCATTACACGTCTAGAGGGACCACTGCCAAATGTGCATCATCCACAGATCTCCTAAAAACTCATCTGCTGTCTGCAATCAAATCTAAGCATCGTGGATTGCTGTCAGCAGGTGTCCTTTTGCAACATGACAATGCAAGGCCCCACACTGCTCCAACAACAGTTGCAACAATCACATACCTGCATTCTTAGTGTCTTCCTCATCCACCATACTCACCAAACCTTGCCCCAAACCATTTCCGTATCTTTGGACCACTCAAAGACGCAATGGGAGGAAAGAAGTTCCGTTCTGATGAATAGGTACACCATGCAGTGCATGAGTGGTTGCGCGGACTACCAAAAGATTGTTTTCTAAAGGAATTTATGCACTTTGTAAGCGCTGGAGGACTTGCATTGACCGTGATGAAGATTATGTTTAAAAGTGATACAACTTTGTACCACTTCTGCACAATACATTATATTTAAAAAAATATTTAATGTTTCCGTTTGACACACCCTCGTACAAGCAGAACAGAAAGATAAAGAAACAATTGCATCACATGTGCTGAAGTAATGGTAATAATAATAATAATAATAATAATAATAATAATAATAATAATAATAAACTCCGAGGAGGCCCGGGAAAAGAATAGGCCTTCGGTATGTTCTGCCAGTCGTAAAAGGCGACGAAAAGAACAAACCACTAATAGGGCTAACCCCCCTTTTAATGTGATTAGTTGGTTCTGGACAGAACTAATGAAGCCTCGGACAAGCGCTGTCATGGTCGGGGACGACGCTTGAACCCTATGCCCGTCCACAATGGTAACGACACTGCTAGCCACACGGAAAATGATTTAAATCCAAATAGAGCTGTTTTGCAGGATATGCTTCCTGTAACCACTCTAGAAGGAAAACAAAGACAGAGGATGAGGTGGTCAGATGAAGTTAACCGACACCTCATGTTCTGTTATTACCAAGCAACAAACTTAGGAACAAACACAACCGGATACAGATCACAAGTATACACAACATTTATTACCAGATACCCAGAATTAAAATTGTTAACAGAACAACGACTAGCTGATCATATCCGTGTAATAATCAAAAATAACAAGATACCACAGTCAGAATTAGAAAACATCAAACAACAAGTACAACAAATACTAGAACAAAATAATGTGCAATCAGAATAAGAAGAAAATACAGTAATGGACTCAAACATCTCAGAGCAAACAAACAAAGAACAACACGCATCAATTAAACAATCAGAGGAAAACGAAATCTTAAGACAGCCACCAGAACTAGCACAAATTGAACATGAAGTGACACACATGTTATATATAGAAGAAAAATTTTAGCTGACATATGTAGAATACAAAGACACAAATACAGACATTAGACCATTCTTGCATAGACCACCAAATAACCCACAAGTCGAAACAACAATAACAACTATCAACAGAATCATACACAACAAAATAAATGAAAATACAACTATGGACGTGTTACAACTGCTGTTTTCTATAGGAGCACTCACTACACTAAATATACACACTAGGCAGAGATCAGAACCAACCAAGACACAGAAGAAACCCACAAAACCAGCATGGCAACACAGGCTACAGATCAGAATAGAAAAACTGAGAAAAGACATCAGACAGCTAACACAATTTATAAGAAATGAAATATCAGACAAAAAACCTAAAAGGTTAGGAAAAATCTCACAACAAGAAGCGATAGAGCAGATAGACGAAAAGAAGCAGAAATTACAAGCATTGGCCAAACGACTTAGAAGATACAAAAAAAATGAAAATAGAAGGAAACAAAACCAAAGATTCAACACAAACCAAAAGATATTTTACCAGACAATAGATAATACACACATTAAAATAGACAATCCGCCAAACATAACAGACATGGAACGCTTCTGGAGCAACATATGGTCAAACCCAGTACAGCATAACAGGCATGCACGGTGGATACAAGCAGAAACAGACACATACAAGGGGATACCACAAATGCCTGAAGTGATAATTTTGCAACATGAAGTCACCCAAGCAATTAATTCTACTCACAATTGGAAAGCCCCTGGAAAAGATAAAATAGGAAATTTCTGGCTAAAGAAGTTCACCTCAACACATTCACATCTAACTAAATTATTTAACAGTTACAATGCAGACCCATACATATTCCCTGATACACTTACATACGGAATAACTTATCTGAAACCTAAAGATCAAGCAGACACAGCAAACCCAGCTAAATATCGCCCCATAACATGCCTACCAACAATATACAAAATATTAATTTCAGTCATTACACAGAAATTAATGACACACACATCACAGAACAAAATTATAAATGAAGAACAAAAAGGGTGTTGCAAAGGAGCACAAGGATGTAAAGAGCAACTGATAATAGATGCAGAGGTGACATATCATGCTAAAACTAAACTGAGGTCGCTACATTACGCATACATTGATTACCTAAAAGCTTTTGATAGTGTACCCCACTCATGGTTACTACAAATATTGGAAATATACAAAGTAGATCCTAAATTGATACAGTTCCTAAACATAGTAATGAAAAATTGGAAAACCACACTTAACATCCAAACAAATTCAAATAATATCACATCACAGCCAATACAGATTAAGCGTGGAATGTGCCAAGGAGACTCATTAAGTCCTTTCTGGTTTTGCCTTGCTCTGAACCCACTATCCAACATGCTAAATAATACAAATTATGGATACAATATTACTCGAACATACCAACAAAAAATCACACATTTGCTATACATGGATGATCTAACAGAACTGGCAGCAACAAATCAGCAACTCAACCAATTACTAAAGATAACAGAACTATTCAGTAATGATATAAATATGGCTTTTGGAACAGACAAATGTAAGAAAAATAGCATAGTCAAGGGAAAACACACTAAACAAGAAGATTACATATTGGATAACCACAGCGACTGCATAGAAGCGATGGAAAAAACAGATGCCTATAAATATCTACGATACAGACAAAAAATAGGAATAGATAATACAAATATTAAGGAAGAACTAAAAGAAAAATATAGACAAAGACTAACAAAAATACTGAAAACAGAATTGACAGCATGAAACAAGGCAAAAGCAATAAATACTTATGCCATACCAATATTGACCTACTCATTTGGAGTAGTGAAATGGAGTAACACAGACCTAGAAGCACTTAATACACTTACACGATCACAATACCACAAATATAGAATACATCACATATATTCAGCACCAGAAAGATTCACATTAAGAAGAAAGGAAGGAGGAAGGGGATTTATTGACCTAAAAAACCTACATTATGGACAGGTAGACAATTTAAGAAAATTCTTTATAGAACGAGCAGAAGCTAGCAAAATACACAGAGCAATCACTCATATAAATACACCGGCTACACCACTACAATTTCATAACCACCTCTACAACCCTTTAGATCACATAACATCAACAGATACGAAGAAAGTAAATTGGAAAAAGAAAACACTACATGGTAAGCACCCATATCATCTAACACAGCCACACATAGATCAAGACGCATCCAACACATGGCTAAGAAAAGGGAATATATACACTAAGACGGAAGGTTTCATGATTGCAATACAGTATCAAACAATAAACACCAGATATTACAGTAAGCATATTATTAAAGATCCCAATACCACAACAGATAAATGCAGACTTTGTAAACAACAAATAGAAACAGTAGATCACATCACAAGCGGATGTACAATACTAGCAAATACAGAATACCCAAGAAGACATGACAATGCAGCAAAAATAATACATCAACAACTTGCCATACAACATAAACTAATAAAACAACACGTTCCCACATACAAGTATGCACCACAAAATGTACTGGAGAATGATGAATACAAATTATACTGGAACAGAACCATTATAACAGATAAAACAACACCACATAACAAACCTGAGATCATACTCACCAATCAAAAGAAGAAATTAACACAACTAACCGAAATATCCATACCAAATACAACAAATATACAGAAGAAAACAGGAGAAAAAATTGAAAAATACATCCAACTGGCTGAGGAAGTCAAGGACATGTGGCATCAGGAAAAAGTTGACATTATACCAATTATACTATCAACTACTGGAGTCATACCACACAATATCCACCAGTACATCAATGCAATACAGCTACATCCAAACTTTTATATGTACAACTACAGAAATACGTAATTATTGATACATGTTCAATTACCCGAAAGTTCCTAAATGCAATATAACATATACCGTACAGTTAAAAGGAAGTGACGCTTGATCAAGGTCCGCGTCACTTTCCATTTTTAACCAGACTTAACATCTGAGAAAGTAAAGAAGTAATAATAATAATAATAATAATAAACAAAATAATAAAATCAGTAACAAGTACATAATGTTCAGAAAGGAGTACAAGCGAGACCAAACACACACACACACACACATACAGCGTAATTCATTCAAGTACAAAGGCTTCACAATAATGGTTCCATATGAAGAAGTGCTTGAAACAAATTAAATATAACAGTTTTACGCGTAAACAATTTTAAAAAAGTAGTTATCAGTGAGGTTTGAAGGCTGGACCTTCGGTGCAACGACATCACGAGCTACCGACTCACCCAAGTGCAATCTACGAACAGTTGTTCATAGATAATCTATTCCTGTGCTCCGTAGCTCTGCTGTTACTTTTAATTGCCGCCTAGGCATCTTCTACTGGATGACAGCACATAACACGAACCGGATCGGTGTAGTGCTTGATACTCTACCGACATACAACGTTTGGTACCAAAATGTTCAAATGTGTGTGAAATCTTATGGGACTTATCTGCTAAGGTCATCAGTCCCTAAGCTTACACACTACTAACCTAAATTATCCTAAGGACAAACACACACATCCATGCCCGAGGGAGGACTCGAACCTCCACCGGGACCAGCCGCACAGCCCTGACTGCAGCGCCTTAGACCGCTCGGCTAATCCCACCCGGCGTTTGGTACCGATCTGAGTGTCTGACATCTGGAGGTTTGGGTGTAAGACCACAATTTTCATGAAATGTGCGGCGTGCGCTACGAATTTGTATTCTTGTTGCTTTTGCGACATATACCACCCGGATTCCTGTTCTAACACAGCGAGCGATCCAGACAATAGCGAGTAAGACGACTGTGTAATCTATTCTGTAAGAAACGGAATACAAGACCGAGGTAGGTGGCGCAGTGGTTGGCACACTGGGCTGGCATTCAGAAGGACGATGGCTGAAGCCCGACCATCCAGATTTAGGTCTCCGCTTCAGCCAAATGCCGAGCTGTTTTCTTTGAAAGGGCATAGCCGAATCCTTTTTCTATCCTTCCCTTATCCGGTGGACCGTTGACCTCGCTGTTTGGCCCCCTCCTCCAAATCAACCAACCAACCGGAATACAAATTTGAAGATGATTCATTTATTAATGAGAGTACTGTAGCGGAAACGGTTATTTTTGAATAATTCTCGAAGACACATACTTTCTAATCATATTGTGTAAGTTGAAATTTTTAAAAAATATACAGGGGCGGAACCTACCCCGTATCGTGAGCGTGGCAGGCGTAACCACAGTCCATGCGCCGAGCTTACTTTGTCGGACCAGCGCGAACGATGTAGATATATGAGGTACGCATAAAACTTCAACAACGATTTTCTCGGAAGCTAGGGGCCGAGCATGAGATGCCCCTACCGAAGTACTGTGGTCAGGTTTCTCTACAACGTACGTAAGACTCACTGCGGAGAGACTTTTTGAACATCCCGTATAGTAAGAACATCAAGTGCATTATAAGGATGTTTAAGAATGATATGTATGTCAACGATGTGGCTATTTTGTTTAAATTTGATGCAGATGACAGCTCACGAACACCCGTGATCTTTCTTTCTACCAGTACTACTTCGGTGTGAATGATATACTTGTTCAGCTTTACTTTTTGAGGTGATAACGAAAACTGTACGACTACCCCTCGTAATGAAATACCTTAAAGAGAGGAAAACATGCTGATTGGTATCGGCAAAGTGTTTATGCACCTGATACACCTCTCGAGACAGGTTGAGGCGCTCCAGAGATGTGCTCACGAAAGTGGTGCGTTTGGCCTGTGAGTTTGCTGTACTTTCTAAGGGACATTGTTGGCATCAGCGACTGTATACTATATGACAATATTTAAGACTGATAACATCGCCTACAGTACTAATAAATTATCATTTTCCAAAAGAGGAAAGCACAACCAGGTGCATAGAATGTCCGCTTAAGTCACCTTATAGAAGTATGGATATTCAGTACAGCTGAAGATGTGACTGGTCTTGAAATCGTGCTGCGTTTGCCTTTTCCGAAAAATAAAAATTTATTGCAACTGCAGCAGATGTTATAAATTATGAATAACATACGATAAGAAAAACAGCAACACGAAGGGAATTATCCGAGTAGGATGGAAATCGATAAATGCGGTGCACGTATCCAGACAAGCTACTAATTACAATTTTAGAAAAATTAGATGACTTAGTCAAGAGAAGAAGCATAAAAAATTGAGCATGTCAATAAGGCGTTGGCCACCTATGGCCCTTGTTCTGGCAATTATTTGGCATGACTGACAGAATGCTGGATGTCCTCGTCAGAGATATCGTGCGAATTCTATCCAATTGGCACGTTAGATTGTCAAAACCCGGAGATGGGTAGAGGACCATGCCTATAATACTGCCAGCGTTCTCAGTAGCGAAGAGATCCGGGAACCTTGCAGGACAAGGTAGGGTTTGGCAAGCACTAAGACAAGCACGAGAAAATCTCCTCGTGTGCGGGCGAGCATTATCTTGCTGAAACGTGAACCCGCGGTGACTTGCCATGAAGGGCAACAAAACAGAGCGTAGAATATCGTTGACGTTCCGCTGTGCTGGAAGACTGCCGCGGCTGACACTCAAAGAGGTCCTGCTATGAAAAGAAATGGCATCCCAGATCACCACTCCTGGTTATCAGGTCGTACGGCGGGCTCTACCTTGCCAAGTTCTACACTGACCAGCAAGACCGATGGGTCTCTCCCCAACTCAGAACGTTTAGAGTATTTTCGGCAGGGTCCTCACTATTTCGAGAATTTACGATTTAAAGCCCCAGTTAGACAGAATTAGCCACGATATCCCTCAGGAGGGCATCCAACAAGTGTATCAATCAGTCCAAGTCGAGTAACAGCTTGAATAGGTGCCGAACGTGGACCAACTCGTTTTCAATTTCTTCAATCTGTGAAACTCTGAAACGCCCTGCTAAACCCGCAAGACAGGACAAATAGTAGGAATTGTGGAAGGGGGCCAGAATGAGCGACTGTCAGCTAAACTCCCAACATAATACTTTATTTAGTTGTCCAAACATTACAGCGCAACTTCTAAGTTTCACTACCGACAGAAAACGTCTTTCATTCTAAAACGGCTGAAGGCCCATGAATTAAATACAACTGCTATAACAATAGTAATAATTATTGTTATTATTATTATTATTATTATTTTTAGACAGAAGGCTGTAGGCTTTAACCTTAAATAGTGTTTAAGGCCAAGCGATGTAAGACTTGACTTATCAGATAGATTACAATTTTAAAAGCGGCTGAAGGCCCATAAATTTAAAACAACGTAACTACAGTAACCTTTCAATAGGCAGAAGGCCCAAGCTTTATGACCAATAAGAAACCTTACTTCAAACGGCTGAAGGCCTTTGTTTTAAAAAAAACTGCAACCAATTTTCCAAGGCAGAAGGCCCAAAGCTTTCAACCTTAAATAGTATTTAAGCCCAAATGATGTCGGACTTGATAAGTAAGAATCCAAAATTTGAAGCGGCTGAAGGCCAATCATTTTAAGAACAACACAACTACAATAAATTTTCAACAGGCAGAAGGCCCACAGCTTTATCTTCCAAAAGATAATACTTGATATGTAAGATCCTTAAAACGTAAAGTGGCTGAAGGCCGATGCTTTTAAAAACAATACAATAAATTTTCAACGTTCAGAAGGCCCAAGCTTTATCTTCAGACAAAGTAAGACTTGTCCAATTTAGAAAAACTTACTTTTAAAACGACTGAAGGCCTTTAATTTAAAAAACACAATTACAAGCATACAAATTCCAATCATCGGCTATGAGCCATTAAAAATATACAGTTAAAAGCCAACAAGAAAGGCATTATAGCCAACGACGCTCAGAAATTTCCAAGGGGCTCAGTGTGCCCTTGAAATCTTAATGTTCGCTTAGGTGAGACAAGAAGTCGGCCCAACAATACTCGATCTGCTGGCAACACAACCAAGAGACAGTCGGGGACCCACCGACAAGACGACTTGCTAACCACCTTCCAGTATACGAGAATTCCAAAGCCAAAACCTTACAGACATAGCCACCCACAACCAAACATACATTAAGCTGTCAAAAAACTACATACCATGTTGGACAGCGACAACAGGTGAGGAAAGGACACTGCCTAAATTTACGTCAGTTACTCAGCGACCAGGGCAGGTGCCGGAACAATAACGGCCACAAGGCAGAAAATTCCGCTGGTGCACTTTATTGGTCGGTTTGAAATTCAAGTGCACCACGCGGCGGCTAACTCTTCACCAACTCGAACACTCGCTGTTGCTCCGAGAAATACCGCCAACGCCGAACCACCAACGAAGGGGACAACGTGAACAGACGTGGCTTCGGTAATTAAATCACCACTCAACTTTCATGTCCTGGGTCGGTGAGCCACGAACCTCGTAGTACTCGGAACAGCCCCCATACACTCCGACACTGCGTAGAGAACGCCAGCGGGCCCGGCCGAATGCGCCGCGCGGAGACTTGCTTGCTGATCCGCTCCAACCGACCGACTCACTGCCAGTATGCCGTCAACATTTAAAACAAGTTGTCAGTGGAAATGACATCAACTACACACACAGTTTGACAAACACTTGCACAAAGACTTGAACGGCACTCAGCAGTGGCTGTGCAATCACGAAGACAAATCGGAAGTAATAGCAGTGCAGCAAAGATAACACGTGAGGGCTATATCGATAGACGCTGCTACTGCTGCTGACAGGCAGACAAAGCAGCAACTCATTGACAACAGAAATTGAAACTAACATAACCAGGCGGCAACACGAAACAGCAGGATGTAAAATAAGACATGGCACGAGCGCGAGCCACGCACGGCTCATTTAATGAATCATCAAGTTTTTTCTGAAGCTGTAATCATTTTTCTCTGCATATTCAGTCGTGGACAAAACGAGCGAGACCCCTCGCCTTTTCGTTATGCTGATCCGCACAGCTTTGAAGTCTGCTACACAGCATAACAGGCAAGGCGACGAAGTGCTACCAACATACTATGCAAGTTCGCTCAGCTGATGTGCTAAGACAGCTAGCACTAGAGAAACTCGCGCTTCGAAGACGCCACAGCATCGTGTCTGCCACCACTTCGTGGGAAACGAAGTACCTCAAGTATTAGTCAATGTGTTGCATTCACTTATCTGTGTCTATGACTTGGATCCAAAGTGTCGTTATGGATAGCAGGTATGCTCAAATTGTGAATCTAACATCATGAATAAAGAAAAGGGGAAATGACTTAGGCGTCCTTCCACTTCCGTAACATCAAATATATTTTAATTATTCTTTCTCAAATGAACTGCGCAGAAAGTCATTCACCAGAAGTGAATAACTTTTTAGTATCACCGGATGATATTAACAGCTTGGCGGCGCGGGTTAGCCGTGCGCTCAACGGCGTCATATGGCAGACCGAGCGGCTCCTTGCGCCGTCAGTTCGAATCCTTCCCCGGACATGGGTGTGTGTTAGGTTAGGTAGGTTTAAGTAGTTCTAGGCTTAGGGGACTGATGACCTAAGCAGTTTGGTCGCATTGTTGTTATAGCAATTTTTTGACCTTTCCCGTGAATTTTCTTTACATAAACGGGCGTATCTTTAGATTGCGTTACATAGTTCACTTTTACACCACCAGGGGACCGTATACCGTAGGAAGTGCGATACATTTCCGCTTATTATGTCCACCTGTATTCGAGGTAGACGGGTTTTAAGGGTTGGGTAGACAGACCAAAAAATGGTTCAAATGGCTCTGAGCACTATGGGACTTAACATCTATGGTCATCAGTCCCCTAGAACTTAGAACTACTTAAACCTAACTAACCTAATGACAGCACACAACACCCAGTCATCACGAGGCAAGGAAAGGAGACAGACAGACGGTCAAGAAAGTAAGACTAGTAGGGTTCCATTTTTACCGATTTACGTGACGAAATCCTAACAACGAAAATAGCTAACACAGTTACTGAAGATGAGGGCCGCATAATAATTTCCCCTATTGTTTATTCGAAATGTTCTAGTTGCAGTCGATACATCAGCATATTAATCGTAGCTACCTTTCGATCCAAATCACGTTTACAGGAATGCAAATAAAATCCATTTGCCTATACACGTGGTAATTCAGATCCCATTGTTAATGCCACCGCGAGCATTCCCATTGCTAGCTACCTTAAGGAACACTTCGGCTAATCAACGTTTCCAAGCTGTGGCACGTCTAATGGAGAATTCGAAACATTGTAGAATACGTTTGACAGGTACGTCGCCGTTTATTTCCTGAGTGGTGCAGAATTATCCTATTAAATGTACTCGTTAATAACAGTTTTTTGTTAGCCGGCCGGTGTGACCATGGGGTTCTAGGCGCTTCAGTCTGGAACCGCGTGACCGCTGCGGTCGCAGGTTCGAATCCTGCCTCGGGCATGGATGTGTGTGACGACCTTAGCTTAGTTAGGTTTAAGTAGTTCTAAGTTCTAGGGAACTGATGACCTCAGACGTTACGTCCCATAGTGCTCAGAGCCATTTGAACCATTTTTTTTTTTTGTTATTTCGATAAACATCCGAATAATTGTCACATAAGCGGTGACATAAAGGTAGACAATTCATGTTTTTAGTGGTGGTGGCGGTGGTTAGTGTTTAACGTCCCGTCGACAACGAGGTCATTAGAGACGGGGCGCAAGCTCGGGTTAGGGAAGGATTGGGAAGGAAATCGGCCGTGCCCTTTCAAAGGAACCATCCCGGAATTTGCCTGAAACGATTTAGGAAAATCACGGAAAACCTAAACCAGGATGGTTGGAGACGGGAATGTTTTTGAGTCCAGAAAGTATTATGCAACAGAAAATGCAGATCATTTTGCCATTTTCTTTGCGAAATTGCCGGCTTGTTCATGTCTGGGGTAATAATAGAGGGCTGTTTGCGTGGGTTGTCTGCTAGCATAGTGAAAGGTGTTTGCTACTGCAAGGGAGGTCTGGTTTGTTTTCAGTTCTAATCTCGATGGAGGCAGATAGACTATCAGTAAAACCATTTTAAGAAATTCTCGCACCCCCAATACGTTTTATTGCTACCTTTATTCAGTACCTGCGCCCTGTGGATGTCGATATGAAACTCTTGTAGAATTTCATACTCATTACTGCCTACTCTTTCCGCTTCTGTCAATAATTGAATTGACTTAAGTGTGGCACTGAATGATCTTTAACTGTATTTCGTTACGAATCTTCACGCATTGCTAAATTTGCACACTTTCATGGTAGGTCAGGAACGGTAATCCAGTATGACTGGTCTGAAGGTTGAAACAGTTCGTTTCGCTGCCGAGTGGACATAATATTTTCATAATTCGTAACGATCTGGGGTACTTTGTCATACTAAAACAGTTATGTTATCTCGATAAGCTGAAATTCATTTTCATTAGTATAGTTCATACTAATTAGCGTTTCTTCTTTCATTTATATCTTACATTTAGGTGTTGTGGTTACCACACTAATCAGCATTAATATAGTCTTGCACATGACTGAAAACAGTGTGACAAATTTCGGATAGTTCGTCAATTTCACGCCTGTGCGTAGTATGTTGGCAGCACTTCGTCGCCTTGCCTGTTATGATGTGTAGCAGACTTTAAAGCTGTGCGGATCAGCATAACGGAAAGGCGAGGGGTCTCGCTTGTTTTGTCCACGACTGTACATCACGTCTACCGATTTCCGACCCATGCAGATTATTCCTGATTGATGCGCCTTTCGTAGATTTTTTTTTTTTCCGTAGAGTGTGTTTACTACAGGTGCGGATGTCCAGTCAAGAGAAACTTCTGTATTACAGGATAAGTTGCATTCCTATCGCGTACAGTAATGGTCCACTACCATCACACAGGACGGCTCGCCTCTTCTCCCGCACTTGACTATGTGTTGTTTCCCTTTGCTACCACAGCACCGCTCGTTCTCCAAGTTCAACTTGAACTGCCTGGGCGAGGCAGGTTCGGGCGCTCCGCCGCTTCGGCCGCTGCTGCGCCCGCGGCAGAACTCTGTGTTCGTGGGCGGCTCGGGCTACATGCTGCCGCCGCACCTGGGCCCCCCGCGGAAAGCCAAGTCGGCCGCCGACCTGCAGACGCTGGTGCTCGACGCGCCGCCGCACGCCGACCCCGACGCCGCCTCCGCCACCGCCTCCGCCTCCGGCCTGGCCGCCCCCGCCGTCGCCAGCGCCGCCGGCAGCACCTGCCGGCTCGACTCGTACCGCGTCACGCACGTCTGAGGCCTCCGCCTCCCTCTTCACTATCCACACTCAGCCGTCGAACTCTTCCTGTCGTCACACTTACTTCAACAAGTAGCTTCATCTCTACAGACTCTAATCGACAGATACTTCCACGGACTGCCAGACAGTCTGAACAACTCGCAGTCCTGGGAGCACACTCATCTACTGGAGACTTTTGTCCATGTTTATCTATAAATATCTAATCATGTCGACATAATGAAGAAATTTCGTACTGTGTTATTTCTCTCTCAAGTGATCCTTCTCTTGAACGTAAATATTATTTTTGAGCTAATGGGAAGCTGTCAATAGGCCGCTATTGCTCTTGTGATTGCTACGTTTCATAGATTTTTGGACAACATGGTTGTGGAGATGAAGCAGCGATTACTATGATTAATCAATTATTTAAAAACACTCTTAATCGCATTTATTATTATTATACCGCCAACCGGTTTCTACTCGATGTAGGGGTCATCTTCTGGGCGTTTACACCATTGGTCGACTGTTAGTGGTGTCACTCCAGGATAGTTTCCTGCTGTTATGTTGACAGGAGTGACACCACCAGCAGTGGACCAATGGTGTAAACGCCCAGAAGATAACCCCTACGTCGGGTTGAAACCGGTTGGCTGTATAATAATAATAATAAATGCGATTAAGACTGTTTTTGAATAATTGCTACGTTTCAAGAATTAAACTGTGACATTTATCCTCGCTGCGTCTTATCGATTCGAGCATCTGGATTCGACTAGGCGGCCAATCATTCATCCAAACTCAGCAGTAGTGCCAAAGTGAACAACATTGTTGTCACTAGCTGCTATCCAGTCCGATAAGCTCGCCGTCGAGGAAACAATAGACTTTCTAAATGTGTAATCAAGCTGACGTACTGCAAATATTTCATATTATAGTTATTTTCTCTCTAATGCGATATCTATACTGACTGTTTAAGCTTGGAGTTCAGTCTCTGTAATCATTGCTTTCTCAAATTCGAGGTCCTGGTTGTATGTTATCAGCTCCCGAGCCTGGATTTTGGTTAGTAACGAGTCAATCACACTGTCTTAACAGCAACGGAAGTATAGTGTCTCGTCCGAAATATGCTGCAGGACAACATGAAAAGAACTGTGTGTTTCATCGTACTTCTTAGTGAATTTCCACGTGGAGGGACAATTTCAGATGCTCCTGTAACATTCACGTGTATATGGTGACCGGACTCCAGAGGCGTGCTGTCAGCTTGAGCTGTTTACTAAGTGACCTCAGGCAGTGGTCGTAAGTTGTTTACTAAGTGATCTCAGGCAGTGGTCCCACCATCCTTAATAAACCGTTACACAGGCACCTTGTTTCCGATTAAAACAAAAGCTGAATAGTGACGGTTCTGTATTGTTATGGACTGCAATTTACAATTCTCATTTTCATTTATTTCTTCATTGGCACCAGTCATATGATCCGCTCTGGAACAACGCCGTACACATTACAATTTCTACCTAAATAGTGCATGTGTGTTGCGCTGCTGCACGGTTTCTGTCATCTAAGCACCTTCTTGTAAGACAATTTCCCATCCTGTCAGTTTAATAGACATCCTGTCAGTTTAATACGTAAAGCGTGTCACAGTAAATATGAGCGACAACAACATTTCATATGCGTCAGCACTTTAAAATAACATTACAACCGTAGTAGTATACGTACGTAAGCATAAAATGTTGTAATATATCCCACAGAACGTTGTAGTACCAGGCTTGATTCAACACTGTCCAGTTTACAGTAAGCAGCTTTTGAAAGACATACCGACAAAAAATCAGCTCCATCCATTTTCTATTGAAATTACATCATGTCCGCCCTATACAAAGTATTTGTCATCTGTCTCAGTTAATTCTGTACCTCCCAGACCTTGACAGGGGCTTTCCTTTGTTGTTTACATGGGTTGTCAGTCGGTCCCCTATATGTTCGGTACGGAAACTAATAACTACTTTTTTTCCTTTAAATCCCAGAAATTCTGTCACAGATATTTAGCAGTACACGGTATCGAGACACATAAGGTTTTCCTAACTACCTAATCTTCTTTAGCCAGAATGTTTTTCGTATCAGTTGTGTAACAATTTTTCTCATTGATTTGAGTACACTTTATTCATTTTTGGTTCGAAATAGTTGTTTATCGTCCTATCGTTGCATGGATGATTACCAAAGAGGGTTAAAACAACCCGGGTAGAGGAGCTTTCTGCGCTATCTACTATAGTTCTTACGTACTTGTATCACTAGGGCAGTAATGTTATTTCAAAGCGTTAACGTTTATGAAATGGTGTTGTCGCTCGTGTTTACTACGAGAGCGGTTACATATTAAAATGACAGATATACATCTTTTAGACTCGCAAAGGGTAACTGTGTAAATTTACGAGTATAGGAGTAAAAATTTGAAAATGATAAACACCCGGAATAAGCTGAGCGTAGTATAAGTTCCAGGACAGTGAAGGGAATTCTGTTTCGATATATTTGTAACTTTGCACCCGAAAACAAAAAAAGGAAGGAAATAATGATATGTTGCCTAACCAGGTAGTTGATAAGGTACTCCGGTAGAAATTAATTAGAATCAAATTACCTGAGATAGTCGAACATAGTTTGACAGACACTGTGTAAAACACAAAGTGATCTTAAAAAATTATTGACCACTTTCTATTAAGTTTGCGTCGCCGTCGTTTCTGTCGTCTTAGTATCCAATAAACAAGGCACTTGGTCCCTTTACCATAAATATGACATGCATCGTTTCGTTTTCATTGCCTTCATAATTACACTCTTAAGCTTTATGCTTACAATCAGCAGTGGAACAAGGCTTGCTTATATAGCAGCGTATCACCATCCTACCCACAAAACAATACACACATTTCCCATCTAGAACTACGTGCATTTGAAATGCCTTACGAAGCAGTTGGTTTTTCCTCGCAATGCATTCGAAGTTAGCAAATACTCAAAAAGCAGAAATGTTTCTGTGTCATAGGAACAGCCGTTTTTTAAGTATTATCTTAGCAAACTTTCAAGTGTAGCACACGACTTCTGAAGTACTTGATGCTGTTGTCATGGTTATCAACATCGTATGCTTCACAGTACAAACGACAACTGTGGAAATAAGGTATAGAACTGTGTTACATACTCTTTACATAAAGACCTTTGCTCTTAGATAAAGATATTGCTTACGCCGATTCAGCTACCTAATTGATCACCACCCACTTGATAAGCTTATAACAAATCCCGAAATGCTACTTGCAGAATGTATACGAAAATGTAGTTAGCCAATCGCACATATCCAAAGTTGTGGAAGAACTTCAAAACCTTGGAGACTTTCTAGCAGTCAGCTTCAACCAAAAAATTTCAACCGGTGCGAGAAACAGCTTGTCGAAAGTCTCCGAGCTACTCGGAGAACACTGTAATCCTTTGATCACAATTGTTTTTGAAGTAGAAAACGTGACAATAGCAACCACAGACAAATTTCCAACTGAGCTTGTGGAAATATCGGAGTCGCAGAGTTGGGAAGACGTTGGAGAGAAAGAGATTGATTTTAACTTATTGTAAATTATATCGCCTGATGATAAAATTCTACCACTCTGTTTGCCACTGGATGGATTAAAATACTCTTTTATTTTGCATTCATGAGTGCTCAGTTTTGATTTTGTAGCCATTTTCAAATTATTGTGTGAAAAGCATATCGCCTGTTGCGGTTTTTGTGATTTTTTTTTTGGTTGCAAAGACTACTTTGATGCGTCTTTCCGCGCTAGCCTATGCTGCTTATCGTCCACTTTTCACTTCCGCACAAATACTTTCAGAAAAGACTTCCAAAAAGTTAAATCAAGCGTTACTTAGTTGAAACACAGTTATCAAGCTAGTATAGATGAAGTGATTAAAAGAAGGCTTTGGTAGTACAATCCATGGAAAGAGCATGCTTGTGTTACACAACGGCAAAAATCATAAGGTGTTGAGCCCGTCTCCAATAAAATTAACCACAAGTAATTGTGAGAGTGGTTCCATGCACTACGCACAGCAACAGCTCGTATCCAGCTGAACAAAGTTAAACGTGATCTACAAGATACGCTATGTCTGTGATTCAAATGAAATTATAGTAAACTTTCTTTACTTAATCAACTCCATACGGTCCAGTGCGCACCTACACTTCTAAGGGGTGTGTTGTGTCACTTCTGTCCACGGAAATATTTGCATCGTATCATTAAGTTCGTGATAATATGTTTTGTTGCACAGCGTTCTCTCTTACTGAAGTTCTTAATTAATTTCACTTAATTAGTGTTTAACGTTATTGCACACCAGGCCTACCCACAAGTATTTTCCATCGCGTGAGTTGAAAAATGAACTACAACTCAGTTATGTCCATTTGATAGATTGCACTATGAAAGTCCACTTTACATTCTTTCGAAAATAACGTAAAAGTTTGTTTTGTATTTGTGTTTTACCTTTGTTTCACGTGACATGTATTTCAGAGAACTAGAAAATAAAATTTTGTATCTCTCGACATAGAATATTAGCCGCAGCAATATTATCTCAGTGGTCCGTTATATATGATAAGCTAACCGTGGGCCTCAAGTCTGAAGATAATTATAAACGATAGATAGACATAAATTTTATAAAGGAATAGCTAAACCTCTTTCTAAACATGCTTTAGAGTCGTCGTCATTATGTAAGCAAGGAGAAACGAGTATACGTGCTGCTGAAATGAAAATAATCAAATTCTCAAAAGATTGCTGTCTGATGTATTATACCGAGTTGTAGAAAAGAGAAGAGAATACCACTATAGCCGACATATTCGCGTTGAGATATGCGGCAACTGTATTGATGTTTATGATAATTCTGATTTATTGTTCCGTCTCAGGTTGCATATTTTTAAGCTAATCAAACATTTGCAACTGAGAAGCAACAATAAATGAGAATAATCTTAAAACGAGATTATAATCGGTAGAACAGGTCGATAAGATGACACAATGGAGAAACATCGAAACAAGTACTGAAACAGAAACCTTAAATGAAATGAGAGCCGGGAAGACCACAAGAGGGATGAATAGACAGATCAGGTGCCACTTTAATGGTTGTGAGGAGGAAGTAATGTTTCAGACCCTCATTTGAAAATGCCTCCATAGCTGAAACACTGCAGCAGTTGATGTAAAATAATAGGAAATTTTAATCCATCCAAAAACAGTGTGGCAGAGTATTATGACCCTGTAAACTTTTGATGGCTCCGAAACATTTTATAAGTTAAATATTAGAAACAAATTCTCTCTCCCTCTCTCTCTCTCTCTCTCTCTCTCTCTCACACACACACACACACACACACACACACACACACACACACACAAAAGTCAAAGGTATATTTAAGCCGTGTTGGTGGAAAAGGATACCAGATCTCGTTTAGACCATCTTTCAGCACATTTTCAGGAACCTTTAAACTGCGTAGGTCACGTTAGTTGCTCTATCAGAACCCAGATTCTGGCAACAGTTCTAAAGCTGTTTCTCTAAGAGTCATACACACGACACGACCAACACATTTGTGGTAATTGTTGTCCAAGAATTAAGAGACAATGCAGGATCTGCGTTCAGAGGCACCCCAGTGCGTCCGCTTTATCAGATCCGCACTCACGAATGTGGCGCTCAAACGGTGTGCAGCTTTAATGAGAGTGAATTATGCAGGGGCTGGACCCTGCCGCTCCTGTGTCTCCACGGTTTCCGGTACGCCCGTCACAGAAGGAACAGGTCTCTCTCGGTGCGGTGGAAGTGGTGCTCGTAGCCTCTCTTTCTCCACTATTCCCTATTCACCTCCATTCTTGCGTACCCCCACAGTTATATTCCACGTAACGTTGTACTCTTCTTATTGGCAAGTTCCAACTAACTTCAATCAGAAATTTATCATCAGCCAACAAGCCACTACTTTCAGTAAGTTTAATTCCAAACCAAGGCGAATGGCAGCCTGAAGTAGCTGTGCATAACCACGCTATTCATAACAAAGATGCATTGCAATTATTAGGATCTAAATTCACCTGTCCACAGCAATATTATCATTTCCTTTTGCCAGATTTGTGGTCCTGTTTGCTTAACGACATTAAGTATGAACAACCTGTCTCCAGAGGCTGCGTTATCCTTCATTCAAGTAGTTCCATAGCTGCTAAAGCAAAAGGTCGCCAGACTTCGTTGTCATATTTCTGATTCTCTGGACATCTCTATCCTCCTGCATTAACTTTCGTGACGAAGTAGAGAAACCGGCCGCTGTGGCCGAGCGGTTCTAGGCGCTTCAGTCTGGAACCGCGCGACCACTACGGTCGCAGGTTCCAATCCTGCCTCGGGCATGGATGTGTGTGCTGTCCTTATGTTAGTTAGGTTTAAGTGGTTCTAAGTTCTAGGGGACTGATGACGTGAGATGTTAAGTCCCATAGTGCTCAGAGCCATTTGAACCATTTGAAGTAGAGAACTATCTACTGCACTGGGTCCATCTCAGATTTGTCTATTATTTTCGTTGAAATTGCGGTATAGTCCATTTTTTGCTGCTGTGGTTCGATAAATAAATTGAGTTGTTGACCTTAAACCGAACTCCAGCATTGGTAATTCTCACATTGATCCACGTAGTCGAAAACTTTTGAGTGCATATTTCAATGTGCTTCCAAGTGACATTCTTATTTTCATCATGTCTCTCAAACGCTGCTCAACCCCAAAATTATCCCTCTTGTAATCATGACCGAATAACCATTGATTAGTTAAATATCGTCCATTCGCCTTAAATGGAGAATTGTTATTTTACTTTTACTGCAGGCGTGCTTCTACATCCTTCACCCATATCACGGTCTTTATTTCCTCTGCAGCTAGACTCGCTTTTTTCCGATTATCTTGAATGTGATTCATAGCATATTTTATTCATTCCATTCATACGTTAATGATCCTCCTTATATCACTGAAATACTACAGTGCGCTGCGTAGCTGGTTCGACTACTGTGCTATAGGATCTACCTTAACGTTAGATATGTTTCGCATGTCTAAAATCATTTTGTGTGTCACTTACAGTTCCACTTGTCTCGCTCTATTAACTTCCTTATCTGATCCTTTAATTGGTGTTATTTGTTCCTGAGTCTTCAGGAGTTTAAGTTTTCCAGTCTCTCGTCGAGTCACTGTTCATCCCTAACGTTACTAACTTCTGCTGAGAGAAGAGCAATTCCCCATATCTCAGCAAAGCCGCATCAAACTCTACGCTGAATTTTTCTTTGGATTAGCGGTCCCTGTCATCTATGTCGTACAATGGGCTCTTCATCCGACTGTATTTTACGGTAGGACAGGGTGAAGCGGACATTTCCTGAATAAAAAGAAATAGGTACCTATGAAGGTGCCTCTATATCCAAACTCATTCTGAAGATACTTTTGTCTCCTGATTGTTTCTTTAAACTAGTTGCGGTTAGTATCCTTTTACAACACCGTCCAACTACGCTTTTGCTCAGTCTCTAATGCCCCACGATGTCACCGAGACATTTAATCTCTACTTCATATTCCTTAATGAATGATAACATGGTTCTGATTTTACTCCTTACTTCATTCACGTTTAAAGCAACTCATAATTTCTCATTTTCTTAAAAGAATAGCACTGATTTATAAAGAAAGAAACTCCCAGCGTGAGAAAAAGTTAATCAGATTACACACAAACCATTCCTAATGCTTGAAATACTGTCAGAAATCAGAATACTAAAAGAGGCCCCCAGTATGCCCTTACCAATCCCCGCCTTCTCGCCTCATTCTGAGGTGACGACGATGGCAGAACCTCTCGAAATTTTCTCTGCATCACACGATCACTTATCAATTTCATAATTTCTATGGTCATACGCGAAGTGATATTCGTTGGGGTCGTACACAGAAAGAAAGCGTAACAGTTTCGCATAATTTGTTGGGACAGAACGTACCATCGTTTTACTGTCTTCTCCAACTTATTCACTATAGAAATTGAATTACTTATCGTATCGTGGAATTAGTTTTTGCAATTGAAAAGAACCCTGTCGCCTGAGAGCGACAGCCTTCCACGACCTTCTAAAAATGCACGACGGACAAAAAATCATTCGGCTGTAAGGAAATAAGGGAATCGTTAGTGCCAAGGTAGTTGCTAATAAATGGGCAGTCGATCACTTCCAAGCGTAACGCTTGCAGGCAACGCTTTATGCACTGAGTTTAGCGTATCGGTGGTTGAGCACAGGCCTTTCCGGATTATCCAGTGCCTCCTGTTGTAAACGGCTCCTGATGTCCATTTAAAATAACTGGTACTATCAATGCACATTCCATGTACTTACAACGACGGGACTAAGCGTTACATGAAGCTCATAGAGGGTTGCAGTTGGCACTATCTTTTGTGTGTTCTAAAACTCTATCACTAATCTAATCCCACAGATTACAAGTTCTACGCGTTGCATATCACAAATCTATAGTATGTTACCATCCATCTAACACAGTGCATTACTAAGTACCTTGCTTCTCCGCTGTGGAAAGCTTCCTTTCTTGTTATTATCGACCTATGAAATTTGCTATCATTTACCGTTTACAGGACAAAGCTACTCATGTGTAACAACTCGTATCACTGTTTGTTAAGAAACTGATTTGTGATAAAAAATATTCCTTAATCTACTCGGCGCCGGATTATACTGACTACCCAATCCGCTTACAATCACATGTAAATTACTTTAGGAAAGCAACTATGAACTCCCGACAAAGATACATGATGGACAGAAGACAAACGGTGTGCATAAATATGAGGTAACAACAGGTTGTTTTCAGAAAGTTTATCAGAGAGTAATCACACTTATGACTGTAATCCGGGTATGAAAAGCTTATACTGATATTTTATGCAAATCGGTAAGAACGACTGTAAGTGTTCAAATAGATGGCCTCAGGGAGCGTAAATTAATTGATCGTGATTGCTGAAGCACACATTACGTGTAGAAACATACATAACGTAGGTATGGAGTATAACGTCTGTATGGGAGAAGTAGAGACAAATGCTCTCTCAGATACCTGTTGAGGTAAATGTAACTAAAGCAAAGAAAGCTTGCCTTCTCTCTCCCCGTATGGATGTGGATCGTAAAAGGTGCTATAAAATTGGGCCTTGAGGCCCTGTTTCCAATTTTATGCCAACTTGCAGCATGTTATTGTCACTATTATTATTATTATTATTATGAAAAGTTAAAATATTTTATCATTTTTAATCGTAAGTGTTAACACTATCGAAGAGTTTTGTCAGAAGGTTTAGGGGTAACCTTTCAATCTCTCTCTGTATTCCTAGAAAGAAGAAACTTCATCTATATACAAAATTATAGAATAGAAGATGTAATAGTTGTTTGATATTTGTCATTACTGATAACCATATCTTTCGTCGAATCTGTAACGTGGTCATACATAATTCTTACATGCATCGCCTGTTTCACATACTGCATGAAGAGCTAAATTCGTGTAATGCGCCGTCCTACATTTCACAGTATTTTGGAACACTCATTTCAGACTTCTTGCTGTTCCCATCACTGATGGTGCAGTTTGTAAACACATAAATTTTGCTCTGTCAATAACTGTAACTGACTGATCGAAGTTGTGCCACTCAAGTTTCTAAAGTAAAGCGGGTTTTATAACTTTCGTACGTTTGTATTTCAAACCATGACGCCTGTCTTTTGTTCAGCACATCGAATACTAAAATATGAAGTAAGGCATTTCATACAAAAGGAAAATTATAAAATTTTGAGTAAAGTCTTCTTTTAGAAATGACGTGCCTCGCTAGCGGACGGCAAGTCACAGCAACTGAAAGCTGACGATCACGTTACAGAAATCTGCTTCTGGCTTGAGAGGATCTATTCTTGAAATATAAGTATTTACAACTGCATATACATTTAAAATCTTGCAGGTCTACTGTAAAAATGTGACCTAAGTATTTCTATGAATTGTTGTTGAAATTAATATATTATTTTTCATAAATATACACATTAGAAGAAACTGTACGTAAGATTACACATTTATCTTTTCTCTGTAAAGGAAAAAAATTATTTTCGATACTGTTCCTGGAAGAATTACATCAACTGACAAGTTATTTCTGTTTCGTAAGTTTCATACCAAATTTAAAATGAACCAATATAAATAGAAATCTGAGATACATTAAAGTAACATTTCTTGTTAATGTAAGCAATCTATAGCCGACTGAATGAATGTAATTGCAGTTATTTATTGTACAATGAAATAACCTAAAATTGTAATCCAAATGATGTTATATTTAAGAATAAATTAAATAATATACTCTTATAGTGGTTTACAACCATTTCCTTACTACAAATGTCTACCGGTGCAAAAGATTACTAGGAATAAGGGAATACTTGTGGAAACTATACACGTCAGCGTAACTGAAAGATAACTTCTTACAGGAATTCAAGACCAATGACGGTACTAGCTATGCATGAATGCAAGTACTGAATTCATTAACATATTAAGACGCCATGTAGCTACTTAGTGTAATTTATTCGAGATAACAGTACAGCAGCTATGATAAAAAGGTGCCAGTCGCTCATCGTTGATTCTATTCTCGTTATGTGTATCACGTCTTAGTGTTCATTATAGCTTCAGAAGCCAGAAGCTATCAATTTCTGATGCCAACAAGTAAACAAGCTGACACCTTAGAGAGCAGACGTTATATTTTAGTTGAACGGAAAACGTTGTTTAAAATCTATACACGAGACAAACCATTTAGATGAGTGTTTACTTACTTTTGCTTTTCTTTAGGATTAATTATTTACATATTTAAAAACATAAACGTATATACTCAAGCAGAATTACACTGTGATCCGGCTCTTTTATTTCACAACGCTACTTACATATACCAACAATCTCAAAGAAGACAATTTGGCAGGAAACTTCTAAATTTACTTTTGCATTTTGGTACACAGTTCTGGAACAATACATAAAAGGAAACCATTTTAGACATGTGGTGCAATCAGCTGTATCCATACAGCCCTGACCCTTCTTATGAGATCTGCATAATATAAGAAGGAACCGCAACGCAGGTAAGAAACAATAGATAAAATACCTCTTTCATATTTTTTCCTTAGCTGTTGCACAGACATTCATCCAGAGAGTCAACATAATCTTAGATGAAGGATCCAGAAGGAGACCACGGAAGTATTGTGTAATTTAGAATTTTTTTCCGCTTCTCATATTCTGAACAGAATACGAATTTTAAGAAAATCGCTGTAGTGCTGTGCACTAGACACGCACTGTACTGATTCTCTTGTATTTGACACATGAGGCAATTGTGACAATGAGTTTTTAAGCCCTTTATGCATTGCGTTGTTTCTCATTTTACTGGTAGAAGATCTTAATCAACGTTCCTTCAATCAAACTTGAAGGCAACTCCAGTAAAATGAACTGAGGTCAATAGTACCCCTCAAAATACTACTCTGAAACCTTTGAAGCGAGGTTTAGTATTATTATTTATTGTTGCCGTATGGAATTACAGAAGACAAACATACATACCAAGTTTACAAGATAACGTACGGGGAGCTTCCACGAAAATTAACACTGGTTACAGCTCACGAATCTGTCTTTTAAACACTGAGTGTGGCATAATCTAGCATTATTCTAAGAAAATGAATAACAGTTTTACTGATCACATAAAAATTGGTTTTCACTGTGGCTAATGAAACATTTCGTTCTTCTCAGGACAGTAACAGAATATACTAATGAAATGAAAATTAGTTTTATTACTGGCTTAAAAGGACATTTCTTTTTCTTAAGTAAGTAATAAACTCAATATTCGTTTTCTTCAGACAGTGTTTCTACTCATATTACGTTATGTTTAAGTCGTATAATGTCTCGACTATACGGTTTAAAATTATGTTAATTGACAATGAAGAACAAAGTGTGGTAATTGCGTAAGGTTCTGCGGTCACAATCAGTTGAAATCTGCTGATCAGTAGAACCAGAAGACCACTATAACCGTGGGCGAAACGTTGGTTCCTCCAGTATAGTTTGACATGTTAATGACGTGGTGCGATAGTCAGAAAACTTTAATGCCAACTGACTCCGACCGCTGAAGCCTATGCAGTTACATACACCTCTGACCAGTGCACACAGAAGACGGCCACCATTGTAACTGTGGCCAAAACGTTGGTTTCTCCAGCATAAGTCTTTATTTCATGATGTGGTACGACAAGCAGAAACTTTTTTGCCTAGGAACTGTGTGTTTATAGAGGGTCATATTTTTGGGAATTATCATGAGTCTATTTTCGTTTTTGTACAATAAATTTTGGGGAAGTGTGGTTTTCACAGTGCTGTGTTTTGTTCAATACGCTGATAGCTTGTTTCCTTGCACCACGTACATCCAGTAAACCTCATTCCTCTCAGTGGATTTTCGCACTGTTTCTGCGTAATTTTTAATTTTTTCCTACAAAATTGATACCAGTTACTGGAGAGTCGTGATAAAGAAGACCTAGGTTCCAAGTTTCTACTGCTCCGCTTTCTTAGAGATCTCTATGGGTAATTGAATGACCATATTTTACTATCGTATGGCATACATTAAGGGTTTTTGAAGCAGAAGAATAACTATGCGTATACAAAGATTACAAAACTATTACTTATCAACTATTAAACGCAGCTTCTCAGCATTATACACTGAAGAGACAAAGAAACTGGTGCACCTACCTAATACCGGGTAGGGCCCCCGCGAGCATGCAGAAGTGCCGCAACGCTAATGTCTGAAGTAGTGCTGGAGGGAATTGACGCCATGAATCGTGCGGGGCTGTCCATAAATCAGTGAGAGTACGAGGGAGTGGAGATGTCTTCTGAACAGCACGTTGCAAAGCACCCCAGATATGCTGAATAATGTTCGTGGCTGGGGAGTTTGGTGGCCAGTGGAAGTGTTTAAACTCCGTAGAGTCTATAACAATTTTGGACGTGTGAGGTGTACCATTGTCCTGCTGGAATTGCCCAAGACTGTCGGAATACACAATGGACATGAATCGATGCAGGTGATAGATAGGATGCTTACATACGTGTCACCTGTCAAAGTCATATATAGACGTGTCAGGGGTCCCATATCACTTCAACTGTAAACACACCACAATTACAGATCCTCCACCAACTTTAACAGTCCCCTGCTGACGTGCAAAGAACATGGATTGATGAGGTGGTCTCCATGCCCGTACAGAAGATCCATCCGTTCGATACAATTTGAAACGAGGCTCGTTCGATCGGACAACATGTTTCCAGTCATCAACAGTCCAATGTCAGTGTTGACAGGCCCATGCGAGGCGTAAAGCTTTCTGTCGTTCAGTCATCCAGGGTACACGAGTGGGCTTTCTGCTCCGAAATCCTAAATCGATGGGGATGTGTCGTTGAATGGTTCGCACGCTGACACTTGTTGATGGCCCAGCCTTGACATCTGCAGCAATTTGCGTAAGACTGGCACTTCTGTCACGTTGAACGATTCTCTACAGTCGTCGTTCCTGCAGGATCTTTTTCCGGCCGCAGCGACGTCGGAGATCCGATGTTTTACCGGATTCCTGATGTTCGCGGTACACTCGTGAAATGGTCGCACGGGAAAATCCTCACTTCATCGCTACCTCTGAGATGCTGTGTCCCATCGCTCGTGCGCTGACCATAACACCACGTTCGAACTCACCTAAATCTTGATAACCTGCCATTGTAGCAGCAGTAACATCTGCACCAGATACTTAATGTCTTATATAGGCGTTGACGACCGCAGCACCGTATTTTACCCGTTTGCATATCACTGTATTTGAATACGCATGCCAATACCAGTTTCCTTGCTGCTTCAGTGTATGACCCAAACGACAATAGCTACAAGTGAATATCAAGGTTTTTATGTAGTTCAGCTTATCTCTTGTCACAGATCGTGTTTCCAGCAATTCCACACCATCCGATATGCTGCTTTGCTCCAGAATCTCAATCACTAGTGGACAACCCAGAAAAGCAGAAACAAGAGTAGCACGTGGAAAGATACACAGGAGGACCTCACAAACGTGCCCACCTAATATTACGTGTAGTAGCCTTTCTGACAAGAAAAGGCAACCTTACTCTGTCAATGTTACCCGCCGCTGAGCACCTTGGTTGTGCATTGAGTCAGCTGGAGAAATGAAGCAATTGTCGATTTCTGTATAGCTTTATTTATGTCAGTACGCGTTTCTGGCTATTACGCAACCTCAGTTGGTGTTTTTCACAAGCGGTTTCTAATAAAATTGTGTGCCTACGGAGTATTTTAGCATATTTGCGCTTGGATTAGTGATTTCCCATCATAAAGATCACAGTTCGTCCCCAAGGAAATGTTATAAACCCTCTGTTGTTTCTGATATACACAAATGATTTAGAAGACGATCTGAGCATCTATCCTAGAATATGAGCAGACGATATTCTCAATTACCGTCTTCTAAAGTCAACGAAACATCAAAACCAATTCCATTTACACACGGTGTCTTTATGGTGCGGAGAGCGGCAACTGAACCTAAGTAATGAAGAGTGTGAGTTCATCCATAAAAATACTAAAAAGTATGTGTTAAGACTCGGTTACACGTTAAATCTCACATATCTAAAGGCGCACAGTTCGAGGGATAACAATTAAGAACAACTTAAATCGGAACTATCACACAGATTATTACGAAATGGCAGTGCCTATGTTATTAAGAAGTTTCTTTCGCACATGCATGCACGCATGCATGCATGAACGAAGGAAAATTGCACCGTACTTCTTAATAACACAGGTAATGCTATTTCGTATTTATTCGCCAATACCAGGCCTCTTAATAAATATATTTTTCTGGACGGGAATGTAAGTAATCTACGAGTGCAGTTTATGACACAAGGAGAACATAGGGAAGTTTGGGTGTCACAGTGATTTGTGCACAGGAGAGCCGAAGTGGTTAAAAAAAAAAAAAAAGTGGTTAACGTGACCGCTCGCGTAAGATGTCTGGGTTTGAGTCTCTGACCGATATAAATTTTCATTGGTGTCATTCTAATATACAGTAGATGGTGGTTCATATCCTCAACTGAAAGTACATTTCCTACATTCATAATTGTTTGTCTGTCTGTTTGTTGTACATGACCACCAGGGATTGTACTCAATTTAGCCACCGTAAACATATGTTTACTTAGAATGCATAATCGTGCAGAGAAAATACATGATGGATATTTACAAAATTGAAAGTTCATGCTTCAATTTGTTTCCCTACACATGTTAAACATATAGGATGATAAGTAAACTCGGCATTTTTATGTTATTAGTCCGCACTACTTAAATTAATAATAAGTGATACAAATAAGTTAAGTATGAGTCTTATTATAATCTACTCTTCAGGAAACTGACAATCACTTAATACAGGCGAATGTCTTTAGAAACCAAAAGAGAAGACGCTTATTGATGGAGGGTGTAACTCACAACCATCAAAGTATGGAATGGTTCCGATCATTCGTTGTTAAATTTCGAAACAAGATGTGGTTTACATCAACAGCTGGCGCAGAATTACAGTCACTTGCTGGTGAACAGTAAATTTTGATTCTATACAGGATGTTAGACATGGTTAAAGCGGAGTCGAATGGCGACGGAAGTCGTAGATCGGTCCAAATGCGTCCTCGTAATGCCACATAATATCCACCTTTCGTTTGTTGGGACACTTTACAAATCTCCTGCCATTAGTGTTTTCCATTGTTCTTGACTTCTCGTACGAAGTCTGTGCACCGTAATTCCAAATCGAGAATAGTTCTTGTAGGCGCAGCTTGCTTCTCTAAGACATCAGCTTCCTCGTTATAGCTGAAGATAGCGTGGGGATCCACCGACAGTTGAATGATTATCCCACGTCTCCTTTTACTGCTAATACATTCCCGTACCACATCGCAAATATGACGGAGAGTTGTTTCATTCCTTGTTTTTAAGAACACTGGGATGCGGACACGATTACTATATTTAAAAAGGAAGCTGAAAATACGAACTTAATTTCTTCCAAAACTGCCACAGTCTCGGCCGTAAAAGTTGAAGCATTTATAGACAGTCTGTAGGCTGTACTGATTTGGAAGTGACGACGCGGAGAAGCACATCCAGTATTCTCCTCTTGCGGATCAGTCAGTGTATATGCAGATACAACCAGGCCACTGAGCTTCATCGAGACGATTATATTTGCAGTTTGCGTTAACATTTTGCGAGTTTGTCATATTATAATAACAGACTGGAGTCTGGCAGCCGAGTGTCTCAAGATCGTATTCAAGGCAAATGTGAAGAACGTTGCAAAGAATGTATGATAAGACACCAGGAGTCAAAACTTCTACAGAAGGTCGTAATTTTAGTTCTTCTGTAAGAGGGGCTGTTAAGTGGAATATGCACTCTTATAGACAGGACTATCCATGACGGCTGTTCCTTGAAAGTAAAATTTATCTGACAGCATTTGACGTCTACTGCTTAAGAGCCTTTGTCCTGCTGCTATTAGAAGACCGTTTGTAGTACTCACGGCTCCAAGGCAGGTAGGACTCTCTCTGAAGGGAAGAATAACTTCGAGAGGTAAATCTTAGGCATATTGTGACACACCATGCAAACATACTCCACTCTAGATCAAATAATCAAATGGTTCAAATGGCTCTGAGCACTATGGGACTCAATTGCTGTGGTCATAAGTCCCCTAGAACTTAGAACTACTTAAACCTAACTAACCTAAGGACAGCACACAACACCCAGCCATCACGAGGCAGAGAAAATCCCTGACCCCGCCGGGAATCGAACCCGGGAACCCGGGATCAAATAATCCCCCGGTACATTGCAAGTAGAATACTTTGGTGCTCTCTCCGCCACAAACGAGTGAGTGAAATGCATTGAAAGCTTTCTCGCATTTATTAACAATAGATTGTATATGAGCCTTCAATCTGAGCCGAGAATCAAATATCATTCTGAGCAATCGAGCATGAGATTTTACCTGGAACGTATACTCTCCGCATGTGGCGTAATTAAGAATACTAGCAGTGTTCGATTTGTAAAATGGTGCCATTACCGATAGAGGAAGCGGAAGACAAGATGCAACAACCCAATAGAGACACTGACTACAATGTGCTAGTCTATCTTCTGCTAGAGAACTTCTTTGAAGTATAGGGTCCTTGCCAGACACGATTGATGGATCACATGGAAAACGGTCAAAGACGGGCAAGTCGTTTTCCATTATCGCGAAATAGATGAGATTCACGGGTATGATACACGAGCTGGAGTGGAAAACACTAAACCAACGGCTTTTTACCTTGTGTCGAGATCTTTCCATGTAATTACAATCTCCAGCTTTCTCCTCAGAATGCGGAAATATTTTGCTAACGCCCATTTACGAGCATGTAGGGAGCAATGATCATCCTAATAAAATAAGAGAAAACATAGCTTGTGCGGAAGATTAAAGTGTTGGCTTTCGCCGCACGCTGTTCGAAAGTGGAACGTCAGAGAAATAGAGTTAATTTCTTTCTGTGAACCCTCTATCTCAGCAGCAATTGCAGAATAGTCATCTGAATGTAGAACACGTTTATATCTTCGTCAGTATAAAGTTTCTGTGTGTAAAGTTTCTATCCAATTTTATTATGAATCCTGCAACTGGATTTTCTCAATACGTTTATATAACTCCTTCAGAAAAAAGGCAGCTGCAATATTCAAAACGCAGTCGACAGAAATACTGACTACGCCAGCTGAGGTTGCGTAAAAGCCCGAAAAGCGTCCTGGCATAAATGAGGCTATACAAAAATGTGGCTGATTGCTGTATTTCTTCAAGTGATTCAATCAACAGGGAGAGAGCGCAAACACAGTTAACACGGACAAATTAAGACGACGATTTCTTGCCTGAAAGGCCTGTGGAAGCAATTTCATTTTACGTTCTTCACTTTTTACTACCTGTTCCTGTTTCCGCCTAACTAATATACTCAGTGAGGATTAGCTTCTAGAGTTGACCGATTGTTGTGGTGGTGGGGAAATAATGGAAACATTTTCTATATTTCTTCATTTCAATAGGTCTTTGCTGCGGCAATATCAGCTGTACACCTTTTAATCCGCCTGCTATGAAAGATGAATACTACAGGGTTATTACAAATGATTGAAGCGATTTCACAGCTCTACAGTAACTTTATTATTTGAGATATTTTCACAATGCTTTGCACACACATACAAAAACTCAAAAAGTTTTTTTGGCATTCACAAATGTTCGCTATGTGCCCCTTTAGTGATTCGGCAGACATCAAGCCGATAATCAAGTTCCTCCCACACTCGGCGCAGCATGTTCCCATCAAAGAGTTCGAAAGCGTCGTTGATGCGAGCTCGCAGTTCTGGCACGTTTCTTGGTAGAGGAGGCTTAAACACTGAATCTTTCACATAACCCCACAGAAAGAAATCGCATGGGGTTAAGTCGGGAGAGCGTGGAGGCCATGACATGAATTGCTGATCATGATCTCCACCACGACCGATCCATCGGTTTTCCAATCTCCTGTTTAAGAAATGCCGAACATCATGATGGAAGTGCGGTGGAGCACCATCCTGTTGAAAGATGAAGTCGGCGCCGTCGGTCTCCAGTTGTGGCATGAGCCAATTTTCCAGCATGTCCAGATAAACGTGTCCTGTAACGTTTTTTTCGCAGAAGAAAAAGGGGCCGTAAACTTTAAACCGTGAGATTGCACAAAACATGTTAACTTTTGGTGAATTGCGAATTTGCTGCACGAATGCGTGAGGATTCTCTACCACCCAGATTCGCACATTGTGTCTGTTCACTTCACCATTAAGAAAAAATGTTGCTTCATCAATGAAAACAAGTTTCGCACTAAACGCATCCTCTTCCATGAGCTGTTGCAACCGCGCCGAAAATTCAAAGCGTTTGACTTTGTCATCGGGTGTCAGGGCTTGTAGCAATTGTAAACGGTAAGGCTTCTGCTTTAGCCTTTTCCGTAAGATTTTCCAAACCGTCGGCTGTGGTACGTTTAGCTCCCTGCTTGCTTTATTCGTCGACTTCCGCGGGCTACGCGTGAAACTTGCCGGCACGCGTTCAACCGTTTCTTCGCTCACTGAAGGCCGACCCGTTGATTTCCCCTTACACAGGCATCCAGAAGGTTTAAACTGCGCATACCATCGCCGAATGGAGTTAGCAGTTGGTGGATCTTTGTTGAACTTCATCCTGAAGTGTCGTTGCACTGTTATGACTGACTGATGTGAGTGCATTTCAAGCACGACATACGCTTTCTCGGCTCCTGTCGACATTTTGTCTCACTGCGCTCTCGAGCGCTCTGGCGGCAGAAACCTGAAGTGCGGCTTCAGCCGAACAAAACTTTATGAGTTTTTCTACGTATCTGTAGTGTGTCGTGGCCATATGTCAATGAATGGAGCTACAGAGAATTTATGAAATCGCTTCAATCATTTGTAATAGCCCTGTACCTATGTTCTTTTTAAAAGGTAAATACCTCACAGTACCCAAGAACGTAATCTCAATAATTGCTAGTGTCACTTACTTAGGAAATTGTCATAAACATTGTTTACTATAAAAGCTAATCTATAGCTGGTATGAACCAGCATTTAGGTGAGGATGAAAATACGGAGAGTGCGGAGCACGAGAAGCTATAATAGTACTACAAATTTCGTTAGAAAACAGAACAGTGATGAACAAAGCAATGTTGAAAGCTTTGCCTAGGTTACTGAATGTTGCACACAGAGTTGAAACACAAATAGGCATCCGTGCAAGTAGGAAGGATTATCACCGTTCTCGAGGTGATATGGAGCAAAGATAAATGACAGAAAAGGCAACGCTTTAGATATAGCTACTATATCGTAATCGTATCATGTTTATAAGCTCGTATGAGTCAAGATAAAGAATTGATCTACCGCTCAGGACGAGAAAAATTAAGGATATACACATGTTAAATAAAAAGGAATGGGATAGATAACTTGGACAGAGATTAAAAGTAAAGACAGGATAAACATTTCTAAAACAAGTAAACCAATTCTGCTCTTTATGTCGTACAGTTTATGAAGAAACAGTTCTTTCTACAAAGCTTACAAAGGGACCCTCCATACTGTAGATCACGGGTTTTGATGCGCTTCAAATATGTTGTAGAGGCACTTACCCTGAGTACCAGGCTATCCGGTTTTTTAGCGACAGACTTTGGATTTTGAGAAAATTGATTTTGAAATTCATTGCGCGGTTCGTATATCTGTAACATTACATAATTTCGAGCAAGTCAGCGTATCGCAGCGGTAAAGATTCACGGCTACCGCGCTGTAGGTATCCTATCTGCTGGCCGCGGTGGTCTCGCGGTTCTAGGCGCTCAGTCCGGAACCGCGCGACTGCTACGGTCGCAGGTTCGAATTCTGCCTCGGGCATGGGTGTGTGTGATGTCCTTAGGTTAGTTAGGTTTAAGTAGTTCTAAGTTCTAGGGGACTGATGACCACAGATGTTAAGTCCCATAGTGCTCAGAGCCATTTGAACCGTAATTCTGGTCTCGCGGTTCTAGGCGCTCAGTCCGGAACCGCGCGACTGCTACGGTCGCAGGTTCGAATCCTGCCTCGGGCATGGGTGTGTGTGATGTCCTTAGGTTAGTTAGGTTTAAGTAGTTCTAAGTTCTAGGGGACTGATGACCACAGATGTTAAGTCCCATAGTGCTCAGAGCCATTTGAACCGTTTTTTGTATCCTATTCGAACCCTGCTGTTGTTCATTTTTTTTTTATAAAATCGACCGAATTTTTCAATTTTATTTCAAATAATATCAACAAACAGTGTAAGGTGTGCGAAATTATAAAGATATATTCAGTTATTAATTTTTTCAAGTTTTCATTCTGTTTGTGGTTCGCATCATATTCTCCCAATTCATCTTCTTCGTTGAAATCTACCGATTCATCATCTATAATGATCTTCTTTCGGCCAAGAGATCCTGTATTGCGATACATATCTCACAGCCAGTTGCAACGGTATTGGCAGAGATCACGGTAGGCGGTGTATTCGTTACGAGATTCAAATCGCGGAGTAGATTTTCGGCTTATTCAATGACATTTGTGATTTCGCTTTTTGATTCTTCGTTCAACTCCTCTACTTGTCTATCTTCTTCTGGCTGCACTACCGCAGAAACACTTGATTCTTATATTTTACAGAATTTTTCTAACACACGGCACTAGAGACTCTTTGCGAGCAACTTACGCTGTAGTTAGATGCGAACGTAAAGGAATGCAACTCTCATCCTCATTGGCCTAGGAGCTGGGGTTCCCGTTACGGCTAACCGTATTCATGGGAGAGGGGACGATAATGGGTGGCGATCGATTTCAGGTAATACAAGAAGCGACCGTTGTACGAACATTTGGAACTCCAACTGCGAACCACAAACGGATGAATATTTGAAAAAATTTATAACTGAACATATCTTTATAATTTCGCACACTTTACGTTGTTTGCTGATATTCTTTGAAATAAAACTGAAAAATTCGGCAGATTTTGAAAAAAAGAGTACACGAGCAGGATTCGAACACACTACATCTAATGCGGTAGCTGTGAACCTTTAACGCTGTGCTACGCTGACTTGCTCGGCATATATGTAATGTTACGGGAACACAAAGCACGCAATGAACTTCAAAATCGCTTTTCTCAAAAACCAAAGCCCGTCGCTAAAAAAACCGGATAGCCAGGTACTCAGGGCAAGTGCCTCTACAACATATTTGAAGCGCAACAAAATCCGAGAGTTACAGTATGGAGGGCCCCCTTGCTAATGTGGAACGTTATCGCTTCTGAGACAGCGATGTGACACCATTGAATTGGTTCCTCGACCAGCCAGAGTGCGGTGTTTTTGTTTAGGCAAACACTGTTGTGCTCCCCAATCGGTGGAGGTGGAGGAGTGTTTAACATCCCGTCTACAAAGAGATCGTTAGAGACGGATTAGGGAAGGATGGAGAAGGAATATGGACGCTCTCGTTTGAAGGAACCAACCTGGAATTCTCCTTAAGCGATTTAGGGAAATAACGGAAAACCTAAATGAGAATGGCCGGACCCGGGGTTGAACCGTCCGTCCTCCCCAACGCGTTTCCAGTGTTCTAACTACTACGCTACCCGGCTCTGTTGCTCCACTATCATAGTCTCAGAAAATACGATACACAAACAATATATCGCCAGAGACTGAAAAAAAGTTTAATCTATTTAAAGACAAATGGCGTAGACAACTTCCTCATTAGGTTAATTAATTTCTCTGGTGGCAGAAAGGGCATTCGTCCGCTAACAAAAATATAAGTGAACTTTACGCATCATGAGTGTAACCTCCCCACAAAAATTTTAAAAGAGAATAACGATACTAATTAGAAATGCTGATGGACATTGCTCTATGCGTAACCTGCCCACAATGAAATGTACTGACAATGGCAACAAAAACGTGAAATTCGCAATCTGACTCAATTATAAATCCTTCAAAAAATTAAAGTCCATTCAGTGACAAGAAAATTCAATTAAACCGAAATATCGGTTTTTGGCCCTGTGTAAAACAATCAGAATTAAAGTCTTACCTCAGAATAAATAGATGTCACATATCTGCTCTTGTTGTTGCGCACCGCTCGGAGGAACTGCATTGCAAATAATAATATTCTCTTTTTTTTTGTGATTCTAGTGAAATTTTTTCTTCAAAAGAAGTGTAATGAAATGGGAAATGCAACGAGATCTTTAGTTCAATAAAAAATTAAATTTTTGAAAAAATGCTTTTGAAATAAAAAAATTATTATTGGGGAACTTGTTGGAGAATAATTACAATAAATAAATTTTTACATTATCTCATGATTATATTAATTAATGGTATACCTTATTCCTCATCTTGACCATTGTTGCCGACCGCCTACATCACACAACCGCACTGGGCTGCTACTACTGACCGACCGCTCTGCATGACGACTACAGACTGAGTACTGCTCTCAACTAGACAGAGCTACAGACTCGCAACGACTGACTGACTGCTACTCTGCATAGCGACAACTAACTCGCAAAGACTACTACTGACTGAGAACCGCTCGCAACACTCGCGCGGTCAAGCGCATACTCTCTGGTCACAGATGCTACAATGCCTCGCCATCGCTGCTGCGTTACATACGTGTTTCATAACCCTCCACTCGGGGGGCAAAAATTTGGCAGCGATGGTGAGTCATTTGGACTTGCCAAGCGCGGCAAAATTTTTCTTTAATTAACAAAATCCTACAACTTACAGAATATTTAAATATTGTGCACACGCACTAAGTACAAAATATATCAGACAAGGACAAAATGTGAATACTAAACATAGTAGCAAATCAGAAAAAAGTATATACAAACTTTTTGACAGATAAAGTGCACAGGCACTGAAAAAATTCTTTAGCATATGCAGAACAAATAAACAGACTGGCAAGAATAATTAGATGTAGTACATAAAGTAAATGTTGTGCACACGCACTAAGTACAAAATATATCAGACAAAGACAAAATTGAGTACAAAACATAGTAGCAAATCAGAAAAGTATATACAAATTATTTGACAGATAACAAAGTGCACAGGCACTGAAAAAATTCTTTAGCATATTCAGAACAAATAAACAGACTGGCAAAAAATATTATGTTGACAAGTGTACATGCACTGAAAAATGTCTTTAGCATTTTCACAACAAATAAACATAATGGCAAAAAAAAAAAAATTCATGTCCAAAGTGCACATGCACTGAAAAATGTCTTTAGTATTTTCACAACAAATAAACATAATGGCAAACATCATGTCGACCAGTGACATAAGTGTACTCACACTGGAGTTTAGCGAATCGAAAAATGTATAACCTATGAACATAAATGATGTTACCAAAAAAAATTTTTTCTTTATGTGACAAGAATCAGGATAGGAAAGGGAAGGATTGCATCATGGTTGTAGCACTTTAGATTGCACACAGCTGCTCTGAAAGTCCATATCTTTCCACAGTAGTACAACACCAAGTGACACAACTTGAAGTTCTTTTCCCATCAGAATTTATCAGTGTAGCCAAGACACTGAACTGTCGTAGTAATGTTCCATGTTTTCATTTTGGCAGTACATTAGGTACACCAAACAGTGGGACCATAATAATGTCTTCATCGCTCATGGTGGTGGACAGCATGTCGTGTCAACACCACACTCTTACAAGGCACACCAACGTAGAATTAGTGCAAAACCAAATATAGTGCTCCATGATCACTGGGATAAAAAGGACAAATGGACATTGCAGTAATTCAGGGTAGTCAGCTTATGAGGTGAAGGACATCAAGTCACATAATATTGACAATTACAGTCTTCATTGATAGTTCGTGGCATTCATAGCCCAGTTATTGAACATTTCTGTACCAAGTATGTAGTATTACAGAAAAATGTTCATTAATTGTTTTACATAGAATCAGTAGCCTTCTTTTCCTGGTTACAAAATATTATGAAATAATCGCATTCTTTTCAGTTACAGAGTATAATTAAGAATCATTAACCTTCTCCTAATTACAGTTAATTAATCATTTGTCTTTAATTAATCATTTGTCTAATTACAGTTAATTAATCATTTGTATAATTACAGTTAATTAATCATTTGTCGTTAATTAATCATTTGTCTAATTACAGTTAATTAATTAATCATTTGTCATTTCAATATACTAAGAATTATTAGCCTTAATTAATTACAAAGCATTATTAAACAGTACCATAGTTAATTAATTATGTGTGATTCCAATCTATTAAGAATCATTAGTCTTTTCCTAATTACAAAGCATTATGAAACAGTCACATTCATTTCCAACAACAAAGTATCAACATTGGAAACAAGAGCTAATCAATGGCATAATTAATAACAATTCGTGGAGTGACATTAATTATTGGCACTCAGTGGCCATCAAGTATTGAATAGAATAAAACATAGTTCATCATTCAGTATTATTCAGATCATTACAAAGTCATTATTAAAAATCAGTTAATTACAGTCAAATCATTAGTAATCACAGGCATTACAATAAACAGTGGCAGTTATTAGCTAGTGACAAAGCATTATTTTGAATATAGTCTCATTAAGAGGTCATTACTCGAGTGACATGCTATTCAGAGTTGATCAGTATTATTCAGAATTATCATAAACTAGTGACATTATGTGGGACTGGTAATACATTTTTTTGGTAGCAATGCATTGCGTTGGGATCGATAATTAATTGCTGAGGCATAATACTTTTTGCTTTTGACCTATTGCTGCAAATGAGGATAGGTAACGTCATTCGTCATGAGTCAGCTGTAGCAAGATTATGTAACAAGGCAGTACATGTGATCACATTTATAAATGATAAACACAAATGGGTAAAAAATATAAAAATGCAAGTACTAGAACAGGTATAATAAGTAACAGGTTTAGTAAGTGTCATGAAAAACTTCTCCTGGAAAAAATACAAAAACGGATTATTGACCTGAAAGAAGAAACGCACACTATGCTGAAAAGTAGTGAACTTCGAATTAACAAGTAGTGAAATGTGTATAAAATGTGTTCCATAGCTGTCCTTTCCAAAACTTTCCGTCATCCTACTATGCAATGTAACACCTGCTGTCAAAGCAAACCGCAACAAATACTTAAATAACTACGTGGCATAAAGAAAAAAAACTTCATTATCCATATCATCATAACTTCACCATTATCATCACCTGTAAAGAAAAACTTCATTATTCATAATACCATATCCTTCATCATTATTCATCAGTATTCATTATCATCTGCAAAAAATCACTTCATTACTCATTACATAACTATTCCTTATCTCTAGCATATTTCATCACTAAAACTAAGATGTGTAGTTCTCTCTGACAGCCTGCATCAATCACCTTGTATTCTGAAAGAAAAAATTAGTTAAGACTGCTATTCTACGATGAGTATAGTATATTCTTGTTAATGTTTGTTAATCCTGATCCCTTTACTCTTCCTCATAAAGTTATTGCATCTCCTTTCGTTTATTCCGTAGGTGAAATTCCCATTTATGTTAAATTTATTTCTTAGAATCATCATTCCTTTCTGAAATTGATGAACAAAGATTAATGTCTTGCATTTAAATCCTATACCCATTAAATAATGACTGGTTTATGGTGACACAATTAACCATACAGCATAACATGACAGAAAACGTAATATGTCCAAGACATTGACAGTGTTCGGATGCGAAAAAATGTACACAGAATAATACAATGCAGTAGCAAAAAAAATGTGAAACAGTCACGATGTTGAGATGTCATAAGGCAAAAAAAAAAATGTCAAAGTCGACTGGTGTGTGTTATATCTTAACTATTTCATAGTGCATACAAACAAAACTGGAGTACAGTCATATACACAAAAAAATGGAAAATGTGCACGGTCTGATGTGTAACGACAAGAAAAGCGACCTGCTAACCTTACCTTGCCGGGCACTTGCCAAGAAAAAAAATACGATAATCATCAATAAGTAGTCACATAAATATAATTGCAGAAATAGTCGTAAATGTCTAAATTCATCTGGAAAAATATGCACGGTCTGATGTGTGACGACAAGAAAAGCGACCTGCTAACCTTACCTTGCCGGGCACTTGCCAAGAAAAAATAATACGATAATCATCAATAAGTAGTCAGGTGAATTAATTGCATTAGTAAATGGCATCATAGTGTGTTGAATCATACAGTGGTTTCACTCAATAAACGGTTTAATGTTTGAGATATGGTGATTGCCTTTCGATTTTCTGGTTCTCAAAGTTTCGACGTGTACAACATTGGGGTGAGGGATGCTGCGAATCCGATACGGACCTGCGTATAGAAGTTCAAATTTACTGCACTTACCTTTTAATTTGCTGGATAAATAGTGTGTACGTACTAATATCTTCTGTCCAACGTGAAAGTCGCGGCGTGTACAAACCTGTTTTTGCTGTCTTCTCCGGCGCTCTGCGGCACGTTTGATGTTGTTCAGCGCAATGTCAATTATTTCGTGGTGTCGTAGGCGACGATTTTTGGGGAATTCTATTAATTCTTTAATTTTGTTCGGTGGTTCAACGTTTTTCAGTATAACAGTCGGAGATAGCATAGTGGATTCATTTGGAATGGAATTAATTACATCTTGGAATGAGAGTATGTGTGTATCCCAATCAATATGTCTTTTGTGGCAGTATATTCTGCACAGCTTACCAATTTCCTTCATTAATCTTTCACAAGGGTTCGAAGAAGCGTGGTACTTGGATATATAAATCGGAGAAATGTCTCTGGCTCGTAACATGCGTGTCCATACGCTACTACGAAATTGAGATCCATTGTCAGAAATTACTTTCATTACATGCCCTACATGAAATAGAAAATGTTTTACAAATGCATTTGAAACAGTTTTAGCAGTAGCTTTGCGTAATGGAGTGAAAGTAACAAATTTTGAAGTGAGCTCAACAGCGACAAAAATGTAGCAAAAACCTCTGTTAGTTCTGGGAATCGGACCAAAAATGTCTACTGCGGCCATGTGTCTTAATTTAACAGGTATAATGGGATATAAAGGAGGAATATGTGAAGTGGTGTCTGATTTAGCTTTCTGGCAAATTTTACAAGACGCTAAAACTCGTCGTATACGTTTTTCCATGTTAGAAAAATAACAGTTCTGTCTCAGTATAAGAAAACATTTTCGTGCTCCGTAATGTGCGTAGCTTAAATGAGTGTACCAAATTAGTTTGTTAACCAGTTCGTCAGGAATGCATAATAACCAATTGTTGCTGTCAGGATGAGAGCGGCGAAACAGAATGTCATTGCGTACAGTGTAGTGATTTCTAATCGTAACATTATTCTTATCTTGCCAAAGCTGTTTAATTTCTTTCCACACATTGTATTTGTTTTGTTCTTGTGCTATGTCCTGTAATGACGATGAAATAAAGTTTTCAAATGCAACTTGCTGAATGTACATGACACTGAAATTTGTTTTGCAGAAGTTGGTTGCTACGTCTTGCTGATTGTTGCCGAGAGAACGCGATAGTGCGTCTGCTATAACATTTTGTGTACCGGGAATGTGAACAATCGTAAAATTAAATTCTTGCAAATAAAGTTTCCATCTGCTTAATCTGTCGTGAGTAAATTTAGCTGAAAGCAAAAATTGTATTGCTCTGTGGTCTGTGTAGACGGTGGTATGTCTGCCGTAAAGAAAATGCCTAAATCTCGTAAAAGCCCATACAACACATAATGTTTCTAATTCTGTAACGGAATAATTTCGTTCAGCGGGTGACAAAATGCGACTTGCAAATGCGATGTTTTTAATTACTGTAGAACCATCTTCTTCAATTTCCTGAAAAATGTGTACGCCTAAGGCGGTGTTGGAACTGTCGGTGGCAATGGAAAAATTTCTAGTAAGATCTGGGTGCGACAAAAGTGGTGCATTCAACAGAGCATTTTCCAAATAACATTCTCGTGAGCAAAATTCTGCGTGTCAAAAGTAATGTTTGCGTTACTGTAATATGCAATCTGTGCTGTATCTGGTTAAAATCTATCGTACGTGTTATTATTTACGGGAGAATGTTGTGGCATATCCACTATATGAACTGTTCTGTTATTTCTTACTGACGTGTTACGCTATGGATGACACCTATTGTCTGTTTCATTCATGATTATTTGTTGTTGCTGATGTTGTTGCTGCTGATAAGATCGACTGTTATTAAATGTACGCTGAAAATTGTGCTCATCATTTTTACGTCTGTCAATAGTAATTTCTATACGGCGCATTGCGATACGAGTTGAAATAGAGTGTTGTCTGTACGTGGTTATTTCTTTGCTGCCATGCGTTACTATTTGTTGGCGCTGAGACTATACATGCACGCGGCGAAACATTAAAGTTTGGTTGACCTTGTAGACTGCATTGTTGGTTAGGTATGCTAAGCGGCTGACTTTCATGCTATTGTGGTGAAAAACATCTATTGTTACAAAAATATGGTTCCGACTGCTCAAAATTTTATACATACTGATGATTACGATTTTATCTGTAATTAAAATTACGGCGGTACTGGAGTGCCTACTGAAAATTGTCACATTCGGTAAAAGATTTGTCGTATCCGGTTTTCATTACATACGTTTCTTAATACTAGGTAGAGCAATAGTTAAAGAGCAGTTTGGATAGATATAAAGGATAGTAGAAGAAAAGGCAGCAGTGCATAAAACTAAAGATGAAACAGCACTACTACAGCTCGGGGCCCTATGCTCGCTACGGCACATATTCATTAAAGCGTAATGAATCCCCTGAGGTCATTTACGCACTGCAAATAAATTTTAGCTTTTGTGTTACAGGCAATAGCGGTAAAATTCCAAAAGTAAATCGCTGTATTCTTGCTAATTCCAGTTTCTGCATAATACGTAATGCTGTTGTAAATACAAAAATAAATTGTCGCATCTGGTTCAAAGCTAGCTTCTGCATTACAGGCAATAGCGGTGAATGTCCAAAGATAAATTGTCGTATACAGTGCAAAGCGTGTACCTGTACGCTGTCATTATTAAATTCTTTACTTTTTCTGGCGGATAAAAATTGCTCGTAATCTACGTTCTCGTCATTGAATTTGAAAACACGTTCGGGTTTGTGTGTGAATCTGTTTGTCTGTGCCATTTCGTACTTCAAGTTACGTAGCTTTTCAGATTTTAAGTCGCGTGGTTGCTGTAAATTGCTCACATTAAACGCGTTGCGCGAGTCTGACAAATGTTCGCAATGTGGCGGGTTCTGTGACGTATTGGTAACTGAAATAGTTTTCAACTCTGTTACTGTAACACTTTCGACATTTTGGTTGTTCTGTCGTTCACTCTTATAATTGACTTCCGTATTCGCAGTGTGTGAAACTTCCACTGACTCCAAATTAACTTCGACGCGAATCTGTACTGCGTTTTTAGGGCATTGTTCAGTGATTGCATTAATCCCGTCTTTATGTGATTCTGTTGTGTCTACACGTGTGCTACTTAATTCTTGTGCAACAGTGCCAACTTTTTCATTACTGTTATTAGCACAAGTCATAGTATTCACACGTAATTGTACTTTAGTGTCCTGACATTGTATGGTAACAGCTGTAATCTGTTCGCTAGCTTGTTTGTTCTGTTCATTAAGGTTATCGTGTTTTTCCCTCGGCTGTTTAATACATTCAGAAAATTGTTTGTTCCGTTCTCTAAATTGTTTATTCTCTTTTTCCAGTCGTTTGTTCTGCTTATCAAGTTTTTCATTAATTTTATTAAGTTTTTCGTCCCGTTCACTAAGTTGTTTGCTCATTTGTCGCAACAAAGCCATAATTGGATTCGACTCAAGGTCAGCATTTCTATTCTCTGTACTGTTCAATAGTGGATCTGGAATTGTTTCACTTTCTGTGACCATTTGGTCATTTTGAAATTTACAAAAAGGTTTGCCAGTCAAATGTATACTATCAGTCATTGTTTCGGAATTAAATAAATCTGTCCTACTTTGTGTGATCTGTTCATTTTCATTAGACAAATTTGTCTTTACATTACTTGAGTTTTCCGAATCGGGTGTGTTAAGCTCGGCAGCGCTCATTACTATAGACCGCTCCGCGTCATCAATTGTCGTCAAATTAACAGACGAGACAATTGAGTTCGTTTGTTCATCATTAAGGTAAAAGTCATCATTAGTGGTTGTAATGCACTGATTGTTAGTGAACGCAGGAATGTCATGATTACACTGCGTGTCACATGTCCTATCGGTAAAATTGTTTAAATCGGTAGTTTCGTTCGTAATACCTCGCGATACACTATTCATAGTCTTTCGCGGCATTTTTGCAATGGTCACAATTATTCACAAAACAAATGAGCACAATGCAAAAGCAACACACAAATACAACAAAGCAACAAATTGCCGTTGACCTGTAGAGAGAAAGTCACAAGATTAATAAAAGCGTTGCGCCAAATCCTAATTATCTAAGCAAATAAGAGCAGATATCTGACTGTCGCTCAAAAGACTCTCAACGAAATACGATCCTGGACTGGGTGTCGCCAAGTGTAACCTCCCCACAAAAATTTTAAAAGAGAATAACGATACTAATTAGAAATGCTGATGGACATTGCTCTATGCGTAACCTGCCCACAATGAAATGTACTGACAATGGCAACAAAAACGTGAAATTCGCAATCTGACTCAATTATAAATCCTTCAAAAAATTAAAGTCCATTCAGTGACAAGAAAATTCAATTAAACCGAAATATCGGTTTTTGGCCCTGTGTAAAAACAATCAGAATTAAAGTCTTACCTCAGAATAAATGGATGTCACATATCTGCTCTTGTTGTTGCGCACCACTTGGAGGAACTACATTGCAAATAATAATATTCTCCTTTTTTTTGTAATTCTAGTGAAATTTTTCTTCAAAAAGAAGTGGAATGAAATGGGAAGTGCAACGAGATCTTTAGTTCAATAAAAAATTAAATTTTTGAAAAAATGCTTTTGAAATAAAAAAATTATTATTGGGGAACTTGTTGGAGAATAATTACAATAAATAAATTTTTACATTATCTCATGATTATATTAATTAATGGTATACCTTATTCCTCATCTTGACCATTGTTGCCGACCGCCTACATCACACAACCGCACTGGGCTGCTACTACTGACCGACCGCTCTGCATGACGACTACAGACTGAGTACTGCTCTCAACTAGACAGAGCTACAGACTCGCAACGACTGACTGACTGCTACTCTGCATAGCGACAACTAACTCGCAAAGACTACTACTGACTGAGAACCGCTCGCAACACTCGCGCGGTCAAGCGCATACTCTCTGGTCACAGATGCTACAATGCCTCGCCATCGCTGCTGCGTTACATACGTGTTTCATGAGAAACAGTGCACCAAGTTCTACAGTATAAGCGTTAGGAAAGAGAGAGGAGCCGGCCGTTATGGCTGAGCGATTCTACACGTTTCAGTCCGGAACCGCCCTGCTGCTACAGTCGGAGGTTCGAATCCCGCCTTGGGTATGGATATTTGTGATGTCCTTAGGTTAGTTAGGTTTACGTAGTTCTAAGTCTAGGGGACTGAGGACCTCAAAGTCCCACAGTGCATAGATTCATTTGAACCATTTGAAGGAGAGAGAGATATGATGATAAAATCACGTGGATAGTAAAAGAAGAATTTCCGACACACATCATTCCAAGAAGTAATAATAATTAGGTAACAAACGAACATCATAATTCAGAAGTAAGTCAAAATTTCTCAAGACATTTACTTGAAGGCATTTGAGCACATTTCTGAAACGCAGTCATACAGAGACAAGATCAGCTGAGAATTTCGTATGGAGAACAGCCACAAAGATATCGTGCTTAGAAATTAACGAAAAAAGTTGTTGATTAACATCGTGTAGGGACAACAATCTAAATTAATTAGAGACTTAATTCGAGATAACCAATTCATAAAATAAGTGTCGATAGTAATGCTGAGAAGAAAATCAAGGGAAATAAGCAGAGATCCTAACGGACATGAGTGTTACTGAACGAACGGTAATAAGCCCAAAATGTAAATGTGTACTTCATTAATTGAAACACTTATTTCATGAAATACATTCGTAATAACGCAAGAATTAAGTTTGAGGTATGAAAACGAAGTCACACACTTTGTATTCATAAAACAAAACCATAATAATGGAAGAAGTGAATAGGAAGTATGCGCTGGCTGAATCACCTAAAACTTGTACCGCAAATGTTGGGGAAATGAATAGTGATGTTGATGTGCCATTTTGACACAATGGATTGGTAGTCAGTGCCTCGTATTGTTAGCCATCAATAGAATATTATAGTATTTAGGAAGTTTATCTTTTTGTGCAAAAACATAAACTTACTTAAATGGAACAATACCTATTGACATTAACAAGGTGAAATTTGGGTAATTGGAATATTAGTAGTGTTTGTTGCAGGATTCTAGTGCGAGTCGTTCACGAGACATCGTACTTTGAGAAGTTCCCTTGCCGACATTTGTACGATAACTGTGGTAGCACACACTAAAAAACAACACAAATGCACTCAGTAGCTACATATATTTTGACCAGTAACGAGACAGCTAACCATCACACCTTGCGTTCAAAATGAGCACAGGAAATACATGCTTCCAGTCTAATGTGGAACGACTGATGCACACGTGGTAGCATTTCAGCGGAGATGTCAGAGCAGGCTGCAGTAATGCGTCGTTGTGTGTCATTGACAGTAGTTGGTACGTCCTTGTAGACAGTGTCTTTCAGTTTTACCCACAGAAAAAAGTCTACAGGCGTCAAATACAGGGAACGGGCCGGACAAGGTACAGGTCCTCTGCGTCCAATCCAACGATGTGGAAACAATTAGTGAATACATGCTGGTTTATTTCGTGCACTATGGGCTGGACATCCATCATGTAGCCTCCGTGGGAGATGGTCTACCAAGAGGCTGAGATACTTGTGCGCCATCAGCGTCTCGTTTATTAAAAATGGGCCACTGTCCCGCACCACCAGTGTGACGCATCACATGACGAAGCCAACGGGAATTTTCAACACAACAACACAGCATGCTGCGGTGGTTTACCTGGCCATGTTTGGTAAATGTGGACACATTATTAAACAAGATTCATGATACATCTTGAGTATCCTGTCGTAATGCCTACTTACAGAAGTTAACAACACTATCAGAATCGTTTTCATGTAGTTGATAGAGAGTGATGTGATCGACTGCGAGAGCAGCAACAACAGTAATTTCACTCTTCTCTGTCGTCCCTTGCTCCCTTCTGTTATGCTGTAAAGGTGTTACACTACCACTTTCACGTAACTGGTTAAAGGGGTTGATAAAGAACTGCCGAGACGAACTACGTCTTTTGGGATATCTTGTCGCATACACCATACAAGAACGTACTGCATTTTACCTGCACTCACCTTCATACATCATGAGCATGTCGGCTTTTCCTGCACTGGTAAATCCCATCGACCACTCACGACCAATTGCTTGGACTATCGTACACTAACTGACTAGCAAATCACAATGCACTCGAGGAAAACACAAGCACATTGTGACCAAACGTAACAACAGCATACCTACCAACTACGCGGCTTCAATGGCACAAGAAAGCGTCTCATAAACGACTCGCACTAGAACACTGCAACGAACACCATTGACATTCGGATTCATTTCAGTTTTAATCTGTTAATGTCAAAAGGCATCGTTCCATTTCAAAATGAGTATGTCTGACCAAAAATATACGCTTTCTATTATTAGAATCTCTTGATTGGCTAACAATATGAGCCCCCGGGTACGAAGTCATTCTGTGAAAACCGCACATCAATAACACTTTTCATTTCCGTAATACCTCTGGTGAAAATTTTAGGTGATTCGCCTTGTGTAACACTAAAACGGGAATGGTCATCCACTGTTGAGCGGTATCGTAAGAAGTATGCAGCTTGTGGCTGCAAACTATACTTTGATGGGACCGAGGTACCGTATTGTAATATGTACGGAAGTCTGTTAATTAAAATGCATCCACGCGAAGTGCGTAACTGAAGGTTGAGGTATTACTGTTCCGTATTGTATTATGGTGAATAACATGTCATTTATGGACGTTGTTGCGATCGGTCGAGCACATTACTTTTTTGATACGGTATTTAAGTACGTATGGACGGCGGAAAAATAGGCGGATATCAAAATCTGCAGTCACATACAACTTAAGCCTACGGTTTCTTGAAATTACAACAACCAGTCGCATTTCAAGGCGGCTGGTTGCAGTAATTTCAGGAAACCTCTATTCACCTCAGTCGCAGTGTTCCTCATCCATAATGGATAAAAGTTGTCCTTACGCTTAAGGTTTTGCACGTTCGGCTATTGATGTCGACTGACTGACACAGTACGTGTGGCATGTAGAAAATAAAATTGGGGAATGCCAGTAATGAAGAAACAGGTACTTAGACAAAATCTCCACCGTAGCTGGTTGGCTACTCTTATTAAGCATAACAACAACTCATTTCTTCAACAAAACAGTTATTGCACACGTTCACAAGCTTTTGAAATGAGAGAACGCAAGTTGTAAGACTATTACTGAAAGCAGTAGCTACAATTGCACGGGAAGAAATTCTTCTGGCAATGTAAAGCAACCAGAAACTACTACATACTATAAGCTATCAACCGCTGCAGCGATACTCCAAAAATAGTTTTCTAGGGAGCATTCCCTTGTTTATTTTTTTTCCTAATCAAATGACATGGTTGTTACGCCGTCATTAGGTTTTTTTCCTAATTAAATGACATAGTTGTTAAGCCCTCATTAAGTTTATGTTTTAGGTTTAAAAAACAAAATTTCATCAATAAATGTAGGTGCTATATTATCCAGCAAAAATTTAAATGCGTGCTGTTCTGTAAGTACTACTCAATCCATAATAAAAAATTCGCGTCGTGTCTCTTTAGCTTCTTTCAACACAAATCCTTAGCACGCGTTCTAACAAACAGAAGGCTAGTTATCAACAGATGCATATGTGGTAGCTGTATTATTCCATCAAAAGTGTTTACTCTGCTTTGTGAAGTTACTCCACCAAAATGTTATATCTTTAAATGTGGATATCTACTGTACGTTCCTACGTCGGCACTCAATACTCAAAAGGTTGGCTTAATATATACTAATGCTAAAAACTGTAGTTTGCAATTTTAGTACAGTAATTCCGTATCGCATAATATTTTTAGGTGTGTGTCAATGTGGGAAACGAGTCGTTAATAAGATAACTTACTTAATCTGTGTAACGCTCAATTCACGACCAGGCGTAATGATAGCGTCAAAACTTGCTGCCAGTTGTCGATTAACGCCACAGCAAAAAATTTTGTTTTTTCGATGTGGAACCTTTCAGCGCAGTAGCGGTATTTTCCTTGGCTTCTACGTGTGTGACTCACTTAAGCTGCGAGACCGAACGAGACTCGACGCCGGCTCGAAGCCGTATATTTGCCTTTAGCCTGTAGTGCCCTCCACGTTTAGTTATCCGATTACTGCTATCGACTAACTCACAGCTGAAGTTAGACGAGGAGGGCAGACTTAAGGCGCAGATTGACACAGTTCTTGCCTCAAATGTACCTGATGTCTCAGTTGGAACACATACCTAAGGCAGGAAAGCAAAGCGTTGTTCCCTATCTACACACAGATTTACACTAACCACGTGCTAGGTGACATAAGACCACTGCATAAAATATTAGTCAACTACTTGAGAAACACGGCTGTCATTTTGGAACGCTGTAGGTGGAGTAAAATAGGCACAGGGTTGGGTTGTTTGGGGAAGGAGACCAGACAGCGAGGCCATCGGTCTCATTGGATTAGCCAAGGAAGGGGAAGGAAGTCGGCCGTGCCCTTCCAAAGGAACCATCCTGGCATTTGCCTGGAGTGATGTAGGGATATCACGGGAAACCTAAATCAGGATGGCCGGACGCGGGATTGAACCGTCGTCCTCCCGAAATAGGCACAGGCTGTCGTTTGACAATGAAGTCATGTGTACGAGCCAGTCGATTGTACAGAATCAGCGAAGAAATATGAGCCGACGTCGAGATGTGACAGAATGGTAGTAAGAAGCATTCAAATTCGGAATTACCGACGACCACCCTACGAAACAAGTTGGCCGATTTGTTGGTATATCCACGCAGATTGTTCAACCTGTCTAAAAGTAACAGAGTTCCACTCGCAGGCGCACAATCTGGGGAAAGAACGGTGATCGCAAAAAGATCCTGAGAAGGAATGGAGACGATTGCCAAACCTTACCAATGACAATCGGTTTAGAATGCGACGCCTGTTGCTGGTGTCAGTGACTGCTGCTCCACTTCAACCAGTAATCGAGCACGTATTGCGAGGATGCTACATGAAGTGGACGTATGGATTCGGCTACCTGGCGAAAGGTTCAAATGGCTCTGAGCACCATGGGACTTAACTTCTGAGGTCATCAGTCCCCTAGAACTTAGAACTACTTACACCTAACTAAGGACATCACACACATCCATGCCCGAGGCAGGATTCGAACCTGCGACAGTAGCGGTCGCGCAGTTCCTGACTGTAGCGCCTAGAACCACTCGGCGACTCTGGCCGGCTGGCGAAAGGCCATTTCTCATAGCGGGACATATAGTTGTGCGCCTTTACTAGCAGAAACGGGATGGTATCTAATTAGACACATGCAGTCTTGTCCCACGAGATGCACCTTTGACTATTTGCAGACGACTCAGGGCATCCAGTGAAATGCGAGGAGGGTTCGTCTCAGACCTGAAGCGGTTATGTGTTGTAACGGTGAAGGGGGGGGGGGGGGGGAGATGGGTTCGTACCTAGCCATGAGCCCATTCTTTCTAACTAACATGAACTACAAAGCTTATTACAGCGTTCTCCGTGACCCTTTCTTCTGCACCTTGAAGCTGTGTATGTTGTGGACACGCCCATCTTCTTAGACGACAACAACCGTGTTCACCAGGCAGAACGCAGGCCAGCAGATAACCTTGGTTTGTTTAACTATCAGGTACTGTTTCCTACTTCGACTGACAGCCAAATCAATCGTTTCTACTCCCCGCCCCCCCCCCCCCCCCCAAAAAAAGGAAAAAGTCTGAGACTATATGAAAAGTAATTGAGACGAAGCAGTCGACATCCCCGTATATTTTAACTCTACAGGGTCTGAGCATCCATGCGTAGGCCTGTAGGGCTCGTGGTCACCGAAACTGAGGATTCAGGCAGGAGACAGTGTGATATGGTATTATTGTTATGTCTTCTGGGTGTGCTTGCTTTGAAATGTAAGGACAGTGTTATCTGTGTAACAGAACTTCTTGGATGTAGTTTCTGGCATGTCACTAAAGTACAGGTTGGTCGACGGAGGGCCCAGGACAAAACGTTCTTACACAAGGAACGCCGTACAGTTGCGATCGCGAACTTTGCGGTAGAAATGTTTGCTGGACACTTGCAGTCACCCTTTCCGCCACGGAGCCTCCTTGTGCTACATCTTGGTTCCTTGAAGTGACGTTGCCAAATTAATATACTCATATGATTACCGATGGTGCCCCACAACATAGATGAATTTAGATATAGTAATTGCATCTAATACCAACATATTTCCAACAACTCTTCCACTGAACCAAAATATAGAGCTTACTTTCAATATCCGGAAATCGATACATTTAAAACTTTTGGGAAACGTAAGCTATACTATCGATAACGTCAATATGCAGTTAGCTCTTCCAGGCATAAACATAGCTCCGTTTTCCATCGGCCTCTAATGAAGCTTCTTGCCACACTTTTTTACTGTGACAGAAACGACCCATCACCATGGAAGGAACAGGAAAGGAACGATGTGAAAAGAATACGAATGTTCGCGCCGGCCGCTGTGGCGGATTTGTTCTAGGCGCTTCAGTCCACAACCGCGCTGCTGCTATGGTCGCAGGTTCAAGGCCTGCCTCGGGCATGGGCGTGTGTGTGATGTCCTTAGGATAGTTAGGTTTAAGTAGTTCTAAGTTATAGGAAACTGATGACCTCACATGTTAAGTCCCATAGAGCTCAGAGCCATTTGAACGAATGTTCGCTAATAATTTTGACCGCTGTGTCAGTGGCTATTTTAATTATTAAGATTGACAGTCGAAAAAACAATAAAGAAAGGAGCAATGGGTGTGAGATTAATTGAAAAAAAGAATGACATTTAAGTCACTAAAATCCGATATTCCTTGTGGCCAAAAAATAACGTGCCGCGGAACAAAAGTCAAAACGGAGAAAGAAAATATGGTCATTAAATACGAAATTTTTGCAAAATAATATTTAGATGCAACTCTGATATCTGGTGACAGAAGGGTCAGTTGAGTGGTGTTTAATGTTGTCTTTGTTAAACCAAATCCTACAGCTTATTGATTAAACTCTAGTCAACCGAGCTGTAACCACTTCGATTCCTCATTAAGCTATTTAGCGATACTGTCGTGAGGCCTTAAACAATCTTTAATTTTTACAACTAATAAGTACTGATTCCCATCACACTCTGCGCTGGCTTTAGACTGCCTAAATGATACAGACCACTTTTCAATCTAGAGTGTTTAAAATCTGCTGAAAAAGAGTTCATCATTTTTATAGAAGAACTGCAGTATACTTTACTTTTAGCTATAGCTTATATTAGCGCCGATAATGCAGCTTCAATATACTTCATAATCTTAGCCAAATAATCTGCAAGGATGTACATCAATACAAATTTTTAACATGTTCTAGTCTGATTTCTGAATATAGTGAATAGTTTTCAAGCAGTACCTGATGGTGCCAGTCTCTTCATAACTATTTATATTTCTTTCTATACTATCATCCAGATCCAAGTATTTCTTCTTCCTCTCCTTCCCTTCAAGATTCATCTCCCATTTCATAAAAACACAGTGCGTGAGCTTCGCTTCCTTCTTCAAGCACTCCACCAAATAGGTGATTCTACGGTGAGGGGTGCCAATAATAATAATATTTATTTTGTAAAGCCACCTTTCAACAGTGCTCGCCGTTCGGTGCCTTTTCCCGCAGCAGCTGTGCATTGCTATGTGTGTATTCTCATTCTGTAGCCAGTTGTCCACATGGTAGTACAAAAACTTTCGTTATCACCAGAAATGAATCGCTAACTATCCATACTTACGTCCTCAGGTTTTATAAATGCCAGCGCAGCACACATGCTGAAGTGAAATCTTTAATCTTTTTTCCGTCAGTAACTCTCAGTTCTACCGAACTGAAGTCTTCTCCGTATTCATATTGGAATAACATCCACTTATTTCACGTTACGATTCTCTCTTAAGCCGACGTCACAGCTGCCTCAAAATCGACGTTCACTTCTCTAGCACACGACTCAAGAACTGTTCCTTTGATCAGATGAAACAGGCCAACACACCTGTCTCTCTTCTTCTTCTTATTACTGAGTAGTGGAAATACAGCAGGACTAACGTTTGTTTCTTCACTTGGGCCTCTGAAGTCTGCATGTCCGGTATAGATTTTTGTGCAATCTGCTTGCTGTTAAGCGTTTCATCCATGAAAATGGGAAAGTTCTTGCGCTCTTTTTGGTTCGCCGGTGCTAGACTTCACTGACGACGTAAGGTTGTCTTCTTAGCTTCTGGGTTAGGTAAGACAGTACCAAAGTCATAAACTTCAATATGAAGAGATCCCATTTAATCCACGTATATGTCAGATAACTGCTTAGTTTGTTCTCAATCCCTTTTTTTCACTCTTCTTTGCTTCCAGAGCTGCATCGTCATGCGGTCCACAGGGATGTCCATGCTTCGAATGTATCCTTCCCTTACAGTCATCCGATTTTAGGGGTAAGCACACCCATGTAACAACAATGTCTTTAGATTCCTTCACTATATCTTACACTTATTCACCGAAAAGAACAGAAGGCCTGCCCTTGATCGTTGTATTAACTTCCATAATCGTAGTCTCACAAGGAACTTCTGAAGCAAAGTGAGTTTTGAATAAGTGTCGGGACAAGACTTGAGAGAACTTGGTGATTATTACAGAAATTGGAGACTGGGCCCTAGCACTACAAAAACTGAAGCGACAGCTCTACACCTCAACAAACGATTAACAAACCAGCTGCTAAAAGTTACCTTCTGTAACAAAACTAGCCAAACGATTAAAAACAACTCTCATGTCAGAATCATACTGGATCGTTCCCTATCATTAAGAATTCGCATCATGTCACCTGCAGATATGTTAAAGACCAAGATAAACGTTTTCTGGAAACTAGCTGGAACTTCTGGGAGGGCTCAAGCTGACAGTGTTTATACAGCCGTCTTGTCTCTGCTATATTCTTATGCTGATTACATCGCTTGGCATATAGGTGGATGTTCATTTGAACGAAAGCATGGGTCTCATAACGGGCACCTCGAGATAGAAGCCTACCTATCCAGAAAATTGTGCTCAGTTCACCCAGCATGCATCTCAATTCAAGGAAACCATTCTGGACAGATCATGAGGTCCATCCATAGAAAAGTGAAGATTCGTGGAAGGACACATGAGAAACAACACCAGTATACGTCGTCATGGCCTCGAGGACCTCAGATGTGTATCAGGCTTGCAATTGCTTAGAAGAACTTGGTATCACGGTTGTGCTTTACTGTGTAAATATTCGTATGAATATATGTATATTATTTACTTTATACTGGAATAAAATCATTGGAAGGAAGAAGCACTTTTATTATTATCTCTGTGAGCATCTTCTGACAAAGTATCCACATATTATTTGCACCAACCTGTTACACAAACTGATGGAGAAAGTTCAACCATATCGCTGTGTACAGTATGGTTCAAATGCTTAACATGACAAATGAGGAAATATTGCTTCTGTTACATGAAGAGAAAGAAGTTAATCACATTCGCGAAGAAAAGTGTGCGTTACAGGCAGTAAAAAACCTCAAAAACAATTGTACAATGCGAGTCGCTTCAAAGTAACTCTTTTGTTATCTTGTGAAGTGCTCAAGTTGCCAAAACGACTTTCCCCTCAACTGAAAATGTGCAAAAGGACTAGTTTGTTACATGCTTAGAAATCGTAACTCTGCTACTGATTGTGACATTGATCGAAGTCTCACTTTAAAGGAACAAAACTTTGATGTCGTTAGGATGCCACTGAAAAGCCGAGTAAAGTGATACAACTACCGTTAATGTTATCGTGGAAATATTTCGCAATATAATCTGAGAAGCGATCTGAAATTGAGAGGTAGGGCGGCCGGGATTAGATCAAACGACAGAAAAAAAGATAAATGTGAGACAGGTCTCTTGAGATCGTGTCGGTGATTATCGGTTTCCTCACGCATCCTAGGAATGTTCTATAGGGGTTGCCTTTCAGTAAGGATGAGCAGCACCACTAGTGAAGATCTGCGAGGCATGTCATCGACAGCTCCTCTCTCTCTGTATCTCCTCAATGTCCGAATAACGTCACTTTGGTTCAGTTCGAGACGCCTGGACACTTCCATTGTTGAGAGCCCTTCCTGGCACAAAGTAACAATACTGGCGTTACCGAACCGCGGTATTGACCGTCTAGGCATGGTTGAACTACGGACAACACGAGCCGTGCACCTTCTTCTTGGTGGGACGTCTAGAACTGATCGGCTGTCGGACCACCTCCGTCTAATAATCGCTTCTCATGCATGGTTGTTTACATCTTTAGGATACGTGTAGTGACATCTCTGAACAGTCAAAGGGATTGTCTCTGTGATACAATATCTACGGTCAACACCTTCAGGAGTTCTGTGAACACGGCTGATACTAAACTTTTTTTGATATGTGTATATAGGCGTGGACTACCGCAACGTCGTATTCTGCCTGTTTACGTATGTCTGAATACGAATGCCTATTCCAGTTTCATTGGCACTTCGGTGTATAAGACTAACAGTGTTCTCGAAACCTTTATAAAACTATCCTTTTATTTCGTACAAGACCACAATGCATTCTTCAAACCTCCTGTTTCTTTTACACAAGTGAGCCTAAGGAACTGGACTGTCTTCGTCAGACGGGTCCTTGCCACAACGCGATTTTGTTTTACATTTCAACCCCATGAAATCAGAAAGAAATTAGCTTGCAGTGCTTTACTGTGGGCAGGATGTAGTCAAGTCAACTTTAATCTATTCCGGATGTTCTAATTTTTCTTCCAGAACTCCTTTTTCCTTCATAAACTCAAAAATAGCGAGTCTTACAACTAAAAATCGTTTCCAGGCATATTGCTTCACTTAACAAACATACTCTTTGCAGTAATAAATGAAGTCTCTATACCCTTCTGTCATTTCCATCGAAAACTGTTGTATCTGACAATGAGTTAATGAGTGCAGCTTTAGGAATTTTACTGTTCGTACCGTCAATTTCTAAAGTGCTCCATGCCTGCAACTTTAGGACAAAGTGCTTCTCGATGTACAGGATAATGAATCCCGTATGAGGATCGTTGTAATTTTTTGTTCTTTCTTTGTCATTAAATGTTTAAATTCGTTTTGACTGGTAGTGTGACCTCGTTTCATAGCAAATATGCAGCACCTGTTGCTTATACGAATTGAGGTTTCCCATCCATATCTTCTGTCATTCCCACTGATTTTATAGGATGGGGATTATAGATCGCTAGACTGCCTCTTTTTGTGCAAACAGCGACTGGACCTTTGTGAACACCCTTCTTTTAACGAACAAATGTCGCAGGTTAAACTGCGCTGGCAGCGCGATTGTACTCAACACAGAAAGTGCCGCCGACCGAAAACTACCATAGCAATGCTGAACGAAATGTCGCGCTGTTCAGGTACTCCTGGGAAGGACTTGAAACTTCTTAATGAAATTCTGAAACTTAAACTGCTGAGTGAAACTGACTATACTCTCTCTTTGCTATTTTATCATTTCAACATTGACCCACAATATTCTAGCGCCACGCAGTTTGACTGCTCGAAAAATGATAACCTGACTTCAAATAATTGATACAAAAGAATGGCCCTGAATTAGAAGAAATTCTAACAATGACCCATACATAAGTCACTTACCTCACAGAAATCTTCATTACACGAGCTACAGCGGTACAAGCGACAATATTGCCAGCTAAATTAGAGGTAGTCACTACTGAAGGCTCTAACTACTGTGGGCATGTGGACAGCAAAGGAAAGATTTTATTGCAGAGCAAACAACGTACATAGCAGATTTTACCGTAATCAAGTGACAACCAGTTCAAAAAATTGAAATAACCATCAGTAATAAATCTCCATGACGGATACACATTCAGATCGCCCACTCGCGCTATTACTGCAAATCTCAAACACTGCTAATTATTAACCTCTAACTTCCATCACTGCCGACTACTCACTCCCAACTTCCATCACTGTTGGCTGTTCACCTCCAACTGCTAGAGCGACCAGCGACGGAGTCCCTTACAGAGTGCGCACAGTGCTGTCAGAGTTATTAATCCAGAGCGCTACAAAGCGCTGCCAAAATACAAACTCATAAACAGCCTACTTAGAGACTGAGTAAACCCGCTGTTCCGGATACTACCGAGAAAGACCGAGAAAACCCGAGTGAAAAGCCGGGTCGTGGCACGCCCGCGGCCCCCACACGCTGCGCACGTGAAATTTGGCACGCCGTGGAAGGTCCTCCTCTAGATAGGAAGATTCTGTAAATAAATACATTGAACATGGATTTCATGAGTAGACCCACTTCTTTCTTCTATGAATTGTTTTATTCTAAAAATTACAGGCCAATTTGGATGTCGTTTTATACGCCCACATAGATCTCTTAAAAGAAGTGCCTCAGCTGCAGCGGTTACTGTAGATATCTGTGTCGATCATGTGCTCAGCATTCAGCAGCATTCTATAATTTCCACATTCGGTTCTACTACCATTTTAGGAGAGAAATTCCGCTGTCTTCCATGTGTCTGGAAGCAAATGTTGATGAAATGTAGGAAGCTGAGAAAAAAGAAACCTCGGGGTTACCTGATTATTTCTCCCGTTTTTCTATTCCTTTTGTTTCATTATTTTGTGTTATAATTCACCTGTTGCTATATTTTCAACAATTAAAAGTGGTTTTTTAACTTTTCTCGGCGGTTCACATCTTTCAGTGCTCCTGAGGGAAAGCGCTACACGGATAACATCAGCTGTGTGATGCCACGGTACTTGGGGGTCGGAAGAATACCATACTGATGTGAGATCCTCGTCAAGATGTGCTACTTTCCGAAGCTGCAGTGGATGACCACTATCTACGGACTATGGCTTGGAGGTACCTTGACACCCATGGCACCGTGTTGAATAATGCTTTCGTGCAGCCGCAGAACGTCGTGTTACAACTCAAACTGTGCGCAATAGGCTGCATGATGAACTGTGCGCAATAGGCTGCACGATGCGCTACTTCACTCCCGACGTCAATGGCGAGGTCCATCTTTGCAACCACAACACCATGCAGCGCGGTACAGCTGGGCCCAACATGCCGAATGGACCGCTGAGGATTGGCATCACGTTCTCTTCATCGAAGAGTGTCGCATATGCCTTCAATCAGACAATCGTCGGAGACGTGTTTGGAGCCAACCTCGTCAGGCTGAACGTCTTCGACACATAGTCCAGCGAGATCAGCAAGGTGGAGGTTCCCTGCTGTTTTGGGTTGGCATTATATGGGGCCGACGTATGCCGCTGGAGGTAACGAAAGGCGCCGTAATGGCTGTACGATACGTGAATGCCATCCTCCGGTTGATAGTGCAACCATATCGGCAGAATACTGGCTAGGCATTCGCCTTCATGGACGACAATTCCGCCGCCATCTTGAGTGACTTCCTTCTGGATAACGACAATGTTCAACTAGAGTGGCCATCATGAACCCTATCGAACTTGCCCGGGATAGATTGAAAAGTGCTGACAACGAGACCCACCAACCACTCTGAGGTATCTACGCCGAATCGCCGTTGAGGAGTGGGACAATCTGGAACAACAATGCCCTGTTGAACTTGTGGATGGTATGCCACAACGAATACAGGCATGCACCAATGCAAGAGGACGTATCAAAAGTACCGGTGTAATTAGCAGTCTGTACCACCACCTCTGAATGTATCAAGGTAATGCAAAACTTTTTTTGATTTGTGCAAAACAAGTGTCTGGCGCAGTTGTTACATCGGTTACTGCTGCTACAATGGCAGGTTATCACGATTTAAATGAGTTTCAACGTAGTGTTGTAGTCGGTACACGAGCGATGGGGCACTGCATTTGTGGCCGCTTGCCGTTTCAGTTAAGCGATGAAGTGGCGATTTTCCAGTGCGACCATTTCAGGAATGTGCCTAGAATATCAGGAATCTGATCAAACATCAAATCGCCGACATTTCTGCAGCCAGAAAACGATCCTGCAAAACGGGACCAACGACGGCTGAAGAGAATCGTTCAACGTGACAGACGTGCAACCCTTATGCAAATTGCTGCCGATTTCAGTGCAGGGCCATCAACAAGTGTCAGCGTCCGAACCATTCAACGAAACATCAATACGGGCTTTCGGAGCCAAAGGCCCATTCGTGTAACCTTGATGACTGCACACCACAAAGCCTGAGCCTGTCAACAACGACATTCGACTTTTCATAGCTATTAACATGCTGCCTGTTCGGACGACTCTCGTTTCAAATTATATCGAGCCAATGGACATGTACGGATATAGAGACAACCTCATGGACAGGTTAAGGAGGGAGAAGGGCAAAGAGAGGTGGAAAGTGGCAACAGGTAACAGAAGGAACAGGCCTAGAACTAAGTCTGACAGTTTTGTGGTGAATGTCAAAAATAAGTTTGACCTGTCGCTTCAGTTAGAAACTGATGAGCCTCAAGCAGAGGTAGGTGTAGACAGGACACAACAAACTTTCAGTAGGAAATTGAAAAAGAATGTAGGAAAGTCATCGAAAAGGAACAAAGTTTTGTTGTTAGGCAGTTCTCATGCCAGAGGTGTAGGCCAACTTCTGCAGGAGGAATTAGGACCAGAATACCAGGTCACAAATTTTTTCAAACCAAGTGCTAGTCTGGATCAGGTGACAGAGGATTTAGGTTCACTCTGTAAAGAGAACAGCATCGACAGAGATCCTGGGTACAGCATAGAGTGTGACCTGGTAAAGATTGCGTCGGCATCGAGACACAGCAATGTTGAATTTGTATCTGTCCTGAGACGCCATGACCGGCCTCATTTGAACTCTTCTGTTGGGAGAGTTAATTTGGATTCGGAACGGCTGCTTGGGTCGGGTGCGGGGGCTCATGTTGGTGTGGTTCCTGTTGATTCTCTCAGTAGGTGGGACTATACCAGGCACGGCCTACATCTCAACAGGAAAGGGAAGGGGAAACTGGCTGGGGTAATAGCAGGAAATTTAAAGGGGGGAGGCACTGCCATGAATGGTAAAATACCAGTGGTTACAGGTGTTGGAGCAGCACCTCTTTTAGGATAGGTAAGACAGAAAGATGTCAAGTTCTACGAGAGGTCAGGATTGAGACAAATCTTCAGTTTAGGAAAGAAATTAAACAGTACAATTGTATCACATTGGATCACCAATCACAGCTATCAATTATAAATTTTCACCCATCACCAGAAATTTTATCTCCACCAAGTTGTATCTCAGTCCTAGGAAATTGCATTGGTGAATTAAAGTCACCCAACCCAGTTGACATAATCTGCCTCTCTGAACACCATGTGAACACTGGTATAGGAACTAGGCCTAAGCGTAGTGAGAAACTCAGACAGAAGAGTACTGCAAATGTTAGAAGAAGGAAAGGTTCTCATAAAAGTATAGTAAAAAATAATGTAAGTATATTTCATCAAAATATTGGGAGTTTAAAGAATAAAATAAATGAGCTACTCGGGTGGTAAAGGATAGCAGCTCGCTGATAGACAACTTCTTTATAGACCAAGATAAGTTTAACCAGATAAATGCTCAGCCTGTTGAGAATGGTCTTTCTGATCATGGTGCACAGCTAGTTACAATATATGACATAGCTCCATTCAGCAATACTAAACAGTCCTCCAATGTAGTACGTTCAGTCAACGATTTAACAATTGCATATTTCAGGGAAAGCCTACAGCAGTTAGACTGGGATGAGATGTACCGTGAACCTGATGCCAATTTAAAATATAATTTATTTCATGACATTTTTGTAAATGCATTTGAAAAATGCTTTCCCAAGAAAATAGTTAAATATACTCATAAGAAACCTTGTAACAAACCATATCTTACTAAGGGTATAAAAATATCTTGTAACCGGAAAAGGGGAATGTATCTGACAGCAAGAAAGAGTAGTGACGCAGAAACTATCAAACATTATAAAAACTACTGTCTTATATTAAGAAAAGTTATTAAAAAATCCAGAAGTATGTGTATCATGTCTGAAATCAGCAACTCTGATAATAAAATTAAAACAATTTGGAATATTATTAAAACAGAAACAGGTCAACCAAGAGCACAGGAAGACAGTATTACCATCAAATTGAATGAAAACTTTATGAACAAAAAGTCAGAAGTTGACAATATTTTTAATAATCATTTTCTAAATGTTATGGATATAGTAGGATCCAAGTATTCATTAGAAGATGCTAAGCTGTTAATGGAAGAGGCCATACCTATGCAATTTGATACAATTGAAATCTCACCCACTTCTCCCTCTGAAATTAGGAAAATAATAAACTTGCTTAAAAGCAAAAACTCACAGGGAATTGATGGCATTTCCAGCAAAATACTAAAAGCTTGTTCTCAACAGATAAGTAAGATTCTCAGCCACCTGTGTAATAGCTCTCTGGAACAGGGCATTTTCCCTGATAGACTGAAATATGCTATTGTTATACCTTTGCATAAAAAGGGGAATAGATCTGATTTCAACAATTACCGTCCAATCTCCCTTCTAACAGCTTTATCCAAAATTTTTGAGAAAGTAATGTATTCAAGAGTAGCTTCACATATCTGTAAAAATGAAGTACTAACAAAGTGTCAGTTTGGTTTCCAGAAAGGTTTTTCAACAGAAAATGCCATATATGCTTTCACCAATCAAATATTGAATGATCTGAATAACCGAACACCACCATTTGGGATTTTTTGTGATCTCTCAAAGGCTTTTGATTGTGTAAATCATGAAATTCTGCTAGACAAGCTCAAGTATTGTGGCATGAGTGGGACAGTGCACAAATGGTTTACTTCGTACCTAACTGGAAGAGTGCAGAAAGTTGAAATAAGCAGTTCTCTTAATATGCAAAGATCAGCACATTCCTCAGACTGGGGAACTATCAAGAATTGGGTTCCAGAAGGGTCAGTCTTGGGTCCTTTGTTGTTCTTAATATATATTAATGACTTGCCATTCTCTATTCATGAAGAGGCAAAGTTAGTTCTCTTTGCTGATGATACAAGTATAGTAATCACACCTGAGAAACAAGAATTAACTGATGAAATTGTCGATACTGTATTTCAGAAAATTACTAACTGGTTCCTTGTAAACAGACTCTCACTCAATTTTGATAAGACACAGTACATACAGTTCCGTACAGTGAATGGTATGACACCATTAATAAATATAGACCTTAATCAGAAGCATATAGCTAAGGTAGAATATTCCAAATTTTTAGGTGTGTCCATTGATGAGAGATTAAATTGGAAGAAACACATTGATGATCTGCTGAAACGTTTGAGTTCAGCTACTTATGCAATAACGGTCATTGCAAATTTTGGTGATAAACATCTTAGTAAATTAGCTTACTACGCCTATTTTCACTCATTGCTTTCATATGGCATCATATTTTGGGGTAATTCATCACGAATGAAGTATATGTTGCACAAAAGCGTGTAATCAGAATAATAGCTGGAGTCCGCCCAAGATCATCCCGCAGACATTTATTTAAGGATCTAGGGATATTCACAGTAGCTTCTCAGTATATATACTCTCTTATGAAATTTGTTATTAACAACCAAACACAATTCAAAAGTAATTGCAGTGTGCATAACTACAATACTAGGAGAAGGGATGATCTTCACTATTCAAGATTAAATCTAACTTTGGCACAGAGAGGGGTGAATTATACTGCCACTAAAGTCTTTGGTCACTTACCAAATAGTATCAAAAGTCTGACAGATAACCAACAAGTATTTAAGAAGATATTAAAAGAATTTCTGAATGACAACTCCTTCTACTCCACAGAGGAATTTTTAGATATAAATTAAGAAAAAAAATTATAAAAAAATTAAAAAATAAAATAAAAAGAAAGACAAAAAAAATAAAAAAAGTTGTTATATTAACTTAAGTATGTTGTTAAATTAACTTAATTATGTCATGTATTGGAAAATTTGACTCATTCCACATCATTACGAAATATCGTATTCATGATCCATGGGACTAGTATTAATCTAATCTAATCTAATCATGGACCCAGCATGTCAGCAGGGAGCTGTTGAAGCTGGTGGAGGTACATAAGCATCCTGTCTGACCACCTGCATCCATTCATGTCCATTGTGCATTCCGACGGACTTGGGCAATTCCAGCAGGACAATGCGAGACCCCAAATGTCCTGAATTGCTACAATGTGGCTTCCGCTTGACACCAAACTCGCCAGACATGAACAGTATAGAGCATATCTGGGATGCCTTACAACATGCTGTTCAGAAACTAAATGCTGCTTTATTTACCATTAGAACAGTATCTGATATAAGTGACACTTCAACACGAAAAGTAGTCTACTTCGCATATTTTCATAAGCTTATGTAGTATGGTATTATTTTTTGGGGTAATTCTTCTGATTCAAAAAGGGTATTTTTGGCTCAAAAACGGGCTGTTCGAGCTATATGTGGTGTAAGTTCGAGATCCTCTTGTCGACCCCTATTCAATAGTCTGGGAATTCTGACATTGCCCTCAAAGTATATATTTTCTTTAATGTCGTTTGTTGTTAGCAATATTAGCCTATTCCCAAGAGTTAGCAGCTTTCACTCAGTTAATACTAGGCAGAAATCCAATCTGCATGTGGAATGCACTTCCTTGACTCTTGTGCAGAAAGGAGTGCAGTATTCTGCTGCATCCATTTTCAATAAGCTACCACAGGAACTCAAAAATCTTAGCAGTAGCCCAGACGCTTTTAAGTCTAAACTGAAGAGTTTCCTCATGGCTCACTCCTTCTATTCTGTCGAGCAGCTCCTGGAAGAGCTAGAAAATTAAGCAAATTCCAGTATTACATTGTTGATTTTCTTTATTTAAACTTACGACTTGTCACCTGAATATGTTTTTTTTATATTTCATTTTATCTGTTTCTAATATCGTGTTATAATTTCATGTATTGACTCGTTCCATGACCATGGAGACTTCTCATTAATTTGGTCCCACGGAACAATAAATAAATAAATAAAAGAAGAGGTCTCCACCCCCTCGTAGTCTTACGGATTTATGGACAGCCCTGCAGGAATCACGGTGTGAGTTCCCTCCAGCACCACTTCAGGCATTAGTCGAGTGCATACAACGTCGTGTTGTGGCATGTCTGCATTCTCGCGAGGTCCTACACGGTATGAAGCAAGTGTACCAGTTCGTTTGCTTCTTCAATATATCTCTTTGCTAGCCGTTTTTGAGGCCGTTTTACATTTAAATTAATAGCGCACTGTGCATGTGCGGACGTAACTGACTGAACTACAAGGTAACTCCAAAAAAATGGCTCTGAGAACTATGGGACTTAACTTCTGAGGTCATCAGTCCCCTAGAACTTAGAACTACTTAAACCTAACTAACCTAAGGACATCACACACATCCATGCCCGAGGCAGGATTCGAACCTGCGACTGTAGCGGTCGCGCGTTTCCGGACTGTAGCGCCCAAGGTAACTTCAGTTTGAATGACAAATCTTTTCGGGCAAAAACTGTCGAGGACTTCTACATAGCTTTACTCTGGAAGATTTTACAAGGCTCCATAATGAGGTTGCCAAAGTGTTACAATATTTCAATCAACCTATTTTCGTGAAAGGCCTTTTTTATGTAACCTAATAAGTCACAATTACATCGGAATTGAGTGCAAAAGTCTGCAAAACTGTGTGGAACTGTCCGTACGCCAACAGTTTGTATCAGACAAAATTAATATTATATCTTCAGCATTAGCACTCCGTCTTCAGGCCACGAGTGGCCTACCGGGACCATTCGACCGCCTTGTCACCCTCAGAGGAGGATGCGGAGAGGAGGGTGTGGGGTCAGCACACCACTCTCCCGGTCGTTATGATGGTATTCTTGACCGAAGCCGCTACTATACGGTAGAGTGGCTCCTCAATTGGCATCACAAGGCTGAGTGCACCCCGAAATATGGCAACAGCGCATGGCCACCCGGTTGGTCACCCATCCAAGTTCCGACCACCTCCGTCAGCGCTGAACTTCGGTGATCTCACGGGAACCGTTGTATCCACTGCGGCAAGACCGTTGTCCTATATCTTCAGCATGCCAAAAAGAATTAATTAATGCCCAAAACTTGTTTTGTTTGTCACCTATGTTGTAAAGAAATGTGAAACATAAAACCAAGTCACACGAAGTGTAATGACATGCCATTTAAATGCAGAACATTTTAAGGTCACAGGCCTTTTAAGGCAACAACAACTTCTAAATTATACTGTATATAAATAAAGATAAAGATGGAAATTGTAGCCTGATAAATATATTATTGTTATTTGGAGACTGTAGCCTGATAAATGTGTTACATTATTCTCACATGTTGTTTAAGGTTTCTTTTCTATAATAAGGAAGAAAGGTTAAATGATATAATATAATTAATACTAAAGTAGGTTACAGTACACTTGTTCGCCCACTGCTTTTAATACTGCTCACCTGTGTGGGATCCGTACCAGATAGGGTGGATAGAAGAGCAGCGCTCTTCGTTACAGGATCATTTAGTAATCGCGAAAGCGTTACGGAGATGATAGATAAACTCCAGTGGAAGACTCTGCAAGAGAGACGCTCAGAAGCTCGGTACGGGCTTGTGTTGAAGTTTCGAGAACATACCTTCACCGGGGAGTCAAGCAGTATGTTGCTCCCTCCTACCTATATCTCGCGAAGATACCATGAGGATAAAATCAGAGAGATTAGAGCCCACACAGAGGCATACCGACAATCTTTCCATCCACAAACAATACGAGACTGGAATAGAAGGGAGAACCGATCGAGGTACCTAAAGTGCCCTGAACCACACACCGTCAGTTGGCTTGCCGAGTATTGGTGTGGATGTAGATGTGGGAACAATAAATGCCTTTATATATTACTCTATTAATATAAAATTAATTATATAGTAAGTTAATTTAAATATTCTAATATTATCTAACATAAATGATGTAATTGTAAATTATGTTATTAGAATTACAGTTACTAGTGGCATTAAGATAATATTGTTATCTGCAATTAAAAAATTATATATATTATATCCTTTTATTATAACATAAAATATTTAAGAACACATAACTAGATACTTTATTATATATCAATTTCTTTCTCTCTAAAACCATAAGTAGCTGTTATCCATGTTAAATATAAAACTTATAATAGTAAATTAATAATAATAAAATAAAACTTATAGGCATTTACATTCAGTTACGTATAATACATTAAAGTAAATTATTTATGCCAAATAACCCTTTATAACAAAATATTCCTTAAGAATAAATATTATCAATCAAAATGAAAGAAAACAGGAGGTAAATAAGTTTAAAAGACTTTTAATTTACATATTAAATAAATGAAGTTTCTGATTAAAGGTTTACCTTGACAGGGTAAATTAAATAAGAATTGCCTTTATTAACACATTACACAACATAGAATTAAACCACCCACCCTAGTATCAAAAACTGATGTGCATCATACACCTAAGTAAAGCTACTTAACCTAATGGGTTTATACCCCATTTACACGGTATCACTTCTCTTCGTTTTAATGACCAACAACTCTACAAAACTTCTTTTCTTATCAACAATACTGATAGAAAGGACCATATCATTGATTTTTGCCTCATGTGTTCTTCATTTCACAATACAAGATTGTATCATGAAACAAAAGTATTAATAAATGTAGGTTAGGAAAGAACACAGGAGACAAAACTCTGAGACGAGGGCGTTTTCTTTCCCCCTCTCTTTTCAGCGTTTAGGTTAAAGGGGCCAACAGAAACTCAGTATTTATTGTGTGATGATTTTTCATTGATATACTGTGCTAATGTACGAGCCCCAAAACGGCACAAATATTAGTGCGAAATATTTACGTCCAGAAAGCGTCAGTTAGATCTCTGTCTTCGTTGTGACCATGTCAGCGCTCAATGACATGAAACTTGAGAGTATTGCGACCGAGTAGTGTACCTTGCAAAAAGCAAGCAGAAATTATGCAGCACGGACGAAAAAAGTCTGAACAGCCTCTATTCAGCATTTCAAAGGCCCAGAGCCACATTCATTGTAGCACAGATTCGTAGCTCACGACAAAAACTAATTATAAATTAAACAGGGGAACTGCGTAATTTATCGTGTGGGTGTGCGCTTTTCTAGGTCTTTTTCTTCTGTAACAACTGTTGCAAAAGAAATAAAACAGTTAGTTGCTGATTACTTATTGAAAGCGTACATTGTGTTATGTCCTGCGTGCGACAGTTGTATCAAGAAAGGAAAAAATGCCATGCATGCTCACTGGAAAACTGACCTGATCTTATTTGCCAGTTCTATAAACTACTACTTTAAAAACTAAATATTTCTGCTTACTACCATCACAGTACGATTTTCCATGTCGCCTAATATTGTGGACAACGAGGTGGTATTTGACCTTTCCTAGACAGGAATTTTATTTCTCAAAGTATCACATGACGCATTACTGCGTAGCGTCCAGCAAACTCTATGAGCTTTTGCCATTTACTTATTTCAGTTCTTTGCGGAAATTCTTTCAGAGCGAACTGAATTTCTCCCGGTCTCGGCAGCTACTGCCGTTTACTTCACAATTCTACTCGTGCACACTACATTATGTTGCGCAGTACAGTCTTCTTCAGTGCATCGCGCAAACCGTCAATACCGCATTTAGACAGTCAATATTATTGCGCAATAAGTATTGAAAACGAGGAGAGGGAGACTATAGGGACTGAGTCATATGTTGACGGTATAGTCGAAGCACGTTTTTAGCCCTTGGTCGACGGAACTGTATTAGTTTACACCGCAGGATACCAGTAAGCATAGATTCAATACTAATGGGTTTGCACTGTTTGCGCTGTTCGCCCTACGTCGTGATTTTAACGGCATTACGTGTGTGGACGTAGATATTTTTATCAAGTTTTCGCCTCTGACAAAAGTAACGGTGACACTTGCTAGGCAGTATACACCAACTTGGATGCAATTAGTGCCAGTGCATAGTTTCTGATGCTGGACAGGTTCTGCATAATTATTTGTGCGCAGGTTAAAAGTTTTACTTAATGAAATATTTATAAAAGTCACAGCCATGTGCCACACGACACTCCTAAACGCCATAACTGCTAGAATATAGGAAATGCCAACTGCTTAGAACGTTAAAATGTACCAAACAGGGAGATATTCTCTCAGGAGATATTAGGACTACACTCTTGATTTTTACAAAGAACATCGAAACGCAGTCTGCTTTCGTTCTAAAATAATGATTTTGGAATAGAAATTTAAATTTTTTAGATATTATATTTTTGCGAAATCTTAAAAACGTGATACATTCTAACAATCATTTTTAAACACAAACCTTTCTATTTCATAATACTTAAAGAATCAATTTAAATCAATTGGATTTAAAGGTCATCAGTAACAATTCTTAAAAATTAAAACTTTTTTCTGGAAAAAATACCCAGAAAATATACGTTAAATACAGACAAATTAACATCATATGGAAGAAAGTTCACCACTTGTGCTTCGATGCGTATTTTGTATATACAATCGTCAGAATTGTCGTAAAATTTGAAAGTTGCCTGATTTTCTTCAGCGTATTTTAAATCACAAACACTCTATAAAGATGATTTTGCACTCTGAAATCGATCACCGTAACTATGATGAACTCAAAATGGACATATCAAAAACTCATAAGGGACGTATCAGGCGAGACACACAGGCTAGCCCCGCGTATTCCGCTGGAAAATAGCCGTCTAAACAGGTCAGTGCGAGTGCAATCGGTCTGGGGATGCCTATCGGCGAGTTTCAAAGTGCATAGGCGGTGCTATGCTTGAACAATGTTTCACGTAAGGTAAAATGGAGACGCTTTGAGTTGATCGTTCTCAGATGTCGTGTTACAAATGTATGTCGAGTTTCTGGTTTGCATCGTTCACCTTGGTGTAATAGCATTTGCATCAGTTCCGGATTTTTAATAAACATATATCTATGGTCAATCTTAAAATTCATTTGTCGATGAGGCAATAAGTTTTAGAGGGAAGGTACAGTATCTGGTTTACACTACTCCAACCGAACACCACGGCCGCTGAATTCATCACACTCTCCCCTAGTAAATTTTCAGCACTTCCAGATTCGTATGGAATTCTAGTTGTTCAAATCTTTCGTTTATGCTGGTCTATTACTCGTATACACGTGTTTCAGGCACAGACGATTGTATGCTCTATTGTGAGCGTGATTATAATGTAAATGAAGCAATAACTACTTGAATCCAAGCCTATGAGGTTCATTCCTAACCCCTGTCACTGGTTAAAGAACCTAGCATCTTTACGGTAGTGTATGTAGTTCGCAACCTATGTCGAGCTACCGTATCTAACGTTATTGACATTCTGCCTTCAGGAGGGATGACAGTGTTAGTGAGCCACGACTGTAAAAATTACGTAAGTTTACCAAGACTGCGGTACCGGACGGTTCGTCTATTTCTTTGTGTTATTTTTCAGGCAAGAAGGTGAGTCATTAGCTGAAGATTCAGAGTGAGCGGTACAAAATCTTGTATATTACGTCTTTTCTGTAGACTTCTGGGCCATGCATGTTTATTGCACTTAAATTGCCCTCCAAATGAGTTACAAGTTCTTCAAACCAGTCCAGGAATATATCATGATCATATATTTCACAGAAATGTTCATTTGTGCCCGCATTTCCTTGAGCAAAGTAACCCACAACTCCCCTGCAACAGGTTCCATTCATTTAATAAATTGTTGTCAGATAGCATTATAATACCATTCCTTGAGTATAAACTTTATATGGCGGCATTCATGAGAACATATTTCACGTTTCATATCTGCATGTAATCCATAGATTTAACAAGAAAGAGGTAGCTTACAAGATTCTTCATGGTGTTTGGACAATGTTGTGTAGCCGTATCTAAGCACATTTTACTGCTGTGTCTAATTTTCACAGTGGTTCCTTGTCTGAACGAAGCCTAGGCTCTACTCTAAAGTGCGTAATGCTACACACAGCCTCATGTCGTACAAAGCTCTTTTACATTGTTCCAACTGATAAAAAGGACTGCATCACGAGCTCCATAGAGAAGAATGTTCATTCCCACAAACAACGTTTAGATAGTGGGTTCCATATCACATGGTTCATGAACTCATTCTTTTTTGAACCTTGTCGTGAAGACTTAAGTAGATTTATATCTGAAAAGTCGTGGACTGTTTGATTAATTTCGTGTATTAATGCCGGTGGAAAACTATGAGTGTGACTATTCTGTTACTTGGTTACTTTTGTTGTACTGGTATCAACGGTGCTATAATTTTGGACATAGTGTTAGCGAGTTTAATTGCTTGAAGCTGTCTGAAAAAAATTGAGTAAAAACTTGTTTCATTAATTCTGGGTTTTTGAACGGTACCACTTGTGAATATGGTCTGTGGCATCATTCCTTAGTGATAGCAGAATCACCCTGAAGAGGTCATTTGCAACTGTGGACGAGAGATTTGAGATTTTTACTCAATGACGATGCAGTTCCATACCCAGAAGAATTTTATTGGCTGTGACAACGGACGCGGAAGCCTACGCTTACATCTGCTAGTCCACTTCTACCATCTAAAGTTTCTATCCTGTTTCTCATCTATCACCATAATCTTGAGTCGTTCAACTTTTGACCCCCATCCGATTCTGAACGTCGTCACTGCTCCCTAGTCCCCAAATACTGGCTTTGCTTCCGTCGGACCTATACCGAATGCGAAGGAAAAGTACTCTTTCCAATTAGGAAACTAAATCTATTCTTTGGAGTCGCCATACCACTTGTCCTTTCAATGGGATGAAGTACCTGAATTTATTCGAATGCCTTTGAGCAATCGTCTCCTAGGTAAGCTATGTATAAAACGTTGTATCAGTTTACTGAGTGCTAGTTAACACTTTTTATTCAAGCAACGTCCAGGCCAAAACTTGAAACACGAAGTCTTCCTCATGGTGTGTTGTTTTATTTTTTATATTTTGACATCTGAAATGGTTGCAATGGATTCCCACATCACGTGCCTTGTCAGTGCCCACCATTTAAGATGTTACGTCATCTTTTAGGGACATATGACCTCTCTCTTCTGCCAGCTTTCATCAAAAGCTTACGTTAGGTATTCAACAGTATATTTAATTACTGGCCGGCCGGTGTGGCCGTGCGGTTCTAGGCGCTACAGTCTGGAACCGAGCGACCGCTACGTTCGCAGGTTCGAATCTTGCCTCGGGCATGGATGTGGGTGTTGTCCTTAGGTTAGTTCGGTTTAATTAGTTCTAAGTTCTAGGCGACTGATGACCTCAGAAGTTAACTCGCATGGTGCTCGGAGCCATTTGAACCATTTGAACCATATTTAATTACTGGCATGTATTTATCAAATTTTTAGTGTAACTAGGAGGACTCATAGCACAACCCATCTTGTACCTACAATCTTCGCCCATAATACACCACACAGCTTACTTGTGCCTGCATATCATCTACATATCAAGAAAGAAAGTAACACTGGCGTCACAGTATTTACGAATCAGGAGCACATTTTTTGTAAGTATACAGGGTGTACCAAGAAGAATTGTCAGTACTCGGGAACATAACAAGAACAATCATTCTAAGCAAAAATATATGGTAAAAATTGGCTCTAAAATGCTTACCTCGAGAACTATGAGCAGTTATTCATCTTCGATACTGTTTAACAAATCTCTTCTACTGTAGGCCTCCTTTCCATATTTTGGGAGGAGGTCGTATGGACCACGAAGAAAAAATCGTCTTGGAAGAATGTGCGCTAAAATACGTAGTATAAGAGCTATGAGCTCTTGTTCAGTAGATGTGCTCCAATGTAGCGACATTGAACAAGTGTCTGTAGCCTTTACAGTTGTTTTATGCGACCGTATTCCCCATATTATTCCGTTCCTGATATAAAATCAGAGTTAAAAAGACAAATGAAATCGGAGTAATTAATCAACACCAATTTTGAAAAGAGTGTCATTACCAGTGAATGCTAGTATTTAACAATCGAGCATTACGTTTTGATACTGAACTGCAGATTCATCTAAGTAAGAAGGCTCTATGGAAGCATCTTGCCCCCGACTGTGACATGGTAAAACAGCCGGCAGGGGGATTGCCACGGAGGTCTCTCGTGGAAGAGAGCCGCCGACACCTGAAAATGTCAACACCATGCAGCCAGATGGCCATTGCTTTGGAATGCCCCTCTGGTTGCTAGACGCTAAAAGTGGCAGACATCTGGAAGAATGCTTTTGTGAACACTCAGTAGAAAGCAGGACTTATTCGAAATACTCATACCGCTATAGATAAGATCTAACAGTGGATTGAGGAACAGGGAAGTAAGGCCACCTCTGAAGCTGTTGGATGCCGCGATCGAGGCACTGCGAAACAAAATGTTTAACACAACATCAGACCATTCCAGCGAAATTTCTAAAATCATAGGGGGAAGTGGCACTAAAACGACCATTCACGCTGGTGTATATGATGTAACACACTGGTGATAGACCATCAGGCTTTCGAAAATCCATCATCCACACAGTTTTCAAAAGCCAAAAAGTATGAGAATTATCGCAAACTCAGCTTAACAGCTCACACACCCAAGTTGCTGACAAGAATAACATCGAGATCAGAAAAGGTAAAATGGAGAGGCAGTTCTGGCTTTGCGTTTTATAATGAAAGCAAGACTCCGGAGAAATCAAGACACGTTCGTAGGATTTAGTTATCTGTGAAAAGGGTTCGACAGTATAAGATGGTGAAAGCTGTTCGAAATTCTGAGAATAATAGAGATATGTAATAGATAAGGACGGGTAATATACAGTGTGGTCCACTTAAACGCTTCAGGGCAATTATCTCTGGAACAACTGTGGACACTGGAAAACGACTTTTATGGGTATGAATGTAAGGCAAGAGCCCATGAAAGTAAATACTGTGGGACATTATAAAATATTATTTTCAACTCAACTTATGTTTTTTAAGTGGGCAGCAGTATTATTTCTTACGCAATCAATAACATGAAAATCCATAAAAAGAATGGCGTTGGTTGCACTGCAATACGACAGTTACCTCCCGAGAAATTGAAGCGAAGTTGATGCTTGTAATAAACGCAACGCGTCGCTATTGCACGTCCCGAGATGCGAGTGTGAACCACACATTGCTCGTAATTGCAAAGTAATTGACGTACTTCGGTGCAACAAACGCTGCACTTATCGCTATTTACATTGTTGCTAGGGAGACTGTAAACAATACAAATGCCCAGTCGCGCAACTACATACAACTACCATTTACCCCTCTGTTAGAAGCTTGGTTAGCCTTAATTATGTTTACCCTTGCCTCTGATACTCGGTTTTTGTTACCGTTATGTCTATTCTAGTACTGTAGTGAAGATCAATAAAGCACAGACGAGTAAACTCTTTTCTTATATTTCATTGTGTGTGGTGGGACATCTGTTTCGTTTCCAGTCCACTTAATAACGGTGTAAACAGCATGAGTACAGCGTCTGTTTCATCACAATACGTCAATCAGATTGTGATTACGAGCAGGATGGGGCTCACACTTCCATCTAGGGATGTGCAATAGCTGGGCGTTTCGTTTATTTGAAGCATCAACTTCGCTTTGCTACTTTTCAGAATGAAGTTGACGTATTCCGATGCTATCAACGACATCCTTTTTGTGATTTTATGTGTTCTTGACTGTCTGGAAAATAATACGGATTGTCCTTTAAAATAAAGTTTGTGTTGAAAATAATATCCGCTTATTTTTTAGAATTTCTCGTGGTATTTACTTTCACGAGTCCCTAAATTACATTCATACGAGTGAAATTCGGCCTTCAGTGTCTATAGTGGTGCTACAGAAGAATGCTGAAGATTATATGGGTAGATCACATAACTAATGAGGAGGTATTGAATAGGATTGGGGAGAAGAGAAGTTTGTGGCACAACTTGACAAGAAGAAGGGATCGGTTGGTAGGACATATTCTGTGGCATCAAGGGATCACCAATTTAGTACTGGAGGGCAGCGTGGAGGGTAAAAATCGTAGAGGGAGACCAAGAGATGAATACACTAAACAGATTCAGAAGGATGTAGGCTGCAGTAGGTACTGGGAGATGAAGAGGCTTGCACAGGATAGAGTAGCATGGAGAGCTGCATCAAACCAGTCTCAGGACTGAACACCACAACAACAACAACAACAACAACAGTTGTTCCACACGTATTCGCGCTGAAACATTGAAGTGGGCCGCCCTGTATAATATGTAAAAGAACAAAGAAGGAACAATAAGACTGACAGATCAGGAACAAAGTGTTCGGATTACAAACAGTGAAAGACAGGGATGTAGCCTTTCACCCATACAATTTAACCTATACATCGAAGAAATAATAACGAAAATAAAGGAAATGTTAAAAGAGTCAAATCAAAATTAGAAGAGATAGGGTACAAGTAAAAAGGTTCGCCGTTGAAACTGGTATCCTCGGTGAATTACAGGAACTGATGAAAGGAGTGAACAGAGTAATCAGTACAGACTATTTACTGAGAGTAAACCGATGGAAGACGAAGACAGTGAAAAGTAGTTCAAATGAAAACAACGAGAAACTTAACATAAGAGTTGGGATCACGAAGTAGACGAAGTTAAGAAATTCTCCTACGTAGGCAATGCCCATGACGGTCGGAGCAAGGAGGATATAAAAAGCTGGCTAGCAGTGGCAAAGTCGGCGCTCCTGCCCCATTGAAGTCTACTAGTATCAAACATCTGAGGAAGGAATTTCTAAGAATGTACATGTGCAACACATCATCGTAATGAAATATGGACTGTGAGAAAACCGGGGCAGAAGAGAGTCGAGGCATTTGAGATGTAATACTGTAGATACATTTTGAAAATTAGGTTGACTAGTAAGGTGAGGAAAGAGGTGGTTTGCCGCAGAATCGGCGAGGAAAGGAATATATGGAAAACACTGACAAGGAGAAGGGACAGGATGGCAGGACATGTGTTAAGACGTCAGGGTACTAGAGAGTGTTTCAGAGCGTGAAAACTACTGAGGAAACAGGAAATGAAATACATTAAACAAAAAATTGAGGACGGAGATTGCAATTGCTACTCTGACACGAAGAGGTTGATACATGAGATGAACTCGTGACGCAGGGCATCAAATCAGTCAGAAGACAGACGACTAAAAATAAGCCACGGTTAGGTAACATAAATAATTTAGAAATGGGAGATGGGAGAGAGAAGCACAAGTGTGCTACAGAGGTCCGTCCACTCTTGCTGTAGACTTAGAAACTAAGAAAGTAGGACGCAGTTTTTGAGTCAGAAATGTTTAGTTGCTTTTACTGGTCAACCGCCTGAAACGAGAGTAAGGGAAGAAGATCAGCATATTTTAAGACAAATTTTCATTGGAAGTCAATTGGAATATCTATGAATCAAAGTGATGTGACGCCAGAAAAACGCAGGGACCTTAGACATTCTTGCAGGAAGAAGACGAGCGTAAGTTATTTTTCATCCGTGACACACCAGCCGAGCGTCTCTAAGTCCGACCTCTATGAAGCGGTGCACCTTTTCTAGCAGATTTACTGAGCTAGAGACTTACGTATTTTCCCAGCCGAGTTGAACTTGGGCGCAGATGCAACTTGCTCGTAAGAAACCAATGGCTAACTCATTCTGCACCTGCAGCTTAACTTGGTAAAATCGAGCCGCAGTAGCGATGTGAACTACAATGAAAGTCGATTTATTGTTACCGAGATGCAGTAATTTCAAGCATCATTTTGATGAATTGCTTGTAGTTTGACGATCTATATGCTTTTAGCTAGGACCACAGATGCAAATGTGCAGCCTTCTGTGGTGCTTTCTGTCTTTAAACACAAACCCTTCGGCAATCATGTTATGACTTCCGCAAAGATAACTGTGTTATCCTGACTCGTGCTCATTTTTAATCATAAACCATAATTCTCTTGAATACTTGCCAAGGTATTAAATCATCAATGTCAATGTCTGTAAAACAATTTATCATGGATTTTAATGAAATAAACTGAATTAATTGTGATTCTTGTTTAATTTCATATATAAGTATTGGATTGATTATTATTTTGGGTAGTAACGATTTAACCATGTCAGAGAAACAGGGCCATTTTGCATACATCTAACTAACAAAAGAATCCTTATTCCCACAATCAGCTTAAATTCTAAAGAAGGATTTGCTGACACCAACCTCTACTTACCGAAACAAACACTTAAAATGGCTACACGCCAGCAACTTCAAAAATATTTTATGTTAGTTAATTTAATGATTTTTGGGATGGCAAAGAAAATCCTTTTTCAAAATTTAAGCTGACATTGGAAAAGTTTGAGGATCTAACTAAGGCATTAGAAGATCGCAAGAAAAACTGTCCTGAGACGTGTGACGAAATTATAAGCAGTTGATGCGGATAAAATTTCTTACGTTAATTAGATGTATGTCCTGTTTCTCTGGCATGATTAAATCGTTACCAAGCAAAATATTAACAAGCCAATTCTTATCTACCAAATTGAACAAGACTCAAAATTAATTCAGTATGTTTCATTAAAATGCATGATAAAATGTTTGACAGATGTTGACAATGCTTTGTCCGGCTAAAGAACCATCGTTGACCTTTTGGAGAAGATTGCATTTATTTTCTGTGTTCGATGTTTACATGTCTTGTTTTAGGATAGGATTCAATTGTAGTGTGAAACCGAGGACTGTGAAATTTTATTGGAGTTTCGTTACATCTTCTTCAACCTTAGGTATGTTGAAGTTTAGAAACTCTGCAAGTCGAAATTAACCAGGGTGCGAGCTAGAAGTTTGGCAAGAATGATCGAGGTTGACACAGAGTTTTCAGGTAAGACAGTAGTTCTGACACGGAGGTGCGGCAGGAAAACTTTCAAAATGTAAATTTTAGCGAGTCATGGGAAACAGTATCACAAAATGAAATGGGAGATGAGGTAAGGCAGAAGTAGGTTAATGATGTGTGTCGAAAGCTGGGCTTAGGAGAGGAAATGTTAGGGAGATTCTAAGGTACAACAGAGAGTGTTGCGACTCGTAGATTCACACATCCAACACTCACAGCATTCGATCTGCAGAGCTCTGTCATTGTACAGCTAAAGAAAAACGACGTACAATTCAGGAAAAACGAGAGCTTATCAAGAAAAATCAAGAAATATAGTGAAAAAGCGACGAGAAAAGTGATGCAGGGTTCAAGAAAAGCGAAAAATTTATAACGAAAAGCGACAAGAAAAATGACGTGCGATTCAAAGAACTGGACGAAAAATTCGAGTAAAGCAAAGAAAAAAGGAATACACAATTTCAAGAAATAAGCAGCAAATTAAACAGTTAAAATTAAACATGAGCGTGTCGGTAGGAGCCACGAATCAGGAACTAAACAATAACGTCAAGAAATGCAATGAGCAGGTCAAAATGTTGGACGAGAAAGCTTACAGGCAAGTTACTGAGGTAAATAAACAGATCACGAAAAACAGGAAACAAATGAACAGACACAAGACATCAGTACGAAAGCAGATATATTAATGCAGAATACCAAGGGTACGACAGACCGATTGAAGAAAGATATTGATATCAACATGAAGAACATTGACAAACTACAAAGAATACTGAAGTATTAACCACTGTCGTCGAGCATCTGTCGTCACGTAAGGGAACTGCATCTGATAGAACATCACCAGCAAGCCTATGCAAGCACAAAGAAATTAGAGCTCTGATACAGATTAAAGAAATGCAGTCCCACATTAACCGGAAGAACAGAGACACGTCAGACGCGCTGATGAAAGAGAAAGAGAGTAGTTGAAATTCGCATAGTAACAGAACAGAAAGTTAAACTAGACAAAGCGAAGAAGAAATGAACGAAGAGGAAGAAGAACGAAGAGAGATCACTGACAGATTATGCCGCATCAGGCGAGTGCTATCACTTTAGTTCCAGCGATAGTTACCACCGCAATCTTACGGTACCATTTCGCGCGATATGGATGAAAAAGAAATCAGGAAACTCTTTCTGGGCAGAAGTACTCACTTACACATGAAGATTTAGAATGAGAAATTCCGAGAGGCATTATCGGGACTCTGTACGCCTGTCATACAAATTTACTTTGTCTGTGCACACTTTAAACAAGAAGCAGAACGAGAATGCGAGTGAAAGAGGGACGAAGCAAGATATATGAACCATTGCCACCCTATTTCCTCGATCAGTATTTTTTGAACGGTAAAACAAGATCAAGTAATGATGCAGTACTGATGATCGAAAATTATATAGAGTCACGGGGGCAGGACTCCATATGGTAGTTATGAGAAAGGCAGCATTTTTTAGGCGTGCCTTATGAGTTAGCAGAACGCATAATAAGCATTTGCCTAATAAAACTCAAAAGCCACATCCAAAGAAAAATTTAGATCACCAGTAGGAATGTACAAGGTGTACGTGGGTTCCAACGTCTGCTGAATGAATTACGATACAGCAGAAGTACCAAAGTAATAAAAATTCCGCAACTTATTCAAACTTACCTTTCACCTGATACCCAACAGGCAAATAAATCGAGAGCGAGCTACCAGCCTCGAATTTATGGGAACGAATGGAATAGACAAAATAAGAACTGACGATAGGGACCTCAGTACGAGTCAGATAATTGAAGAAATAACTGGAGCGACAGAGTAATTGGGGACGAGACGATTGGGAAGTAGGAGACTAGAGGTAGTAGAGGTTTGTGGGTCTGACCAAAGACAAAAACAGAATAATGAAGACCGTGGGAATGCACTAAGAAGCCGACTAGCATTGGACACTCTGGCATCACAGTTTGTTATGACCGGTTTGACTGCTGCTCTATTCTCAAACTGCAGTCAACCGAAGGAAAAGTCGTCCGAGGGAATCAAAGAACTTGACTTCAATACTGCGGAGATTGCATATATGATCAGTGTAAAAATGGGAGAAAAAACAAGAGCAAAGCATACTCGATTCAAATAGCCAAGTGTCGGTGTTGGATGAAGAAGTTTATCAATTATGTGATAGGGAGAAGAAGTCGCAATTATTTAAGGTGCAGGCACGACAATACGAGGTACAGTGAAAGGCAAATGAGCGGAGGTTAAGGAGCAAGTGAGAGCCGATTCTGAGTGACAGTCTATTTAGTGCAAACATTTTTACTGTGAAAAATTTGTCGGTGGGAGCCATACGTGGAAACGATTATCTAAAACATACCTCTGAAAGAAAGTTTTGCACTCGCAGATTTGCTTGATGAGGAAATTAAATCAGTATTCGTCGACGACACGTCGGTTGAAGGAAGTTATTTATTAGGCCTGATTCTCAAAGAACAAGAAAGGGAACGATGGTAGATAACGAAGAGGAACGAGTGGAAGAGGCATGAATCGATGAGAGATTATGAGGAGGTCCAAACATGTGATTTGACAGAAGATGTTACTCGATTATAGATAGTAACGATTTGACAGAAGACGTGACCACAGTGTCAATCACTGAGAATAGTTATTTGACGGGAAATGTGACTTCAGCTTCATTCGCAGAAATTTCACAGAAAATAAATTATTTAAAAAATGTTGAAGATGATGAAGAATGTGAAGATGAATGGAGCAATGGGCTAAAAGATGAAGAGCCTGAATATATATGATGCAACATAGTAGAAGAGGATTTTCCAGTTTTTAATTTGAGAGAACTTGTTGACACTCTGCTAAACACAACAAAAAAGGAAGAGGGCGTGAGTTAGGATGAAGAGGTTACAGACGGTAGGGAAAGATGGGATGTACTACTAGTCACTAAAAAGAAACAAAAAGAAGGACAATGAAGAGGTACCTGGAAGGAATTGTGGAGAGGGTCAATGGGAAAACCTATTCGAGTAAAAGAACTAGACAGGAAATGTGTGCTGGGAAGCTCAGGAAGGTGAAAAAATTTAGTGTGGTCACTCGGAACAAGAAGTGTGTAATGGGATGTGCAAACAGAGAATAACATTTCAGTGGGCGACAAAGTTTCGTCACGGTCAAGGAAGAGATAAAAGACAAGTCAGTACTGAAGTGGAAAATTCTTTTATGTATTCCTTAGGTCTTCCCACGTGAAGAAAATCGTTCACCATCACGTCGTACAATCAGTAACTCTACGAAGTCGCAAGCCGATCGGAAACCGACACATTTAAATTATCAAGGTAATTAGGGAATGTGAGATATTGAAGAAAGAAACGAAGATGCAACACCCACTATCAGATCAGTCATAAGGAAATGCAACAGTAACAACTTAAAGTGATTCCACGTAAAAGCAAGAAGTCATGCGGTCGTAGAAGAGAGTTTTCACCTAGAAAAGTTCAGTTGTCATCAGAAGGAACCAGGAAGATGGTGTAGGAGATACTCATAAGAGGAGTATTAAATAGACCATTGGCTGCATTTGCTCTGCAGGAAATATGTCTATTGGTTGAGATTTACATGATGTCATAGGTTAGCCAGACGTGATGGAGCACTGGTCGAGAAGCGACGGAACGTGATAATTTGACAGCAGACGTGAAAGAACATTGGGTTGTGAGGATTTAGCAGATGTGAAGAGACGCTGCACTCTGTGAGTTTAGCAGACATGAAGAGAAGCTGCGATCTGAGGGTAGATAATCGATAAGAATACAATGTGCCAATTTATATGAGTATTTGCTGGTTGATGAATGATGTGATAATTTCTGTATCTTCTTGTACTGGTACCAGGACAGGTTGCTGAACTTTTGGAAGGAACAATGGTGAAATCGAGAGCAGAAGAGAAATAGAAAGATTAACTGAACACGACCTAGGTTGAAACAAGGAGAAAATTAAATGTGAGGCCAGGAACAATCGCAAATATGAGCAGCGATAACATCAGGGGTAAGAGATGATAAGGTAAACAAACACTGTATTAACATGTGTGTAAAATGAAGTATTGTAAACATTCATGTATTGGTCAAGAGCAGTTTTACGTTTGTGTTTATTTTCCGCATTAGCGATCACCACAATTTAGAGAACCCACAGTACAAGTAATAAGTCGAATTCATAAGTAATGGGTGTATGAGAGATTTAAATTTATCGGAGAAAATGTAGCGATACGGTGGGATGGTACATTATGTGTAGCGCCCATAGTACTCTTCGTGATCGGTAGTATACGGCAAGGTGCGTGGATACATACATCATTGCATCTGCATTTTATCTTGCTTTGATCCGTTCTACTAGCTCACAGACTGTGTAAAAGAAGGAGCCTACAGTAGAAGAGATCTGTTTCACATTATCGAAGAAGTGCTCATAGCTGTTAAGGTATTAATTTTTGACCCCATGTTTACTAGATTTACTAGATTTTTTTCCTTTATATGATTGTTCCTGTCGTATCCCTGAATACTGACCATACCTCCTGGGACAGCCTGTGTTTTTGCAATGAAACGCTTCCCACACTGTGTGAAGCATACGTTTTTCTCCAAAATATTTGATACCATAAGAACCTTAGTTATCTGTCGTCTGAAACTCTCAATGTTCAGTTTGTTGACTAGTTATCATTTCCAGCAAGTAACTTTTCTAAAGTACATGAATGCGTGGTGTCTTTTCTTTTGGAACAACAGACACCACGCATTCATATAACTGATTCGCCTAGATGGGCAATGGACTCACCTTCTTCGGTGCGGATGCACAAATACTTCCGACCTCCAGCGGGAACCTCAGAGTAGCGAGTATGGAGGAAATGGACATATGGACATATCAGTGGATAGGTGGCGCTCGGTGGGAATGTGGGTCGGCAAAGGTGTGCCGAGATAGTCCACGCAATTGCGATGGACACTGTGTACCAGGTGGCACAGTGGTCAGTGCATCTGCCTAATAAGCAGGAGAACCCGGTTTAGAATATGGTCTGACACACATGTCCACTCGTCGCCACTGATTCCGCGCAATTTTCTGGTGCAACCGACTTCAGGAGTGTTTTCCTTTCCCTTTTTCTCAACCCCTTTCTCCAACTTCAATTTACCTATAATTTTCTAAAGCACTTTTAAGATTAATTGCTGCACCTTCATTCAACAATTTAGTATGTGTAAAGATCTTAGACACCACTGGGACATCAGACTGTGATACAGACGACGATTTAGACGAAATCTGAGCGCCCTTTATCTTCTTTAGTATAAATGTACACGCTCTTTGTGTACCCTCAGCAGGCCAGAGTGGCCGAGCGGTTCTAGGCGCTACAGTCTGGAGCCAAGTGACCACTACGTCGCAGGTTCGAGTCCTGCCTCGGGAATGGATGTGTGTGATGTCCTTAGGTTAGTTAGGTTTAAATAGTTCTAAGTTCTAGGGGACTGATGACCTCAGAAGTAAAGTCCCATAGTGCTCCGAGCCATTTTTGTGTACCCTCAAACCATTTCTCAGCAGTCTGAAAGGAAATGAAGAATAACACTTCGCCAGGTACATGTATCTACTCACAGAAAAAAAAAACACTACAGATAGCAGCAAATCGACTACTAATTATCATGTAGTTTAGTCAATTTCCTTTTTATAGACGATTATAAAGGGATTACAAATATTTGGAAAATATGTTATCGAAAATTCGATTGTCTCATCAAAAAAGCCGTATTTCGTAAACCCTCCGAGGCATATACGACGGTGGTTCAAAAACTGATGTACCAAATCCGATGCGAGTAGAGTTTTATCAGTAAAACAAAGAGTTGCACAAATAAGCGACTGGTACATGTTATTTTCCCAACATAGTCACCAAGGTTATTCCATCAGGGAAACAATCTTTCAAAGCGGCATAAAAGAAATCATAGTCCAGGTCAAGCAATAATTCAGCCACAGCCTCCTGAATGTTCCCATCGGCGCTGAAAGGGCCATCGGGCGTATACTTAATTCAACGATCTGTTTGGATGGACACGTGTTGTGCTACGTTAGGGCTGTAGGGAGGGAAACGCCAGACAAGATCAGGCGTAAACGACGCCATATCTGGTGGAAAGTTGTTGTGCAACAACACCACATTTTTCCCAAGGTTGGTTCCAGCGAATTGCTTCTTGTAACAGTTCCAGTGTGGTACAATATCTCACAGTGTTCGCGGTCTACACTGGCGAGGAAATCAATCAGCATGGCGCACTGTGTCTCAGAAAAGTTTGTGTTCTTAACCTCCTTCACAGATACCGTTGTATTGAAGTTCCTGTGCAAAGAGGGGAAGGGAGGAGTAGGCGAAGGGTAACTACAGGACATACCAGTCGCCGATATGTTGCACTGCCAATGAAGTTGTTTAAGTTATTGCGGTATCTGCCTCACATGAATGTGACAGTGGACTTTAATTAATCGTTGGATACGGCACATATTGTCACCTATGATGTACGTTCTTGGCCGTCCTGACCTTTGCTCATGTCGCACGTATGTTCCGCCACTATCATATTTCTGGCGCCAATACCACACCTGTTTTCGTGACATTACAGTCTCCTTGTAAACGTCCACTAGAAGGTGATGAATAGCAGCTGGGGATATTTTATTCAAACGGAAAAACCATATTATACATCTCTCTTTAATCGGCGACCGTATATCCGTTAACACCTCCATCTTCAAGAACTGGAAGGTCAAGGCGACAGCTACCTACATCTACCGGCTGCTTTTGAGAGGTTTTTTTTTGCTTCATTCTCAGATTCTAAGAGCGGATTGAGCTGTTGCCGAGCTCCATTCTTTTCATCCAACTGTCTCAGCAGCCTGGGAGTAGGACACAGGGAATACGAACTGGGAGTGTCTCAAGGGGGATTTCCATTCCATGTTTTGCCAGACTGGTAGTTGATTAGATGTCTGGACCGCTGCACTGCTACATGTAGCATGTTCCTTATACCATCATATGTCCACATTTGTTCAGCGTCTTGCGACTACTCTTCTCAATGTACTAAGAATTCTCCAAATATTGTGGGATAGGTGGTAACTCTTCTATAAGACATCATACGCAGTGGTAAGGAGAGGTCGGCTATAGAGAGGTGCGGCCATTGTCGCCATCGGAAAACTGGAGTGGAGCCGAAATAACTAGCGAACAAGTTAACACAACAAACAGAAGATTTACTTAACTTGTATTTCACAAAGTACATAAACACACATTACAAATAACTGAGTAAGGAACAGAGTCTAGCTAACACAATAGCAACAAGGACGAGGCTCTCTGAACTAAAGCACGAACGATGGTGTCAGAGCCGCAACTAAGCTGCGTCTGCAAAGCATCACGTAGCGAAGAGTCTCTAAGTGTGAGTGGGCTGTGTGATTGCCACCGGTCGTCCTACATCACAGTGGCCGAGGGCGCTCGTGTTACGGAGCCGCTGCAGTCGTGGTTCAGTGGGCGTGCACCATTCGGTCTGCCAGATTCCGCTCATCAGCTATAGGTGCCTGATAGAAACATGCTATTTCTTTGGGAATTCTGCGACGCCGGTAGGGTGGTATCGATACCTGGTATCGCAATAAGCACAGTTAATTCCTTACCTTGGAGTGAAGATCTGTAGTTTAGAAGCATTTTCCTGCAACAGGGAAACCGTGCGAACGTCTGGCTCGAAGCGTAATGATAATGGTCACTGGAAAAAACAACTTTTCCTGGCCTCAAAGAGATGTGTGGCAGACGTGTATTCGTAAGTCAAGTGTTTCTGGTTTCCAAATTGCTTGTTCCATTATACACTCATGCTAATAAATTAAGGATAATGCTAATACATGGTGAAACAAATCTCTGGTGGGCGGTTTGCGGGTTTAAATCACCTCGGACTATGACCATGCGGTGCATTTGACGTGCGGTCGTCGCACGGTGGCGCTGGCAGAAGTCCACATACGCAGAGGTGTGTTGATGCATGCCAGAGTACGGTGCAGAGAGTGAGTGTGCAGACGTTTTCAGATGTGCTAATGGTGACTGTGTGTTTAAAATGGCTCAAAGAACACAAATTGATGACGTCATGAGGGGTAGAGCACTATGGCGACTGGAGCCTAGTCAAACACAGCAGGTCGTAGGACGGGCCCTCCGTATGCCACAAAGTGTAATCTCAAGATTATGGCAACTATTCCAGCAGACAGGAAATGTGTCCAGGCGCTACAGTACGGGACGTTCACTGTGTACAACACCACATGAAGGCATGAAGGCCGAAATCTCACCATCAGTGCCCGCAGACGGCCACGGATTCCTGCGGGTAGCAATGCTCGGAAGTTTACCGCAGCCACTGGAACAGTTGTTTCCAGATACACAGCCTACAGACGACTGAACAGACACAGTTTATTCGCCCGGAGACCTGCAAGGTGCATTCCACTGACCTCTGGTCTCAGGAGAGCCCGTAAAGCCTGGTGTCAAGAACACAGTACATGGTCATTGGAACAGTGGTCCCAGGTTATGTTCACGGACGAGTCCAGGTATAGTCTGAACAGTGACTCTCACCGGGTTTTCATCTGGCTTGAACGAGGAACCAGATACCAACCCCTTAATGTACTTGAAAGGGACCTGTAAGGAGGTCGTGGTTTGATGGTGTGTGGTGGGATTATGATTGGTGCACTTACACCCCTGCATGTCTTTGACAGAGAAACTGTAGCACGTCAGGTGTATCGTGACATCATTTTGCACCAGTATGTCCGTCTTTTCAGGGGTGCAGTGGGTCCCACCTTCCTCCCGATGGACGATAACCAACGGCCCCACCGAGTTGCCGTAATGGAGGAGTACCTTGAAATAGAAGATATTAGGCCAATGGAGTGGCTTGCCTGTTCTCCAGACCTAAAGCCCACCGAGCACGTCTGATATGCTCTCGATCGACGTATCGCTACACGTATTCAAACCCCTACGGCACTTCAAGAGCTCCGACAAGCACTGACGCAAGAATGGGGGGATATACCCCTTCAGCTGCTCGATTATCTGATCCAGAGTATGTCAACCCATTGTGCGCCCGTGTACGTGTGCATGTTGATCATATCCAAAATTGATGTCGGGGTAGATGCGCAGGAAACAGTGGCGTTTTATAGCACATGTGTTTCGGGACGGTTTTTTCAGCTTATCATCAATACTGTGGACTTACAGATCTGTGTCGTGTGTGTTCTCTATGTGACTATGCTGTTCGCGCCAGTTTTCTATAGTGCCACGTTGTGTGGCACCACATTCTGCAATTATCCTTAATTAATGAGCATGAGTGTAGTTCTTCTGCCAATACGTGTCTCATATTGTGGGTACAAGACTGGCCCTGATCTAGGTATTTGGAACTGGTCCTGGTCTGAGGTACCTCATAACTAAGTGGAATGATTCATTTATGGCCGTATCTACATGTCTGCTGTGAACCGATGTTGTCGTAGTTAATGCTCCCCAACCCTCCACAAAATACAGAATCCCAGCGCAGTTGACTGGAGAACGTAGGGATATACCCACCACATAAAACTTGCCATCTTTCTGATACAGATTTTTTCTTTCATACCCATGCAATGTGCTCTAAACCACAGGGTGTCACAGTGCGATCCAGAGTAATTCTTAGAATTTTGGGCTGTCACAATGCTGAATTTCCGATCTCCTTCACTTAGTATCTAGTTTCGTTTTAGCTTGCACTTAGGAAACAAAGTGCAAATTACTTACGTGAGCCTTTCCTGTATTGGGGTTAAGGTGGTTCATATTGTCAGTCTCCTAAACATACAAGTGCTTTCCTTATTTTAGTTTCAATTTTTTCAAAGTCCCTGGCTTGGACCGTAACACCTGTGTCATTTGCATAGGTAAATCGTAAATCGACTCTCACCTACAAGATCTGACTGTTGTAGAGAATCGGGGTCAAAACACGGCCTTGGCGTAATCTATTCTTGTGGCCTCCCGAGTGGCTCCTCTTACCTTACAGCGCTACAAAGAATTTTCTGCTCTGCAGAATACCTCTGAATTCAGCTGTCATCTTAAAACCTCGTGTTATCTCTAACAGCTTTCACTAGTGAGAACATGCAGAAACAATTTAATGGCACTCGGCAATAGCTGTTTGCTATGCAGGCTCAATGAATCCTTTGTCTCTTTGATCTGATGTTGCTGTCCTCCCGACATTAATGCACAATGGCGCCTCTGAGGACGCATAGGCGTTCTCCCACAAACGGGCGACGACACAGAAGCCCTCGCCTACACCCCGAAGACAGGCACGGCGGGGTCTCCGCTCGATAGCTCATACAGCCGGCTCCAAGATTTATGGCCGGCCATTCAAAGTGTGGCGTGTCTGTCTATTGAGCGCCTCTTCACGGGGCCACGCTACGTCCCTTAAGCGCCCTCAGGTATTCGTGGCAGAAAATGTCTCATGTTCCACGGAGCACACAACTCATATTTTATAAAGAACCTCACAAAATTTAATTACCAGTCTTTCTATTACCTTGTTTCTTCCACAAGTTAACTAATACCAAGTACCTTCGATTTTCATTTTCTATCAGAGTTTTGTAACTTCCTCCCTTGCCTTTGTCCTCGATCACATTTCTCTCGTTAACCATCCACAATGCTTTTGCATTTCAAGTGTTTCAAACTTCGCTTTGTTTCTTATCTTCTTTCTTTTTTTAAGAATGTGTTTTAATAAGGCGTCGCTCCACAACTTGTAAAGATTTTTAAAAATACCACCAAGAGTTGTTGGTAAAAATTTCTTCATTGTACAATCAGTTTCGCTCCACAGAGCATCATCAGGTTTCATAAAGAAATTTGCATCAGCTTCCAAGGCGATATAAGATCAGTGGCATCAATTTATATACAATCTATGATTCGTCAATGTTTCGAAATTAGCATTGTAGTTTACACATATTATTATATTTGTTATACATATTTTCCCACCAACGGTATCCTTACTTCGTCGTGGTGGTGAGGCTTGCGTGGTCAAATGATCCTGAGAACTATGCCGGTGCTAGCTTAGCTACCGGTAGGGCCTCCCAAGCCGGGCAGGTCGAAGGTGATGATCCAGACCAAATGGAATACCCTGGTCCTCCAGGGTGGGGCTTTCTCGTGGAGCTAACAACCTCTCCTCCTAAAACCAGTCGTGTTACGAAAGCTAGAGAGAGCCTCGGATACAGAAAAGACACCCAATACAAGGGACTAAGGGACCGATGACCGTCGCAGTCTGGTCCCTTTAATCCCACAAACCAACCAACCAACAAGGGACTAAGCATAGAAAAGGACTACGATTTGCAACATGGAATGTACAGTCCCTGTACAAACCTGGGGCGGCAATAACTTTAGTTAAAGAGTTGGAAAAGCAGAAAACGTCGGTGGTTGCCCTGCAGGAATTTAGATGCGAAGGTGCAGGGATAATAGACGTATTCTATGGGGAAGCAGTCAAGCACTGTTTTGGAACTGGTTTCTGTGTTTGTTATAAGATCTTCTCAAACTGCCTTCCAGATCGAACACAACCGTTGGCAGACACTATTATTGGAGAATATCAGGGAATATTTCGTCACGGGAGATCTACTGTCGACCAAATCTTTGTCCTAGCCAGATCGTAGAAAAACGGTGTAGTTTGGCCAGTAACTACATATGCTGGTGGCCGATTTCAGAAAAGCATACGATTGCATTCATCGAGGAAGTATGCTGGAAGAGTTCGGTTTTGTCAAGAAGCTAGTAGGCCTCACGAAGGCATGCCTAATGGATACTACAGCAAAAGTAAAATAGGAAATAAGGTGACTGAAGCATTCAAAATAAAACTAGGCTACGGCAGGGCGATGGACTATCACCTGTTATTTTCAACCTCGCATTAGAGAAGGTAATGCGCGAAATATCATATAATGAACTCACAGGAGTCCAGACCGGGATGTGAACATCAAGTACCTTGGATATGCTGATGAAATAGTGCTATTATGCCGGTCGCAAGAGGTGTAATGGCTGACATTCTGGAAATAACAGTGAGGAAAATTGGACTTCAAATCAATCGTAACAAGATGGAATACGTGGTTCTACACCGTAGACACAATGAAACTCAAGAACCACTTTCACCCTTGCAAACAACTGGAGATTCTTATTGTCAAGTCAGGGAATTCAAATACCTGGGAGCAGTATTCAGAGATGAACCATCCAGTAAAATGGAAATTCAGGCAAGACCACAGGCAGGTAATCGCTGTTACCGTGGCCTTAATTCTCTCCTCAAAACCAGAATTTGGTCAAGACATTTTAAAATAAACATCTACAAAACTCTCCTACAGCCAGTAGTACTATATGGATGTGCCACCTGGAGTACAACCAAACAAAACCTGATCAGACTGATGATATTTGAAAGGAAAGTCCTTCGGATGATTTTTGGACAATTTTACGATTACGATGGTAAAAATGGAGAATTCGTCACAGTACAGAGTTGTGTGATATTTTCTAATATCCGAACATTGTGGCTACAATGAAGACACGATGACTCCAGTGGGCAGGGAACGTTGCTCGAATGCAGAACACCCGATGGCCGAAAACTGTGCTCAGCACCAAACCAACCGGCAGAAGGACCGTGCGAAGACCTAAAACTCGATTAGATATTCAAAGACCTTCAGAGAGTGGGACTGCTCGAAGGGTGGCAGAAAGGAGCTGAAGACAGGCTGAAGTGGAGCAGTCCCTCAAAACATCGCGCGGTCCATTGGGCCTGATCGCGTAACGTGAAGTTAAATAGTAAAGTATAGGTATTTTCAGATGATTGTTTTCGGGCTGCTTCATCTCCCTATGAGTACATTCGCTCTTATTATTCTTATGTCCTTCCTGCTGTTCCCGCTCGTATATGCTGTATCTTAAAAAAATGGTTTTCTCATCATTTATCCGCTCTCTCTATTTCAATCTTCCACCCTTTATATTGATTTCGCATCCATCCACAGCTAGCAGCAGGTGTCTGCAGATGGGAGATGACAAAACGTCCATCACATTGTGAACACTGTAACGCTTTAGCCCGGCTATCAATCGATTCACATAGTAATCTGATCAGTTGTCGAGCACTGAATCACAGATCTTGGGGTACCGATCTCTTCAATTAACATATTCAGTGTCTACTTCAGCGAATACCACTTATAAATGAAATGACAATTTATTGTACACTATCGGTGACACCTATTCTTACTCAATATCACAACAAGCTCATTCTATTCTCTCGATTAAAACGTTGGTTGACATATAATAAATATTTCCAAGTTTGAAAATACATGATAATACGAATCAATTTAAATCAAAACAGCTCTCAATTTATTTTGATAATGATCACGGTGTGTAAACTACCTCCTACATTACTACGTAATGCAAACGGAAAGAAAATTGAGGAAATACATAGTCTGCAATCTTACCTGTAAAAAACTGTAATTACCATTTTGAGAATTTATATCTCATCAGGAATCTTAGGAGACAGAGTATACGGGAAATATTGTATACTGTGTTAAACTTGCTGGATTGGTTTAATACTGGAATACGAAACATTGGACATGTGTCGTGATTGTGAACTTCGGAGCAATAAATTACTAACTATACTATTCTTTCGCATTTTTCCACCAGGAAAATAATTCACAACACTAAAAGACCTTTTCGAGGTTCAAATGGTTCAAATGGCTCTGAGCACTATGGGACTTAACATCTGTGGTCATCAGTCCCCTAGAATTTAGAACTACTTAAACCTAACTAACCTAAGGACATCACACACATCCATGCCCGAGGCAGATTTCGAACCTGCGACCGTAGCAGCCGCGCGGCTCCGGACTGAGCGCCTAGAACCGCTAGACCACCGCGGCCGGCTTTTCGAGGTAAAAACAGACTTTAAAATATATACCTGCCTAAGGAAATGCCAAAAATCCTCACAAGTCAAATGATCTATTAAGTACAGAAACTGTAATTTATATTTTCACATACCACTAAAGTTACATAAATGCCGATTTAGTTCGTAGAAAGTACTGTCATCTGATAAGTTTTGTCATAAATGATGTACTTAAATTTTGCTGCCTCGCGAGATTAGCCAAGCTGTCTGGGGCGTTGCAGTCATGGACTGTGCGGCTGGTCCCGGCGGAGGTTCGAGTCCTCCCTCGGGCATGGGTGTGTGTGTTTGTCTTAGGATAATTTAGGTTAAGTAGTGTGTAAGGTTAGGCACTGATGACCTTAGCAGTTAAGCCCCCTAAGATTTCCCACACATTTGACATTTTGACAAAATTTGCTGCTTAAAGATATAAAAATGTAATCGTCTAACTGACACCCCAATATGTGACGTTTCGTCTCAACAAGACAGAAGCTGTTCATATATCTTAATGAATAGCAGAGCATTTTAAACATTCTCTACACAGAGTAGAAGTACACTCCTGGAGAAACTTACAGTGTAGTTTCAACAAAGAGAACTTGGTCAAAGCATCAGATAAGTGAGGTTTCATTTGAAACCTGTGGTCACTATAGTATCTTCTGATCTTGTTATATTACCCTCGTATTTAATGTGATTGCTCGTACAGACTGTTGTCCAGAATGCCGAAGGCCGTTTCAGCAGCAATAAACAAAATGTGTCAGCATGACTCCCAACATCCATTCCTTGGAGGTCAGAAAACATATAAAGTAGAAGCAAAGGTTCATGAAATTGAAAGATTTTGCTTAGACACACTGTGCTGGGGCCGATATCAGCATTTACGTCGTTATGAACAATTTTTGACTTGTGTTAAATGCACTGCACCGCTGCACCAGCTTGCAATATTCCACAATGATGCGTACTTATTCAGTTCATATGAATTAGAGCAAATATATTATTAAGTGTTAACAGCAAAAATGAAACAATCAATTCAATCACCTTCGCTGTACTTTCCGTTCCAATATATCCACAGCTAGGAGATCCTTCAGGATGCACAATATGTCAGAAAAACAAAAAGTAGCAACGAATATTTACAAAGAAAAATAATTATACTGATATACATTCCGTAAGTCCCAAATGAAATCCCTTAGGGGAGTGGAATACGTATAAGAAGAAGTTAAACATATTTTTAGTTAAATAGCTTGTCACAAACACGTAAGAGAAATTTATATGTTACAGACATATAATATAATTCTCTAATATAAACATAAGAGAAAAACATATTGACAACTTTTAATGACATTTTGCATATTTTGCCAATAGATGTGCGTACAGCATAATATGCATACTAAATAAAATAGCTTCTACTATCATCTTCAGATGATTTTAAAATTGATATTGTTTTTAATTTCAAAACTTTACAACCATAAGAAGGGAAGTGTGAGCAACTATTGAGAGTGATTTTTGAAAAGAGCAAACTGGCATGTGAGTTGACAGTCTGCTACGGAAATTGTTTTCTATGAAGTCGACGATGAAAAATTTTTAAATAATGTTAAGTTATAGGTTACAACGGATGTATACAAAGACATCCCTAAATTTTAATAATTGGAGAAGAGTACAACGGTTTGTAAATTCGTCTGGTAAGTTTACAGGTACTTCTTGGTGGAATTAAATTTTCACTCTACAGCGGAGTGTGCGCTGATATGAAACTTCCTGGCAGATTAAAACTGTGTGCCGGACCGAGACTCGAACTCGGGAGCTTTGCCTTTTTCGGGCAAGTGCTCTACCAACTAAGCTACCCAAGCACGACTCACCCCCACTACTCACAGCTTTAATTCCACCAGTGAAGTGTGAAAGGTAGGAGACGAGGTACTGGCGGAATTAAGGCTGTGAGGACGGGGCGTAAGTCGTGCTTGGGTAGCTCAGTTGGTAGAGCACTTCCCCACGAAAGGCAAAGGTCCCGAGTTCGAGTCTCGGTCCGGCACACAGTTTAATCTGCCAGGAAGTTTCACTTCTTGATAGTATTAATGATTTCAACGTCTGTAGGTCACACATATTGCACTATCTCACAGTTACGTATTTCATCTCTTTGTATTTGCATATTTGTTAGTGCTGTAAGCCATGTTACATCTTACAGAAGTATAAAATGAACCCTCAGTCTCAAACGTCGTGTAAGGTATGTTGTCACTGTGTTTCAGGCGAGAATCGACGCTTACCAAGGAAGAGAAAGCTTGCTAACTGGAGCAGTATTCTTTCTTTGTTTAAACGTCGTTTAAAATACACACAAATGGTTGACATTCGTCCTCAGCAACTACAGCACCTTCAGACACAGATTAGTGTTCGTATTTCCGCTGAAATACTGTTTCTGTTGTGGAATGCACCAAGACCGCAAACTCTGGAAGAATATATCTCTAGACAGGATTGATTCAACTCAGCAGTCAGTACGTAAGATCTTTACATGTTTCTTGTACCGCTACAGGGAGCAACGACTAGGTACGTAGATATCAAAACACTTTCGAAAATGATTGTTGAGTGACTCTGCTTCCTGCACCCGTCATACACGAACAGACTTCCAACAACAATCTTAAAATATCCCACCGTTTTTGAGGTTGAGGGTATATCTGCTTTTGAGGGAAAGCATCTCATCTCCGGGGCATTTTTAATTTAACACCCATCGTTTACTTATTCAGTAAAACACCTTCGCATCTTTAACGTACAATCGACAGCTTGCGCAGAGTCGTGTAGCTATTCTCCCGTAACATGCAGGAGTGCCTCTGAAACACGAAATGCAATTGAAAGGGCACCTTGTGGCGATACAGATCTTGTATCATGGTCATGGTTATGACACTTCGTAAAACGAGTCCTTCGTCTGGGAAATGGTTTCTCGGCAATTTCAACATCGGGTATATTACAGAATACCCTTGCTATATTCTCACTAACATCATCATCAGCATCATTGTCGTATAGTTCAACTTTCCCAGGTACTTTACCAGATACGTCTGTCTATGTAGCAGCTGCCACGGAGAACATCACACTCTTTTCGCTGGCAGCGAGGTCATTCTTGATCATATCCGTCCCTCTGGAGATACAGAGGATCTTGTATTAACTTCTTTGTCATGGGTTCCGGATGTTCTTACAGGACGTTTTCCTTCCACCTCTCTTCCCAGAATTATTCGGGCAGTTCTTGTAGGCTCTAATTTCACTACATAACTGTATCACCGGAATGAAGATATGCTGATTTGATTTAAAGGGGATGTTGATTCTGGCTTTCATCCTCACCTTCGCATTCCTTAAGTTATCGATCTTTGTCTTCTTGATGACGGATCTGTGGAATGTCCTTTCTGAAGCCTAGTGACTCAATGCTTCTCTCTTTGTAAAGATGCATGCTTCGATGCCATACGTCGATGTTGGTGTGAAGTATCTTTTAAAAGCCACTGATTTTGCTTCTTCTAGCACCATGTCGTGCCATAAGTGTCATTTCATGGAGATGGATGTAGCATTCGTTGAATTTACATTGATATATGAACATGAAAATAAAAACACGTAGATCTAAATATGACACTATGTACAAATAAAGTTTTATGATGCATGATTGATTTGCATGTTCATTTGCCACAAAAAAAAGAAAAAAAGCTGGATGTGTCACAGGCGTAAAAATCCTACACTTTTCATGGACTGAACCATGAAAGGGTTCTCAGTTGTTGGTAGAATACAGAACCCACCTCCAATTTGATAATCTCTCTTCTAGTCAAATTATCCTTGGAGGTTATACTTACGAGTTGTGGGGATCTTTCCACACACTCTAGTCTCCAAGTTTCACCCGTGTGGCAGGCTTTTACTACCATAACGTTCACTACCATAACCACCCTCTTGATCTAACTGATGTGGAGGCTATACTCTTGGAACAGAGACTTCTGCACATTGTGCCTGGTCTGAACTTCCGTTTCTCCCACATTATAACATCATCAGCAAAGGGAACTGCATTAACGTCACCAAAAATTATTTCGATGTTCTTTATTACATCATCCATAACAGTGTTGTACGCATCCAATGCAGTCCTTGTACAGCAACTACATTTTCCTTTTTAGGAACTTTCTTTTCCCCTGGAACTCCCAGACCTTCTGCCACATTACTTGTAGAAACAAAATTAACAGATTATTACCTTTATTCCAGTATTTTTCCATCAGCATGCTGATACTGGAAATTGGATCCACTGTTAATCTATCACTTCTGAAACTAAACTGCTTGTCTTCCAGCTGTGCTTTTATGTTCGTTCGCAGTATTCGCTCTATTATCTTCTATAAGATTTTCCACCTTTGTGACAGTAAGCTTTTTTATCCATAACTAAGTTTTCTGAGCAGCCATTGAGGGCCCTCGACGCCTGATGCCTATATCATGTCCGCATTCACTTCATCTGCACTTGGAGATTTTCCTTTGGATAAAGATTTCAACGCTGTCTCTGTTTCTATCCAGGTGGCGAGAGGTCACTCGCTGTAGGTTTAAATTCTGGCTCTACACTGACGGAAAAAATCCAAAGAAGAAGTTCTGCGATATGAAGGAAAGTTGGTACGCGTGTTTCTACATCTGCAAGACGAACTCTTTTCAAATTTGGCTCTAGTCGCCTAGGAGTGTCGTCAGTAGCGGCGCTATGAAGACGCAAATCAGATGCTGGATGTTCGTTCTGGATGTTCCTTCTGCGCTATTGCAGGACTGTAATCACTGTACATGATTGCTGGAAGCGGTGGTAACGGAGAGGTACGGTCGCAAGAAGGCCGGGTGACGCAGGACTGCCGAAAGGAAAGACGATCGTGTTCGGCATAAGATCATTACTCCAGGTAGTTGGTCCGTATGGCGGGTCATAGGCTGGTATCCTACCGCTGTCTGGGGCATCTCGAAAAACGTCTTCACTAGTCATCGATGATCAGTTCGAACCGGCAGTCATCGTTGAAGAAAATTCTGCTACAGTGACTGAGACCCCAGGCCATGGAAGTTTCACTGTGCAACATGGCTTATCGAGGGTTACCCTGTACGGCAGTTAGCAGTTCAATCCCGCCTTAAAATGTTGTCTAGTTTCTCATATATATATATATATATATATATATATATATATATATATATATATATATATATATATATATACTGATAACGAAGACCATTGCTCTTTTCATCAAATTTCCTGCACTGAATACTACAGTAACTATACTATTGTTTAAATAATAGGACTCGTGGAGAAGCATAACCTCAGGAACGTGTTGCGTGACAAGTTGCAACATAATGTGCGTAGCCGCTCGAGAATGCTCCACATTTATTTGCATGTATTTAATATATTGTCGTGGATTCCGTGTCATATGTGAAATAATTGTGTGACAGTTTCCAGAGAATGGCCGATTAATCATTTGTGTGTTTTTCCTATTTTATGGTAGAAACCACTGTGACATAATTTTGCATGCCGTTGCCTTTTCTAATGTTGGCTTGCAGAGGTTTTTGTCAAATTCTCATCTCAAGGCTTCATAACTGCCTCTATTTTTTGTGTGTTGCGTAACAATTTTTTACATTTTTCTGATGGCCATTACGAACCCTTTGAATTCCTCTGCTCTACACGTATAAGGGACTTCATCAACTTGTTGAACACAGTGCAAACACCCAACCCCCCATGAACATGTCCGAAATTGTTGAAACTCATTCAAAATTTTTATCATCACAGTCGTCTCGAGAGTCCACAGTTTCAAGATGATCTATGGTTTGACTCTGTTGGAGGAGCTTTCGAGCCCTCAACGGCTTGGCACTGTTCAGCATTAGCCAGAGGCTGTCTCACAGAAATATTTTTCAAGCTGAAAATGATCGCCAGATGCCGAAAGGGAACTGAGACAGAGCATAGACGTATGTAGTCTGCCCAAAATCTGTTTTTCGATTGTAATGTCGGAACTTTGATAATCTTATGCTGCATTTGTCGAACAACATTTGATGCCTGAGGGTTACTGGAAGTTCCTGAACTCTTCAGAAGAAGAGAGACATCATCCTGAATGTTAAGGAACCAATTCTAAAACTGTTCAGGTTGGGACTCCTTCCACCTATACCTATTTCAGAACTGTTAATATCTACTCACCATTGTATCACAGATGCTGATTTATGGCTGTGTCCATTCTTACGCGTATACAGTCACCGTCTCCGAACTGTTGCTGAACTGTAAGCAGTGCACGCATTTAGTGTTTTCTTAAGCACAATCATGAGACGACACCCTAATCACGATAAACACTACCGTACCGTAACATCACAAACGTTGTACCTCTCTTTTGCCACAACACACGATGACAGGTAATGTCGTCCAGGCATTCGACAGACTCAAACACATCTACCTAATTTTCGCAAAGTATTGCTCGATTCATCACTCGAAGTCACTCGTTTTCTGTCATCCATTGTCCAATTTTGTCTTGCGTTGCTTAGCAATGAATATAGAAATATGAGAACTAACGAGGAGCTACTCGACGCGCCAGACGAAATGCTGGTAGAACTTAACTGACTACTGATTTCTTCCGATAATGCCGTGCGACTTTTTACAACGACCTTTCGTAGTGCCCGACAGTCCATGTCTGTGAGTACATGAGGGTTGCCTGGTCCTGTTTTAGCTCTGGTTGTTCCTTCGTATTTTCGCTCCACTGTCGCATCAACAGTCGACCTGCGCAGTTATAAAAGTGTTGAAATGTCCCTGATGGAGTCTCTGCAGAGGTGACAGCCACTGACTGGTCGACGTTCGAAGTCAATGAGCTGTCGTCACCGAGCCATTCCACTATTACAGCTTTCCCAAGTAGGACAAATTACTGACCGCCTCTTTTTATACTGAAGGGTCCGCCTCTCTAGTGGTAAGTGCTGCACTTCACAGGGCGTCCAGATACCTTCGATCACGTAGCGTACGTGTCATTGTCCGTATTCAACTGCTTTGCTACTCGGTTTTGTTCCTTTGCTTCAAACAAAAAATTATGTAGACGTTGGAAATACCGCGTCAGTGGTAAATTTCTTTATTTTCACTCGACCGGTTTCGGACTGTTATAAGCCCATCTTCAGGTGTCATAGCTGTGCTGTGGTCCCCGAGCGCTGCGTGTACCAGGAGCTCACAGGCACCACACCGCACCTGGCACACGTGGCGCTCGGGGATCACAGCACAGCTATGACACCTGAAGATATGCTTATAACAGTCCGAAACCGGTCGTGTGAAAATAAAGAAATTTACCACTGAAGCAATATTTTCAACCTCTGCTGAAATGCTCAGTTGCGGATGTTTTTCCAACAGGATTGTTTGTAAAAAATTATGTGTACTTGATTCTTATCATCTAAAAGAGCTGTTTAAGCCTGACAAAACTTTTATGTAGTAACACAAGACTGGTATTAATGTTTCCAGATGTAATTGGAACGCTTATAAAGTTTATACTGGGTGATCAAAAGGCCAGTATAAATTTGAAAACCGAATAAATCACGGAATAATGTAGATAGAGAGGTACAAATTGACACACATGGTTGGAATGACATGTGGGTTTATTAGAACGAAAAAAAAACCGTTCAAAAAAAATGTCCGACATATGGCGCTTCATCTGATCAGAATAGCAATAATTACCATAACAAAGTAAGACAAAGCAAAGATTATGTTCTTTACAGGAAATGCTCAATATGTCCACCATCATTCCTCAACAATAACTGTAGTCGAGGAATAATGTTGTGAACAGCACTGAAAAGCATGTCCGGAGTCATGGTGAGGCATTGGCGTCGGATGTTGTCTTTCAGCATCCCTAGAGATGTCGGTCGATCACGATACACTTGGGACTTCCGGTAACCCCAAAGCCAATAATCGCACGGACTGAGGTCTGGGGACCTGGGAGGCCAAGCATGACGAAACTGGCGGCTGAGCACACGAGAGATCTTTCACGCGTCTAGCAATACTTGGTTTTTTTTGTTCTAATAAAACCCGATGTCATTCCAAGCATGTGTGTCAATTTTTACCTCTCTATCTACATTATTCCGTGGTTTATTACGTTTTCACATTTATGCTGACTTTTTGATCACCCGATAAATTTAAAAGGTAATTACGGTGAGATTCATATGGCTCTAAGCACTATGGGACTTAACATCTGAGGTCATCAGTCCCCTAGACTTAGAAACCTTACTAACCTAAGGACATCACACACATCCATGCCCAAGGCAGGATTCGAACCTGCGACCGTAGTGGCAGCGTGGTTCCGGACTGAAGCATCTAGAACCGCTCGGCCACAGCGGCCAGCGTAATAACGTTGAGAAATAGTAAAATTATGCGTATCATAAAAATGTTTTTATCTTATCAATTTTGTACAATCTTAAAACGCGGCCGTTGTACATCTTATTAAGTGAACGCCTCTAAGAGCTGACGGAGGCTTCATTAAAGGAATCTAATGCGGATTTTCATGATACAGTCTGGTCGTATTTACAGCAGAAGATGCCTTAGTTGGCCAGTAGTGAAGAACAGGTAGTGATTTTTAACTCTTTAATGCATAATGTGGCTGATCAGCTACAGACTTCATTTTTTCGATGCGTCCTATTCTGGGCAACATTCTGTAACAAAAAAATGGTTCAAATGGCTCTGAGCACTATGAGACATAACTGCTGAAGTCATCAGTCCCCCAGAACTTAGAACTACTTAAACCTTACTAACCTAAGAACATCACACACATCCATGCCCGAGGCAGGATTCGAACCTGCGACTGTAGCGGTCGCTCGGTTCCAGACTGTAGCGCCTAGAACCGCTTGGCCACTCCGGCCGGCATTCTGTAACAAATTCGTTATGTAGTTAAGTGTATACACTCTACTGCAGCTGCTAAGCTGCCAGGTGCTCTTCATAGCGATCGTAAATGCCAGGATGAACTGAACCAGTTCGACAATCAGCTGTGTAGATGTACTGCCACGCGTGTGTCTAGGCGGAAAGTAGAGAGTTTTTTTGGTGTTTGTGCACTGATTTCTGGGTTTGAAAATTATTTTTTTTTATTTTGAAAACGTAAGTAGGTATGGTGTAGACAGTTAATTCGAGTGTCTATACGATAGGTTAGAAATTAGGTTCTTGTGTTTTCAGGGATTGTAAAAAATAATGCTTTGTTAATTTAATTAAAACATTTCTAATATTTTTTTCTTAATGTAGGCACTATAAACTGAACGTGGTAATTTTTACAGCTTAAAATAAAGAAAATCGTGCATTTAAGCGTTAAAATACTCGCGCAAGGTGGGAAGAAAGAATCCAATTGCAAACGATGTGGACACCAAAATAAGTGCTAGCTCTCATGCTTGTATCTTCATTAATGGACGTCATTAGGTGACTGATGACCTCAGATGTTAAGACCCATACTGCTTAGAGCCATTTGAACTGGACGTCATTACATTTTTTCCTTCGTAAATAAATAAGTCGACTTCACTGATACTGTTCTAAGCTTGCCTTTATTGTCCGTTGCATAAGAACAGCAGTGATGGTTTTCTCCTTCAGAGTCTGTGAGAAGAGGAGCTTGTGGCACAACTTGACTAAAAGAAGGGATCGGTTGGTAGGACATGCTCTGAGACGTCGAGGGATCACCAATTTAGTAGTGGAGGGCAGCGTTGAAGGTAAAAATCGTAGAGGGAGACCAAGAGATGAATACACTAAGGAGATTCAGAAGGATGTAGGCTGCAGTAGGTACTGGGAGATGAAGAACCTAGCACGGGATAGAGTAGCATAGAGAGCTGCATCAAACCTGTCTCAGGACTGAAGACCACAACAACAACAACAATCACGAAAGGCAAGGAGTAGCAGTGCGTAACAAAATCGTAGTTTGCGATTTGCTTCTTAATTGACTGATGATCGTCAACACAGTTTCTTAGACACAGAACTGCACTATTTCACGCCTTAGCAAGACAGTGACAAGAGAGAAGTCTTACACTTGCGGCAGTCATGGTAATACAGTGTATAGTGCGAGTACAAGTAAAAGTAGACGCCATGATAATGGAGGTTTGGATTGCTCCTGGAAGGTGCTCTGATAGCCGAATGGATAAGGCGATCGTTCGCGACAGGAGAGAAATGCGGGTTTGAGTCCTGGTATGACACAAATTCTCAATTTTTCTGAAACACCGTACAGCTGATGCGAGCTTATTCTTAACTGAATACGGGTGTTGACTGTCAACACAGTGTCTTACACCCAAACCTCCAGATGTCAGACACTCAGATCGGTACCAAACGTCGTATGTCGATAGAGTATCGACGAAACACTGATTTAGTTCGTGATATGTTCTGTCGTCCAGTAGAACTGTAATGAAAAGTAACACCAGAAATACGGAGACCAGGAAAAGTGTATCTCTGAGTTGCTGAGCTGTAGATTTCTCGTGGTGAGTTGTTCAAACTCCACTGACAACAATTTTTGAATGTCAGGAAAATGTTCTCCCGAGTAACAGCTGCACGCGTAAACAGTTACAAGAAAACTGTCGTCAGTGGGATTTGAAGGCGGGGCCTTTGGGACGACGACCACCTCACTCACACTCGATCTTCAATACTCTCATTCACAAGTGCACCTTTCTTGTGCACTGTAGTTCTGGTGTTACTTTTAATTGTCGTTCACGCATGTTGCTTTGGACGACAGTACACAGTACAAACTAAGTGGTTGATACTCTATCGACATACAACGTTTGGTGGATATCTGTGTGTGTGTAACATCTGGAGGTTTGGGTGTTAGCCAATCCACTGCAGAGTAGACATTCGTCGGCACAGCCGTATTACGCTGCAAGTTAGTCAGCAGCGGCTCCACGCTGACGCTCGAGGCAACTACGAATGGAGCCCTATTCAGAGAGGCTGCTTCCCACCAGGCACAGACGGAGACTCCTCCACACTTGCCCAGACAGCTCCTGAATCGCCTCTCAGGGAGCCTAAGACGTCACAGTAAAGTATGTGTTACTTATCAGGCACTGCCTCTCCTCTGTTAAACACTAAATATGCCTTTTACATTACAAGCTTATGACGCTGTCTATTTATGACACCAGTTTTACGGTAAACATCATCTCCAGGACGTCAGGTCTCCCCATTTAATATTTAATTTAATAACACTGCCTGTTCGGGGGAGCGCAATATTAAAGTCTGTTGAAGACACTGCACATATTTTTATCTTTACTGAAAAGCTGAATGAAAGTGCGATGAACCGTTATCAGTGGTGGCGGCGGTGGCGTCAGAGGAATTTGCCAGAGGATTGAGCGAAACAGAGGGTGGAAAGAGATATAAAAAGAAACAAGAGTGAGGTGAGTGATGTTGGTGGGCTGGCAAGAAGCCAGGAACCGCGGGATGAGTCCGGTCACAGCTCTGCAGAAGCTGGAGCACTGCAGCACTGCGGCGCGGCGTGAGAGCCGCGCGGACCCAGTACCTGCGCCAATTACACCCCTCCCCGCCCCCCCCCCCCCCCCATTGTTACGAGTCGCAGTTCCAGATACGTGATCCTGCGAAATAAGTCACAGAGCTACGAACATCTTGAGTCAGGAACTAACTTCTTGGTTTATAGCCACAAACTTAGCACCTGATACTCTCAAGTCTATGCTGAAACACCTGTGTTGATTAAAGATCTTATAGAACCAAACTGCTTAGGTCATAGGTCCCTAAACTTACACACTACTTAATCTAACTTAAACTATCTAACGCTATGGACAACACACATACCCATACCCGAGGGAGGACCCGATACTCCGACGGGGAGGGAGAACCGCGCGGACCGTGACAAGACGTCGTAGATCGCACGGCTACCCCGAGCGGCCTTGGGTTGATTATTTATTCATCTCTGTATACAAAAGGCAATATCTTGACTTACTAACTGACTGCCTGACTCATCAGCGTCCAAGATAAACAGCTAAGGATAGAAACTTGAAGTTTGGAGAGGGCCCGGATCATACTGTAGTCGGAAATTGCCCTAATAACGACGGGTAAGACTTTTCGAATGTATGTCGCTATTAAGGCAATTTTGAAGTCATAACAGCGAAAACTGTTATATAGTTTCACAGTTAGAATATTAAAAAAATGTTTCGGCGTTTTTGGATAATCAACTACTAAGAAGGTAAAATAGAGTGTGAAATTTTTTTGAAAATAAATAATTACTAAGTAACTACTAAGGAGTTTTTAAGGTTACATCTATGACAACTGGCATTTCAATTCTTATTTAGAATTAAAAAGAAAGACGTCTTTCATTGTTTGTGGTGGCCCTGGGGTAGTGCAATAATGAGTGAAAATTTTGAAGGAACTATTTGGTTACAATAAAAAGAATGTTAAAGCTAAATTTACGAAAATCAGTATTTAATTTCTCGGTTAGATATGAGGAAATATTTGTTAAGGGATGCAAGTTGCGATGGAAATATCTCCAGAAGAACGCAAAGGCATTATTAATTAAAACTTTGGTGTCAACCTAACAGAATCGCTTTTCCGTGCTTCCTATGCGAAATGTATGTTGGCTGCGGTAGGATCGTTCTGCAGTCAATTTCAAATGCCGGCTTCTCTAAACTTTCTAAATAGTGCTCCTCGAAAACATCGTCGCTTTGGCTCCAGGGATTCCAACTTGAGCTCTCGAAGCACATCCGGAAAACCTGCATGTTCATCGAACCTAGCGGTAACAAATCTATCAGCTCACCTGTGTGTTGACTCGATGTCTTTTTTCCATCCGACCTGCTGCGGATCCCAAACACTCCAGCAGTAATCAAGAATAGTTCGCACTAGCATCCTATATATGATTTTCTTTAAAGATGAACTACACTTTCCTAAAATTCTCCCAATAAAGTCGAACATTCGCACTCCCTACCACAACCCTCTCATGCTCGTTCCATTTCATGTCGCTTCGCAACGTTGCGCCCAGATATTTAAACGACATGACTGTGTCAAGCAGGACACTACTAAGGCGTTCTTGCTGTATCTGGATCCCGCTCCAGCTACAGACGGTCTGGGTTGTTACTATTGATTTTGGCAGTGTTAGTTGCAGAGGGTGGTTGGATGCCCTTCCTGACGCCACCCCAACCCCCACCCCGGATGGAATTAGTGTATCCCAACTGTCTGCATCTAGTGTAAGCCATGGAATAGTGCGTACTTTTTGAAATGTCTGCGAAGCGTGTAACTGAGGCAGAATGTGGGGACCAGCCTGTTATTCACCTAGCAGGATGTGGCAAACCACCTAAAAACCACATCCAGGCTGGCCGCCATACAGACCCTCTTCGTTAATCTACTGGGCGGATTCGATCCAGGGCCGGCGCGCCTATGCAAATCCAGGAAGCAATGCATTAGCGCTCTCGGCTACCCTGGCGGGTTACTACTAATACAGTATCCAAACATTACGGGTTTGTTTTTCCTGCTCGATTGCATTAACTTACAATTTTCTGCATTTAGAGCCAGCTACCATTCATCACACCAACTAGAAATTTTGTCTCGGTCATCCTGTTTCAATCTAAACTCACTTATCTTCGACACCCTCCTGTACACCGCATCATCATCAGTGAACAACCACAGATTGCTGCCAACGCTGTCTGCCAGATCATTTATGTACATAGAAAATAGCACCGGTCCCATTACACTTCCTTGGGGCACTCCTGAAGAACACTCGCAGTCATGGACAACATACTGGATTCTATTACTTAAAAAGTCATCGAGCCAGTCACATATCTGTGATCCTATTCCGTAGGCATGTACCTTCGTTAACAGTCTGCAGTGGGGTACCGTGTCGAATGCTTTTCAGAACTCTAGAAATATGTAATCAACCCATTGCCCTTCATCCATAGTTCTCAGTCTGTCATGTGAGAAAAGAACAAGCTGGGTTGGCCACCACCACCTAGAGAGAAGGTCGCGGGGCGCTCTTGTGACGTCACGCAAAGCGGGCCAGGGTTGGCTTGGCGCTGCGTTGAAAGAATGGAGACGCACGGCCGGAAAATTTTGTCAAATGGTCTTACAGAATCTGTTCCGTAAAAATTAATTGATTTCTGAAATACTTTTAGCTTTATATGGCAGCTTCATGATGAAGTGCCAATCATTTCGATAATGGTCATAACTGTTGTGGTATTTCACATATGAGTATCAAATTTGAAAACGTTGCCATCAAAAATGGGGGTCGCTATGAATTTGTGTTTGATGTATATTTCACATTCTGTTGCTGAGTATGAAATACAGATGAGGTGTTGAAATTTTCTTAAAACTTTGGATCAATATCTGTCTCCAATCTCGAAAAAATTGAGTATCTGCAGCAAGTTCACTTCCAATCGTAACGCGCGGGAATAAAGTATTCATAACGCCTCTCACATCTTGTAAACCGCTGAATATAACGAAACGATATTTTGGCAAATGATACCACGCAAAGACGAGAGTACTTTCCCGTATGGTTAAAATACGTAACTTTATCTATCGCGATATAGCAGAAGCTATAGTTTATAATTCTTTTTTACCGGTAATGTAATTGCTTAAGACTTATGAATAGCCAGTGAAAATGTACGAGTGCGGGATGTAAATAATATTGCGATATACATGATAAAACAGGATAGCTACATTTGTGAAAAATGCACTGTGATAAACTACATTCTCTCTGGACCAGATGACTATTATTTACACTCACTTGAAAAATTCTGCACTAATACTGTGTATAATATTAAATTCCTCTGCGTTCAGTATCCTAAATAAATATTCTGTAGCTGATTATAGAACTCCCTCAGGAAAGCTGAGTACATTCCCCAAGCAAACAATCACTTTTAACTCACCTGTTCTCAGAAACAATAATAATCGTACTTTGTTATGCTAATGTAAATTTTCTTTGCAGTAAAAATACGGCAGATTTTGAGCATGTAATGAGCCATGTGCAGTTGTTGACTTTCTCACAAGAGTTGCAAAGAACTTTACAGGCCTGATTGACAATACTCTAGAGATAATAGAATTAGCAACATATGTTTAAGTCAAATTTTAGATGTCGTCCCGACCATGATGGTCAGCTGTTCAGAATGCATGTTGTAGGCCCTGCAAACAACAGTAGTTTTATCAACAGGACGTGTATGTAAGTCAACAGTGAAAATCTACAAACCTTCAGCAGACATTTGCAGCAGATAGAATGAGACAATGTGTCAAGCTAAAACTGTCAATAATAAATTTAACCTATTTCTAGATCAATTTGTTCCATTGTTTGAAGCTGTATCTCGTAAGAGAATTTCATTAAGCGTCTACCTACGTGACTGCAGGAGACAGTTACTCTTTAAGGGAATCAAGCTATTCTGCAAAAAAAAAAAAAAAAAAAAAAAAAAAAAGGAATGCTGTATACAGTTCGAAGAATTGCATTAAACTTCAGATCAAGGGACACTACAATTCACATTTGCACTTTAGTAGCTACTACAATTCACATTTGCACTTTAGTAGCTCCAGGGATAGATCAGAAATGACTGCTGGTGACTATAGCAATTTAATTCTTTGTAATATGTAGACAAATTACTGTAAATTGAGAATTGTAGTCCTCAGCATGCTTAAAATAATGTAATTATTAATAGTTTATGTTAATGTAGGATGTATAAAACACTAGAAGTAATGAACAATAATTTATTGAAGTCAGACATATGTACATCTACTTCCTGACAAAGCTGTTACCAAATCCAGGATACAGCATGGTTCCATTACAGAAATACTTCACGATTTCCATCTTAAAAGGCAGCAAGCCTTTTCTACGTTCAGTGGAATTACACATAATGATTGATAAGTTGTACACATTTGATATATTGTATTTTGTGCAAAATGACACAGTTGCAAAACATGTCAGATGCATATAACAAATTACATTACCAGTCTTAATGTCTATAAAATTTAATAATTGTGGCTAAAGATGACTTATGTTGCTGACAAATCTTTTAACTCACACAGCGTAATAGAGCAACAAGCATTTGTTGGAATGTATGCACCATGATATAAAGGTGTCACTGCGATGAGGCACTACTGAAGGACATTCAACAAAGTGAAAATGTAGCTAGTCGTTGGAAACTAATAAGTAATGGTAATATTGAGTACGACTCAAAACTGTAATGATTTTACACTGATTTCAAATTAAACTGAATGGTGTAGGATGTAATGTCCTAGACATTCAAATGAAATGCAGCAACATGACACACCTCGATGTTTCCAAGAATACTCGCCATGTAAATAGATGGGAAGAACTTTTCTTAAATTACTATATAAACATCACCTTAAGAAAAGAAATTGTAGCACTCTTTCACTTTACTCCTGTTAGAATAAACTGTTTCAATTAAAATGACTTTATGGAACACCTAATCTGTATTTTAATGATGTGAAGTGATTTTCTGTAACACAAGATTGTACAGCTACTGGCAGAAACAGTTCAAGAACAAACTTTTCACTCAGTGCCAAAGTGTGTGCTATTATGAAATTTTCTAGCAGATTAAACACATGTATGGTCCAAGTGTGGCACACAGTGTCTCACTCCCAAGGAGTTTTATGAGTAAAGTTTTTTTATAAAAAAAACAATAAGTTTAGTAACAAATTAAGGGTCACATTCTGGATGAGATGCAAATTTGGGAATGGAGACCAAGTACTGTGGCTGATATTAAACTATTTCAAACTATGAGTAGAATCAGCAACTACTAGAATGTAACTATGTCTCAGTAAAATAATATAGGCAAAGCAATAACTAATTGTTACCCATATGCAACAATACTGACAGCTTGTATCAAAATTTAGACGAACAGCTGTTATGAGAAGTAACCACATTAGGAAACACCCTGGTGTCTTTCTGATTCAGGAAAATGGGAGCAATCCATTTTTGACTTTCCCTATGTAGTATCGTAATATGCTACTGTAAGTTTTATATGTCTGCATGCCAAAATAATGGCATCTAATTACATACATAGTTGTAATGAACTACATGAGGTTTAATACTTTAACAGATTTCTTCTTGTTGGGCAGCAGGAGCTCAACAAATTGAAAGGAAGATGTATATATTTCTGCACAGAATAGCTGAAAGACATAAAAACTTTACTAGGGAAAACTGGCCCAGTTTCAACCTTAGGCCAGTACGAAGTGCACAGATGGATGTGTAGACCAACTGAAACTAGCCATTAGTTCTGGACAAAATATTTACTTCAGCTGAATGATCTGCATGGAAACTGTTGTGACCTTCTGAAATTTGCAACTGTTGTAAGCAAATTATCCAAAACCTACAGGCTATATGGACCAAATGACAATTAGTGTGCATTCAGTTGAAGGTACTACACCAATATGGATTATAGAACCTGCCTCTGCTTTCGCTGGACCAAATACAGTGTAACTTAATGTGTGAGGCTTAATAGAAATTTCCTGTGACACCTGATAAATGTCCTAGCATGTAAACTGTATGCAAATTGAAATGCGCTAAGATTCTGTTTCTTAAAAGAAGCAGTTAAGGTGTCATTCTTCTTCTTAATGTAATTGTTTAATAATGCGTTGGTGGATGCTTTGACTAACAACTTCAGTATTTTGTCTGCCAAATGACCATTACTGCCAACAAAGTCTGTTAAGAAGAAACTTTTCTTCTGAACTGCATTTATGGTTAAATTGAATTTTGACTGTTGGACGACAAAAAAAAAATTTTTTCATTAGGGGCAGGTTTTAATTTCTGCACAGTAATGTAATTGTAAATAGCAACATTCACATCAGGCTCAGGGAAGAACAGAACAACCCTGTCCAAATTTTAGATTAAACTAAGATGATGATCACCATGCAGGCATAGTTCTTTGTCTAAGAGAAGGTATTTGCTGCCCACCTCACACTGCTGTTGGTTCAGTGCACTGCGAACACAGTACCTTGCTAATTATGTTAATATTGGAAGGTATGTTTCTGCCTGCCTGAAATTTTCCTCCAAACACATAATGTCAACCATAAACTCAGACTCTATTTGTATAGTCTCTTTTGTGTCATCATTACAATTAAAGGTGATCCCTTCAGCAACTGGCAGTTTACCAAAAGTACTTGAATTCAACATGAGTGGTAACATGTTCTGCATCGTCAACTTGGCTTCCACTTCAAAAATCTGTCTCGCAGACATGACATACTTAGAGCCATTGATCAGTGACTGCTAAACCTTGCTTCCAGAGAATCAATTTGAATTATTACAGGCAATAAATAAGTGAAACCAAGCTCTTTAGTACAGTACCTTGCCATCTCAATCAAACCATAGGTTGTATGTGTCAGAGCTATATGTATTTCCTTTGAAAGGGTATTATCTTTTAGGCCTAAGTCCTTCCACTTATCGAGCCACACAAGAAATGTTTCCAAAAAGCTAATTTTTCATCATTATTACTGAAAGACAGAGTGCACTGGAGAGATCATTTAGTCGAACACCTTTGCGAACTGTCTTAACATTTACAATATTCCACCATGTAAGGATAATTTTAATAAATTCTGCAGTTGTCTAGTAATGCAATAAGTTTTCCTATTCCCCTACAGTTCAAACGGATCCAGCTGTATATTCATTGAATACCTGGAAAACAAGGCTCACATTCTGTTTCTCAAGTGAAGATGGATAAAGAGACTTCAAAGTAAGTCCATAGGAGTGCTTAAGTAGACCATTACATTCAGTGTTATGAAGCTGCCACAATGCTTCAAAAGATGCCATCAACACCTGACAATCATCACTGCTTCCATCAAATTGTAGACATTTGAACAAAACTTGAGAGTCCTTTTGATTAACCCAGTTATTATGTATACACTTAAGGATGTGGGCAGAATCAATTACAAAAAGTAGTGGCTGAGTTGGATTAGCTGGATGTGGGAAACTATACTGTTCTGGAGGTGAGCTAAAAAGTGCCATAGATTTCCTATTTATAGCATTGTTGTCACTAACTACACAAATAACTCTGAAACCAATGTCATAAAGGCCACATTTTATTTTCTTCACATACAAAAATAACTGTTCAGCTACAAGGTTTCTCACTGGAAGGACATGCACTACTTCTTTATAAAAATACAGCAATGATTGTATCATAAACACATATGCTGTAGTAGCAGCCTTGTCGCTATCAAATGCTGCCCCCACAATGTTTCCTCCCTTGTAATCAAAATAAGGTTTAATATGAATTTCATCCATCATTAAAGAAATGGTGCAATCACTCCCCTGCAAAAATTTAAATCTTTCCTTAATATACAGGAGCATAGCACCTTCATTTTGTTCATTATGAGGACCATTACTATATGAGGAACATATTTTCTGTAAAGTTCTTGGATGAGGAAGAATAAGATTTCCAGACGACCTCAAAATTTATAGGCATGAGGGGAGATAGAATGGAGGATATAACACAATACAGAAAAGTGAGGATTAAACCTATAGTTTTCCTACAGCTACATAGCAACTTAACTTGCTCACTTCAGAATTGAATTTGTTTCTGTTTATCTTCATCTACAAACTGCACATATCATTTAAAATGTCCTGTATTGGAAGGCACTGGCTTTTTAACGAATTTTCTTTTGCACTGACTAATTCTTTCACTTTGTCTAATACTGTACACAAATCATTCATAGTTGTAAGTTTGTCTGATATTTTGCTACTGCCTATCTTTCTTATCTCAGTGTTACTTCGATAGGCAGACAACTGCAAATCATTTGTCACTACAACAGATACAGACACAGATGGAGTGGGCAATACAGTAAGCAGTAGTAATAGGACACAGTCACTTCTCCTAACAATGATCCACTGTCTGGGAATGGTTTCTCTTTTTAAGCACTGCAGAAATGCTTCGAAAGTAGAAAATAACTCTGTTTTGGTTACTCTGCTGTCTTCAATTGCTTGTAGAAGATGCTCATTGTTCAATCTAGCTCGCCTTTCCTCTGCACTTTCTCGAATGCTGGTGGATGGAGTAGACAGCTTGGGGACACTGATAACACTGATGGGACAGCACCCTCTCTAAGTCTTGGTCTTGAAAGCTTGACTGTAAGCTTTGTGCCTTTCATTTCATCATAACATTCCATATGCCAGCAGATGTCAGATTCGGTGAAGTGAAGTTCACAAACCTACAACAAAGTAGTGTGAGAACAATATACAGCATTATCTAGAGATGTGTGTCTGTAAGTGAAAGTAAAAAAGACTGGATACTCATTCATTTTCCACCAATATCAACTTGACAGGTCACACCTTAATGGAAGTACACAAATCATTTAGGCCTAACAGTAATATACCATGTTCTACAACAACATACATATTCCATTGTAATATTCACTTATTAATTAGTACTATAAGCACTAGGAGCATACCTCAACACGCATCAGTGTATGATGAATATATCTATGAACTGCTTGTGTTACAGCAGTACTGTGATATTTATGGAACTATAAGAGTGAAGTTCCTATTATGGATTAAGTGGCACCAAATTTCAGTATGTTGGATTCTGCATGGTAACATAGCAATTATTTTGTAATTTTGACTTTACAGTTCCTTCATTGTCATGGTATATGAAATATCAACAGCTGCAGAACAATATTTCACTGTGGGCGTTTTTATGCCAGCGGATATTAAAACTGTGTCATTGCAGGTAATAATGAATGAGGGTCTTGATATAGCACAAATTTCATGTTTAGATAGAAGAACAACACTAAAGCAAAGACATGGCAAACACAAAATAAAGTTGAACAGATGCAAACATAAATGATACATCTCAGTAAGACAGTCATGACATCCAACTTGAAGTATGGTAAGAAGATATCAACTAAACATTCCGTATCAAGCTGTGCTGTATGAACTAAAGGACACTTGTCGATTAACCTTCTGGAACATTTAATATGCCGGAAAGATTAAGTAACTGGATGCGTTATTAACGAGAATATCGTTATATGAGGCGCCACAAGTGATACAGGACGACACTGAAATCTGTTTGTGATGACACCTATTCAGAAGCGTAACCTGGAGTGTAGGTTAGGTTGAAAGATAGTTATTTGGCCGTGGTTTCGCGAGTGTCTAATAACAGGAAAAACTAACACGTAGAAAAACAACACAGATATGCTTCATACAGTGAGATCGCTTTTTAAACATGAAAACAGCAATTTCAAAATTCGTTAGCACTCATGCTAACTAATGCGAGAGTGAACCACCACACCGACTCACAAATAGAGAATAAAACGTATCGGTAATGCGTAAGAAAATACAAACTGCAGAGAAATTTAAACACGAATGAAATGTAACACGAGACACGAATTTATATTTCGTTTTCAAAATCAAAAAAGCCACTTAAAAATGAATACTATTTACTGCGAACTTTCCCACACAATTTTAGTCAAATGTATCCAGAATTCAAGATATTCCACCAGAAAAAAATAATAATTGTACTAGGTATATAGTTTTTACATACCTTCGTGTGCTCAGTGGGTTGGAAATTGTCCTGATAAATCGCTGAAAGCCATTTCCTATGCAGATTCGCATCTTTCGGAAAGGAACACAACATTACTTTCGGTCCAGTTCCGTAATTCCCACGACACCTTGGCACACAACATTTGTAAACCATGTTCACAGTAGCTTCACTACACGTAAACACTGCAATCGCTAGTTTTAAGCAAGAATGTAGCACTCGATCCAACAAATGTGTGGATAAACAAACGCTTCTAAACACAAAATGGTGGCCCGCTCGGAGTGACGTCACGACCTGATATGAATTTCGCGCCGCGGCCATGTCTCCTGGAGGTCGTGGTTTGGCACGAGCGATGCTTTCTAAAGCATGGATCAGAGCTTTTGAGTCTCTACGAAATTTACTGTATTCGAACTCATGCTCTAGATTCCTGCAGGAAACAGATGTTAAGGACATTGTTCTGCAATTTTGAGGGTCCGTTCTTTTCCCCATCTTATATACGGGAGTCACATACACTTATTTCCAGTCACTTGGCACATTGTACAGGTCGAGATACTCACGATAAACGCTACTAGTAGGGAGATGGCGGTATCAGGGCAATTTTGATATCAAACTGACGTGAATTTTTTTTAAATTGAGCAGTAAATACCCTGACCCCAACCACGCCTACCCTCACACCGGGATGATGTTTTCCTCAGCCTGCATGTGGGCGCCAGAACCCTGCCCCTCTCTCTAGCCTCCCACTCCGTCAACCACCCTATTGGTGGGAATTTTGAATTTTGGCGGAAATCTTGTCAGGAATTTCGACTTTTGGTAGGAATTTCTTTGTTTCAGGGCTGTACCAACATCGCACCCCACATCCCGCATGGGGATTGATGAGAGATTAAAATCTGAGGTGCTCTATCTGGTCCTCTTGGATGTAAAGCCCAAGTGCACCCCTGTAACACAATTAAACCACCAGAGGCACATGAAATTGGTAGGAAATGAGTCTCAAACCATGTATCTACTAGATGAAAAGTTCAAATGATACCTCCAACACGTGGAAACTGTCTAGATCCAGGAGAAGATGGTTAGGTTAGTGTACTTTATTTATTTTGGTAAAGAAAATAAAGGTAGGTCCTAATTACTTAATAAATCAGAAACATCAGGCCTAATTGCTCAACTATAAGTGTAGCACTACACAAGGATGGCCTAAAATCGCAATACAGCTCAAAATTGACAATGCCATACATTTGGTGTTATCTTACTAGGAAACAAATACGCGAGACTACTTGAAACTAGTGCCAGAATCACTCAAACCTTAGGCTTCACTTACAAGCTGGATGGAAAAAAAGCTGGGATATAAGGTAACATCTTTATTCTTTTCGGTGGGAAATATGTTCAAGTGATGAGATGTTGGTTCTGGACACAGAGGAGTTTAAAAAGTTTATTTGCCTCTAACCATACAGTATATATCGTTGTTTGACGTCAGAGTTCGCTACAGAAGCCGGCTCAAAATCCACGCTTCATCCCAGGTGACGAAAGCCAACACATGCTATCACAACTGATGGAAAAATGCATCACACTTCTAATTACACCGCAAAATTATCATAAAAAGAACCTGCACTCGTAATGAAAGGGTTATAATGCAACATATGCGCTGGGGAAAGTTGTTGCCCCAAAAGACTGCAGAGGGGATGATAGAGAATGTGCATTCTCATCGATAGGCGTCCACAAACTGCCAAAAATCGAAGACTTCTCACCTCCTCTCACACCTCCCCCACGCTGGCTTAGGAATATAAGATCGAGATCTCGTAGAACCGTAAAAAATTTCTTAATATTTTTATCCAAGATACAGAGTTTCAAAGCTATCCTACTTCCACACGAAAAATCCGGTATGAGGCGAAATCTGGCAACAAATTGACCAAGTTTTAATAGTGCAGTCTCCAGGCATTTCTGTAGAAGAGCCATATCCTCATTTCTAAAAATCCTAATCCATTATTGACAGTCACTCCAAAACTTGTTTTTTGGGTACCAATGGCCAGACGTCGAAACCGAGACCCTTATGCACAGAAAATTGCTATGCCTTCTACGATGCACTTCTGTAGTCCTGGTCTCGAACAACGTTGAAAATTTTTTCGATATACTTATCAGTTTCTGAGTCATATAAGTAGGAAATTTAACGTCCTCGTAAACATAAAACGCGTATTAAGAATCCCCTGTGACACGAAATCGTAATTTGTAATGTGGCGTAGCGCAGAGAAATAAAGTGTGAACTGCTTCCGGCACATGCAAAAGTTTTTTGCACGTAGAGTCCGATCTGAGATCGGAAATTAGTTTTACGTTACTTGAGTTTCACGTAAATAAACTATCTAAATTTTACTGACGAATAATTTTTTTTTCATATGAAATACATGCCCTACTGCAGAAAAGGAAAGAAGGGAACCAGCGGAAAAATGGTCCTATCGGGGCACAGAAAGAGCGAATTTGTTCCTGTTTATCTAAAAGGCTCAGACTGAAAAGTGGGGTACGAACAGTCGCACTCTACCTTTCTTCAACACCATTAAAGTTTTGGAAAAAAATTTGTCGTACGAATATGTTGGCGATTTCTTGTGCTGAGAGAAAAGAAGACAATGGGAGCACCAAAGAACAGAAAAAATTCAAGAATACTGTAAGATAGTAGAAAATGGTTGTGTTATACACAAAGAGCGAAGGAGAGAATGGCAGTATGAAAGAGAGAGAGAGAGAGAGAGAGAGAGATGGACACAGTGGCACTGGAACATACACAGATCAGCCAGAACATTATGACCTCCGACCTTCTATCGATATAAACCCGTCCAGGCGATAGCAGCGTCACCTGGCTAGAAATGCCAGTCAGACATACGCACGGTGCATGGAGTATCAGCGAGGGTGCTGTCAGTGTGTGGATTAAGGAAGGCGCGCGATCTATCTCAGTTTGACCCATGGCAGATTGTGATGCCCCAGAGGCTCGGCCCAACTTGCGGGGGGTTCGAGGTGTGCTGGGGTGAGTGTCATCAAGACGTGGCGAAACCAAGGTGGAACCACGTCCCGATGGGGTTCGTTGGCCACTCCTCATTACAGGTATCGGACGTCGTAGGTTGGGCAGATTAGTAAAACAGGACAGGTGGCGAACTGTGGCGGAACTGACATTAGACTTTAATGCTGGACAGAGTACAAGTGTGTCTGAAGGCACAGTGCATCGCTCAATCCTACTGATGACCCTCGACAGCCAATGTTAACACCACGACATCGGCAACTACTTCTGAAAAGGTCATGTGACCATTGACACTGGACATTGGCGCAATGGCAGAGTGTTCCACGGTCTGACGAATCCCAATACCTTCTTCATTATGCCAATGGGAGGACACGTATCCATCGTCTTCCAGGGAAACGACTCCTTGACACACCCAGCGGGACGGAGACAAGCTGACGGCGGCTCCATGAAGCTTTGGGAATCACTCATGTGAGCATCCCTGGGTGCAGTGGACCTCGTGCAAGGCACCATGACAGTCAATGTGAATCGTACACTGGTTGCAGACCATTCATGACGATCAAGTTTCCCGACAGCAGCGGCATTTTTCAGTAAGATAATACGCCATGTCCCAAGGCCAGGAATGTGATGGAGTCGTACAAGGAACACAGGGGTGAGCTCCAGTTGATGTGCTGGCCCCCTAACTCACCAGATGCAGATGCTATCGACTACATCTGGAATGTGATTGAACGTGGCGTGAGGGATCATCGTCACCCTCCCGGAATTGGGTGACTTGTGTGTGCAGATGTGGTGGCGAGTCCCTCCAGCGAACTATCAAGGCCTCATTACTTCCATGCCACGACGCAACACCGCTGTTTTCCGTGCCAGACGTGGCCATGCCGACTATAAGGCAAATGGTCATAATGTTCTGTCTGATCAGTGTAGTTCACCGTTATAGAACAGAGATAGGAGAAGAGTGAGGAAGACAGCGCTTAGTGCGGGGTGAGGGTGGGGAGACCGAACGGAAAGAAAAATAAGGTGTGTGAGAGCCATTGAAAATAGAGACAGAGTATGTGACATTCACAACAAGGACAAGAGAAAAATATTGTTCAAATGGCTCTGAGCACTATGCGACTTAACTTCTGAGGTCATCAGTCCCCTAGAACTTAGAACTACTTAAACCTAACTAACCTAAGGACATAACATACATCCATGCCCGAGGCAGGATTCGAACCTGCGACCGTAGCGGTCGCGCGGGTCCAGACTGTAGCGCCTAGAACCGATCGGCCACCCCGACCGACAAGGACAAGAGAGGTAGAGACAGAAGAGACAGCAGCAGTAGGAAGTAAGGAATGAGAGGTATTAGCGGTAAGAGAGAATAACGGGAAGGCAATACTGGGAGTGAGACAATGGCACAGACCGAAGAGGACTGGAGCTGTGGCACAAGAATCAATAACAGAGAGGCACAAAAAGGTAACAGCAATGAGTTGGGTGGAATGACAGGGCAAGATCAACTTACAGAGATGGACAAGTGGATGTGGGAGAGGTAAATATAGGTAAGATTGTGGGAGTGTGAGATGAGTTGCATATTAAAGAAAGAGCGAATATATTCGCATGACAAATTTTTTGGGGATGTTTTCAAAGGTACCGAGGAGGGTAGAATGAGTCAGCCGGTAATTCACTTTTTAGTCAATCTTTGGAAGTAAACATGAAAATATTCGCACTTTTTGTGCAGCGATAGGAGCACATTTCCGCTGCTTCTCTTTCTTCTACCAGTCAGCATGACAATGTGAGATGATTTAGTGGTCACGCGTCGCAGTCATAAATGAGGCCCCCGTGGATGGAGGGTACGTGTGTGCCCCTGGACGGGCCAGGCGGACAGGTGGACATCCATGATGTATCACACCGCGGCCAGACGGCCGGCGTGCCTCCATTAAGCGCTGAGCGCCGCTGGCCGCTGCAAAATGCATGCGGAAGGCAGCTCGCCTCGCCACGGCCGCCTGTGTCTGACCCTGTGTGTCACATCCCCGGACCTGTGCCACCGCCCAGCCCCCTACTCTCCATCATTGAGAGAGCTCTCTGGCGATCACGGCGATCAAAGGCCACGGTGCCGTGACGCACGGACGGGACGCTCCACCTGAATCCGCCAAACTGACGTAACAGGCTAGTGGAGGACACATAAAGGACTCTACTGGGTGAGTCAGCAAACTTGTACAAGGGGAATGTAGCAACAGACTCCTTCTCTACTCACAGCAGATTCGACAAACGAGCCAGTTCCTTCTCTGTGCCTTGTTATGGGCTTAAACTTTATTCTGATAATGGGAAGACTATATTACGAATTTGTACGTACTGCTCACCTGATAAAACTTCTTAGATATACATTTAAAAGCACAAAAAATAGCATAATATTTTTTGAATCTGAATTCATATACGTCCAGTTTTCCAGGTAATATACGTTGCCTATTGTACGATACTTTTGCTCGAAACTTGTAACCAGAATACTAATATTTCATGCGATAAAATTCTCTCCGGTTGTAGTGCTCCTCTACTGGCTACATACAAATATAGTCAAGAGCGCCTCAAAGCGTAATGGTTAAATTGTTATCTTTCTCATCACTTGGACTTAATATATTGTATTGACAGTTAAAATTATCGGATACGAGGTCCTCCTTTTATGAAAAATGCTGTTTTTCATGCGACACAAACATATTTCGGCATCTCTGCACCATCATCGGTGAATTTTCTCTATTCAGGTCTGTGAAATGTGGTAAGCGATCGACTAAAATTAGGCCAAAAGATGGTTTTTGTTTGTTTTTACAATCACTTTAATTTTACATTTTAGGGCTGTGCAGAACTCTTCATACATCATCATGTGTAGATAGTTGTCATCTGCAACCAAACGATGATAATTTGAATTTGCCTCGCGAGTTAACACATCACTTTATGTTTAAAGGTTATTTTGTTGTCTCAAGATATTTAGCTCATATATTTCCCATTATATACTTTTTTTCAGATACTTTTTCTCTTACGTTCCCAGAGTTGTTGAATACCACACACAAATACTACATATGTTTAGCTGAATTCTGCTATTCATGAAAACTTTTTATTTCGCCCAAACAATGCAAACGATGTTATTGCCTGTTGAGTCCAAATAACGAACACTTGTTCTTAAGTGAGTTTAGCACGCTCTGTGTGTGTATGTGTACACTTTTTAGCTGGTTGTGTCTTATTTTCAATAAACTCCATTTTGTGTGTTCAACAGGTTGCCTTCCTATACTGTGGTGTATTCATTAAAATCCTTTTGTGTTTCTACTATTAGTGTTCTGTACATTCCATTAAGACCTTAAGACCAGTCATCGGTTTCAGACATGCTCCATTCTTTCACCTGACCCAACGTATACACACGTTACTGAAGGAAATATGCACATTTTAAAACAACAATAAACCGTAAAACTCAAAGAAATTAGTAGGATCAAGAACATAGACATGCCAAACATAGCAAGTCTTATTTGATGTCACATCAGCGTACACTTGCATTACAGTAGATGAAGCAATCGACATCATCACACAAACACTTAAATAAAAAGGAAACACACCAGACACACACTGATGAAGTATCAACTATAACAGAAGAAAATTTGTGTTCGACAAAGAATTTTATTCCCAACTTGAAGGACTGCCCATGGGATCACAGATAAGTGGCTCCTAGCCGACATATTCGTGAACAATGTAGAGAAAAATATCTTCAGACCCATAATAAAGCCAAAGAAATTCAAAGTTATTTACTGGTACCTTTATGTAATTGACATAATATGCATAATCGATTAAACACGTTCACACATAAAACAGCTACATTATTAAATAAACAATTTACACCCAATAATTCACTTCACATTTGGAAAAGAAGCAGACAGTACACTACATTTCCCAAATCTCACGATACATAAAATTAACAACACATGACACTGAGTACAATCTGTGGAATAAACCATTGGCACACATGGAAGCAAAATTCATATTAGTGTTTCACATATAACACCCAGAAGCTAACAGAGCTACACACAGAACCAAAACAGCATATAAAGATACAGTGGAAACGGTTATGACACCCATACCATGGAGAAATTAAACCTGCAGACATGTAAATGGAAGAAGAATGAGCAGGCCACGCAGACAGTACCGTAGGCAACACAGAAGGACACAACACATAGACAATGACCAAGGTCAAGACATAACAGAGCAACACCACGCACCACTAAAAGGCACATACGCACCTATAATGATAAAACTGTTCACAGAAGGGGCAACATATTAAAGAAATGGGCACTTCAGATAGGATGCAGGACAGACAACGCAACACAAAGAAAAATCTCAGACCATAGGCAACACTCAGCAAGTGAGGCATACATCAACTCCCACGCAACACAATAACAACGTTTACACTGTGTTTTGGCGAAGTTAAAGTATTCGTTACTAACAATTTCGGAAAATATGTGAAATATTTGCCTGAGACCCACATGATAGGTCAAAAAAGAAAAGATATGCCAAAGTAAAACGTTATGTAACAGGAAATACCTGTATATAACTGAAATATTCTGACCCCGCGAAAGTACGATTAAACTTTAACTGATGCGTGGACGCGACAACCAAAACTCTAATATAATTTGTTTGCGGATGATAAGCTGCCAGTACATGACAACGTGCAAATGGTCCTAGATAATCATGTAATGTAAAATTAAAGTAATGATAATTATTGTCTGTAAGCCTAATTTTTGTAGATTAGGTATCACTTAAATATGTTCACATTTCACAGATTTGAGTAATGAAAACCCCCTGATAGTGGCACAGAGGTACTGAAACATGTTTGGGACAGATGAAAAAAACAGTGTTTTGCATAACAGGCGGACTTTATATTCAACAATAGTATCTGTCTGTGGAGCTGATACGAAACGAGGCGATGAAAAACATTTACCAATGATAGTAACAATATAATTCAAGAAAACATTAATACTGAACGGCAATAGATGGCATTCCGTAAGTCATAGTTTCTCAATACTGTAGACTATTAGTTTATTTTATTGTCTGACTTTTCATTCAGCATGAGATGTGGATGTGTAATTGTATGATCTTAAAATGTGTAGATATTCTGGAATGTCCATTTTGTCACCTCTTTGCAGTGCATGTTTGATCCTAAACTGGTTTTCACTATTATCAATTATTTTTCCTGCTTCAAGAAAATGAATAGCTAATGCTGCTGTATTTAATCGTTGTAAATCAGTTCAGTTCCAGCCACATTGACCACTATAGAAATGGTTAAAATTTGACAGCTGATTTTATGCACTACAGATTTTGGTAACTTTTGTTTGCTATTTGGTTTATGTAACAGGAGCAGTGTTGTTTTGTGTACAAGAAGTAATGACTAACGTATAAAAAATCAGGACTTGTTTAAAAATTTTTGCTACTTTGTATGTGAGCCTGTGATGAAATACCAGGTTATGGATTATCTTCCTGATACTATCAGAGGTATTGGAGATTTCACACAAAACAAATTTTCTTCATAATATACATTACGAACCGAAACACATTTAGAAAACCAGCCTATATTCGTAACATGTAACATGTACCAGGTTAGTAAAGAAACATCAGAGTTATACTTCTAAGAGTATTTATTTGCTTTTCTTTACTTTTGTCGTTTTCAAGCCGGGGGCACTTTGACTATCATATCGCAGGAATCCTTGCTTGGAGCCCACAGTTTTATTTCGCTTACTGATCTTTAATGACTGACCTGATTATTGATGTCTCAGATTTTCCCCTAATGAGATATCTATAAGACGAGGGACCATATCTGCAAGAAAGCTTTACATTAAAAATCTACGTGATTTCGTTGTTGCTCCCAATGCTGTATCTAATAAATCAGTAACCGCGTCGGCAGAAATTACTACGAATTAAAAACGAAATGTTATTACAACCGATTCTACAAATATGACTGGATTATACCGAGAAGTTATCGCTGTTCTTATAACTTCAACAGTGTCATGAAATTCAGGGTAACCGACTAATTAGTAGAGACCAAATTACAGTGACGGGATTTCTGTCGTGACGCAGTGAACAGTCCGTTTTATTCTGCGATCACGCTTCACGGCTGTACAGCTACGAATGTCTTTGCAAGCTAACTTTCTACCGCAGGGCGTACTTGAAAGAAGGAGCAACGTTCGAAGGGCAGATTCCAGCTGTGGACGACTGCTGATTCTTTAACTATATTCTACTTCAGTTAGTCCATACACAGTTCTGACATTATTATAGCGTTGCTTGCATATGAATTAATTTAAATTTAACATTCGTCAGAAAGGAAGCCTATAACCTACACTTGCAGTACAGTGCTTCTAACCCATTGAATTGCAACCAACAAGAGAATAGGCAATGGAAAATACAGTGAAACGTAATGCCAATGGTGTGGTAAATAAATTAAACAGCAAGTAACTGGTGCATCTCAATTAACAGTGCAAGCATAATAGCGTAATACTTACTTGTACAATTACAGTACCAGAGAAGTCAGAAAAAATGATCTGCTTTCGCTACAGCTTATCAAGTAAAGATTTCAGCATGCCTGGACTCCGATAAGATTTCAATGTCCCTCCAATAAAAAGTAGTTTTTGAAGTAATAATCACAGCAAATGTGACAAATTCGTTTGGCAGACTTGTTTCTGTAACGTCCTGTAAAACGCATTAAACTTTGTAACGTTTACGTCTAAAGTAAGGTGGGATGTTTATGTCTGACAAAGTACTGTTATACCAAGTGACGTGCTGGCTTCGTACCCAATTACGTGTATCTGTGTATTTACCTGACCCTGTTTTAAACAGTCTGTTTACTAGCAAGTAAGCAATACCAGTAAACCCAAACTAATTAAAACCTGTACGTGATAATGACAAATTAGAGGCAAGTACATTCAGATCTACTCGATATTGTTACAGCCCTGTAAATCCGACTAAGTGCAAATGTCATCCATGTGCGAAAATTTATAAATTGTTTAAAATAAATTTCTTACCTCGTATAAATTTTTTACCTCGTATTGGTAACGCCTTGCATAACGCGTTGTAGTGCTCTCATCACTACTAAACTAACTACAGTTGTAAAAGCCAAAATGCAAGATAATTGACTGAAACAAGTTTAGAATTTGTTTAAATAAAAAGGCTTCGAATTGGGAGGCGGAACATGACTGAGGAGCATTACTGTAATATCTAACTTAAAAATCTTACTATATTGTGAAACTGTCTTCCAAATGTTAAACCATATCATAAAAATTACTTTTACGCAAACAAATTATCTTTACAAAAAAATACTATAAAAACTTGGGGTTACATACAAAGCTGGTCTCATTCAAATCCGTTCTACAGCAAAAGCGCATAAGTACACGAATATTGATTACCTTATCGTAGACTGATGTAACACAATGTAGAAAGATTCTTCATCAAAATTTCATAAAAATATTTGTAACATTTTCTTATTTAATTTTACTTCAAATTTTATTTCTTCCATACATCATTAATACAGTTCACTGAATGTTTAATACCGAGCGACTGTCCACTCTCGAGCACCGCGACAGACACTGCTCACCTCTGGCCAGTACTACGGCTACTTCCGAGCAACAACTGCCCACCACTGCGTGACCTAACATAAGCTCTTTGTTACACGTACTCTGCCCCAACGACAGCTGCCTCGCAGCGTTGTTTCACACGTACATCTTTCAATCGATATATCGCTTATGCTCTTGGGTAATACGTCCAAATTTACAATTTTTATTATATGCACCTATTTCAACTGTATGATGGACTGGGAATCGGTACTGGACAATTTTTTTCTCCGTAGACAATGAGCTCACACACTGAACTTCCCATGCGCTGTCCCACACGGCTTCTCGCACAACTTCATTTCACCTGTTTCTCTCTCGTACTTTTAAAATATCTCGGAAGATGTCATTCATGTGTTGCTGGACAAGTATCCCTGTGAGAAAGGAAATCCTGAAATTAAGTCCAGAGCGTGCAAATCGTCCATGCTGAGGAATATTAATATGGGTGTGAAAATATCTCATTTCAGGAACGATACTACAGGAACATGTCACGAGCTGAACATTTAAAGGGTGCACGAAGTAAAACTGGCGCACCACACATTTCGTGCACCTAAAGATAGTCATCGCAGGATAATCATACGCGGCCCAGTACGGCTGATGTAAGCTGGGATTCTGTCTTCAGTGCTTAAATATTCTCCGGCCAGTTTCACTTTGAGGATCTTCTATGCAGGGTGTCCCAAAAAGAATGACCGATTTTAACTTGTAATAATATTGAGGCAAATGTCACTAGGTAACTGAAACAGCGGTAGATGTAATAGGCATGGTCTAGAGTTTCAGAAATATCCGCTAGATGTCGCTACGAGCACTGACCTGCAGTGTGCAGCCAGTCTCGCGCAATATGGCGTCCGCGCAACAGAAAGTGTATTGTGTTATTGAATTTAGTCGTACTCAATCCGTCATCGCAGTTCAGCGGGCGTTGCATATTCGATTTCATGCTAAACCACCATCACCAAAGAACATTCCACGATGGTATAAACAGATTGAAGAAACAGGGTGCTTCTGTGAGGGCAAAAGTCCTGGCCAGCCACGCGTTCTTGAACAAACAGTGGAATAAATCCCACGAGCATTTGAGCGGAACCCCCGCAAGTCTACGCGTTGTGTTAAACGAGAACTTGCGTTACAGCGCGTAACAGTGTGGCGTATTTTACGGAGTCGTTTAGCCCTCAAACCATACCGATTACAACTGGTAGAAGCTCTTCGAGATACTGACAAAGTGAAACGAGTGGACTTTAGCAATGCTATTTTAGAGGACATCCAAGATGACACTTTCATGTCACGGTTGATATGAAGCAATGAGGCAACTTTCCATATTAGCTGTACGGTTCACCGTCATAATGTAGATATATGGAGGCTCGAAAAGCCTCATGAAACAATTGAACACGAACGTGATTCATCAAAAGTGAATGTTTGTTGTGGTGTTTCGCAAAGCAAGGTTTATGGACCCTACTTTTTTGAGGAGAAAGCGTAACAGGACAACCTCGTGACACTGATGAGCTAAAAGCCAGAATATCAGCTGCTGTAGCTTCACTGACAGAAGACACCTTACGATCAATTTGGGATGAATTCGGCTGTCGGCTAGATGTCGTCCTTGCAGCCAGTGTGGGACATATTGAACATTTATGATGAATTTTTATGAACTTTTGTTTTTTCTAAATAATTTAGTATGAATTTTTTGGTGTTAAGCCCTTCTTCCTAATAAATAATTCTATTTAAAATCGGGTCGTTCTTCTTGGGACACCATGTATTATGAGGGTTGCTCAGAAAGTAATGCACCTCATTTTTTTCTTCAACAATTCTTTACTGAACACAATGAGAATTCCACACACAAAAGAATGGAGTTTTATCTACACTCTCTATTTTTCCACGTAATCTGCACCCCGTTTTAAGGCCTTCCTCCTGTGCGAAACATAGGCGTGTACGCCCCGTCGGTATCAATCCTTGTCTTGGTGGCGGAGTCAGTGCTTCACTGTGTAACCACCTCCTCATCGTCCTCAAAATGTCTTCCACGAATGGCATCCGTTAATCTGTCCTCGCGAATGACAACATCGGAACGCTGCAACGTGTCAGGTGTGACAGCCGTGGATGGTCTCCCAGACCGCTGCAGAACGTGGAGCTCCGCCGAACCCTCTTCTGAAGACCTCACCCTCAGTGCCCAACGACTAACTGTGCTTCTTAAAATCGTTCAAATGGCTCTGAGCACTATGCGACTAACTTCTGAAGTCATCAGTCGCCTAGAACTTAGAACTAAGTATACCTAACTAACCTAAGGACATCACACACATCCATGTCCGAGGCAGGATTCGAACCCGCGACCGTAGCAGTCGCTCGGTTCCAGACTGAAGCGCCTAGAACCATACGGCCACTCCGGCCGGCCTAACTGTGCTTCTGTCGACAGCAGGTGCTCCATAGGCTATGCACAAGCGTTTGTGAATATTTCTCTGCAGTGATAAATTCGATGACGGCACGTTGTTTGTCACCTACAGAGGCCATTTTGAAACTGTCCTGCAACTACGCTATCTGTCGGAAGTGACGGGAACTTGGCTCGCTCACTCAGGAGACTTCAAATAATACATACGTAACACTTCGTATTTGACAGCATTGTTTCCAGATGAGACAAAAAAAAATGCGTTTCATTACTTTCTAGGCAACGGCAACACGATATTAACGCTGGGAGGAAAAGCGAGAAAGACAGCTACACAGCAAGGAAACAAAGTAGAACTTGGCAATATTTAATGTGGTATCGTTCAAAGATGACGGTGCCACACCAAAGCCGGCAACGTGCATCGATACCACAAATGTTAGCGAGGTCGTGCTGCAGTCCGCAAAGACGAATAGCAGAGGCTGACGATGACACGGCTTCGCTCTCAGCACAGCAGCGATCTCGCAAGGAGTTCAATATACAGCTCAGCGTGGATCCGCTGACTTCCAATGAAGCAGTCAACATCGTCTAGTTAGGACAAGAGCGCTATTCAATTGTCAGATGGAACTGCACTTTTGTAAACGTTGAACTTGTACTTCAAGAGAAGAGTTTGTAATTGAGTACATAAAGTGGTGCTTTGCTGTTCAAAGCAGTTGTAAATATTCCGATTCTTCCTGTGGGACTGGACTATCTGGTACATCTTTTTCTTGTAATAAAGTCGACTAATGTTTCATATGTTGTAGTTCCAATCAGCCATCACCCATAGCAATCAAAGAACCCACAACTATGACGATTGTAATTTCGTCGTGTCTTTAAGGCCCCAAGAATTTGCTTGTAACATAAATTCTATTTCGAAACTAAAGTTTGACGAGCAACTATGTGTAGAAGCAAGGATCAATCATCCCAGTGTAAAGGCTCTATGAAAATAAGAGCACAGCTGAGTTTGTCAAAAATGTTGTCTTTAACACATAATGACTTTTCGTATGCTACATTACATCTTGGAGCATCCATTATCGAAAGTCATTAGCTGAAAGGCAAATGGTATGAAGTAATGGTATCTATTCTTGATAAAGGAATAGCAACGGATATTTAATTAAAAACGGAAAATAAAAGAAGACGGAGAGACAAAGGGTAAATATAACTCGAAGAGAAAAGGAGGTGAAAAAGCCGTTCTAAGTTCAGAGAAGAGATGGCCTGGAGCAGGGCTGTGGAGTTCTTGCAGTTGAGACTTTGACCGCTGGCGTCCTCGCTACAGCGCACGACAGTCGCCATTGCGGATCATTTCTACACCTGGACATAATAGCCTAATGGACCTGCAGAATGTGCCATCCCGTTGGTTGCGGCTGCTCGTGCAGCCGATGTAATTCCACTACCTAGCCCGACGTCGTCAGGCGCTCCTACTCTTTTCTAACTGCTTTCTTTGTCGGTCGAGGAGTGCTCCGAATAGCCCTGTCTGGATGGAGCTGCCGTAATTGCCCTAATGGAAGACGTCGGTTCTGTTAGACTCTCGCGTTAAGACCCAGCACTGGCAGCTATTACCTGAATGGTCTGTAAGCCTTGTGCAGTACTATGCCGTTACCGGTAGTTCGCCGGTAGAGAGTCTTTAGTTCTTTTGCGAGCGGACACAGAGCGTTGCCAAGCAAAAGTAGTGGGGGAAATCCCGCAGCAGTCTCTTCGCTCGTTAGAGCCTTGATCACTAGAAATAATTAACTGAATACCGTAACCTTGTTAGAGTTGTTTATTTTCTCAGATAGCAGTAAATACACATACAGGCAACTAGTTTCGGTAAGTGAAGTCGCCAAAACTTATGGTATATTTACAGTCTGATTCAGCTGCCCCTGACACTGGGTTTTATGCAACCCGCAATGCCTTCAAATACCACGGGCACAATTTTCGTACTCCCTCACTCACTACACACAGGATACTAGCCCTACAGTAATATGAACAGGGCCCTTTTGCAAGAAATTTAATGTAATTAAATCTTGAACTGGAGGCTGTAGTTTTCAAATTATTGAAGAGAAGTGTACAAAAGTATCCTCCAAACGAGTTCTTACTGAATAACTCGAAAACCTTGGCCTTCAATGGAAGCGTATTCCTGCACAGAATTAAACTACATTAAATTTCCTACAGAAAGGTCGTTTTAAATTTTGCTCTAGGACTAATAGGATGCGTGTAGCGAGCAAGAGACTATTGAAAACCTGAACATGGGATCTGAAGGCACTGTGGTCGGCATGAAGCCAGCACAAGGGTCATCTGCATCACTGTGTCCACATTTACTGCGATCTGGGCAAATAAACATCCCTAGTAAGACGATCACAGTATTAAAATTCGGCGATAGTTCTCCTGCTGACAACATCAGGTAACCACAAGATATTGATTGTCGATTAGTATATGCGTAAACCATGGAATGGGACAGGCGACCCATTTAGATGTTTATTTTGAAAAAATTCGTCTGGAAATTGATTTATGTTCGTAAATATCTGGCACACCACTATTTTGAAGTAAAATACAAAGATAATCGAAAAGGTGTTCAGTTGTGCTGTGTATACTTGTCTCCAAGTTATTCGAAGTTATTATGATGAAGTTACATGGTTATTCTTACACTCAAGTGAAATCGATAGCCACACTTGTATGATCTAGCGCTGGGAGTGTTTCGGATGTGTATATTGGTATGTGGACACTGCTGACAAAGGATAAAAATTGTACCAGGGAGATGTGACTTTGAATATGAGAGCAGCGCACACTCCATAGATTCTTAACTGTTCCCTTGCACCTGGACGCTTCTAGCATTGGTAATACCACGGTGGATAAAGCGGCCCAAGGTAAAACTATAAGTATGTCGTCGTTAAGCACTGCCATTGGCTACCAGTGCACTGCAGAGTGAGAACATCATTAATTTTGCATATATAACGATCTTGCATGTATAACGTTTTTTATATCCATTATATTGCCTGGGACCTCTTAAACATCGATCACGAAGTATCTGCTAGCTACTCTGTGAATTATGACCTGTGTATCTCCGATGTCACCATCCATGCAGCAGTGATCAGCCATACCACTGCGATAATGTGAGGCTGATACCAGGCATTCTATGTAACAACTGACTCGTAATGTCTTCAGTGTGGATGCCAAGTTGTGAACATACAGCACGATACAAAGTGTAACTTTGTGACGCGTAGATAAATTACTCCACACAGTGCGTATTAGATGGTAGTTCGTAAACTCGCAACTTTAACTACATACGATAGGATGTAGTCCTTGAAGGAAACAAAATATTGCTCAGAATAAGGAAAACAATGAAACTAGGTGATACTTTTTCCGCATTACCGGTTGCTAATAGATCTGTACCGCAAATCAGTCAGCTTTGTGTGTAAATGGAAATAGAACTAAAAAACATAATAATACTCCGAGAAGCGGGTACTAAAATGAAATAATCAAATGGAGAAAAAAAGTGGATGTTTATTTTTTGGCAAATATTTTGACAAAGGTGACAATGTGATGGCTTAATTAATATTGACTTGTTTTGCTTTCTCGCGCGTTTAAGGCGCTACCTGTTCAGAATCCCGGAGAGCGAGTCTTCGCTTTTCATGTTTCTCTTGAGACCGACTTTTAGTTCAACTTTCGCCATTTTAGGTTACAATACTGAGTACCTGTGAATGGATTTTCTCTTCATCAGACAGAATCTCAGACTTGTCATTACTGTCTCGAACCGACTCGGTTAGAGGTTTCGCATCTGAGACTTCCGGTTGTGCCTCGATCGAAGTCGCATAACATTGATTTCTATGGGTGTAATGTTGTCCGTAGTATTCTCACTGGTGGTTATTTCAATACCTGAATATAGTGGTGAAATTTGCACTGAATGTCGTTTGAGTGACTACAGTCGCAGGTCTCACAAGGGGAGGCCTCGGTGTTGGGATCACAGATTAACTTCCAACATTGTACACCTTTAGTAGGCCATTAAAACAACATAATATGCAAGTAGTAAAGTGCACTACTGACAACCCCGAGAAAATCGCAAGAGAAGTTTTACACGTCTGTTATGTGACATATGTAGTTGCCGGACGTTAGAGTTCGTGGTGGCCGAGTGATATGGCGGCACAGTATCTCAGCGTGTTCGGTTAGAGGTTTAGCTACCCTCTGGAATAAAAAATGAGTCTATGGGTCAATGATGAGCTTGAAAGGATGTCGTGGGACGTCTGCCCCAAACAAATGGAACGAACAAAATTAGATCAACAAAAGAAAAAAGAAAGAAAACGTGATTAGTGTTCGAGCTTCGTAAAACTAACTTGTATGAGGAGACAGTTCGATTTCCACTCAAACTTAATGATTAATGTTCTTTTTCATCACTGGTCATATTATTTAATTTGCATGACTTTTGAGAGATAATATAATGAAAAAAACACGCAACGGGTGATGACGAGAGCACATCCGACGAGTAATTGTACGAGGGTTGCCCAGAAAGTAATCCACCGTATTTTTCATCTCAACCGAAAAAAATGCAACAAATGTGAACCGTTACGTATGCATTATTTGACGCCTCCTGAGTAAGCGCGCCAAATTCCCGTCACTTTCGACAGTTAGTGTATCTGTAGGACAGTTTCAAAATGGCGTCTGTAGGTGATGTATTTTACAAGCAAGGTGCCGTAATTTATTTTGTCACTACAGAGAAAGAAGCTGTGGGAAAAACTGACAAACGCTTGTGCAGAGTCTGTGGAGCATCTGCTGTCGACATAAGTGCCATTAGTCGCTGGGCACAGAGCATGAGGTCATCACAAGCGTTTCGGCGGTGCTCCAACATCTGCAGTAGTTGGGAAGACCATCCACGGCGCTCACACCTCACATGTTGCAGCGAGCTGTTGTCGTCATTCGAGGGGACAGATTAAAGGATGTCATTGGTGGACGACATTTTGAGGACGATTAAGAAATGAGTCAGACAGTGAAGCACTGGCTCCACAACTAGGACAAGGATTGGTACTGACAGGGGATACACGCCCTTGTTTCGCGCTGGAAGAATGCCATATGACGGGTTGGAGATTACGTGGAAGAATAGGGTGTGGAGGTAAAACATCATTCTTTCGTGTGTGTAATGCAATGCATTACTTTCTGGACAAGCCTCCTACATTACTCTCGTGGTTTGGCACATTGCGACTTACTATATTACTGCCAGTGAAGAAAGCCATTCGAATGATTATATATCGAGGTCTGACTTGGATTTTCCAAGCCTGTCCTTCCTACTTGAAAATTTAGTTGATGTTGTTGTTGTGCTCTTCAGTCCAGAGACTGGTTTGATGCGGCTCTCCATGCTACTCTATTCTGTGCAAACTTCTTCATTTCCAAGTAACTACTGCATCCTACATCCTTCTCAATCTGCTTGATGTATTCATCTCTTGGTCTCCCTCTACGATTTTTACCCTCCACACTGCCCTCCAATACTAAATCGGCGATCCCTTGATGTCTCAATTCCTCTTCTCCCCAGTTCTATTCAGTACCTCCTCATTAGTTACATGATCAATTCATCTAATCTTCAACATTCATCTGTAGCACCAGATTTCTAAAGCTTCTGTTCTCTTCTTGTCTAAACTATTTATCTCCCACGATTCACATCCATACATGGCTACACTCCATACAAATACTTTGAGAAAAGACTTCCCGACACTTAAATCTTTACTCGATGTTAACAAATTTCTCTTCTTCAGAAACGCTTTTCTTGCCATTGCCAGACTACATTTTATGTCCTCCCCACTTCAATCTTCATCAATTATTTTGCTCCCCAAATAGCAAAATTCATCTACAGCATCACCTGATTTAGTTAGACAACATTCCAGTATCCTCGTTTTGCTTTTGTTGATGGTCATCTTATATTCTCCTTTCAAGACACTGTCCATTCCGTTCAACTGTTCTTGCAGTTCATTTGCAGTCTCTGACAGTTACAATTTCATTGGCAAACCTCAAAGAGTTTATTTCTTCTCCATGGATTTTAATTCCTACTCCAAATTTTTCATTGTTTCCTTTACTGCTTGCTCAATGTGTAGACTGAATAACATAGGGGAAATGCTACACCCCTGTCTCATTCCTTTCCCAAACACAGCTTCCCTTTCATGCCCCTCGACTCTTATAACTGCCATCCGGCATCTGTACAAATTGTAAATAGTCTTTTGCTCCCTGTATTTGACCACTGCCACCTTCACAATTTGAAAGAATTCCAGTCAATATCGTCAAAAGCGTTCTCTAAATACACAAATCCTATAAACGTAGGTTTGCCTTTCCTTAGACTATCTTCAAACGTAAATCGTAGAGTCAGTATTGCCTCAAGTGTTTCAACGTTTCTACGGAATCCAAACTCACCTTCCCCAAGGTCGTCTTCTACCAGGTTTTCCATTCGTCTGTAAGGAATTCGTGTCAGTAATTTGCAGCCGTGATTTATTCAAGTGATAGTTCGGTAGTTTTCAGACCTGTCAACACCTGCTTTCTTTGGGATTTGAATTATTTTATTCTTCTTGAAGTCTGAGCGTATTTCACCTGTCTCATACATCTTGCTCACCAGACGATGGAGTTTTGTCAGGGCTGGCTCTATCAAGGTTATCAGTAGTTCCAATGGATTGTTGTCTACTCCCAGGGCGTTGTTTCGACTTAGATCTTTCAGTGGTTTGTCAAATTCTTCACGCAGTATCAAATGTCCCACTTCATCTTCACCTACTCCCTCTTCCATTTCCATAATACGGCCGTCAAGTACATCGCCCTTGTATAGTCACTCTACTTTCTGCTTAACCTTCTTTGCTTAGAACTAGTTTTCCATCTGACCTCTTGATATTCATACAAGGTATTCTCTTTTCTCCTAAGGTCTCTTTACTTTTCTTGTAGGTGGTATCTATCTTACCCCTAGTGATATATGCCTCTACATCCTTACATTTCTCCTCTAGCCATCCCTGCTTAGCCATTTTGCACTTCCTGCCGATCTCATTTTGAAATGTTTGTATTCCTTTTCGCCTGCTTCATTTACTGCACTTTTATGTTTTCTCCTTTCGTCAATTAAATTCAATATCTCTTCTGTTACCAAAGGTTCTCATCTTTTTACCTAATTGATCTTCTGCTGCCTTCACTAGTTCATCTCTCAAATCTACCCATTCTTCTTCTACTGCATTTATGTCCCCTGTTCTTTTCAATCGTTCCCTAATGCTCTGTCTGAAACTCTCTACAAAGTGTGGTTCTTTCAATTTATCCAAGTCCCATCTCCTTAAATTCAAACCAATTTGCAGTTTCTTCTCCCATCTCCTAAAATTTCCAACTTTTTCAGTTTCTTCAGTTTTAATCTACAGTTCATAACCAATTAATTGTGGTCAGAATCCACATCTGCCTCTGAAAATGTCTTACAATTTTAATCCTGGTTCCTAAGTCTCTATCTTATCATTATATGATCTACCTGAAACCTTCCAGTGTCTGCAGGCCTGTTCCAGGTATACAACCTTCTTTCGTGATTCTTAAAATAAGTTTTAGCTATGATTAAGTTATGCTCTGTGCAAATTCTACAAGGCTGCTTCCTTACCCCCACTCCATATTACCCTACTACTTTTCCTTCTCTTCCTTTTCTTACTATCGAATTCCAATCCCCCAAGACTATTAAGTTTTTGTCCCCCTTCACTAACTGAATAATTCCTTTTATCTCATCACACGTTTCTTCAATCTCTCCATCGTTTGCGGAGCTAGTTGACATATAAACTAGTACTACTGCGGTAGGCGTGGGCTTCGTGTCTATCTTGGCTTCAATAATGCGTTCATTATGCTGTTCGTAGTAGCTTACCCACGATCCTATTTTTTTTATTCATTATTAAACCTACTCCTGCATTACCCCTATTTGATTTTGTATTTATAACCCTGTATTCACCTGGCCTTAAGTCTTGCTCCTCGTGCCACCGAACTTCAATAATTTCCACGATATCTAACTTTAACCTACCCATTTCTCTTTTGAGCAAGCAGTAAAGGAAACAAAAGAAAAATTTGGAGTAGGTATTAAAATCCATGGAGAAAAAATAAAAACTTTGAGGTTCGCCGATGACATTGTAATTCTGTCAGAGACAGCAAAGGACTTGAAAGAGCAGTTGAACGGAATGGATGGTGTCTTGAAGGGAGGATATAAGATGAACATCAACAAAAGAAAAACGAGGATAATGGAATGTAGTCGAGTTAAGTCGGGTGATGCTGAGGGTATTAGATTAGGAAATGAGACACTTAAAGTAGTAAAGGAGTTTTGCTATTTGGGGAGCAAAATAACTGATGATGGACGAAGTAGAGAGGATATAAAATGTAGACTGGCAATGGCAAGGAAAGCGTTTCTGAAGAAGAGAAATTTGTTAACATCGAGTATAGATTTAAGTGTCAGGAAGTTATTTCTGAAAGTATTCGTATGGAGTGTAGCCATGTATGGATGTGAAACATGGACGGTAAATAGTTTGGACAAGAAGAGAATAGAAGCTTTTGAAATGTGGTGCTACAGAAGAATGCTGAAGATTAGATGGGTAGATCACATAACTAATGAGGAAGTATTGAATAGGATTGGGGAGAAGAGAAGTTTGTGGCACAACTTGACCAGAAGAAGGGATCGGTTGGTAGGACATGTTCTGAGGCATCAAGGGATCACCAATTTAGCATTGGAGAGCAGCGTGGAGGGTAAAAATCGTTGGGGGAGACCAAGAGATGAATACACTAAGCAGATTCAGAAGGATGTAGGTTGCAGTAGGTACTGGGAGATGAAGAGGCTTGCACAGGATAGTGTAGCATGGAGAGCTGCATCAAACCAGTCTCAGGACTGAAGACCACAACAACAACAACAACATTTCTCTTTTTAACTTTTTTCTAACCTACCTGCCCGATTAAGGGACTTGACATTCCACGCTCCGATCCGTAGAACGCCAGTTCTGTTTCTCCTGATAACGACGTGCTCCTGAGCAGAATGGGGAATTATTTTACCTCCGGAATATTTTACCCAAGAGGACACCATCCTCATTTAACCAAACAATAAGGCTGCATGCCCTCGGGAAAAATTACGGCCGTAGTTTCCCCTTGCCGTCCGCAGTACCAGCACAGCAAGGACGTTTTGGTTAGTGTTACAAGACCAGATCTGTCAATCGTCCAGACTGTTTCCCCTGCAATTACTGAAAAGGATTCTGCCTCTCTTCAGGAACCACACGTTTGTCTGGCCTCTCAACAGGTATCCTTCCGTTGTGGTTGCACCTACGGTACGGCTATCGCTGATGCACGCAAGCCTCCCCACCAACGGCAAGGTCCATGGTTTATTGTGAGGGTGGGGGGGGGGGGGAGAGTTTAATTACAAATAGTAAATAGTCGAATAACATACGAAATTCAACTTCATGAAAATGGACGTGTTTTTTTTTTCATTGTATTACCTCTCAAATATTATACAAATTGAATAATGTGAACGTGATGTAGGTTAAAAAGTAAGTGGGGGCGGGACTCGCATCGTCACCTCGTCCACGACCCACTAGCTACGAGCGAAGGCTACCCACGTGACCATAATGACTTCTTCCAAAACCTCCTTCGCACAGATACGTAAGCTACGTAACAGACGAGCAAAACTTCTCTCGAGAGTTTGTCGGAAATGCCAGAGCAGTGCAACTTACAACTTCACACTATGTTGCTTTATAGGTCTACTAAAGGTGTACAAAGTTTGAAGTAAATCCGTGATTCCAGCGTCGAGGCCTCCCCATATCAGTGCATTAGCAGCTACCGCTTACGTCAAAGACGCAATAGTAACAGCTGCGGGCGGTATGGGCTTGCCTGCAGCAACTGCGGCATGCATCTCTGGCCGCGCAACTGGCTGTTGAGCCTTGCGCCATGCGGTTGCGAAACTGCCCGCCATCCATTATCTATGGCTGGATCTGCTTCCGGAGATCGACCTTTAGGCTCGATGCACACGAGCGATTTATTATCGCGCCATCGCAGCGTCAGTTTCTCGCGCGTTTCAGCAGTGCATGTGAAACAATGGAAGGGCGCACACTACGGCGGTAGCGATGCGAAATAGAAGCGAGACCGCGGCGAGCGAACTGCGCTCGCCAGCCACTGCTGCGTTGCAGCCATCTCGCCGATCGCCTCGGAGCAGCAGTCGTTTGATGTGAATGGGGCCTCACACACGTGTTCGCAACACACCAACAGCTGCAGTCAGCCTGCCATTGATGCAACCGCTTTCGACGTCGAATTGCTTATTGAAGACGTGAAAAAATACCCAGAAATATGGGATACTTATCGCAAGGAGTATCACGATATAGTTACGAAGAGAGCCGCTTAGTTTCAAGTGAGTGAAGAGTTTTGTGTGGGTTTAGCTACGAAACCAGATCAGGGGAAAAATGATATAGCTAAGTATCATCGTTAAACTATTTTGTGTTTGTGTTCTAGTGGTGCCGCTTTTGCACGAATGTGGGCATACAATACCTGAAATAGCGTTAAGCAACAAATGTTTCGTGCTCCCTGGCGAGAGCCCAGCATCTCAATGAAGAAATCTCCAGTTAATAATGCAAGTTTAAAATAAATTTTGTTACTTAAGCTATATTGTATTGCAGCCACAAACAACATTATTACACAGATTTCAATAGTGACATAAATTAAATCATCTCTCACATTCGACAATACATTGCTTCACGTTTCACTATGATTGACACCGACCATATTTATGGTTCAAATAGCTCTGAGCACCATGGAACTTAACATCTGAGGTCATTAGTCCCCTAGACTTAAAACTACTTAAACCTAACTAACCTAAGGACATCACACACATCTATACCCGAGACAGGATTCGAACCTACGACCTTAGCAGCAGCGCAGTTCCGGACTGTAGCGCCTAAAACAGCTCGGCCACAGCGGCCGGCAACCAGATTTAAATACATTTGTCTTGCCATGGTACTTTCCCAGCATCGTTTATGAAGTAATCAGCGACAACATTTCTTCTTGAATTAAGTGAACTTCCTCGTTGGTTTGTTGGATCTCCATTGCCCAGATCACATAGGCCCTGTATACTTAAAGTGTCTTCAAAGTTAAAGCCATCTCTGGAACGACAGTAGTTGTGAAGGACACTAACTGTGAAGTTCAGCTTAACATTGATAAGTCCGTGAAATATTCGCCATTTATTCGTCAGAATACGAAAAGCACACTCCACATATCTCCGGGCACGACTTGAACGGTAGTTAAAGATAGGTTTCTTGTAGGAGACGGAAGTTCCAATGTACGGTCTCATGAAGAAATTAGACAGAGAAAACGCCTCATCCCCCCAATACCGTAAAGGGCACAAAGAGTTCTGTAGTTTCTGGTAGAGGTTGTCCTTTTGGTAGGCTCGCTTCGCCACTTTCTAGTAGTTTATACAACTTAGAGTTTCTGACGTTAGTGCTATCCGATTCTCTACCACGAGACCCAACTTCAACATAGTTGAACAAATAGTTTGCATCTGCAACTACGAACAGAATTACAGAGTGGAATTTCTTGTAGTTGTACAACTGAGAACCACTGAAATCTGGTTTAACTATTCTCACGTGCTTGCCATCTAAGGCCCCTAAGCAGTTCGGGAAGTCTGCATGCCTTTCGAATCTCTTGGCATTTTTCAGCTACCTTTCTTCTGTAAATTTTGGTATACATTCTTCACGCAAGACTTCCCACACAGCTTTGCAAACTTTCCTTACTATTTTACATGGCGTTGTGTGACCGATTATGTATTAATAATGTAGGTCTATTAGATTGCACCCACTACCCAGGTATCTGCGGAAGATCAATATTAACATAATAATAATATTAATAATAATACTGAGTCTTTAGTAGCACCCTGTTGCACAAACGTTTGTATTTTGTTACAGGTTCAAAATTCATGATAAAGAAGAAGGGTATTAAAGATTCCTTCTTTAAATGTGAAAGGAAAGGCACAAAATCAGGGCAATGAGCGATTTCGTCTAGAAGGTATATATACGCCCGTCAACTGTCGTTCCTTGCGAACACAATAGATCCAGGTCCCACGCAAACTAGTGTCGACGATGATGGAATGGCTGGTAGTGAAACTGCGGATGAACTGACAGCAGAACCATCATCATCTGCACAGAGTGAGCTTTGAAAAATATGAATAATGCACCTGTTTCCAAACGACGCAGGGTAATTTAAGATTCATTATTAAAATTCATGAATTATCCAGTACCGTCAGCTTCACCCGAAGCACCGGATGATGAGAAATTATTTTTTTAATCACTGGTTCCTGCAGTTATAACGTTGCCTTTGCACATGAAATCTGAGTTTAGATGCGAGATGTTGAAATTATTGCAAAAGTTCAGAAATATGAATGAGACTTTCCAACTTAGTGCTCCTCAGTGTGCTCGACAAAGGCAATCTATTGATCGTTCTGCACACTGCAACTATCAAGTGAGTGTGTTGTCTCGTGATTCGCCTACGCAGACTCACTCAGCTACGTGCCAGTTAACAGCAACACCACTCCACCACGGCTAGCCCCTCGTACTCCAGCAGTACATGTGTAACAACAGAAAGTGAGGATTCTGTGCACATGTTTGATATCCATACTCAACAATTATTAAAAAGAATGGTATTTCTAAGTGTGTTTGTAATTCCTTTTCGAAAAAATATTTTGTTTTGAGATGTGTGTCTGCTGTTCTACTGCCGTTTACATATTCTTGTATTGCATTGAAGTTTCTGCACAACGTTGTTTAATTACTTTACAACTATATCAAAATACATTAGTAAATTCCCATATTCAGTAATACGATAGCAGAATATCGTTGATATCAGAATACCATTTACAGTTATAATCCAGTTCACTGTATTTTAGCTTTTGATTAAAATAATTAACACGGTGTGAACACTTAAATACTCTCTGCTTACCTCAAAGTCACAGCCAACATTTCTTGAAGTGAAACAGAAGGCCTCATCACAGAGTCTATGCTTCTGATGAATGACTGCAATTTCACTGTTAATTCTTCAAACGAAAATAATTAAAGAATTTACTTTGATCTTCTCGTAAATCTGTAAACAGAGTCACGAACACTCCCTTCAGCAGTCGTGAACTAACGAGCGAGTGAACCCAAATCCTCCTGTTGCGTTGCTTGATGTATTTGTAAACTAAATAAGCTAACACTGCCTGCTTTCTTCTGCGTACGTCCATACTGGTGGGATCCCAGTCTAGTACTACTGCGGAATAGTGCGGCGCGCAGTCATAGATAGCGTCGAGTATGGCGCGTCGTAATTCGTCGCGGTCACAAGAAAATGGCTCTGAGCACTATAGGACTTAACTTCTGAGGTCATCAGTCCCCTAGAACTTAGAACTACTTAAACCTAACTAACCCAAGGACATTACACATCCATGCCCGAGGCAGGATTCGAACCTGCGACCGTAGCGGTTGCGCGGTTACAGACTGTAGCGCCTAGAACCGCTCGGCCACTCTGGCCGGCGCGGCAACAAGACTCGAGACTGGAAACAGGTACGGCTTTCCCACCAGCGTTAAAAACAAATTGTATATACGAGCTATATTTCTTACGCAGCATTTTTTTTTTTTTGGTCATCAGTCTACTGACTGGTTTGATGCGACCCGCCACGAATTCCTTTCCTGTGCTAACCTCTTCATCTCAAAGTAGCACTTGCAACCTACGCCCTCAATTATTTGCTTGACGTATTCCAATCTCTGTCTTCCTCTACAGTTTTTGCCCTCTACAGCTCCCTCTAGTACCATGGAAGTCATTCCCTCATGTCTTAGCAGATGTCCTATCATCCTGTCCCTTCTCCTTATCAGTGTTTTCCACATATTCCTTTCCTCTCCGATTCCGCGTAGAACGTCCTCATTCCTTACCTTATCAGTCCACCTAATATTCAACATTCGTCTATAGCACCACATCTCAAATGCTTCGATTCTCTACTGTTCCGGTTTTCCCACAGTCCATGTTTCACTACCATACAATGCTGTACTCCAGACGTACATCTTCAGAAGTTTCTTCCTCAAATTAGGGCCGGTATTTGATATTAGTTGACTTCTCTTGGCCAGAAATGCCTTTGTTGCCATAACGAGTCTGCTTTTGATGTCCTCCTTGCTCCGTCCGTCATTGGTTATTTTACTGCCTGGGTAGCAGAATTCCTTACGTTCATTGACTTCGTGACCATCAATCCTGATGTTAAGTTTCTCGATGTTCTCATTTCTACTACTTCCCATTACCTTGGTCTTTCTCCGATTTACTCTCAAACCATACTGTGTACCCATTAGACTGTTCATTCCGTTCAGCAGATCATTTAATTCTTCTTCACTTTCACTCAGGATAGCAATGTCATTAGCGAATCGTATCATTGATATCCTTTCACCTTGTATTTTAATTCCACTCCTGAACCTTTCTTTTATTTCTATCATAGCTTCCTCGATGTACAGATTGAAGAGTAGGGGCGAAAGGCTACAGCCTTGTCTTACACCCTTCCTAATACGAGCACTTCGTTCTTGATTGTCCACTCATATTATTCCCTCTTGGTTGTTGTACATATTGTATAGGACCCGTCTCTCCCTATAGCTTACCCCTACTTTTTTCAGAATCTCGAACAGCTTGCACCATTTTATACTGTCGGACGCTTTTTCCAGGTCGACAAATCCTATGAAAGTGTCTTGATTTTTCTTTAGCCTTGCTTCCATTATTAGCCGTAACGTCACAAATCCATCTCTCGTCCCTTAAGTTTTCCTGAAGCCAAACTGATCGTCACCTAGCGCATTCTCGATTTTCTTTTCCGTTCTTCTGTATATTATTCTTGTAAACAGCTTCGATGCATGAGCTGTTAGGCTGATTGTGCGATAATTCTCGCACTTGTCAGCTCTTGCCGTTTTCGTAATTGTGTGGATGATGCTTTTCCGAAAGTCAGATGGTATATCGCCAGACTCATATATTCCACACACCAACGTGAATAGTCGTTTTGTTGCCACTTCCCCCAATCATTTTAGAAATTCTGATGGAATGTTATCTATCCCTTCTGCCTTATTTGATCGTAAGTCCTCCAAAGCTCTTTTAAATTCCGATTCTAATACTGGATCCCCTATCTCTTCTAAATCGACTCTTGTTTCTTCTTCTATCACATCAGACAAATCTTCACCCTCATAGAGGCTTTCAATGTATTCTTTCCACCTATCTGCTCTCTCCTCTGCATTTAACAGTGGAATTCCCGCTGCACTCTTAATGTTACCACCGTTGCTTTTAATGTCACCAAAGGTTGTTTTGACTTTCCTGTATGCTGAGTCTGTCCTTCCGACAATCATATCTTTTTCGATGTCTTCACATTATACGCCGTAAAATGCACCAAACGCAAGCTGACCAGCGACTACATTTTTCACTGCAAACTTTTCAAAATATGCGCGGTGTTGTACTTTCCTTTTAAGTATCACAATAATTACCAGATATAATGAAAAGAAAACCAGTTCATTGTCAAGCTGAGATTTCTGGCTACAACATACGAAAATGTCATTTCGTTTTACCTGATAGTTTTCTCAAAATCAAGTGAGAAAGACTGTACAGCAGAGAACGTACGCAAATCTAAAACAGTGGTTTTTATTTTTTTTTTTTTATGCGAAAAGTAAAAGATTTATTGAGAAACTAAGTACAGCTGTGGGAGCCGGCCGGAGTGGCCGTGCGTTTCTGGGCGCTACAGTCTGGAGCCGAACGACCGCTACCGTCGCAGGTTCGAATCCTGCCTCGGGCATGGATGTGTGTGATGTCCTTTGGTTAGTTAGGCTTAATTAGTTCTAAGTTCTAGGCGACTGATAACCTCAGCAGTTAAGTCGCACAGTACTCAGAGCCACAGATGTGGGTGGAGTTTTGCTCCATCTGTATAAAACAAATTTTTAACGCAAATCGGATGACTTGAAATTTTACTCGCCGTTGTGCGATTATCGCTGCGATGCCGCCCGCGGTGTGTGCAGTGGAATAGTTTTGACGCCCCTATCTCGCTGAGAGCACACGCGGTTGTTTACGGCCGTGTGCATCAAGCCTTAGATATCGCACAACGATCAGACGTTAGAACTTGTGGGAACTGGCGCAGCGCTTTGCATTATTACTTATGACCTTTTCATTCCTAGATACAACTGGATTTATTTTGTCGTAAGGCACTTCAAAAGGTAATTCAAAAATTCTAATTGTCCTCATACCAAAATCGGCATGGGCGACGTACGCGTTACAAATTTTTCCGCGACTATGAGTGAATTCTAGGGTTCTCCCTCAGGCTTCATCCACGTTACCACATAAATAACCCATTTTCATTTTAAGAAATGCGAGGCTGGATGGAACTGACATGTGGATACCAACAGTATCCTCAGAAGTCATCTTCTACAAACCTGTCCACGTCAGCAGAGATAGATCTTGAGATATTTCTATCAAATGTAAACTTCAACGTATCGATTCTAACAGATACCTACCTCACAGTCTCGTCTCTCAAAACCTCAACAAAACCCTGGAAGTACAGCGACAAACTGCAATGGCGTGTATACTCATCAAGCGCGGGAAAAATCGGTCGCAGCAGACGTTCACGCAGTGCTGCAACCCCTGGTGGAAGCGATCGCATCCAGTGCAGCAGGCAGCAAGCAGACTGAACCTATTTCTTCGGTCCTTCTAAGGACATTTGAGAGGACACATTGCACGAATTAAAGTTAAAACTATTAATAATCTCTCTACATAACGGACAATGTCCTGACTGACGTATTGACTCACTGCCTCATCAGCGCCCAGCTCAAACCACGAAGGGTAGAAATTTGCAGAAGGTGTTGATCTTATACTGTAGCCGTCGTTTAAGAAGGAATACTTAGAAACTCCATCCGTAAGGCGGTGAAACAGCGGTGAAAGGATTTTTGCTAGTATGTCGTTGTTAATGGAATTCTGAAGCACGTGTTTCAGTATTTTGGAAATTTAACCCCATGGGCGGTGGGGGGGGGGGGGGGGGTGAATGGTAAAGTAGTGGATGAAATTTAAAAAAAAATCTGTCATTGCTGAAGAACAATGGAAGAATAGTGTTTCATTGGTTTTGGAAATTCAAAATATATGATCATCCGCGTTCTGCCCTATGGCAGGTCGTCACATACAGCTCTACAGCTCTCCATGCAGTCCTGTCTTTTGCTATCTTCTTCTTTTTCCCATAATTCTTTCCTATCATTACACTATCTATCATCTCGTATCGTCTACATCTTCCTATCTTCTTCTTCTTCCATTCACCGTTCTTTCCATACTATGCATCAGCAAACAGTCTCTTCTCATCCAGTGTCCTCTTTCTGATTTCCGTCAAAATATCTCGCTCTTCCCCCACTCTTTTCAACATATCCTCATTTCTGACTTCATCTACCCATTTTATCCCTTCCGTCCTCCACCAAACCCACATCTCGAGTGCTTCTTTCTCTTTTCTTCTTTCCTCAGTGCCCATATCTCAGCTCCATACAGTGTCACGCTCCGCATGAAGCACTTCGCCTGTCTCCTCTTCAGGTCTTTATCACTGCAGCCACATAGAAACCTCCTCTTTTCATTAATCCCTCTTCTTTTTAACCCCTATTGTTATTAGCCCCTAAGAGATTCAAATAGCGGATAAAATGTTTTACGAAAATGTTTCATTTAGAAAGCAGTTTTGAAGCGAAATCTATGAAAACTTATATCTGGCTTTTGTGTTAAAAATAAAAAAGTAGTTTCACTGTTTTTGGAAACTCAACTTCTAAGGGGGTGAAATAGGAGGTGAAACGTTTTATGAAAATATTTCATTGTGAAAACATTTTTAAAGCTAGATCGTTATCTAGCTTCTCTGCTGGAAATGAAAACATACATGTTTTACTGTTTTTGGAAATTAAACCCTTAAGAGTGTGAAATAGGGCCAGACTGATTCACTGATTCACCATCGTCCTGTCCAAACCAACAAGGATAGAAAATTGAAATTTGGAAAGGGTGTGAATCTTATACTGCAGGCATCGTGTTAGGAGAGATTGTTCTAAATTGGTTTCCTAATTGTGTGAAATAGAGGATGAAAAGCTTCTTGAAAATACGTGGCTTTTAAGCCAATGTTTGAAGCTAGAATTACGATAATTGGTATTCAGTCAGAAATAAAAAAATATGTATTTCATCATTTTTGGAAATTCAACCACTAAGACTATATGACTTCTCAGTTAGAAATAAGGGAATACGCTTTAATTCTTTTTTGGTAAATTCAGTCCCTAAGGGGGTGAAATAGAGGATGAAAATATTTGTGTTAGGGGATGAAAATTTTTATCGATATATCACTACAAGAGCTCACTAGGCTTGTCTAACAAAGACCTCCGACTGCAGCTTCCCTATTCGCTTTTTTATCAGAAGAACATTCGGAAAAGACCATGTTTCCATGACTTTAAACAGTGCAAAAAGGTTAGACGATGTTGTAGTTTGTGAACAACATAAAAATTCGATTAAAGAACAATTAAGTAAATATGTGCAGACTATACAGTCTACGCGAGCGAAAGAGCGAGCCCTAAGCTAGTTTGTATATATTTTCAATATTTAATGGATCTATTCGCATTATAACGTTGTTTGTATTGCTAGGCGACCACTCGGCTACAAAGGCGGGCACTGGAAACAAATATTAACCAAGTTTCCCGCAATAACGCGTGCTCGTAACAACTTTACTTTCCCTGACAATATATTTTAAAAAATATCTGTCTGACACAACCCAGTTTTATATACACACACACACATGAGCAAAAACAGTTTTCCATTATTTAAATGCAATCCAGGAATACTGTATTTTACAAAAATACGCTGAAAAAGTAAGTTAAATGATTATAAAATTTTTTGCATTATGTGGGGCCACAGTCATAATGTATTTCTTTAAAGTCATTACCACCATTACACTGTTGTTTATTTACAGTGTTACATTTACACTTACACAATCATGATTTTGACTTCAAAGTGCCATTATCATTGTTTTCTGAAAGCAGGTTAGACAATAACAGTGAAATAACCGTATAAATATCCATATTTGTAATGATCATATACAAGTGTTGTAAATTGCCTAAGATGGCATCCTGTCGTATTAAAATAAACTAATAGATACATTGTGTAAAAGCCGATATTTCTGGCAGAGCCTACTGCTTTGTTTCATTACTGGGTACACCATGTTCACTGAATGACGGCTAAGTGTCAAATTGTCTTGGTCAACGAAATTCCTGTCACAAGCAGGTGACCTTTTTTACTCTTTGGACTCAGTGTCCAGTAGGATGTTTATGAGCAGGCAACTTCATTGTATACTAAGATAAACAGGTACTGCAAAGATGTAACAACTACCAAAGAACATAAATTGTTCGTAACCTTTCCTGTCCTACCGGACACTTTTAGACAATGTTTGTAACTGTGTATCTTAATATGGCAGTATGCCATCTTAGGCAATTTATAATACTTCTAAGTAAGCATTACAAATATTGATTCTTATACAGTTATATTACTTATTATGTATTTCGCTGTTATTGTCTAACCTGCTTTAAGAAAACACTTCATAATGGCACTTTGAAGACGAAATCATGATTTTGTAAGTGTAAATGTAACACTGTGAATAAACAACAGTCTAATGGCGGTACTGACTTTAAAGTTAAATGATTATGTTTAAAATCGAGGAGTAAATACTGATACGAGAAGCTTAACTTTATCAAACTGTTATAATCCAGTTTCTATAAACTTATTTAGGGGACTCTTGAATCCTGAGCAATAATTATTTGAAACCCTAAATGGTCGTTTATACTATACCATTTTAGACCTTTACCAATAATATGTTTTTGTGACGTGCTAGGACGACATGGAGAACGAGACTACACCAGACAGTATGAAACAGGACAGCCATAAGCTACTCATATTCATACTCATAAACTTACATATTCGATAAATTTAGTTTAGGAAAACAAACAATGATAACAGATTTAGAATTCTGTTGAATACTATGCCAGGAGGTGGTGCTGAACTGTGTAGAGGAGGGATCTTTATTATCGTCGTCCGTATAGATACGAATGACACACTGCACTTGTTGGTAGTATGCTGTGAAGCTTTGCGTATCCCTTTTCCTGACCACTGACACACAAATTAAGCGAAAGCTGCTGGCTCTGAGTACTCGGATTATGCTAACCTGTGTCCAATTATTTTCACCGTGTGTGCCTCTGAGGCTCAGACAGGTAGAGCGACAGCAACCGTGGACTGTAAATGTATGGTGCGGAATCATTGGCGACCACCTAATTAGTCCTCACTTCATTGCAGGGGCCCAAACAGCTGCAACATACATCGCGTTTCTACAGAATGTTCTGCCTACGTTGCTCGAAAATTCCCACTGGAAACGCGTCGACGTATGTGGTATCAGCATGATGGTGCACCTGCACATTCCGCAATTAACGCTAGGCTGACCCTTGACAGGATATTCGACGGGCGTTTCATAGGACGTGGAGGACGCATAAATTGGCCAGCCCGTTCTCCTGATCTTACACCTCTGGACTTTTTTCTGTGGGGTATGTTAAAGGAGATTGTGTACCGTGATGTGCCTACAACCCCAGAGGATATGAAACAACGTATTGTGGCAGCCTGCGGTGACATTACACCAGATGTACTGCGGCGTGTACGACATTCATTACGCCAGAGATTGCAATTGTGTGCAACAGATGATGGCCACCACATTGAACATCTATTGGCCTGACATGTCGGGGCACACTCTATTCCACTCCCTAATTGAAAACGGAAACCACGTGTGTACGTGTACCTCACCCCTCATGGTAATGTACATGTGCGTCAGTGAAAAAGACCAATAAAAAGGTGTTAGGATGTGGATGTAATGTGCTGTTCCAGTCTCCTCTGTACCTAAGGTCCATCACCGTTCCCTTTGGATCACTACGTAATTCGGTGCTCTCTGATACACACGATCGAACAGCGGAGGATTGGTACTCAAGCGTCAACTTTAGGTTGCAATATCTCCGGATGTAATTAACATTTTACAATGCAACAGACGGCACTGATTACGTATTTGTTTATACGTTCAGATGTGCAAACAAAACTAACGGGGTTCCATTTAAAAAAACGTAGGTTTGTGTTAAAAAACATACTTCCGTGCATTTTTTTATGGTTCGTATTAACCAATTACACTAGCCCCTCTCCTCACGCTCGGTCTGTGGAATCGATTCGTCAGTATTTGGTGTGGTTTACGAAATATATCCAGCGGTAATGTTAGGTGACTCACCCTGTATATTCATTGTTATAAATAAATGCTGCCATCGTTGAGTGCGGTTTTTTTGTTCCCATAGCAACCACTAAGTTTACATAAATGTCTTTTGTTGTGCTTAGAGAACCCATCTGCCCTTCTTTCTCAGTAATGTTTCGCGTTTGAGGTTACATTTTCACAGACATGTAAAAAAACAAACGTTGCTCATGGAACAGGCAACAATGGTGTGTACCTAATTAGAAGACACAGTCAGGTCCTAGAGGAAAGGCTGCGGAAAGCCACTGAACATAATTTATTAGTATGTACCTCCCCCAATAATTTATTAACTAACAAGAAAAGTCCTTTCCAAAAGAGTAACAAGATACAATCATCAATGTTTTATTTTCCATTGAAGAAAGAAAAAAACAAATAAACAGAAGTTAAAAAACTATTAAACACAAGTACCAGATGTTTAATTTAGACGTGTTTCTTAATTTTTTTTTAAAGTACAAAATATCAAACACATTAAATATTAATAAACTTAAATTAAAAAAATGGTTCAAATGGCTCTGAGCACTATGGGACTCAACATCTATGGTCATCAGTCCCCTAGAACTTAGAACTACTTAAACCTAACTAACCTAAGGACATCACACAACACCCAGTCATCACGAGGCAGAGAAAATCCCTGACCCCGCCGGGAATCGAACCCGTTAACCCGGGCGCGGGAAGCGAGAACGCTACCGCACGACCACGAGCTGCGGACAAACTTAAATTAATCAGCGCAATGTCGCACATGATCTATGGCGGCACAACAGATCCCAGGCGTAGACCCCAGCCCCCAGCACATGGCAACAACAAGACAAGCTACAACATGTACGGCGAAAGCTCTCTTAAACAGTGAAAGGATGAAAGAAAACTACAGCCTTTGGCCCAGCTCTAAAAGATATCACACTTAGAGCAGTATTAACCAGGAGCCAAAGCTTACTCGTAATGTTAAAGTAAAACAAATATACTACAGTCCTGACATATTCAAAAGCCGCTTTGAAAACGAGTATTCACAGCCGACAGCGCCTCTTGACCCTTCTGTTCTGAGCGGCTCTTTATTATCTTAATGGTCACACAATGGGTTTTCAGGCACTTCAGCTGACCTTGTGGAATCCCTTCTTGCAGTTTCGTACATAATTGAACAAATGTAAGCACAGTTTGATTATCATATAAAATATTCCACTCGGCCGGCCGCTGTGGCCTAGCGGTTCTAGGCGGTTCGGTCCGGAACCGCGCGGCTGCTATCGCCGCAGGTTCGAATCCTGCCTCTGCCATGGATGCGTATGATGTCCTTAGGTTAGTTATGTTTAAGTAGTTATAAGTCTAGGGGACTGATGACCACAGAGCTCAAGTCTCAGCCTTTTGAACCATATTCCACTTGTTACGCTAAAGAGCGGTTGTGCTATCTAAGGATTGAGATATACTCCTGGGTGCAAGTTAACTACTGCTTAAAATGCATCTTTTTTTTTTTTTTTTTTTTTTGTTTTTAAATTCAACTCAGTGGCAACATGACATCTAAACTTAGAATTCAGCACATGCGGTAAGACCTTAAAATCAAAATCAAAAGGAAAACAACAGTTATAAGAAAACTGAACAGATAAACTAATATCCATATGAGAGGGAACTGAGCACATGCCAGTGGCCCCTTGAAAGGATCACCATTTAAATGCGATGTACGGAAATACAGCACAATTGAAGTTGAAAACCAAGCGGAAAGCAAAGGCCACGCTGCTTCAGATGAACTGCAGACAACCGAGACAAGCTTCTGGTGAACATCAAATGACGCTCACCGATTAGCAGACTGAGCTGTGTGGCACACTGGACTCACATTCGGGACGACGATGGTTCAAACCCAAGTCCGGTCGTCCCGGTTCATGTTTTCCGTGATTTCCCCAAATCACTTCAGGCAAATGTCGGTATGGTTTCTTTAAAAGGGCGCGGCCGACTTCCTTCCCCCTCCTTCTCTAATCCTATGGGACCGATGACCTCGCTGTTTGTCCCCTTCCCCACATCAACCAACCACCCATTAACAGAAGGAGGCAGGAGGTGGCTCTGTCCTCGACCAGAAAACCAAGAAGGGGCTGACCTGGTGTCCGGCAACCTGCCACGATGAACGCATTCGGGGCGACTAATTAGCCCGGGGTACGATCCATAGGCTTCGCCGAATCGCGCTGACTTCTCCAGCACCGAGCAAGGTGGCGCAGTGGTTAGCACACTGGACTCGCTTTCGGGAAGACGACAGTTCAATCCCGCGTCCGGCCATCCTGATTTAGGTTTTTCGTTATTTCTCTAAATCGCTCCATGCAAACGCCGGGATGGTTCCTTTGAAAAGGCACAGCCGACTTCCTTCCGTAATTCGATGAGACTGATGACTTCGCTGTTTGATCCATTCCCCTAAACAAACCAACCCAACTTCTAGAGCAGGAACCCCGACACCACGCGAAGTCACACAGGCAGGACAGGGGTAGCCTCACCAACCACATCACCTCAACAATCGCACCATCCTGTACGGCAAACACCAGCTCACAGCGCTCGCACCAGAAAAGCCGTGCGTCAACAAGACTGGCCATCTGCCACCCAAGAAGTATGTACGCTCTGTCAGACACCACTACCAGTCCCCTCCAGCATCGACCACCACCGCCTCGCCTCGCCACGCCTCGCTCCACTACTTCCCCCCTATCGCAGAGACAGACCAAAGACCTTCGAACGGGCATAGAAAGTGTTCAACACGCCGGGCGCGAATTATCGATCTCGTAGCTCGGCTCAGTTCGCAATTTCTTGGGAAATCAAGGAGTTGAAAATTAGGATCTAGCATTTAATGAACTTCAGAGGATTGGACGTGTCAAGAGCTAGGTTGTAATATTCCGCTCAAGATCTAGCTTTTTTACTCATATCTCGACCTCTTGCCAACCAATAGTAGCGGTATGATTTAGTCAAGCGCTTCCATCAAGACATTTCAGCAATGTAAAGACGGTATCAGAACCAGTGGAAAAAAAAAAACGAAGGAAAGAAAGAAAAAAATTGAACCAGGAACGCTTAAGCGAATACACCGATATGAAGCTTCTCCCTTTGGTCTCCCGACATTGAATCAACAGCTAACAAAATATTTCTCATACCACATCGTTCTTCTTTGACCTTAATTTGTTTGGAACTTACCATTGTTATTAATGACGGAGACAACTTCAATTTTTTGTGGACCACTGATATCAAAGTCTTGCACGGACCCATAGTGTTGTGACGTGTGTGCCAATTATTAGCGTCAAAACATTGTAACGCGGAGTCATTAACGTATCTTCGTTTTGGTCTATGAACAAGGAGCAAACATTCTGTTTTTCTGTGTTTAGAAGCAGCTGCAGGTCGTCCATTAAACTGGCAGATGACATGCTGTATTACCAAGAAACGGCAATAAAAGCAAAGAAATATGCCGGAAACAGCGACAACAGACGCCGGCGATATTGTCGCTGGAACTAAATTTCGAACAAACAAATAAAAAATAAAACTTCTGCGTCAAGGCGGACCCACAGTTTCATATTATTATTTTTTATGCAAACACCGGCCAATGTTAGACTCTTAAGATAAAATTATTATATCCTAATCTCTTCCGTCCCTGTTAATGTAAACGCTTGTTCACAGATGCAAGTGAATGGTGAACTGTCAACGAATGCTCTATCGCTGTGGGTATAACAGATATAGAAACAGTCACAAAGAATGAGAGTTGGCTTGAGTATGTTCATGAATCAGGAGTGTTTAAGTGCTTGACCATCGGGTGCACATATAACTTTTCGACGATTCTAAGCAAAAAATGTACCGAACAACAGATGTTGACTTACATAGTAACAAAAGATGAGTATCTCGTTGCCAGCATTACGTTTGTAATATTATTGTCGTAAACCCTTTATTAAGATTGCAGCACTTGGCAACAACTTGGAAATTCGGTACACCGTAATCGGCATAAGTAATAAAATCACCTTAATATTCTTCTGTGTGTTTTCTGCTTGTAGAAAATGAGTTTGTATACTTGCAAGAAGTATGAACGGACGTGATACAATTCATTAAAAGGAAATTACAACATTTTAGGATTTCGTAACTTTTGTAACTATCGACGAGTAAAGTTGGTCTCACTGACCAAGAATATATCTACCGTGGGAAGGAGCGTGTACGATTTTTGGCATGTAGAACTAAAGAAACTTAATCAAAAATGTTCAAATGTGTGTGAAATCTTATGGGACTTAACTGCTAAGGTCATCAGTCCCTAAGCTTACACACTACTTAACCTAAATTAACCTAAGGACAAACACACACACCCATGCCCGAGGGAGGATTCGAACCTCCACCGGAGAAACTTAATCAAACGTGTGTGGTGTGCGTTTATAAGAACAAGCAGCTACTACTCTGATTGAAAGTCTGGAAAGCATCAAATATAATTCTGTTCAGTTTTCATAATATTTCAAAAACAGTATGGATTCTTTCGTAGAACGATTGTGAAGCACAAGTGCATTCGAACTATCTAAGGGCAAAAGTAAACAAACAGTTAACAGAAAAGTTTTGAAGATCCTACTGCCGAACTCAACACTTGAATTCGATATATGCAGAAGAAATACTAAGTCAGATCTTGCTATTCAGCATTCTTCGAATCATCTTACGACACAAGAAATGGCAGTATTCTCATCCTTACTTTATGGAATGCAACAAGTTTGCATATCTATGGAAACTTTCGAAAAAGAATATCGTATTATCAAGTATATTGCTAACGGCAATGAATATGATTCTGAGCCAGCCGGTGTGGCCGTGCGGTTCTAGGCGCTTCAGTCTGGAACCGCGTGACCGCTACGGTCACAGGTTCGAATCCTGCCTCGGGCATGGATGTGTGTGATGTCCTTACGTTCGTTAGTTTTAAGTAGTTCTAAGTTCTAGGGGACTGATGAACACAGAGGTTAAGTCCTATAGTGCTCAGAGCCACTTGAACCACTTTTTATGATTGTGATTTTGTCAACAACATCAACAAAAATATTTTAAAAAAAGTTAAGGCCTCCTTTCCACAATAGTCATTCTATCACACTGACAAGTAACGACAAAAATGAAGGCAAATGTGAAATAAGTTACACAGATTTCCGCATCTCAAGAAATATTCCTGAAAGAATGGGTTCTACTTAAAAAATAATCCCCAACGATGTTTATTCCCCTTAAGGTAGGAGACCCTTAAATCCGTAGGAAAACCACCGTAATTCCTAAATTTCCTACTGCCGGAGTATACCGAATTTGTTATGATAACTCCTCGATGCAGTACATAGGACAGACCGATCGCTTTTCAGATTTTACAATGTTATTTTCCTTTCATAGCTAACCTGCTTTTATGGCCATCTTCTTCATGCCGTCTTTTTTCAATTTTGACTTTTATCACTCTTTCGACTAATTTATTATTACCTGTCTGGGGATGATGGGACATCCAATGCGCTCAACTTTTTCGTGTAAATGAACTGAAAGTAAACGAGCTGACTACTGTATTTAATGTCGTTTTGGCAACTACTTATTGTATATGACTTTATATTTTCTTCATCCGATTCTTCCTTATTTAGATGAACATAAAGATGCAACTCCAACGTTGTGAAGAAAGTAGTGTTATTAAAGGATCATATTTTTCAAGAACAATCAAGTTGAGATTCGGTCATTTTTTTCAAACTTTCTCTAAGTAAGGTTGGTTGGCTGGTTGGTTTGAGGAACCATCCGGCATTTGACTGATGCGATTTAGGGAAATCACAGAAAACCTAAATCACGATGGCCGGACGCGGGTTTGAACCGTCATCCTCCCGAATGCGAGTCAAGTGTGCAAACCACTGCGCCACCTCGCTAGGTCCTCTACACTAAGAGTTGATTCTTTGCGACCTGACACATTGTAGTGGTATGGTCCTCCAACTAAACACTAGATGAACTTACAGTCGAGCCGAGAGACTCTGAAGTGCAAATACTTTTTATGTTGATTTTTCGTTTCCCAAATTTACTTTGTATACAAGATAAATCTCCAGAAACATTGGTCAACAACGTGGTACGGGACCAGTCTCTAATTTAATTCTGGCACAAGCGAGTCCAGTGTGCTAACCACTGCGCCACCTCGCTAGGTCCTCTAAGAGTTGATTTTTGCCGACCTGACGCATTGTAGTGGTATGATCCTCTCAACTAGACATAGGTGAAGTTATAATCGAGCCGAAAGACTAGCAAGTGAAAATATTTTTGGAGTAAATTTTCTTTTCCCAAATTTGCATTGTATCCAAGATAAACTTCCCGAAACTTCGGTCAGCACCGTGGTACGGGACCAGTCGAATTTAATTCTAGCACAAGAAATGTAGAAACTTAGCATTAGCCTCAGGGTTCTTGTTTTCATCAGGGTCCTTGTTTTTATGTGAACGTAGTAAAATCTATTACTTCGTGGACATGTGAAGATTCATTGAACATTTGTTTGTGGTGCATCTTCAGTTAAGAAATTACTTTACGAAGAATTTATGGAAGCATCCCTTAATATCGAATTAATTGATGTTAATGAATATCTGAACTCTCTCGCAGTTGCATTTACAATCCAAAAGCATTTAACAGCGATGCGGCTATATCACTTGCGGATGTTTGCACAATTAATTAAACTCCTTGTGGCAAAGAAGAATGTGCTGTTTGATAGTAAAGTGGTGGGTTACAATTAATTGTATGCGTGGCGTGTATGAAGATCCGGAATTAAATAAGGTGACGGCGCATAACAATTGCTTAAACTCCTTGTGGCAAAGAAGAATATGCTGTTTGATAGTAAACTGGTGGGTTACAATTAATTGTATGCGTGGCGTGTATGAAGATCCGTAATTAAATAAACTGATGGCGCATAAAGTGAGTATGCTGTTTAATTATTCACTGAACGGTTATAATTATTTCTACTTGTGGTACATGTGCAATAAGTAATTAAATAAACTCATGGCGCATAAAGAGAGTATCCTGCTTCGTAATTAACTTACAGCATGTAAGGAGAGAATGCTGCCAAATCGTTGAAACACGGAAGTCTCTCATGTGTGCTTACAATCACACTGCTTCATGATTCCTTCGCAGTAGCTACTGCAAGGTGAGCTTGTGAAAATTATACTGTGCTTTGACAAATGATAATCCTTCTTCAAATGAGAAAGCACAAAATAATTCACACAAAAATAAATCGCGATCGAGAATTTTGTTGCAATTTTGGCGGAATCCCAGTAACCCATAGTATTTTTTAATAGTGAACAACTAACAGAAACTTATCGAAGCAATTTCGTCCTGCTCTTCATCTAAGCATATGAAAAGTAAAGAATCGATCCGGTGCACAACACCATGGACAGGGCAGCAGCTGAAAATTATGCCCACGACAGGAATGAAGGAACCAGTCAGCTGTGCCTTATGAGGGGAAGAGTTAATGTCCTTCGAAAAACATTGTCACGATTGTAGGCCAGCCTTTGTTAGCAATTCATTTCAGCAAATTAAACTTATGAAATCTCCACACTCTTTCAGGATATTGATTGTTTCGGAGCAACACTGACCACATTTTTCACTTGTGTAGTCTTGTTTCTTTATCACACGAATTTGAAATCTGCTATTACACTATTCTCAAAATGCGTCCCCTGTCCCTCCTTGCGAGCTAAAGACATTTTGGAGGCCGAAAATATCATTCCAGTGGCTAGTGGTTCACCAGTCAATGAAAAAAATGTCTCTGAGCACTATGGGACTTAACATCTGTGGTCATCAGTCCCCTATAATTTAGAACTACTTAAACTTAAGGACATCACACACATCCATGCCCGAGGCAGGATTCGAACCTGCGACCGTAGCAGTCGCGCGGTTCCGGACTGAGCGCCTAGAACCGCTAGACCACCGCAGCCGGCCCAGTCAATGAATTGTGCATTGTAGTAACTAAGGAAAAACAATATTGAAACACATACCAAACCGTACAAATATAAATAACTGAAAAATATAAAGCACTAATGAAAATAGATCGAGAGTATTAACGGCGAAAATCTTAACACTACTCAGTGACAGTAAAGTTCATAGTAAGGCAATATTTTTCTGGCGGCCAATGAGAAACTGTGCCAGAACGTCAACTCCGCGCGCAGACGTTCGTCGCGTCGACATCGCGTCGCATCCCAATTTGCGCAAACCCAGCTGAAACTGTTAATTTACAAATATGCTCGCTGTCCTTTACCGCGCCACACGCGCTGCGCACATCTCAGTCTGTGACTAGCTTTAGGGGTGTGCTTGAACACGAGTCGAAGCATTTGAAGAGTTTGCGTCGCAGTTCGGGAAATCTCGGGTTGTGCTCGATCCTTTGCTGGAGCAGCGATCTAGTTGCTTTTGCTGGTATTATCACTACGACGTAATTGTGCGATTTTCGTGATCAACTACTGGTAGATAGAATATCCATGTTCCCAGTGGTTTCTGTGTTGTAGCTTTAAGTAATTGCTATAAGCTACGTTCTATTTTACTGATCTTGGCATGGAAATCCATTACAAGTGATTTAAATCGGTCGTTTTAGACTGTCGTGAGACTGCAGCAGGTATCAGACGAAAATACTATCAGGAAACACCTCATAACATTTTCCACTGGAAGCCCTTAATCGCCAATCTCAGCACGCTTCGATTCACAAACCAAGACGGCATGCAAGAAACTGCAAACATGCATGAAATTTTTAACTACTGCATGACGTCTCTAGATGGATTGCCGTAAATTTTTGTAAGCAATATACCTAACAAACGGACCCTGCTGTCTCCCAATATTCCCAAGAAAATTTAAATCTTTGATTCACCTTACTTTTCCCGAATTTGTTAGCCTCAACAAATGGTTAAAACCTCGGTGATCTTGAGGCATTCTCGAAATCGACTGCCTGTTTTTCATCGAACCAGCAAAGTGTGTTAGAAGTCATTAGGAGTGTTTTTCATATTGAAAGTTAACAACGTTTGTGCATTGATGAGAAACTAATTGGAAGAAACACATTGGTGATCTGCTGAAACGGTTAGCTTCAGCTACTTGAACTATTAGGGTGACTGCGAAGTCTGCGAGTCTGCCGTACAGGAACCCACTGGTTCTTAGCTCACGCATCAGTCGTGCCGTTTTATTGCTCCTTCCTGGTCTCATGTAGTTACTTCCACCGTCACCATTGATACTTCGTACAAGCACCCCATCAATCGTTTTGCCATACATCAATCATTCGCTTCAGATGATCCACGGCCCTTGTGTGTTCAATTTACTGAGGAAACTGTGAAATCACGTAACAACACAATTGCGCTATATGTTACCCACACTATAAATTACGTTTGCAGACATAAGTTACAGACATCACTACCAAGATCAATGAATTGAATGTAGAACCAGCAGCTTATAAAAGTACACAGTATTGTGGGTGTCCATGACTTTCTAGTCAGATCTAGGGGAACGCATTTGTCGCTCCATCTTACAAATGGCTCTGAGCACTATGGGACTTAACTACTGCGGTCATCAGTCCCCTAGAACTTAGAACTACTTAAACCTAACTAACCTAAGGACATCACACACATCCATGCCCGAGGCAGGATTCGAACCTGCTACCGTAGCGGTCACGCGCTTCCAAACTGAAGCGCTTAGAACCGCACGGCCACACCGGCCGGCGCTCCATCTTACAGTTCAGTTGTCAGTTTATAGGAGAACCTACACATCTCATTTATAACTTGCATCCCTCAACGACGGGGATAAACTAACAAATGCAAGTTACAGTAAGGTTCCCACATAGCACAGCTATGAAGATGACTGTTACATTTTATGCTGAATGAAAAGAACAGAAATTTAAAAGGCTTTTGCTAAACTACTAACTTTCGGTGATTCTTGAATTCTTACCTGCGAATCCAGTATACCATGAGATTTCAGCACGATATTTCGGCTGTCAGCCATTCAGGTATCTTCAGGTGAGGCTAACACTCTGCTGCAAGATTTATCTGAAGGCAGCTTGAAATGAAATGATCGTATGTCACTGTTGGCCGGGATGTCTCATACGAGTTCGGCCGCCAAGTGTAAGCCGGCGCCACATTGGGCGACTTGCGGACGATGGTGAGGATGAAATGATGATGAGGACAACACAACACCCAGTCCCAGAGCGGAGAAAATCTCCAACCCTGCCGGGAGTCGAACCCAGGCCCAGTGCATGGGAGGCAATCACATTACCGCCCAGCTAAGCAGGCGGACTGAAGACAGCTGTATGACTGTCATACGAGATATCGTGGCAAGATGTTGACGTCATACGACTGCAGTCCCGAAACCTCACGGAACACAACTCTTTGCTTTATATCCGTATCTTAAAATAATGTACAACTATGCTGGACATTAAATTTGCAACACCATGGAAGCGGAGTGCAAAAAAACTTCAATTTGGCTTGAATTGCAGTACATCCATGCTGACGCAAAAGATCAGCGTTTCACTGCAACTGCACTAAGGAGACTGGATTAATGCCATCTAAATTCTGCTTAAAAGGAAAGATTACGAATGTGGGTTATTTGTGACTCACTTAAGCAGAAGAAATGTCTACCAGCACGTATAGGAATTTGTCAACGTCGGTATCATGGGCTTTGGAAACTGCGATTCATCATTCCGCAGAATTGCAGCTCGTCTTGGCTATTATTCCAAGGTTACATCTGGATATGGAATTCATAGGTTCAGAGGGTCATATTCAGCGCCATGCAGGATTCGACACGCTATCTATGACCCTCAGGATGTAGTGTATGCTCGACCTCTTAGGATGAGAGCCGAGTCTTTGCAAATTCCCGCAGTGGACGTAACCGAATGTGGAAGTGGGAAAAGAACATTAACAGGCGGATATAAGGGACAGGGAATCGTATGATATGGTTGCAGATGCCCTATCCGAAAATTACCTTGAGCAGTTGATTAGGAAACCGCCCCTTGAGGGTAACATTTTATATCCCGTAGCCACAAACAGGTCGCAACTTTTGGACTTTGCGACTAGGGTAGTGAATCACAAGACTGTTACAGCAGCACTATGACTGTCTTTCGAAATGTAAAGAGAGATGATGATTATATGGTGGGTGTGGACAACAGCAAGGTTTATTGCGCCTATAACAATAGAGGATAAAATATCAGCACAAAAAGATTAAAAACTGTAACTGCAAAGAAATAGATAAAATAGCGTGCTCACGCCCACGCGCACGCGCACACGCACACGCACACGCACACACATGTGCGTGCGAAAAAAACTACAACAACAAGTGAAACGTCTCTGTGGAGTCGTTTCATAAGACACTTGTCTCACCTGATTCTGTGCGTCCTATTCTGTCCACAGCCTGATTGCGGTTTAATTTGTTAACTCTTCCAGAAAGACTGAACAATTAAACTAAGGCTTATTCAATGATATTATGTTTGATTTTTTGTGTTCCATAGGAAATCATGACCTGTATTTATTACGATTTTCCCTTCACCCTACCCTATGTGTGCGTGAATGGGACTGAATGAGTGTTTTTACGAGGTTTCGGCTTTCTTTTGTGGGGGGCCCTGAGTTGGTGGTCATCTGTTAGGAGCAGGTGATATTTGCTTCTTGTTTGGAGGGTAGCACAGCATGACCAGCTTAGGATCCCAGTACCTGGACAGAGACGTTCACCCCTTTTAGTCTGAGGTTAGTTTGTCTGTCAAGTGGCTGGCGGAAGCCTACCCCTGTGGTAGCTTCCGTAGTACCGGTAGTTAGGCGAAGCTCGGTGGAGAAATGATACTGTGCAGCTAGCGGTTGGTGAGTACAGTTCGCAGGTACTAGAGAAGGTTTCTGCTGATAGGAAGTAGGTCGAAATTGAACTTCTCTACGTTAAACCCATGGAATATTTAAGTACTTCAGCTTAACTGAAACGTGTGTAGTTATGTATTTTCGGAATGTGGCATAATTATTCTATTAAAAAGAATCAGCGATGATGGTGGTTGAAATTAAAAGTGGATAAGTTGCTTTGTTCCTTTCGGACATCATGGTGCGGAATTTCTAGCAGTGAATATGTTTAGAAAAAACTAGTCAATATAACTTCGGGTGAACGTGAGAATAATGGTGTTTTCGAACGAATGTGATTTTTATTATTTTTATTTTCTATGTTTTCGTGGAAGATGCTTTTGTCTCTTTCTGCTCGTCTTGTACCTCGTGTGTGGTAACCGATCATCCTTCTGGTCTACTACTGCACTTCTGTAGGTTTTCATATTACCAGTTTAATTGTTTCGTGTGTATAATTTCAGTAAAATATCAGTTTCTCGTGCGCATAGAGGAAAAGTTTGTAACGGTTTGTTTCTGAACGGACCACGTGGAAGTTGAAACGGTTGGAGGGATTTTTGACTTGCCGAGTTAATTTTATTTCGTGGTGGCAAAATCATTCTGGTATCGCACTGTTAAAATTTCCTACATTTGTGCTTGGTTTTATGTCTAATTGCTGAACATTTAACTCGCAATCAAGTTTACCACGTGCTGAAGTTCGGCCGCTCTTAAGCGGCAGGGGCGGTTTCTTCGCCCTACATCTACTCTACAAGTTCTTGCGAATCGTAATAACCTCTTTCCAAGCTAGTGCGTGAGCATAATGGTGATAGGTATCTCTCTGAACTATCCCTGTCGTGGGTATGTAGATGGAATCATTTAATTATTGTGTTCCACTTCCCTCTGGTGTATTTTTTTGAATTGTGCTATTCTCCACATTTTTTGGCTAATTATTTAGTTAAATTTTTTATTCAGGCACCAGTCATGTGTATTCATAGGATGTGCATCAAATTCACTCATGAAATAAATGTTCTACGCAAAAGATAAATTCAGCGTCCTTTATCTTTCTCATTGATGCCACTTTTAAAATTAATATTCTATTCCCTCATTTCTTTTAGTTAATCTGATTACTTGTGATGAACAAGAATTGGAGGAAAAATTAAAGTGAACGGTGTACTGTCTCAAAATTAAGGAACTCACATATAATTAAACAAGCTCATTGTTGTACGACATAAATGCTGTTTATCTTGTTAGTTTCTTTTAAAAGAATTGTATTCTTATAATGAAATCCTTAATTAATTTAGACTGACAATTTTCAGTTCGGCCTTCTTTTAATTGTTAGCAAGGGCTTGCGCTGGTGGCGACCCTGTAATTTTTAAATTTGTAATTTTTCCTTTGAGGTGACTTAACCAGAAATTGTGCACAAGGGTTACATCTCCATTATTCTCGGTACGTAACGTATGTCGAACATAGGCTAGGATCCGTTTACAGTTCTACATGCATACTTTACACAAGGTACAAGTATGCTGTCAGACTGAAAAATGACAGGAAGAAGACAAAAGGTACAGAGCTGTGGTTGGCGGTTTGCTGGAATACGAAAGATGAGCCAGCCCCTTTGTGACGCACTAAAATCTCCGGCCTATAGGCTTACGTTGAAGTCGAGACATACCGCAAAACTTTAAAGCCGTGTGTAAAGGAAGATAGAGGAGTACTTATGCTAGTAAAGACAAGAATTGCACATGTTATTACTTGAGCATTCAGTATCAAACATTTGTGTCAGACAAAGGAAACTATGTGTAAAAATATGTAAAGTTAAAGAGTATTGCCGGCGGGCATGGCCGAGCGGTTCTAGGCGCTTCAGTCTGGAATCGCGCGACCGCTACGGTCGCAGGTTCGAATCCTGTCTCGGGCGTAGATATGTGTGATGTCCTTAGGTTAGTTAGGTTTAAGTAGTTCTAAGTTCTAGGGGACTGATGACCTCAGAAGTTAAGTCCCATATTGCTCAGAGCCATTTGAACAATTTTTAAAGATTATTGTACACGTGCACTCGACACATACTCGGTGAACAAATTTGTAAGACATGGAAAACATCCTCCGTCGTTCTACGGCTGTGTTAGGATGACTTCCCGAAAGTAAAGAGAACTTCACTGCAGCTTTAAATGTAGCTAAAACCTCTACACAACTAAACCACAACTACATCAAAAATCAGTTTAAAGAGAACCATGCGTGAAGCGCCCCTCTAATACGAAAGTAAAACTCCGTATACTAATCTCACAGAGAATCCTCGGGAGTTTTGGTTTTGCTACCTTTTCAATGCTACATACAGTATGCTAAAGATCATACCTTTTCTCTTGCAGCAATCTAACGTAGATCCCTAGGAGAATGAAAGATTCCAATGATCGTAAATACACGGTGTCCATAATTGAAGTTTCAGTTTCAAAACGGTGTAGCAATAACTACATCAAATTTGAACGCCATAATATTGAAGCGGGGGGAATATCATGAATTCGGCAGTCAACATTTGTGGCCCTGTCAGTTAAGTAAGCCCATCCGCCACTACAATGTCGTACCACGTTGGATGGGAAACATATGGTTTTTAATTGTACTGAGACAAACCCGCATAAAAAGCTAAGTAAAGCCGGCTTTTCAGTATGCGGAAGCAAAAATCAATTAAAAACAAATGACCTCGGACTCTAATTGTCGTGAGACTTGCGCAAGTCATGTTCACTATGTTGCCTAACGGTTCGCGCCACAAGCTGAAAACGAGAAACAGCATTTCCACAACAGACAGTAGTGTCCGGGGGACACATCAGAAAGAACAGACACCACACATATAATTAAGGCAATGACGGCCATTGATCCCCTCATTGCAGATGGACACCAGGCACGAAATGTTACGGGAATCTGAGAGACGCCGCGAGTAGTGTGGCTAATGATCATGGACACAACAACAGTAGCGTGTCGTATAAGGTGAGGATTTGTGTCTGGCGAGAGACGTGCTAGAGTAGTCTGTCCGATTGTTGTTACCACTGTGTCCAAATGGCGAAGTGGTCAATGTTGTGTCTAGACAAGACAGCCTAGACACAATGAGAGGAAGCCGAAAGGCACACGCTTAAACTCACGCAGGCTGGCGTGAGGTCTGAAACAGGATTCGTAATGAATGCTATAAAGGAAACTACGAAGCTTCTGGAATACTTAACTTTAATCCATAATTGTAGAACATCGCTCTTGATGATACATGCTTCTTAATATTAATTAGCAATTGAATACGGCGCCTTGCTAGGTCGTAGCAAATGTAGCTGAAGGCTATGCTAACTATCGTCTCGGGAAATGAGAGCGTATTTGTCAGTGAACCATTACTATGAACGTCGGCTGTACAACTGGGGCGAGTGCCAGGACGTCTCTCTAGACCTGCCGTGTGGTGGCGCTCGGTCTGCAATTGCTGACAGTGGCGACACGCGGGTCCGGCGTATACTAATGGACCGCGGCCGATTTAAAGGCTACCACTAGCAAGTGTGGTGTCTGGCGGTGACACCACAGTCAACGCATGTGCCTAGTAAACAGGAGACACCCCGGTACAAATTTTCAGAGTTTCCCACTAATGTGAATCAGTCCCACTAGCAGCTAATGTATTTAATTCGTTTGTGTCTTGATAATTATAGCATTTCCGAAATTCCTCTGCAACAGCCGCTTCATTGGCTGTGCAATGTGCTGAGGAGCGCCATCTTGAGTAAAAATGATCGTACACACACGTCCACGCAGTTGGGGGCTTAGAATGACGTCGGTGTGCAAAAGACTCTCATAGAGCTTACCAGCGACGGTACAGGCAACAGGACCCGTTGGATTCAACTCATTAAACAAATACAGCCCCACGATAAACTATGCTCTCAATCCTCACGACACACTCTCACATTTGCAGAATTAAGTGGTGCCAGTTGAGAATTTTTCGTTGCATATTCTGCAATTCTACGTATTGACACGTCCTTCAAGATGGAATCGGGCTTCGCTTGCCCAGAGAATGTTCCATGGCCATTCAATGTCCACTTGCAAACGACCTGGAAATTCAAGAGCGAACTTTTCTCTTGCTGGCAGGTCAGCAGGAAGCAACTGGTGCATATGTGTGATTTTGTAAGGATGGCAATGCTGAATCGTTTGTACGATTTTATGCTGCGTTCTCGCAGTTATGTCCAGCGTTCGAGCAATTCCCCGCGCATCGCATAATTGCAAACCACCGCTTGACCGCTCCTGCAGAGTTGTGGAAGAATCTTCGACAGACCTACATTCCACACACTGCCAAAATGCACTTTGAACCTGTCTTTTCGGATTTTGCAATCATTTTCTCCAGACCTGTAGCAGACATCAGATCACTGTCTTTCTTCAGATCTCTGAATGTCCGAAACTTCTGCAGGGCTACTGACGCATAGTTGATATGCGCTTTAAAAAGCGCATTAACAGCATGGACATAATCATGTTGATTGTCTCTGACGCAAACTGAGGAACAGCTGTATGCCACCCATCTGTTGGTACGCATGTTGTGACGGTTACAGCGCCATCTATTGGTAAAATTTACAATGCCATCTATTGATTTTTTTTGTTCCATGACGTTTCCCCTTGCCTCAGTAATATGCTGTTCAAATTTGATTTTATACTGAGCAGAGGTCCTCTTTCTACAGCTTCTCAGAACTGGAACTCTAATATAAGGACACCCTGTATACCAGTCAATACGTTTTCAACAATGGCCCACGAAAAGACTTCCACAACTACAATCTCTGTTGATCCATTACGGCCAATCTCCGTTGATCCATTACGGCTATGGGACATCGGCTGGAACGTACTTTCAATGTCAATAAACTTTACCAACAGCTGTACACTTCAAGATACTATATTTTAATTCTGGAATCAACCAGTTTCGGGAATTCATTTTGCCATCTTTAGGCCCCATACGCTTTTTTAAAAATCGTATAGCGCCATATAACTGGATATCGTGAATTCCGATCGTTGTGCAGTTGCTTCATACAAAAGTGTGACAGCAACTGTGTCACTTATGTTAATCTGTTGAAGAATTTTGGAACATGTTTTCTGCTCGTGGATTACGAAGTACAAAAAAGAAGATTGAAAAGACAACTGAAGATGTGTTAGATGATCAGTTTTGCTTTATTTAAGGAATATGCGCCATTGAGACAGTTGTGGCGTTGCATCTGATAAGGGAGGAAGACTTAACGAAAACTCGAGACATGCTCATAGGATTTGTTTACGCAGAGCATTCGACAATGTACAATGATACAAGTTGTTCGAAATGCTGAGAAAAAAACAAGTAAGCTATAGTGGAAAACGGGCAAATACATAGTATGTATAAGTATAAAGTAGGAACGATAAGATGGGAAAGCTAGGAACGAAGTGTAAGTAAGCCAGGGACATTCTACATCTACAGCTACATCTACATTCACTCCTACTGTTCAGTCTACGACGGAAATGAAAGGATATTTCAGCGTGAAAAGATATCAGTGATAAGAATCATTGGTGACATTGCTACCCTCACCTTCATAGGACTCGTGGATCTATAAAAAGCGTTTGATAGTGAAAATCGTGCAAGATGTTCGAAATATACTGGAAAATGCATCTAAGCTATAGGAAAATATGCTGAATATCACGTGCAGCGTAGAAAGAAGTACGCAACTACGGAAGCATAGGCGAGGACTCATGATATTGCTGCTAGTTTAGCAGCCGTTGGACATGACGATAATTACATGATCTGCGTAAGTGGTGGAACACTGTTACAATTCGTACCAGACTTTATTGACAGACGTTCACCACATTTCATGCCCTCAGCTTTATCACTCAGCATCTCGATCACCTACCCTACACAGATGGAAGGCGTCACATACCGTTATCACGTTCATTTCTGTCAATATCTCGCAAAGGATGCCCCCACGGACTGAGCGAGGTGCAACGGTGGAATTGATTATGCGCTTGCAGAGGAACTACTCAATCGCTGACGCAGTGAGGGTGAAGTCTTCCTTGGAAGGATCATCACTGTCCACGAAATCTGGGCTCGGTCGTAGGAGTCATGATTCAAGCGGCAATGCACTGCATGGAAACGCCCTGCTTCTCTTCGCCGAAAGAAGGTGCGCTGTGAACCTGCTGGTACCAACGTGATGGTTGTTGTGGCTTTCGATATCCATGGGTTAATCCCGCATCGCGTTGTACCGCAAGGGCAGGCGGCCACTGCAACCTACTACTGAAATTTCTTGCGACATCACGTTCGCCCCGCACTAAGAAGAAAGCAGCAACACCTTTTCACAGTCTATTCCATCACCCTTCATGATAATGCACGACGCTACATTGGCGAACTCCGTTCAGGAGCTCCTGCGTGTGTGGGGGTGGGAGACACTGGAACATCCGACGAGTCCATGGGATCATGAGATGTTCGTCAAAATCATTGAACGACTTTGTGGCATGGGCTACAACATCAGAGAAGACGTCATCCGTGACATAGATCAGTCCTTGGGAGACATAAGCAGAGATTGCGCGTTGATAGTGCACGATGCCTTCCATCTGTGTGAGGACAGGTGATCGAGATGGAGGGCACTTATATTAACGGTATGTAGTGCGTCTATTAGTAAAGTGAAGCTTGAATTATAACAATGCTGCTGTCAATAAACTGGTACGTCCTAGTCTGAACTAATTTTGCCTAGACGGAAGGCATTACGCTGCCTGTACGAACGGAGAATCCCCGAATGATCTCTGGCTTGCCCCTCACGCCTCTCAACCGCTCTTCTCTAGCACTGTTCTTTGTTTTGAACGGTATTTTGCATCGACGAGAGAGCGTATTAAGCTACTGGATGCGTTTAAAGGATTTTGTTGTAATCCTAGTATAATTATTGTGACGCGTTTCATCATGGATGAGCCTTCGTGTATTAGACAAGCCAATCAAAGGCTGTGGAGAGAAAAGTTTCTGGAGGAAATTTTGCAGAGTGAAAACAAAAAGTCTTCTCATTATAATGTGTTATCAGTAGACGAATATGCGGATTTGGTTAAACAAGTAGAAGACGTCGAAAAGTGGTAAAAAATATCATTACAAAAAAGTTAACCGGAACGATTTAACGTTTTGAAAATTGGTGATGTGAAAAAACTCATTGTATGGTGTGAAAGCAATATAAAATACGTGGTTCCAGCTGAAGAACTTTATGATGCGATTGACGCACCTCATGTAGCTGTGGGTCATGATGGTCGCGATAGGATGTTAGCTGAGACATTAGAAAAATATGCGTATATCACAAAGGAAATGGAATGCCTCTATTTATCAATGTGTGATGTTTGTCAACAAAAGAAGACAAAAAAAAAAAAAAAAAAAAGAAATGATGACTAGTTTCAAAGCCTATGCTCCATTCGGAAATGAATAGCAGATATTAAGTCGATTTGATTGGTTTCCAAACACAACCAGATGGGAATTTAAAAGCCTTTCTAGTTTACCAAGACCATCTCACAAAATTTGTTCTCCTTCATGCGTTAACATTAAAGAGTGCTGAAAAAGTTGTTTATCATTTGAACGACATATTCCTAACTGTAGGGGCGCCGTGCATTCTTCAGTCTCATAATGGCACAGAATTTGTCAATAATGCAATAAGTGAATTCGCAAAGCTTTGGTCAGAACTGAGAATTGTGCATGGAAAACCAAGGCACAGCCAAAGTCAGGTTTGTGTTGAACATGCCGACCAAGACATTGAAAATGTGATAAGTTACTGGTTAAAGGACAACAACTCGACGAAGTGGTCGGAAGGATTAGGGTATGTCCAATACGTGAGAAATCCGGCTTACCACTCTGGCTTAAAATAATCACCTTAGAAAGCATTATTAGGAATCGAACCTAGAGCAGGACTTTCAACTTCCTCGTTGCCTCAAGAAATCATAAATGATATTCAGGATGAACATGACCTACAGAAGGCAATCGAAGAGGACAGAAATTTTGAACAGTACGAAAACAGTGATGATCGTGAACATTGACACAAACGACATTCAAAATACTAGACAAATTGCGACAGAAAATTTGAAAAAAAAAAAACCAATCCAAAGGAATGAAAGCTTTCTCTGACAAATCCCATCCAGCAGCTGACACTGGAGACAACGTAACCATATCTTTCCCAGATGTAGATAAAGGCAGAGGTGACCTTCGGAACGTAATTGGTGTAATATTTCAAAATACTGATGAGGACCGCTACAAAGTTGGCACCAAACATGGCGTACTTCAAAAGGTATGATTTTATTAAAATTTTCCATAATTGGTTGTAATAAAATATTAAGAATATCTCTTTTGACTTCTTTTTTCATTTTTTTAGAACTGATTTCGAAGTCTGCATTCAGAAGTTTTTAGATGTGGGAAATACCTTTAAGGACTGCAGACACGAAACATTCTGTTGGATCAGGCCAAGGCCTTGTGAAATGCAGTTGCATGAAAAACTGTAAAACAAACAAATGCAATTGTAAGAAAAACAATGTACTCTGCAATTCTATGTGTCACCAAAGTAAACCTTGCAAAAATAAGTGGATAATCAAATTGCAGACAATGTGACTTCTGTGGATAGGTATATGTAAGTTGATCTGGTGATGGGTGTGAAATTACTGATTAGTTAAGAAATAACTTTAATTAATCATATTGACTACTTTATTTGTATTCCTCTATTCAGTCTACTTTGAAAAGCTTATAAAAGATAGAAAGTAGGTGATATTAGTTCAGACTAGGACGTACCAGTTTGCCCTAAAGCACGTAAATTGTAACTAGGATAAACCGATTCGACCTAGGTTAAACTGTTTTATCCTGTCGGTAACAGGATGAACGTGTTTGACCTAGGCGAAACTAGTTTATCCTAAAATCAGGTTTGGCCGGTAATTCACACTTACGTCTGCCTTCCTGCGGGAATCTTTAAGTAGCGAGCACGCAGAACATGGACAGGGACTGTGGATGGGTGGTGCTGGCTGAGAGTGTGGGTCGGCGGAGCGGCTTGCAGAGATAGTGCGCGCAACTGTGATAAGCTCTGTGTCTGGGTGCCACAGTGGTGGACACAACTGCTTAGCAAGCAGCAGATCCCGGGTTCGAATCCTAGTCTGGCACACAGTTCACCTCACCGCCGCTATTTCCGCGTAATGTCCAGATTTAGCTGACATCAGAAGTCTTTCCTTTTTCTCTCTTTCTACCCCCTCCTCCTTCAGTTTAATGTATCACTGCTGCGGATTCCGCTTAAATCTTATTGGCTGGTAAGTTACCTAAAGTTTCTTTACCTATTGTCTATCTGTCTGCCAGAAGCTGTCTGCAGAAGAGGTAAAATTATTGTCTTCGGCAAGATTAGAACCAAAAACTAATATACTCTTCCCCTTGTACACTGAAAACATTATTGCTAAGGCACTATACAGTTGTAGTTGTTAGCAGAATAATAGATAAGACGTAGATTTGCAACTTACATACCGAAGTAAGCTACAGTTATCGTTCGAACAGTACTGTGCTTCAAATGTACATTCTCAGGAATTTCTTCTTCAAATTAAGGCTTATGTTTCATACCAGTAAACTTCTCTTGGGCAGGAACGCCCTTTCTTTCAGTGCTAGTCTGTTTATGATGTCCTCCTTTCTCCGTCCATCATTGGTTATTTTGCTTCCGATGCTGCAGAAATTCCTAACTTCACCTGCTTCGTGATCCCTAACTTTCTTGGTATATTTCTCGCTGTTCTCTTTTCTGCTACATCTCTTTTATTTCATCTTTTCCCGGTTCCTCGTTCTTGTAGATGCTGTGTATTATCCTTCTCGCCCTATAGCTTACTCCTATTTTTCTCAGAATTTCTAACATCATGCACCACTTCACTTGTCAAACTTTTTTCACGGCGACGAATGCCATAAGCAGGAAAGTGTAAAATGTTTCAGACATCCCATGTCAGTTATCTTCAGTTGTGTCACCTTCCTCATCGAATTTTTTTCCTTCTTCTGCTCTGTGGTTGTTCAGTTGCCACAGCAGTTGACGGTTATTGGTTCGATTACCATGTCTCGGTCGCTTACTTTCTCACAATCTTCTTTCTTTAGATTTTCTGCATGCTGAACGGGTTTCTGCCATTGTCCGATTGTGATGTTTTTGAAGGCACGTGAAATAACGACTCGACGTTTGCAGTTTTAACCCCATTGCTTTTCGAGTCTACTTATTTAATTTAGGCCCAAATGATGTCAGTACGGTTGTTATAGGAATGATAAGGTGGTAAGCTTGACATCCCATTTCATTTGCCGGTACATATAGCTCATAAATACGTTCTTCTTTTCTAAACCAACCCTGGTCTGTGGGTGAAAAAGAAATGTTTTCTCGCGGTTAGCCAAGCATCTGTGTGAACCTTGTGTTGCAGCTCGGTACGTGACTGCCGAATGATACTTGGTGTCGTCGATGATGATGATGATGATGATGGAATCTTTCTCCGATAAATTCTAAATACTGGTCTTAAACCTTTTTTTTTAAACTTAGAATGATAGTCTTCTCATTGGTTTCTTTTGCTAAATTTTTAAACTAGTTTACTTTCTGTAAGAAAACTTTTTATGTAGCTATGATGGGTCTTGGTTTACTTTCAACTCGCTAGAGTTGATTACTAATGAAGGTCACCTAGATATTTATTTTCAACTCCTTTTTAAACATCACCATAGGATACATGTAGACTATTGTAAATAGGAGAATTATCTAAGAATTTTGGCAGAGTAACGAATAAGAAATCAAACATTCTTGTACGACGCTTGTATTAATTTTTGCATATGTGTTATACACAGAAAAAACTCTTGCTTTTCGTTTGGTGTAGTTTTCATTAGCATCCAGATTGATTTTTAACTTATACGTAAATCTACATCTGAATTATATGATTGTTTTTTCAGTCAGTAATTCGCTCTGTGCAAAGGAGGCGTGTGCGCAAATTCCAATTCATATCTAATTATCCCTTTAAGCAATATGTCATATCTCGTTAAAAATTACCTCATAACTTTTTCCAACCTTTCCAGCTGTGGACACTGAAGAATTTGTATTTTTCCTTTAATTTCACAGCAAAGTAATATTCTTAAGACGTTACACATGAAACATCCCCTTTTGAACAATTATACATGACTGTGCTTAAACTGACACACAATATTTTTAGCGCAACGCAATCTGACTTTCAAAAATCCCTACAAAAGAATGGCCCTGACTAACATTAAACTATACCTTTCACAAATCACTAAATCACTTACCTCACAATAATCTTCGTTTCTCCCACTACTGCAATATAGCAAGCGCCACTACTGCCAGCTAAATAAAAGATTCAAACTATGGAAGGCACTAACTACTGATAGGGATAGTTAGCAAATGAAAGATATTAATAGAGAACAAACAATGTATTTACCTGGAATCATAAAATCAAACCTGTTTTTATTTCATTGTACTCACCACATTGTAGCCCGTCTGAACGGATTATGAAAGAAATCAATAAGCTTTGCAGACTTTATTGTCACAGAAAGCATCAGCATTGGGACAGATATTTACACTTATTTCAAAACGTGCTGAATGAAATGCCTCACGACTCCACTGCTTTACCACCTACTCTTGTACTAAAGAATGAAGAACCACCGAACAGAATCAGAGAGCTTGTACCTTTCCCGAATACACGTAAACTTCGACACAAAGACATAATTGATTTGGCTATTAAAAATATAAAATCTGCAGCAGACAAAAGGAGAAAATTACACGGTAAAGCAAATGCAAAGAAATTATACATTGGTCAGAAAGTTCTCATTAAAGCTCATTCATTGTCACATAAGAAGAAACACTTGAGTCACAAATTCTTTCTAGTTTACAATGGACCATACAGAATCCGACGTATACCACATGATAATTGCGTTGAAGTTGAAACTCTGCGTACTAGGAAGAGTAAAGGTTTACACCACATTTCACATGTAAAACCATTTATTGAAAGATAATCTGCTTTTTAACTTTGTCTTTGCCATAAAACTTTTCACTTCACATTTCTAGTATGCTTTGTCAGACTTAAGAAACTGTTAACATGCAACAATGTTTGAAGTTATATATCCAGTCAAGAACCAAGAGAACTTATTGAAACAGAAATGACGAATGCATTGTTATAGTGAACAGACGTCACAGTGTTATTGTGTGTGTACATTCTTGCTTGTTAGTTGCACGATTATGGAACGACTATAAGGCTTACATACTTAGAACATTTACCAGTACTGCTAATGAGATTTCAATGCAACATTTTGGTTTACTTGAAAATATATTCTGGATTTAAACTACTTTCAGTGAGATACCAGATGGCACAGTGGTTAGTTTATTTGACAGCTACACGACTATATCACGACGCTACTAATGAGTGACAAGTTACAATGTTGCTTTTGCAGTGTTTCTGTTTTATATCTGCACAGTTTTCTGTTTTATTCTGGAAAGTAAAACAGGTTTTAGTAGTAACTTTTGTGGTATAGCTACAATGAGACTGTTTTTTCCATAGCACAACAATACGTTACAGCACAGTACTTTCATCATCACAACAATAAGCGTAATAACTAAGATATCTCTACGCAAAGCATTTCACTTTTGTTTATCATGAGGTAAGTACATTGACTTCTGCAGAACTTAGCTTTCGGAGGACGATAACTACGACACTTCCACAGAGAATATGTTGCAACAAGACGCACATTTAGCACTACAGGACACGTATTTGAGTGATTAATTTTGTACTTAAAACATTTATTTTTAAAGATTTTTGAATTACAAAGAAAGTTTTCCGTGATACATTTCATTCCATTGCTGTAATCTGTAACACCTGAGGGTATAATTACATTAATCCTCAGGGGGGTACACGCTTACTTTGTGTACCATGTGTTTGGCAAGCACAAGGAGCCCTAGCTAATATGGTATTTGCTTATACAACTTTACACTTCGGTACCATATTTCTCTAACACACAAATTACACAGCTATCTGATCATTTAACTGAGAGATAAACATTTTTATATTACATCAGTGACATATGTTTATGCAATTACAGAGTTGGATTACTTCACACTTACGAAATTGTATTTTGTCTGTACTGTGTGATCTGTTCATATTTTTTCGGACCCATTGTGATACTGAAGTGGCCGTGCGGTTAAAGGCGCTGCAGTCTGGAACCGCAAGACCGCTACGGTCGCAGGTTCGAATCCTGCCTCGGGCATGGATGTTTGTGATGTCCTTAGGTTAGTTAGGTTTAACTAGTTCTAAGTTCTAGGGGACTAATGACCTTAACAGTTGAGTCCCATAGTGCTCAGAGCCATTTTAGCCATTGTGATACTATGAGAGCTTTGAATGATATATTTGGTAAGGGAGCATGATTTTAAAGTACGTTTGAGGCAGATGACACTTTTGACATGAGCAGAGAATTTTTTTAATTATTGGAGGAAGCTACGACGATTTTGAGATTTGACTGAGGTGTTATGATGTTATTTTTACGACGACGATGTGTATTATGCTGCTGAGGTATGTTTATGATTAATAGGATGAGGCTATATGAGTTATTTGATTATGCTTCATATTTATAATGAAATATTGACGAGTGTCGATGGATACGTATATGTGTAATAAGGTAAGGAGTAATGAATAGTGGGTAGGGACTCTTGACTTGTGAAACAGGATGTTGGAAACCAAGAATCGTACTTTAAGAGTTATGAAATGTGCGTAAATGCGTGACTGTATCACAATGCCGGCGAAAATTTTTTTGGACACTTATATTTATAGGATTTTGTTTCTACGGATTTGCAACGCTAATTCTTGACCTGTGAAATATTTTTATGTGAGACTGTCACTGTAGCTGAAACTGCTGTCGTAAATATTTCCGTAAGAAAGTTAAGTGACCACCTGCACATAATGCGTCGTGGGCACCCACCTGGGCGACAGCAGCCCGAAGAAAAAAAAAAAAAAAAAAAAAAAAAAAAAAAAAAAAAAAAAAGCCATTAGCCTTTCAGCGGCACAGGTAGAAAAAAAGGAAAAAAGGCAGGCCTTTATCCTCGCCATTGACATTCCTTTAGAGAAAATATTGCAAATGCGACACCCTCATTACTTCCATTAACCTTGCTATTGACATTCCTTTGTAGAAAGCATCGCAAATATTACACGCTCATTACCTGAAAACATATGATTACTCGTACTTTGTGCTAATTACTGCAATGCTTATGAATTGATGGGAAATATTCGTACATCTGCACACCTGATTATGACAAGTGTCTTTCTATGAGAGTTGAGAGCTACTGACTTACGAAATGCCACATGACTATTGAATGATGTTTTTATGCTTTGGTTTGCGTAATTGCTTATTTCATTTGACATCTGTTTTTCAGCTGTGTTGCAGCATTGGTTTCATAAAATAAAATTAAATGCATTTGCTAATGTGAACACTTTCTGTCAACAGATCTATTAAATAATAATTTTGTAATCCACATTCTTTAAAAAAAAAGAGCACTTGGAAAGGAAAGAACAATAAGAAGGGACTAGTAACAGTAACTGCATACATAATATTCTTTTCAAGTACATGGTAATATTTTTTTTACTATAAGTTGTTGTGGTGCACCACTTTAATTTACATAGACATTAAGATGTGAATATACACTTCCCTTATCTGCATTGTTGTTTTTACTGTAATATCTTTTCTGCTTGAGCTTTGTCATGTATAGATATAAGTTTTATATTTTTTATATTTTTTATATTTGCTGCTGCTGTTTGCCAGGCATAGTGCTACTGAATTTTAAATTGTGTTACTCTGTTAAGCTAGTTTTACTACTGACTTATTTTTCTTGTTACTGCACACTGGCTCATATTAGTTGTAATGTTGCATTGCTAGGTAGTTTATATTTACTGTAGCTTGCTTTGCAATTTTCCATTTTTTTTCATTGCTGTTTATATTAATTGTTTTATGTGCTGCTGCATTGCCTCATCCCTTAGTTTAGCATCTGAGCTCAGTAGATTTAAGTTAGCTTAAGAGGGGGTAGCCTATAAGAGAATGAGTTGCGATGAATTTGAAGAAATGCACTGAGAGGCTATACGAGAAAAGTACGGGAAGGAGGTATAGATAGGACCTTCTGGGAATAATGATGAATGAAGGGAGATCTCCAAGAAGTAAAGAAAGTTTTGTTCACAAAACACTGTAGTAAAACAAACCCTGTCCTTTCCTTGTATTATTCCGCTATATGTTTGTGTACCCTTGGGTATTTATATTTTTCCTGTATTTATATGTTTATCTGATAAGACTTATGTTGTAGAATTTTTCTAATACTAAGCTACATTCACTATGATGAGGAATACTGTTATCCTCAAACATAATTTGCATTTATAATATGTTATTTTCTTTGTAAAGATGTTTAGACATTATTTATTCTGTTTTGTTTTAATGCTCATGTGTGAAGTTGTTGTTTCCAAAGCTATTCTGATCTTTATGTAGGTACTTATAATTCCTGTAACACTGATGTATATGTTATTTCGATTCTTTTGTAAAGCCTGTATTACTACAAATGTTATCTGTATTGTTATGTTTTTAATGATGTATTATGTACCTTTGTTATTGTATTCTTATGTTATAAAATTGTAATTGTCACCAGTTCATGATATTATTACCTTGTAAGTTACATTTCACTGCACACGTTTCATATGGCGACCCTGCAACTCCGCCATCTCTCTCCCCACATCCACCACTGCTGGCGGCTCACCTCCAACTGCGCAACGCTACGCGCGGTTCACATCCAGCTGCCGCTGCCCAACACTACAATGGCGAGTATTACAACAATGCAAAGCAGCCACAGACTGCACACAGCACAGCCAGTGATTTTCATACAGAGGTGATGTTACCAATAAAAAAACCTAAACAGCCTACTTACACACATCATCCTGAGTGTACGATGGTAGCCCTTCCCCAAATCCTAATGTAAGTTCCATATAGAATTTTAGGTTTACCACTTTAACGGAATATGTAGTTATCCAAACAGCTTTAAATTATGCAGATGGCCTTTACTTTAATAAATAAAAAATGTCTGGAACACCGCATGTTGATACAGTATATTACCCCTTTTTAAGGAGATCCAAAGGGAAACGGAGATTCATAAAAAGGTTTTCTGTATATCCCCGAATGTAGTAAATATGCTTGGATCCATTGTTTTCTACGAGTTCTCCAAATTCCAGTTGGTACTTACAGTAGATGCTGGTATCTGGCATTCCATAGCCATATCTAGATTTTTCCATACACTGCGTTTTAAGTGATTTGCACATCTGCAGTGACTTGATCTTTTTCCTAATATCAGTTTATATTCTGGTTTCCAGGTAACTAGTTTTTCCAAATACAACAGTTATGAAAAAATGGAACAAGCAGGATTTTGTAAACGCTCGTCGCCAGTTCTGTAAAGGCCTCGTCGCCGCTGCTGCGGAGGCCGAGTTACCACTGTGGTTACGGTAGACTGAGTTTGTGAGTCCGTGAAACGGTTTCTGGTGCAGTACACCGCTAAGACAATTTCTCCATGCTACTATTACACAGCTGTGCCGCAGGATCAGGTAACATGATAGGAGAACGAAGGTTCTACAACACTCCAACAAATTAGTGACAAAGTCACCCAAATGAATTGGAAAGTTTACTTATCTTTGTGACCTGTTGAATAATGAAGTCTGCAACACTGTGTGTAATGTAAGACCAAAAATGGTCGTAAATGGCTAAGTGCATATAATCGTTGGTGACTTTACATTACATAGCAAATGCAATTTACAACTACTGTCTGTTCACTTCTAAGAGTTCACTAAACGATGTTCCCTGTCTAAGTCACCCCTGGACGATGATCTATAACCAAGATCAGCTGTTCTGCCTTCCGAGTAGGCTTCTGTTCGTTGTCGGCCGTTCGTTTGCGGACTGTACTCACTCAGCAATTGGCCGAGGCGAAGCCGATATCTTCATCCTCAGCGCCGCCCGTGGCGCATCAGCACAAATGGCGTGTCTCTATGGCACTGGCTTGCGCCTGTAATGATTTTGTCCTGGTTGTGTCGTGTTCGGACGACACAGCACCAGATTAACTAGATACATTGTGGTATTCTATGCAACTCACAGTCAAGCTGAAACCATGAAAGATTAAATGGACTGGTGCTGGAGAGAAGATCTAAGGGAAACAAGATCCACATAAATTATTGTTCTAGACAGAAAGTAATTTTAGGATTGATGAATTAGCCTGGTACAAAAAACCAGGAAAATGCTTGTAGAATTTAGTAAATTTGGTCTTAGTCTTTAAGTTCACGCTTCAGGATACTGTAGAACGAAAACAACCGTGATCACTTTTATTTGTCTCTTTTGGGTTTTCTTCAGTGTCTCTATTTATGTTTAAAGTTACTCTCGTTTGATGACTCTGCTGCAGTGTCTCAGTTTTGTGTATTTTTAAATGAATTTTTTATTACGCATGTCTTTTGTAAGTCAGAAATTTGTTTCCATTTTGTGACAATGAAAAACAGTAATATCAGAAATTGAATCCGCCTTGATGCAAAAAACCCTGTTATTCGTTTATTTCTTTATTATCCCCAAACTAATTTCGGCGACAAATATAACCATCATCAGTGGGGCTTTTTAATCTAAATCATACAGAAAACGGCATCGTTGTACAAACACAGTAAAACATTATTATATTTTTACAATTCGTCTTTTGAAATGTAGTTTTCTATTGATACATTCATTGTTGTTGTTGTAGTCTTCACTCCAGAGACTGGTTTGATGCAGCTCTCCATGCTACTCTGTCCTGTGCAAGCTGCTTCATCTCCCAGTACCTACTGCAGCCTACATCCTTCTGAATCTGCTTAGTGTATTCATCTCTTGGTCTCCCTCTGCGATTTTTACCCTCAACGCTGCTCTCCAGTACTAAATTGGTGATCCCTTAATGCCTCAGAATATGCTCTACCAACCGATCCCTTCTTCTAGTCAAGTTGTGCCACTAATTTCTCTTCTCTCTAATACCTCCTCATTAGGTATGTGATCTAAACATCTAATCTTCAGCATTTTTCTGTAGCACCACAATCGGAAAGCATCTATTCTCTTCTTGTCCAAACTATTTATCGTCCATGTCTCACTTCCACACATGGCTACACTCCACAAAATTCTTTCAGAAACGACTTCCTGACACTTAAATCTATACCCGATGTTAACAAATTTCTGTTCTTCAGAAACGCTTACCTTGCCATTGCCCGTCTACATTTTATATCCTCTGTGCTTCGACCATCATCAGTTATTTTGCTACCCAAATAGCAAAACTCACTTACTACGTTAAGCGTCTCATTTCCTACTCTAATTCCCGCAGCATCACCCGATTTAATTCGACTACATTCCATTATTCTCATTTTGCTTTTGTTGATGTTCGTCTTATATCCTCCTTTCAAGACCATGTCCATTCCGTTTAGGTACTCTTTCAGGTCCTTTGTGTCACTGACAAATTTACAATGTCATCGGTGAACCACAAAGCTTTTATTTCTTCTCCATGGATTTTAATTCCTACTCCAAATTTTTCTTTTGTTTCCTTTACTGCTTGCTCAATACACAGATTGAATAGCATCAGGGAGAGGCTGCAACCCTGTCTCACTCCCGTCCCAACCACTGCTTCCCTTTCATGTCCGTCGACTCTTATAACTGCCATCTGGTTTCTGTACGAATTGTAAATAGCCTTTCGCTCCCTGTATTTTACCCCTGCCACCTTCAGAATTTGATCGAGAGTATTCCAGTCAACACTGTCAAAAGCATACTTTCATACTACCTTATTTATTGTATGTTACAACATGTTCAAAAGAAGAATTGTAAAAATGTAATAATGTTTTACTGTGTTTGTACAACCATGCCATTTTCTGCACGTTTTAGATTAGAAAACTCCACTGATGATGGTGATATTTCTCACCGAAACTAGTTTGGAGATAATAAAGAAATAAACGAATAACATGGTGTTTTGCATCAAGGCGGACTCAATTTCTGATATTTCTGTTTTTCTATGCTATCACGGAGCAAATGGACGAGTTCCAAGATAATATTATTGTTGTGACAGTGATATTTCAAAATAGTCTTTTCCCAGTTTGTTTCATACCTGGTTTCCCCTAATTATTTGGAACTGAGTTAAATTTTTTTACTTGTTCTTCCTAATGTTACAGGTTTAATGACTAGCAGCGCATAAATTAGTAGAGCATAATGGAACGGTAATTAGAGGAGTTGATATATCACGTTGTGCACGTGCACACATTTCTTCGCCGTTACGTCAGATGTTTAATGGGATGCGCTTTGTTTCAGTCATTAGTGTAGCAGAGCGTGGTGGTAGTCAGGTGACGGGCTGCCGCGCGTGGGATCGCCTGCCTCCCTGGTGCAGCGGCGGCTGCAGCGACTGCGCCGCGCCGCGCCGCGCCGCCAGCCCGCCGTTCATCACTCCGCTACAGAATTAGCGTCTCTAATGCCGGCCCGGCAGCCTCCTGCCGCCGAGCCGACTGCGTGGATTAGTCCGCGCCGCCGTCACTCTCTATTAAGCCACCTATTCAGCTCATAGCGCCGCCGCTGCGCCTCTGCCAGTGGAGACAATCACGCCCAAACAAAACACCGGATTAACACCCTACTCTGTATTACGAACCCCGCTGCTGCTTTCGCCACACAGCACAGCACACCAAGTTTGAATTTCATTACATTGACTGCATGCTATTCACCATTATGAGGGTAGTGGACGCACCATGTCGAGGAAAATACATTACTGGCCATTAAAACTGCTACACCAAGAAGACATGCAGATGATAAACGGATATTGATTGGACAAAATTATTATACTAGAAGGAACATGTGATTACATTTTCACGCAGTTTGAGTACATAGATCCTGAGAAATCAGTACCCAGAACAACCACCTCTGGCCGTAATAACGGCCTTGATACGCCTGGGCATTGAGTCGAACAGAGCTTGGATCGCGTGTACAAGTACAGCTGCCCTTGCAGCTTCAACACGATACCACAGTTCATCAAGAGTAGTGACTGGCGTATTGTGACGAGCCAGTTGCTCGGCCACCATTGACCAGACGTTTTCCATTGGTGAGAGATCTGGAGAATGTGCTGGCCAGGGCAGCAGTCGAACATTTTCTGTATCCAGAAAGGCCCGCACAGGGCCTGCAACATGCGGTCGCGCATTATCCTGCTGAAATGTAGGGTGCCGCAGGGATCGAATAAAGGGTAGAGCCACGGGTCGTAACACATCTGAAATGTAACGTCCATTGTTCAAGGTGCCGTCAATGCGAACAAGAGGTGACCGAGACGTGTAACCAGTGGCACCTAATACCATCACGCCGGGTGATACGCCAGTATGACGATGACAAATACACGCTTCCAATGTGCGTTCACCGCGATGTCGCCAAACACGGATGCGACCATCATGATGCTGTAAACAGAACCTGGATTCATCCGAAAATATGACGTTTTGCCATTCGTGCACATAGGTTCGTCGTTGAGTACACCATCGCAGGCGTTCCTGTCTGTGATGCAGCGTCTAGGGTAACCGCAGCCACGGTCTCCTAGCTGACAGTCCATGCTACTGCAAACGTCGTCGAACTGTTCGTGCAGACGCTTGTTGTCTTGCAAACGTCCCCATCTGTTGACTCATGGATCGAGACGTGGCTGCACGATCCGTTACAGCCATGCGGATAAGATGCCTGTCATCTCGACTGCTATTGATACGAGGCCGTTGGGATCCTGCACGGCGATCCGTATTACCCTTGTTATTCTGCTAACAGTCATTAGCTCTCGACCATCGCGAGCAGAATTGTCGCGATACGATAAACCGCAATCGCGATAGGCTACAATCCGACCTTTATCAAAGTCGGAAACGTGATGGTACACATTTCTCCTCCTTTACGAGGCATCACAACAACGTTTCACCAGCAACGCCGGTCAATTGTTGTTTTGTTGTTTGTGTATGAGAAATAGGTTGGAAACTTTCCTCATGTCAGCACGTTGTAGGTGTCGCCACCGGCGCCAACCTTGTGTGAATGCTCTGAAAAGCGAGTCATTTTCATATAACAGCATCTTCTTCCTGTCGGTTAAATTTCGCGTCTGTAGCACGTCGTATTCGTGGTGTAGCAATTTTAATGGCCAGTAGTGTATGTGTCCTTGTCTGGGCACCCAGCAGCGTGTCTCACGCTGTTGCGGATCTCTGCGAGAAGAGGCAGAAGGTTCAACTGTACTTCTGTCATGGGCGTGGATTTTAAATGTGCCTTTAGCTATTCTGCTTGTCCTCAAAAGTGTCTGAAAACTTCGTACAAACGGTATTGTAAAAAACGGGTGGTTAGAAAAGTCTGTACAAATTGGAAACTTAATAAATCACGGAATAATGTAGATATAGAGGTAAAAATTGACACACATTCTTAGAATGACATGGGGTTTTATTAGAACCAAAAAAAAAAAAACAACGTTCACAAAAGTCCGACAGATGGCGCTGGAGAGCCAAATGTCAGTGACTGCGCATGACAATCGTGTATAAAAGGAGCTGTAATGAGAGAGAGAATCAGATGCGCCAGCAGTCGCTGCATGTTGACGTTACCTGAAAAGGCGCTTTTAGTGAAGCTATATTATCAGAATGAGGAATGTGCTAGTTCAGCGTTACGATCCTATCGCCATAGGAAGGGCATTCGAATGGGTAAAGGTCCGTTGACAAATGCAGCTGTGGCGAGAATGATTTCGAAGTTCGAAGCCACGGGTTGTTTAGACGATAGACCCCGTAGTGGCCGACCGAGCACAAGGCGTAATGCTGCTGAGACAGTTCAGGAAGAAATGGAGACTGTAGCGGGTTCGTCTATGCACGGGGGAAGTCAGCGCTCGTGCAGTCGCACGTCATACCGACATTCCTTACACTACTGTTTGGTTGGCACTTAGCCGTACCCTACGATGCTATCCGTACAAAATCCATCGGCATCATGAACTGTTACCTGGCGATTTAGTGAAGCGGAGGGTATTTGCGGTGTGAGCGTTTCAAAAGATGGAGGAAGATGACGATTGGTTGAGTAACGTGTTGTAGACCGACGAAGCTCATTTCACGCTCCGAGGGTCTGTCAACGCTCACAACTGCAGAATTTGGGCTACCGAATATCCTACAACTGTCGTGGAAACTCAATTGCACGACGAGAAAGTCACGGTATCGGTTGGATTTACCACATCTACCGTTATCGGGCCTTTTTTCTTCGAGGAAATGTGTGATTCTGGTTTCGTAACTGCTATCATGACGGGTGAGAGGTACGCCGATATGTTACAGAATCACATCATCCCCAGCCTAGCTGATAAACACCTGCTGGAACACACGATGTTTATATAGGATGGCGCTCCATCCCATATTGCTAGACGCGTGAAAGATCTCTTGCGCACGTCGCCTGATTAGGTGCTCAGCCGCCACTCTCGTCATGCTTGGCCTCCCAGGTCCCCAGACCTCAGTCCGTGCGATTATTGGCTTTGGGGCTACCTGAAGTCGCAAGTGTATCGTGATCGTCCGACATCTCTAGGGATGCTGAAAGACAACATCCAACGCCAATGCCTCACCATAACTCCGGACATGCTTTACAGTGCTGTTCACAACATTATTCCTCGACTACAGCTACTGTTGAGGAATGATGGCGGACATGTTGAGCATTTCCTGTAAAGAACATCATCTTTGCTTTGTCTTACTTTGTTATGCTATTTATTACTATCAGATGAAGCGCCATCTGTCGGATATTTTTTGAACTTTTGTATTTTTTTGGTTCTAATAAAACCCCATGTCATTCCAAGCATGCGTGTCAATTTGTACCCCTCTATCTACATTATTCCGTGATTTATTCAGTTTTCAAATTTATACTGACTTTCTGATCACCCGGTACGTGTTCGTAACGAATAAAAACAATAAAACAAATATTACGATCTTGTGAATGATGACTAGTGTAAAATGGATGCAACTACAAAGTAATGATTTTATTGTATCGCAATGTGACAGAAATGGCTTTTTGTTGTATGGTGAGAGCACTTTGGGTAAACAAGTTTATGAAGAAGGAGAAGCTTCCTGTATTAATCCTTGGAGTAGAACATCGATGATCCAGACTAACTGGGGGACATGGCTGTTCGCAAAACAAATTTATTCCGATACTGGAACTGCATCTTTTATTTACCAGTTCATCAATAAAAATTTCATCTATTTCTATTAACATGAATCTCTTTTATTATTACAAATGTGTTGGAAATTATGCAGTACAGTGTAGTGAACAAAAGAATATGTAATACGGATGTATAAAGGCAATGGCAAGAAAGCGTATCTGAAAAACAGAAATTTGTTAAGATCGAGTACAGATTTAAGTGTTAGGAAGTCTTTTCTGGAAGTATTTATATGGAGTGTAGCCTTGAATGAAAGTGAAACATGGACGATAAATAGTTTAGACAAGAAGAGAATAGAAGCTTACAAAATGTGATGCTGCTGAGGAATGCTGAAGATTAGATGTGTAGATCACGTAACTTAAGAGAAGGTACTGAACAGAATTGAGGAGTAGAGGAATTTGTGCCACGACTATGCTACAAGAAGGAATCGGGTGGTAGGATATGTTCTGAGGCATCAAGGGATCAACAGTTTAGTATTGGAGGGCAGCGTGGAGGGTAAAAATCGTAGAGGGAAACCAAGAGAGGAATACGCTAAGCAGATACAGAAGGATGTAGGTTGCAGTAGGTACGTGGAGATGAAGAAGCTTGCATAGGGTAGAGTAGCACGGAGAGCTGCTTCAAACCAGTCTCTGGACTGAAGGCCACAACAACAAAGGCTGTTTGGAAAGTAAGGTCTGAACCGTGATTTATTTTCAAAGAATTTTCTTGAAATTTTATTCCTCTTAGTAGCGATTCATCAAGAAGATTAACACATTTAATTACACTATGTGAGCTTAAACGTAGTTGCGAGGGAGTAACTGATGAAATCAAAATCAAATTGCCTTTAACATATGGTTATTTTATTCACTTTAATTTAAAAGAAACAGATTTAAAATTATAATCAGAAAGCACCCTCTAAATATCAAGTTACAATTTATTCAGAGGCCGAAAGAAACAAATTTTTGACTGTATGAGCTTTTCGGCTGAGAACCTTGCTGGTCCCTTTTGACAAGGCCGTAGTCACGACCGCTCACAACAACCTCTGAAAGACTACACTGTTGCAAATCTGCAACACACCAGATTACCTTAAACCAAAAGTTTTAACAATTCACACAAACACACAAACTATGCACGCCGTGGGAGGGATGGAAATGGTACAAAACACTAAAATTAAAAATATTAACTGGCCACCGAAATTGCAACTTGATTTTAACTTCTAAGAAAAGTCTTTCGGTGGAAGGGTGGCAACTTTATATACTAAAATGACCATTTAAATAAAAGCCCACGAAATGCAATCTTATATAAAATTGTACAAGCTTGGCCAAACGAGTTAACATGCTCTACAGTACACATATGCCTCTTCTCAAGATGATAGGCTAGATCAAAACGTATTTCAGGAATTAGGCCGTTACACTCCAAGCAATAAATTCGTTAACACACCGAATCCGACAAACATGACAGAGGCAGCTCCGAACGACATACATACTAGCACTCCGACCGACAATCTGACCTATTTCCAACCGTCAGATCCAACTGCTCAAACAACAGAGAATATAAGCCGAAGTCGGCAGGCCGCGGTGGTCTCGCGGTTCTAGGCGCGCAGTCCGGAACCGTGCGACTGCTACGGTCGCAGGTTCGACTCCTGCCTCGGGCATGGATGTGTGTGATGTCCTTAGCTTAGTTAGGTTTAAGTAGTTCTAAGTTCTAGGGGACTGATGACCACGGCAGTTGAGTCTCATAGTGCTCAGAGCCATTTGAACCATTTTTTTAAGCCGAAGTCGAATAAACCAAGATACCTACAACTAACTCGGCCTCATCATCAAGACATCAAACACCACTCAAGACCAGTTTAAAAGAATACAGAAAACACAAGTCACAATGTCAAACCACTACGGAAGAAGGCTGCGGGCTCTAGACAACAACACACACCACTTGCTATCACAAGCGTGAACGGCTGAGGGAACAACAATCCACAAATAACGAACAAACCATAACAGTCGAGATTTAAAAGGGAGTAACCAATTACTAACTTGAGTATCCTGTTTCGGAGGAAAGCGAAACGTCGCTCTCGCAGCTAGCGAATCCAAATGCAACAGCGCGTGCCCACTGCCAAAAGCCCCGGCCTGGCTTCGCCCTGTGGAGACTACGTCGCTCCTCAGTCCCAGCGAACCAACAGGGTCCAACCACATCCCGACTCGGAAAATAGTGTTCATCCTGGGGATCCAAGACGTCGTCGACTACGACGACCTGCCAAGCGAACGACCAACGGCAGCCCACTTTCGACGACAGTGGTCCCGGCGAATACTAACACCATACGGATCCGACTGTTGCTGGCTGCCAACTCTTCACTACTGATACTGGTATCAGTGCTCAGCAGACCACATGTCGTCATCCGACGACCAGCCGACCGATCGACAAACGGCCTTCCGTCTGCGTCGACCACGGTCCCGGCGCGTACTTGCACCGTGCGGACCTGCCTGCTACTGACTGCCAACCGCCGAGTAACGACGAACCCGACTCAGCCCACAACCCAATAGAGACTGAGACTTAGATCCGACTGACTAACATGCGAGTACTTGCCTTCCGAGTGACTGTCGACTCACTCCACGTGAACAGGCAACCTTTCCTCTTTCCCACCAGAGGGAGACACCAAAGCTGCGATTGCCACAGCGGCGCCACCGCCAGAAACGGAGGGCGACTGCTTCACACTACGCGCTGCGGCGCGCTCTTCAAAACAGCAATTTTTACCACAGCTCAAGGTACTATCGGTCGCGAGTTGGAAACCACAGTGAAAATCAAAAATATTTAAATTGCATCAATTTGCTACACCTTCCAGCTATGCTTCCACTGTCACTCCTCCGACTTAGACATCTGTCGTAGCATTGTACCTGTTTTCCAGCACCCTCGTCAGAGGAGGTAGACACTTGTGCCTTCTCCCGCTTCTCTACTCTGGTCTGCCAAGTTTGGGTAGTATGGTGGGTCGTTAAACACTTCCCATCGAAAATTCTGCAGTAGTATCCTCACTGCCCCTGTAGTGTGGGGCCGAGAATTGTCATGAAGAACGAAATGCGTAATAGGTAAGTTATTTGGTGTTGTACGAAATCAGGCGAAACTTCAAAGTGGGCACCTACACTCACCGAGAGACAATATTGTCCTAGGCGTCTTTAAGTGCTCACTGTATGCTCAGAACTGAAAAGAGCGACGCGACGCGATCGACGGGCATGCTAGAGAAACTGCCCAAAACACCTGCCCGAAACTTCCTTGGATTTTCACTCTCGCTTCCATTCCACGATCTATCGGACCTTACATTCCGAACTGTCCTCGTATTTTATATGTACACTACCTATGCCCTCATACACAATTAAAGCTTAAAAAATTCTTAATTTTGACCTGGCTAAGCAAGCCTACTCGCTTACGAACAACTAAGTCACGCACTTCTTTCAGGGCAGACATCTGATACTGGTCGCTTTCATCTTGAGCTGCAAGCCATCGCGAGAGAGTATCTAAACTAGTAAACACTTTAGAAGCAAGCTCTATGTTTTCATCTTCGTTGTCTGGGCATCCAGTTGTTGGGACGCTAGAGACATTAGTATTATCACTGATGACATTTACAGTTTCGTTAGCCTGCCGTATGTGGTGCCCCGAATCTGCATCATTGACAGTCATTCATTTTCGAACGTCTTCTTCATCACATTCATGTAAATTGGGTTCTTTTACCCAACTGAACATTTCAAAGGTAGCTCTCCATTCATCAAAGAGACTTCGAGAACTTTCCACCAAATCAAAACTTTGATTCAAAGCATTTTCCAAGTGCTATGCTTCTCTGATCATGCATGAGGCATCTATCAGATCTATTTCATTATGAGCTCTTAATAGACTCTTTTCCCTCCTCTCCTCTTTCTATCCAGGGGTTTTATAACAGTCCCTCTCTGTAATACCGTTTAAATGTCTCAATAATGCCTTGATCTATGGGCTGTAACAAGGAGGTTACTTTAAAAGTAACAAACATCACATTTATGAGCTCGTCCTTTTCCTTTCATCACGTGATGGGTAAGTTGGTGCAATGTCAAGGAGGAGTAATGTTTTCTTTCCTTTGTTATTCTTAAACTGATGAGATTTTACAGAGGGGACCAAAACTTCCATAAACCATTCTGTAAAAATCGTCCTATCTGTCCATGCGCTCTTTTATGAGGTGTAAATAATACTCATCACAGACATATTAACGTGTTTGAAACAACGCGCTTTCTTAGTTTCATCAATGTGGACCGTAGGCCATCATTGGTTACCAGTGGTATAAACACAAGCGGATACAGCAGTACCCTCCCACCGAACAGGCATCGAAAGTCCCAACAATACCGACCGACCGCCGTGTCATCGTCAGCCTTCAGGCGTCATTGCTTGCGGGTATGGAGGGGCATGTAGTCAGCATACCACCCTTCCGGCCGTTGTCAGCGACCGGAGCCGCTACTTCTGAAGCAAGCACTTCCTCAATTGGCCTCACAAAGGCAGACTGCACCCCGGTTGCCAATAGTGCTAGGAAGATCCATATGGTGACTCATCTAGACGCTAGCCAAGCGCGACGGCCCTTAAATTCGGTGCTCTGAAAGGAACAGGTGATAGCCAACACAGTAATATGATCCCAGCTTATTTCAGGACCAGATGCTGCTAATTAATGAGGTAGCAAGTTTTTCTTGTAAAGCTTACCAGTTGAGCCCACTTTCACCAGCACTGTAAACTTTTTCAAGAGCATAATTTTCTTTCTTCAATACGTCCCTTAGTTTGGTTTTGAAAGAACTAGCTGCTGAAGAATCAGCAGACAGTTTTCCCTTGTATGTGAAGTACACGAAATCCGTGCCGTAGCTCAAAACTTTTTACCAGGCCATGTTTTCTCTATATTTCAACGGTCATTCTTGTTTTTCATTAAAGAGAATAGCTTCTTCACATAGAATGAAACCGGGGTTTCTGTAAAACAATTGTAACCCACATGATCTAGATCCGTCTACGTGGCGAGCTACATAGTTTTACGACTTGTTGATGCATCAGCAGAATCAAACTTAGATATAAAAATTATGATCCTCGTCTTTTGTTTTTATATATCCGTAACTGACGACTAACGAACTTTGTACTCATTAGGTAACTTGGTGCCAGATCCCCATTTCTCTGTGCTTTTCTTCATGTCGTATGTATCCGTCATGGAAAGACAACACCCCTACGTTTGCGGAGTTTACATCAAATATTTACTTTACGCATCAAACTAAAGCGATCGTAAAGGACCGTTTACATTTGTGCACCTCGTGGCTAGTCACCCAGCCGCTGTTCTTATCTCATATGCAAACAGAGGCATGTGTGTAGGCGCATGCCACTGTCTCAGACAGTGTGCATGTGTGATCCCTTTCACACCTAGATTCTTCGCTTCTGTTAAGAGGGAGGCTCACACGCATTGGCTACCCTACAATTTTCAAAGACGATATTACGGAAACTACAGGATGAACAATTTTGAGTCTTCTGTTATTTAAAGACTTATGTGACAGCTTCAGGATTAACTGCCTATCCTTTCGTTAATGGTCACAGTTGTTGCGATAGTTAGGGAATTATATGTATCGTCACAGGAATTTCGAATAGTCAGCTAAGAAAAAATGAGGCCACAATGAGCTTACGTTTAGTGTAAGTACGGTCATATTCTGCTGTGTATCAAATGTTGTTACCATACTGAATTTTTCTTTAGAATTGCAGGCAAGTCTATATCTAGGACTATTCTTCAGGAATTGGATTTTATAAACAATACGCCTATAGTGAAATATTCATAACATGTCTACAACGTGTTTCATAAATGATTCAAGATATCAGTGTTAGTATTCAGCAAGTGATTCACTGGTAAGGTATAGGATTGGTAAGAAGGGCACATGGGTTGCTGGAGTGGAATGCTGACCCCCTTTTAGGATACAAAATTTTATTTTCACCACGTTAATTAAAATAGAGCACTGGTAACAACACAGTGATCAATTACCATTCGCAAACTGCGGTGATATACACCGATTATTCAGTTGTATAAAAGCAATGAGAATAATTAAAAAAAACTTAAAAGAAAAATAGCTTCCAGGCCCCAACTTTAAATTAATACAAAATTACTTTTCACAAATATAACTTTGATATAAATGCATATCTGCTGTCACTAGTTGTGAAATTAAGTCAATTATCAGGCCTTGTGAATATGAAAAATAACAGTTTGTAAAATCTATTAGGTCTCAAAACATACTCGAATAGCAAGATCTCATAAATACGTGAATTAACTACGATGGAAAACATTCGGTAATATGATGTTACGATAGCCTGAAAGATCTACACAGCTATCAGCACATTCTCGACGGTTGGCCTTCACATTCACCGCGCGTCTGAACTCCGTGCTCGAGAGCTCAAGTGACAACAACAGGCAGGAGGCCCTGCGCACACCAGTAACGGCTTCGAGAACGCACAAAGCCAGTATTAATACACAGTTCACTAAAATACTAAAAGCAACAGCCAAGAACTGGGTAGCGCCAAATGCAGGAAGAGATGTTAAACGTTATAGTGTGACAACATCAGTTACTATTAAAGCAATAGTTCATTAAATAATATCCAATGACTTGAAATTTCACTTGATAAATTTATAAGCCTTAACGAGCTCAAGGTGATAATGACCATACAATCAGCACACAACCTTATCACCGCTTGACGGCGCAAAATTATTACTATTATAGTTGCCAACAAGAAAAAAGTTAGCAATTCCAGTTTTATACAGAGAATGAACTTTGATTTATGAAATTTACCACTTATCGTATTAACAATAATAATAAAGAAAAAAGGAATCGCAGAATATCGACCTTCAAGATCAATGCAACGGAACCAGGGCACAGCGCAGTTACATGGACTTGCAATGCCAAGTATCCCGGACCCATGTCCAAGTGGTTTGAGGAATGACTAGCAAAAATCAACGTGGCTTCAAGGAGAAATCGCATCCAATAGTTCCACCACAAAACTGCTCACCATTTAAAGTTAGTCCAGCAGCTCGCTGTTAACATGCGCGCCAGTGTAACCTCCCGCGCTCTCCTCAGGATTCGAGGTGTACACGACTCTCAAACAGAGCCTATGTTGACCGGTGCCTGCTTTCGCACTCCAGTTCCGCTCGCCGCCAGACCCAGGCGCCAGAATGTCGACACCGTGCGTCCTCGCAGTACACCGAGCGCCGGCTGACTAGTCGCCATGCTCCGTACGCTGTCTTCCCTCTGTCAATGCCGAAGACCGAGGCTCGCTCACCTCGCGAGCCGCGGACGTCCTAAACAGAGGGCGCTAGCCAACCACGACGACGCAAAACGCGTAACTTCGACAGAGAAACTATCCTGCCTAGAGCATCGCATGATGTCACGGCTCAGTGATAACACTCAAAGAGAACAGTATTTTAGATTGTTGTTAATAAACGAAACTATCATATATATCACATCAGAAGTAACGACAGATTTTTTTCAATGGGATATTTCTTTCGTTCAGTTCGAACACCTACATCATTTTGTATAAAATTCGTCAAATAAATGCTAATGAAAACGTAACTAATCATTATTTTTATGAAAAATACGTCTTCCAGTTTCTGGTTACGTATTACACGCAAAATTCCAGCTTTAGTTACGAATATAAATTCTTAATAATTATCGGTATTATATAAATGGAAAAATCCCATTGAATGACACATTTACTTCTGGGATTCATATGAAATGAAGTTAGTGTGCAGTATTTCTTTAGAATACTTAAAACATGAGGATGTTTTTAACGACGTTATATTTAAAGCAGCGCCGTTTATTGTTATCAGCATAATTATTTTATTTATTTCGAAAAATCTACCAGTTTAGAATCAGATTAACACCCAATTGGCAAGATGTCCCCGGAAACTCAGAGTTCAGCGCCTGCTCTTGTAACTTCAGTTAAGAGAAATTGGTTGTTGTATTATGCCAGAAGGCATCAGACGCTATAGAAAACCGAGCGAGGTGGCGCATGGTTAGACACTGGGCTCGCATTCGGGAGGACGACGGTCCAATCCCGCGTCCGGCCATCCTGATTTAGGTTTTCCGTGATTTCCCTAAATCGCTCCAGGTAAATACCGGGATGGTTCCTTTGAAAGGGCACGGCCGACTTCCTTTCCCGTCCTTCCCTAATCGGATGAGACCGATGACCTCGCTGTCCGGTCTCCTTCCCAAAAATGACAACAACGCTATAGAAAATAATTTTTATGCAAACTTTTGAACTGGGTAGGATTTAATGATGGAAGTAAAGATAAGTAGTGAAGTATATTTATAAGAGGACTGCAACAAGTAATATTGCATTGGTAACGTTTATCAACTGTCATCAGAAATGGACGTATAGAATTTTCTTTATTTAGGCCCTTTAACGTACGAAAGCGACAGTGATGAAATTGAATTTTACTGGAAAAAATCTAAGGCTTTGATAATACAGTTTTTCATAATGGAAGTTAACTTCCACCTTACTTCTACGCATTTTTTTCCATTTGTTTATTCAGTCACAATATTACTGCGAACAGTGAAACAGTCCTTGAAAGAAAACTAGACAGCACTATTTTTGTATAAAAGAAGAAAAAAGTATAAAGATTTAGTCAGACATATAGATAGATGTGTGGCACTTCAAATTCGATCAGTTGTCCAAGTTAATAACAATTTAAAAAATGCCTACGAGTAATGTATCTTACACTAGTAATACTATGAATAAACATTAACATTACTTTTGTTGTTTGTGATTGTAACGAAGAAAAAAAATTCTCTCGTGAATGAGAGATGTATTTAAGTTTTGCGAGGGACTCTTTCTTCCATTCTTGGTCGATTCTAAGAACATATATCAGAATATGGTTTAAAAGTGTTGACAAACAGTTGCAAGCACGCATGAACTAATATACAGTATGAAAATGAATTGGAATAATCTTACGACCTAATTGCGTCGTGACAGTTGGTGTTATTAATGTTCTTCTCGGTCTAGCACTAAGGAAGCGTCTGAGTCTTAAAAATCATGTTCGTTGCAAACCTAAATACGCCGATATTATTTACTCTTTGTTATTTTGTCGGTCTGTTAAGCCGTTTTTCTTTACAGCTGCTATGAAGCTACAAATTGTAGCTACTTCTTTACTCCCGTTAAATATTACTAAACATTATTGAGCAACTTCAATGAAAATCAAGTGAGTTTTAATGCAATGACGAAGAATGGTCTCTGTGCTAACGGCATTCATGCTGACCTCATCTGCGTATTTCGTGATCAGCTCTCAGTGCCGTATCCACTGCTGCTGGTTTCTCGTGTGCCAGCGCCCATTTAGGAACGCGGCGCAGATATATGGCTGTCATATGTGCGAGGAGGGCGGCTATTTTCCGCTCGCTCTGGTTTTGCCTGAGAACTGGAACGCTAGCTTCTGTCGAGGTCAGCTGAAATCGGAGAAAATCCACACTTCTTTACAAAGTCGTCCCCCGGTGACTGTATCACACTGTGTCTTGAGTGTACACAAGTCATGCTTTCGTTGTTTCTAATGGTACTTAAACCCAGACAGTTTTGTCACTGGCTTCCATTGGAGAGCATTATTTATTTCTAAACGAGGATGACTTCTCCGTTGTTTGTGATCGTACATGCTGTTCTATCGGTTTTCATTGGTGAACCTTGTTCCTTTCGAAACAGATTCGTACAGGGGTGTTAAATTCAGACAGAAGTTGGACAAAAATACACTCCTGGAAATTGAAAAAAGAACACATTGACACCGGTGTGTCAGACCCACCATACTTGCTCCGGACACTGCGAGAGGGCTGTACAAGCAATGATCACACGCACGGCACAGCGGACACACCAGGAACCGCGGTGTTGGCCGTCGAATGGCGCTAGCTGCGCAGCATTTGTGCACCGCCGCCGTCAGTGTCAGCCAGTTTGCCGTGGCATACGGAGCTCCATCGCAGTCATTAACACTGGTAGCATGCCGCGACAGCGTGGACGTGAACCGTATGTGCAGTTGACGGACTTTGAGCGAGGGCGTATAGTGGGCATGCGGGAGGCCGGGTGGACGTACCGCCGAATTGCTCAACACGTGGGGCGTGAGGTCTCCACAGTACATCGATGTTGTCGCCAGTGGTCGGCGGAAGGTGCACGTGCCCGTCGACCTGGGACCGGACCGCAGCGACGCAAGGATGCACGCCAAGACCGTAGGATCCTACGCAGTGCCGTAGGGGACCGCACCGCCACTTCCCAGCAAATTAGGGACACTGTTGCTCCTGGGGTATCGGCGAGGACCATTCGCAACCGTCTCCATGAAGCTGGGCTGCGGTCCCGCACACCGTTAGGCCGTCTTCCGCTCACGCCCCAACATCGTGCAGCCCGCCTCCAGTGGTGTCGCGACAGGCGTGAATGGAGGGACGAATGGAGACGTGTCGTCTTCAGCGATGAGAGTCGCTTCTGCCTTGGTGCCAATGATGGTCGTATGCGTGTTTGGCGCCGTGCAGGTGAGCGCCACAATCAGGACTGCATACGACCGAGGCACACAGGGCCAACACCCGGCATCATGGTGTGGGGAGCGATCTCCTACACTGGCCGTACACCACTGGTGATCGTCGAGGGGACACTGAATAGTGCACGGTACATCCAAACCGTCATCGAACCCATCGTTCTACCATTCCTAGACCGGCAAGGGAACTTGCTGTTCCAACAGGACAATGCACGTCCGCATGTATCCCGTGCCACCCAACGTGCTCTAGAAGGTGTAAGTCAACTACCCTGGCCAGCAAGATCTCCGGATCTGTCCCCCATTGAGCATGTTTGGGACTGGATGAAGCGTCGTCTCACGCGGTCTGCACGTCCAGCACGAACGCTGGTCCAACTGAGGCGCCAGGTGGAAATGGCATGGCAAGCCGTTCCACAGGACTACATCCAGCATCTCTACGATCGTCTCCATGGGAGAATAGCAGCCTGCATTGCTGCGAAAGGTGGATATACACTGTACTAGTGCCGACATTGTGCATGCTCTGTTGCCTGTGTCTATGTGCCTGTGGTTCTGTCAGTGTGATCATGTGATGTATCTGACCCCAGGAATGTGTCAATAAAGTTTCCCCTTCCTGGGACAATGAATTCACGGTGTTCTTATTTCAATTTCCAAGAGTGTATGAAAACACCGAGAGAAATGCGTGCCAGAACATAAATGCAGATGATAGCTAAGCCTGCGTATTTGCATGTTGCACATTTGTACTTGACTACGTCCGTTGTAAATGTTCTCAATACGTTGCAAATGTTACCCGTGGTCAGAACACTGTTCTGTGCAGCTGTGCGTGCATTTCATCGTATGTAAGTGAGTTCGACCCATGGCTAATTGTTGGTGCTCTAATGCTGGGTGCTTCTGTAGCCTAGGCAGTTGTATTTCGTGTTTATAGAAGCCGAGATTTATACCGCGTACGGGGGACAACCGGGCGACAGGTGTGCGGCAGGTTGCTATCTTGCAGGCGTGTAGCCGCAGATACAGCTATTCTACTTTCGATTACAAGCACAATCAAGAAATTCAAAATGTGGGTGCCTTTATTCGCGGCTACAGGAAGTCAGATGAGTATACGATAAATAGGATTTCACTTGACTGATATTGTCAGAATTCATGCTTGTCTCCATGAAGATGATCATTCTGTCTGAGATACCTCATTGCGTTTGTTCTCACAATGTGCTGTAAGATTCCACATTATATGGATGCCAAGGATACTGGACAAACGTTTTGTTGATAACTTTCGCTCCTATTCTTGTAGAACTCTGCTTTCTTCCAGCAGCACTACGGCTATGCACCACCTGGGACGCTTTTTGTGCTGCCCAGATATTGAAAATTGTAAGGAGTGTGCCAGAACTCTCCTTTACATAAAACAATATAGAACTTAACTCTATTCTCTGCATTGTGTAAGAACTCAGATATCGATAGTAACAATCTGAGGGAAAAACATGGGAGCCAGATTCTAAGCATTGTTGTGAGACGAGGTCTGTCTGCAAGAGTGGAAGTAGTAATGTCGCTCGAGAGCTTGGAGACAGAAGACGTGTCACGCTGCCCTCACGTTGGCGATGGTAGATCTTACAACACCCAAGGCCTGATTTCATTTATATAGCCAGGAGAGATATAGATGGCTTAACTACACTTGAAGATGGAATTCAAGGTAAAATTCGTAAGCATAGCGCAAAAGCAATTGCAGGGCTAGGCTCGTGATTGTTTGCAATAATCCAACGTTTTGCTTTTTATTGATACCTATGTCATTGTCACTGTCTATTATTGGTCATGATGATTCTGAAGTTTTCAATATACTTAATTAATGAAATCCATTCTCAAAAGTTATTTAGTAATTAACAGGATCCAAGCAAACTCCTTTTTATTAAATTCATTCTTAGTAACAATAAGCTTTAGCCGCTGCTGCTGCATAATGCTGCGCATTGCTATAAACCACATGGAAGAAAGCAGTCACCTAAAGAGGTGACTGCAAAACTTAGGGCCAAAACAGAGAAACTGACACACCTTAAAGTTTCATGTACTCTAGTCCAGTAAATTCCGTTGCATCAGTCAGATTCGGTATCACTTGAAAATTCTTGTTCAAAAATGCAGTCAGATTGCTTATCGAAATGTTAGTTTTAAATTTTTCGTGTAACGATCTGCTGAGGGCTTGAACGACAGTGAAACTTACACCGATACAAACACACACAGTGTTAAGCAGGTTAGATCCCGATTACTAATAGCTCAGGTTGCTTATCGAGTCCATTTTCACAGACGAACATAGGCATATTACTTGCATATACGTTACAAAGTGACGTCATCATCCTCATCAGCGATGTATCTCACGACTTCGTCGATGAGCTTGAACTCGTGACAAGAGTGCGGAAACAGACCATTTGTGTGTTTACTATCCCTTCCCCTCCTCCTTATTCCAACCAGTAGTAGAAAAGAGCACAATTACACTCCGTCTCTCTTTGTTTACTCCTCCCTCTCTTCAGTCAGTCAAAGTGCAGTATTAAAAAATCAAATGATGGAAACAAACCGATGGAGCCTTATACTCCAGGTCGCCTCTTCCCTATCTCCAACCACTTAAAGTGTAATGTAAAAATGGTGTGAAATTACACTACTTCTGACCAAATCAGAATGTAGTATTAAAATTATATGCCAGATATGATGTAAAAAATAATATAACTTCCACTTGCAAGTCAAAGCTACGCGTTATTTCCCTCGAAAGATATTCTTATTGCAGCAAGGTATTTTCTCACCTCTGTTGTAACATAATTGGTGTGATGAATAAGGATCAGTAAAAGTCATAGATTACAGTGCATACATACATAGAGTTACATCTGGAGTAATATTAAAGATTAATGCAAGGTATACACAAAATGTCCCCTCTGTATGTCACATTCTGTGCTAGATCAAATTCTGTGCTCCTTACAAACATGCAACCTCACTGTATATCTTACATCAAATAATATATTTCTTAAACACCTGTCTCAATGAAAGTAACCTTTTCTCTCTCTCTCTCTCTGTAGTCCTTCTCATGCAAAGTAACCATTTTCTCTCTCTCCCTCTCTCTCTCTCTCTCTCTCTCTCTCTCTCTCTCTCTCTCTCACCCCCCCCCCCCCACACACACACATACAGACAGAGACAGAGATAGATAGATAGATAGATAGAGAGAGAGAGAGAGAGAGAGAGAGAGAGAGAGAGAGATCCCTGTATCCCCGTATTCCGTATGTCAAATGACGTACTAACTTTCTTCAGCATACATGTAATCGGTAATACGCTTACTGTCGATTTTCCGAGATATTGCAACAAAATTTCCCATGCAATTACCCTCTTTAGTGCCTCATCATTTAAATTCCTCATTAAATCTCATCTCACGTATGGGTTTCTGTACACCTATCCAGCTATGTCGCCGGCCGAAATGGCCGAGCGGCTCTAGGCGCTACAGTCTGGAACCGCGTGACCGCTACGCTCGCAGGTTCGAATCCTGTCTTGGGCATGGATATGTGTGATGTCCATAGGTTAGTTAGGTTTAAGTAGTTCTAGGGGACTGATGACCTCAGAAGTTAAGTCCCATAGTGCTCAAAGCCTGAACCACCATGTCACATTATTAAATGTCATCACTTGCTGGTGCGAGAAAGGTTAGGCGTCAGTGCAGAGAGAGCGAAAGGGACAGAGGCGGGGACCCAGTCTCTGCACGTCTCAGTGATCCTGATAAGATGCAGCGTAGCTCAGAGGCAGATACAGACTGAATAATGTATTGCGGTGATAAATTACAGAATAAGAACGAAAGGAAAAAAGAACACCTGTACAAAATGTGATAGATTTCAGATTTATTATAAGAAAGTTTGTTACATTAAGATAGTAGTGACCTCAAGCCAGAATCTAAAATTCCCATTTTTCACACACATATTTTCTCAACTGAAGTGCTTAAAGCATTTCCTTGGAATAAAAAGAACGTAGGCAGTACTCGCATATTACATTAAAGTGATGAGAAAAAATAATGTTACTCCTTGTAGGTCTTAGCAAGTTTTTTATGTAACTGAAATTTTTTATACCAGTACTATCAACAACCTGCAACGTTCACAGCTTCACATGCCTACAAATTATCCAGGGCCTAATAAATTGCAGAGAACCGTCGAAGTTGCAATATTAATTTCCTTTATTACTTGATATCTAGTTTTGGGCCAAAACTTATAATTAGCTCATCCAATAAGCTATACAGTAATGTACATTACGAGAGCTACATGGCGTAATGTACGCTACTGCATAGCTTATTGGACGATTCGATAATGAGCTTCGCTCTAAACTAGTCATCAATTCACAAGGAAAATTAATATTGGATCTCCGACGGTGTTATGTACAATACTGGCCATTAACATTACTACACCATGAAGATGACGTGCTACAGACGCGAAATTTAACCGACAGGAAGAATATGCTGTGATATGCAAATGATTAGCTTTTCTGAGCACTTGCCCGTGAAAGGCAAAGGTCTCGAGTTCGAGTCTCCGTCCGCCACACAGTTTTAACCTGCCAAGAAGTTTCATCCACACAAGGTTGGCGCCGGTGGTGACACCTACAACGTGCTGACATGAGGAAAGTTGTCAACTGATTTCTCATACACAAACAGCAGTTAACCGGCGTTGCCTGGTGAAACGTTATTGTGATGCCTCGGGTAAGGAGCAGAAATGCGTACCATCACGTTTCCGACTTTGATAATGGTGGGATTGTAGCCTATCGCGATTGCGGTTTATCGTATCGCGACATCGCTGTTGGCGCTGGTAGACATCCAGTGACTATTAGCAGAATATGGAATCGGTGGGTTCAGGAGGGTAATACGGAACGCCGTGCTGGATCCCAATGACGTCGTATGACTAGCACTCGAGATCACAGGCATCTTATCCACATGGCTGTAACGGATCGTGCCGCCACTTCTCGGTCCCTGAGTCAACGGATGGGGACGTTTGCAAGGCAACAACCATCTGCACAAACAGTTCGACGACGTTTGCAGCAGCCTGAACTATCAGCTCGGAGACCATGTCTGCGGTTACCCTGGACGATGCATCACAGAGAGGAGCGCCTGCGATGGTGTACTCAACGACGAACCTGCGTGCACGAATGGCAAAACGTCATTTTTTGGGATGAATCCAGGTTCTGTTTACAGCATCATGATGGTCGCACCCGTATTTGGCGACATCGCGGTGAACGCACATTGGAAGCGTGTTTTCGTCATCGCCATACTGGCGTATCACCCGGCGTGATGGTATGGGGTGCCATTGGTTACACGTCTCGGTCACCTCTTGTTCTCATTGGCGGCACTTTGGACAGTGGACGTTACATTTGAGATGTGTTACGACCCGTGGCTCTACCCTTCATTCGATCCCTGCGATACCCTAATGCACGACCGCATGTTGTGGGTCCTGTACTTGCCTTTCTGGATACAAAAAAATGTTTTACTCCCGCCCTGGCCAGCACATTCTCCAGATCTCTCACCAATTGAAGTCATCTGGTCAATGGGGGCCGAGCAACTGGCTCGTCACAATACGCAAGTCACTACTCTTGATGAACTGTGGTATCGTGTTGAAGCTGCATGGGCAGCTGTACCTGTACACACCATCCAAGCTCTTTTTGACTCAATGCCCAGGCGTATCAAGGCCATTATTACGGCCAGAGGTGGTTGTTCTGGGTACTGACTTCTCAGGATCTATGCACCCAAATTGAGTGAAAATGTAATTACTTGTCAGTTCTAGTATAATACATTTGTCCAATGAATACCTGTTTATCATCTGCATTTCCTCTTGGTGTAGCAATTTTATTGGCCAGTAGTGTAGTTTATTGCATCAATGCGATGAACCATACAGTTGCTGACTTCATGCCTTCCAGAATGCTAGAAATTAGTAAAATGACATGTCTGCTGCATGGTGTTTTGTAGCGTGCAGTGGTACAACTGGAATTTCTTTGCCTTCTCTCTTTACCATCTACATTCATCCCCTCATAATTACGCTGGGTGCCGTATTTGTTCATAGACACGTCTTCATTCTGTTTTCCGAAAATATGAACATGTTCGAGCTCTGTAGGGAATAGTATGTTGGCAAAGTTGAATTTTTTTGTACATAGAGTATATTTAGAAACACGCATTGCATGCTTATTTACGTGGTAGAATTCTACTAAAACGGACTACTTAAATATGCATTAATTTTTGTGTGAACGTTATTTACACAGTTTTATTTGCGGTTACCTCGGGCAATTTTGTGCATACTCCTCCATAGTCTCCCTTATTTTCAGTAGCCATAACGCACAGTAGAATTGTTTCCTTCAGCTTCCACCGAGAATGGTGACCCTGAAAGGTTTCCAGTGTTTTCAAAAACCATTCACTGCTAGCATCAGACTGGGTTAGAGACGTCCCTTTTGTGTTCATATATATTCCCATAACCTCGTCTGTCTTCGGAAAAAGAAACTCGCAGAGTAGTAAACCGTTCATACTATAACTGATCGATTCAGTTCTCACACTCTGTTGGTGGAAACTGGGAGACGTGCAGCAAGAAATTGTTTAGTACCTTTGAAACCATCATAACTGTCTATTACAACAGTGTATATACGATTTTTAAAAGTTGCATCGTCTCAAACGCATTCTAGACTATGATTTGCGGATTTATCACACATTTTTCATAATTACATATATTGTACTACATTACTTGGTCTCATGGTGACGACGACAATAGGGACGACAACGAAGGCGCCCACAAATTTCAGCTGGTCTTATTCTATTTCTCCGGCTCGATCAGACTGCTACTTCTATCAAGATAGCAGATTTTATAGCATTAAATGACAACAGACATATATATTCTGAGGTGTGATAAAGAAAATGTTTGAATGACAGACTGGATTAACTAGAATTAAACTTACATAATATTTTTTGCCGAATTTCCGACCATACTCTCTCTAAACGCAACTCTGCGCATGATGTCGGCCATCCCCAATGGTTCAGGATCAGCTGAATACTTAAAAGCGGGTATTTTCCTCCTTTTATAGCCCCACATCACTTTTGAGTCAGCAGAGATCTGTCATCCCATGTGCTGAATCAGAGCTTGCCTAAGCATATCCTCAGGAAGTGACAGATTCCCACAAATACCAAGGGTGAGCAAACAGATAGATTTTTCTGAAGGCAAGAAAAGAACGAGCTGTGACTTGTTCCCACAGGCATTTGGTAGCGTTTATCTCTGTAATGTAAAAGCCTCTATCCTCTACCTCTTTAGAAAAGGAGGATGTGCTCCGTATGAAATTAAAGAAATTAATAACAGCTTCAAACCAATTTTTTACATGACTAACATGTATTTGTACGTACAAATCATATTGAAAGCCCGTGCTCAGATAAGATTTCCAGTGAGAGAATGTGTGTGTCAAGATGACATACTTCATGTGTTGTGTGACCTCATGAATATCATAAAATTTCCTGTCTCTTGTTATTGTTGTTAAACTCATGCATTAAAAAGCTCACTCTTATAACATGCGTTCTAATATTTACACAGAGCTGCGAGTTCTATGGCTCATTAACCCAGCTAGAGAGTCCTTAAAAAAAAGATAATATAATACATACTCTTTTAATGGGCGTTATAGTACTCACACACAGCTCCGTGTTCTACGGCACATTAACCCAGCTGGCGAGTCCTTAAAAGAACATAATATAATGCATACCCGTCCAGAAGGCAACTGGCCGGTGTTTTATGCGTGACAGACAAATCAGTGCTGTTTGTAAGATGCCTCATGAACTCTTTAGTCAGTAGATATTATCGTCTATAGCTTTCGATTTGTTCATGCTATAGTAACATTAAGTTATAATTTGCCGAAATTCCTCCTTCACAATTTTCCGTTACAAAGACTGAAGCTTTGTCTCGCTAAAAGTCATTTCTCTTCCAGTATCAGAGATGTAGAAACATCGTGAAAAGGTCAGCTAAGGACAGCAGCGTTAATTGCGAAATTTTCAGTCGAGCAATACTCGTTTTTAACGAAAATCATTTACTGTTTGAACTTCTCGGACAAAACGTCGTCTTTGACAAACCAGTCAGAGTTCGACTGGTGATTTTTAATATACTTCGTAAACGTTTCACTATTTTTTTCGCCTACGCGTTTCACAACGCCAACCTCCGACAAATCTAAGGAGGTACCGGGCATCGAACCCAGGACTTTTCGCAGCGAAGGCATCGACGCTAGCCGCTCGATTGTAGAGATGGCCGATTGTATTGTGCATGTAAAAACATGATAAACACCCTCTCTCTGCGATGCCTTATTTAATCCGGCAACAAGGTTGTAATATGATTGAAAAACTGTAAGGAGTGAAGAACTTTACAGTTTTTGTCAGTGTACTTTAGTCTGGACATTAAACAAGCACAAAGAAATAGACTCTGTTGGAGGAAGAGCGTCCTTTAACCTTCGTTCCCAGCTAGCATCCGAAGTATAATAATTATAGTACGTCTCTCAGAAATACGTACGTTTTCCAACATATTAGTAATATAGGTGAATCTAGTGTAAGAGTTCTAGCACACAAATCACGTTTTTTATGTACAACATCTACCAAAAAGTAGCCACATTCTGTCCTAGATTTCCTAAAATGTACTACAGTTTTCTTTAAAAAGATTGTGAAGGTAAAATTTCCCCAACACTATTTGAAAGATTGGTGAACATAACTTTTATTAGAAAGACTGTACAAACGTTCTAGAATGATAACCGTAGGAGATTATAGTGGATTCATATGCTTTCAGCTCCAAGAAACACGCCCCCACGCATTCTCTCTGCATAGAACAAAGGGTGGCTGATCTTCAATTACATTGTAAGCAGAGAACAATGCAACAGTCAGTGGTCTCCTTTCTGACGGAATGTAATAATTCATATAATTGACCTTTGAGTCATTTGTTTATATTACACAAATCGTAAGTAGGTGAACACAACTTTGCATCTTAGAAGTTACGCAGTCCGCGTTATGCATTATGCATTAGCCATTAACAATTAAATGATACTGAGTCTTAAGCAGTATTTTAACCCCAGATGGATTTCAGTTACTGGAGGGAGAGAAGCTACAGTCCCTGTGTAATATATCATAGTGTCGTGCCTGGAGGCGTTACGCATTGGACGTTAGACTATAATTAAAACTGTAGGCAGACAGAGGATACGATATTCCACTGCCTGTGTTGCTAAGAACAATAACGCAGTGTTCCTACAGATAACACAGGCTCTGCAATATCGTATTTATCCGCCGATACCAGGCAGCTGGTTTCAATTAAAATGTTCTCCCCTGTGCAGTAATTGCATAACATGTGTATGAGTCCAGATTGTGACACATGAACAACGGCATATGGAAATTTAGGTCTGGCCGTGGGTTGCCGCACGGATAGCAGATTCGGTTATGGCGACCACTGGCGTAAAGGAGGCAATCCAGGTTCGAGTACCGGTCTGGTTCAAATTTTCATTGTCGCCATTCACTTATACAGCTGATGGTTGTTCACATTATCAATTTGCGAATACATTTCATGTAAGACAGAGCATAGATTTTACAACCTTTCCTTAGCCATGATTAGAAGATGTACTTTTATGTGATCTTATTACTGAAAAACGACAGTAGTGCCACATATGGTTAGTGATACTTGTGGATAGTTGCAATGATGGCTAGCGATCAGTTATGGTTAGTGATCAGTGACAATCAGTGATCAATGACAGTCAATAATAAACAGGTGTTATGCATCATACATTACAAATTTTGGGTTCAATGTTTACCATTTAGCATTTACAGTTTAGCGTTTACTGTTAAGTGTTCATCGTTTATCCTAAACCGTTTACCATTTACAATTCAGTGTTTATCACTTGGCATTTTATCATTTAACATTTAGTGTCTACTGTTCAGCCTTTAGCTTTTAGTGTTTAACGTGTACTTCACGGGGAGGGGGGGGGGGGGTATAAATCACATAACTGGTATGCATCAGCTCGGATTTTTAATACTGTGGTACGATTGTTTGTAGAACAGGGGATGGGGTTTATAAAGCACCTCTTGCGACAAAATTCGTAGCTTCAAAGACCGACGTAGACACTGCTACTTTATACTAAAAAAATGCCTAGCTTCAAAGACTGTCGTAGACACTGCTACTTTATACTAAGTGACCTGAATATGGCAGTTTAATTTGCTAATGATTTCAGTCTTGTTTAATAAACTGTCCCCACAAGAAGACTACAGCATTGGTAGTTATTGATCGCCTCCTAAAGAACTGATAATGTCTTGTAATTGCTATATCATTTAAATACTATGTTCTCACTGGTTGGAGGAAGGGGAGATTGGTGTGGTGGGAGGGGGGGGGGGTAGTTGAAGCATACAATTGTTCTATTTCCATAATCTTTGATTCTTAAAGCTGCACTGGATATATTGAGCACTGAAATGAGGTTGGTGGAAAACTGGGACAGGGGAGAGGTGTTTTAACTTTTTCCACTAATGCAGTTAGGCTATTTCCACCATGTGGGATTTTTTTCATGCTACGCCATGATTCTCTGAAGATAAGGAGATTTGACTTCCCACTGATAAGGATGATGACATCACTGATAATGATGATGCAACTAACAAGGATGACAACATCACTGATTAGAGTGATGACATCATGTGTCCATGATCATCGACTGCGACATGCATGGCGTCAATGATAAGGATGAGGATGTCACTTTTCAAGGTCGAGGAGACAGTACAGTACAAACAAGTGTCCCACGTAGTACACAGTCCTACTACTTCAAACTATTGGATATAACGGTATATTAAAAGAGGAGATAACTGAGCTAGAATTTGACGAGGCTTACATCAGGTGCTTGCCCATTTTTTACTGATTTTATCTCATCGAATTTTCTCATTATGAGAATATTGAAGGAGAATGTATTGATCGTTAAAAACCATTCAAAAGCGAAGATCGCACAAAATGCTTTTTTTATTCAAGAACGACGAACACGCAGGCCAGATAAACAGTAGACCCGTCGTTCTTCGAGGAAGCGTTCCATATTCATCATCACATGTGGCTTGATGTTTTCCTGTTGAAATATGGCATATCGAACTGCCTAGAGGAGGGGCAGTGCCTTAGACTTCAAAAACTCCCTGATGTAGCGGTTTCTGTTCTTGTTGGGTTCAATAAGTACGAGATAAGGTCGCAAGTTACAACCAGTGACACCCTAGACCATCACACTTCGGCGTTTGTTCGCTATGCCGCTCAACAGTGCAGTCTGTCCGATAACGTTCACCACAGTACGTAGAACACGTCTGCTTTCATCGCTGAAGGGCAAGTTGAAGCAATTCTCGTCCGAAGACGCTACATTTTGCCTCTCAGTACGCAAGTGACGGCTTTCATGTGTCCATTTTCTTGTCAAGCGTGGGGGGCTTTTGGTTGACGAAAGATTTTGCAATGGCGCATGCCACCTGAGTTTAAAGACGGCGTCGAACCGTTAACGCAAACATGTCAATTCCCATTGCACTGCTCCAGCATTGAGCAACCATTGTGGGTGAATTTTCTCGGTTTCGGCCATGCAGTCACCTCGTGTAGTGGTCAGGCTGTGTGGCCCAGTGTCTGCTCTTCGCTGTATACGACCCTCTGTTATAGACTGGTTCCATATACGCCTCACTGTCGCAACAGTGCGACCTGCACGAGCAGCAATGTTACGTTACGACAAGCACATTTCCTCGAGACCAAACATTCTGCCCCGTGCGAAATGCACACATTGATATTGAGCCTTTTGATGTCAGCAAGGCATAGCGGCACGTGCTTGCACGTTTCTGCTTCGTTTGACGGTTCTGCGCCGAATGAGCGTGGCGTAAAATTGGTCTGTCCAGTTAGACAGAGGACGGTGCTACTGCGCCTACGTGAACTCAATTTTTTTGCAATTTCAGTCTCAATTCAGGAGTGATACAGACCGGTGTTTCCACCTTTTTCAGTTTTCACAAACAGTAGTGTATTTTACGCGTTCCTATTTTTTAAATTATGGCATCTTTTTCCTCACTGACGATATGCAGCCTTGAAATATGTCGATGTCAAAAGACACTGAAACTTGCTTATGTAGATTGCATCTGATCTCGAATACACAACTGACACTGTTGGTGATTATGATTACGAGGTTGAAAGCTGTCATGTGTCACGAAAGCAATACTTTCACGAGGTTACCGAGTACATACCTAGTTCACTCCATACCATTCTCTCCCGGTAAATAATACACATTTTTCGCAAAGTACAGGGCATCGGTATTTCAACGAGTTAAAAAGAAACGATTAAGGATGTCATATTCGAAATTAGTACTCCTTTTGCGCCAAGACAATGGTTTCCTGCGTCAATTCGTTTTTCTTCATGCGTAGAGACTGCCCCTTGCTATAAAGCAATGTCGACTAGCGCTGAGGAACCCGTACAAACTTCAAGGAAAAGTAGAAAAACTGGACCACCATCGGGCAGGAAAGAGCAAACGGCGTTTGACGAGTAACAGACGATAATACGCTTGTGTCAGCTTGACCTGGAAGTTCTCGTATTACTGTCATTCCAAATTTTTGGCTGTCTGTGTTTAAATATATCATAAATGCCATAATACAAGATCCGATCGGTCACGAAGTGGAAACCACAGTGAGAAATCGAAAGTGTTTTGTCTGCAACATTTAGTCAAACCTTCTACTTACTTCTCTATATAGTCGCAACACCCACTGAAACATTCCTTGCAGCGTTGTACCAACTTTCTAATATTCTCACCTGTGCTTTCTACTAACTCTGAAGGCTGGTTCAAATGGTTCAAGTGGCTCTGAGCGCTATGGGACTTAACATCTGAGGTCATCAGGCCCCTAGAACTTAGAACTACTTGAACCTAACTAACCTAAGGACATCACACACATCCATGCCAGAGGCAGGATCCGAACCTGCGACCGTAGCAGTCGCGCAGATTCAGACTGAAGCTCCTAGAACTGCTCGGCCACACAGGCCGGCTCTCAAGGCTGGTTTCATAGCCAGTCGTTCATGTCAGCCGAGTTGAAACTCAGAGGGAGATAAGGCCGGGCTGTCTAGTGGGTGATTTGCCTCTTCCCATCGAAAGCGATGCAGAAGCGTCTTCACTGCCCCTGCAATGAGCGGCGAAGAACTGTCATGGAGGAAATTTATGGCAGTTGCGTTGTGGTGGGGTGCATGAAATCAGGCGTATCCTGTCAGTAGGCATTCACACATAGCGGGAGACATTATTTTCTAGGCGTCTTTACAAGCTCACTGTGCGCTCAGTACCGAAAAGAGTGACGAGACGCTATCAATGGGAGTACAAGAGACACTGTCCAGAATAGCTCCATCGTATTTTCACTGTGGTTTCCGTTTCTCGACTGACCGTACCTTGACAAACAAACAACACTCGCAATAACATAAGATGCGCCAATAGACGTGTTATATTTTTCCGCAAATGAGGACCCGATAGCGGCAAGAATTCCACAACATGTGTGTCTGAATACGACTGCGAAGTGGTGGGCAGAGAGATGTAAGAAAACTTAAGGTTACCAGACGGGCATCGTGTGACAGCTCACGAAGTCCACTGGCTCTGAGCACTATGCGACTTAACTTCTGAGGTCATCAGTCGCCTAGAACTTAGAACTAATTAAACCTAACTAACCTAAGGACATCACACACATCCATGCCCGAGGCAGGATTCGAACCCGCGACCGTAGCGGTCGCTCGGCTCCAGACAGTAGCGCCTAGAACCGCACGGCCACTCCGGCCGGCCACGAAGTCCACGCAAGAGACAGTGGTGTAGATATTTCTCCTTGCTACCTTAGAGTCAACTGTAGCAATGTTTCCAGATTATAATACAATGACCCTTCCTAACATTATTTCTCCCAGAAATTAAAATTAACAACAAGAAGTGTCCCATCTTTTAAACTGAAGCATAATTTTATCAATAAATGTGAAAAGAAGGAGTAGTTCTAATACACTGTTAACATAATTAGCAGAAGACTTCTAATACGTAATCTTGGAATAAGTGAAAAATTTGATTGTTCCCAGAATTAAAGGAGTATTACAACCACTTGCACTGAAGCAATTACTGATAGTCACCACAACAGGTAAGTAGGCTGCCAGACAGTTTTGAGAATATTGGAGTATGACGAGTGCTGGGATGTAATCATACACTGGTCAACAAGCATCTATTATATTCAAAGTTTCGCTTGTTCTAAACGTCTCACCAATGAAAATCCACCTGCTCTTTCCTAATTAGAGAAATAGCGCGATGCGCATATTTTATTGCCACAATAGATGAACCAATACATAATTCGCCACGATATTTTGGTACAGACATAAACAAAATAGTAACACCCACAAACATTGAAAATCCACTTTTGTATATAGAAGAAAATGAAGAAAACATAAAACGGAAATTTTATTTTTACTGCAGAAAGTTCAAACATGTGTGACACAAGCTAATACAACATGAATGCCAATTGTGTCAGAATAATAGTGTTCTCCCATCTTACGTCACAGTGAAACAGTTTAATAAAGCAACTAGTTTCAGTTTAATCTTTGGAGATTACGCAAAGTACTACTTAAATATTTGGAAACAACGTAACGTGAGATGGGCAACAACAGTGAGAAGACATATACGTAAATTAAGCTATATAAACTGCATATTTACTAAACAAGACTTTTTTCTTAAACGAGAGGAAAGCTACCCAACAATCAGCACGTTCGTTGAAGGTGGAATGTCGTCATCCCACGTCGGCGCTCCGTAAAAAGAAATAATCCTTATTGAGAACTGGTACAGCTACTATCTTCTTTGAAAATGGCCATTTGACAGAACTGTTGTAGAAACTGCGTTATTTACAGTCTCTTCATTGCTCGAAATATCTGGAGTCGCCGATGTACAACAAACGTGCTTCACACAGAAATAATCTAATGTTCATCAACATTAATGTGCTTAATGAACACTCCTAACCATGTTGAAGAATTACAATTTTACATTATTTTCTTACATATTACCTTATGACGAAAAGACTTCGGTACTCTTATATTTGTAGCTCAGAGCAAGTTTTCGTCGTCAGAAAGAGCCCACTTAGTAAACCCTCTACCCCACCGTCGGAACATCGTACTTTATCCTGTGACAGTGAGTAATACAAAAGATTTACGCTGAAACATCACACACCGTGCTATGTACAGAAAGCAGTTGCTTTAGCAAACCTGTATTTCCGCTGATCCATTGTCGCAGCTTTCACGTTACTGTTTTCAGCAATAATTGGTTATAACATGAATCACTTTGATACATACGTCCGAATAAGTTCACAGCCAGCGCTATACGCCAGAAAACTGTTTATACAGCTACTGCTAAGAACACATCATTTCCTCGCGTGCCAGCCAGTAACAACTAACTCCAACAACTCGTACCGTTATTCAATTACGACAAAATTAATATGCTCTCCATCTCTCGTATATTTATAACAAAATTGCAACTCTTCAAACTTTCTCTGACTGCAATTTGGACATGAATAATTATTTTCACAAATAAAAAACAGCATGAAATTAAGGAAGTAAAAGCAAACGTAAATGATTCGGTGTTTCATGGTATGAAAGCAAATATCCATTGCTACACACTACTGGCTATTAAAATTGCTACACCAACGAGAAATGCAGATGATAAACGGGTATTCATTGGACAAATGTATTATACTAGAACTTACATGTGATTACATTTTCACGCAATTTGAGTGCATAGATCATGAGAAATCAGTACCCAGGACTACCACCTCAGGCCGTAATAACGGCCTTGATGCGCCTGGGCATTGTGTCAAACAGAGCTTGGATGGCGCATCCCATGCAGCTTCAACACGATACCATACTTCATACGGAGTAGTTACTGGCGTATTGTGACGAGCCAGTTGCACGGCCACCATTGACCAGACGTTTTCAATTGGTGAGATATCTGGAGAATGTGCTGGCCAGGGCAGCAGTCGAACATTTTCTGTATCCAGAAAGGCCAGTACAGGACCTGCAACATGCGGTTGTGCATTATCCTGCTGAAATGTAGGGTTTCGCAGGGCACGAATGTAGGGTTGAGCTACCGGTCGTAACACATCTGAAATGTAGCTCTCACTGGTCAAAGTGCCGTCAATGCGAACAAGAGGTGACCAAGACGTGTAACCAATGGCACCCCATACCATCACGCCGAGTGATACGCCAGTATGGCGATGACGAATACACGCTTCCAAAGTGCGTTCACCGCGATGTCGCCAAACATGGATGTCGCCAAACATGGATTCATCAGAAAATGATGGCTCAAATGGCTCTGAGCACTTAACTTCTGAGGTCATCAGTCGCCTAGAACTTAGAACTAATTAAACCTAACTAACCTAAGGGCATCACACACATCCATGCCCGAGGCAGGATTCGAACTTGCGACCGTAGCGGTCACGCGGTTCCAGACTGAAGCGCCTTTAACCGCACGGCCACACCGGCCGGCAAAAAAAAAAAAAAGGTGTTTTCCCATTCGTACACCAAGGTTCGTCGTTGATAACACCATCGCAGGCGCTCCTGTCTGTGATGCAGCGTCAAGGGTAGCCGCAGCCATGGTCTCCATGCTGCTGCAAAAGTCGTCGAACTGTTCGTGCAGATGGTTGTTGTCTTGCAAACGTCCCCATCTGTTGACTCATTGATCGAGACGTGGCTGCACGATCCGTTACAGCCATGCGGATAAGATGCCTGTTATCTCGACTGCTAGTGATACGAGGCCGTTGGGATCCAGCACGGCGTTCCGTATTACTCTCCTGAACCGACCGATTCCATATTCTGCTAACGGTCATTTGATCCCGACCAACGCGAGCAGCAATGTCGCGATACGATAAACCGCAATCGCGACTGGCTAAAATCCGACCTTTATCAAAGTCGAAAACATGATAGTACGAATTTCTCCTCCTTACACGAGGCATCATAATAACGTTTCACCAGGCAACACCGGTCAGCTGCCGTTTGTGTATGAGAAATCGGTTGGATACTTTCCTCATGTGAACACGTTGTAGGTGTCGCCACCGGCGCCAACCTCGTGTGAATGCTCTTAAAAACTAATCATTTTCATATCACAGCATTTTCTTCCTGTCGGTTAAATTTCGCGTCTGTAGCATGTCATCTTCGTGGTGTAGCAATTTTAATGGCCAGTAGCGCATATTATACTACAGGTAAATATGATTACACAAAGTGTAAAAAATGTCATTCGTCTCAGCTCCAGAGGGCGAATTTGGTACTGTGGAGGAGGAGCATTCTACTAATCTCAGACAAGCAGCCAGGATGTATAAACTGCCTTAATATTTTTTACATTAAATATTTTCGCAATTGTGGATAGGGACAACCATCAGTTGTAGAAAAAAATGATGACAATGAAAATCTGTGCCATACTCGAACCCGGATTTTCCTCTTATCGCGAGCTTGCGCCTTACCATTTTCTTTTGTTGATCTCATTTTGTTTTATATTGTTCGTTGAATCGGTTGGAGACGGAGGTCCGTTGATCCATTTACTCAGGGTTTTTTTTTTTTTTTTTTTTTTTTTTTTTTTTTTCAGAGCGTATCTAACTTTGTGACTGAACACTGTGAGCTGCCGTGCCGGCATTGGCTATCCGTGCACGACTGACGGCCAGACCCAAACTATCATGTGTCGTCAACCATGCGTCAGACTTTGTACTGGAAAGTCGCTTGCTCAGTATTGGCAGATAAATACGATATTTCCATGCAAAGTTCCTTTGGAAACGCACGCTGGTTCGAGTCACGCTCCGGCGCAGATTTTCATTGTCGTCATACCATTCTGTATTTCATAACGGCTGTAGTAGCCGCAGTGCCTGTTCCTTTGGAGATGCATGCATATCCAAAGGAACTTTGCATCGTAATCAGAATAACGCTGTCACTGCATTATCGTATTAATAGTGTTTCTTCTGCGGTGTGGGTACTTTTTCAAAGATACTACAAGATATGGAAAATTTAAGCAGAAATATAAATCTGTTGCCACATTATGATATTTTTTTAAAATGTAAAGATGACTTACAGTATTAGACAAAAATCGTGACCATTATCAATTCAAGCAACTGAATTCGTGAAACACGTAGACAAAAATATTAGGGCATTGTTTGAGATAGCGATTCTACATGTCTTGAGATAATAACTTCCGATTTGAGCCAGTAACTACAGAACTAAGCTATCAGCGGTACAGTTCATCGTCAGTCAATAAGTGAAGCCAGCCAACACGCTCCTTACATCATTGGTATTATCTTCATTTCCTATAACATTCGTTTGCTCGACGTAATCTTCTGTACAATTTTCTACGTCTTACTTGACAGTAGGCAATTCATATCTCTGTACTTCGTTGCAAACAAATAACAAATTGTCCCACGAGGTATAAGTGGGTGTTCAAATGAAAACGAGACAGATGGGAAAAACAAGAAAACTGCTTATTATTTCACAATTAATCATCGTAGCCTTGAGTCGTGTCACGGCTCAGCTCATTTGATTTACCCGCGAGATTATTCACTTGTTTTCGCCACAGCGATAGGGGGCGTGAGCGCTGAGCGCTGTTGGCGCTGGTGCGCGAGGCAACAGTTTTGGAGGACGGCTCGGTCGGGAGATGGCGAGAGGACGAGTGGGTCAGTCTCGACGAGTCTGGTCAGTCGGTTAGTCGCTCAGTCTGGGAGTCGGTGTAGCGAGGCGACAGAGTCGGTCAGAAGGCAGACACTCGCATGTAAGTCGGTCGGCTCTAACTCTCAGTCGCTGTTGGGTTGTGCACTGAGTCGGCTTCGTCGTTACACCGCGGTTGGACGAGTTGGCAGCCAGCAGCAGGCAGGTCCGCACAGTGCAAGTACGCGCCGGGGCCGTGGTCGACGCAGACGGAAGGCCGTTGGTCGATCAGTCAGCTGGTCGTCGGATGGCGACAGGACGGAAGCGGCTGGGAGTCAACTGGTGCCTGCCGTTAAGGACTATGATAAGATGGCTGTCTGCGAGTATGTGGGGAGGACGGAATGCTCGCTTTCTCACCGTGCTTCTCCATGCCCAGATGTTGTTTGTTGGGCCTAGCACTAGAGTGTAACAGGAAACTGCATTTTCATATACTTTTATTATATTATATTTCATGATCATTACTTGTAATGGGGTTGGTAAGTGTAGCCAACATTTTGTGATTTGAAATAATTCAGAATATCATTACGTGCCAGGTATCTACTGTGAATAATTCTTAATTTGATTCATTGTGTATGGCACGGTATCCACTATCATCGATCATTTTATGAGAGTTCTGTCCAAATTATTATTAAATTACATATTGTTAAACCTGGTGCGTTTAAATTGAAAATTCCCTAATTCTACTAATACTGCTTGGGATATAGATTTTGAGCTGTTGCGAGTGAGAAGTACACTTGACTGTGTAATCTTTTTCAGTTCCATTGTTACAAAGTGACCATTGTTTATATTGCGTGATTTGTGGATTTTGTAGTGAGTGGAACTTTAATTTGTGTGATTCTGTTTTGTAGAATGTTTTTTTGTGGCAGCATTTCATAATCGGTTGTTACAAGAAGTTGCTAGCTCTGAACTGCCACCTCGTTAATCAATCATTTATTGACAGATGTGTTTCTCTGTCTGTAGCAAGTAACAGGCAGCAACTGTAGCTTGTTAGCACAAAACCTGTTATGCAGAAATTTGAAAGGGAAAAAAGGGCAGTCATCTATTGTTATTATGAAGTGGTTTTATAATATGTTGGAAGATCATTCTTTTGAGCGGTGTTTATTCTGTATCAATCAAATTTAGGTATAACACAGCTGGCAGAAATGACTGTTGAGCTCGTAATAGACTGCATGTGTGAAATAATTCATGCAGTTTTGTGAGTGATGTGTTAAATTGTTTATTTGTAAGTTGTTTTGAAGATCTGCATTTTAGGTGTTTTTACCTTATGTTGAACCAAAGCAGTATTCTCGAGGTCTTGATGACTGCACATGATATATAATATACCTTTTATTAACAGTACCTTTATGTAATGTTTCAGAGTAGGGCTGCATGTTTTTCTGGAGAATGTTTAAAAAAAAAAAAGATTTTTCTATTCCTAAAATTTCCTTTAAACTGTTAATTGTATGAACTTGGATGTATAACCAATTATTGTTAAATAGTAAATTTGTGTCAACAAGGTTTGTACCAAATAAATGTACCTACGCCTTCCCCATCCTGGCTCTGCTATCGTCTGTGCATAACAGCCATCAATACATTTATTCCACTTTGAGACAAGACAGCCAATGCCTTCATGGAAAAATATTACTGGTTGCCTAAGGAACCACGACTGTATCAAAGCGTGCACCTCTTCGTCCGAAGCAAATCGACGGCCACGAATGTCTATGTTCAAGATTCTAAAAATAAGTGAACCTCATTGGGAGAGATCGGAACTATATGGAGCATGTATCAGGGTTCCCCATCGAAACTTCTGTAGCGTTGGCAGGCCAACATTTTGCCAAGGTTGTTCTGAGAACACTGCAAAAGTTTCACTGGTAATTTCATATTGTCCCAACTTCTCTCCATGGGATTTCCATGTTTTTAAAGCCAGGAGATAGATATTCGTGGCCGACTAGGACAAAGAAGTGTACGCCTTGGTACATGGTTCTGTAGTAACTGCAAACATTTTCCATGAACGCATTGGTCGTCTTCCCTCGCAGTGGGATAAAAGTGTTAACAGTGATGGTGATTACTTTTGAAATAATGAAGAGTTTACTTACTTTCTTTCGATTTGTCTCGCTTTCATTTGACTGCCCATTGTATGCTGCTTACTCGATATGCACGAGTGTGCGTTCCATGAAATGGATTTTAGTCTTTGCATCTCATTAAGGGTCTGTCCTTAATAGCACATTTTCACTCAATCGTGATAATACCAATGTGTGATTACCTACCATGCTATTTTCTGTAACTAATGACTGCAGGGATTCTTGCAGTATTCTTCTGTTACCAGTTTTCCAGTGGCTCTATCTTAGCATGTAACTGCCGTAACATCGGGTTTAATTATGTTACATTACATAATAAGAACTGAATATAAGTGCAACATTTGAAAACTAATTAATAAATGAGTTACATGTGCCTGCTAAGTTAACAGAGTACATTAATATAAAACGCAAAAGTTAAGTCTGCAACGCAATCCTATGACGGCTACAGGCCTAAATGCAAGTACAGTGTCGGATTTTTCTCTGTGGCAATATGAGTGAGAGGGTCGTTGGTGAATCGCTACCATCACTTTTATGCCAGGGAAAGATCCACTATAGTTATTTGGCAGTTGGCAGAATGAACTTCGGACCGTCCTGGAGAGACTGGAACATGGAAAATTCCTGGCTCCTATCCGGGATGGAACCTGTAACAACCACAGACTGAGTCCAGTGAGTTCACTACATCACCACAGCCATTACCAATTGTGTGTGTGTGTGTGTGTGTGTGTGTGTGTGTGTGTATGTGTGTGTGTCTGTGTCTTCAAACTTTGGGACGCACTCTATCCATGGGATATATCTACCGAAAAGAAAAAGACTGGAGACAATACCGAGAGCTGAGGTATCCTGGAACTACGTGTGCCATATCTTCTGCGTGGAGGGCAGCATAATTTTGCTACGTGATGGCGAGTACATGGATATCTCTTACAGGTAACACCTTTTTCCGTTAAACGTAATCGATCGTTAGTGTCTTGGCGCAAATTCGTCCCCCATATTTTATCATCTTAGATCTCCCTTTATTTCTATTAAGATGATGATCTTTAACATTTCTGCTATCTTGGCGAAAAGGATAGTATCAAGACATTTCATTTACTGGTAGCGACATTGTTATGCATATTCACCTATGAGTTTGTCAGCGACCGAATGCGATTTCATCGTCAGCCTAAAAGCAACACTAGCTGCGGATATGGAAGGGCATGTGGTCAGCACTAGAGATGGGCAAACTCGTTCATCCTATTTCGCTGGTGATCGCTCTTTTTTGGGAACCGTTCATACTTACTCGTTCACTGTTCCTTTGTGCTTGGTACACGGTTCTTAGGAAATATTTAAAATTAGTAGCATAGCTGACTGAACATGGAAGGCACCAAGAGGGGGCACTTGCCTCCGCCCTGTAATACAGAATTTTTATTCGTAATATAAGTCTAACACACTTGTAATTTCGTGATTCTGCAAAACCTCTCGTTTAGCCAACTGTAACGTTATGTGGCTGACCGCAGTGAAATAATATAAGGTGGGGCACGAAAAACCGGCCCCGAGTACAGACTGATCACCAATTATGCAGGATTTGTTGACTGCTAGGAGCAAAATATATAAACATGTAATAATTAGGCTGTGAAGAAATAAAAATAAGATAATGCAAACAACTTCGAAACAATAGATGACGATTGGTAGGCAACAATGAGCAGTCTAGTACTTGGGGCCGATTTTTGTGCGCCATCCTATACCACTGAATAAATATTGTAGGAGATAACATATTCTCTTTACAAAATGTGACACCAGGCACTCGATTATGGAACATGGACTTCATTCGGTTGTAAGTCAGTCTACCTTCCATAACAATGAACATGCTCTTTTACCTTACATAAAAAAAGACGGAAAATGGCCACTCAGGTGTGCTGTGCCAACTTTCTTTGGATGTGTAGCAACAACAAAAAAACTTGCTTTACTAGTATTTCTTCTGCTGTTTATCGAAATAGTGAAGTAAGCTGATATGCAATTTTGTTACCTGAAAAGATGTATGTATTACATACCACATAATTTTATGTAATTTATGTAATTATTAAATACATTTTAATAGAATATGAAAAGAATGAGAAGTTCAGAGTTCAATTGAGGTTTGAAACAGATCTAGAGTAGGATATTTTGGTAGATTCTCGCTCACTAGCTGAATTATGTAAAAAATTAAAAATCACTCGTTAACATTCACAATTTATTATTTTTCATTGAATTGATCTAATTAATCCAGAAGCTACAAAAATATTCTACTTTATTTTACTAAGTATAAACTTTAATAAACGCATTATTAAGTTGAATAATTTTAGTAAAGTACTAAAAGTAATCACTCATTTTACATATATTTCACATAGGTGAACATAAAAAAATAAATAAAATGAATTAGTTAACAAAGGTAAATTATATTAAAAGTTTAATATTGTGAACGTAAGTAAATTAATTGAAATCTATTAGTTAACAAAGGTAAATCCTGATATTTTGTTTTTCTTTCTGCATTTTTACTTACAGGAAACAAGGTTGCTTTTATAGATCATAGAAAACATTTTTCATCATTTTTTTACATTAACACAATTTTTTTGTTCCTTATTACTCAAGGTAAACCAATACAAGATGATCATTTTAATGAAACATATTTATTAACTGCTAGTTGTAAACCAAAAATTCTATTTAATACCCAACTAGATCCTTGTGCTTGAAAATTATATATATTTTCTAAAATATGTCTTTTCCCATATTTAAATTTTTGAGTAAAATCTTTTTCTGTTAAAGTAGTACAGTTTGGTGTTTGTTGTCCAAAGTCTAAAACTTTTCCTTCTATTTCAACTTTTTGTAGTTTTAATTCACAATATGCATTAAAATTTATCTTTTTACCATGATGTACTTTCAAATAAACTTGAACAGTTCTTAAAAAAAATGAAACTACATTTAAGAAATGTTTAGGACCAGGATTATCCATACTATTTACTAAACTTATAGCTTGTAATCTATTTTCAAATGCTTTATCAACTAAGTAACATTCAATTGTTTTCTATCTCTTGGTTTCTGGCATATTTGCAGAAAATGGAAATATTCTTTTTAATGGTTTATATTCTTCAGACAGAAAACCATCATTAATATCATAAAATGCTAACTTTTTCCAAAGATTTTCACTAGGTTCAGCTTTGTTACTTTTAACAATATTTGTTTGAACTTCAGGTACACAAATATTAACAATATTTTTATAATTTTTACTTACTTCATTTATATAAATTTTACAATTTTCACTTACTTCAATTTATTATTTTTATTTTTATTATTATTATTATTTTGAACAATATTTGTATCATTTTCACTTACTACAGTTGTATTATTTCTAACAATATTTGGATGTTTTCTAATAATAATTGAATGTTTACTAATAATATATGTAATTAAATCAGCTTTGCGAAATTTTGAATATCCTCATAATTTATTTATTTTACAAAACTCACAAAGACTTGCAACATTGAATTATTGTAGTTGAAAGCAATTTTATTTTCCATTTTGCTCTTCCATTTATTATTAAAAAAAATTATTATATTAGTAAAAATATATTTTGTTAACATAATGATAATTATTTAATAGATGGATAAGAATTATTATTTAATAAATAATTAATCACAATGAGAATTAGTTTACTGTTTAGTTTAACAATCAATTAGTTTACTATTTTGTTTAACAAACCAATTAGTTTCTAAACTATTAGTTTATTATTTTGTTTTTAAACAATTAGTTTTTAAAGAATTAGTTTTTAAAAGAATTAGCTTACTATTTAGTTTAACAATCAATTAGTTTGCTCTACTGATTATTACAAAAAAAATCATTAGGTTTGCAATAATTATTTTTATTGATAAAGTGATAATAATTTACTAGATGGTAAGTATTATTATTTAATAAATAATTAATCAAAAAGTGAATTAGTTTATAATTAATTTAACAATTATTTAGTTTTGAAACAATTAGGTTTAACAATCATTTAGTTTTAATAATTTATGTAATTAATCATAAAGGATTATTATTTAATAAATAATAAGTCAAAAAATTAAAACTTTCTTATTCTTAATGTATTCTAAAGTACATTTCTTATATTTGTTATTACATGTTTATCTTTATGGGACATATTTTTATGAAAACAATTTTTGTCTTTACTTTTGTGACAAGTTTACATTTCTTTCTAGATGTAGATCTTCCTCCAATTAAACTTCTTCATTATTCATTGTAGATTTACATTATCCATTGTTATTAATATTTTTATTTGTTCTTCATTTGGATTTCGTCATAAATGTTCTTTGAAATAATATTTAGCAACACTTTCCCACATACACAAGGAATTCGATTTTCATTTTCATTTTGCATATGATATTTGCTTATACATGGTCTTCATATAGTTCTATAACCATCTTTCATTAATTTTGGTAAAGTAAAATTATAAAATAATTACAAAATTTATAGAATTTAGTTTTAACAGAACAATCTAATTGAACTTGACACAGACTTAAGTCTGCTACAGCTGGTGCTTGACACATTTCTAAGCTTGCTTCAGTTGGCACTTCCTCCATTTATATCGAAAAAAATTATTAGAATTGTAATAAAGTAATTTTTTATAATTTTAATATTATATTAAAAATATTCATCATATTGTTGTTGTTGTGGTCTTCAGTCCTGAGACTGGTTTGATGCAGCTCTCCATGCTACTCTATCCTGTGCAAGCTTTTTCATCTCCCAGTACCTACTGCAACCTACATCCTTCTGAATCTGCATAGTGTATTCATCTCTTGGTCTCCCTCTACGATTTTTACCCTCCACGCTGCCCTCCAATACTAAATTGGTGATCCCTTGATGCCTCAGAACATGTTCTACCAACCGATCCCTTCTTCTGGTCAAGTTGTGCCACAAACTTCTCTTCTCCCCAATCCTATTCAATACTTCCTCATTAGTTACGTGATCTACCCATCTAATCTTCAGCATTCTTCTGTAGCACCACATTTCGAAAGCTTCTATTCTCTTCTTGTCCATACAGTAAAGCTGCATGCCCTCGGGAAAAATTACGGCTGTAGTTTCCCCTTACTTTCAGCCGTTCGCAGTACCAGCACAGCAAGGCCGTTTTGGTTATTGTTACAAGGCCAGATCAGTCAATCATCCAGACTGTTGCCCTTGCAACTACTGAAAAGGCTGCTGCCCCTCTTCAGGAACCACACGTTTGTCTGGCCTCTCAACAGATACCCCTCCGTTGTGGTTGCACCTACGGTACGGCTATCTGTATCGCTGAGGCACGCAAGCCTCCCCACCAACGGCAAGGTCCATGGTTCATGGGGGGGGATATATTCATCATAATCACCATAATATGCTGCTTCATCTTGTGCATCAAATTTGGCATGTATATCTATTATTTTAATTTTTTCTGGTTGTCTATTTTTAATAATAGTCCTACAAAGCGGACTATTTAATTTACCTTTAACCATTTGTCAATACATTCTTCATGAAAAATAAGACTGCAATTTGTTTTAATAAATTGATTAATATTTTCATCACTTAAACAAATAAGACAGTCAATATCTTTTTCAGATACCTCAATTATTTCAAAAGTATCTTTTTCTTTAGCTTGCATAACTTTAAATGAATCATTAGCTATAATTCCTTAATTACAATATTTTAAAAAATCACATTGTGAACTCTATATAATGAAATTCATTATTTCTATTTTTAAGTTTTTTCATGTTGATGAGCACAGATCTCCTGTCCACAGTAGTAACGGTAAAGAGATCCCAAGTTGTAGGTGGAATTATCAAACACCAGTACGCAACCAGATCATGAGTCCCCTCACAAGTATTATTTGAATAGTTTCAACGCAGTATGGAACTCTTTATACGACTGTGGCCAGATGAATGCGAATTGGTGTGCTCCACATGAGTAAAACTACACCAGACCATATCCCCAGAAATGGTAGAGATCTTAGAGGCATAAGTGACGTTCAATCGTCCCGGGATACAGCGTCCCACCACATCAGAAAAATATCATAACTTGTCAACACTTTTGCTCGTTCCCAGGCGAGTGGTTGTAAGCACTTCAGTCCAGAACCACGCGGCTGCTATGGTTGCAGGCTCGACTCCTGCCTTGGGCATGGATGTGTGTGATGTCCTTAGGTTAGTTAGGATTAAGTAGTTCTAAGTACAGAGGACTGATGAGCTCTGATGTTAAGTCCCATATTGCTTAGAGCCATTTGAACTATTTTTTTTTTTCCTGTAGCCTTGGCCTGAGAGAGCAGGGCGGTTAATGTCCAACACTGTTCCTACGCAGCATGAAGCACGAACCTATTTGACGATAGGGAGGTGTCCACATGGCGTTTCAGGGGACATGTACAGTTGGCAGTAGCAATGTGCAGCGGCGCGTTCGCGTACAACAAAAAAGCAGTTCATGTTTATCGAGTGTGCAGAGAGCGGCGTGTCATGTATTTTGAGGAAATCATCATAGCCTTCCTAGAATATGAGATTAAAATATTTATAGCAAAAAAGAATGATATTAAATATAATATTGAAACAGCAGTTTCTTGGATTCCATTACTACAGGTCTCGCAGTCAACTATGCTATTCGATTTTACTTTACTACCTTACTGCCACCTAGTTTCAGTTCAATAACTGAATTTGGCAAGCAAATTCGCGGGGTCGCCGTGCCAGCCTTTTCAGTTGGGTTCTTCCAGTGTTGTTGTGGAGTGTTTTGAATAACTGGCATTTTTCTCAGCCAGTAAAATACCAGATGATTGATAGCACTATGTGGACGATATATCTGTAATGTGTACCGATGATGGTAAGACGTTGAATTTCGTCCTGTTTCGAGATAGCACTTGTAAATATGAGTTTTCTATGGAAATATGCAGCAATAACTTAATTAAATGTGTGGACTGCATGTTTGGCCATTAGATGTACAGGAAAGTAATACACATAGATCCAAATTTCCATAAGGAGAGTAAATACCATCAAAAACAAAACAGAGATAATTAAAATCCTCGTGAATAGGATAAATAAAATATGTGAACTGGTTTACATCCAAGAAGAACCCAGTTATTGACCGTCGCTTTTGTGAAGAATGGATACCCTAGCACAGAGGTGGAACAAGAACTATGGCCAAGAGAGAAGGAATCCAAGAATAATGAGAAACAATTATCGCCAAAGTTAAAAGTTTTACTTTCCGTCGTTTCTGGTAATATGGGAAAAGTATTGAACTCAACAAGAAAATAAAAAGTTGGAAGATGGAACTTCCTGACAAATTAAAACTGTCTGCTGGACCGAGACTCGAAATCGGTACCTTTGCCTTTCGTAGGTAAGTGCTCTACCACAATTGTTCGTTGTGTTTCGTCGTTGCGGACTTCAGACTACATCCTACATGCGTTGAAGTTCATTGTTGAACCTTTAAGTCAGTTTTCTCCTTTTTTTTTTTTTCAGAGGCCAGCCAGCTCTCTGACCAAACACGCTGAGCCACCATGCTGGTTACCATCTGAGCTACCCAAGCACGATTCACGTCCCATCCTCGCAGCCTTACTTCTGCCAGTACCTCGTGTACTATGTGAGGTGGATGTGAGGTGGTAGAGAACTTACGCGCGAAAGGCAATTGTCCCAAGTTCGAGTTTCGGTCCAGCACACAGTTTTAATCTTCCATGAAGTTTCGTATCAGCGCACACTCTGTTGCAGAGTGAAGACCTCATACTGGTAACAAAAAGATGGCTGCAGACAGCAAAAAATGTAGGTCATCCACTAGTGACAGCCGACGTGATAAAAGTTCTGTGCAGTTGTGTTCAGGTATATATTGGAACGATTGAAATGGGCATGATCGCCAGTGTCCTTGCCACACTGGTTCCCGACAGATCACCGAACTCTTAAGCGCTGTTAAGCTTGGCTAACACTTCGATGGGTGACCGTCCGAGTCTGCCGAGCGCTCTTGGCAAGTGAGGTGAGTTCAGCCCTTGTGAGGCCAATTGAGGAGCTACTTGGCTGAGAAGTATCGGCTGCGGTCACTACAACTGACAATGGTCAGATGAGTGGTGTGCTGATTAGAGATGGATTGTTTGCGAACTAACTGGTCCAAAGGAACGGTTCACCAAGATGGACGAAACGAGCGATGAACGAATTCTAAGGAACGGCCTTTCATAGTTCACTTCGGTCGTGACTTTCTCCTTATAGTTACTGGGAACAGGAAGCGGCCGGTCTCGGTCCCGCAACGGCATGTCGGCCGGCTTCGTTTCAGCCTCAGTCCCATTCCCATCTGTCTCGGTCTCGCTCGGCCAGACTAGTCCTTCTTCGCGTGGCCACTCATCGCAGTTCCACTGCCGACTGCTCATAGTTCAGTATAGAGTTGTTCGTTTCGTTCGCTGCGCACGTGAATTCTAGATAGTAGAATGTTTTTGTAGGTCATAGCTCACTAGTTCCATTTTATAATAAATAAAAAAATCGCTTGTTAACACTCACAATTTTTTATTTTCCATAAAATTGATCTAATTATCCAGAACCTACAAAAACATTCTACTTTATTTTACTAAGCAGAACCTTTAATAAATGCTTTATTAAGTAGAATAATTTTAGTAAGGTACTAAAAATAATCACTTATTTTACATACATTTCCCATAGGTGAACGTAATAAAATAAATAAAACGAATTAGTTAACAAAGGTAAATTGTATTAAAAATTTTATATTGTGAACATAAGTAAATTAATTAAAATGTATTAGTGAACAAAGGTAAATTATATTAAAATTAAACGGACAAAAAATGGACTGCATTAAGAAAATAAATAAATAAAATATATTAGTCAACAAACGTAAATTATTTTAAAATATCACATTGTGAGTATAAGTAAATTAATTAAAATGTATTTGTTAAGAAAGCACATTTAAAAAAAAATATTTTTAATATAAACTGTGTCTGCGGTCATCGGCGTTCGCAGCTACACACCCACACGACAGAGTCCTATTTGTGGGAAGGGGAGGGGAGGAGGAGTTATCTACGGCCAGCAGGCAACACGATTTTCGCTGGGTTTGGTGCAGATAACGGACGGCGCTCTTTAGAGGTAAGCCACAAATGCAATATCATTGGCTTATACAGTTCTTACTACAAGGTTAACATTTCTACCAATACGTTCGTTTCTAGTACTAGGAAGTCATACACTAGTAATTATACATAAATTTGGACCATGCGGAGAGGATCATGAGGTCGACGCGCGGCAACGCAGGGTCTTAATGAGAAGCCATGCGATGCGGCATTGTGATGTGAAGTCGTGACACGATGCTAGACGTTTTGACAAACGTATCTCGGATGGTAGGGCACTATGCGAGGAAGTGTGGAAATTTGTTAGTAATTGCATAGCTAACTGTCTGGGTGTGGCCTCTTCTGGTGCTCCGAAATATTACTCAAGTGACGTAATTTGTTATTAACAAACAGACTCAGACTATCCCTATGTTCCACAGTGTCCCAGTTGTAAAAGATGGAACTGAGGATGTGTGCCTCCGTGTCAGTGAAATGCGCCAATGTGAATGCCCGAAACAGAATTACGACCTCGAGGGAGCATCGAGATAAGTCTTACTTTACTGGACAAAATACTTACGGAAAACCCAGTAAATATTCGTAAAATTGAGAAAATGACGTAAGGCTGAGACTGCTTGCATAGCTGCCTTGGTGAGATCAACCCTGGTGACATGTAATATTGTTATTTTCTTATAAACAAATAGACACAGCTTGAACGTCTCCCTACGCTCTCCACCTGCAAAGTAACCACTCCCACAAAAGTGCCCCAGTCATAAAAAATGAAGTTGTGGAAGACTTTCATGATCCTCACTGGCCAATAGCGGAGGGGAGGAGCTCCTGCCATTTTTATATTGCGTGACACAATAGCATGAATGATTTCCCTAGGTGATCCTGATAAGTTCCCAATGTTTCCCTAGGAGACATCATGTGGAGCAAGCAAGCAGCCCAAGTGTGTAACCCGATAACATCGGATGTCCTTATCAGCATCCTTGAAATAATATTGATAATCTTTGGAACGGTAGTGCTACCTTGTTTATGAGATCACGCAAGAAGAATATTTAACTGACACTAAGAAGAGCAATAAGAACTTGAAATAGCATTGGTGCCAAAAGCTCATCTACTTTGGTAGAAATACTCACAGTTCAAAAGTTAAATGAAACATGAAGAGGGGTGCCAAGTCCTCTAATGAAAGCTGTGAGACAGTGTAAATTAATAGGCATGCCCTGAAGATACAACAACGATGTCACAGTTCTCAAGATACAAAAAGCGTTTACTCTGTATTCTACACATTAAATGAAACAGTGGTCACAATTTTCTCTTCTTGAGATACAACAAATTTGTATGGACATGTTACATGATCCAGCCAAATTAATGTAATCGTCGCCAATAGGCACTCACAGTGCAAGTTCTTACTGATTTGTTTGACTGATGGGGCTGCTAAGGGCTATACCACTTGACTTAAGCCGTCATGAGTTCAACTCGACTTCTAAACTGAAGGAAACACTTCACGGCATTCGCTTCAGAACTGATTCCAATTGTCCTGCAATAGACCGCCCCACTCGAACTGTCAACACAACTGGCAATGCTAAGAGTATCATACGACTTCCACAACAATCCCAATGAGATAAACACAATGCTCGTGACTACTTTGAAGGGCACTAAAACTTTGAAACACGCATCTATTTTGTACAGGCTGTAAATAAATAGTAGCCACTATCAAATTTTCCACCCTCGTATTTTGGTTTCACAACCTCACTCGCTGGAGTGTCCTAAAGAATTCTGTTCATTCCCTGGATCGCATTTGCCTCTTATAAAAATTAACTGACATTGTTTTTACATTTGTCTTTCTTACAAGTGGGTTGCTTTACATGAATCTGTCACTCATGTGTTTTTGGTATGTTAGCTGTGTTTGTTACAATGCACTGCTCATGGTCTGATGTTCATAAAATTCTTTACCATCCTATTCTTATATTTCACAAATTGAGTACTATTACATTGGTTATTGTCATATAACGATGTACATATGAAATAATCGTATACCAGGTACAGATCACGGAAGAGTAAAGCACAAACAAAATTCATACAACACATATCATGGTCAAGAAATTAACACATGCTTCTGTAATCACATGGAGCAATATTCTTAACTCTTGTTCCACATAAACTCATATAACATGGTCTCAGATCATTTAACATATAATGGATGATACTGTTTAAATCGTGTCAGTATAACTTTGCACTGAAATTCTCTATTTAAAAATAAAATTCATATCAACTCATATTAAATAAATAAAATATTTGCATGCATATAAACATTTACATACAAAAAAAACAGTCCAGTAGCACCTTGTTCTTGCTTCTGCTTGACTCATCAACTAGAAATGCTACCTTTCACACTGCTTGTGTACGAATATTTACAGTCCAAGTATAGTAAATGCATGGCCTGTAGATGTGCCCTTCAATAAACGATCAGTACAATTTAGTGTCACTCTATATAGCACAAGTGTGAGCAGAGAATGCACTCAGTTTAGATACAGTTCACTACCAGGTTTCACAAACTGTTCTTTACTTGGTAGTATTTGATATATAAGTGTATCATATATTTATGCCATTGAAATTAAACTCGAAAAAAAAAACAATTTTACTAGAAGGTAACTATTTACACCGAATATCACTCTCTCTTGCTCTATATACACTTAGTTGCAAATGACAGTTCATCTGTTTAATTTTGTACTAAGTTACAAGCTATAGAAACACAGCTTTAGTTTACATCTGGCTTTTGTTCATCACTTTCCCTTATCCTACACTAAGTGATCTCTACTGAAAGATCTTCCATAATAAATCAATCAAATTTATAGACTTCATATAACTAATACTGAAAATAATCTTTTCACTGACAAAATACTCAGACCTTATTTTCGTATTTCACAGTTCTAGTGTTGTTGTTTGTCATTACATAAGTCAATTTTGACAACATAACCATACTTTCATGAAACCACATAGAAAAACTTCCTAACTACTACTTATCTTCAACAAATACTTAATACTAGTAGACCTTTACTGCTACTAATGTTAAACAATTGTCAGTAGTTTTATGCACCATCTAGTGCTACCTATATATATATATATATATATATATATATATATATATATATATATATATACCATTGGTAATATTTATGTTTATTAGTTTTGGTACACTAGAACCACTAGAACACATTCTTCACTGTGCGATAGACCTTCATAATATGAGAGGTTACCAACTGTGCACAGGCAGGGTGACAACTCCAGCGAGCAAGCAAAGGCTGTAAATTGCCCTGAAGATGACCCCATCGCGGGTTGAAACCAGTTGGCGGCAAAATAAATAATGTGATTGTGACTGTCATTTAGAATAATTCAGCATAAAACTTCAAACAATGTGTACATTCACAATACAGAGCGGTAGAGAAAATACAAAAGACAAAATACTTTGACACCTGTGCGAACATGCTTACTGAACACATTTCTTCAGATCCTTTTGGTGATAACGTCCTTTAATTTCGAAGTGATTCTGGGTAGGCCAATAGGTAATTTACTTCATGAGGTAATCGGATATTCTTTTATGGACCTGTGTACATTAGTTGCCATTTCTTGTTTATTTCTTAATAAAAGAGAAGATTCAGGGTGTGTTCCCAACAAGATTCTTATCTCCAATTTTCAGTTCTTGTATGCTTCCCAGTTTCTTATTATAAACTGTTTTTATCAGATCGGCTGCTGAACTAAAGGCAACCAAAGCTTGCTTTATTCTTTCCTCATGTAACAATTTACTCTCTTTAAATTGGGAAAGAAGATTTACCTATTCATTTCTCTCCGGCGTATCAAACATAAGTGACGCTGGTGTTTTCTGTCTGGAAGTGTGTGGCAGATTGTTTACCACTTGCTCAAATGTCCCAAAGAATTCAACCCATTTTGTTTGCTGGTGAGGTACATGTGTTCCAATAAAACGGATGAATTCTCGAAAAATACATTTAGTAGGATTTGATTCGGAATGAAAATTACTTATCAAAATCTGCTTATGCCGTTTTCTGGCAAAAAACTTTTTCATTTTCTGCCACTGAAATTTGGTGTGTTATCGGATAATATGGCATTCGGTTTTCCGAATATCGGAATATAATCTTCTCTGATTCGTTTAATTATGGAAGCTGCAGTGACGGACTTAGTGGCATAAAATGGCACATATTCTGAAAATAAGTGCTACAAGTGCACTGTAGACGTGTGTAATAAATGGTGAACTCTTTGGTGCAAATTAGGAATGTAACAGTACTGTGCGATCTTTTGTTTCCATTTCTCGACACAAAAGTGTCCATGTTATATGTGTGTCCATGTAACATGTTTTTTAAATCTGTCCAAAATCCAAACACACCAGGAAACAGGTGGTTTTCTTTGCCTATGAAACATTACATCATTGTGCACTTGGTTGTGCTGTGAGAACTTATGATTAGGCTGTTCTGTCAGCGTACACTTTACTTTTGCTCATTTTGGTACGATCTTCTAGGGAAGATAAAAGTGGGGTACTTCCGTGAATCTTGTGAGAGCGTCACTTGCCAGTACGACAGCTCAGGTCTATCGATGATAAATACTGAACTCTGTGGAATTTAAGTAGTTGCTCCCTCTAAGACTTCCGGTCTGGTTCTTACTGGAACAATTATTTTGTTGATAGATCAGGCATCAAGAGCCGGCCGGAGTGGCCGACTTGTTCTAGGCGCTACAGTCTGGAACTGCGCGACCGCTACGGTCGCAGGTTCGAATCCTGCCTCGGGCATGGATGTGTGTGATGTCTTTAGCTTAGTTAGGTTTAAGTAGTTCTAAGTTCTAGGGGACTGATGACCTCAGAAGTTAAGTCCCATAGTACTCAGAGCCATAGTGCTCAGAGCCATAGTGCTCAGAGCCAGGCATCATGAACAAGGCGCACCCCTCCTCCTGCCTTGCCGACAGATAATAATTGGGTGCTGTATGACGAAAGTGAAGGCTTTATAATACGCCACTGTATCATTTTATGGAGCTCCCTTTCGACAGCCTCCCTTTTGGATCGTGGGACGGAATAGTTTGCTTGGCAGTAAGTTTTATGCAGTACAACTTCAATCTGGTAAACACACCCTTAATCACGCCAGGCATTAGTGGGAATACATGGACATATTTCTCCAGTGATGTACATAATTCCTATTTCTAATACTTCCCAGTTATCTAAATTGATGTAGAAGGGACCTTTTCTGCTTATAAAAATGTTTTGAGTGATCGAAGACACAATCTTACTAGCAAACATTTGGAACAGTACTTGGTCGCTTATGTTTAGAATAGTGGAAAAATGTAAAATAAATTGTAAATGATGCTTTGGTCCAATAGTGTTAAATAACAGTTCATGCTGATGAAAAGAATTCGTGATCGTTTGTAGTTTGTTTAAATGAAATATTACGGATTTTTTTAGTGTGCCCCCCGCCCCCCTCCCTCTGTGTGCGATATATTTCGACGTTGGTCCTGTACATATCGATTGTTTCGCTGCAAGTCGCTCGCATCGCTTCCTCTTGTTACCAACAACAATAGCAAAGAAGGAACCATTCTTGAAACACGGTCTGCGTCTCGATTTTGCAAATTTTTAGAAAATAGTCCCGGGAAGGCCCCCTTACTAACCTCTACCAGAAAGTATTGAGAAAATGATATAAACTTCTAAATGTACCGATTTTTCTCGTGGCCGACGCTCTTCCTCGAACTTGATATGCACAGGTTCGACTTTCAGATACAATGCGCGCAGTAACTACAATGTTTTGTTATTATTTGATCGTGCATATTTCAACACTTTTCATGCATTCTGCAGCATTTTTCATGCATATTTGCATGCGTATTTTAAGGTTGTTTTATGATGCATATAATCCGGTCTCCAACCATCAGGGAACTCGATACAGTCGCGTTTAGTTTGCGTCCCGGACGTTGTGGATGGCGGTGCTTCAACCAGCTAGACTATCCGGACGTCGTGATCATAGTTATTTCTGTTTTGGCATACATATGTACCTTGCTCTTGATTATTTTGCGACCAATGATTATTGTGGCCACCACTCCTAATGTCGTTTTGTCGGCTCCCGTTTCTCTTATTTTGATATCCGGGGTGGTACCGAATATTGTTTCGTCTCGCCTTTAAAATAATGCTAGTCCGATTTGTGCACCAGCATTGGTGTCATTCTGATCGGAGTTTCCGGTTTGCGACCTGCCGCGGCTACTCCGCGATCCGCCTTTCGGCTATTATTGTGGCCCTGCCCGTTCTTATCCGCGGACTATGAGCCACTGTTGCCAGTGCTGCTTTTCGCTTATTCTTGTACTAGGTCCTTGGTATCGAATACTGACAAAAAGCGTTCGAGGTCATAATCAGAGAGTGTTATTAATTTTTCCCCTTTGTGCAGCGGCGCGGGGTAGCCGCGCGGGTTGAGGCGTCCTATCACTGTCCGCGCGGCTCCCCTCGTCGGTGGTTCGAATCCTCCCTCGGGCATGGTTGTGTGTGTCGTCCTCAGAGTAAGTTAGTTTAACTTAGGTTAAGTAGAGTGTGACCTTAGGACCCATAACCTCAGCAGTTAGGTCCCATAAGACCTTACCACAAATTTTCAATTTACTTACGTGCACAGTCCACTCTGCATTCAAGATGCGTAATACATATTTGTGCGCTACCGGCTCGTGCCAGCATCTCGTTAAATTAATATACTTTTAGAAATTGTTTCTAAGTACACTCTGCTTTGGTTGTAAATTTCTGGACTGAAGAACTGTTTTATAAGGCGTACTCTTAAGCCCATGGACCGGTACCTAGCAAGGAAAGCCTTTTAAAATTGTTCGTAGTGTATACAGGTCTGTGCGACTTCGGTAGTAACAATTCTGGCTGTGCTAAGTCATGAAAAATTGGTTTTATTGCACTTATCACAGCTGCTGGCAAACCATGTTTGTGATCATAGTCCGTTTTTGCATTATATTTGCACCAGGAATCTTTTGGGCACAGGCTGTGTTGAGGGTATTCATTGGAATAGGCAGTACGAAGGAACAATGCCCACACTGCTTTTCGCATGTCGCTAACATTACTAGTATTTTGCCTTATAACATACCCATAGTACCTCTGTAGACGTTCAATCACCTCATCAGTAAGCCTGCCTCTCCCTCCTATTGTCTTTCCATCACTGAGCTTACTTGAACCCAAAGTTTGTTTGAGCCTTCGAAGCTGTGCACCCATACGCTTTTGCACATGCCCAATGCATTCCAACTTTTCAACTACAAATTCATTTCCATATGGTTTCAGTTCCTCTATAGTCCTGAAACCTTTGGAGTCACCATCCCTAAGGTAGTATTTGTACCTAACGTTGTATCTGGGAACTGAACGTTCAAAAATTTGTTTCATTCCATCCACTTCCATTGCTCCACTTGATCCACTAAAATTTGCCTCACAGGTTCCACTGTGCTCTCTTTTGATTTTATTTTTGCACCTACAATGTTTTGATATATTGCAACATCTATCACTTTTGCTCTGTCACCACAAGTAGCAGTTACAACCCCATTCAGGGATTTATGACGCCTCTTTTGCCAGGAACCATCTAATGCCACTACCAAATCCCTAGAACCACCGTTCATTTCTACAGATTCCTCCACTGCTTCCTTCATGGTTTTCAAAGCCACATCTTCAACAGAGGATCCTATCAGTTCACAGTAGTACCCAAATTTGCTTGGAGGCGATGGCAAGTTCACAATACCACAAAACAGTTTACCAGCAGCAGACCCTTTTCCAATGGATCAAAGACCATACACAAGTCGAACATTCACATCAAACACTCTAGATCGTCCATTTTCACCAGAGAGACTGGCATGTGAATTGTAGAAAGTCACTTGATACTTGCAACATGCACAGATTATCTTCATCTCACAAGCTAAACCAAAGTGCTTTGTTATCTCTAGTCCCACTCCTACACTTGAACACATTTTGCACAGAACACTTTCTTTCAGCACAGAAGATAATAATCCAATATTCAGTACTTCGTTAATATCATCACTGTCACCAACATATTCACGAAATCTGTCACTTCCACCAGTCAGCTTCTTGCTAGAAGATGTCGCAGGGCTATGGCCGGCCATGTGTTGCTTAGCAGAAGAACGCACTGTTTCAGTAATTGTAGTATCGCAACTTGGTATTAGTGTTAATTTTCTTTTCCCTACGTTATTCCTCTTCTTATATACACGGTTACTAAAACGTGGCATCGTAACCAGAACAAAGCTTTACACAAGAAGTATAATACTACCAACAACAGGCGCAACACTGAACTAATTCGAAACGGTAAACAGCAAAGAGACGATGTTCCGCGCTCTTAGCGCTTCATTTGTCACAGAAAACAATGTAGCCAACCCTTGCTCACTCGCTGTATGCGTAACATAAGGCGCTGTATGCGTCCAGGCCGAGAAAATTAGCAGTTCGCCAGGAAGTCACGAGAGGGTGTTAGATCCATTCAGCGGCCGCCCATTTCCTCTGCTGGCGTGGGGGAAAATGGTAATAACTCCACTTCTAGGGCGAGTAGAACAATAATTCAAAGTTTACATTAAAGAGGAATGTTCCAATTAATTTTCGGTAGCAAAAAAAAAAATCGTAATTTTTGGGATTTGACCACCTCCGGCTCCCCTTAAGGTCGCACCAGCCCCCATCTCATCACGCGGTTGTTGTACTGCGGGTATTACAGGCTGATACGCTACAAAGTATGGCTCTGGGCTTTGTGGACCTGAATGGTATGCATCCTGCATCTGCGTATCGATAATCGGTGCTTGGCGTGACAGCTACCGTATTGTTTTCACTGGAAGGCGCGCTTCTTTCACTTGTAACGAAACTTAGTTTCGCCACTGTGGAGGGTCGTGATGTACCAGGTGCTTTATGTGGTCTATTTCCGAACGGAGCGTTTGTTCTGCCGCGCCGAGTTCGGCCATCGCTTCGCACCCAGCGCGTCGTATTGTGCCTTTCCACTCTTAATTTATTTTATCCGTGAGCGTTTTGTCTATCTGCTCAAGCTACTTGCTGGATTCGGTTTTCAATTTTTCACTTTGCTCATCTAGTCGGGTTTACAGCATTTCCTCTGGATCTACAGACAGGATGCGCCTTGTATCTTCCATCACCTTCTGTGCTGATTGTATTGTTTTGGTAGTTATGTTGTTTTCGTAGTTGGTAAACGGTTTCTGGTAAATCCTTATATGCGACATTTAGGCTGATAATTTCTGATGCAATTGTTCCTATCCAGTTTTTAATGTTTTTACCAATTCCTCATTTACCTGAGTGGAAATTTGAGTGGCCAACTGTTTGTCACATACAGTCAATTTATTATTTATTTGGTATGTCAGTGCTGCATCTCTCTCAGTATGAGTAGTGTTGACCTGCGTAGAGATTTCAGAAAAGTTGTTGTTTATGCGTGAAGCAAGCGCTCCATCACGTGAGTTCATTGCCCACGTTGTTGTTGTTGTTGTCTTCAGTCCTGAGACTGGTTTGATACAGCTCTCCATGCTACTCCATCCTGTGCAAGCTTCTTCATCTCCCAATACTTACTGCAGCCTACATCGTTCTAAATCTGCTTAGTGTATTCATCTCTTGGTCTCCGTCTACGATTTTTACCCTCCACGCTACCCTCCAATGCTAAATTTGTGATCCCTTGATGCCTCAGAACATGTCCTACCAACCGGTCCCTTCTTCTTCTCAAGTTGTGCCACAAACTCCTCTTCTCCCCAATTCTATTCAATACCTCCTCATTAGTTATGTGATCTACCCATCTAGTCTTCAGCATTCTTCTGTAGCACCACATTTCAAAAGCTTCTATTCTCTTCTTGTCCAAACTATTTATCGTCCATGTTTCACTTCCATACATGGCTACACTCCATACAAATACTTTCAGAAACGACTTCCTGACACTTAAATCTATACTCGATGTTAACAAATATCTCTTCTTCAGAAACGCTTTTCTTTCCATTGCCAGTCTGCATTTTATATCTTCTCTACTTCGACCATCATCAGCTATTTTGCTCCCCAAATAGCAAAACTCATTTACTACTTTAAGTGTCTCATTTCCTAATCTAATTCCCTCAGCATCACCCGACTTAATTCGACTACATTCCATTATCCTCGTTTTGCTTTTGTTGATGTTCATCTTATATCCTCCTTTGAAGACACTGTCCATTCCGTTCAACTGCTCTTGCTGGTCCTTTGGTGTCTCTGATAGAATTACAATGTCATCGGCGAACCTCAACGTTTTTATTTCTTCTCCATGGACTTCAATACCTACTCCGAATTTTTGTTTTGTTTCCTTTACTGCTTGCTCAATATACAGATTGAATAACATCGGTGATAGGCTACAACCCTGTCTCACGCCCTTCCCAACAGCTGCTTCCCTTTCATGCACCTCGACTCTTATAACTGCCATCTGGTTTCTGTACAAATTTTAAATAGCCTTTCACTCCCTGTATTTTACCCCTGCCACCTTTAGAATTTGAAAAAGAGTATTCCAGTCAACATTGTCAAAAGCTTTCTCTAATTCTACAAATGCTAGATAGGTGGGTTTGCCTTTCCTTAATCTATTTTCTAAGATAAGTCGTAGGGTGAGTATTGCCTCATGTGTTCCAACATTTCTGCGGAATCCAAACTGATCTTCGCCGAGGTCGGCTTCTACCAGTTTTTCCATTCGCCTGTAAACAATTCGCGATAGTATTTTGCAGCTGTGACTTATTAAACTGATAGTTCAGTAATTTTCACATCTGTCAACACCTGCTTTCTTTGGGATTGGAATTATTATATTCTTCTAGAAGTCTGAGGGTATTTCGCCTGTCTCATACATCTTCCTCACCAGATGGTAGAGTTTTGTCAGGTCTGGCTCTCCCAAGGCCGTCAGTAGTTCCAGTGGAATGTTTTCTACACCCAGGGCTTTGTTTCGACTCAGGTCTTTCGGTGCTCTGTCAAACTCTTCACGCAGTATCGTATCTCTCATTTCATCTTCATCTACATCCTCTTCCATTTCTATAATATTGTCCTCAAGTACATCGCCCTTGTATTGACCCTCTATATACTCCTTCCACTTTTCTGCTTTCCCTTCTTTGCTCTTGATATTCATTCAAGTGGTTCTCTTTTCTCCAAAGGTCTCTTTAATTTTCCTGTAGGCAGTATCTATCTTACCCCTAGTAAGATAAGTCTCTACATCCTTACATTTGTCCTCTAGCCATCCCTGCTTAGCCATTTTGCACTTCCTGTCGATCTCATTTTTGAGACGTTTGTATTCATTTTTGCCTGTTTCATTTACTGCTTTTTTATATTTTCTCCTTTCATCAATTAAATTCAATACTTCTTCTGTTACCCAAGGATTTCTACTAGCCCTCGTCTTTTTACCTACTTGATCCTCTGCTGCCGGCACTACTTCATCCCTCAGAGCTACCCATTCTTCTTCTACTGTACTTCTTTCCCCCATTCCTGTCAATTGTTCCCTTATGCTCTCCCTGAAACTCTGTACAACCTGTGGTTTAGTCAGTTTATCCAGGCCCCATCTCCTTAAATTCCCACCTTTTTGCACTTTCTTCAGTTTTAATCTACAGTTCATAACCAACAGATTGTGGTCAGAGTCCACATCTGCCCCTGGAAATGTCTTACAATTTAAAACCTGGTTCATAAGTCTCTGTCTTACCATTATATAATCTATCTGAACCCTGTCAGTATCTCCAGGATTCTTCTATGTATACAACCTTCTTTTATGATTCTTGAACCAAGTGTTAGCTATGATTAAGTTATGCTCTGTGCAAAATTCTACCAGGCGGATTCCCCTTTCATTTATCTTCCCCAATCCATATTCACCCACTACGTTTCCTTCTCTCCCTTTTCCTACTTACGAATTCCAGTCACCCATGACTATTAAATTTTCGTGTCCCTTCACTACCTGAATAATTTCTTTTATCTCATCATACATTTCATCAATTTCTTCATCATCTGCACAGCTAATTGGCATATAAACTTGTACCGCTGTAGTAGGCATGGGCTTCGTGTCTATCTTGCCCACAATAATGCGTTCACTATGGTGCTTGTAGTAGCTTACCCGCACCCCAATTTTTTATTAATTATTACACATACTCCTGCATTACCCCTATTTGATTTTGTTTTAATAACGCTGTATTCACCTGACCAAAAGTCTTGTTCCTCCTGCCACCGAACTTCACTAATTTCCACTGTATCTGGCTTCAACCTATCAATTTCCCTTTTTAAATTTTCTGTCCTACCTGCCTGATTAAGGGATCTGACATTCCACACTCCGATCCGTAGAATGCCAGTTTTCTTTCTCCTGATGACAACATCCTCTTGAGTAGTCCCCGCCCGGAGATCCAAAGGGGGGACTATTTTACCTCCGGAGTATTTTACCCAAGAGGACGCCATCATCATTTAATCTTACAGTAAAGCTGCATGCCCTCGGGAAAAATTACGGCTGTAGTTTCCCCTTGCTTTCAGCCGTTCGCAGTACCAGCACAGCAAGGCTGTTTTGGTTAATGTTACAAGGCCAGATCAGTCAATCATGCAGACTGTTGCCCCTGCAACTACTGAAAAGGCTGCTGCCCCTCTTCAGGAACCACATGTTTGTCTGGCCTCTCAACAGATACCCCTCCGTTGTGGTTGCACCTACGGTACGGCAATCTGTGTCGCTGAGGCACGCAAGCCTCCCCACCAACGGCATGGTCCATGGTTCATGGGGGTAGGTCATTGTCCATACCAGTTCTTTATAAAGCATTAATTACTCGAGCAATTTTATTTAATAATACAGAAAACGGGTCTACGACTACGCATTAACTTCTGCCATCACATTTTGAGAATCGGATTCTGCCACCGTCGGATCAGTACTATTGTTGCCGCCGTTGACGTTATTTTCAGAAACGCTACCATTTGCAAAATTCATATTTTCAGATTTAAATATCCTTGTCATAACACAAATTGATAATAAACTTCGTAATAAAATCTCTTGACATGACACTGAAATTGGCCAGAAACTAATTGTTGTATCACTAAAATGACGAGATGTATTCTTCAAACTGAAACAATCCAGTGTCAATCTTATCCATTTGGCTTGCGTGAATCGCTTAAGTAGCCATTTTAGTATAGCATTTCGCAACAATGTCTATGGAAATTACTTAGTTGCAAACTACGCAAAATGCAGAAAATCCAAAACTGACCATGAATTAAATGAGCTACGCGTTGCAGACTACAAAAGCAGAGGCAACTAGTAACATGTTGATGACCATACCTTTTTTCCATGTTACTGCTTGAAGCCAACTTTATTTCCCGTTAATTCAGTTAATTTCATTTGAGTTTCTTGCAGCCGTTATCAGTTTTCTATTGACGCCAAAAATACAGTTGATTCATGAAACATAGAACAAACAAGTATCAGTTAACATTGTACAACTATCTTTTCGAGGAACGCGTTGGCGGCGTTACTATAATATTGCTCGTATTAAAAATAATAAAATAGTATCATAAAATCTTTTAATCAGTTCTGCTGGCAGCGAAGGTTTTGAAATGGTAGAATGGTGCATAAAAAACTTTTACTTGTTTAGAAATGAATTTTCGTTTTGCCATCCAGCACCAGATTCCCAATCAGATCGAGGAGAGCTTTGACAGATCCCACTGTTTAGAGGTTAATGACTGATGTGAAAATTAGGTTCAAATGGTTCAAATGGCTCTGAGCACTATGGGACTTAACTTCTGACGTCATCAGTCCCCTAGAACTTAGAACTGCTTAAACCTAACTAACCTAAGGACATCAGACATATCCATCCTGCGACCATAGCGGTCGCGCGCATCTAGACTGTAGCGCCTAGAACCGCTCGGCCACACTGGCCGGCTGAAAATTAGGCATTTTGCGTGATTACTTTACTGAGATACTGATAGGAAAGTTTGGTAAAAGGGATCTCAGGGCGCTGAAATAAAAGATTGAGAGAGTAAACGCTGATTGGACACTAGTAGCGTTCGGCTGTGGCCACCAAACAATTCGTCGGAAACTCTTTCGCTGCAGCCAGAAAAAGTTCTAAATGAAACAAAATAAACTTAGATGTGGCATTAATGGAAGAGGAAAGTTGGTTCTTCACTCAAACGCGGCTTTTATAATAATATTAACGTAATTATTTAACCAAAAGTTACGATACGAGAGTGGCACGTATTATGAAACAACCATCGCGAACAAACGATAGAGAGAGAGAGAGAGAGAGAGCTCACAGCTCCTCCCTGTGCATAGCCCAAAACAAAGTACAGCGACTGTCTTCAACCTATTTTACAGACCTATATATAAACATTTTTCTGAAACATTGTTTATCAGAACAGCACAAAAACACATCCATTATATTAAAACATGAAGCTTTCTCCTTACTTTACAGATTTACTCACACAGGGAAAATTTATTCTTCACGTATTTTAGCCTTAATCAAACGTTTGGGGCATTTTCTACTAAGTATTTAAAAAGCGGCGTCTCACAATGACAAACAATCGAAATGAGCGAACCACATGATTAAATAAAAATCACGTTACAGCGTACTGTGGACCATGTTTACGTGTATTAAAACGGTAAAATTAGTCATTGGAGAGCTGCCAATCACAACGCTTGAAGAAGAGATTGCTGTTGCACTTAGCAAAAATATCAAATAGATTCTGAAGAACAAATGCATTCGATATATTGCAAACGAGCATATCCCTTGTCCTTAGTAATGTTAACTCGCAATGCTGAAACAGCTGACATATACTCCCTACAAACGTTATGTCATATTTCAGGTCTAACTGTGGGAGATTACATTTTTCAGGAGGTCTCAACTTTTGTCATGGGTGTCAAGTATTTAATCAGACATCACTCCATTGATACGCAGAGCCGCGTTGTGTAACGTACGCCCAAAGTTACCTAAAGTGTGACAGTAAAAAACCCATAGTCACTCCAGTCTCTTTCATTACCTGTGGCGAAAGCCAATCAGCGTCAAACAAAGGTTACGATGTTTACCTGCAACTGCGCTCATGCCAGGACCGTCTAACAATACCATCACTCGCAAAGTAGGTTAGAAATCAGATTAATAATGTTGCTCACGCAGCATATGTTCGCATTATCGGCCAACAACAAAGTTATTGACTGTGGATGGTATCATCAGAATGGAAATAATGAAGTCATTGTAAAAAAGTCATTAAATTTGGCACTTATCTTGAAAGGATTTCCACGTAGATTTCGTCGAAGTTGTTATGGCTCATCTTGTTGATTCTAGTGTGATTCCACTTTGACTGCTAGAAGGTCCAGATCTGTATTTTAGCAATCTTTAAAGACCTACCAAATGCGTTTTTCAGTAAATTCTTAATGTTCAAACTATCGCAGAAATAATTTTTGACTTGGTGTTCACGATCCACATTTTTATTAAACTTCTTGTTAATTCACATACACTTCTTCTTAATTGTCAAATCATCAAGAAAACAGTTTTGTATCAATCTTCATATATCTAATTTACACTTTAACCAAACACAAGACTTGACTGTTCTTCTACCATGTGAAATAACTTCACTTCGGCAAAGTGAAACAAAGACTGCTCTGTGTGCTTTCGCGCCCAAAACGGTTACAAGTAAGTCAAAGATTATGACAGTCTCACAGAAATGAACACACACAATAACGATATCACTGTAATATATCGATACATCGGAGTACCTACACATTAATAAAACAAAATGTGAATATTGTCACAAAAATATGTCTGTTACTTCGCACAAAAGTAGTACGATATTACTGATATCGAGAACTGGGGCTGGTGTGCCGTAATGTTCACGTAAATAAAGAACCATTACAACCCCCTCCCCCCCCCCCCCCCACACACACATACACACTTCCATGCACAAGCTGCATGGGATTGGGTGCCACAAAAAACAAAGTTATTAAAAGAAATTTTTCACTAATAAGTTGCAATAAGTACTATGAAAATAATGATTTCTGAAAATGTTCCTTTTCTGCTAGTGTGTTATATTGGTCACTCAGGCAGTTAGTCTGAAATTATTATACGAGTCCTAATTCTTATTTCATTTCAACTTCCTATACAAATATAATACACATAATAAAATTATATCTCTATGAACTGTCGGACCTTTGTAGAAATTCATCCTAATAGTATAAAGATCTGTTACTCATACACCCAAATTCAATATACTACAACACATCATATGAAATTTATCATTTCAAAATACTACTTCAGAAAATTTTTACTTATTCTCTATGTTACTCTTTAAAAAAAGAAGCAAAATAATCTCATTTCTACATAAAATTACCAAAAGGAGAAAAACATTATTTGATGGAGACATGTCAATGGAAAGTTATCATTTTTTTTAACATTCTAATGTGGAAATGTTTGAAATCACACAGACTGCAGTTAGTAGGACGCAACTACTTTGATACAGCTGCCAGAATAAGTGTTAAGAAGTGTGAATTGGAATCTTGATGTGACTCTATTGCATCTATTAGGCCAAATAGTATTCTCAATTACACAGAAATTAATTTCAAAGTCATGCATCAGGATACCGTTAACCACATTTACATGGAATTGTGTGACAAAGAAAGGAATTACCAGGCAGCATTCAAGAAAGCAATTGTTTGTTGATCTGTATTGAAGAGTATGAGAACATGGTACAACTACAGACACTGCAACAAGGGAGGAGCGATACGTCAAATTATTTGGATGGAACAGAAAGATAGAATTAGGTATTACTGGAGAGTTCAGCTACACTCCCTCTCATCAGCGGAAGAAGAACAACAGAATAGCATCAGTGACAGGCAGTAGGATAAGAATTAAAAGGGGAGGAGGGCTCAGAAAATATAACTGATAGAAGAATATCAACAGCCGCCCAACAATATAAAATTTCAACTCAGACATAGCAGAAACGGACGACTGTCACACTCCCCATTCAGTAGTGCAAGAAACCCATCACTGAAAATCTTGTCTATCCCAATATTCATATCTTCAATACAGGTCCAACTTAACCATAACATAACTTACAACATGACATGTAGAATAAAAAATTTTGCTCTGAGAAAGCTGTTTTTTAATTTCATCAAATGCTTCTTGACATTCAGCAGACCAATCCCACACAGCGTTTTTCTTCAACAGATCACACAAACAAGTGGCATTCATAGCTTGGGTGCTGACATACTTTCAATAAAATCCAGCATGACCAAAAAAAGATGTTAACTGTTTTTTTGTTTTTAACAGGAAAATTCTCTATTGCTTCAGTCTTCTCTCTGTCAGGTTCAATCTCTTTTTCTGAAATAATGTGCCCAAAAATTTCAATTCACTTACTCCAAATTTACGTTTTTTCTTATTTCAAGGATATTCAAATTTGTAGACACCTGTGTTAACAATTCAAATTGTTCTTCCCATGTTCTTCCAGGAATCAAAATATCTTCAACATATACAGTAAGTTTTGACAGTAACTCATCCCCCAAAACAAGATCCTGTGCTCCAATAAATTCAGCAACAGAAACAGTCAGGTTCGATCAGCGGACAGAGTGGTCCAACAGAATATTCCCTGCCATCTTCAGGCGTGTGGATACGGGGTACATATAATTTACACTGGACAGGAAGGGGCCTATTTTATATACAGGGTGTCCCATTTTACCTCCATACAAAAATGCAGTGTATTTTCTAGAATTTATTTATAAAGAAATTTGGTGAAAACGTGAAGTTAAACCCAAACCTGCTCATGAATTTTACACATTCAAATTTATGCAAACGTTCATCTATGTTCTAAGGGTGATCATTTTCTCCTTTCAAAAATTTGTTAAGGTGCCTAGAGTCAAGTACAAGTCTAACACTCCCTCCTCGTTTGGAAACCACCACTGAAGGATTATTGTAACCACTGTCACTCCTGTCAATTATATCCCATACTTCCATTTTTTGTGTTTCATTTTCTACTTCATTTCTTTTTTCAAAAGGTATACCGTAAGGTTTGGGGAAAAAGGGTTCATGATTTTTAAGGTGTAGAGTCCATTGATAGTTACTTACTCTTCCAGGTTTTTCACTAAAAACTTCTTGAAATTCCCACAGTAAATTTTCTAACCGTCTCTTCTGATTAATGTCTAAATTGACTGCCTCATCTATTTTACTTTTGACTAGATTTTCATAAACCTGACCGGTACAATTCAGCTCAGGTTTATCCTCATAAAAGCACAAATTCTCCTCATAGTTTATGATTTTTCTGATGTGACTGCAATTTTCTCCACAGTGTATAATAAATAGTTGTGTACACACAGTTATATTTCTTTTGGGTTCACAAACAATTAATTTCATATCACTCGAGCTAAATGCAGCACTTACCTTTAACACCCAGTCCATGCCAAATAAAATGTTTTCTTCTGAATTTGGAATTACAAGACAACCCTGTTCAAATTTTACATCTCCTATTTCGAATGATAAAAATAATATGCTTTCCTGTGGCTTCTCTAATTTTTACTCCTAACACAGATGCCTCAACAAAATTAAAACTGATCCTAGTTTTGTTCCTAATTTTTTCTGAAATGGCTGAAATTGGACTCCCTGTACCAATGAGACATTTACCTTCCCAATTGTTAACTTTAGCTTTGATTTAAGGACATCCTAATTCACATTCTTCCACCTTTTCTTTTAATTGTTCATGTAACAAATCACCTTCTATTTCCTTAACATTTGCCTCATTACTTTCCTGACTACTTTTTTAATAACTGTACATACACAATAACACTTTCATTACCATTATCTATGGATACAACACGTTGAGTATACAATAAATATTCATTACTTTTTACACTTTGCCACCAGTGGGGATATAATGTTTTACAAATTTTAGCTAAATAGTTCCAAAATTCTTCCCTATCTGTTTTGTAATTGCAACTGCTCCTTAATATTTTCAAAACCTTCTCACCTTTTCCTTCAGAATTTATGTATTGGTTTAAATACTTTACACTATTGTTCGACACAACATTGACTTAATTTTACCTGGCTTTCAGATGCATAAATGGTAACCTCTTTATTGCCAACCACACTTTCCTTATTATTAAGCCCACAATTATAAACATCATCACCACACAACTTCACCACTTGACTTAGAATAATCTTGACAAGTGCCTGATACCCATTTTTACTTTCAACCACAGCTTCACTTACCTCCATACCATTTTCAACAACAGCATCAGCCTTCGCATTCTCATAAAAATCAAAACCTTCTCTTTCATGTATCTTATCCATAGTTACATTAAGTTCTACATCACTCTCTTTACATATTTCTCCACATTCATCAAATAATCTATTTAAATCAGAATTGTTATGTTCAGATATCTCAGTGTTACCTTGACTGTCATTTTCAACCCAATCATAGAATTCTGACAAAACAGCGGTATCTCAACTGGTTTGTTTTCGTGGTTTGTTACAACATTATTTTCAAATTTATTACCTTCCCTTAATGTATCCCAAAATTTCTGATCAAATTTTAAAGTGTTAACATGGCACTGTGGTGTACATTGAGTTTGATTTCCACTGGGTTTTTGATTATAGTAAGTTACATTTCTCCTTCTTCCCCTGTCTGCTGCTTCCCATTTATTAGTGTAGGTCCTATTGTAGTTAAATTTCCTCACCCCAAAACTGCTGGCACTCATTGAAGTGGCCCTGAGTTTTCCTGCCTGTTTTCCCTGTTATTTGGCCTCCAATATTGATCTCATCTGTTTCTGTCTTTCCACCTGTTCCTATTTCCAAAGTTTCTGTCTCTGCCATTACCATTATGGTCCCTGTTATTTCCCCTGGGTTGTTCATAACTGGTATCCCTGTTTTCCCTTCTTTCTCCATACCTATTTGAATACCACACCCCCCCCCCCTCCCTGTTGGTGTTCACCATTATTAAAATATTGCATACTCCCTCTTTCCAAAGCCCTGTCTCAACTGTCAACGTATTTTAAAAATAGTTCCAAAGAATCATCAGGTCCATGAACTAAATCCCACTGCAATTTTTCAGGTAACTTACTTTTCAGTACATCTATTTGTGTCATTTCATCAAAAGGTTTATCTAAGTGTATCAGTTTTCTTAATTGCTCTTTACAAAATGATTTCATGATGCCTACTCTCCCCTCTAAAAATAAGTCTATTTAAAAATCCAGATTTTTATGCCCCCCTTTTCTGATTCTGACCAAAATTTGTTTAAAAAAACGTTTTTCAAAATTTGCCAAGTTCTCCCACTTAATGAAATTTTGGTTTGGCCAGGATAGAGCTTCTCCTTTAAGAAATGTTTTGACAAACTTAATTTTCGAATTATCAGACATGCCTGATGCAAAGTTGTCCTTACAATGATTCAGAAAATCGAGCGAGTGTAAATTATCACAAGGAAAACTTTTTATTAACAGGTTTGACCACACTGGTCCATGACTGTACAAATTATTGTTGACAACATTTTTTTCAACTTCACTTGTTTTTGCTTTTAGTGTATCTACTTTATTGGTAAGATGTGATTCTAAGCTACCTACTTTTTTCTCAGCACTACTGATTGCATTAACATTGTTTGTTTTTAAATCATCTAATTTTGTTTCTAGTGACCTATTTTCATTTTGAAGTTCTAGAATTTCCCTGACTGTGTTACTGCTTTCTGCAACAAATTCATTTTCAAAAACAAAGATTTTCTTTTCTACTCTCTCTATCCTGGATTCTATAGCCTTTAAATTATCTTCCAACGTGTATTTGACCTCATATATTATAGATGATTTAATGACATTTAATTTCTTGTCTAGATTTTCCCCTAGTTTTTTGTCAATTTCAGCCTTTAAATTTTCACTATGCTAGTTTGTTCTGCTTATTTATAAGATCAAAAATCAAATCTATTTTGTCTACTTTGTGTTCATCTTTCATAGTTTCTTTCCCTACTTCAACCTTTTCCATTTTTCATAACAATGCAATACTTGTTTAGACAATTAAAGTTTCTGAAAGTTAATAATGAACAAAACAATTGTGGTCACTTATCTCACCGTTGATGCCTTCTCCGTCGAAAATCCTTTATCTCCTCTGTCGTATTGTTAATTTTGCGTCCGTTTCCGTCATGTAGTTGTGCCCTGTTTGATTCATGATTACTCGATTTTTAATTGCTGACTTGTACTACTTTTATAATAAAATCACAGCACTCATTTCCTGCAACACATTTATAATTAGTCTTCAAATACATGGTGCTTCCTATCCTGGCAAGAGCACCCAAATTCTAACAATACAACCACTCGCAAAGTAGGTTAGAAATCATATTAAAAAGTTGCTCACGCAGCATATATTTGCTTTATTGGGCAACAACTAAGTTACTGACTGTGGATGGTATCGTCAGTATGGAAATAATGAAGTCATTGTAAAAAAGTCATTAATTTTGGCACTTATCTTGAATGGATTGCCACGTAGATTTCGTCGAAGTTGTTATGGCTCATCTTGTTGATTGTAGGGTCATTCCACTTTGATTGCTAGAAGGTCCAGGTCTGTATTTTAGGAATATTTCAAGACCTACCAAATGTGTTTTCCAGGAATTTCTTAATGATCAAACAATCCCAGATCAGCACAATGGTATGGTAGAAATAATTTTTGATTTGGTGTTCACGATCCACATTTTTATTAAACTTCTTGTAAATTCACATATACTTCTTCTTAATTGTCACATCATCAAGAAAACAGTTTTGTATCAATCTTCATATATTTAATTTCCACTTTAACCAAACACAAGACTTGACTGTTCCTTTACAAAGCGAAATAACTCGAAGACAGCTCTGTCTGAATTCGCGCCCAAAACGGTTGCAAGAAAGTCAAAGGTTATGACAATCTCACAAAAATGAATACACACAAGAACCATATCCCTGTAATATATCGATATATCGGAGTACCTATACATTAATAAAACCAAATGTGAATATTGTCACAAAAATATATGTTACTTCGCAGAAAAGTAGCACGATATTAATGGTATCGAGAACTGGCTTTGGAGTGCCGTAATGGTCACGTAAATAAAGAACCATTACAACAGTCAACTAAAGACATTCACGCAGCAGCCATCCCTGCTGCCACAAACAGCTACGAGTGCCAAACAAGACTCACCCGCTCTGGCTGTCCAGCCACCTTCTCCAATAAGAGTGTGTCATATGGCGACATAACGAAAGGTTCTCTCTCACAACTACCAGGTAACCCCACCTCCTACGGCCAAACTTGTCTTCTCTGGAACTATTACACACCTCATCGCCTCCTCTCAAAGATTATCACGATCTCATACCTAATCTAATAAATCTTTTGCAGATCATCACAGAGTAAGAGACCTCTGACTAACAATTTTTAAAAGGTAAACAGTCTTGCTGTGAAAAACTTAAAGTCAATTACCGAAATACAGACGGCATGAAAAAAAAAGTTCCTAAAGAAAACTTTTCATTAGTGACATCTTACCTGATGTAATATTACTTGGTTAAATTCACACGTGACCTTCAGAAACTTTTAAGGTACCATTATTTAAATGCTGCCGCATTGATAGACAGCTCCGACGAGGCGGTGGTTCCGCCATAACTGTCCGGCAAAACATCCAGCATTCGGAATTTCTTTTGTCTCAGACAGTTAACCTAGAAGCAACAGCTGTGAAGATATGAACTTCTCAGGGTGACATAACGTTAGTCTCTGTCATACATGTACCAGCCACCCCAGACAAAATTTCTATCGGTTGATCTCGATAGTGTCTTGGGCAGCCCCGCTGAACCCGTAATAGCAGCGGGTGATCTGAATTCTAAACGCCTGGCAGGAATATATAGTTTACTTCTTATAATATCTCCAAACTGGCGATTTTTTGCAAAATGAAGCAGCCTTTTACCCCACAAATAACGCGTTCTTACCGGACGCTCTGGACGTCGTCTTCTATTAAAATCTTTCTACATTTAAAACTGTTGACACCCCTTGTACCCTAAATTCTGATCGTAACTCGCTATTACTATCCGTCGGATATACCTCGCCGAGCAGCCAAATAATTCAGACGCACAGGAATATTAACGGGGAACTATGTCAGCAACGACTTGAAACATACACTGTTGTTGTCCCTCACATGCAGACTGTTGAAGAGCTGGAACGGCTAGTTGTTTTATTTACCGACATTTTGACCGCAGCGCGTAACCTCAGCACCTTGCCCCTCTTCAATCGCACAGATTAGACCCCTGAATTTTCTTCTGAGGTTTCTCGGTTAATGAAAACTAAGAACTATATACGAAAACTCTGACAGATGCGTTATCCAGCAGTGAAAACTGAACTGAATAAGCTAAATTGGGAACTCGGTGAAAAATGAAGCTACATGAAAACGACACATGGCACTATAGACTTAAACTGATGAATTAGGATTCAAATTCTGTCTGGAATCTTAACCGGAAAACCCTTCGTAAGCCGACTGTTATCCAATCACTATTTGAGTGACCTACTCAGGCTCAGGATTACGCAAAAGAAACGCATAGTTTGATCCCTACAACACTGTTACTACCGATAAAACTGTCACCACTTACATCGACGATGAAAATAACAGCATCCATTACACTAATCTGGGGCAAATTAACGAAGTTGTATCTCACCTAAAATCGAGTAAATCCCTTGGTATTGATGGGACAAGCAACATGATGTTACGAAACTTGCCTCCCAGTGCCTCACAAGTGATGGTCATCATCATTAATTCTGTGTTAAAGGTGAGGCATTTTCCCATTCAGTGGAAAGATATCAAGATCATTGGTATATCCAAACCAGCCACAGACCATAGTAATCCCAAAAATTACAGACCAATTCGTATCTTATCATCCACTTCAAAAATGGCGGGACAGGTCATACTTCTTCGACTCAGCAAAGCATGCAACGACAGGTCAGTTCTCCCAAATGCACAGTTTGTTTGGTTTTGTTTTAGGACGCAGAAACAACTGGGATCAGACGCACTCAAGTCAAAACTACAGAACACAGAGAGGAGTTAAAAAACAACTATACGACAATTCCAATTGGCATAAGAGAAAACAGCTACTAAGAACAGGGACTTGGAGAAAGGGCTACAAAAGACACATACCGAAATGGAGGTTCAAACCAAAAATGAAATGGCCTTCGCCATATTGCTTTGATGGATATAAAGTACAACGCGATCGACAGCCCGTGCGTCATTTGATGAAACGGCCTGTAACTCAGATGGCATTCCCAAGCAGGAACGCAAACGGTTAAAAAATGGGCATTTCGTCAGAAAGTGGCTGACAGTTAAAACGTGGGCGCAATGCGTACAAAGTGGCGGGAGAGCACCACTTAGCAACTGACGATGACTAAAAAGGCAGTGCCCAACACGCAAACCAGTTAAAATGACCTCCTCCCGGCGGGAGGGCCGAGAGGAGGTCGTCCAAGCCGCTGGGAGAGGATTAATAACCCAGAGCTTATTCCCACGATGGGATGACCAATGGCGATGCCAAAGGAACACCACCTCCTGAGAGGCGGCAACACAGAGGTATCGGAGGGAACACAGGAACTCGCGGGTTGAGTTACGAGGGCTGCAGCCTTGGCAGCAGCGTCAGCAGCCTCGTTTCCTGGCAGACCGTCGTGACCAGGAACCCGCAGAAGCATCACACTAGCTCAATCAAGAGTGAGCAAGTGACAGTTTTGCTGGATCCACAGCAGTAAGGGATCAGCGGTGGACAGCGTACATAGACGTTGTAGAGCGCTGAGACTAAGCAGAGGACACAATTGGAAAGTCTGTGTCGCCGGATGTACTTCGTGGCCTGATACAAGGTGAAGAGCTCGGCTGTAAATACCTAGCAATGTACCGGAAGCCGATATGTAAAGACGTGGGCGCCAATAGCGAAGGCACACCCGACACCATGGTCAGCCCGAGGGTCATCAGCATTCACAAAGGTACTAACGTGAAGTGCTAAGCGAAGATCGTGAAATTGGAGTAGTGTCCTCAGAAAGCGAATGAAGGCCAAGGTTAATACGGGCTGTTTCAGGAAGCCAAGGTTACAGGTAGTTTTAAGTTAAGCCACTGGAGCAAGTGCCAAAAGCGGACTTCAGCAAATAACAGAGAACAGGGAGGCGCCCCATACTGCCGATCAAAGGAATCATCGAAGGAGGAGACATAGGATGGGTGGCCACGCATGGCAGACAAACAGCGTGCGTAACTGTTCAGGAGAAAGTCACAGCGGTAGGACAGTGGTAGTTCAGCATCTTCAACATACAGACTGGGCTAGTGTAACAGGCGCCACGATCGTGGATTGCGTTGAGACTGCGTAAGAGGGCCGGACGTGCAGACGCATAAGCAAAGCACCCATAGTCGACTTTCGAATGGACATGGGACCGGTACAAACAGAGGAGCGTGGTGGATCTGCTACCCATGAAGTACCGTCGAGGACACGTAGGAGATTGAGGGACCGCGTACAGGGGGCTGCCAGATAAGACACATGGGAGGACCAAGAGAGTTTGCTATCGAGCTTGAGCCCCAGGAATTTCGTAGTTTCAACGAAAGGAAGAGCAACAGGCTCAAGATGTAAAGAGGAACCAATTGCACCGCCGGAAATTCATACAGACGGTTTTGTCAGTGGAGGCAGGTCCATGGTGATCTATAATAGATTTCAAAATAGTCAACAAAAAGGGAGCTGGAGATGCCCAGCGGGAGGCAGGCCATGACATAGTTAATGGCAATAGCAAAGAGGACGACGTTCAGGACCGAATACTGAGGCACACCGGTTCCCTGGATAAAGGTGTCCGACAAGGCAGAACCCACACGCACCTTGAAAATCCACTCTTTTAAAATTCCTGGAGGAAACAGGGCAAACGGCCACGGAAGCCCCACATGTAAATAGTATGGAGGATACCAGTTCTCCAGCAGGTGCCGAGGGCCTTCTCCAAATCTAAAATCATGGTAACAGTATGGGGTTTCCGCAGAACACCATTCACGACATGGGTGAACAAAGTAACGAGATGGTCAACGGCAGAATGGCACCCTCGAAATGCACACTGTGCAGTCGTTAGTAAATTGAGACACTGCAGCCATCATACCAACTGGGCATGAATCATACATTCTATCACCTTGCAAACACAGCTGGTGAGAGAGATGGGGCATTAGCTAGAAGAAGGATTTTGTCCTTACCCGGCTTAAGCATGGGTATGACGATGGCTTCACGCCAACGTTCATTAAATGTGCCCTCTGTCCAGATGCGGTTGTACATATTAAGCTGATAGTGCTTTCCCGCAAGAGAAAGGTGCTGAAATATCTGATGTGCATAGCGTCTGATGCTGGGGCGGAGGATTGGTATAAAGAGCATGATGAAGCTCCCTCATGGTAAAGATGACACTATAGTACTCACGATCCTGAGAAGAGAAGGGTATCCTCCAAGCCTCCTCCACACGTTTCAGATGGAAGAAGGCAGGGTGATAGTGGGAAGATCTCCAAATTTCGGCAAAATGGCGGCCCAAGGTGTTTCAGATAGCATTAGGTTCCACGATGACATCGTCTGCTACTGTCAGGCCGGAAATTTGCGAATGGATCTTGCTTCCAGACAACCGTCGGAGGTTGGCCAATAAGACAGAGGAAGGTGTGGAACTATTGAAAGGACTAGTGAATGAAATCCTGATAGCTTTTTGCTATCCCGAAGAACGAGACGACACTTTGCACGCATCTGTTTACAATGAAGGCAGTTTGCCATCGTAGGACGACGGTTATAAACGCGGAGAGCACGTCTCCGCGCGTGAATGGCGTCGTGGCATGCCTCAGTCCATTTAGGGACTGGGACACGTCGTGTTAATGAGGAAGTGCGGGGAATGGAACGTTCAGCAGCAATAAGGATGTCCCCCCGTCGGAGGTACGAGTCCTCTCTTGGGCATGGATGTGTGTGTTCTCCTTAGCGTAAGTTACTTTAAGTTAGATTAAGTAGTGTGAAAGCCTAGGGACCGATGACCTCAGCAGTTTGGTTCCACAGAACACCACAAATTTCCAAATTTATACGTGGGAAAATCTTGTTCTTCGAAGGTCGGCCGGCCGTGTTGGCCAAGCGGTTCTAGGCGCTACACTCTGGAACCGCGGGACCACTACGGTCGCAGGATCGAATCCGGCCTCGGGCATGGATGTGTGTGATGTCCTTAGGTTAGTTAGGTTTAAGTAGTTCTAACTTCTAGGGGACTGATGACCTCAGAAGTTAAGTCCCATGGTGCTCAGAGCCATTTGAACCATTTGACGGTCGACAGGAAGGAGTAAAGCTGCCAGTCAGCCTTAGTAAGCTGCCATTTGGGTGCGCACACAAGTGGGGTAAGAGTCAGCAAACGGATGGTACATAGGACGTCGCTCGAGTAGAGGTCATAAAGAACGGACTACTCAAGACGATGGGCAAGCTGGGCAGTGCAGAAGGCTAGTTCCAAATGGGAATAGGTGTGCAAGGAGTCGGAAAGGATTGTGGGTGCTCCATCGTGAAGGCAGAAGAAGGTTGATTAATAGCGTTAGCCTAGAGGGCACCTCTCTGACAGGCTCTGGGAGAACCCCAAAGGCAATGATGTGCACTGAATTCACCGAGTATCAGAAATGGAGGAGGTAGCTGCCCAATAACCTGAAGGAAGTCTGCCCTGGTGACATCAAATGGTGGAGGTACGTAAATGGTACAGAGGGAAAAAGTCAGGTGAGGAGGGGAAAGACGAACTGTAACTGCTTGAAGATGGGTAGTCAGGGAGATGGGTTGACTAAGAATGTCATCCCTTATGAGCAGCATGACACCTCCATGAGATGGAATGCCCATCTCAGGGGCAAGGTTGAAACGAACCGGAGAGAAACGTGAAAGCTCAAAGCAGTCGTGAGGACACAGTTTCCTGAAGGCAGAATACAAGGGGACGCTGCGCCGGTAAAAAGCAGATGTGAATCTCCTTTGTGGGACCAAATGACGCAAACATTCCATTAGAGGAGAGTGATGATAAGGAATAAACGACAGACTCGCTGCTACAGGGCACAGAAGCAGGAGTATCCTGCTCCATGAGGTCCACAAAAGCATCAGTTGCTTGTGCTGTCGGTCTGTGGAGTCCAGTGCACAAAAACTGTTGGTGGTACACACTGACGACACGGAGGCTGGCCGGGCCAAGGGTTCACATGGCAACACCATCGAAGAGGATCTTCGAATTGGTGAAGGAGAAGACAGTATGCCTTTGTTGGACTTTTTCGAGCCTTTCCATTTAGCAGAGGACGTTTCAGGTGTTGGTTGTCTGGAGGGACGCAGGAAGACTTCACAAGAGTATTCCTTCTGTCCTTTCCAGCATACCAGTTGTGTAGCTGGTGGCTTCGCCCCTTGAGGCGAGAGTTTGATGGCTTGGTACACAGCTGGACCTTGGGGTGGCGATGCTGCCTTGACACCGGGCGATTTCACAACCTCAGAGCTGAATTAGAGGTTGCATGTATGCGTGGCCATGTCGTTCATGGATGGAGAGGAAACAGGAACAGAACTATAAGTACCAGACAATAGAACACACAGTTTGCGACTAGACAATAACTTGCGAGCGACTGGGTGAGGAAATTTTTCCTTTACCTGGATCTCCTGTACAGCCTGCTCATTAAGATACTTGAGAAAATCCAGAGAGGAGGCGGCACTGCCCATCCTTGCCGTTGATACAGCAGGGAGAAGGAGGTGGACAATCGCCCTCATGCACATCCCTACCACGGGTTACAGATTTTTGGTTCGAGAAGACGTTCTAGTGTGGTTGAAATGATGATACTGGTAGCAGCGCATCGGGTTCAGTATGTACGGACCGATAATTTCATAGCCTGCTTTCATCTTAGACGGAAGCATCAGTCTATCTTTTTCATCACCCGGTGGACGACAGTGACTCCGTGATCAGAGAGGTAAAACTAGGTTTCAGCCTCGGTCAGACTGTCGAACTGCCTAGTATAAATAACCCCACAGGAAGGAGTTTTATGAGCCTCAACACGAACAGGATAGCCATAGATACTGAGACGACAAGCAGTTTTTGTGCTTGAGAATCAGAAGTGGTCTCCAAAAACAAAGTGCCATTCTGTAAACGAGAGCAGGATATCACAGGGCCGGCAATGACATCACCACCTTTCTGAATAATAAACGGATTTGCCATTGCGAGGGACTAATCGTCTTCAGTACGTGAAAACACAAAGAACCATGGTGCAGCTGGAAGGGTCTTTGACTCGTTAGCCTCATTCCGTTTGCCTTTCGTAGACGTTGATTGTGAAGATGATTGGCTCACTGCGGGGAAATTCCCCATGACTACCAATATCTCCGATGGCACGCACCTTCCAATTGGTTTCCCCGTTCACAAGGGGGTGCATCGACCTTAGGTGACTGTTCACATCTCAGATCGCACCTCTTGAACGCCTGACAGAAGGACCAATCGGCACTTTGGTAAGGTAGTAGCTTAGGCAGTCACCCCTCCCTGGGCCTGGCCTGTACCAGGGGTACGTGCGAACCATTCCTGTCGACCCAGGGCTGGGAATTACCCCTTACCCCGTCCCCTGTTAACGCATCAGACGTGTGGGCTAACCGTCAGGAGCGGACAGAGAGGAAGGAGAAAAGAGGAACCTCATACGCCGGAGGAATGAGAGGAGACGGGAAACAAAGAGAGAAAAATGGAACTAAAAACAGTGGTGAGAATAGCAAGACGATAGACATGCACAACGAAGGGAAAAGATGCTGCAAGCGCTAGGGCTCCTTGGTAGCCAGGCACGACCCTTGCAAAGACTGGTGAGCCCCCTGGGAGATCTGCGGTTTGGATTTCGTCCAAAATATTCAGCTCCGCTACGGTTGCTGTGGCTATAGGAAGCAATTGTAGGTGCTTATTATAATGCTCATTTCTCGGTAGTTATATACCTGGATATTGCTCAAGCCTTCGATAGGGTATGTCATAATGGTTCACTGTGTAAGTTAATAAAATTACAATACCCACTGTACGCTATCAGATTAATTAGTTCGTATCTTACACTCTTTTAGTGTATTCATTGGTGAAACTGCCTCTGATGTCTACCCTGCAAGCGCCGGTGCGTCATAAGATTCCCTTTTGGGACCGATATTGTTTAATATCTGTTTATAAGACATAGGAGACTAGCTACCGGTCAACATAGCTTCGTTCACTGATAAGCTGAAATATTACACTGACAAAAACGCATCGGACATTCATGTTAAACTCCAGGAGTGTCAATAAAACTACTTGAGAAATGGCTTACGGTATGAGGGATCAAGATAAATGTGGGAAAAAGTCAAGCCACATTTTATAAAAGAAAAACGGAAGGCTCTAAATACATCGCACCTGCTATTCAACGAATGTATTTCTTGGACAGATTCTGCCAGATGTCTTGGAGTTCACCACGATAAATGTCGTACCTTTAACAAACATATATCCGACGTTGCGAACAAAGCAAACAGTGTGTTAACTATCTTGTATCCCCTAACAAACAGAATGTCTTCTGTAAACTCGAAAAACAGTCTCCTACTTTATAGATCGGTAATAGGGCCAGTTATGTTGCATACCTGCCCATTTGGGACCTGCCACGTCTACACATCTCCACAAATCTCAAGTCGTTCGAAACAAGGAACTGCACATCATATTAAATGGTCGATGGTTCTTAATATACCACGTTCACAATGACTTACAAATAAAGACTCTTGCAGAGGAGATCTCATCCATATCTGAAAACTTCTATGCCAAATTTCATTCTTCCACCAACACACTAATCCGTCAATTATCCACTTGTGATCTCAATGGCAGGCACAAACTTAAATTTTCTAAACTGGTGATGTTACCTTGTCTGTGAACCAAACTGAGGCTGACATCTGGCATGAAACGTCCTAGCCATTGTTCTTACACATTTGAGGCACTCGGTCGTAAAACATGGTATCTAACAATCTTTGCCAATTGGCGTTTTTGGCAACGTCGGACTCCTTACAGCTGATTTCTTAAGTTGGTGAAGGAATCTGTGGGAGATGTGTACGCTGTAAGAAATTATGTTGCTATTATGTTATGGTAAGTGACAGCTGACTGCAGGTAAAACATTGTAAGTAACAATAATGGCGGCCCGACACAGTCTGTTCCGTAGTGATGAGGAACTTGAATCGAAAGTTCCGAGCGCTAACAATAATTCTGACTACAGTTCTTCCTATAATGACGAAGATGAAAGCCCAGAGTATTACCCTGTTTATGAGTGCAAACAAATCGGATGCAAATTACTCCTAAAAAGGTAAGAACAGATTCCTTTATTTCTTAATATGTTTAAAGTAAAAGATGGTATGTACTGCACTTACCAAGTTATACTGCCTGTTCCGTATTGAAACTTTTCAAAAACGGAAATTCTGAACATTCCTTTCATCAAATATGAACTGAGTACGTGGTAACCAAACTTCGTAAAATATAAACACAATGCATTATATAGAAATAACCGAAATAGGTTTCATTTTAATTCGCAAATTGTAAATATGTGCGAAGGCGACCACGGTATCTACTAGAGTTACCATGTTTTACACCCACTAGGTTAAATCACTCAGGATTTTTTCTATTATCGTGGTGTAACTCAGCTCTTCAGAAGAAATGTCTACCTGAAACGTAAACACAACACTTTTACCTTACGTCCTGTAGTGTAGCGACTTAAGCGCTTGACTACCAAGCCAAAGGTCACGAGATTGAATCCTGATCGGATCACGAAGCGTTTTCAGCTAATCTTCGGACCGATCGTTTTCAGTAAGATACGAATTACGCCAGATACAGCCGCGGTTCGGCTTCCGCGATGAACTGTAGATCCCTTCTCTTGCAGGTTGGGGATACGGGAACCTCCCAAGTGGCTTCAAGTTGATAGACTAGCAACAGAATTGGGAGGCACACGAGATTTTTATTATTATCCCTTGCACTTTTTTTTGTTTAGAAAGAAGAGTAATGAGCTTTCCGATACAAGTATTCCTTGTTTTGTTTCAGAAATCGACCGCGCTCAATATCAACCTTGACTGTGAATCGGAACCATGTACCAGTAGGCCTACAACCAACAGTCTTCACGAAAACAATGCGGATGTAAGGTCACCTACTGCTTCTGGAAAATCTAATCCGCCTAGTAGAGTCCGTTATGCAGGATCGTCGGTACCTCTTGAACAAAAGGATACTGAAGATGATCAGGAAAAATCAAACAAAAAAGGTAGAAAAAGGAAACGTGGGATAAACCAACAGGAAAAAAATAAAAAAGTTGGGGGAGAGTCGAAATTTTGGTTAAAAAAAAAACCATGGTGCTCATACTCCACCATGAGATAAAAGAGGTGCACATGGGCATCACAAGAAACAATATTGAGAAGGCGATATAAAAAAATGCGCATACTTTTATATCAAAACTTCTCAAATACGAAAGTCACTACACCAGGCGCAAAGATCTTTATAAGATGTTTATGTCTGCGGAATACACATTTAAACGTTGTTTTGAAGATTATACTCAGTTCTGTTCAGAAAGTGGTAGCAGTCCTGTATCTTCAGACAGGTTCAGAAGAATATTTACTGAAGAATTTAATATAGGATTCAAGTCTCCTAAGACAGACACATGTAAGGACTGCGACTCAATGAGAATTGAACTGCAACAAGCCGAAAACGATAAAAATGACGCTAAAGTCCAAGAAATTGGACACAAAATCGAGAGACACCACCTACATGCTGCTGCCGGCCAAAACTTTTAGCAAGTTGCCCCAGAGGACAAAGAAGCCCTTGTTCTAACATTTGATCTCCAACAGGCGTTGCCCATTCCAAGTTATCCACTGGACCTGCATTTTACAAAATAAAATTGTTTTGCTACAACCTCAGCATTCATGATTGCTCCAATAACGTAGGGTACTTTTATTACTGGGACGAGGCTACTGCTAGGAGAGAAAGTGATGAAATTGCAAGTTGCATATTGAAACACTTCACCGTGAAAGAAACTGATAGTAATATCAGATAACTGCTGTGGTCAAAATAAAAATTGGACAATAGTCGCTCTCTGGCTTAAATTATTGGAAAGTTGCCGTGTAAAACGTATTGAACATGTTTTTCCAGTAGTTGGACATATTATGTTGCCATCAGATAGAGATTTCGGCCTTGTAGAGCAGTATGTGAGGGATCACATTCAGTATGTGTACTGCCCGGAGGAATGGGGACAGATCTTGAAAAACGCCCAACGCTCACCTCCCTTTAACGTCTACAGAACGCAACAGGGAGATTTCTTTCAAGTTTCTTTACTGAAGGCATTGTTTAGAGCACCCATAAATGTAATTGCTGCGTCTGTCAAACTTCTGTTGGTCCGCAAAGAACCAGATTTTCTGACTGTTTATAAATTAATCATATTTCGGATCTGGTGAAGAAATATTGAAGCTGAAAGGTGGTCCTCTTACAGAAGATTTTCTGGGGAAATTTAACGCACCTCTTCCACTGCTATATAATACACCAATACCAATCAGTAAGGAAACACTGCGCGATGTCCTCAGCCTGTTCAAGTATATTCCAGAGGCATATCACGGATATTACACGAGCTTAGTTTCTGAGCATTAAATGTAAAATTATTGTACCCAAGAACTAGTAATAGAACAATTGGTAATGCAACTTTTGGCTACTTTATTTTATTTCCAATGTGATTATCATGTTACACCATTGCACTGTAAACATCCTGGTAAGGATCCATCTATGTGGTAACTGCCACGTACCAGAAGCAACATTTAACATCAGTTGTTGTGAAACATGGTATCTGGCAGATAACAAGGTAGCAATGTCTCATACGTGAATGAAAAATATGGTATTTACGGACATCTTTCCTCTGATTTTAGTTCTTATACACTCCTGGAAATGGAAAAAAGAACACATTGACACCGGTGTGTCAGACCCACCATACTTGCTCCGGACACTGCGAGAGGGCTGTACAAGCAATGATCACACGCACGGCACAGCGGACACACCAGGAACCGCGGTGTTGGCCGTCGAATGGCGCTAGCTGCGTAGCATTTGTGCACCGCCGCCGTCAGTGTCAGCCAGTTTGCCGTGGCATACGGAGGTCCATCGCAGTCTTTAACACTGGTAGCATGCCGCGACAGCGTGGACGTGAACCGTATGTGCAGTTGACGGACTTTGAGCGAGGGCGTATAGTGGGCATGCGGGAGGCCGGGTGGACGTACCGCCGAATTGCTCAACACGTGGGGCGTGAGGTCTCCACAGTACATCGATGTTGTCGCCAGTGGTCGGCGGAAGGTGCACGTGCCCGTCGACCTGGGACCGGACCGCAGCGACGCACGGATGCACGCCAAGACCGTAGGATCCTACGCAGTGCCGTAGGGGACCGCACCGCCACTTCCCAGCAAATTAGGGACACTGTTGCTCCTGGGGTATCGGCGAGGACCATTCGCAACCGTCTCCATGAAGCTGGGCTACGGTCCCGCACACCGTTAGGCCGTCCTCCGCTCACGCCCCAACATCGTGCAGCCCGCCTCCAGTGGTGTCGCGACCGGCGTGAATGGAGGGACGAATGGAGACGTGTCGTCTTCAGCGATGAGAGTCGCTTCTGCCTTGGTGCCAATGATGGTCGTAAGCGTGTTTGGCACCGTGCAGGTGAGCGCCACAATCAGGACTGCATACGACCGAGGCACACAGGGCCAACACCTGGCATCATGGTGTGGGGAGCGATCTCCTACACTGGCCGTACACCACTGGTGATCGTCGAGGGGACACTGAATAGTGCACGGTACATCCAAACCGTCATCGAACCCATCGTTCTACCATTCCTAGACCGGCAAGGGAACTTGCTGTTCCAACAGGACAATGCACGTCCGCATGTATCCCGTGCCACCCAACGTGCTCTAGAAGGTGTAAGTCAACTACCCTGGCCAGCAAGATCTCCGGATCTGTCCCCCATTGAGCATGTTTGGGACTGGATGAAGCGTCGTCTCACGCGGTCTGCACGTCCAGCACGAACGCTGGTCCAACTGAGGCGCCAGGTGGAAATGGCATGGCAAGCCGTTCCACAGGACTACATCCAGCATCTCTACGATCGTCTCCATGGGAGAATAGCAGCCTGCATTGCTGCGAAAGGTGGATATACACTGTACTAGTGCCGACATTGTGCATGCTCTGTTGCCTGTGTCTATGTGCCTGTGGTTCTGTCAGTGTGATCATGTGATGTATCTGACCCCAGGAATGTGTCAATAAGGTTTCCCCTTCCTGGGACAATGAATTCACGGTGTTCTTATTTCAATTTCCAGGAGTGTATTTGCAAACAAACTGTTATGAGGAGCAGCTATGACGAATTTTACTTTTCAGTACGCATAGATTATCTGCCATCTATTCGATATTTTCCTCAAAACTTAACAGCCGATTTCCCGGAAGTTTTCATTTTGTTGGTTACCATGTTTTACGACCGAACGACTCATTTATGTATGTGCCGGTCACTCAACATTGTAAATAATGTTTTGTAATATTGCAAATTTTAATGTTGTAATATTGTGCACAGTAAATTACGTTTCGCTCTTTTACATCTCAAGGTTTGTTGTCCAATAGCAGTGTATAAGGCTATTTTTAAATCTTCCATTATCTATAGTTACTAATGACCTTGTAACGCAAAAATTGAATCCATGTTCTCATATGTATTTGGCCATGTATGGAGTTTTTGGTGCATCTACGACAAATGTTTTGTCCCATTACTGTCAGGTTCTGCTAGATGTACAAAACGTTGCATAATTAGGCACAAGGACCTACGAGTCGGAAAAAGCTCAGAATATACGTGCGTGATTCGGAGAACACCAAGAATAGTTTACCTACTCCCCTAGCCACCAGTCCTCCGGATTTAAAGCCAGTCGAGAATATGTGTGACGACCTCGAATAGGCCGTTCACGGCATGGAACTTCAACAGAGAAACCTAGCACAGCTGCAATGGCGCCGAAGTCGGCATGCCTTTACGTCTCTGTCGAAACCTTCCAGATCCTCACTGACCACCTCTCTGTATGCCTCGCACTGCAAAAGATGATAATTCAAGCTGTCAAAAGGGGGCCACATTAATGAGACCGGATAGTGTAATTTCAAGAGAATAAGCCGCTACAGACATTCAGCGTTTTTAATAACTGCATGAGGTTTTCTTCCTGAATATCAAGTATGTTAAAATAGCATAAAATAATTTCAACAAATTCCGGTAACAGTTTTTCAGTCAACGCACAGCATAATATCGCCGTCCGCATCCGGTATATTTCCTTCCGCAAAAAGTGTCCTCGAACTATCCAACGCCGGAGTCCTTCCTGGTAAGCGCATTTAACGAGCGACGTCAAACACGGCTTAGCTTCCTGGTAGAGCGCAAACAGCCGGAACTCTCTCTCCCCACAAAACGTCCTGAAAGGTAGTCAGTCAGCCGTTTTAATTAAAAACCAGCGCTACAGTGCAGCCAATTACGTGGGAGTTTTTTCAGGTTATTTCGCCAACAAACGTCGCAAACATCTGATTTAAATCAGATTATGAAATGAATAACTAGCAGTGAAAAAACATTTTAATTACATACCATTCCAATGCGTACGAAATACGACTTTTTATTTCCACAGAGGTACGGCAACCGAAATTTCACTCATTCGAGTTATAGCAGGTAGGATTTCGTAAAACAGAAGAAAAATAAATTGCAAAATCGAAAACGAAACCTGTAAAATTAAATACGAAGGGGAGACAGATATTAAAACCTAGATTTATAATGCTACTTTCTTTCTGCTCAAAAAATCCGTCATTGTTTTCTTTACAACAGAAAATACTTTCCTCTTTCCTATGGCCTAGCTGAAGAACTTAGAGCTGATCAGAGTTCACAAGACGCTAATTTCTGTACTTCATTAAAGTTTTCAGCTACCATTTACAATAGTTTAAGGACTATGAAATCTGGTCTCTGTTTCCATTTCTTGCAGTTATAGTATTCCTTTCGAGATAACAGAAACCGCAACTGTGGTACAAATGTGTCCAAAGATAAGATTACGAAGGCATTTTATTGTGGTCCCTGGACATTTGTAATAGGAATACAAATGGCCAGACAATGTTATTACTGAAATGCTTCAATAGTAATGGTGAAGTTGGCAGTGAAGTTATTATGCTTTGTTTGTATTGTGGCTTACATACCACGAGTTATCGTTAAAGAAGAGGCTTACCTCGTACCACAAAGATAGGTCGGGGGTAATGAAAAATTAGTTTCATTGAATAGATAGGTGACCCAGAAACATAGGGACATATTTGTAAAAATATGATTCGGAGAACTCCAAGATTAGTTTACCTACTCCCCTAGCCACCAATCCCCCGGATTAGGTGTAAAATTATATATATAAAAAAAGAAAAGAAACTTTGTGTATGGGCAAATACGAATGACCACATAATATAAGTGTATAGGGTAATTGCGTGATGATGGTAAAAATTGTCAGGGATGATGGAGAAGGGTACATACATCAATTCGAGGTAAGGAGCCCTGTTATCGAAACGACCAAGTGGAATGTTATAAGCGAAAATCACTGATTCCTCTGGCAGTGGACCTCTGCTACTGCAAGCTCTTTGCTTTCCATATTTTGAGAGGTGGTAGTATGGACTAAAACAAGAAAATATGTCCAGTAAGCAAGGGGTATTAAACGCTTACCTTGAGAACTATGAGCACATGTTCATCATTGCTACTATGAAACATATCTCTTCTACTGTACAAGCGTTGATAGCTCTTACGATAGGCATTTTAGATCGCACGTATACCTGATTTTTTTTGGTTCATTCTTTCTCCCCCAAGATGCGGAATTCAAATGTTTGCAGCAGAAGATGTCCACTGCCAGAGGTATCAGAATAATTAACGCTTATAACTTCGACTCTGTTGTTTCCGGACTAGGATCCCTTGACTTAAGTTGATACGTTTACTCATCAATCATCTCCATCTTCCCTGAAAATATGTAACATTTTCTTGGAATCATATCTACAAATAAAAGGTAATGTCTTGACTAACTGACTGACTCATTACCGCGCAAACCACTAAGGATAGATAATTGAAATGTTGAGAAGGTGTGGATCTTATACGGTAGGCGTCGTATAAGAAGGGATTTTTCGAAATTCCAACGCTAAGGGCGTGAAATAGTCGATAAAGGGTTTTCTGAAAAATGTCAAGCTTAAGGTAATTTTGAAGGTAGACCTGAAAAATTGGTATTTGGTTCCTTGATAAGAAATAAACAAATACCTGTTTCAGCATTTTTGGAAATTTAGCTCTGTGGGGGTAATATAGTGGATGAAAGCTTTTTTTTTTTTAAATATGACATTATTAACGAACTACTAAAGTATTTTTATAGCTACAGCTATGATATTTGACTTCTCGGTTACAAATAAAAATTATATATATAAGTTCCAGTGTGTTTGGAAAGTGAACCCCTTAGGGGGTGGAATTATGGATGAGATTTCTGGTGAAAATATTTTACTACGGAAGCATATTAAAACTAAATCTATGATTTATACTTCTCAGTTATAGACAAAAAAATTTATGTTTCACTGTTTTAGGAAATTCAGAGCCTCAGCCCCAATGAAGTTGAAATAGGGGATGCAAATTTTTATGGAAATATTTCATTATGCAAGCATTTTTGAAGCTAAATTTTGAAAATTAGTATTCGGTTCTTCTGTTGGAAATAAAACGTAGGCAAGTCACTGTTTTTGAAAATTCAGCCCCTAGGAGCATGAAATAGGATCTGATCGATTCAGTGACTCATCACCGCCGAGACCAAACGGCTGGGGATAGAATCTTGAAGTTTGGAGAGGGTGTGGATCTTATACTGTAGGCATCGTTTAAAATAGGGGATTGTCCGAAATCTCACTTCTAAGGGGCCGAAATAGGGTATGAAAGATTTTTTGAAAGTATGTCGCTGTTATGGGAATTTTGAAGCTAGAACCACGAAAATTTGTATTGGTTTCGCAGTCAGAAAATAAAAAATACGTGTTTCAGGAGTTTTGTAAATTCGACCACTAGTGGGCCGAAGCTTTGTTCTGATAATAAATAATTACTAAAGTGCCACAAAAGGATTTTTTATGTAGCATGCGTGACAACTGGTATTTGACTTCTCGGATAGAAATAAAAAAAAAATGTGTTTCTGGAAATTCAGCTCCTAAGGGAGAGCAATAGAGGATGAAAATGTTCAACAAAATATTAAATTACATAAAAAAATTTAATGCTCTATTTATGAAAACTGGTAATTCAATTCGCTGTTATATGTAGAGCAATATTTGTTCGAGGATGAAAGTTGCTGCGGAAATATCTCCGCAACTACCCAAAAGGCATAATAATCAAAAGTGTTTGAGTCCAACTACCAGAATCGCTTTTTGGTCAGAAGTAAATTCGGAAAAGGCCATGTTTATATGGCCTTAATTAGAATGAAAAGATTAGATGTTGCAATTTGTGAACAGAATCAAAATTCGATGAAGTAAAAAAGCTATCCGCAGTGCAAAGAGTCTAGGTGATCGAATCATCAGGTGCCAGGCTGCTCATGTACAAGCAGCATTAAACAAGCGCTAAAGGAAACTAAGGATTATTATGGAAACTGATAATAGTTCAGGGAGAAGAAATGGAAAAATTTCAGTTTCGTATACGATATTGCTACTGTGTTATAGATGTGCATGAAGTGGAAGATAAGTTTAACAGATTGAATAATGTCTTGGAAAGAAGTTATTATGTCCAAAATATAGTTAAAACAAAGATAATAGCGTGAAGTCCATTTAAATGAAATGTTGTCGAGTGAATTAAAGTATGGAAAGTGACGGTGATAGCTGCAGAGAAGTTTTGCTATTAGGGCAGCAAAGTAATTGTCAGTGGCAGAAGTCAACACGATACAAAATTCAGACAGGTGATGGAAAGTAAAGTTTTCGTGGTAAAGATAAATTTGTTAACATTCGAAATAAATTTCAGTTCTAGGAAGGACATCAATGAGGTATTTGTCTGGGTATCAGCCTCCTATTGAAAAGAAGGAAAAGAACTGTGGACAGTACAAACAAGACGAGAGTAGCGGGTTTTGAAGCGCTGTGCTATAGAACGTCGAAAATTAGATCCAAAAACCGGTTAACAAATGAAGAATTACAGAACTGAATTTTGGTAGAATATTAATTTATGGTACAATTTGACTAAAAAGGATATAGCATTAATGTTACGCATCCCGCATCTAGATGGGCCAATCAGGCCAGATCGACCGTAGTGTCATCCTCTGCCAATGGGCTCACCGGACGTGAGGAATGTGGTTAGCACAACGCTTGAGACGCCCTGCTAAGCCCGCAGGACAGGACAGGTAGTTTAAATTGTGGAAAGGGCCAAAATAGGGGACTGTCAGTTACACTCGAACATACGGCTTTATTATTTGATCAAACATTACAAGAGCCCAAAAAAAAATTTTTTTTAACACAAAGCTTTAATCTTTGGCACGTAATTACTTGCTGAAAGCCATTTTAATTTAAAAACGGCTGAAGGCCAATAACTTAAAACGCAAGCATAATCAGATATTTAAAAAGCAAACCTTATCTTACAACAGCTATTTATTTAGGCTGAAGGCCCAAAGAATCAGAGAGTTCAAGAGCAAACAAGTTAAATTCATATCGGCTCAGGGCCTAACACTCAAAGCTCCATAACATTAATTTTTTTAAATACCAAAGGCTTTACGTGAAACAGTTCTTTAAATTAGGCTGAAGCCCTAAAGAATCTTACGTCTTAAGGGCAAAACAACCTTGATTTTAAAAGAAAATTCACCTAGAAGCCATAGAAGTACGCACAACAAGAACAAATAAAAAAGAGGCAGTACACCCAAGGGCACTCAAATGTTCGAGGGTCGGCCTGGAATTCAAACACTAACGCTCTCTTAGGTGAGACAGGCAATCGTGTCAACCATTCACTATCCGACGGCAACCCAACCGACTGACAGTCAACGGACACACCACCAAAATAAATTCCACTTCACCTGGCCAGGGCACAACAGGGAGTTCAACGGAAAAACGCAGAAGGAGCTGTCAAACTACACACCGTGCTGGACAGCAACAACATGATGAGGAAACTACGCTGCCTGAAATTTACGTCAACGGCCAGGGCAGGTAACCGGAACGTTAACGGCCACAAGGCAGAAGATTCCGCTCGCGCACTTCAATTCAGATAACCAAATACATTGATACTCCACCGGAGGGTGGCTAGAATTTTTCAAATTTGAAAACCATGTTGCTGCTCGCGGGAAAATCCCAACAGCCGAAAACGAACTCCAAACGACACAATGTGAACAGTCTTGACTTGCTGGTACGTTAAATCAGAACTCAACTTTCGTGTCCAGGGTCGGTGAGCCACGGACCTAGTAGCAATGGGAACAGCCCCACACACTCCGGCACCACGTAGAGACCACCAGCTGCCCCAGCCAAACCACGTCCCACAGAGAATTCCACGCTGCTCCATGCCAACCGACCGACTGGTCCCACATCGCCCAGCCGGAAACAATAAGCGCCAGGTCAAGGATAGTCCAAGATGTGAGCATCGATACACCCGCGGAAGGAGAGGATAACAGCATAATCGCGATAACCGAGGGAGACTAAACACAGAATCGCATAGCACGAGCCTGCCACGGCTCACCATTATTCGAGTCGTTGTAGGTTTTATTGACCGCAGAACCACTACTGATCAGCCGAGTAGCTTCTTAGTTGGCCTCACGATCGTGAGTGCACCCGGTACCAGTCCTCCCATCAAGGGAAAGCATCTGGAAGTACCGGGAATCGAATGAGGGTCCCCGGCATGGCAGTCAGCAGCTCTACCGTCCCAACTATGGAGATGGACCACATTTTGATGTATCAATGAGTATTTTCCAAGAGAGGTAGAGCAGTGTTTAGCACAATTGACTCACATTGTGAAGATGGTGGTTCAAATCCCCCTGTGGCAAACCAGGTTTATGTTTTCTACCATTTCCCTACATTGCTTAAGACAAATGCTGGGATGGTTCTTTCAAATAGGGCGTGTCTGATTAATCTTCCTTTCTTCAATGCGTCCTGTGTTTAAAAGCAAGGTTGATTTTTTCCCAGTGCCAATGACCTTCTTATCGACTATGTGGTACTGGTGCTGACAGTGTCTGGCTGCAAAGAGGCATGTGAGCAATGCCACTGCTGTGTTGGGGCGGGTGTGAACAGCAGTGGCCATTGAGCTGGACTCATCACCCAGAAGAAAGCGCTGTGTCGGTGGTCGGGGCCCGTGGTGACCTGTCGGCAGTCAGCGCAGGGTGCTTAGGACTGTGGCAGCGGCCGAGGCTGGATGCTCGGCCTGTGCTAATGAAGAGAACATGGCAAGGGCCATCATCCAACTTCCCACGAACTTTGCTCACTGGAACGGGGTTCAAAATAAGAGTCTTGGCTTCTTGGGGCGTGGAGGGTTGTGGCGGCGGCCAAGGCTTGAGGCTTACGACGAGAAAATGGCAAATGTCATCACCCAAATTCCTAGAAACTTCGCTCACAGGAAGAGGGAGCAAGTGTTAATGAAGTTTCTTTCCCGAGTTAGATCCATGAGAAGAAATGTCTTTATGGTAAACCGGCCTTCATGCGATGCTCTTGGAGTTTGGGATGTTTGTGTATTGAATATCTCTACCATCAGTATCGTAGAAGGTAATGCACCAAGTCTTCCTTTAGAATAAACATATGAATAAAATATAAGAATCAACATAAGAACTGGTATGAGAATGAAATATCAGAATATGAGAGTCTCAAAATTTTGAAACCCATTAACACACCATACACACATATATATTATAATTAATGTGTGACACTTACTCTGAAATCCAATTTTAATTTTGCAGATAATGTAATGTCCTTGTGTTTGCTAAGAAACATTCGTGTAGTAACATTTTATGGACATAGGTGGATAAATAAATATAATAGGAACAAAGTAAAATAAATTAAATAAAACAGTAACCAAGTTTCGAACAGGGGCCGAAAAATTAAGAAGCCATGGCGTTAAAATGGGAACCACAATTTCATCTGAGTATAAAGCGCACTAAAAGGCACGTAAAGTACCACTAAACCACTTAGAAAACTTCAACAGCTGTGTTTTACAAACAATCGAGCATCAATGGATAAGACAAGACCGGTGTCTTCCACTGAGCGAAGTTCCAGGGAAATCAGGTCATGCCAGTTCCGTGCTCTCCTCTTTAGAGACGACCAGCAGTGACAGAGGGTGACACCAAGGAAAGTATTTCTACAGGAAGCCTAGTCCAAGACTCTCAGAGACCTGGCGTGTTCATCGACACCAGATGGACACATTCGGCACGGTTAGCGCTGGCGTATGAACCTTCAGAGAGGGTGCTGTTTGCTCCAGTTGCACACACGGCATTGATGGAAAGCGAGGATTGGGGGAGCACAATCGGAGTACTTCTGAGTTGTTGATATCGTTGTACTCCTGTGTTTGTGGTACGTTGAGCCTCGTCTAACATGCAAAACTGCATTAAGTGAAGTCAATTGTAGTTCACTTACTCCGAAAGTTCTGACAGTTGAAATATGGCTTGTTGTAGCTACTGCATGAATGACCATTCTAAATGAATGCTGTATATAGCGGCTTTCGGTTAACGACAGAGAGCAGTGACGTTTGCACAGAGTTGTCAGTGGCAACAGACAAACAACTCTCCATGAAATAACCGCAGCAATCAATGTAGGACGTACAACGGACGTATCTGTGAGGACAGTGCGGTGAAATCTAGCGTTAATCGGCTATAGAAGCAGAGACCAACGCGAGTGAACAACACTACATCGCCTGCAGCGCCTCTCCTGGTCTTGTGACCATACCGCTTGTTCCGTAGACTATTGGAAAGTAGAAGGAGCTGATAGTAGGATTCGGATGTAGCGCAGACCCAAATAGTCAATGAGGCACTGTGAAAGCTGATGGTGGCTCCATACTGGTGTGGGCTGTATTTTCACGGAATGGAGTGGGTCCTCTGGTCCAACTGAACCGATCATCGACTCGAAATGGTTATGTACTTGGAGACCATTTGCACATATTCGTGGACTTCGCGTTTCCGTCCTCTGGTCCAACTGAACCGATCATCGACTCGAAATGGTTATGTACTTGGAGACCATTTGCACATATTTATGGACTTCACTTTTCCAAACAACGGTGGGATTGTCACCGGACTGCACATGTTTAAGACTTGTTTGAAGAACATTCTTACATTCAGCATGAATGATTTGCCTACCCAGACTGCCCGACATGACTCTCATCAAACATTTGTGGGACATAATAGAAAGGTCATTTCGTGCACAAAATCCAGCATCGGCAACACTTTTGCAGTTATGGACAGCTATAGAGGCAGCATGACTTAATATTTCTTCATGGAACCTCCAGTCCCTTGTTGAATCCATGTCACGTAAAGTTGCGTGTGGGCGATGTTTCGGGACATCTCATGACTTTTGTCACATCAAGTAAGGCATGCTGGTTCCTACCAGTATGTGCAGTTCTTGTAACTCTGCAAAAGTTAAATGTAATGTAAAATTTTGTTACAACTGCACTCTCTGATTTTTATGTTAATTCAGAATGGATATTGTTATCGCATATGTGGTTCACTCATGTGTATTGTGAATTGCTAGATTCCTATGTATGAATGAATTCTTTGTAAATTTGTAATGAACTCGAGAAATTATTTTGTGACATCAGGTACCATGACAATTACCAATAAGATCACCCCACGCTGGGCTCCAAAAATGTTGTGAACTGAGAATTCTTCTCTCTGCTGTCAGACATGAAATGATGAGCAGATGAATAATGAGATTGCCCCATGTTAGGAACCTACAATTAACTGACATCAGTAACTAAACGAAATCAAGCACAAAGGGTACAACATCAAGGTGTTCATTTATGAATGTGAAAGATCGCTTATATTATCAAAATATGAAAAGAAATTTATTTCCGTGCTGTTTACAGAAAGAAACTAAACAACAGATCTGAAGGCCAATTTGACTGGGCGGGGACACGACTCAGTTATTAAGGGGAAGGAGGAGCGAACGAATCGTCTCAGCTTTCTCCGTTATCGTTCGTCGTATTCAGCACCGTTCCCACTAGGGCTGCGGCGCGTCAAAACCGTGTGGCAGAGGCCTGGTAGCCATGGAGACGCCGTCAGCGGCGCGGCACAGAGGGGTCTGCGTCGCGGTTTGCCCATGTCGAACCGCTGTCGCTGCCGCGTGCCGCGCTCCAGGTCCGCGCCGCCAATCACAGAATGCACTGAGCGTGACGTCAGGTACGGAACACCGGGCCACACGAACTTTCGCCGAACCGCTGTCGCGGAGGCGGCGGCAGCTATGAAATACTTATCATCCGATTTCCAGGACACTATTCGGTAGAAAAATTTGATTCTTGTGCATGTTAAAACCTGGTATCTTCTCTCGATAAAGGACCGAATTTCTTTTCGTAATTATTCGTGGTTCCTTGCTGTATCGCATTTACGTATACGATTACACGAAATTTTAATGAGTATGCAGAGGTTAAAACGCATTGCATAGACTTTGCGTGTAGTTCACTATAGGTAATACATTATTACCAATTAAATTTAGTCAGCATAACCAAATTGTTTTCAAAGCTGAGAGCAGAACGATAGCTATGACCGTTCTCGAGATATTGAATGATATGTCAGCGGATGGGCTGTGCGGAGACCGCGGGCGGGTTGCTCGCGATGTGACCGATACTTCGTCCTGCTGGTCGTAAACCATGTGGCTGTAACAACCGCCAATTTCGTAAACGGTTCAAGAAATAGAAACTTGTTTTTTTTTACGAACGATAACTTCTAATAATTCAAGTAATTCGTCGCATGATAAATATCCAAAATCTATTTATCTACGGAGATATGAAAGTAACAACAGTTTTTCAGAATGGATAGATGAATTTTTTTAAACGGCATTGAATAGCATGTGGAATGAGAATTACAGTGACATGGAACACGTTAATATATACAATATTCTATATAGACTTACCGAAGTTAAACCGAAACTAATTTGCTGGTATGTCGTAATTTGCTAAGTATCTACAGTTATTGATTATGTCCTTTAGTGAGTAACAAACGTTTTTTCTTGCGCCAGTGTACTTTACTTGTTCACGACGCGTTTCGCCTTTTACTTTAAGGCATCTTCGGTGGAATCTATAATGATTCAGATTTGTTTTGATTTTTGATACTAGCAGATTACAAAACAGTTCACATCTTTTTTTTCGTGAATAACTGATAACTTACAGTTAATCGTGTTTTTGGTGGACATATGCGTTTCCCCTCACCTGGTCACATGCTGGAGGTTGAACTAAAACTTAGCTTATGGAACATGTGCACATTTTCATGTTCGCTCTTTCTTCTTCTGCCACTACTTGCAGACACTTTACCTAAAACTCTGATTAAAACTCGTAACTACAGTGTGTTCACCTCATGTCCCTTCCCGTTTGGTTTATTTATGTATATGTTGCCAACGTAATGAATTATATATTGAAATCTAATGTTTGTTTATTTCTGTTCTCCTTATATCTTTATGTGTGTGCGGCTAGCGAGTGATAGTTATAGAAAGTTGAAAGTGAATGCAGTAGTCGTCAAACAGTGTTCGAAAGGTTTCTTTTACTGAAAGATTTTACATCCCCGATCGAATCTTTGTGTCACACACCTTGGCATAAAGCAGCAAATATAATATTATGTTAATCATTTTCCATATCCATAAAGTTTCACTGATGAAAGCCTTGCAAGTAGTTATGAAGGACTAGTCATAATAAGCACTTTCAGTTACCACTTTGGGCGTTATAATCCAATTGCCGATTCCATATTTCTTTGCCAAAATACGGTATTTATTTTTTGTTTAACCTGCTTTCCCCGGCAAAAACGGTAATTAAAAACAGTTTCATACGACGTTCATGCATCCTTTAATAAGCCTGAGAACGGCCACATGATATCGGATGTCAGCAGAAAAGCTTCCACTGCACGAAAACCGTATGCCAGCATATGTAAAAATGCATTACGATACATTCGCCACTGATGACTTCTAAACAGTTTGAGAACTGCCACTGCTTTCGAAAGTGATGGATAACACGTAACCAACAACTGGTTGTTGTTTCATGAAGGAATACATGTCGTATGAAAATGCTGCAAATGGAAGAGTGGCCATAACAGTAACTAAACTTCATCATTTGCTGATAGTCACCATAGGAAAACTGTATTCAAGTTGTAACTTTTCCCTAACATAAGGCGGTCTGCAGAGACTAATAGAGATGTATACACAATGGCAAGGAAAGCGTTTCTGAAGAACAGAAATTTGTTAACATCGAATATAGATTTAAGTGTCAGGAAGTCTTTTCTGAAAGTATTTGTATGGAGTGTCGCCATGTTTGGAAGTGAAACATGGACAATAAGTAGTTTGGACAAGAAGAGAATAGCAGCTTTCGAAATGTGGTGCTACAGAAGAATGTTGAAGATTAGGTGGGTAGATCACGTAACTAACGAGGAGGTATTGAATAGGATTGGGGAGAAGAGAAGTTTTTGGCACAACTTGACTAGAAGAAAGGATCGGTTGGTAGGATATGTCCTGAGGCATCAAGGAATCACAAATTTAGCATTGGAGGGCAGCGTGGAGGGTAAAAATCGTAGAGGGAGACCAAGAGATGAATACACTAAGCAGATTCAGAAGGATGCAGGTTGCAGTAGGTACTGGGAGATAAAGGAGCTTGCACAGGATAGATTAGCATGGAGAGCTGCATCAAACCAGTCTCAGGACTGAAGACCACAACAACAACAACAACAACAACACACAAATACATCACCAATATATGTGCTAGAGGCTACATTAAACAAATATTCTGGCAATAAATACGCAACTGACCTACATAATGAAAAGTGATGTTATTTGCTGTTGGGTTGCATTAACAAGAAATACAACTCGTCTGTGTGTTGATACAGTGTACCACAGTATTCTATCCTCTGCAGGACTCTTCATCTCTACATAACTGCTGCATCCTGCATCCATTCTAATCTGCTTACCGTTGGTAAGCCTTGGTCTCAAATGGTTCAAATGGATCTAGGCGCTATGGGACTTAACATCTGAGGTCATCAGTCCCCTAGAAGTTAGAACTACTTAAACCTAACTAACCTAAGGACATCACGCACATCCATGCCCGAGGCAGGATTCGAACCTGCAACCGTAGCTGCCGCGCGGTTCCAGACTGAAGCACCTAGAACCGCTCGGTCACACGGCTGGCTCCTTGTTCTCACTCTACCATTTAGCCTCCATTATCTAACTGACGATTCTTTGATGCCGCATAAAATGTCCTGTCAACTAACCCCTCTTGTAGTCAAGTTGTGCCATAATTTCCTCTTCCTTCTCTCTTTAATTCCGTACCTCTTCTTTAGTTACACGATCCTCGTATCTCCAGCATTCTTATGTGTCACCACGTTATGAAAGTGTTCATTATCTTCTTGACCGAACTGTTCATCTTCCACGTTATACTTACATACAAGGCCACACTCAACTCAAATACCTTTGTAAAATAATACCCAACCATCAGAGTTTGTATTCGATGTGAAGAAATTTTATTTTTCAGAACGCTTTTCTTGCTATTGACGGTATTCAATTTACATCCTCTCCTGCCTTCTCAATTACTGCTTCCCTTTCAAGTCATTGAAGTCTTAGAAATGCAGTTTGGGTTCTGTACAAGCTGTAGATAATCTTTTGTCACTGTGTTTTATCGATGACTTACCCAGAGCTCCAAGGAATGTCTTTCAATTAGGATTGTCAAAACATTTCTCTAAACATGGAAATGCTATAAACACAGTTTTGAAGTTCATCAGTCTGTCTACTTAGCTATGTGGTAGGATCAGTATTGCCTTGCGTGTTCAGACATTTCACAGGAATCTAACATTGTGCTTATGTTAGTTTGTATAACCGCTCCCCCTCTCCTCTCTACAAATTCCTTCCACTTTCTAGCCTTCTCTTATTTGCTTATTTATGGCTTGCCAAATGCATTCTTAGCAGTTGCTTCTCCTTTGAGCAAAGTTTTCTTTCTTCTTTCTCATTTTCATTCTCCTATGTTTTCCAAGTGCGATTTAGGACTCTCTGTAAACGTCATATTTAGACAATTCTATTTCCTATGGCCTACTTTATTTGTTGCATTTTTGTATTTTTCCCTCTTGTCAATTAAATTTAATATATCACGTTTCATCCAACGATTTCTAATGTAGCTTTTTCCCGTTCACATACACTGCTGTATTCACCACTTCTTCTCTCAATGATATCCATTCGTATTCTAGCGGATTCCTTCCTCTGTTTCAGTAAGTAGTTGCATTACGGTAGCTTTAAGGTTATCGGCCGGCCGTGGTGGCCGAGCGGTTCTAGACGCTACAATCTGGAACCGCGCGACCGCTACGGTCGCAGGTTCAAATCCTGCCTCGGGGTGGTTCTAAGCTCTAGGGGACTGATGACCTTAGAGGTTAAGTCCCATAGTGCTCAGAGCCATTTGAACAATTTTTTTTAAGATTATCGAAAAACTATGGGTCTTGACTTATTCAAGTTCCATCTCCTTAATTTGCTACCGTTTACTGTCACCTTAGTTGTAAACTGCAGCTCGTAACCAATAAATTATTGTCCGTTGGCGTCTGCACTGGGAACTGTCTTACAATTTAAAATCTGGTTTCGAAAACTCTGTACCAAGTATGTATTATTCTTTCATGTTTCTTAAGCAAGGTGCTGGCCATGATTACATTATGCTCTGTGCTTCCGCTTTCATCCCTTTCCCCAAGCCTTTGTGTTCTTACTGTTTTCCTGTACCTGTTACCGTATCACATTTTAAATTTTTGTCTTGCTTAACTATCTGAATGTGTTCAAAATGTTCAAATGTGTGTTAAATCTTATGGGACTTAACCGCTAGGATCATCAGTCCCTAAGTTTACACACTACATAACCTAAATTATCCTATAGACAAACTGTAACACTTCTGACACTGAATGTAACTTGGTTTTCTCTTTTGATGCTAGTCAGTTGTCAGGATGAGCATTACTGCAAAGGGCATTTGATTCTAAAGCATTATGTCAGAGTGAAAAAACTAAATAAATTAATTTTTCTATCTTAACAACATGTGGGCAGGGTGGGTTCTTCCTTGGCACGGGTATGAGGTAGAATGAAACAGCATTTTTACGTAAGAAAAGTTTTATTGAAAGTTTTGTACATCTGTTTCCTTACTGGATGTTCTGGCTCGGAGAGTGGCAGCTGTGTCATTTGCGAAGCCTTCTGTTGCGGCAGCGGCGGCGTCTGATTACGTCTGGCGGTGTGTATCTCGTGTCGCCGTCTCGCCCAGCTGACTGGAGACGCGCATCGTGCTGTGGCCCGTTTAATGATTGAGAATGAAGTCGTGAATCGGATGGTGATAACATGGATGTGGCGCCCCAGTGTTTCTCTTCTCTAAGCGGCCGCGTGTGTTGTGCGTCGGCCAGCGGAGCGGCGCGGCGGGGGAAGGCCAGTGTCCCAGACTTGAACAACGGACTCCTGCTTGCCAGTCTTCGGCTGTCAGATCTTCATCCCAGCTCACAGGTGACTGCTGATGTGAGACCGTCTCCTTCCCTTCCTCACGAGTCACCCAGGTACGTAAAAATCAGACTTCAAATACCTTTTAACCTCTGTCTTCTGGCGCCGAGGCTGCTGCTTGCTATTCCATTACAGCGGCGGACTTGGTGCGTCTGTGTATGATGTGGTCTCTTCTTACATGACGGTCTTCAGCACCGAAACTGACTGAAAACTACTGCTACTCTTCTCGTCGGGCCCACTGCGTCTCGCGTATTTATTCACTTCAGTTCACTGGAGGTGAACGACTTCACGGTCATTGCCTCTTCTGTCAAGTTAAAAAGCTTCTCGAAGAATCTTCTTAACGTCGGTCATTGGCTCTTGGAATGTAGGCGAGGGCCTTTGATCACATGTGACAATTGAGAAACACGTGAGCCGGTCGGGCGATGCCCTGACGGATGAAACAACAGCTTCCGCTTATGTGGGAAGGGCGATGGCCTCTTCTGTCACGTTGAAAAGCTTCTCGAAGAATCTTCTTGACGTGAGCCGGTCGGGCGATGCCCTGACGGCTGAATCGACAGCTTCCGCTTATGTGGGGAGGGCGATGGCATCTCCTGAACGTGCTATGCTGACTTTCGGCCGTTGCCACTGCTGCTTTGTCCGCTGTTTCCCAGTGTGTAATTCTTCTAAACTAAACTAAGGTTTTCATTTATTTTCTAATTTATACTTCACTTCACATGGCTTTCACTAATTTATTTACCCATCTTAAGTACCACTCAACAAAACACACACACTTGGAAGCATGGAAATACCTGCGATCCCCCAAAAACCGTCTCACTTTTGCACGCGCTGCTACTGTGGAGGAAACAACATTGTCTTATACTGCTGCCGAGTGGACATTAATACTTCTGTGGCGCACTTCACAGCGCTCCTCTACCACTGGTCACTCGTTTTCGCATTCTGCTCTCCACAATAGCTTCTCTGTTGCTGTGGGGGCTTCGCCTTCAACTGTTTTCATTTTCACGGTGCACTCATCGTCACAGCATTTGACTGTGGTCTCGCTCTGCATATCATCATGTTCCTTTCTTTAGCATGTCATCAGTAATCACATGGGCGGCTTGGGGTATCGCGGGAGCGTACTCATTTACGACCTCCGGCCCTCTAAACCTTAGCAGTATATGGGCGAGGGTCTCTAACCCACGACCAGTCGCTCATGTCCATCTGATTCACTTTCGCCCGCTGTGTTCCTGGAATAATCATCACGACCCGTTGACGGAAAACTGACTTCCAAAAAATGGTTCAAATGCCTCTGAGCACTATGGGACTTAACAGCTGTGGTCATCAGTCCCCTAGAACTTAGAACTACTTAAACCTAACTAACCTAAGGACATCACACACATCCATGCCCGAGGCAGGATTCGAACCTGCGACCGTAGCAGTCGCACGGTTCCGGACTGCGCGCCTAGAACCGCGAGACCACCGCGGCCGGCAACTGACTTCATCTGGAACCCATGTTACCCGTAATAAATCACCTTTTTGCTCACGTGGCCCATCTATGACAATTTCCTCACTCTCCCTATATTTTACTAAATTAACTGTGCCCTTTGTGCCCTCTGCACCCCATGCGATCGGATCTTCGAACAAACTGACTACAGTTTTTGTGGTCCAATCCATGACCACCGCTCTGATCGAGAGTATGTCGTTCCCGATTAAAAAATCGAGCCACAAGCCACAGATAACAATTGCATTCACCTGGAAGGTACTTCTTACGTCGCTTAACGACATCACGACCTGTTTCTCCACCTTCTTACTTTTCACCCCAGAAGCGGAATTAGTGAGACTCCTTTTGCAGGTATCTCAGATAATTTACTACAGATTTTCTACCAGCTTTGACTAAAAAGACGTTGAAAGTGCTGCCACTTCCGACCCAGAATCCAGACAAGCTCTCGTCTTAATTCCTTCTACAGTTATTTCAATGAGGGGACACCGATTGTCCGCTTTTCCCGGCACACAGTTCTGGTCAATGTCGTCTTGTGATTCCAAGTACCACACATTGCGTATGTGATAGCCCTTCTCTACCGTGGCGTCCCCAGCAGTATATATCCTTTGATCATTTGTATGATTTGTGTGATCTCACACTCCTCTGCATGAGGTGAGGTCAGAGGTAGTGAACTTGAATTATTCTCACTGTCTCTTCCATAATGCACCGCTTGCACTTCTGCTTTGTTCTCCATGGTGTGGACCATGACGTCTATCTCGTCGCTCTCGCCTTTTCCCTTCTTCTCTCATTCGTTCGTTATTGCACCAGTTCTGTCTGTCATTGCGGGGCAGAAACCCTTGCAGCGTCACATTTTCTGTCCCAATTGAGTGTCAATTTGCTGTACTTTTATACTCTTGCTCTCAGATTTCGTCCACGGACCTTAAAATATTGAGGAACTGTTCTCTCGACAGTGGCACGACGAGTGCACGTTGTAAATAAGCAGGACAATGGGAGTGAGTGCGTCGCGCTGCACCATTTTTCATCTGACATTTTGTCATCCAAGTATCGCGCCAGAACGACAAAGTCAAAAGCGTAGAATGCCATGAACTGGCGTGACTGTGGCGCCTACTGTCCCCGATGTATACTCATCTTTGCACTCGCCTGTGCGGCCAGGTTCCAGTACGTTGCCAGAAACTTAGTGCATAAGTCCTTGTGAGTACTGTTCTCAGAAATCGTAACGTCAAACCAGGCAGCCTCCTCCTGATCGAGCGTCTGGCGTGCGACGAGTAAAGCGTTACATTCCGCCACTCCTTTCGGACTCAGATACGCCTTTAAATTCTTTAGGTATGCCTTTGGGTGAGTGCTGCGTCTTCGGCCGAACTTGAGCAATGGTATGTCCACCCTATGAATCGGTAGTGCGGCCTGCAAATTCGTTGGCGTGACCTGCCTTACGAAGACATTACCTTGTCGCATTCCAGAACTTTTTGCTCAAGCACTGACACGACTGACACTCGTGTTTGTGTTTCCTTGGGTGATTTACTTTCCTCATCTATGTGCACAGAGATATCTGTCATCTTCGCGTTTACCTGCGTTTCTAAGTTGTCAACCTTCTTTTCAACTCTTTACTCACCTCGTCCAGGCTGTTGGTGACCTCCATACGTATCTTTTGCGTTTCGGTCTTTAATTCGTGCCTAACTTCAGTGATCTGCCGATCAAGTTTTTGATAGCAAAGTTTTAGTTCAGTTTCTAATCTTTCAAACCGTATTTTGCTCTTCTCCCTTATGGCTGTTAACTGTGATGGTGATTTTCTAATATCGAGAGAATTCGATCTAGTGGACTCTGACTTTGTGTATCACCCATAAACGTGCCTTGTGTTTCCTCGCACGCTCCCGAACTTTCCTCAACTGACTTGACTGTTTCCATTTTTATCAGACCTCACTAAGCTAAAAATTGAAAGCACCCTACAAAACGAACAGAAATAGTACAACACTGATGAAAACGCTGGTGACAGCGAACAGAACAATGGAAATCGTCGAACAGAATATTCACAACAAGAACTTACAGCCTGCCGGAGTGGCCGTGCGGTTCTAGGTGCTACAGTCTGGAGCCGAGCGACCGCTACGGTCGCAGGTTCGAATCCTGCCTCGGGCATGGATGTGTATGATGTCCTTAGGTTAGTTAGGTTTAATTAGTTCTAAGTTCTAGGCGACTGATGACCTCAGACTTTAAGTCGCATAGTGCTCAGAGCCATTTGAACCATTTTTGAACAAATTACACGCTCTAAAATTACATTAAAAATACGAGGAGGCTGTGGAACCAAAACTCATTACACTAGCTACCGCTGTACTTACTCATTTGCACAAACACACCATCCGTGCACCTGACATCTCAGACAATGACGTTACATATGCTAATAAAGGAATGGGGTTAGAATGAAATGAATACCCCTAGCTTCATACAGGCGATGATATAAGTCAACAGGGACAGTTGAAAATGTGTGCCCCGAACAGGACTCGTACCCGGGATCTCTTGCTTACATGGCAGACGCCCTATCCATCTGAGCTACCGAGGACACAGAGCATAGAGCGACTGCAGGGACTTATCTCTGGCACGCCTCCCGTGAGTGCGGGAAATTGTCAAAACAGAGAGAAAGAATCACTCAAACATTAGTGCTAAAATTCTGGAGCCGGTGCGTTGTTAAAATTATCTTGATTTGTTGGAGAAATGTGCGGAAGGCGAAGGATGTAATGGCAACCTCAAGCGCGACTAATGTTTCAGTACTGCTTCAATGTATGAGGTTCATCTAGGTAACATGACAGCAGACATAGACCAAATTCAGGAATAATCAGCTACCACCGTAACAGGACGGAGCGGCTCATACGAAATTATGTTGATGACGTTCCAAATGATCATCTTGGAAAGAAGAATTAAAATTCTCTCTCGAAACCTAGTTTTGGTAAATAATGAGATTTGAGATATTTGAACGTGACAGACGTATTTAACTATTACTTTCTTAATTTAAAAAAAAGTTTAGAACAATCTCGATAAAGTAATATATACGTTCAGTCCCTGCCACTGCTGGAGACTGATGTCAACATGAGCGATCTTAAGCGGTCGCAATTTTAGTAAATGGTATTTGTGCGGGCAAGACTTTTTAAGTATAAAAATATTTTTAAAACACATAAAATTATTAGGGCTTTCGTGGCCACTAGTTAACAATTTGCCTTTTAGGTTCTGTCTCGGTTTCTACCGACCGACGTTTGTCTGATGATTGTTCTGACATCTGCCACTTAACACGTGAATAGCTTTAACAAGAAATACGGAAGCCTCAAGGTAAACGGATCCTGGATTTCGGTGTTGCAGCGAACGACCATTGCAGGTAGCACGAAGAGAACTGCACCATAAAAGCCCTTGGACGTTGGAGCGCCAGAAATAAAATCTGGGGCCGCGAGCTCGGCTCCAGTCCACTACCAGCAATGGAGGGTGAAACTGACAATGCCAGCCACTCGCGCCGGTGAAACGTAACAAAAATCATCACACAACTGACGGACAAGAGCCCGTGACAGAAGCCTTAGGCAATTTTTTAAAAATATTTCATTTAGATCACTGTTCTTCCAGTGATGTTTAAAAAAGTAAAAATATTTCTATCTCCTTGGGCATTTTGAATTGGCTATAAAACGTCTCATAACAATATAAAGGCCATTTCGGCATATGCTGTACTTTTATCTTTCGCCACCTACAAAAACAGACGCACCATGAAGGAGTTGTGCTAATTGGTCATAAATTAATATTCATATACACTCCTGGAAATTGAAATAAGAACACCGTGAATTCATTGTCCCAGGAAGGGGAAACTTTATTGACACGTTCCTGGGGTCAGATACATCACATGATCACACTGACAGAACCACAGGCACATAGACACAGACAACAGAGCATGCACAATGTCGGCACTAGTACAGTGTATATCCACCTTTCGCAGCAATGCAGGCTGCTATTCTCCCATGGAGACGATCGTAGAGATGCTGGATGTAGTCCTGTGGAACGGCTTGCCATGCCATTTCCACCTGGCGCCTCAGTTGGACCAGCGTTCGTGCTGGACGTGCAGACCGCGTGAGACGACGCTTCATCCAGTCCCAAACATGCTCAATGGGGGACAGATCCGGAGATCTTGCTGGCCAGGGTAGCTGACTTACACCTTCTAGAGCACATTGGGTGGCACGGGATACATGCGGACGTGCATTGTCCTGTTGGAACAGCAAGTTTCCTTGCCGGTCTAGGAATGGTAGAACGATGGGTTCGATGACGGTTTGGATGTACCGTGCACTATTCAGTGTCCCCTCGACGATCACCAGTGGTGTACGGCCAGTGTAGGAGATCGCTCCCCACACCATGATGCCGGGTGTTGGCCCTGTGTGCCTCGGTCGTATGCAGTCCTGATTGTGGCGCTCACCTGCACGGCGCCAAACACGCATACGACCATCATTGGCACCAAGGCAGAAGCGACTCTCATCGCTGAAGACGACACGTCTCCATTCGTCCCTCCATTCACGCCTGTCGCGACACCACTGGAGGCGGGCTGCACGATGTTGGGGCGTGAGCGGAAGACGGCCTAACGGTGTGCGGGACCGTAGCCCAGCTTCATGGAGACGGTTGCGAATGGTCCTCGCCGATACCCCAGGAGCAACAGTGTCCCTAATTTGCTGGGAAGTGGCGGTGCGGTCCCCTACGGCACTGCGTACGATCCTACGGTCTTGGCGTGCATCCGTGCGTCGCTGCAGTCCGGTCCCAGGTCGACGGGCACGTGCACCTTCCGCCGACCACTGGCGACAACATCGATGTACTGTGGAGATCTCACGCCCCACATGTTGAGCAATTCGGCGGTACGTCCACCCGGCCTCCCGCATGCCCACTACACGCCCTCGCTCAAAGTCAGTCAGGTGCACATACGGTTCACGTCCACGCTGTCGCGGCATGCTACCAGTGTTAAAGACTGCGATGGAGCTCCGTATGCCACGGCAAACTGGCTGACACTGACGGCGGCGGTGCACAAATGCTGCGCAGCTAGCGCCATTCGACGGCCAACACCGCGGTTCCTGGTGTGTCCGCTGTGCCGTGCGTGTGATCATTGCTTGTACAGCCCTCTCGCAGTGTCCGGAGCAAGTATGGTGGGTCTGACACACCGGTGTCAATGTGTTCTTTTTTCCATTTCCAGGAGTGTATGTATGCGTGAGAGAGGACGTGTAGTTGAGCTCAAAGAAGGCAGTAGGAGTAACTGCCAAATCGCTTAACATTTGAATAGAAACGAACCATTATTCGACGATGTTGGCAGGAATGGGTGAACCATGGCAGAACACTGCATCGAGAAGGAAGCGGTCGACATAGAAAGGGGACATAACATGAGGACGGAGCAGTTGTCAGAGAGGCACTCAGAGCCCCGGATTCATCGTTATCATCGATCCAAAGTGCAGCAGGTGCTTCAGTGACCATGAGGTCCATTAACAGGAGGCTCACTAAAAGAGGGCTCAGCTAACAGCGTCGTTTATGCCGACTTCATCCTCAAGCCCGTTTGCTATGGTCTTGGGCACATTCGGCGTGGAATTTCATTGACTGGAGTAGAATCGTCTTTAGTGATAAGTCCTATTTGTATCTGAGCCCGGGTGGCCAACAAACGTCACTGGGGGCCGTACCGCACAATAACTCTGGGTTAGGTGTGGGGTGACGGTGGAGTGAATGGACTGCTGTAGCCCGTTGTGGAGTTGTGAACCACTGAGGGCTACGGCGAGGACAAAGCCTCTTCCTCGTTTCTTGGTCCCCGCTTCAATACATATACACACAATAGTCTTGTCATAGTGGCTAGGCGTATTCAACCGATTTCGTTCAGGATTGCGGAGAGATGCTTTGCTGGCTCGCGCGTTTGTGCTACATTTAAGTGATTGTACGTTCCGTGGCTTTCAGATTACCCAGCAGTGGATATATTTCCGCCATACATTTTTGCTGTCAAAGTTAACGTGGGGTGAGTAAGATCTTTGTTTGTCCATTCAACTTTCACAACACCTAGGTTCAATATGCAGTATTAGTTCAGTCATGCAAGGTTTCACGTTGCTTAGCTTATTAAAACCTGACGACAGAGCGCGAGGTGTGACGAGCTCCCGGGAAACAATGAGTCAGTGGTTTTGAACTTGTTTACTTTTACTGTGTGGTAACTAATTAGAAATGTGTATTTATTAAGTTTGAATATAATTTGGAACACTTGAAAATTTACTGTTATTGCCTCTGGTCTCTGCTCGAGTTAATTTTCCACGTCTTTCATATTTCAGCATGGGTTCTCGTAGGAACTACGTACTTGAATGTTGTTCATTCACTTCATTTGCATTTAAAGCTCTAAGGTAATAAGCTGCCTTAATCGAGGCTAACATTACAGGACGTACCACACCCTCGTTTCGGCTGCATGATTTCTACCTCAACATTTGTGATCGTCTTGTCCAACTTACTCCCACCTTGAAATACCTTAGCCTCACCCTTGACCGTCACTTCACCTGGACTCCCCATCTCCTTACCAACCAACGCAAAGCCCACAATACACACCGCCTCCTGAATCGTCCGTTTGCATCCTTACACCATCCTTCATACCTAAAAATCCTTGAACCATCCCATACCTTTGATGTGCCAGTGTCGCCTAAATCTCCACCCCTCCAAAATTCTCTTAAGCCCTCCAAATCCTTGAACGCCATGTGATCCTGCTTGCCTTCTGCATTGGTCTCCACCCTCACTGAGGATCTTCTATGACCTCATCCCTTTCGTCCTTATCGTTGAACACATCTGTATCCTCTACACTTGCACTGCTTCGATCCCCGTTACCCCCTGTTGTCTCCTTTCCTCTCCATTCCGCGCCTGCTGCTGTGCCTTTACCACTGTATCCCACCCTCTCTCCATCCCACCCTCGCTCCATCTCCATACCCTTCACCTCCTCTCCCAAAGAAACTTCCTGCATCTTCCGTCCCAGATGATGAGTTTCGCTTTGATATTTATCCTTCCTTCCTACTCTCACCTCCTCTTCCCTCCTCTCTAGGGCTCCCTCTCCTTCCCCCCCCCCCCCTCTGCTGTTTCCTCCCTCTTACCCTCCTGTCCTTATCACTTCTACTTTCCCAGTCCTTGCGCTCATTCCTGGGTTACTCCCACCCCACTCTGCCCATCTCCTTGGTGTGCTACCGACTTCACCCCTCTCGCGTCTTCCTGCCCCCCCCCCTCCTCTACCGACCCCTTTTGTCTCTTCCTCCTCTCTGACCTCCCCACGTTTGGTAGGTCATTCCAATTTTAATCCAGCTAATGTCGTTTTGGTGCTCGACGTGTAAGTCAGATAAGTCCAGTGTGTGTTACCCTCGTTTGTAAATTTGAACTCCAATTATTTCCCCCTGTCAAGTGCAAATTTCATCTTTTATCCCCATATTTTGGGTATGTACCGTTCTCATGCAATATTTTATATTGCCTCTCTGCTGAAGAGCGGCGTTTTGTGCCCTTCCCACATGGGGCAGTGGTGTGAAATAACAATAAAGAAAAAACAAGAAACAAGCTGCCTTAAGCAATGATGAGCTGTAAAAGAGGTTCCTTATGGTGTTGAACTTCGAGACACGAGCAAGCGAAGACTGAGATATCGATACAATTTATGCTATCAGACTCGCCCAGGTCTTTTCAGATAAGTACGTGTTGTAGGATGCAGAGGGAAAAATATCGGCATCGCACGAACTGTGTCTGCAAGATGCAGTTCATACACATGTACAGTTACTAGCTGCATGATACCTATTCTCTTAAGGAAACTTCCCGCCGCACCCCCCTCAGGTCTATTGGTAAGGTGGCTCAGTTGACAGCCCGTCAAAAACAGAACACAGACCTAGCATCGAGAAAAAGCAAAGTAGAAACAGTGAATGGACTAAACAAGTGCACCATCGAGCGAAATGGAAGAGCCAAGTCGTCGTGGTTAAGTTCGGAATGGTATCTCAGCGTGTTCTGCATTTACATAGAGACTCTGCAAATCAGACTTAAGTTCCTGGCAGAGGGTTCATGGAACAACTTTCACAATATTTTTTTATTCCAATCTCGCACGGCGTGCAGAAATAGCAAATGCCTATATCTTTCCGTGCGAGCTTTGATTTCTCTCATTTTATTATGATGATCGTTTCTCTCTACGTAGATCGGCGTCAGCAAAATATTTTCGCATTCGGAGGAGAAAGTTGGTCATAGGAATTTCGTGAGGGGTTCCGTCACAACGAAGGACGCCTTCCTTTTTGTGGTGTCCACTCCAAATTCTGTATCGTGTCAGTGACACTCTCTCCCCTATTCCGCTATGTTACAAAACGTGCTACTTTTCTTTGAATTTTCTTGATGTTCTCCGTTAATCCTATCTAGTAAGGATCCCAGACAACTCAGCAGTACTAAAAAAGAGGACGGACAAACGTAGTGTAGGCAGTCTCTTCAGTAGATCTGTTATATTTTCTGCCGGCCAGAGTGGCCGAGCGGTTAAAGGCGCTACAGTCTGGAACCGCACGACCGCTACAGTCGCAGGTTCGAATCCTACCAGGGGCATGGATGTGTGTGATGTCCTTAGGTTAGTTAGGTTTAAGTTGTTCTAAGTTCTAGGGGACTTATGACCACAGCAGTTGAGTCCCATAGTGCTCAGAGCCATTTGTTATATTTTCTAAGTGTTCTTCCAATAAAACACAGTCTTCGGTTTGCGTTCCCCAAACATTTTCTATGAGTTAATTCCAATTTAAGTTGTTCGTCATTGTAGTTCCTAGGTATTTAGTTGACTACGGCCTTTAGATTTGTCTGTTTTATCGTGAACCGAAGGTTAACGGATTCCTTTTAGCACTCATGTTGATGACCTAGCACTTTTCATTATTTAGGGTCAATTGCCAATTTACGCGTCATTCACACACCTTTTCTAAATCATTTTGCAAATTTGTTTTGATCTTCTGATGAGTTTACTAGATGATTAACGACAGCATAATCTGCAAACAACCTAAGACGACTGCTCAGATTGTCCCCTATCCTTTATATAGATAAGGGACAGGGCCTATAACACTGTCTTGGAGAACGCCAGAATTCTGGTTTACTCGATGACTTCCCGTCCCGTACTGCGAAATGCGATCTGTCTGACAGTAAATCATGAATCCAGTCACATAAATGAGACGATATTCCATAAACAAGCAGTTTCATTACAAGCCGCTTGTGTGCTACAGTATCAAGAGCCTATCGGAAATCTAGAAATACGCAATCAATTTGAAATCCCTTGTCAGTAGCACTCAACACTTGGTGTGTGTAAAGAGTAGTTGTGTAACACAAAATCTGTATGTGTTGTATATCTAAAACCATGTTGACTGTCTGTCAATAGTCCGCAGCTCGTGGTCGTGCGGTAGCGTTCTCGCTTCCCGCGCCCGGGTTCCCGGGTTCGATTCCCGGCGGGGTCAGGGATTTTCTCTGCCTCGTGATGATTGGGTGTTGTGTGATGTCCTTAGGTTAGTTAGGTTTAAGTAGTTCTAAGTTCTAGGGGACTGATGACCATAGATGTTAAGTCCCATAGTGCTCAGAGCCATTGGAACCATTGTCTGTCAATAGGACGTTTTCTTTGGGGTAATTCGTAATATTCGAATATAATATGTGTCAAAAATCCTGCTGCATATCGACGTTAATGATAGAGATAGGTAATTTAGTGGACTACTCCTACTACCTTTCTTGATTATTGGTGCGGCCTGTGCAACATTCCAGTTTTTGGGTACGGATCTCCCGTTGAGAGAGCGGTTGCATATGATTGTTAGGTATGGAGCTATTGCATCAGCATACTCTGAAAGGAACCTAATTCGTATACAGGCTGGACCAGAAGAGTAGGATTTCTGGTTCCAAGTTGCTCAAGTTGGCAGCTGTTCTTGATCTGAATTCTGTAACATTTACTTCGTCTTGTTTGGTGAAGGAAATTCGGAAGGTTGTGTTTAGTGAATGTGTTTTCGCAGTGATGTCCATAGTATTTCCATTGCTATCGCGCAGGGAAGTCATTGACTGTGTCTTGCCGCTAGCGTACTCTACATACGACCTGAATCTCTTAGGATTTTCTGCCAGGTTTCGAGACAATGTTCCGTTGTGGAAACTATGATAAGCATCTCGCATTGATGACCTCGCCAAATTTCAAACTTCTGTAAAAGATCACACATCTTGGAGATTTTGCTTCCGTTTAAATTCCGCCTGTATTTTTCGTTGTTTCTGGAACAGTGTTCCGACCCGTTTTCTGTGTCAAAGGAGACCAGCTCATTCGTTTGTTAATTTATTTCGTATAAACCTCTCAACTGCTGCCGATGCTAATTCTTTGAATTAAAGCCACATCTGTTCTACACTTACTTCGTTAAATTGGAAGGGGTGGAGGCTGGCTCTCAGGAAGACGTCAAGCGATTTTTTAACTGATTTTAGGAATAGGTATATTTACGCTCATTTTTGGAGCGTTTTGGGGTTACAATATTCAGTCTCGCTACGATAAACCTGTGCTCATAAATCCTTGTGTCCGTTTGAATGCTCATTATAAGCTCAGGTTTATTTGTTGCTAAGACGTCAAGTGTGTTTTCACAACCGTTTGGGATTCGCGTGGGCTCATGAACAAACTGCTCGAAACAATTTTCAGAGAATGCACTTAGCACGATTTCGGATGATGTTCTACGCGTACCTCCGGATTTAAATATGTATTTTCACCAACATATCGAGGGCAAATTTAAGTCACCACCAAGTATAATTATGTGAAACGGGAACATGTTTTAAATTAAACTCAAGTTTTCTTTGAATCTTTCAGAAATTCTATCGTCTGAATCGGGAGGTCGGTCAGAGGGTTAGCTGCCATCTGTAATAAAAAAAAACCTGAAAAAATTGATCAACTATGAACTTGAAAGAGTCTCATGGGATATCCGCCCGGACAAATGCAACGATCAGTAATTAGCAATACGAAATAAACTAAAGACAAATAGGTCACTTTGCTGGACATCAAAGCGGAAGAGCTAGGTTCAAAACTCTCTCGCGCCTTTTATTTAGCTCTTTTTCAGAACGTTACGAACTGTCCGTCCGGTCATTGATATTTTGTCCTCTTTCTGTAGACTTGGCAATTGTCATACTATACGTTGCTTATAGAATATGAGTCATGTGGCAGGAACATATTACCGTCGCAAGTAAACGTGCTGAATAGTGAGATCAGGAGAGATACGGCAGAGACGTCTCAGGGAGACTAAAACAATAAATAAACGGTTGCGAGCTATGACACAGCAAAGGAATTCAAGAGTCAAAACTCACAAAATGGTACTCAACTTCAAAAACGTTAAAAATATATGTTCTGACAGAGCACAGAGAAACTGTGTGATTGTGAAATTATTGCGTTCATTTCTTGCAGCTTATGCGATAAACTACTACGTCTTCGTCATTTGCTTGGGAGTGATTACATTCACATTCATACGAACATATAAATCAGGCAAGGAATCATACCTCACTCACTCACTAGGCGTCGGTAAAAAATTCCTGTCATACGGCACACGCAGTCACTAATGTCGTGTATGACACACCAGACTCTAGTTTCCTGTTTTTTCACAGTTCATTACACCTTCTTCCTCTTTTCATGCTTGATCTGTGTTCAGTTTTTGACAGGCTGGCCACTGGGGCATCTTAACACTAAATCCCATCAGGATGCGACGCGGAATTTTCCTTGTAAATATTATAGTTTGTGTTTTATCTTGGTTAACTCTTGCAAGCCCCCTTCACTTTAATTGTTCCGTTGCTCTTTACGAAACTTCTTCTCATTGCGAAACTTAAAATACAGTTAGTCAGATTAAGTTTATTCACATATAGATCACATTTTATACAAAGAGGTAACATTTCAGGACGTAAGAATTGGGGGCATAGCTACTTACGAGTTCAAAAACTGTAGCCGAAGGCTTTCGGTATTAATGCATTTCCAGTATGAAATATGTCAACTGGGATCGTTGTACCACTTCAGAGGCAATTCCTCGAATTTCACTTGCAGCAGGTGGCGATAAAGACGAAAAGTCGAGATCTTTGTCTCCGGTTTTAATTATCTACGCAGCTGCTTTGAGAGACTAGGCGTTGCAAACGTTGCCCGTGTGATGCCAGACCCGAATGACCCAGTTCCAACACCATCTGCCTTTCCCGGCATCATATTTCTCGAAAAGCTCCTCCTTCATTACCAACTCAATTATTCTGGAACGTTTTCTTCAAAGAAGTCTGATGAAATTAAACTTTAGCACCCGTTTTGTTCTTCAGGCCCCTCCAGCGCCGACAAAGAGAACGACGTCTGAAAGTACTACACGGCTCGCACTTTCCGGTAGGGAATACCACAAGGTAACACACCGCACCAGCACCTCCGTAGCAGCAGACGAATCCAGTTCGGTCGTTTCATTTTTGTGAATAGCAGGAGCGTACAAGGAATTCAATTTCCCGCCTCGAATGAGGGCAGAAAAGAGAAAATTGGTAAGAGCGGGATATATGCCGAGATGTACTGTTACAGAAAAGAATACATCTGCATGGCAGAAGAAAGGACCAGGCGCAATTAAACGCTTACCGCTGCAGAACAAAGAATTTTTTGTGGCACTTGCGTTTAGCAGAAGACGGACCTGGTTACGATATATTTCGTCAAATATTAGAAACAATTACGCAGTTTTCTTCCATTCCGACATTTGGGCAGATACAGCCAAACATTTGAGATAAAGTTACAGTCTCGGTTACGAAAGTTTTCATTTTCAAATTTCTGTGACATGTTTGGCCTGTGGTAGGCGTCTTCAGATTATAGAAACTATTCACGGGGCACGCCGTCCGTAAACTGATCACATGATGCCAATAAATTGTCAGAAGTGACCATGTCTATAATCTGAAGATGCCTACCACAGGTGTAATGCGCCATTGAAATTTAAAAATAGGAATCTCCGCAGCCAAGACTGTATTATTATCTCATTTATGGAGTTCCTTAGTGCAATTATTTCCTCAGCGAAGACATCTTTCTCTGTAGTTTTTCGTAACATTGCCGGATCTGATATTCGCATGACAGAGTATCGAAATTAAATGAGAAAAATTAATGCGATATTCAGTTTTCATTGCACCAGGAGAGAATAAATGATTGTGGGTCTTACACATGTGAATGCTGGCACTATTTTTCTAAGGTCTATTCTGTCAAGAGCGTCGAAACATTTGTCCTCTATTTAATGAGTGTTTTCCAACGTTACTGATCAAATTTAATAAAATTAAGCCCTTTCGGTTATTAAATACTGTGATAGAGTACAACCTGATGCACCTTCAGAATCTAGAAAGTTAACGGCCTGAGAAGGCGTTGATGGAGCCTGGTAGGGCGCAATAAGCATTAGGTATTTTTATGGTTCTTAGCACATAGAAACGGCATATTGGGAAACGGAAGCAATTGGCTGCGAGTCCAACCCTCAGTAAATCTTGCTGGACAGGCCCACAGCCCTACAGGGGAAACAGATCAGCCCCTTGTTGAGACAGGTCTCCAGCAGAACAATGCTGCTATACCTGCACTGGGCTGGGGGCAACAGACTAAACGAACGCGTCTAGACAGTGGAGTCATAAACTGGTCATTGTGCGAAGAGCCACACATCATAAAAATTCACAAGTTTTTGTGTTTACTGATAATGCAAACAGGCCTGTGACAAACTTCCATCAGCCCCCTCCGATGTATAAGAAACTCTGGAGTCTGAGAAATGTTAAGAGGTAGAATCTTTATTACACCTCATAGCTAGCACTAACTAGCTCCAAGTCACAAGAGATTTGGATACAGAATTATGATCGTATCTGTTTTGCTTGTTACCATGGGAAGCGAGGCCAGTTCGGAGAAAAACATCTTCCTCTTCTGTGAAAACAAAAAAGCCAGTAATTGGGTGTTTCTTCTTCTTCCAGAGATGCATGTTTCTTAACTCTTGCCCTGGTTCGACAGGGGTTTGTACTATTGTATGGGAGAGCAGATTTAGCGCCTCTAGAGTACCGTGATAGGCTCAAGACGCCGTGAAGGCGGTTTCGTTCGTGCACTTTGCGGAGAAACGGTTTCTTTTTTGCTGAAGAAGTGAGAGGCTCTCCGGTCATGGACTTTGGTCTGGTAAGAGAACTTGTGGTCGATGCTCTAGCATGTGTGGTCGATGCTTGGGACCTGTCCTGAAACTGACTTCACTTGTGAGTAGTTTGTACTGGGGAGCCTTTGGTGAAGTTCTTACTCTACCGACAGTGTGACTTCAAACGTCTCAGACCACTCGTTTGCCGAGGGCACACTTATTCGTTTTTGTTTGTATTAACGCTAGGTGTCCTTGTCAGCTCTGTCGTTTATGTCTGCCAAATTGGTCCTTGGTAAGATCAGCAAATTGGTGTGTCGCACACTGAAATCTACAGTTATTTCAGGGCTCTGGTCGAGTGTAAATTGCGATCCGTCTGCCCGATCGCTAGACCGAGAGATTTTTTCATTTCTTTAATGGTCGCGATCGATTCACAGGTGCCGCCTCACATCTTGTCTCCGTCACACTCATCTCACCAGCTGCAAATTATATCGCTGCACGAAGCAAACAGGGTAACGTACTGCTGCAGGGCGTGCAGATCTCAATCGCCACATGCTCCCAGCTGTAACTACACTCCTGGAAATGGAAAAAAGAACACATTGACACCGGTGTGTCAGACCCACCATACTTGCTCCGGACACTGCGAGAGGGCTGTACAAGCAATGATCACACGCACGGCACAGCGGACACACCAGGAACCGCGGTGTTGGCCGTCGAATGGCGCCAGCTGCGCAGCATTTGTGCACCGCCGCCGTCAGTGTCAGCCAGTTTGCCGCGGCATACGGAGCTCCATCGCAGTCTTTAACACTGGTAGCATGCCGCGACAGCGTGGACGTGAACCGTATGTGCAGTTGACGGACATTGAGCGAGGGCGTATATTGGGCATGCGGGAGGCCGGGTGGACGTACCGCCGAATTGCTCAACACGTGGGGCGTGAGGTCTCCACAGTACATCGATGTTGTCGCCAGTGGTCGGCGGAAGGTGCACGTGCCCGTCGACCTGGGACCGGACCGCAGCGACGCACGGATGCACGCCAAGACCGTAGGATCCTACGCAGTGCCGTAGGGGACCGCACCGCCACTTCCCAGCAAATTAGGGGCACTGTTGCTCCTGGGGTATCGGCGAGGACCATTCGCAACCGTCTCCATGAAGCTGGGCTACGGCCCCGCACACCGTTAGGCCGTCTTCCGCTCACGCCCCAACATCGTGCAGCCCGCCTCCAGTGGTGTCGCGACAGGCGTGAATGGAGGGACGAATGGAGACGTGTCGTCTTCAGCGATGAGAGTCGCTTCTGCCTTGGTGCCAATGATGGTCGTATGCGTGTTTGGCGCCGTGCAGGTGAGCGCCACAATCAGGACTGCGTACGACCGAGGCACACAGGGCCAACACCCGGCATCATGGTGTGGGGAGCGATCTCCTACACTGGCCGTACACCACTGGTGATCGTCGAGGGGACACTGAATAGTGCACGGTACATTCAAATCGTCATCGAACCCATCGTTCTACCATTCCTAGACCGGCAAGGGAACTTGCTGTTCCAACAGGACAATGCACGTCCGCATGTATCCCGTGCCACCCAACGTGCTCTAGAAGGTGTAAGTCAACTACCCTGGCCAGCAAGATCTCCGGATCTGTCCCCCATTGTGCATGTTTGGGACTGGATGAAGCGTCGTCTCACGCGGTCTGCACGTCCAGCACGAACGCTGGTCCAACTGCGGCGCCAGGTGGAAATGGCATGGCAAGCCGTTCCACAGGACTACATCCAGCATCTCTACGATCGTCTCCATGGGAGAATAGCAGCCTGCATTTCTGCGAAAGGTGGATATACACTGTACTAGTGCCGACATTGTGCATGCTCTGTTGCCTGTGTCTACGTGCCTGTGGTTCTGTCAGTGTGATCATGTGATGTATCTGACCCCAGGAATGTGTCAATAAATTTTCCCCTTCCTGGGACAATGAATTCACGGTGTTCTTATTTCAATTTCCAGGAGTGTATATTGAGAAACTTCAGTAGAGTATCAATCCACGCCGCAATCCTGCGCAGCTTCAGATCAGTTCAGACTGCGTTATAAACATTGTGGTCTTAAACCACCTGTTAGTTGTTTACGATATTCAGTCATAACTTGTTTAGCGTAATTTATGTCTGTCTTTGTTTTGGGAAAATAAATGTTATCAGTAAACTAAATTTTGCATACATTCTCAATCATTCTTCTACTGTCAGCCCCACGGGTTAACTTTCAACTGTTTGTTAAAATATTGTTGGATACTAGGCCGTGTTTGTATGAATTTGTTATTGCAACAAGAAATTCGTATTCCGATGAACATAATAGCCCAGAATATTTTAATAAGTTGGAAATTTTTAACCTTCGAGGACTACATTTTACAATCGCAATTTTGTTTTCTAAAATACAAAATTAATAAGCGAGACAGTTGCACATTTTTTGCAGCTTTCTAATCCACTGCAACTCCATAACGAGAGTAATCCCAAATTCACGTAACACCATCGTCGAATAATATAAGCAGAAATACCAAATCATCTGGTCAACTATTTTCATCGCTAATACTTTTGCGGGAAAATGCCTCCTTACATGGAAAAGATTAAGTGCCATAAAAAATTCTGGTTCCCACAGATAACATTCATTAGTGGTAGGTAATCACCCCACGTTTTAATTTTAGTTACATACACTAATGTCTCATAAAAACTTCAGTCAGCTAAAAGCGAATATAAAAATTTTAAAATTCAGTGACATATCTCAACACTGTTTTCGCAGCATGAAGTCTACCTCCCATCTCTGAGACCATATTTGTTCAGTCGATCAACCGAAGGCCATTGAAAAAGCTGAATAGCAGCCCAAACAGTTCACATCCGAATCTCGTAAGTGTCTTGCTCTGAACCCACCACCATCCCCAACTAGTGTTGCGATCGTGAGTGAATAACGTTTTATTATGTGCTCAGGCAACGTCTGTGTCAAATGAAATAAATTGTCGCAGCATGCATTAATTACCTTAAGGATACAATATTGCGAGACAAGCTACTGTTAAAACCTTGGAAGAAACGCAGTATTTTGGACGCCTCGTTGGGTAAATGTGGAAAACCACGTTTCTCTTTCGTCCGATGCACGAATGGAAGTGGACAGTAAATCTGTAATGTTGGAATGAGGTACCCTCAGCCGAGCATTGTACAGTGTCTTGTGGAGTACTGACTCTGATGGGACATTATATTACCACCATTGCCCACTGAACGCCACCTAGTGGCTTTGCGGTCGTGACGCAGCGAGGAAATTGTGTAAGCGTAGGAGAGCTCAAATGACTCCGAGCACTATGGGACATCACATCTGAAGTCATCAGTCCCTTAGAACTTAGAACTACGTAAACTGAACTAACCTAAGGACATCACACCCATCCATGCCCGAGGCAGGATTCGAACCTGCAGCCGTAGCGGTCGCGCGGTTCTAGACTGAAGCGCCTAGAACCGCCCGGTCACAGCGGCCGGCACATAGGAGAGATGAAGAGGAATAATTGTAGCGATGATGTGGGCCCAACCAAGCGCCAGGGAACAATCATCTTGGAAACGGCGTGGATTATCTACGGTTCGTGTACTACTGTCGTGGCCATCGAGAGTAAGTGGATGAAGGACGGTGAAATAAAGAGTAGCCGACAACGTCCATACCTCATTACAAGATGTGGAAATAGGAAGCTTGCCTAGCCTGCAGAGCAGGACAGGCGCTCGGGCAGATCTGACGTCAGAGTGGTATACTGGTGCAGGAACAGGTGTTTCGGAGGAGACCGTTTAGCTCGCATTGTTAAACATATGGATCTGCAGCTAACAACACCTATATTGTCAGTGACGATTGCATTTGGAACAGGGTCTGCGAGACTGGACAGCGCAGCAATGGTCAGAGGAATCACTTTTCTGCTTACATCAGATCGATTTTCGAGATAAGCAGTCTTCCGGGCGAACGGTTGCTCGAAACATTCATCGTGTCACGCAAGCAGGTAAGTGGGGCACTATTATAGTACAGGGGCCATTTTTTAGCGTTGGAGAAAAACAGGGAAACACCGCGAGAATTGAATGCTTGGACATAAACGCAGATGCTAGCCAAGCTACAGGCTGCTTTGTTGTACTTAACCACGAAAATCACCTGTGCAATGTCCTCAGTATGCCGAAAGTGTCAGTGTTGATTAGAACAGTGTTCTGTTGTTGTGAGTATCGCAGCCAAGTGAATTCGAATGTGGGAAAAGTAACCGAAGTGTTAGATGTTTCAGGAGGCACCATATCGAAGATTTACACCGCTAAGACACAAAGCCGACAAAAGTACGTATCGAGACATCTTGACGGTCACCGAAGAGGACAACATTTAAAAAAGTTGTTTCAGAAGTGAATATCGAGCTCGACAACTCTGTCAGCCCCAAAACGATACGAAGGGAGCTACAGAAGCAGAGATTAAGAGGGTGAGCTGCAGTTCCAAAACCGGTCATCATGGAGGAATGCAAGAAAGTCATGTGATCGGATGTGTCTTGTTTCACACTGTTTGCAATTTCAGGCCGAGTTTACAGTCCAAGAGTGAAACACACCGGGGGTTCAGTGATAATTTGGGCAGCCAATTCGTAGTGTTCTGAGATGTGCCACGATAGATAGTTGCATCACCTCTTTGATCTTTTGAGGGGAAGACTGGTCGAGGTGCCAGGATGTGTGGTTGCTCTCAGTGTGTGGCTAGCGGGGCTTAGAGGCTGAGAACACGGGACAATGCTGCTGACGGTGTGACTGCTCGGTCGAGTTGTGAGGCGCCGTTTGTCGCGTGTAAAAAGTCCGTTCCGTTACTGACGTGAAGCGTGCGGGGCTCGTTCTTGTGTATGCGGGGAGAAGTTCCTTGACGGGACTCGGGTAACTCGCGTTTTGCTAGTGGAGTTTTGTTTCAGCCGTTTACTGCCGCGTTTCTCTTGTTGTCGACTGTGTCTCTTTCCTGAATCGATTACCGTCGCGGCCACCGCTCACGTACACGTTGACGTTTCTGTGTAGGAACATCGCCCCAGGGCTTGTTATATGGGAGTGGAAGTATCTCTTGATGATTTGTAAGCCGTTTAACATGGACAAATTGTTTGCAGAACCTCTGATGTTGGTGTGCCTGCCAATTCGTTACCGATTGCAGTGAACTTGGTGCCAATTTGTTTTGGTTCCTCTTACCGGAGAGCTTAAGCTACTGTTTTGGGTGTATTGTTTTCTGTATTCTGCCTGGGAAGTGGCGTTTCGTCGCCACTGTGCTATCCGCTCCCTTTGCAGGTGAAATCTTACTTAAAGTGGTATAATAAAGTGTTGCCTGTGTTTAAAATGATTACGTATGTGTTACAGAAGGCTGAGATCTCAGTATTCTTCAGGCTGTCCGTGTTGCAAGGAGTCTCGATGTTTTAGTTGGGGGTGACCTTGCCCCTACTGTTTCCTTCGCGCTTGTAAAATTGAAGAAACACTTTACAATTGTAGGGCAGCAGGCAGTTAGTTTCCGTTATTTCGTGTTATTTCCGCCGGGAGGACCTTAGGAATTTATTTTTAAATTTTTGCGGAAGCTATTAAAGTCTCTTTCCTACTGATTAATTTTATTACGTTTGATTGAATATTTAAATCATGAAAGGTATTTTCTTCATCAGCGTTCTGCATTTAATTGCTGAATATTATTAGTTGGATTTGGCTTGTAAATTATTCTGAAAGTCACAAATTTCTACATTTGGACCTTGTCCTATTTTAATCAACGTTATCCACTTTAATTGTAATAGCTGTGAGTTAGTAAATTATGTTCACATGCATGAACGTAACAATATTCTTGGATCCCTTACGGCTCAGTACGCAGGAAGTGTGTTACATAGGTCATGAGCCCCATTGTTACTGTCATAGGTCGCATTACTGCCAAGGTTTATGTGACCATTTTGGCTGAACATTATTCCCCAATAGCGATGGTAGACTCCAAGAAGACAGGTCCGCTTTTCAGTCAGGTTTCATCGTCCCGGGATGGTTTTCTAAGCAGTCCTCACCACAAATTAAAAAAAAAAAAAATTGTTGCACCTCACCTCCCTGCCAAGTCACCATATTTCAGTATTACTAAGCTTTCGTTGCCTACTTTGGAGAGAAGGGCTGTGATTGCTATTTATTTCCATCATCGTTACCTCAACTTTCCACTATTTTGCAGGACGTATGGTATAATATACCCATTGCGAGACGACTGGAAACTGTTTTGAACGCCAACGGATTACCTACACCATGTTAGGCGAAGCAGTGTGTTGTGTTTGTGATGTTGCGATATTTTTTTCCTTGGTACTGTGGTAGTTATCGGAAGTGTCGTGAGAACTGAGCACTGTGTGCATTTTCGTGGACCACAAGTTTTCTCAGTGCTTTGTGGTGTTTTCTGAAGGCGTTGGCATATTCTAGAAGGATACATGTCTGCTCCATAAGGCTATAATCGTGCTATAGTGGCTTGACGAGCTTCTTTTTAACCTCTTGTTGATGTCATAGTCTCCAAATCTGTTGGTCTGAAACCGGTTAAAAGTGAAATCACTCCCGGGCACATACTATGACGTACTGAATGCATGACACTCAAAATTTCTGCAGTATTGCATTCCAAAGAATAATCAAAACACTATTAAACAGGTGATGATAATGGTTTGGCTTATCAGCATATCATAAAAAAAACTGGACATAAGAGAATGTCACATCAGGTTTTTTCTTGCTTACACGACTGGCAATGAGTTTTTACAAATGTTAACTAGGGATGTATGTCCAGAGAGATTAAAAGTAGAATAATCAGATAGAATAACACGTCTGAAGATCAGATACAGCATAAAAATTCGTTTGAAGAGCGACGAAAAAATGTATGTAGCTTACAAAGCCGTCATCAGATCGACTCATAAATGGTATTAGGCCCGTGTGGGACCGTTTCCAGGTAAAGTTAATAGAGAAAAAATAGTAGATCCAAATAATATCCATGCGGTTCGTTTAGTAGACCGAAGCGTCACAGACATGCCAGCGATCTGTAGTGGCAGATGCTGAAAGAGTAGCTTTGTGCATCACGGAGAGCGATACTTATAAAATTCCGAGAGCAGTAAAGCAGCATATTTCTGCCATATTGATCTCTCGGTACTGTCATTCGTTGTCGCTGAGTCCTGTCACCAATGAAACAAGCTGGGAGCTATATGATAGTTATATACAGGCACTTCCGTCATCCATCACAAAGTGAACTGTGGATTGCAAATGTAAAAGGTAGATACATGGATTGATTTCGCACTCTCAGAATGGCTATCAAGGTAACCTCATACCACACTTCCTGGAATGTAGTGGCTATTTGAGGTAACGATGAGGTGAGTAGCGATCACATCTCTTCTGTACAAAGTAGACAGAGAAGGTTCAGTAATAGAGAAATATGCTGACTTGGTGGGGAGGAGAGGTACGACAATTCATCCTCGTGCTTAGAAAATCAGCCCGGGACGATTCAACCTAATTGAACTGAATGTGTGTGTCAGAATAATACTAGAGCACTTGGAAAAGTTTGAACAAGACTTAAGCTTGTAGCTTCAAATGCCTTGGGGACTGGCGACCGCATTGTGATACCAGCATATAAAAGAATATTGCTGGTTCTCTACGAAATTGGAGACGAACTATACCAGTCCTGACGCGTAATAGACCGGATAACAGGCACAGAGAAGGAAAGACTTGAATTCATTCTCCCCCACCCCCTCCCCGCCGCTCTCTTTCTGTCTCTTCCTGCGTCTTCATCGGTAGCCAACTTGATTAGCCTGACACTGCCCTAACATTGCCACTGCTGCCGGAACCAAATAACCGCACGGTACTTTCCGAATGAGCTGCGCCTGTTTGTTTTGGCGTGCCGCAGTATTGTGGAGCAGGGATTTAACTAAATAGTTCAAATGGCTCTGAGCACTATGGGACTTAATTGCTGTGGTCATCAGTCCCCTAGAACTTAGAACTACTTAAACCTAACTAACCTATGGACATTACATACATCCATGCCCGAGACAGGATTCGAACCTGCGACCGTAGCGGTCACGCGGCTCCAGACTGTAGCGCCTAGAACCGCACGGCCACTCCGGCCGGCTAGCAGGGATTTGACTGTTTGTCACAAATGAAGACACGTAACTAAAAGCAAAGGAATAGCCAATACATCAGTTTATCTTTTCGTAATTATAATTAAAACAGTATGACTCCCGGTACCTCCGAGAATAATAAGATAAAAAAACACATATGCACATATGGTTTCGGTTAACTACCATTTTTAAGAGAATGCTATAAATAAAGAACCGAAAGTTGATGGGTTAAAAGTATATGTTGACATTTGGAGTTTGTCGTGTCTTCGATACTTCGCAGCCCTTAAATGTATCATCTGGCTTCAAACAAGTTCTATTAATGCATTGTGACCTTATTTATGTATGCTGGATGTTAGTAAAGCCTGAAAATGTCATTAACTTTTGTCATATACGGGAAATAATACTTCTTACCGAGAATACAGCCCTACTTTTTTTCCCATTCCATGTCCAACTGGGAATGGCGAACTGTTATTATATTTTATACATAAAACTCATGATCAGTCAAAATTGTCTCAAAAAACAAGATTTATACTGCCAAAGTCGGTCGTTACTCATCAAAGACAACTATGTCTTCCGAAATGGGAATAGCTGGAATATGGTAACCGATATAAAAATTTACACAAATAAAAACTCCTACAGGTTTTGGAACATTTGTAACTGGAGTTAAATTTGATATCGCTGTATATGTATTGGTTAGCGTGTGAATTATCGTACTGCCGTTGCCTTGGTACACTGTTGTGGCAGTATACCAGGGAAGCACGATTTCCTTTTATGCATTTCATTCTCCGCCAAAATTGACTGACCGGGCTATTTATAGTTGTATGTCCATTGCAGAGCATCTGTGTCACATCCCACCAAGTTCAGCGTGGAGTACATGAGGTGCTCATTTGCTAATATTTAGGAGTTCCAAATGCCACAGTAGTAGTCTTCTGTGTCATTTACATGTTACGAGTTACATTTTCGCAAGTAATTCTCTGGACCAAAGATTTTCGTCAGACATAAATCACAGTAATGTAATGAAATCTCAGGATGCCGTCATATGCTAATAGAAATATTGTGGTTACGTTTTCCAATTGATTTAGGTAATTATTTATCAAATTCCAAGAGCCGTTAAACTCTCGTTGAAAATCTGCACCTTAAGCATTGTAGATTTTCGCACATTTCAAATGTCAAAACTTCTGTTGTTATTTCGACTTAACACAAAACATACTAAGTCCTATTTACTAATGTTTTCAATAATAAGATTTCTATTTTTTCCCTTGGAAGATCTCTCGAATTACTCTCCGTTTGTGTATTAGGAGGAAACAACCCACTGTTCCTTCTCTTAATCTACTTATCTGGTGGTTCACCGAATACATTACTTCAAGCAAAACGTTTATCTAAATTTACAGTGAACAGTACAAGCTTCCAGAATACAGGCGAAGTCAAGATTTGTTTAATACAAACAGAATTAAGCGGAGTTTGCTTCCCCCGTATCTCAGCACACACTGGGATCGCCTGCAGCCGACACAGCGACCGTTGTAATTAACACACGCATCCAATCCAGACCATTTACTTTACACTAGGGTGCTGAGCGGTGCTTCGATTCACTAAAGCATTGTCACCAGGTCAATGAATGTCGCAGTATACTCGTGTCTGGGGAGTGAAACTAGTCAAATCCTGAAACACGTAATCTGTGGCGGTTAACCTGTGTATTAATCACTTTCTCAAATAAAATATACTGATGTGGCTCATAAGGTATCCTTCGTTTGAATGCAAACAATTTAGGGTAGGCTTTACAATGACTGCAATTGATACCGAATGAAACAATAAAGTTTACTATTACCATTCACTGTTTATTTATATCCACGTCATCCCAGTCCCTGAATCCCAGCCGAAATTGTTATTTATGTATGATTTTTCCACTACTGGTAAGATAATTTTTTGTACTTAAAGGTTGCAACATATCACATACCTATAAAAAGGAGGAAGTAATTCAAGTTGTATAAGCTTGACTCAAAAGTATTTGTATACCTCTTGAAAGATTTATTACAATGCATGTATTGAGCAACGCAAACGAGGTGTCCACAATCCTTTAGAATTTATTTGAAAATAATGATGTTGTTATGGTATACAATCTTCGCACTTCGAGATATTGCTTTGTACCTCCTTGTAGTAAATAGTTTCCAGACACTATCTTTGTGTACACAATACAACAGTTTGTATGTGATGTGTTACAATAGAGAGAGAGGCTTGTGACCACTAGAGGTATTCTATTTACTTGTTTATTTTCACCTTTAGATATAAGTTTAGTTTTTAGTCAAGAACATCACCAAAACCATGTTCTGAAACAGTGTTTTTGTTTCTCCACTAGGCAGTACCACAAGTGACTCCGGAATCGTAATACAACACACAGATACGTCGTACTAATACCTGTATATCCACCTGATGATGGAAGTTTCCACTTTAAAACGCATTAGGTATATTAATAAAAGACTGATTGGTTACGCTAAACTCGCTATTTCAATCGGTATCCTTTCTTTTCTAGAACCAAGGTATTTTCAGTTTCCTGTGTCTATCGGCAAACTATGTACTTTTTGTATCCGAACAAGAAATTCCATTCTTATCGCTAAAGAGAAATAAATAATATATATAGAAACTACAGTTACTTCTATCATCCATTATTCTGTGCACTGCACAGTTAATTATAAATTCACTTCTATTATTAGCCACAAATATGTTTAGGAAGTGAACAGATGTTATTAATACACATTCAGACAACCACTTGACAGTTACACTTCACGGAAACCTAAACGAGCTGGATCGGTGTGAGTGAGCAATATTGATGGCGGAAGAATGGTACAAGAAAGTCTGTAAGGCCTTAGAAGATTATTATCGGCACAACAATAAATTGTTCCTGTAGCGGTCTGTAATCTAATCCAATAGCATGCTCGCATCGATAGCTGGCCACTCCGCAGACGATATGACTGTGGAGCTCCAGCCGCTGCCTATAACGGCATTCAGGCGTATAGGAGGCGGATCGCGGTGATTCGCTGGGGGTGTCCTCTATCCCGAGAAGCCGTGTGCCAAAGTATTTTTAACTCTATAACGTCGGCTCTTTCGTGGCGGAATCGATGTATTTAGACTCGAGTGATACATGAAAATGCAAGAACACCGAGGTCACTGAAGAAGCTTCAGCAACCCGTTTGATTAACAACGCTACGTAACATCTGAATACAGTCTGTTGTATGCGTCGTCCGTACCACTTTGAGCCGCGGCTCGTTCTTGCCTACACCTCGCACCACGTTCCGGGACTGCCTATTTTTGGGCAGAGGGAGAGGGAGCAAGGTTTGGTCCGAGACGACATCGGGAAGGGACTTGGACACACTTGGAGAGAGGACGGGCGAAAGAGGGCGGCGTAACAACGGCGGCAGAATGGTTGGGTCGGTCTCTCTTGTGATCGCACGGATTCCGAGGTTCGTTGAGTGGTGTGTAGACCGAGCACGTGCGGCGTACTTCGACGGCAGTCAGTAAAGGCAACGTGCGCGTATCAAGATGAAACTGTCCTTCCAGCAGGAAGACATTGGTCGTCAGTCTCCGTGCGATTCTTCCGTCAGACATCGCCTTGGGCAGCAACTCCATCACACGCCTGCAGCAGGACGCCGCTTCCCCATCCCCGCCGTGACCTTTCTGCACTACACCAGGACAGCAACACTGGAAACTTTCCTTTCTGTTATTGCTTCGAGCTCATTGTGCAAGAGCCTGTGACAGTATCGTTGTGCCTGTGTGTGCCTGTTTACACTGTGACCATTCGTACGGTCATTCAACCCAATTTCTATTAGCGATTGGAACTGTCAATTTCGTCTCGCCGATGATTTGGTAGTAAAAGTATTAACGGTAGCATCGCACTCACAGCTCAAACTTCACAGCGTGAAGTGCCATTAATTTGAACGTTTCTGAAGTGTGTCTAATTTTAGTATTAAACTTTAAAAAAAAATACATGATAAAAATCGGCTGCTGTGCGGATTGTGTATTTTTCTCATTGAGTGTTTCCTTAATGTTTTACATATTGAAGAAATTCTGCTGGTAGTATATTACGTTGATAATGAACTTCGTGAACACGCTGGTGTACTGACTGTGCGTTGCGTGTGGCTGCGCGAGTTTTATTTAATCAGTTGGGGTCCCAAATTATTGTCACACCTGATTGTCATGTTTACCTCGTCTAAAAGATTCTGTACGAAGTATTTAGTGGGCACTTTTAAGGCGTTTGCGTAAACCATTACACTGTGTTGCCTTTGTCGGTTACCCAGCTGTTATGACAACATTAAAGGTTGTAAGTTTCATCAGGAATTGATTATCATCGCTTTTCTCAAAAGTTATCATCTCTTTTCTCTAGAGAACTTTCAGGCTTGTTTAAGTGTGAGAAGAACTCTGGATTATTCGTTCAAACAAAATAACCATCATTTGGATGATCTTGTTATTTGACCACACGTTATGCCAGTTTTTTTTTGGGGGGGGGGGGGGGGGGGGGGGCGCGGGCCATTCACCCATGTTTGACATTTACCTTCTACTTAGTACATTATGCAATGTTAAGCTTTGAAAACTTACTGTATCTTCCTTGTGTATTAAGATGACAAGTACAGTGTTTTGTCTTGTTGTGCGAGAGAGTTTGGCGCTGACCCTGTAAGAGCGGGCCTCCGTAGCGATTCATCACAGTAGCTCCCTTGTGGTGAAGTTTCTTAGGGCACAAAACTTTGTCTGTGAAATAACAGCCGCTTTCCCTGCACTTTAGGGAGCGGTTCTACCAGTGGGCTTAATACGTGGTTCTGTATTACTTTTGTACGCCCCTGTTGCTTGTTCCGACCTGGAATTTAAAGGCAGTTGCCAGAGCTTTGGTGTTGCGCGCTCTTTAGTCGCTTAAAGGGAACTGGAATAAATGGATCTTGCGACGGGCTTACATTGTCAGTAGATGTTAATGTTTGTGTGAAGATCTGTTTGTGTCTATGTTCCACGGAGGCGGAGCCTGTCTACTTGGGGTACCCGTTTGTTGAGCGTCCCGAATTTTCTATAGACGCCGCGGCATACTAATAGCCACTGCGTGGCTGGTTCGTAAGCAGAGTGCGTTGGAAGTGTTAATGCTCTTCCCTTCTGTTAAGACGCCCCTCCACTACTTTCCTCTAATCAAAGAACTCAGGTTTAATAATTTGTTTCGATATGATTGGTGTCTCTGAATAGCTTGTACCAAAACCAGTTCTAATAACTTTCCTTAAACCAAGCAGTGGAATTTGATTTTCCAATTAAATAAAGTGTTTTAAATCAAATGGTTCAGATAGCTCTGAGCACTATGGGACTTAACATCTGAGGTCGTCAGTCTCCTAGAACTTAGAACTACTTGAACCTAACTAACTTAAGGACATCACACACATCACTGCGCGAGGCAGGAATCGAACCTGCGACCGTAGCTGTCAGTATTCAGTTCCAAACAAGGTTAACGCCTTTTTTCATTGTTTCGAAGGAAAGATCAAAGTTCTGTATTAATTTGTTTGAGTACGATGTTAGATAAATGAAAAACCATCCACGGAAGCCGTGTGCCACACGAATTCATATGGCCATCGTTAAACTCTTGCACGTCTAGAACTATAAATACATAGTCCTTCGTTTGTTAGGGTAGAATCATCTTTGGTCGAGAACCGAAACTGCATGCCTCAAACACACATGTTACTTAAACATCGAGATTGGTGCTGAGATCGGTTAGAGGGGGCCAATAAGGTTTGTGGGACAAGGGGACCACTTCTCATTTCCGCCTGCTGCCGTGAACATGCTCTGCTTTCCCGCTTATTGAACGTACGAAACTATTTAGTAGACAGCGTGTCCCACAAGGATTGGTCAATATTTAAGGATATGAGAGAAACGGTAATTGGAGGCATGAAAGACTAGCGAACATGTGCTCTAAAATGCGTACCTTAGGAGCTATGGGTGAGTGTTCAGTAGACTTGTTTGGCGGTAGTAAAGATAAAGAAGTGTTCATTGCTTTTTAGATACTCAATGTACAGCCCATGTTTACTGCGCTTTTCTGCCTCGAATGAACGCTGTGTCATATCCCTGAATCTACCCATTTCTCCTGGGATACTCTGTATTTTTTTTTTGTGATACTGGGATTGGACATATTGAAGCGACGTCGTCCAGGATTCTGCCGAGATGGTTGCTAGTTTGTGCTGCTTCTCCGTATTTATCGATTTCATTGTTTTCTTATTTATTCCCGTGAAATGCTTTTTAATCAGACTTCGTGTGAGCAAAGGAAGTTCTCTGATCAGTTTCATTGCCTGGTTAAATCCAGTGGGAAATGATATCCATTTACAATTCATTTGAGTCTGCAGTCAGTTTGGCTTATTGCTTGTCCACTTATTAATTAATATCATGCCCACGATCGTGTAAATTGGATTGTTTTTCTGTAGGGATTAAAAGTCACGTGGTCCATTGAAGGAAACCTCGGAACAACTATGGCAACATGTGGATGGGCTCACATGTTGCCGAGATTGTTTCGGCTACGCTACAGAATTGTCGCTGGGAATTTCTTATGCATCCTCCACATAGTCCCGATATCCCTACCTGCGATTTTTTGAATAATACGGACGTTCGTTGCTGTGGATTTGCTTCGGTCGAGGAGGTACACGCTTGGATAGAATCATGGTTTTGTAGCAACCGCAAACATTTTTTCCCATGCAGCATTGATCGTCTTGTCTCACAGTGGGATAAATATACTAGCGCTTATGTCGATTACTTTTGAAATACCAAACACTTTATTTATTTTTTAGGCTCTCGTACCTCAGTGGTTAAAACGGAACTCTTATACAATTACTTAGTTGTCCTCCTGTCAATCTGTCTGTCTGTCCGATTGTTAAGATCTCTTTCCTCAGTAACGGGTGGAAGTATCAAATTGAAATTCAAGTCGTATACTAAGGTATACATTCGCTGGACAATAAAAAAGATTTAAGCCTTTTACTCTATGCTATCAAACGTACAAACATTATTGATACTTGGTAACTCACTTATCGAAATCTGTAGGGTACTTCCCGTTCACTTCTAAATACTTTAGGATACTTGCCTTTTACTTAAAATCATGAAATTTGGCAAGAGCTAACGTTGCACGGTACAAGTAAAGGCGCAAATCCAAATATTATTATTATGTAATTATATCATTCAAAAATTGCCATTACTAACTCAAATTGCATTCGTATTGTGTTAAAAATCTGAGGAATCACTAGGGTGATTCTGATCTGGTTTTCAGTAATAGGTAGAGTGATAATAGAGGAAGGTTTCTGTTTGTAATTCACAAATATTTCGTATTAACTGGCTGAGCTATGACGTAGTGAACTCTTCGGCCGCCGTGAAAACAATTCGATTGGCATTCAGCGGTGATGGCGTAAGGCCGTCTGACTGCTGTGTCATAGGGGTGGCGGTCATCACAGAAACAACCGGTTTTTGGTTACACCGGTCTCTTCCGTTTTCAGTTTAACCTGACTGTTAATACTGCTAAAAATAATCGGTTTCTGAGTGAAACCGTCTTTTCTTTATTGCTGTTATTTCCAGTAATACCCCTCCCGCCGGAGAATGTAAGTCTAGGTACCGATGACCTCCGCAGTTTGGTCCCTTAGGAATTCACATTCATTTGATCATTTCCAGTTATAATGGCAGACTTAGAACAAAGACTGAAAAATTGTAATTGAGGCGAATGAGTTGGGAGATCTCGATCGATATGGGGTTGAGGCTGAGGCAGAAACTGATCTCATTGTCTCCAGCAAAGATGACGGAGGTGAAGGAGATGGGCGGGGTGATGGCGTGAGTGGGAGATCACGAGTTGATGAATTCCTGCATTGTCATATTCGGGTGTTATCAATTACTCACCCTGAAGAAAGCACATAATTAAGGCCTCAGTTATAACGTCACGTTTATAATATGTCGATTAAATTATAGTTATGCCAATCAAATTTCGGTTCTTTTTCATGGAACATTGTGGATGTTTTCTCCTGTATGACGTCGCAAGTATGTTGTGCCTCCCCCCATTTTTAATCTTTTAAAGCGCTTTTTATAAACTATCTACAGACGTACTGTCTAATACGCCACGCAACGAGCTAATGGGTACAGTATTGTATTAGTAGTACTTACCGATTCTTGTGTCGTGTGTTTGCTGCTATTTATAAATGTGGGCGTTGTAATTAGAATAGTTGCGACCGCTTTTCCCCCTTTATTTAATAAACTCATATTTCAAAGCGCTGTAAAAGTTGCGAATTACTCGTTTTTAATAAAGGCTTTATTTAAAAACTAAAAGTTTCGATATAGTTGCAATGAAAAATTGATATGTCGGTTTGTTTAGCTGGTTATTAGGATAACATGAAAAAGAGCTGTTATGATCGAGACAGAGTAAATCCAGGAAAATATCGGTTATTCATTACTAATATACCATTATCGATTTTAACGGGTCGATTTTTTCCATCTCTTCCGTGCCACGTCACCACTAACACCTATACGAAATGGTTCAAATGGCTCTGAGCACTATGGGACTTAACATTTGAGGTCATCAGGCCCTACTTAAGCTTAACTAACCTAAGGACATCCCACACATCCATGCCCGAGGCAGGAATCGAACCTGCGACCGTAGCGGTCGCGCAGTTCCAGACTGAAGCGCCTTGAACCGCTCGGCAACAGCGGCCGGCAGGTACCACAGGACTCGCGGTGACTGCAGTGTAATTATGATTGTCTTCGAAGAAAAGAGATTCCTCCGTTCGTCTCATTGTGTATTTTGTAAATTCCCCGCTATATGTTTCTGTATGAAACATAGCCCAAATATGCCTCCCACTCTATACAAAATCTTTGTATTCCAAAACTATGTACCCACAAACTGTTACCTAACTTAAACTCCTATGCTAACTTCTGACAATACAGAACCTAATTTGAATCGAACTGTAACTGTTCGGAATACAACTTGTCTTTATATTAAATGCGCAATTAAGGTGAAACAATTTCTTGGCCCTTATTAAAATTTCCACTTACCTTGTGTCTTGATAACTTTGCTGCAGAATTCTCGAAAGAAAAACATCAAACAGCAAGCAGGCAGGGGCTAAGTTAGATTTCTATTTTTAAATAAAATTTCCAAGCAATATTCAGACAGTTCCATGTCATGGTGCATGTGCTATCTCGTAATGATGAACCTTCTTTGAAAGTGCGGTGGAGGTAGTAACTGTTTCAATTAAATTATATTCGAGGTCAACGATTTTAGAGTTTCAATTAAATTATATTCAAGGTCAACGATTTTAGGATGAAGTACATAAACAAAGCGATACGGTAAATTTTCACTTGATTTTCACACATAACATTGGTCTGTGCAATACTAATGTTAACAAAGTGAACAATGACCTGAAATGGGTACAATGTCAACAGATAACCTCTATAAAAACCAAACAGCTCAATTAGTTGATATCTTAACGCATGACTCAGGCAGGTGGGGTGTCCTTTCTCTCAGCTCAGAGCAAGATAACTTACTGACAATAATCATTCCGACAAGCAAGCTGCGCAGTGCTGCAGTATTATCTCAAACTTGTTCTCTTTAAAACGTTACATTATTCAAAATTTATATTCTTTTCGCCTTCAAAGATGTACATCATATTCATCGTTTCTGTCCTTTAGAATAAATATTTCTTCATCTAATAGGTAGAACGGCAAGTCAACACAGCACTACTCAATACATCTCTCACCAACACACCACAATCAAGAATGTATCAGACTGCACAGAGGCAAAGACTGTCACAAGAAGACCAAGGCTTGTTTAACAGTAGCATAACTTGCTCTCTTTCTGACTTGTGCACCGATAACTTACAAAAACATAATTACATGCCAACTTTACAATTTCTGTTAGCTTCCGTACTATGCTGCAGCAGTTCTTTCTATATGTCGTCCAAGTTTCATCGTGTTACGTTATTTGGCAGTGACACATCATACGTAATTTGGGTTCGTCCTTAAATTTCGCACACCACTGTACATGTGTGTCGCACGAATTCTACCTGATAGCGCGTACCTAGGAGAGATCTGTTGAAATTATTAAGGTTTCAAGATATTTTGCTTAGCTTAAGCTAGGTACTCGTATCGTTATTCCGCTGCGCTGTGAGGAATTCCTGGTCAGTGCAACATATGAGGTAACAAGTAGTCAGATACCTGTTGTATTCACTTAGGGATCATATATCATTTACAAGGAAATGTGAAAGAGCATTTAAATCAGGTTACTATTGTTATATTAACTCACAGTTTAAGATATGAAAATATTGACCGGCTTTCGCGTAGTTACTGCATACATCTGCCGGGAAATACATATTTGACTTTAGCTACATTTCCCCAAAAGACTGTGTAATAGGACAGAACTGAGTTTGAAAAATATGCTAGGAATCCTTTCTAGAGGTCAACACAGAGATGAGAGGTTTCTAAATGCAGACAAGCTTTCTTTTTAAATGTTCCATATGCTGGTACCATCCAAGTTTATTTTTTATCTAGAACCACAACATGTACACAAGTGGAACATTTTGCAGTTATTGTCCAATGATCTCTACAGTTGTTACCCGCAATATTATTGAACAACTGAGAAGATGATAAGCGCGAGAGCACCCACGGACAGTGTCGCATCAAATAATTTCATTTTGGACATTAGGCCGTTTGATTTGTAAACTAGAACTGCTATTCAAACAGACATTTCAACTGTTACTGCAGCGGACCCAAGAGAACTGTTGCGTGGTATCGAAGTGCTCCTCGGGTACGAATCGATATTGCCTACCAATCACCTGATACATTATCGCAAGAAAAAAGCGTCAAATACAGCCTCCACTCCACAGATGACTCTGAAAGGCCTAATGATGTTGAAAACCGTCTGTTAAACAGTCTTTCATTGAGTGGATTCCTCCGCGTGATCAGAATCACGATCCAAAGGCTACGTTGTCCATGCTTTCGAATGCAAGCACAGGTTTATGTTTAGTTATGGAGCATATTTGTAAGCAATATTTTAAAGGCAGAGCCTTATCAACCAATCAGGTCGCTAGGCGGTTAGTGTGGAGTTCACCTTGCCCTCGTACATTCGGACAATGCACATTTACGCCTTCTTCCTTTCTCGCTTCGCTTGCAGCTAGACACGGTATTTACATCGTACTGCACGCCGATATCTTAGTAAAAGTTCAGATTATTTAATTTTTTATTTTATTTATTTATTATACTTGGTCTAATTAGGACCATCAGGCCCTCGCTTACATCGGAGCAGGGTTTCATACATAAACACCTTTTTCACCCTACCCTAAGAAATAACAGTTTTAATGTGCAATGAGTATTAGTATGATTTAACTGTCTACAACGGCAATGTGAGCAAGTAATAACATGAATTAATAAAGTTAATACTGTCAATATTTGTACCATTATTGCTGCTACGACCGGTCGTGATAATAGTAATAATAATAACAATAACGATAGTGGCAGACGTGTATTCATGTGTGTAATGTTTGGTTTCTTTGTTCAGATCGAATCATTGTCCGAATATGAAAGGATTAATATCAGTCTGTAATTATGTCATCTGTGTATATAGATCACCAACTAATAGTAGGCGGTGTTCAAAAACTCTCTCTGCAGTGCCGTATGATTGTTAGCCGCGCACGCCATATGCCGCTGTGAATACACCGAAATGAAACTCAGTGAAATACAAGTTATTTATTTACTGAATATTCATTTTTACTTTCAAATTTTCACGTAATGGAATATTGGGAGAGTCCACTTGAAGGGAAGTAACCCAGGCAGGCGAACAACCATACGGCACTGCGGAGAGACTTTTTGAACACCGTGTATTAACAGGGTGTTGGGTTCGTTTCTTCTTTTGTGAATGTATGGTATTTGTACGATCACGTGGTGCTATTATGCACATTTGTACGTATGGTTCAGGAATTTCCATGATCGTTTTAAACAGTAACTGAAATTAACTTAAAACCTACTTTCTCACGAAATAATTCTTTTATACGAAGTATTAGGGTCACTTGCACATGTGCTCCTGTAGCCTCTGTTCTCAGTATTTGTCGGTGAAAGCACAGATTACTATAAACAATCTACCTTCAGAAGATCCATTGCACTATAAATATTTACAATCCAATTAAGTGAAATCGCGAACTGCAGAGAACTGTGTAGCCCTTGCATAGTGATTGTCATCTCACGGAGGAACCTACTCAATGAAAGCCTCTTTAATAGACGGCTTTCAACGTCATCAGACCGTTCACAGTCAAGTTACCTGTGGAGGGGTGGCTGTATTGGACGCTTTTTTATTGTGATACTCTAGCAGGTGATTGGCAGGCAATATCAATTCAGGAGGTCGAACCCGAGGAGGACTTAGATACCACGCGGCAGTGTTGTACTAATGAATATTTCGAGACGTTAGCCTAAATTTCACCAATTCATTCTTATGTCATTAGATGTCAGACCATACAAACGGCAGTTCCATTTACATCGCACATGCTTCTTGTATGAGAAATTACGCCTTCACATGAGCTGCATTAGAACTTCTAAAGACCTTAGATGCAATTTTGTCTCAGTTTAACACATATAAGGTTATACAAGGTGATCCATTTGCCACTACCTATGGGTTTTATGTAACCCACAATGGCTTCAAAAAGCATGTGCAAGATTTTCGTAATTTCTCACTCACTTTGGGCAAGGTATTAGTCTTACAGAAATGATGAACACCACATTTTTGTACGAAATGTAGTCTAGTTATATTTGGCACTGTGATACGTTTTCGCTGGAGGTCACCATTTTCTAGTTATTCAAGAAAAATGCTTTTCAAGGTCACTTGTGTAGTCTTTTGTTGAACAAGGTCCTGTTCTGTAGGATTAAGAGTTTGTGTGCAGCGAGCGACAGAATTTGAAAATTGGCACGTGATATTTACAGTTGTTGCGGGTTGCATAAAGCCCATGGGCAAGGGCAGTTTAACCACCCTGTATACTTGCTTGCACTACGAAAGTTCGCCACTAGGACTTACTTCACTAACACAGTCAGATCATTAATTGGTCAAATCATGTAGAAAGGAGAATTTTTCACGCCATTAATACTGAAATTATAGCTTATATGCAGCCTTAGGTAGCGAAAATTCGGAAGTAGCGAAGCTTATCAACTTTTTGAAAAGGGATCACAGTGGTCACGCGTCAACAAAATACGACGGAATATACGGAAATCCATTCGAGAAGCCAGCAACTTAGTCACCCTGTGGTGGATCGTTGTAAAGACGATCGAAACGTCAGTTTTAATTCTGATTTTAATTTCAAAACGACTGGGTCTAATGCCCAAGATCGTAGATTAATCTGCCACGAGTAATGAGTATGATGGGCAAACATCTATTAGGCGCACTACGAATGTAGTGTTGCGGACATGTTGGGAATGTGGATCTCACGGGGAGCGTGCAAGGGATAAGTCCCTGCAGACGCACTATCCTCTGTGCCCGCGGTGGCTCAGATGGATAGAGCGTCTGCCATGTAAGCAGGAGATCCCGGGTTCGAGTCCCGGTCGGGGCACACATTTTCAGCATGTCCCCAATGAAGTGTATCAACGCCTGCTTGCAGCTAGGGTGTCTATTTAATTATCATTTCAGATCCATAAATGCTTGAGTGTGGCACGTGCGTTCGTGCGTGCGTGTGTGTGTGTGTGTGTGTGTGTGTGTGTGTGTGTATGGGTGGGTGGGTGTATGTGTGTGTGTATGTTTGTGTGTATGTGTTCGAGGTAAACCACGTATATGCAGTAGAGAGAGTGAGAGAAATGGTGAAGTGAATGAGGAAAAAAAGAAAAAAGCACACAACACGGGAGCGCCAGATGCGGCTGCTGGGAGAGAGGCTGCAGACAGATGAAGGCGCACAGTGCGAGGGCGGAGGCAGGAGGTGGGGGCGAGGTTCTGATTTCACAAGCCGTTGGCTGTCACGGCTGAACCAAATGGTGGGGAACGAGGCTCGCCGACTAAATGTAGCAGACGAGCCTTCTGCGACCCATGGACTGCGAGAAACCGACCGTTGCCAGCACCTCTCTGCGCGGCGGCATAGCGCGGAAAGGCCCGCTGCTCCGTTGTGTGTGCTGCAAAGGCGGGATGCAGGTGGCGCGTCAGTGCCAGAAAATACTGGGCCGCAGACAGGAATGGAAACTTCCGGGAGACCCGTTTAGAGCGTTACTTGGGGTCAAGCGAGATTTATGCTCCAGTGGTGTCGTCGAGATTCAATAAGCTGTAGTCTCTACAATGGGCAACATCCCAGGACGCTCGAAATGGTATACATAACAGTTTCCTAGAAAACCAGGCCAAAAGGTTTGTAGCGTTCAGTAAGAACATGCAATCAGTGTCCGTAGATACAGCGTAACGGGAAGGAGAAAGCTGGAAAATGAAAAGTTGAGCAATCTGAAGTGACAGCATGGAGATCGCAAATAGTGAGTTCGCTGTCGCATTGAGTATCAAAGCCTTTCAGCTGCCTCTTTTGTATGATGTGGAATGATTTTGTCATCGAATTTTAAAATCGAAATAGGAAGATTCCTCGCTAAAATAAGTGTGATAGTATCAAAGATGGACCTTAATGTAAGGAAAATATTTATGAGATCACAGAATCACATACAGGAGACTCATGAGCTGGGTTAAATCTGGAAAGGAAGAGAATCGAAGTACATGAGCTGTGCAGTTGCACCTTTGTTATGAATATTATATGCACTGAAAAGATAGTGAGGGCTTGAGGAAAGATGCAAGGTCTGTCGCGCTCAACCCGTGAATGGGTGGCTATTACCAAAATCTGCTATCAGTGAGTTTGCAGTATTCTTTCCAACACATGTTCTCTCAACCGCTATTGAAACTTTATCAGATTTAGATTCAAACGTTGCAATAAATATTCCTACTGATATAAACTGTATTTCATTCTTCACAAGATTGAAATCCGACACTGACTTTCGTGTGAAATATCAGTCATCCGATTAACAGTGAAAAACGATTTTCGTTGATGTTTAGAACATTTATCGGATAGTAACGACTGAAACGTACGTGACAATAGATAACGGTCATCGCGATGAATCTCGACCTGGAAACAGGCCAAGCAATCCACTTTAGGACGCCCCGTAGGGCTGCCTGTCCGCCCATTCGCTGGCGCTGCAGGATGATGGGGTGAGACAGGGACTGCTTCCCCACAGGCAATAGCGGTAAGTGGCTGGCAGCTTAAGGGGTTTCGACCCAGTGCCAACTGTTCAACTGTCCCCACCTTCAAGCTTTTTCAAGTGAAAGAAAATCGAACGTATAAACGCGATCATCGAATAACAGCTCATCATCAAGTCGAAAAAGAAGAAAATACTTTTGCCAAATAAAAATACATATAAAGGTTGTTTCAAAATTCAATTTACACAGTGCTACAGGTTGTAGATCAAGCTGATTTCCGGAAACGTCATCCAACGACTCTACAGAGCATCATAGTTATAGACGCCGGCGTTTGTAAGTGTATTTATATATAGGGAGATTCCGTGATGATGTTACAGACTTTCAAGAATGATGAAGACGGATAAATGTATGCAATTGAGGTAAGGGTACCTGGTTCAGGAACGAAAGATTGGAAAGCTTAAAAGCGGAAATAATCCTCATACCTCTGACAGTGCAATACATGTATTAGCACTGTTGTTGCTAAGATTGTAGGGTATGCAATATCAGATGTGCTATTATGGTCCAAAATAAGAGAAAATATCTGTCAAACGTTGGCCCTAAAATGCATAACTCACTGCTTATGAGCACTTCTTCATCTTCGCTACTGTGAAACACATCTCCTCTGCAGAACAAGTGCTCAAAAATCTTAAGGTATGCATTTTAGAGCCCATATTTACTAGAAATTTTTCCTTGTTTTCGGTCCATACTACCTCCCCTGAAAGTTGTCTACCCTACAATCTTAGCAACAACAGACCAGTAGCCGGCCGTGGTGGGCGAGCGGTTCTAGGCGCCACAGTCTGTAACCGCGCGACAGCTACGGTCGCAGGTTCGAATCCTGCCTCGGGCATGGATGTGTGTGGTTTAAGTAATTCTAAGTTCTAGGGGACTGAGGACCTCAGAAGTTAAGTCTCATAGTGCTCACAGCCATTTCAACCATTTGAACAGTACCAGTACATGTAGTCCAATGTCAGAGTATCAGAACGGTTTTCGGTTATAACTTTCGACTAGTTTGTTTCCGGTGCAGGGAGCCTTGGCTCAAATTAATACATTTCTGCTTCTCCGTCATCCTTTAAAGTTTGTAACATCATCACAGAATCAGCCGGCGCCTATAATTCTGACGCTATGTAGCTTCGTTGGGTGACGTTCCCGTATAAAATTTGATCTGTTAATTTCCCTCTATAATCTCTAGAAATGTGTAATATGAATTGCGAATCAATCTGCATCTATGTATATATACAATGTGAATCACCTAAAATAAGCACCGCAGATATTGCGGAAGTGAAAAGTACTATTGACGTACGGTTCTCACAGGATGTGTAGCTAGTCAGGAGCTCGTATTGTTAGCCAATGAAAACATTGTAGTGATAATCAGAAAGTGAACTTATTGTGCAAACATACACCTTTTTTAAATGGAACAGTGCATATTGACATTAACATACTAAACGTAGGGTAAAAGTTAATGGAAGTGCTGTTTCTTGAATGACTCTACTGCGAGACGTTTGCGATATATAGTATTTTGAAAAGTTTCCACACTGCCACTTGTTTGCACCGTTCAATATGCATCGTTACCAGTTATGGCGTTGTTATGTTTGCTCACAGTGTGCTTGTGTGTTCCTCGAGTGCACTTTGACTTGTTAGTCAGTCATTGTGTAACCGTCGAAGTAGCAGGTCGTGAGTGGAGGAGGGTATTTCCCAATGCAGAAGAAGTCGACATGCTCATGGTGTATGGAGAGTGTAGGAAGAATGCGGTTCGTCCTTGTACGGTGTATCCGGCAAGATATCCCAATAGATGTCCACCACCTCGAGAGTTATTCATCAACCTCTTGAAGTAGTTGCGTGAAAGTGGTAGTGTGACACATAGTGAACATAACAGAAGGAAACAAGTGATGGCAGAAAAGAGGGAAATTAATGTTCTTGATGTTGTTGAAGTTGATTCACACGTTTCCTCCCGCGCAGTCGCACGAGAAAGTAGCATGAGTGAGACAAGTGTCCTGCGCATTCTCCATTGACATCGAGTCCATCCCTATCGCATCTCTTTTCATCAAGAACTGCATGGAAACGACTATGAGGATCGTGGAAAGTTATATCCATGAGCATTAACACAGAATCCTCAAAATGTATCAGGTATCTTGTGTAGGAATGAAGTCACTTTTATCAACCATGCCAGGTACACCACCTAAACATGCACTGTTGGTCTGTTGACAATCCCCGTTGACTTCGGCAGGTGGGACGTCACCGACAATGCAATGTGACGTGTGGTGTTGGATAGTGAACCATCAGCTCATAGGCCCGTTTTTGATAGATGGAAGACTGAACGCGCTCCAGTATCGCAGGCTCCTAACAGATCATCTTCCTCTGACGTTAGAAGAAGTTTATCTGCACACTGGGAGGAATGAGTCGTACCAGCATTATGCCTGTCCAGCCCACAGTAAACGAACTACTACAGCATGTCTTCACAAACTGTTTAAAAAACGCTCGTAGGGTATATTTTGCAGGGAATGCTGAAAGACCCTGTCTTCCAGGACATAGCAGCTGACGAGCAATTTAAAAATGACTTCAAACTGAGATTCAGGACAGGCCCAAGAGACAGACACACAGTACACAGTGCAGTATTTCTACAGCCTGCTCGGACATCTCCGTTGAAATGCAGAGCGCGCGGTGTACTCGCGTGGTCTGGGGCTCCTTGTCACGGCTGCCTCCGTCGGAGATTCGAGTCCTCCCTCCGGCATCGGTGTGTGTGTGTTGTCCTTAGCTTAAGTTAGTTTAAATTAGACTAAGACATGGGCAGGTGTAGTAGCTCAGGCTGCCCCCAAAACCAAAACAACCAAAGAAACAATAGCGAAGGTGTCACAAAAACCGGACACGGCGGTCTTTTTAAGACCCCTGTCCGGCGAAGACACAAAGAAGGTACAGGAGGTATTCACCACCATGGTAAACCCAATTAAGGAAAAAATAAAAGTAAATAAGGCGAAAGCAACTAAAAACGTTGTAATTTTAGATGTAGCCATCGAAGAGGACAGAAACAAGATCTTAAACAACCAACACCTGTGTAAGGCAGTAGGATGTGAACCTCCCAAAAAGAGAAGCCCACTTGTAATCATGTACGATGTACCGGTTACAATGGATAACAATAAATTATGCGAAACAATTAAGAATCAGAACTCTGACGACATGACTGACGAGAAATTTAAAAATGACTTCAAACTGAGATTCAGGACAGGCCCAAGAGACAGACACACAGTACACCATGTAGCAGAAGTATCGGGCTCCATGTGAAAAAACTGACATCTATGGGTAGGACATACGTAGGAGTCCATACTATCAAGGTGCGGGACTATTTGGTGGTGCCTCACTGCCACAATTGCGGAGACCTTGATCACATCCACAAGTACTGTGACAGGAAGCCGGCCTGCTCCAGATGCGGGGCAGAAGACCACATAAGAAAGAGCTGTACGAAATCTGGAATTTGTATTCCATGTGTCAAGAGAGGTAAAAAGACCTGTAACGCCTCAGGAAGGAACTGTCCAACCTAGAGGATGTTGGAGCAGAGATTGATCTCAAGAACCGATTATGGCTGAAGCTGCAGTAGTGCGCAAGATACCAAAAAGGAAGTCTCCGGGGAAGAGGCGCAGGGATGCGGCTAGAGCTGCCAAATTTAAGCAATTCCTGACCTTCGTTGAAGGAAGCAAAACAGGAAGAATGGGTGGATGCCGCTTTCCCCTCCCCCCGGAACTCGAGGTTGCCTAAAGATCGGGCACCAAAAGCTAGGCGTCCTGCAATAAAGGGCCAAATAACATCTGCAGAAACTAACTACACATCCGAAGAACCACTTCAGGTAAACGCAGTTAGCAGCACGAATACCACATCTACCTCCGATCAATCACTAGTAAAACGCCTAGAGGTGGATCCCGTCAGGATCCACCTAAACTTAGAACACGCTCTGCAACTGTCCCGCTTGGAGGAGCCGGTTATCCTGACCACAGCATTAAGGCACATAGTGCGAGTAGGACATAAGTATGGACCTAAGTCATCTTCTCGGCCATGGAGGCTATCGATAGAATACAGTTAAAGACCATGAATCTCTCCACTGACTTTGGCGCCCTGCGTGACCTGGTCAAAAAGATTTTCCAGAGAAGAAATGAGAAATTTGATCTCGATGAGATCTACGATCAGGCTGTCTTAGCTAACGGTAGGATAGCTTATGACTGGAGAAAGATCTTTCCAGACTCATATGTTCACACATACTTTCCATGACCACCAGAATACAGCTAGGACAACTCAATGCACACAATAGCCGACTAGTCATGCAGGAGCTCCGAAGGGTGGTGGAGGAGATGAGTCTTGACGTACTCTGCCTACAGGAACCATATTCTACTGCGGGTAACATAGTTTTTGCTCTCGTTAATTGGCAAACTGTATGTTTTGGAGACGACCCTAAAGCCACCATCACAATAGTAAATAAAGCCCTAAGAGTCACAGTGCTTGCGCACCTTTCAAACGAACATTGCATTGTTGTTGAACTCCAGACGCTCATTGCAGTTATACAGTTAGTAAACATGTATTTCCAATACGGTGACGAAATTGAAACGTACGTAGACCTACTAGTACGAATCACCACAGCATTGAGAGGTCGAAAGATAGTGGTGGTGGCAGATGTTAACGCGACGTCCCCCTGTGGCACAGTGGCACCCGGGATGGAAGAGGGGAGAAGATGGAGGAAACAATAGTGTCATTGCAGTACTTGGTTGCCAAGAGAGCTGCGGCGGAGGAGAAGGAACAAATATTGATGTAACACTAGTTCAAAAATGGTTCAAATGGCTCTGAGCACTATGGGACTTAACTGCTGTGGTCATCAGTCCCCTAGAACTTAGAACTACTTAAACCTAACTAACCTAAGGACATCACACACATCCATGCCTGAGGCAGGATTCGAACCTGCGACCGTAGCGGTCACGCGGTTCCAGACTGAAGAGCCTTTAACCGCACGGCCACACCGGCCGGCATGTAACACTAGTCTCACCAAATTTTGCTTGTTACCTAAACAATTGGACAGTAAGAAACCAAGTCACGACAAGTGACCACAACCTAATCACCTTTGAGCTCACCGACAGGGAATGCCACTAGGACATAGGGTGGGAATTTCAGTTGAATTTCAACAAAACTGATTGGGAGCGCCACGCAAGAGAGTTTGTCACCCTGACATGGCCAGACGGTGATGAAGACGTCGACAAGCACGCTGAAGACCTATTTAGTGCCATCACAAAAGCGGTGAAGCCTGCAGTGCCAACCAAGAGGGCCGTGGCGGTCTCCCCGTCACCATGGTCCGCCAAACTAGGACAGATGCGTCAGGATGGCGAGGAGGTACTACCAGCAAAGTGTCGTCTGGGAAGAGAAACAGAGATGGTTACAAACCTACAGGAATGCTAAGGGTCCGCAGCTCGTGGTCGTGCGGTAGCGTTCTCGCTTCCCGCGCTCGGGTTCCCGGGTATGATTCCCGGCGGGGTCAGGGATTTTCTCTGCCTCATGATGACTGGGTGTTGTGTGATGTCCTTAGGTTAGTTAGGCTTAAGAAGTTCTAAGTTCTGCAGGACTGATGACCATAGATGTTAAGTCCCATAGTGCTCAGAGTCATTTGAACCATTTGAATGCTAAGGAAGAGTTCCAAAGGGTGCTCAAAAGGATTAGACTTAAAAGTCGGGAGAAATACGTTCAGAGCAAATTGGCTACAGATCCCTGGGGCATCCCATATAAAATAGTTAGGGGAAAGATTAGGTCGCCCATGGCACTATCAACTGTCCGGGATGGGAATCGGATGACAGGATCATGGCAGGAAACTGCTGAGGTCCTTCTCTGGTCCCTGCTTCCGGATGATATAGAAGAAGAGGACACAGAAGAAAAAGGCCTAATTAGGCAAGCTCAGCAAGAAGAGTACCAAAATAACACTGCGATGTACCCTTTCTCGGAGAACGAGGTGGCGGTGCACATCAAGTCACTCAAAAGAGGTAAAGCCCCAGGACCAGACGGCATCATAGCGGAGGTGGTGCAATACCTCGCTCCTCAACTAGTAACACCTCAAGCAAGAATCTACAACGAGGCCCTAAGCCTCAGAAAGTTTCCTACCATCTGGAAACAGGCTAATGTGGTAATAATTAAAAAAGGTCAGGATAAAGATCCTAAAGAGGTTAAGTCGTACAGACCTATATGTCTGTTGGACTTGTTGGGAAAATTGCTGGAGAGGTTGCTGGCTGACAGGCTGATGGCACACCAGGTGCTCTATGGGATGAGCAGCAGGCAATTCGGCTTCAGGCCCAGGCGTTCTGCGTCTGACGCAATCGCCATGGCGGCCGAGGTCTGCGGGTCGTCCATTCATAAGTACATAGTTGGCATCATGGTAGACGTCAGTGGCGCCTTCGACAACCTGTGGTGGCCTTCGCTCTTCTCCCGCTTGCGAGAGAAGGAGTGTCCAGGGCCGCTATATGAATATCTCAGGAGCTATTTTATGGATAGGGAGGTCTGGCTATCATCCTCTAGCGGAAGAGTGGGCAAAAAGATAACAAAGGGTTGTCCACAGGGCTCTGTCCTGGGGCAACTCTTTTGGGATGTCAGTATGGAGCCTCTCCTTGACACCCCGGAAGACTGTGCTGATGACCTCCTCCTGTTGGTTTTTTGGTGGCCGTAGCCGAGAGGAATTAGAGCCGAAAATAGATATGACCATGACATTACTATCACAGTGGTGCCACAGAACTAAACAGAAAGTCGCACCCAGTAAATCCTCCTACTTACTCTTAAAAGGCCAATTGGTCAGAAACCCTACAGTCAGGATGGATGGCACACCAGCAATACGTCGTCGGGAAGCAAGATACCTATGAGTAGTACTAGACGAAAAGTGGAGCTTCGCCTGGCACATTGAAGTCACAACATATAGGTTGCTAGAAGTACTAAATAACCGTATCACTATAGGCCATAGGCGATTACATCTCCCGCCAAACCTCATCAAACTCTATCACAACACAATCCTTGTCTCCATTGTGGGCTACGGGTCCGGGATCTGGGCTCACAGGCTCACGAGGGTCGTTCCTGCTATGGGCGTGAGGAGAGTGCAGCGGAACATGCTACTACGCTCTGTTGGGGCATATCGTACATAACCAGGGGGAGCATTATTGATACTCATGGGGCTGTGCCCCCTAGATGCAAAAATCAGGGAGCAGGCCGCATGGTAGTGGATGAAAAAGGGGCAAATCGAAAAAACCGGGGATATTATGGGGGGTCAGAGTGGGGGATAAAATATCAATTAGAAGAAGAGGAATGGAACTCTGGCAAGAAATCTGGGGTGGTGATGAGACAGGGAGACGAACATACCAACTTTTACCAAACGTTCAAGAAAGATTGAGAATGAAGCATTCTCAGCCAAGCAAGGGGCTGCTGCACTTCCTCACTGGGCATGGCCCGTACCTGGCATATCTTTGCCGTTTCGGGAAAAGAGCGACACCGTCGTGTGACTGTGGTGCCGAAACGGATACACCGGATCACGTGGTCTATGAGTGTTCCCTTTTCGACGACGTTGCCGCTCAGTTAAGAAATTCATTGCCAAATACAGACACCTTCCACCTTATTAGGGACCCAATGGCGTTCACTATCGTTGATAAATTGGCCAGCGAGGTATCCACCAAGGTCCTGAGAGAATATCGTAGGGAGATTGCGTAGTGAAAGAACCAATATGTGACATCACGTACCATCTCATTCCGCCAGGATGCGTACTGGCCGACCGCCGTGACGATCGGGATCCGTCGCATCCAGGACTAGGGGGAGGGTGTGAACACACCGATCACAGAAAAAGCGCACTGATTACTACCTAGTAGATAGAATTACCTGTAGCAAATAGGTAGTAGGATATTTTTTAAAGACCCGGAGGCCAGCAAAGTGCCAGGAGCACGCCCATTGGGATTAGCTCGGTGGGCACGGCCAAGAGATAGTAGGTGTATATCTTCTTACTGGCACACCTGTAACGCTGCAGGATGTAATTGTTAGTAGGGTAGGAGTGAGTAGATAGCATGGTAGACTAACAGTAGATCAATTAGATACCCATAGAACTAACTTCTTATACTGTAGTTGATACTAATAATAGATAAATAGAGTTTTGGTAAATGCTGCTGGAAAATATAACCTCGTATGTAACTTCGACCCACTAATGTCTTTAGGTGATGGGTTATGTTGTATAATACTGGTTTCGATGAATAAAGATTTTAAAAAAAACTAAAAAAAGCAGTGCGTAAGCTTAGGGAATGATGACCCCAGCAGTTTGTTCCCATGAGATCATACCACAAATTTCAAAAAATTTCTAGAGCGTATGCAGCAGTCGCTTCATGCCAGACTGGAAGCGTGTACTGCCGCTGCCGGTGGTCATATTGAACACCATCTGTGATGGTCAGTTGTCTCCTTACTGGTCAGAATCAGCATAACTAGTGTGTGCACTTGTGTTGTTCTTTTTGTGTGTGCTACCACAGGTTCTGTACACGCGTCGGCGTGGGTACTTTTCAAATACTGTCCACCATCAACATACACAATGTACCTAATAGATATTTGCCCATCCACTCATGGGCAAATATCCATCCATTTGGGAATGTGGGTCTCACGGGAAGCGTGCAAGGGATAAGTACCTGCAGTCGCGCCATTTATCTGTGTCCTCCGTGGCTCAGATGGACAGAGCGTCTGCCATGTAAGCAGGAGACACCGCGTTCGAGTCCCGGTCGGAGCACACATTTTCAGCTGTCCCCATCGAGGTATATCAACACGACCTCTCGGCAACTGAGGGTTCAATCAATTATCATGAATAGAATTAAATGAAGAAATTCAATAAGAAAAGAAGTTGGAATCGAATATATTAGACTTTATTGAATTAATTACATAAAACTACTGAAGAATTTCGTGTTTAACAATAAATGAGACAATACATTGCAAAGTACGGAGACAGATGCGTTCAGAAGAATATAGTGTCAATAATGGAGCACGCTCTAAAAATTCTGAATACGATAAGACCTCAAGATTACGCGAACATCGAATAAGCGTACCGCCACAGGCTGAACCAATGTAGTAGCATGGTTTAATGCAAATAACCCCGCTTGTCTGTCCTGTCCAAGTCTCATCATTACTGAAGAGCTTCTGAACTTGTTTGCATTAGCAAACCCTTTCACCCTCGCGCCATCCAACCCGTCACAATCTTGCTCCACTAACGTATTAACTATTTCTTGACACCGCGTGATCGTCAGAGTCAGCCCATGACTTCATTTAATAGAGTTGTGCCACAAAACTCATTTTCAGAGAGATTCAGTATCTCTCAATTGGCTTTCCGATTTCCTCATCTTTTCTTCTCCAACATGACATTTTAAGAGTTTGTATTCTCTTGTTGTCAGAATTGTTTATTATCTATGTTTCAGTTCCGCCAAACATTATGTTCCAGACAAATACTTTCGGAAAAGATATCTCACGCTTAAATTTCCATACGATACCAACATATCTTTGTTTTGTAGTTTTTTGGCTGCTGTCAGTTTTAATTTTTATCTCTTGTACTTCTACCAGCGTCAATATTTTACTTTCCATATAAAAAATGTCAGGTATTGTTTTCACTGTATAAAAACCACGTACTATGTATCTGCAAGAAATGTAGTCCGTAATGGGTAACATTATAGTTCAACTTCAAGGGTACCGATGTAGGTACCTGTTACGGCGTAGAGTCAATCTCCGGCACGCCATTCGGAAACGAGAGACCAGAGAGGGCTGTGAAGAAGACGTTAGCCAATTGCACGCAGACCGACCCCTCTCCAGGACGACAACGCAACAGCAGCGGCCCCTATGCGAAGAGAACATACGCGCCGCGCAGACTGGTCGCTGTCGACATCTACAGCAGCATCGAGACTAAGCATTTCAAGACCAGCGACTTAGGGATTGTATATACTGAAGAACATTGTCTATTTTGTCCGCCGCCCTTTGCTTGCGACACATCTGTTTAACACAAAGTTGTATACGGTAATCATTTCATTTTGGACTAAAATTCACTAATTCGATTTGCTTGAATTGTTGTCTTGATGCCGTGTGTAACCACTGGCGTACGTCCAGTGGTAACACTTTCCTCAAGTGCATTATTTTGGATTTGCTACAGTTACTGACGGCTCTTGTTGTTTTACAGTAGTTGTGTTAAAGTTTTGCTTGCGTTAACTGGTCTTGTGCCGACACTGTGCCCAACGTACGAATTTATTTTGTAATAAGATGAAACCTGTGAACAAGATGTTAAGTTTCGTGAGGAAAGTTTTCACCGCAACAGTATATAGCACACTGCTGACCGAATGGTCCAGTTAGTTGCCCATTGATAGAGATTTTGGACCGGACACCTTGCAAAATGACACTGATGAATAGGAAGAAAGTACAGTAGGTTTGCTTTTAGTAGAAAATAGTTAAAAATTTAGGGGAAAACTTCCGAAAAATCTAACCTATAACTGATCTCCGGTTTTACGGATTTCCGTAATGGCTATTACGTCACGGTAGTCACTCACTTGTCGATTGTACTGCGCCCATGGACGCCACAGCTTCGGTAATCTCCTGTCATGTTCTTCATTACAGTCCTCAATGTTCCGTTCATTGCTCGAGCTAGTATTTTGTCGTCGGCCTAAGGGATTCGATGTTTATTGGTGGATATTGCTTGAGTAGCAATATTATTACCTCCCCCTGTAGGGTTGTAGGAAGCTGTTGACTTTCAGCTGAGGCTTAATTAGTTCTTCTTTTAATTCATCTCAAATTAGTGAAACAGATATCAGCTGGTATGCCACCTATACTTGTTGAATTTTCTTACGGGCTTTTCAGTAAAACTTCATACATATTTCCTCCTCCGTAAATTCTTCGCTGAGAGAATACTTGTCTGCTTCTACCAGCATGTTGTCGGTATAATTGACAATGAGCGGATTCCAAGTTCTCGCCTAATACTTCGGAAATATTTAAGCATTCCGATTCAGATGTGAACGTGCTAACGTTTTGTCTAGTTTCCTACCTTGAGTTTCTCGATTGCTTTGTGTTTTGTCCCCTACAGTGTTGGGATTAGATGACGGAGTGATGCACTTTCTCCTTTGATAAGCTCGTAACTTTTAAGTACTGGCTGCACTGCACACAAGTGTACACCATGCGACGACCGCCGTGGAAGAACCGCGAGAAGATTCTGAGGTGGAGGAGGAGGAGGAGGAGGAGAATAGCGCTTAACGACAACGTGCTCATTAGAGAGTGAGCAGAAGCACGGATTAGGGAGAGATGGCGAACGAAAGTGCTATTTTAGAGGAACCATCCCGGCATTTGCCTGAAATCATCTAGGGAAATCACGGGAAACCTAAATCATGATGGCGAGATACTGGTTTGAACCCCCCCACCCCCCCCCCCCACCCCTTACGAATGCGAGTCCAGTGTAAGAATTCTGAACATTTGTTGGACAGATCGAATAGGTAATGAAGAAGTACTGAACCGAATAGGGGAAAAATCAATTTGGGGCACAACTTGACTAAAAGAAGGGATATCCGGATGCATTGTGAATAGTCCATTTGGTGATGGAAGGAATTCGCTGGCGAGGACAGGGAGAGGGAGGGGGGGGGGGCTGAGGGATAAAGCACAGTAAGCAGATTCAAATATTTGTAGGTAATTGTTCAGAATTAAAGAGACTTGCACAGAATAGACAAGCGCCGGGGGCTGCATCAAACAAGTGTTCTGATCAAAAGCCATACCGAGAACAATAACCACTACTAGCGTAGTTGTCCAGAGTAGTGCAGGTAATCGCCATGGTCGTATTCGGCATCTGCATTCGTAACATTATAACTTCTCTTCTCCTCATCAACTTAAAGACGTGACTGAAGTTATTGTACAAAAACTGGCACTGAATCAATTGAAGCATATGAGCTGATTGCACGTAACACATCCACCAAGAATATGGGTATTAATGTGAGAATGAACTACACAAACATTTTACTAAACGAAAAAGAATTGTCTCATATGTTGTTGTGGTCTTCAGTCCTGAGACTGGTTTTATGCAGCTCTCCATGCTACTCTATCCTGTGCAAGCTTCTTCATCTCCCAGTACCTACTGCAACCTACATCCTTCTGTATCTGTTTAGTGTCTTCATCTCTTGGTCTCCCTATACGATTTTTACCCTCCACGCTGCCCTCCAATACTAAATTCGTGATCCCTTGATGCCTCAGAACATGTCCTACCAACCGATCCCTTCTTCTAGTCAAGTTGTGCCACAAACTTCTCTTCTCCCCAGTCCTATTCAATACCTCCTCATTAGTTATATGATCTACCCATCTAATCTTCAGCATTCTTCTGTAGCACCACATTTCGAAAGCTTCTATTCTCACCTTGTCCAAACTATTTATCGTCCATGTTTCACTTCCATACATGGCTACACTCCATACAAATACTTTCAGACACGACTTCGTGATATGTAAATCTATACTCGATGCTAACAAATTTTTCTTCTTCACAAAGGTTTTCCATGCCATTGCCAGTCTACATTTTGTATCCTCTCTACTTCGACCATCATCAGTTATTTTGCTCCCCAAATAGCAAAACCCCTTTACTACTTTAAGTGTCTCATTTCCTAATCTAATTCCCTCAGCATCACCAGACTTAATTCGACTACATTCTATCATCCTCGTTTTGCTTTTGTTGATGTTCATCTTATATCCTCCTTTCAAGACACTATACATTCCGTTCAACTACTCAGACCAGTCCTTTGCTGTCTCTGACAGAATTACAATGTCATCTGCGAACCTCAATGTTTTTATTTCTTCCCCATGGATTTTAATACCTTTTCCGAATTTTTCTTTTGTTTCCTTCACTGCTTGCTCAATATACAGATTGAATAACATTGGGGAGAGGCTACAACCCTGTCTCACTACATTCCCAACCACTGCTTCCTTTTCAAGTCCCTCGGCTCTTATAACTGCCATCTGGTTCCTGTACAAATTGTAAATAGCCATTCGCTCCCTGTATTTTACCCCTGCCACCTTCATAATTTGAAAGAGAGTGTTCCAGTCAACATTGTCAAAATTTCTCTCTAAGTCTACAAATGCTAGAAACGTAGGTTTGCCTCTCCTTAATCTAGCTTCTAAGTTAAGTCGTAGGGTCAGTATTGCCTCATGTATTCCGACATTTCTACGGAATCAAAACTGATCTTCCCCGAGGTCGGCTTCTACTAGTTTTTCCATTCGTCTGTAAAGAATTCGCGTTAGTATCTTGCAGCCGTGACTAATTAAACTGATAGTTCGGTAATTTTCACATCTGTCAACACCTGCCTTCTTTGGGATTGGAATTATTATATTCTTCTTGACGTCTGAGGGTATTTCGCCTGTCTTATATACCTTGCTCACCAGATGGTAGAGTTTTGTCAGGACTGGCTCTCCCAAGGCTGTCAGTGGTTCTAATGGAATGTTGTCTACTCCCGGGTCCTTCTTTCGATTTCGACTCAGGTCTTTCAGTGCTCTGTCAAACTCTTCACGCACTATCATATCTCCCATTTCATCTTCATCTACATCCTCTTCCATTTGCATAATATTGTCCTCAAGTACATCGCCCTTGTATAGACCGTCTATATACTCCTTCCACCTTTCTGCTTTTCCTTCTTTGCTTAGAACTGGGTTCCCATCTGAGCTCTTGATACTCATACAAGTATCTCTCCAAAGGTCTCTTTAATTTTCCTGTAGGCAGTATCTTCATTACCCCTAGTGAGATAAGCCTCTACATCCTTACATTTGTCCTCTAGCCATCCCTGCTTAGCCATTTTGCACTTCCTGTCGATCTCGTTTTTGAGACGTTTTTATTCCTTTTTGCCTGCTTCATTTACTGCATTTTTATATTTTCTGCTTTCATCAATTAAATTCAATATTTCTTCTGTCAATCAAGAATTTCTACTGGCCCTCGTCTACTTACCTATTTGATCCACTGCTGCCTTCACAACTTCATCCCTCAAAGCTACCCATTCTTCTTCTACCGTATTTCTTTCTCCCATTCTTGTCAATTGTTCCTTTATGCTCTCCCTGAAGCTCAATACAACCTCTCGTTTAGTCTGTTTATTTAGGCCTCATATCCTTAAATTACCACCTTTTTGTAGTTTCTTCAGTTTTAATCCACAATTCATAACCAACAGATTGTGGCCAGAATCCACATCTGACCCTGGAAATGTCTTACAATTTAAAACCTGATTCCTACATCTCTGTCTTACCATTATATAATCTATCTGAAACCTGTCAGTATCCCCAGGCTTCTTCCATGTATACAACCTTCTTTTATGATTCTTGAACCAAGTGTTAGCTACGATTAAGTTGTGCTCTGTGTAAAATTCTACCAGATGGCTTCCTCTTTCAATTCCTACCCCCAGTCCATATTCACCTATTACGTTTCCTTCTCTCTTTTTTCCTACTGACGAATTCCAGTCACCCATGACTATTACATTTTCGTCTCCCTTCACTATCTGAATAATTTCGTTTATTTCATCATACATTTCTTCAATTTCTTTGTCATCTGCAGAACTTGTTGGTATGTAAACTTGTATTACTGTGGTAGGTGTGGGCTTCGTATCTATCTTGGCCACAATAATGCGTTCACTATGCTATTTGTAGCAGCTTACCCGAATTATTATTTTCCTATTCATTATTAAACCTACTCCTGCATTACCCCTATTTCATTTTGTGTTTATAACCCTGTATTCACCTGACCAGAAGTCTTGTTCCTCCTGTCACCGAACTTCACTAATTCCAACTATATCTAACTTTAACCTATCCATTTCAGTTTTTAAACTTTCTAACCTACCTGCCCGATTAAGGGATCTGACATTCCACGCTTCGATCTGTAGAATGCCAGTTTTCTTTCTCCTGATAACGACATCCTCTTGAGTGGTCCCCGCCCGGAGATCCGAATGCGGGACTATTTTACCTCCGGAATATTTTACCCAAGAGGACGCCATCATCATTTAACCATACATTACGGCTGTAGTTTCCCTTGCTTTCAACCCTTCGCAGTACCAGCACAGCAAGGCCATTTTGGTTAGTGTCACAAGGCCAAATCAGTCAATCATCCAGACTGTTGCCCCTGCAACTGCTGAAAAGGCTGCCTCCCCTCCACAGGAACCACACGTTTGTCTGGCTTCTCAACAGATATCCCTGCGTTGTGGTTGCACCTACGGTACGTCTATCTGTATCGCTGAGGCACGCAAGCCTCCCCACCAACGGCATGGTCCACGGTTCATGGGGGTTTTGTCTGATATAAAAAAATAATGTAACTTGTCTTGATCACAGTTGAAGGGGTTCGCGTTATTGAGACACTATTGTGTTACAGACTCGGGCAGCAAGTTGTTAACAGCTGCAGTAATCCAATTTAATTAAGAAATGGTTCAAATGGCTCTGAGCTCTATGGGACTCAACAGCTGAGGTCATCAGTCCCCTAGAACTTAGAACTACTTAGACCTAACCAACCTAAGGACATCACACCCATCCATGCCCGAGGCAGGATTCGAACATGCGACCATAGCTGTCACGCGGTTCCGGACTGAAGCGACTAGAACCGCTCGGCCACCGCGGCCGGCCTTTAATTAAGAATTCAGTTAAAGACCAACCCTACTGATAAATATTCTTTTATTTACTATCACTCATGTCATAAATTTTAAACATTCACTAAACACTAGTTTTGTCACGAGATAGTTCATTGTCTGACAGCTGACTGATTTCAGTTTAATTTGCTCTAATGGAACTACCTTGCATCAGTGAACTGTCATAGAATTAACATGTGTCACTGTGATATCCTGCTTTACAATACACTTTTCATAGAACTACAATATTTTATTTAATATGACTTATACTATATAACAAATGATTTTACATTTGCACAAACGTTAGCAATACGGTTTAAGAATTCCGATTCAGTATACAATTTTACAAAATCTCACCAGCGTTCTCTCTTTAAGACCGTCTAAAACATCAGTTAAGAGAAATTCTATGATGCTAGAAAAATGTGAAAGGAAACAATTGGACATTAATCTTCGTACCACAGCATTACCACTTTTTTCAGATATATGAATAAAATAACATTTTCCTCTGCAAGCAGCCACAAGTATACTCAAATAAAGACAATTATGGTAACACGTGTGTTTGACTCCATTGTAACTATTTGATACATCAACCCCCACGAAGCATCTTAGTACATTGTACACACCTTACATGTAGTTTCTAGAACACATTAGCAACGCTGTGCGAAATTTCATTTTTCAGATAAGAGATTTTTGAAAAAGAGGTTTAATATATGTGATTTATATTAGTAAACGGCAATGGTAGTTCATGGTATATTATACACTGGGTCCATTCAGGTCTCCCGTCTAACAGTTTCCAGGGATAGCAGATATTTGATTTTCAATACTTCAAACAATTATTCATCGAATTTAAAATTTTAAAATTTTGTTATAATCTAATCATTATACTAAAGCTTTATCACAGCAAGATCATTATTGCTCATAGAAACAATGTACAGGGTGTTTATAAATGAATATAGGGGTTTTAACGCTATATAATATTTATTACATTAAACTTAGAGTTATAAGTGATATGTCAAATGAAAGAGCAACTCAAACAGTTTTACCAAGAATCTTATAAATGTTCAATTGTGAACACCATTTGTCACACGGCACACATCAACTTATAGCCGAGTTCTTCCCAAACGTTGATAAGTTTATCTTCAGTGATTGTAGTAACAGCTACTTCAATCCGTTTTCTTAATTCAGGGAGGTCTGCTGGTAGCGGAGTCACGCACACACGATCCTTGATGAAGCCCCAAAGGAAAAAATCGCATGTCGATGGATCTGGTGAACGTGGAGGCCATGCAAAGCATGCCCTGTCATTTGGCCCTTTGTGGCCTATCCAGTGCTTGGGTGCCGTGCGACAAATGGTGCTCACATTGAACATTTATAAGGTTTTAGGTAAAACTGTTTGAGTTGCTCTTTCAGTTGACATGTCAGTTATAACTGTAAGTTTAATGTAATAAATATTATAAGGCGTTTAAACCCAGATATTCATTTATAAACACCCTGTACGTCTTGAGACAGCGGAACTCAAGGTGCGCCAACCAGCTACACTATATTAATCTCTCTTACACGCTTAACATCGAATATCTATCACATGAACTTATTGTAATCAGACCTCTGAAGCAGTTTTGCACACACAAAATCAAGTCTTTAATGATTCGTAGGTGTACTGGTTGTAGTATGTGTCGTGGAACCAAATTTTTTCCATAATGTGATCTCACAACATACAGAACAATTGATTACTAGCTTAGTATCGGGCGTTTCCTGGATATATATGTATTCTAATCTTCTATTAGTATACCACCTCCTTCCCCACTCTCTAACATCTCCTGCGCCGCTTCTGTCCTTTTCCTCTCTTTCTCTTTCTACTTTTCTCCTCTCTCACTATCTGATCCTCTCCCTTCTCACTACCCGCCTTATCATCTTTATTTTCTCAACCCATTACCTCATGCTCTCTATGTCTGTCCTTCTCCTCCTCCACCGGCCTCTCCTCACGCTGTCGCTTCCACCCGAACAGAAGGTGACTGATTTCAACCCCCACTGTATTTCTTCGTCAGATACTAAATAATGTAAAGAGTCGTCAATTGAAAACGAGATGGAGCCACATGCTGCCAAGGTTGTTTAGACTACGCTGCAGAACTTTCGCTAGGAAGCCCTTACACATCCTCCACATAGTGCCGATTTCTCCTCATGCGATTTCCATATTTATTGAGCTATAAAGAAAGACATTCGTGGCGGTCGATTTGCTTCGGACGAAGATGTGCACACCTGTATACAAGCTTGGTTCCGTAGGCAACAGCGAACATTTTGCCAGAAGGACATTGGCCGTCTTGTCTCACAGCGGGATAAATGTATGTGCCGTCTTCTCCATATATAAGTCGATACATACTGTTTATTCTAATATCAGCCCAGTCACCACGATTATTTAACTGTACGAGTTCTGTAAAACTGCTGTTGTAACCAAGATGGGTACAAGGCTGTGGCTGTTACACTATAGCAGACATTTTTATTAATCATCTGAAAAGAAAATTCCTTATGTGCATAAGTCCGTCCATAGAATCGTGTAGTATCAGTGCAGCTATTCAAAGAGATCAATGTGGCCAGTAATTATCGTATGACAGCGAAACATATTCTAATGAGTTAATGCGAAATCTATCTATGATAGAAAAATATTAGTTCTAATTTTTGCCACAAGGTGCAAATATGGCGCTATTAATGCAAGAACAGCGTGTATGGGCTAGGAACGGGATGCCGGCAGAAAAGGTCAGTCAAGACAAAGAGGCATAATGCTGATTTTATTATTAACCTAAGCTTACACAGTGTGTTCAATATCAGCATGGAAGACGTCGACGAGACGCTGTGAAGCGACAGAATTGAACCTGGTGGACAAAATTGGAACTAATTGTTTCCAGTTTAAATCGGTTTCGCGTTAACGCATTAGCGTACCTACCAAAATTCGAAGGCATCCGATAGTTACTACCTGAACTGGATCTCCACTCTATTTGCGAGCATAACCACCCGCTATACACATTAGGTGGATGATTCGCGGCTTTTGATAGAGAGTAAAGGGAGGCTGGGAAAAGAGCAAATCCAGTTAATGATTGGCACACGAAAACTTAAGTCACTAGAAGAAACTAATGGTGAACCGCAAGTTTCATGAATCAAGTCAGTAGGCATGCTTACAAAGTGTATAGTAACCCGACAACAGCGCATATGCTGATAAGCAAATATTGAAAATCTTTCTGGCCTTTGCTTTCTGATAGATAGAAAGGTTAAAGCGCTGAAGAGTAAACAGAATGGAATGAATCAGCTAAATATTAAGAGGCAGATAGCCAGAGCTAACGGATGGCATTAAAGCATTATGAACGACTTAGTACATTGGAAACAGCGCCTGAAGCTACCGAGGAACGCCACGCATTATGATAAGCGAGTTGCAGTTTAGTAATTCGGTAATTTATCTAAGAAATTATTTAAGATTTGTAAGCATTTTAAAGTCGAAGCTACTTTTAAAACCAGCATCATTCTACGATGCAAACGAAGTAATAATTTAAAACAAGAGGTTTATATATAAAACAAATCGGGTATTTACAAAATTCAGATTAACCATTGTAATACAAAGTACTTCGAGCTGGCTGGTAGATCATTCAGTTTGAAATATAAGGAAGAAAGGAACAATTTCCTGATTAATAATTTCGAAAATTTTGGTGTAGTCATTTGTAAAAAAGAACCTGGTCACCGTTTCTTGGGCATTCAAGAAGAGCTTACAGTTTGGCCCCTACGAGTACGGAATACGGGTAGGGAACTGGATGTGCTGCAATGGTTAGAAACTATGATACAGAGCGGGAGCAATGAAAATATTTTAAATTAACAGTCCACAGAAAACTGAAAGAACTTTTAAAAATTTTGTACGTTTTTAATAATACCAGCTGTTTCAAATATAATAATACTGTTGCCATTCATTGCGTGACAAAATTAGAATTCCGAGGCACCTCTGCAGGGGTGTGAAATATCTTTGGTCCCTGGTGAGAGCGTCTTTGATTACATGTTATTCACACGAAGTGTTCAGTCGTGCTACATGTGTTTCTATGCGGGTGTGTTTCTCCTGTAGGTGTTACGGATTGTGCACTAGAATAGCTGTTGCCATGGCAGAACCTGAATTCACGGACGGCATAAATTCAATTAATTTTAATTTGTTTCGCCAAGAGGACGACTGATATTTAAGCAGATTTTAAGAAGAGGCGTTTACAAGGAAGTGAACAAGAATAATTTTCTGTATATTTTTTTTATTTTTATCACTTTTATAACGTTCTTATACACCCAAAAAGAAAGTTTTGCATCACCCTGGTTCCCAGAACTTCTGAAGATAGTTTGGATTAGTATCACAGACACAGTCCCTTTGAATGTTCAGAGATGTCACTAAGCCCGCCCAAAGATGTAAGCAACTGTGGATAAGCAGCGCCTATTAGGCGGAGGGGGTCCGACAGCCGATCAGTTACTCATTCCACCAGAAAGGAGGTACACGGCTCGGGTTCAACTACTCCTAGACGGTCAGTACCGCGGTTCGATCGCGTTCGCATTGTTACTTTGTACCAGGAAGGGCTCTCAACAATGGAAGTGTCCAGTTGTCTCGGAGTCAACCAAAGCAATATTGTTCGGACATAGAGGAGATACAGAGAGACAGGAATTGTCGATGACATGCCTTTCTGAGGCCGCCCAAGGGCTACTACAGCATTGGATGACCGCTACCTAAGGATTATGGCTCGGAGGAACCCTGACAGCAACGTCACCATGTTGAATGATGCTTTTTGAGCAACCAGAGGACGTGTTACGACTCGAACTGTGCGGAATAGGCTGCATGATTTTTAACTTCACTCCCGATGTCCCTGGCGAGGTCCATTTTTGCAACCGCGACACCATGAGGCGCGGTACAATGGGCCAAACAACATGCCGCATGGACCGCTCAGGATTGGCATCACGTTCTCTTCACCGATGAGTGTCGCATATGCCTTAAACCAGAAATTTGTCGGAGACGTGTCTGGAGGCAACCCGGTCTGGCTGAAAGCCTTAGACACACTGTCCAGCGAGTGCAGGAGGGTAAAGGTTCCACGATGTTGGGGTGGCAATATGTGGGGTTGACGTACCCCGCTGGTAGTCATGGGATCCTGTAAGATACGTGAATGCCATCCTCCGACCAATAGTGGAACCATATTGTCAGCATATTGGCGAGGCATTCGTCTTTATGGACAACAATTCGCGCCCCTACCGTGCACATCTTGTGAATGACTTGCTTCACGATATTGACATCGCTTGACTAGAGTGGCCAGCCTGTTCTCCAGACATGAACCCTATCTAAAATGCCAAGGATATATTGAAAAGGGCTGTTTATGGCCGACGTAACCCACTAACCACTCTCAGGGATCTACGCCGAATCGCCGTTGAGGAGTGGGACAATCTGGATCAACAGTGCCTTGATGTTCTTGTGGACAGCAGACCACGACGAATATAAGCATGCATCAGTGCAAGAGGATTTGCTATTTGTTATTAGGGGCACCGGTGTGTACAGTAGTCTGGACCACAACCTCTGAAGTTCCCGCTGTATGGTGGTACAACATGCAATGTGTGGTTTTCATGGGTAATAAAAAGGGCGGAAATGATGTTTATGTTCATCTCCATTCCAACTGTACAGGACTGAGGTAGTGCAACACATTTTTGATGTGCGCAGAATAATTCTAATGATGAAAGCTTTTTCCTTCAAAACGCGCCAATGTACTGATTTTGTTTTATGTCATATGAGAAACTATTTTATAGTCCTGGCAGCCGCCAGTGTTGAAACGCACGATGTTAGGAAGAAATTCACTTACAGCTGGTCGTGTTTTAATAAAATACGATTTTACCTTGTGTAAGGGGAGGTCTTTCTAGCATTATGTAACATGGCTGAGCCTATATTTTAATGTTAGCTTCATAGCAGTTCTATTTAGATTACTGCCGTCAGTGATTACTGCTTACAAAGAGAATGAAGCTGTTATGCTTCGACCACATGTCTTCCAGCAGCTTTTTAGATGTACAGTGTATATACTGTAACATAAACTGCTGGTCAGTAAAACTGCAACACCTTCAAAGGTATCAAGTAACGAAATTTAACTTATTGTGCGTGTTTGGTTGCACCGGGGAAGGATATCAAGGATTTGGTGGGTTCTAAAACAGAGAGCAAAAATAATGAGATGTATACCTATTATTTATGTAACTCCAGTTTACTTAATGAAGTAATGAAGTCCAGAATACAGCCCGGTCTCAATTCCGTGAGAGAGACAGGTTTGTCACAAACAATAACAATAGGGAGTAACTGACAACGCTTCGAGTGCAAGCAGAGCTCAGTTAACTGACTGAGACTTGCCAGCGGTCTTTGCGGCGTCATCTTTTTACGTCGGCTGCAGAGGGTGTGTCTCGGAGGCGGCCGCGGATTGGCCGCTTAGTCACACGCCACCAACTTTCAGACATGCACAGACCGGTGTTGTATCGACAGCGCACGATACCACAGTGCGTACACAATATACGATGAACTGTAAATAATTAAGGAGGTGCACAGCGTGTAGAACTTAACTCACAGATCTTGCATCTCTCACAACAACAATGGCTCTAGTCTGGCTAGGCATCAAGTGGAACTGAGCGTGGATCACAGGTGCAAGTACCTCATGTCATGCTGTCTTAATTCTGTGCCTGAGTTCCTCGACGGTAATGGCTGCCGAGTGGTGGCGTCGCATTCTCTCGGCAACTCTCGACCCGGTGACAGAGCTGAAAAACTTGCTGGACAGGGCAATAGAAAGCACCCTTCGTATGGAAGTAGGTTAGCACACTTCGGACAACAAACGAAGATAGGGCGAAGAAAGCAGCCTTAAAACGTTAGAAACTGCTCTCCAAATTACCGCTTTCCGAACAAGAGGTGATCGTGTTGAGTACTCTTTGGTACCCTACACCGTCTCTACGTGGTGCTCGAGCCCGTATGAGAATCAAACTGCGTTCTTACTACTGAGCCACGTCAGATGCATCGATCATGGTACTTCCGGAAACACGACTCGGAGCCGTTTCTGTGTCCATTGTGGTCAATGGGCGTACCACTATCGCCATGGTTCGCTCTGCTGCCACGTCGAGGGAAGCCGTGACAATGGTTGCCCTACTGACAGCCATTGGGGCATCAAGCGTAAGGTACCGCCCTTGTGGATACTTGTCGTGCCGAAATCAAACCCATCCCTTGACCTAAGGTAACTGGTGTTGTTGTACGATACTACATGCCGACGTTTGTGTCCAGTCGGGTACTGCTCGTGCGTGGCTGCTGCTACCTTTCAATGCACTATCGCCATCCTGCACCCATCGACTGAACATTTGCATGTCTCCAACCAACCGAAGCAAGCAGCAATATCGAGGACCGATAACCTGTATTCTTGATATACCACGACCTATCGAGTTTTGGTAAGTAGCTGCTAGGCGTTTTTCCTCCTCATACGGGGCATTCCAAAATTTTATCACAAACAATCCATATCCAAACGGGATTTATGACTGAAAATTCGCCCTAAAGTCTTTCATACACTGCCTTCCAAGAAAATGGGGTAACCAAAACACATAGCCAATGCCAACCTAACTTCTTACGTGAACACATCTTTCCTGCTTCTACTTTCGTCTGCTAGAGTGAATGTGTGAGTTGTCTCTGCGTGGCACTTCAGTAATCGTTGCTGCAAGAAGGATTCTCTGGACCTAACGAGCAGTTTAGACAACCGTTGTGTAGAATTTGAAGAGAGCTACTCTGGGTCAAAGAAACATTAGCGGCCATTACTCAACAGCTGTTATTAGATCAGTACAGGTAGCCACCGCGTAAACTCTCTGAGCGTTTCCGGCTTTTGCCAGAACCCCGGCTAGGTTGGATGTAGCCTTTACTTTCCCCTAGGTCGCCGGCGAGTAAGGATGGTCTGAGTGGTCATCTCTAGCAGTATAAGTTAGAATGAGTAAGACTTTGTTTTGTTTGAGTTTCTAGTAGTCCTTCTTCAGTTGCTTCATCGGTAATTGTGCCACACAACCCATTTCTGCTAGGGTACAGTGTTGTTTTTATTAATATTCAGTTTATTTGTTGTGATCCTTTGTTCAACTGCAACTTGACGGTGGCGAGTGGTGCCGCCAAGCGATGTAAAAGTCAGTTACCAGGTATGAATGTGTCGTGTGCTTTCCTGTGTGCTTGCGCTAAATTTTATTTGATTTATTGTCCGTTTCGTACCTTGTCTTCATGGGTTTAAAAACGTGCTTTCTGTTGCATCACTAGTGCTTCCTTGTGTGATATGAGACCGTGACCCGATATAATCACCTCTCTCCTAAATTCCACTACAGAGTAGATCTGCTTTCTTTATGATTGTACCGTGAAATTACAGAATTTGTACCCTATTCCTGGAACGGGCCTTTGCCATCAGAAGTTGACCGTCAAAACTAATTACTAAAATGGTTCAACTGGCTCTATGGGACTTACCATCTGAGTCATCAGTCCCATACATTTAGAATTACTTAAACCTAACTAACCTAAGGACATCACACACACCAATGCCCGAGGCAGGATTCGAACCCGCGACCGCAGCAGCAGCGCGGTTCCGACTGAAGCGCCTAGAACCGCTCGGCCACAGCAGCCGGCAACTAATTACTCTCTGACGCAGTATACTTAAAAGTATGGAAGAATTCTTATAAATTCGCTCCCTCTTGCTGTATGGATGGTGTGCGTGAATGTTTATGTCACTGCATCAAGTAAATCCTACCTGTTACCTAGCACATTTTGTTCCATGTGTAGAGACTGTTTTCTTACGCAGGTAGCGTATCATGTGTCGAAGTTTAAACATCAGCATACCAAGCAGTTGTGTTTTATTTAATATCCTGTGCGGCTGATCCCAGTGGAGGTTCGAGTCCTCCCTCGGGCATGGGTGTGTGTGTGTGTGTTTGTCCTTAGGATAATTGAGGTTAATTAGTGTGTAAGCTTAGGGACTGATGACCTTAGCAGTTAAGTCCCATAAGATTTCACACACATTTGAACATTTTTGAATATTTTATATCCTTGTGTGTTTTAATTTAGAAATAAATGTTCAGTGGTTTCTTCACTTGCAACTGTTATATCTCATAATAAAACACTGCTTCCTACACTGCCACCTTAAAATCATTCAGTTTTTATCTTCTCTTAATAACTATCAGTAAAATTTAAATATGTAGCCTTCTGTATCTAGTACTAGGATATTTAATTCTTTCGATCATGTAACGATCTTAGAGGTGGCGTTTTCTTTTCCTTATGTTTTTTTTATTGGCAATCTGTATAACCAGTATTTAAATGAAATTGAACCACCATTCTAAATTTTGGGTCTCATAGTTGTTCAAAGCAAAGGAAAGTTAGCTCTGTTTTGCATAGTGGTTCAATTCAGAATGCCGATTTTGCCATTAAATCTGAGTTTTTAGAAAAACAGCCCTCATTCAATACTGCTGTATGTTATGAATGATCCTAGTTGGTCATTCGCTCGGATAATGTGTTGGTCGTATTCAACAGCGCAGAACAACCCCTCGCGTTCGCCTGCAGCGGCCGTGGCGACGTCACCTCGTTGCTGCTAGGGCGCCCGCGTAATGCCCTAACCCTAAGGGCACTTACCATTTGGGCCGTGCTACGGCCGGGTGGGAGGCGCGCAGAGGCGAGGAGAGCCGAAGAGATGCCGACGCCGACTGCACCGCCCGCCGCCAGAGCGCACTGCCATCGCTGCTCCGGCATCCGGCACTACACGGGTCACCCAACCCCAAAACCCTGCCGGTACCGGAGGGCAATGAAATGCGATCGGCAGCAAACAATCACCTGCGACCCGTGAGCCAAATTAATCGGGCTCGTATGACGTATGAGCAAACAGAGCGAACACCGTCAGCGCTTGCCAATGCATTCTGCGAATCAGCGGCCCATTATTCGCAAACGTGACCTCTGCACGCAATTATATCGCTGTGCGAGTTACAGGAATTCCGAAGCAGATCAATACAGGCTGTGTGTTGTTCCATCGGCAACAATAAATATACACTTTCACTTTTTTTAAACATCTCTGCAGAGCTAACAGATAATGGAAGCTCCGTTTAGCCGGCCGGTGTGGCCGAGCGGTTCTAGGCTCTTCAGTCTGGAACCGAGCGCAGGTTCGAATCCTGCTTCGGGCATGGATGTGTGTGATGTCCTTAGGTTAGTTAGGTTTAAGTAGTTCTAAGTTCTAGGGGACTGATGACATCAGATGTTAAGTCCCATAGCGCTCAGAGCCATTTTTGAAGCTCCGTTTAGTAATTTAAGCTCGGTTCGCGGTTACAACTTGTCAATCGAACGTAGGGTGCAGACGTTTGTAAGAAAGGACATTAATGTGCAAAATTCTAGAAATTACCGTTTCTAAATCAGACTGAAAGTTCTTGTAGAGCATGCGACCATTATGAATATAATTGTTGGAAGGAATTTGAAAAAGCTGCGTCGTTGCTGAAAAACAGTCGTTAGTTTTCTTTGAATTTCTTTATTAACTCTCATGACCCATCTGGGGTATAACCCATGATCTGATGACCTATTATAAACAGACAAAGTAACACACGTTATGTCACAAGTTTTTAAGGAAACACAAATTTCTAAGAAAATTAGTTCTAAACGAACGATATTCAAGAACAAAACACTTTTCGATAAAAGAATACATACTATTTTAGATACAAACACTTGAGACTTTGATAAAGACGACAAAGGATATACTTACCAAAACGCAGAAAAAACCGGTAGTTAATTGCACAGTTTGAATATAACTGTTGAAGTTTCGTACAAGCAATGACCAGCGAAATCATGTATGCTGGGAGGAAGGTTCGGTTATGACAGGTTAAAAGACCGCCACACAGATTCATAGCCATTGTAAGTACTGCTTTTAAATTATTAAGAGATCATTGCAGAAAGTGCTTATTCATATATAAAACATTTAAGAGTTGCTTGTCCACATAGGGTAAAATTGCTATCTTTCTAATAAAAACTCAACTAGAACGTTATTTGAAAACCTTTACAAAAAAAAGAATGGTTGAGGAGGAGCTGGGAGAACACTATGGCGTTTTATTTACCAAATACAGAACAATAGCAGTGGACGTAACATGGTCCATTTCGTAGTACCACAGTTGTGTCGCTAATTTCATTTTTAGTCCTAAGTCTTCTGAATGATTTGATGTTGTCCACTATCTCTTCTTTCTTTGTGCTAATCTGTCCATCTGCACGTAACTGTTCTACGCAGACTCTCAACGGTTTTGCGTCTTCTAGTTTTGGTATGCCTCTACTCTTTTTGTGTTCTTCTGCACCTTCCAGTCCAAAAACAATTTATTCTGGTCCAGTTTTCTTGTCTCTTGTTCGGGCAAGAGCTTTCTTTTGACTTCAGTCATCAAGATATCTGTTTATTATAGTCCGCTTTTCCTTATAAGAACCTCGATAAGTGGATTTCCCGTAAAACTGAATAGAAATAGTTGTGCGGTATAAATCCAGGAGATTGTCATGAAAGATCGCCAACAATAACTGTATAAATCGTTATATTGGCTGTCTGTCAACTGGCAATTTGAGCGTTTTGTCAGTTGTTCCCGTACCTCTTTCCAGTTTGAACTCTTCACGTACCTCCTTTTGTTTTTTCAGCTACGAATTGCGTGCTACAGAATATAAATCAGTTGTAAAAATGACGTTAAAGAACCAGAAGTGTTTGATTCCACAACAGCCACCTTCCTCATTTTGGATGAAATGTGACGTCTGACCATTTCGTACATTAATATGATAATGTGGAATTCTATAGTGCCCTGACTGACGTAGAAAGAGGCTGTTCTATGTGATAAAATTGACGAGCATAAAAAAGAAGGAGAAGTAGAGAGCCGATTCCAACTGTCACATCAAAAGGGGTAATGTCGATGCCCATGCTTTGAAAAGGAGAGCCTGCTGTATTTTCGGCTTTGGTCACAATAGAAAACGAGACAAGGAATACGAGGGACGCCAGTTAAGCAGAAAAGACCTTCAATTTCTTTACTAAATATGACTGAAGTTTCGTTATTTACTCAGATCTTGGAGTATTTGTCTGAATCTTTCGTTTGATACTTTAAAATAAATAAAAATTAATGAAACACGTAAAACAACAACTTTCTTTTAATTTGAGTTCTAGTTGTAACTTTCTGCTTCTCTTTGTGAAAAAATCCGAATGTTATTGAAATTAAGGTACTATGTTTTATCTTTTTGTCTGTACAAGATACCTTTATTTTTACTTTATCCTCATTCCACCTTGATCAGTCAAACGTTCGTTAAATCGAACTCTTAATTATTCGAAGAATTTCTGACATTCCTTGAACTTAGAACTATCGAGACTCGACTGTGCTTCATATTGGGCTGGACCCGTTTAATTCCATAGCGCCGAATTCCAAACGCTTCCATTTCTTTTCCTGTGCTCCGGATGGTCCACGATATACTTAGCTACTAGGCTGTACTTCAGGCATGCACTTTCAGCAACTTCTCTCTTAGTTCCCTATCAGTAACTCTCATCAGTAGCGGTGTTTTATACAGGACAGTTGTTTTACCAGTGCGATGTAACTTCTGCTGTCTTCCTTGCTTCAGTCATCCCGTGTAATCTAGCCTCCTAGGTGGAAGAGTTCTTGCACTTCTTTTGTAATTAGTAACTGACGAGTTTTATGTTACTTTAATTTTCCTCGAAGTGGGACATACTTTATCCGTCACGCCAGTTTTCAACAGACGTTACTATCCCATCTTGAAAAACTGAACATTGGATGGTAGTAAGGTTTGAACCCGAGCCAAAGGCTGAATAGTCTGATGCGGTATCATCTACGCTATTAGAATAGCTGACACTAAATGTATCTGGGGCTGCTTAAATACTAATTAAATCGGAAACGGTGCAACGTATCAAATTCTTTCATGAAGTATTATTTCTCATCACAACTTGTCCTACAACACACTTACAAGCTTGTCAGATTCCTTCTTACCATAAAAAGAAAAAAGAATTACCGAAAATTATCTGCGCAGTTAACACTTACTGTAACAACGCAACGGTTAATAGTTGTATTGCGAGAGGTAATTGAATTTCGGTTAATATGAAACATCATACCCAGTATCTCAGCATATAGGAAAGTGCATAAAAGTACTTAAGCTACATGCTTCGTACTAGTTGCCATGTACTGCACCACCAGACAGCAGAAGAAGAGCGATAAGATGAAAATCCCAGAAACTACTGAGAAAATACGTAACTGTCATTGAACACCTCCAAATACAAGCGACTTCAAGCTCGCGTTACTGGCTTTTGTAGATGCACTTGTAACTGTTGTAGGTGAGTATGCCTATGGGTGGACCATTCTTTACGGATTAGTAATGGAGCATTAAAATGGCGACGTAGAAATATTTTTGTTGCATACTGTGTACCAAGTAGAACCCTGTCAGAAAAGCACTATAGAATTTGAGTTCTCAAACTGGATGTTCAATTGTAATTTCCGATACAGAATTCTTTTATTATACAACTCAGTCACTTTTGTGTTCTACTCATCGCATGGATACTGCATAGATGAGATTGTGTACCTGGTATCGACTACAAATTACTTTATTATCTCTGGAGATTAGCCTGTGAGGTTTACAGGGAGTAAGCTTTGCGACTTGGGGCATGAATGAGAACTCTGCCTACTGTAAGAAAACTCAAGGGGCTGGCGTCTGAAGAGCGCCTCTTGTCTTCTGCCGTGAAGTCAAAATACTATAATTGGGTTGAATGCCGTTGCTGGCTGCTGAGTTTGCTTTATGGTGAGACGGTAACACGTAGGCGTGTACGTCTACGTATTTCCAGTGCAATTTCCTTAATCATTCAGAACGTGCACGTACAATGTACGTTGTTAAGTTGGTCTTTGTTCGTGTTGTGAAACCGATACGACTTCAGAGTGTTGAATTTGTTTGCCACTTGTGGTTGCCAGTTCTTTATGACGCTGTAGAACAGTAGGTTACAAATATGGTATGACATCTGCCTGAAAGTAATACGAATGCCAGTACAGTCAAATCGGCCACTCGTCTTGTCAGCGACACTTTCCAAATATATTCCGACTTCTGTTAAACCTTGTTTATTTACTGTTATTGTGTACTGAAATATAGCGTGCCACGTGCTACCTGCCTCCGTGTGCTATCTACCATGGCATATTCTGCTTCTCCAAAGTCATCTCTATATATTCTTGTTATTTAATCTCAATTGATATTTATTTCTATTTAGCCGGATTTGCGTGAATTGTACACTGCAGCCGGTATGAGATAGTGCGATCTGAAAAGTAACGTAGTAACGTTTTCCTTCGCAGTTGGTAACAAAATGTTCAAATGTGTGTGAATTCCTAAGGGACCAAACTGCTAAGGTCATCAGTCCCTAGACTTACACACTGCTTAAACTAACCTATGCCAAGAACACACACACACACCCATGCCCCAGGGAGGACTCGAACCTCCGGCGCTAGGGGTCGCGCAATTCGTGACATGGCGCCTGAAACCACGCGGCCACTCCTCGCGGCAGTTGGCAACATTTCACAAGTTTATTATTGCATTTCCCATAAAAGCTAGCCCCCTTTTGTTATGAATAGTACACAGTGAACTATTTGTGTGATTTTTAGCGTGTAAGATAGGTCTTGACGCTGAAACAAATTGGAAAGATTCTATGCTTAGTTCTACGCATTATATTTAAGTATTATTATTAGAGTCTGGGGCTTACATCCACATTTACGTGGCAACTATCTACAATTCACGTTGCTTAAGCACTTTCAAATTGGCCGAGAAACTAGATATGACGTTTCATATTTACCGAAATTCACTTACTTCTTGCTGCGCCTGTTATTAACCGTTGTGCTTATCAAGTAAGTGTAAACCTCGCAGGTAATTTATTTCATTCTTTTATTTATTTATTTAGCGTATGGCTATTACAGACATATGATAAAATGAAATTACGCATACATATGTACATACTGACGCACAAGAAACTTAAGTTTGTCTCTAGAACTGAATATCCAGTCCAATCCAGCTCACTGCATCTGGTGTTGTTAGCAGGAAGTCCTCTTCAGCACCATGATAGGCTCGAATCCTGCATTCACTGATAATATGGTGATCAGTCTGGTACGGAGTCCCGCAATCACACGCTGGATTAGGCAGCTTCTTACACTTAAAGAGAGCATCCCTGCATGTGTTACAGTCAAATCGCCTTCCTAAAACTCATCCGTGGGTCAAAACATTATATTGGGTGTTCAGAAACAGACTGAAAAGCTTGTAACTGTGCTACACGGAAGGTTCCACTGAGAAATAATATTTGAGGAAAAAATTTGATACGTTTTGCTGTTTCCGATTTAATTAGCATTGATGTTAACCTATCAGCCCGTTGCGTGCGAAAATTCAAGCATCACGCTAGATGTAATCAGCGTAAATTGTTCTTGTAGTGTAGAAGCTACCACACGAGACTGCTCAGCTTTTGGCTCGGTCAGATCCTTACTACCATCCCACGTTCAATTTTTGTATCGTTCTGTTTTTCAGTTTTAAGAAACCAAACAAAGAACTCATTTGGCAACTATGTCTGTGGCAGGTGCTACTTCCCCTTTTATATTGATTGTTTGTTAATGAACGATGCTCAGACTCCGGATAATTCGCGGCAGTATGTTTGCGAGGAAAGTCACGAAAAACAATTGTCTTCCTGCACTGTATTTACGCCGAGTGTATGTTAGTTGTACCGGCTTACTCAGATGAACATTAGCTCCCCGACGTGTACGAGCCTAGCTACACGTAAATGCATACAAACTGAGATTATTTCCCTAATCTGATTAGAGTCTATATACATTCAGAGTTTATCTATGAAAGTTTACAATTCGCGTGAGCTAAATGATCTGAATCAGTACGACAGCTTTCTAGAGCGCCAAAGAATATCTATGAATGCAGCGCTCTGTTGATAATCTATGTTGTCGCACAGGCTAATGTTTCATGAGTACATAGTATTAAATGGGTTGAAAGAGATGTCAAACACGGGAAATTCAGTCGACATAAAAGTTTTCTTGGTTTGGTACCGCGTCATAATGTAAAAACTACTGCTGCTGGAGGAAAAACCAACGTTTCGGCCATGTTTGCAACGGCCTTCTTCTAGGTCTAGACCCAGAAGAAGGCCGCTGCAATGTCGACTGACTCTGGCCGCGGAAGCCTACGCAATTATACTGCAAATTCACTTTATGTTGAGTTATTGAGTTATTCTAGTCTATGCACATCCTATTATTGTCTTAAAGAAGTAACCATTCTTTCAAATGGGTGGAATTAGTTACCTAAATTCAGCCAAAGAATTTACAGCAAGATCCAGATTACGCTATTTACTTCAACGCATTTGAGGTATATTCCTCACAGTTTACCCTATTCATCACTTGCTATCAGTTGAACTATTAATTGTCTATCGCATTGGATCTAAGTTCAATCTTTCATTGATAATGATCAAATTAAGAAAATATATTCTGTTATTTTCCTAGCTTGAATTACAACAAACATGTTTTCAAAGTTGCTGATTTACCTCTTTCAGTTTTTAATCATTTCTAGCAGATCGAAAATCTTCAAAATGTAACAAACCATCTCGTATCGCCTACCAATACTACATACGAGCGCACAAGTTCAATTACGACACAACAAGGCAAGCGCCAGAAGCATATTAACAATCTACAACTTCTGTATCTCGCAGTGTCCTCAAACAGCACTCACAAGGACTATTCTTTGAGGTCACTTGTTATATTCCGTGATCTACAAGTCTACTACTTTGCGATATACCATTATTTAATCTTGAAACTAATGGATTCTATTATCTTATTATTCAATTTCAAAACATTTAAGTTACTTTGCTACCAAGATTCTATTCTGTTTCTTTTTATATTACTTTCTTTTCAGTCCACTTGCTACTAGTCATGCAATGTAAGTACAGAGGGACTTTTTTTTATTTTTATGAACTGTGAGGCTAGTCTCGGCGGAGGTTCGAGTCCTCCCTCGGGCATGGGTGTGTGTGTTTGTCCTTAGGATAATTTAGGTTAAGTAGTGTATAAGCTTAGGGACTGATGACCTTAGCAGTTAAGTCCCATAAGATTTCACACACATTCGAACATTTTTTATTTTTATGAAATTTGGATCTTGGGCGTGGGGCTCGTATTGGGTGTGAGGACTAGATTTATATTTTTCATTATTCGTCCAAAGGGTAGCTGCGTTACACAGGCTGCTTGAATCTGCCCGCACTTCGAGCTGATTGTCTAACTTAAGTGCTAATTAAATCGACGAAGCAGATCTCATTTTTCCATTAACAATTATATCTCAGCACAACTTACCTGTAACATATTTACAAGATTTTCTGTCGGTGCCGGACCACACTGTACATAAAAGGGCATTGTTTTCCCTAATTAGAACATGTTCGCATTTCAAAAATGGCTCTGAGCACTATGGGACTCAACTGCTGAGGTCATTAGTCCCCTAGAACTTAGAACTAGTTAAACCTAACTAACCTACGGACATCACAAACATCCATGCCCGAGGCAGGATTCGAACCTGCGACCGTAGCGGTCTTGCGGTTCCAGACTGCAGCGCCTTTAACCGCACGGCCACTTCGGCCGGCATGTTCGCATTTCCTTACACCGATAATTTAGACTTAAACTGAGCAGTACGCTTACAGATTTTGTCCACAAAGACGTGCGTTTAATCCCAAAGCTGATCTGTTGACAAATTTCAAGTATTATTCCGATGGCTACTTGGATAAATCCGAAAACATTTTTTTTTTATGTGATGTGTGGAATTTTAAGGTAGAAAAATGACGTAATGTAGATACGTAGAGAAACTGCGGTAAACGTAGAAAGTCACCTGACATGTTCCCGTAGCACTGTGCCGTCCCTCTCAAGTGACTCACGCAGTTATTGGCCACGTGCCTCGGGTCTTTGAGCACAGAGAGCGGCGGAAGCGCTCGATAGAAAGTAATCAGGAAGTGGAGCCCGCCCCACGCCGCCCCGGCGGCCAAGGTGTTGGCCGGAGGGAGAGGTAGAGGTGGCAGACGGGGGTGGGAGGTCTCAAGAACTGCAGGGTCCTGCCCAGCCACCTGTTGCCGACTCCCTAAACCGGTTAGCGCTTCATCCACATCTGCTGCACACTTTCGCCTCCTTACTTCTTGATAACTTTCTCACTCCCTACCAATAGCTTCAAAGACCTTATTCTCTTACGTGTGGAACCTAAAACATCTCCACACATCGCTATTTCACTGGAGTAATAAGACAAATTTAATAGTCCTTCAAGTTAATCAGAAACTCATTCCTAAGTTCTTTATTTTCATAACTTTTTTTTCTATTAACTTGACATACACTGACCATTATAGGAAATGGTCTAAATATAGGAACCTACTTACATTTTGCAATGTGTAACATAGTGGGTTGATGTTTATAAGTCGTATTTTACTATAGTCTACCTGTAACAAGCATGTTTCATGGAATAATATAAGTTCGCAATGTTTTTGTTACTCATGTCTGTATTCCGGTTTCTATGGGTTTATATATTGACTGGCCTTTTTTATTTGTATTTCACTGTTGATATTTGAGTTTACTTGCAGTCCTTTTGCCATTTGGAGATAGGGAGTGGAGTTATGGACTATAGAAAACGAAGTGGCAACTGAAGAAATCGGAACGTTTTATCTGTTCAACCAAAAACCACGTCATTGGTGGGGAGATTCGCGTGCCTCAGTGATACAGACAGCCGTACCCTCGGTGCTACCACAACGGACAAGTATCTGCTGAGAGGCCAGATAAATGTGTGCTTCCTGAAGAGGGGTGGCAGTCTTTTCAGTTGTGGCAGGGGCAACAATCTGGATGACTAACTGATATGCCTTGTAACATCAAACCAAAACGGCCTTGCTGTGCTGGTATTGCGAATGGCTGAAAGCAAGTGGAAACTACAGCCTTAATTTTTGCCGAAGGCATACAGCTTTATTTTATCGTTAAATGATGATGATGTCCACATAGGTAAAATATTTCGGAGGTAAAGTAGTCCCCCATTCGGATCTCCAGTCGGGGACTGCTCAGGATATACTTATACGGATATGTTGTTCTGCTCTTTGGGCCATTGATGACCTGCAGCCGTCTACAACGAAATTAGAATTATATATTAATACCTTCAGCTGCTGATGGGAGTTGATATATATCAACGGGGACTGGTGAAAATGTATGCCTCGACCGGGACTCGAACTCGGGATCTCCCGCTTTCATGGCAGACGCTAACTCCATCCCAGCCAGCGAAGGCACAGACGATAGTGCGACTGCAGGGACTATCTCGCGGACGCCTCCGGCGAGACCCGCATTCTCACCTTATATGTCCACACACTACATTCGTCGTGTCCCTACCCAACACACTCATTACTCGTGGAAGACATTCTTACCAAGACCCGTAAGCGTTCGGGTAATACGTGTGCATCCGCACAGGAGAGGAAAGTCATGGCCGGTATTCCCAGAACTATATACTTACAAGGATATGGTGTCTGTTCTTTCGGACGTACTTCTGAATAATAGCCGAGGTGAAAAACTTCAAAATTTCTTATAAGTTTATTACAATAGTACAATGTGTCGCATCTGAGCACCAATAATTATTTGACGCATTAGATTCCAAAAGCGTGCAGTCGCAAAAAATTGAAGTAAAGTATAGGTCCATCATACCGACTTACTGCGAAGATGGCGCGAACGTTTACAGCGTTAGCAGCAGAAAATGTTTGGTTACGTTGAAGCCTCGCAGTGTCAGGGATCAATAACATACAGTGAGAACATGAAGAGTTTCAAGTACAGATCCCCTGTAAAATTTGTGAGAGGAATAACTATACCAACTCTTCCAGGTTCATTCTTACCGAATGCAATTGACAGATAAAATTTTTCCGTTTAACGAGAGAGATGTGTTTCTAGTAGGGTGGTTGTAATTACACTTTCGCTACTCGCGTCATTGTAGACGGAGAGCTATCTGCTTAGTGGGTACCCAACTTTATAAGAATGGTGTTTATATTGTGAGATGTAGGATTTGTCCTGTTACTGGTATTAGTATTGTGACTTGCCGTAAGGTGCCGGTACTGGTACGGCTGCGTAGGGTTGAAGCAACCATCACTGGGTACTGCATTTGCAAACAGTCAACATGTGTCTCAGCAAGGTGAGCAAAAAACGACAGCAACAGCAGTGCAGCTCTTCGCGAGTAACGAAGCATTCTATTCACATCTACATCTACATCTACGTGCATAGTCTGGAAATCACATTTAGGTGACTGGGAGAGGTTTAATCGAACCACCTTGTAACGTTGCTACTTTAATTTTGCTATGATGAAAGCGGTACTGACTGACAATAAAACCGGGTTAAAAGCTGTGATCTGTCTGGGGACGTTAACCGTGGATTACTGGGCAACTGTTTCATCAGATATTTAGTCTAGGTTTACCAAGCAGACTAACATTAATGATAATCTTTTAATAGTCATACAAAACCGGTAATATATATATATATATATATATATATATATATATAAAGAGAATTTAAATAAAAAGAAAGAAATCAGTTTATATTTGGAAATTTATTTTTAAGAGTGGTCACTGAAATTTCAGCATATTATACGTGAGTTATAACTGAGCTGGTGCCTTATTTACGATTGAAAAATGTGAGATTGTAATCTTACGGAACACATAAAATATGGAGCCAAGATTGGGAGACTGCATACGACACTGCATTCATAAAATAACTCACGAAGAACATTGAAACATAAGCAAGAAGAAATTAACCACAACCAACAGATTCAGTTTTTACCCAAAGAAATTACGTTCATAACACAATCCTGTCCGTCATGTAATTACCACACACTGGTATACTAAATTCATATTAACTCTTTGTGAAATCTTCCCAAAAAGAATAGCTGAGGGCTACTTTGATGATTACACCACATGCTCCACGTGGTCAACTTGGTTTACACAAAGCGTACAACTCCACAATAATTTTGATAATTAAAATACATTAGATCGAAAAGCAATTGACAAAAGCAAAACCTTGAACTGGTTACTAACGTCTTACTATTAACCTGATGGGTCAAACAGTTATATAAGCACGTGGTACTGGTCTCGCAAAGTACACTCCACGTGGGTTGAACATAAAGAAAAGCATAAAGAAAAGTTGTTATATTGTAAAATATTGTCAAGACGAGACGTTATAATCACACAAGCATTCACATTTAAGATTGATGAACTTAGTTAGAGTTACTGATCAACACGTGGTTCCACTTTACTCGCAAAGTAATGACAAAGCAACTACCCCAAAATAATCTGAACTTCACACGAGAATTACACTACGCTGCAATTTAAGATAACCTTAGATATTTTAGAGCTAAACCCGAGATAAAGATGATTAAATTTTCAGTTAGGCTGAACTTAACAAATCCATTGTCCTATGGACTTAGCAGACACGCGCTTAGCCGGAGATCTTACCACTTCAGACGCTCGCCACGGTCCCACAGCAACTGCAACTGCCTACTGCCGAGCGTGTTTCCTGAGAGTGGCTCACAAAGACAAACGGAAGGGGCCAGAGGGGCAGCTTCCTATACCAACATGACAACGGACGAACAGAACCATACTAAGGATAGAAACCTCTCTGCTTTAAGAAAGCGTAGCTACCTGTTCCGACGTTGGTCCTGCTGTTCTCTAGCAGACAGCCTTGTCTGCTACCCTCAAGCATGCAACTACAAATACATTTGCTCATTCATACTCTCACACAGAAGGGAAGGGGGATGACAGTATCTTATCATATACAGTATATAAAAGAAAGCGGATGTAGGTTCCGTATGAGACTGTGTGACATGAATTACATATAAACTGTGTTTTAAAGTGTAGTAGTGTGACAGATCGTTCTTGTTTACGTGTAAAGGTAACACGTTCCACTACTCAGTCTCCTCCCAGATAGTCAGAAACGCCACAGTAAATTTAGAAGAGGAATTTATTCCATAAATGACAACAGATTTAAGAAATCAAACATGAAAGGAATCCAACACAGACCTTTCATAACCCCAACGCTCCGGGAAAAGACTGTGCAGGGAATTTTCTGGCCATGCTAGGACATTCCCAAGCAGGCTTCTCACACCCTACTTAAACCAAAAGTGTAAAGAAAAGGCAAAAAGTCACCAGCTACTTGCTAAAACACAATAATTTCAACACATCTTTAAAATCTACTAATTTCAAACAAAAAAAGAAACACAATCTGTGACACCTATTTAAAAGATAGTGTAGACCTAATTCGGTCAGCAAGTAAAAACAATGGTTCCTGTGTCATTAATATGAAAACAATTTCTGGTTGTTACCCTTATGGAGTTCACCAGTATTTGCTCATTGCAAGAGCGAACTGATCACAGGCAAATTTATGACTGTTTATTAACAAGTAAAATTTATGAAAATAGCAAAGATGCCACAGCAATTAAAAAAAAAGAACATCAAATAACATCGGTATTATAAAGCAGAACATTACAATGCACAATCCGCAAAAGCAAAAAAAATGATAAGAGAAAAAACATGTTTTACAAAGTGGTTATCGCAAAAAAAATTCTATATCTTATAAAACTAATAATTTGTAGAATTAACATAACCATGTGGCATTAATTTAATCACTCTACTATATTTCAGTTAGTTAGCAAACAATGAGCACTGTGTCATTATACTGAAAATACAATTAATTATGTGATTGTTACCCTTAAGGGGTTCCTCACTATAAATATGCCCCATGCAAAGGCTAATCGATCACAGTCCAATGAGAATGAATAGCAATTTGACTGATAGACGAAGCAATGCCACATGAATGAATTTAAGAAACAAAATAACACAAATCTAATACATCACACAAGAACAAACATTGATCAATAAAACAGTACAATAGTCAATATCTAATAAAAAACACCAATAAATAAAACACCTGCAAAATACAAGAGTCAAAGTCTAAAATAAACAATAAATAGAACACCTGCAAAATACGAGAGTCAAAGTCTAAAAAAAATTAATAAATAGAACACCTGCAAAATACAAGAGTCAGTCTAATAAACACCAATAAATCGAATCCCTGCAACACACGAGTCAAAGTTTCTGTGACAGAAACACACGTATATGCATTGAACTAAGAGCCGTATAATCACTGTTCACTGATACACTCACTAGTTCCACTGTTCCGAGGCACAATATAAGGGGAGGGGAAGGGGGTGCGTCGCCGCAGCTGTCAGTAGGGATTTTTGTCCATCTGTTGCGTGCAATTCCGCCGTCTCTGCCCTCTCATGAAGTTTCTCTTGGTGGTCTGTGTCACGTACATCTCGATTTGGTTCCATGTTTGTGTTGTCAAATTCGTGCGGTATCCTCGATTGACACGCCAGGTTGATATTCCTGGGCAAGGATGACACTTAATGGCTCTTCTTTTGTGCCACCCTTAGCGACCAGAGAACATCGAACCATGATTTACTGTCGCTTGACAGTGGGCATCCGTCAGGAGATGTTGATAGGCGTCGTTGAAGTTTGCCAGTTTCTCTGGACAGTATGTGTCAAAAGGCTCTACGCCCTTTGTGTTGTTTCTCCGCGGCCGTCTCGTCACGGTCGCGTGCGTGTGGTGCGTTGCCAGCAGATGGATTTCCGCGCGGTGGACCGCTCGCCCATCTCAGGTCATCGCCTCGAGGAAGGGTCGCACGGGGCGGCCGCCCATTAGCTCCAGGTGCAAGGGAAAGTGTTTGCCGCATGCCCTTCTTTTGTTGTCGACCGCGCTCCCGAAGTAGCCCGGTTGACAGCGTCCCCCGCTGGGAAACCCGCCAGTTTACAACTAGTCCGGCTGCTCCCGCTGTCTCGTAAGAGTTTAGCCGGTTCGCTTTCACGTTCTCAACTGCATTCACAGAAAATTTTTTTATCGTAGTTATGTGATTACACAATGTCATACATAATACCACTTAGTATTGTCTCTCACAATTTTTAAGAACAAACGTGAGACTTAATTTTTTTTTTTTTTAAATTAGATGAATCGACAATATAAAATAAAATTTAAATGACTTGACAATGTAAAAAAAAATAAAAGTGAAATGACTTTACAATGTAAAAAAAATAAAAAATTAAATGAACTGACAATATAATATTTAAATCCACGTCACTAATGTGGTTCACTTACGTTTTAATAAATCCAATGCTACTTAGTAAGTCACTAAAATGAATAGGATTATGTCTTGTGCAAGTATAGGTCAGGACAGCATAGGGTTCACATGTTATTTACACACACATACAAGCACACCTGTTGTCTATTCTACAAACTAACTACCCATAAACATGCATTACTCAATATTCTACTTCTATCCACTACTAGTTAAGCCAATAAGCTACTTCAATGCTATTTCAACACCGTGTATATACCACTACAACATTGTTCTAATTCGTCCTCTTCTTGACGCTCGCGGCATACGTCTTGTCACATGATAAATATGGAGAAACTTTCCTTAAACATACACAGTAAAAAGAACAATGGTTATTTACACACCAAAACATTTATACCAGTTCGCACACCTGAAAAGAGACTCGCAATTATACATTTATCATACTCATATATTCACACATAAAACAGTAAGAAAATTTCATCTCAAATTACGTTATCACAAGAATTAATCACACAGATGGCTCTGAGAACGGTAAAAATGTCTGCACTATACCGGTTATACTACATTTTCTTACCCATTTTGCTGCGATTTCGTTCCTTCTTTAAGTTACCTCTCGCTTCCAAATCAGTCATTTCGCCTGTGGTGGTTATTCTGGATTCATTTCTCATGAATGGCAAAATTGTGGTCACCTCTATTCTGTAAAACAGTATCATCTTAACATATTGAACTTACAACAGACACAAAAGATCCGAATCCTCCTGCAGTTTAAATGACAAATGTTTTGCTTCATCCTTATTACCTTAAACCAAGCTTTCCTTCGTTCCCATAATCAAAATTATTTAATCATCCTCTACCTTCAAGAGGGAAATTTCCTCAGTACACATCATATAGGCTGCAGTGCATCCCGCACCAGCGAAAACAGTAAGCTGTAATGCTCACAGCATCAGCAAAACACATAAACGTCGCTTTTCTAGGACAAGTATTAACGCAGAATAATTTTTTTTTTTAGGCTTTGGCTCAACATCAATCAAGAGTACAGAAAGGATCCATATTTCTGTTCCATTCTCCATTTGCTGAAAAACTGCTCGTATTTGACTACCACAATAATATTTCAGGGCCACGTAAATTACACAAACCACAATTCTTCTTTCACCTTGAAGGGAATCAATATACTTACGAAATCCACAGACAGCACTTTACGTTCTCAGCTATAAAGAACAAAAAGGACATATATCATCAATATTAACATATCATCGCATATTGGGAAGCCAATGGTTAAACAATCGTATTATCGCATCCTGTTTTCAAGATTCCAAACTTACTCATTCCTTTCTCAGAGTTCTCCTATCTTAAAATATTCATACAGCACGCATACTATAGTAAGAGATCATCATTTATACTGACAGATATAGAATAGTAATAGATAGATAGTAGCACTGAAAGCAGAAAATCGGAAACAAGGCTACTAACAGCTGGGGACCTGGGTTTGCCAGACCCATAATACCCACAGATCGGATATTCCCCTGAGTTTATGCACTAATTCAGCAACGATCTTGCTTTCCTCAGGAGCGACTCTTTTCAATTTACACAAAAACAAAAAAAACATAAACAGCATTTCACTCGTTCACAAAGAAACCTTTTATCTTCACATTTGAACCAACCTAAATCCTAATTGCACAAGGAAAGAAAACAAATTAACAACATCACTTCAATCAATCACATAAAAACATCTTTATCATGAATTTTTACCAACATATTATTCAAAATGCATGTCACAAATTTAAACTAATCAATCCATTCTCTGCACCGTCCTCTCTACTCCCCACTGCCCTTTCTACTCAATGTATGGTTTTACGTTTGACACATGGTGTAGCCCTTTTGATTTCTTCGATCGAAGAGTTTCCACTTCTATGGCGTTTTCATGGGGAATCTTCCTTATCCGATACGGGCTGTTAAAGAGATTAAAAAATTTCTTGCAGACACCTGACCGTTTGTTAGACAGCTTGTGTGATCTGATAAGAACTTTTTGTCCTACATGAAACACTGTTTTTCTCACGTGTTTCTTATACGCCTTGACTCTGGCTTCTGCTGCACGCTTGATGTTGCGTAAAGCTAAGTCAACAATGGCGTTCCGGCGTAGTCTCGGCTCTAGTGGCCAAGGCACCACCTCTTTGATTTTGCTTGGGGGCTCCTTGTTTTTTAGCACAGTGATTGGCGGAAGCTTTGTTGACGTATTGGGCAACTCATTAATTATGTTCTGAAATCCTTTTAGGTGTATGTCCCACGATCGGTGATCACGACTGCAGTATAACCTACATAATTTTCCTAATTCACGCATAATACGCTCACTGGGGTTCGAGCTGGGGTGAAAGAGATATATATATATAGGTTTAATTGTTTTTCTTCGAAGCATCCACTGCCAGTATTGCGATCTAAATTGTGGTCCATTATCCGAGATAACCCTTTTCACGCTCCCAACTTCATGCAGAAACTGCTTTGCAAATGCAGTTGCCACTGCCCTTCCTGTGGCTCGCTTCAACGGAGTCAGATACACAAACTTGGAGGTTAGCTCTACCGCTACGAAAACATATGCAAAACCTGCTTTAGATCGTATTAGTGGCCCAAATAGATCCACGGCCGCGAGGTCACAAAGTTTGCTTGGTATTATCGGGTGCAATGATGCAGCATAAGTCACTGTGGCCCTTGCTCGCTGACAAGGTCCGCACACTCTAAGTACACCACGAATACGCCGTAGCATGTTATTAAAATAGCATGTCTCTTTCAGTTTTTCACAACATTTCTGTGCTCCAAAGTGACCATAACTCAAATGTATGTACCATATAATTTTGTTTATGAGTTCCTCCGGAATCACCAACACCCATCTGGAGTCGTCCGGGGCTCGTTTCTTGAATAATATTCTATTGCGCACTAAGTAGTACTGGCGTATTCCTACATTCTCCTTGTCCTCCCACTTCTTCTTTATATCTTTCAATACTGCGTCCTTATCCTGTTCGTCCGCTATACTTCCTAAAGAGGTGGTAACAAAATTCTCGAACACTACATTCTGTAAGTACAGGATGCTAAAATTATTTTCACCGAGTTCCCTTTCTTCTGTGTGAACCAAACCTATAGGAGTGCGCGATAAAGCGTCAGCAATTACATTTTTCTGTCCAGGAATGTATTCTCAGTGAAGTTATATTCCTGTAGGTATAGTGCCCAGCGTCCTAGTCTCCCATGCGTGATTTTTGTGCACATCAGAAATTGGAGTGCACGATGGTCAGTGTACACCTTGGTGGTCCTCCCAAATAAAAAATACCTAAATTTTGAGAATGCCCAAACTATCGCGAGTGCTTCGAGTTCCGTCACGGAATAATTTTTTTCACATCGAGAGAGCACCCTGCTCCCAAACGAGATTGTTTTCCAAGTTGTAATATCATCATTTCCTTCCGTTTGAAACAGTACCGCACCTAATCCTGACAAGGAACTGTCCGTCATTAAACAGAATTCTTGTGTCAGGTCGGGATGCACGAGGATGGGAGCCTCTACCAATGCCTTTTTCAATTTATAAAATTCATCCTGTGCCTCTTGATCCCAGACCCACAAAGCGTTCTTCCCTGTTAGACCACATAGACGGGGTGTACCAAGTACACTAAAATTTATATATCGCTTATAAAAATTACACAGGCCTAAGAATGCTCGCAACTGTTTTTTATTTGTCGGCATTGCACACTCCGCTATCGCCGCAATTTTCTCCGGGTCAGGTTGTATTCCATTTGCTGAGACAATATGGCCTAAGAATTTTATGTTCTCTCGTCCGAACTGTGACTTATCTAAGTTGACTGTTACACCTGCCTTCTCAAAAACATCCAGTAGTCTGTTCAGAACGTCATTATGGTCCTCCCACGACTTTTCCGCAATTAATATGTCATCCACGTAAATTGTCACTCGCTGTTTCAAATCATCAGGTAAAATGCTATTTAATCCCCTTATAAAAGCAGCTGATGAGACGTTTAGTCCGAACGGGAGACGCCGGAATTGGAAACAATTTCCGTAACACAAGAACGCTGTATATAATCTGCAAGATGGGTGTAGCACGATTTGCCAAAAACTCGAACGGAGGTCGACAGATGATAGTACCTTTACCCCGTGGAAACGTTGTAAGAGTTCCTCAAGGCTCTCAGGCCTGTCCGTTTCCGACATAATAATTGTGTTTATCTGTCTCGAGTCTAGCACCAAACGAACTGAGTTGTCGCGTTTTGGCACGACAAGCAAGGGTGAGTTGTACGAGCTTACTGCCCGCTCAATTATTCCTTATTCTAACATCTTGTTTATTTCCTTCTCCACCTGGGCTTTATACGCCACGGGAATAGGGTATGGTCTAACAGAAAACTTCTGATGGTCACGTACTCTGAATTGGTACGTAAAACCCTTAATAGCCCCCGGAGTCTCAGAAAATACCCGTTCATGATTCCTAAGTAGGCAATACAATTTCTCCTTTTCCCTATCCGTGGTTCTGACACCCGCGATGCTCTTTCTCAGTGCATCAGCAAAAGCAACATCTTTCCCCTGCTCACCAGACGTAGAGCACGACTCACTTACATAGTTCACGAGTAGCTCCAGTCTGGGTTGCGACTCGGTTTGAGCTTGAAATTTTAGGCAACTAATTTCTGACTCTGCACGTAATATGCATTCATCAAATACTAAATTCATTGGCTGATCCCCAACTTGAACTGTCATTACTCCTCCACCCATGTCAATTACTGCATGGTGGGCATTCATGAAGTCATTTCCTAAAATCATTGCCACATTCAGCATTGGGAGCACAAAGAAGTTGTACTCAAACTCTCTTCCCTGGCAGGTAAAATTAAGCCGAGTTTGCCTTCGGATTTCTATGCTCTTACCGTAGATTGCGCCCTTCACCTTTATTCCTCGCACTTGAAAAACGGGCCAAGTCCCAGTCCCTTCGCATTTTTGAAATGCTGCCTCGCTTACTATCGAGAAAGGGCTTCCAGTGTCAATGACACACTTAAAACATATTTCGTTTACTGCAACTGTCACGACTGGATTTATTCCCGAAATTTTAGCACTCGTAGTTTCTTGCAACAAATCCTCTCTAATATCTTCCCTCTCTATATACCGTATGCACTCCTTTGCCATGTCGTTCATTGGTTCCGATTGGGCGCCTTCTGCGCTGATCGTTTGTCATTGCCGGTTTTGTTCATTTCCATTTGCTGGATTATGTCTAGGGTTAGCCGGCCGAATTTCAACATCATGAGGTGCTCCGCCTATAGTCCTATTCCCACCGTGTTCACCGTGATATCGATTCTGGTTGCCGTAACTGTTCCGTTCGCGATTCTGTCCACGTCCTCGATCATTTCTGTTGTTCCACCTGTGTTCGCGACTGTTACCCCAGTTTCTATACGGCCGGTCCCGATTATTGTTTCGTTCGCGTCGCGACGACCAGTCACGCCGTTGATTAGTAATACGGCCACGACTGCGGTCGCGCTGCTGTGCCCCGTAATAACTTTGTGCCTGATTAGGCGGGCATTCTGCTGTATTATATTCCAACTCTTGGAGAAGTGTTTTAAACGTTTCCACGTCCTCTTTGCATCGTCCCGCAAGAATGACGTGCCGCAAGTGCATCGGCAATTTGGTGATGCATATCCTAATTAGTTCCACAGGCCCGTATGGATCGTATAAAAATTGATTTGCCTGCAGCATGTGGTCGAATAGGCGTGCAGGGCTGCCGAAACCAGACTGGTTCAAATTTGGCAGCATAATTATGCCATGTTTGACCCTATCCTGTGCCGCTTCCGACCAATAGGCGGAGAGAAAGGCTTGTCGAAACTCCCGAGTGGAGTTGCAGTGACGCGCTGCCGACCTCATGCGACTCGCCGGTTCGCCTTCCAAATAGCCACACATATATACTATCTTATGTGAACTTGCCCAGTCGGGGGGAAGACAAAACTCAAATTGCTCGAGCCATGCATGTGGATGTATTCCTTTTTGCGAATTTCGGAATATCTCAAACTTTCTTACCGTAAGGAAATGTTTGAAATCAAATCCCCGCATTTCCTCCTGTCGAGGCCCTTGAATGTTTCTATTTTTCTCATGTCTGCCCCTCAAATTACATTCTTCCCTGTCGTCCAAATCTCCCTCGTGGCCGGAGTCCCTCTCTGCACTGTCCGTACGGCTATTTTTAGTGCTATTGGCGAGTTCGGAATCACACGCCATGCGGTTTTCCAGATGCGCCACGCGTTCTTGTAATTCGCCTGTTACAGCCGTGTGTTGCCTGTTCACTTCGAATTGTCCCTTCTGAAATCTCAGAAGCGAACGCACTTTTTCGGTCTCTGCGGCCGCTACCGGTGTACTATTGTTCTCGCTTTCCGTCAGCTTCATCCTGCCTACAATGTCCGCTAATGCCGCAATCTTATCATCTACTTGTCTCTTGTCCTCCGCCCCAGTCTGCTTCAATTGTTCTATTTGCTGTTCCAACGCGTGGATCGCTAAACTGTTGTCCGCTATTGTGTTGCTAACGGACGTGGGACAATGCGTTTCCGCCTCTTGGACCCTCGAGAGTACCTGCTGGTGTTCCCTTTGGCATTCTTCTCTCAGCACTTGGAAATTCCTAAGTAGATGTTCTTCGCTCTCTTTAAATTCGGCATCGCCACTCCGCTTACCCTGTTCTAACGCTTGCAGACGGTCATTGATTTGTTCAAATGTACGGCCTAATTCTTTCATAATATCACTTTTTATTTCACTTGCCAGATTGTTTATTCTTTGTGAGATATCATCGGACACTCTCTGCATCGACTTGTCGACTTTATTTGTCTGCTGGATTAGTTTTTCGTCTATTTGTTCGCCTAGCTCGCGGATCGATTTTTCGGATGATTCTTTTTGTTCTCGGAACGATTTTTCTGATTTCTGCGTCATTTGTTTGCCTAGCTCGCGGATCGATTTTTCGGATGATTCTTTTTGTTCTCGGAACGATTTTTCTGATTTCTGCGTCATTTGTTCGCCTAGCTCGCGAATCGATTTTTCGGATGATTCTTTATTTTGTTGCAATAAGGCTTTCATGAGTTCTGCCAAATCAATTTGGTTAGTAGGAGGCAAATTTATTTCTGGCTCTGCTGTGAGCCCGTTCGTCCTGTTTTGCATTTCGTCTGAAGTATTCCCCATTGCATTTTCGGAACCGCCCGACGCGTTAATATTGGAAATCAAATTATCCCCTTGGTCCATGTTGCTTAAGTTGTCGGAACGCTTACTTTTAGCTTGGTTACGTGTCTGCATTAGTGCACTTTCATACCCAGTACGCAACACACTAATCACAATAAATGTATCCCACAAAAATTACGACAGTCACACGAAAGATACCCAACCTAGTACGCACTTTTTCACACGCAAAACAAATTTTTATCTTTGATCGAAACAGTGGAATTTACAAGCGAAAAAAAACCCACATATAAAACACACAAATATAGAAAACAAGACAACAAGACAAACAACACAACGCCGCTCAACAACGCAGTGAATCTTTAGAAAGTCTCCTCAGAAACAACGCAGAAGTTGTTTGAGCGCTGTAGGGGAAAAAAAATTAAGATTATACAACGCTTGCAATCTAATGTCTCAGAGATTCCAGAGTCTAGCGGAATCACAGAACAGGGTCGCCATGTGTAACGTTGCTACTTTAATTTTGCTATGATGAAAGCGGTACTGACTGACAATAAAACCGGGTTAAAAGCTGTGATCTGTCTGGGGACGTTAACTGTGGATTACTGGGCAACTGTTTCATCAGATATTTAGTCTAGGTTTACCAAGCAGACTAACATTAATGATAATCTTTTAATAGTCATACAAAACCGGTAATATATATATATATATATATATATATATATATATATATATATATATATATATATATATATAAAAAGAGAATTTAAATAAAAAGAAAGAAATCAGTTTATATTTGGAAATTTATTTTTAAGAGTGGTCACTGAAATTTCAGCATATTATACGTGAGTTATAACTGAGCTGGTGCCTTATTTACGATTGAAAAATGTGAGATTGTAATCTTACGGAACACATAAAATATGGAGCCAAGATTGGGAGACTGCATACGACACTGCATTCATAAAATAACTCACGAAGAACATTGAAACATAAGCAAGAAGAAATTAACCACAACCAACAGATTCAGTTTTTACCCAAAGAAATTACGTTCATAACACAATCCTGTCCGTCATGTAATTACCACACACTGGTATACTAAATTCATATTAACTCTTTGTGAAATCTTCCCAAAAAGAATAGCTGAGGGCTACTTTGATGATTACACCACATGCTCCACGTGGTCAACTTGGTTTACACAAAGCGTACAACTCCACAATAATTTTGATAATTAAAATACATTAGATCGAAAAGCAATTGACAAAAGCAAAACCTTGAACTGGTTACTAACGTCTTACTATTAACCTGATGGGTCAAACAGTTATATAAGCACGTGGTACTGGTCTCGCAAAGTACACTCCACGTGGGTTGAACATAAAGAAAAGCATAAAGAAAAGTTGTTATATTGTAAAATATTGTCAAGACGAGACGTTATAATCACACAAGCATTCACATTTAAGATTGATGAACTTAGTTAGAGTTACTGATCAACACGTGGTTCCACTTTACTCGCAAAGTAATGACAAAGCAACTACCCCAAAATAATCTGAACTTCACACGAGAATTACACTACGCTGCAATTTAAGATAACCTTAGATATTTTAGAGCTAAACCCGAGATAAAGATGATTAAATTTTCAGTTAGGCTGAACTTAACAAATCCATTGTCCTATGGACTTAGCAGACACGCGCTTAGCCGGAGATCTTACCACTTCAGACGCTCGCCACGGTCCCACAGCAACTGCAACTGCCTACTGCCGAGCGTGTTTCCTGAGGGTGGCTCACAAAGACAAACGGAAGGGGCCAGAGGGGCAGCTTCCTATACCAACATGACAACGGACGGACAGAACCATACTAAGGATAGAAACCTCTCTGCTTTAAGAAAGCGTAGCTACCTGTTCCGACGTTGGTCCTACTGTTCTCTAGCAGACAGCCTTGTCTGCTACCCTCAAGCATGCAACTACAAATACATTTGCTCATTCATACTCTCACACAGAAGGGAAGGGGGATGACAGTATCTTATCATATACAGTATATAAAAGAAAGCGGATGTAGGTTCCGTATGAGACTGTGTGACATGAATTACATATAAACTGTGTTTTAAAGTGTAGTAGTGTGACAGATCGTTCTTGTTTACGTGTGAAGGTAACACGTTCCACTACTCAGTCTCCTCCCAGATAGTCAGAAACGCCACAGTAAATTTAGAAGAGGAATTTATTCCATAAATGACAACAGATTTAAGAAATCAAACATGAAAGGAATCCAACAGAGACCTTTCAACCTTCACAATTCTCTATTATTTAAATCCCGTATAGCGCGCGGAAAGATCGAACACCTATATATTTCCGTACGAGCTCTGATTTCCCTTACTTTATCTTGGTGACCATTTCTCCCTCTAAAAGAGGACGGACAAGCGTAGTGTAGGCAGTCTCCTTAGTATATCTGTTCCATTTTCTAAGTGTCCTGCCAATAAAACGCAGTCTTTGGTTAGCCTTCCCCATGACATTTTCTATGTGTTCCTTCCAATTTAAGTTGTTCGTAATTGAAATACTTAGGTATTTAGTTGAATTGACGGCTTTTAGATTAGACTGATTTATCGTGTAACCGAAGTTTAACGAATTCCTTTTAGCACTCACGTGGATGACCTCACACTTTTCGTTATTTAGGGTCAACTGCCAATTTTCGAACGATTCAGATATCTTTTATAAATCGTTTTGCAATTTGTTTTGATCTTCTGTTGACTTTATTAGTCGATAAACGACAGCGTCATCGGCAGACAACCTAAGACGGCTGCTCACATTGTCTCCCAAATCGTTTATGTACATAAGGAACAGCAAAGGGCCTATAACACTACTTTGTGGAACGTCAGAAATCACTTCCATTTTAAGCGATGACTTTCCGTCGAGTACTACGAACTGTGACATCTCTGACAGGAAATAACAAATCCAGCCACATAACTGACACGATATTCCATAAGCACTCAATTGAACTACAAGTTGGTTGTGTGGTACAGTGTCAAAAACCTTCCGGAAATCCAGGAATACGGATTCGATCTGAAATCCCTTGTCAATAGGACTCAGAACATCATGTGAAGAAAGAGCTAGTTGTGATTCACAGGAACGATGTTTCGATGTTTTCTAAACCCATGTTGAGTGTGTGACAATAGACAATTTTCGTCGACGTAATTCATAGTGTTTGAACACGATATACGTTGCAAAATCCTGCTGGATATCGACGTTAACGATATGGGCCTGTGATTTAGTGGATTACTCCTACTACGTTTCTTGAATATTGGGGCGACCTGCGCGAGTTTCCAGTCCTTGGGTCTCTCGCTTCTGCATGCTCTGAATCGCATCGTCGAATACTGGAGTCACATGACGATTCTTCTGAGGAAATTGGCGTATGTATCGTAGTAATTGTTGATGTGTAGTAGCTTGTGATGCTGGTCGGAGATGTACGTCCAAAAATCTCCTTCGCTCCTTTCTTTACTGGACAGCAGGTAAAATACCGCGTGTTCCTTCAACCAGTTGACGGCATTGATCTTCGGGGCGGGGTGTAGTTCTTCTTCCGGGTATAAAAGGCCCTTTAGGGTTATCAAATACGGTGGTTTTCTCTGCATACTTACTAATTGTTTTCTGATTGACAGCTATATGTTATTTCCAATACCACAGACAAATTGATGTTCATCCGTGTCAAAAATGTTCAAATGTGTGTGAAATCTTATGGGACTTAACTGCTAAGGTCATCAGTCCCTAAGCTTGCACACTACTTAACCTAAATTATGCTAAGGACAAACACACACACCCATGCCCGAGGGAGGACTCGAACCTCCGCCGGGAAAAGCCACACAGTCCACGACTGCAGCGCTTTAGGCCGCTCGGCTAATCCCGCGCGGCCATCTGTGTCAGTCAGTTTGCAAGTGATACACAAAGGGGAATCAGCCAGATGAATGGAATGTAGTCTGGAGATCGTTGGAAATTTTCTATTCACAAAAGAATACCACAATGACCGCACTTTTGTTGGTAAATGCAGGTGGTGTGTATTCCTCCAGATATTATGCCAAGAGTATTTTCGTTTTATGATGTTACTGGTCTGAAAGTTCATTAAATTTTAGTTGATTTTCTTGATGACATCTTTCTCGGGTGTTCCCAGTTTAATGTAGCTATATTCTATGAACAAATGTTTTAGCAGATAAAGTTCACTTGGGATGTGGTGAATGTCAGTCGGGGCGTCCTGGCTGGCAGGCACTATTTCATTTAATAGAAATGCTGCAGCACTATTGACAGACCGATTCCTCAGTTTGTATGTTTTACAGACATACAATGCTTGTGCTTAACTGTACACGTCTGTAAGATTCAATCCACCGTTGTCAGTCGGTAGAGTCAACGTTTGATATTTAAATTTGAAGATGTGGCCGCGGCGGACGAAGTGTGCAAAAGCAGCCATAGGCCTGTTCACCACTTCCCTCGGCATTGGCAGGGCTTGCACCACGTAATTTAATTTAGATGATAGATGTTCAAGAGAGCCACTCTTTGTATCTCATCAAGAGTACGGAGATTGTGCTGACGTATACAAGCACGCATGGTGTTGAGGATTCTTCTGTAATTAGCTGCGATGGTCTGCCGAATATTCCTTGTATATTCCATCCCAAGAAATGTTGTGCTGACAGTTTCCTTTATCGTTCCACGAATTGGAACCCCTAATCCGCTTCCAATATTCATTAAGTCAGACATATTTCTATTCAGTTTCGCGCCAGATACTATTTCACATTTGTTTATTATGTCGAGTGCTTTCTCTACTCGTCGTTGTCTTTCACAATAAATGCAACGTCATCGGCATATGCCCTGCAGACAGTCCTACGGCCGCGTGTAGCGAGTCCTTGGAGGTTGTGGCTCAGGCGAAAGAGGAATGGTTCGATTGCTACTGCAAAGAGTAATATAGACATCGAGCACCCTTGTCGCACCGAACATTTCATTGCAATGGGCCTACTGGACTGCCCGCTTACCATACTTACCATAATTGTCGGTGTTGACTTCTGCAGAAGATTTGTAATAACGTCGATAAACCATTGCGGAAAGTTCATGGCACGCATGGTATGAAAAAGGTAAGAATGATCGACTCCGTCGAACACGTTTTCAAAGTCCAATAATACGATGGCGCACTTTATTTTACAGGCTGTTGCAATGGAAATCATATCTCTGTAGTCGCACAGTATATGGTACATGGACCTGTCTTTTCCTTTTCTTTTTCATTTTAAGCGGGAGAGATTTCCCTGATGCTACCATAAATATAACAAAATACGCTGTTTTTCGTAGGCAGCTTATGCTGAGAAGCCTGAAAGAAAACGAAAACAACCATCAGAATTACAGAATGTGCAGAGAGCGAGAAACAGAGCCAGCCACTTATAAAGACGTTCTGTTTTTCAGACACAGAGTACCATAAGCCGCAGAAAATATGACATTCTAAAAGGGGGAATTCTGAGATGTAGCACAAACAGTGAAAGAGGAGACGAGCGAAAATATATCGGACCTGAAAATATTTTGCGCGACTTCCGATAGCGGCGCGTAAGCAAGCAGCTGCCTACTTCTTATTAATTTTTGAATTAAGCTTTGAATTACGAAAATACGCCCGGAGCTCTGTCAGATTTCCATATTGCCGGATGTTCCAGGCGAATATGCAACTGAAAACTGGTGAAAAATTGAGATCCATAAATTAGAAGAGGTGCATCATCATAATACTGTGAATGGGCTATGAAGTAATAACATACCTGAACAACTTTATAGGTGTGTACAAAAGCTAAACACAAACCAAGAAATCACGGAAAATTTTGTAAAGAGTACGTTAAATAATATACAGCAACACTATTAATAAGGACAGTAGTTTGAAAACCGGCTTTGTAATTGCTGAGAGTGAGGGGTCATGCTAGTTAGTTACCTGTCTAGAGCACTCCTACAGGAAACCATGCTAACTCAACTGCGCCAACAGGGTTAATAAACGCCAATTTTTGGCCCAGCAATGGATCAGTGGGTATGGGTGATCACATACTTTCCTTAATTATACGCAGGAATGACTTGTTATGAAATGCATTACAGAGTTGTGAACAAATTCCTTAGTTTATTAGCACAGGATAACTTAGTTGAAAACATTGCCAAATAATTGAGTAAATGTCACTCCAAATCAACGATGGTAATAATAATCATAAAACAAGAAAATTTTGACGTGATTGATGGTTGGCAAAGTTCATGAAGGAAAGCAAGTGATGGTAAGTTCAGACCTCGAACATATTAATTTTTAACCTGCTCAAATTCGACAGTGGTGATTGCATTCTTGGTTGGAATATACGTATAGTGGTTGTGCTACTGTTCCAGGCTCAGTGATTAGGTAGAACACAATTTTTCAGTTACTAACGGTTATTAAATTCATTGCGACCTATACCTACGGTGCTACTCGTAAATCGCACCGTCGTTGGAGTGTGAATGCGCTGGTGGCAGTAGGTGCAGAAGGTTCGCAACAGTAGTCGAAATCAGTATAAACGTAGAGTCCCTGCGAAAACAATAGTACAATATCTGAAGCATAACTGTATCAAATTTATCATGGAAGTAGTAGGCGCAAATAAGACGTGAAGAGTCGTATCTTTCATAACACAATAAAGTAAGGTGTTTGCATTACCTGTATGGAAATTTGTAGAAAGGCACTCAGAGTCCTGTAGTGTAATTAGACTGGTAGTACTTCATCAAACCTCCGTTCTCCCTTATTACCTGGAACATTCTCTTCCCGAATGGTTTTGCTAGTTAGTTGGTTGGTTGATTCGGGGGAGGGGACCAAACAGGGAGGTCATCGGTCCCATTAGAGCAGGGAAGGATGGGGAAGGAAATCAGTAATGCCCTTTCAAAGGAACCATCCCGACATTTTCCTGAAGCGATTTAGGGAAATCACGGGAAACCTAAATCAAGATGGTTGTACGCGGGTCTGAACAGTCATCCTCCCGAATTCGAGTCCAGTGTGTTAACCATTGCGTCACCTCGCTCGGTGATTTTGCTGGGGTTGGTAGTTCTTGCAATGAAACTGTCGCCCTCTTTTCTCGTATCGCTCTTTGCGGCTTAAATACGGCCTCAAATTGTCTTCCATTGCGATAAACACGCTTTTTAAATATCATCCTAAGGTTTTAGAGGGGGTTCAAATCCGACCAAGACATCGTTATGTTCATCTTCAAACCAATTCTTAGTTGTAGCAGAAACATGCTAAGAAGCGTCACCTTGATAAAACATTAGACTTTCGTCCCTCAGGTCGTCATACATTCTAATCAGTTCTTTCTCTAACGTCTCAGTTCACTTCTAGTCTTCAGCCAAGAAACGCCTGAATTGCCTTTAGCGCTGAAGGCTGTCAAAATCGTAATACTTCAACCAATAAAACTTCTGCTCGTTCTTAACTGCTGCTCTGTTCTCAGATTATGCCAATAATATTGAAACCCATCCGGCCCGTCTAAATTAAGCTTCTTCTGACTACTAAAGATCAGTTTATCCCCATGACATAAATTTTTCAGCAAACTCTAATCTAGCCTGTATATGTTTGGATAGTAGAGCAGGCTTCTGAAGTCGTTTCTCGAATGCAAGTTGTTTGTCACTGATGGTGTTTGTTTCCAATTTGTAGTAAAGGAACGCATGTGCTGACATCACACAGAGTCGTCTCTTCGAAAGCTTTCCAGATCGCTATTTCCCATGGAAAGTTACGAATAGCTCAAGAAACTGGCCATGGTATTCAGCAAATCCTCTTGCAACCAGGGAAGTGTTTCATGAACGTTCTTAACAGAAAAAAATGTTGCAGAATGCTCCTGGCTCACAAAGTCTGTGCAAGAAGCCGACACAGCATAATGCACGGCTACCTCCAGTATCTGTCCTTCCTCTCCGTGAGCCCAGCACTAGAGGTCGACAGAAATCAGTGGGGGTTGGAATAGCACTACTGGACTGCCCTTGCTGTTCTGCGGCTGGCGCAGCATGCAAAATCGACTTATCCCATGTCTAGTTTATGCATTGGAATATCTAAAAGTGTCTAGAGTGAATGAAGGGAAGAAATCATATATCAAGTCGTTGTTGTTCTACTGTAACTGAAAATAAGCGTGCGATTCCGCAGTCTCCCAGATTTCGATTGGATTGAATTTGAAATGAATTTGATTTGCATATGACTCTAACTTGCGTAAAAAAGCATGGTCAGTATGCATCATGACGCATCGTTTGGATGAAAAGAGGCAAGGCAATCTGGTTTGAAACTTTTCAGTAGAAAGGATCTTAAACTGAAAACAAAGTATGGAAAAAGTAAAATGCTGTAAAGAACCTTTTGAATCAGCAAATCTGTATTCAAATCCTGAAGTTATGAGGGTAAGACAGAGAGAGAGATTCAGAAAGCGGAAAGCCGATTTCAGTTACATTACATCATGGTCAGATTCTCAAATCAGATACTGGATTGTAAGGCGTACCCAGGAGCAGATATACACTCCTGGAAATGGAAAAAAGAACACATTGACACCGGTGTGTCAGACCCACCATACTTGCTCCAGACACTGCGAGAGGGCTGTACAAGCAATGCTCACACGCACGGCACAGCGGACACACCAGGAACCGCGGTGTTGGCCGTCGAATGGCGCTAGCTACGCAGCATTTGTGCACCGCCGCCGTCAGTGTCAGCCAGTTTGCCGTGGCATACGGAGCTCCATCGCAGTCTTTTAACACTGGTAGCATGCCGCGACAGCGTGGACGTGAACCGTATGTGCAGTTGACGGACTTTGAGCGAGGGCGTATAGTGGGCATGCGGGAGGCCGGGTGGACGTACCGCCGAATTGCTCAACACGTGGGGCGTGAGGTCTCCACAGTACATCGATGTTGTCGCCAGTGATCGGCGGAAGGTGCACGTGCCCGTCGACCTGGGACCGGACCGCAGCGACGCACGGATGCACGCCAAGACCGTAGGATCCTACGCAGTGCCGTAGGGGACCGCACCGCCACTTCCCAGCAAATTAGGGACACTGTTGCTCCTGGGGTATCGGCGAGGACCATTCGCAACCGTCTCCATGAAGCTGGGCTACGGTCCCGCACACCGTTAGGCCGTCTTCCGCTCACGCCCCAACATCGTGCAGCCCGCCTCCAGTGGTGTCGCGACAGGCGTGAATGGAGGGACGAATGGAGACGTGTCGTCTTCAGCGATGAGAGTCGTTTCTGCCTTGGTGCCAATGATGGTCGTATGCGTGTTTGGCGCCGTGCAGGTGAGCGCCACAATCAGAACTGCATACGACCGAGGCACACAGGGCCAACACCCGGCATCATGGTGTGGGGAGCGATCTCCTACACTGGCCATACACCACTGGTGATCGTCGAGGGTACACTGAATAGTGCACGGTACATCCAAACCGTCATCAAACCCATCGTTCTAGCATTCCTAGACCGGCAAGGGAACTTGCTGTTCCAACAGGACAATGCACGTCCGCATGTATCCCGTGCCACCCAACGTGCTCTAGAAGGTGTACGTCAACTACCCTGGCCAGCAAGATCTCCGGATCTGTCCCCCATTGAGCATGTTTGGGACTGGATGAAGCGTCGTCTCACGCGGTCTGCACGTCCAGCACGAACGCTGGTCCAACTGAGGCGCCAGGTGGAAATGGCATGGCAAGCCGTTCCACAGGACTATATCCAGCATCTCTACGATCGTCTCCATGGGAGAATAGCAGCCTGCATTGCTGCGAAAGGTGGATATACACTGTACTAGTGCCGACATTGTGCATGCTTTGTTGCCTGTGTCTATGTGCCTGTGGTTCTGTCAGTGTGATCATGTGATGTATCTGACCCCAGGAATGTGTCAATAAAGTTTCCCTTTCCTGGGACAATGAATTCACGGTGTTCTTATTTCAATTTCCAGGAGTGTAGACTCAGAACCTAATGTAGTAGTGATGAAGAGTGGACTAAGAGACTAGTCAGGAAGATTCAATTCTCAAAGAAGTGAGATATAAAAGTACTAAGGAGTAACGAGATACAGTTGATGTTCTGTAAGTCCGCAGGTACAGCAATACAGCATAGCCCAGTGTGCAGTACATTTAACGAGGAATGGTCATCTCTGAAAAGGGCAATCACAGAAGCTGGAAAGAAAAATATAGGTACAAAGAAGGTAACTGCAAAGCAACCGTGGGTAACAGAGGAAATACTTTGGCTGATCGATGAAGAAGAAAGTACAATAATGTTCAGGTAAATTTCGGAGTATAGAAATTCAATCCGCTGAGGAATGAAATAAATAGAAAATGCAGGGAAACTAAGACGAAATGGCTGCATGAAAAAGGTGAAGAAATCGAAAAAGAGAATGGAAAAATTGTTGATGTTGTGTGCATATCTAAGTACTACCACACCTGCCATGGTAACACTGAAGGACATATTGAACATCAGTGTTCTAGGAATTATGATGGTTTCAGTGGAGGTATGGAATGTGATGGAGCTCTAAAAATACTTCAGAATTCCTTCCCCATTTATGACATTAGATATACGAAGTACCTAGCCAATGGGGACTCTAAATATTTCAATAAAAATAATTACGTCATTGTCTATGGTGATACCTTGGTAACAAGTCTGGAGTGTTGTGGTCATGTGCAAAAGAGGATGGGTGGTTGTTGAGGAAGTTACGAAGAGAAATGGAGAAAAGTTTCTATCTGATGGAAAATCTCTGTCTGGCCGAGGAAAATTGACAGAAACTGAAAAAGGCTTTCTTCAGAGTTATAATGGACTGACCATTAGACAAACTGCGCCTCTGAATGATGTTACAACAATGAGAAAAGCTGTATGGGCCACCTACTCTCATACGTTATCCACAGATAAGCACCCTGTTCACGTACTTTGCCCTAAAGGAGCACATTCTTGGTGTGGTAACAAAAAAGCAGAAGAAAGTGGTCAGCGTTCTCTTCCTGAGCCAGCTATGAATGAAATGAAACCAATTTTTAGAGACCTTAGTGACCCTGATTTGCTTGGTAAATGTCTTCACAGGGGCACTCAGAATCCAAATGAAAGTTTCAACCATTGCATAAGGGAAAGATTACCCAAGAATGTTTTTGTAGGACTAAATGCATTAAAAGTTGTTGTACTAGATACAGTGACATCTTTCAGTGATGGAGTGATAGGGAGGTTGGAAGTATTGAGAATTTTAGGTATAAAATGTGGCTCTAATAAGGATGATCAATTGGTTGCGTGTGACAGACAATGGGTGCATGGAAGATTCGCTATTAAAGTTACGAAAGAAGCAAAAAGTTCTATAAGGAATGCCAAGATGAAGCCTGAAGATGAAGAAATGCTGCAGGATGCAGACTATGCTTCAGGAATGATCTGAAGCACAGTTTAATAGGACTCATATCCTCATTGGCAATTTTCCACGAGTTATATCTTTCAGAATTCAGGTACAAATATTTCCTAAAGTTTATTAAGCATTGCTCTAATTTTTTCTGTAACTTCCAATAGTCCGTATATGTAGTAGATCTAAGCTTTATTGCAGAATCAACTGAATTATACAAAAAATAACGTTCTTATTAGAAAAAAAACTAAAAAAATGAAAATGTGATATTTTTTATCCTTGTAGTACACATAATAGGTGGAATAAAACAAGTCTAGTACCTCATCCATTATGTAATGCATATCTGGTAAAAATTTGGTCTCCCTCATATGTATAACATTGGATTGACTGGTACCTCAATTTGAGTAAGTATTTCGGGAAAAAATAAGTCAGTTGCTTTGTATTTTTTTAACCCTAAGCAGGTTCAAAAACATTCAAAATAATTCTAATTTTTTTAGGAAGTGTCCTGCATTACCTGATGTCAACAAAAAGATCTATAAAATGCATGCATTATAAACAGTGCCTGAAAGAAATAGGTGTTGATTTTGACATAATATTGAGCCGGAAAAGTACCCTGTATCCTTAATCAAAGCTTTTGACTATGTTGACTTGAATACTCTCTTTAAAATTATGAATGTGACAGGGGTCAAATACACGAAGCAAAAGGCTATTTATAATTTGTACAGAAACCAGATGGCAGTTATTAGGGTCGAGGTACATGATAGGGAAGCAGTGGTTGGGAAGGGAGTGAGACAGGGTTGTAGCCTATCCTCAATGTTTTTCAATCTATACATTGAGCAAGCAGTAACGAAAACAAAAGAAAAATTTGGAGTAGGAATTAAAATACATGGAGAAGAAATAAAAACTTTGAGGTTTGCTGATGACATTGTAATTCTGTCAGAGGCACAAAAGTACATTGAAAAACAATTGAACGGAGTGAACAGTGTTTGGAAAGGAGGATATTAGGTGAACATCAACAAAAGGAAAACGAGGATAACGGAACGTAGTTCATTAAATCACATGATGCTGAGGGAATTAGGTTAGAAAAGGAGACACTTAAGGTAGTGAACGAGTTTTGCTATTTGGGACAAAGTAACTGATGATGGTCGAAGTAGAGAGGATATAAAATGCAGACTGGCAATGGCAATGAAAGCGCTTCTGAAGAAGAGAAGTTTCTTAAAATCGAGTATAGAGTATCAGGAAGTCTTTTCTGGAAGTATTTGTATGGAGTGTAGCCATGTGTGGAAGTGAAACAAGGACGATAAATAGTTTAGGCAAGAAGAGAATAGAAACTTTCATATGTGATGCTACAGAAGAATGCTGAAGATTAGACGGGTAGAACATGTAACTAATGAGGAGGTACTGAATAGAATTGGGGAGAGGAGGATTTTGTTGCACAACCTGATTACAAGAAGGGGTCGGCTGGTAGGAGATGGCTTGAGGTATCAAGGGGTCACCAATTTAGTACTGGAGGGCAACATTGAGAGTAAAAATTGTAGAGGGAGACCAAGAGATGAATACACCAGGCAGATTCAGAAGAATAGTAGGTTTCAGTAGGTACTTGGAGATGAAGAGACTTACACAGGATAGAGTAGCATGGAGAGCTGCATCAAATCACCCTCTGGACTGAAGACCGTAACAACAACATATCTAGCTCACGCCGAAGCAATGTAATCATATATTTTTTTCTGCCAGGATTGTTAATCCAGCAAGATATGCAGAAGATTCTGCTTGTCATGCCTGGGTATAAAATGTAAATGTCGTGTGACTAGGGCCTCCCGTCGGGTAGGTCGTTCGCCGGATGCAAATCTTTCGATTTGACGCCACTTCGGCGACTTACGTGTCGTCGTGCCTGGATAAGAGTCAGTGACAGCATTGTTGTAACAGCGTTCCACCTGACCCAACGGAAATTTCTTGTGATGACGCAGTGAAAAATCGCATGTTACTTTGGTAACTACATGCCACGCTCTATAATTCTCATTCAGTATTCATGAACCAGTATTCAGCAAGCTGAGCTGTCTAAACACAACAGACAGGGATTCTGAGAGGACGAGTTATGCTTACAGCAGCCCCAGGGCTGTGAAGTTGCTGATATGACGGAAGAACTGGAGCACTATGTCATGATTGCTCAAAGGGCCGAGCCTCCAGCCTTAACTTAGAGGGAAAAACCACTACTGTTGCAGCCGTGACAGTGGTCTTCGCCACAGCGAAATATAAGTACCTCAATCTCAGTCATCACCAGTCATTGGCTGATGGGTTGTCACGCCAGTCTACGAAATGAACCAGCGAGCTGCCATCATCAGACTGTGCCGTTATAGCAGGGCATGGACTGTGCTGAGTCCTAATGCTGTCGATTTGACACCTTCCGAATGGTGAGTCTCCTACTGAATTATTGTCATCTGCCGCCAGTCGCCTTCCTGGTACATCTTGTTACGGGTCTGGATCACCTAGCTGCCCAGCCGTCATCACCTTAAGCAGCAAGCACTGTGTCTCTCCGTTGCCCAGTATGAATGTACGCCATCGCCATCAGCCATGCCAGACGCCACAGTTGGACTCTATGCCCGGTGTCATTCCGCTGAGCTGCAGGATCGGGCCACCAGAAGAGGCTGCTTTCTTTGTCCTTCTCTGATCTCTACAGCCGGCCCAATTCACCGCCTCTGCTGCTGTGCTGATCGCAGCACCTCGCTAGTCACGTCGCACCATCCGCGGCAGCCTACGTCTTGGGGACCACTAACCCCTCTCCATCTCCACTGCTGTACTTGTTATGGAGAGTTCGTCAACCAGCACTATTTTTGTTCATGATCACAACCCAACTTTACTGTTGCGTTGCTCTGGGAGGTGAACTGCCATACATGATTAACTATCACATCCAGCTATGCCTCCTGTAATAGATGTAACGCTCCCCGACCTCTACATCTAGTATCAGATGCTATTGACTGCATGTAATGGCTGGAGATTACAATGTCAACATGCAGTCTTTTACCAGATGTTTAATTGTGTTTGTATCTTCTGTTTCGGAAAAACAGACCTACAGACTGTTCTGAGTATTGCAAAAAAATTTATATTAGTTTGTGCTACTGAGTGTGGGCAATGTTGCAGTTTGCATGAAAATACTATGAGACGACGCGGCCATATGGATGCACTTTGAATAACTTTTGCTTATGTCTTGACCACACTTTTATTTTTCATCAACCTTACGCGTTTCGACTTTCCATCATTTTCAAAGACATTGCAATGTCAGTCATATAAAAACTTTAGATACATTTATCACGTCAACATTCTCGAGCACGATAATTATGAGCGGGCGGAAATATTATGTTTCAGTAGACACTATTATTTCAGTACAACGTTGAAGTATCTTCCGCATCGTTTTATGTTGCTCTTTTACTCCGGATATTATTTTCATTGATAGAGAGTCGCAGTTTCGGTGTTGTTACCGCAGGGGAATACATTTGAGGAAATGTTCCGAACTGTAGAAAATCGATTATCCGAGATTCTGTACAGATGAGGGGTGCGAAAGGTAAGAGACCTGTGTACAACTTGCTAATGTTATCATTGGTACGGACTGGAGATGGGGTAGTGAAATGATAATCGACCAGTCGACACAGTGGGACCAGGGAATCGTTTCTTTCAAAAGTAATCACCACACACTTCAAGACATTCAGCCCAATGGGAGACGAGGCGATCGGCTCCCGTTTCATAGAACGTGGTTGGCTGGTGGTTGATCTATAATCGCACCCACTCTTATACTTCTTTGTACAACTGAAATCGACGTTCACCTATGTCTTTCTTCTGATCGCCACAGATGTGCCATCGCCCGATCATGGCGTGGGCGTTATCGTGCAACGGGATGATTCCATCTGACACCATTCCTAGGCATTTTGGCTTAATGGTGAGTCGAAGTTTCTGCAAAAGTCTTCATAGCGCTGCGCAGTTAGGAACTCTGCGAGCAGAGAAAGCATCCTGTTGCTCGATAATACTCGCCTCCACATTGCCGATTGGACGAAGGCTACACTTTAGTAGTTTGGTTGGCAAGCATTGCAACATCCTCTGTACAGCTCCGATGTTTCATCATGCGATTTTCAACCTTTGGCGACCGAATAAACACATGCGAGGACGTCGGTCTCAGTCGGAGGAGGGAGGGCAAGAGTGGATCCGGTTGTGGATCCTGCAGTGCCAGACCACGTTCTACGAAACAGGAATTGATCGTCTCACCTCCAAGTGGGATAGCTGTCTTAACGCCGACGCTGATTCCTTCTGAATGGATCCATTTCATGGTCCCGTTGTAGCGGATGTTCAGATTTCATTTGGCTTTCCCTTATATACGAGGGTGTAAGTGGCAACACAGGTGATACTGATTAAGGTACAGTTGTATCCACTCTATTGGGTGATAAGTGTTGTGCGTAGCCCGTGGAGCTTGAGCCAAATGTAATCCAGGATTGGCATGTACAGGGAAGTGCATATGACAATGACTTTGGTGTCATCCAGACAACGTATGAGGACAGTAGTTTTATTGCCGATACTGTAAAGGATGAACAGGAAGCTGCTGATGGCGTTAATAGTTTTGCAAATATTCTTGGTAATTATGTGTTACAGACGCATTTATTTATGGAGGACGCTGATTCGTCACCACATGTTGTGGCACCGTAACCACAGAAAGTTCGAACGGGAAAGAGAAGAAAGATGAAACGTGCTTGTAAGACCAATAATCGGTCCAACAAGGCTAAATACCTTCAGGATTGCAGCTTGATGATCAAGAGCTTCTTAAAGATACTGATGCTTGCAACATAAAATTTACTGAGTAAGAGGAAACGTGATACGAAAGTTGATGTTTTGCAGCACACCGTCGAAGCTATTTGGAACATTTTTTTGGCTGGGAGAGACTCCTACGAATGCACTGTCACGTGGATCTCCTGTCGTAACTGAGTGCGAAGCCATCAAGGTCCAGTTCGTGAGATGTAGTGCTAGAAGTTAAAGCTGCAAGTAGCTCTGCAAGAAGAACTCACTCTGTAGTTAGCATTGAAGTAGAGGAAACAAGTGGATCTACCAATTAGTATATGATCAGTTGTTGTTTTTTGTGAGCATAGTTGTAAGAGTGTGTTTCCTGAGAAACGTTAAGGGGAACTTTCGCTGCGAAGACAAAGTTCTGGGTGATGTATCAAAGCGACCAGTAAAGACGTCACCTCTTTAGCGAGGAGAAATTCCAAGCATGATAAATCGTTTAAGTTGATCTATTTGCTCTAAAATGATTTGTTAAGGGATTTGTTAAGATGGCGTAGTTTTGCAATATTATTATATTTCTTTGTCGTATAATGATTTAGTGGACTAATGTCTACGGATGAGAACGGAAATTTTAGTGAGCTGATAGCAATTTGGAGCTGAGGCTCGAGCAAGTACAACAAAACAGTGACGAACGACGTTGCAAAGATTTGGCGATAATTGTCTCGACTTCTGGTTCCGTTGTGAATCTGACTCTACTTTGCGTAATCTGCATCTACTTCGGTGGAAATCAGCACAGTCCCTTGAGATCCCAGTGTATCAGTTGCCATCAGACTTAATATTAGAAATTTGTAATTAATTTAATAAGAAGCCAATGAACAGTGTGGTTCTTACTGAACTATAGCAAGAAGAATTGGGGAATATTGTATATACGAGTATTGTCCAGAAAATAAGTTCCGATCGGTCGCGAAATGGAAACTACAGTCAAAACCAGAAACGTTTTATTTGCAACAGTTAGGTACACCTTCCACCGACTTCTCTACATAGTCGCCGCTCCAACTTCGAGTTCTGCCGTAGTGTTGTAGCAACTTTCCAATATCCTCGTGATAGAAAGCAGCCACCTGTGCTTTCGGCCAGTTATCTGCACTGGTCTGCAGCTCCTTGTCTGTGGAAAAAATTTTTCTGCATAGCCAGAGATTCTTGTGAGCAGAGATGAGACTCAGGTGGAGCCAATTACAGACTGTATTGTGGGTTGTAAAACAAACTTCTCATCGGAAACGCTGCAGGAGCGTATTCATTGCCCCTGCAGTGTGCGGCCGAGAATTGCCATGAAGAAGGAACTGCTCGACAGTTGTGTTATGTGGGCTGCATGACACAGGAGAAATCTCTAACCAGGCTGTCATACTTGGTGGGGGACGCTATTCCCTACACATCTTTACATGCTCACTGCTCACTCAAAATCGAAAAGAGCGATCAACGGGCATACTAGAGACACTGCCCAACACATCTGTGCAAAGCCTTACCGGATTTTCCCAGTGGTTTCCATTTCGCGACCGATTGGAACTTACATTCTGGACAGCCCTCGTATTTGTTAGACCATGAGTTTTGTTGTTCAGAAACATAAATGGTAGGAAATACGAGGGATTGGGTTTCTCGAAGGGGCAAAGAGTGTTGCACCACAGTCCCATCCGGCGTCGTAGATGGCTGTTGCTATGTCTCTGTAAAACGAAATCCTAGGTGGGTATCACAAGTCAGCTCGGAAACTAGATCCCATGTCGAAGGAACTCACAGTCAGTATGCAGGAACAGCAAAATGACATGGCGGTTGACGGTAGACAGGGCTGCTGCAAAGAGAATTTCCGACGCCTTTAAAGTACGTCTGCGTCAAAGTGGTTGCCAGTATGGTGGAAGAATTGGAGTATGATATCATGGTTGCTCAACAACCGGGCGTCATGCCTTGCCTTATGGAGTAAAGCAGCTACTGTTGTGTAAAGAACACCGGATGCAGCCAACATACATACCACTAAATGTTGACACTCAGTCGTCACCAGATATACATGCCTGTCTATGCTTCGAGACGAAGGAGCCAGCTACCATTGCCAGACGCTGCTGTCAATACCTGCTGAGTCGGAATTCAATGACTTGGCGCCTTTCCACCAGTGTTTCACCTGCTGAGTGAATGTCATCTATTACTCGTCGCCTTCATAGCGTACCATCGTACGAGCATTTGGCGGCCCAGCTGTCCTCGCGTTATGTGGGCAGACACTATCCATCACCCGGTGCGCCAACACGCCATCGTCAAAAGCCATACCGGAGGCTACAGCTTAGCCTCACATTGCCCATTGTACCTTCTGTCGAGCTGCACAAGCAGACCAGCAGCCGATGCCGTCTGCATTGTCCACCAGTTGTCGCCACTGCTGCCCCCAGTTAGGTCTCTGTTACTGTGTTGACTGCAGCACCTCACTGGCCACCAACACAGGCCTAGGAAACATAAAGTGCGCCGTCCTTCTGGCGGACTGCGGCTGTCTCTGGCTCGCAGTACTGGCAATGACCACATATATCGAGGAGGCCAGTGACCGCTCTGCATCTCCATCTCCACTGCTACAGTTATTATGGAGTAAAGGACTGATTCAACCAGCACTATGCCCATGAAGCATCACTGCCCACTATCTGATGCAGCTCCACTACAGCCACGCTCTGGGAGGTGAAGTGCCACACATCCTTTCCCTGTAGAAGTAACACTCCTTGACTTACACAGCGCTGACAAGGAAAGATGAGTCTGTGTATTCGAGTCTCGGACTGGCACATAGTTATAATCTTCCATGAAGATTTTTTACATGATTTGTTTGATGAGCAAAGAAGTGAAATAACAACGAAAAGCATTAATAACTTCAAACAATGTTCATATCAAGTGAATATCGTGATTGATGTGTCAGCACAGTATTGAAAAATGGTTCAAATGGCTCTGAGCACTATGGGACTTAACTGCTGTGGTCATCAGTCTCCTAGAACTTAGAACTACTTAAACCTAACTAACCTAAGGACATCACAAACACCCATGCCCGAGGCAGGATTCGAACCTGCGACCGCAGCGGTCGCACGAGTCCAGAGTGTAGCGCCTAGAACCGCTCGGCTTCCCGTCCAACCAGAGCATGGAATTCAACCTTTTACGCAACGACACAAGCTCTGCACAATAGGCTGTGGGGTGGTAGGACTGGACCAAGTGACACGTCAGGCAATCACCATCGACAGTTGAACTGAACGTTTATTTGGCCCAAGACAAATAACAAAGAAAAACATCAACACATTTTTAAAATTACCACACATCTTTAAAACTATCATTTACATGAGAACAAGTTACATCGAAATTTAAACATTCATAAACCACGGCATTATGGCCTATAACACATTTAGTGAAATGAGTTAAAAATTATTTATTCAAAAACTGTGATTAAACACACAATAACGAGTGGCCTTTCAGTAACTTGTAAGTATTTATGAAACTACTCGTGCAGACTTAGACACGTGTCTCTCAGACACACTATCACTTCAAATGAAAACGTAAGAGTAATGTTATTGCAATTCGCGGAAAAATATAGCCAGGGTATATTTTGTGCATGTACTCGTATATCTATAGCAACTGGCCAGCTTAGCTCCGTCGTTTGATATAAATACAAGGACCAGCCAAACTGTTTTCAATGGCGCTTAACACCGACTGTAGCAATCTACAAACAGAATGTATCACCACTCCAGGCCATTGTAAATGTTAATCATCGCATCACATACAGCTCTCACTAGAACCTTGCGTACTAAGCAAGTTGAAATTATCACATTCGTGGACAGTAGGAGTAGAACGGCTGGCCAAGGAAATGAAGTCAACAGCACTGCACCCAGTAGTCGATTCCGGCCACAATTTATAGCACAAGCAAGGCCCTTACCCTCTTGCTTGTTCGTCGAAACCAACCGCCGCAGATCCCGGTGCCAGGAGAGATGCTGGAAGCGAAATACATCAACGGCTTCCCAGTAACGTGACTGCTTCTACGCCGGCGATATTTGCTACGGCGCCGTCACCCGAGTAAACAGCCCCTTTTAGATGCGCTCTTCCTGCTGCCTCGCACGGCGCCTGTACTGTCCACCAGAGTTCCCAAACGACGTTACTGCTAGGCGTCCCAGAGCAAAATCGCCGCTACTTGCTAAAGCTTACCCCGCGCTCCCCGATCGGCCCGGTAGGTGGCGCCACCACGAGCTCTGAGTACACCACCGGAAAGATGACCTATACCGGCGGCGGGAAGATCGCTGATCGAGCCACACGGCTCAGTGATGTGTATGAACACAGTATCAGGTATACAGCTATTCATATATATAGTAAAATTCAGTGTTGGTGGCAGAGACTGGAAGCGACGACTCATTATGAGCCAAAGCGCAGGTGTGCCCTCAAGTGATTAAATTAATCTACGACCGTCAGTAGCACGTAATACAGGTAGAGTGCGTAGAACTGTTTTATGGTTCTACATTGGTGGAACAACGAGAGTGGCTAACCTGTGTTCCACTTCTCCAGTTACAGTTTCTTACAATATGACGCGACTCTACAGACAGATAACCTTTGTTTTTAATAAACGCTCTTCTCGTTATGAGGTCAGATTCTTCACGGACTTCCTGCTGTATATTTTTTCACAGTCTGTATTGTACCTCTACCACCCCAAGAGTCTCACCTATCTCACTGCAATATTACCATACTTTTGCTACCTCTTGAGAAGAAACGTCTAGAACGTGCCAAGTATGTGACGACCATACAACTACGTTGGTATTTATCTACACAGCTAAACGAAGTTTTATGTGCTGATGAAACCTCCTCCCGAGTTTATTTCAAATGATTTTGTACTTGAGGAAAAACACACATTTGGTAAATACAAGTTGTTTGTCAATGGAGGATATCCAACTACTGAGCGCAAAGAAAGGAAAAATAGGTGTCAATGTAACACCACTGTCCGAACGCGCCTCAGAAGGAACGAGGTACCGACCGAGCACTGTGTCATCCTTAGCCGATACGTGTCGCTGGATGCGGAGATGGAGGTGCATGTGGTCAGCACACTGCACCCCCAGTCATTGTCAGCTTTCGTGACCGGAGCCGCTGCTTCTCAGACAAGTAGCTCCTCACTTGCCTTACAAGGGCTGAGTGCACCTCACCTGCAAACTCCGCTCGGTGACCCGAACGGTCACTCATCGAAGTCCGACAGCGCTGAAATTCTGTTGCCTGACAGAGAACCGGTATTAACACTGATTCAAGGCCTTTGGGGACTCACTGTTGTGAGGTACATGAATGACTACAGTTGCTATTTCCCGTGACATATAGATCGGCCACTGGGAAGGATTAGTGTCGTTCATATTTAGTGTTGTTACCAGGCCTGATAAGCGCGTGAACAGTGTTAGATGCTGAGTGTTTAGCATGAAGGGCATGGATATGCCGCTCACTTCTGTCAGACAGCGTAATCATCACCTTGCAGACTTTGAAATGGGCCTCACTGGCCAGGTGTTCTCATCGTGCAATATATCTGTCTGTGGGGCGGTCGGATGCGAAAGTGACCCGATTTTACACTGCAGGGGAACATGAAGGCAGGCTCACTCGCCATCAGTATTCCGGTGGACCACGTCTGACAACCACAAAGGAGGACCACCATATTGTGCAATAAGCACATCATAACTTTTTCACATGTGCGCCTGGCATCGGATAACATGTAATGCAACTCCTACGACGTTACGTGTCAACTCGTACTGTTGGTCGGAGACAAATAGCAACCAGATTAGGGAGTTATTGTCCCACACATGGCCTCCTGTAAATACCACAGCACGAACGGCTGTGTTTAAGGTTGTGTACAGCGCATGGACACCTGATGAATCTCGTCGCATTGTTCTCAACGATGAATCGCAGCTCTGTACGAACATGAATGACCATCGTCAGTGAGTATGGTAGCGACCTGGAGTTAGGACCCTTTCTTCCAATGTTTTTGAAAGTCACAACAGCGTTACTAAAAAAGTCATATCCGGGAAGCAACTACGAATGATACCAGGTTAATCAACCAACCGTCGGAGACTACGTAACCGTCTCGGCAGCCAGTTACGTGAAGACTTCCAGCGGTTGACGAGTCGGTGATAGGCTGAAGGTGGCCGGCGCCTCGGTTGCTGCCAGGAGAGACTCACTCGATGTGAGCACTTTCCGTACCTCGGCGCGGGTCTACACAGTGCGCCCGCTCCAGGATACATTGCTGACTGTGTCCCGTCACGTGGTGTGCGGGAGAAAGTAGAACCGTGGACATCGCGTCCTTTAGTGGCGGATGTCAGACCGCCTAGTGGCCACCTATGAGAGTCTGGGTGTTTCTGCTTTACTCAACCATTCTGATAAATATAATTTGCTCACAGATTATTTGAAAGCTCTAGGAATTCAGATTTAATTTATGAGTTGCCTTGATCTTCATTTTCACGTGGCATTAGCCCGGTTCGTAATCGGGTGCCTAATTTTGTGTTTTAATTTTCTTGCAGGCCTGTATTTGTTCAATAAATTTTCTTACTCTCCTCTCGTGCATTTTATGCCACTGTTCTACTGGCACTATTGTACACACCGTTGGTTGTATTGTATTTGCCATTGTTTTACTTTAAGTACGTCTGTCTTGATTCCAAATTTCCGTATTGTTATATGTTATTTGCAATTTAGTTCTTCAGCTATTGTTGTACTTATTGTGTGATGGATGTTGTTTGCCCTTTCACGTTTTGTCTTTTACTTTAAGACCATGTGCATGTTTTTCATAACGTTTTTGAGTAGTGATGTTTGTAATTCTGCTCCAATGTCAGTGTTAACTCTGCCGTCTGATGTTTAATTGCTTTTTTATCTTACTTTATTAAGACTGTGTTTGTATGTCTGCTTCATAATTTTGTACCATTCTGCTTTTTGGCAATTATGTTTCTTTGGCACTTTATAACCATTGTTAGGTGTATGGTGCTTGTGACCCAAAGCCGAAGTAAAGAAATAAATAAAAAATATTAAGAGTTTACGTACACTTGGGGACCGGCAAACCTAACCCCTGCTTGCCCCGGGCCCGCTTTAAAGATTGGTAGCCGATGCGTTAGGCGCAGGGCATAGATACACTCGTTTACAACAGGACAAAATGTAGGTTACGTATCCACTACTAGTTCCCCACGCCCATTTTGATTCAATTTTTTATATGTTTTACTCATTTCTTGTCATGTGAATTTCACATTCGAGGTAACGACTGTCAGTAAAAAGCTGGATGAGACAGGAAAAACTGATTTGTAACGAAGTTGTCCTACAAAATCTCTGTGTGTGAAGAAATTATTTTTGTCGATCGATAAATGCTAGAAGAGCTCTCTATAGCTGCTAAAGCAGAGGGTTATATTGAATGACGCGACGTTGGAAACAGAAGTGCGGCGTATGGAGTGCCGCCGCTGCTACATTCATCAGAGGCAAAACAAAACACAAGCTACGTGGAGTTCTGGAGTTCAGACGGACCGAGCGTTTATAATTAATTTTGAAATCACCCTGGAGCGAGGCTGCTCTGCGCAACTAATTTCTCAGACTTTTCTGACGCAGTTGCTCCTTTTTCGTTGGAATGTGATGTGGTCTATTTACACATCTCTGCCACGGGCCCGAATTAATTTGTTCATGTCGACAGTCTGTAACACTGTGTTTGTTGATGTTCATTCTCCCGTATTTTGTTGTATACAATCCCGCTTTTCCCATTCATATCGCAGTACGTTACACGCGTTGTCGTAGAAAAGCGACATTTTGGGCTGAATGCATAGCTCGTAAATGTTCCGGATGTTTATTCTTTGACAAATCCTCGTCCCGAGAAAAGAAGAATGACTAATTTTTCTGGTCAAATGGTACTCCGTTGGCGATAACTCTGACGGATGATTCAGATGCGAAGGAGACGCCTATGTATGTTTTACCCACATACCGTTCCACGTGATGAATCTTATTGTTATAAAGCTGTGAAACTCATAGTTATTTCCATTGGCACAGGTCACGAAATTTTTAGATTTTGATCAACTTCTCGCAGCACCACATTGCAGGTTGGCTGAATTTAAAGAAAAAAAAATGAGAAACCAGATCTAGCTTTTGTATGTCCATACTTTTAGCAGGAGGTCTCTGGGGCGACGGCCGTTTACTGTCATGACAAAAAATAAAAGCACCTACAGCTGTCCTTACGATTTTATTTTGTTTTGTAGCTACAAAATAAATTAAAATTTTCAGGACGGCTGTAGGTGCTTTCATTTTTTGTCACAAACCAGACCTAGTCCCGTTTGCTCTAATGTAGCATCTTTCAAATTCAAAGAAACCTACAAACGCCATACAAGCGTGTATGATATGAAATCCATATTTGGCAACGTGAGCAGCGACTATTCTTAGGTTAACACTCCATGTCTACGAGAGAAATTATGTGTGTCTTCTTCTGTGAAAATGAGAATAAATGAAAGTATGGTGCTACCAAGACCTCCCAGCTTACGAGAATGGCGAAGACCTCCAGGTTATGGACAAATGTAATGATGCCAGCTTACCGCAATAGGTACACGCCTATAGATAGCTTCAAGTTGCTTTAAAGACTGGCCAATACCTCACCCTCCGCTTCACTGCCAACTAGTATTAATGAGTTTCCATTAGTTCTTGACTTATCATCAAAACTGTAGTACAAGTTGAAAATAAGAATTGAACATGGGATATTACAGATCTACACGTGGGGCTGAGCAAAATGTCCACTGCACACCATGAGACTGCGTGTTACCTGGTGGTTATTCGGGTACGATGTCTGAAACATTTATAATAGGAAGAGAGACAAACGGGGAATCATTCTAATGGCGATTCTAGACACAAATGGTTATCTAATATCATAAGCGACAAAGAACAGATAGTCATAACAAGGCGTTTTGGAAGGGGCGTCTTGGAAACGGCGGAGCTGGTAGTCTGTTCGTGCGCTGCCGTCGTGACGATCTATGGGAAGTGGTTGGAGCACACCGAGACAACAAGTAGCCGACAAGGTGTTGGACGTCCGCACCTCATCACAGAATGTGGAGATCGGAGGGATTCCCGCTCTAAAAAGCTGAACAGCCAGGGATATGTGGCAGATGTGAAGACAGAGTACAATGCTGGTGTGGCTGCAAGTGTTTCGGAGCACAACATTCAGTGCACATCCTCAAACACGAATCTCCATTGCAAATGATGCCTGTGTGTTCAAATGATGACCAAACAACATCGTGAGCTACGATCGCCGTGGGTAAGCGGTCAATGGAAACATCTGGAGTGTCACAATTCTGGAGACATACCAAGGACTTGTCAAATTCATGTTCTGTTGCATGTCAAAGGCGGAACAACGCTATTAAACAGATGGCCATGTTATTGTGACTCAACTGTCACTAATGTTACAGGTTTAAACGCATATATCGCACCTCGCTCGTAACTCTATATGTGATGGATGCTGCAGAGACTATTCGTTAGGTTATCAAAGCAGAAAATCCCTGTGGTAAGCTGGTTCTACAACGTATCAGGTACCGCATGTTAGCTGCTGCACGTTCTGGAAACTTCGCTCCATCTTCACGAGAAATTTAGGGCTTTCGTTCGTAGCCATCTCACAACTGAATAGCCTTGTTAAATGTTAAAATAACAGTAATACCTATTAAATAACATAAAATAACAGTAAATATCTACCAAAAATAGGCTGTTTTAAATATCTGTGGCACAGATACCTGATGTTTTTTGCCATTTGTGCCGTGTGGTATCTAAGTGAGTGCGGCATCCGACGTCAACCACGCTAACATAATTCCGTGCAGCTCGTAGCTCGCTTTCAAAGTTTACAACATGAAATGCAAGGACGAGAGAACCAACCTTACATTACAGTAACAGTACTGAATTAACAACAAGTAAAAATTGATACATTATTCCCAATAAAAAGAATGGAACATAGACGCACTAAGAAGTTTAGCCAAATAACAGTCAGCCTTACTAGCTTCACTTTTTCCTTTTTATTTATGAGCGCTGTTGGCAAGCGGGATGCACTCAGCCTTTCTGAGGCTAACACGGTCTTGTAAACTGACATACGGCCGCGAGAGCGGTGTACTGACCACATGCCCCTCCATATCCGCATCCAGTGACGCCTGAGGGTTGTGGAAGACACGGCGGCCGGACGGTACCGTTGGCCCTTCATACCTATTCGAGTGGAGTTTAATTTAGTTTCTTTTATACAAGAAAGAAACTGTATTAAATAATTCCTCTTTCAGTTCTCTTGGATTCATTACGTGATTTCATTATGTGTCAATGGGTTTAGAAGATCCATATGAAACCAGTTACTGTGTTTATCTTTCCAAAGGCCTGAGTGAAGTGGTGCAAATCCCTTCGAACTGGCCGGCCGCGGTGGCCGTGCGGTTCTAGGCGCTCCAGTCCGGAGCCGCGCTGCTGCTACGTTCGCAGGTTCGAATCCTGCCTCGGGCTTGGGTGTGTGTGATGTCCTTAGGTTAGTTAGGTTTAAGTAGTTCTAAGTTCTAGGGGACTGATGACCAAAGCAGTTGAGTCCCATAGTGCTCAGAGCCATTTGAACAACCCTCGAACTGGTTTATAAAAACTATTTCTAACCTACAACATCTTTCAAATTTTCTTCTCAATGTTCAAAGGAAATTTGGAACAAATTTCGCCCTGATTTCTACACCAGATTTTCAGATATGTATCTTGGAAAAGGGAAGTGACACAAAAAATATATGCTGACGCGCTAGAATCTTTGCAAGCGCAACATAGGTATTCGTAAAATATTGTTTCGTGGCACAAATCAGAATTTAAACACACATTTTCTAGGATTAGACGAAGAGTGTAATGAACTTTGACTTACGGCTCGTTTCATGAGAGGAAAATGTGCTTGTCACCGGTTATACAGGACGTTATGGCTGTAAATATAGATATTTTTCTTGCTGACTGAGGACAGTACACTGAATAACATTGCATCACTATTTAATTCATTTGCAGACTAATAACAGGGGACTACGATGGAAAAACTTGTTTGTTCACAATACCTTATTCTTATGCTTTTTAGGGTGGTAAATCCAAATATTATACTTAAAAACTGTATCACCTACCATTACTTCACATTTTACAGCTATATTTATTAAATTAAGCGATTTTTTAAAGAATTTAACAGCTTTTATATAGTTAAAATAATTTAAAAAGGAGGTGTAGTAAATGTAGATGATTTTGGTAGCACTGGCAAAAAAAGTTCGATTCTGTTTATGTGTTAACAGATGGTGTTTTGTTTATTGTCAACCTAACTTCACTTTCCCGTTTCCCGTACATCTGCTCAGTACAATGTGTAATCGTGGTTGTAAAATTCTTCTGACGGTTTTTGTTATATCTGTGGTGAATTCGTGATTAAAAAACACCAATTAAACATTACAGATTTTGTGAAAAAGGTTTATCCATCATACTTTGGATCTAAACCTGGTGATCAAGATAAATCTTGGGCGCCGGATAAGGTATGTTGTGTGTGTGTTGAAGATCTGAGAAAATGGTTCAAAAAGGAGAAAAAGACCTTTAGATTTGCTGTTCCTATGACATGGAGGGAGCAAAGAAATCATTCTGATGATTTCTACTTCTGCAGTGTTGATATTACTGCTCACAATTCGCAAAACAAAAAGGTAATAAGCTACCGTAACCTTCCGTCCTCCATCCAACCAGTAAGGCATGGTGTAGATTTTCCGGTTCCTCAACCACCAGATGATTTAAACTCTATTCCAACAGAAGTATTTTCCGATGAACAATGTGATTTAGATGAACCAGATGATGATGAATTCAATGTAATACAGAAAGTCTAGAGCCCAAATTGCTTACTCAGAGAAGGCTTAACGATTTGGTTAGGGATCTGGGTTTAACGCAAGAAAAAGCTAAATCGCTTGGCTCTAGATTAAAAGAAAAGAACTTATTGGCAGTTGGAACCAGCATATACACGTACAGAGAGAGAGAGCAACATTTTCCCAAGTTTTCTCAACGAGCAGGTGATTTAGTGCACTGCTCAGAACATTCCTGGTCTGATGAATGAGTTTGGTATGGAATACTAAAAAGGATTACTGGAGGCTGTTTATTGATTCATCCAAAAGTAGTTTAAAGGCGGTTTAATTACACAATGGTAACATGTATGCATCTATACGTGTTGGACATTCTGTACATTTGAAAGAAAGCTATGAAAACCTAGAAATATTGCTAGATAAAAAAGACTTTTCAGCTCATGGTTGGATGATATGTGGCGATATAAATGTAACATGCATGCTCCTTGGTCAACAAGGTGGCTTTACCAAATTTCCATGTTTCTTGTGTGAATGGGACGGTACGGATAGGTATCAACACTGGTGCAGAAAAAATTGGGCTGTGAGGGAGTGTTTAAAACCTTGTGAGAAGAACATTCTACGCAAAAACTTTGTAGATCGAAAAAACGGACTCCCACCACCTCTACATAAAGTTAGGCCTAATGAAACACTCTGTAAAGGCTTTGCATAAAGATGGGCCATGTTTTCAGTATCTCTGCCTAAAGTTTCCACATCTTTCAGAAGATAAACTAAAAGAGAGCGTCTTTGTTGGACCTGCCATTAGCAAATTGATGTTTGATGTTAACTTTGAATCCACAGTGATCTAAAATGATAAAGAAGCATGGGTTTCATTCAAGCAAGTCGTTACAAAGTCTTTAGGACATGAAAAAAGACCCAGAATAAGTTTCAATTGTAGATACTATGTTAAAGAAGTTTAAAACTTTAGGATGTTTAATTAGCCTGAAAGTTCACTTTTTGAATAGTCACCTTCATTGCTTCCCTGACAATATGGGACATGTTAATGAAGAGCAAGGAGAGCATTTCCACCAGGACATTACAGTGATGGAAAAACGCTACCAAGGCCACTGGAACACCAACATGATGGGGCTACTGTTGTTCACTTCACCGAAAAGTTCAGCAGGCGACTCATAGTAGAAAAAGCTACACCAGAAGCTTCAAAGAAAAAAGAGAAACAAAACGCAAACCATATGTTGAAGTGTGGGTTCGTGGATGCAAACGTTCAGTCTATACTATCAGAAAGAAAACGCTAACCAACTCCAGCTGACAAGTGGAACCGCTATTAACACACATCATTGTTTTAAGTAGCTTACTGTAAATACAGACCATGCTTATGTTGGTACTAAGAGTTTCATTAATTTCCCCATTTACCGTGTAGCATAGGTTTTTATACTGAATAGTAAAAAGCATATTGCTCGAAAACTATGGGTGATACAAAAAAGCTAAAGCTAGATTTGGATTCAGCTCATAAAAATCTATAACGATCAGCTATCAAAGTAGAAAAATATTTTAAAAGAAGTTTTCGTAAATCTGTGTAACTATAGCTCTTAGACGTAGTATGTTTTTAGGTTGGTTAGTACCTCAAGTCCGAGTACATATGGCAATCACGAGCTATTAAATCTTACCTTCCGCTGGAAAGCACTTCAGGTGTTGAAGTGTGGGCTCGTGGATGCAAACATTCAGTCTATTCTATCAGCGATAGTCCACTTAGTGGTGCAGCTACGACCGTGCAGAAAACATCACGTAGATAATTACGTGACATATTTGAGGGAGAACTGTTAGACACAGAGAAGAAACAAGTAAGAGACGGAAGTGGGTACCTACTAAGGTACCAATAACCACACGAGCTACAGTTATATCTCTAACGTCATGTATTTATCACCAGAAAAACTAATAAACAGTGAGCAGAGGGGGTGATTAATAGAATTCTCAGGAACGAAGTCACGTCGTCTTACCTGATCTCTTGTAATACTAAGAAAGATACTTGGGCACACGCATTGCGAAAATTAATAGGTGCCCTTCATTCGAAACAAACCGCACAGAAAAATGGGACCATATCCCACGTTGCAAATACAAACAACGTGGGTGAGTACGCCGAAGTAGTTGTACGTATTGCTAAAGGAAATGTAATGTAATAAGTAGGGTACACAAAATATGATGAAGGAATGGTACCATGTTCATGATAGTCCCACATGGGCAATGCAAATTATGGGTACAAGTTTGGAAGGTAGGAGATGAGGTACTGGAGGAAATAAAGCTATGAGAATGAGTCGTGAGATGTACTCTGGTAGCTCAGTTGACAGCTCACTTGCCTACAAAAGGCTAGGGTCTCAGGTTCGAGTCACGATCCGGCACACAGTTTTGATCTTCCATGAAGAGTCACAGCAATACAGGCGTTGTACAAGTACGCAAAGTTACATGATAATTCACAGAAGGCCCCAAGTGAAAGTTACATAACGTTTTACTTGCTGAAAAGGAGACACAGACAGGGTGTGTGTGTGTGTGTGTGTGTGTGTGTGTGTGTGTGTGTGTGTGTGTGTGTGTATGTGTGTGTTTGAAAGAGAGAGAGAGAGAGAGACTGCAAAACGTCGATATTCACAGACGGAATAATTTTAAACGAATACCGCCACACACGTGTGCACGTGGATTTGAGCAGAACACAAAAGAATATTCAAGTCCCACTGAAAATCGAATAAACGCGTTACACAAGAAGCTATTCTGAATAAACATGACTGAAAATATGCATGTATGCAAGAAGCGAGAGCGGAAATGGATAAAGCGGAAATGGATAAAGCCTACAACGGCCAGCAGTCTCATCCCTTACATCAAGCACAATGCTGAGACATCGGAAGAGCAACTTCCGTTCACACCAAACACGGACCGTACATCAATAGTTATATCACATGAGTGATGGACCCAGAGTATTTCTTGTTTTTTGCAAACTGGTTCAACCGAATTTTGCGGGTTCTCTCTCTCATTGCTTGCCGTAGGTCAAAGTACTTATAGCGAAAGAGATATCTTATGGTCGACAACGCAAGGGTAGCAGGCGATGTCCGTTCGAAATCGCCAAGAACGAGATACTTTAAAACAGAGTGACTTACACGGGGTACGCTTGTGAACAGTATGAAAGAAGGCGACGTCCACTGGGCCGACATCTTTCACTCTTAGGTCATTACGATTAGATTTCCGTAAGCCAAATCACAAAAATGTCATAATTAATCTGTCAAGAGAAATTATAAATGTAAATCAGAATAAATTATGACATATTACCTTCAATATCCCGAGTTGTAGATGTAATGTTTAAACCTAACCTTCAACTTTCTTTTATAAATAGGTAACGTTACCTTCGTGATACAGATCCATCAAAGTGTTTCACTTAGTAGGACTGTTGAGTGCTCTGTTTAACTCTATGGACGCCACATTTCAGTCTACGTCTGTTGGGGTTCCCACAGAAATGACTGCCAAAGAAGATCGACTCCTGTACACACAACATAGCTAGTGTACCGAAACGTTCTACAGCCTACCATACGATGTGGTGTATCGATAATGAACAATTTTTGCAGCTATAGCCCTGGATATTGCTACGGAGCAGTAACAGAGTGGTGGGACTTGGTATATTACTTCAATTATTCTTCACGATATTTATTAAACGCTACCTCAGAGTATAGAATCATACTTTTTTTTAAGTCGTCTTCCGTCTAGATGATGCGATCCGCCACAAATTCCTCTCCTGCACAAACCATTTCATTTCAAAGCAGCGCTTGCGTCCTACACCCTCAATTATTTGCTGGATGCATTGCAATCTTCGTCTTCCCCTTCACTTTTTACTTTCTACGGTTTTCGCTAAAAACGTAGTGATTAATCTCTGGTGACTTACACATGGCCTATCATCCTGTACCTTCATGACATTGTTTTCCGTACGTTCCTTATTTCGACAATTCTGCAAGGAACCACCACATTCCTTATCAGTTCGCCATATTTTCAAAGTTCTTCTGTAGCGTCACGTCTCAAGCTCTTAGATTTTCTTCCGTTCCGATTTTCCATAGTCCACATACATGGTTTAGCTCCAAATATATATTCTTATAAATTACTTCCTCAAATCAAGACTTATGTTTGAAAGCAGTAGATTTGTCTTGGCCAGCAACGCCCTTTAGTCTGCTTTTTATGAAATCCTGAGAACGTCCCTCATACGTGTTTTGGCTTCCTAGATAGTATAATTCCGTAAATTAGTCAACTTCTTGACCACCAATTCTGGAATTAAGTTTCTTATTATTCTCATTTCTGCTAGGCCTCAATACTTTATGTTTTTCTGCTTTATGATCAATCCATATTCAGCACTCATTAGACTGTTCATTCCGTTCAATATACCCTGTAATTCCCTTTCCACTTAAGATAGCGATGTCATCACGGATATCCTCTAAACTAGAAGATTAATCCAGTTCCCGCACCTTCCTTTCATTTTCATCATCGCTTCCTCGTGGTATAGCTTGAACAACGGTTGCGAAAAAATGCATCCATGTTTTAGACCATTTTTAACCCGAGAACTTCGTTTTTGGTCTTCCGTCTTATTGTTCCCTCTTGGTTCTTGTACATATTGTATGACACATGTGTTTCCTGGCAGCTTACTCCTGTTTTTCTCAGAACTAGTAACATCTTGCAGATTCTCACATTGTCGAATGCTGTGTCGAAAGCGTCGAATCCTATGAGGTTGTATTACTTCCGATATCAAGTACAATGTCAGAACTGCCACCCTGGTGCACTTATCTTACTTAAAGCCAAATTGATCGACGACTAAGACATCATCAATTTACTTTTCAATTATTTTGCATTTTATTCTTGTCAGCAGCTTGGATTCATGAGACGTTACGCTGACTATACGATAGTTCTCTCTCTTATCTGCCCTTGCTACCTTCTGAAATACACTCCTGGAAATTGAAATAGGAACACCGTGAATTCATTGTCCGAGGAAGGGGAAACTTTATTGACACATTCCTGGGGTCAGATACATCACATGATCACACTGACAGAACCACAGGCACATAGGCAACAGAGCATGCACAATGTCGGCACTAGTACAGTGTATATCCACCTTTCGCAGCAATGCAGGCTGCTATTCTCCCATGGAGACGATCGTAGAGATGCTGGATGTAGTCCTGTGGAACGGCTTGCCATGCCATTTCCACCTGGCGCCTCAGTTGGACCAGCGTTCGTGCTGGACGTGCAGACCGCGTGAGACGACGCTTCATCCAGTCCCAAACATGCTCAATGGGCGACAGATCCGGAGATCTTGCTGGCCACGGTAGTTGGCTTACACCTTCTAGAGCACGTTGGGTGGCACGTGATACATGCGGACGTGCATTGTCCTGTTGGAACAGCAAGTTCCCTTGCCGGTCTAGGAATCGTAGAACGATGGGTTCGATGACGGTTTGGATGTACCGTGCACTATTCAGTGTCCCCTCGACGATCACCAGTGGTGTACGGCCAGTGTAGGAGATCGCTCCCCACACCATGATGCCGGGTGTTGGCCCTGTGTGCCTCGGTCGTATGCAGTCCTGATTGTGGCGCTCACCTGCACGGCGCCAAACACGCATACGACCATCATTGGCACCAAGGCAGAAGCGACTCTCATCGCTGAAGACGACACGTCTCCATTCGTCCCTCCATTCACGCCTGTCGCGACACCACTGGAGGCCGGCTGCACGATGTTGGGGCGTGAGCGGAAGACGGCCTAACGGTGTGCGGGACCGTAGCCCAGCTTCATGGAGACGGTTGCGAATGGTCCTCGCCGATACCCCAGGAGCAACAGTGTCCCTAATTTGCTGGGAAGTGGCGATGTGGTCCCCTACGGCACTGCGTAGGATCCTACGGTCTTGGCGTGCATCCGTGCGTCGCTGCGGTCCGGTCCCAGGTCGACGGGCACGAGCACCTTCCGCCGACCACTGGCGACAACATCGATGTACTGTGGAGACCTCACGCCTCACGTGTTGAGCAATTCGGCGGTACGTCCACCCGGCCTCCCGTATGCCCACTATACGCCCTCGCTCAAAGTCCGTCAACTGCACATACGGTTCACGTCCACGCTGTCGCGGCATGCTACCAGTGTTAAAGACTGCGATGGAGCTCCGTATGCTACGGCAAACTGGCTGACACTGACGGCGGCGGTGCACAAATGCTGCGCAGCTAGCGCCATTCGACGGCCAACACCGCGGTTCCTGGTGTGTCCGCTGTGCCATGCGTGTGATCATTGCTTGTACAGCCCTCTCGCAGTGTCCGGAGCAAGTATGGTGGGTCTGACACACCGGTGTCAATGTGTTCTTTTTTCCATTTCCAGGAGTGTATGTGTATGATATTTTTCCAAAAGTCTGATGGTACGTCGACAGTCTCATATACTTTAACCCCAAACTGATATATCGTTTGGTTGTCATTCCTCCCATTGACTTTAGATATTCCGATGGAACTTTACCTAACCTTTCTGCTTTATTTGATCTCAAGTCCTCCAGAGTTCTTTTAAATTACGCTTTAATGCTGAAATCCTCATGTCTTCTTTAGCGACTGCAGTTTCGTCTTCTATCATCAGTCAATCCTCCCCCGCATAGAGGCCCTCAGCGCAGTCTTTTCACCTATCCTCTCATTCTTCTACGTTTAGCAGTGTAGCTCTTACTGCACTCTTAATATTATCGCCCTCGGTTTTAATTTCACACAAGATGAGTCAGTCCTTCCGACGATAATTTCGTTTTCGATTTCTTCACGCTGAATTGTTTCTGGTAGTTTACTCTTTGCTCTACTTTCCTATTAGTAATGAATCCCACTCTAGTTATACCATTTTCGCAGCTGTTATTATTGCCCTACATTCGTCTGCATAGAACTCGTTAATTCCTTTCAGTTTCACTTCATTGGGCCCCACTATATCAAGATCGAAGCGTTTATAGCCTTTTAGGACCTTTAGCAGTAGTACCACGTTCAGCCTTTTGATATTTCTTGCTCCGAGTCTAACATGTTATCCCTTCGTTGGTTATAACACTTTTTTCTCGTGGTTGCCCCTCCCTTTGTACTCACCTAGCGGGTGTGGAATGGCGGACTAATCTGGAATCATATGCCATTGGGGAGTTCATCCTTACACTTTTCAGCTACAGATACACGCGACAGGTACTGTGGATACACATTGTGTGTCTTTAATGCAGTGGCTTCTGTTGCCTTCTGCATCATAATGCCCTTAATTATTGCTGATTTCTCAGCCCTTTAGGGGCAGTTTCTCAGTTTTCAAATTAATGCACATCCCGGATGTTTCTTGTCTTCCACCGACTCATATCCACTTCTTACCACTTGGAAACAATCTTCAGAAGTACAGCATTATCGTTATACACCAGTTTCAGATTTTCGTGACTTTCTTTTGCACTTTTTTCAACTTGAAATATAACTAAATAATCACATTTTGATCGAAATCCATGATGCGCGACAGACGCTGTACAAATAACCTCACTCTACAGCGTATGGACGCTAACTGACAGTTTTATTCAAGGCATCAGGCTATCGGACAAATTACATCAAATGGTTGCAACATTAGCAGTTGCTACTTAAGAAAAAAATAAAAAGAACATCTACTATGTTTTTTGATCACGTACCGCTTCACCTACTGACATGACGAAACTGCTTTAAATATTTCGGGATAGGAGCGTTGCTGGTGCCTACAGTATGACCACTGGCAACACCAGGCACAGAACGTACATGGCCGTCATGGTGCAGTCCCACCACATTCGCCGACACCTCCAGTTTTCCAAGCCGAGCGAGGTGGCACAGTGGTTAACGCAATGGACTCGCATTCTGGAGGACGACGGTCGAAACCAAGGTCTGGCAACCTAATTTTTTTTTCCATTATTTCCTTAAGTATATTCCGATTGGTTCCTTTGAAAACGTATGGCCGATGTCTTTCCCCATACTTGACACCTCGATGTCGACGGAACGTTAAATCCAATCTTCCTTCCTTTCTCCCTTCCAGTTTACACGAAAAGGTAAAAATCGGTGACTGCCATCATGTTGCTGTCACGGTGACGTGGCATCGGCGAGGCAGCTTTAGTTTAGCTCGACTCACGGCAGCGATGTGTGTCATTAACTGAGCAGTGAAGGGACAGCCACGCTCTCTATATGGCCCACCCCTCCCCCGCCTACCTACCTTATCTGTGTTCGTCTTTCCCTCCGAATAATTTTTTTTTGGATAGGATCCTTGAGCATACTGAACTTTGTTCTCTTTTTACCCAAACATCATTCGCTGGCGTTACAGGATTTTGAATGAATTTTTCTTCTTGTTTTCTATGAAATAAAAGGAAACATTTCTCTTCTAGTATCTGTACTCATAGAATTTGAGTTTCAACGTAAAGTATTCTCAAACTAAAACAAATTTTTAGGCCTTGTTACCAGATATTGTGGTTTCTGAAGCTTTCTGTACTTTTCAGTATTAGTGTTACCCTCTTACACTTCATCTGCAACCACAGAGAAAACTTATTTACATCGAAAATTACTACTGGTGTTCTAAACTGTTGTGGTTTACATTCTTCTAATGTATGTGAAAGAATGTATGTCTATGTTTGTGTATGTGTGGATATGCACTATTGAAGAACGCAACACAACAAAGCGTTATCGCGTGCCAGCCAAAGACACATGATATTTCTACTTACTTGGGCACAATCTGAGAAGTGCAGGGGATAATTAAGAAAAGACCATCTTGCATGGCAGAATCGGAGGCAGAGGACCACGAAGAAGAGCAGCAAGTAGGTCGCTGGATAAAGAGAAGAAGTTACCGGCCTCCCTATTCATATTAGTATTAAGAAGACGTGAAGATAACTGCGGGTGGAGACGTCTGTTCTAAGAATTGACATCATACGAGGTGAGTAAAGAAATAAGGTCATGCCACTGAGCAATGAATAAACTTACTTATTTGATAACGCTGATGCTGTATGTGGATACTTACTTATATTAGTCTCCACACCGTCTTCACTATAAAAACTGCACTTTTAACTTGCCCTGCCTTCCTGGGTCAAGATACGAAAATAAAACTGAGCCTACGGTCAAAACAGGACTCAAAATTCCTGCACAGAACACATTACTATGATCAGAAACTAGTTTTCGTATCCTGTAAACAGTGAGACAGCGCAAGTTACAAGTATAGTTATCACAGTAAGGACAATGTGGAAAATTAAGAATGAACATATTGCTAACATGCACATAAACACATACATTTTTCACATGTAGTAAAACAATGTAAACCATAACAGCTTAAAATTTTCTATATAAATTAGTTTTCTGTATCAAGTTTTCTATGGTTGCATATGACAAACTGTGAAACAATAACGGGTGTAATGCAAAGTACAGAAATCTGTAGAAACCAAAGCAAGTGTTAACGAGATATAATTTTTTTTGTGAACACTTTAGTAAAATACTGATGTTTTATGTGTACAAACATTGAAGAAAACGGTTTTTCCTGTTATTCGATAGAAACAAAGAAAAAAAAACACTGACGATACTGTAACTCTAGCGAAAGACGTCTAGCTGAGAAAGAAGTATGATATATTGTGTTTTTTTTCTCGGGGCGGAACTTAACCAAAAATGAATTAAATAGAAGTAAATTTGGATTCCGGATGTGACAGCTCATAGGAATTATTTTCCTCGGAGTTTTTGATGTTGATAAATGACTATTATGTTGAGATGGCCTTAAGAGTATAATATAAGATTATAAATAACACACCTAAAATCACTTCAAATGTGACGTTGATGGACATCTTTTGCTATTTTTGTGCATTCATAAGGCACTGAATTAGTCATACCTCTCGTGTTTCAGAGGTAGCACTGCTGTCGCCATGGCGTGTGGAACATTTGGCCTTGTACCCTACTGGGATTGCATCACCTGTAGGAGGTCAAACTTTTCTGCACTTCATGTGATGCTGATTAAGCGACATGAAAGCTAGATGCTTCTTGATTCATTCTGGGACATGAGCTCCTGGCTACCTCACATACATATTGCCCGCTCGTAACGTCTACAACGGTAGTTTGCTGAACTTTCCTTTCACACTCCCACTCTGTTTAATGAAACTCACCGAAGTGCCTCTTTGTACTTTTTCCCCACATAGTAAAGCGCCCCTTAGACGGCTAATAACATAGTGCTATAGCACCTGATGCTGAACAATAACGAACGTAGAGGGATAATATTGACAGGATGCGCAATAATACTAGAGCAACGAAAGCTTTTCAAACTAACTGTGCTGCCTCGAAATATTGTGTCGCCTGTGTGCCACATCGACAATATTTTTGACATACTGTCACGTGCTACAGATTGTGGATCAAGGTTATTTGCGGATATCATTGCATACATTGTTCGTTTTGTCGTGATGTTGAATATGAGTTCAAAATAAGACGATTGAGCATCGAAGTGCATAAATAACTGCTAGCATTGTGGGATGTTACAGCATATAAGTAAAGAAAAATTTTAAGAATGAATCGTATGATTTTCGTCCTAGAAAATACAATGAAATCCCACGAAGGATAGTTTTAAAAATTAATTACTGCAACATTATTAATAAAAGTATCTATGTGTATTTATGTATACTTTACCTTACAGAGTATAATCGTTTAGTGCATATGTTATTGCATAACACGACACTTTTCCACAACTATGTCTCAAATACTATTAGGTTAAACTGCACTTGTAAATTTAAAGTCTTCGAAAGAACTGCCAGCGGCACGGTTTTGCAGCATAATAGGTAAGCGCTGATTTAGTGGAATTACTTCTCTAATTGTAGTATTTTGTTTTTGATTATCCAGAAGGGATGAGGGTTGAAGGGTGGGTGGAAGAAGGCTGCAAGAATACAAACAGGGGACTGGAGATAATCCACTCAATATTTGGTACATGAACATTACTTCGATACTTAACACAACAAACGAACGATTATACAGCAGTTGCTAAAGCCATACTACTGTCTCCGTGCGATCAGCCACGCAGTACTACCTTTGGTTAAACGAGTAGTTAAGCGGGATACTGGAACAATCACTTCTAGGAGTGTGAATTCAATATAATATGCATGTTCCTAGGATTTGACTGGAAAAAGCGTTCGACAATGCCAAATGCTGCAAGATGTTCGAAATTCTGAGAAAAATAGGGGTAAGATATAAGGAAAGACGGGTAATATATTTTATATACAAGAGCCAAGAGGGAAGAATAAGGCTGGAAGACCAAGAACGAAATGCTCTGACTAAAAAGAATGTAAGACAGGAATGTAGTCTTTCGCCCCTACTGTTCAATCTATACATGGAAGAAACAATGGCAGAAATAAAAGAAAGATTCAAGAGTGGAATTAAAATTGAAGGTGATAGGATATCACTGACAATATTCACTAAAGATGTTGCTATCCTCTGCGACAGTGAAGAAGCACTGCAAGACCTGGTGAATGGATTGAACTGTTTAATGAGTAAAGACTACGGACTGAGAGTAAACCGAAGAAGGACGAAAATAATGAGAAATATCAGAAATAAGGATAGCGAGAAACTTAACATCAGGATATAGAGTCACAAGAAGATGATGTTCAAATGGCTCTGAGCACTATGGGACTTAACGTCTGAGGTCATCAGTCCCCTAGCACTTAGAACTACTTAAACATAACCAACCTAAGGACATCACACACATCCATGCCCGAGGCAGGATTCGAACCTGCGACCGTAGCAGTCGCGCGGTTCCAGACTGATGCGCCTAGAACCGCTCGGCCACGCCGGCCGGCTGAAGATTATGTTAAGGAATTCTGCAACCTAGGGCGTAAAGTAACCCATGACGGACAATGCAAGGAGGACCACAAAAGCAGACTACCACTGACAAGAAGGGCATTCCTGGATAAGAGAAGTCTATTAGTATAAAACATATGTCTTAATTTGAGGAATAAATTAATGAGAATGTACGTTTGGAGCACAGAATGTATGGTAGTGAAACATGGATTGTGGGGAAGACCGGAACAGAAGAGAATCGAAACACTTGAGATGTGGTGGTGCTACACAGAATGTTGAAAATTGGCCCTGCCTCATCGCCGAATGGGCGTGATTTAGACGATTGTATTACGTGTAACGGGATTCGACCGTCGATGAATGGAAACGTGTCGGCTCGAAACGTGCAGCGCGCCACGGATGCACGCTGCTGGGGGCCATATTATGCTATGGGAGACATTCTCTTGGGTTTGCGTGGGACCTGTGGTAATAGTCGAAGACACGCTGACAGCTGCGAAACACCTGCGTCCCTTCATGCTGGATGTCTTACCTGATGGCGGTGTCATCTTTCAGCAGTACTACTGTACGTGTCTCGGAGCCCGAAACGTGCTACACTGGCTTCAGGAGCATTGTAGTGAACTAACGTTGATTTCTCGCCGACCAAATTCTCCTGAAGTAATCCCTATGTAACCCATTTATTTCGCTGTGGGGCGCAATTGCCGCCTACGGAAATCAGCGGCCCGTTATTTATGCGAATTACAGGACCTGTTCCTAGACATCTAATGTCGCTTACCTCCATAAACCAACCAACATATTGTTGGATCCCTGAACGCAGTACCAATGATGTATTTCGCTCCAAGGACGGACAAACAAGCCATTAAGCAGGTGTTCATAGTGCTTTGGTTCATCAGCGTAAAGTTCTTCAAAACTAAATCTGAATCCGTATTGCAGCTAGACGTGTTTCCACGCCATACCAAGTTGTAATTTTACTAAATGTTAATTGTTAACAAAAACGTGCTTGAGCCAACACTGGTAGTGGACATCACAGGCAAAACAAATACTGCACGACAAACATGTACCAACATCTATCCGTTGTGGGCTCAGCAATCTTTTACGCTATATTAGTTTCGTAGTTTTTAGTGATCCCATTCTGACGGTGTTTCGTCACAGAAGAATGTTCGAGCGACGAGCGACGTCAAAATAACGTACAGTTCATTTGCATAAGTTTCTACAGAGACTTGAAGTTTCATTACAGGAATATAGCTATCTTAGGAGAGAATAGCCCATATTCCAATGAGAGAGAAACTGATGCCGTGAAAAAGCTGTGTATTTTTACAAAATGAGACTTTTACATTTCAGCATAATTTCCGGCAATATTAATACACTTGTCCCGGCGATGAACTAGTTTTTTTAGCTGATGCCAAGAAGTCTTTGTCTTGTTGTCTGACACAGTTTCATAACATTTATTTGAGCTCCTGATTGTTGACAAACTTTTTTCTACATAATTCTTGTTGAGTGGACCTAACGAATGGAAATCCGAGGGAGGTAAACCTAGACGGTAGGGAGGGGGTAGTAGTATCTCCCAACCAATTTTTTCAATGGTTTGTTTAGTCAGCTGGGCTGTCTAAGTACCGGGTGATCAAAAAGTCAGTATAAATTTGAAAATTTAATAAACCACTGAATAATGTAGATAGACAGGTAAAAATTGACACACATGCTTGGAATGACATGGTGTTTTATTAGAACCAAAAAAATTAAAGTTTACAAAATGTCCGACAGATGGCGCTGGATAGCAAAACGTCAGTAACTGCTACCGTGACGGATGAGAGGTACGCCGATATGTTACAGAATCGCATCATCCCCAGCCTGGCTGATAAACACCTGCTGGGATGTACGATGTTTATGCAGGATGGCGCTCCACCCCATATTGCTAGACGCGTGAAAGATCTCTTGCGCGCGTCGTTTGGTGATGATCGTGTACTCAGCCGCCACTTTCGTCATGCTTGGCCTCACAGGTCCCCAGACCTCAGTCCGTGCGATTATTGGCTTTGGGGTTACCTGAAGTCGCAAGTGTATCGTGATCGACTGACATCTCTAGGGATGCTGAAAGACAACATCCGACGTCAATGCCTCACCATAACTCCGGACAGGCTTAACGGTGCTGTTCACAACATTATTCCTCGACTACAGCTATTGTTGTTGAGGAATGATGGTAGACATATTGAGCATTTACTGTGAAGAACATCATCTTTGCTTTGTCTTACTTTGTTATGCTACTTATTGCTATTCTGATCAGATGAAGCGCCATCTGTCGGACATTTTTGAACTTTTGTATTGTTTTGGTTCTAATAAAACCCCATGACATTCCAAGCTTGTGCGTCAATTTGTACCTCTCTATCTACATTATTCCATGATTTATTCACTTTTCAAATTTATACAGACTTTTTGATCACCCGGTATGTGTATTGTTATGCAGTAATATCACGCTTTTTCTTTGAAATGCGAGACTTTCCTCTCATCGATGGATTTACTTTGTTGATTGGTTGGTTTTAGTAGTAGGTACTCTTTTTGTATGCTTGAAGACAAGCATAATCACGAAGGATAACTTGGGCATCCCACAGGCTGGTCAATATGATTTTTCACGCTGGTACTTGAGTTTTCAATTTCTTTCGGGAAGATGACCTGCTGTACTTGCATCCCATGCTTTATCTTTTGAACTCTGATTCTAAGTAATGGAAGCGAGTTTCATTACACGTAAAAATCTTGTTTACATAAGGGTCACTTCCCTTTCACAGCATTCCTCTGAGTCTTGTTTCTGTCGGCCGCGATGGTCTCGCGGTTCTAGGCGCGCAGTCCGGAACCACGCGACTGCTACGTCGCAGGTTCGAATCCTGCCTCGGGCATGGATGTGTGTGATGTCCTTAGGTTAGTTAGGTTTAAGTAGTTCTAAGTTCTAGGGGACTGATGACCAAAGCTGTTAAGTCCCATAGTGTTCAGAGCCATTTGAAGTCTTGTTTCCTTGTGCTGTTGCTTTAACTCTTTTGGGATCCACCTAGCAAATTTTTCCTGTACTGGAGATCGTCACTGATAACGTTGTGAACTGTTTACATGTGCTCGATCTGTTCTTTCGGGATAACTGTCTGACGATTTTTCACTTGTTTCCATTGGATTCATTTCAGTGTCCGATTGCAGCTGAGATTAGATTTTTCCTTTTGTTTTGAAGTGTGCCAACCCACACTGCATCCTGCATCCATTCTTGCTATATGTTCACGAATAACATCGTCAATACGGAATTCAAGCTAGAGAATTGACACTTTAACATGCCGGCCAAGACGTTCCTCATCAGTTACGGAAATTCGACCCTTTTGAATTTTTTTACCTATTTACGAAAATTTCCACTTTTCGTACTACTTTAACCATACTGTAAAATATTCGAGAAGAGATTTTCGCTGTATTTTTCCCTACAGAAAGTAAAAATTTGTCACTGATCGTTTGTAATGTAATGTGGAAATTTCAAACAGACAGAGCGTCGTTAATGCAATATTAAGGTCATAGTGTTTATTCTTCTTTGTCATCTTTTCAAACTCAGTAGCACCATTTGAGACATTATAACTATTTTACACACAGTACGATGTGGCTAGGGACTATGCTTGCTGTGAGTGGAAAAAGGAGAGTTGTCCGTAAACAGCTGGAAGCAGCGTTGGCTACCGTCGACAAGCTTTTAGCTAATGCTCGAAGCTGCGGTGACGTTGGGGCGCCAGTGACGAAACCTTCGACGCCTTTGGTGCCACTGAATCCCTTGATGAGCCGGACTTCGCTGTGGCTTCTGATAAGCAACATCTGGCCCGTCCGTCCTCACTTCTGTGTGGGTGGCAGACAGTGGTGGGTTCTCATGTCCACGTGCGGAAGGCGAAAGAGGGAACAGAACATGCAGCTGCCTCCCTACGTCTTTGTAACAGATACGAGGTGCTACCCAGTGTTGATGATAACTCTAAGCCACCACGGGATGCCACTCGTGTTCAGTCCAGACCAGGACAGAGAGTGGGTATGTTAGTCTTCGGGAGCTCCAATGTTTGGCGGGTGATGGAGCCTTTCAAGGAGATAGCAGACAAGGCAGGAAGGAATTCCAGTGTGCATTCGGTATGTTTGCTGGGAGGTCTCATCCGTGATGTAGAGGAGGCCATTCCAGCGGCCATCGAGCGCACTGGTAACACCGGCTGCATGTAGTGGCACTTGTCGGCATGAATGACGCCTGCCACTTGGGTTCTGAGGTCATCTTTGGCTCTTTTCGGCGGCTGGCTTATTTGGTGAAGGCAACTGCACTACTGGCCATTGAAATTGCTACTCCACGAAAATGACGTGCTACAGACGCGAAATTTAACCGACAGCAAGAAGACGCTGTGATATGCAAATAATTAGCTTTTTAGAGCCTTCACACAAGGTTGGCGCCGGTGGCGACACCTACAACGTGCTGACATGAGGAAAGTTTCCAACTGGTTTCTCATACACAAACAGCAGTTGACCGGCGTTGCCTGGTGAAACGTTGGTGTGATACCCCCGTATAAGGAGGAGAAATTAGTACCATCACGTTTTCGACTTTGATAACGGTCGGATTGTACCGTACCGCGATTGCGGTTTATCGTATCGCGACATTGCTGGTCGCGTTGGTCGAGATCCAATGACTGTTAGCAGAATATGGAATCGGTCGATTCTGGAGGGTAATACGGAACACCTTTCTGGATCCCAACGGCCTCGTATCACTATCAGTCGAGATTACAGGCATCTTATCCACATGGCTGTAACGGGTCGTGCAGCCACGTCTCGATCCCTGAGTTAACAGATGGGGACGTTTGCAAGACAACAACCATCTGCACGAACAGTTCGACGATGTTTGCAGCAGCATGGACTCTCAGCTCGGAGACCATGGCTGCGGTTATCCTTGACGCTGCATCACATACAGGAGTGTACTCAACGACGAACCTGGGTGCACGAATGGAAAAACGTCATTTTTTGGATGAATCCAGGTTCTGTTTACAGCATCATGGTGGTCGCATCCGTGTTTGTCGATATCGCGGTGAACGCACAATGGAAGCGTGTATTCGTCATCGCCATACTGGCGCATCACCCGGCGTGATGGTATGGGGCGCAATTTGTTACACGTCTCGGTCATCTCTTGTTCGCATTGACGGCACCTTGAACAGTGGGCGTTACATTTCAGATGTGTTGAGACCTGTGGGTCTACCCTTCATTCCATCCCTGCGAAACCCTACATTTCAGCAGGATAATGAACGACCGCATGTTGCAGGTCCTGTACGGGCCTTTCTGGATACAGAAAATGTTCGACTGCTGCCCTGGCCAGCACATTCTCCAGATCTCTCACCAATTGAGAACATCTGGTCAATGGCGGCCGAGCAACTGACTCGTCACAATACGCCAGTCACTACTCTTGATGAACTGTGGTATCGTATGAAGCTGCATGGGCACCTATACCTGTACACGCCATCCAAGCTCAGTTAGACTCAATGCCCAGGCGTATAAAGGCCATTATTACGGCCACAGGTCGTTGTTCTGGGTACTGATTTCTCAGGATCTATGCATCCAAACTTCGTGAAACTGTAATCACATGTCAGCTCTAGTATAATATATTTGTCCAACGCGTACCCGTTTATCGTCTACATTTCTTCTTGGTGTAGCAATTTAATGGCCAGTAGTGTAACTACGGACGTGGGGAGCAGGCTAAGCTGTCTATTTGTAGCATTGCACCCACGGTTGATCGCGGTCGTCTGGTTTTGATCAGAGTGGAATATCTAAACCAGATGCTCAGACGATTCTGCGACGGCATCAGATGTGAATTTCTTGACTTCCACTGTCGGGTGCAGAATTGTAGGGTTCCCCTTAATAGGTCAGGTGTGCACTACATGCAGGAAGCGGCTACTAAAGTATCGGAGTACATGTGGTGTGCACATGGAGTTTTTTAGGTTAGGGAACTCCTCCCTTGGGAGCAAAGACGATTTGCCTGTTAAATCAGCCACAAACATCTCAAAGAATCTTCGTCGTTGCAGATCAAAGATGGAAAAGATTAATATGAATTTAGTAAACTGCAGGAGGATGCAAGGAAATGTCTCAGAATTAGCATCGCTTACTGAAGGTTATAATGCACAGATAGTATTGGGAACAGAAAGCCGGTTGAAACCAGACGTCAATAACGACGAAATCCTAAGTTCAGATTGGAATGTTTATCATAAGGATAAGTTGGTCGCCAATGGAGGCGGTGTGTTTATTGCAAAAAATATTCGATAAAATCTAGAGAGGTTATCACCAGTTCCGAATGTAATTTAATCAGCGTGAAACTGAGTGTCAAAGAACAGTCAAATGTGGTGATCGGATGCTTTTATAGACCACCTGGGTCAGGATCTGTAGTTGTAGAGCACTTCAGACAGAACGTGCAGAATGTCCTTTTTTTGTTCAAGCCGTTGAAATAGGGGGTGACTTCAACTTGCCAGTTATAGATTGGGAGTGATATGCCATCAAAACTGGTGCCAGAGACAGGGAATCGTGTGAAATTGATCTGGATATCTTGTCCGAAAATTACATTGAGCATATAGTAGGAAAACCAACTCGAGAGGGTAACGTCTTAGACCTCCTGGAAACAATCAGACCTGATTGTCGAATCAGTTCACAGAGAGGAAGGTATCAGCGATCATAAGGCTGTGACAGCATCTATGACGACGGGTCCTACAAGGAATGTATAAGAAAGTCAGGAAGATATATTTGCTCAGCAAGGGTGACAAGATACAAATTTCAGAATATCTCAGTAGCTAGCATCAATTATTCGATGATGAGGACGAAGAAGTGGAAAACAAATGGAAAAAATTCAACGACATCGTTCAATATGCCCTATACAAGTAAGTTCCGAGTAAGGTTTTAAGATCTACCATGGTTTAATAGCCGTGTTAGAAATACGCTACGTGAACAAAGAGCACTTCACCTCAGATTCAAGAGAAGTAAAAACCTAGCCGACAAACAAAAGCTGAACGAAGCGAAAATGAGCATAAGGAGAGCAATGAGAGAAACATTCAATGATTTGAAAGCAAGACCTTGTAAACCGCCCTGAGAAAAAACTCTGAGAGATTTTGGTCGTATGTTGAAAAAGTAAGTAGGTCAAAATCATCTGTTCATTCTCTCAGCGACCACACCGGCACCGAAACGGGAGATAACAAAGGGAAGGCCGAAATACCAAATTCGGTCTTCCGAAGTTGTTTCACAGCGGAAGATTGTAACGCTGTTCCGCTTTTCAGTCGTCGTACGAACATCGAAATGGCGGATATTGAAATAGCCGATCGCGGAATTGAAAAGGAGCTACAATCGCTTAGTAGTGGAAAGGCTTCAGAGCCAGATGAGATCCCTATAAGATTCTATAAAGATTATGTGAAAGAATTTGCTCCAGTATTAGCTGTAATTTATTGTAGATCACTTGAGCAACGAAAGGCATCCAACGACTGGAAAAAAGTGGAGGTCACTCCCGTTTTTAAGGAAGGCCGTAAGACAGATCCATACAATTGTAGACCTACAGTATATCGTTGACGTCAATCTGTTGTAGAATTATGGAACATCTTTTATGGTGAAGTATTATGACCTTTTGCGAAAATAAACAGCCGTCCGGGGTGCCCGAGAGGTTCTAGACGCTACAGTCTGGAACCGTGTGACCGCTACTGTCACAGGTTCGAATCCTGCCTCGGGCATGTATGCGTGTGATGTCCTTAGGTTAGTGAGGTTTAAGTAGTTCTAAGTTCTAGGGGACTGATGACCTCAGAAGTTAAGTCCCATAGTGCTCAGAGCCATTTGAAGCATTTTTTTTAAATGAACATCTCCTCTATAAAAATCAACATGAATTCCGCAAACAGAGATCCTGCGAAACTCAGTTCGCTCTGTTCCTCCATGAGATCCACAGCACAGTGGACAACGACGCTCAGGGTGACGCCGTGTTCCTTGACTTCAGTAAGGCGTCTGACGCCGTCCCGCATTGCCGTTTAATGAAGAAACAGCACGAGCTTAGGAATTATCGGAGCAGACCTCCGATTGGATTCAATACTTTCTTGTAGATAGAACTCAACACGTCGCTCTTAACGGAGCTAAATCGAAAGTTGTAAAGGTAATATCCGGAGTATCACAGGGAAGTGTGATATGACCGTTGCTGTTTACAATATATTTAAACGATCCAGTGGATAGCGTCAGATGCTCTTTAAGGCTACTCGCAGATGATGCAGTTGTCTATACGAAAGTGGCAACCACAGAAAATAGTAAGAATTTGCAGAGCGACCTGCAGAGAATTAATGAATGGTGCAGGCTCTGGCAGTTGACCCCTAACGTAAATAAATGTAACATATTGCGCATACGCAGGAAAAGGAGTCCATTACTGTAAAGCCACATCATTGATGACAAACAGCTGGGGACAGCGTCTGCCGTAAAGTATCTAAGCGTAACTGTCCAAAGCCGCCGTAAGTGGAATGAGCATATAAAACAGATAGTGGGAAAATTAGACACCAGACCCAGATTCATCGGACGAATCTTAAGGATATATGGCTCATCCACGAAAGAAGTGGCTTATAAGACGCTTGTTCGTCCGATTCTTGAGTACTGTTCATTTATCTGGGATCCTTGTCAGGTAGGATTGATAGAGGAGATAGAGAAGATCCAACGAAGAGCGGCGCGTTTCATCACGGGATCGTTTAGCTGGCGAGAGAGCGGTACGGAGATCCTCAAGAAACTCTACTGGCAGACGTTACAGGAGACACGTTGTGCATCACGGAGAGATTTACTATTGAAATTTCTGGACAGTACTTTTCTGGAATAGTTGGATATTACTTCCCCCCACATACATCTCGGGTACTGACCACGAGGAGAAAATTCGAGAAATTTGAGCCAGTACAGCGGCTTACCGACAATCATTCTTCCCACGCACGATTCGCAAGTCCAACAGGGCTGGAGGGATCAGATAGTGGTACTATGATGTAGATGTAAATGTAGATGTAGATAAACAAAACAGTTGTTACCTGTCAGATGTTCTTATTTCATCTCAGTGGTGCCAACCTAAGGTTCTCTTACAATCTGTTTCTACATCAGTTTATCTTCGTAACTGTTGAATTTCCCTCGTATATTTCTCCGGACCTAATTTCTTTTAGTATTTAAACGCTAATGTATCTTGCAAAAAAAAATGATAACACTTTTTCTGATTAGCATCATAAGCCCAAAGATACAAAACTGTAGCTTTGGCAGTACTTTTAGTTTTGATTTTTATAATGTTGCTCGTTTCAGGACACGCAAAGGCTCGTGATACTTTATGTGACGTGAGTATTAAATTCCATGACACAAAGCACTTAAGATAGTAGTCACGGAACCACGGAACCTCTAACCATGGTATTGAAATGGAAAAATCGAATACGAGTAACAATTACACGTAATGTAGTAGACCAGCTCCAACGTTTAGAGTGAAGCAAATGTTACTACTTCGTTTAAATCTTTTTGAAATTGAAAGATGAGAATTTTTCCCAGCGGACTTTGTGTCGAGCATACAAGTGAGGAGAAACCCGCTCGACTGAAGTTGCTGTTAATAGGCTGTATGCTTCCTGGCAACAACTGTATTGTTTCGTCACAGGGATGAACAGTGTTAAACAACAGTTCCGTCAAAAATAGATGACAACACAGTTTAGCGAAAGTTAACAGTGATTTATTGATAAGGGTTTTGCAATAATTGACTGAAATGTAACGAATTTACGTAGAAATATCGACTGATATATCTTAAAGCACTAATAAAGTCCAAAACATAGTGAACAACGACTAACATATGTACACTGCGCAACAGAATTAAAGCATCACTTTTTCGAAACTTCACCCACTGCGATGCTTAAGTTTGAAATTTGGCTCAAAGTGTTGTGCAAATTTTCTCTGTAATAGTGCAAAAGCGTGGTGGCCTGCGACGTCGTCTTTTGGCTCTACGACGTCTCAAACAGCAAGGCGTCGATTAATGCAAGAAATAGGCCACAGCTCAAAAGCGATGACGACACAGGAGGATACAAATCAGGAACACTGAAAAACTATAAGCATTCTTATCTCATTCTTTTCCACTTTCACATTTCGTCGAATGATCTTGAACGATCCCTAGTGGTTCTAACTTGTACACGAGAACAAAAATTGCGGTCGCACTGCGATCAAAACGGATGCGATCACGTTAGATGGGGATGCAGAAGGACAGTGCCCGCAGAGGAGGGATGAAACGCCCGGGGGTGTCAGAAGTGTCAAAGGTTGTGAAAAAAGTCTTATGCCATCCCCTGAAACTTTTCATGTCGATTTTGATCGGCGATGTGGCTGGGATATTTTCCTCGAGAACTCATAATAAAATGAAAATATTTCAGCAGTGGGCATCGCGATTCTGACCTCGATCGCAGGATCGTCGGAGACAAATGTTGGAAAGAGTGGCTGTGACGACTTTCCGATCTTGTGACACTTTCAATGTGGCAGTGGGCCGAATTTTGATCAAATTTGGCACCCACCTTACACGTCACATGAACTGAGCTCTGGCGTTTTCTCTCATGTATGGACATCTTGCTGTTTGAAGCGCCGTCGAGTCCGAAGGTGTTGTCGGAGGCCGCCACGATTTTGGACAATTACAAACAAAGGTTGTACTCAAATTTGAGCCAAATTTGAAACTTAAGCGTTACAGTGGGTGGAATTTCGGAAAAGCGATGCTTTAATTCAGTGGCACAGTGTACATCTGTTAGTCGCCGTTCACTGCACGAGATGTTCATTTTAACTGAAGACGGTGAAATATCTCGAAACTACACATAGAATGAAAATAATTCGAATTTCCTTGTCTCGGGAGGGGACATTCAACGATACCACCCTCGACCAGGAAACCCACCCCGGGCGTCGGTGTCGGGGAACAAATTCGAAATTTTCAATGGGAACCCCTCTTTTTGTGTTGCAGATTACGATTCTACGGCAAAAACTACATACGTTTTGTCTGAAATATTTTCTTCGTTTCGCCACAGTTGGCGCTGTAATCAAAGGTTCAAAATGTTTCAAATGGCTCTGAGCACTATGGGACTTAACAAAATGGTTCAAATGGCTCTGAGCACTATGCGACTTAACTTCTGAGGTCATCAGTCACCTAGAACTTAGAACTGATTAAACCTAACTAACCTAAGGACATCACACACATCCATGCCCGAGGCAGGATTCGAACCTGCGACCGTAGCGGTCGCCCGATTCCAGACTGTAGCACCTAGAACCGCACGGCCACTCCGGCCGGGGGACTTAACATCTCAGGTCATCAGTCCCCTAGAACTGAGAACTACTTAAACCTAACTAACCTAAGGACATCACATACAGGGTTATTACAAATGATTGAAGCGATTTCACAGCTCTACAATAACTTTATTATTTGAGATATTTTCACAATGCTTTGCGCACACATACAAAAACTCAAAAAGTTTTTTTAGGCATTCACAAATGTTCAATATGTGCCCCTTTAGTGATTCGGGAGACATCAAGCCGATAATCAAGTTCCTCCCACACCCGACGCAGCATGTCCCCATCAATGAGTTCGAAAGCATCGTTGATGCGAGCTCGCAGTTCTGGCACGTTTCTTGGTAGAGGAGGTTTAAACACTGAATCTTTCACATAACCCCACAGAAAGAAATCGCATGGAGATAAGTCGGGAGAGCGTGGAGGCCATGACATGAATTGCTGATCATGATCTCCACCGCGCCGAAAATTCAAAGCGTTTGACTTTGTCATCGGGTGTCAGGGCTTGTACCAATTGCAAACGGTAAGGCTTCTGCTTTAGCCTTTTCCGTAAGATTTTCCAAACCGTCGGCTGTGGTACGTTTAGCTCCCTGCTTGCTTTATTCGTCGACTTCCGCGGGCTACGCGTGAAACTTGCCCGCACGCGTTCAACCGTTTCTTCGCTCACTGCAGGCTGACCCGTTGATTTCCCCTTACAGAGGCATCCAGAAGCTTTAAACTGCGCATACCATCGCCGAATGGAGTTAGCAGTTGGTGGATCTTTGTTGAACTTCGTCCTGAAGTGTCGTTGCACTGTTATGACTGACTGATGTGAGTGCATTTCAAGCACGACATACGCTTTCTCGGCTCCTGTTCCCATTTTGTCTCACTGCGCTCTCGAGCGCTCTGGCGGCAGAAACATGAAGTGCGGCTTCAGCCGAACAAAACTTTATGAGTTTTTCTACGTATCTGTAGTGTGCCGTGACCATATGTCAATGAATGGAGCTACAGTGAATTTATGAAATCGCTTCAATCATTTGTAATAGCCCAGTACATCCATGCCCGAGGCAGGATTCGAACCTGCGACCGTATCGGTCGCGCGGTTCTAGACTGAAGCGCCCAGAACCGCTCGGCCACCACGGCCGGCAGTAATCAAAGGAATAGAAATGAGTACACAATCGTAATTTACGACGTACTACTCTATGACCCTCGAATATCCAGTGGCACGTGGGACCACACCTCCATGTACCACGTGTACCATTGTTAATTGCTGTACACCTACCTATCATTTGGTGAACAGACGTGCAAGTAAACGGTGAGTGTTGCAACCACAGGAGAAAAAACTGAAATGATTGTGATTTGCGAAGAATGTAGGAGAAATGTTGAGGCTACTGTTGCTTTGTACGCCGAGCGTTTACCAGATAAAGCTCGCTCTCGTTCGTTCTTTTAGAAGGTTGTGAACGCTTTTCTATCTGATGGCAGCGTACAGAGCGGCAAAAGAAGACGGAGCAAACGTGCTACAGGAGAAGCTAATAAAGTAGGTGTACTAGCGGCAGTCCACAACAACCCACGGATAAGCGCCTGGAAATTACGCCGTTATTCCGGTATGTCCGTAGGTAGTGTTATCACAACACTACATCGTCAGAAGTATCATCCATATGACGTGTCACCTCATCAAGAATTTCATGGAGCCAATTTCTATAACCGAGTAGTGTTCTGTGGATGGCCACGTGAACAAATGCAAACCACCAGCACGTTCTTTTCCGAGTTTCTATTTTCCGATGAGCCTGCATTCACAACCATGGTAATGTTAACTGGAAAAACATGCTTTACTGGAATGTAGGTGCTCCCCACTGGTTACGGCAAGTTAACCGCCAACGTCCATAGTTGATTAACGTAGTGTGGCATCGTGGGAAACAAACTCATTAGTCCGTATTTCATAGATGGCACGTTGATTGGACGCCGACATCGATCGGTTTTGTAACAGGAACTACCGGTGCTACTGCAGGATTTTGCCGTGGACGTTCGACAACTTAATGATTTTAGCATGACAGTTCCCCAGCGCAATATGCCACTGAAGTGTGGAACGTAGACTGTGTTTACAATGGTCGGTGCATCGGCAGAGGTGTCCTTCTTAATTGGTCTACCAGGTCACCGGGTTTTACGTTGCTGGATTTCCGTCTGTGGAGATATTTAAAGCATAAGATATACCAGCAAGTGTTAACAGGCGTGAGGACATGGTCGACTGTAACAGAAACACCTGTGTTGACGTTCCAACAGATATACTTCTGTCCTGTGTGCGGTCATTTGAAAAGCGGACGACTAAGTGTATTGATGTTGGCGGCACTACGATTGAACACTTACTGTTACTGGAAGAGTAGAGTAGCGTTCGCCTCGAGTGACTTCGACAGTGATGTGTCGTGCAGTCCCCCGTTCAATGTGTCAGAGGATTACAACGTTGCGTATGGGGATTCCTACTAGAACTATGGAATACTGGCCATTGAGGTGGGTTCTCACATGCTACTGGATATTCAAGAGACATTGAGAAGCATGTAGTAAATCACGATTGTGTACCAATTTCTATTCCTCCGATTACAGCGTCATCTATGGATAAACGAAAAAAATGTTTCAGACAAAACGTATGTAGATTTTGCCTTAGAATCGTTATATGTAATAAAACACGAGGATTCCCATTGAAGATTTCAAAGTGGCCTCCGCCACCCACCCACGCAGGGGGGAAGGGGGGCGAGTGTGGTATAACTGGATGACCTCTTTACACTTCAATTAATTATTGCAAAACTTGTATTACTTTTGCGCTGTGTATAATGCACAGTTCCTCTCTTCTGGATAGTAACTATGAATGAGACCTGAGACTCTTGCAGAGACACTGTTCTAATACAATGTGAGAATTATCAAACGACTGCCTTTCAGAAGTACTCGCTGAGTAGAACCGTGCGCCTGCTCGTATTGACGTTTAACGGACGGATATCGACAAGGGATACGTTTCTGTGACGTAAGGTGTATGCGTAACATCGACTCCCCTCTCCGGAACCTAATTTTACTGTGTTTTGCCTGGGTCGCTCGGTGTTCTTTTACGTAGACTGCGTCCCTTGCCATATGTTGGACACAGTAAAAATATTGTCATTTTCCATTTATGGCTGTAGAAGATTTTATTCCGCTGCTAATGTTTCAGCTATGTGACGTTACGAAGCATGAATATTCGATTCCATTTCGCAACAATGTTACAGGTAACGGTACCTACATAGGGTTTCGTCTGCTTTATAGAAACGGTGACAACAGCTGTAATCACTGGTAAAGTAACATAACGCCTACACGTTTGCCACTATTGAAACCTTCAAGTCTCCTCTATACCTCTTTTGTTGATTATAACCTTCCCTTTTACAATAACCTATGTAACCTTCCCTTAGGATTTCTATCTCTTGCTTAATAATAACAAATCAAATCTTCCCTTTGAAATTTATTCTCTTTCTCAATCTTCGCATACAAATTTAATTGCTGCTTATTAAAAGTGATTTTCTGATAATTTCGACGAAAAATATAATGTGTCGTCGTGGTGGTCCTCAGTCGCTATCTGCAAATAACCCAAAACTATTCGTTACCTTTTTTTACTGTTACTGGATCGCCATCTGACTGCTACATCGAACTGCGATATGAATATACTTACTCTGTCTTACTATACTCTATTAGCTGCTGGTGGGCTGTCATAATAAGTGGCTGTATTTATTACCAAAGCTGAAGTTATTCTTTAATAGCAAAGCTGACGTTATTCTTTAACTAATTTGACTGAAGTTACGTAATTCATAGTTAAACTTTTTCTTGACAACAATAAAATTTTGCAAAGTTTTACATTGATGCTTTTTGGGATGGATTATAATTAGAAATGCAATATTGCTGGCGAAAGTTAATTATATTATGAATGAAATGATTTTACAAACGTTCAAATGGGAGTTACTTTTTACAATAATCTTACAACTAGCAATGCGCAAACATACCTTCAGTAGTCTTGAGTTTCTCAAAAAAATTAATTCAGTAATATTAGTTCCTCTTATTATAATAGTTAGCTGATGTCTCTGTACATCCGTTTATAATCTCTTGTAAATCATAGCTGGTGGCTGGCAGACACACCGCTCCTCTCTACCTCTCACTTCAGACCTGCTACCAACTCACTTCGCTTCTCGCTTACTACTGACTTCCTGCGAACGCTAAAGTGCGGTCTCTCCTGCGAACAACGCTTTCTGGTGCAACAATCTCTACTACCACTACAAAATGTATCAATTAACGGTGTTTCCCGCTCTTTTCTTAAAATGTATCCATACGCGGTCTCTCCCGCCCTTTTTAAAATTATATCAATGTGCGGTCTCTCTTGGCAACAATACTTTGGTGCAGACATTCCCTGCTACCACAATTATTTCCAACATGACAAATGTTAATTACTCCTACTTAATCCTATTAATAAAATATAAACATCTTTCATAAATTTTGGTTTGACAATAGACAATAGAAATATACATTTCTTACATAACCCTCCACTGGGTTTCCTTAAAATTTTCCTACGTCGTTAAGTCACTTGGACTTGACGTAAGGAGAAAATTTGATTATAGAAATATGTGTAGTAATAAGTAAGTTAATGATAAAATATTTCTTTCAACAAAGCACATACATGTACTGTCAGAAGAATTTGTTTTCCTAAGTAGAACAAAGAGAAAATATTTAAAAGTATATTAATTAAAATATACAAATAATATGAGTCAGTAAGTTGGAAGTGTACATCAGGTAGTAAAAGTTATTTATATTTCTAATTAGAACATAGTTAATGTTTCATTATAAATTGGGATCTATTAGTACCATACTCAAGGAAGGGAAAAAAAGAACTGGATAGCATGGTCAAAGCACTGGCAACTGTCTGTGAATGCACTCAAAAGTCCGTTTCTTTCCCTCACATAGCCCAACACCAGGTTTCACCATGTGTTTCCGTCGTCTCTTTGATCCATAGTTTTAGTGTAACCAAACACTAAGTTAACCGTCGAATTTCCTGAGCTGCCGCAGCTACATCAGGTCAAGTTCCAACTCCAATTGTCCATTAGTAGTGATGGTGTGCATCTTGGTATGCAAGCACCTATTGACGTACATCATGACTGTGGTGTGCATCTTGGTACGGCGACACCTCATAGGAAACTTTGTAGATTGAAGTAAGGTGGTTCACTATTCACTTTGTTTGTGCTCCATAACCATGGGGATGCACAGGAGTTAAGGTACAGGCATAATCATTTTGTCAAAAGGTTCACAGATATCGTTGATACCGTTATTACCAAATGTTACATCATCTTTTTCCTCTGTGCTCATAAAAATTATTTATTTTACGTTTAAAAGGACAAAATATGGCACCTTGTGTGACTGTAGAAAAAGTTTATAGTTTTAAACAATTACAAAGAAAACACATTTTTTATCTGTAGTGAATTCAGCCTGCAATACATATTACATTACTTGACAGTCAATAACATAAACAAATATTTCTGTAAGTGGAATTTATTAGTACATTTAGGTATCAACACTTTAATTAAAATAAACAAGTACCTTTATAAAAACTATCTCACTTTCTGTGACTCTAAATAAATCATAAGCTGGTGCTCATATAAATAATTACATGAAGACACTGTTATATGACTTCACAGGTTGTGAATTCACAATTTTTGAAATATGAAAGTACATTTTGACAAAATATGTCACTTTCTGTGACTTCAGTATGTTCGGTAATGTTTTCGTCAGTTACGAGTCATATTGTCAGTCGACTATATATTACGTTTGAGTTGTCTAGCACACATCGTCATTGTTATTTAAGAGAAAACATTTGTATTTTACGTAGAGTGCGAATCGGTATGCTGACATTTGGTGTGATCTATTTTTCCGATGTATGTATCTGATGTAAAAGATATCATGTTCAGTGCAGAAAAAAATTTTCGAATAGCAAAGTACTTATAGTAAGCAATGTAATGCGGTTTCTCTATCCGTAGTGCTGCGCTTCGCTGTGTCACTTGTTATCAAAATAAACCATTACTAAATTATATTCCTTACATACTAACGTCTTCATTCTCCTCTCTCCTTTGTACCTCGTGTCATCTCTCTGCATAGCCTATAATAAAATATTCATTGTTAATCAGCGCATGGCATGACTTGAATATCTCTCTGTATTACCTACAACAAATTATTCTTGGTTAATAATCGTCAGCGCACAGCATGACTTCAACATCTCTCTGTATCTGGAAAATCGCGTCAGCTCTCGGCATGACCTGTAAAGCATTTATCCACATTTCTCCATATTCAATACTTATATTATAATTAATATTCAATACTTATATTATAATTAAAACTACGTTTAGTTTGGTGAACTATGACAACAATGCTGCATGCACGGGTTAAAGAATACATCTAATTGTTACTGCTGTATGAAAATTATTTGTATATGTTATACGCTTACATTTAAAGTTGTCCTGTTAATTGCTTCACTTACCTTACATAATGTGAAATAAATGTCCTGCGAGAACGCTTCTAAGACTGCTATTAATGTTCAGTGTATTTATCTACGGTCGAATCGAGGTGACCTGTTGTGCACGTAAATAACCAAATAGTAGCTCACTGTATTCGGGCTTGCTGGAATGTGTCAAAAAGCTCATTGTTATACTCTGTCAACATATATCCCTGTAAGAAGGTTTTTCTATTTTAAGAATTTCTTTATGTTTGACGTATGATGGTTTCCTCTCGATCTTTTTGTTCTGAGTGACTCAATGTGTACTACATTAGCGTGCGGAATATTTCGAATTCTGTACGGTCCTGCGTACAGAAGTTCCAATTTTTTGCATCGTTTCTTCCTTTTATGTGACAGATAATGGGTACGAACTAGTAACTTATCGCCGATGTCGTACTTGCGTAATCTACTTACCTGCATCTGCTGTCTCTTCCGAAGATCTGCAGCTCGTTTAATGTTCGCTAGTGCCATGTCTATTACCTCACAATGATGAAGTCTAGGCTTCTTTGGAAAAGTAATCATTTCAGTAAGTTTATTCGGTGGGTCTTTATTCGTCAGTATTACAGTTGGTGAGAGCATTGTTGACTCATTAGGTATTGCATTTATTGCTTCCTGAAACTGTGAAAAGTATTCGTCCCATGTTGTATGCTTTCTGTGGCAATAATTCTACAAAGTTTCCCGATATCTTTCATTTATTCTTTCTAACGGTTTAGAAGGGCTGTGTTATCTTGATATGTAAATTAGTGTTACGTTCTTACTCTCTAACATTTGTTTCCATTTGTCTGACCTAAACTGTGGTCCGTTATCTGAAATAACCTTCTGTACATGTCCTACTATTGATAGAAAATCTCTTACAAATGCTCTTGATTCTGATCTAGCTGTTGCTTTCCTTAGTGGAGAAAATGTTACAAATTTGGATGTCAGTTGTACGGCTACTAGAATATAACTACAACCTTTACTTGTTCTGGGGATTTGACCGAAAAGATCCACTGCTGCCATGTGTCTTAACTTAATCGTTATGATGGGATACAGTGGTGGAATATGTGATACTGTAGATGATTTAGCTTTCTGACATATCTTGCAGGATGCTATAACTTTGCTAATGTGTTTTTCCATATTGTTGAAGTGAAAATTTTGTCGAAGAATTAGAAAGCATTTCCTAGCTCCGTAATTTGCATAGCTTAGGTTCGTATACCGTATCAATTTGTTTCTGATCCCTTTTGGAATGCATAAACGCCAATTGTTGCCGTCTGGGTACGAGCGAATAAACAGAATATTTTGATGTATAGTGTAATTATGTCAGATTTTTGCGTTGCTCGTGTCTCGCCAAAGCGCTACAATCTCTTTTACTGTTTCATCTTTCAGCTGTTCTCTCTCTATGTCCTGTAATGCTGATGATATACAGTTTTCGAAAGCTACTTGTTTGATATACATAATACTATGGTTGCTCTACATAATACTATGGTTGTTGTGGCAGGAGGTATTTTCTTTCTCTAGTCGTTTATGCTGAATAGATCTCGACAGTGCGTCGGCAACAATATTCTGCGTGCCTGGAATGTGTACAATAGTAAAGCGAACTCATGTAGATATAATTTCCAACGGCTTAATCTATCACGCGTAAGTTTTGCTGATAATAAAAACTGTATTGCTCGGTGATCGGTATATACTGTGGTGTGTCTTCCATATAGATAATGACGGAATCTCTGAAATGCCTATACTACGCATAGCGTCTCTAATTCTGTTACAGAGTAATTGCGCTCTGCTGGAGAAAGTATCCTGCTTGCAAACGCAATATGTTTAACGATTGTCTTACCATCCTCCTCTACTTCCTCGAAAATATGTACTCCTAGTGCTGTAGTTGAACTATCTGTTGCAATGTAAAAGTTTTGTGTTGGGTCAGGATGCGATAACAAAGGTGCCCTTAGTAACGCTTCTTTCAAATTCTCGAATTCAGCTTCAGCCTCTTCATTCCATGACCAAACTGTGTTTTTACTCTGTCTTACTATACTCTATTAGCTGCTGGTGGGCTGTCATAATAAGTGGCTGTATTTATTACCAAAGCTGACGTTACTCATTAATAGCAAAGCTGACGTTATTCTTTAATTAATTTGACTGAAGTTACGAAATTCATGGTTAAACTTTTTCTTGACAACAATAAAATTTTGCAAGGTTTTACGTTGATGCTTTTTGGAATGGATTATAATTAGAAATGCAATATTGCTGGCGAAAGTTAATTATATTATGAATGAAATGATTTTACAAACGTTCAAATGGGAGTTACTTTTTACAATAATCTTACAACTAGCAACGCGCAAACATACCTTCAGTAGTCTTGAGTTTCTCAAAAAAATTAATTCAGTAATATTAGTTCCTCTTATTATAATAGTTAACTGATGTCTCTGTACATCCGTTTATAATCTCTTGTAAATCACAGCTGGTGGCTGGCAGACACACCGCTCCTCTCAACCTCTCGCTTCAGACCTGCTACCAACTCGCTTCACTTCTCGCTTACTACTGACTTCCTGCGAACGCTAAAGTGCGGTCTCTCCTGCGAACAATGCTTTCTGGTGCAACAATCTCTACTACCACTACAAAATGTATCAATGCACGGTGTTTCCCGCTCTTTTCTTAAAATATATCCATACGTGGTCTCTCCCGCCCTTTTTAAAATTATATCAATGTGCGGTCTCTCTTGGCAACAATACTTTGGTGCAGACATTCCCTGCTACCACAATTATTTCCAACATGACAAATATTAATTATTCCTACTTAATCCTATTAATAAAATATAAACATCTTTCATAAATTGTGGTTTGACAATAGACAACAGAAATATACACGTCTTACACTATTCACATGCACGTTGAAATACGTTATCAGAAGATTTTTCCAACTCTCATTTCTTTTGTACGACATGCAGCAAACTGAAACCACTCATAATGCCGATTTAGCCTCTTTACTCACTTGGCAACTGTGATAAACACAAGATTTACATCAGTACGCTTCAGAGCTTTATTACGTTTACTGTAAGAATCGCAGGATGGAAAACGAAATTCATGGTATCCTCCTCAGATATGAGAGTTAGAGTAATTACTTTAGGGAATACTACTTTACTGATGAAAGCCTTGCATAGCTGTATAAAAAAGTGCTTTAGTGTATCTTCAGTACTGTCTCTCGGTTGCTATATCAGTTCTTTTCCGCTCGCCCAACCTATCACCCTTTCTGTCTGTTCAGTGTAATACCTATAAATTTTGTTCCATCGATATGCTTTGTCTGGGAAGCCAAAAATATGGAAATTCAGTAACTGAAAGAAAAAAAACTACCCTTCTGCTTTGCATCTTCGGCAAATTTAATTAAAAACTCAATTTCAGCGAAATGAACTTGGTAAGCAGTCCCTTTATGCACGCGGACACGCTCTTTGCGGAAACCTGTGTACCAGTGCTGTGTTTCACGTCTACGGTTCGTGCTGCGCGGAAGGGGCGGCGAGGCTAGACCACGTGGGCCTGCCGTGTGCCGCTGTGGCACGTGTACGTCCCACGTGTCCCGGAGCTCTGATACAGAACGGAACCGCCGCCAACTCCTGGAATGAGCCCGGGCCAGCGACCGCCCTAGCGCACGTTTTATATGGAATCTCAACAACCCATGTACTGGCTCTCTCTGTGGCCAGTGCAAGAGAAATGGAATGCGGACGTAAGTCATACGTAATCAGTGGAGTAGAAATAACGATCAAGTAGTTGCAAAGTATACGTTTATTAAACACTGACCGTGGCTTCGAAGGTTTCAAAACAGTCTTAACATACTGTAGCTATTAACAAGATCAGGACATTTTGTGTGGAACAAAAATAGTATCACTTCAATTATCAAAATTACAGGAAATGTTTATAAATAAAAATTTTATTGAATCATTCTCACGTACACTCACATTATCTATAGCCAGTGTGGATGTCATTGACTCTGTCTAGTACATGTAATTTTTTTTTTTATTTATTTATTTATTTATTGTTCCGTGGGACCACATTTAGGAGAAGTCTCCATGGTCATGGAACGAGTCAATACATGAAATTATAACACGATTGTAGAAACAGATAAAATGAAATATAAGAAACATATTCAGGCGACAAGTCGTTAGCTTAAATAAAGAAAATCAAAAATGTACACTGGAATTTGCTTAATTTTGTATCTCTTCCAGGAGCTCTTCGACAGAATAGAAGGAGTGAACCATGAGGAAACTCTTCAGTTTAGACTTAAAAGTGTTTGGGCTACTGCTAAGATTTTTGAGTTCTTGTGGTAGCTTATTGAAAATGGATGCAGCAGAATACTGCACTCCTTTCTGCACAAGAGTCAAGGAAGTGCATTCCACATGCAGATTTGATTTCTGCCGAGTATTAACTGAGTGAAAGCTGCTAACTCTTGGGAATAAGCTAATATTGCTAACAACAAACGACATTAAAGAAAATACATACTGTGAGGGCAATGTCAAAATTCCCAGACTATTGAATAGGGGTCGACAAGAGGTTTTCGAACTTACACCATACATAGCTCGAACAGCCCGTTTTTGAGCCAAAAATACCCTTTTTGAATCAGAAGAATTACCCCAAAAAATAATACCATATGACATAAGCGTATGAAAATATGCGAAGTATACTACTTTTCGTGTTGAAATGTCACTTATTTCAGATACTGTTCTAATGGTAAATAAAGCGGCATTTAGTTTCTGAACAAGATCCTGAACATGGGCTTTCCACAACAGCTTACTATCTATCTGTACGCCTAGGAACTTGAACTGTTCCGTCTCGCTTATAACATGCCCATCCTGTCTGATTAAAATGTCAGTTCTTGTTGAATTGTGGGTTAGAAACTGTAAAAACTGAGTCTTACTGTGATTTAGCATCAAATTATTTTCCACAAGCCACGAACTTATATCATGAACTACATTATTTGATAATGTTTCAATATTACACACAAGATCCTTCACTACCAAGGTGGTGTCATCAGCAAACAGAAATATTTTTGAATCACCTGTAATACTAGAAGGCATATCATTTACATAAATAAGGAACAGCAGTGGCCCCAGCACCGACCCTTGGGGAACGCCCCATTTAACAGTGCCCCATTGGGACTGAACATCATTACCACTCTCAATATTGCGGAGGAAATCCTTCTGCTTTCTGTTCTTAAAGTAGGAGGCGAACCAATTGTAAGCTACTCCCCTTACTCCATAATGTTCCAACTTCTGCAGTAATATTTTGTGGTCAACACAGTCAAAAGCCTTCGTTAAATCAAAGAAAACACCTAACGTTCGCAACCTTTTATTTAATCCGTCCAAAACCTCACAGAGAAAAGAGACTATAGCATTTTCAGTTGTTAAACCGTTTCTAAAACCAAACTGTACATTTGACAGCAAATTATGTGAATTTAAATGCTGCAGTAACCTTGTATATACAACCCTCTCAATAACTTTAGCAAACACTGATGGCATAGAAATAGGTCTATAATTGTCAACATTATCCCTGTCTCCCTTTTTATAAAGTGGCTTCACTACCGAGTACTTTAATCGGTTAGGAAACCGACCACTCCTAAAGGAAAAGTTACAGATATGGCTAAGTACTGAGCTAACATACGTGGAACAATACTTCAGTATTCTGCTAGATACCCCGTCATATCCATGAGAGTTCTTGGTCTTTAGTGATTTAATTATTAACTCAATCTCCCTCTTGTCAGTATCATGGAGGAGCATTTCAGGTAACAGTCTCGGAACACTTTTTTCTAAGAGCGCTATATGATTCCCTGTTGGGACTAGGTTTCTATTTAGTTCACCTGCTATATTCAGAAAGTGATTATTAAGTACTGAACATATATGCGACTTATCAGTAACACGGACATCCCCACTACGCACTGATTCTATATTCTCGACCTGTCTCTGCAGACCAGCCACTTCCTTTACGACTGACCATATGGTTTTAATTTTATCCTGAGACTTAGCTATTCTATCTGCATACCACATACTTTTTGCCTTCCTAATAACTTTTTTAAGCACCTTACAATACTGTTTGTAATGGGCTGCTGCATTTAGATTTTGACTGATTCTAACGTTTTGATATAATTGACACTTTGTTCTACAAGATATTCTTATCCCTTTAGTCAGCCACCCAGGCTGCCTGTTTGTGCTGGTACCCTGTTTTGAACGTTCTAACAGAAAGCAACTTTCAAAGAGCACGAGAAAAGTCTCGAGGAAAGCATTATATTTATCGTCTACTGTATCAGCACTATAAACATCTTGCCACTCTTGTTCCTTGATAAGGTTTACAAAAGTCTGTACAGCAACTGGATCAGCTTTCCTAAAACGTTGGTAACTATATTTAACATGTGTTGCAGCACAAAAAACTTTTAGACTTAAAATTTGTGCATCATGATCTGAAAGGCCATTCACCTTTTTGCTAACAGAATGCCCTTCTAATAATGACGAATGAACAAAAATATTGTCTATGGTTGTTCTACTGTTCCCTTGCACTCTCGTTGGAAAGAATACGGTTTGCATAAGATTATATGAATTAAGGAGGTCTACCAGCATCCTTTTCCTTGCACAATCACTTATACAATTAATATTGAAGTCACCACATATAACTAACTTTTTGTATTTCCTATAAAGTGAACCAAGAACCTCCTCTAGCTTTAGCAAAAATGTTGTGAAATCGGAGTCTGGGGATCTATAAATAACAACAGTAAGAAGTTTAGCTCCACTAAATTTAACCACACCTGCACAACATTCAAACACCTTTTCAGTGCAGTACTTTGAAACATCAATTGACTCAAATGGGATACCGTTTTTCACATACATGGCTACTCCCCCACACCGCAAAGAGCTCCTAGAAAAGCTGCCAGCCAACCTGTATCCTGGTAAAGGAAGCCTCTGAATTATCTCCTTATTTAAGAAGTGTTCAGATATACAAATAATTTCAGAGTCAACATCTATAAGCAGTTCACTAACTTTATCTCTAATACCTTGTATATTTTGATGAAATATACTAATTCCCTCATTAATCGGATACCCAAGCTTTGTAGAGAGTGGTTTCTTTGTTAGAGAGACTTCCCTTAAGCAGGAATACCTATCAGCTGACTTCAATCTAAAAAAGGTACAGCTCTAACACCCACAACTACCGGAATTTTCCCATGAGTGATCCCACCACCCCCACCTATGCTGTCACCTATAAGTTTTGCCAACCTCCCCTTCCCATACCTGTTGAGGTGCAGGCCATGTCTAGTGAAACCCGTCCTACTGATAGACTCCACCGACACCACTGAAATGTGACTCATGCCTTCTGTCATCAGCGCACCCCCAAGTCTCATGTTATTACGCCTGACGGCTATATTAAGATGAGGCCGATCGTGACGCTGAAACAGTTCCACGAAATGCACATTCGTGTTGCCAGTCTGAGTGGCTATCTTTTCCAGGTCACCATCTATGTCATACTCCCCATCCCTATCAATACTATTACCAGCCCCACCCACAATCACTACCTGATCCTCTTTAGTAAAATCCCTACATAACCCCCCTATGTTAAAAGTCACCTGAGCCAATCCTGCATTAGGCTTCACAATGCTGGTGACCTGGTACTCACTCCCCAAAACTTCCTGCAACTGCTGGCCTACACCTCTACCATGAGAACTACCTAACAGCAGAACCTTCTTCTTTCTCTTAGACTTTGCAACTGTCCTAGCCACCGTAACTGCTGAGGTCTGCTGCATACTTCCTACATCTACAGCTACTAGAGATTCCTCTCCACTAGACTCTGACAGTTGGTCATATCTATTACAAACACCAATAGTAAAACTATCTGAAAATCTCCTTCTCCTAGCAGATCTCTTGCCAACAGCCAGCTCCCATTCCCCAACCCCCTTCTCCCTCCTCATCCTATCTAGCTGCTCCTGTGCGTTTTTCAACTGCACCTGAAGGGCACAGATCTTACGCTCCTGCTCCTCTATCAACTTACTCTTGCTACATAACCTGCAGTTCCAGGAGAGGATCTCACCAGAATGCCCACTGGCTTCCCCACTGCATTCCCCCCAGTGAAAATACTTCGAACAAGTCTCACACCGCAATCCACTACTCACGAACCTACGGCAAAGCCCACACTTCTCACTCATGGTAAAATTTTACAATTATTGAAACAAGAAAACAACTTTATCTAAGTTCCGCTACTACAATAAGAAGATGTTAAAAACTGACTACAATAATGACAAACTTGCTCTACAAGGGAAGTAACTACTATTATTGACAGTATTAATCAACAACAAATGAGAATATAACAAAATACTAACACAGAAAGAAAATCAAACGTCTAATGACAGTAACGAAACTGAAAGCAGTTCGCAAAAATTTCTTCTGAAGTTATTTCACCGGAAAACACCAAGAACACCGGTTGAAGACTACTAAAGTTCCTAAATAAACTACTATACACAAACAATTAATTAGTACTTAGCTTTCGATGCGCCGCTACAGCTGCAACTGGTCAGCGCGGAATGTAAACACGGGTAAGAGGTTAAGTTGCTCGATACGAAACACTCACAAATATCAGGCCACAACACAAGAAATGCAGAGGTGAATGAAGAAACCACTAATAAGTCACTTATATAGTAAATATTATCACAAAAACAGTTAAAATATATATCTGAAACCTAAAAATAGATGAAAACTTAGAGAGCGATCTCACACGCAGTCACCATATGAAATACATTATACAAAAATTGTAGCCGTCTACTGTAGGGCTTTGTGTTAAAAGTTATTAATGTATCCCATATTTGACGGTGCGTAAACCACAATATAAAAAGCCACTTCTAAGATTAGTGTAAAACTGACATGAAAATATAAATGTAGAAGCCGATCCAACGGAGTGTAAGCATGTTACCTTCAGAGCTAGTGACATGCTCTGACTGGCTGAAGTGTAGAGGCACTAGCATTACCTTGCATTTGGTACCTAGAGCTCCTGCGCGGTGTACATGCGCACAGCTGCAACGAGCAGCGTATATGATTTCACAAATACATATAAATAACAGAGTTAGCATATTAAGAAACCGCTGAAAATAGGGCGAGGAGAGGGTGATAAAAAGTATCTAACGACACTTATAAACACCCAGCAGGCTCAGGTAAACAAAGCAGATTCTATCCATTACGTGCCAACTGCATGACAAGCACTTGTGCGTGAATGCGCAACAGTGACAAGCATGAATATCTAAGGAAAACTGCTTCAGCGCATACGATCACTGTATAAGATGCCCAACACTAGACGTAACCAGTTGACCCTTGTCATGCTGGACTACTGTAGGACGCACTGCGACAAAAAAGACAAAATACTTAGGCAATCGCTTGTTTACTTTGAACGAATTACATGTACTTTTTAGTCGTTTCCACATAAATCACTCGTTTTCTGTTCCGATTGAAATCCGTATGCTACTTGTTTTTCCATTTTCCGACAATAGCTAGGAGGGACATTCAATACGTAATGCAACACTTTTTTCTCTTGGCCAATCTCGATTTAAACAATGAGGAGTTTGTTTTCGGACATAATGGAATATTCCCACTCCAGCACGTATCGTTTCATGAAGTTCTGATATGTGGTGGCACTATACGTATCCTTCAAAATTGAGTCTGCAACGGAGGTGCGGCCCAAGCAATAAGGTGTCATTGAGTTTCTTTCGACGGAAAACGAAAGCATCGCAGTTATTCACAGATCCTTGAGGAATGTTTACGGAGACCAGGCAGTGAACAAAAGCGCAATGAGTCGTTAGGGGAGGCGTCTCTAATCGTTACCATAAGGTGGCGCATTAGTGTTCGATCCCCTTCAATGTTGGAACGCGCGGTCACTCTCATTCGAGGTAATCTAGGAATCACATTCAAACTCCTCGCTGCTCGTCTGGACGTGTCTGTTGATAGTGGCGACACACTTGTCGATCAGTTGGAGAACTAAAAGGTTTATGCCCGCTGACTTCATCGCCACCTAACCGAAGAGCAACGAAGGACCATATGTGCGGAATTGCCTGTGCGCTACGAATCTTATCGTGACAAGTGTTAGTCAAAAATCGTCACAGGTAACGAATTGTTGGTTCATCACCTCGAACCGGATACGAAACGGCAGTGAATGCAGTGGTGTGACATCCCCTGTCCTCCGAAATGTTCAAAGCCGCACCTTCAGTCGGTAAAATCCTAGTGACCGTCTTCTGGGACTCTGAAGGGGCTATTCTGTTTGATGTCCTCCTCCATGGTGCAACAATCAAGTCTGAAGGGTATTTTGCTCCCCTCTTGAAACGTCTTCAGCGTGTTTGTCGCCACAAAAATGCAAGGCCTAACAAGTCTTGACACCCGAGAGGAGCTCACAAAACTTCATTGGACTCTCCTTCCTCTTCCACCCTACAGCCTGGTTCTCGCTCTTTCCGACTTCCATCCATTTGGGTCGATGAAGGGTGCACTCTGGGACAAGCAGCACAAGGACGATGGGGAGCTTATTGATGCGGCAAGACGTTGGCTTCGTTGTCGACCAGCAGTGTTTTACCATGAAGGTGTACAGGACCTCCCAGTGAGGTGGCATAAGGCGGTGGCGGTTAAAGGAAATTATGAAATTCCTGGCAGATTAAAAGTGTGTGCCGGACCGAGACTCGAACTCGGTACCTCTGCCTTAATATCTGCGCACACTCCGCTTCAGAGTGATAATTTCATTCTGGAAACATCCCCCAGGCTGTGGCTAAGCCACGTTTCCCCAATATCCTTTGTTCCAGGAGTGCTAGTTTTGCAAGGTATGCAGGAGAACTTCTGGGAAGTTTGGAAGACTTCGAGTCTCGGTCTGGCACAGAGTTTTAATGTGCCAAGAAGTTTCATATCAGCGCACACTCCACTGCAGGGTGAAAATTCCTTTCTGGAAGGGTAATTATGTTGAAAAATAGGGTCTTGTAGCCCAGAAAGTGGAAATAGTGCGGTGTATCGCGATACTGAACGAAACCAGCCCGCTTTCAGAGGAAGGTGAGGTGCATTACATTTTGCACTTGCATAAATAAATTGGTATCACCGGTGGAAGTGCAGCCCTAGTGTTTCAGCATCGTAGTGTCACAAATCGCAATATAGCAACATTTCTAAATCAAGATCTTCTCCAGAATGTTCTGAAGGAGAGAATAGCGTTTCTTATGGACCCCTTGACTCCTCAACAAACGCAACGACCATAGACTTCCGCTGCGATTTGATTCAAATGCGAAACACGTACAGTTCGTTTGTGGAAAAAAATGTTCTCGGATGACGACAATTGGCGTTGTCAATTATAACTTATCACAATGCGCAGAAAGTCCCAAAAACCATTAAATCTTATATGACATACCTAACAATGAAGCCAGTGTGACGTGAGAGTTGAGCAAGATCACAAAGTACGACTCTTCTGACAGTTTCGCATGGTTGTATGAACGTTCTGTGCGGTGCTCTGAAGTTGAGAGAGACTACGTAGAAGATCTGAAGCATTAAAGCTTTCCTCTTAACTTATTTGTTTCCTAATCCGGTCAAGAAACTTTTAGGACTGACTGGGTACGCCTTTAGGTTTGGGAGGCGAAGGGCTCTGGGGCCGCTAACAAGATAACGTAAAGGAAATATCTGCTGTATCGTACAGACCATTCATTCCCAATCATTCTGCTGCTGATAGTTGCCACCCTACTTTAATAAACTTATCTTGGGAGCGGAAAATAAACGCACAATCGGGTTTATTTGCAACACTTCTGGTACTGCAAAACAGCTTCTTTAATGACAAATTGTTTAAAATTATCTGCAGACTTGGTAACTGCAATATAAATTAATAAATGCAGCTGGAGCAGATTTTTGTCGTATGAGCTAGGCGACATTAGGCATTACCTTTAAATTCAGTTACTTATTCAACAACAACAGCAACAACAAACCCCGTGTTGTAATGGTTGTTGTGACAACAACAGTACAATTTAGAATATCTGAATCAAAGTGTCTCTTGAAGTTCATGATAAAATAATCAAACAGTGAAACCTTCGGTGCGTGGCAACCCACTTCCCTATAAAAGATTTGAAATTTCTCTATGGTTTCACTCGCGTATTATTGTAAGTCATGATGTGAACCACACTCGCGAAATAATTTAATCCCCAACGCTTGTACTGCTGCTATTAAACCAGCGAGGCAACAAAAATAATAATCGTTTCAGAAAATATCTCGCTCAAACACAGATTTAATTGATACTCAATACTACATACAGGTGGTGAACACGATATAGAAACACCAAAAACACAACATATTACAATACCTAGCACAGTGTAGGAAACCAAATGGCATTCGAAAGTGCTTCCAGACGCCTCGTGATGAATAAATACAGATCCTGCATGGGTTTCAAGAGAATCTTATACCACTCCTACTTCAAGATACTGACACTTTCAGGTACTGACGACGGAAGTACACAGCCATCATGCACCCCTCTCTTCAAATTGGATGGATAAGGCAGAATAGTACTGAGATGTGGTGACTGTGGTGGACATGGAAGATTCGACACCTCATCTTGTAATCTGTAAATAAAAAAATATCAATGTGTGAAATTTTAAACATTTTTATTGGCTGAAACTCAGCAAACGCACGTTATTAATAACAAGATCTATGTATAGCCACCTCGGTTGCACAAAATTGTGAAATTTACCATGGTTTCGACTGCACTCAGGCAGCCTTCATCAGAATAAAAAATATGTAGAATTACCTAGAATATATAATTACATAGCTTAAAATACAATATACTTTATAGCATTACTTCCATAAATTGTTCAGAGTGTACTTACATGCAATTACACCGTGGGTGAAAAACTTCTGATCAAAAGTGCTCCCGTCAAATAGAAAATGTCACACGCTACCGTCAGACCAAACGGCTAATAGGCCAAAAAGGCAGCCACGAGGTGAACAAGAAAACACATTCGTGCCATCTAGCAAGAAGTAGTCGAATTACAGGCAAGAACAAATGAGGCATTGCGAAGACAATTTTAAACATTTCAGGTAACAAATAGGACTCAGTGTATAAAGTTACAACATGACGTAACAGTCTTTTTGTACAAAAGATGTTATACTTCAAGTGCCTACAGAGAAAATATGAAAATGGAAGGGAAAAGGATGTTTAGGAGACTACATTGAGGAGAACATCACCATTCACACAATTTTTAATTAGCGGTTCTATACCTTGAAAAAAGTTTTTGTTGCGTAATTGCTACTGTTCGTTAAGAAAGAGACCGTCCATCAGAGATAGGTGTTTAAAAATTTCTATCTCATCTAACATATTAAGCCTAAAGCCTATTTTCTTCGAGTGCAAGATATGGACGTCTTTTACACCTGTAGGATTGTGTAGTGTGATTAACAAATGGACAGCGAAAGTTGAACTGTGAGCATTGGTGCCTTTTTTGTCTGGAAGGTGTTACTTGAATCTTATCGAAATAACTCTGCCTGTTTGCCCTGTGTAATAGGCGGGACAGTTACCGCAAATAATTTTATAAACACCAGAATTTTGCGAAGGGGAAAGCGTAGGTTTCAAGCTATGTATGATGTTACTTTTTAAAATATTATAGTGGGGAAGGGTACTCTAGATTTATATTTATTTTGAAGCAGACTTTGTGTCCTGTAAGAAACTTGACCCAGAAATGGTAGGGAGAAAATGTTTTTTTTTCATTAGGTTCAATATCAGAAAGGCGTAGGATGGTGATTTTCTTGGGGGTTTTCATACTAAAAATATTATCTACTATAGAGGGGTCATAGCCATTACTGACAACAATAGTTTTAATGAGATTGATTTCAGAGTTGAGGTTTCCACTAAAAAGGGGTGTGGAGGCGGCTCTATGAATAGCTGAATGAAAAAAAAGTACTTTTATAAGAATGCGGGTGTACTGAAGTGAATGGTAAAATATGATCACAACAGGTTTCATTACTGAGAATATTGAAGCTAATTGTGTCGTCTGCTATCGTAAGAATGAGATCTAGAAAGTTTGACTGCCGGGACTCACTTTCACATTCACAAGTGTAAGAAATTTTTTGATGAGACTCGTTGAACAAATTAAAAAGTCGATCAATATCGTCGTTAGTAAATGATGAAGATGTCATCGACGTATCTGTCGTATGAAGGAATGCCTACATTTGATGCTGAGAAATTTTTGAAAAATTTTACTTGTAAGGAATTAACGAACACAAGGATTCCTGCTAATGGGTTCCCCATTGCAAGACCATCTAGTTGTTGTTTTCCTTTAAAATCAAAATAACTGTATCTCACTACAACACGACTTAAATTCGCAAGATCGGTGATTTGCCCATCAGATAAGTCTTTTTTGAATGAAAGTAAATTTTTTTCTACTGTGTCTGAGGTTGCAAGTACTGGCACATTTGTGTAAACATTTTTATGGCAAAAGGGAGTAATTTCGTATCTCTGTCATAGTGAACGTCTTCAGTTTTATTTACTAAGTATTGACTATTGGATTCAGAATAATTTTTGTGGAAATTGAACGATTTTCTCAATACATTCTCAAAGAATTTTGCTAAGTTGTGACAGGCACTGTTCATACTGTTGAAAATTGAGCAGATCGGATGGTCTTTTTTATAGACTTTAAACTGAGCTTGTAACTTAGGCTGTTGCGAGTTCATGTTGATTAGCTGCTTTTTTTGAAAAGATATAAGAAGAGATTTGGCGTCCTTAATTGTGGTGGTTCTGAATTCTTTCTGCAATGTTGGCGTGGGGTCCTCGTGTATCTCTGAAATATCGTTTTCCTGAAAGAACTGTAGAGTTTCTGAAACATATTCTTTTTTACTAGCAATGATGATGTTATTACCCTTATCAGCATTCGTTACCAAAGCAACTTGTTCTGCGAGATTGGTATTTATGGTTGTCATTAGTTTTTTGTCAGAATTAGCAATGTTATAAATATTTGTTAGGTTTTTTTGACAATATTAGAAACGTCATGTGTTACACTAGTCTGAAGGGAACCGTCCATTTTCACACTATCTAGGCCTGATTTTAAATCAACAAGAAAATTTACAAGTATATTTTGATTTGATAACTGAGGCATGACATACTGTAAGCCTTTCCCCAGCAGCGACATCTCAGCTTTTGTAAAATTAATGTCAGTCTTAGTCGATATTAACTGTCTTCCGAAGCTGGAGAAGTTAGTTCTCTAACATAATGCCGGTGGTTGTACAAGGGTCGGGTTCCCGCCACTGAAAAAGACTTCTAGAGAGTGACTGAACGGTGGAGTGCAACATAAAGGATTTTTCTCGAATGGATAGGGGATTTTCTGCAATGTTGTTCAGAAAAGAGCATTAAAGGGGGGTAGGGCGTCAAACGAGCCAACTTGGAGCAGGAGAGGCACCACGGAACATTTTAAATTTCACTGTCTATACTTTTAAATACAAATTCATAAATCTTTGCAGCAAGACCAGGAAGGATTATAAAATAATGTTGAATATGTATCTGGGTGAGGCTGACATATTACGCACTCATATTACTTAGCTATTTTTCGCACTGAATAACTGGTGTTCCGAAACAGAATTTCAAAGCACGTTATGCAGATATGTTCCCACGTAGCGCTCTTGTCACTCCGCTGTACAGTACACAAGAGCGCTGCATCCACGTGAGTAGCGTTTGTCTATGACTCGCGGAAGCAGCTGTTGGAATAATGTTAGCTGCTGAAATCGCACTCACACTGCGACATATTTTGAACAGAACAAATTAAAAGGATTTATTTAAAGGAGCATAACGCTGCCTATAAGTGTCACGTTTCAATTAACAAAAAAAAAAAAAAAAAAAAAAAAAATTAAAAAAAAAACTTCAATCCAGCTACACTGTAGGCTGTCGTGAGTAAAGCAAGCAAATGAACTTGCAGGACTCGTTACAGTTAATAATATGAACAGCGATATACGGAAAGAGACAGGAAGTGTAGGGTTTAATGGTAAGCAGAGATGTGCTTCATTTCAATAAATTTCTGTCTGGACAGTTATTCGAGTAAGTACACTCCTGGAAATGGAAAAAAGAACACATTGACACCGGTGTGTCAGACCCACCACACTTGCTCCGGACACTGCGAGAGGGCTGTACAAGCAATGATCACACGCACGGCACAGCGGACACACCAGGAACCGCGGTGTTGGCCGTCGAATGGCGCTAGCTGCGCAGCATTTGTGCACCGCCGCCGTCAGTGTCAGCCAGTTTGCCGTGGCATACGGAGCTCCATCGCAGTCTTTAACACTGGTAGCATGCCGCGACAGCGTGGACGTGAACCGTATGTGCAGTTGACGGACTTTGAGCGAGGGCGTATAGTGGGGGAGGCCGGGTGGACGTACCGCCGAATTGCTCAACACGTGGGACGTGAGGTCTCCACAGTACATCGATGTTGTCGCCAGTGGTCGGCGGAAGGTGCACGTGCCCATCGACCTAGGACCGGACCGCAGCGACGCACAGATGCACGCCAAGACCGTAGGATCCTACGCAGTGCCGTAGGTGACCGCACCGCCACTTCCCAGCAAATTAGGGACACTGTTGCTCCTGGGGTATCGGCGAGGACCTTTCGCAACCGTCTCCATGAAGCTGGGCTACGGTCCGGCACACCGTTAGGCCGTCTTCCGCTCACGCCCCAACATCGTGCAGCCCGCCTCCAGTGGTGTCGCGACAGGCGTGAATGGAGGGACGAATGGAGACGTGTCGTCTTCAGCGATGAGAGTCGCTTCTGCCTTGGTGCCAATGATGGTCGTATGCGTGTTTGGCGCCGTGTAGGTGAGCGCCACAATCAGGACTGCATACGACCGAGGCACACAGGGCCAACACCCGGCATCATGGTGTGGGGAGCGATCTCCTACACTGGCCGTACACCACTGGTGATCGTCGAGGGGACACTGAATAGTGCATGGTACATCCAAACCGTCATCGAACCCATCGTTCTACCATTCCTAGACCAGCAAGGGAACTTGCTGTTCCAACAGGACAATGCTCGTCCGCATGTATCCCGTGCCACCCAACGTGCTCTAGAAGGTGTAAGTCAACTACCGTGGCCAGCAAGATCTCCGGATCTGTCCCCCATTGAGCATGTTTGGGACTGGATGAAGCGTCGTCTCACGCGGTCTGCACGTCCAGCACGAACGCTGGTCCAACTGAGGCGCCAGGTGGAAATGGCATGGCAAGCCGTTCCACAGGACTACATCCAGCATCTCTACGATCGTCTCCATGGGAGAATAGCAGCCTGCATTGCTGCGAAAGGTGGATATACACTGTACTAGTGCCGACATTGTGCATGCTCTGTTGCCTGTGCCTATGTGCCTGTGGTTCTGTCAGTGTGATCATGTGATGTATCTGACCCCAGGAATGTGTCAATAAAGTTTCCCCTTCCTGGGACAATGAATTCACGGTGTTCTTATTTCAATTTCCAGGAGTGTATATCATTCAAACAAATTGATTCGCGAATAAATTATTTGTAACTTAAATAGCGAACAACATACACTGGTGTCAAAAATTAAACCAACAAACCGTTATTTCCCCATCGTGTGTCCTTCACGATATAATCATTCAAACTGTCAACCAGATGTCCGTACGATTTTGTTCAGGATAAAAGATGGCAGTCCGGTCGACGGACAATCAAGCCAACGATGACGTAATGGCACATATGAAACGAGGTAACAACTCATGTGTACACTTTCACAGACAGTGCAGTGTGGCACAGACAAAATACCTACCAGACTCTCTTCCGTGGAGGGCAGTAGAAGGAATGGAAGGAGGACAGTCGCAAACTGATGTGACCCGATGGCTTAGTACGAATCGTTCAGTTGCTTTTCGGATGTGGTGACAGATTTCAGGGACCGAAATTGTATCGCGAAGACCAGAGCAAATCCGACCACATGTAAGTTCAGAAGAGTGAACCGCTATTTGTGTGTAGGGGCACGACAGTACCGCACTAGTACTACACTCCAAGTGGCATGTGAGCTCTCAGCATCCACTGGACACGTTGTATAGAGCAAACGGTGTTCAGAAGGCTTTGGCAGAGTGACCTCTATTGTCGGAGAATGCTGAATGTCTACCTCTGACGTGTCTTCACACAAGTGAACATCGACAGTGGACTCACCTGGGCGGTCGAACAGTGGGCCAGTGTTGTTTTCTCTGATGAGTCCAGATTTAGTCTGTTGAGTGATTCTCGATGGATTCTCACCTGGAGGGAACGTTAAACACGATCTCGTCACCCAAACCCTGTGGAAAGGGACCGATGTCGAGGAGGATCTCTAATGGTGTGGGCAGGGATTGTGTTTACCACACGAACCCCCATTCAAGAAACAGTACGGGCGAATCAGCAAGATTTAACTGCTGTCAGATATCGTGACGATATTTTGGGACCTCATTTGCGATTATTGCGAGGTGCAGTGCGCCCTGACTTCGTATTAGTGGACGACAATGCTCAACTTTATAGAGCACGAGTGATTGATATTTTCTTGGAACGAACATATTGCACGCATGGGTGGCGTGCTCTCTCTCCCAATTTGAATCCCATAGAGGAAGTCTGGGATGCGACAGTGAGTCGGCATGCTTCACGTCAGCATCCACCAACCACTGTCCAAGACTGCGACTAGCTCTGCAGGCAGAATGGGCGCCATTGCCTCATCGTTGTCAGCACTGTATTGCTGCCAGAGGAGGCCAAATCCCATACTGAGCACATCAACACGTTGTCGGAGTGTTCGCGCAAATCCATTCAGTTCGAAAAAACGAAGAACATTTTTGTCTACCTTTACGCATGTTGCAGTTGTTAACGTTCGGAATTGTTTGCATTGTTTCTAATTTTACTTTCACTAGTTTATACTGTTTGTAGCAAAATAAAAGCAACCTTGCAAAGTTTACGTTTGTTGCTTTAATTTTGGTCACTAGTCTATAACACCGCTGTATTTCTTTGTTTACTTCTTCAATATATTTCTGTAACTACTATTTGTTCCCTTCGCTTGGCTACATTCCTTATGAAAGCTAGCCCACGTGAGATAGTAACAAGGATCCCACAATAAATACGCCAAATAACTCAAATATTCTTTTGGCAGTGATGGGGCTGAGGATGGCGGCAATGTGCCGCCGAAACTAATCCTGTGGTGGAATAAAGACATTCTCAAGATACAGCTGTGATGATACTTTTTCACATGTATAACTTCAAATTGAAGTTGAAACAAATGAGCCCTCGGTCACAATGTTTAGTCTCATTAACCAAGTTTCAACGTTTCTAAGAGTGCCTTCATCAGAATTTAAATGTTTAGAGTCATCTACAATATAATAGCAAATTTATGGGAAAAGAAAATTTTTTATATAAAAGTGGAAGTAGCGGCTAACAATGCAAGACAGAGATAGTACATGTCACGTATAAGATAAATAAAAGCCAGAAGGGCTTAAGTCACAATTTTTTTTAAAAAAAGAGGGCATGAAGGCGAGCCACAGGTAACAACGGACTGAGGCGCCCGCGTTAACAAGTGCGGGCAGGTGAAAAGAGTAGCCAACTTATATTTACTGCTACCATATGGCACTCTTGGTGTCATTTACGGAGAAAAGCCCCCTATCATAGAATGGAGTACTGGTGTCGTACGTCATTGCTGGTATATCTCGAAATGTAATGCTTCCTTGTAGAAGAAATATGTAACCCCCGACTGACTCGGGCTAGCCAAATGTGACACTCAGGAAAATAACTGGAGAATTTTCTCATTGCCCAGAGGCTGTTCGAAAAGAATTGGAAATTGCCATACTGTGATAAAAGCATGATGTGTTTTAGAGAATTATTTGCCAGGAAGAGATGGCTGTAAATATGAGGATGCATTGCATTTCCCTCCACAACTGGAAACTCCCCCTGACACTACAAACTGTCGACGGTCATCGCTAAGTTTCTTTCTGGTTGCAAACAAGGTCTGGCTGGTTCGACAGGGGCGCGGAGACTGAAAGTACCTGTGGTGTCACCGCCAGACACCACACCTACTAGGTGGTAGCCTTTAAATCGACCGCGGTCCGTTAGTATACGTCGGACCCGCGTGTCGCCACTATCAGTGATTGCAGACTGAGCGCCGCCACATGGCAGGTCTAGTCTAGAGAGACTCCCTAGCATTCGCCCCAGTTGGACAGCCAACTTTGCTAGCGGTGGTTCACTGTCTACATACGCTCTTATTTGCTGAGACGACAGTTTAGCATAGCCTTCAGCTACGTCATTTGCTACGACCTAGCAAGGCGCCATAATCTTCATAGAATGTATTCTGAGCAGATAATATTGTGAATCATGTACCGTCAAGAGCGACGTTCATCATCAATGGATTAAAGTTAAGTATCAAACTAATTACGTCAGCTTCCTGAATTCTAATTCCTTGTTATGTTCCAGACCTCACGTCAGTACAGTGCTTCCCTCCTCACGCCAGCCTGCGTGAGCTAAAACCCGTGCATTTCGGCCTCCCCTCGTAACACGGTGTTGGCTCTTCTGCCAACAAAACAGCACCCACCTACGATCTCCACGCCACATCCTACAAACAAGTGGCTCCATGGAGCCAGCTGACTGCCGCGCTATTAGACGTGCTCTGTAATAGCTGCCGTAGCCATGTTATCATAGCTGCCTAGTGCGCGGGCTGCAATGCACCGTTATAGTTTTATTGCCTGCCATAGTCTGGCTTCCTAATGGGTTATAGCCCTTACACCACCGACTCGGCCCCGTTCAGCTGTCTCGGCGCATGCCATCACTTCTCCCCTCCCCACTGGTGACTTGCCCAAAAACTCTGCGTAAGCAGGGAAAGATGAAAACGTTGCCGATAAAAATTCTTAATCTGCCACAACTTCCTTAGAGTGATAAAACAATCGGATACGCTTGTCTCCTTAATATAATTACGCATTTCATTCGTGCCCTTAGTGCTACAGAATGAGTGACCCAAGCAAGAACTCAGTGGTCGCTAACGACTAACGTCACCAGACTTTTACACTAAACTCGTTTATGGAATGCTGCTGGACGTCCAGAGTCATCCTAAAGTGTTTTAGGATTAACTCTGAGCAAGCTTTCCGTTAGAACATGAAGTAGTTTTTCGGTTCGACATGTGTCTGTGCAATAATGCAGACCTTTGAGATTCAAAAATATCGGAAGAGACACTGGGTTCGAGCACATAAAATGTTCATAATGTTGCAGCATACTTGCAGCTTTCGTATCGTGAAAATGTCAGGAGACGGCTGGAAGAAGATTTTCGCCATTAAACACCAACTGCAATTACTGCACATACGTTTTACTCATTGTTTAAAAAACAAGTGGTTCATCTGCATTGCTGTCCATAACCAAAAGAAGCTTATAACAAAGCTTACGCACGTATAATAGCGAAGGTACCGTCAAGGAAATCGGGCCACTAGTATCGAATGATAATATGACGTAAAAACGAGATTTTATTTGGAATGTAATTAGGGAATTTCAGCTAACGTATTATTTACCAAAAACTGTACTGGATTTAATGATATCTCAGTTTTTTCTGAAGAAGAAAAATGGTTCAAATGGCTCTGAGCACTATGGGACTTAACAGCTGAGGTCATCAGTCCCCTAGAACTTAGAACTACTTAAACCTAACTAACCTAAGAACATCACACACATCCATGCCCGAGGCAGGATTCGAACCTGCGACCGTAGCGGTCTCGCGGTTCCAGACTGACGCACCTAGAACCGCACGGCCACACCGGCCGGCGCTGAAGAAGATTGTGAATTGCAAGCCACATATCGTTTTCACGAAATAAAGACAAAATCAGGCTTGCATTGCATGTATAGAATGTAGTTTACTTAGTGTCTCAAATCAAACAAATTCATGATGAGATGTCTGATGAAAGGAGTTCTTCTGAAAACTAATTTAAAAGAAACAAAAGGCACAATCGTTTAATACAGAACTGTAGCAATCAATAGCCCGGGATTTCGAATTTATCTATTATTCTTAACATGTTTTATTCACAAATGATGAATAAGTGTTTTTATTCTCATAAGTAAATAATGTTCCGAGTAGTATTTGTTATTGCCGGTCGGGGTGGCCGAGCATTTCTAGGCGCTACAGTCTGGAACCGCGTGGCCGCTACGGTCGCAGGTTCGTATCCTGCCTCGGGCATGGATGTGTGTGATGTCCTTAGGTTAGTTAGGTTTAAGTAGTTCTAGGGGACCGATGACCTCAGATGTTAAGTCCTATAGTGCTCAGAGCCATTTGAACCATTTTTGAACATTTGTTATTCAGGAATAATGCTTAATAATTTACGTCTGTCTTGGTTATCCATCATTCTGATAAATTTCGCCCAACACTTGTGGTAAGCAAGGCGCATCGTCCATGAACACACTTTAAACTGGCAGTCAATCTGCAAGTAGTGCAGGCGGGTGAAATCCGCGCGGCTGCGAGCAATCCCACTCGCGGCCGTCATTGGAATCTGTAACCTTCGGCAACTTCCACCGTCGTTTGCGAAGCGCATTCTCGCTCTCACTCACACACCACGGGTGCGTACGGGCCACGCGGGTAGGCCAAGTGCTTGCATGGCTCTGCGGTACACTATTTCGCTCTCGGGCATTAGTCGGCTTCAGCAGCGCAGAGCGAGTAATAAACATACAATACGCGCTTTCACAAGGTCATAACCGCTTACTTCCAGAATTATGGCCCAAAATTTCGCCCGGAATCGATTGTTGGGTCTGTTATCTGACAACTATACTTTTTTCTCCTTTTACCAAGCTGGTGATATTTCCCTGTTAGAAATTTTCATGCGTGCTCAAATCAAATGCAGTTGCTAATACTGTAATCTCTCACAGTTCCTAAAATACACTCCTGCAAATGGAAAAAAGAACACATTGACACCGGTGTGTCAGACCCACCATACTTGCTCCGGACACTGCGAGAGGGCTGTACAAGCAATGATCACACGCACGGCACAGCGGACACACCAGGAACCGCGGTGTTGGCCGTCGAATGGCGCTAGCTGCGCAGCATTTGTGCACCGCCGCCGTCAGTGTCAGCCAGTTTGCCGTGGCATACGGAGCTCCATCGTAGTCTTTAACACTGGTAGCGTGCCGCGACAGCGTGGACGTGAACCGTATGTGCAGTTGACGGACTTTGAGCGAGGGCGTATAGTGGGCATGCGGGAGGCCGGGTGGACGTACCGCCGAATTGCTCACCACGTGGGGCGTGAGGTCTCCACAGTATATCGATGTTGTCGCCAGTGGTCGGCGGAAGGTGCACGTGCCCGTCGACCTGGGACCGGACCGCAGCGACGCACGGATGCACGCCAAGACCGTAGGATCCTACGCAGTGCCGTAGGGGACCGCACCGCCACTTCCCAGCAAATTAGGGACACTGTTGCTCCTGGGGTATCGGCGAGGACCATTCGCAACCGTCTCCATGAAGCTGGGCTACGGTCCCGCACACCGTTAGGCCGTCTTCCGCTCACGCCCCAACATCGTGCAGCCCGCCTCCAGTGGTGTCGCGACAGGCGTGAATGGAGGGACGAATGGAGACGTGTCGTCTTCAGCGATGAGAGTCGCTTCTGCCTTGGTGCCAATGATGGTCGTATGCGTGTTTGGCGCCGTGCAGGTGAGCGCCACAATCAGGACTGCATACGACCGAGGCACACAGGGCCAACACCCGGCATCATGGTGTGGGGAGCGATCTCCTACACTGGCCGTAAACCACTGGTGATCGTCGAGGGGACACTGAATAGTGCACAGTACATCCAAACCGTCGTCGAACCCATCGTTCTACCATTCCTAGACCGGCAAGGGAACTTGCTGTTCCAACAGGACAATGCTCGTCCGCATGTATCCCGTGCCACCCAACGTGCTCTAGAAGGTGTAAGTCAACTACCGTGGCCAGCAAGATCTCCGGATCTGTCCCCCATTGAGCATGTTTGGGACTGGATGAAGCGTCGTCTCACGTGGTCTGCACGTCCAGCACGAACGCTGGTCCAACTGAGGCGCCAGGTGGAAATGGCATGGCAAGCCGTTCCACAGGACTACATCCAGCATCTCTACGATCGTCTCCATGGGAGAATAGCAGCCTGCATTGCTGCGAAAGGTGGATATACACTGTACTAGTGCCGACATTGTGCATTCTCTGTTGCCTGTGTCTATGTGCCTGTGGTTCTGTCAGTGTGATCATGTGATGCATCTGACCCCCGGAATGTGTCAATAAAGCTTCCCCTTCCTGGGACAATGAATTCACGGTGTTCTTATTTCAATTTCCAGGAGTGTATATTGTTGTCATGAGGGGTGAACGAAAAGTTTGTTGTCATTCAAAGCATTCAGAATTAATGGAGGACCATCATCCATACGATTTTTGTAGCTCGGTGGGTGAATTTGGCCGTTTTCGAGAGACAGAGTCGCTTTTTCGACTTTGAAGTAGCTGCGCTGCTGGGGTGATAATGATCGCTTGATTTAGATATTGTAACGCTTCGCTAGCGAACTTTAAGACGACATTATAAAAAATTTTAACTCTACAAGATTTAAATAAGTAGTTTTGTTCACTTCGCGATTTTTTTGTAAAAGAAGTATTTACTTACGATTTGTTGATCTGCGCTTCCTCACATCTGGTCTGGAGTTCACACTACCACTTTTATCAGTGCCATATAATCACATCTGTGTGTTCTGTCCTTCCTCACACTCTTCACCATGTTTCTCACTCTTTTTTACAGTGTAATATTGTTCTTTTGTCACTCGATACAACAATTTTGTTGTACACTGTTTTTCACAACGTAAATATAGCACTCCGTGTTTCATCTTCTTTGGTATGTTTACCTATTTGTTGCCAACCTAACTAAGTATATGTTCGAGACACCACGAAAAAAGAGTGAGAAACATGGTGAACAGTGTGAGGAAGGCCAGAACACAAAGGTGTGATTACATGGCAATGATAAAAGTGGTAGTGCGACCTCCAGACCAGATGTGAGGAAGCGCAGATCAACAAATCGTAAGCAAATACCTCTTTTACAAAGAAATCGCGAAGTGAACTGTTTAATAATATAAAAGTAACAAAACTGTATCGTTATAGATCCCGCTGATGATGCCTTAGAACAGCTGAAGGCGAAACGCGTATGGGGTAAATAAAGTAACTAGCAGCAGGAAAAGGCAAATTTATTTACAAAACAAGTATTTATACGCTTGCTGCAGAGGATGGCCACACAAACAAAGTTGTTAACTGCTATTTAATTTGCAAAGTCTTTTAACTTACTGTTCCCTCGAATATACGACCACTTTTAAAACCTGTTGTTAAATTACATGGTATAGCCATATCAAAAATATGTAGAGCTGTGCTGCTTAACCCTAATGATATGTTTCCCTAGCTGCTGGAATTTTTGTGTGACATGCATGCGCTCCCGACTTGTGCCATACAAACATACCACATAGTTTTCCCAGGACGCGAGCTGCGCGTTGCTTTGCATAGTCCTGATGGTAGATGTCGTGGAGTCGAGGAGCAAGCAAGCTACATGTATGGGTGCACGTGGTCCCCAAGAACAGACAAATACTTGTGTTGACCCACTGTGCCTTCCAGAATGAGAGATCACCTAGGAAATGACACGAAAACATTCCTCATAACATAATGTTCTCTTCTCCGGCTCGTATCCTTACGATGATTGTTGCAGACCATACACGCCCACGGCCGTCTGTCCAGTGGAGCATAGAACATGATTCATCTGGAAAGACCAACAGTTATACGTCTAATTGTTCGTACACATATCCATAGCCGTCGTTCACACCTGTCATCTATGAGCTGTAGTGCAGCACAGTTGGCTTATCGCCGATTTTCGATACCGCCTTTTTGCCGCGCGTGGTATATTTTAATAACAAACACTTTGCAAACCTAGCCGTTTCGGAAATGCTTCCACCTTTGATCCGAAAACCAATGATCACACCCATCTGGAGGTCAGATAAAGCTCTCTGTTCCCACATTACTACGACTGCACTAATTGCTGCGTCCTACCCGACCCGCTTTATATACCATCCACTGCTAGTGGCGTTACATACCGTCTGTGAGTGGTTACTGCACATTGACGTGGAACACATTCAATGGTTGCATTAATTAAGCTGGACAAGTGAGTGGAACAGATACATGGATAAATTACACACTTTATCAAATGCTGCTGTACCTGTAAATACGGGGGATTACTGTATACTGCTGAAAATGGATATGTGGGTAAGCTAATTTCGTTATATAAAAAACGGCTTTCACAAACCTAGTAAATTGATGCTTATCAGCTTATTACTGTTCGCAGATTACATCTGTTAGACTTCAGAATGTCCTTGGTAATAAAATTTAATTACTGAGCAGAACAAGCAACAAACAAGAAATTGTTCCTGGTTGGAAAAATGTTAATGGGCGTAATAAGGAATGAGTGATGACCTGACTTTGAATAACGTGACTCTAAACACTTTTGGCTTCAAATCGTTAACTCACTACAAATGCCTCTGTTGCTTCACATGCACTATCTTTAATAATGCGATTACACAGTATCAATAGAGCAAAAACTGTATAATCTAATATCGTTAACAAAATTTAAGCTTTGGAATTAGCACGAAGTGAAGAAGTAACAGGAAACTACTGTCCTCAGCATAAACCATTATGTCAGCACACTTTGGTGTGTGAAAACCCAACTAAAGTAATGGCCTGAAGCTAATACTGTGATGGACATCTCACGAATAACAGAAAAATGACAGTGAAAATTAAATAACTCTTCATCTCTTACATCAAGAGCTCCACCTCTCTTCCCCGTTAAGTTTTGTTTTCATTCATTAACGGGGTGAGGACAACATAAAGGGCATCGTGCCACCCCTCAAACAGGTGACGCCACATCCGTTAATAGCCATGCCGACCGTGCACCAATGAGGGACGAAGGACTAAGAAAAACATCATAAGCTGAAAAATGGAGTTTTCTAAAAGTTTGTGGACCTAGCTAAACTTCTGTGATCCACGGTTCGTAGAGAATGTACTTCCCCATTTAAGAACGGCCTTCAGAAGAAATGGCTCCTCTAACACAGAGATTAATAGGGAGCTACACACAAAAAAGTTTAGAGCTTCTAGTGAGAAACACAACCTAAGTGAGAGTTTCCCTCTTGTTCGTAAAGACAATTAGCAGAGTACTTAGGAAACACGGCACTGACACACTGTTTAAACCAACAAGGAAAGTACGCGAACATTTGAACCCTGCAAAGGACCTACACCTGCCACTTGCCACAGCAGGAAAATGTAAAATTCCTTGCTTATGGGACCATGTGCACAGTGGGACTACAAAAAAAGAGGCACTGAAATCCATCTTAAGGAACACAGTAGCTGATCATGCACTGCGACCAGGGAACGTCCATATGCCTTTCTTTGATGCTGTTGTATTATTGAAATCCTATAATTGTTAGGCTAGGATGTGCGGAAAGAAAATTTTCAGATGTGTTTCATTTCCTAAGGGACCAAACTGCTGAGGTTATCGGTTCCTAGTCATACACACTACTTAAACTAACTTTAACTCATCCTAAGAACGACACACACACCCATACCCGATGGAGCACTCGAACCTCCGGCGGGAGGGGCCGCGCAATCCGTGTCATGGCGCCTCAAACCACACGGCCACTCCGCACGGGTGTGCAGAAAGGGCTGAGGTATTAAAGAGAAGAAATAGTTTTTACTAGAAAAAATAAAGGCCTAAAAGGAGACAAGTTGTTGGCCTTACTGCTATATAAAGCGAACACCGTCGACTCTTCCCCACTATAAGCACCATATCGCACGTTGGATCTTAGGCGTCTGACGTACCGACAATTGTGTGCGTACGTTTAAAGAGTTCGGCTTGTTGAGCGCGTTTGGTATTGTATCTGATTCCAGAGTCGTTATAGCCTCTGATGATGTCTCCAGCAATGGACGATGAGTGCTTTCCAGACAAATATGCCATGAACCACGGCCTAATGACCGTTAAACGAATATCACAACGAAGGCCGTAGCGGCCGTGAACAAAGCTTTGTTTGACGCCGACCTACACGTATCAATCGTTGACAGACAAGGTTAGTGTGTTTAAGCAAAGGGTAGAAACTGATACTTAAAATAATTATATTTACTTTCACCCAAAGCGTAGTGTTATTTGAGAAATGACAACAGTTTCACTCGATTTTATATGGTGCTTATGCGCTAAGCGTTAAAAACGAACATTATTTAGGAGACAAGTAACGAATTTTTCTTTGTCAAGTTTATCCATCTGCAAACGGCCTTGCCGCAGTGGTAACATCGGTTCCCGTCAGATCACCAAAGTTAAGTGCTGTCGGCCTGGGCTAGCACTTTGATGGATGACCATCCCGTCTGCCGAGCGCTGTTGGCGAGCGGGATGCACTCAACCCTTGTCAGGCACACTGAGGAGGTTCTCGACTCAGAAGAAGCGGCTCCAGTCTCGTAACTGACATACGGCCGGAAGAGCGGTATGCTGAGCGCATGATCCTCCATATCCGCATCCAGCGACGTCTGTGCTCTGAGGATGATACGGTGGCTGGTCGGTCCCGTCGGGCCTTTCAAGGCCTGTTCGGAGGGAGAGAGAGACCAGTTTATACACTTAGATAAAGTGTACTTCTATGCTGTTGTCAGCCAAGCTTAGGAAGTGAGACAGCTCGTAATGGTTTGATGTAAGGTCCGCCAGTTATGCAATACGTTTTTTCCAAGTTCCCAAACATGTTTCAGCACCTCTGTGCCATCATCAGTGGGTTTCTGTTTTATTTAACGTTTACTCTCAGTTTGCGTCATTTTTCAGAACCAATTGTACATTATTTATTACAGGAAGCTTGTCATGTTTTTGTTTGGAAAGCCCTTTTATTCTCAGCATCACGGTGAGGTGTTGTAAAGCTCACGTAAATATAACACGTATTTTCACAAATAATATCGTAAAAGAACTTTGCACTTCGCCAAAGCACAGTGTAATTGTATGAAGTGTATAGTGCATTTTGACCTTATTTGCGAAAATACGTGCAATATTTACGTGTGCTTCACAACACCTCACCATGATGCCGAGAATAAAGGGCTTGCTACTTAAAAACATGACAAGCTACCAGTGATAAATATTACACAAGTGGTCCTGAAAAACCAGGCAAACCGAGTGCAAAAATTAAATGTAACCGAAACCCGCTAATCATGGCACAGAGGTTCTGAGAGATGTTTGGTAACATGGAAAAAACGGTGTTTTGCATAACTGGCGGACCTATATCCAGCAATCTTAACTGCAAACTCGGTAAACACAAGGAGCTGCAAATCCAAATGATGAGACAGCTCGTATCTTAGTGCCTAAACACTAAAACTCGTCGCAAGTTTAGGAAAATCCGCGATATATACAAATGACATATTAGTGCATCTGTAAAGAAAACGTTTACACCACTGGTACAGTTACACTGACTCATCAACATTATCCGGATACTTGTTACTGGGCATCAGTATGGTTTATGTCCACTTGTCATTTTCAAGATGGCTTGAACTCTGCTGTGGACACGTCTGACTCATCCAAAAGGTGTTCTATCGGGTTCAAGTCGGGACTCTGGGTGGGCCAGTCACTTTAAGGAATGTCCATAAATTGTCCATACATCATGGCCCCAGAGATGCAGGTTTATCCAAGATGCTTTTTCATGGTGATATCTATATGTACAGGATACTCCGGAAGCCACCTAGTGGTGTGTGGCAAAGGGTACTTGTATACCACTAACTGAGCCCTCCAACCCGGTTCTACTCGCTAATAGGACGTGGGAAGAATGATTGTCGCTAACCGTCAGTAATGGTGTAATGTCTTTAATTTTCTCCTCATGGTCATCACGCGAGACGTATGTGAGTGAGGTAATACGTTGTCCGACTCTTTTCGGAAAGTGTTATCTTGAAATTTCAGTAGTAAATTTCTCCGTCATGCACAGCGCCCCTCTTGTAACTTCTGCCAATGGAGTTTGTTAACCATCTCCGTAACGCTCTTGTGCCAGCTGATCCTGTGATGAAACGTGCCGCTCTTCGTTGGATCTTCTCTATCTCTTCTAGCAGTTCTATCTAGTAGCAATCTCTGACAGATGAACAATACTGAAGTATCGGTCAAACAAGGGCCTTTTCAACCACTGCCTTACATATCCTTAAGATTCTCCCTATGAATCTGACTTTGGCATCTGTTTTTCCCATTATTTGTTTTATGCGGTCGTTCCACTTAAGGTCGCTCCGGATAGTTATTCCTAGGTGTTTTACGGCAGATGGTTTTTCCAGTGGTTTGTCATTAGTAGTGTAACTATAGAGCAGTGGATTTCTTTCCCTATGTGTGCAAAATATTTGACATGTCTTTACGTCGGGTTCAACTGACAGAGCCTGCACCATTCATCAAGTATTTAGAGGTCATTCTGCAAATGTTTGCGTTTGCTATTTTCTGGCGTTGTCACTATGTCATAGACAACCACATCATCTGTGAACTGCCTTAAGGAGCATCCGACGCTTTCTGCTAGATCATTTATATACATCGTAAACAGTAACGGTCCTATCACAGTTCCTTGGGGTACACCAAAATAATCTTTGCATCAGTGGATTTTGTTCTGTTAAGAGCGACGTCTTGAGTTATGTCTGCAAGGAAGTTTTCAGTCCAGTTGCAAATGTGCCCGGATACTCGATAATCTCGTATTTTTTCTTTCACGAAACAGCAGTGCAGTACGGTGTCAAATGCTGTCCCGAACTCAAGGAATGTGGCATCAGCCTGAGTGCCAGTGTCCACAGTACTGTAGATCTCATGAACACAGCGAACTGAGTTTCCCAGGATCTCTGTTTGCAGAATCCGTGTTGATTTTTATAGAGGAGATTTTCCTTATCGTCACATTACTTAAGTATAAAACACGTTACATAATACTACAACACACTGACGTCCACGATGTAGGTCTGTAATTGTGTGCATCTGTCCCACTGCCCTTCTTAAAAACGGGAATGACCTGAGCTTTCTTCCACTCGCTACGTACCCTTCCTTAGTCGAAGGATCTACGATAAATTACTACTAGAAGGGGACAAGTTTCTTCGCACAATCTTTGTAGAATCTTATAAGCATCTCATCTAGTTCTGATGCCTTTCCACTGCTCTTGATAGTAGTTGTTTCTCTGTTCCACGATCGATTATCTCAGTATCTGTCATTTCGACGTACATACGAAGATTGAAAGGAGGAACCGCATTACAGTCTTCCATGGTGAAACAATTTCGAAAGGCCGAATTCAGTATTCTCTCCTTCTGATACGATGCCAGTATGGTCACTGAGAGAATGAACAGATGATTTTGACCCACTTACCGATTTAATCCTAGATACAATCGTCATCATTCAATGTCCAGTTGGATCCCATTTTACACGATCTCAAACTTTGCGTCGCACTGACTACAGATACGTGGGGCTCATGATGAAGACCTCGACCACTGTACCCAATACGAACAGTCATCATGCTAGTTGGACTGCTCGTAGCACTCTGTAACTCACGAATGATTTCTTCCAGTGATATAATGCGATTTTGTACAGCCATTCTTGGCAATGCTCGACAATTCATATTCTTCATTACATTATGTCTGCCTAGACTTCGTTTAGCTGTGATTTTTCTTTGGTGTTTCCACTTCATATTCATATCACCATCAGTCGACTGGGCCAACTTTAAATAGTTTGAAATGTCTCCGGTGGTTTCGTTACTCATGTGACACCCAATAGCTAGTCCTCGTTCGAAGTCACTGAGCTTTTCTGACGTGTCCATTCTGCTGTTACTCTTTCTCTACAGACAAGTCTTACCGGCTCCCACTATACAGATGGGCCCGCCTGTCGTGACATCCAGTGGTGAATCGCGCATTACATTGGGGTTGCTCGATAATTTGGATCACGCGCTGCATTTAAGGAAATGATTATCGATTGCGTGTGTTCATCCTAGCAATGGTATCGTTAGGAGTGAACGTTGGAAGAATGGTCTGACAGACGTCATTAGTACCAGCCTGCGACTATTTACTGATGACACTGTAATATGCGAGAAAGTGTCGTTGTTGGGCGAGTGTAGAAGCGTACCGTTTGACTTCTGAGACAGAATTTCAATTTTGTATGATGAATAGCAACTTGCTCTAAATGCATAAAAATGTGAGTTAATGCATTCTATTTGGTATGATGCATAGCAACCTGCTCTAAATGTATAAAAATTTAAGTTAATGTAGATGAATATGAAAAACACTCCTGTAATATTGGAATATAGTATTAGTTGTGTGCTTCCCGTCACAGACAAGTCGAATGAAAATCAAGGCGTGGAGTTGAACAGTGATATGACGTGAAAGGAGCACTTAAAGACTGCTTTAGAGATGGCGACTGGTCGCCTTCTGTCTATTAGGAGAATTATAAGGAAATATAGTTCGGCTGTAAAGGCGAGCAAGTATAGGACACTACTAGTGTGATCCAGAGTGCTGCCAGATTATCTGGGGTCTCCGCCAGGTCGGATTAAAGGAAGATATCGTAGCAATTCACAGGCGTGCAGCTGGATTTGTTACTGGTAGGTTCGAGCAATACGCGAGTACTACTGAGAGGCTTCGTCAAATCAAATGCGAGTCCCTGGAGGGAAGACGTTCGTTTCTTGAAAGACTACGGAGAAACATTAGAGAACAGGGTTTTGCAACTGCCTGGGGAACGATCCTACACAGCCAAGATGACTTTGCGTAACGACCACGAAGATAAGAGAAATTATGGTTTGTAGGAAGGCACATAGACAGTCGTTTGTCTCTGACTCAATTTGCGAGTGGAATAGGAAAGTAAGGGAGTTGTAGCGGTAGAGCTATATAGTTCGTGATACAAAGAACGTAACTGAGAGCAGAAAAAATACCAACATAACAACAGAAAACAGAAAAAAGTCAAACAGGCTGTCTCAAAGACACAACGTATAATCATCACTTTGCTGCTCATTTACCGATCAGTGTAGTAGCTTTAAAGCCACACAGTCAGATTGGCTCTTAAATTTAGCCAGTGCTTTACGGAAATTCAAAAGCCAATAAAATGAGTAATAACGACTTGGATGCTCTGGTAAATAATTTATTTGACATCCAGCTTTTAACCAAGATTTCTTCATATGGCTGTGATTGTACCTTTACAAGTAACAAAGTGCCTGGCAGAACGAAGAAGATATTCTATAGGCTTTTGAATCTGAGCAAAGTACTCGCTAAAACTGAGATCTTACCTGATGATGTAGCATCTCAATTACAAAACTGGTCTTTACATACATTGTTTACAGCGGCAGACAAGCAGTTATTATTCAAGATGTCTACTTACTGCACTGATTGTCCCTCATACAAAATAGTGTGTAACAAACTCCTTGGCAAGGCAAAGCATTCACTAATCCAGAGATCTAAACTGATGATGTCGCTTCAAAACTACGAAACTGGCCGATAAATAAATTATTTGCAGGAGCAGCCTGACGGTTATTATTCATGATGTCTGCTTATGGCTGCAGTTGTCCCTCATAGGAGAGAGTGTGTAACTGCTGGACAACACTCTCTCTCTTTCCCTGTTAAACACTCACAATGAGTCTCATTCAAGGCTTTCAACACATTTTAATGAGTCTCACTGACATACAAATGAGTGAAACAGGAACATAATTCTTAAGGAAATAACATAAATATAACAAAAATAAAGTATCAGTAGCCAGCATTAGAGACATAATAAAAACAGGACGAATTGTAGCACAAAAAGGAAAAAAAGACAATTTTGTAAATACACTACAAAGAAGGGAATGGGTAGCAAAACAAGTAATCTTACAGAACAATAACAAAGAAGAACAAACCGCCTTCAGTCACAAGTTGCGTTTATTTACTGCCCTATGCATTTCGAGCCCTGGAGGCTCATCTTCAGGTGCTTTTTAGTGATTTACATCAGGATTTTTAGTTGTTTGCCTGTTGATCTTACATTTTTGTGTTACAACATGGTATATTGTAGATATAAGTTTCACAGCATTAATAATATGAAACTAACTTACAGTTTATTGTATGGTGTCTGCTTCTGTTGTGCAGTTGGTATACACAATACACATCTTTAATTTTGCAGTACATACTGGGATATATACATAGTCACACACTTTTTCGCACATTGGAGTAGCAGAACGTAAACATGCCAAAGATTCTCGTTCATACAGATATTCTACTTCTAAATATAATCGGTTTTCTTGTTTCACAGAAGATAATATTGTATAGTATTGCTAGTACACAGGTATTATTAAAATAACTATTTGGCACCATGTTGTAGGTTGTCAGCTGTTGGTGCTATTATAGATTTGATTCATCAGGAAAAAATAAACTTTTAAAGGTGTAGAAAAAATTGTGGCTGTTAAACTCTGTTTGTTCATTCAACAAGTTTTAAGAATATTTTTCTTTGTGTAGCATTATTTCTAACTGTTCTAGTAGATTAAGTTTTTTACTGTTGGGTTCTGAGTGAAGTACAGTTAGGCTGTTGTGGATGTCGTTAAGAACTGAAAAGCAGCTTGACAACTGTAAAAACATCACTCTCAATCGAAGACATAAGAGATACGGAAAAGTTGTTTGATTTGTTCAACGAAACGCTTGCAATAACGAGGAAACCTCTGCCAAATGGGTACGAAGTAACAAAACCCCATTCAGATGATAAATTCGGTAACAGAAAGATATCAGAGCTAAGGATATATACTGAAATATTTTGTAATCAGTCTCATATTAATTTTACACGATTTAAAAAGCATATTGTATTTCAAAGAAATCACTAAGTTAAATATTTACAGCTGATTCATATGCACTGATGTGACGCATCTCACCAATATAAATTACATTTATCGAAAATGTAATGGTAATAAAAATTAGTAATCGTTCTAGACTTTCATTATGTGCTCCTCACACAGGGTGCCCTGCTGCTGGCAACCTCACCCAAAATTGCACGAAACCCTCCCACTTGCCCCCACTTCCTCAAACAGTGTCCTAACCTCCCCTCTCCTTCATCCTGCAACACCTGCAATGAACCGCAACCCCCATACTCCTCCAAATGCAAAGCCGAACCCATTCCCACCAACCCCGAGCTTACTGTCCCCATTTGCCCATCGGCCAGCCTATCTGTCCCAACAATTACCTCTGCCCCCTCCCCCTGCCGAGACATCATCTGGTTCCTGACCATTGACCTTCAGAATATCCACCCCTTCCAACACCCCAACATTCTCCAGCAGATATCTCCCATGCTGCCTGTTCTGTCTTCCATTTGAATAACTGTGCCACATACTTCCACAACCAGGTCCACTTTTACCCACCTGGACACCCTCATTTAAGCCTCTCTCTCCTCCTCCCTCCGCTCCTTGTCCCCCTCCCGCCTCCTGGTACGCAAACAGTATCGTCTCCTGCAGCTCCCTCCTTGCAATAAATACTTATTCATGCGTACCGTGTCCCACCACCACGTCGACTCATTCATCCTTAACGAAACCTTCCTCCAACCCCACCATGTTGTCAACACCTCTCCCTTTCTCCTTCACTGCACCAACAATCCCTTACCCCTCGCAAGAGGTGGGGTCACTGTTGCCTACCTTAAGTATATTTCTGTCTGGCCACATCCCCTGCACACTGACCCAGTCGAACAACTTCTGCTCAGAAAGTTTTCTCCCTTCCCGTCACCTGTGCCACTATCTATGTCTGTTTCCTCTCCCCTACGATTTCATTTCCCATTTTGACTGCAACTTCTCCACCTACATGATTGCCACCAAGCTCAACATCCACAGCTGTGGCCATGCCAACCTTTGATAGTAGCATCAGTTACTTGCCACCCTCCACAATGACCTTGTTCCCTTCCCACAGCACATCCATCCCAAAAGTAACTTCACCCCAGATGTCGTCCTTGCTTACCCCAGCCTCCTTGGTGGTACTGCTCTGGATGCCCTCAACCACATTGGTAGTGACTGCCTCCCATTCTTCTCACCATCTCCTCTGGCCTATCTTCCCTCCCCCCCCCCCATGCCCTGCTTCCCTCCAAAGTCTGGCTGTGATTATCATGGCCTGACTATGTATGATGTCCCCTATGAATCCATTGCCAAACAGGTCAAAAGCTACCCCTTTACCTTACACCAACCTGCTGATATCACCCATGCTGACGCCGTCAGGCCACCCTTCTTTTCTGTGAATTCCATAGGCTCTGCTGCTCCTTCCTCCAACCCATGACTGGGATACACTTCTCCACCAATGGAAACCACCTCCCAACAAAGAAATGTGGAGACTGGCGCCAGACATGTACACACCTCAACTCTGTCCTCCCTGCCAGCTCCTCCAGGTACTTGTTTGCATTCCACCGCCTTACTGGTAGCCATCCTGCCTCACTGTTACCCTCTTTTCCACGACAATCGCCCCTTCCTTGACAACCTGAGTAAGGCAACGATTTTGCTTCCCACCTCTCCGAAATCTCCATTCCTGACAATGCCCATTTTGATTACTCCCTCTTCCCCACAGTCCCTGAAAGCCCAATACCTCTGTCCTGACATTCGCTCGCAGTTTCCAGTGCACAGATAATTTACCCCCTCAGACATAAGCACTCCTACTACCGCAAATGACATCAAACCTGTCCTTCACTCTGACGCATCATTGCCCCTGGTCATGACAGAGTCACCTATCGCCACCTTAAGGAATCACTGCAACCTTCCTGGGTGCTGTTGCTACACCATATAACATTCTCCTCTCGGCTTTTACCCTCACCTGTGGAAGACTTCCTGTGTCCTCTTGTTCTCTAAACCCAATAAATGCCCCTCTGGCAGCTCGTCCTATCATCCCATATGCCTCAACGTTCAGTAAGGACTTCAAGTCCATCATCTGATGCCTTACTCACCACCACCTTAACCACCACCTTCGCTTTACCGAGTGTAGCTTCTGCCCCTCCTTCTCAGCTGACAACCAGCTCCTTAACCATTCCAATGTTCTTTCCTTCCAATTTAACTCCCTTTGCGCCACTATATTAAGTTTGCCTTGATCTCCAGAATGCCTACGACCATATCTGGCGTCCCAGACGCCTGCATAAACTCCAGACCTACGCTCTTACCATAAATTTCGTCCATCTCGTTGCTTCCTTCCTCTCCAGTCATCCCTCATATGTCACTGTTCATAATACCAACTCTGTCCCTCTGCTATTGTGCCCCAAGGATCCTTCCCTCTCCTCTGTCTCCTTTATACTGCAGATATGCCCAAACCTCCCGTGCCTGTCCACATCCTCCAAAATGCAGATGACACCGCCTTCCTGGCCCTTCATCCTACTTTTCAACAGTCCCAACATACCCTTCAAACCAACTTCGACCAGTTCACCATCAAGTGCAGCCATTGTCTCCTTCACATCAACCCTTCCAAGAACCACTCCTTCTGGCTCCACGATTTTTACCTCACTATTTATGGTCGTCTTATCCACCTCACTCCTACCATGGCCTACGTTGGCCTCACCCTCCACCATCACCTCATCTGGAGTCCCCATCCCCTTACAATCCAACACAAAGCCCACAATAGACTCCACCTCCTTAAACACCTGTCTGGTCAGACACGGGGGCTGCATTATTCCACCATTGTTCACATTTACAAATCCTTGATCAGATCTATCCTTTGTAATGACAACATCAGATGGATTACCGCCCCTCCCATATTCCATAAAGCCCTCCAAATCCTTGAACACTGTGCACTCGGCCTCACTTTCCGTTTCCACCTATTGTGCCCCTGAACGATCCTCTATGACCTCATACCCTTCCCACATCTTCTCCTTTTCCTTGAATGCATCCACACCCCGTACATCGCCCTCAGACTCGACCCCCCACTACATGGTGTCTACTCTCCTCTCTAGCCCTAACCCATTGCCACACCTTTGCCATGGTGTCCCACCCTTTTCCATCTCCACACACTCTACCTCCTTTCTCAAAGCAACTTCCCAGCACCTATCTCTCCCAGATGATGAGCTTCGGCCTGGTATCTACCCCTCCTACCTACTCTACCATCCCCCCCCCCCAATTCCTCAGGGCTCCCTCTCCCCTACCCTTCCCCTGAGTGGTTTTCCTCCCTCCTCCACTGTCTCACTTTCCAGTGCACCACTTCTGTACCTTTGCGCTCCCTCCTGACTTGCCTTTCACCACCCACCCATCTTCTGCCCCTTGGTGCGCCCCCGGACCTCCCTTTTTTTTTCCTCCCACTTACTCCAACCCCCTTCCCCCTGCAACTTACTCAACCCTCCTATCAGGCCTCCTCCCTCTTGGCAGGTCCCTCCTGGCAGTTTTTATTTTTCGTCATGTGCCCTCCATTTTTTAAAGTGGTTTTGAAGGGTCTTCATTCTGGAGTGTTTTAATCATTTGGCTAACTTTTAATCTTCTGTGTGTGTATTTTCTGTGCTCCAGGAATCGCCAACTGCGTTTTTTAACGTTACGACTATTTTTTCAACTGTCCCACAATAAACGTCTCTGCCTATATTTAAACCCCAATTTTCTCGACGTTTCTAAGCTGGTCGTAGGTGGTGGTCCAAAATGAACAGCATAGAGACAGAAGTGATGACACTTTCTTCAGGACCTGACCAACATTTTGCGGGACAGTGCTCAAGTACGTACAGTGCAAGCTGTTACTGATTTGTTTAACTGATGGGGCTGTTAAGCGCTATACCACCTACTGCACTCCCCTGACTTAAGCCCTCATGCGTTCAACTCTGTTTCTAAACTGAAGGAAACATTTCACGACATTCGCTTCAGAACTGCTACAAATTCGTCGGGCAATAGACCGCGCCGCTCGAACTGTCAACACAACTGGCACTGCTAAGAGGATCCTACGACTTCCACAACGGGTTATACACAATGCTGGTGACTACATTGAAGGTCAGTAAAACTTTGAAACACGTATCCCTTTTGTGCGAGCTGTAAATAAATAGTTGCCAATATTAAAGTTCCAACCCTCGTAGTTGATTCATCAAAATATGCTCACTGCTAACATTTACCATATATCAATCTAGGTGGCATACCTTTCTTGTCAACCCCCTGACGCCATTTTTCAGCAGGACAAGGCACGAACAAGTGCGTTCTTGGTATCACAGAATGTCACCTTTTCGCCCTGTTGCCAATCGAAATTGTGTGGGACCTGGTGAAACGAGGGATGCATTGCTATGACCCAACGTCGACCAACTAAGGTGAACATTGGAAGCAGGTGAATGCAGCATGGATGGGTATACCATAGGACGCCACTCTCGCCATATAAGGGTCGATGGCATCACGCACGGAACAAATTGTCAGGATCCATGGCGTAACCTGTGCCTACTAGGAAACAGGGCGCAAGCTGATCCAAGTTGAATGAAATGCTTAACATTTCTGCAGAACATGGTAATGTACGTGTCCGGCGAATACGAACGTCCAACCTCTAGGCATTCAAGTGTTCTGTTTTTTTTCCCGGAACGTGAGTGTATTAGCGCATTTTTTATCTACTTCACAAGTTTAAATCGTAGCTGTCGCAATCGCACGAGATTCAGTGACACGTAGCCAAGTGGCAAATCCAGTCAGTTTAGTAGCGTGCAATGGAGTACCCATGTCCAACAGTCTCGTGGTGGGGGAGGGAGGCGGGGACATAGAATCCACAGTCCTCGGGAGTGGTCCGTTGTCATATTGTCTACCGTGGCCGCCATGGCTTAGCGCATCCCAGCAGTGAACTGACCTTGCGTGATTCGCAATTCCTGACGGTGGCAGAGATGCGTCAGTAACTGGCGGTACAGACCAGCATGGCTATACCGTGGACAGACAAGTGAAGGTCAAAGGCAGTATGATCCGAAATATAAAAAAAATGCCAGGTATCACTTCCGTTTTGCTCGATGACCTTACATCGGTTACTACAAAATGCGAACTTATTGACAAGGAATTACGAATCCAGTCGCACAACTCGGACAATACCCCACAGGCACTCTATCTGATTAGAACACGTCTGTGAGGAACGATATCAAAAGCCTTTTGAAAATATAGAAATATAAATATGGAAACAGTCAACATACAGAGTTGAAGGTACTCATTTAGTGTGAATAAATAACTGGTTATATTTCAGAATTACGATATTTTCTGAATCCATTCTGTCTATTTGTCAATAGTGCGGGTTCTTCGAGGTAATTCGTATTGTTTCAACACAGCATATGTTCCAATATCCTACAGCAAATCTACGTAGGTGGTTTTGGTGCTGACTTCTCCTATTTCCATCCTTGAGAATAGGTGTGACTTGTACAACTTTCCAATTTTTAGATACGTATCTTTCGTCGAGTAAGAGGTCGTGCATTATTGCTAAATTGGGACCTAATCTATCAGCGTACTCTCGAGTGTAACTTGTATAAAGTCTTGACCAGTGGCATTTATTAGGTGATTTAAGCTGCTTCGCTACACTATGGTTGTCTTCTTTTAAATTACTCATGTCGGAAGCTTTTCTTCATTCAAGTTTTGGAATAATTACGTCTTCGTCTTTGATAAAGGAATTTTGAAAAACTGTACTTAGTAAATCCGCTTTAGTGACGCTCTCGTCAGTAACATTACCATTGCAATCGCGCAGTGAAGGTACTGGTCACGGCTTGCCGCTGGTGTATTTTTCATGCGACCAGAATTGCCTTGGAATTTCTGACAGATTTCGAGATAGTTTCATTGCGGAAACAATTAAAAGCACTTCGCATTTAAATCAGTGCAAAATTTCGAGCTTCTGCAAAACGTCGCCAGTCTCAGAGATTCTTTTATATTTGACATGTTTTTTCCGTTACTCCCGCAACGGTGTTCTGACCTGCTTTGTTTATAATGGAGGATCAGGAACATTGCTTATTAATTTGTTCGGTATATATCTCTCCACTGTCAACGAAATTAATTTAAATTTAGCCACATCTGGTCTAGGGTTAGGTGGTTAATCTGGAAGGACCTCCTGTGGTGTAACATAAAGCAGTGTCCTGGATTTTGGTTCCGCCGGTGCTTGCCGACCGAGTGGTTGTCCCAATACAACGAGGGTGGCCACAGTGGCGAAATGCTACGTCAGCTGATTATTGCAAGCATCGCTATTGCGACAAGAGCTGCTTGCAAAGGCCAGCATCGCTTCACATGATGTAAGTTAGTCTTCCTTAGATTCCGATCGATGTTGACTTGTAGTTCTTTCCTTAATTCTAGGTAGGAATGGGTTGTACAAAATAATCGGGAATTCTGTCAAACTGCCGTTAGTTTCTTCGTAATGAATACCTCATCTGAAGCATGATAACCTGTGGAAACGCCCAGACCGCGAAGAGACACACCTGCGACCTACTTGGGCGGAACGTTCCAGAGCGTGCAGCCACAGCAGCGCCGTAAAGGCAGCCGGGCGCAACTGATCCTTAAATCCCCAGCTATAACGATTCACCTGGCTTTATAAGCTTACTGGGCAGCCTGAATCCGAAATTTTATACAAACTCTGCAACTTCCAGAGGAAGGGTAAGCAAGCAGAGGTGGCACATAGTACTCTTTACGAATACCTTAACATGTCACTGTATTTGAAAAGACACCACAAACTTTGATTTCGCCTTCACTCGATACAATTTATGCAAAAAAAGTTCGAGAATAGTCCAATAAGTAATTGATCACAATTTTTTCCAAAAAAGCAGGTTGGTTTTATACAGGCTTCCAGTACACCATGTTATTCATTGTTTTGGCTATAAAATCGTAACTAAAAAGTGTCATGATCATCTCTCGATTGGCAAAAGATTCCGGGATAGTTCTCCATTCGAATCTCCGGGAGGTGACAGCCAAGGAGGAGGCGACCATGAAAAACGGATTGAATAGCCAACGGAACGTTCTACGAGTAGGGACGTGGAATGTTAGAAATTTGAACGTCGTAGGGGAGCTAGAAAATCTGAAAAGGGGTCAGTGTAGATGACAATATAGTAGTGATAAAGAGTCTCCTGAAGGAACTAGTGAGGAGGAATCAATACGCAAACGACTGGGATACGGAAGTACTAAGCAATAAAGGGATATACTCAGAGTTCTCTGGGGCTATAGATATTGCGATAAAGAATAACTCAGAAGGCAAATCGGCTTAAGAGGAATGACCATCTCTAAAAATGGCACTTGCTGAAATTAGAAAGAAAAACATATGTACAAAGAAGGTAACTGCGAAGGAAGGATAGGTACAGCAGCCTGCAGTAAGGAAATCATGGATAGGCTATAGTGAGAGCAAATATTCTTCATGATGCATAACCAGCAGATATTAGCTGAAGAGGATGGGCTGGTTAACTGCGAAAAGCTCAAAGAAAGATTGCCTGGCCGTGAGCATTCACCAAATCACAAGTTTTAATTTTGGTCATGTAAGCCTCTAGAGTCTCCTCTCAGAAACTGGAGGGCATTGACAGAGATCTGCAAGACTAGATAAAAAAAAAAGAATATCATTAGAGAGCACTGTATTATTGATTTTGTTCTTTTTCTAGCGAAGCACGGGAGCACAGTTAGAGGAACAAAGGACGTTGGTCATTTTGGTATTCCACAGAGTCGAATATATCTAAATATCGCTGATCTCGTATCACAGTATAGTGGTCCCCTTCGTCAGCATATTGAACACCACAAGAGAGGACGAATTAGCTATTTTACAAAGATATCCGAGTTCCTTGATGTAATTGCCAACAAAATAAGACATAATTAAAGATATTTTAGACAATGAATACTTTTCATTGATGTGTAGTTTCGCTCCAGATATCATTCACAGTGGGAATATGACTCAAGTGGTAAATTACGTCAAGTTAAATGACTCAATTGTGGAAGCTATTACTGATTTTTTAATAGTCAGAGACAAAGTAGGAGAATCACTACATGAGATATACTGAAAAAAATAAAGTACAATATGTGTTAAACACGACATACTGCAGAAGGCAGTGTTATGACAACGGGGCAGACATGTCTCGGAAGAACAAATAGGTCCAATCAAGAATACCTGAGAACAATCATCTGGTCTGTTTTGTACCATGTGTTGCTTACTCTTCAAATTTAGTAGAACATGAAGTAGACCCCTCTGCTAAGGCTCAACCTTTTTTGAATTATCCATCGTTCATATCTGTTCTATGTGACTTAAATTTCAAGAGCAAAATCTTACAAAGACATGTATCCGTAGCATAAAAATAGCAGAGAACGAGTAGGTGGTCTACAAGAGAAGAGGCGATCGAAGCTGTTTACAAGCATTTTGAAAACACGTAAACCGTCTGGGCGAAGATGAGACTTATAACTGGTTAACATCAGAAATAGAAAGTAAGATAAAGTCTGTTTTAAAGAATAATAGAAAACTCAAATTCAGTGATTTAACTTGTTCTGGTATGCAGTATTAAAAAAAGGAAATATCATCTCAATCAATTTCTGCAAATAGAAGATCTTAAGATTGATAAAGCTGCTCGAGATATTCAACGCTTCTGAGCTTTCTTAAAGCTTCTAGAGACGTCTGAGATCAAAATATTAGCAGAAACTAATGAAATATCTGTGGAATTATCAGAAGGACGTGTTAGAGGAAAGAAATAGTAGCCGATGAATTTTGTGAGGATGAAGTACCCGAACATTCACGTGAAGATTTGTTTAAGATGTCCCTATTGGAAATAATTGAGGGAGTGATAATGTAGGTATCAGGTTTAAGGCAGTGGAGTAAATTAGCGCAAAATTTGGTTTTTGAGTGGCGTCCAAATTGAAGAAATGGAAGAGGGGGGCTGAAAAGGTCAAAGCAGAGGAATTGGCAGATACCTACGTAGATTTTTAACAAGAAAGAATTTACTTTAGAAAATGAAAGTTTCAAACACCACGCTTTGGCTGCAGAGAAAGGCTTCCCAGATTCCACTGCATCTTCCACATTAAGTTTGATTTATGAAAGCAGATTTGTGGGGGTGTATCCCAACATTAATACAGCTTAAAAATATTCCTTACCATCCCAGTTTGTTTCCTCTAGAGAAAGAAATTTCAGCAAGCTGAAACTAATTAAAACATTATTTGAGGAGCGCGAGTGCTCAACAAAGGCTAACAAATTTTGGTGTAATGTACATAGACCACAAACGGGTTCTTCCACAAACTATGATGGGATCATAAACATTTTTGCTGCACAAAAACTTGGAAGCTGAAATTTTAAATTTGTCATACGTACCGTGAGTAACTATGTTTCATTTTTTCTTTTTTTAAATTGTATTTGTTTGCTTTGACTTTGATCTTAATTAAGTCAACAATACTCTGATCAGCCAGAACATTATGACCACCGGGCAGCGTCACCTGGCTGGTCTAACACGCACATGGTGCAAGTAGTATCAGTTAGCGTTCTGTCCGTGTAGAATGGGGAAGGCGCGCCATCAATCTGGGTTTGACCGAGGACAGAGCATTACGGACACTGCACAACTTGTCGGGTGTCCCAGGAGTGCTGTGGTGAGGGTCTTCAACACATGGCAAAACCAATGTGAAACCATCTTCAGACCTCATGGGGTTGGGCGACTACACCTCATTAAACCCCATTACAAATTATGACTTCGTAGGCTGGGCAGACTGGTAAAACATAACAGGCGGAGAATTATGGCGGAACTAACATCAGATTTTAATGCCGCGCAGTGTGTCTGAACACACTGCGTACCGAACACTCCTACCGATGGACCTCCGCAGCAGACCACCTATGCATATGCCAACGTTAACACCACGACATCAGCAACTATGACTGAAATGGGCCTGTGACCGTCGGCACTGAACGTTGGTGCAGTGGCAGAGCATAGGATGGTCTGGTGAATCCCGACGCCTTCTTCATGACAGCTGTGGGAGGGAGCCGATCCGCCATCTTCCAAGGGAGCAGCTCCATGATAACAGGACGGTGTATCCCTGGGTCCAGTGGAGCACATGTAAGGCACCATGTCGGACCAACGAGTATAGGACACTGGTTACAGGAAACGTGCATACATATTTTTCATTGAGACAATGTGGTCAGTACGTAGCATGCCGTGTCTGTTCGGCGTACTTCTGCGAGGTTGTCGGCATTAGCCTAAGTTAAGAAGTTTTTACGTACTTTTACTGCAAATGATTCAGTCATTTAGAGATTGAAAACGCAATTGCAACTTTTAAGTAACAGTAGAACCATATTTTGTGGACGTTGATAGTGGAATCCTTGCGAAAGTTGATTGTTTATGCTCCATCCATTTAGAGAGGCGATATATACACTCCTGGAAATGGAAAAAAGAACACATTGACACCGGTGTGTCAGACCCACCATACTTGCTCCGGACACTGCGAGAGGGCTGTACAAGCAATGATCACACGCACGGCACAGCGGACACACCAGGAACCGCGGTGTTGGCCGTCGAATGGCGCTAGCTGCGCAGCATTTGTGCACCGCCGCCGTCAGTGTCAGCCAGTTTGCCGTGGCATACGGAGCTCCATCGCAGTCTTTAACACTGGTAGCATGCCGCGACAGCGTGGACGTGAACCGTATGTGCAGTTGACGGACTTTGAGCGAGGGCGTATAGTGGGCATGCGGGAGGCCGCGTGGACGTACCGCCGAATGGCTCAACACGTGGGGCGTGAGGTCTCCACAGTACATCGATGTTGTCGCCAGTGGTCGGCGGAAGGTGCACGTGCCCGTAGACCTGGGACCGGACCGCAGCGACGCACGGATGCACGCCAAGACCGTAGGATCCTACGCAGTGCCGTAGGGGACCACACCGCCACTTCCCAGCAAATTAGGGACACTGTTGCTCCTGGGGTATCGGCGAGGACCATTCGCAACCGTCTCCATGAAGCTGGGCTACGGTCCCGCACACCGTTAGGCCGTCTTCCGCTCACGCCCCAACATCGTGCAGCCGGCCTCCAGTGGTGTCGTGACAGGCGTGAATGGAGGGACGAATGGAGACGTGTCGTCTTCAGCGATGAGAGTCGCTTCTGCCTTGGTGCCAATGATGGTCGTATGCGTGTTTGGCGCCGTGCAGGTGAGCGGCACAATCAGGACTGCATACGACCGAGGCACACAGGGCCAACACCCGGCATCATGGTGTGGGGAGCGATCTCCTACACTGGCCGTACACCACTGGTGATCGTCGAGGGGACACTGAATAGTGCACGGTACATTCAAACCGTCATCGAACCCATCGTTCTACCATTCCTAGACCGGCAAGGGAACTTGCTGTTCCAACAGGACAATGCACGTCCGCATGTATCCCGTGCCACCCAACGTGCTCTAGAAGGTGTAAGTCAACTACCCTGGCCAGCAAGATCTCCGGATCTGTCCCCCATTGAGCATGTTTGGGACTGGATGAAGCGTCGTCTCACGCGGTCTGCACGTCCAGCACGAACGCTGGTCCAACTGAGGCGCCAGGTGGAAATGGCATGGCAAGCCATTCCACAGGACTACATCCAGCATCTCTACGATCGTCTCCATGGGAGAATAGCAGCCTGCATTGCTGCGAAAGGTGGATATACACTGTACTAGTGCCGACATTGTGCATGCTCTGTTGCCTGTGTCTATGTGCCTGTGGTTCTGTCAGTGTGATCATGTGATGTATCTGACCCCAGGAATGTGTCAATAAAGTTTCCCCTTCCTGGGACAATGAATTCACGGTGTTCTTATTTCAATTTCCAGGAGTGTACGTGGTATATTCGGAAAGTAAGTTCCGATCGGTTATGAAATGGAAACCGCTGTGAAAATCTAATAAAGCTTTGAACACATGTGTTTGACAGTCTCTCTAGTATGCCTGTCGGCTACATCACTTCGCTTTTTTCAGTTCTGAGTGCATGGTGAGCACATAAAGATGCTTGGGAAATAGTGTCACCCGGCAAGTATGAGGTCGTCCTGGTGAGAGATTTCGTCTGATGTTATGCAGCCCGCATTACAGCACTGTCACACGGTTCTTACATTGTGACAATTCTCGGTCGCAATCAGCAGGGGCAATGAAAATGCTCCTGCAGAGTTTTCGATGGGAAGTGTTTGATGCCCGCACTACAGCCCGTAATTGGCTCCCTCTGTGTTTCATCTCTGCTCACATTAACTAGTGGCTAAGAAGACAACATTTTCGCAAAGACAACGAGCTGTAGATGAGCGTAGCGAATTGGCGGGAAGCACAGCCGGCTGCCTTCTATGACAATGATAATGGAAAGTTGGTACAACGCTACAACAAGTGCCTAAGCCGGAGTGGTGACTATGTAGAGCAATGACTGGAAGCTGTAGTTAATTGTTGCAGATAAAATATTTTTGATTATCAGAGTGGTTTCCATTTCACGATCAGTTGGAACTTACTCTCCGAATAGCCCTACTGCAACATCATTAAACTCGCTCATACCTATGGAATTGTAGAACTTCTGCAAATGATACCGCATATTAAGAGGGTGAGTCAAATAAAAACCTTAAATTTGGAATAACAAATCGAAATGTCGCGCCATTATCCTGTAAGTTGGTATAACTAGATTGTCGACTATCAGTCATGAGCTACTACCAAAAGCACAATGAAATTACTCTTGGCAACACGTAGTATTGGTTCTCAGGTAGATGACGCTTAGCAGAGACACCTGACTCAGCAGGCATTCCGTGGCGCAACTAATAGTGTATTTAATTGCAGAAAAAGATGTCACATGTTCGAATCCTGGGACTGATGTATTTTTAAATCTTCTACACGAAATACGAAAATAGCGGTAGCAAGAACTGATTGTAACAGCTGTCTCGACTGTGAGACGTATTGTATATAGATTCATATTAGTCTTAGTCTGAGAAATAGACATCAGAGAACAAATTCACCTTATGGGAAGCATTGCTGGTAGTGAAAGTATCACCATACGGCCACAATACAACGAGGTGTAGGATGAAGAAGCTATACGAAGAAATATAAAGTGTGTACAACACGCAGGTGACCCAAACGTCAAGGTTGTCGTGTCTGTGAGTGCAAACTAACATTAGCGTCTGAAGCAGACTTACTATATCTTTATGTAAGACGATGAAAGTGCAAAAGTTTAAACAGCGAATGAAGACAGTACGAAGATAACAGCATTGTTTCTAATAAAGCAAAAATTGTGTGGTCACTTTAACTAGAAAATATCTTTTTGAACGTAAAGTGTGTGTGTGTGTGAAAAGCGGTTAGAAACATAAGAGCACGTAAACAGCAAGGAAAACACAACAATATTCCGTATCTGATCGGTCTGGTGAAGTTTGGTAATCGTGATTTGGTTTTCACGTGAGAGAACTGTCTAGTCGTTTTACAAATATGTTATTGTTCTGTCGGATTATACTCCAACGAGCAACCTATGGACATTGTCTTATAAAATTCGACGGTTTACCGCTGTAAGAACTGAGCTATCGAATAACTGGGATGTAGTTAGCTAATACGACAATTTTCACCATGTGTTTAATTTCGTTGGATGACGCTATTCTTCGTTGTAACGGTGGGAGACCATACCACGTACACAAGTTAATGTTAACTTCACAGCGCAACACATTTTTAATTAAGTTATTGAACTTGTGCGTCGACATGGTGGCAATTTGCCGGAACAGTGCAGCCACATTTTACGTATCTTGTCATTCTCTGGAACACTCAGAAACCACTTTTCAGGAGTTTTTGTAGATGTATTTCCACAGTATGGTACTGCACACCATTTGTAAACCATTTTCCGAAACGTAAATTCCAAAACAAGACATTATGACAGAGACCTAGCCAATGACGTCACATGCACACAAGACTCGAATGGAACGTTTTAGCGGGCGTTCAAGTTATTTGAATTTTATTTCCATTTTTGTTGAACAGTACTGATATTGAAGAGGAAAAAAGCGTGATAGGAGGATAATATAATCATTCAAGACTATTTCCAGAAAACAAATACTCTGTTTTCTTAAGTATTGGTATGATCTGTGCAACTTTCCATCTTTAGGTACGGATCCTTCGTCGAATGAGGGTATGCATACGATTGGTATAAACAGAGCTATTACATCAGCATCCTCTAATAGACGCCCCATTGGTATGCTGTCTGCACCGGAAGACGCCTTTATTAAGAAATTTGTGTTGCATCCCTTTACCGAGGATATCTACTTCTAAGTTACTCAGGTTTGCTGCAGTTATTGATTCCCATTCACGAATATTTATTTCGTCTTGTTTGGCAAAGGAATTTCGGAAACCCCTATTTAGTATATCTACTTTACTAGCGCTTTCATCGATAACTATACTACCCCTGCGCACAGTGCATCATCGATTGTGCCTTGCCGCTCATGTGCTTTACATACGACTAGATTCATTTTGGATTTAGTTCTGAATTTCAAGACAGTTTCATTGTGAAAACTACTGAAAGAATTTCGTATTGAAATCCGTACTAAATTTTGAGCTTCTGTAAAATTTCCCCAGTTTGGGGATTCTGAGTTCTTTTAAACTTGGCAAGCTTCTTTCGCTGCTTCTGAAACAGCGTTCTTCCTTGTTTCGTGTACCAAGGGCTATCAGTTCCGTCTCTTATTAGTTTATTTTGTGTAGTTTCTCAAGTGCTGTCGATACTACCTTTAATCGAACCCACATCTGGTCTACGCTTATATAATTAGTTTGGAACGTAGGAGACTGTCTCTTAGTAAAGCACCAAACGAATTTATATCTCCTTTTTTACAATGACATATTTTGCACTCGTTTTTGGTGGTTTTGGATGTTACGGTATTCAGTCTCGGTACAACTACTTTGTGGTAACTAATCTCTATATCGGCCGCTATGCTCCCTATTTGCTCTGGATTATTTGTTGCAAAGAGGTCAAGCATGTTCCCGCAACCATTTACACTTAGAGTGGGCTCCTGAAGTAACTGCTCAAAATAATTTTCGGAAAAAGCTTTAGTATAATTCTTGACGAAGTTTTGTTCCTACCACCAGCTTTGAACATGTGTTTTTGCCAGCCATCGTACCAATGGTTGACTGAAGTCTTTAACATCTACAATTGTGTGAGTGGTGTACCTATTTGAGATGATACTCATGGTTTTTTTTCTTTGAACGTTTCATCAACTGTATTATCTAAGTCAGGGAGTCAGTAAAACGAACTAGTTGTTACTTTATTCCGGTAGTTATGTATAACATCCAGCCATACTAATTTACACGGATCATCCACTTCAATTTTGCTACAGGATAAACTATTTCTAACAGCAACAAACACATCGTCAACAACTGTATCCAATTTATTACTTTGAACACGGTTAATTCCTTTGCAAAAATTTCAGTTTTAGGTAACTTTCAGTACCTGTAACTAAACTTCAGTGCTTTCTATTGGCGCTCGGCGAGCCGGTTCTTTCCAAACACATCTACGGTTATCAGAATGAAATTTTCACTCTACTTCGGAGTGTACGCTAATATGAAACGTGAGTCGTGCTTGGGTAGCTCAGTCGGTAGAGCACTTGCCCGCGAAGGGCAAAGGTCCCGAGTTCGAGTCTCGGTCCGGCACACAGTTTTAATCTGCCAGGAAGTTTCACATCTACGGTTATTTACTACGACTGCAGCGATGGTAGATGCAGAAATTTGGAGGTGGTAAATGACTGAGCTCAGAGAGTAGGAGAATTAAGCCCAGGCAGTAACAGAATAGACAATTTTATTGTATGACAAAAATTTATATAAGGCACACGCTGGTAATCTGATCACACTCAATCTATAAGTCACTAACTCATCCTAAAATTATATGAAATCATAAAAAGTAATTATAAGATTATTCAAAGGAGGTAAAATAACATCTACTTCCAAAAATAATTAAAGTCTCTAAGGAAACAATTATACTGTCACATTAGCAAGTCCTTCAGAAGCTCCACCCGAAATAGATAAAAGAGTATGAAATTCTAAAATAGTTTAATGGAGCTATGGATTCAATTAAGGCACACTGATCTTCAGAACTATTTACAGGAGCCAATTATTTAAATTAAGTATCAAAGCAATTCAAATGCACCATTGAGCATTTACATCAAGAATTATTTTGAAGTTGCCAATAATAACTCAAAATAATTTAACTTAAAAAAAATTGAAAGCCTGAAAACCCAAATTAATTTGCCTCATGTCGTCGATGTCAAGGATGGTTATCTCTGCCTTCATCCAGCAAGCAAGACTGGCAGTCTTTGTCATTTCAAATTGCCACCCAAAACCAAAGGGAATTCTTTTGATCCAAAGTGACACATCATTGCTACCGATGTGAGCTGCCGTTTGCAACTGACTGCACCCATTCAACACGTGGTATGACTACCACCAGTATGCACACAGAATACACAATGGATTTCTTCCTCTCCTTGGCAGTCATATCCCTATTGGGCCTCACTACGCACCTAGCTAGCACTGGAGCTCCCAACTATCAATAATCCCACCCTCTGTGAATAACTGGATCTTTCGGGCACAGGGGCTTTCTCTGAAGCAGGGCAAGAGACTGCACCAGGATCAGGATCTTTATCAAAACAGTTAGTGCTTGAAATCTGTACATCACACGACGAAGGATGACTTTTGATCGGTACCCAGATAAGGTTTCTAGCTATCTACCGCACCATGAGACGACTTCCCGCTCCATCACCGATGAGAAATCGATGTCAGTATCGGCCATAGTAAGGGTAGCCACAGTATTGGAACAATTGGATGACGTGTCAAAAGTTGTGGATGTCCCATGGATCCACCCATTTGACCCCAACATGATGCACACTTAACAGCCTCAAGCTCTATGACTAAAGTCAGCATTGCCTGGAACTGTATACAAAGGGTCACCAACTCAGCCTGCATCCAGGCACAGAAATCGTGGTCTCTATTCATAGAATACCAGAACTACGGATTCACGATTGTTAAATCTTTAGACTGTGCCTAGTAAGCACAAAAATATCTAAGAAATTTACGAATTACACTACAGAAAACACAGGTAAATGAAAATAACTCGCTTGAGCCGTGCACAGCTCGTGTTCATGCCTTTTTTTTTGTCATCTTCTGTTACGGTACTGCCGCCTCGTTTTCTTATTACATATGCTGGCGTCACTAACTTCCTTCCTTACTTGCCCGTGAACGGCAGTAGCAGTGCGTATCGGTAAGTGCACTGTCGTACCATCTCTCGGGCGACCGATAGTATTTCCGGGTCGTCGTGTGTCTGGCAGTCAGTTGGAGAAGGACCAACAGTGCAGTCGGGACGCACCAACAGTGAAGTCGGGGACGAAGAGCCGATGAGGCGCGGTCACCCAGTCCGCGACGACCACTAGCGACACAAATTAACTGTTCAACAGAGGGAGTTTGGAGTGGGATGACTGTTGATTGGTCATTCGGTTGGTCGTTTCATCGACTGTCGTATATTTGGTCCTTTCACCATTTCTGGGCCTGGACAGTTGGTCGGTTGGCGTGGAGCAGCGAGGAAACCTCCGTGGCGCCTAGTTTGGCCAAGGCTGCTGGCGTCGTTCACCTGCGGTCAAAGAGCGTGCTGCTGTTTCCATTGCTACGAGGTCCGTGGCTCACCGATCCTGGACACGAAAGTTGAGTTTTGACTTAATCTACCAGTAACTCACGACTGTTCACATTGTGTCGTTTGGATTTCGTTGTCGGCTGTTGGGACATTCCCCAAGCAACAACGTGTTTTCCCAAGTTGGCAAATTTTAGCCACCATCCGGTGGAGTTTAGCTGTACTTGGTTATTTTAAATTGAAGTGCACCAACCGTATCTTCTGCCTTGTGGCCGTTAACGTTCTGGTTACCTACCCTGGCCATTGACGTAAAATCAGGCAGTGTATTTTCCTCATCGTGTTGTCGCTGTCCAGCATGGTGTGTAGTTTGGCAGCTCAATGTATAATTGGTTGTGGGAGTCAACATCTTCTCGGTTGTTCCATTGACCTCCCTGTTGTGTGCTGGTTGGGTGGAGCGGAAGTTATTTCGTCGGTGGGTCCATTGACTGTCTGACGGTTGGGTTGTCGTCGGATCAAGAATTATTGGGCTGACTGCCTGTCTCGCCTAAGCGAGCGTTAGTGTTTGAATTCCAGGCCGACCCTCGGAAATTTCTGAGCGCCGTTGAGTGTACTGCCTTTCTTATTTGTTCTTGTTGTTTATATACACTCCTGGAAATTGAAATAAGAACACCGTGAATTCATTGTCCCAGGAAGGGGAAACTTTATTGGCACATTCCTGGGGTCAGATACATCACATGATCACACTGACAGAACCACAGGCACATAGACACAGGCAACAGAGCATGCACAATGTCGGCACTAGTACAGTGTATATCCACCTTTCGCAGCAATGCAGGCTGCTATTCTCCCATGGAGACGATCGTAGAGATGCTGTATGTAGTCCTGTGGAACGGCTTGCCATGCCATTTCCACCTGGCGCCTCAGTTGGACCAGCGTTCGTGCTGGACGCGCAGACCGCGTGAGACGACGCTTCATCCAGTCCCAAACATGCTCAATGGGGGACAGATCCGGAGATCTTGCTGGCCAGGGTAGTTGACTTACACCTTCTAGAGCACGTTGGGTGGCACGGGATACATGCGGACGTGCATTGTCCTGTTGGAACAGCAAGTTCCCTTGCCGGTCTAGGAATGGTAGAACGATGGGTTCGATGACGGTTTGGATGTACCGTGCACTATTCAGTGTCCCCTCGACGATCACCAGTAGTGTACGGCCAGTGTAGGAGATCGCTCCCCACACCATGATGCCGGGTGTTGGCCCTGTGTGCCTCGGTCGTATGCAGTCCTGATTGTGGCGCTCACCTGCACGGCGCCAAACACGCATACGACCATCATTGGCACCAAGGCAGAAGCGACTCTCATCGCTGAAGACGACACGTCTCCATTCGTCCCTCCATTCACGCCTGTCGCGACACCACTGGAGGCGGGCTGCACGATGTTGGGGCGTGAGCGGAAGACGGCCTTACGGTGTGCGGGACCGTAGCCCAGCTTCATGGAGACGGTTGCGAATGGTCGTCGCCGATACCCCAGGAGCAACAGTGTCCCTAATTTGCTGGGAAGTGGCGGTGCGGTCCCCTACGGCACTGCGTAGGATCCTACGGTCTTGGCGTGCATCCGTGCGTCGCTGCGGTCCGGTCTCAGGTCGACAGGCACGTGCACCTTCCGCCGACCACTGGCGACAACATCGATGTACTGTGGAGACCTCACGCCCCACGTGTTGAGCAATTCGGCGGTACGTCCACCCGGCCTCCCCATGCCCACTATACGCCCTCGCTCAAAGTCCGTCAACTGCACATACGGTTCACGTCCACGCTGTCGCGGCATGCTACCAGTGTTAAAGACTGCGATGGAGCTCCGTATGCCACGTCAAACTGGCTGACACTGACGGCGGCGGTGCACAAATGCTGCGCAGCTAGCGCCATTCGACGGCCAACACCGCGGTTCCTGGTGTGTCCGCTGTGCCGTGCGTGTGATCATTGCTTGTACAGCCCTCTCGCAGTGTCCGGAGCAAGTATGGTGGGTCTGACACACCGGTGTCAATGTGTTCTTTTTTCCAATTCTAGGAGTGTATGTACGGCTTCTAGCCGATTTTTAAATTAAGGTTGTGTTGCCCTTAAAGTGTAAAATTGTTTGGGCCTTCGGCCTAATTTAACGAACTGTTTTAAGATAAGGCCTTTTGGCCTTTTAAAACTTTGTTTTGGTTTGAGTCTTAAGTGATGGGCGTTCAGCCGATTTTTAAAGTTGCTTTGCTCTTAAGATTGTTTGGGCCTTCAGCCTAATTAAAGAGCTGTTTGAAGATAAGGCGTTTTGCCCTTTTAAAGAAAAAAATATTTAGGTTTAAGCCTTAAGTGATGGGCCTTCAGCCGATTTTTGAAGTTGTTTTGCTCTTAAGGAGTCAGGTTGTTTGGGTCTTCAGCCTAACTAAAGAACAGTTATAACATAAGGCCTCTGGCCCTTTAAAAATCTCATTTTGGTTTGAGGCTTAAGTTATTGGCTTTCAGCCAATTTTAAATTAAAGTGGTCTTGCCCTTAAGGCATGAGGTTGTATGACGCATTCAGCCAGTAATTAAATTCCAAAAATTAATGCTGGTTTTTTTTTAAATTTCTTGGCCTTTGTAAGGTTTGCGAGGTGGCGCAGTGGTTAGCACACTGGACTCGCATTCGGGAGGACGATGGTTCAATCCCGCATCCGGCCACCCTGTGTTAGGTTCTCCGTGATTTCCCAAAATCGCTCCAGCCAAATGCCGGGATGGTTCCTTTGAAAGGGCACGGCTGACTTCCTTCCCCGTCCTTCCCTAATCCGATGAGACGATGACCACGCTGTTTGGTCTCTTCCCCTAAACAACCCCCCCCCCCCCTCCTTGTAAGGTTTGGTCAAATAAATAAAGTTGTGTGTTCGAGTGTACCTGACAGCCGCTTATTTTGGCCCATTTCGCAGTTTAAAATACCTGTCCTGTCCTGCAGTTTTAGCAAGGCGTCTCAATGCTTTATTTTGAAGTTCGACCAAATAATTCGTATACGAACGTTGTTGTCTCGTGTGTTGCTACTAGATAAGAGCTGCCGTATTACTGAGCATTCTGACTGGCTGCTATAACCAAAAAAACCAATCGCCTGTCACCTTACATGCAAAGAAAATACGCATTTGCATTTATTAAACCTTTAGACTATTCCTCGTAGGCACATTTCGCTCCAACTTTTGAAAGAACGTCTAAGTTCGGTGACTGAAATCCTTTAATCGATATTTTAGCTCTCGCTTTAATGCCTGCGTTCGTTGGGTGTAGCGGACATCAGTTTAAAGAAGACAATCTAACGGTATAGCGGATATGATAGGCATTAGGGTACTCAACATTCCTTAACTTACAAGCGATGTACACGGGTGGTGATTCTCCGAGTTTGCTCGTCTGTCACTAGATTGCATCACACACTTATATGTAACAAATTCTGCCCTAGTACGAAGCGCTTCTTAAGATTTTTTCCAAAATTCAAAGCTCAAGGTCTCATGCCCGTGTTCAATACCATCGAGAGCGCCAATCGTCCACAAGAGCCATAACCGTAACCAGTTAAGGCATTGGACTAGAGGTCTGCCTGTACTTACTTCGAGTGTCGTCATTTTATTCCTAATATTCCACCAAGTTTCTCTTTTTGCTTCTCCTTCCTGACTGTCCTTGGCAGTCTCTATAACGTCATTCCCTCTACTGGCTTCTACCCCGACCTGTCAAAGACTTCCCACGTCCTCTTATTCCTCAAACCCAACAAGCCCCCTGCCATCGCCTCTTCCTATCGTCCCATCAGCCTCACCTCTGTCTTCAGTAAGGTCTTCGAATCCATCCTCTCTCATCGCATTCATCAGCACCTTAATCAACACCACGTCCTCCCCCTTACCCAGCCCTCCTTCTCTGCTGAACTCTTTAACCTCGTCCACCTTCTCTCCCACCAGCTTAACTCCCGTCGCTCCGCCATTTTTGTTTCCCTCGACCTCCAAAATCCCTACGACCACGTATGGCATCCCGGTCTCCTCTTTAAACTCCAAATCTACGACCTGCCAATCAATTTCGTCTGCCTGGTCGCTTCCTTCCTCTCACGCTATCCTTCCTGTGTCTACCTCCACAACACCAACTCCTGTACCTTTTATATCGCTGCTGGCGTCCTCCAGGGCTCCATCCTCTTTCCTCTATCTCCAGTACCCTGCTGATATGCCGAAGCCACACCCTCCTGTTCACCTGCTCCAATATGCTGATAACATCGCCTTCCTAGCTCTCTATCCTACCCTTCAACGGTTCCAATGCACCCTCCAAACCCACCTTGACCAGCTCACCACTTAGTGTAACCAGTAGTTCCTTCATATCAATCCTTGCAAAACGCAGGCAATCATCGTAGGCTGCACCACCTGCTAATTCCATTATTTCTACCTCACCATTTATGGTTGGCCCATTCAACTCACCTCCCCCCCCCCCCCCCAGAGATAGCTTGGCCTCACCCTCGATTGTCACATTACCTGGCCCCTCATCTTCTGACCATCCAGCAGAAAGCCCATTCCTGAAACTCCTGTCTGGCTGGACATGGGGCTTGCATCCTTAAACCATCCTCTGCACCTACAAATCCCTCATCCGTCCTATCCTCTATTATGCAAGTGTTGTCTGGATCTCCGCCCCCCCCCCCCCTCCCGACCCGCTTCTACAAGTCCTCGAACGCCATGTGCTCCGCCTTGCCTTCCATATCTGCCTTCCTTCTCCCACACAACTCCTCTATGACCTTATACCCTTCCCCCACCACCTCCTTTTCCTCCAACCTCTCTCCATCCTTTACACTGTCCTCAGGCTTGATCGCCCCATCCCAGGTTTCCTCTTTCCTCTCCACACCCCGCCCATTGCCATGCCTCTATCCCTGCCTGTATCCCTTCCTCTCTCCACCTACACACTCTCCTTGTCCTTCATCAGATAAATTTCCACCACCTCACCCTCCTTGATGTTGAACTGTGCCGTGACAAGTACGCTTCCTTTCAACTGTTATCTGGCCTTGTTTCCCCTCCCCAGGGTCCCCTTCTCCTTCTCTCCTCCTTCTCCCAGAGCGTATTTTCCTCTTTCCCTCCCTGAGTCCCTGCACCCCCTCCTCAGCTGTTTTCCTCTACTGTCCCTTCCCTCCCTAGCCCTCCTTCAGAGAGCCCCACACCTCACTCCCTATCTCTCCCCTCCTTTTCGCCTCCTTTTCTCTTCTCTCTTGTCTCCCCCCAACCCTCCTGGCAGATCCATGCAGGTTTTTATTCATTATCAAGTGTGCTGCGTTAGTGTTGTGTTCGGTGCCGTTATGCAGTGTCGTCTAGTGATGTGGTTTTAATTGTGTGCTTCACCTGTATATAGTCCATGGTTGCCCATGTGCTTTTTATACTGTGGCTGCCTTTTACATTGTTTTTGCCTTGAGTATTTTTTAAGTGTGCTTCAAATTGCCCACTGTGTTCTTTTATCTCTACGTCAACTTTTAACTATCCCCGAGTTCATGTCCCATAATACTCTGTATTCTAACTCCCCTCATCTTCATTTCCAGTGTTCTCCCTGTCCCCCTTTTTTATCCCCCTTCCTGTATTTTATGAAATCGTTTTGTTGAATGGCGGTGGAGTGTACTTCTGCCAGCCCTCCCCTGCCCATGACGGGCACAGAAATTTAATTAAAAAAAAAACTTCTCTTGTCTCACGCTCACTTACAGGGAATCGTTTGTCCAGTGGAACCGATCAGTGTGGATCTCGAACGAGGACAAATGATTGCTACCCACGATGCTTCGCCACACAGATGCAGTCATAGTCAGTTGATGAAGCGATCTTGTATACTGGCACTGGGCTATTGTGAGACGAGAAAAATCTGATGATGTACGTTTGTAGCTCATGACACATGGACTTCTCCCAGTTACGGATCAGACGATTCTGTGGCTAAAATACAATGTACTGGATGATACAACTCTAACCACAGAATTTCAATGGTAATATCCTTGTTGCAACGCAGTCTATATTTGCAGCAAGTAGTCATACTTGATCATCTTTGATTAGTTTGGTATAGACTTTGATTTTAGAGCAACATTAGCTCCATTGACACCATGTCCTACATCTACATAAATTACATTACATCAAGTGACATTTATTTGTGATATATTTATTTGTGATGTCTTTGGATCAATGGTTCCAGCTGTGATAAAGGAATAAATATTTCGTAAAATTTTTGCGAACTCTTTGCTTCTGATTTCCTTATTGTATTTTACATTACTCAACGTGAATTATGTAACTGGAAACCATGTTCATTTTTTAACTGCAATACATAAATACTGATAAATAAACTGTTAAACGTTTCAAGGATATGTACGTCGCCAATAAGTGTTGATGCTTCTTCAGACAGAAATCGCTGAATATGTAACACGCCCTCCTATCTCAGCTAATTATAACCAGTCGCGCAAAATGATGAATATATTTAAACCCGAAATATAGCCCCAGAAAATTAATGTGAAACAATGAAAACGTGATCTTACCTTTTTACTAACAATAGGTGAACTCACGTAAAGAGCAACAAAAAGGGGAAGTTAGTTGTAAGCAACACAACTAAAATTAAATATTTGCATGAAAGTGTTAAATGCGTACAAAACCACCTCCAACCGCTGTTAATAGCACCTTATAGCTCCGATGTGAGCAAGGACGAATGTTTTGTCATCTGCTTCATACTTTTCCTAATAACCTATAAACTTTGTCTTTGTGTGTGTTGAATGCAATGGTCCACATTCACAGCAGTTGAAACATGTTGAGTAACAGCGTCAAATTACCTTCCTAATTGAAATTTGTTTATAAGACAAGAAATTCTAACAGCGAAATTTTGGATAAAGTAACCCTGAATTTACATCCAGCTCATGCATGTGCATAAGAATTCTAACTAGGAAAAAGGTACAATTTGTTGAAATTCGTAGGACCAGGAAAAGGAGTGAGTTAATGAATTCACAATACCTAACTGTAAAACAGTATAATTTGCCAGTAGATTGCTTATATAATCTTACCACGGTGGCGCTGAATAAACAGACATTAATAACAACTAACATTATCACAAGAAGAGTAAAATTACAGACCACCTTAACACTTGGTCATGAATGGAGTTTACAAATGCCTAATACTGAGATGGTTTTGGAACATCGCATGTGCTAAAGTTGGTAAAATGTAAAAAAAGATATTATTCTGCATGTAGAATATGTACACACAACTCGCTAAACGGTGCGACTTTTAACTAACCTTACTTCTATCGTAGTTCGCAATTGCACAAAGGCAACGGCAGTGCTTACAGGTGACTGAGATCTCATCATATTACCGATATTTGCTTGTCGAATAAGTTTATATTCCCACTAGACCAATATTTACAAAACTGATTCGTAGAACGTCCTACTTCAGACAAGGGATAATGAAAAAGTCGTACCTTTCTCCGGCAAAGCATGGCGGAATGGAACGAATTCCACCGTCTTACGTTCTCATTATCCGAAGTAGGTCAAAGCTCTCCGCTCGCGGCAAGATACGCTTGTAGTTTCTCGATTTGGCAGAGATACCTCGTCCTAGCAGAAAGAGGCGACGACTGGCTGAATATCTGTAATCGAACAAGTGATTTAAGTCGAGCATGGAACAATTCTGCGATACAAGAAAGCCACTCGTTCTCAAAAAACCGTGTTTCAGAGTCTACGGATAGTAATTTACGTGCAACGAAAGTGTGTGTTTATAGAGAACTATGAAGACATCACCAACTTCGAATACACTGTATAACCCACGAAGCCAGAAAGGAAGATTGAGGTTCAACCGTCCGTCAAAAACAATATCATTCGGGAGCAAGAGCGTGTATGTGTGTGTGTGTGTGTGTGTGTGAGAGAGAGAGAGAGAGAGAGAGAGAGAGAGAGAGATCAAGTTCCGATTTGGAAGGGAAGGAGATTTCAATAATACTTGAACTTTGAATGACCCATCCTAGCCTTCGCCTTAAGTAATTTATGGAAACTACATTGCTTCAAAGTAATGCCCATAAAGTCAAAATTTGTTTTCTAGCTTAAAAACTAGTAAAAATACACACATGAAATTCAGAATGTTTTACTGTTTGTTGTAGGAGCTCTGCGGGGTTAAGCGTGACGGAGCCTGTAATTTATTAATAAGATTTTTTTCTTGGAAAAACCACAAATATTGGTTGTAGTATACCGTGATTGGAGCCACCATGCTGTCGCCAAGGCAGAAAAAATGAGAGCGTTACATCTCCGCACGTGCCTCGTTAAAACAGATCCACAAAATCAATGATTAGACGAAAAATATTACCACCTCTCAGGAAATGACGTTACATATCACAGGATCAATTATCTGGCTATATGTTGACTGTGGGTTTCACAGCATACAGGTTCTATTCCGAATCACAGTCGACAACACGCAAGAGCGTTGTCTTTTGAAGACTGACGTGTAGCCCGTTATCGAGTCAATTTGCTTCACAGTAAAAAATTTACAACATATAATCTTAACATTAATTACTTCGCTTTTATTAGCTAGAGCCTCATCTTGACCCATGCTACTGGACGCAGAGAGTGTGGATGTGCTGCGTGAAAACTTTCCACAACGCTGGCGCGGTCGCGTCGAAAACGTTCTAAAATAACCCGCACCTCCGTTTACCTAACGGAGCTAACATGAGAATCTTTGCAACATCAAGGTACATCTTAGGACCTTAAAAAGCTACACAGTATTCTTCGTTGGCGCAGCCAGTACTAACACTGCAGCGGCAGACGATTCGAAAATGCTTTGTGCTACCAAAGGAGATTCCTGTTGAAGTGCTGTGATTCCTATCTCAAAGAAAACTGTGGGCCTTTATGTGCTACATCTTGTGAATTATGGGTCAGAAGCTTTATTTATCTGAGTTCATTACTACGTCGTAAAAGATCGCGTATACAACTTCATACGTTAGTACTACAATTTCATGCCTGCTCTTAAAATTACGCTATCACATTGTCACGCTGATGGGTAAAAATATAGTGTCTGTAATGATGCGGTAATCATGTAAGCTGATAGCCATGAAATCAATTTTGTACGCTGGTGTCGCTTTATTAATCTAACTAGAGGGAGCGTTCCCAATTAATTTTCGACGAGCTGTAATGATGCAGGGTTCTGCTCACAGGTGTGCGTTAATCATTAAAAGCAGCACAGCGACTCCAAAAGAGGCCGGCATTCACCTCCGAGCTGAAAGGTGAAACATCCGCCCAGCAGGTAATTTCTGCTGTGTTATGAACGCTGCAAGCACGGAAAATACGCCGCAGGCCCAACTGCTGCCAGGGACATGACTTGTGCTCAAGAAGTAGCTTGTAATGCTATAACATTCTTTCAATTTATCATTTATATTCTGAACACTATTACATCGGTCCATCTGTGTACGATTGTATCTTATGTAATCCATCGCCACTAAATGTAACTAGCGTGCGATGTGTTAAAATAAAAGAAATTAATTACAATCTATAACCAGAAACATGGAGACGAATTAACAACTAGCAACTACCTACTTCCACAGTACCAATGTGGAGTGGTGTGCAAAACTTAAAGGAGCAAGTAATTTTCGTATGATATGACAGGGTCAAGTAACCTATCGTGATGAAATTCGGACCGCACATAGATAAAGCATTTACAGTAAAATACAGAACATAACTGAAACGAATACGCGTTGAGACGAACAGGAACGACAGTTGTATTCAAAAACAATTATTACGCTCAAGTTAACGCAGTTTATGATGCTTTGTTGCACATTACAAAAGTTTGAACATTGTTGTTCACAGTGCGTGTGATCACCGCGGACGGTAACGCATACTCTGCAACGTGCTTCCATAACGGCCGTTAGACTGATAAGGAGTTCTTGTGGCAGGGCGTTAGATTCCCCCACCAGCGCGGTTGATGAGTGCTGGATGATTGTCAGTGCATGAGGACGTGCTGCACTACACTGTGCGATCAAAAGTATCCGGACACCCGCAAAAACATATGTTTATCGTATTAGGTGCATTGTGCTGCCGCCTACTGCCAGGTACTCCATATCAGCGACCTCAATAGTCATCAGACATCGAGAGGAGAGCAGAATCGAGCGCTCCATGGAACTCAGCAACTTCGAACGTTGTCAGGTGACTGGGTCTCACTTTTGTCATACGTCTGTTCGCGAGATTTCTTCACAGCTAAACATCCCTAGTTCCACTGTTTCCGATGTGACAGTAAAGTGGAAACGTGAAGGGACACAGAAAGCACAAAAGCGTACAGGCCGATCTGGTATGTTGACGTATGGCCGGCCGTTGTGGCCGAGCCGTTCTAGGCGCTTCGGTCCGGAACCGCATTGCTGCTTCGGTCGCCGGTTCGAATCCTGTATCGGGCATGGATGTGTGTGATGTCATTAGCTTCGTTAGGTTTAAGTAGTTCTAAGTGTAGGGGACTGATGACCTCAGATGTTAAGTCCCATAGTGCTTAGAGCTATTGGATTGCTGACGTATGTGTAATAGGCAGACATCTATTCAGAACATTGCACAGGAATTCATAACTGCATCAGTATCCACTGCTAAGTACTATGACAGTTAGGTGGGACATGACAAAATTTGGATTTCATGGTCGAGCGGCAGCTCATAAGCCACACATCACGCCGGTAAATGCCATAGGACGCCACGCTTCGTGTAAGGAGTGTAAACATTGACGATTGTACAGTGGAAAAATGTTGTGTGGAGTAACGAATCACAGTACACAATATGGTGATCCGATGGAGCGGTGTGGGTATGGCGAACGCCTGGTGAACGTTATTTGCCAGCCTGTGTAGTGCCAACAGTAAAATTCGGAGGTGGTGGTGTTATGGTGTGGTCGTGTTTTTCATGTAGGGGGCTTGCACTCCTTGTTGTTTTGCGTGGCACTATCACAGTACAGGCCTACATTGATGTTTTAAGCACCTTCTTGCTTCCCACTGCTCAAGAGAGACTCGAGGATGGCGATTGCATCTTCGATCGAGCACTTTTGGGATGTTTTGGAACGCCGACTTCGTGCCGGGCCTCACTGACTGACATCGATACCTCTCCTCAGAGCAGAATGGGCTGCCATTTCCCAGGAAGCCTACCAGCACCTGATTGAACATAATCTTGCGAGTGTGGAAGCTGTCATCAAGGCTAAGGGTGGCCAGTACAATATTGAATTCCAGCACTACCGATGGAGGGCGTCACGAACTTGTGAGTCACTTTCATTCAGCCAGGGGTCCAGATACTTGAGCATATAGTGTACGTCTCCCCGGCGCAACCTCTACGTTCTCGGTGAGTTTTAGGTCGGATGAACGGACATGTCGGTACATTCACAGAGTACACACTTGTTAAAAGTGCTTCTCTACCTGTGCAGTTCGATCCGACCTTGCATTGTCATCCACAGAACGGAACCAGGGCGGAATGCATTCTTGAAAAGACAAACATAAGAAATGCGTCCGGCGTCACAATAACTTTGTCAGTGAATGTACGGTGGTCAAAGATTTGGAGGTATATACGCCCATGCAACATTGTGCAAACCGCCACAATAACACCTGGACCAACAAAACGCCCGGGTTCCCGGGTAAGATTCCCGGCGGGGTCAGGGATTTTCTCTGCCTCTGATGGCTGGGTGTTGTGTGATGTCCTTAGGTTGGTTAGATTTAAGTAGTTCTAAGTTCTAGGGGACTGATGACCATAGATGTCAAGTCCCATAGTGCTCAGAGCCATTTGAACCATTTTGTACCAACAAAAGGATTTTGTACGATAATGTTCCTGAGCGCAATACATTTTCCCAAATATCTTCTTAAGAGGGCAGGTGATACATTATGACCTGACTTTAATTTTGCGATTGACAGCGTGCGATTGCTCATGAACTGCGAACTATGGATGAAGAGCAACAGGTAGATTTCCGGCAGGCGTTCGACACGGTCCCCCATTGCAGGCTGTTAACGAAGGTAGGAACCAGTCGAACAAGCTCAGAGATATGTGAGTGGCTCGAAGAACTTCTTAAGTAACATAATGTTTTCCTCGACGGGTAATGTTCATCAGAGACAAGGATGTCGTCACTAGCGTCCATGGGAAGTGCGATAGGATCGCTGTTGTTCTCTGAATACATACAAGATTTGGCTAATAGGGTGGGTATGGTAAGGTGTCGAAGATCAGTGACTGTATGAAGATACAAGACCACTTAGACAAAGTTTATAGTCGGCATGGAGAACAGCAGCTAGCTCAAGTATGGAAAAATGTAAATGAATGCGGATGAGTAGAAAGAACAAAACTGTAGTGTTCCTGTAAGGTATTACTAGTATCCAGCCTGACACAGTAAAGTCGCTTAAATCTCTCGCAGTAACGTTGTAAAGTGCAAAGTGCAACCGACTCCTGAGTACTGCTCGAGTGTTTGGGATCCGTAACAAGTCAGATTGAAGGAAGACATCGAATCAGTTCGGAGGTAGGCTGCTAGATTTATTACCAGTAGGTCCTAACAGTACTTAAGTGTTACGGAGATGGTTGTCGACCTCTAATGGGTATCTTTGGAGGGAAGGCGACGATATTTTCGAAAAATACTATTGCGAAAATTTAGAGAACCGGGATCTGAAGCTGACTGCCATACGATTCTACTACCGCTAATGTACATTCGGAGTAAGGACCACGAAGATGAGATTCGAGAAACTACGGCTCATACGGCGCGTAAAGATAGTCGTTTTTCCTTCAGTCTATTTTCGAGTGGAACAGGGCAGCAAAAGACTTGTATTGGTACAGGATATCGTCCGCCACGCACCGTACGGTTGCTTGCAGAGTGTCTTTGTTGATGTTAATGTAGGACTGTGCAGATGGCCGGCCGGAGTGGCCGAGCGGTTCTAGGCGCTACAGTCTGGAACCGTGCAACCGCTACGGTCGCAGGTTCGAATCCTGCCTTGGGCATGGATGTGTGTGATGTCCTTAGGTTAGTTAGGTTTAAGTAGTTCTAAGTTCTAGGGGATTGATGACCTCAGCAGTTAAGTCCCGTAGTGCTCAGACCCATTTGAACCATTTGAACGGCGCAGTAGGAGGTGTTCTTGGCAGAAGAGAATATTCGTTGAATGCACTGGTTTTCTCGTTCCTCCGACTAACGTGCAGTCGAACACTTGGGTGCACTGGGGTCACGTCTTGTACCACGTCCCCTTGGACAACGACCACCAAGCAGTTTCCAATTGCTGCTGGAGGCATGGAACGCCGTACAACAAGAACTCCGTACCAACATTATTGCCTTTGTGGCAGCATGTTGCAGAGCATGCATTGCGTCCGTCGTGATCACATAGCATATTAAGAACCATGCCCCGCCTTTTGTTATGTCCAGGGGACTATCATAAATTGCGAAGGCTCCAGTGTAATTACTGTCTTTGAGTAGAAGTGTCACATTCCGTTCGCCTCATTTCGTGTTACTTTCTGTTACTCTGGTACCGCGCGCCGCGGAATTTGAATCCGCGCCAGACGTCATGGACGTCGAAGACCCCTAGAGGTCTCTGCACCCTCGCGCCGTAAGCCGTGACGGCGCGCGCCTCCTCGCCCACATTTAGTGTGAGGCCGCCACGGTGGAGTGCGTGGTCCCAGGGGCCAATAGCGGCGCCTCCGATCATGTATTTAAGCGCCTGCCTCTCGCTCAGCCGGCCAGTCTAATCTTGCTTGCGTCTCTGGACACATCGCCTTGCCTTAGACAGCGTCTTTGCTTCCGTGTTTTGTGAACGAGTGGACGTGGTTTTCTTGTGATTCTGTGGTTTCGATTTTGTTATTGTTCTTAGGGTCCTTCGTTGGTCGTGTTCGTCCTCTCCAGTTTGTGTTGTTGTTTGTGTGCTGCTCCATGGCTCACGCTGCGCTAACCGTCACGTCAACCCCACGACCGTTCCACTCGCAGTTACAAGAGTTACCTTCTGTACCATACCATAGCAGTTATTTGTATCTATGAAGCATGTTTTGTTGAGCTGTGTTACTTAGCAGTGACGTATCACGCAAAAGTTAGTTTCATTCTAACGTTTTGCACACTCTTGTATTTAGATTCCTCTTTCGAAAGAAATTAATAACCAGTACAAGTCTAAGTCCTGCTTTACTGCAAAGCTACTATTTGTTCATGCTTTAAATTAGTCACAGTGAAGCATGGTTGTAACAATACTGCGAAGCTGATGAAGTCAAGAGGTCTTGGGAATCCTTATTTGTTCCGCCATTTCACCTTTTTGATTCAAAATTTGGTTGTGAATGGCCTGAAACGGGAGTGATACCAAGTTCCTTCCCCTTCACGCTAATTTAGTAATCTGTGTGAATTTAGAGTGCTGTTGCTGACTGTTGATGGTTGTACTCCAGTTGGCAGAGCTGAAACCGGGGCCCACCGCGCTGTTTCTCGTCAGGAGGCTGAGCAAGGTCTACAGCATCAAGGGGCCGTGCAGAGTGATACAGAGGTATTCGGAAGTATTCCTTTATTCAGCTAGTTTACAGAGGCGTAATGTCGGCGCGCCTCCTGCACGCTGTACCGCGAGGCCAGCCATCTCAGCACTCCTGGACTGCCGACATCGCTGCTGCAGTCATCAAGGCTACCCGATGATGGAAGTCAGCCGCGCTTACCCCGGTCGTCGCCCGCCAGCTGCGTAGCTGCCCACAATTCCACAGACTGTTACAGTCCCTGGTCCCCATTGCCCTCCGTCCCATTTGGCATGCTCTGTCCAACCATGGGACGAAGGTGGATATACTGGTCACCCACGGCCCTCGGCCTCAGCTGCTCCCAGGACAGGACCGGACTCGATCCTGCGCCCACCTGGATGCGGTGCCGCAAATTGTCACTGGTGGTGCTTGCCGGATGGCAACAGCAGCTGCCGTCTCCGGCGCTGCCGCAGCGCTACCACACCTCCTGCAGCGTACGCTTCACCCAGACCCTGGTACGCCAGGTGGGAAGCGAACGTGTCCCATTGGCCCGTCCTGGGCCCACTGTTGACCGCTGTCACTGCCCTTTTTCAGGCAGACCATGCAACGCCCAAGTACCCAGCTGCCATTCCGTACCGCCCAGATGTTGTGTCCCCAGAGGTGGAATACAGCCTGAACATGTACATAGAAACAAAGTACAGGTTCACACAAAATATTTGTAACATCGCTACCAGACTGGCCCCTCTAAGCATAGACCAACACAGGTCTGACCCGACTCTCGACTGACCTGGCACACTCCTCAAATGCCTGACTATTTACACTGCTTTTCCCCTCGCTTCTGATGTAGTGTCAGAGACAGAAACTATGGCAGGGGTAAATTCCCATATGTCAGCCACTCACACATCACCACTCCCGACTCTGACCTACAGACTCGCCTCATACATCGCAATAACTTAAAGCACCGCTGCAGTTCCCTGCCTCGCTGCTGCTCCACACCAAACAAATCGTACGTGCAATACGCCGCTGCAGCTCCGCGCCATGTTTGCTCTGCCTTGCCTACTGGCTGCCAACCATTACCACACACTGCCAGTGGGCCCAGACTTCATCGCCCAACCACCGCGCCTTTACTGAATTTTTAACAAAATTCCCCTTTCCTGCGACTAATACTAGCACAGCCGTGCTTACGGCCAGGATGTTCTATATAACATTTCGTATAAGGTCGTCACTCCTCTGAGTAGTTTGGTATGTTCCTTGAATCATATCAGTTTGCCGCGCTGGCTGCAACTGTTAACATTAAACCATCATTTTATTTAATTCCATTCACAACTACGTAGCAGTAGAGTAGAATCTACTAAATGAACATTCTTGGGTTGTACCCAGTGTGTCACAGTTCAGTAAGGGCTACTTGTGTGAAATTCCAAACTGCAATGCCTCCTCGTGGCGAGATAGGGCGTTAAGATACGTGAAGTTTCAACAACAGCCCTGTAGAAGGTCAGAGTGCAATCGTCGCTGCAGAAGCGTCCTGGCCACTAATGCAGCAGTACGTATCTGACACTTGTCGGAAAATGTCGGCTGAGCAGTGATTCAACATCAAGACTTGTGTTAAGTCTTGCGTTTTTGGGCGAGAATTCGTCGAATTCGATCTGAATGAGGAGAAGCAGGCACGTGGTCGCTCCTCCACGCCGTCTCCACCCACAAAGCGAACACTGTTGGCGAGTGTTTGGCCAGCAAACGGATCACAGTCCTGGATCACCCTCTATATTCACCGGATTTTGTACCAGCCGACTCGGGGGTGTTCCTCAAATTTATGTTGACAATGAAAGGACACCTTTACGACGCACTTAACGACATCTAAGCAACTTTCACTGCTGTACTAAATGCAGTCCCAAAAATGGACTACAGTGACTGTTTCGAAACACTTTTAAAACGGATGTGAGCTGTATACTGATCTTTTTATATATAATATGCAATGTCCCGACTGACTGACTCACTCATAGACTCATTATCGCTCAGCCCAAACCACTAAGGATAGAAGCTCCAAAATCTCAAAAGGTTGTTGATTTTATAATGTAGGTCTCCCTTAAGAATAGATTTTTCGAAATCCCACCCTTAAGGACATGAAATAGGAGATGAAATGTTGTTTGAAAAATGTGCCTACTAATGCAATTTTGAAGATAGAACTACCAAAATCGGTATTTGGTTTCTCGGTCCGAAATAAAGAAATGCATGTTGCAGCATTTCTGGAAATTTAACCTCTATGGGAGTGAAACAGTGAGTGAATTTTTTTGTGTAAACAAATCATTATTAAACGACTTCCAAAGTATTTTTAAGGCTACATATATGAAAACTGATATTTTCTTGGTTAGTAATAAAAATACGTGCCTCAGTGTTTGTGGAATTTCAATGTCTAAGGGGCTGAAGTAAGGCAGGAAAGTTTTTAGGAAAATTTTTCATTATGGAAGAATTTTGGAAAGTAGCTCTCTGAAAATAATACAACATCTTTTTTTTTTTTTTTAATTCAACCCCTAAGGCGGTGAAATAAGGCCTGGCTGATTCATTGATTCATCACCATCGAGCCCAAGCCACAAAGGACACAAATTTGGACAGGAAGTTGATCTTATACTGTAGGCATTTTAATAAGGGATCGTTTGAAATTCCATCCCCCTAAGGAGGTGAAGTAGAGACGAAAAGTTTTTTGAAAATTTGTCGCTATTAAGGGCATTTTGAAGCTACAACCACAAAAACTGGTATTTGAAATCTCTGTCAGAAATTAAAGTACGTGCCTCAGCAATTTTGGGAGTTCAGTCATCAAGGAGCGCATTAGTGGTGACGTATTTTGGAAAATAAATCATTTGTGAAGTCTTAATAAAGAAGTTTTAAAGCTACACTTATGGAAAAAGATATTTGGCTTCTCAGTTAGAAATTAAAAAGTACGTGTTTCATTGTTTTGGATAATTCAACCTTAGGGGGCTGAAATAGGGCACGGAAATTTTTATGAAATATTTCCTTACATTAAAACATTTTTAAAGCTAAATCTACGAAAATTACTAATTGGTTTCAAAATAAATATGTGATATAGGATGAAAGTATCTATGGAAATATCACTACAAGTACTCAGAATGCAGGATTAAGATCTTCGACTCTACCTGCAAAAATCACTTCTTAATCAGAAGCTTATTTTGAAATGCCCATGCTACTATGGCCTCAATTAACTCGCAAACTTCAGATGTTACAATTTGTAACATAAAAATTCAGTTGCAGGAAAACAAAGAAATCTCTGTGCAGATAATACAGCCTAAATGAGCGAATTAGCGAGCGCTAAGCTGCTTCTGAATAAATGCAGTGAATTCACATAATCCGTAACATTTACTTTTCGTCGCCAAAGTCCTACCACTGCTCTAGTTAGTGTACTTGTGTACATAGCAAAGTGTTGGACACACATTAGAGTTATAGGCGTAAATTCATGTGTTACAAAAACAATAATTACACAGCATGGTCATGGTTCAGTATACTATGTTACACGTGTGACAGCTTGGTCATGGATCAGTATACTACGTCACACGTGTGACAGCATTGTCATGGTTCACTATGCTATGTTACACTTGTGACAGTATGGTCATGGTTCAGTATATTACGTCACACTTGTGACAGCATGATCATGCTGTGTAATTATTGTTTTCGTAACACCTGATGTTATGCCTAAAACTCTAATGTATGGCCAACCTCTCTTTGCTTTGTAGACAATTACACTGACTATAACCCGAATATTTTCACTTTTATTTTATTATATTCTATCATTCAGAATGGCTACATGGCTGAAATTACGGAGCAGTGAACAACGCATTATGCAGGAAGGGTTTAGTCCTAACGATAATAGCAAGTGAGCAAACTGTCATCATTCAAGAAATTTATGGTAGCTGTGGATCCTACTGTAACTAAAATATTAGTCTCGTGTGAACCGACACTACTTCGCCTCTACATCTCAATTTGGCACTCATAAAGAACTTTCTCGGTTATTAAGGGCATAAATATAATATATATAGAAAATAAATATAATAAATGAATAAAACAATAAATTTCTATAAAATGCTGTGCCTAATGGGTTTTCCCTGAAATTGCTTTCTCAATTTGAAGCCTATGTGCGACATCTGTAGACCTCCTCTGGCGATGCCTGCGCTAACCAGCTTATCATGCCCTCATCCCTTCACCTATCAAGTGTTATTTATTGTCCATGGTATCAGGATTTTATCATTTCATGTACTACGTGATCTCAAGTTTGGATATCAGGTTCGTACGCTGTCTCTCAATGCTATAGTCTTTTTTGGTTTAGTATCAATTCTTATTCTGCTCTATGCGCTAATTTCATTCAACACGCCCACTAAGTCTTACTCATTATGCTGCATTATAGCTGTGACATCAACGATCTTATCATTAACGTAAACTCAACATAAATTTTTTTATCACATCTAAATTTTTCTGTCGTTTTCTCCATTGCTTCCTTGGCATCCACAGGAACATTAGAGAACAAAGACTGCATTTCCACCTTGGGGCGTTTTTAATTTGATCTATTCTCCACATATATCGTACTGTTCCCTCTTGGCTCTTTCATATATTATATACTACTCTTCCTATAGACAGTACTTGTTATTCTGAAGATTTCACTTTACATTGACGAACATTGTTTCTTGGTCAAAACGTCTTAATTTTTCTCAAATCTTGTTTTCATTGTCAAACGTAACATCGAAACTGTCTCTCTCTGACCATTCCTACGGTAAACTGTCTATCATCTAACATACTCTTAATTTTCTTTTACCTTCTTCTATATTTCTCCTAAGCAGTACGTATCCCTCGGTCTGATTACGCAACAGTTCTCTCATTTATAAACGTTCGCTTTCTTCGACGTTCTATGAATTACATTCTCACGAATATCGAATGATATTATTCTAGCTTCAAAGACAGTGGACACTAATCTGAATATTCGTATTCCACTTATAACAATCATATTAGGCATTCCGAAGAAAAGATATCTGTACAATGCGCCCTGTCAAACTATGACTAACACTGAACCCACTATATCGTTTAAATCGAGAGAGATTTCTTCTTCTGTCACTTAACAAGCAGTGCCAGTACAGTTAAAAATTATATTATGTTTTTTTCTAATGATTTTTGTGTTTTTCGTTATAATACTACGAGAAGCAGCGTCTTCCACATGCTGTGCCTCTTATGACTTTGTATATGTGTAGATATAGAACGTAATTGTAAATAAATGAAAAAGCAACTAATATAAGACGCAATAGTTCGGTTCTATTATTTACATTCCATAATCGTGAGCTGTTTAATCGTTTCCGAGCGTTAATGTTTTGCATTTTTTCCTCAGTTTAATTTCTATGTAAGGTCCATATGCGCTTAACGTCATATTTCGGAGTGAAACTTTCAGCGACACTCAACACGCGATAACGGCTGGGGGATGATCACCTTGAAGTTTGACGAAGTTTCCCCTCACTTCACATGCGCCACATTTCTCTTCAAAGATACTAACACCTAAATGAATAATTTGATGCCAGCTCTGATTACCTCTGGCGAGTTGTTGCCATGTGCCTCAGTTAACATACAATTTAAGTGCTTATTAGTAATATCTCATCTGTACCACGAGTCGACACAGGGTGCAGTTTACTGCAAAGCAGCTAATAAGGAAGCTTGTTATCAGTCAAAGCGGGAACATGTCTCAATTATGTCGAAAAGTGTTCACTTAAGAAATTACGTGTTGGTAATAGTGTAACGTACAAACCGGAATCGATTACTATTTAGAATGAGTCCAATATTTTGTTGATGTAAGTGCTGAAATTTTCTGATGTCCTATCTTCTAAGTTTCAACCGCGTCACGTACAATGGGCTTTCAAGTGTAGGATTTAAGGTTTAACAAACCTGTCTTCTTCCAGCACTTTTAAGCCACATTTAAAACACATATTGGAAACGTCAGAAATGCACGAATAGAAATAAATACTTTACTTCATTCTCGTTTGCTTTCCTCTGGTTTGTAATTTCATTGATTCATTGCTTCAGAAGTAGTTGTTTTTTGAATCTCAGATCATTGGTTTAAAGAGACCCAGCCCAACACTTGAACATTTATACCGTAAAATAAAAGAAGAGAACCATATTTGTGGTGAGCACAAAAAGGATTAGAATATTGCCAACCTAAAATTAATAAGAAATTGCAGTTAATATCTGGTTCATATGAGAGCAAAAAAAAAAAAAAAAAACTCTTTTCCTCCCTGAATTAAGTCTTTTTAGAAGGAGCACGTTCGCAATCAAAAGGCATTTTGCCACATGCAATTGTGTGACGATACAGACTGCGACTTAAATAAGTAGTTTCAGTTTTAATCCTCTTTCTACAAGATCGTTTTGGTTTCGCTCAGTACTACTAGGCTCATATTGACCTCTAGTGATTTCCACGCGATGTATTTGCCGTATTTCATCGATTTCAATGAATTCAGAAGAGAATATAAATTATTTAATTGAAAACATGGAAACTATGTGTGTAAACCACTTAAGATGTATTCTGCGAACTTTATCTTAAACATCCTTCTATTTAAAACAAATCAGTTGTTTACAGGCAGAAGAAAAACATTTTATGCACTTTTCTGGGTGTTCTCTATTCCCAGAACATTCGCATAGGGAGCAGCATCCATCTTACACCCCTTTGCACCTTTCCTGAAGGAGGAGGAGGAGGAAGAGGATGAGGAGAAGGAGGATGAAGATAAAGAGTAAATCTGTTTCCTATACTACACATGTTCCCGGTTCTTTGTTACAATCTGGATTTAAATCCAGCCGAATTATGAAAGCACAGAAGAGACTAATATCCAAAATATTATAGAAAATAACCGTGGACAATCTTCTTATAAATTTTATATTGTAGGTCCTGTCCAACTTGTTCATTGTGTATACGCTCGACTTACTTGCATTATATTCTTAGTTTGTGATAGGTTTGGCTGTTTTCCCTACTCCTGTTATCTGTTTGAAATACTTAGTTTCAGCCATATCACTATCGTCCTCTTTTCGGGATATTAGGAAACTCTAGTGGCTTATTCCTGGAATATGAAGAAACTTGAAGCTGCATTTCTTCCTCTTCCTACGAGAAATTATGCAGGTGATTAACAACAAATTGTTCTTATTGTTCCAAGCAGAGTCATCGTTTTTCCTTCCAGTTCCTTAGCCAACTACCAACTTGTGAAGAAATTATCTGTTCTGACATTTCTACTTCTCCTGGATATATTTGTTGTCGCATTTAACATTACGCTTCTACTCCGGCTGATTTCTCTAGGCTGGTCTTCACGCTTTCCTTCGTACACCTGCAGGTTTGTGACATAATAATTATTGGTGTCACGTGCAGCCTATACCTTAAAATCATACTTAACGTGTTTTGAGAGGATATACTGGCGAGAAGGAAACCTGTTCCTAAAATTGACCAGATGTCCATCAACTGCAATATTCCCTTTATTGAACTATCGTTCCCTGTGGTTACCCATTGTTGAAATATGTCCCTTACAGGAGCTGATTGATCAGGGCTGCGATCCTATCGATGCTGCTGTGCATCTCGAATTTGAATTTGTTCAACAATTCAAATGGCTTTGAGCACTATGAGACTTCTGAGGTCATCAGTCCCCTAAAACTTGGTACTACTTAAACCTAACTAATCCAAGGACATCACACACATCCATGTCCGAGGCAGAATTCGAACCTGCGACCGTAGCGGTCTCGCGGTTCCAGACTGAAGCGCCTAGAACCGCTCGGCCACAATGGCCAGCTTTGAATTTGTAAAGTGACTTCTACTCATACAACTATTGAAGACAGGTCCGCCATGTTCTTTGTTTCATAAATTCACTATGCCCTCGCTGTGACCTTTGTGGCCTCTTGCAAGTATAAGCAGCCAAGAAAGCACTCAAATTATTCTCTGAACAGCTACCCATTTCTCCCAGTAGTAATGCCACATTCTTTGTTCATTCACTTCAAACTCTTCTGGAAAATTCTGGGCTTCATAAATAATTCAGACACTGGCTCCACAGTATTTACATTTGCCTGTTTGGCCCTGGAGCTGTCTTCAATCCGTTCCGCGCTGGCTGCCTCTCGTGTCATCTAAACAGGATTGTTTCCCCATGTTTCTTTTCCATTCCTGGCCCTCAAAACAATGGGATTAATATTTTATATATTTACTTACATATTATTATTATATTACTGCTGTTTTAAACAAATGATTGATGAAATATACTTTCTTTTATATACTTGAAACGTCATCACCTTCAGCAACAGTTGTTTTCGAATCTCCGACATCATCAGCGCGATCTACAGCTGATTCATTGCCTTCAGAAATAATAGCATCGATCTCTCCATCACCATCGGAAGATACTTAATTTCTCCTCTTCATTCAAAATTCCTTGTATTTCAGAACTACTCACATGTTCTCGATTCACAACGTAATTCTACGACAAGCTGAGGCGAAACTCTAACCTCTGAGGCAAAACGCAACCGAGGCAATAAACTCTAATAGTGGGTACAAAATAAGTGGAAAAAGTTATTTTGATAGTCTAAGGTGCTTTGTATCAAACTTTTTTCAACAAAACAAGTGTCATTCTATTGTCATAACGATACATTCAAGAACAAGAAGACAATTTAGCCTGGAGTCATACTGACCACAGTTCTACTCCATGCAAAAACCAGGAATAAATTTTAATGTGTTGTAAGTATAAAACTGACCAATACATCATTGGATACAGTTTACTTAGAGGAGGAAAGTGATACGATCTTGAAAATAATAGTTTTAACAACAAGGAAGACGTATAGCTCAGATTTGCATATTATATCCGTAGCATTAGGAAGGTTAAATAAAGCAGTTTCAAGTAAGTAGGTTCTTTTGGTTCTTGCATGTTATATACGTATGTAGCTTGTTTCTGGTATCAAACTCTTCTGAGGATGAGTACTACAAAATAACTGGTTATTTACGGTGTCTGTATTAATTAATTCGTTATTAACTGACAAACAGCATCATATTTGCACACGATTTTCCGTGGTCTGCATTTCCACAATCAGTCTGATTACAGATATAATCAAAATGTGTCACACTTGCACACGATTTTCTTTCTCTGTAATACAACAATCTCACTGATAACTGATGGAATCAGAATGACGAACCACGACCAACGTAGAACACTATGTATTGGGTGGAAAAGATTTGTATAATGAAGCTCTGTCCTGTAACATGTCGTAGTGAACTACATGTACTCCTGACTTGCAAATAAATGGTAGTATAATTTAATGTATTAAGGAAACTAATAACTGACTGTTGGTCGTGGATTCACTCTCAGGTATAGTCACGCGTAGAACTATTACAATGTCTCTGGTATAAAGGAAGTCGGAAAATTGAGGGCATAATTATGGCCTTGTCAGAAATACATTGTTTCGAATCGAATCGTAGCTGACATGGGTTTTAAGATGTCTTCTGGTGATAGCCAGTTATCTATGTTGCACTTGCAACCCATTACCCATGAAATTCAACAGATAATTAGAATAGTATCACGGTAGTCGAATTTATTAGAAAATAGTTGATGTATAAGTTTTCTATAGACTTCATGAGCATCACAGATTCTCACCGCACAGTTCTAAGATTAACGGAAAGAAAGAACGAAATGCTAAAATGGTAGCAGCAATGTTTCAGGTGTTGTACATGGTCACGGTCATACATTCACGTGAAATTGCCAAAAAAGTCTTTCCTTAGTATGTGGTCAACTCGTAACATTGGCCTGAATTTCGGTTATGTCGCCAACACATTGACCCTTCTAGCTCTACATCTACTTCTACATCTACACTCTGCAAACCACCGTGAGGTGCATGGCAGTCGGTACGTCCCATTCTAATAGTTATTCCTGTTCCAAACACGTGGAGAACACTGGAAGAATGATTGTTTGAATGCCTCTGTGCATGGAGAAATTATTCTCAAAAATACACTCCTGGAAATGGAAAAAGGAACACATTGACACCGGTGTGTCAGACCCACCATACTTGCTCCGGACACTGCGAGAGGGCTGTACAAGCAATGATCACACGCACGGCACAGCGGACACACCAGGAACCGCGGTGTTGGCCGTCGAATGGCGCTAGCTGCGCAGCATTTGTGCACCGCCGCCGTCAGTGTCAGCCAGTTTGCCGTGGCATACGGAGCTCCATCGCAGTCTTTAACACTGGTAGCATGCCGCGACAGCGTGGACGTGAACCGTATGTGCAGTTGACGGACTTTGAGCGAGGGTGTATAGTGGGCATGCGGGAGGCCGGGTGGACGTACCGCCGAATTGCTCAACACGTGGGGCGTGAGGTCTCCACAGTACATCGATGTTGTCGCCAGTGGTCGGCGGAAGGTGCACGTGCCCGTCGACCTGGGACCGGACCGCAGCGACGCACGGATGCACGCCAAGACCGTAGGATCCTACGCAGTGCCGTAGGGGACCACACCGCCACTTTGCAGCAAATTAGGGACACTGTTGCTCCTGGGGTATCGGCGAGGACCATTCGCAACCGTCTCCATGAAGCTGGGCTACGGTCCCGCACACCGTTAGGCCGTCTTCCGCTCACGCCCCAACATCGTGCAGCCCGCCTCCAGTGGTGTCGCGACAGGCGTGAATGGAGGGACGAATGGAGACGTGTCGTCTTCAGCGATGAGAGTCGCTTCTGCCTTGGTGCCAATGATGGTCGTATGCGTGTTTGGCGCCGTGCAGGTGAGCGCCACAATCAGGACTGCATACGACCGAGGCACACAGGGCCAACACCCGGCATCATGGTGTGGGGAGCGATCTCCTACACTGGCCGTACACCACTGGTGATCGTCGAGGGGACACTGAATAGTGTACGGTACATCCAAACCGTCATCGAACCCATCGTTCTACCATTCCTAGACCGGGAAGGGAACTTGCTGTTCCAACAGGACAATGCACGTCCGCATGTATCCCGTGCCACCTAACGTGCTCTAGAAGGTGTAAGTCAACTACCCTGGCCAGCACGATCTCCGGATCCGTCCCCCATTGAGCATGTTTGGGACTGGATGAAGCGTCGTCTCACGCGGTCTGCACGTCCAGCACGAACGCTGGTCCAACCGAGGCGCCAGGTGGAAATGGCATGGCAAGCCGTTCCACAGGACTACATCGAGCATCTCTACGATCGTCTCCATGGGAGAATAGCAGCCTGCATTGCTGCGAAAGGTGGATATACACTGTACTAGTGCCGACATTGTGCATGCTCTGTTGCCTGTGTCTATGTGCCTGTGGTTCTGTCAGTGTGATCATGTGATGTATCTGACCCCAGGAATGTGTCAATAAAGTTTCCCCTTCCTGGGACAATGAATTCACGGTGTTCTTATTTCAATTTCCAGGAGTGTAGTTCAAATGCCTCTGAGCACTGTGGGACTTAACAATTGAGGTCGTCAGTCCCATAGAACTACTTAAACCTACCTAGCCTAAGGACAACACAAACATCCACGCTCGATGCAGGATTCGAACCTGCGACCGTAGCGGTCGCTCGGTTGCAGACTGAAGCGCCTAGAACCGCTCGGCCACTGCGGCAAGCGAATTTATTCTAATCTTATCATTAGGATCCCTGTGTGAGCGATAAGTAGGGGCTTGTAATATATCCCTAGAGTAATCATTTAAGGCCGTTCTTGATACTTTACTAATAAACTTTCTCGGAATAGTTTACGTCTGTCTTGAAGAGTCTCCCATTTCAGTATCTCTGTGATACTGTCCCATGGATTAACCAAACCTGCGACCATTCGTGCTGCCCTTCTCTGTATACATACAATATCGCTAACTTCATGTGAGTCTGTGCACTTTGTCATCTTTTGCCAGGTTGGTATTGATAACACCAGGTCTCATGAATTGTGGTGAATTTTTGAAACAAGGAATACTTGATTTAGAGATGTTGCTTCATTGCGATGTGTGACGCGACAAGGCTGACACGCTACGATGGTACATCCAATACTGAACCCTACCTGCTCACAACTTTCGTTTACGGCTGTTAGTTCAACTTTCCACCATAGTTACTGCGCTGACGTCTGCTGTAAGCTCGGGACTTTTTAGAAAAGTGGTGCAAGCTCACTGGGCAAAGTATTAATAAGCCCCTTACAAATGTAAACCAAAACAGGTTGATGGACGTGGCATAGAAGTTATACCAGACGATCGTGTAATCCTCCGCTGTTTTCGGACACGAGGTTTTAGAGGGATCTAGGAAAAAAAAAACTCTGGATGGAAACCCATGTCAAAAATTGCCATGCGTCGTGGCAACAGAGCGTCGCAGTGGTGGAAGACAAGATCTCTCTACGCAGGGGCTAGATCAGTCTCCTCTACTGGTAATCATGGCAATCAGTCGCGATCACTGAATAACAAACAATATTGCGAGACATTCCGTCTACGGTCTGTCGGCGTGCAAGGTAACGTTAGCTGCCGAAGAGATATCCTTGTGGAAGGTGCCGGTGATTGTGACTTCCGCGCTCTGTAGCGTCGTTGGATGACGTTTCCCGACACGAGTTCTTGTCCTCGATTTATTGCTCAAAACACCCTCTACAGACCCTTGAAGGTGGTCGCAATATTCCTGGGGACTCCGTGCGGTTTCTCATGAATTTTGTACTAAAATGTAAACAGCAAACACACCATCGACTGTTTCTAATAACGCAAGAATTGCGTCTGTGGTAGTATAAGACGCAGTGTTGCCAACAGCCTGTAACTGTTCATGATTTGCTATATTGTGCACATCACTTATGTACTGAACAACCAAAGAAAGTAGTAACGTGCCTAGTGTCGTGTAGAACCCTCGCGAGCACTCAGCAAAGCAACGTGGCATGGACTCGACTAATGTCTGAAGTGAAGCTGGGGGGAATTGCATGCAAGGCTGTCCATAAATCCGTAAGAGTACAAGGAGGTGGAGATCTCTTCTCAACAGCACGTTGTAAGGCAACCCAGATATGCTCAATAATGTTCATTTTTGGGGTGTTTAACCTCATAAGAGTGCTCGCGGAGCCACTCTGTAGCAATTCTGGACTTGTGGGGTGCTCATTTTTCTGCTGGAATTGCCCAAGCTCGTTGGAATGCACAATGGACATGAATGGCTGCAGGTGATCGGACAGCATGCTTACGTACGTGTCACCCGTCACAGTCGTATCTAGACGTATCAGGGATCCCATATTACTCCAGCTGCACAAGCCCCATATCATTACAGAGCTTCTGCCAACTTGAACAGTCCCCTGCTGACATGCAGGTTCCATGTATTCATGAGATTTTCTCCATACCCGTATACGTCCATACGCTCTATACAAATTGAAGCGAAACCCGTCCGACCAGACAACCAGTTTCCAATCATCACCAGTCCAATGTCGATGTTGACGGGTCCAGGAGAGGCGCAAAGCTTTGTGCTGTGCATTCATCAAGGGACACGAGTTTGCCTTCGGCTCCGAAAACCCTTATCGATGATGTTTCGTTGAATGGTTCGAATGCTGATTCTTGTTGATGGCCGAGCACTGAAATCTGCAGCGATTTGAGGAAGGGTAGCATTTCTGTCAAGTTGAAAAAAAATGGTTCAAATGGCTCTGAGCACTATGGGACTCAACAGCTGAGGTCATTAGTCCCCTAGAACTGAGAACTAGTTAAACCTAACTAACCTAAGGACATCACAAACATCCATGCCCGAGGCAGGATTCGAACCTGCGACCGTAGCGGTCTTGCGGTTCCAGACTGCAGCGCCTTTAACCGCACGGCCTCTTCGGCCGGCCTGTCAAGTTGAAAGATTGTCTTGAGTCGTAGTTGGACCCGTTCTTGTAGGATCTTTTTCTGGCCGCAGCGATGTTGGAGATTTGAAGTTTTACCATATTCCTGATGTTCACGGTATACTCGTGAAGTGATCGTACGGGAAAATCCCCATTCCATGGGTAACTCATAGATGCTGTGTCCTATCGCTTGTGCGCCGATTATAAAGCCACGTTCAGCGCGTAGTGTGAAGCAGTCGCCCTCCGTTGCAGGTGGTGGTGCCGCTGTGGCAGTCGCAGCTTTGGTGTCTCCCTCTGGTGGCAAAGGGAAAAGGTTGCCTGTTCACGTGCATTTACGGGGCGCTATGAGCTCGCCAGTGGGCATCTCCGGCGGTACCTCGCAATGAGTACTGCCCTTCGATTCGTGCCTGTCAATAATCGAAGTGTTAGGGTTGCAGGTGCCAGCCAGCCAGCAACGCTCCAGCCGAGCAGCAGCGGTCCAGCCGAGCAGCAGCAGCAGCAGCAGCGGTAGCAGCGGTCACAGCGGTCCAGTCAGCCAGCCAGCCAACAGCAGCGGTCCCAGCCAGAAGCCAGCAGCGGTCCAGCCAGCAGCAGCAGCAGCAGTCCAGCCAGCCAGCAGCAGCGGTCCAGTCAGCAGCAGCAGCAGCAGCGGCCCGGCCATGTCCATGGCAGCAGCAGCTGCGGCGTTGCTGCCAGCCGTCGCCAGCGCCAGCAGCGTGGGACTCTGGTCCTCGTCTTCTTCTGTCTTCATCCGTCTTCGTCCGTCTTCGTCTGTCTTCGTCCATCCCCGGTCTTTTCCTCTCTTTTTCGTCCTGTACTGTTTTAGTTCTTCCCTGTCGTCATGTCAGGCCCCACTACCACTGCCACTACTACCACCAGTGCCATAGTGTATATTTCGTCCTCTGCTGCCACCACCACCATGATATGGTGTGCCCAGTCGCCCCCCTCTTTCCATCCCTCCTAACTCTCCCTTCTCCCTCGCTCTTTGTCACCCCCTCCCCAGCTTCTTCCTCCCACTCCTCTACCACTGATCCTTTCTCCCCACTCCCCCAGCCTGTCACTGGAGCTAGGGTGGTGGCCAAACAGGCCACTGCCCATGCCCAGCTCTCCCCATGGCCTTCGCCATCACCGTCATCGCCGTCGCCGGCGCCTTCACCATCACCGTCTCCGGCGCTGACTACTGCGTCCACGCCAGGACCTGCCACTTCCCGCCGCCTCCCTGTAGCTCCTGTCCCTCAGGTCACCACTCACCCTTCCGCCGCACTTAAATGCCCTAGTGGCACCACCACCTCCTCCGCTCCCAAAAACGCCCCGCCCCATCCTCTTCCCCCCCCCCAGGATGCCATGGATGTCTCCCCACCTGGCCCTGATCCCTCCGCCCCCTCCTCCTCCTGCCCTCCCTCTTCTTACAAATACCTCCTCTCTCATCCCGATCCTTCCCTCCTCGAGGCCTGGAACCTCTCACTCCTTCTACACCAACACTTTCCTGGAGCCCCCATCTCCCTCCTCACTCCCCGAAGAGACTCAGTTCTCATCTCCTCCCTCAGCCTCACCCTCCATACTGACATCCTCTCCCGCATCCCCATCACCCATTTTGGCCCTAACGCCTCCCTCACTCCTGCTCCTTCCCTGTCCCCTACCCGCCAACCCCATCCCCGCATCGCCCGCCAACCCTCACCGCTGTGATCACTTGGCTTAGTCCAACGATCACGGAGGACAAGGTGTTGGCGGAGCTCTAGGTGAATCCCTCGCTGGAGGTGCGGGTGGTCCACTGCATCTCGCATCTTTAACTCCACCGGCCCCACCTGCCTTATGCGGGTTTCCTCAGCGGACGACCCCTCCATTGACCACCATCTGAAGGAGGGTGCCCTTCTCTTCCACCAGAGATACAAGGTCGACCCCTCCCGTTCCCCTCCTCAATCCCTCCACTGCCAGAGGTGTCTGTGCTACAATGCGCACACAACAGCAGAGTGCCATGAGGCCCCCACCTGCCTGCATTATAAGCAAGCGCACTTCCTATGGCAGTACCCTAACCTTCAGTCACCTCCCTCCTCTAATACCTGCAATCTCCCGCATCCCACCTACCCCCAAAATGTATGGCCCGACCCACTCTGACCACTCCTGAACTCGCCGTCCCTGTCCGCCCTCTGGGCGCCCCCACCCCACCTGGCAATTCCCTTCGTCCCCCTCCCACCGCTGAGGACATCATCAGGTTCCTCACCATTGTACTGCAAAATATACACCCTTTCCAGAGCCCTCATACCCTCCAACAGATATCCCTCGCCGCCCGTTCCCACATAAAAATGTATGCCACCTACTCCCCACAACCAGGCCCATTTCGCCTTCTTCCGTCGCGACACCCTCATCTAAATCCCTGTGATTGTGTGGCAGCACCATATCCTGTTCAACAACATCCATTCCCTTCCTGCCAACAAGAACCTCTTCATGCACACCCTTGCCACCCACCATGTGGATGCCTTCCTCCTCAATGAAACCTATCTTCAGACCCACCACACCCTCCACACTTTGCCCTACCTTCTTCACCGCTCCAATAACCCTTCACGATTGCGCGTGGTGGAGTTGCCATTGGTCACCACTGCCAAATCCCAGTTCGGCTCCAACCTCTCCTTCCCGACCCCACCGAACACCTGATCCTTAGTCTCTTCTTTCCTGGCCTTACCATCACCTGTGCCACCATCTATGCCCGCCCTAACACCCCTGTTCCTTTTGACTTTCTCTCCCACATTGACCGTACCTTCTCCTCCTAAATGATCGCCGCCGACCTCAAGATCCATAGTCGTTCCACTGCCCAGTTATGGGGGTGGAATCAGTTCCTCTCCTCCTTCTAAGGCGACCTTGTCCCCATTCCCTAGCACACCCACGCCGTATCCAACTCCACTCCTTATGTCGTCCTCTCCTCCCCTAACCTCCTTGGCCGCATAACTATGGATCTCCTGGACCCCATTGGTAGTGACCATCTTCCGGTCCTCGACACCATTTCAGACAGTCGTCTCCCCTGCCCCGACCCCCGTCACGACCCTCCCCCAAAGTATGTCAATGATTATTCCTGTGCCGACTGGAATGCCTACCCGGATACCCTCTCCACCCAGGTTGAAGTCCACCCTTTCACCCACCACCACCCTGACTATGTTACCCGTGCCACCTCCTTTCTCCAGCAGACCTTGTCTGAGGCTGTGGAGGCCCACGTCCCTTCAATCACCATCCATCCCCACCATCCTACCTTACCCCCACAGGCCGTCCTCCTCCTCCGTGAATCCCGCCGTCTCTACCTTACATTCCTCTGCACGTGTGACCCGGATACACTATGACGCCACTGGCAACTCCAGAGACACATCTGTAACTTGCTCACGGCTAAGAAACCACAGGATTGGCGACAGACATGCACCCGTTCAAACGCTACCCTTCCTATCAACTCGTCCAAGTACCGGTCTGCCTTCCGCCGCCTTACCGGACCTAAGCCCTCTCCCCCTACTATCCTCTCCTTCATGACAACCAACCCTTCCCTGACGCCGTTAGTAAGGCCAATCACTTTGCCTCCTACCTCACCGATCTCTTTACCATTCCAGACGATCTCCAGTTCAATTACTCCTTCTTCCCAGATGTCCACGATCGAAGTGACACCTCTGTCCCTCCCCTCGCACCTGGTTTCCAGTACTTGGACAACATTGCACACACAGGACTCAATGCCCCTATCACTACACAGGATCTCATCGCTACACTCCGCACGAAACGCAACACCACTCCTGGTCACGATCGTGTCACCTATCGTCACCTTCGTGAAGCTCCTGCCTCTCTCCTCTCCACCCTGGCCAGGCTCTAGAATGTAGTCCTGTCCACCGGCTACTACCCCGACCTGTAGACAACCTCCCATATCCTGATGTTCCTTAAACCCGGTAAACAGCCACCCACTGTCTCCTACTACCGTCCCATCAGCCTTACCCCGGTCTTCAGCAAGGTCCTGGAATCCATCCTCACCCGACTCATCCACCAGCATCTCCACCAGCACCGCCTCCTTCCCGTTACCCAGTGTGGCTTTCGGCCGTCCTTCTCTTCCGATGACCTTCTCCTTCACATCTCCTCTCTGAACAGCTTAACTGCCGTCATTCCGCTATCATCCTCTGCCTTGACCTTAAATGAGCCTATGACCACGTGTGGCATTCCGGTCTCCTCTTCAAGCTCCAAACCTTCACCCTTCATATTAACTATGTCCGTATGATCGGCTCCTTTCTTTCCGACCGTCCTTCCTACGTCACCATCCACAACATGGATTCCCACACCTTTTTCCCCCTCTGCCGGTGTGCCCCAGGGTTCCGTCCTCTCCCGTCTTCTGTACCTCTTGGATACGGCGGACTTGCCGTCGCCTTCACCCCCCATTCACCTTCTCCAGTACGCCAATGCCACTGCCGTCCTAGCCCTTGCCCCCACCCTGCAGCGCTTCCAATACCTTCTCCAATCCCATCTTGACCGGTTCACCGTTTGATGCAACCAGTGGTTGCTTAAGGTCAATCCTGCCAAATCCCAGGCGATCGTAGTAGGCAAAACCACTCCTTCCTTCTGCCTCCTCGATTTCTACATCACCATCTATGGCCGTCCTATCGCCCTCACCCCTACGCTTAAGTACCTTGGTGTCACCCTTGACCGTCGCCTCTCCTGGACCCCCCACCTCTGGACTATCCAAGCCAAGGCATGCTCCCGCCTCTGTTTCCTCAAACTCCTCTCCGGCCGAACTTGGGGTCTGGACCCCTCTACCATCCTCCATGCCTATAAATCCCTCATTCGCCCTATCCTTCGCTACGCCCACACTGCCTGGATCTCCACTCCCCCTACCTTTTACAAATCCCTTCAGATTCTGGAATGCCATGCTCTTCGCCTCGCCTCGCCTCTCCCACGCAGATCCTGTACGACATAGTTCCCTTCCCCCACCTCCTCCTTTTCCTCGAATGGATTTGGATCCTCTACACCTCCCGCAAACTCGATCCTCCTCACCCGCTGGTCTCTCCCATCCTCTCCTGCCCCCATCCGCTGCCACGCCTGTACTTCCATGTCCCACCTGCTCTCCATCTCTCCACTCTCCACACCCTCTCCCAAGGTCGCTTCTGCCAGCTCCTCCTCCCTGATGATGCCATCCTTCCCTCCATCTACTCCTCCTACCAACTTTGATCCTCCTCCCTCTTCCTGTGTTTGTTTTCTTTAGGCACCCTCTCTCCATTCTATCCCCCTTCCCTCCCTCCTCCCTTTCTCCCCACTCCTCCTCTGAGCTTCCCCTACCCCCGTCCCTCTACTCCTCCAACCCTCTCCTCTGCCATTGGCGTCTTTGCTCTCCCCTCTCCCTCCCCATCTCCCTTCTTCCCCTCTTGGCAGGTCCTCGGACTCGCACACATTATGTGGACAGTCGCGTGCCGAAGATCATCGCCACCAGTGTCTCGTGTGCGTGCCAGCGTGTTTTGTGTTCAGTGATCACCGTCATGCTCCATCGTTCCCATGTGTCATCGCAGTCATCGATATTTGTGCATCGTGTCAACAGCTTGTGGTGTGATTTCTCGTGGAGTGTGAACGGCTCCATGTTTTGTATTTTATGTCTACTGTTTTTTACCCACCATTCTGTCATTTCAGAGTATTCTTTCTGTCTTTTATCATTGTCTCCTCTACGGCTGAAGAGCGGCGTAGAATGCTGCTGCCAGCCTACCTGTTGTATGTGCAGGTATAAAATAACAATAAAGGAAAAAAAAACAAAATCTCGCCAGTGGGGTCAGTCTGGGTCAGTCTCTTGTCCCCAGCTTGCTAGTCTGTCTCTCCTCCGCATTTGTTAGGTAGTTAGTGTCTGTCTATCGTTCGGAGTGCTAGTATGTCTGTCGTTCGGATCAACCTTTAAAGCCGGCAAAATGAGAGTCTTTTCACTCCTTCTGTATTCTTAGTTCCTGCATCTGAGTCTGCGCGTTAGGCCACCTGTCTGCTCGAGTTTGCTCAGGCTGGTCATTGGCGGTTGGATCGATCGGTTGGTCGGTCACGCACTGAGACACAAGATGATCTGTCCGTCTTGAGCGTCGGCGCATGTGAAGTCGCCACGTGAGTCCAGTGGGCCGCGGCGTATAACGAGGGGTAGTGACTTCGCGGTCGACAAGAGAGCAACAGGAGTCAACCCATGACATCAGTCTGGCTGGCGCGAGCTGCGACGCCGTGAGACGGAAGATCGGCGCGCCTTCCTGCGTCCGTTGAAGCGGTTGGCAGCGGACGGTTCGGGAGATCGTTTTGGGGGTGCTGCGCCAGGTCTTCTCGAGGAATCGCAGTTTATTAGAAGTTACGTGATTGGTGATATGTTTCCAGAATGAGAGTTTCACTCTGCAGCGGATTGTGCACTGATATGAAACTTCCTGGCAGATTAAAACTGTGCGCCGGACCGAGACTCAAACTCATGAACTTTGCCTGTCGCGGGCAAATGCTCTACCAACTGAGCTACCCAAGCACGACTCACGCCCCGTCCTCACAGCTTTACTTCTGCCAGTACCTCGTCTCCTACCTTCCAAACTTAACAGAAGCTCTCCTGCGAACCTTGCAAGAAATCTCATTCTGAAAACATCCCCCAGGCTGTGGCTAAGCCATGTCTCCGCAGTATCCTTTCTTTCAGGAATGCTAGTTCTGCAAGGTTCGCAGGAGAGCTTCTGTTAAGTTTGGAAGGTAGGAGACGAGGTACTGGCAGAAGTAAAGCTGTGAGGACGGGGCGTGACTCGTGCTTGGGTAGCTCAGTTGGTAGAGCCCTTGCCCGCGACAGGCAAATGTCCTGAGTTCGAGTCTCGGTCCGGCACACAGTTTTAATCTGCCTGGAAGTTTCTGGTGATACGTTGTTTCATTTACTCTTGGTTAATTCTCCTTGTTTTCTTGGTGAGGTCACCAGCCGTTTTGCTTTGTTTATAAATTGGGTGGTCCGTTTTTCCCTTGTGGAATAGGGGCGGGTTAGAGCAACCTGCGGTTTGGGTTGTACGGTAATCTCCCTATCAATCTACCATACGTTAGTAGGTGCCTCTGTCATGTTTGTCGGATTTGGTGTGTTAACGAATTAATTGCTTGGAGTGTAGCGGCCTAATACCTGAAATATGTTTTGATCTTTGGAAACCTTGATATTATTGGCTATGATCTTGAGAGGCGGTATCTGTGTACTGTAGAGCACCTTAACTATTGTTTGGCAAACCTTGTGGAATTTCATATAGGATTGCATTCATGGGCTTTTATTTAAATGATCATTTTAGTATATAATGTTGCCACCCTTTCACCGTAAGACTTTTCTTAGAAGTTAAAATCAAGTTGCATCTTCGGTGGCAAGGTTAATATTTTAACTGTTAGAGTTTTGTACCATTTCCATCCCTCCTACGGGGTGCATAGTTTGTGTGCTTGTGTAAATTGTTAAAACTTTTAGTTTAAACTAATCTGGTGTGTTGCAGATTTGGACCAGTGTAGTCTTTCAGAGGCTGTTGTGAGCGGTCGGAACTACGGGCGTGTCAAAAGGGAGCGGCAAGGTTCTCTGCCCGAAAACTCATGCAGTCAAAACTTGTTTCTTACTGCCTCTGAATAAATTGTAATTTTTATATTTAGAGGGTGCTTTCTGACTATAATTTTGTATCTGTTTCTTTGAAAGAATGCTTTTAGGCATTATTAAAGAGAATAAAATTCCCATTTGTTAAAAGGAATTTGGTTATGATTTCATCAGTTAGTCCCTGGCAACTACTTCCATGCTTACATAGTGGGACTAAATGTGTTAATGTTCGTGATGAATCGCTAGCAAATAAAATAAATTCTGAAGAATATTCTTTGAAAATAAATCACGGTTCTATATCTTTGTACTTGAATATATGATGAAGCCTAAGGTTATCATTATATATATTACCAGACAAAACGCATTTTATTCACCATAAGATGCGTTGAATGATTTGGGAATGGGAAGTGGGGCGATGGAGGGGGAGTTGGCTTCCTTGACCTTATCACATCAAACCCGTAATAGGAAAGTACTGCTCTTCTTCGTTTCAGATACTTTTCACAAAGAACAGTTTAACACACTGAAGCTATCTCGGGCAAAGTAGGAGAGTAATCTACATCAATTCAGACTTCTCATTTTCGCAGCTCTTTTAATTCCCATCACATGGATGAACTCGAACGACAACATTAAAGTATTACTTATTTGTCTAGATATAACGCGACGCACGTTGTCATGTTCCTTGTGGTTCCTGAGGATAATACAGCACTCAATTTTTATTCTTGCATTGTCTTACGCAACTTAATTTTTTCGACTTTTTATTACTATCATCCTCGTGTCAATATGCCTATACTGTTGTCTACTAAACATGTTTTATATGAATTAAAAGGTTGCTTTTATTTCGATTTATACAATAAATACACTTCAGCCGTATAACTAACAACGTATCATTTGATCGAGAATCAGTATTGTTACTGTGACATGAAGTTCGTAGGACATATGGGGACAAGGCCAAGTGTAGCTTGAAAAGCATCTTTGCAGTTAAACTATAGATTACGAAGCTTAGACACTACTTATTCAAGCCATGCATCTGGCGTAACTTTCATACTATCCAAGTGAAAGAGCTATTAAGCTGGTAATACTGACTTCAGCGGTGAACATTTTACAGCGATGTTAGTTGTAGTATATGATTTGATTTTGATTTGATAAGTAAACATTATGTGTATAACAGCTGCATAAATAATTTCTTGTTACTTGGCTGAAGTCAACTCAGAGGAGAATCCGAGGAACTACGTCTTTGTACGAGACACTGATTTTGAATAGTACAAGCTAAGTATCTTATTTGACAGTGTATATTTTATCATTTTAATCCCTAGGTTGTTCCCAAGTAACATTGATTCCTAGTAGCCCGTGTAGAGCGACAGTAACAATTCTGATACATTTTAAGTGGAAGTATTACTTTCCGTCATCTATTGTCTATGTCTATATGGCAAATTAAATATTTCTAGAGCGACATACTGTCGCCAAATAGCAGGTATACAGTGGGCTGCCCGAGGTATGAGCTGCTAGATGTCACGCAATATTTCATTTTTAATTTTGCTACTTTGTGCATGGGTTTGTCGAGTTAACTTTTAAAAACATATACAGGTGTGTCCACTACTATTCACATAAAAATTTTATCTACATTTAAAAGACTTAATCGTTTACGAGTTACATAATGTACGAAAATCAACTAAAATAAATTTATAAGAGTGCTTTATTACATTCAGGAAGTTCCACTTGCGCGGAAAGAAACACCAAATTAATTTTTCTTTTTCAATATTTTATGGCGTTTCCTGATAAAGCATTACATGACACTCTCGGTTTCAGAAATTTACAACTTCTTATCAGATAATATCTTTCTCTATCTTGTAGGCGTTGTACTTAGCGAAAAATGAATTGTATCTCTAGAAAATTCCTTCTAAGTCGTTCAGCGCTGCTGCAAGACTATCACAGGCCGGTACTTTAAAACATGACGTCAGCTTGCAGTCTTGCGTCTGTGTTCATGGCAACACACATTAGGCTAGGCTATGACATTGCCCTGTCACGGTGTTTTACTTTGTTAAACTATTTCCTGGAGCAACCACACAATCTGAACTGATTTCCGACTGCGCCAAATGGCCTCCATTATTTTGCCGATGTCGATTTATTCATCGAAAACCGGAAATGGCGCTGGGATTGCCATCGTACTGTTTTCGCAGAATAAACCCTTGACATGGTCAGTAAATAAAACTCACAGCGATGTCGGTCCATATATTCTGACACTTACAGTGACCTATAGTGAAATGTCTTCCACACAGAAATTAAAGTTGTAGATTTCTATTTCATTCTCTTGAACTACCCTTGTAATGTTTTAGGGCCTCACATTCGGCCCCTCAACGCCATGCCTTATCGAGGCTGCGAGAGCCAAATTTATGTCTGTAGATCTCATGATGTAACCATGAGGCTGTTGCGATGTCTTCGATACAGACAAGTACTCTGACGTGATAAAACGCCCTTTCAGTTTTGAAATTATAAGAAAATTAATTTTTATATGTTTAAGTGATTGTTTTGATTTTATGATGAAGGCACCTATAGATGGTGTCGAAACCAGGTTAAAGTGAAATGTTTCAGCCGGTTGGCTGTATTACACTCATCATATTCTTGTCAGATTACTGTCTCACAGTTATGGTTGAAATCCAAAAAATGTAAATGGTTCAATTAATTAGTTAGTCTAGGAGCTATAGTTGTTAATGCAAGCCAGTGAAAAAGGCTAAATTGTACATCAAATATACAAAGAGAAAGTAGAGTAATGTTATGTAGAAATATGAGGTATCAAGTAATGAAACGTTAACTTTGTTAAGTACTTTACTTGAGCCAGTGGAAATATGCAGAAACATTTCTTTACAAATGAGTGACAAACTGAGCAAAATAAATAATCTATGGTACGTAATACAGCGTGAACCTAAGCCGTCTATAAGGAACTCGTCGTCAACGGTAAATCTTAATTTTCATTCCTTCCAAAAAATGAATCGGTCACACAAGATAATTCTGACACAAAGCGCACTAGAAGATAGTGACAGGAAATAACAAGCCCTAGGGCAATAGTGAAGCGATTTCATGTTTAACTCACTACTCAGAAACTTTGTCCTTTGCATCACACACTCCCATCACACGACATTGGGTTCGTGCGAAGTGGTGTACCCCAAATGTAGTCAACCAGGAACACAGATCGTTGCTGCGGGTTGGCGAAACTTGGGCCAGCCAGCTGGTTGGCAGCGCCCCGCTGTGTGGGTGTCAACAATAACAACGTGGGACGGACAGCGGGGTGTCATAAAAAAACAAACACAACAATACAGGAGAGTAACAACGGCAACGATTCTTTGTCGTAGGAAGCGATCGCAGACGCTGACGTGAATAGCGGCGCCGGCGTTGCCGACAGTCGGCATGTTCATCGCCAATAGAAGGCGCGAGAATCACGGCACTACCTTGATCTGCCGTGTCACGCGCCTGAGAGTTGGCCCCGCCGTGTTCCTCAGCCACTACGGGGTTTATGTGAACGAACTGCCTCAGAAAGCCAGTTCAGCCCCACCCACGAAACCACGTCCAGCAATTGAGTCTGAGGGACCAAACCAGTCATATCTACTCTGTAGTTCGCTCCAAGCACCTGTTCCAGCACTTTGGACCGAGCCATTGAACCGGAACCAGTGAAATCACCGACTACGGACCGAGTTACAGCCACCAAAATCGCACCACGTTGCCTCCACTGCCTTCCAGAGTAGCCAGCTGACCAAGCACAAGCTTTCACCTCATCCAGTTATGGCCTCTGAGGACACCACCCTTAGACTCATATATAGCTACCAGCTAGTCTGCTCCGAGCATTCGCGTCGTCCACTGTGGTCTCTTAAGACTCTAAGCTTCGGACTTGGTACGCCAGACAGTTGCCCACCACGTGACCTGTCTCACAGTGGTTGTGTTTACATAACAGATACCTAACAGTCGTCGAATGACTATGTGACAGTAGCAGTGCTTACTATGTTCTTATTATGCTTTTTAATGTCTAACGCAACTGCAGTTCAGATGGATATGACAGTTTCTGTATTTACACTGCGTTCAGTTCTACTTGTCTACTTGGGAGATTCTTCTTTCTATGTGTGCTATGTTCCAGTCACAGGGCATATCACATTTTACAAAAGCAGCGCCAAAAGCGAACTGATAGCGAGAATGGCTCTACTCCGACTTGGCCATTAAGTAAAATTAAGCTTGGCAGACAGATACCTTGTTGCTTTCACTCAGCAGTCACAGTGGCTGCGATAGAAAGTGCTGACGCGGGCAACAGTACACTATCCTCTGTATTAAGGACAGCACTAGCAACACCCGGTATCTTGTTGAAAGCCTCGACGATGGGACACCAACACTTCTTAATAGGTCTGAAAGGTAATGGTGGCTATCCAAATAACCAGCTTCGCTAACAAGAAGTGACCATATTATGTGCCAAATGGCACTCCATACCACATGACAGGTTCAGCGAAGGAAACAACATGACGAATGAAATACGGCAACGTTCGTTCCACGTGGACGAGTCCGACGTCAAGCTGTATGCAGAAATGTAATTTATCTGAAAAGACCTCGTTGTGCCACTACAGTGGCAGTCTTTCTGACTGAGTACACCTCTGTCGGATCACGTCTATTTACGTGAAGAAATACAGAACCAGTCTGGTTGTGACTGCTTGTTGTATATTTCAAGTAATTCAATCCACAGCACGGAGCTCAACGACAAGGGAAGCCATACCAATGGTCGGCGTGGTGGCAGTAAGTAGTGCTCCATGCGTCGTCGCACTGTTCGTTGGGATACTTGTCTAGAAACATACAAGTCTGTTTTGTGACTTAAGGTCGTGTGGGGCAGTTGAGATCCTGCATGAAGTTGAGTACCGTCCTCCTAAACCCATGAAGTGAACATTTTTACTATAATCGTGAGATTCTGACCAACGCGAGCAGTAGTATCTGGCAACAATAATGCACAGCTCTTTAGGTCATCATTCTGTCACATGTGGCAGTAGACATTTGATCTTCTTGTACTACATACAGCAAGACCTTTTCACAAAGAAACATTTAGATGTAACTTCCTAATGATAAACCTGCTGAAAAATCGCTCCTTGTATAAGGACTGGTCAGTAAAGGCTGCAACGTTTTTCTTTTTCACTGATAAATTTCATAATTCCACTTCAGTGCTTACATGATCTTTTTTAAAGTACTCCCCTCCTACTTCAATACAATTTTATAGCGTCTCTGCCAATCCTCGAACACATGATGCAGGTCACTCTTCATCAGCTCCTTGAGAATCGCCTCACTTTTCTTGAGCACAGCTTCAGAGTTCAAAAATCCATTGACCCGAAGCTTTGTCTTTAGTGATGGAAATAAAAAGAGTCCGGTGCAAGATCGGTACACAGGTATTGTAGTATTGAGCCACGAAATGGCTGACTCGATTTGCGACGTGAGTCTGCGCATTGTTATGATGAAGTCGGAAACCAGTCCGAGAAAGTTGTGGTCGTTTCCTTGCAATATTTGTCCTCAGTTTAACCAATACTGACGTGTGGTATCCTGCTGTAACAGTAGTGTGAGGAGGAACCGTATGCTGATAAACCGTCCTATGGCAATCAAAACATGTCATCACCATCACTCTACCTGCTGGTGGGACAATTTCTTTTCTATTTGGTATTGGAAAAAACGGTGATTTCCCCTCCATGTTGGCTCTTTTTCCTTCAGGATCGTAATGATACAACTGTAACTCATCACCCTCATAATCGATTCCAGAAACGCAGACCATCTATCAGGCCCACCTTGCCTACCGCACGCCTTCTTCGAACTCTATGAAACACCTAAATACTGTTGCACGAGGTAGTGCATCTTCACTGCAATCTTGCTATCGGTACAAGAGTGGTGACGCCTATGAACTTATATATCGAAACCGGCTCTTTACAAATGCCACGGAAGCACAGGAAAAAAAAATCTGTCTTTGTTGACCAGCTCAGTGTATGGAATGTAAGTGACATTCCTCCTGCCTAATTTGTCCGCTTGCACTGGAATGTTAATAATTTATATATTCGGGCGTATGGTATGTCTCATGTTAAGTTGACGACGGACAACATTAGATGAATGTTGTCTCTCTATGAAAATAAGAGGGCTATTCGGAAAGCAAGGAACGACAGGTCGTGAAATGGAAACCACACTGAAAATCAAAACTGTTTTAATTGCAACAGTTAGCTACACCTTCCAGCTACTTCCCCACACAGTCATGGCTCAGACTTAGATATCTGTCGTAGCATTGTAACAACTTTTCAATTCCATTGTTACAGAAGACAGCCGCCAGTGTGTTTCAACAATTTTCCACTGTGGTCTGGAGGTCGTTGTCTGTGTCAAAATATTGTCATCGTAGCCAAAGGCTCATTTCAGCAGAGATGAACCTCAGGGGTAGCAATTACGGGCTGTACTGTGGGTGGTCAAACACTTGTCATCGAAAATGCTGCAGGAGCATCTGCATTGCCCCTGCAGAGTGCGGCCGAGAATTGCCGTGTAGAACGAACCGCATGACAGTTATGTGGATGGCATAGCTTCAGGTGAAATTTTTCGCCCGGTCCTCATACTTGGCTCGAGAGGCTAATTTTTAGCCATCTTTACGTTCTCACTGTGAGCTCAGAAAAGGGCGACATGATCCGATCGACGGGCGTACTGGACACAGTGTCTAACGCATCTGTGCAAAGCTTCATGAGATATTCACTGCATTTTCCATTTCCGTCCTTTCGTTCCTTACTTTGCGAATAACCCTCGTAACATTCAAATATAATTTATTACTGAGAAACTTGCTGAGTAATTGTTCCTTACATGATATATGCAAATGACTTTACTCCAGCCTTATTTGTCCGGTTGCAGTGAAATGCTAATCATTTACATATCCAAGCATAATTATCTAATTTTGCATTTGTCGCATACTGTCTTCATGGCGTTGCAATTTCTGCGGCCAACAGTACACACAAGCTACTTCACCAATATCTGAAAGCCCCCGTGAAGTGGAGCGTTTGTAATTAAGCTCTTGTTGGTGTTATGTAGGAAACGCTCCGGCATTTGGAACCGATTTAACGCAGTCGACCTGTCGGGAGCTACACGGGCTAGAGTTAACAACAAACAAATAAAATGATTCCTATATCAGGCATTCCGTATCAGGTGCATTGTGGGAAGCCAAAGACGTCTTGTTGGTTCGCCTAATGCGCATGTGCTGCTTTGCCCGTCACTAACTCCTTCATCAGATTACCGTCCACTTTGCAACAAATTGCGTCTTGGTCCGGGTTAACTTCATTTTGTCACAGGTAATCATAGTACCATGTCCGGCATTATCTGCTATTTACTATCCATGAAGTGGAGTGCTTGTCTTATCTTGGTGAAAGGTGTTGGAGAAAATCAATCTTCAGTCCCTTTCCCCGCATCTCTGTCACCTATTTATGAGCTATAACTAGTGTGGACAGACAAATCCATCTCGGTAGCACACAAGGCTAGAAACGTGGCTCACGATCTGAAGACTACAAAAATGGCTATGAGCACTATGGGACTTAACATCTGTGGTCGTCAGTCCCCTAGAACTTAGAACTACTTAAACCTAACTAACCTAAGGACATCACACACATCCATGCCCGAGGCAGGATTCGAACCTGCGACCGTAGCAGTCGCGCGGTTCCGGACTGAGCGCCTAGAACCGCTAGACCACCGCGGCCGGCCTGAATACTACATTCCATGGAGAATCGTCAACTTGAGTATCATAGTGCCTCTTTTACTTTCCTTTGCAGTATTTATTCCCTGCCCGCTTTCTGCTCTCCCGCCCGTTGTTGATGGCCCTGGAGCGTTTGCCAGTTGCTCGAACCTTATTACGCTCTTATAACTAATTGACCTCCTCAGTATGCACTTTCGACTCAAAATAGACAAAGTTACTTGCCTATTAAACCAACAGTAGCATGATCAATCACTTACAGGTTGCGGAACTTCAGTGATTAAGCAGTACATGTAATTCTGTGTACTATACGAGTTAGGAATGTAATGCTGCTTCCACAGTTAAAGACGTTATGATGTCGATCACGCCAGACATGGACGTATGACTGGAGAAATTGTAACTGGTATTGGAAAGACTAACTCTATGTGAAGTCGGATTTCTATAAGCAAAATTTATTTTCCAAAGGGACAGATCTGTTTACATATTCAGTCTGAGTATTTCTTCACATATCTTCATGCATTCCTTTACTAGTATCATTGACAGTTTTTTAATTGAGGTGAAAATCTAATAATGATACAGAACAGAATGCTACAGTTGGGGAAGAAATAGAAAGGCTTCCGGTAAAATATGGAGTCAGTAGTAAGTGTGATAAAGATCCGGGAACACTACAGGTCTAGATCACAATTTAGAAATGATGAAGAATAAGCAAAAGTTAAAGTGAATCTCCCGAAGTAATCAGTGGAAACAGAAGTGGGATACCGAAATTCACAGGAATGATTATGTGAGTTAGACTGTGTTGTGTGAATACTTATTCCACACTAAGCAGTTCAGTTTAAGAAGAATGGGCATCGCCGAAAAGCACAGTAACAGAAGTTTAACAGAAAAATATCCTTACACAAAACTAGGAAGAAAGCTCGGGTAACAGAAGAAATATTCGAACAGGAAGATGAAAAAAAGAGAATACAAAAATGTTGCGAAAAATTTAGGAATAGAGCAATGTGAGTACTTAGTTATGAGAATGTGCATCCAGAGTACAAAACTGTAGAGAAAAGATTAGCCGAGTCTGGAAAAATAGGAACAAAAGCTAATCGGTGCGTTTGAGATATGGAAAATTGAGTGGGCTTGTAAGTAACGATGAGATTCTCCACACAGTCAGTGAGGACAGTAGCGTGTCGAATCAATGACCTGAAGAATGAACTAATGTTAGCATATGTGCTGAGATCAGGGAATAATTTCCAACATACTAGCAGTAGCCGCAGAGGACAGAAACTCTAGGTGGAAGCCAACAGTGGTTTAAACCTAAGAAATAATTGAAGACGTCTGATCAGGTGTTATTCTGAGATGACGAAGTTGACAATGAACAGGAAGTTGAGGAAGGTCGAATTTAATCAGCCAAAGGATTGATGAAATTTTATGTATGTAGAGTACAATAGCAAAACAGAAACGTTAGAAAGTTATGCTCAGAAACTGCATTCTGCACATTTTGTTGCTAATGCTAGTAAACCATTTAGTTTCTGTAATGAATCCTGCGATGAGTTCATAAAACGGTATTTAATACAGAAGAATTTTTCACTGCTCTCAGTGAGCTGTGACAACTTGGGTTGAAATGTTATGGGAGGGAAGTTGGCTGGGGTGACAAAGTATGAGTCACGATGTGAGAATGAGACCGAAGTCAGCAGCCCACGCCCAAGTGGCCGCCAGCCAGTAGCCAGTTTATAGCCAAACCCTGAACCACAGAGTCGGGTAGCGCAGGGTGGCCAGGCCAGGCCGGCGGTTGAGTATGAGACGCGCCATTAACTCCGGCAGCTCTGGTGTGGAACGGCGCCGCAGCTGCCGTACCAGTTACTCGCCTCGGCCGCTGGGGGAGCCTCCTAGTAGAGCACTCACAAGCTGCGTGAAGGGCGGAACGCTATCGCTCCTGCCAAAGAGATACAATTATTTAGAGAGCAACTCCGCGACGTCAGCGAGGTAAAATGAACACCTCTTCACCACGTTTTATGTTCTCAAAACGAACAAGCGTGGTATAGGACAGTGGCAAACAAAGTGGTAGGTAATTACGAAATAGCATCCACCTGTTATCGTTGGTCACGGCGGTCCAGCGGCTCTAGGCACTACAGTCTGAAACCGCGCGGCCGCTACGGTCGCAGGTTCGAATCCTGTCTCGGACATGGATGTGAGTGACGTCATTAGGTTAGCTAGGTTAAAGTAGTTCTAGGTTCTAGGGGACTGATGACCTCAGATGTTAAGTCCCATAGTGCTCAGAGACATTTGAACCATTTTGAACTCCCATTATACAATTTTGTGCTGCTGTTGGTACTAATCTCCACTCACCTGACCAGAAATCTTTGTCATCTTTCCATTTCACTTCACTGACCCCTTTTCAGATTTTCTAGCTTCCCTACGACGCTCAAACTTCTAACATTCCACATCCCGACTCGTAGAACGTTTCGTTGGTTATTCAGTCTGTTTTTCATGGTCGCCTCCTCCTTGGCTGTCACCTACCGGAGATCCGTATGCGTAACTATTCCGAAATCTTTTGCCAATTGAAAGATCATCATGACACTTTCAGGTGAGCAGATAACTACTGAAGAACGTTTATGCCAAAAGTCGCGCAAGCGAAATGTGCTGGTGTCTTTTGGCGCAAACGTCGGGTACTGATATGCGCGCGAAAGCCGAGTTGTTTGTGCTGCCCTCGATGATGGAAGTGAGAGATGATGTAACCATCGTATATCGAATGAACCTGTCGATTCCGCTGTCACTCGATAATTCTAATGTCATCACCCGACGCATGTGCTGAAAGAAGCCAGCACATTTCCCATGCGCGAGATTTGGCATAAATAACGTGAATGCATCTGGGCTCTTCAGTTTTTGTCTACTCACCCGAAGATGGGCGGATGGCTCTGGGCAGAAATATCATGGCAGAATGTCGACGGGATCCGGATGCACACCCGAAAGTTATTAGAAGAAGGCTGGAGGTGGTTTTCAGGCGGTTTCCGCATCCCACTAGATGAATACCCGACGACGTCCAGCTTGACATAGGCGCTGCGAAAACAATTAGGAAACTTTCTAACCTCGGTAAAAAAATTTACTCTAGAGGCAGACAAATGGGATACATTGATTCAGTCCTGGATGACGAATAGGGCACGGGGAACATTAGATGTTTAATCTTCTTAAAGACATAATCAACGGCAGCAGATATCTAGTTTCGGCTCAGCATTACACAGTGGTGCCACGATTCTTTTGATCATATAGCGTATACCAAGTGTCCAACGAAAAATTTCAGACTGATTTCATTACCGATGAAACTGATGATATGGTGTTGTGTGAGCACAGTTTAAAGTTCTATGAGACAACTGTGGATAAGGTCGCTATATTATTAAACCGTGAACCGAATAGGAAAACATAAAAAACGCCCTGTAAAACTCATAGCAGAAACGGAAAAAGCAGGAGAAAGAAATGAAATAACATAGCACACAGCTACAGCTGGCTAATCGCTGGAATAAATGGATATGTCAGCCAGTTTATAGCACCTAGAATCTCCAACCTAAAAGATTAGACTGAAGTCCAGACACTTCGAAAAGGTTTAAAAGTTTTACCGCACTCGTCATCGTAAAATGGATGGCAGATCCCACCGTCGAAGAAAGGAATATTACCCTTAAAAGTCGCATCGACATGGCGGTCGTTACAGACACAATACTAGCTCGCAAGGGTTCGAGGATGGGAAACGAAATCGGTTGTGTCCACGTATGGGACCAATCCCGTTATTCGCGTTATTTACAGGAATCACGGGAAACCCAAATCTTGATTATTTATTTATTTACACGTCTAGTTCCGTAAGATCAAATAAAGGGGCAAATCTCCATGATCATGAATAGATGAAATTGCAACATAAAAGTAATAATAAGTAAAATAAAATGTTCATGAGCCCAAAAAATGTCAAGCCATAAGTTTAAGTAAACGCAATCAACAATGCAACATAAGAATAAGCTTAATTTTCAAGGAAATCCTCAACAGAATCGAAGGACCCATGAGGAAACTGTTAAGTTTCGAGTTGATTACTGCAAAATTTTTTAAATTTTTGTGGTAGCTTATTCAAAATGGATGCAGCAGCATACAGCACACCTTCCCACACAAGAGTTAAGGAAGTGCGACCCAAATGCAGATTGGTTTTCTGCCGAGTATTAACTGAATGAAGGCTGCTAATTCTTGGGAATAAACGAGAGTAAAGAGTGAACAGGATTCTGTAAGAGTTATGCGGACTTACACCTTATTGCCATAACTGCCCCTTTCTGAGCCAAAAATATTCTTTTATAATGTGATGAGCTACCCCCAAATGTAATATCATTCTACGTAAGCGAACGAAAATAAGCAAAGTAGACTAATTTTCGTGTCGAATGATCACTTACTTCAGATTCGGTTCGAATAGTAAAAATGGCAGTAATAAGTCTGAACAAGATTCTGAACGTGGGCTTTCCAGGACAGTTTATTATATCTCTGATCACCTAGAAATTTAAAATGTTCTGTTTTACTAATCGTATGCCCAGTCTGTGAAATTAAAACATCGGGTTTTGTTGAATTGTGTATTAGAAACTGCAGAAGCTGATCTTGCTGTGATTTAGGATTAGTTTATTTTCTATAGGCTAGGAATTTATGTTATGAACTGCACTGTTTGAAACAGAGCGAATGTTGCAGACAACAACCTTTACTACCAAGCTAGTGTCACCAGCAAACAGAAATATTTTAGAATTACCCATAGTACTAGAGGGCATATCATTTATATAAATAAGGAACAGGACTGGCCCTAACACTGATCCCAAGAGCACCCCCATTTGACCGTGCCCTGTTCTGACACCCATATCACAGCCATTCTCAACACTGTAAATAACGACCTTTCGATGTCTGTTGTTAAAAGGTGAACCAATTTTGAGCTGCTCCCCTGTTCCGTAATGGTCCAACTACTGGAGCAATATTTTGTGATCAACACAATCAAACGTCTTAGTTAAATCAAAAAACACGCCTAGCGTTCGAAACCTTTTGTTTAGTCCGTCCAGTATCTCACAGAGAAAAGAGATTATAGCATTTTCCATTGTTAAAAGACTTCTAAAACCGAACTGTACATTTGATAGCAAATTATGTGATATAAAATAGTCAATTATCCTTAACATACACACCCTTTTCAGTAACTTTAGCAAACACTGGTGGTATAGAAATAGGTCTAAAATGGTCTACAACACCCCTTTCTCCATTTTTATAAAGCGACTTCACTACTGAGTACTTGAATCGTTCAGGAAACTGACTATTCTCTAACGATAACATACTAATATGGTTAAGTACCGGGCTAACCTGTGCAGCAAAGTACTTTAACATTTTGTTACGCACTCCATCATGTGAGTCCTTATTCTTCAGTGATTTAATTAATGCCTCAGTCTTCACCTTGTCAGTCTCACAGAAGTGTATTTCAGACATCAGTCTCGGAAAGCCATTTTCCAAGAGAGTTATATGATTCCTTGTAGAAACTAGGTATTTTTTTAAAATTCACAAGCAATGCTTATTTGAACCGACGTCCTCTAGGATGCAAGTGCAGTGTGATCACCACTGGTTGCCCACGTAGACATACAAGTGACGTCAGCGCAGAAAATTCGGTCGGCAGCTCGAACTAACAATTGTTGCAATAGATGCGCACTCTACGATTTAGTTGTGAACAGGCAGCGGTAAGTGCTACCACAGTGTGTCATTGTTGTTCCGACACAAATTGGAACAGAGCAACATATCTAAATCAGGTGTTCTCCAGAATGTTTTCAAGAAAAGAGAAAGTGTGTACAAGATTGGTCCCGCACACCTTGACTCCCGAACACAAAGAAGGAGACGCCTGCCGCAACTTGACTAAGAAGCGAACTGCGATCTGTTCTTTTGTGCAAAAAAACCCGACAGGTGACGAGACTTGGCATTATCAATACGAATCTACCGCAAATCCACACAGAGAATAATAGTGCGTATAGGGTCGACGCTTTGATGACGTAACGGACATTCAAGCCGTTGCGACTGGAGAATCGAGCAATGTCTCAAAGGAGCACTATTCGGACAGTTTCACATGGTTCCACGAACGTTCAGATCTTGATACTCAAGTGGGAGGAGACGTTGTAGAACACCTGAAGCGTCCAAAACAATAGTGTTGACCTTTCTCTTTTTTTATTGATCCGTTCACGAGACGTTTTGCACAGACTTGGTAAAATTACTGTAGTCCTCGATGATCGATTGCATGAAATTCACAATGAGAAGACACTGTCCTGACAATTCAGTTTAGAATCATTCTTCGTGTATTTAATACACCCCTTAGTATACGCAAAATATGTCCATTACAGCCCGCATCTCGTGGTCGTGCGGTAGCGTTCTCGCTTCCCACACCCGGGTTCCCGGGTTCGATTCCCGGCGGGGTCAGGGATTTTCTCTGCCTCGTGATGGCTGGGTGTTGTGTGCTGTCCTTAGGTTAGTTAGGTTTAAGTAGTTCTAAGTTCTAGGGGACTGATGACCATAGATGTTAAGTCCCATAGTGCTCAGAGCCATTTGAGCCATTTTGTCCATTACAGAAAATTTCCATTATCAGTGGTTTATGTGCGTAATTTATAAGTTGCGTAGCACCAGTTTAAAATAAGTAAAATAAACTACGTGCTACCTGGGTCAAACATGGAAACTTCCATTCACGGATCAGGTACAACACAATTTAATCGAATCATCCAGTCAAAGTAGTGGTTGGTTGATTGTAAGTTTGCGAAATAGCTAAACAGCCTATCCTCTGAATCAGTTTATCGTCTCCTCATTGCATAGATCCAAGTACTACAGAAAGACTATCCAACTACCTACTTACCAATGGATATCAAGATTGGTATAAAGTATACATTTTTAAACTTTTATTTTGTCTAGCTATGGCACATATTACAATCTCAAGTTACAATTTTGAACTGGTAACTACTCATACACAGAGAATTACAGACCTTTCTGCTTATAATCTATATTTTGTAATAAGAAAGCATACTTCATTTAAAATTTAACAGAAGGTGGCAAAAACAGTTACTGAAGTAATGCCTACTGCAGATGTCATTTACTTAACAGTACTCAAACAAACCGGCAGAATTCATCACATTTTCTGTTCAGCAGCTATGCTTTCAATAGCATAATAGATCTTGTGATCCTATGTTCCTGGCGTTTCGAAATAGTTACAAAGTCTACTACAAACATTTGTCAAAATTCTCCGTCTTCACAAAATTCTGGGAATGCTATATGATGTACAATAAATGGCAAGGGAAACCAGGATGAAACAAGCTTTGTTAGTCAACTGAAATAATACTTCAATGTGCACAAAAACAACTGAGTTACGGGACGTATGTGAAAAGACGTGCACCAATCATCAGTCTCTTCTCAGATACGCGCGTGCATTTATACACTGAACGTACAGCAGACACAATTACAAAAACAAATTTACCTGTTGTGTAACATACAAAAAGAAACACCCACTTCGTCACTGTCGGAACAACTCCACATTGATCACAAGAAACATTTTGGCTAAAAGACGAGGCACCGCGGGGAGCGCTATACGACGGTTTACAGACCTTCAACGCATACGTATTATGTAGCACTTAGTTCTTTCGTTCCAGCCATGTAACTGTCTCTTATTATCGTAGTGAATTGATTCTCTCCCGTGGAACATGACACGCCGCGCGGGATTAGCAGAGCGATCTCAGGCGCTGCAGTTATGGACTGTGCGGCTGGTCCCAGCGGAGGTTCGAGTCCTCCCTCGGGCATGGGTGTGTGTGTTTGTCCTTAGGATAATTAGGTTAAGTAGAGTGTAAGCTTAGGGACTGATGACATGAGTAGTTAAGTCTCATAAGATTTCACACACATTTGAAAATTTTTTTGGACATGACACGCTAGTATGGGCCAAGTTTTGGTGGGTTACGACCCGTGTGAACGAAGCGTCCTGGCAAATCCAGTCATGTCATAGGCAAGTGTGAGTGCCCATTCTACATGGGGACGTAGTTTTGCCTCCACCACGTCAATAACGCGTCCGGTGATAAAATTACGAGACAGTCAAGCTCTGCGGTTTCTGGAACTGTATACAGATGAACTAGTGATGTATGGTTACAGCATGGAACATTACAGAAATGGAAAAATTACAATGACAGCATCAAAGAGAACTTTATTTGCGCTCGTAACACCTCGTAACACTACACTTCGTGCCATTGTGATAATCTTATTGTTATCTATTCATAAATGTACATAATTTGTAGTGATAATGAATAGTTTTTTGTGTATTTTAAGCATGGGAACCTGTTTATATTACAGAACTTTGCATAGGGATTGACAGGCAAAAACGTTTAGTTATGGAAGGAGAAGCTGGAGGAAAATCCTTCTGTGGGCATTACGTGGTTAGTGCGCCATACAAGAGCTCCAAAAGGAAACCAAGGTGAAAATTCAGTGTTTTACTGCCTATATTTGGTTACTTCCTCTACCTGCTTAACTACGTAGTCGCCGCGCCGTGTGCAAATATTATACTATGAACATATGGACATACTTGATTTTTATAAATTTTGCTCATAAATTTTGCAGCGAACAAATTGTCTTTCATTTTTGAGCCAGTGGTGTCGTGAACTTACGTATCCTTGGTTATATTTGTCTTCTTCCGCCATAAGTTTTTTTCATTCTTGACCGTGTGTATAATATTAGTTATTAATCGCACTTCCTCTTCAGATGCAGGCAGCTTCTTGACATGACACTGGGATAATGCGCGGAAGAAAAGAAAACTTTCGTGGTTTTGCACAGAAACGAACTCTCAGATTTCTTATTCTCATAGGATTATTATTCGGATAACACACTGTATTACAAGAAACGTCTTATCGCCACGAGAACTAAAGACAGAGTCTATGTAGTAATTGACAAAAGAAATTGAAAGGAGTTTTTATCGCTTGTTATTCGCCTTCCAGCGTAGCAAAATAAATCTTTATCGACGCTTACAGCGACCGCGCTAATGATTATTACCATAGGTTTTTAATTTTTGTGGTAGTTTGTTGGGGCTTTTCCTTATGTGCCTACACAACCGAATAAGACATTTTTCGGAGCATGGTACCAGCTTGATAAACCGTCGTCCTAGAGGGCAACTGTCTGTTCTTTCCACCAATTCTCTACGCTGGTCTGCAGCGTTGTCTGTGCCAAAACACCATCATCACAGCCAGCGTTTCACGTGAGCGAAGAGATGAAAATCAGAAGGACCCATACCGGGGGAGCATGGTGGGTAAACAAACACTTCTGATGTAAATCGCAATAGGAGTCTGTTTGTTGAAGGTGAACTGTGCGCCCGAGAATTGTCATAAAAAGGGACAATGGACATTGAATACATTTTCAACTGTCAAGATCGCTAAGGTCGTTTATTGACACACATGACAAGTTTCGGCACCTACGTTTACACGAAAAGTCATTCAGTGTTCATAATACTAAAGATCACCCCCACGCTGACGACTTCAGAAGTATATAAGGAGGACAATGTCTGGTGACACCTCCTCGCTTGTTCTGAATGGTGCTTCGTTGATGATTCTCTGCAATCGGTTTATCCAACCGCTGAGAAAGATCATTGATTGACACTCGTTTTCGTGTCTGACTGTATGAGTCATTTAAGTCCATATAGCCTGCTTAAGAGTTCCTCCACCACTGCCGCACTGTGCTGTCACTCAGGACAGTTCACGTCATGTTGACGCCCAGGAAATGAGGCGGAATGCTTCAATAAGAAGAAATCGAATGGCAGCACGCTCTTCCCATTTCATAGGAGACTCCATTGTTCTAGACACCTTTACGTGTTCAAAACTGAGAAGGGCGATGTGACGCGATCGACAGGCAAGCTGGAGACCGATTGGAGCTTGGGAAATAGAAATAGCATTTGTAACAGGTGCAAGGGCGCCGAACCTTAAACAACATCTTGGAGTGAAATCGAGAATACCTATCAACAGACTTACTGGAATGGACACATAACCAGCATATGGCAGCGTGAAATGGTTGTGTAGTGGTATATGATGTTTAGTTGTGGAAATAAGAATTATGTTAGAGCAGGTTGTAGTCTAGACCACAGTTATATGATACTAACGAATGCCATTTCCGCTGCAGCTAGACGCGTTGCTACCTCCAGGTAGTATATGTTTCTTCGATTTGTTAAAGTGCAGCAATCAATGTCTCCTTTACTGTGGTCTGATATTTAATTTCCATGAGTTACAAGAGAGTTATTGATGTTACTCACGTAACCGGTACTAGAATCCTGCTCCGTATTCCCAAAGTTTTCTGATTTTCAGTAATGTTGTATCTAATTACTTAAGGGGTGTTTAATTTGGTTAATAATAATACCTGAAGTGCTTAAAATATGGTTAATATTATGTCAGAGCAGGTTGTATGCTGGTCCACAGTTATACACTCCTGGAAATTGAAATAAGAACACCGTGAATTCATTGTCCCAGGAAGGGGAAACTTTATTGACACATTCCTGGGGTCAGATACATCACATGATCACACTGACAGAACCACAGGCACACAGACACAGGCAACAGAGCATGCACAATGTCGGCACTAGTACAGTGTATATCCACCTTTCGCAGCAATGCAGGCTGCTATTCTCCCATGGAGACGATCGTAGAGATGCTGGATGTAGTCCTGTGGAACGGCTTGCCATGCCATTTCCACCTGGCGCCTCAGCTGGACCAGCGTTCGTGCTGGACGTGCAGACCGCGTGAGACGACGCTTCATCCAGTCCCAAACATGCTCAATGGGGGACAGATCCGGAGATCTTGCTGGCCAGGGTAGTTGACTTACACCTTCTAGAGCACGTTGGGTGGCACGGGATACATGCGGACGTGCATTGTCCTGTTGGAACAGCAAGTTCCCTTGCCCGTCTAGGAATGGTAGAACGATGGGTTCGATGACGGTTTGGATGTACCGTGCACTATTCAGTGTCCCCTCGACGATCACCAGTGGTGTACGGCCAGTTTAGGAGATCGCTCCCCACACCATGATGCCGGGTGTTGGCCCTGAGTGCCTCGGTCGTATGCAGTCCTGATTGTGGCGCTCACCTGCACGCCACCAAGCACGCATACGACCATCATTGGCACCAAGGCAGAAGCGACTCTCATCGCTGAAGACGACACGTCCTCATTCGTCCCTCCATTCACGCCTGTCGCGACACCACTGGAGGCGGGCTGCACGATGTTGGGGCGTGAGCGGAAGACGGCCTAACGGTGTGCGGGACAGTAGCCCAGCTTCATGGAGACGGTTGCGAATGGTCCTCGCCGATACCCCAGGAGCAACAGTGTCCCTAATTTGCTGGGAAGTGGCGGTGCGATCCCCTACGGCACTGCGTAGGATCCTACGGTCTCGGCGTGCATCCGTGCGTCGCTGCGGTCCGGTGCCAGGTCGACGGGCACGTGCACCTTCCGCCGACCACTGGCGACAACATCGATGTACTGTGGAGACCTCACGCCCCACGTGTTGAGCTATTCGGCGGTACGTCCACCCGGCCTCCCGCATGCCCACTATACGCCCTCGCTCAAAGTCCGTCAACTGCACATACGGTTCACGTCGACGCTGTCGCGGCATGCTACCAGTGTTAAAGACTGCGATGGAGCTCCGTATGCCACGGCAAACTGGCTGACACTGACGGCGGCGGTGCACAAATGCTGCGCAGCTAGCGCCATTCGACGGCCAACACCGCGGTTCCTGGTGTGTCCGCTGTGCCGTGCGTGTGATCATTGCTTGTACAGCCCTCTCGCAGTGTCCGGAGCAAGTATGGTGGGTCTGACACACCGGTGTCAATGTGTTCTTTTTTCCATTTTCAGGAGTGTATGATACTAACGAATGCCATTTCCGCTGCAGCTAGACGCGTTGCTACCTCCAGGCAGTATATGTTTCTTCGATTTGTTAAAGTGCAGCAATCAATGTCTCCTTTACTGTGGTCTGATATTTAATTTCCATGAGTTACAAGAGAGTTATTGATGTTACTCTCGTAACCGGTACTAGAATCCTGCTCCGTATTCCCAAAGTTTTCTGATTTTCAGTAATGTTGTATCTAATTACTTAAGGGGTGTTTAATTTGGTTAATAATAATACCTGAAGTGCTTAAAATATGGTTAATATTATGTCAGAGCAGGTTGTATGCTGGTCCACAGTTATACACTCCTGGAAATTGAAATAAGAACACCGTGAATTCATTGTCCCAGGAAGGGGAAACTTTATTGACACATTCCTGGGGTCAGATACATCACATGATCACACTGACAGAACCACAGGCACACAGACACAGGCAACAGAGCATGCACAATGTCGGCACTAGTACAGTGTATATCCACCTTTCGCAGCAATGCAGGCTGCTATTCTCCCATGGAGACGATCGTAGAGATGCTGGATGTAGTCCTGTGGAACGGCTTGCCATGCCATTTCCACCTGGCGCCTCAGCTGGACCAGCGTTCGTGCTGGACGTGCAGACCGCGTGAGACGACGCTTCATCCAGTCCCAAACATGCTCAATGGGGGACAGATCCGGAGATCTTGCTGGCCAGGGTAGTTGACTTACACCTTCTAGAGCACGTTGGGTGGCACGGGATACATGCGGACGTGCATTGTCCTGTTGGAACAGCAAGTTCCCTTGCCCGTCTAGGAATGGTAGAACGATGGGTTCGATGACGGTTTGGATGTACCGTGCACTATTCAGTGTCCCCTCGACGATCACCAGTGGTGTACGGCCAGTTTAGGAGATCGCTCCCCACACCATGATGCCGGGTGTTGGCCCTGAGTGCCTCGGTCGTATGCAGTCCTGATTGTGGCGCTCACCTGCACGCCACCAAGCACGCATACGACCATCATTGGCACCAAGGCAGAAGCGACTCTCATCGCTGAAGACGACACGTCCTCATTCGTCCCTCCATTCACGCCTGTCGCGACACCACTGGAGGCGGGCTGCACGATGTTGGGGCGTGAGCGGAAGACGGCCTAACGGTGTGCGGGACAGTAGCCCAGCTTCATGGAGACGGTTGCGAATGGTCCTCGCCGATACCCCAGGAGCAACAGTGTCCCTAATTTGCTGGGAAGTGGCGGTGCGATCCCCTACGGCACTGCGTAGGATCCTACGGTCTCGGCGTGCATCCGTGCGTCGCTGCGGTCCGGTGCCAGGTCGACGGGCACGTGCACCTTCCGCCGACCACTGGCGACAACATCGATGTACTGTGGAGACCTCACGCCCCACGTGTTGAGCTATTCGGCGGTACGTCCACCCGGCCTCCCGCATGCCCGCTATACGCCCTCGCTCAAAGTCCGTCAACTGCACATACGGTTCACGTCGACGCTGTCGCGGCATGCTACCAGTGTTAAAGACTGCGATGGAGCTCCGTATGCCACGGCAAACTGGCTGACACTGACGGCGGCGGTGCACAAATGCTGCGCAGCTAGCGCCATTCGACGGCCAACACCGCGGTTCCTGGTGTGTCCGCTGTGCCGTGCGTGTGATCATTGCTTGTACAGCCCTCTCGCAGTGTCCGGAGCAAGTATGGTGGGTCTGACACACCGGTGTCAATGTGTTCTTTTTTCCATTTTCAGGAGTGTATGATACTAACGAATGCCATTTCCGCTGCAGCTAGACGCGTTGCTACCTCCAGGCAGTATATGTTTCTTCGATTTGTTAAAGTGCAGCAATCAATGTCTCCTTTACTGTGGTCTGATATTTAATTTCCATGAGTTACAAGAGAGTTATTGATGTTACTCACGTAACCGGTACTAGAATCCTGCTCCGTATTCCCAAAGTTTTCTGATTTTCAGTAATGTTGTATCTAATTACTTAAGGGGTGTTTAATTTGGTTAATAATAATACCTGAAGTGCTTAAAATATGGTTAATATTATGTCAGAGCAGGTTGTATGCTGGTCCACAGTTCTACACTCCTGGAAATTGAAATAAGAACACCGTGAATTCATTGTCCCAGGAAGGGGAAACTTTATTGACACATTCCTGGGGTCAGATACATCACATGATCACACTGACAGAACCACAGGCACATAGACACAGGCAACAGAGCATGCACAATGTCGGCACTAGTACAGTGTATATCCACCTTTCGCAGCAATGCAGGCTGCTATTCTCCCATGGAGACGATCGTAGAGATGCTGGATGTAGTCCTGTGGAACGGCTTGCCATGCCATTTCCACCTGGCGCCTCAGCTGGACCAGCGTTCGTGCTGGACGTGCAGACCGCGTGAGACGACGCTTCATCCAGTCCCAAACATGCTCAATGGGGGACAGATCCGGAGATCTTGCTGGCCAGGGTAGTTGACTTACACCTTCTAGAGCACGTTGGGTGGCACGGGATACATGCGGACGTGCATTGTCCTGTTGGAACAGCAAGTTCCGTTGCCCGTCTAGGAATGGTACAACGATGGGTTCGATGACGGTTTGGATGTACCGTGCACTATTCAGTGTCCCCTCGACGATCACCAGTGGTGTACGGCCAGTTTAGGAGATCGCTCCCCACACCATGATGCCGGGTGTTGGCCCTGAGTGCCTCGGTCGTATGCAGTCCTGATTGTGGCGCTCACCTGCACGCCACCAAGCACGCATACGACCATCATTGGCACCAAGGCAGAAGCGACTCTCATCGCTGAAGACGACACGTCTCCATTCGTCCCTCCATTCACGCCTGTCGCGACACCACTGGAGGCGGGCTGCACGATGTTGGGGCGTGAGCGGAAGACGGCCTAACGGTGTGCGGGACAGTAGCCCAGCTTCATGGAGACGGTTGCGAATGGTCCTCGCCGATACCCCAGGGGCACAGTGTCCCTAATTTGCTGGGAAGTGGCGGTGCGATCCCCTACGGCACTGCGTAGGATCCTACGGTCTCGGCGTGCATCCGTGCGTCGCTGCGGTCCGGTCCCAGGTCGACGGGCACGTGCACCTTCCGCCGACCACTGGCGACAACATCGATGTACTGTGGAGACCTCACGCCCCACGTGTTGAGCAATTCGGAGGTACGTCCACCCGGCCTCCCGCATGCCCACTATACGCCCTCGCTCAAAGTCCGTCAACTGCACATACGGTTCACGTCCACGCTGTCGCGGCATGCTACCAGTGTTAAAGACTGCGATGGAGCTCCGTATGCCACGGCAAACTGGCTGACACTGACGGCGGCGGTGCACAAATGCTGCGCAGCTAGCGCCATTCGACGGCCAACACCGCGGTTCCTGGTGTGTCCGCTGTGCCGTGCGTGTGATCATTGCTTGTACAGCCCTCTCGCAGTGTCCGGAGCAAGTATGGTGGGTCTGACACACCGGTGTCAATGTGTTCTTTTTTCCATTTTCAGGAGTGTATGATACTAACGAATGCCATTTCCGCTGCAGCTAGACGCGTCGCTATCTCCAGGCAGTATATGTTTCTTCGATTTGTAAAAGTGCAGCAATCAATGTCTCCTTTATTGTGGTCTGATATTTAATCTCCATGAGTTATAACAGAATTATTGATGTTACTCACGTAACCGGTACTAGTATCCTGCTCCTTATTCCCAAAGTTTTCTGATTTTCAGTAATGTTGTATCTAATTACTCTTTAGTGTTTGATTTGGTTAATAATAATACCTGAAGTGCTTAAAATATGGTTCATATCGCAAGTGAAGTTGGAAAAGACTTAGATTCCATAATGTTAAATGAAAATTCCCTTGTTGGAGAAAGTATCTCACATCTTGTTTCCATCTCTTTTGAAACTATTATTGAATAAGCAGTTAACACAGAAGTTGAATTTTGAGTAATGCATTTTTGTTTTAATGGTGCTCTAAAGAGGAGTTGCCATGTTCTATCGTATTGTATAAGGACACAAATATTCTACAAGTACGTTTGCTTATCTCTTGGATAGGTATCGTAAGAGAGAATGTTTTTCAAAGTTAGACATTCGGTTAGCAAACGTGGTTTGGAGGGAGAGGTTCGCTAGTTTGTTGATATCCCTTGCTGTGAGCTGCCTAGAAGTCGTTCTTTGATTTACTGAATGTCTCTTCGGCCAATAAAATGCTAAAGGGTTCTATTTTAGATAATGAATCCCTGAAGTGTAAAATCATTTAATATTATTACTAAATTTTATATGCGATTTGCGCTATCGGCCGTAATTGAAACTGTCTACAAAGAATTACCATCGCTAAATAAAACCATGTTTAAACATTGCTTCTTAATCTAACCACTCTCCGGCATAAAATAATGTCGCGTTTTGGAGACTACACTAATCGTAGCAATGCAGAATGAGATTTTCACTCTGCAGCGTAGTGTGCGCTGATATGAAACTTCCTGGCAGAGTAAAACTGTATGCCGGACCGAGACTCGAACTCGGGACCTTTGCCTTTCGCGGGCAAGTGCTCTACCATCTGAGCTACCCAAGCACGACTCACGATCCACCCTCACAGCTTCAATTCCGCCAGTACCTCGTCTCCTACTTTCCAAGCTTCACAGAAGCTCTCCTGCGAGCAGAGAAGAACGTCTGTGAAGTTTGGAAGGTAGGAGAAGAGGTACTGGCAGAACTGAATCTGTGAGGGCAGGTCGTAGTCGTGCTTGGGTAGCTTAGAAGGTAGAGCACTTGCCCGCGAAAGGCAAAGGTCCCGAGTTCGAGTCTCGGTCCGGCACATAGTTTTAATCTTCCAGGAGGTAATCGCAACAATGCTTAAAAACGATCAGTTGCACGGTCGTGGTTATAGATCCTGAAAAACGAAAACACTAATTAATTGACTATTAAGGGGATGTTATAATCTGCATCAAAAACGGTAGTTTCGAAATTTAATAACGTGAGGAGTAGTAAGTGCCAGGTGGCGATGAAAGTACCTAGCGATCAAGATGCTATAGTGATGAAATTCACGTACCAAAGTTCTTCCGGTTTCACAGAATGAGTCCCTTCATTCGCCTGTTTTTTCAGCAAAAACTCACACAATTCGTATGTATGTACACTGAAGCACCGAAGAAATTGGAATAGGCATGCGTATTCAAATACAGAGATATCTAAACAGGCAGAATACGGAGCTGAGGTCGGGATCGCATATATAAGAAAATAAGCGTCTTGCGCAGTTGTTAGATCGGTTACTGCTGCTACAGTGGCAGCTTATCATGATTTAAGTGAGTTTCAATGTGGTGTTATAATCGGCGCACAAGCGATGGGACATAGCAGCTACGAGGTAGCGATGAAGTGGGGATTTTCCCGCACGGCCATTTCACGAGTGTACCTTGAATATCAGGAATCCGGTAAACATCAAATCCCCGACATCTCTTCTACCGGAAAAAGATCCTGCAAGAACGGGGCCAACGACGACTGAGGTAAGTGGAATAAATCACAATATGCAGTACATATCCTCTCGAGAGCCTGTCTAAAATGGTTCAAATGGCTTTGAGCACTACGGGACTTAACTGCTGAGGTCATCAGTCCCCTAGAACTTAGAACTACTTAAACCTAACTAACCTAAGGCCATCACACACATCCATGCCCGAGGCAGGATTCGAACCTCCTACCGTAGCGCCTAGACTGTAGCGCCTGGAACCGCTCGGCCACTATGGCCGGCAGAGCCTGTCTTTCCTCCCTATTCAAATGTTTGGTTCGCATATTTCCCTGGAATGAACTGATTTTCCACTTTGCCAGCCCTCAGTTTGTTTGCTATTTATTGAACTTTGAAGCTACTAGGGAGTGGTATTATTTCTGTGAGTACATCGGGGGTCTCTAAGCGAATCCCTTTGTCCCTAGTATTGAGCATATTAGTGATGCAGGTTTCTTCTTCCACAGTCATTACTGCTTCCGTGAATACACGCCTGGACGAACTTCTTCCTTTGGGATCAGAGTTTCTGTTCCTCTTACTCGCGTAACGCAACTTCAGTCCTGCGGACCAGTTAAAATTTCTCCTTAACGTTTACGTTCTGGTGGGTGCTGCTGATTTGGTTCTCTCACATTCGTGCGTTTGCTATCATTGTCCACAAGAGCGTTCTCTCACGATCTTTCTCTCTGTGATTCGCTGTAGATGACTGGTGACGGTGTATGAGGCGATGGACCTTGCAACGGAGCTGTAAACATCTTGTTACCTAACGCTTGGCTCGTGTTGCCAGCGGCATCTCGCGGCGTTGTTATTGTGCCCCGGGCTGTTTGCTTTCCCTGCCTCGCATGGCCTCCGTCTATTTGCGCTGTGCCCCTTACGCTTCTATGTTTGACTGCGAATATGTAACTCGCTCCCCCGGTATTAGCGGTAGTGTTTGTTACCCTGGCCAGCTTTGACATCCTTGTCCCTCCTACTGCTTCTTTCAGCTCTAACCATTCGTTTCGCAACTTCGTTCTCCTGTATGCATAATCGAGTACTGCCTTATACTTCTTTAGGAAATCTCGTCTAGCAATCCGTCAAGTGGGAAGACTATTTTGTCTCCTACAATTAAGAGATATTGATCGTATTCAATACCCGCCTTGGTGTGCAAGTGCAATTTAAACTGTCCCCCTGTTCTGATATCTTCATTTGCTATACTCCGGATTGTACTGCCTTCCTCAAATGTACATCTTCTCTCATTAAGGCGATAGCTTCAATCAGACTCAAATCTATTCTCTATTCATAAATTGGCATATCTCCAGGCGATTTTTTTTAAAGCCAACAGTCTTCTGACGTCTGATTCGGCCCGCCATGACTTCCTCTCCTGCGTCAATCTTTTCATCTCAGAGTAGCACTTGCAACCTACGCCCACAACTGTTTGCTGGATGTGTTCCCATCTCTGTCTTCTCAACATTTTTTAGTTGTACATAGACGTTCTTTCCCGTGCAGTCTACCACGAATTATCCGTGACGCACTAAACACGCGGTTCGTTTCCCGACGGGCTTTTCCTGCGTATGTTAGTCCACCGGGTCACATTACAATCTTTTGCGTAATGCCTGATACGGTGACATGTAAAGAAAGTCACTAATTTCGCTCACGTGTGTGCCCTATTAGACGGCGTTGCGCACATCTGACTAGAGGGGGACACTCAGATCGCCCTACAATCTGACCAGCATCGATCTCGGCAACAGATAATATAACTCGCTCTGGGCGTGGATGTGCTGTCTGCGATAGGCTAATTTTTCGTACTGGAACCCTTCATCTGCAATCACGTGCCATGTGTCCGTCCCTCCCACAACTGAAGCACATCCTTGTTATTTTTCGGGCTGTTTCGGGGATGACATTCTCTTGCATTTTTGTGCATCGGCTGTTATAGCACATTCTTCAGTTGACGCTAGATCGAGTGCTTCTGACAGAGTTCGCCATTCACCTTCTTTGCGCACAAAAATTTTTATCCCGCCAGCAAACAACCCCTGAATAAATACAGCTCCACCCGGTTTACCAACTAGTGAATTGCTACCGGAAACTTCCTCAGCGTTTTACGGAAATGAAGTTAGAACGTATCTGCATGAGAACCCATCCGAACCACACTTCTTCCTTTCTTCTGTCAACTGTTAGACGTATTACACCCATAGCAATCGAGTGCGTTTGTTATAGCAATTTTCAGGTAAGATTTCCAGAACCACGCACCAAGTCTCAGTGTGATCACTTACTAGCAATTTGCTTTGGTCAGACATCATGATTTGTCCTATAATATACTATACTATACTGAGTCATAGGCGCTGTCAAAGTTACCCAGAAAATCGGAAAGCTTTTTCCTGTCCCTGTCAAACTTCCTAGGTACTAGTTTAGTGGAAAAAAATGGCTCTGAGCACTATGGGACTTAACATCTGAGGTCATCAGTCCCATAGAACGTAGAACTACTTAAACCTAACTAAGGACATCACACACATCCATGCCCGAGGCAGGATTCGAACCCGCGACCGTACCGGCGCGCGGTTCCTGACTGTAGCGCCTAGAACTGCTCGGCCACTCCGGACGGCACTAGTTTAGGGGCTATTTATCGGAAATAGAGAAATAGTGCATCTATCGGTCTTGATCCAAGGCTTTTAGTAAGCCATGTGAACAAAATGCGGGTTCGGTGTCAAATGATCGACGTTTTGGAAATCCGTGCTGATTGAAAATAAGGAGGCAATTCTGTTTGAGATACCTTATTCTGCTTGAACTCAGAATGCGTTCTAAGATTCTACAACAAATGAATGTTAAGAATATTGAACGGCTTCGTTCCATCTACTGCGCAAGGTTTTTTTGTTCAAGGAAATTAAATTATAGTTAAAAGAGGGACTAAGACGAAAATTCGGCATAGAATCTCACAGAGATTCCACCGGCCGTAGGTCATTGTTCTGTTTTAATAATTTCAGCTCTTTCTCAGCGCTCATGACACTAATATCAAGTTCACATGTCTTGTCTACGGTACGAGAATAAAGCTGGTGCAGTACTCCTGGGTTTACCTTTGTGAAGGGACATTTGAAAACACATTAAAAATCTCCGTTGCAGTTCCTGTCTCGTCCTGAATGCACACTAATTTCGGTGTCACTAACAGCCTTTACATACCACCAGAATTTATTTGAGTTTTGTGAAAGATCTTTCTACAACAATCTGCTGGGGTTATCCTTGAAAGTTTTGTGCATTGTTCTACTGATAACCAAACTTGTTTCATTCAGCATCTCTCTATCTGCAGCCCTATGCTTTTTAATATCCATTGTTGAGTAGTCTCTGTTGCTTCAGAAGTTCCTCGTCGGTCTTTCGAAGCACTGTACTCAGATGGAACAGGAAGGATAAGAAATGAAATATCCCCCGCCAAATACCGTAAGGTGGCTTGCTGACGAGGAGAAAACTCGCTCAGTGGAAATGGAATGAAGATGTGCCTCGGATTATCCGGAGATATTTGACCATCTCTCAAAAAAAATTTCGAGGTGCTTTATGTGCCTTTTAGCCAATAAATAGTTCGACCGAAGCTGGGGCACAGTGGCTAACGTCTCGGTTTCGCACTTTTGCGAGCAGTATTCCTGTTATTTTTGTTTTCCATTTATATAGCCATTCCCTCAGAAAATTACTAAAGGAATGTTTTCGGTGTACATTGAAATAACGTGGTCCTTGTTCGTCTTCTATCCGTAAGGCTGATGAATGAATTCAAAACAAACAAAAAATAAAATCAATAAATGAATGGAAAAATTAGTAGAAACAATTTTCGGTGATATTCCTGTAGTGCATCTTGATTCACAATCCATTTCAAGCGCCAGTTTCCGGTAAAGCGATCCGTTAAGCGTGGTTTGTTGCGAATTTATTACCAACGTGTGAGATATTCAGCAATGTTAACGATGTTTGTTTCCAGAGTGAGGGTCATACGAAGAAATGTCGCTGTGGCATGCCTTCGAGCTATGCTCGTGGTTTTCGTAACCTGTATATTTCGAAAATTTCGGTATCATCCAGGGAAATTCACCAAATTTTCCTGAAGAATAAACAAGAGAAAAAAAATACAAGAACTAAGAATCGATATCAGAATGGAATGTAAGAATATGAGGATTTAAAAAAGTTGTGACCCCTGAAAATACTATACACTCGTATATAATAAAAGTATAACAATTATTGTGAAACTCAACTGAAATTTTACAATTAATATAATGCCCTTGTATCACCTTACTTGATAGGAAACAGTCATGCGGTAACTTTCTACCGAGATTAGTAGATAAATACAAATAAATAATTAAAATCAATTATTGGTTTTCGAAAACGAGGAGCAAAAGTGTGTAACCGAGACGCTAGCCACTGTACCACCACTTCGGTCAAATTATCTACTCGCTGAAAAGCACAACACGTACCTCAATCTCTCTTTCCTTTATTGTAATTTCCATCCCCCATCAGGGGTGGGCTGGCCGCTGCACAAACGCTGCTCTTCAGCCGGGAGACATAAAGAGACAGGAAGACATCTAAAACAATGTAAAGAAGAAAACATGGCGGAATATAAGAAAAGAAGGAAAACATAGGTACAAAGAAGGTAGCTGCGAAGAAACCATGGGTAACAGAAGAGATACTTCAGTTGATTGATGAAAGGAGGAAGTACAAGCATGTTCCGGGAAAATCAGGAATACAGAAATACAAGTCGCTGAGGAAGGAAATAAATAGGAAGTGTAGGGAAGCTAAGACGAAATGGCTGCAGGAAAAATGTGAAGACATCGAAAAAGATATGATTGTCGGAAGGACAGACTCAGCATACAGGGAAATCAAAACAACCTTTGGTGATATTAAAAGCAACGGTGGTAACATTAAGAGTGCAACGGGAATTCCACTGTTAAATGCAGAGGAGGGAGCAGATAGGTAGAAAGAATACATTGAAAGCCTCTATGAGGGTGAAGATTTGTCTGATGTGATAGAAGAAGAAACAGGAGTCGATTTAGAAGAGGTAGGGGATCCAGTATTAGAATCGGAATTTAAAAGAGCTTTGGAGGACTTACGGTCAAATAAGGCAGAAGGGATAGATAACATTCCATCAGAATTTCTAAAATCATTGGGGGCAGTGGCAACAAAACGACTATTCACGTTGGTGTGTAGAATATATGAGTCTGGCGATATACCATCTGACTTTCGGAAAAGCATAATCCGCACAATTCCGAAGACGGCAAGAGCTGACAAGTGCGAGAATTATCGCACAATCAGCTTAACAGCTCATGCATCGAAGCTGCTTACAAGAACAATATACAGAGGAATGGAAACGAAAATGGAGAATGCGCTAGGTGACGATCAGTTTGGCTTTAGGAAAAGTAAAGGGACGAGAGAGGCAATTCTGACGTTACGGCTAGTAATGGAAGCAAGGCTAAAGAAAACTCAAGATACTTTCATAGGATTTGTCGACCTGGAAAAAGCGTTCGACAATATAAAATGGTGCAAGCTGTTCGAGATTCTGAAAAAAGTAGGGGTAAGCTATAGGGAGAGACGGGTCATATACAATATGTACAACAACCAAGAGGGAATAATAAGAGTGGACGATCAAGAACGAAGTGCTCGTATTAAGAAGGGTGTAAGACAAGGCTGTAGCCTTTCGCTCCTACTCTTCAATCTGTACATCGAGGAAGCAATGATGGAAATAAAAGAAAGGTTCAGGAGTGAAATTAAAATACAAGATGAAAGGATATCATTGATACGACTTGCTGATGACATTGCTATCCTGAGCGAAAGTGAAGAGGAATTAAATGATCTGCTGAACGGAATGAACAGTCTAATGAGTACAAAGTATGGTTTGAGAGTAAATCGGAGAAAGACCAAGGTAATGAGAAGTAGTAGAAATGAGAACAGCGAGAAACTTAACATCAGGATTGATGGTCACGAAGTCAATGAAGTTAAGGAATTCTGCTACCTGGGCAGTAAAATAACCAATGACGGACGGAGCAAGGACATCAAAGGCAGACTCGCTATGGCAAAAAAGGCATTTCTGGCCAAGAGAAGTCTACTAATATCAAATACCGGCCTTAATTTGAGGAAGAAATTTCTGAGGATGTACGTCTGGAGTACAGCATTGTATGGTAGTGAAACATGGACTGTGGGAAAACCGGAACGGAAGAGAATCGAAGCATTTGAGATGTGGTGCTATAGATGAATGTTGAAAATTAGGTGGACTGATAAGGTAAGGAATGAGGAGGTTCTACGCAGAATCGGAGAGGAAAGGAATATGTGGAAAACACTGATTAGGAGAGGGGACAGGATGATAAGACATCTGCTAAGACATGAGGGAATGACTTCCATGGTACTAGAGGGAGCTGTAGAGGGCAAAAACTGTAGAGGAAGACAGAGATTGGAATACGTCATGCAAATAATTGAGGACGTAGGTTGCAAGTGCTACTCTGAGATGAAGAGGTTAGCACAGGAAAGGAATTCGTGGCGGGCCGCATCAAAGCAGTCAGTAGACTGATGACCAAAAAAAAGAAAAGAAAACATACAAACCGGTGACTGTAAGTAGGAGATAAAAATCCAAAAATGTATGTTACACAAAAAAACACACACAAGATTGAAGGTACCAGGCAAAGTGCGGCCGGAGCATAAAAAGTGGTAGAACGAGTAAAACAGCAGGGCGGAATATAGAAATAAGAAAGGCGAAATGTAAGAAAAGAAAGCATACAAAGCGGTGACTGTAAATAGGAGATAAAAATCCAAAAATGCATGTTACACAAAAAACACACACTAGATTGAAGGCAAAGTACAGCCGGAGCATAAAAGTGGTAGAACGAGTAAAACAGCCACAGGATGGACGGCGTAGCACGGAATAGTCATAGACGATAAACAGGTCGAGCTCACAATTAAAACCAAATCAGTAGATGACACTGTATAACAGCACCGAAACACAACACTAACGTAGCACACTGATACCGAATAAAAGCCTGGGAGGATTTGCAAGGAGGAGGGGGACAATGGAAAAGGGGGAGTATCTGCGAACGAGCCGAGAAACTTGTTCGCTTATTTTGGCTTCTCTTACACTGACAAGGGACACCTTTGTTCTCGAACGCTCGTAAATTCACTTAATCAGGCTTAGACTAACACTAAATCATAAAAACGACAGTGGTCTTTTCCATCCAAAACTCAGCACTTGTCTGCTAGCGGCATCAGACGATGCCATGTTGTAGCTTCACTAGGGAGCTTGGTCCAAATGGCTCTGAGCACTATGGGACTTAACATCTGAGGTCATAATTTCCCTAGAACTTTGAACTACTTAAACCTAACCAACCTAAGGACATCACACACATCCGTGCCCGAGGCAGGATTCGAATCTGCGACCATAGCGGTCGCGCGGTTCCAGACTGAACTCCCCAGATCACGTAAGAAACAGATTGCCCGATCGCTTGGTATAGCAGGCAACCCTTGTCAGGAAACCCCAGGCGACAACAGCGTCACACCCTTACTTGTGGAATCAACCACGAGATGGCACTCCGTTCTGTGAAATATGTGGCAACATCGGCCGAACGCGTGCAGCTTTCCACTATTTGGCGTCTATGAAGTACAGCCGTTTCCGACATACCAGTGGTAGTTGATCGAGTCGTCATGCAGAGGGCCTGCGAGTATATCAACTGTGGAAGGAGTAGACGACCAAATCCTGAATTTAAAATGTTCAGATTTCCCGTCAAAGATAATGAAAGGTTACGCGAGTGGATTTTAAATTCAGGTAAATCAATAAATTAGTTAGAGTAAGAATTAATAAAGAGCCCTAACATTCGATCATATCTAAATTTTGTCCATCTTATATTCTGATATAACGTGGCAGCCCTCCCTGTACACGCCGGCCGAAGTGGCCGTGCGGTTAAAGGCGCTGCGGTCTGGAGCCGCAAGACCGCTACGGTCGCAGGTTCGAATCCTGCCTCGGGCATGGATGTTTGTGATGTCCTTAGGTTAGTTAGGTTTAACTAGTTCTAAGTTCTAGGGGACTAATGACCTCAGCAGTTGAGTCCCATAGTGCTCAGAGCCATTTGAACCTTCCTGTACAAGAATCATATTATATAATTTTTAAATGAAATCTTTGCTGCGATTTGAACTTTTTTAAACTGTTTATTCACTTCACTATCGTAATTTTGGCTGTAGAGGTATTTTTGTGTGCAATGTGGAAACTGAAACCAATATAAGATATGGATAACAAAATGCAAAGCATAGTGTGGTAACATTTGGTAAACAATTTAAGAAGCATTACCTTACAAGATCTTTCCCTTGGTACTTGAAAATGGCTCTAGAGCTGAAATCTCAACAGTGAAATATATGAATAATAGCCGTCATCTAACTGCTAGGTCATCGGTCCCTCTAAATCTTGGTATATACTAGAGCGAACGAAGTGAACGAGTGTAAAACCTCGTTTACACTGCTGCAAATAAGTATTCATAGATAATTCGCCAATGTTCACTGCCATTCGTTTATACGTGTGAACAACCGTTTATACTGGACTGAAGGGAGGAGAATAGAAGAGAACGAGTATAGCATGAAAACTATAGGCGCTGCCTATTTTAATTTTTTTTATCTGTGCGCTAATAATCCTCACACAGCTTTCACTCGAAAACAACACTACTTATATTAACAGGTCTGCGCGAGTGCGGATATCCCCAGTACTAACTATGTTGCAGATAAAAGCGTACGTCAGTTGCGAACATTTGCGAGTTATCTTTAAACTGTACAAAGTAAATTTTTAACTTAATTATGGTTTGTCGTCTGTGGCTCTTCAAAGTTGACACCGCCAAAATATGCTCGAAAAACGCGCTTTCACTTGTATATTACCGCGTTTGCAGTCCCCTTTCAACAACAATCCAAAATTCATCGTTTTGTGCCACTCTTATATAATTTACGATAAGTTACATGCAAAGCAAAAGAATTTTAATTTGAAATGACTGTCTCTGAAATATGTCCAGCCTTAATTCGCATCGTAACCGAGTGCGGACTTCAGCAGACAAAAATTCAGGCCAGGCATAAGTCTCTTTTCAGAGCAGTGGTGGGTTAAACTGCTTTACAAAACGTTAATATCTCAAAATGCCTATAAGCAACTTGGCAGATGTGGAAAATGATCTTGTGGATTCGGTGCACATACGGACGGCGGCATTTTTCCAGTCCGCACAGACTTCTAGTTACAGCTACGATGTAAATCTTTGATACTGAGATAAGATTGTTTTGCCCGCTGGTTCTGACAAAGCAAACAAAGTGGCGTAGGAAAATAAATATGTTGGTGGCTTAATCTGTTACGTAGATGTGAAACGCTTGGAAGCAGTGCCAGTGCACTTAACACTGAATTGCAGCTCCAGCCTTCTTTAGATTTATTCCAGAATTTTGCACATATCTCGATTGACGCCTTTCGCTGGCTCCTCATTACACCTGACGAGGAAGTTTACTTGCAGCAACATAAAGCAGTTCGCAAGAAGACAAGTACTCTCCGTGCTGGTTACGCCAAAGGGGGGACGAGGCAAACTTCTTTTGATGCTTTGCTCAAAAACCGACAGCCAGCTGAACACTAACGAACACTACCGAATGCGTACCGAAAAAGACTGAATGTTATTGTCTCGCAGTGGTGAATGGAATTGGACACTACAGAATCAGCATTTCATCACGCAAACACTTGCGAACATTGGTGTTATGCTTTCGCCACTTAATTGTTTCTCACTGTGAAAAGCTAAGCACTAAAGGGGAAACAACGTTATAGGCAATGTTCGTTTTAATTACGAAGCAAGTAATGTCACGCAGAAGAGGTTAGAAATCATGTGTTTCTTAACTTTTGCAGGAACTTCAGAGGCACTGTGGACACCGAGTAAAGTTTACGAACCAAACACGACTGAATGTCGTTTGCTCAAATTCGTCTACACATATGAGAATGCAGTTTTTCCTGTTTTAGTTCGCTCAGTGTTGACCAGGCTTAAAACGCCACAGGACCACATTCCCAGAATTAATCATAACCACATTCCCAGAATTAATCATAACCACATTCCCAGAATTAATCATAGCCACATTCCCAGAATTAATCATAATATTTAAAGTCCAAAAAAGGTTGCACACAAAGATCTCTCTTAGCAAATACTTAATGAAAGATTCCTTTATATCATGCTATTCTAGACTGAGCTACTAAATGTGTTAATGGTATATACATATATCGTATTTTTCCGATAGATAGCTATTGTTACAGGCAATGTCAAACTGCTGGATATGGACCCAGAAAAACTGCACAATAGACTGCTGTGTGATGTTCATTTTGATGAAAATTCATTCATGAACAGTACGAAACAACAGCTTATACACACAGCAATTCCTGTAAAATTTACATCTGACATTGGTTCTTCAGCAGTATGTGAGGGAACTAGTGATAAGAATAGTTTGCCATCACCTGAAGTGAAAGTGAACATTCCAAGGAGAACATACAGTGCAGGTAGTCACCTTCTGGTAGAAACAAATGCAACATCAGAAAAGTGTGAACCATTTCCATACCTGAAAGAAATCATAGAAATGCCTGCGAGACAAGTTAAAAGAAAACTGTGTATGCTACGTTATGATGATGAGGATAGTCCTAGGAAGCAAAAACTGAAACAGAAAATACATAATACGAACAGATCACTGAAAAACAAACTTCCTACTTGTCAAAAGTTAAGAGTAGACTATTGCATTGTAGGAGCTCAAATAGTATTGCCCATGTGTTAAGCAGTTTCCGCTTCCCATCTGATTACTCCAGGGCACTGGCTGCAATGCAGTGCAAGGGCAAAAAACGTCCGTGGTCTTCTATCGAGAAAAATCTCTCTCTGATGTTGTTTTACAGATCTCCTGCAGCATATAAATTTTTGCAAAAATTGGGTATCGTATTACCTGGACTGTCCACAATTAGACGATGGATTGCCGTCACAAAATTAGTACCAGGGTTTCACAAAAACCTTTTTAGTCAACTTAGCAAGAAATTTGAGGCACAAACTTATTTAGAAAAGGCATGTGTAGTATCTTTTCATGAGATGTCGATAATGCGTCATCTGGAATATGCAAAATATCTCGATTTAGTAGAAGGTCTAGAAGATTTGGGTGATAGGGGAAGGAAACCACTTCCTGCAAATTATGCACTTGTTTTTATGATTAGAGGCATCTACAGTAACTGGAAATGGCCTGTTTCACATTTTTTGTCTAATTCAGGAGTAAAACATGCTGATTTATTGGGACTCTTACAGGACCTAATTATTTTATTGCAAAATGAAAACATAGAGCCAAAATTAGTCGTTTGTGATCAGGGAGCTAGTAATCGAAGTGTTGTGAAGCATTTACATGTTACGCTTGAAAAACCTTATTTTATTGTAAATGGACAGAAATTGTTTTATATTTATGATGTCCCACATTTATTCAAAAGCATACGAAACAATCTGCTTAGTGACTACTTCATTTTCAACAATGCTGTTGTTTCATTCGAAGATGTCAGGAAAACATATGACAATGATAAGAAGAACAAAAAAAGCAGAATGTTGGTAAAACTCATTGACAGTCATTTGCAACCTGATTCATTCCAGAAAATGAATGTAATAATGGCAGTCCAGGTCCTCAGCCACTCTGTTGCTGCAGCTATCAGAACTTGCGTAGCGACTAAAGAATGGCAGAGTGATATAGCAGAGAGCACAGCTACTTTTATAGAATTTATGAACAATTTGTTTGACGTTTTGAACAGCAGGACAGCATTTTCCTCTAATCCATATAGGTGTGCATTATCAGAACAACGCCCAGTAGTAATGGAAACGCTACTGAATGCAGATGTCTTAAGTACCATAAATAAAATTGAAAAAAAGGCAGGTAAAATAACGACACCACCATGCATTACGGGTTTAATCCAGACTGTGAATGCTATTGCACAGTTTTTTCTTGAGGAACAAACTGTCCGCATTAAATTCTTACTGACCAGCAGATTGAATCAAGATGCTCTTGAGAATTTATTTTCTGTGTACCGTCAGAAAGGAGGCTACAACCGTAATCCAACAGTTAGAACACTAAGGTGCTTGTTCCGAACAAGCACTATTAACTCACTAATGAAGCCTTCTGACGCTTCAAATTGTGAGAATGACACTGACAAGATACTGTTACTGAAAAACTGTGTGTTGCAAAACGAAGGTGATGAATCTCAGCTGTTGAAGAGCTCTGGAAACGTCGGAATTCCGAACACCCCTGGTTCCTCTACGGATGAAGAAGGGAGTACCATCGAGGCCGACGAGTATTGGCCTTCCTCACAGCAAGACCTTTCCTCTGAGCAGTGTTTAGTAGCATATTTTGCTGGCTACTTAGCACACATATGCATCGAAATGTATGGTTGTTTGAGATGTAAGGAGACACTTACACGTAGCAGTGAGCTTCAAGAGAAGAGGGAATTATTTATTCTCCATAAAAAATACGCAACTGGGAATTTGTGTCATTCTTCAGTGGAACTCAGCGCTCCAACTGTTGAGTTTAGCAACATTATTGAAATGTCTTTACAGGCATATGAGTCCTGTTTTTTACAGTTTATTTATAAGAGAAATATAAAGGTTAGGATTGTTAATTACATCAAATCAAAACTTGAAAACTTTCACAGGTTGGACGATGAGGAATGTGGAGAGCACACACTTTTCGTTTTGAATCATCTTGTGAAATGCAAATTGTATTACAGTTTGCAGAACAACGTTCAAAGACAAGTGTAGTAGAACTGTCTCAAAACTGAAAATTATAAAAAATATGTAGTTTATTCATATTGTATTTAAGTACTAAATAAAGATACTCCGTTAGGCTGCACAAATAAGTTTCGCTGCCTTTCCTTGATTACTCTACCACGTTTAACTAGAAAGAAGTAATGTGTTAAATCTGAGCAAAATAGTACTGCTTCTGACAATAGTAGATGTGCTGACCGCAAAGTTAAGATGTTTACCATCACAGAATTTTTTTTTACTCAGGATATTTTAAGTTTCACAATATTTATTTTTTTCGAAGATATCGTTGTTAAGTGCGTACATGAAATTATGTTAGTTTACAACTAACAGTAATCAAATGCAAAATGTGGTTATACTTAAGAACGCTTACAGAAATACTTATAAAGGAAGCAAAATCTGTTTCTTAAACTTATTTACAGACTCACATATATTCGTTATAACTCACCTAATCCCTATACATACTCTATGCAAAATAAATAATTATGTCGGTAATGTCAGGACGCGAAACCCATTGCTCAGTGCAACATTTGTCAGTAAATTAACGGATTATATTTCAAAGACGTTGAGAAGGTTTTGAAAACTTTCTAATGTTAACCTGCACGTGGAGAACTTTTTTACCACTATAATCCGTATCAGAAGAGCTGTATAACAAAGAGGAAATAGACGGCATGGAAGGTGAGTGTAAAACCTATGCGACTGCAATACAGCCTGCATTTGAACAGTAACTCACGAGAAATATTTGTGTGTTACTTTTCATTTATTTCATTTCGCATATGATTGTGAGAATTATCCCTACAGTAGAAATAAACTTGGTTTGTAGAATTACAGGAGCTAATCTACATTCCTCGATTGAAAACTCGGGAAAAACCATAGCCGATCATGGTCCACAGTCAGCTGTGTGACAAATGCATTTCGCGCCCAGCGCTCTAGCAGAACACAAATCAGCGTCATTCACGTCACCGAAGATACAGCGTTGCCAATTCCGCGACATGGACAGGTCAGTTAGCATTGTAGCGTCGCCTGAGACATCTGTTGACCGACGGGAAAACTATTTTTACGGTTGCCTGTTCCGCCGTAAGGACGGTCAATCTGTTTCTTACGTGATCTGGGCTGAACACTAGGGAGCGCTCGAGCTGCCTGAATGGAATAGTTGCAAGAGTGTCCACCTTCGGTTTACTGTGCAAACTGTGTACACTGATATCATGAAAAGACTTAATCTTGTGAATGCGGTCCAAATAAGAGGGACAAAGTTGCAACGTGCTGAATATAGAATCGAAATCGGGATCAACGATAGAGTTCGCATCTGTATGCCTTCCCTAAAGCCAAACTGGTCGCCATCTGGCACATGAATTTTCTTTTCCATTCTTCTCTATATTATTCTTGTCAGAAACTTGCATGCATGAACTGGTAAGCTGATTGTGCGATAATTCCCGCACTTGTCAGTTCTTTCAGTCTTCGGAACTGTGTGGATGATATTTACCGAAAGTCAGATGGTATGTCGCCAGACTCATAAATTCTACACGCCAATGTGAATAGCGTTTTTGTTGCCACTTCCCCTAATGATTTTAGAAATTCTGATTGAATGTTTTGTATCCCTTCGCCTTGTTTGATCTTAAGTTCTCCAAAGCTATGTCAGATTCTGATTCTAAATAGGAGATCCCCTATCTCTTCTACATCGACTCCTCTTTCTTCTTCTATCACATGAGACAAATATTCCCCCTCATAGAGGCCTCCATTGTACTCTTTCCACCAACCGCTCTCTCCTCTGCATTTAACAGTGGAATTATCGTTGCACTCTTAATGTTACCACCCTTGTTTTAAATTTCACCATAGGTTGTTTAGACTTTCCTATTTTCTGAATCAGTCTTTCCGGTAATCATTTTTCTCGTTTTCCTCACGTTTTTCAAGAAGGCATTTCGTCTTAGCTTCCCTGCACTTCCTCTTTATTTCATTCCTCAGCGACTCGTCTTTCTGTTTTCCTGAATTTCCTTCAGTATTTTTGTACTTCCTTCTTTCACCCATCAGCTTAAGTATTTCTTCTGTTACCTGTGGTTTCCTCGCCTTCTTTGTACCTATGCTTTTGTTTGTAACTTCTGTGATTGCTCTTTCCAGAGACGTGCATTCCTTTTCATCTGTACTGAGCTATTCTTTAATGCTGTATCTATAGCCTTAGAGAACCTCGCATCTCGTCATAAGGATTTCCGTATCACACATTCGCACTTTTTTGCGTACTGATTCTTCCCGACTAATCTCTTAAACTTTAGCCTACTCTTCATCACTACTACATTGTGATCTGAGTCTATAATTATCTACTCCTGATTTTTTAAGACTACAATGTGCCAACGCAGAAATGAGGCTATATGATCGTTATGTCATCTTGAAATTTCACGCTGTGATTTACAATCAATTTTCTGCACCAACGCGTACGCCTACGTTGCAAAATGGCTGGCCAAAGGAAAGTTATTACTTTGACATATCCAAATCATCATTCAAAAATGTAGTTAGTGTGGTTTATGATCTTGAAATGCTTGAATGAGGAAGTCATTCTGAACATAAGAACGTGGCCTTAGTGAGGTGTGAAAATTGTTCTCTTCCCTTTGTTTTAACTACTTCACCTAAATCCGGTATCTGCACTATGAGGAACAGTATACGAACTATCGCGTTCGTGGGAATTTGTGTTTTGCGTTATTATAATTACTTCAGGCATAGGTTTTTTTTGCGCTGTTGATTGAAGATGTAATGATAGACTTACGTGACTGAGGTACATATAATTCACGACGATCGTTCAATAAGTATTGCCTCACTTTTTTATCAGAACATATTCATTGTTAAGGGTCAAAATCTGGTGACAATATGCATCAACATGTCTTGTCTATGTCCTATTTTTCTACGTAGTCTCCACAACATTCTGTATCCGTGTGCAAACGTTGTGGAAAAGCATGTATTCCCTGTTGGCAAAAGCTGTTGTGCTGTAGGTGTAGCCATGTTTTCCCTGCATGACTGACACTCTCGTCATCTTCAAAGTGTGTTCCCCGTAGAGAATCCTTAAGTGGCCTAAAGAGATGGGATTCCGAGGGTGCCAGGTCTGTACCGTAGGGTGGATGAGACAATGATGTCCAACCTAACGCGGTGATTTGAATATCCGAGAGCCTCGATAATTTGCAGATGCAATTACAATGCTGACGAACAACTGTAGAGGCAATTGTCGAGTTGTGATGTGCCGGTCTTCACGAATAATGGCATCCGCACGATTCAGCATGTCTGGAGCAGTGGCTGTGACAGGACATCCCGAGCGTAACTGATCATGGATCTCTGTTTCTGCATTTCCTGAGGTTGTAACGTTCTTTACTCATCGGCCAACTGTACTCCTATCCACTGCACCATTGCCGTACACTGCACATAAATGTTCATGAATATTCACCAAGGTTTACTTTTCTGCACACAAGAATGAAATAACAGCACACTGCTTGTAACGTGAGTCGTATGTAGACGCCATTTTGACACTGTACTACGGCTCTGCCATCTGCCAGAATGATTCGGAACTTCACCGGCGCACAGAACAAACATCAAATGTGAAGCACCACCAAGGACAATTGTCTATGTATCTTAATGCCATTTTATAAAAAATGTCCGACATTTATTATTGAACGACCCTCGTACTTCCTATGGTTTTGATATCTTGCTACACTACTGGCCATTAAAATTGATACACCACGGAGATGATGTGTTACAGCCGCGAAATTTAACCGACAGGAAGAAGATGCTGTGATATGGAAATGATTAGTTTTTCAGAGCATTCACACAAGGTTGGCGTCCGTGGCGACACCTACAACGTGCTGACATGAGGAAAGTTTCCAACCGATGTCTCATACACAAACAGCAGTTGACCGGCGTTGCCTGGTGAAACGTTGTTGTGATGCCTCGTGTAAGGAGGATAAATGCGTACCATCACGTTTCCGACTTTGATAAAGGTCTGATTGAAGATTATCGCGATTGCGGTTTATCGTATCGCGACACTGCTGCTCGCGTTGGTCGAGATCCAATGACTGTTAGCAAAATATCGAATCGGTGGGTTCAGGAGGGTAATACGGAACGCCGTGCTGGATGCCAACGGCCTCGTATCACTAGCAGTCGAGATGACAGGAATCTTATCCGCATAGCTGTAACGGATAGTGCAGCCACGTCTCGATCCGTGGCTCTACGCTTCATTCGATCCCTGCGAAACCCTACATTTCAGCACAACCGCATGTTGCAGGTTCTGTACGGGCCTTTCTGGATACAGAAAATGATCGACTGCTGCCCTGGCCAGCACATTCTCCACATCCCTCACCAACTGGAAACGTCTGGTCAATGGTGGCCGAGCAACTGGCTCGTCACAATACGCCAGTCACTATTCTTGATGAACTGTGGTATCGTGTTGAAGCTGCATGATGGGAGCTGTATCTGTACACGCCATCCAAGCTCTGTTTGACTCAATGCCCAGGCGTATCAACGCCGTTATTACGGCCAGAGGTGGTTGTCCTGGGTACTGATTTCTCAGGATCTTTTCACCCAAATTGCATGAAAATGTAATCACATGTCAGTTCTTGTATAATATATTTGTCCAATGAATACCTGTCTATCATCTGCATTTCTTCTTGGTGTAGCAATTTTAATGGCCAGTAGTGTACTTTTTCTCCCTCTATTAACATGTCACTTTTAGTATAATACAATGTCTTGCATGGAAATGACACAGGCAATGTTATTGTGTGATTGGGTGTTATTCTAAGCAAGGTTCGAGGTCAAAGGTGCGTCTTGTGTGGAAAGTTCCTGGGTAGGTTGATTATTGCACTAGCCGTGTTCTCCTTGTGAGTATAGATGTAGATGTATTGGAGCGACCAGTATTTCGCCGCAGTAATACTGGCCCGCTACGCGTGTGCCAGTGGCACGTTGACTGCGCCGTATCGCGGCCTGTTGTAGCCTGCGGCGGTCACGAGTCACCCCTGCCGCACCGCAACACGCAGCGCAGCGTATCGCTCGGCTGCGACGCAGTGCGCAGTCCGCGGCTCGCCGCAACCACAGCCACGGCCCGCGTGCAGCCTGCAGGCACAGGTGGAGAGCACACAGGCAACTGCGGGCTGTCCGGTAGCCGGACAGAGCGGCCGCAGCTCGGGAGAGCAGAGGCAGGGAAAACGTTTCGCACTGATTAGCAGTGTCGTTGTTGTTGTGCTCGCTGTCCACAGTCCGAAGGTTTGTTTGATCCAGTACGCCCAGCTGGTGTATCCTGTGCGAGACCCTCTCTGAACAGCTACTGCAAATTACATTCCATTTGAACCTCCACCACTACTTTCCTCCACTGCCAAAGGGACTATACCTTGATCTCTCATAGTATGATCTATTAAATCTTTAATGAAATTATAAACGGCCGACCAGCTGCAATGGATAAAGAAATTCTTTACCTAGGTCTCGATAAATATAAATTTGTCTTCTTCAGAAGGTAATTGTCTTACCTTAGTAAGGACTAATGTACCATCGCCGTTTTTACAATTGTCAGCATAGATCCTTGTGTCAAAAATAAAATATAGCCCTAGAATTAGGTTTCGTCACATTAATATAAAATAGCTTGGTTGTGAGCTCTGCAAGATCTATTAGCTATTTTATATTAACGCGACAAACCGTAATTCTAGGGCTATATTTTGACACATGGATTATTGCCGACAATTGTAAGAACGGCGATGGTACATTAGTCCTTACTAATGTAAAATTGTTACCTTCTGAAGTGGTTCAAATGGCTCTGAGCACTATGCGACTTAACTTCTGAGGTCATCAGTCGCCTAGAACTTAGAACTAATTAAACCTAACTAACCTAAGGACATCACACACATCCATGGCCGAGGCAGGATTCCAACCTGCGACCGTAGCGGTCGCTCGGTTCCAGACTGTAGCGCCTAGAACCGCATGGCCACTCTGGCCAGCTTACCTTCTGAAGAAGACAAATTTGTATTTGTCGAAATCTAGGTAAAGAATGTCTTTATCCATTGCAATTGGTCGGCTGTTTATAGTTTTATTACGTGAAACCGTTGCTGTTGTGCAGCTTAATATATTGAATCCCTTCTTTCTTAAATTCCTTTCTCTCCGCTTCGATTCACCGCCTAGTTACTCCGTCTACCCAGCATGTTCACCATTCTTTTATAACGGAATATTTCAAAAGCTTCTGCACTTTCCAGTAACATTAAAAAGACCACCTATTAAAAGCCAGAAGAACCACATTTTTGCAGTGCAGGCGTGCAGGAAGAGAGTGAGTGAGGAACCGACAAGGACCTGGAGCTGTGGAAGTTTCTCTGCTTGATTCCCGACCCAAACAGGCCGATGGAGGTTGTCCCACAGTTTCTCGCCTGGTTTTAAATCAGGGCCATGGGAGGTTGGCAAATTCATCCTGATGCTGTTCGAACCACGCACATATGTTGCGAGCTGTGTGAAACGTTGCATTGTCCTGCTGGTAGATGCCATCGTGCCGATGTTTAAGTGGACAAAGTCCCCGACGATAGCTCCATACTTATGTTGAGCTATTGTGCCTCCAGGAATGACAAGATCCCCCATTAAATGCATGGAAACATTTCCGAGACCTCAACGCGCCTCTTCCAGCCTCCCGACGATAGTTGCAGAGTGTTTGCTTTCAGACATTTCATGCCGTACACGCCAATGGCCATCTGTCCGATGCAGCATAAAGGGTGATTCATCTTAGAAGGTCACCTGCTGCCACTCAGTTGACATCCAGGAGCGGCCCTGGCGTGCTAATTCGAGCCTTTGTCGTAGATGAATAGCAATCAGCACGGATGCATGAACCTGGCACCTGTTGCGAGGGCCAGTACGCAACAACGTTTGCTGAACGGTCGTTCAGTAGACACTGGGCATTGTTATTAGATGCATACTAGCAAATAGTTGAGTTTTAGAGGTGGAGATCTGGTATTTGTGAATCTGGCAATTATTGTCTGGAATACTTTATTATGGTAGTCTAAACTTATTTGTAATGGTATTTCCTTGACTTTACGGATGGAGTTGATTTTTGGTGGAATATTTCAAGGAAACAAATGCACGTGCAAGAATGAAATGTTTGTTTGTCAGAACTATTAATTGAAGGAAGCGTCTGTAAGCATTATGGGAACATCTGAGGTCATCAGTCCTCTAGACTTAGTACTACTTAACCCTAACTAACCTTAGGACATCACACACATACATGCCCGAGGCAGGACTCGAACCTGCAACCGTAGCAGGCTCGCGGTTCCGGACTGAAGCACCTAGAACTGCTCGGTCACAACGACCGGCAATTTAAGTATATCATTGTCCAGTAGATAACTAATATTACTGACCATAAGTATTAATTTGAACTTTCTATTTTCATTAAGTCACAATTAGCGCAATTGGTTTAGATGACCGTATTTATAGTTTTGAGTGAATTTCGTAATTTTAGGGTCTTCTTACGTTGTGTAGCCTTTTCCGATAATAATCAGAGCTTTATTTTTCAAGAACCCTTTTCTTTATAATAAAACCCTCCGTCATTTCTAGCAAAGTTTTAAACAATTCGTCGAGTGCGCATTGCAGGTTACGGCACACGGCGTCACAGATTGTTTCTGACAAACAAAGAAAATATTTAATATCAAAAACAGTCTTGATCACAAATTATTTATTCCGGTGACCGGTTTCGACCACAACTGTGGTGATCTTCAGACCAATGAATAAGAACCTCTTTCTGGTCGTAAATGACCACCAGAAGGAGGTTGTTACTCATGTTGTTACTCGTGTTGAACCGGAATACATAATTTGTGATCAAGACTGTTTTTGATAGTAATTGTTTGTTACAACATTGATCCCTGTTCACTCCCACAATTTAATCAAAAGTAAACAAAGCAAACTTTCATAGTGAGTTGATTACTTTTCTTTAGTTACTGCAGATGCTGATTTCAATTTGGTTTCAAGAACATCAGCACACCATACTCAAACCAGCATGCTGAGCAAGAAGTAAGTTACTTTTCTTTCAGGGCGCTTCTTACTTTTCATTCTTGTGAGCAAACAGAACACAGTCAGAATTTTCGGGTGTTGTGATAAGTAAATAGAGTAATTTACAGTGAACAGTGAAGGTAATCTTAAAAAGTTATTTTCTTACGAGTTTAGCAGTTTTTTATTTAGTGGAAAATTCAAGTCAGACATTGCACTTCATGTTCCGTAACTTCCATAATGTATGTCAGTATTGAGTTTCAATTAAATAGGTTTCACTGAGTATACAATTAGCTTCTTTTGGGATTTGATTAGATTTATTTTCATTATTTCAAATTAAGCATTTCACTTAGATGAAGGTGACACTGTTCACAAGCGCAATATAGGGAAGGTCAACAGTCTTAAGGACCCATATCACGAGGAGAAAAATTTTTGAAAACGAATATTCCGTATTTTATATATAGATAAATAACATAGAAAGCTTACAAAAGGGAAAACTTACGTTTACACCATTCGTGAAAATGTAGGAAGTTTCTGGTATTGTTGACTGTACTGCATCCTATAAAAATCTTAAGATTGCATGGAAAGAAAATTTATCTATAACTAGTACAGAAACCAGACTGCAGTTATAACAGTCGAAACGTATGAAAACAGTAGTTGAGGTTGTAGCCTATCCCGTATGTTATTCAGTCCATAAATTCAACAAGGTGTGAAGGAAACGAAGAAGAACTTCAGAAAAGTAATTAAATTTTACTAGAAGAAGTAAATCATGCTCAGGAGATGCATGTGTCTAGTAAGTGGATTATAGACGAAAAGGACCCACCGTAGTTTAACAACGAAATTCGGAAAATGCTGAGAAAGCTGAGGCTGTTGAAGGAAACACACAAGAGACAACAGACAAAAGTCAGTAAAGATTCTCTCGTCTGTGAAAATATATATGTGCGGAGCATACTACTACAACTGCCATATCTTAGCAAGAGATCTGGCCGAGAAGATTATGATCTTCCGTAAAATCGCTAAGCACGTATGAGGCATCCATTCAGTCACTCGTTGACCACTCTCTTATGGCAGTTGAAGATGGCAAAACGAAAGCCGAAGTTTTAAATTTCACGTTCAATAAATCGTAAGCAGAAGAATCGTACAAAAATATACAGATTGACTGTCACAAAGAGTCCCGTATGGACGACATAGTAGTAAGTATCCTGGCGTAGAGAAACAGCTGAAGAGTTTAAAATAACTAACTCACCAGAAACAGCTGAAAGAATTCCACAGAAGTACGTCCCTACGCCCGAAAGGAATCCCAGTTTGGATTTACAAACAGTATTCTACTGCATTCCCCCTGACGTAGTTGCATTTATCGCCAATCTGTCGCCCAGCACAAAGTCGCAAGCGACTGAAAAAAGCAAGACTCGTATATATACAATACGGGTAAAAGAATAGACCTGCAAAATTACAGACCTATGTCCTTAGCACTGATTTGTTGCGGAATTCTACGCCGTATTCTGAGTTAGAACATAATACATTTTCTAGAGACCTAAAAGTTTGAGGCAGCGAATCAGGATGGTTTTAGAAAGCATCGCTTATGTGAAATTCACCTTGCCTTTTCTCACATGATACCCTGCGAACTACGGATTAAGGGCAACAAAAATATTCCATATTTGTCACTGCAGGCTGTTAACGGAGGTACGAACCTACGGAGTAGGTTCTAAGATATGTTAGTGTCTCGAAGACATTTTAAGCAATAGAATACAGTATGCTGTCGTGGGTGGCGAGTGTTAGAGACAATAGTACCGTCAGGAGTGCATCAGGGAAGTGTGATACGCCCACTATTATTTTCTAGCCGACAGGATGTGCAGCATTCTACGGTTGTTTGCTGATGATGCTGCGGTGTACGGGAAGGGGTCGAGAAAGAGCTACTGCGGTATGATACAAGATGACTCAGACAAGATTTCTAGATGTGGTAATGAATGACATCTGTGTCTAAATGAGGAAAAATGTTAGTTAACGTGGATTAGTAATGTCCTGCTTGACACATTCAAGTCGTTTAAATATCTCGGCGTAACGTTGCAAAGCGATATGAAATGGAATGAACATCTGAGGATTATGGTAGAGAGGGGAAATAGTCGACTTCGGCTTATAGGGAGAATTTCAGGAATGTGAGTACTGCTCGAGTGTTTGCGATCAGCAACAGGTCGCTTTAGAGGACGATATCGAATCAACTCCTGCTGTACTTCTTACCGGAAGGTACGAACTATGCACAAGTATTAAGGAAATACTATGGGAATGCAAATGGGAAACCATGGAGGGAAGGCGACTTTCTTTTCGAGGAACAGTAACGAGAAAATTTAGAGAACTGGCTTTTGAAGCTGATTGCGGACAATCACACTGCTGTCAACATACATTTCGCGTAAATTTACGAAGATACGAGAAATTAGGTCTCATACGGACGCATATACATAGTAGCTTTTCCCTCGCTGTGTCTGCGAGTGTAACAGGATAAGAAACGATTAATATTAGTACACAGAAAGCACCGCCCTCCATCATTCCCTGGCTTGCGGAGTATACATGTGGTGGTAAATCTAGTGTAGACGCAGACGTAATACAAGCTATCCTTCGCAAGCTTATAATTCCCCAACCAAGGCCGATAATTACCTAACGGTCTTCAAAATCGTGTGTGGTCGTATCTTTGTGATATTTGAAGTTAAACTACACTGTACTTTCTTTGTATCGAAATTTATTCATTATACTAAAAGTGGAAACACTACAGCAAACTTATATACTGTTGGTTTTTACTTACTTGTTATGAGTATGCCAAAGTAATAACTTTTTCCTTAAAGTGCTTTTGTTCGTACTAATCATCATTTCTTATGTGCTCTGTATATTCCAACATTAATTGACTGATATTATCAGATTTAGAATTAATATGAGACGGTGCTTGTGACGAGACATTTATAGGGGGTGCACAAAAACATACATACACTGTAAATACAACACATTACCATGGCTAATTCGGTGTTGGAAAATTATTGTCATTCAAAAGAGTTTCCAGTCATCTCGGAATCGTTAAATATAGATCGCTCGTGGTTTTCACGTGAATCTTATATATTTTTTGCTGCTGAACACTAGCATGATTAGTTGGTAATGATCGAAGTGGATAGTTATTACGCACCCTTCTCTCCAGTGAAGACCACAAAAGCTCAATAATATTCATATGGCGAGTGTGGTGGTCAGGATAGATGCCACAATTCATCCTCGTACTCACCAAACTGAAGCGAGCAATGTGAATAGCCTTTCCGTCTTGCAATATAGCGTCACCATTGGGGAACAAGCATTATACCATGAGATGGACGTGATCAGTCAAAATGGTCACACAATCCCTGACAATAACGTGATCTTGCAGAGTACCGATGCCGTCTATGGAATACCACCATATGACTGCCCAAATAATCTCGGCACCCTCGCCATGCTTCAAGCTTGGGACATAAACCCGACCAGGAGTTTGAAACATTTTCGAATAATACTAACCCGATCAAATGACATTCGTCCATTGCCCCATAGATTTTTGGGCTTCGGTACCACATATTCCTTTTAAGGGCATTTTCATCACTGATAATTGGGCTTGTAATTCCAGCTGGTCCTGCCATTTCCACTTTACTGAACTCCCTTCGTGTTGTTTTGGTACAGACTTGGCTCGCGAGTGCAACAAGATTCATCCGACCAAATGGCTTTTCTCCGCTGATCCGCATTCCAGGTTTTATGGCTTCGGCTCCACGTTTTCTTATTATTTGCATTGTGTCACAGGTGTGCGGTTTGGAATACCCTCTCCCCTTGCAATTTGCAGCTTATGGAGCTCCCTGCGTTTTGTTTTGGCCCTGACAGCGCCCACGAGGGCGATGTTCAGTTATGCAGTAGCTTTTGCAGCTGCCTTTCTCTTATTTTTCTTCACAGTCCTCTTCAGTGACCGTCACGATCACTCAACACACTTTCGTCCGCGTTGTGAATTAGTGGATGACCTTTCCCTGCATTCTCTGTATGCGGAGTAAATCTTCGATACGATGATTCTCGAAACATCAAACACTGCCTTTGTTACGGAAGCCCCCTCCATAGGAGCACCAAAAGTTACGCGATGTTCGAACTCACAGGGTGTTAATTATTGAAGATGAAATAAAATCCTAATAACTTTTGAACGTTTTGCGTTAGGACGTTCAAACTGCACCGTCAGCCGCTAGGCATGGTGGGAATTGGTATGCAGATGCGCATGGTTTGGTTTAGTGACCAAGCTGAGTTTCATATGGATGGGTTCGTCAGTAAGCAAAATTGGTGCAGTTCGAGGGACTGAGAATCCGCATTTTGCGATCTAGAAGTCTCTTCACCCTCATCAGGTGACTGTGTGGAGAGCAATATCCGATCACGGAATAATCGGTGCGATATTCCTTGATTGCAAGGTCACTGCCTAACTGTACGTGAAGGTTTTGGAAAATGATTCCATCTCCATTATCCAGAGTGCCTCTGATTACGACAAGATGTGGTTCATGCAAGACGGAGCTTGATCCCATCGAAGCAGGAGTGAGTCTGATATCCTGGAGGAGCACTTTGGGGACCGCTTTGTGGCTCTGGGCTACCCGGAGGCCATTGGCAGGGGTCTCCATTATTCTCCGGACTTTTCTCTGGGACTGTATTAAAGACAAGGTTCACAGCAATACCCCAAAACCATTGCTGAGCTGAAAACAGTGATTCAGGAAGTCATCGACAGCATTGGTGTTTCAACATTTCAGCGGATCTTTCAGAATTTCGCTATTCGTCTGCGGCACATCATCGCCAGTGATAGCAGGCATAACGTAAATCCTAATAAGTGTGGTGACGTTTACATGTTCAATAAAGTACGTGCACGCCGTAGTTAGTAACTAATTTTTTTTTTGTCGTATTGTTCAATAACTGTCGCCCAATAGCTCCAACATATTGCATTCAGTTATACAGAACGTTGCTCTGATCACAGCTGACCCTTGCAAAGTACTAAGGTTTTTTCACAAATACTATTCGTGATCAAATGTAGCACTGCAACCTCCAGGATTGGCTGGCATCTGAATTTATGTTCAATCAAGCATTTCCAGATTTTTGTCCAACCTTTGTTCCTAAGAACAACATAATTGAAGCAAACTATAAAAATGGCGCAGTCTAGCTTTTTCTTCCGCTTTTCGCTGGCGATTACGTCGGACCTGTAACACGTCTTCCAGTTTTAATATTCCAGAGATGGAATAGTTATTAAAGCGGATGTTTAATATACTTGCGAACTTCCTGATCGAGTTTCGGTGAGCAAATGCAACTTGTGACGCTCATAAAGTAATTTAAAACTTTCCCGGCGGGGAGCGCTCCAGTTTTATGAGGGTGGCAGTGGCGGCAGCAACAAACAAGGGGATGACGCCAGCGCCCACCCACCGCCGTCCGGAGAAAGTTTGTCCGTAGTGAGGGCAACATCCGAAACAGCAAGCGTACTCCCCGTCTACTGCGAGTAATTTATTTACAGTTCCATCCCTAAGCCCACAACATGAGTTTGCTCCAACTGCTCACAGCATCTGTCTTGTGGCTGAGGAAATGGACTTCCCCTGCTATTATTTTATGCTAATCTTGATGCTCTCGTTTCCATCCACTATAGCCAGAAGACATATTCGTATTAAAAGAGAATGACCTTCATACGAGAAAACTTACTGAGTGAACAACGAAAATAAAATTTTACTCTGAAGAAAAGCTAAAGAGGGAGAATCAATCATAGCTCTTTTTAAAAATGTTAGTGGGTGATATACAATCACACAAATTCCCTCGCTAATCACTAAGAAGTTTGATACTGGAAGGCAAGGTTATGAAACATACTCTACTGTTCTGAAAAAAATTGGTAATTTTTACAACGTTTTTCTGGGTGTCATGACTGATTTCATGATTACTCTTCTCTTAACTCTATTCTTTACTACGTATGTGGATATTTGGAACATGAGACACAACCAACGATGGGTTCATGATTTTGGTAGGAAAATGGTAAATAATATAATCTTTCAATACTGAATATTTAAAAATTCTTTCATCTTGGCGTGATGGTTCAACAACCTTCTATTCCTATTGTTTAAAAAACAGTCGTTGGTTGCAGAATGTTCTTTATTCACTTAAGAACGACCGGTTTTGCCCGGCTAGGGCTTCATCAGGTTAGGTTAAGAAATAATAAATTTTCGCCAAAAAGCATCCGTCAAGAAAGCAAATACCACATAAAACGTAGTAAAAGGCGGCCTCATGTTCTGTGCTGGTATTCGTGCCGTCAGCTCCATGAGGTTGCCTTTTAGTACGTTTTATGCGGTATCATGCCTTCCTGGTGGATGCTTTTTGGCAGAAAATTTCTGATATTTTAACGTAACCTGATGATGCTCTATCCGAGCGAATAATAAAGAACATTCTGTAACCTACGGCAGTTGTTGAAATAGTCCTGGACGTATATGTCTCAACACAATCCCCATTGACGTCAATACCATCACTTCACATAGATCCTATCAATTATATCTCCTCATACAAGAAATTATTTACAGATAATACATGTACTCTATTAGAAACACTTCATCAGGGATAATTCCTGAGCCGTGCTGCGGCTCACGTTGGTGCTGTTTGTAGGTTTCCACCCTCGACGGAGGTCAGACGCTATCGTTAGTTGGCATGGTGGCGGTTGTTTGTCTTCTTCTCGTGTTGACTGGCGCCACTCGGTTTCGCAAGCGTTGCCTGTCCGCTAGTGGCAGCAGCGGCGGTTATCGATATGTACTAACTGTTGCCCTATGTTTGGGGCGACGTCGTTGTTTTTCCGGGTCGTGTGAGTGGGCCAGTTCGGTTGAGGATTCAGGAGGAGCCAGGTCCGCACACTGCCAGAACACGCCGGGACCGCTGGATGGACTGCCGGACGGAAGGCCTGTGGTCACGAGGGTACATGACCTCGTCGTAAACCGGATCCAGCAAGCTTTAAGGGGAGCCGGAGGTGGTCAAATCCAAAAAATTACGATTTTTTTTTTTGGCTACCGAAAATTAATTGGAACATCCCTCTTTAATGTAAACTTTGAATTATTGTTCTACTCGCCCTAGAAGTGGAGTTATTACCATTTTCCCCCACGCCTGCAGAGGAAATGGGCGGCCGCTGAATGCATCTAACACCCTCTCGTGACTTCCTGGCGAACTGCTTGGGATTTTATCGGCCGGTTACGCATACAGCGCCTTATGTTACGCATACAGCGAGTGTGCAGGGGTTGGCTACATTGTTTTCTGTGACAAATGAAGCGCTAATAGCGCGGATAGCGTCTCTTTGCTGTTTACCGTTTCGAATTAGTTCAATGTTGCGCCTGTTGTTGGTAATATTATAGTTCTTGTGTAAAGCGTTGTTCTGGTTACGATGCCACGTTTTAGTAACCGTGTATATAAGAAGAGGAAGAACGTAGGGAAAAGAAAATTAACACTAATACCAAGTTGCGATACTAGAATTACTGAAACAGTGCGTTCTTCTGCTAAGCAATACATGGCCGGCCATAGCCCTGTGACATCATCTAGCAAGAAGCTGACTGGTGGAAGTGACAGATTTCGTGAATATGTTAGTGACAGTGATGATATTAACGAAGTACTGAATATTGGGTTATTATCTTCTGTGCTGAAAGAAAGTGTTCTGTTCAAAATGTGTTCAAGTGTAGGAGTAGAGATAACAAAGCACTTTGATTTAGCTTGTGAGATGAAGATAATTTGTGCATGTTGCAAGTATCAAGTGACTTTCTACAATTCACATGCCGGTCTCTTTGGTGAAAATGGACGATCTAGTGTGTCTGATGTGAATGTTCGACTTGTGTATGGTCTTCGATCCATTGGAAATGGGTCTGCTGCAGGTAAACTGTTTTGTGGTATTATGAGCTTGCCATCGCCTCCAAGCAAATTTGGGTACTACTGTGATCCGGTAGGATCCTCTGTTTAAAATGTGGCTTTGAAAACCATGAAGGAAGCAGTGGAGGGATCTGTAGAAATGAATGGTGGTTCTAGGGATTTGGTAGTGGCATTAGATGGTTCCTGGCAAAGGAGGGGTCGTAAATCCCTGAATAGGGTTGTAACTGCTACTTGTGGTGATAGTGCAAAAGTGATAGATGTTGCAATATTTTCAAAACATTGTAGGCGCAAAAATAAAATCAAAGGAGAGCGCAGTGGAACCTGTGAGGCAAATTTTAGTGGATCAAGTGGAGGAATGGAAGTGGATGGAGCGAAACAAATTTTTGAACGTTCAGTTCCCAGATACAACGTTAGGTACAAATACTACCTTGGGGATGGTGACTCCAAAGGTTTCAAGACTATACAAGAACTAAAACCATATGGAAATGAATTTGTAGTTGAAAAGTTGGAATGCATTGGGCATGTGCAAAAGCGTATGGGTGCACGGCTTCGAAGGCTCAAACAAACTTTGGATTCAAGTAAGCTCAGTGATGGAAAGACAATAGGAGGGAGAGGCAGGGTTACTGATGAGGTGATTGAACGTCTACAGAGATACTACGGGCATGTTGTAAGGCAAAATACTAGTAATGTTAGTGACATGCGAAAAGCAGTGTGGGCATTGTTCATTCATACTGCCTCTTCCAATGAATACCCTCAACACAGCCTGTGCCCAAAAGATTCCTGGTGCAAATATAATGCAAAAAAGGACTATGATCACAAACATGGTTTGCCAGCGGCTGTGATAAATGCAATAAAACCAATTTTTCATGACTTAGCACAGCCAGAATTGTTACACAAATGTCTACACGGAAAGACGCAAAATTCTAATTAGAGCGTAAACAATTTGATTTGGAAAGTGATTCCTAAAAGGGTGTTTGGAAGCATAAAAACACTGCACTTTGGCGTTTATGATGCAATAGCAATCTACAACCAAGGGAACAGTGTGAAGTGTGAAGTTCTGAAGGCATTAGGATTTACAGCTGGGGTGAACACTGTACGAGCACTAAGAAATATTGACAGAGAAAGGGTAAGAGGAGCAGAAAGAAGAGAAAGGTATATGAAGTGTGATGGAAAAACAGGCCAGAAAAGAAGACAGAAGAGGAAGCTTTTGGAGGATGAAGAAGAGGACCCTGATAATCCATCCTATAGTGCAGGAATGTATTGAGAAACTTTGATAGCCATTTCCTGTAAATTAGAATTTTTCGAATATAAGGAACATCTTCTCAAAATCCACTCAAGCTAGAGAGATGAAATTTTTATACAGCACTCCTAGTGGTCAAACGTACATTGTAACACAGCCATTTGGCAATATGTTCAGTAGTTTCAGTTCAGTTTAATTATAAAGCAATTATTTGGAAAAAAAATTTGGGTCATTAATAAAAAAATTATTGGAAGGAAACTAGAAAAGGTACTCCACAATCCCTCTGTCATAACTGCAATACTAAACCACTCTATATGTAAAAAATTTCAAATTTTTCTATTTGGTAGTTTATTCATAAATGTTCCTCAAACTTAGTGAATTTAACATGGGCAGCATAGGCACCTCCGGCTCCCCTTAAGACGAGTGCGTTTCAATCCAAGTAGAGAAACCTCCACCACTGTGATATCTGGCGATTCTTCAGTGACTTCGGTTCGTGTTGCTGCTCATAATGTCGCCGAGGCGAAGAGCAGCTAGTGGAATGCTTGGGGAAGGCGGATGTGATTAGCTTTCCTCGACTACTTATTAGTATTTACTGCGTTCCACTTATTACGATTTATTATGTGCAACCAGCGGTAATTTTTCTTGCCTGGTGGCCTCTAAAGCCCCAGTTACCTGCCCTGGGGGTTAGTGTATGTAACGGCTGTGTACATTTCCTCGCCCCTTGCCGCTCCTATCCGGTGAGGCGTGTAGTTTTGACAGGTTTCTTGACTGTAGGCAGAATGGTGATTCCTCTGGTAGTAATGATTCCTTTCTCGTTTCGGGGGATTCTGGACGTAGTGCAGACCGCCGGTTCCGGCTTCGGCGTATTGTGCCATCGTTGCCTTTGGTTTATCGGACGTGAGGTACCTTCAGCAAGATTACCATTAGCCATTCGTTAGACTGTCACTAGTCTGAGTTACCATCTTGTGAAGTGAATACAACTCTTCGCTGCCTATCTCATCGCGCTCGAAAGTGTTTGTTGAAGGACCTTCTCAAAGGTCGATTCCTGGATCACCGTCTAGATCAGTTGCTTGTTATTTTAATTAACTTTTGCTATTGTATTTGCTATTTTACAGCAGGTTTCAAATTTTTTATATTATTGCCCTTCCAGGCACGTAAGGCCTTCGGCTGTAATTGTGGTCATTTGACTTAAAATTCTAGTTTGGTATTTGTATTTTAGCAGTAGGCTTTAAAACCTTCTTTACTGCCAGTCCTGGCGTCTGATGCCTTCTGCTGTATTTGTGGCGACTTACCTTAATGTTTCAATACCTGTAAGTTGTAAATTACAGCGAGTTCTTAAGCAATTTTAATTTATTGCCATTCTTGGCGTTTGTGGCCTTCAGCCGTGATTGTGGTCGCCTGCCTTAAAATTCTAATTTGGTAGTTGTATTTACGCACTAAGCCTTTAGAACCTTATTTACTGGCATTCCTGGCGTCTGATTCCGTCTGATGTGTTTGTGGCGACTTGCCTTTAGTATTTCAATACCTGTAATTTGAAAGTTGCAGTGAGTTTTAAACAATTATTAATTTATTGCCATTCTTGGCGTGTAAGGCCTTCTCCCCAGATCACAGTGGCTTGCTTTTAAAACATTATCTGTTGTATCTGTATTTAATGGTGATTTTCTAAATTGTAACCCACTGAAAACATTATTTACACAGTTGTTTATTCCTTCATTAATAACGTATCGTATCTTTTATTTATTGTTGAGTCTGCAATTGCTGGTTTAAAATAAATTGTGTGTAATTGTAAAAGGGAACTAATTACGGCCCCATCCACAATAATAACCGAATGCTGCCTTTCCCTTCCCTTGACTACCACCAGGTTTCACTTCCTTTTTACTGAGAGCAATATGGCTGTGTGTGTGTGTGTGTGTGTGTGTGTGTGTGTGTGTGTGTGTGTGTTTTAGTGTCTCAAGCGAGAATGAAATGCCACATGGGTCCAAATCTGTAATTTCAGGAAGGTAAGTGGGAAATTATTTGATAGTTGTCATCGTGACAAACTATGCCAGATGTCCTGTGGACAAGAACACTCGTAGTAGCTTCGTCTTCATTCAATTAACAGTGCCAAAGGTAAAGTAACGGTACGTGTTAAGTATTCGTCTTTCATTTACTGTTTCACTGGAATTCCTTAAGCATTCCCCACCAACCTTTCATTCCGCTTCTGTGAAGACTATATTTTTTATTCGTTTGATGGAGTGTTATCTGCAGCAATTCTTTGATCTGATTATGGTTTTGGCTTGAACAAGGTTCCGTATTCCATCCACAGTCATATTCCGATATAAAAAAAGTGTCCGCTTTACGGTCCATCATCTTCAAGTACGATTTGTAAATGTTCTCTCACTCTGAGTTTCACATATGTGTAATCTAACCCGACATATTTATATTTATATGATGCGCCTTAATTAAAGTCGCCCATATCCCTACGGGTAGCTTCAAAACCGCATAGCTTTATTAGCCGCTGTCCTCACATAAGCCCCTATCTTCTATCAGTTATTGAAGTGAGTAAGCAAGTTAGATGTAGGAAGGTCTACTGCTTAATGTACACTCCAAACCACGGTGAAATCTCGAATTTCTAATACATACAGGTAATTGCTCTAAAGAAGCGATAAGTGAGATGGAAAATCTTAGAACTATCTGAGGGTTATGGCTGACGTGTTTCCTCAGCTTAAGTTTTTGTAGTCTGACACATATGCACTTCTGTATTACCAGCTCAAAAAACTCAATAACCTAATATGATACTCTTATATTATCATAACATGGACTTCATTTACATTTCCCTTAGAAAGCAAGCAGATTTTCTACTTTAATGTGAACACTTTTAAAAATCATTTATCCACTGATTAACATTGACGATTGAGCTCTGATGCAGAGCCCTCATGAACGTCCCTCACCTGTTTCTATATTGACTACATATGAAATACTTTCAAAAAAACTTTTTAATTATAACATATCAGACATATACATAAACTTTTACGGAAAGATTGGGACGCTTTCCTTAAGTTCGCTGCACGGTCTTTCTGTTGAAAGTATCAACAAAAAAGACGTAATTAACTAGCTTACCAACAGCTTGCTTTACAAAACACACCGCCATTACATTTAAATTCACAACACGTATCAAGCCACCCTCGTATCTGAGTATAGCCAACAGCAGCAGTAATCCAGAATTAAATATGAAAAATCTTGGAAACGTTTTTAATATTCACAATTACTGTTGAAGTGGCAACGGGCGTTTGAATAATTCATTAGAGATGAGAGCCTCAGAACTTTCAATCGACTTAGCGGTGGATGGTGGATTAATAGAAACAAACTTATTTTGTGGAAGACTACTCGACTTTCCAGTCGAGTAACAGAGTAATCCTTAAGCTCCATCTATAGATGAGGAGTAGGAAACGAGACAGACCGACGTCGCATGGTCCTGACATTTGGTGTTTTTGAAATACTGCCACCTCCGTGTTCAGCACTGATGGCCGAGTCGACCAGAGACTTCGTCTACTCTCGCTTGACATGTACTACTGTCTAACTAGCTAACAGTAGGGTCAGCCTCTTACGGTTGTTGTGGTAGGTTTTGCTCGTTGCGTCGGCAAGGCGTAATGTCATCTATTTAGGCGCTGTTGTGACAGCCTTTCCATTTTGCCATCTTGGGTAATACAGGGGAGTTGTGTACTTTTTAGTATTCTTCCGTACATCAGAAATGCCCCAAGTTCTTGGTCCTGTTGTTTGATCATGGTTACTCATTCATCGAACGTTGGAAGCATGGGATAAAATTCTTACTTCCTGCCAGCTATAGTAACAGCTGTTTTTTGTAGGGACAGGCAGGCTGACGTCTCTGTGGCTAGCAGTGAATGTAGTATGTGTTTGTGTCCCTAACTTATCCTGAATCAATTGTTCTGAAACGTGTTGAGTCCACTGGAAGTGGTTTAGCAAAAAGTGCATTGTTGGTGATTTTGAATACGTGTTGTGTGTATTTGGTGTGCGATCCGAGTGTAGGAGAAGTTTTTAATTTCGCGTTGGGCTCACGTTTTGCACTAGTGAGCATGTGTGCTGCCGCCAGGTTTGGCACCACACCTAATGAAATCTTTTTGATCGCTTGGCTAGGATTCCACCATGACATGCCATTCCTAATAGTACATTTATCATTGTCAGATGGCGCGAAAAGTTGGGAGGTTTATAGCTCGAAAGTTTATTCCCGCTACTTAATACTGTCAGCTGCGCACTGAGACCTGAAGTACGCAGTCCGATTGAAATCCTGTATTCCAGTTCCGTAGTTGTGGTTGCGGCTTTGGCGTAGTGAGTTCGGTCATGTAGAAAGTAATCGGCATGGTGTTGGATCCTAGGCAGTATGCGCTTTGGGGTGAAAATGTTTTTGAATTGTTTCTCTCCACTCTCACTTCGCTTCGTAACTTATATTTGTAAGACGTGTATATTTCTATTGTCTATTGTCAAACCACAATTTATGAAAGATGTTTATATTTTATTAAGACAATTAAGTAGGAATAATTAATATCTCTCATGTTGGAAATATTTGTGGTAGCAGGGAATGTCTGCACAAAACTATTGTTGGCAAGAGAGACTGCACATTGATATAATTTTAAAATGGGCGGGAGAGACAGTGTATGGATACGTTTTAAGAAAAGAGCGGAAAAGACCGCGCACTGATACATTTTGTAATGGTAGCAGTGACTGTCTGCACCAGAAAGCATTGTTGGCAGCAGAGACCGCACTTTAGCGTTCGTAGGAAGTCAGTAGTAAGCGAGATGTGAAGCGAGTCGGTAGCAGGTCTGATGTGAGAGGTTGAGAGGAGCGGTGTGCCTGCCAGCCGCCAGCCATTATTTACAAGAGATTATAGACGGATGTACTGAGACATTAGCTAACTATTATCACAAGAGGAACTAATATTATTGAATTAATTTTTTGAGAAACTTAAGACTACTGAGGGTATGTTTGCGCATTGCTATTTGTAAGATTATTGTAAAAATTAAGTCCCATTTGAACGTTTGTAAAATCGTTTCATTCAGAATATAATTAATTTGTGCCAGCAATATTGCATTACTGATTGTAATCCATCTCAAAAACCATCGACGTAAAACATCGCAAAATTTTATTGTTGTCAAGAAAAAGTTTAACTATGAATTACTTAACTTCAGTCAAATTACATAAAGAGTAACGTCAGCTTTGCTATTAAAGAGTAACGTCAGCTTTGCTATTAAAGAATAACGTCAGCTTTGGTTATATATACAGCCACTTATTATGACAGCCCACCAGCAGCTAATAGAGTATAGTAAAACAGAGTAAGTATATTAATGTCGCAGTTCGATGTAGCAGTCAGATGGCGATCCAGTAACACTAAAAATGTTAAGTAACAGTTTTCGGTTATTGCAGGTAACGACTGAGGGCCACGACGACGACATGTTCTATGTTTCGCCGAAATAATCATAAAACAACTTTTAATAAGCAGCATTTAAATTTGTGACCGAAGATTGAGACAGAGAATTAATTTCAAAGGGAAAACTTTATTTGTTATTACTAAGCAAGAGGTAGAAATCCTAAGGGGGGATTTCATAGGTTACTGTAAAAGGGAAGGTTGCGTAACAAAAAAGAGATATAGAGGAGACGGGAAGGTTTCAGGGCGACATCCAATCAGTAAGATTCTTTAGTGAATCTATTGTGAAAATGAATATATGACTCTGACAATTGTATGAATAAGCTGGTGTTAAGTGGCGCAACGCTTATACTAAGCTGTATACCTTTAATTTCACAGCCCATCGGCAATTGTGTTTGCTCTATTGATTCTGCTTTGAAAAATGTTTGTTCAGTGTTGAATCCGCTTTGAACAGTGATATATTTTGTTGGGTGTGTTAACTACAGAAAATGTCCGGCAGAATAGTTACCCGTTTTCAAAGCGATAAAAGTGTAGAAAATACTGACGAGAAATTCTTTTCAGGAATAGGCAGAAATAATACGTGTGAAAAACCCGATAGTGAAACGTTAGGTCAGCAGAGATTCGAGAGTAGTAATAATATGGAATCTTTTGACGAACAATCAAGTGCAAAATAATTTGTTTTTAAATGCAACAGACGCTACACAGCCAAAAATTAGGCGTAGCAGATATAGTCGTTTCAGTAACGAAACCACTATAATGCAGTCATACAATGCGACTCCATTACGTGCCGAAAAAGATCCAAACGGTACACAGCTACACAATCTGCGTAGCAGATACCACAGTTTTATTGACGAAAATTCCAAAACAACGGAAGAGGTGACACGATTGCAATCATCTGAGGATGTTCAAATGAACACAGATGTACAACCATTAACAATGAATGCAAATACACACAGAGGTCAATCCGAAACGGATTCAAAATGGCATTTTTGCTACAAATGAGACAAGACATGAATCAAAACTACAGAAGGGCACAAGAATCAGCAGACCTAAAAAACGAGATCAAGGCAGAACGCACACACACAGATCATAAATTAGACAAAATGTAACAATATCTAAAACACGAAATCAAAGTAGAAATTCAAGCAGTCGCCGAAAAATGTTCACAATCAAACCAAGAACTACACGCCAAGATTCAATAAATAACAGAAAAACAAGAAGCATTCACGGTTAGCATACGAGAAACAATGACAGAGAACTTTTCTAAACAAAACGCTCACATTAATGAACGTTTTAAAAATCACACAGAAAACTGTTCGATACGTCACTGCAAACTGGTGCGATCGCAGTATAAAGAACAAAAAGAACTGTTACAAACAATTACCAAACAGCGACAGGACGACAAAAAGAAAGTGTTTGGTCAGGAAAAACTTATGTGCACAATCACATACACTCGATTTCGGAAGAAATAGAAACGGTTAAGGAGACAAATATTCAAACACAAGAGAGGCTCGCCGAAATCCAATCACACACAATTGAGGCGAAAATTTCTACAGACACTGAAATCCAGAATATTAGGGATAAATTAACGGAAGAAGTTGTGACACTAACTGACATAATAGAACACATTGAAATCAATCAAGACTCAGAAAATTTGAAAGCAGATTTTAAGTAAGTAACCAAAAGTAAAACGAATTGACAGATAAGATCAACGAACTCACTAAAAGGATAGACCTGTTAGGTACTAAGAATGACAGTAAATCAGATGACACTACACCAGTCTCAGTTCAACTGATTTCTAATAGTAAAGATACACAAATTACAAATGTGCAAGAGACACTCACAGACCTAGAATCACGTAATAATTTGTTACATCCGAAAATCAATTCTTTACAGCAAAGGATTGGTGACACACAAGAAACAACTGCAAACAATCAATTCCAACAGAACACACACCATTACGACATGCTCAGATGTAGAATACTTATAATGTCGGTAGACTCCAGAGAGTAAGAGATCTTAATCAGGCAGAAAGACACATAAATTAATATGCACAACATTACGAAAGTAATTACACACAAAGACGTGACGATTTCGACCACAAGCATTTAATTTCCGTGAGAAAGTTTAAAACATTTAAAAACGACAGGACGCAAATACATCCACTGGACTGGATCCAACAATTCAATGCGGTACTCCCACCGTCATGGCCAGTTCAACAAAAGCTAGAATTTATTATTAGTTTTCTTGAACGGGAACCAGCGAGAAGAATGCGACCAATTGCTAGACAGTGCTTTTCAGTAGAAGCATTCCAGGAAGCATTTCTAGCAGAATATTGGTCAGATACCACACAGAGTAGCATTAAAGCTCGGCTAATTAGTCTGCCAAATTTCGATAATTCTACTTTTCCAACAACCACACAATTTTTCGAGGGTATGGTTGAACAGAACCAATACCTCAATGATCCATACAGTCAATCCACATTAATACAGCTGTGTATTTCAAAACTTCCCAGAGCATTAAAAGTGTCATTATTAACAGGCCAGCAAAAGGACAGTGTGTACGCATTTAGAGACATCCTGCAATTGCTAGAGGTACACCAGGCAGATTATGCGCTTGTTAATAAGAACTTCTCACGACATAACGCAAACCAAACAATGCTAATTTTGAGCAAACATGATTTGGCATTAACAATCGTAATGAACGCTTTTGCAGCGAAAATGAAAATTTTAATCGAGAATATACACAAGGATTTAATGAACAGCAGTATAACAACAATGTACATTACAATTGAAGACAGCAACAAAGGCATCCAAATAACACGACACATATACGACAGGAAATGGCGAACCGGTCCAACTTTCACATGACTCATCGCCCAGAAAATGGGACAGGTGCAAGCAATACACGGGTCAGCCGCAAAATACACAAAACGAACAAAGACAACCTTTTCAGAGAAACACGCATACCTCGTCGTATAACCACAGTTATAATGACAGAAGGAGAGAAAACGAACACCGACCGCAAAGGACATTCTACAATGATAATTTTCATAGAAATTCAAACAGTGCGCAACATTCAAGCCATCGTTTGAACGTACCAGACACAAGATTTCATCCGCCACCTACTGCTAATAACAAAACGGTAGAACAGTACAGCTCATAGAAAACACACAACACTCCCTGACAGAAAATGAAATGTCAAAGCATTTATGACTAGAGAAAGCCTGTGATGAGTCTCTAAATGACGACACTATGGATAAGGATAGAGAAAAGATAACGATAGAGAATGCCATTACATTCGACGACGTGCGAGACCCATTGTTACATGAAAAACCGAGCATGCAGAAAACTATACTCCACCCAATAATCCAGATAAATTTAAAGTCACAAAATATTTTAGCAATAATTGATTCAGGCTCACCAATGTGCGCAATTAACGAAGACACATTTAACAGATGCAATAGCAATAATGATTACCCAGTATTCCCGCTAAACGAAACTAAAGTTAAGAGAGCAATTCCAGGAGAAGCACTGAAGTCAAAAGACAGACACAATTAACGTTTGTTTCTGCAGGACAAACTTTCCACAGCAATTGTTGGATAGTTCCACATTTAACAACTGATGTAATATTAGGAATGAACATTCTCGTAGAGTAATAAGCAAAGATTGACTTTAAATCGTCATACCTAACGTTACAGAAGGAAGACAGTGAAGTGGTAGTGAGATTTCAAAATACAGTATCCTCAGAAGAACAAAATATGCACAGGATTGAGATTACTGCCGATTCTAAAGATAACGATTGTTATCTCACACTATACACGAATACACATAATAACGACATGGCAGAGGAACAGGAGTATAATGTATTAGAGACAATTACACGCAAGGCTGGAGATAGTACAGCAAAAGACGACACAGAACGCACAGGATTAGAAAATATTCTTATGCAACATAAAACAGTTTTTAACAATATTCCAGGAACGATGACAAGATTAATGTACGGATTTCAGGTGAAACCACACAAGACGTTCAAAGAAAAACACTATCCAATTCCGCATACACACACAGAAGCAGTTAAGAAAGAGTTACAAGCAATGATTGATCAGGGTATAATTGAAGCAGCAGCAAGCTAATATATAAATTCATAACACATCGTTGAAAAGAGGGATGAATCGTTCCGTTTAGTTTTAGATTCACGTCAAGTTAATAAAATAATCATCACAAAAACTGACCGACCCTCGATCTCAAATGAGGATTTTGGCAAGTCCAGTTGCATCCAAATGGCCGAAAGTATACGCCATTCCTTTGCTTTGGTGAACGTTACCAATTTTGTAAACTTCCGTTTGGACTAACGATTTCGTCTGCAGCTTTTATACGAGGCATGAATACAATTCTCCCACAGGATCTTAAAACCAAAATTACTACATATGTAGATGACATTCTAATCGCAGCACAAAACTGGGAACAGCGCAACCACACTCTTCAACAATTACTGAATACATTCGAGCAGAACAGTGTAACTATAAACCTCCATAAATCTGAATTTGGAAAAGCCTCAATAAAATTTCTAGGTCATATCACTTCACAAACAGGTATTGCACCAGACTCTGACAAATTGCAAGCATTGAAAGATATCGATGTGCCCACAAATAAGAAGGAAGTACGGAGCCTTTTAGGCCTTATTAAATATGTTAGAAAATGCATTCATTATGAAGAATTAGACACACCCTTGCTATACCAGCTCACAAGTAAAAACACAATTTGGTCATGGAATGAAGACGAAGCTGAATTCGAGAATTTGAAAGAAGCGTTTCTAAGGGAACCTTTGTTATCACATCCTGACCCAACACAAAACTTTTACATTGCAACAGATGATTCAACTGCCGCACTAGGAGTACATAGTTTCCAGGAAGTAGAGGAGGAAGGAAAAACAATTGTTAAACATATCGCGTTTGCAAGCAGGATATTTTTTTCCAGCAGAGCGGAATTATTCTGTAACAGAATTAGAGACGCTATGCGTGGTATGGGCATTTAAGGGATTCCGTCATCATCCATATGGAAGACTCACCACAGTATATACCGATCACCGAGCAATCCAGTTTTTATTGTCAGCAAAACTTACGCATGTTAGATTAAGCCGTTGGAAATTATATGTACTAGAGTTCGACTTTACTATTGTACACATTCCAGGTACTCAGAATATTGTTGCCGACGCACAATCGAGATCTACTCAGCATAAACGACTAGAGAAAGAAAATACCTTCTGCCACAACAACCATAGTATTACGTATTTCAAACAACTAGCTTTCGAAAACTTTATATCATTAGCATTACAGGACATAGAGAGAGAACAGCAGAAAGATGAAACACTAAAAGAGATTGTAACGTTTTGGCGAGACAAGAGCAACGCAAAAATCAGACATAATTACACTGTACATCAAAATATTCTGTTTATTCGCTCATACCCAGACGGCAACAATTGGCTTTTATGCATTCCAGAAGGGATCAGAAAAAAATTGATATGGTTTACGCACCTAAGCTATGCACATTACGGAGCTAGGAAATACCTTCTAATTCTTCGACAAAATTGTCACTTCAACAATATGGAAAAACACATTCGCAAAGTTATAGCATCCTGCAAGATATGTCAGAAAGCTAAATCATCAACAGTATCACATATTCCACCACTGTAGTCCATCATACCGGTTACGTTAAGACACACGCCAGCAGTAGATCTTTTTGGTCAAATCCTTAGAACAAGTAAAGGTTATAGTTCTATTCTAGTAGACGTAGAACTGACATCCAAATTTGTAACAATTTCTCCACTAAGGAAAGCAACAGCTAGATCATAATCAAGAGCATTTGTAAGAGATTTTCTATCAATAGTAGGACATGTACAGAAGGTTATTTCAGATAACGGACCGCAGTTTAGGTCAGACATATGGAAATAAATGTTAGAGAGTAAGAACATAACACCAATTTACACATGAATCAGAAAGAATAACGAAAGAGATCGGGAAACTATGTAGAATATATTGCCACAGAAAGCATACAACATGGGACGAATACATTTCACAGTTTCAGGAAGTAATAAATGCAATACCTAATGAGTCAACGATGCTCTCACTAACTGTAATACTGACGAATAAAGACCCACCGAACAAACTTATTGAAATGATTACTTCTCCAAAGAAGCGTAGACTTCGTCATTGTGAGATAATAGACATGGCACTAGCGAACATTAAAAGAGCTGTATATCTTCGGAAGAGACAGCAGAAGCAGGTAAGTAGAGTACGCAAGTACGAGATTGGCTATAAGGTCTGTCACATTGAGGGAAGAACCGATGCAAAAAATTTGAACTTCTATATGCAGGACCGTACAGAATTCGAAATATTCCACACACTAATGTTGTACATATTGAGACATTCAGAACAAAAAATCGAGGGAAAACCATCGTATGTCAAACATAAAGAAATTCTTAAAATAGAAAAACCTTCTCACAGGGATACATATCGACAGAGTATAACAATGATCTTTTTGACACGTTCCAGCAAGCCCGAACACAGTGAGCTACTAATGGGTTATTTACGAGCACAACTGGTCACCTCGACTCGACTGTATATAAATACGCTGAACATTAATAGCAGTCTTAGAAGCGTTCTTGCAGGACATTTATTTCACATTATGTAAGGTAAGTGAAGCAATTAAAAGGACTACTTTAAATGTAAATGTATAACACGTACAAATAATTTTCATATAGTAGTAGCGATTAGATGTGTTCCTTAACCAATGCATGCAGCATTCTTGTCATAGTTCACCAAAATAAACGTAATTTTAATATAAGTATTGAATATGGATAAATATGGATAAATGCTTTACAGGTCATGCCGAGAGCTTATGCGATTTTCCAGACGCGGAGAGATGATGTAGTCAAGCCGTGCACTGACGATTATTAACCATGTATATTTTATTATAGGAAATGCAGAGAGATATTGAAGTCATGCCATGCGCTGACAATTAACAGTGAATATTTTATTAGAGGCTACGAAGAGAGATGATACGAGGTACAAAGGAGAGAGTAAATTGAAGATGTTAGTATGTAAGGAATATAATTTAGCAATGGTTTATTTTGGTAACAGGTGACACAACGCAACGCAGCACTACGGATTGAGAAACCACATTAAATTGCTTGCTCAATGTACTTCGCTATTTGAATTATTTTTTTTTGTATTGAACGTGATACCTTTTATATCAGATACATACATAGGAAAAACAGATCACTCCAAATGTCAGCATACCGATTCGCACTCTGCGTAAAATACGAATGTTTCCTCTAAAATAACAATGACGATGTGCGCTGCACAACTCAAACATAATATATAGTCGACTGACAATAAGACTCGTAACTGACGACCACATTACCGAATATACTGAAGTCACAGAAAGTGACATAGTTTGTCAAAATGTACTTTCATATTTCAAAAACTGTGAATTCACACCCTGTGAAGTAATATAACAGTGTCTTTGTGTAATTATTTATATGAGCAACAGATTATGATTTATTTAGAAAAAATGTATCTGCTAAAGTCATTGAAAGTGACATAGTTTATATATAGGTCCTTGTCTAATTTGTTTAAAATGTTGATGCCTACATGTACTACTAAATTCCCTTACAGGAATATTTGTTTATGTTATTGTCACGTAATGTCATATGTACTGTAGGCTGAATTCACTACAGATGGAACTTGTGTTTTTATGTAATTGTTTAAAACTATAAACTTTTTCTACAGTCACACAAGGTGACATATTTTGTTCTTTTAAACGTAAAATAAATAATGTTTATGAGCACAGAGGAAAGAGATGATGTAAAATTTGGTAATAATGGTATCAACCATATCCGTGAAGCTTTTGACAAAATGATTATACCTACCTATTCCTGTGCCTCCCCATGGTTATGGAGCACAAACAAAGTCAATAGTAAACCACGTTACTTCAATCTACGATGTTTTCTGTGAGGTGTCGGCATACCAAGATGCACACCACTGTCATGATGTATGTCAATAGGTGCCAGCATACCAAGATGCACACCATTACTACTACAAGTAATGGACAATTGGAGTTGGAACTTGTACCTGATGTAGCTGCGGCATCTCAGGCAATTCGACAGTTAACTTAGAGTTTTGTTATACTAAAACTATGGATCAAAGAGACGACGGAATCACATGGCGAAACCTGGTGTTGTGCTATGTGAGGGAAACAAACGGACTTTTGAGCACATTCACTGACAGTTGCCAGTGCTTCGACCATTCCTTTCTTTTCCTTTCCTTGAATATGGTACTAATAATGCCAATATTACCAGAGAAAAAAATTGTAATGAAACATAAACCATGTTATAATTTTTTTGTCATCCATTACTATTAGAGATATAAATAACTTTTACTACCTGATGTACACTTCCAACTTACTGACTCATATTATTTGTATATTTTGATGTATACTCTTTTGAGTATTCTCTTTGTCAGACTTAGGAAAACAAATTCTTATGACAGTATATGTATGTGCTTTGTTGAAAGAAATATTCTATCATTAACTTACTTAATGTGGTGTCACCGCCAGACACCACACTTGCTAGGTGGTAGCCTTTAAATCGGCCGCGGTTCGCTAGTATACTTCGGACCCGCGTGTCGCCACTATCAGTGATTGCAGACCGAGCGCCGCCACACGGCAGGTCTAGAGAGACTTCCTAGCACTCGCCCCAGTTGTACAGCCGACTTTGCTGGCGATGGTTCACTGCCTACTTATGTTCTCATTTGCCGAGACGATAGTTTAGCATAGCCTTCAGCTACGTCATTTGCTTCGACCTATCAAGGCACCATTATCAGTTACTATTGATATTGTGAATCACATACCTTCCACACCAACGTTCATCATTAATGGATTAAAGTTAAATATTCCACCAGCTACGTCCGTTTTTCTAAATTCTAATTTCCTTGTCCTGTTCCAGACCTCACGCCAGCCTGCGTGAGCTAAAACGCGTGCACTTTGGCCTCCTCTAGTAACACGGTGTTGGCTCTCCTGCCAACCACAACATTGGCGACGAGGCAAAACCGTGTTTTTATCGATATTGCCCTGATTTACTTGTGTAATGCATTCGCCACAATCTCCAGATGTACTGTCCGAATTTTATCGTTTACAGAATCAGCAGACTCAGGCTTTACTGGATGCCCTTGGACAGCTAGTCCAGGGTCAACGTGCAATGCAAAACGATGCGGCAGCCGCTGCTCCACCGCTAACGCAGCCACAACACGCTGTTGCACCAACTTTTCGACCTTTTGATGCTGCACTGGAAAGCTGGACGGAGTGGTCACGCCAATTTGGATTCCATCTCGCCGCCTACAGAATTCAAGGTAACGAGCGGCAGCCTTATCTCTTAACATTGGTCGGCATACAAACATACCGTGTGATAGTTAAGTTATTTCCCCGACGCAACGTAGCAACTCTGTCCTACGAAGAAATTTTGTCTGCATTAGATGCATATTTCCAAGAATCAGTCAATGTAGTTGCGAAAAGGTATGTCTTCTTTCGTACAAAACGTACAGCAGGTCAGTCTAATCGGGAGTGGGTTGCAACCTTGCAAGGCCTTATTAGGGATTGTGATTTTGAGTGTCAATGTGGAAACCCTTATTCAGATACTATGGTACATGATGTAATTGCACAGAAAGTTTCTGATGTTTGTATAAGGGAACAGAGTTTGAAACTAGTCAATCCCTCCCTTCAACAAGTGATGGACATATTGGATCAGCAGAACACACTTGACTTTGCTCAGGAATCATTTGAAACTTCGCCAGCAGTGTGTCACGTTAACCGGCCCGCCGGACGAGCTGCACGGAGCAGTAAACAGCCCTCGCGCCCGGTCGCGCCGTTGCCGCCAGGCTCTCAGCCACCTGTGCCACGCAGGCAAGCAAATGCAGTGCTCAAATCATGCCCATGGTGCGCTACCAGACATTAGCGTGAGAATTGCCCATCACACCAAGCTATTTGCTTTTATTGTAATAAAAAAAGGACATGTTCAGAGTGTTTGCCAGAAAAAGCTCAGATCGGAAGCTCAAAACCATTCCAGGTCCTTTGCTTCGTGGCCAGAATTGGAATCGAACCAAGAATACTCAGGCTCACGAAACTTCGCCCATGGAAATTCATGTAGTTCATTCCACTCCGCCCAGTGTCACTCTCTCTAACAGTGACTGTGTTCGTCCCATAAATAGTGAGCGTCGACATTGCCGGAAATCCCGTGAAGTTGCAAGTGATTATGTACCAGAGTCAGTTCATGTTGCACGCGACAGTCACTCTTGTCGCCAGCAGGACAATAAACTTATTGTAGACTTGGACATTAGCGGCAAAGTGATACCATTCATGCTCGATACCGGAGCTGCAGTTTCACTGATCAGTCAAGACACGTATAAACAGCTGGGCACATCTCCGTTGCGTGCTGCAAATGTTAAGTTAACTAGTTATTCAGGTCAAGATATCCCCGTGTTAGGACAGTGCAGCTTTCTTGCAACATACAAAGGACAAACAAAACTTCTCATTTTACGTCCTTCAATTTTCTTCTGCAGTGAACTTTGTTGTGTCTAGGCAAGACAGCCTAGACACAATGCGAGGAAGCCGAAAGGCATGCGCTTAAACTCATGCAGGATGGCGTGAGGTCTGAAACAGGATACTTAATGAATGCTATAAAGAAAAGTACGTAGCTGCAGGAATACTTAACTTTAATCCACAATTGGTGAACATTGGTCTTGTTACTGTACATGCTTCATTAGATACATAGCAAAGGATAAATGGCGCCTTGCTAGGTCGAAGCCATTGACTTAGCTGAAGGCTATGCTATCTATATTCTCGGCAAATGAGAGAGTCTCCGTCCGTGTAGTCGCTAGCAAAGTCGTCCGTACAACTGGGGCGAGTGCTAGTAAGTGTCTCGAGACCTGCCGTGTGGTGGCGCTCGGTCTGCGATTACTGACAGTGGCGACACGCCGGTCCGACATGTACTAATGGACCGCGGCCGATTTAAATCTACCACCTAGCAAGTGTAGTGTCTGGCGGTGACACCACAAACTTGTTTGGTTTCACTTTATTTCAGTTGTTTAACTTGTCTATAGTAAATCAGGTCCTATCAGTGAACCAGACTGTGCCTTCAGACAGTGTTTCTCGTCTATGTGAAGAATTTGCAGACATTTTTGCACTGGGCCTCGGTTTCGCTAAGGACTGTAAAGCACATTTGGAACTGAAAGTAAATGCGCAACCGAAATTTTTCAGAGCGCGCAATGTTCCCCACGCATTGCGTGATGAGGTCGCAAAAACATTACACGATTTGGAATCACAAGGTGTAATTGAACGTGTGCAGGCTTCTCTCTGGGCATCACCCTTAGTAATTTTGCCAAAACCTTCCACAAAATTGAGACTTTGTGTGGACTTCAAGGCAACAGTGAATCCACAACTAGTGATTGCAACTTTTCCTTTACCCCACCTGGAAGATCTTTTTGACAAACTGTGTCCGGGTAAAAGTTTTTCGACATTGGACCTCACAGATGCGTACTTGCAAATACCGGTGGACGAAGAATCCCAGCGCGTTTTGGTGGTTAACACGCATCTTGGGTTGTAACAATTCGAACGACTGCCATTTGGGTGTGCATCGGCCCCTGCATTGTTTCAGCAATATCTACAAACTGTTTTTGCGTCGGTCCCTACTGCAGCAAACTATCTGGGCGATATTGTGATCTGCGGAAAGACGGAAGAAGAACATTTAGCCAATCTGAGAATATTATTTCAGGTCTTGCGACAAAATGGTCTTCGCTTGCGGAAGGGCAAATGTATGTTTTTTGCTCGTGACTTGCCATACCTGGGACATGTACTCAATGCCAAGGCATACATCCCAGTCCCGAGCACCTCCGTGCCATACAAGACTTGCCTTCGCCGCAGAATTTGAAGCAGCTACAGAGTTTGCTGGGAAAAATTAATTATTATCATCGCTATGTGCGCCATGCCTCTTCCATTTCAGCTCCGCTTCATCGCTTACGCCGTAAAGGTGTTCCGTTGGTCTGGACGACGGAATGCGAACGCGCCTTTCGCCAGTTGAAATCGGCGTTGCTTTCCAATACCTGCCTTACGCCATTCGATCCCCAGAAGCCCCTTTTGTTGATGGTGGATGCATCGTATTTCGGGATCGGTGCTGTGCTTGCGCACAAAGATGGATTGCACGATCGCCCTATGGCCTTTGCGTCCAAATTGCTCTCGTCTGCGCCAAGACATTATTCACAGATCGAGAAAGAACCATTGGCTCTCGTATTTGGTGTTACAAAGTTTCATGATTTCTTGTATGGTCGTCACTTTACCATAATCACAGACCACAAACCTTTGACATCGCTGTTTTATCCGACCAAGCATGTGCCTCCACGTACAGCGCAGAAATTCATTCACTGGTCTATTTTCCTCTCGCAGTACCGCTACGATATCTTATGTCGGTCCACTGCTAAGCACGGAAACGCCTATGCGTTGTCCCGCTTGCCTGTTGCTAAGGATAGGGCATTCGATTTCTCCGAACTTGCTTGCATGTTCAGTAATGCGGAAACCGATGACGTGGACGAATCGTTTCCGATTGATTTTCGTCGTGTAGCTACAGCCACAGCTGCCCACCCTGTCCTTGCTACCGTTCTGCGTTTTGTTGCTACGCAATGGCCCTTGTCAAAGTCACGGATCGGGGACCCGTTGGTTCGCCGATTTTTTGCTCACAAGGAGAGACTTTTTGTTCGACGTGGTGTTTTGCTGTTGCGTTCTGATAAGGATCAGTCCAGGGTCGTGGTCCCACGTTCGTTACAGTCCTCTCTTACAGCTTCTCCACCAAGGACATTGGGGTATAATGAGAACGAAACAACTTGCTCGTCAGCACTGTACTTGGTTCGGAATCGATGCCGGGATTACGAATATGTGCTCTTCTTGCATGGTGTGTGCCTTACAACAATCAGCGCCACCGCGGAAATTCTTCGCATGGCCAAAAGCCACTTCCCCTTGGCAACGCTTACACATCGATTTTCCTGGTCCATTCTGGAATGCTCGATGGTTGGTTGTGGTAGATTCATTCAGTAATTTTCCTTTTGTTGTACAGATGTCTTCCACGACGTCATCTGCCACCATCCAAGCGTTATCGGCTATCTTTTGCATTGAAGGTCTTCCACAGACTATTGTTTCCGACAATGGCCCACAATTCATGTCCGCAGAATTTCAGTCATTCTGCAAGGCCAATGGTATTCAACATCTGACGTCCGCGCCGTTTTTGCCACAGTCAAACGGTGCCGATGAACGATTGGTCAGGACTTTCAAGTCCCAGATGTTGAAGTTGAAAGAGTCGCATTCTCGGGAGGACGCGTTATTGCTCTTTTTTTCCTCGTATCGCTCTCAGCCCCGAGATGGTCGCTCGCCGGCTGAGTTGCTCCACGGTCGTCATCATCGAACCTTGATGTCTTTGCTACATCCGCCGCATCGGGTTCCTGTGCAGCGGCAGACACCTGCTTTTTCTCCAGGCGACGTTGTCTACTATCGCCACTATCGTGGTTCACGGCGTTGGCTCGAAGGGTGAATTCTTCGCTGCCTCGGCCGCGCTATGTATCTGGTTTTGGGAGCTCCTGGTGAGGTGCGTCGGCATCTCAATCAGCCGCGCCTCTGTCGTCGCACGGGATCTCCCGCTCCCCGTCTGCTTTCAGCGACGGTGCCGTCCGGTCAGCGCCCTGGGGACACATCTACTGGCCCGCCTCAGCCCCAGGTGTTACCGACGCTGCCTTCCATTTTGCCCCATGGCGACGCGCCGCCGCCGCCGCCTGTTCTCCCGCCGGCGACACCCCCAGTGGACGCTTCGCTGCAGCCGCCGGGCGCCTCTCTGGGTCACGCGCCGCTGATCGCTTCCCGGGACCAGTAGTCCTCCGACATGGAACTCTTGCCCGCTCCGGACCATGTGTCGTCTTCGCCCGTCGGGTGCCCCGGCCCGATGGAGGTCGACCCATCGGCCCCTCCTGTCTCTCTACGGGCGCATACACCGCATGTTGGCGTGCACCCTGGAGCAGGTTTTCAGGCGTTTCCTAGCTCCCCGCGGTCCGAATGGCAGGGTGCGGGTGGCACAGCCTCGCCTGTTGTGAGGCTCCCCACCTCGTCAACATGGGGTCCTCCCCACGCCGGGCGGAAGCCTTATAACACAACCGTACGCCGATTTGCGGGGGAGGAATGTGGTATCACCGCCAGACATCACACTTGCTAGGTGGTAGCCTTTAAATCGGCCGCGGTCCGGTAGTATACGTCGGACCCGCTTGTCGCCACTATCAGTGATTGCAGACCGAGCGCCGCCACACGGCAGGTCTAGAGAGACTTCCTAGCACTCGCCCCAGTTGTACAGCCGACTTTGCTAGCGATGGTTCACTGCCTAGTTACGTTCTCATTTGCCGAGACGATAGTTTAGCATAGCCTTCAGCTACGTCATATGCTTCGACCTAGCAAGGCGCCATTATCAGTTACTATTGGTATAGTGAATCATGTACCGTCCAGACCGACGTTCATCATTAACGGATTAAAGTTAAGTATTCCACCAGGTACGTCCGTTTTTCTAAATTCTAATTTCTTTGTCCTGTTCCAGACCTCACGCCAGCCTGCGTGAGCTAAAACGCGTGCATTTCGGCCTCCTCTAGTAACACGGTGTTGGCTCTCCTGCCAACCACAACAGTTATTACTAAGCAAGAGGTAGAAATCCTAAGGGAAGGTTTGATAGGTTATTGTAGAATTGAAAGTTGCGTAACAAAAGAGATATAGAAGAGACGGGGGAAGGTTTCATTTTGAAATGCGCAGGTTCTGACTAACCACGGTCACGTTCTATTAGCACGAGGTTGGCGTTAGTGTTTAGCGAAAGGCACCGATAAGGTGTTGCCAAAGTAAATTGGTAGCGAGTTTGGTTGGCGTATGTGTTCGTTCTCTACAACGGACCGCATATTCAGGAATCGATTACAGCTCCATTGGGAATGGTTCCAATGTACGTATGATCAGTAATTAGGCAAACATGTGTCGTCCATTATGGAAGTCCATGTATGTGAAAGATCAGTGGCTTATAGCTTGTCTATCTGGTGTCTTGTATTAAATATTGTATTCAGATCGCTGTGGCATCATTGGTATAAGCAGCATGATACGAGTAGTGAGTGTATTGGCTAGAAAACGTTTTGAATGTTATTAGAGAGGAATGACTAGAATATCTCGTGTTTTGTGCCGAACCTTGAACAACTAAATTAAGACTGGAGACACTACTGTGTTCGTTCATTAGTGTGAGGTGTGACGAGTGGTCTTGGACAGCCGCGTTCCACGTAATATTGAATTTAACTGGCTGTGTTTCAGTAATTTGTCAGGATCTAGTTAACTGTAGCATTGTTGACAAATGTGGAAGTGCTTAGTTGCGTCGTCGCCTTGTGTTGCTCCGTATTTGGTCTGAGTAGGCTATTCTCGTGGTAGTTTTGATATTACTTGTGTGGTGAACACACAACAGGGCAATTATATTAAGTCGACGACAATGTCCTGGTGTTTGCCGTGAGGATTACTGTTGTGTGTTTTAGCTGATTCTTAGGAATGAAATCCTTGTTGGTTGTGTAATGCGATATTTGGATACACTTTCCAGTGCTGCACATTTTATGGACGGGTGCGTTAGGAAGAACGAACGTTAGTTCGTTCTCGTGATCGCTCACTTTTCTCAGTGGCTCTCTGGGGTTCCCATCTACAACGCCCTACAGCGGGAAGTGTTTTAATTCTTTAGTGATAGTCTAAAGCTAGCGAGCTATTCTGGAATTTACTGTCAGTGTTGATCAGGCTAGGGTCTGATTAGCTGTAAAAGGTGAAGAAATGCTCTAAGTTGAAAACTTAATTTAAGCTGCGACTAGTGTCAATTAATGCAGTCATATTTCTGCGATAAGTGTCTACTTCTATAGTTGAAAGTGACTTTAAGAACAATACAGTTAATAAGTGAGCACTCTACATAGCAGTAGTTTAGAGAGCGGCCGCTTTTTTTGTTTACTAACATTATGTACGTTTTATTATTAACTGGCCACGTGTAAAAACCTCTTGTCTGTAAGTGTTAGTTTTTGAGCCATTACGTACGTTTATATCACGTTTGATGTTTATTGGGTCAGAAGTTTTATTTAATGCAACTCATGTAGAATTTCAGGATAATGCTCACCTGGAAGGTTCGATGTGATATTAAGTGTATGAATGATATTTTAGCCATTTGACTGTACAAAATTCTTCACGTTACTATCATGGTATCGGCCTTAAGCCATTATCAGATGCAACAATGTTCGACATAATTAGAATTTAAGTGAGGTCATTGTCAAGATATATTAAACTGGTCATTCCAACGGGTAGATAACTATAAAATCACAAATAATATGTTATTTAGTACTCACGTACACACTGAGACAGCCAGTTTAATAGATCCTGTCGACTACTTCACTTAACAAAGTCTAATTATACCAAACATAGTTGTATCTGATAATAGCCTAAGGACGACACCATGAAAGTAACATAAAGAAGTCCGTACAGTCAAATGACGGAAATATCATTCAGATATTACCCTAGGATTATGGTCAAAGATACGAGATAACTATAAGTATCTTCAGTCAGTAGTGCTATTGCGTGAAGTGAGATAAAGTAGCTTACTCATTTCTCTGCTTTGGTAAGAGCGCTTCCCTCTTCCTTTCATTCTACAGTCTCAGCAGGTGAAGGGTGACCGCCTATGTTGCCACCGGCTGTGCACTGGCCCCACTCCAAGGACATCGAGTGTTTCAACTTGGCGGAGGATCTGAAGACTTTGTTTTTAATGAAATTTGAGTTAGAAAAATTAAATAAGGAATGGAAAGATATCAGCCAAACTATCCTCAGTCGCTCCACTCCTTAATCACCTTCCTGGCCTCTTCGAAAACCGTATCCCAATGGGTTTCATACAGGACTCTTCACTCGAAAAGAGTGCGTCAGCGAAAATCTCAATGCAAGCGTAGTTACCTCTCTGCTGTTTGCAGTGTCAACTTAGTAGATTTTCGTACCATAACGACCAAGAGATTGTTTTCGTGGAAAGGTAAAAAGGGACTGCATTGCTTATTAATATCTTTTCGATTGGTACAGATTGACAGTCGCTTAATACTTGGTTTGCAGGTAGATATCTGCAGTTCTGAAACACAATGAAACCCGCGGCACCGTAGTACGACAACACACCGGTAAAGGAGTTAGATTTTTGAAGCCCAAGGGTATCAAATCTTAGTTTTCGATGCTCTATCAGAGTGCTGTATTACTGTGGCACAGAGATTACAGAGCGTCCTCTACGCAGGGCAGACACACACACACACACACACACACACACACACACACACACACACACACACACACCACATATTTGTAAATAACGTTTAAAGACGTAATTTAGTTTTATCAGTGTTACAACAGAAACTTAATGACTAACTCCTTGCACGTGCTGTGCATTATCAATGGGCAGCGCTATTTCCTTTTGGTTCCTCTTGTGACATAATGCAGTAAAGTAATGCAGGGATTACAGCGTGTGACATGATAACAGACAAGTGTGAAAAAATAAACAAAAAAATGAATTATATAGCTTTAGCTTTTCGACGTAAAATCTAAAATGTATACTAAATGAAAGCAGGGGAGGCCAAAAGACGGAAGGAATATTTAGTGGGTCTATACAAGGGAAAAAAATATGAAGACAACGAGGAGAAGTAGATGAAGCTGAGATGGGAGTTAGGATACTGTGACAAGAATTTTACAGAGCACAGAAAGTGAGGAAAAGGTGTCCGATGAAGAATACATTCCTTCAGAATTATTTAGCACCTTGTGAAAGTCAGCCACCACAAAACTAATTCCTATTGCATACAAGATATAGGAAACTGGGGAAGTATTCTCAAACTTCGAGACGAATGCAGTAACTTTCACGTATCTATATAATTTTATATCATATGTTAATTTTAAAAAGTTTAAAAACATACGTACAACTTGCATAATAACCAGACTGTAGTTACATGAAAGACAAGTAGTAGTAGAGATGGAAGACAGGGTTATGGCCTCTCCATGAAGCTATTTAACCTGTACATGCATCGATCTGTCCTGCTAGTCTCCAAGAAGCCGAGCGCCCGTGAGCCATCTTGCCTGTATAAGAGGACATCCCTGCGGAACTAACTGCGTCAAGAATGTGAACTGGTGAGCAGGTGATTAGTAGTTACAGGAGCATTATTCTTACTAATCCTGTGTGCTGGCACGGGATGAACAATTAGCCAAAGGCTTGCAATGACATCTGACAAAAGGCAACCACCATGTTGTACGAGGTAGGAACTAATTTTCCTTTCAATCTTAAAATTTCAAGACCTTCATATCAACTGAAACCAGGGAGTTTGTTAAGCAACGCTTGGACATTTTTACATTATGAGAGGTGGTTTATAATTAACACATGAACTTTCTAATGATAGTCACGAGTTAGAAGCTGAGTTAAGGTTCTTCGCCATGGACTAGTCTGTTGAAATGACAGGAATTCGTCCACTGTAGGATGCAGATTTAAAAGGCGTACGACTATTAACTAATTGTAGAGTCGGGAACCGTAATATAAGAATGTACTATTTAGCTGACAGTGGATACCTCCACACTGGGTGACCTAGGGGTGACATTTTGGTGGAATTAAGGGAACATACTATGTGAAAGACATGTCTCCAAGATGCCTCCCTCCTCTTTCTCCATCCTGCAAAAATCGCCTCCATATTAAAAGTACGCCCCCTGAGGAGACACAAAAATTTTTACGAACTATTTTTCCATTTCCCTAACTGGAAGAAAAGTAATTAGGACATTCACTGCATTCTATATCAAAAGTGAATGTGTAATGTTTTGTTTCGGTATGTGTTTTTGTATTTATTTTTCCGGAGAAGACAATGACTTATGTAAAGATCATATTCTTTATTTCGTCTGAATGAGGACCACATTTTGTATTACTATTTTTTGATTGTGTGTTTCTTGTTCCCGGAAAGGGACATTGGTTTAAAAATTTACTCTTTCAATAAACTCTATCCAAATGAGGTTCTTATTTCATGTACTAGGTTATTAGCTGTAGTATAGTTCGTTTGACGTATCTTTGACTAGTGATAACATTTCCTGACACGTGGTATTGTTTTTGATAAATTTTTACCTTAAACACAAGCTCATATCTATATTTGGCATATGATTTATTTTCGTGGGTTCTCACTGCATATGTGTCTTGTGGGGTTCTTTGCCGAAGTTTCTGTTGTCTTTAGCTATTTCATTTAAGCATCTAATTGCTTTTCTGATTCACAGAAAGTAGGTAATAGATAACGTTTCATTTTTAATGGTGATTAATGTAAGTTGCGAGTGACGGAAGGAGGTAAAATTTTGATCTAAAATTTATTACTCATAATTGGTCTTGTAAATAATGGTTATGGATCATCCGGTTACTTAAGCAAGTTTACATACTTGACAATACTTTTACATAGCGTAGACGTAACCAATTTTTTTTCTTGTTGAACAGGAGACTTGTGTTCACATGAATTAATAAGATGGGATAAAGAAAGGATAAATAAGAAAAAATTAACTTGTCCCTGTGATCAGATTGTAATAACGGATCTAGTATGATTTTTCTAATCTGCATGGTGATAAATGAAAGGTGACATTTACCCCACCTTTTCACAAACTATTGTAATTAAATCTATTATATACAGTGTCTGTTCTCTGCATGAGTTTTCTCAAGATTTTTTATCATACAGGAGGGGAAAGATCATGGTGGAAATCATTTGATTGATTATTAATCTCATTTCTATTACTCTTGATATTTAGCATCTCATGTACCTTAAACTGCCTCCCTAAACATGGATGACTGGTAGAATGTATAAATGTGACTGTTCTTTAAAGTGTATGCATGTTGTTAAATTCAGGAGCACTTTTTTGATGTGGCCTTCCAGCAGGGCCTAGACACGACCTCTCGGTTTAAGTCTCTGAGAATAGCTTGCAACGCCTGTTTGGTGAGGTGTCTGTCTGCTCATCCTTTCCTTCAGATCCATGAACAAGGAAAACGATTGTTCGAATTTTAAATGTTGAGTCGGTGGGCAATTCTGAACGGGGAACCAGACATTGTCTGGCATCTCTCGATTGGACGAGAGACGTGGTACCACAGCTAATTTTCTTTGTCGATTGGGAAGTTTACTACTGTCAATTTTTGTCTCTTTCTTTGCTTTCTCTGCCACATAGTTGGGCAGGTTGAATTTTTTTGAGGTTAGCAGACACTCCTCGTAGGTCCGGTGAGTGTGACGTGCCACTGCTGTATGCACTTGTAATGTGATTTTGGATGGGACTAAATAGGGTTTAGGGTTTTAGAACCTTTCCGTGTTTGTTAATTCACTTGTCAGAAGCATTTCTAGAGGAATTTTGCAAGTGAGAATTTGCCGATTGTTGTACTAGGTTCCATATGGATCAGGTTCTGCCATATCGAGCAGTAATTCACTTCATGCATCTCGGTATCTTTCCCCTGTGGGTCACAAGACAGTTTGCACAACTCGAACTGCACTAGAGGCGGTGATCTTTGCCTTCTGTCTTCCTTCAGTATCTGAATTTTTGTACATCTGAGTGCCCATGTTGTGTTCTTCACTAAATCTAATGCTTGCTGAATGCTGCTAACATTGTGAGAAACAGATATCCCTTAGGACAAATATTTACATTAAATGTTTTCTGTAGACGAAGAGTTCGCTCCATTTCGTGAATAAACGCAATTTTCTATCAACTTAGTATTCAAAATGTAATCCTAATGCGCGTACCGGAAGACTATTCAATGTTCCTGGGCTCACTAATCCCAAATATCCTGCAGTGAAAATGTAAGAGAGGACACATACTGAAATTTTATTCTCAAATCAACTTTCTTGACGCCTGATACAGTTCCAATTACACACTTTACTATAAAATCTAGACTCAAATTCTATTAATGTTTCATGTGTCTTCAGCTGGTATGGCATTTTATGAGTGTTAGAAAGGGTTAGGTATTGTTTGCTCGGAAGGAAACACCCAACTGCGAAAAAATACACACAATACGGCGAACAATGACTCCACAGTAGTCTTACTTACCAAAATTTAGATGGTATCAATATTTCAAATAAAGTGGTCAGCTTTTAATTACACTTTAATCATTTCCTAGTGAGATGAATATTCGAAAATGAACAGACTCCTTATAAACTAATCACATTGAACAATAAGTATGAAACTGTGGCACGAAACTACACAGATAATAAACTTGTGACTATTGGTACTAAACTGGATCATTAGTAAGTTTTTGCGGCTTCATATTCATGAGAATAACCACAGCATTTTGGAAGGAATGTGAAACACATTGTACGTACTCAAGAAATAATGTCATGAAATATTTTTGCACTACAGAACAGCATGGAAAAAGATTATTTTCGTTATCTCTCCAGCCAGTGTCACAAAGAAACTTCATGATGTTGTACATATGCAGTTGTTCAACCACTAATGAAGAAACGACAAAATATGGTCAGCCTATAATTAATGTAAAAACTCACAAAAGACAAAAATGTTTTCAGGCCTAATTTTCATAGGTGATTGCTATCTTGAAACATTTTTTGATGCCAGATTTCAACAACAATAATACCTGCTGATTGCGACACAAAAGTAGCTAAAGTTATATGAGTGAATAGAGTAAGATAAGTGTCATTTGGCTGCTCAATGGGCTTCAGAAGTGTCATGTCACCGTGCGTAAATCGATCGACGTCAGGTGCACTTGAAAAGAGCAGCCCAGTCCCTAAACCGGCAATCTGCGACCACTTCGAATTTTAGTACAACATACAGCAAGTTTGTGTTATTAAGTCGAACACTGGGTGTTTAGTGGAACGTTATTTCGGCCGGATGTACTGTGATCCCATCGCTCAGCTTTAGGCAAACACTGAACTGTCAAATAATTCGAGGCGTTGAAAAAACACCTTCTCCGTGAACATTATCGACATTGTAATTCATGAACTTATTGTGGTTCAGTGTCAACTTTAAATGGTTACGTTCGAACTGTGCCCATGATACAAAGGTGTTTTTTAAATACTGTTTTATCGTCAGTACCGCAGTAAAACGTCTACTCTTAGAAGTCAGTATACGTCAAGGTGATACCTGCTGCTTAGAGGCCACGGCAGCGCATTGGGCGTACGGAGCTGGGGGCTAAAGCCCCGTGTGGGAAAAATATCAGGGTTTTTCAATTGACTGCCATCTAAATTATTATTCCGTCAAAGTTCATCCCCGCAGGTCGCTCCAGAGATGGCATAATAAAGCATTTTTTCTTTTTACTGCTTACATATAACCTATTTAAAGTTTTACTTGAATATTGGGTAATGTAGGATTTGGAACGAAGGATCAGCAAATTACTTGTTGACATTACTACATTCCGTCTTCAATTTCGCTTGGAAATAATTATTACAACTGGTCCTCAAAATCAGCACTTGCACTTTCGTCCGAAAATGGGAAATTGAGAAAATTCCTGCAGCTCCTACAACGGAATCGCAAGTCTTCAATGACAACACAAAGGGTGACATTCAACACACAGTGCTCATTTTTTCTCACCTGAAGATGTAATTCCGATGACTAAACTAAAGATTCAGCAAACACATTCTGTAAAAGCACTGATTTCTATGTTTCTAAGTCGACATCTAGTAAAGAACGAGAGGAAGAAGAGTGCATGGGAAATGAAAAGCTTAATGCTGAGAAGCAACGACTCACCAAAGAACGACGGAGTATCTAGAAACAAAATGACACAAGCCATATTCGTTTCGCCAATGCCAAAAATAGGAAGAAAATAGAACAAACAGCCGGTTCCTTGTTCTTCAGAGTAAGATTAAGGCTTCTCACTTCAAGAGACTAACTCAGATATAGATAAGGGCTTACTATTTGGAGACGGATTATCCGAAAAAGAAGATGAAGAAGAAGGAGAAGAAGAGCCATGGATTTCAAGGATGCATCAGAGGCTATAAAAGAGTATACTATTTAGTAGGCAGCTATACAGCTTACCCTTTTTCATGTAAATGAAGCAGGCAAAAAGGAATACAAACGTCTCAAAAATGGGATCAAATGGAAGTGCAAAATGGCTAAGCAGGGATGGGTAGAGGATAAATGTAAGGATGTAGAGGCTTATCTCACTAGGGGTAAGATAGATACTGCCTGCAGGAAAATTAAAGAGACCTTTGGAGAAAAGAGAACCACTTGTATGAATATTAAGAGCTCAGATTCATACCCAGTTCTAAGCAAAGAAGGAAGGAATATAGAGGGCCTATACAAGGGCGATGTACTTGAGGACAATATTATGGAAATGGAAGAGGATCTAAGTGAAGATGAAATGGGAGATATGATACTGCGTGAATAGTTTGACAGAGCACTGAAAGACCTGAATCGAAACAAGGCCCCGGTAGTAGACAACATTCCATTAGAACTACTGACGGCCTTGGGAGAGCCAGTCCTGATAAAACTCTACCATCTGGTGAGCAAGATGTATGAGACCGGCGAAATACCCTCAGACGTCAAGAAAAATATAATAATTCCAATCCCTAAGAAAGCAGGTGTTGACAGGTGTGAAAATTACCAAACGATCAGTTTAATAAGTCACGGCTGCAAAATACTAACACGAATTCCTTACAGACGAATGGAAAAACTAGTAGAAGCCGACCTAGGGGAAGATCAGTTCGGATTCCGTAGAAATATTGGAACACGTGAGGCAATACTGACCCTACGACTTATCTTAGAAGCTAAATTAAGGAAAGGCAAACCTACGTTTCTAGCATTTGTAGACTTAGAGAAAGCTTTTGACCATGTTGATTGGAATACTCTCTTTTAAATTCTGAAGGTGGCAGGGGTAAAATACAGGGAGCGAAAGGCTATTTACAATTTGTATAGAAACCAAATGGCAGTTATAAGAGTTGAGGGGAATGAAAGGAAAGCAGTGGTTAGGAAGGGTGTGACACAGGGTTATAGCCTTTCCACGACGTTATTCAATCTGCTTATTGAGCAAGCAGTTAAGGAAACGAAAGAAAAACTCGGAGTCGGTATTAAAATCCATGGAGAAGAAATAAAATAATTAAGGTTCGCCGATAACATTGTAATTCTGTCAGAGACAGCAAAGAACTTGGAAGGGTAGTTGAACGGAATGGATTGTGTCTTGAAAGGGGGATATAAGATGAACATCAACAAAAGCAAAACGAGGATAATGGAATGTAGTAAAATTAAGTCGGGTGGTGCTGAGGGATTCAGCTTAGGAAATGAGACACTTAAAGTAGTAAAGGAGTTTTGCTATTTGGGGAGCAAAATAACTGATGATGGACGAAGTAGAGAGGATATAACATGTAGACTGGCAATGGCAAGGAAAGCGTTTCTGAAGAAGAGAAATTTGTTAACTTCGAGTATAGATTTAAGTGTCAGGAAGTCGTTTCTGAAAGTATTTGTATGGAGTGTAGCCATGTATGGAAGTGAAACATGGACGATAAATAGTTTAGACAAGAAGAGAATAGAAGCTTTCTAAATGTGGTGCTACAGAAGAATGCTGAAGATTAGATGGGTAGATCACATAACTAATGAGGAGGTGTTGAATAGGATTGGGGAGAAGAGAAGTTTGTGGCACAACTTGACTAGAAGAAGGGGTCGGTTGGTAGGACATGTTCTGAGGCATCAAGGAATCACGAATTTGGTGTTGGAGGGCAGCGTAGAGGGTAAAAATCGCAGAGGGAGACCAAGACATGAATACACCAAGCAGATTCAGAAGGAAGTAGGTTGCGGTAGGTACTGGGAGATGAAGAAGTTTGCACAGGATAGAGTAGCATGGAGAGCTGCATCAAACTAGTCTCAGAACTGAAGACCACAACATCAACAACATAGGTAACAACCCAGCGTATGACTTCAAATTGAAATTTACCCATCATTGACCACAATAGTAGAAATACTGAAATTTAGGGGGCTTTACACCCATCCATCCCAACCTGCTTTCATCTGTAGTTCTGTGACGGCCCTCATTTGATGTTACGCATCGCATGCCCACCGTTTCCACTAACAAATAGAACCCAATAGAGGTGACACCGTATCGTGTTTCGTTTGAAGGATCTGACTCCATCCTATTTGCAGATGTTAATCAAGCGGCTATGTTGAACATAGACTGAGCGAAGTTAATCATGAGGCTGTAGGTGAATAGGAACGGCAATCCACAAACGTATGAATGAGAGGAGCTTAAACTCTGCGCCTAAAATGCGATATATTCTGCATCAGGATTTACAAAGCAACATGAAACAAACATTAAACATTGATCTGTAGGAAAGTGTGGAACAGGTTCATTAACAAGTGCACATGTTGTCGAGCATCAACACTGATGCTTGTAAGTTAGTTATAGAAAAGTAACCTTTAATTGTGAAAACGGTAAATAACCTACAAAAATTTTTGATACAGCATTTAATACAGTATTTCTTCCAGTTTTATTCCCTCCGAACTCAGTTCCCGACATCCCCGCTAGTCGACATGGTTGAATTAGCTATTCCAAAAGTCATGATGAAGGCGTATAACGGTGCAGATTGTGTGCATTATTGTTTATCACTTTATCTAGCGTCGGGCATCATTGACCTATTCGTGATGTTTAAAATCTTCTCTATTTATAAATAACGTTTCTTTTTAATGAAATTTGATGACTTTTTCTAATTTGTCACATTAGTCATAATTTTGGGAAAACATTATAAAAATTTACCCTTGGATTTATGTTAAAGTGTTGGTGCACGCTTCTTCCTATACAGGCCTGAGAGGCAATTTTTCGGCAGCCAAATGTCTGCCTGTTCAGCGTCTTCTACGTCATTTGTCACAGTTGACGTGTGCTGTTATTCTTTCAGCGTTTGACAATACTCTTTGTGATAAGAACGTGTTTATTCATGTGCATTATGCCGCAACAGTTGTTTGTTCTACAAACTGAAAATGTTACGGAGAAGAGAACTATCAGATGAGGAGATAAGAGAGTTGTTGGATTCTAAAAAGCCACCTAGTAAAATGTGAATCTTCCAGTGATGATGATGATGATGATGATGATGATGAGATAGACGTCTCAGAAAACACAGACCTACACGAAGATGATGACCATGAAGAATCCTTTTACGAAGATGGAAAAGAAGAATCTAGTGCAAATTCTGTTGTGTGTGACCTATTGTTTTCCCGTAATTGGATTGAAATATAGGCTGCAGCTCCCCTAGAAAGAATCTTTGGTAGGTGGAGGAAGAAGGATGTATTGAAAGAAGACCATGGATCTTCAAGATATTCCATTAGGAACTGTGATAATGAAGAATCTTGTTTCATGTTGTTCTTCTTTGTACCCTTCAATCCCAAACTCTATATATGGACCAACAAGGAGCGATCAAATCTTTTAAGGGACTGGGTAGATATAAACATGCATGAAATGAGAAAGTTTCTCGGTGTTCTGGTCCTGACTGGAGTTTACAAGTCAAGAAATGAAGTTATCAGCTTTGGAGTGTTGGAACGGCCGACCACTGTTCAATGAAATTACGTCTCGCAATCGCTTCTATGCTATTCTCATGGCGTTGCTCTTTGACATTTCAGCAGGCAGACGTGAACATCGGTCAAATGAAAAGCTGGAAATAATGAGAGATGTTTTTGAGATGTGAGAGATAACCGTTAGGGGTGCCTAAATTCCAGAATGGTGCGTGACCAGGGATGAACACTTGGTCACCTTTCGAGGTGGCTGTCCATTTCGACATTACATCCCATCCCATCAAAACTTGGCTGATACGGAATAAAGTTGTGGGCAACTTGCGACAGTGTAACAAGCTACTGCTTGAAGATGAAAGCGTACTTAGAGAATGAGGAAGAAACTAGAGCGGTGCGACTTGGAGAGAATGTTGTAAAAAACATGGTGATTGAACTTGTAAGTTCTGGATGTAATATCTTTCGTTATAGTTTTTTACATTTATCGATTTAGCTTATTATTTGCTGTCAAAAGAACTGGCACTATTCTATGGGAAAAAACAGAGGCGAACTTCCTGCAGATTTTATTACACCTAAAGGACGTGAAGTATACTCCACATCATTTGGTTTTCATCCAGATATGATTATAGCCTCTTATGTTCGTAAGAGAAACAAAGTTGTTTCTGTCCTTAGTTCTCTTCGTGTCGAACCGATGGCGTCATCATCACGAGTAAAGAAGCCTGAAGTTAGAACAACATACAAAGCCACAGATGGCGTCGTTGATATCACGGATAGGAAGACGCGATGCTACAGTGTGGGGAGAAAAACAATTCGCTGCCCATTTGTGGTTTACTTCAACGAGATCGATGTGAGTGTAGTGAATGCATACACAATTTGGATGATGCTGGCTGTCAATAAGAGAATGGGATGTCGGACTTGCAATATCAGTTTGGGAAAGCGACTAGCAGGGGTAAAGAATTCAATGAATTCATTAGTAGCACCGTAACCAGTAAGGACGAGGAAACCAACAGCTAACAGAAGGATGGGATGTGCATATTATTACATTAAAGACACAGTGTTTATTCCTCTGATTCCGAGATACGTCGACGAGCTGCGACGATAGATAACACGAGCAATTTACTATCATACGTCTGTAGTTACTTCACAGGATTTTGCGTGAACCTGATTACAGATTGGAAGCTTGTCGTGTTACAGAAAATAGCCACAATGAACATTTGAAAATAAAACTTGAAGATATACTGCATTCAACACTGTATCAAACATTTCTGTAAGCAATTTACCCTTTTCACAATTCAATATTGCTTTTGTACAACTAATTTGTAGACACGCACTAGGAGTGTTACAAAAATGTAATCAATGGAGCCCCTATAAGATTGAGATGAGCAAGAGGGAGAGAAATGTTGGCAACGAGGAGCAATATTGGAGCACCATGAGGAGTTATTCAGTCTACAGGCCGTGGCATCCAGGTGGTTGTTGGTTGTCCACAGCATCCTCTGTGATAGAATATCTAGAGGATCAATTTTACTTTAATACATAGCTCAAGCCCTAATAGAAATGTAGTATCACACGTTTATCCGCAACAGGGACATTTTGGGCGGCACTTTGATGCAGTCGTGCAGCTAACGAGGCTTCCTGAACAACTCAACCTTCTTATCTCCGCCGCTCTCATGATCCTCTCTGTTGTGGAGCAGACCCTGGTTACATTTATATACACGAGAAATAAAGGAAACGTCACAGTAACTTTCTAAGCAAGTAAAAAAAAAATGCTCTACCTGGCTGGATCGAACAATCGAGTTAGAAAACAGCTGCGGAAGCAAAGGGAACTTCACAGCAAACATAAACATAGCCAAAGCCTTGCAGACAAACAAAAATTACGCGAAGCGAAATGTAATTTGAAGAGGGCCATGCGAGAGGCGTTCAGTGAATTCGAAAGTAAATTTCTATGTACTGACTTGGCAGAAAATCCTAAGAAATTCTGGTCTTATGTCAAAGCGGTAGGTGGATCAAAACAAAATGTCCAGACACTCTGTGACCAAAATGGTACTGAAACAGAGGATGACAGACTAAAGGCCGAAATACTAAATGTCTTTTTCCAAAGCTGTTTCACAGAGGAAGACTGCACTGTAGTTTCTTCTCTAGATTGTCGAACAGATGACAAAATGGTGGATATCGAAATAGACGACAGAGGGATAGAGAAACAATTAAAATCGCTCAAAAGAGGAAAGGCCGCTGGACCTGATGGGATACCAATTCTATTTTACACAGAGTACGCGAAGGAACTTGCCCCCCTTCTTGCAGCGGTGTACCGTAGGTCTCTAGAAGAACGTAGCGTTCCAAAGGATTGGAAAAGGGCACAGGTCATCCCCGTTTTCAAGAAGGGACGTCGAACAGATGTGGAGAACTATAGACCTATATCTCTAACGTCGATCAGTTGTACAGTTTTGGAACACGTATTATGTTCGAGTATAATGACTTTCCTGGAGACTAGAAATCTACTTTGTAGGAATCAGCATGGGTTTCGAAAAAGACGGTCGTGTGAAACCCAGCTAGCGCTATTCGTCCACGAGACTCAGAGGGCCATAGACACGGGTTCACAGGTAGATGCCGTGTTTCTTGACTTCCGCAAGGCGTTCGATACAGTTCCCCACAGTGATTTAATGAACGAAGTAAGAGCATATGGACTATCAGACCAATTGTGTGATTGGATTGAGGAGTTCCTAGATAACAGAATGCAGCATTTCATTCTCAATGGAGAGAAGTCTTCCGAAGTAAGAGTGATTTCAGGTGTGCCACAGGAGAGTGTCATGGGACCGTTGCAGTTCACAATACACATAAATGACCTAGTGGATGACATCGGAAGTTCACTGAGTCTTTTTGCAGATGATGCTGTGGTGTATCGAGAGGTTGTAACAATGGAAAATTGTACTGAAATTCAGGAGGATCTGCAGCGACTTGACGCATGGTGCACGGAATGGCAATTGAATCTCAATGTAGACAAGTTTAATGTGCTGCGAATACATAGAAAGATAGATCCCTTCTCATTTAGCTACAAAATAGCAGGTCAGCAACTGGAAGCAGGTAATTCCATAAATTATCTGGGAGTACGCATTAGGAGTGATTTAAAATGGAATGATCATATAAAGTTGATCGTCGGTAAAGCAGATGCCAGACTGAGATTCATTGGAAGAATCCTAAGGAAATGCAATGCGAGAACAAAGGAAGTAGGTTACAGTACGCTTGTTCGCCCACTGCTTGAATACTGTTCAGCGGTGTGGGATCCGTACCAGATAGGGTTGATAGAAGAGATAGAGAAGATCCAACGGAGAGCAGCGCGCTTCGTTACAGGATCATTTAGTAATCGCGAAAGCGTTACGGAGATGACAGATAAACTCCAGTTGAAGACTCTGCAGGAGAGACGCTCAGTAGCTCGGTACGGGCTTTTGTTGAAGTTTCGAGAACATACCTTCACCGAAGAGTCCAGCAGTATATTGCTCCGTCCTACGTATATCTCGCGAAGAGACCATGAGGATAAAATCAGAGAGATTAGTGCCCACACAGAAGCATACAGACAATCCTTCTTTCCACGAACAATACGAGACTGGAATAGAAGGGAGAACCGATAGATGTACTCAGGGTACCCTCCGCCACACACCGTCAGGTGGCTTGCGGAGTATGGATGTAGATGTAGATGTAGAAGTACGTCAGATTCCTCGCACAATAAAGCCGAACACTCCTTCATCTCTACAGGTTATACAACTCCACTAATAAATTAAAGAATAGTAAGAAATGACACATGTGTCACAGACATTTAAATAATTTATTCCTTCTTATATTCTATAATAATACGCATACAAAACAGTTGCTCCTGTAATTCTCAATGCAGATAGAGCAAGTAGGATGCTACTTACACTGAGGCGACAAAAGTCATGCGACGTTACTGGGTTATGGCAGAGGAGGACCGAAGCGAGTGCCTTTTCTAAAAGCACGACATCGCCTGCTGCGGCGCTTTGTGGGCTCATGAAAATATCGGTTGGACCCTACCCGACTGGAAAATCTTGGCCTAGTCACGTGAATTCGGATTTCATTTTGTAAGAGCCGATGGTAGGGTTAGGAAGTCCCTAGACCCCACTAAGCTATGGATCGAGGGTGTCAACAAGGCACTGTACAAGCTGGTGCGGGTCCATAATGATATGGGCTGTGCTTATGTGTAATTGACTGTGTCCTCTACTTATGTTCGGCTACTTGGGGACCATCTGCAGCCATTCGTGGACTTCATGTCCCCAAACAACGACGGAATTTTAATAGGTGACAATGCACCATGTCATCGGACTGTAATCGTTCGCCGCCGGCTTCTGTGGTCCAGCGATTCTAGGCGCTTCAGTGCGGACCAGCGCTGCTGCTACGGTCGCAGGTTCGAATACTGCTTCGGACATGGATGTGTGTTACGTTAGTTACGTTTAAGTGGATCTAAGTGTAGGGGACTGATGACTGCAAATGTTAAGTCCCATAGCGCTTAGAGCCATTTGTACCATTCTATAACCGTTCGCGATTGAAAAAGATTCTGGACAACTTGAGCGACTGATTTGGTTACCCAGGTCGCCCGACATGAAACCCGTCGAGCATTAATGGGACATAATCGAGAGGTCAGTTCGTGCTCAAAATCCTGCATCGGCAACAGTTCTGCAATTATGGGCAGTATGGCTCAATATTTCTCCAGGGAACTTCCCACGACTTGAATAGTCTATGTTACGTTGAGTTGCTGCACTACACCGGGCAAAATGAGCTCCGAAGTGATATTCAGAGGTATGTCGTGACTTTTATCAGCTCAGTGTACATTTCTAAAAGTTTCTTCATCATACCAACTTCGAATGCAGGGCTCATCAAATGTCTACGTTTCTGAAACTGGCATTTCTGTAGGCGACGTTTATTACGCGGCTTCTTTCAATTGAGGTAAATTGCTATACATGTTAAATTTAATCTGATAATTATGTTATATGTTGTCATGTTATGTATCTCTATGATAACTTGAGCTTATCTTCTCATTCCTGTGAACGTATTAGACTTAATTTTCTCAATGGCATTTTTGAAATTTTAGTCTTTTCCTTGCTCTTACTTCATCCAGTGCCACCTAAATTAATTTTTATAGCACTGCATAGCTTTGGATAGCTTTCAGTAGTCTCCTTGTCCCTGAAGAGTTTTGTGCAGCAGTGTCACCAATCTGTTCATAGTGTCACATCTTGATTTAGTACGTCATATTTGTATTCCTTTTGATTTTGAAGATACTTCAGAAGGTGTGGCGGAACCCGTTTATAGTATTTCGTGAGTTTAATTACTTATAAATGATATTTCAGGTAGACAAAAAATTATAAAACGAGTTACCTATTGTCAGAGTAACAATTCGTTTGATCTCAAAAATGATTATCCCGGCTAATATTTGTCACTCTGATAAATAAATCTCCACTAGACGTTGTGTAGAAATGTCTGTAAAGTCGTGTGAGTGGCACTAAATTCCATTTCATTTATCATATTTTACACAACTGTTATTTAACATGGGAGCACTTTTCTCTACCTAAAGGAACATTCAGTCACAAAATACTACCCGCGCACAACACTGACGTATGTCTCCTATTAAAATATTTCATGTAAATCGTCAGAAATAATTAGGCTTCATAGATCAGCAAATAAGAAATTGACACTGCGTAACGTGCTGTGAAGACTATTTTCAAGGATTCAATTCAAGTTGAATTCTGTCTTTTAAAGTAGATTCGGGACCACCAGTGCACATTTATTTCCATTCATTTATTTCTAACAACATTTATGTTTGTTAAAATTCTCTATTCAAAACGGCCGCGGAGATAGTTTTGCTAAGATGGTGGCAGACAGACGATAGTCAATTTGTCTATTGTTATTTTCCATTCCTATTATATCAATGTCATATATTTAGATAAATCTCTTTAAGCCTTTTATCTCCATTCTTTAGCATTTAAAATCATTTTCAATTATAAATACCGTCATATTTTTTATACCAGCTACTATTAAACTCCGCTGTAAGTTACCAGCGCTAACCGCTGCGCTCCTGATAGCGGAGCCGAAAATTAACACTTAAAAACATTAATTACATTGGATTACTATTGAAATAAATACAAATCCACATATAGTCTATAGCGACTCTATTTTTCAAATAATAATTAACAATATATAGTTACAGGTTTTCTCTTTACAGACCTCACACGTCTACTGTCCGAACAGTTCGTCGGTTAGCACAGGAAGAACAACTGAATCGCGATTATCACAGATAGAAAAATGACTTATAATTGTAGTTGTCTATGAATGTAGTTCTCTGATAATAGTTGTAATCCACACAGAAATTAAATTATTACAGAAATAATGAAATAATTATCGTCATTTCTACACGATACAGTGTTTTTATACGTAGTATCGATAATATTGGTTGAAGTTTGTACACTTAGTTCATTTTAACATCTCGTGGCTAGAACATATTGTCTTGGATATTACTAGGGTCTGAACTTCGTAGCCAAGGTCGTCTCTAAACAACCTTTATTGTCGATTACAGGTTTCGGTAAGCGTGGTTACTACCTTGAAATCTCGATAATAGTTGTTACATGTCCGTTGTACCAGGCTGTGCAAGTACTTTTGTTACATGATTGCCAGGTATAATATGTGAGGGACGCGACGAAAAATACATCGGTAAGTCAAGGTTAAAATCATAATGTACAGAGTAAGTCACCAATTACTCTTGTCCTATAGCACACACTACTGGTTAGAGCGCCCTGCTCATAATTCTGAACTGGGGAAATATCCTTATCTTGCGGGTCAAGATGAGGTTCGGCAAGCACGGAGACAATAAGTAGAAATACTCGCCGTGTACGTGCGGTATTATCTGGCTGAAATGTGATATCAGGATGATATGGCAATAAGGGCAAAAAACAGGTCATAGAATATCGTCAACGTACCGCTGCGCTTTAAGAGTGCGCGGATTACAACGAAAGAGGTCCTGCTATTGAATATGCCAAGCCATCGGTGGTATGACAGGCGACAGTCAAGATGGTATCCCGCCACTGTCCAGGGCGTCTTCAGACACATCTTTGGAAAGTAATATCACTGAGTGGAGTGGAATTGTCTTCAGTGATGAGTTCCTCTTTGGACTGAGCCCCGATGACCAGTGGAGACATGTGTGGAGACGCCTCGGACAGCGGTTCGATGGGACACCAGTGTGCCTGCCTCCCGCCGTACAGAATGACAGTCAGGAGCGATGGCCGGGGGTGTCACTTCTTTCCATACCACGATGCCTTCGTTGTCATCTGCGCGACCCTTACAGCACAGCGTGTACGTCGACGACATTCTACGTCTCTTCTTTATTGCCTTTGATAGCAAGCCATCCTGAGCTTACATTTAAGCAATGTAATCCCGTCTCGCACACGGCAAGATTTCTACTGTTTGTCTTCTTGCTTGCCGAATCATATCTTTTCCCACGAGATCGCGGGATTTTTCCTCAATTGAGAACGTTTTGAGCATTATGTGCAGGTACCTCCAACCAGCTCGGGATTTTGACGACGTAACACGCTACGTGGACACAATTTAGCAATATATCCGTCAAGAGGGCATCCAACAACTCCAACAATCAATTACCTACTTGCGAGAGTAGTGTCATAGGTTTTGTATCCCGTCTCGGAGGCGTTGCCTGGGTAGGAACGGGAAAAGGTAATACAAGTCGGTACTGCAAGAAAGTGGTTTACTGGTGCAAAAACAAGGTGATAAACGATTACATAGCTTTGTAGGTAGGTGCGATGCTGAAGCGAAGTGTCCTGGCTGGCGGCACCTGATGAAAAGGGGCGAAGCAGTCGCGGAGCTCGTAGACCTCGACAGCACCGGCTAGAGGCGCTGTCGTCGGTGTCTATTGTAGTGCCAACCTAGCGGAGCGGACCTACCTTGTGGCATCGTAGCTATCGATAGCACAATAGGCCTTCTGCTGTCCATGATTTATATAAACGATCTAGGTGATAATCTGAGCAGCCCCCTTAGATTGTTTGCAGGTGACGCTGTAATTTACCGTCTAGTAATATCATCAGGCGATCAGTTCCAGTTACAAAATGATCTAGAGAGATTTTATGTATGGTGCGAAAAGCGGCAGTTAGCACTAAACAAAGAAAAATGCGAGGTCATCCACATGGGTACTAAAAGAAATCCGATAAATTTTGAGTATAGGATAAATCGCACAAATCTAAGTGCTGTCAATTCGACTAAGTACCTAGGAATTACAATTACGAGCAACTTAAATTGGAAAGACCAAATAGATAATATTGTGGAGAAGGCGAAACAAAGACTGCGCTTTGTTGGCATTGTGTTTGTGCTTGCCGAATCATACCTTTTCCGACAAGGTCGCGGGATTTTTCCTCAATTGAGAACGTTTTGAGCATTATGGGCAGGTACCTACAACCAGCTCGGGATTTTGACGACATAACACGCTACGTGGACAAAATTTAGCAATATATCCCTCAAGAGGACATCCAACAACTCTAACAATCAATGACGTACTGGCATAAAGGCGAGAGTGGATCATACGCCCCGCTGCTACCTGATATATATAAATGATGATCTGAGCAGGCCCCTTAGATTGTTTGCAGATGACACTGTAATTTACCGTCTAGTAAAATCATCAGACAATCAGTTCCAATTACTAAATGATCTAGAGAGAATTTCTGTACGGTGCGAAAAGTGGCAATTAGCACTAAACAAGGAAAAGTGCGGGGTCATCCACATGGGTACTAAAAGATAAATTTTGGGTATAGGATAAATCGCACAGATCTAAGGGCTGTCAATTCGACTAAATACCTAGGAATTACAATTACGAGCAACTTAAATTGGAAAGACCACATACATAATATTGTGGAGAAGGCGAAACAAAGACTGCGTTTTGTTGGCAGAACACTTAGAAGATGCGACAAACCCACTAAAGGGCCTACATTACACTTGTCCGTCCTCTGCTGGAATACTGCTGCGCGGTATGGGATCCTTACCAGGTAGAATTCACGGAGGACATCGAAAACGTGCAAAGAAGGGCAGGTCATTTCGTGTTGTCGCGAAATAGGGGTGGGAGTGTTACTGATATAATACTCGAGTTAAGGTGGCAGTCACTGAAACAAAGGCGGTTTTCTTTGGGGCGAGATCTATTTACAAAATTTCAGTCACCAACTTTCTCTTCCAAATGCGTAGGTATCTCGTTGACACCCACCTGGGTAGGGAGAAATGATAAGCATAATAAAATAAGAGAAATCAGAGCTCGAACGGAAAGATTTAGGTGTTCTTTTATTCCACGTGCCATTCGAGAGTGGAATGGTAGAGAAACGGTATGAAAATGGTTCGATGAATCCTCTTTCAGGCCCTTAAGTGTGAATTGCCGAGTAACCATGTAGATGTAGATGTAGAGAGGTAGACCAACTTTTATTGACTTGCTCAGTTTGTGTGGATATTTCTGTTGAATAAATCATCCAATTTCCCTGAAACTAATCATTTTGTTTTTCCAGATGTAGATGTATTGACTTGCTCAGTTTGTGTAGATATTTCTTTTGAATAAATCATCCAATTTCTCTGAAACTAATCATTTTGTTTTTCCGTACATGTACATCATATCTATGGATTTCCGTCGCATTCGGATAATTTTTTGCGGTTAGGTTTCTTTCCGCTGAAGGGATTCTTTATCTGAAAAACCATTCCTTTATACTTTTCAGCTTTGTTACAAAAAAGTTTATTACCTTCCTTTATTACCCCACGAGCCCCACCCTACCAGTTTTCTTGTGACGTCTGCATTGCTACAGTCATCTGATGTAGCCTTGCTTTCTCGTCTAAGCAAGTCATTGACTTCATCTCATTTGCTTAACACATCTCTAATATTTTGCATAAAGATGCTCTCAATTATAATACTCCTGAATTGCGTCTTTGTTTAATCTCCACACACCTTCTGTATATTATATACCTTTTTTCAAGTCATTCTTATCTCCGTTAAAAGGATTGAGTCGTCTCCGTTACCTCGTCAATGCTATGCATTTTCTTTGCAGTTTTACTCCCGTTACAATGTTTCATTTCAACACAGTCACTGTGGAACAGTAACGGCTGCCACTCTAATTGCAACTTACTTTAACTGATGAAACTTCCTGGCAGACTAAAACTGTGTGCCGGACTGAGACTCGAACTCGGGACCTTTGCCTTTCTCGGGCAAGTGCTCTACCAACTGAGCTACCCAAGCACAAATCACGCCCCCGCCCTCACAGCTTTAGTTCTGCCAGAACCTCGTCTCCTACCTTCCAAACTTCACAGAAGCTCTCCAGAGTTCGAGTCTCGGTCCGTAAAACTGATTTAATCTTCCAGGAAGTTTCATATCAGCGCACACTCCGCTGCAGAGTGAAAATCTCATTCTACTTTAACTGATATTTCTGAGTAGTTTCCTATGCGATTAGTAACAAACTACATTTTGACGTCTACAACCAGCAGATAGATTTTACTCTTTTTGAAAATGTACCATAGTTTTACAATTACAGAACATTAAAAAATGAAATGTTACTCAAAAATTAAAAAATATCAATTCAAAAACCAAAAGAGATAGAAACTCCTAATGTGACTAAAGCACCTAATAACCCCACGTTTCCAATGACACGTCTCTTTCTTTTACAATCATACTGTTCTCCAGATCGTTGGCCATTACACTGTTTTCGCCGAGACATGCTCGCGTTAGGAAAAAGATATCTCTCCGGCAATGTGCAAGCTATTGGTTGCCATAATGTTTGCAGTAGTTCTGAGCGGAGAACTGTAGACTGGGGTGGTACCTGGTAGATACGGCACTATCTGAGAAACTATACTGACTGCGTAGCTAAGAGTACGAGGATGACTCGATACTTCACGCAAGCTGACGTTAATTTCAATATTTTTATTACTTGATAGCCGACAGCTATCCTCAGCTTTGTAGCTTAGGGAAGGATTACAGCTTTATTTTTCCTGCATGTTTGTATGATTTGGTTAAGTATTTTTCTATGAGAAACGAATGCGAAACTGAATGAAAGCGGTCGACATCGATGAGAGCAAAGTTTTGATGAGTGGCTCTAGTTCGGTAACTCACCGTCAGCGAATGTAAATCTTGAATCAACCTCGGCAAGTGGATCAGAATTGGTTTCCAATTCCCCCAACGGCGACGCCAGAGGTGAAAGAAGTAAACATATTGCTAGTTCAGGAAAGATTTAATATCAACAATATTTTACTTATTTAGTAGAAATTGTAATCATATATTTATGTCTCCTGCACAATTTTATTAGTTGCGTTTTACACACAGGTCAAAATGTAATCATAACTATTGATACTGCTACTCCTTTGATATAATAGTGATCTAGTGGCACGGATACATGATCTTTCTCATAATACATATGAAACATCGAATAGTAATATGAAACCCCGAGGAACGACGAGAAGTAACTAACAACTATTGATGAGGGAGCAGAGAGAAAAGGAAGTAACTGCGTCAGGCGGATCGGTGTTGATTCAATTGGAACAAAGCGCGTATCTCAGAACAGATTTCATTGTTTGGTACTGGAGTCTTGTGACGTTCTACCCGCTCATTTAGCTGCACAAAGATATTTACAATCAGCTGCACTTCCTGCTCCCATCCACACCTCCGATATCAATCGGGTCGTCAGACTCACTATAATAGGTTCACCCTGTGGAAAAATGCTAATTATTTTTAAATAGGAATCACAGGCCCTTCTGACCGTCTTGAAGTCCCTGCCTCCATTCACAGTATCGGAGAACTGCAGGAGAATAATTGGTGGAAGACTGCCAACTATAAATAAATTAGAATACTGCATACTGAAATTGCACACTGGACTCGCTTGCGGGAGGACGACGGTCCAATCACGCGTCCGGCCATCCTGATTTAGGTTTTCAGTGATTTCCCAAAATCGCTTCAGGCAAATGCTGGGATGGTTCCTTTCAAAGGGCACGGCCGACTTCCTTCCCCATCCTTCCCTAATCCAATGAGACCGATGACCTCGTTGTTTGGTCTCTTCCACCAAATCAACCCAACCCATACTAAAATGAAACAATACAAAATACGTGAAAGCACTTAAACGTGAAAATACTAACTGTTAAAAATGACACACCGATATAAATTAAAAGAGGCCCTGGTTTGGCATCCTCCGTTAAATAACATTTCTAAATTTTTACATACTGTGAAAGAAAGGTTTAGTTTTGCCTCTATAAGAACTCCGCGTTCCTCTTAAAAGCTAGTTCCGTAGAAAAGCTAAAAGGCCAACACTCTTTTGTTGAGTGGAATTACTCCCCCCAGCAGTAAATGCCATACACATTAGGATACTATGGCCTATCACATTTAAAACACAAATGAAACATCAAAAAATGTGTAGTGTAAATTCATTCAACTTTATCTGATACACCCTCCCTTTCGAAGGAGAAACCAACATCGAAGCAGACAGGGAAGATTCCATTACCTTTATGGAAAAATTTGCACTAAATTTTTAAAAAATCAATAAGTTCAGATTGTACTGAATTTTACGTATTCCTTCACTGTTGTATGAATATAAGGTATGAAATGAAAAGATACAACAGAAATTAGAGATAGGAAATAAATTATTTCTGTGGAAGAATAGACGAGAAATGAAACTTGCAAATAAAATCAGGACTACAAATACAAGGCGTAACCGGAACAAAGCAAATCAAGCATAGATTTCAGGATTAGAATTAGAATTCAGCAGTGTAATTCGCTTCATGGCGGAGTTAAATGAAAATACTGAGATACATGTTCCAATTGATTTGCAGTGCAATAGTTTCAATGCTATCTTGAGACATATTTCGTAGGAATTGGTCCATAAAATGCAGTTGGAAGGAATGTAGATTATTTTTATGGAAACGCTAGCGAATAAAAGTTATGAGCGTAGCATAATGTTTCCGGAACGGAGCTGTTAAAGAGCGGTGAAACGTCAATAACGCAGAGATGTGTGGTCATAATGTCTTTAGTGCTGGCAGTAACGTTAAGGGGACCCTAAACCGCAGAACGAATGTCGGCCGTAAGGCCTTCCCTCGCGAAGAGGAGGCACGTAAAAAATGGCCTGGAGTCATCTCTGGAACATTGCGGGATGTTGGAGTCCTTGCTAGACCAACAGCCAAGTCAGTTCACCAACCCGTCTATTAGACCTGCCCAGGTAGACAGGGGTTAACCTCGTCGCCTATAACTTCCATAAGCCGCATGAGGTCATTTCTCAGTCATCTTCACTTTAATGATTTTTTTCCTTCTAGTCAGCTCTACGAGAGGGGCATCAGTCCACTAACTGACTTGATATAGCCCGCCACGAATTTCTCCTCTGTATCAGCCTCTTCAACTCAGAATGGTACCAACTCTCCACGTCCTCAATTATCTGTTAAATATAATCGGATATAGATCTTCCCATGCATTATTTACCCTATATAGCTCCCTCACGTACCATGGGATTTATTCCCTGATTCCCTATCACACTTTTCCTTCTCATTGTCAAAGTTTTACACATGTTCGATTTTGTAGGTCACGTAATATTCAACTTTCTACCATAGTACCACATTTTATATACTTGGATTCTCTTCTTTTCTGGTTTTCTCACAGTCCATGATTTACTGGCATACAGTGCAGTGCTAGAGCAGCAGATGGTCAGGAGTTTGTTCCCCACATTAAATCGGTGTTTGATAGCAGTAGATTTGGAAGTCCCTGTTTGCCTGTACTGGTCGGCAGCTTTTTACGTTCTCCTTGCTGTCAGTCATGTGTTTTTTCCCTTCCAACGTATCTGATCTCCTTTCGCATCATCTAAGTCGTTTACATCAATTTTGCTGTTAAGTTTATTGTTAATCTCATTTCAGCTACTTCTCATTTCTTTCGTCTTTATTCGGTTTACCCTCAGTCTACATTCCTTCTCTTGTTAGACTGTTCTTTCCATTCAGGAGATCTTGTAACTTTTTATCAGTTTCACTGAGGATCTCAATCCCACCTCCCTGAAGTTTACTACCACTCCTAAAGTCTTACTTCCTTAATTTCGTCCTCGAGTGATCAGTAGGGCGGAATACTACATTCCTTTCTTATGCCCTCTCTAATCCGATCACTTCGTTCTTCAGCAGTCATTCTCATTTTTCTTCTTTGTTCTTATATTTATATTACCCACATAGTTTACATCTACTATCCTGAGAATTTCAGGCGATAGTTGTCGCACAGATCCACCTCTGCAATAATGAGAATTTTGTGAACAATATCTTCTACAAAATCCAATCTTATGTCTCCAGACTTATAGATCCTTAAAACCTATTAGCTTTTGCTTGTCTCTGCTCCTTGTGATTTTTCAAGGCAGTAAACGGTGTTTTCTGTGTTATCTATGACTGCCCCCTTCCTTCATTGCAAGCCTTCCAAAGTCCATTACACCCTGACTGTAACACTTAATTCCCTACGTCTTCCGTATTGATTCCCATATCTTGTTCTACCACGTCATCAGTAACTTCCTCTAACACAAGCATTCAAGGCATTCTTTCTACCAATCAGCTTTATCCTCTGAGTTTAATACTGGAACCCCTCTCGCACCTTTTACGCTGAAAACTTTGCTCTTAATTTCATATACTGTGGGGTTGACTTCTGTATAAGCTGAACCAGTCCTTCCGGCCACTAGTGACTTCTCTGTTTCTTTCTTTTTTTTCCAGCATCTGCTTTACCTTTTCCACTCCGTGCTTCCTATTTATTTCATTTCTGAGTTATTTTGCAGTATTCCTTTTTCTGAACATTTTTGTTCTTTTTTTTTTTTAGTCTATCAGATGAAGTATTTTTTCTGTTACCCAAGATCTTTTCGCAGTTACCTTCCGTGTACTTACGTATGTCTGCCCACGTTCTGTGATTATACTTTATGGAGACGTCATATTGTGGTATTCATTATCACAGTATCTACAGCTTCAGAAAACTTCAAACCGATATCGTCGTTTTTCAGTACTTCAGCGTTCTATTTCATAATGCACTTACTGTTGTGGATGATGCTATAAAATTTCTGTCTGCTCTTCATCATTACTAAATTGTCGTCTCTGTCTGCATCAGCTCTCGGTTGCGTCTCAGAACCCAATATCTACTTTCGAAATCTCTGGCTGACCCCCATGTAATCCAGGTGGAATCTTGCAGAGTCTCAAGGCGTTCTAAAATTTTACCACTTCCTTTTGTCATTGCAAAACATTATTTTCGCTTTATGACTTCCAGTTACATTTATGTGACCACCGCCTCTATTCGACGTCATCGTGCAACAACCAACCATAGGCGACAGGCGGCAGCATCAGCAGTGGAGCGTATATAACGTGTGTAGCGGGACACGGATAAAAGTGCAAGTGTTGTCGTATTGCAGAAGCGGAGTGATTTATCTTTCGTTCAAAAGGGACGTAAGACCAATTCGTTATGGAAGCACCACCAGCTTGCACAGCGCCTTGTTGATAATTTGGGTCCATCGCTTCGTGGGGTCTGCAGCACACTCAAATCTTACCATCAGTTCTTACCAGTTGAAATCTAGACCCCTCTGACGAAGCCACGGTTTCCTAACCTTCTAGGGTCCAATCAATAGAGTCATAAGCCCAGTGGAGGAACTGCAGGTGATGTGCTGTTAGCAAAGGTACTCGCGTCGGTCGTCTGCTGACGTAACCCATTGACTCCACATTTCACCTGACTGCCCTAACGGATACGTTCATCGTACGTCCCACATTTATTTCTGAGGATATTCACGCAGTGTTGCTTGTCTCTTAGCACTGAGAACACCACGCAAACTGCGCTGTTCTCGCTCATTAATCGAAGGCCGTTGGACAGGCCGGAGTGGCCGAACGGTTCTAGGCGCTACAGTCTGGAACCGCGCGACCGCTACAGTCGCAGGTTCGAATCCTGCCTCGGGCATGGATGTGTGTGATGTCCTTAGGATAGTTAGGTTTAAGTAGTTCTAAGTTCTAGGGGACTGATGATCTCACCAGTTAGGTCCCATAGTTCTCAGAGCCATTCTTTTCAAGGCCGTTGGCCTCTATGTTGGCCGTGGTAAAAAGTAACAACTGAAATTTGGTGTTCTCGGCACACTCTTGACATTATGGATCTCGAATTGAAATGGTTCACTAATGATTTCCGAATTGGAATGTCCCATGCATCTCGCTCCAACTACTATCATGAATTCAAAGTCTGATAATTTCGTCTTGTGAATACGAGATTTGTCATCCCAGTGTATAGATAGGTGTATAGTCCTTGAGGTAGTTTCTTGTTCCAACCAACAGGACAATGACCCTTTCAGTATTCTGTCATTTATACCTCACCGAGTTAGTCTAGATTAAGGCACCTCCAAACCACAGTCTGTGGGCCAACACCCGCCCCCGTACGCCGGACCGCATTAAGCGGTCAGGCATGCATTGTATCCGTCCCACCATAATTTATTTTTCTTACGGACGAACCTTGTTTATCGAGCATCTCCCATAACGAATGATTCGCCAAACTAATAGAAGAAAATGTAAGAAATTGAATTGCTTAATAAGTAATGTTTCACATAAAGAGTATGTTTAGTGGTATTTTTCAGTCTTTAATAACCGTTTCAATGACCACCTTCCGCAATTGTTGTCACCTGTACCACTGCTTGGGCTTCCACGATGATGTTACAAATTCTCTGCAACGATATGGCGAGATCTGTTTTTCGCCGGCGCATGTAACCCTATCGTTTGCAGCTTCTGTTCATTTATACTATCATTATCTAACTCGGGTTCTTTAAAAATGCCTAAAAGGCAGTAGTTATGCACTCAACGAGTTTTATTCACGACTTTTTGTATCTCTTTTTCGGCAAATTCTTAAGCACCGACAAAAATAAATATCTTTAGAAAACTTTCTTATAAAATAAAATTTATTTTACTATAAACAAAACATTACAGTTTTGTATTACAAATCTGTTTGAGAGTCTGTTTTCTTTTCAGAATGGAACGCATTGAATAATCGTACATGAATTCCTACAGAATAAACTATTCCACGTAACAAGTGTTAATTCGAATTAGTAATGAATGTTGCTCAGTAAGCAAAATAACATCGTACAGCTTAAAATTTTCTATTCCTATAAATCATGCAAAATACATTGAACAAGAAATTGTTTCTACCTTGTGGCCAGATAAGATACACTTTAATTGACATGTATATTGTAGCTGAACTTGTTAACTGTAACTAATTATATGAGGTTCCCTGAATATTTGCAAATCCACCGTCATTTTCTACCACCCTTTTCTATTTTCTCACATTTATCGCGACCATCAGTTGTGATACACCCTAAATTCTTTAATTGAAGATCTTTTTCTGAACAACATGCTCTCAACCTTTACAAGTGTCTTCTCCCACGGCCAAGCCGTCAATACTATGAACGTCAAGAGGCTCATCATACATTTAATAATTCTTGTTTATCCCTTGAATAAAATTTAACACCTGCACAGTATCTGGATCATTCCTTGACTCATCTAACAATATCATTTACTATTCGAGGCACAGTGTTTGTTGGCAGACTAATGTTTGTATGTATGAAAGAAATGTGACCAGTAAAAAGTGTTTATTTAAATAAACAGATTTTACTGGTCACATTTTATCACCTACTATCCATTAGTAGTTCGCTGCCAGTAAGTGGTTTCCCATATTACCTATTATTGAGCCAATCGGCAACTAGCACGACTTGCTGCTGCTTGTTCAGAATGTACTTTCATAAACAATATTTTCTGAGATTTCAGACCGCATTTCAAAGTCCCGTATGTTTCTAACCGTTCGCATCCGGCAAATTTGGAATAACTCTGGGAATGTTTATCTCGTACTGGTATTATACATTGCATTCTTTGAGAATTTATATCGTTTCTCAGCAAATTATACGCATTGCTTTATTACTTAGCTTAGTCACGAAATATTTGTGTCCCCATTGACCTTTAAAATTCCTACAGTCACTGTGTCTCTTCCGTTCCGTTTAGCTATTTACACAAACCCACACACAAGGAATGTAACTACAAATCAAAATGATGCCGATTAATGGTATTAACAGCAAAGGCTGTGAATAAAGAATTGCACAGAACTTATCTTTAAGACTATTTTAATTAAATTAAATACTCACTGTTAAACACACTGTATCTTCACTAAGAAACTGTAGCACAAAACAAACTAACAACACCATATTTTTAACACATTTATTTTCACAAGTCCGTCTTGATCACATAGATTTCTTTACACTTTATGACCGGTTTCGGCTTATCGCCACATTCAGATCGTTAAAATATTCTGATATAAATAATCGTCAAGCCGAAACCGGTCATAAACGTAAAGAAGTCTGTGAGATCAAGACGGACTTGTGAAAATAAAAGTGCTAAAAATAAAATGATCACGGACTCATGTACAGACCTTATGTCTTCAATTGATAATCACCATATTTTGCTTTTCAGATCGCACATGTTGCTGCTGCCCGGAAGATGGTGCTCTATTGCTGCACTTAACTTCTCTACTATCCACAAGACGTCGCAACTATATCATGAGCATTAATGGAAGTCTTCAGAACAATACGTAAAGCGCAGCACGTGTATCGGCTATCACCCCGCCAATGAATTGACGTGGGCCGTCACCAACGGAAATTTCGCAGTGGAGTCCCTGTCCCGTAGATGTTTTAATCTAGTCCTGAAACGAAAATCTGCGTGTAATTCATCACTAAGGTATGTTGGTATAATGAAGTATAGTCTGTCCAACTTTTCTTGAGCCACACCAGCGGTGAGCGAAGGGAACGAAGAGGTAACCACTATCGCCACCGTGTGGCGAGGAATGTTGCTGTAGGAAGATATCCCACATTGCTGATACCGTATGCAGCTCGCACTACACTCTGACTAGTTGCGATGGCGCACGGAAGTAACAAAGTTACGTGAAAGCGAGTTACAACGACCTTCTAGAGTGGTATTTATTTGTAGCAAATTTTACGAAATTAAGGCCACAGTTCAAGATCAGACAATAAGTACCACTCTATGTCAGATTGTAAAGATTGGCAGCAGTGGTAAGGATCACAAAACTTCCAATTGTACTGAGGAATTCCGAGCAACACTAGGGCATCATGTCTCAAGCAAACTTTAAAAGACCATAGGCCCTTGGTATTTAGTGGCAGAGCTATTGTGCCCCTTAATCTACAATTTTTGGAGGCGTCTGGTGTAGAGTACTGGGGGAGGGGTGGAGTGGAATCTTTGTTGGTCATTCTAGGTCATAAATTATAATAAGTATGAAAAAGGTCAGGTACATGTTTTATACATCTGATAAGAGAATAAGTGGCCAGTTTGTTTCCATAAGGTTCATAAATTAGGCCAGGCCAATTGGCGGGTTTGTTTTCAAAAGGAGAAAAAAGGATCTACTGTTCCTGAATATTTAAATGTCTGCTAGTGTTGTATATTTGATTTAGTAACAGACCACTCGCAGCTCTCTAACACTAAACTCCCATCATGTACAATCTGGGTTATTGATTGTGTTAACTGAGCCTCAAACTATGTTTAACAAATATCGATTTTTATATTCTCAAAACATTTTTAGAACTTAAGGCCGATATTTGAGGATTTTGCTTTCATACGTAGGACTTCTCAGTCAATGCGCATGTTTTGTAACCGTCGTTTCACCTGCAGAGAAAATAGAAAGATCAACTGCAGTGTAATTTATTGCCATATTCTTGGGATTCTCGTTTTCTTCTTTTTCTCATATAGCGTCAGGATTCATTGCGATTGGATCAAGAACTGACCATCGTGGTGTCGAAAACGTGTAATCACACTGGAAGCTTCAGGTACTTTCATCTATAATTTAGTAATTGTACTTCTTGCTGTATGTTGAAACATTTATGTTTTCTTATTTATAAAACACTACTCCTGTGTTTGAAACACAAATGTTTTCTCAACAGAGTTATATGCCTTTCTGTGAAAATTGGGTACACATTTTACATTTCTCTTTTGTCTCGTTAAATTCGTATGCATGAGAGTCCATTTTAAAACCCACCCTTACATTGTCTCCGGTTTTTTTCCCTTCTTTTCTGATCCTATTCAGTAAGAAATTATGCAGCAAGCTTTAATGTAACTGGTCATATTGGAAACTATTTACGAGTATAAATTTGGTTCAACAGGGCATTCAGCCTGTAAAATGTTTTACATCCTTTTCATTTGAGCAACGCAGATGGTAAAATAAAAGAATTTGAATACGAAGTTCAAGATCGTATACGACATCCACAAGATTGGCCACCGCCTGACATACATCTGTTCCCGCATAAGACGATGTTTTGAGTGGAAAACTATCGAACTGAATTAAGAGGCTACATCACCTGTAAATGTGGTGTTAGCAGACTTTCCAGAATAGCATTTCAAGAATAGAATATAGTCAGTGGAAAAGCGATGGAAGTTTTCATTAACTTATGAATAGATTACGTAGAAGTGTGGAATACTTTTGTGACGCGATACTTAACACTCCGATCGATACCTTCCTTTGGGATTAAGATCTGAGCAGCCTCTTTTTGGTCCAGACTGAGCTGTTGTTCAGCGTCCGGTGAGACGTTTCATACGGGATCGATGTTGCGAGGGATTGTAAGAATTACGGTGTTGAACAGGAAATAAGGGGTTTTAAACAATTAGACTTACTTACACTTGGTCAATCGCTTTAGAAACCGTGAACCACAAATCGCACTCAGTTTTCATCAGAGGTTAGTAACCTAACTTGTTATGAGTAGACGATGAAACTAACCGATGTTTACTTAAATGCAGGAATAGGTTATGAATTGTGCAAAGAGAACAAATACTGTGTTGAAGACACTTTGTGATCTTTACTGTAACTGAAGTTAACCTTTAAGATGTCCGATTATTTTTCCAAACAATTCTGTGATCCTTTTAAATTAAATTTTCCAGAGTTGAATCCATTTATAACTCTAAACTGTAGCGAGGATGGAAAAATTATTATTTAAAAACTAGTATAAGTTAACCTTACGAATCTTATGCTGGTGGAGACAGACCAGCTATAAAATATTTTTGGAAAGAAAAGACAGTTACATGCTGTGACTTCACCGACGGATCTTTATACTACAAGAACTCCACAGCTGGTCCTACACAATTGACAAAGATCTACAATTTGTCTGTACTGCTGTACATCTCGACTCTGCCTAGCCACACACTCAGATTTAGACATGAAGGTAGGGAAACCTGACGCACCATACACAAACGTTTCTGTAAACTGGAATATCTAGACAGATATGCCGATAACATTTCATATCAAGCACTGCATCGTTATTAATGTAGAACCAGAAGTGGTGCATCTTGTGTGTCAGAAAAAGTGTGTGTTACTTGTAGCTCATGCCTGAAAGATGTTAGTACTTCGAACGGAGGAGAACGTCTACGGCGCATTATAGCGCCATTTTTTGCAACATATGGAACGTTCGCCCGGCGATAGATCCGTGTCATAGGACTGGAAAGCTGTATGGTTCCTTGCCACACACAAAACAAGGATACAGAAACATTCCACAAAATTATGGACTCATTTCATTAACATCAATTTGTAGTAGGATTTTGTGACATACACTGATTATACAAGAGATTATGACCAAGGACAATGGCAAGATTGAGTACCAAATGGTGGGGTTGGGAGCACGTGATGCGGTAAGATCGGCATTGAACTGAAGGATATATGGATGCGGAATAAGTCTAGCGACGGTATAAACAGTAAATGAGGAAATCCGATGAAGTAAACAGCGGGTAGATCTTTTTATGCTGATATCTGGGAACTATGAGTAAAGTTGAAGCTGATCAGCTGTTCCTTTGCTATTGTTGTAAACATCTACAGAAAAGTGGGTGATGGACAGTAAAAACACACCTCATCACATAGGTTGGAGGCTACTATACTCTGTAAAGCAGGGCAGGCGCTGATTTGCGCAAGTCTGACGACGTAGTACAATACTGGCGCATACATCTTTCCATGTATACAGATTGCTATACCGGAGGTCTTCGCAAAAGCGATAGGCAACCCTTCTGTCACCTGAGGCAAGCGTGTAGCCTAAGTAGCCCCTGCCCGCCTCAGCGTCATGAAGTCGCCCGGTCGCACTAACGGACGCACATCAGGCGCGGTATGAGCGCTATTAGAGCCCGCCGCTTCGAAGGGACCTCACACGTGACCAAGAAATAGTGCCGCGAGTATCCCGCCGCCGGCCGCTATAAAGATCTTGCCAGTGCTGCAGAAGGCAGTTCCTCCAACTTCGAGAGATTTTCGTAGCCTCCGGTGCGGGTGCTACTCACCCCATTGTTACAGGAGGCTCTCGAAGTCCTTCGTATGGACCGGCGCCGCTGTATTCAGCATTCGTCGTTGTTTTCCTTAATACAATCAGACTGTAACCAGGATAGATTTTCGTGTTCTAACGCTAGTGTTATTCAGGAGAGCTTGATCGAACTTAGAACAGTATCCATACAAGTGTATTTGTCTATGAACATCCCGATCGCATTGCTTTGTCAGAATCTGGAATGACCATACTGTCAAGTCTTCATAGTTGTGGGACACTGTAACTGTGATTTTGTTATTATTGTCGAAGTGGACGTTTCTTTCCTTGATGAGTAAACCTTTGTAAACTTTTGTCACTTTTTCCCAGTGTCTTTGTGAGCGACACTTAACAATTCACTTCACGTTGTTGAACGTGGCCCTCTACAACAGACTAACCCAGGGCTTCACAACATACGTTCTCGCGGAGCAAGCTGTGAGCAGCAAGGCGCAAGCACGGAACAGCGCGAGCACGATACCCCCACTACCGGACCAGAGCGGAGAGTGGGGAGAGTCACGTGGGGCACACAACAGCTGCCGCCAGTCAATGTAAATCCGCGGCCACCTGCAGGGATATCACTCACGAATTATTACTGCGACAAATGAAACAAATAAAGGAGAATGTACACGTGCCACATAATTTTATTAGCTTAGTTTATGCCTCTACCATCTGTAGACACTGAAACTAAAGAATTCCACGACAATCCTATATTTTCAACACTTTCTTCAACACTACTTAAAATATCACCTCCGGTTGTAGTGTTCTTCATGGATACTACATCGAGGAGCTCCTCCCTCACCTAAAGATCTCTATTAACACCTCTAATAAATATGGCAAGCTGCGCTGTTCCAGTGATATCAACACTTTCGTCCAGAGCTAGAGAATACGCCATAAAATCTTTACAGATATTTGCAAGCTGGCTCTGGACGTCGTCTGCCATGTCCTGTATGCGACGCATGATGGTCATGTTAGATAATGGCACAATGCGAAACTGTTCAACTTGAGATGGACACAAATGTTTCGCTGCAACTACCAAACATTCTTTTATCAAATCGCCATCAGTTAAGGGGCGCAAGGATTCTGCTAAAAGCAAAGCAATTTTGTAACCCACTGTGAGAGCTGCCTCAGTTGATTTTTCTTCGTCGTCCAGTTCTTTTTCGGATACCTTCCTTTTAAGTTTAATAACTTCATGTGCACGATCTGGTCAACCACATTTTCCACGTCCATAGTCTTTCGCGTGGTACGACATATAATGTCGCTGCAAATTAAATTTCGTAAAAGAATTCAGCGTTTTGTGACACACTAAACATATTGCAACACCATCTTTTTCAGTAAACAGATACAATTCCTCCCAATGGGGGTTGAACTGCGAAAGTACGGTTGGGGTTACACAACGGCGACTTCACATGATTCTTAACCAGCGAAGTGACTGTTAAGAGCTGATCGTAGTACTTTAAACGTTACACAGTCGGCGCGAATTCAATAAGCACGCTGCGGCCCTATTCAAACGTGCGCGCGCATTTCCCCTCCCTCCCCTCCTTCCCTACTCCACGACCTTGCAGCTGCTCGCGAGCACGTGCCTGAGCAGACGCGAGTACTCGCGCTCAAAACCGGCCAGTTGTGAAGCCCTGGACTAACCCTATGTGTTGCCAGTGCTGCCTCAAGTATATCATCAGATACGACTGCGGTTCGTACGATATCATCGATACAGAACCGTGAATCAAAGTCTTCTGACTTACAAACGTAGTAATGGTGAGTAAATTGAATATATTAGTTTTTATATATAAACTGAACAATTGAAATATATGTAAATTTTATAACTAATCGTTTAACGTTGCGAGGAATGGAATAAAATGAAAAAAAAGAACGTGATTGCAGTAGTCGGAATCGAACCTGAGTTGACGAATTGACAGTCCACACAGTTAATTTGATACCTACAGAGCTGATTGGTGAAATCCTGCTCGAAAACTTTTCATAGTCTACACTTCAAAAACTTAACAGTTGTTGGTGTATTTATGGAACCTGTTCAGCCAACCTTCTCACCCTTGTGGGTGAATTACTTATCTAGGCAAATACAGTTTCGAGTATTCATCAAAAAATATAATTGCCTCTCTACAAGCTGGCATATGCGATATCTTAAACCGTGTATGACATCATTCCCAATGCACAGCTACAGAAATAGGCGCGTCTGTCTGATTGACATAATAATCAGTGTCTCTAAAAGAAATTGAGATGTTTTTCTGATCTCAGTTTTAAATTAAATTTCGATATCTGGTCTACATTTCGTATACAGCAATGTTTGTGCTAAATCAACCATACGCAAAGTATATCCAGTGCACATTTACCTCTGCAAACTCTGCAAATTTGTATAGTGATTTTACGTAATTTGAAGCAGCTTAGTAACTATGTCTTTGTCGATCGAAGATATCAGACTATAAAATATCCAGAAATCTGATTTCGTCACCCAACAGTTTTCATAGGATCGGATGATACGTACACTATGTGATCAGAAGCATCCGGACACCTGGCTGAAAATGACTTACAAGTTCGTGGCGCCCTCAATCACTAATGGTGGAATTCTAAATGGTGTTGGCCCACCCTTAGCCTCGATGACAGCTTCCACGTTCAGACAGGTGCTGGAAGGTTTCTTGGGGAATGGCACCTCACTCTACACGGAGTGCTGCGCTGAGGAGAGGTATCGATGTCGGTCTGTGAGGCCTGGCACGAAGTCGGCGATCTAAAACATCCCAGAGGTATTCAATAGGATTCACATCAGGACTCTGTGCAGGCCAGTCCATTACTGGGATGTAATTGTCGTGTAACCACTTCGCCACAGGCCGTAATTTATGAAGAGGTGCTCGATCGTGTTGATAGATGGAATCACCATCCTGAAATTGCTCTTCAACAGTGGGAAGCAAGAAGGTGCTTAAAACATCAACGTAGGCCTGTGGTGTGATAAAGCAACGCAAAACAACAAGGGGTGCAAGCCCCTCCAAGAAAAATACGACCACACGATAACGACACCGCCTCCGAATTTTACTGTTGACACTATACGCGCTGGCAGTTGACGTTCCGGGCATTCGCCATACCCACACCCTGCCATCGGATCTCCACACTGTGTACAGTGATTGGTCACTCGATACAACGTCATTCAATCGCCCAATGTTTACGCTTCTTACACCAAGCGAGGCGTCGTTTGGCGTTTACTGGCGTGATGGGTGGCTTATGACCAGCCGCTTGACCATGAAATCCAAGTTTTATCACGTTCCACCTGACTGTCATAGTACTTGCACTGGATCCTGACGCAGTTTTGAATTCCTGTCCTCTTCAACTGTCGGCGCCCTCTGTCAGTGAACAGACGAGATCGGCCTGTACCCTTTTGAGCTGTACGTGTCCCTTCACGTTTCCACTTCACTATCACATTGGAAACTGGGGACCTAGGGATGTTTAGGAGTGTGGAAATCTCACGTACAGACGAATGACGTAAGTGACACCCAATCACCTGACTACGTTCCAAGTCTGTGAGTTCCGCAGAGGGCCCCATTTCGCTCTCTCACGATGTCTAACGACTACTGGGTTCGCTGATATGGAGTACCTGGTAGTAGATGGCAGCACAACACACCTAATACCAATAACGTATGTTCTTGGGGATGTCCGGATAATTTTGATCACATAGTGTATTTCATAACCGCGTGAATGCTGTCTCTCAGAACAGAAAGCAGCATCAGGCCAACATTATAGCGAGAAAAAAGCTGCTCTCAGCACGTAATGTAGAGAGCATATCTGCAGAATACAAAGTGTTGACTTTCGTAATTAAGAGTTTAACATTCAGAGGCCTAAAATAAAATGAAAAGGAATGTTGTCATCAGCATGGATATTTGGATCCTAGCCAATGTGTTGCCTGTCAGTGTGCGAAACCATTCAGTCATGGTGACATTTCAACAACTGATCCTGTGAAATCCCTCGTACTCCACAACTGCATAATACTTACATGTTTTATGTATATATATGCTGCGAGTGATGTAGCACCTTCAGTGCCGGCAGGAATGATGGCACATCAAAGCAAGTCTAGTCGAAAACAGGCAACTGTGTCCCTTCTCTGAGTTAACAGTAGTACGTCTTATTTCAGCACTCGACTGATTTCATTTATCGCATAGAGAGCGCTATAAAACATGTTTTTGTTTATTTTATTTGCATACCATCATGCATTCGAAGACAATTAGCGTAATTTTGGTGTTATTTGTGAGAGAAGTGGCATAATTTTAGTGTGATATTTGCAGTTGGTCATGATCTGCCACTGTAGGGGACATTCATATTGGCTTCCATCGGACCAGTGGTGGTAATAAAAGGTATCATGACAGCTGCGAAACATGTAAACGTAGTTATAGATCACCTGCATCCTTTCATGATTGATGTCATTCCCAACAGTGATGGCATATTCCAGCACGATAAATGTCGCAATGCCAGAACTATGATGCAGTAGTTAGAGGAGCATAATAGTGTACTGACGATGTATTATTCGCCAGCTTTGCCTGATCTGAATGACAGAACACATCTGGTACTTGATTGGACAACAGCTTATAAATCACAGAGCAGCAATTCACGGCATTTGCGTGAGCTTTTCGCAGACACACGGGGCCACATACGTCTGGAAACCTACCAAGGACTTATCCCATACATGTAATGCATGTCTGATGTTGTACTGCGTTAGAAACGTGGAAAAATGCGAATGGTAATAATGTTTAGGCTCTTCAGTGGATAGAGGGTGTTTTTTTAACTTGAGACAACTTGAGACAACAAACGATGTATTGCAGGAATAAAACTTCTGGGAGCTAAAACTAGCAACCTCCTAGCCACTACTTCTAGATACGTTGGGCCAGCTTCGTATTCTCAAATAGGGACCACAATTTTTACCTATTCGGTTTCTATGTCAAAATATGCACACTGTTTATCAAACCCCCGTCTTCCATTCGTGGTACATGGCGCTGTATTCGACAGATATCGTGCCTGTTGTGGTGATTACGGACCGACGCATTTAACTCTAAATTTGTGGTGTAAATATAAATATTTCTGTTCTAAAGTTTGATATTTATGTTCTAAATGTAATGTCGCTTTCTTTACAGGACTATGCTTAGCTGTTTCAAAGTCTGATTTGAAATTACGAAATGGATGTGGTAGTCTTCTGTTTCCATCAGGAGGCTTGATATCTGCTTGTCCCTTGCCAGGCGGGTTCAGGGATTTTCTCTGCCTCGTGATGACTGGGTGTTGTGTGATGTCCTTAGGTTAGTTAGGTTTACGTAGTTCTAAGTTATAGGGGACTGATGACCATGAATGTTAAGACTCATAGTGCTCAGAGCCATTTGAACCATTTTTGAAGCCCCTTACCTCTTACCATTGCGGTGCTTGATTTCGGTGAGTCCCCAAGCCTTCACTTTGCAGATTTCCATGATTGCTCTTGCCTCATTGAGGTACCTGATTTTAGTGAGGCCCCTTGCCTGTTACCGTAGGGGTACTTGATTTCGGTGGGTCGCCTTACCTCTCTCCATAACTGCCATTCACAACAAGTGTTGAAATCTGCGACCTTCAATTTCGACAAATTTATTAATTTGTGCATGGGATGCATGTACACAAAAGAACGTGTTGTGGAATGTTTGCGCAAGCATTTCTGATGCGTTCTGTCGTGTTGTGTCGAGTATTTAGTTGGTACTTCTGCATATACTTTGTCTTTCAGATTAACCCACAAGAAAAATCCGGCGATGTATGGTCGGATCGTCTCCCAGGCCACGATACCGGACTACCTCTGACGATTCAGCAACCACTGAAATCGTGGTCAAATGCTTCTTTCCTTCTTGCGAAGTAATGTGCCGGACCAAAAGGTTTTCAGTAACATACTAAATGAAATGTGAAATGAAATGTGACGGTTCTTAATTGTAAAAAGAGACAAATTTGATGTTTGAAGACTACAGTGCCATCTACCACGAATAGGAAAAAATTGTTTCAGTAAACCGTGAATTTTTTTGCGTAGAATACGAATATGCAACGAAATTGGGTGGTTCTCACTTCAACATATGAAGTTTACTACGCCCACGCAGGCGCAGTGCTTAGGAGCCGACGAGCTGTGAGTGAGACAAATGTCCTCTTTACTAATATTCGACCGAGAGTTCTTTCTTTTTTTTTTACTAAGGGTCATTTTCAGATGTGTCTAGTTAGAACAAAGAGCCTGCACTGTCTCCACCCCAAAGGTAATCTCCAGGAAAAATGGGTTTTGAAATCCCTTCAGGCATAGATTTTAAAAAAAAGGCAATCTCGCCGGACACAACTTCATCTCAGTTCGCACGAAGTAATGAATGTTACTGACAGTGAATCTCAATCTGATTATATATTTCTGGATTCAGATTGAGATTTCACTCTTCAGCGGAGTGTGCGCTGATATGAAACTTCCTGAGAGATTAAAACTGCGTGCCGGACTGAGACTCGAACTCGGGACCTTTGCCTTTCGCGGGCAAGTTCTCTACCAACTGAGCTACCCACGCACGACTCACGACCCGTCGTCACAGGCTCAATACTGCCAGAACCTCGTCTCCTACCTTCCAAACTTGAACACTTGCCCGCGAAAGGTTAGGATCCCGAGTTCGAGTCTCGGTCCGATACACAGTTTTAATCTGTCAGGAAGTTTTATTTCTAGATTTCCTTAATAGTTCTGGCCAGCAGAAAAGTCTACTAATTAAATTCTGTATATATGGAATATCAGTCAACTGTGCTACTGATTGCAGGCCATCATGCGTAACATCGCACTTTGTGTATTAACTGACAAGATTCCACATAACGAAATTGAAGTTGCATCTGGCATACCCCAAGGAAGTGTTTCGGCGCTTTGCTGTTCTTGGTCTACATAAATCATTTAGGATAGTAACAGCTGCAACCCTTCTAGATTTTCTGGAGGTAAGACCATCGTATGCTGTCCAGTAAAATCAGCAGTAAACCATCGATGTCCACATATTTCATGGTAAGTACACCAGTGACCGCAGTTTGACAGCTTCCATTGTTTAGCGACACAGGACCAGCTCCAAGCGGACAGAAGTTTCAGCCCCTAATCTTACCTACTGAAGGCATGACGAATAGCGACTGTTACCTTCAGAACTCTTAGAAAGGCGAGGTTGTGTACTTGCTTCATTCAGTTACACTTGCCGAAATGCACTATTTCTGCACCGTACCTGGAAAAGAGCGTGCCATTCCTTCCCTCCCTGTTCATTAGACTGAAATGATGTCCAACATACGTGTCTAAATTTGATTAGGGAACAAAATGTCTGACACGGTGGTCCACCAACAACTGTTGATGATTTGTGAACATCTAGACAAACCAAGTGTATGTTTCCTAGAAACACATCCGGGTGCTCTTACATCTGGAGTCATGCAAAATGCAGAAGATTTCGCACTGTACTACATTCTCGGAGCTATGCCCAGTTCCTTACTCAAATCAGTTTTGTAACATTTTGTAAAATATCTATTCTATGGTACATTTGTTTCTTTCGTCAAGGAGAGACGTATGTGAAATTGCAATACTTAAGAAATAAAGCATTATATTGCCCAACATTTTGAAGTCAATGCAACTACATTTGGCACAGTTGCTAAGAAGTCTTCATTGCATACAAACATGTTTTCATGCTCGATGACGTTATATGTTCCTAATTATTAACAAATGAATGTTTTTCAACAAGATGTGTACGAATATTCCTTTTGTTAAAAAAAATGCATCACAACGAAAATGATGCCTTTTAGTATAATATTTGATATACTATTATTGCAGATATATCGATAACAAAACTTTGATATTTTCTTTTACTGGCTTTTTACAGCTCTCCAATAATTGTGGAAAAACAAAAAAAAAACAAAATTTAGGGCCTCTTTCTTACATAAATGCGTTACTAGCCTATTAAATGAAAATTACTTACACACAGTGTATCAATACAGTATTTACTAGTAGCATGACAGATTTAAGTACTCTAATGTTGGTGGTTCCTGTAAGTTACAGGAAACCTGAATCAAATATTCGACAGTTTATAAGGCATTACCATATTTGGGTGAACTCATGCGAACCATATCCATACTCCTCTTCATCCGCAAGCAGTCTTCTCCAACCATTTCTTCTTTCGTTAACCTAATTTTCAAACCGAGCAGCAATAATATCAGCTGCACCAACTATGCTGTTATCGATTTCCTTCAATATCGACCGTCTGAAATCTTCTGGATCAAATCCTAGCCTCTGTTGAGTTCATAGTCTGTCAATATTATTAAAGTGTAGTAATTACACTCTAACGGAAAGAGAAATGATAAATACTGTAAATGTAGATCTACACAAAACTTTTATAAACTTTACTCCATTGCAATAACTTGTAAAGGCGCACCGTAAAACAAACAATAAAAAAATCTCTGGCTGTGATGCTACTCTACGGCCTTCTTGATGTCTACACAAACATTCCCTGCATGGTAATTACATAAAACTGGGAGAACATGGCTCAGGAATAACCACAATACGAGGAAACGCAGAACAAGAAAGGAGCATAGTCCGGTGCAAGCTTTTGCCAATTATTATTTTTATGACACTTAGGAGTGGAACTGGAAATAAATATTCATTAACTGAAACTTCAGTGCCTTGTAGTAAATGAAGAGACAATAAAATATTTTTAAAACTTTTGGTCCCCTTTTTGTAACTGAGGTAGTTTATGTGTAAATTGAAGGTGGAGGTAGGTGACTGATTACATCAGATGTTAAGTCCCATAGTGCATAGAGCCATTTGAAGGTGGAGGGGGGGGGGGCGAGAAAGTAAATGAAAGGGAGGGGAAGGGACTGTTGGTGTCAACTGCATTAGGACTTTATGCAGAGTCAAAGGCGACGAGTGAAAATATGCACTGGGATTCAAACCTAGGATCTCCTGCTTACTAGGCAGCTCCATTAACCACTGCTCTACACGCAACTGCGCGGAATATTTCGGCATGCCTCTCGTCCGACCCACATTTCCAACTCGCGCCATCTGCTGCAGTGCCTCCCATGTCCTCCATGCTCGCTAGTTTGAGATTCCCGCAGGAGGTCGGACGTAATTGTGCATCCGCGCTGAGGGACGTGGATTCGTTGCCCATGGAGGCAAATCAGTTGTATGAATGCGTCGTGTATGTTCTTTCAGACATGTTCGTAAGAACAGACATCTCCCATTCATACACTTAGGTAGTCCTTAGTGTTGCAACGTTGACATATTTAGTGTATTTTCAATTTCGGCATGGCTTATACCGAAGTTTTCAGTCTGAAACCTAATACTAATACGCAATAAAAATCTGGGATTCTTCAGCAAACTTTGTCTCAAGTATTGACACAAACTACACGTAAACAGAAAGACTTGCAAATATAAATAATTATTTTTTAAATAAGGCCGCCTTTTCTTGCTCCAACTTATTTTATTTTTCCCAGATGCATTTCACCTTTTTTCATGCATAACGCATCTTCAGTTGGATCTATAACGTTACCACTTTGTTATTTTTAGATTATCAAAAAGTTCACATCTAGTTTTTTACGTAATTAATTAATTGCTTACTGTTTGCTCTGATCTGCGTTTCTTCTCATCGGGTCTGGAGGTGACACTACCACTTTATTTTCGAAATATAAGCACAATTTTGTATTCCGAACTTTTTCACACTGTTCACCATATTTCTCTTTCTTTTTTGTGGTGTAGCATTATTCTTTTACCACTAGATTTGTTCGAAACTGTGCTTATAACAACACAAATATTGTAACTTCATTATGTGTTTCCTCCTCTTTGGTTTGTGGCCAACCTAACGAGTTATATGTTCAAAACCACCTTCTCTTCATTATGGTTATATCTGTGTGTGTGTGTGTTTTGTGTGTGTGTGTGTGTGTGTGTGTGTGTGTGTCTATATGAGGGGGGGGGGGAGAGAGAGAGAGAGAGAGAGAGAGCGTATGTGGTCTTTTTCTTGTTTTTAATTTTAAAGTTTTAATAATGTGTGTGCATTTGTGTGGTGGGTGGGGGCGTTGTGGTGCTCATTTTCTTGTTCTTTTGTAGAATGTGTGTATGTGTGTTTGGGGGGGGGGGAGGTAGGGGAGGGTGATTGGTGGTTATAGCTGTAGAGTGCTGAATATGAATGTAATGGCTGGTAGATAGTGGCTGAAAGCTTTGGTGGCATCTGATTTGACTATGGGTTTTGATGTTCTGTGGAGGTGTTCACGGATAAGTGAATGAAAAGATGTTGGGTGGTATCGTTATTATATTGGGTGGTATTATTACATTAATCCTCTTTGGGAGTGTTATTCCATTTTTATCTATTAGTGCAAGGAATGAATCGTTTGGCATGTGTACTTGATCATCCAACAGGGTTTTCCTTTCTGCTTTGATTTTCTGTATGTGGTAATTTTCATGCATGGTTCGAAGGTGTTCTTTATTATTGATTCTAATTCGGAATACAAAATTGTGCTTGTGTTTGGAAAATAAAATGGCAGTGCGACCTCCAGACCAGATGAGAGGAAATGCGGATCACAGCAAACTGTAAGTAATTATTTATTTACATCAAAGACGCCACGTGAACTGTTTGAAAATCTAAAAATAAAAAAACTATATCGTTATAGATCCCACTGAAATCGCGTCTGGGAAAAGTAAATTAAGTTGCAGCAAGAAAAGGAAGTTTCATTTACAAAACAAATATTTCTGTGCTTGCTGCGGTGGATGGTAGCGCAAACAAACATGTTACAAATACATATTTATACTTTCTTTCTCTCCCTCTCCCTCCTGAAAGAAACCAGATTATACCATAGTCCCTCTTCTGGTCCCTCGATACTCTTCAAATGGGCCCTCGACAAAGAGTAACATTAACTGTCTCTTCATGTACGCAATTTCGTCGCTAAAGTAAAAATGTTTGGGATTCAATCACTGCCTGAATGAGAGACGATGCGTCAAGCAGCCTACACTTAAGGCGGAAACAATTGCTAAGAAGCTTCTACGCATGTACGGCACATCTGCTTTGCACCTGCGGACAGGATACTCGATTTGAAGGTCAGTGCCCAGAAATCGCTATCTCTAATCAGTACGACGAGAAGGTCAAAGACGTGAATAAATATATAAAATAAATTTTAAAAAAGCCGAAAAATGCGCCAGTGAAGATTGGAAGGCTTTGGACCGAGATTAAGTACAAAACATTTTTGTTCCATCAGTAAATTCAGAGATGTGAAGGCCGGAGGCCGCGACGCAGGAAGACAGCTGAGGTGAAGCTGCGTCCTGAGGTGCTGGTACTGGCTACGCTGTCTGCTGCGCTGGTGCATCGCCGACGGGTAAACTACCGGCCGTCGCCCGCGGTGCTTTTATGCAGCTTCCCCGAGGTCCAACTCTAGTGCAATCATCTGCTGCCGCAGTGCAGACAAGGGCGCACAGGCCCGGACATCCGTAGGAGCTGTGGCGCAGCTCTCCGCACGTAGCGGACGCCACCACTGAGAATTCGCGCGACGAGGCCATCTACATCACCTGTCCCTGCTTTCTCTCCGACAACCATGCACTACAAATGAGAAAAGGAAACTGCTTTAAACTACAGCGTATAATACAGTGAAAAAAATTATAATATAAAAAATTTTAGTGTAATGCGTTTTTAAGTGTTAAATCTCTGGCCCGATTCTATATACTGGCAAGATTTTCTTTTACTTTTATGTAGATTTTATATTTATTAACAATTGCAGTTTTTTATTTACAAATACTGCCTCATAATTTCTTTTAAAAATAACATTTTTATATTTTAAGTTCCTAAATACACAAACAATTTCTCACTGAGATATGAAGTGACTCTTCTTTAAATGAAAGATTTTGTGTATACCTAAAGTACTGTTCAGTCTCGAGAAATATAAATTATTTTCTATTTGATGTTTCACATATTTGTAGCAAATTTTACTTCGCCGAGGATACTCACAATTTCATGTGAGCAGTAATTGGCAAGGGACGGTTATTCAGCAGTGTGTGGATGAGGATTTGAGTCTGACAGGAGGCGTGTAAGGTCAGATGGCACAGTGGTAAGAGCATCTGCCGAGCAGTTTACGCTTAGCAGCGGTGAGGCGCGGACGTTTTGATGACGTCCCGCCAGAGGAGCTGTGATTAGGTACTTCCTAAATGCTGCGAGTCGTTACGCTCACGCTATATATATATATATATATATATATATATATATATATATATATATATATATATATATATATATGGCGCACTCCTATAAATAGGAAACGATCAAAATCACTTTGGACAGAATCACGTCAGACCATTCGCATATAAGGTTGAACGACTGCCATGAAACGATCTGTGTCTGGATCTCCTGGACATCGTGGGCATCCATTTCTCAATTACTACAAGCGACGTGTACGTCAAGATGATTAATGCCGAGGTATATACAACGGTGGCGAACAAATTCGCAAACTCACATAAGTTCGAATATTTCAGTGATTACATTAGGGAAGTTACCGTAGACCATGCAGGCCTGGGGTTGCTCACACAGAACATTTGAACTACGTTTTCAGGTGCCGCCAACCTTGGAGCTGCGGCTTTCCGACCGTACGGAAACGTGATCAACACGAGAAATGACCGAGAAATGGCATGCTTTTGAGACTTATAACGTGTACATTGGTGTCCACTAAATAAAAGTCGATCTGACAAAACACGTACCGTAATACCTCGTAACGTAGACGGCCAAACATGCACGTGTTCTGTCAGCGGCCAGGAAAGCCATGTCACGTTGAAGTGGATTCAACGGCGGCTGTCACAAAAACCGATAGGAGAATCGGCCCAACCGGCAGAGGCGACAATCTGACAATCAGACGACGAAAACTTTGCAACATCCACAACCTCTGTCACCGGGAGAACTTCAAGAGAAGATGGACGTCGATAACATGGTCGTGCCTACTTTGCCCTTTCTTACTGGGAGAGCGACGGTGACTCAACAACATCATCACCCCTACAAAGAAACTCATGTTCATCAGCGACCATCACTTCGCAAACATAAATGATGGTGGTGCCCACCCTCCGACGATTGCCTCTTTGCCACAACGAGACAGGAATTGCCCAGGGCACAGCGGGGGTCGCTCCTGTTGGGGAAGGAGAGAGCCGGGAGGGGGGCAGCGGACCGATTACACACCTTACACTTTCAAGAAGCGGTCTTCTGTCCTCCTCTCGACCTGCTGGCTACGACGCTAAGGGAAGCTGACCCCTCATCGGGTACTCGTAAGGAAGAGATAAAGGATCAGATTTCGGGAACTTCTACACTACAACAGCTGGCAAATAATGGCCCACGGGCAGACGATGTTGAATCTACATCTAAATCTACAAGGATACTCTGCAAATTACATTTTAATAGAGAATTCACAGTTCCCTATTATTCCACCATCGTATAGCGCGGAAAGAATGAACACCTATATCTTTCCGTACGAGCTCTGATTTCCCTTATTTTATCGTGGTGATCGTTCCTCCCTAAGTAGGTCGGTGTCAACAAAATATTTTCACATTCGGAGTAGAAAGTTGGTGATTGGAATTTCGTAACGAAAAACGCCTTTCTTTTAATGATTTCCAACCCCAATTCTGTATCATTTCTGTGACACTCTCTCCCATATTTCGCGATAATACAGAACGTGCTGCACTTCTTTGAACTTTTTCGACGTAGTCAGTCAGTCCTCTAAGGATCCCACACCGTGCAGCAGTATTCTAAAAGAGGACGGACAAGCGTAGTGTAGGCAGTCTCCTTAGTAGGCAGTGTCCTGCCAATAAAACGCAGCCTTTGGTTAGTCTTCCCCACAACATTTTCTATGTGTTCCTTCCAATTTAAGTTGTTCGTAATTGTAATACTTAGGTATTTAGTTGAATTTACGGCTTTTAGATTAGACTGATTTATCGTGTAACAGAAGTTTAACGAGGTCCTTTTACCACTCATGTGTATGACCTCACACTTTTCGTTATTCAGGGTCAGCTGCCACTTGTCGCACCACACCGATATTTCTTCTAAATCGTTTTCCAGTTTGTTTTGATCTCCTGATGACTTTATTAGTCGATAAACGACATCGTCGTCTGCAAACAACCGAAAACGACTGCTCAGATTGTCTCCCAAATCGTTTACATAGATAAGGGACAGCAAAGGGCCTATAACACTACCTTGGGGAACACCAGAAATCACTTCAGACACAAGAGAGAGAGAGAAGAGAGAGAGAAAGATACAGGAGATGCTGAGTGTACTCTTACTCCTTTCGCGACCAAGTAAATGGCAGTGAGTCAACGGCGTTTAGGCTACAGTATATCATTCTATCGTGGACACTGACGACACCACCTGAGGTAGAGACAAGGCAACAAACTTTTCTAATGAAAAATCACCCTCAACACTATCAGAACGCGCCATAAACTTTCCTTGTTGTTAGAAATGGCTAATGCTCTGCGCACTGACATCGCTCCCCTGCAAGAGGTCTATATAGCTTTCCTGACGTCTCCGTTTTCACAACTAACGTACCCCACGCTTCGCCCACCAGCACTGGCGTAGCTATTTTGCTCAGAGAAACCATGGTAGCCGATGACGTTCGATATCTCCCAAGTGCCAGGGGCAGGGCCACAACCATGGACGCACTCATCTGTGTCTGTGCCCCTTCTAGTAATGATCGACAGTAGGAAGTTTTCTGCTTTTTTGCTCTGCTAGATGTTCTGGTGATGGGCGGGGACTTCAATTGCGCATAAGTACCTACGGATCAGCTCCCAGCCAATTCCGTGTGGATTTAGTTCGACATACTCAACCAAAATCTTCAACTGGTGGACACTTGACGTCACATCCAGGCTGACAGACCCAGTTATACTCACTTCACCAGAAACTCGTCAGCCTTCTCGACCGGACTTACGTCACTCGCTCACTGCAAATGGCGATGTGTGATGTTGAACTGTGGCCAACAGCTCTTTTGGACCACTAGCCTAGATCTGTACGGTAACCCCCAGTTCTCTCAGGGAATGGCAAAACAGGAACCCATGGAAGCTCAACACCAGTCACTTGTTCTCCGCAGTGTGTCATGTATCTGTGGAAAGCACATCGAAAAAGTGAGTCTTTGACCCTCGGCCCTTAGATGATCGATTAACGGCGCAGAAATGGCCCTCAGGCAAACTTTCACGATGTGCAGTGGGGCAGACATACAATATTTAGAACATATGTACTCGGTTGACAAACTGGCATCAGTCAAACTGTGTCAAAGGAAAAATCGTTTCTCTCACGCCCCTCCATTAGGAGCTGCAGTAAGTGAGCGTGCAAAAGACTGCTTGCTCCCAGGACGATTTTCGATGTACAACACGCTCAAGGAGCGCCAAAGACGGCCACGGGCGCCGTCCACGTTATGGACACCCCTCCTTAGTGCAGACACTGTAAGTGGACTTGATAAAGAATGTGTCAGAGGACGCGTCCAATGCCATCGACAGAGGCGCGACCAACGAGAGCTTGGGGTCAAATGGCCTCCCTTTGGAAGTTTATAGGGTCTTGAATCAGTCGTTTACCGTGTTGGACAGAGATATGCAAAGAACTAGCTTCTCCCAATGTATCACCACCTGTAGCCATCTTAGAAGCACTGATAGTGGATGTTCACAAACCAACCGGTGCGTTCCATTCCATGATTACCAAATCTTGAGCCGCTGAAAAGTGACATGAAAAGTTTCACCAGGTTAACAGTTAAGCATTTCAAGAGTACAACGCAGTATATAATTTCTCACGATCAAGCATCGCTGGCCGGTCACCACAATATATGAGCATATCTGTGCCGATATAAGAACTTGATAACACTGGCGAAGTATCGGAGCACACCACGTGCGCTGGCAGCCATTGACTTTAGTCAAGCATTTGACCAAGTCGACCAATGACTCTTGACTACAATTCTCCGGAGCATACGATGCTCAGACCGTTTTATGAAAATGGTGATGGCCTACCACATGATATGTTGTCGGGGTTAGTCTTTAATTGTCGTTTAACAGCGGCCATCCTGATTCTCCGCTTGGTGCGACAAGGCTGCCCACTATCATCGATTGTAGACGCATGTTATGCCTACCCCATAGATTTACTGGGATAACGCTCAATTCACCGCCTTCCGATGCACCGCGTACAAGGACGATTTGATATTGGTATTTCATGGCAGTGATATGAGAACACCATGGAATAGATCACGACGTACGGGGCAGCCTCGAGTAGCGGCAATGACGTCTACAAGTCAGTAGCCAAGTGAATCGGGATAGGATTACCATCAAACAGTGTCACCGCTTACGCGTCAGTGAACAGCTGTGATGCTTGTATTTGGACTTCATGAATTAAATACGCCGTACGGTGACCCATAATTACACGTTCCCCCTGCACCAAATTACGGCAGGATAGCAGATCACCACCTGCGTACTTCCAACATCCTTCAGTATGCCAATGTCTGCCTAGCGTCGCGCATCCTTCACGTCGCATAGGCACTTTAAGTTACGAGCACAATGAACGCAGCATTATGGCGGTTCTCGGCTGCTTCATTAGCAAAGGAACGTTGTTCTATATGAATCCCTCATACTCTCCAAGGACACGGTAGGACTAGGACCAGTAAAAGTTTACGACACAGTGGTGACCCTGTTCGTTAGTTCACTTTTACGGTAATGGCTTCGCCGCCCCACCAGCCTCACGAGCTTGCTGCTGGAAGCACTAGCGCCAGCCTCCGTCGAGTCCCCGGTGTTACGATACATCCCAGCACCGTTCTCCTACCTTGGGCGTTTTTATTTGGAGCTCAGTTACACACACGGTGCTATCCTGGCTCCACCGTTGGTGACGGCGAAGGTGATCTACAGCGCAATGTACCGGAGACGACAACCGATTATGGTGGAAATATCCCAGGGCGTGACATTCCACGCAGCCACAATCGATTTGGTATGTTACAGTCAATACAGATCACAGAGAAACGTCTACATAAAATCCACATTGCCGAATCTCCAACTGCGTGCAGTTTAATGTGATTGGCACGGGTGACAGAGGTTTTGGATGTTGCAGTGTTTTCGTCGCCTGAATTGATGGGGAGATAGTCGCATCCGCCGGTGGCGCCGATTCTCTGATCGATGTTTGTGTCAGCCGCCGTTGATTGCACACCAGCCTGCCATGGCCTTTCTCCCAGTAGCTAGAGCACTTGCATGGTTGGCCATCGTAGATTACAACGTAGAACGGTACATGTTTTGTCAGATCGACTTTTGTTTAGCGGACACCATTGTACATCTTGTAAGTCTCATAACTCGGCAATTTCTCGGCCACGTTGCTGATCATGTTTCCGTATGGTCAGAAAGCCGCAGTTACAAAATTGGTCGGCGCCTCAAAAAGGAGTTTAAAAGCTGTAAGCGTGCACAAGCCCAGAGTAGTATAGTCCATTGTAACCGCCCCGTTGTGAGCGTTGTTCGAACTTGAGTTAGCGGATGTGTTCACCACAGTTGTGTACACCTCAGCAGTAATCATCTTGACATACATGGCGCTGGCCGAAACTGAGCAATGGACGCCCACGACGTCCTGGAGATCCAGATGTTCAGCGTCTTTTAGGAATCGATCAACCTCATATTCACGTAGTCTGCCGTGATCTTGTTGAAAAGTGATTTTGATCGTTGCCTGTCTATAGGAGTGCGCCATATACGTGCCTAAAGACTCGCAAAAGTTAGGAAGAAAACAAATGCCCAAACACTGTTCTACTGAATGGACGCAAATAAGACATCCGCGTCTCACCGCTCCTAACAACGGAAACTCCCGACCTCAAACCCCTCAGATTTAGTGATAAAGACGGCACAGTGGATAGCCCGTCAAAAACTGAACGCAGAGCAAGCATCAAAGGAGGAAAAAGGTGTACTGAAATCTACAAAAAAAAAAATTGCAGCATAGAAACAGTGGACGGTCCAAGTACAAGAGCAATAAAGCGTAGCCTCTAACAGCTACTGCGTCCTGGGTAAGTGGTCTTGGATGTGGACAGCCAAGCCGATGAGCCGTGGTTTAAATTCCCTCGTGCCGTCTTCGTTTTCACGACATTATGAGCTGTCCGTCCTGTCACTGAAATTTTTCCTGTCTCCCCATAGTCTTGGCGGTTGTAATACTATTATTTTCAATCTTCTGAGTGGTTTGATGCATCCAGCCACGAATTTTCTTCTGCACCAACCTCTCGATCTCAGACTAGCAACTGCAACTTAATTCCTCAATTATTTGCTGGACGTATTCCAATCTCTGTCTTCCTCTGCAGTTTTTGCCCTCTACAGCCCCCTCTAGTACCATGGAAGTCATTCCCTGATGTCTCATCAGATGTCCTAACATCCTGTCCCTTCTCCTTGACAGCGTTTTCCACATTTCCGTTTTCTCTCCGGTTCTGTGCGGAACCTTCTCATTCCTTACCTTATCAATCCAACAAATTTTTAATATTCGATTCTCTTCTGTACCGGTTTTCCCACAGTCCATGTTTCGCTACCATACAATGCTGTGGTCCAAACGTACGTTCTCAGAAATTTCTTCCTCAAATTGAGGCCTATGTTTGACACTAGTAGACTTCTCATGGCCAGGAATACCCTTTTTACCAGAGCTAGTATGCATTTAATGTCCTCCTTGCACCATCCATCATTCGTTCTTTTACTACCTAGGTAGCAGAGTTCCCTCACTTCATCTACTTCGTGACCATCGATCCTGATGTTAAGTTTCTCGCTGTTCTCATTTCTACTACTTCTCATTACCTTCGTCTCTCTTCGATTTACTCTCAATCCATACTCCGTATTCATTAGGCTGCTCATTCCATTCAGCAGATCATGTAATTCCTCTTCACTTCCACTAAGGGTAGAAATATCATCAGCGAACTGTGTCATTGACATACTTGCACCAAAAATTTTAATTCCACTCCTGAATCCTTACTTCCATCATTGGTTCTTCGATGAGCAGAAGGAAGGGGCGATATCCGGGCGCTTCGTTCTTATTTGTCCACTCTTATTACTCCCTCTTGGCTCTTGTATGTACTGCATAGTACACGTCTCTCCCTACAGCTTATCCTTACTTTTCACAGAATGTCGAACATCTTCCACCATTTTACATTGTCGAACGCTTTTTCCAGGTCGACAAATCCAATGAACGTGTCTGGATTTTTCTTTAGCCTCGCTTCCATTATCAACCGCAATGTCAGGATTGCCTCTATGGTGCCTTTGCCTTTCCTAAAATCGAATTAATTGTCATCTAACACGTCCTCAGTTTTCTTTTCCATTCTTCTGTATACAATGCTTGTACTTAACTTCGATATATGAGAGGTTAAGCTGATTGTACGATAATTCTTGCACTTGTCAGCTGTTGCCGTCATCGGAAATGTGTGGATGTTATTTTCCCGAAACTCAGATGGTATGTCGCCAGACTAATACATTCTACACATCAACGTGAATAGTCAATTTGTTGCCACTCCCCTCAATGATTTTAGAAATTCTGATGGAATGTTATCTACGCCTTATGCCTTATTTGATTTTATTCAAAGCTCTCTTAAATTCTGATTTTAATACTGGATCCCCAATCTCTTCTAAGTAGACCCCCGTTTCTTCTTCTATTACATCAGATCAATCTTCCCCTTATGCAGGTCTTGAATGTACTCTTTGCATTTATCCGCTCTCTCCATTGCACTCTTGATGTTACCACTCTTCCTTTTTGTTTCACTGAAGATTGATTTCACTTTCCTATGTGCAGAGTCAGTCCCTCTGACTATCAATTCTTTTTCGATTTCTTCACATTTTTCATGTAGCCATTTCATCTTAGCTTTCCTGCACTTTTTATTTCATTCCTCAGTATCTTGTATTTCTGTATTCCTGAATTTCCTCAATATTTTTGTACTTTCTTCTTTCATCAATCAACTGAAGTATTTCTTCTCATACCCATGGTTTCATCGCAGTTACTTTCTTTTTACCTATGTTTTTCTTTCCAGCTTCTGTTATTGCCCTTTTTAAATATGTCCATTCCTCTTTATCTGTGCTGCCAACTGTGCTATTCCTTATTGCTGTGTCTATAGCCTTAGAGAACTTCTAGCGTATCTCGTCATTCCTTAGTATTTCTGTACCCAATGTCTTTGCGTATTGATTCTTTCTGACTAATCTCTTAAACATCAGCCTACTGTTCATCACTACTACTTTGTGATCTGAGTCTACATCTGCTTCTGATTATGCCTTATAGTCGAGTATGTGATTTCGGAATCTCTCTCTGACCTTTTTCAAGTATATCTCCACGTCTTAATGAGTCTTGAACAGAGTTTTCGATATTACTAGCTAAAATTTATTGCAGAACTCAAGTAGTCTTTCTCCTCTCTCATTCCGTGTACCACGCCGATAATCTACTATAACCTTTCTTCTGCTCCTTCTCTTTCAACTGCACTCCAGTCCCCCCATGACCGTTAGATTTTCACCTTCCTTTATGTACTGCCCTACCCATTCAATATCATCGTATACGTTTCCTATCTCTTCATCTTCATCGTGGTCGATGTTGGTTTGCAGTCGATTCTGCACAGGCAGAGAAGAAAGCGGATGGGTGCAAAGCGTACAGTGAGGGCCTCTTTGTGGAGTAGGATTTATCCGATGACGAGACAGAGGAGGAACCTAGAGTCGATAAGGATGAAATTTGGAATATTGTATTAGAATCAGAATTTGGAATATTTGTGGAGGCTTAAAATCAATGTACCATTGCACTTTCGGAAAAATATCATCCTCACAATTCCCAAGACAACAAGGGCCAAAAGTGCGAGAATTATCGCACTATCAGTTTAACAGTTAATGCATCCAAGTTGCTGACAAGAATAGTATACAGAGGAAAGGAAAATAATTTAGAGATCCGTTAAATGATGATTAGTTTTGCTTTAAGAAAGGTAGAAGCACCACAGAGGGCCAGTTATGAAGCTGCAGTTCATAACTGAACCAAGTCTGAAGAAAAATTGAAACATGTTCATAGGGTTTGTCGATGTGGAAAAAGCGTTCGATAATGTAAAACTGTAGAAGATGTTCGGAATCCTTAGTTGTAGGGAAAGACGTGTAATATACACTACGTAGAAGTGCCAAGAAGGAAGAGCAAGCATGGAAGACCAAGAACGGAGCGCATGGCTTAAAAAGGGGGTAAGACAGGGATTTAGCCTTTCCGCCTTACTTTACATTCTATACGTCGAAGAAGCGATAACAAAAATAAAAGTTCAATAGTGGGATTGAAATTCAAGGTGGAAGGATAGAAGTATTCAGTTTAACTGATGACGTTGCTACTTTGTGAGCAAATTAACATTAGAATTGGTGATCATGAAGTAGATGAAATTAAAGAATTCTGCTACCGAGACAACAAAATAACCCATAACGTTTGGCATAAGGATGACATAAAAGGCAGACTAGCGCCGGGGAAAAGGTAATTTCTGACTAAGAGAAATCTTGTACTATGAAACATAGTTCTTAATTTGAAGAGGAAATTTCTCAGAATGTACGTCTGGAGCATAGCATTGTATGGCAGTGAAATGTGGACTGTGCAGAAAACTAAAAAGAAGCCAATCAAAACATTTGAGATGTGATGCTACAAAATAGTGTTGAAAATCAGGTTGCCTGATAAAGTAAGGAATGAGGAGGTTCTGCTTAGGATCGGCAAGGAAATGAATATACGCGAAACACTGTCAAGAAAATAGGACCGCATGATAAGACATCTACTAAGACATCACGGAATAACTTCCTTAGTACCAGGGAGAGCAGTAGAGGGTAAAATTATCTAGAAATACAGACATTAGTATACATCTAGCGAATAATTTAGATGTATTTCTTGATAAAATAATTTACCAACAACCATATGTATTGTAGACATTTGTTTTATGAACTTCTTATAATCAACCAGTTTCGGCATTACATTGATGCCGTCTTCAGGCCCCTATACAATGAGTAGAACTAATCCACTATAGTAAAAATATGGAATGTACGTAAACAATTGACAATTAAGTATGCTAACTATGTAAGTGGCTAAAAAGGACACGTTGTATATCATTAAAACTATATTTAACATAAGGACAAATATGCTTTTGCCTGTGTCATGCTGTTATTAATAGTTTTTCCTATGTTACTCGAATATAGCATAATAGATGAACATACGTATACGCTATTATTCATAAATCCTTATCACACAGCTGTAATAGGTCATGCAACACAACAATCAATTGTACTGCGTACAATCATAGGCCCTGTGGAAGAAATTTTCTTTTCTTTTAGAAATCATTAACTAACACCAATGAATAATAAAATAAATTAAAATACAGTAAAAAGTGACATAACAATGTCAGAATACGTAAGTCACGTATGTGTAGCCTAGGTCGTGTTATGTGTGGTACCATAAATACGAGTAGCTGCCGCAATATTAACGATAGGAAGCACAAAAAAGTTTGTCTTAAAACCCAATTTCATTCACGAATGCTGTATTCGAGTAACATAGCGAAAACTATTAATAACACCATGACACAGGTAGAAGCATATTTGTCCCAATGCTACATACAGTTTTAATGATATACAATATGTTCTTTTTAGACACTTACGTAGTTAGCGTAGTTACCTGTCAATTGTTTACTTGTATTCTATATTTTTACTATAGTACATTTGTTCTACTCATTGTACAGGGGCCTGAAGATGGCATCAATGTAATGCCGAAACTGGCTGCATATAAGAAGTTCATAAATTGATGTCTACAATACATCGGCTGTTGGTAAACTATTGTATCAAGAAATACATGTCAGCCGTTGTACCACATTCCATAATGGATCAGCAAAGAATAATTGAGATGTCGGTTGCAAGTACTGTGATATGAAAACCTTGGCACAGAAATATCCGAAACAACATATACATAATTAAGGCGAAGACAGCCGATTAGCTCTTAAGTGTGGATGCCCACCAGGCCCAAACTCTTATGGTAATCGGCTAAATGCTAGGAATAATAACGAGTAGGGGGCACTACGTAAGTACTTTGGGAATAAGATGATGATTTGGATCTGACGGGAAGTGTGCTGGGGTGGTTGGTGGAGATGCGACGACAGCTGCGTCCCGATGGCTTAATTGTCAGAACATCTGACTAGTAAGCAGTAATTTTCGACTTTCTCCATTGATTTCATCAGTGCCTTCTCACCGCCTGTGTCTGTAATTCCATTGTGTCTTCATTGGCTTTTGTTCTTTTGTCCAGGGTTTTTTATTTTCAACAGAACTTTCTACATTTCCGAAAATTAATTACTTTCTCTTCTGTGAGCGCAAATGAAACCGTGATTTGAAAACTACTAGGAGAGGAGGTTATTCAGAATTCGTTCCGAGTAATCAGAGCGCGAGCTACCCTGAGTGAGTCTGGTTGTGAGAAAGTAATATCCGCTGGTGACACAGCCTCTGCCGCTGATGAGACGCTGAGGGGCGTGGCCGCAGAGCGGGCTGGCATAACTCGCGGCAGTGAGGCGCAGCGCCGAGTTCCACAGGGCTTCATTCCGGGGCCGCCTGAGGCTTACGGGCTGGGATCGGGTGGCCGCCCCCAGCTACGCAATATTTCACGCCAAGGTCGTGCAGTCCCTAGGTCGCACCGCGCGAAGGCAGGCCCCAACTTAGAGTCGCTCCACACATAGCAGTTAACGTTATTTATCGACTGACTCAACTGTTTTCATGTTAATTTCAGACTCTGTATGTGGCACGTGAATCTCCAGAACTGTCTTCTCTATAAGGTTACATGGTATTTAAACAAACTGTACATGCAAGAAAAAAGATTTATTCACCTAAGTTACATATCAGATTCATGTAAATCGCTCCATTTTATTTAGGCATGTTTCTCTATGTAACTTAAGTGCCTGCATCATCGAAAGCATAATTTGTTAAGGGGGGTAGGATGTGAAACGGGCCGGCTTCGAGAAGAAGAGGCACCACAGGACCATTTAATTTGCAGTGTCTATACTTTTACAAATAAATTAATAAACTTTGTCAGCATGACCAAGAAGGATTCGGGATTTACATTCATAGCAGTTGAAGTTCAAAAACATGACAAAATAATTTTTTTACATGTGAAATTTCATGATTTTTCCCACCTACTGTTGGCTGCATTTGTTGCTATAGGTACTCTTTTCCTCATAAATAAGAGAGATTCTTCGATGAATTTTGCATAGCTTACATACCATACTTACAGGTGTGTGAAATTCTAGAATTTATTTAATCTATGGAAAAATGAATGAACTGTTACGTTTTAAACTTCATGTTTAGAGCAAACTCAAGTTTTATAGCTAGTTATCTCAATTTTTACCACAGTTTTCAACAGATTTGGGAAATTCCATAGTATCATACGCCTGTAAGTATGTATGCCGTGCAAATTTCATCGAAGAATCTTTCTTACTTATGAAGAAAAGTGTATCTACAGCAACAAATGCAGCCAATACTAAGTGAGAAAAATGATGAAATTTCATATGGAAAAAAAAAGTTTTGTTATGTTTTTGAACTTCCACTGCTATGAATGTGATCATGAATCCTTTCTGGTCATGCTGAAAAAGTTTATAAATTTATTTGTAATATTATAGACAGTGCAAATTAAAATGCCCTATGGTGCCTCTCCTGCTCCAAGGCCACCCGTTTCACGGCCTACCCCCCTTAAAAGTGTTGTTTTTGATTATTGCACTGTTTCATTAGCATTCTGACGGGTAAAACTGATCATCGAGGCCAAGAGAGAATTCATAATTTCATCAACAACAAGAAATGGAAGGGAAGGGTGCGGTTTGAGAGAGCAGTTCACTTAACTGCGTCAGGGTTGAGCTTCTATGACAGAGCGGGTCTCGCCTTGACCACTACATATATGGATGCGCTCTACCAACTTCCTTTCATCTTCTGCTAAACATCTGATCTCCTCACTCGCTGTACGGTTCCTAATCATTTCACTGAAACTGCAGCCAGCAAAATTTTTGCTAAGATTGACTGATGGATGAAAGCAAACGAATTATCATGAAAGTTATAGGTAACTTCTTGAAGACTGTAGATTCGTTAGCGTTGGGTTGTCGATAGGCACGCACAAAAGAAGAAACATATGGAGAACCTGTTATCTTTTGGAGTGGTTGGAATTATTATGAAATTTTGACAAGACTCAGAACGTAAAATTCAGCACTTCTCACGTAAGTCCACAAGCTACAAAAACAGTTAGCTGTAACAATAAAATACACGAAGTAGAGATTGCTTACTTTTTCAGATTACAGGGAGATACTGAGCCTAGTTCAGCAGAACCTGCAGTTCTCACGATTACTACAACAGATGATTTATAATTTAAAAAACTTGCTTATTTCGCACGTTTTTGTTCGCCAGTGAGCTACATATTCATTTTCGCAGAAATACTGTACTTTCAGACTACAGGCATATTTTATATGAACTGTGTCCATTTCTAGGGCATACTGAAAGACCTCTGAAGGAAGTTTAGTGTTTTGACAACTGCTTGTCAATGCATTTACTCATTAATGTCATTTTCTGTTACCAATATTTCTCTGTTAAGTACGAAGTATTAATATAATATTAGTACAAAAACTACATCCAAAGAGACAAATATGTTTCCAATTTTACGTGCCGACTTCACGTCTAAAATAGCAAAATGCTAATGCCGAAGGACTGAAAAATCAGCTCTTGCTAAATTATGTGTTTCGTAATAAACGAACAGCCTACGCAGGAATATGACTGCTCTCAAGTAAAAATTAACATTACTACTGAAAAATGTCCAATGTATTCTTACAAATGTATTCATCTACCTGCCAAACAATATTGAGTGTCTTACAGGTAACAAGACACAATTTACGACTGAATTCAAGCAGTTTCTTCTGATTCATTCCCTCTACTTCATTTAAGAATATCTTCACAAAACCTCTCAAAATAGTTTAGATTGTTTATATACCACGGTATATCAAAATACTACATCATTTTCTTGTATTCCAATTAAAATTTGTGACGTTCACCTCTGTCCATAACCTAGAGTCTACTTTCTGTGCGATCTTTGGATGAAATACAGATATAATTGTAAACTTTGACACCAGGTTATAACGGGATACGCCAAATTAAATAGCTGTGCCTTGATGAGTGAAGAACATAACAGTTAAAACTTAACCATACCTAAACATTTATTTCAAAATGCAAAACATTATTTCATTCAGTTTAGAAAAATCAGGGGCAAGTAAAATATTATCTAGAGATGAATTTGCACAGTGAGTACCACGGGAAAAAAAAAAATTCTGTTGAGTGGCGTAAAGTAGCGCTCAACATCAAAGTACGAGCACGTACTGAAAAGTGATACCTACGAATTTTTTATATGAAAACACGTAAAGCTTTTTAAATAAAACAAACGTTGTTAACATTCTCTGTGTCTAAAATTTTCAGTCCTCTGCGGCTAAACGGTCCGAATTGTAGCATGTAACTTGCAGTATGAAATTATGTCGGCCCGCGAGAGACAATGTACTGTTTCGAATTTTAATTCGATAATCTCTCACCCTCTCCTTCTGTTTGACAACGCCAGACCAGACAAAAGCGCTTAGATGTGTGTAACAGTCGGAGGCCTTGGGTTCTTTGTCATCGATCATCCACCATGCAGTCGGACGCGGCCACATCCGATTTTCATCTGTTTCCAGAACTTAATGGATATCTTCAACGACTTCACATTAAAATTGATGAAGCGGTACGGACGTACGTGAATCTGTGGCACCGTCAACAGAGTCAAACATTTTACAGTGACAGTATCAACAAATTAGTCTTTCATTAAGAGTAGTGTGTTCGTCACCAGGGTGACTATGTTGAGAAATAAATAAGTATGTATCAAGAATAAAGATGTAGAATGTTTTACTTTAAAAAAAATTCTATAGTTTTCACATAATAATTTCTGATGCATTACTTTTCAGCACGCATTCGTATTCTGAGACTTTGAATGGAGGTAGGAGACCCGTGCAGTTAAATACGGAACCGAGACACCTACATGTGTAACGCCATTGAGAATACTCAGTCCAAAAACTGTTGTAATGGCTTGTAATACGAGCGGGAGTACTCATAAGGAGAAATGCAGACAACTATAGCTACTTGCCGTTCGCCTGGCATGACCACGAATACATATCCGGCAATGGACGTTTTTCTAATCTAAATGTAAAACCAGTTACGGCGTAGAGTGGTGATAAGTAATAAATAACAGGAAATCGGGTGGTAATCATTCCCTCTCTACAAAATTAATTCTCACTAATGAAGTTTCAATGTGTATAGAAACCCACGATTAATCTAAGTACCTTCCCCAAAGACGTAAAATTGTTACTGTTGTGGTCTTAAATCCGAAGACTGGCTTGATGCAACTCTCCATGTAACTCTATCTAGTACACACATCTTCATCTCCGAATAACTACTGCAACTTTCATCCTTCTGCATTTGCTTATTGAATTCATCTCTTGATCTCACTCTACGATTTTTTCACCCCACACTTCACTCCAGTTCTAAACTGTGATCAATTGATGTCTCAGACTGTGTCCTAGTCAGGTTGTGCTGTAAGTTTCTTTTCTTCCCAATTCTCTTCAGGATTTGTTCCTTATCCTACGTGATTTACCCATTTAATTTTCAACAATCTTCTGTAGAACAAGATTTCAAATGGAGTCCAATTCAATGCCGTCTCTGTAACTGGTGTCCTATAATTGTGAACGATTGACGAAATAGACTGACGCTGTAAAAATTTTTCTCTGAAGATGACCAGAAGGCTGTGACTTAATTTCGCAGACACTAGTAATTACTTTGTACCTTTGTGCGATAGGCGAATAAGCTTTTTTGATAAGATGAACAGCCCTGTTTAGATTCTGAGATCGCCTCCAATACAACTGACAATTTCAGATAATCATTGTAACATATCAAAAGCTTCTGTTCTCTTCTTCTCTAAACTGTTTATTGTCGATGGCTATACATTATACAAATACTTTCATAAAAACTTAAATCTACATTCGATGTGAACAACTTTCTTTTCTTTAGAAACATTTTTCTTTCCATTGACTGTCTACATTTTATATCTCCTCTAAACCGGCCATAATCTGTTATTTTGCTGTCTAAATGACAGAACTGATGTACTACTTTAAGCGTCTCGATTCCTTATCTATCTTCCTCATCATGACATTTAACTGGACTGCATTCCATTAACCTTATTTTGCTTTTGTTTATCATCATCTCATGTCCTCATTTCAGGACATTGTCTCTTCTCTCCCATGTCCTTTCCTGCTTCTTACGGAATTACAACCTCATCGCAGAAACTCAAATTTTCTTTAATTTTCTCCCGAACTTTAATTCCTACTGCAAACCTTTCTTTGATTTCCGTTACTATTTGCTCAGTTTACAGAATGAATAAAATCTGGGAGAGGCTGCAAACATGTCTGACTCCCCTCTCAACCACTGCTTCCCCTTTATGCCCTTGAAACGAGTATACTAGGGCGCACTTGTACGTGGCACCAGAATAAGATAAGAATATTAAAACATTAGAATGAAACTATTATACTATAGACGAGGAATGTCTCTGATAGGCTCGATAATGTGGATTGCTGTCTGTGCGCGACCACAGAGCCAAAGATCCTGTAATGCTTTGTTGGAGTAAGAGAGCGCTGGGCGCTCAGTCGTAGGTAGCTGTCCGTGAAGGAAAGACAATAGAGTAGGCAGTTTTTGTGGTGTGCCGTGTAGAGCCACCAAGAGTTAGATGTAGGTATGTCAATATTGTTGAAAATGGAAGCAGAAGTTCTCATAGAAATACGCTACTGGCCATTAAAGTTGCTACACCAGAAGATGACGTGCTACAAAAGCGAAATTTAACCGACGGGAAGAAGATTCTGTGATATGCAAATGATTAGCTTTCCAGAGCATTCACATAAGGCTGGCCCCGGTAGCGACACCTACAACGTGCTGACATGAGGAACGTTTCCAACCGATTTCTCATACACAGACAGCAGTTGACCGGCGTTGCCTGGTGAAACGTTGTTGTGATGCATCGTGTAAGGAGGAGAAATGCGTACCATCACGTTTCCGACTTTGATAAAGGTTGGATTGTAGCCTGTCGCCATTGCGGTTTATCGTATCGCGACATTGCTGCTCGTGTTGGTAGAGATCCAACGACTAATAGCAGAATATGGAATCGGTCAGTTCAGGAGGGGAATACGGAATGCCATGCTGGAGCCCAACGGCCTCGTATCACTAGCAGTCGAGATGAAAGGCATCTCATCCGCATGGCTGTAACGGGTCATGCAGCCACGTCTCGATCCCTGAGTCAACAGATGGGGACGTTTGCAAGACAACAATCATCTGCACGAACAGTTCGACGACATTTGCAGCAGCATGGACTATCACCTTGGAGACCATAGCTGCGGTTACCCTTGACGCTACAACCGTGCTGCTGCTACGGTCGCAGGTTCGAATCCTGCCTCGGGCGTGGATTTGTGTGATGTCCTTAGGTTTAAGTAGTTCTAAGTCTAGGGGCTGATGACCTCAGATGTTGAGTCCCATAGTGGTCAGAGCCATTTGAACCTTGACGCTGCATCACAGACAGGAGCGCCTGCGATGGTGTACTCAACGACGAACCTGGGTGCACGAATGGCAAAACGTCAATTTTTCGGAATAATCCAGGTTCTGTTTACTGCATCATGATGGTCACATCCCTGTTTGGCAACATCGCGGTATGGGGTGCCATTCGTTACACGTCTCGGTCACCTCTTGTTCGCAATGACGGCACTTTGAACAGTGGACGTTACAGTTCAGGCGTGTTACGACCCGTGGCTCTACCCTTCATTCTATCCCTGCGAAACCCTACATTTCAGCAAGATAATGCACGAGCGCATGTTGCAGATCCTGTACGGGCCTTTCTGGACACAGAAAATGTTCGACTGCTGCCCTGTCCAGCACACTCTCCAGATCTCTCACCAACTGAAAACGTCTATGCACACAAATTGCGTAAAATTTAATCACATGTCAGTTCTAGTATAATATATTTGTCCATTGGATTCCCGTTAATCATCTACGCTTCCTCTTGGTGTAGCAATTTTAATGGCCAGTAGTGTAAAGTAAAAATATTAAGTAATTATGATTTTTGTTTTTGTAGGCGCGTTAGTATAGATGAGTTGGCTAATAATTTGTAACCCCAGAATGAACGTAAACTGTTTTGAGAAAAGACTAGTTAGATATTTCATATTTGTAATGCTATTAAGATTTATTAACAGAGCTGTATGTAATTTGATGATTTACATTTACTTTAGTGTAAAGACAACAGTCTCAATCGCGTTTTTATTTATTTAGTGGCGACCGGTTTCTGCCGATCGCAGGGGCCATCTTCAGGTCGAACATACCACTGGTCGACTGCTGGTGGCATCATGTCTACCAGGGTGTGGCTGGAGACTGGTAGACACGAGGCTACCAGTAGTCGACCATATGTTCGCCCTGAAGATGGCCCCTGCGATGGGCTGAAACCGGTCAGCACTAAATAAATAAAAAACGCGATTAAGAGTGTTTTCTTAATACTAAGTTAATTTATATTAATCGCTGTTAATCCATAACCATGTTGTCTAAACGTTTACGTTTATGTTAGATAATACTTTCTGTTTAAAACTCATTGATTGTGAATCAAACATGTAACAAGTCATCGTCAGTTGCAGATAGAAACCAATCTTTACCTAGGTTTCAGCCAAAATAATTTGGCCTTCTTCAGGGGCTATTGACACTAACAAGTCATCCTCAGTTGCATATAGAAACCAATCTTTACCTAGGTTTCAGCCAAAATAATTTGGCCTTCTTCAAAAACTGAGCTGTATGTGTCAATAGCCCCTGAAGTAGGCCAAATTATTTTGCCTGAAACCTATGTAAAGATTGGTTTCTATTTGCAACTGAGGTTGACTTGTTATATGTTTAATTATTACAGTTTCTGACGGGGCTGCATGATGTTAAAAATTCTTCAAGTTTGTGAATCAACTGTGAGAAATGTAGCTTCAATTGTCAGATGTTTTTGAAAATACAAACATAACTTGCAATATAATTTTGCTAACAGAACTCAGTGTTAGTAATTCACCATAATCAATATCGCCTCCCAGTCCATGTCACACATTTGTTTAAAAAAGTTGAATTTTCTTAGAAGTTCTCGTTTATCAGCGAAAAGAATTTCTTGTGCATTTCAAAGTATTATAGCCGGCACTGCACACTGCTGAGCCTGTAATTAGCATATTTTTTATGAGTGACCAGAATATATCGCGTTACTCCGTTGCTGCTTTAGAGGCAGGACAATTTAATTTATTTGTTATGTGGACAGGGTCTTAGGATTCAGTGCTTAAGGGTCTGAATGTATTTTGTACCACTTGTGCTCAATAAATAATAATTTAAAAAATATTTAAGGTTTTATTTGACTCACCCTCGTAAAAGCATTGAGGAACTTCAGGATTAAAAACCATTATATTTTGACATAACTGCATTTACAATGTGAGTTTCACATTCCACTAGAAAATATAAGAGACGGAACGAGTCACGGAGTGAGGTGAAGCGTTTATTCATCATTGTTTAGTCATTGTTACAGAGGGATATGTGACTACATCAATAATATTGCGCTGCTTTGACGTAATTCTTGTTATGGATAACGGATCAACTGATGTTCTCTCATGAATTACTCTTGAGTGTTGGTGCAGTGTAGTGAAAGAAGGAAGTAAAATGCCGGAATTGTAGGCATGTGACATTATGGCTCCTTTCTAACTTACCGATTCGTCCATAAGTCACCAGATGCCGATTACATCTATGTATACGTGACTGCTTTGGGTTTTACTCTTTCGCAGAAGGGCCGTGGAGTTTCTGACTATGGAACTACGGTTCCACTTGCGCGGAAAACGAACACCTAAATCTCTCCGTGTGAAATCAGATTCCTGTCATTTTATTGTAACTAGAAAAAACACTTTCCCCTTCGGTGGAGAGAGTGGCTGCTTATTTTTTGTGAAAACATCTAGCCGCAACAAAAACGATTATTTTTGGTGGTTGCCACACAGATTCGATTATCTCTCCTCTATCAAACTGATTCAAAACGAACTGCCCTTCTTTGACTTTTGTCGGTATTCTCCGTGAGTCCTACCACGTAAGACTGCCAGAAGAAGGACAAGTGCAGCATAGGCAGTCTCTCCACTAGACGTGTCTTCTAGGGATTGTGCAAATAAAGCACAGTATTTGTTCTTCTTTCCCCACAATATTTACTATTAGATGGACCAAACTTCAGTTGTTGGTAAATGTAATCCTCAGGTGTTCAGGTTTAAATTACGAACAATTTGTGGTAAGTTCTGTTGGACCGAACTGCTCAGGTCATCGGTCCCTAGGCTTAAACAGTACTTACTCTAACTTAAACTTACGCTAAGAACAACACACACAACCATACCCGGGGGAGGACTCGAACCTCCGACGGTGAAGCCGCGCGATCCGTGGTAAGACGCCTCTCCCAAGTACCTATCGCAACATAAATCCTTCTGAATCTGCTAGTGTATTCGTATCTTGGTCTCCCTCTACGATTTTTGCCGTCCACGCTGCCCTCCAGTACTAAATTGGTAATCCCTTGATGCCACAGAAAATGTCCCTTCTAGTCAAGTTGTGCCACTAATGCCTGTTCTTCCCAATCCTTCCCAGTAACTCCTCATTAGTTACGTGATGTACCCATCTAATCTTCAGCATTCTTCGGTAGGACCACATTTCGATAACTTACCTAAATCATTTTACAAATCGTGTTGATTTCATGGCGACTTTAATTGTCTGTAAATCGCATCATCATCTGAAAATGATCTGACAGAGCTGCTCAGACTGCTGTGAAGAATTTAAGAAAAAGCGACGGCTCTATGCAGACAAGTGGAGATAGCGGCAGGCGCTCAAAGGGCGGAAAAAGCCCGGCTGCTTTCAGGGAAAACAGCGGCCGTCGAGGTGAGAGCTTTCTTTTTGAGCAGTAAGGAACGCTAAAGGTCGAGAGTGTTGGAGACGCGCAGCTGGCCCTAACAGACTTCACAGGTATCATTATAACGTCCCCATACCATTAAGTAATAGTTATACCTTTTGCAAGAGAAGTGAGACGCAGAAAAGAAACAAAAGCCGTGTGACTATGACATGCGTAAAGACAGTGTTTCATGCTAACAGTTAGGACAATGATAGTTTTAAAAACAGCCACAATAATGACGTATTTGAAAAATAATCGATTTGATTGTACTGATAAGTGTTTAAATATAAGGTTCTCGCTCTCGCTCTATCTCTGGTTGTCTACAGAAATGTTATTACGTATATTGCTTATCCAGGTCTGTAATGTAATGTAATGTAATTAACTGAGCTGATCCCAAATAGATACGAAGATAAGTTTGAGTTGAGTTTTATTTACGGAAGTTGAGCCATGCAAACTCCCAACTACGCGTTTTCGTGAACTTGGCTTCAATCTGTGTTTGGTTTCCCGCCCTTGTTGCAGTTACACCGTGGTTCTTCTTCCTTCTACGCCTCGCAGCAGCGCAGCACCGTGTACCAGCTTTGGTTTTGTGCGTATGGTTTCTGGCTGTGTGGTCTGCGGGCAGTCGGTCGCTTGCTGCGGACCAGGGAATTTGTCTCCGCGCAGTGCAGTCGGCGGAGTCCGCTGGCGGTCCCTGCGTAGTTTCGGAGCGTGTGTGCAGCTGTCCGATCGCTACGCACTTCGTGGTTTACGGACCCAGAACGTCAAAATTGAGTAGCGGTTTTAAGTACCCAAGCCAGGTCCATTCATATTGTGTGGTTCGTTTCGGTGGTTCGCTGTTGGGAAGGTTTTTCTGTGAGCAACACTGTTTGTATTGCTGAAATTTAGCCGCCATGTGGCGGAATTAACTATATTGGTTGACTACAATTCAATTGCACCAGCGGAATTTTCTGCCTTGTGGCCGTCAGACTTCTGGTTGCCTGCCCTGGCCACTAACGTAATTTCAGGCAGTGTACCGATTGGTGGCAAGGAAGTCGCTTGTCGGTCGGTCCGTGGCTGTCCCTTGGTTGGGTTCCGACGGATCAAGTGTAGTTGAGCTCACCACGCATCTCACCAAAGTGAACGGGGGCAGACTGACCCCCTGGAGGATTCTGAGTGCTGTTGTCTTTACTGTCTTTCTCACCGATGTAGAATTGTCTATTTACAATCCATCATAGCCAATGATTAAAAAAATTCTTGGCTTTACTGTGTTTTATGTAAGTAAGTTTGGATTCCGGCAAGTGGATATTTGCCGAAAGGTTATTGCCGTTGTGTTGTCTTTTCGTTTAGTGTGGTTTCAGCTACTTAAAACTTAAGGCTTATGATTATATTTCTTTTTAAATTTCGGAAAATTAATTGTGGACCTTCAGCCTTGGAATCTTATTCTTAAAATTACCTTTCAAGCTTAAACATTGCGGCCTTCTGCCTTTGGAAGGTTATAGTAATTTATTTCAAAATCTTGAAAATATTACTGTGGGCCTTCAGCCATTTGTATTGCATCTTGTCATCTTGTTTATGTTTGTCTATCCATCCTTGCCTTGAGGCTTTCAGCCTAGCCGTGATATATATACAGGGTGTTACAAAAAGGTACGGCCAAACTTCCAGAAAAATACCTCACACACAAAGAAAGAAAATATGTTATGTGGTCATGTGTCTGGAAACGCTTACTTTCCATGTTAGAGCTCATTTTATTACCTCTCTTCAAATCACATTAATCATGAAATTGAAACACACAGCAACAGAACGTACCAGCGTGACTTCAAACACTTTGTTACAGGAAATGTTCAAAATGTCCTCCGTTAGCGAGGATACATGCATCCATCCTCTGTCGCATGGAATCAAAAATGGCTCTGAGCACTATGGGACTCAACTGCTGAGGTCATTAGTCCCCTAGAACTTAGAACTAGTTAAACCTAACTAACCTAAGGACATCACAAATATCAATGCCCGAGGCAGGATTCGAACCTGCGACCATAGCGGTCTTGCGGTTCCAGACTGCAGCGCCTTTAACAGCATGGAATCCCTGATGCGCTGATGCAGCCCTGGAGAATGGCGTATTGTATCACAGCCGTCCACAATACGAGCACGAAGAGTCTCTACATTTGGTACCGGGGTTGCGTAGACAAGAGCTTTCAAATGCCCCCATAAATGAAAGTCAAGAGGGTTGAGGTCAGGAGAGCGTGGAGGCCATGGAATTGGTCCGCCTCTACCAATCCATCGGTCACCGAATCTGTTGTTGAGAAGCTTACGAGCACTTCGACTGTAATGTGCAGGAGCTCCATCGTGCATGAACCACATGTTGTGTCGTACTTGTAAAGGCACATGTCCTAGCAGCACAGGTTGAGTATCCCGTATGAAATCATGATAACGTGCTCCATTGAGCGTAGTGGAAAATAATGGGGCCCAATCAAGACATCACCAACAATACCCGCCCAAACGTTCACAGAAAATCTGTGTTGATGACGTGATTGCACAATTGCGTGCGGATTCTCGTCAGCCTACACATGTTGATTGTGAAAATTTACAATTTGATCACGTTGTAATGAAGCCTCATCCGTAAAGAGAACATTTGCACTGAAATGAGGATTGACACATTGTTGGATCAACCATTCGTAGAAGTGTACCCGTGGAGGCCAGTCAGCTGCTGATAGTGCCTGCACACGCTGTACATGGTACGGAAACAACTGGTTATCCCGTAGCACTCTCCCAGCAGCAACTTCTCTGACGGTGACATTAGGGTTATCGTCGTTCTAGGTCTTCCCCAGTCGCAAGTCATAGGCTGGAATGTTCCGTGCTCCCTAAGATGCCGAACAATTGCTTCGAACGTCTTCCTGTCGGGACACCTTCGTTCTGGAAATCTGTCTCGATACAAACGTACCGCGCCACGGCTATTGCCCCGTGCTAATCCATACATCAAATGGGCATCTGCCAACTCCGTATTTGTAAACATTGCACTGACTGCAAAACCACGTTCGTGGTAATATATATATATATATATATATATATATATATATATATATATATATATATATATATATATATATATATATATATATATATATAATTTGTAATTGTAACTGCGTGTTTTCAGTGACTTGAAATTTACCTTGTTGATTTTCTATAATTTCTTGTTTGGAGGCCTTCAGCCGTGAAAGATTTGGAGTTTGAAACTCGTAGTTGTAAAAGTTCGGCTATGTGCCGTTTTGGTTGTAAATGTGTTACTAAATTACAACAAATTACAATTTAAAGTGAAACCGACCTCAACCTTATTTGGCCCTTCTTACAATCCCAAACACCTGTTCTGCCAAGCGGGTTTAGCGGGAATTTCAGAAGTGTTAAATCTTTGTCAAATAAAACCAGTTTTCAGAATAATAGCATTGTCTTCAGCGAAGCGGAAACAGCGTCGCTGGAGCGCTGCCGTCCGCCGCCATGACGCGGCACATTTAAAATTTACATTATTGCTTTACAGGTGCGTTTTATCAATGCAGACTAATTAGTAATTTTTCTTCCAGCAAATCTGGATGCCTGAACCAGGCAGTTTAATGACAAATTTGCCAGTCATTTTAAGGAACTGGCCTGTACTACGCCTAAAGGATGACGACTTTTATTCCATAGAAAGAACATTATATTTGACCTAACACGTTGAAAAGAAAAGTGACCGCTAAAAGCATATTCACTTTCACGAATATTATTTAGGTGCATTTGTTTGTGTAAAGTGTTCGTAAGATATCGATCGTACGTGTCTTAGAATTTGCGAAGCGTTGCTAGATTGTTTTTACGATTTTATCAACTGTAGCAATATTACGCCACATATAGACAATCTAACTAAAAATAATAAAAGCAGAATAATAACAGCATTTTCAGAGAATGTATGAAACATAGACCTATATGAGTACGGGCGTATTAAACGAAGAAGGCATGTCGGTGGTGCTGGACGAGCGGTGCTCGCAATGGCGGAGCTGGAGTCGCTGGAACTGACGTTGCTGGCCACCGTTACTCCAGTGACGACGAGCAACTGCTCACTCGTATCAACTACTGCCTGTCTAGGTCTAATTCACAAACTAGTACTTTTTAAAGAATCTTTTATTATGATCTTATGAAACTGCACTGTTTATTCAACGGAAAAAAATTAATGAAATAAAAAGTTAAAATGCGTTTTGATTTAACTCCTGAGAACTCTTTCAGTTTCCACATTTGTGATTCATTCCCATTTGTATAATTTGTTGCTGCTCATTGTTCCCGGGAAGCCAACTCTGTGCAGATTGATGCCCCGATCGTCCAGTTGCTGCAGCTGCTTCCCGTCTAGGTCATGAAGTGCTGTGTTGCCGCATGTTGACGTCGATGCGAGACCGTCGTTTTCGTGATTTTTTAAACAGTCTTTTGGCTGGCCTGGTTGCTGACATTCATCTCACCTTTTTAAACGCTGTGTGTAAAGGTTGATTACATGGCTTAAATAGATAGGTTATAACTTGGAATTACTCGATGTACTGTAGGTGGAAGACGGAATCTGTTGTTTTCATATTATTGACGTGGTGGCTGATCTGTTTCAGGCCGAAAATGGCTTAAACTCTTACGCTGCGGTTGTTGCTGTGTGGGACCAGTTCGACGTGGTCCACATGGACGAGTATTTACTTAACAGTTTGCCTAACGGCGGAGACTGATAGATACAAAATTCTATGCTCCAGAGTGTCTTGTTTACTGCACCTCTCTAAGCGTCTATCCCAATCAAGGATACATGTGGCTGCCAGTTTTTCACTGACCGTTATTGTTGTGTTAGAATCTTGCCGTAGTGAGCTGTGCAAAATTATTTTACCATTGCGCTACAATGTAGTAGCCTGTAGTCTTTTGATTTACAAGGGCAGCAACAGCAACTGAATTGAACACATTTATTTTAAATACATAATGAACTGTTTAAATATATTTAAATTTCACAATTATTTGTTTAACATTGTGAGCAACAAATAACCTGAAAAATAAAGTTATGGAAGCGGTGGGAATTGGAACTGAGTCGACAAATTTGCAGTCCATATGCTGATGATGGTCGAAGCGGAGAGGATATACAATGTAGACTGGCAATGGCAAGGAAAGCGTTTCTGAAGAAGAGAAATTTGTTAACATTGAGTATAGATTTAAGGGTCAGGAAGTCGTTTCTGAAAGTATTTGTATGGAGTGTGGCCATGTATGGAAGTGAAACGTGGACGATAAATAGTTTAGACAAGAAGAGAATAGAAGCTTTCGAAATGTGGTGCTACAGAAGAATGCTGATGATTAGATGGGTAGATCACATAACTAATGAGGAGGTATTAAAGAGAATTAGGGAGAAGAGAAATTTGTGGCATACCTTGACTAGAAGAAGGGATCGGATTGTTGGACATGTTCTGAGGCATCAAAGGATCACCAATTTAGTATTGGAAGCCAGCGTGGAGGGCCATGTATGGAAGTGAAACGTGGACGATAAATAGTTTAGACAAGAAGAGAATAGAAGCTTTCGAAATGTGGTGCTACAGAAGAATGCTGATGATTAGATGGGTAGATCACATAACTAATGAGGAGGTATTAAAGAGAATTAGGGAGAAGAGAAATTTGTGGCATACCTTGACTAGAAGAAGGGATCGGATTGTTGGACATGTTCTGAGGCATCAAAGGATCACCAATTTAGTATTGGAAGCCAGCGTGGAGGGTAAAAATCATAGACGGAGACCAAGAGATGAATACACTAAGCAGATTCAGAAGGATGTAGGTTGCAGTGTGTACTGGGAGATGAAGAAGCTTGCACAGCATAGAGTAGCATGGAGGGCTGCATCAAACCAGTCTCTGGACTGAAGACCACAACAACAACAATGCTTAGACAGTAGGCTATAGAACAAATACATGAGCTGCTACTTGAAATTCCCTCATACTCAACGCTTAGATAACTTAAGCACTACTGACGTGTTTACGCATCCTGTTCTGCAGACCCTCTGATTCACACAGATGAGTCACTGCCATACCTCGGCGAATAAAATAGTTTTGAGTATTTATCATAAAATTTATGCGCCTCTTTGTGTGCTATCAATTACAAAATACCTTGTTTGAATATCTTCAACAGTTTATGAAATGTGACAATGGTTGTGAACTCTGATGCACAGAGACAAAAATGTGTGTATCGTACACAACCGTCCAATGGATATAATCTGGAGAGTGAAGCGAAATTTCTTTCTGCCGTCAGCTTCCAATGAAGTTTTGTTATAGTATAACCATTTCATACACACCAATGTTTGGGCTAAAGTCAAACATACGCGAAGTAATGATTTTTTACCTTTGCAATGTCTTTAAATTTTTGTGCAGTTTTACTAAAATTTGTGCAGCTCAGTAGCTATGACGAATAACGAAAGCAAGTTCAGCCCTTTATCGAGCGGAGATATCAGACTGTGAAATGTGAAGAAATCAAATTTTTTCACCTAATAGTATTCTTAGCAGCATTAAGCAAGTAGTATAGCGACAACAAAGCCTCTCTCCTCACAAAATGTAGGGAGCAATCAAAGGCTGAATTTCATAATGATTTGACTGTGTGAGTGTGTGGTGTCTGTACTTTCGAACATATCCGGATGAAAGGACGTCACGCATTAATATAACTCATTCGCCTTGATAGGCAATGAATCCACTACATTCAGTGCAGATGCACATTTGTGATTCCCAGCAGGGATCTAAAATTAGCGAGCATGGAGGACATGAAAGAGGATAGGGGGTAGGTGAGGCTACGTGGGAATGTGGGTCGGCCCGGTAGAGTGGTGAGGTTCGCACTAAGCAGGAGAAACCAGTTTCAAACTAGACCAGCATATACTTTCGTTCGTCACCACTGATTCTGCACAAACTCTAGATGCAGCTAGTATAATTAATTTCTTTCCTTTTCTGTCCTCTCCCTCCTCTCCCCTCTTCAATTTACATGATAGTTTAGGAATAAAACATAATGAAAAAAAAAAGGTTTGTAGCAGTGACTTTCGAAGAGAAGTCAATAAATTTCCTGTCTGCGGACTAAACCACTCAGTCAGGGTAATCATACTCTACACCCACACGCAGTGCACAAGGAAAAAGACTGACAAGGGAACCTCCCCATCGCAGCCCCCTCAGATTTAGTTATAAGTTGGCACAGTGGATAGGCCTTGAAAAACTGAACACAGATCAATCGAGAAAACAGGAAGAAGTTGTGTGGAACTATGAAAAAATAAGCAAAATATACAAACTGAGTAGTCCATGCGCAAAACCGTGCGATTGTTATTGAAGTCGCGAGCTATATTTGCTGGATTCATATTGCCCACGGAATACATCTCACGTATTTAATGCACTCTCTTCCAAAGTAGCGAACAGTCAACTGCCAGCCAGGGAGTCTCGTTAGCATGAATGCTCTCTCTACCGTGCGATTTCAAGCTTGAATTCGAAAAGAAATGACATAATTTAGGTTCATATTTACAGTGTGCTGTAGCATAACGGAACATGAGCAGCAAGCACCAATGCAAACCTGCACTACGTGCTGCAGACCTCTGGTATTAAGAAACATGCCAGGGCATTTTGTCAAATGATGATTCACAAGTACTGCGGAGATTTTGGCCGAGTGGTATTCTCGAGTGAATGGCCTCTGTCAGAGTCATATAGTATCTTTGCAGCAGTCCTTCTGCATGTAAATACAATATAAACACAAACTTTTTCTGATCCAAGGGTGTTGTTTCTGACTCTGCTCTGTGTTTATCAAACATGTCAAGCGTTGGATTGGCTGCTTTATTTTCTACGGTTTTGCATATCCCGAGTATCTGCGGAGCAGCGTACTTTGACTTACATTAGATCAAGATGAGGCTCCCTTCTCCTTGTTTGACTGTGCACGCAATGTACACAGCATCAGAAAAATAAAAGTAATGTTCGCTTAAAATCATTTGTTGCTTTATTATTTGACCCATAATAATTAATGGGCTTGATCTAAAATGTGGTGAAATGTTAGTGTATTGTTGTTATTAGATACGAAATTTTATGAAAATATAATCTTTCATTCAGAATGTTGTATTTTTTCTTCATATTTTTATTAAGTATCTGAACACTGAAAAAAGCACTAGTAAGTCCACAAAATGATTTTTTTAACTAGAAAAAGAAGCAGTACATGAGACATTGACACAAATTATGTGGCAGATACCAAGTTATTTTTGGTGGTAAAATGTAAATGCCATTTCAGTGATGGTATTAAAGATGTTCAATTGTCATAGAAAAAATTGACTTTAAGAGTTGATACATAATAATTGAAGGCAAAGTATTAACGAGACAGGTTGGTTTGGATTTCTCGGCTACCTTAAATGCATTGTAATAAGCATGCTAATCCTCCTGTGTGTACAGGAAACAAGAAAGAACGTCATTCAAGGTGATCACCTAGATGGGTTAGGGAACTCTGCGTAGAATCTGAAGAGAGATTCAGCCTTTCGATGAACTGCCTTAGACGACCTCGTCTCCTTATTGATATAGGATCCATTGAACACGGTATGAATTACAGTTTCATTTATTTTAATTTTCTGACTTGAAAATCTTCACGACATTTATAATTCCAAACTTTTCACCGGAATATGTTTTACGAGCCTGCCTGAAGTTATCTCGCAAGTTTGAAATTTTCACAAAATCAGCTGCGGTCCTACAGCACACAGTCATTGATATCTTCTTCTCATACTTTTTCAAGATCTCTTCCCATTCTTAGGCGAGAATTCGTGCTGACAATGATTCCAATTTATCGACGACCAAAATCGCGAGCACAAGGCAACATTGTATGTACTACTTGCGAAAGTGTGTGTGTTACAATTTTGAATTACCATCTACTATTATTTTTCACAGTCTTTCAACAATGGTCCAGTTTTTCTATTGCCCTCCGCAGTAGTCAAGTATGGTATTAACTTCTTTCGCCGAATGTCTTGTCATTCAAAACGCTTCTTTCATCTCCCACACATAAATATATCCCTGTTTTTATGAAGAAGAATTGATGCTGAGACTATAACAGAAGAGCTTTTTTTTGTAGAAAGCAAAACCAGCCGAAAGTTTGGGGGTAAGTAGTGCCTACTGCAAATCAAACTTAATGACACAATTACCTTCATTTTGCTCTGAATCTTCAGTTGCATTATATCATGCTGTCCTGAATTCGCTATCAAGATAGAAAGGCATCCTATATCTTTCGTTTACCTAGAACAATTTTTTCTTGTTGTTGGGATCTTTTTTCTCTCAGTGTAAGTTAAAAATTAATTACTTTCTATCCCTTCCGGTATTACAATTTTAATCTCAAGCACTGTACTAAAGAGGGTGTTATTTTAAGGTAACTACAGAAAACATAAAACAGGATATCTGAAAGTGGATTCTAATAACTCCCTCCCATTCTCCTACCAGCACGGTTGTGTAATTTCCGACATTAAAAATTATCATAAATAAACGTAACGAAATTTTTGTCTTAGTCTTGTATAACTTTATCGATTTAACAACTGTTTGATTTCGTTTCATAAACATGATAGTAAATCTACTGCAAGTAGACCAATTACCTGCATTGGTACATTACTGAAACGAACTCGCATGATGTCGCCAAGTATTTTGTGTCGAGTGCAGCGTAAATAGTCGAAAAGTATGACACTAAAAAAATAGGAATAGTTTTCGAATGTCGATATTTAACAAATTCCTTAGAGTAGAACTGACTGACAGAACGAGTACTAAATAAATCCCTGTTTAAAATAAGGGAGGGAGCAGAGCTGGTGGAAAAAATAAGAATGAAGAAACAGTTTTACAGGGTCATTCAGTAATGCATCTAAAGTGTTCGAACACCCTAATGTAATTGGAAATCGACCACTAGATGTCGCACTACTTGAGACCCCAGTATAAAAGGAAGTCAGGAGAATTAAGTTGTCAGCACACTAGCAGTAACAGCAGAATGGGTGGCCAGGACAATTCAGTTGCTTCGAATGTGAACTAAACATTGTACTTAATTTGAGTAACAGATCCATCCTGGAGTTTTCAACCATTCTGAAACCACCCAGCTTGGCTGTTAGTCAGGTGACTGTGAAGTGGAAACCCGAAGGATCAACCATAATTAAACCTAGACCTCATCTACTGACGGAAAGAGTCCACCGACCACTGCGATAAATGGTTGTAAAAAGATCGCACCAAACCAGCTGAGCTGCTGTCCCTAAGTGCTACCAGCATTCAAGCTTGCACAATGGCTGCGTGTACCGAGTCAAAAGGAATGGGTGATCTATGAACGAGCAGCTCCTCGTAAGCCATACATTTCTGATGTCGGTGTTAACCTACGCCTCAGAATAGTGGATGACTGGAAACGAGTGATTTGGTGTGATGAATCATGCTGCACCTTGTAAAAGTACGATGGAACGATTTGGATATGGCAAACGCCTCTAGAACGTAACCTGCGTCATGTGCAGTGCCAACAGTGATATACAGAACAGATAGTGTTACGGTTTGGCGGTGACTTTTTGTGGTTAGAATGTGATTCCATTATTTACCTTAAGAAAACGCTAAAGGTGGAACGATATGAACAAATGTTATAGCTTGGTATAATGCGTAAAGTAGAGGAATACTTCGTAGACAATGACTCCTTGTATCAGCATGATGATGCTCCCTGCCATAAAGCAACGTTTGTGAGATGGCTTTTGTGGGCAATAAAATTCTTAAAATGGAATGTTATGTCCACAGCTATGACTTGAACCAAAAGGTTGATCTATGGGATGGCTAAGAACATCGGCTTCGGTTCAGACTCCAACGTCCATTATCTCTACCCTCTGTGATTCCGGTTCTTGCGACTCGTGTCGAATAACAGACAGCCATTCCTCCACAATCATTTCCACTCATTACAAGTGTCCTCAGCAGATTTCTTCATCATGCTGGGGAAGGCTGGATCCAGCTCATATTAATGTCCGCCAACAGATGTATTATAGTCTATATTTTTTTTACTGCTGTCTCGATAATCAATTACAGTTTCTGAATTGGAAAAGTTTTCTGACTTTTAACTGTGAAGTCATGAATGGAAATTAATGAAATGCTTCAATGGTCGGTTGCTGAACAGACACCACCGACATATATCAAATAAACTTTCTAGAAAAATTAATAGAAAATGCATATGTCGTCTCGCATACAGTCACCGTACACGTTGCTAATTGTTGACAGAGTCACCTAATGAAAGAAACTCATACTTCAATACGGTGAGATGGACGGTTTGTGAAATAAATAGACAGGCACTGTAATTTATTTCACGTAATTTATATTGACTCAAAATCCAATGTTATTAACAAAACAGTTACAACAGGTACAGCGTTAAAAATTTTTAAAGCAATATTTTCTTTGTACACATGAATTACTGTTGCGTTGCTTACTTTTATAGTAGTGGTTTTATCTCTCTCATTTGACTTTAGATTTGTGTTACATTACTCAGTGTGCGTTCTTTCTCTTCTTTGCCGTGTTTTTCATTGCCTTCCAATTCCCAAACGCTCTGACATCCGTGCTACACTGTATCAACGGTCTTGTCCCCGCACAACACACGCCCACGTAACCGCGATGAATGTTGCGGCAGCATTTGATGTCCTAAAGTCCTTTCGCCGATAATTATGTTCTTTGTTCACATTCCGTCTGTCGGTACAAAAGTTTCTGTCAATAACATTCAGAGCCAGTGGTCATGTGAGAGAGGGTTCTGTGCGTATGAATGCTTATGTGTGCTGTGCTTTCTTTATGAAGAAAGCGTTGGTTGCCAATTTATGTGAACACACTTTTCATCGTGCCTGCCTTGTGCCCGAGGTGTAAGTAGTAATCTACCCATTTCACAGAATAGCTTTTCCTTCATGAAGTTGGTTGCAAATAATCAAGTGCACTTCAACGGGGAACAATTATTTACGTAATTACAACACCAGAAGAGAAACAGATATTTATTACGGCACATTAAGGTTTCTGTAGCACAAACAGGGATTCACAATGCTGAAACCAAAAGTTTTGATCAAACATTGAAGCTAAACTAAAATCTCCTCCTATTCCGCGGCAGATCAGCTATTACTGTAACGTGTAGGTGGTAGTGGATAGGAATTTCTGAATAAAAACTAATAAGTGGTCAGCACGGAGGCACATTTATAAGAAAAAGTGATGTCAATGTATAATGACTAGTTCTGTATCATTACGATTTATCATGCAAATGATATGTGGAAGATGAAACGAACTATTAGTATGTCGCAAAGCAGGGTATAGACTATACTTTGAGAACCTCAAAATGAAATTCAAAAGTAAAATCAAGCAAATGATCAAAGTAGAAGTGCATTTTAATTGTGCTATGTTTGATTCTTCCTGAAAAACTGTCAGAGCTACTGGCGAGAAACATTCCGGGAAAAGAAGTAAATAGGCTACCGTTGGAAATGTAAGCCTACATCTTATGCAAGTTACTCACACACATCTCAAAGCAAAATATACATTGTAAGGGATCTTCAGCGTTTGAGACAATCCCCTCAATCACATTTATACTATTCCACAATGTTGGAAGATGTTTAAAAATTATGTCGTTTTCTTTCCCTGTAAATGTTTGGCCACACACTGAATGACGCATTATAAGGAAAATATCGAAATGAAAAGATGAGTATACAGTGAGTTTAATGTACCGACAGTCTGATAAAACAAGAAGTCTATTCTGCATGGAGGTATTCCTGTATCCAGCTGTATTTACTTCACATTTCAGTAATCATTCACTTTCTTGACGTACACGCCTTCCTTCTTTCCTCATTTCACATGTTTATGGGCTAGCAAAGAACAAATAGCAAAGATGTTTGCAAACGCGAACACTACAAATGCATACGAATTGAAAGCTAAAAATGTAACGAGCAAGAAGTATTACCGATCTCACTAATCCATACAAATACATCAAAAGTGGAATAAAATGGATTAAAAAAGCATGCTTTTCACACCACTTCCCTCTGTTTCTGGTTATCCGAAATATGGCAGCAAGGAGGAGGTTACTTTAATGAGGCTAAAAGTGTCTTATTACTAGAGCAAATACGCATCCAAGAACAGAAAAATGTTTGAATGCCTTCCGGACAAGCTCTATAATTTTTAGTATTTAAAGCAGCGGTTGCGGGAACACGACAGAAATAATGAACTTCGAGCAATCGTTTACAGTAGTCTGCTAATGTTCTGTGCTACTTAAAATGGCAGCAGGCCCCGCCCACCCTGGCTTCAAAACAACGTACAGCGTAGATTTGTAGTGCCACCTCCCGTCTTTTTTCACCTCCATGGTGACATATCTCTTACTGAACAGCATCTCTGCTTCCTTTTTTTATCTTACGTATACCTCTTTAGAAATGTCTAGCAAGTGCCATTTACACCTGCCCTCTACTGTGGCCTATGAATTCGAATACACAGAACAGAACACAAAAACTCCCTTTTCTTATTAATTTATAGGCGTTACTTTCTTTTCTTTTTTTTTTACCCAGGGGGGCAAGTTACAAAAGTACAATCGTCTACTTTCATGGCCGAATTGTCAGAAACCTTTTATTCCTTAATATGAAAGAGTGTAAGGAACGATTCTAACAACATTACCGAATTAAAACGAATAGTGCTAACAAAGCTCAAAATCTACGCGTCAATTATGACAGCCTACAAGATGAAAGTATATGAACATTATTTGCTGGCAGAATGGAAAAAATATTGGAAGACCAGTCTGAAGGAAGTACAGAGGAAACTTATGAATACATAAAATCCAGTGCTGTAAGTATAGCATCAGAGGCGCTGGGTATAAGGGGAAAAACCACAGCTGTACAGCAGAATGGTGGTCGGAGGGAGCAAAGGTGTCAGTTAAAGAAAAGAGGAACGCATACAACAGGTAGTTGAATGATAAATTGTAAGTATCAAGGAAATCTACAAGGAAAAGAACAATAAAGTGATAAAGAAATAAGAATAGCAAAGGATGAAGCATGGGGAACGACATGTGCTAATGCCAATAGCAAGCTAGGATTTGCGAAAGCGAAAGAGACGTGGTTAGTTTAAATGGACTTCGACAGGAGACGAAAGGCAAAACCAATGTTGAACTCATAACCCCAGAAGAAAGCGAAGAATATTTCAGGAAATTATTAAATGAGGATAGAGAAGAGTATCTGGAAGAATGAACGTTGGAAGAAAGGGGATAGGAAGGGGAGGAGATCCAAGTTTTCGAAAGAGAGGTGAGTGAGGTATTAATAGCAGGGAAGAATGATCCAGTATCAGTATGAAACTTTGAAATTATGGTGGTGATAAAATTGTTAAACTAATAACATGTTTGTTCAATAAAATGTTACAGGGTGATTCTATACCCAAGGAAATGAAGCTTGGCTGTATCAATACTACATTTAAGAAAGAACATCGAAAAATGTGCTGGAACTATCGAGGAATTTGTTATAAACATTAATGAGAATCATTGGTAAAATAAATAAAAGTAGGCTGGAAACAAATTTTCTAAGAATTCTTGTTGATCCTCTCCAGAAGTCAATTTCTACCGCTTGCAGTTTTTTTTATGTGTTTCAGATTAGTAGTCCAAGTCTCCACTCCGTACATAACTATACTCTCTAGTGTCGATTTGTATATGAGTTCTTTGGTTCGTTTTATTATATTTCTGCTCCATCAGATTGAGTTGAGCATCCCAATGACCTTCCTTCCACTGCTAATTCCTTATTCATTTATACCTCTGATTTTCCATCCATCTCTAAAATGGATCCCATTGACCTTCTTCATTTTCTTTCCCTCTCTGTATAAGTCATCTGCGTCATCAGTGAGGTATTCTGGTAGGAAACGACGAAATAATAAACAGAACTGGAGTAATAGAAAGAATACATGACGTGATGGTTAGAAGGAAATTACAATGATACAGGCTTGTAAGAAGTATGGAGGAAGCCAGAATTCCGGAAATGATTCTGGAATGTGAACCAGAGTGAAAGAAGGGAAGAGGACAGCCTGTGATCACCAAGCTCCAAAACATACGATTAACAACGTAAAGACTTGGCACAGAGGAAAACGATATACAAGATCGGAACACCTAGAGGGACATCCTGAGGAGATAAATTAAGATCTTAAGTAACAGATGTAATAATTTCCGGGTATTTGTTATGTAGGAGGAAAACTTTTGTAGAGAGAAAAATCTCAAAAAGTAATAATAAGTCTTTAATATACTATTTTACCAATGTGTTTTAGTTTTATGGGATCCTCGTTATTATGTCATACGTTTTACCAAAGATTTTTCTTACACTATATCAAAAACACAAATAAAACAATTATATTTATAAGGAAAATTTAAACCAGTCAGTTAAATATTTACCTTTCTTTATTTACATGTATGACAATTGTGTGTCTCTCTTTAGTTTGCAACAAAAATTTAATTCATCTCTGTACTTTGTACTTCTATTGTCGTTGAGTCTTCGGTATGAGCTGGTTCCATTGGCTGAAATTCCTCGCGGCTATCCTTTTCCACACCATGCAGAGCATTACCGCGCGGGTTGTGGAGTGTGAACACTTCGTAGTGTCCACTCTGGGTAGCCATTTACATCTGCCTACGGAGACCACCAGCTACGACGTTCTCCACTGCATCGTGAAGCCGAAGGACCCTGCTCGACCAGATACATCTGGATGAAACCTTCGTCGATATTTGGTGAGCTTTCATATTTCCATTAGCACATACGTGCTACTGTTCCCCTTGGGAGTGCATATTCGTTAGACCTTGCGCATTGCAGATGATTAATCACTTTTCGACTGCTAACTTCAACTGTTGCACAGCGCTACTTTTTTAACCATTAAGTGGCCACTCCATGTATATTAGGTAGGCTGCACAACTTACGTAGCACTATTTCACATATATCTGCACTTTCTAATACGACTGATGTCACATGAGACTGGTTTTCACAAAATATACATCAACATATTTAGAAAGACATGAAACAAATAAAAATCGCACAGGCAAAACTACAAGAAAATGTTATCTGTATCCTAATACGCGGTTCCTCGTAATTAATTAAGCTGCCGCTTTTATTTTTAGCTCAAAGAAAGTTTTCTCATTTTAATTTCTTTCAGTGAGTGAATTATTTACTTCTCAAAATCTTTATAGGTCCCACAACAACCTGAAAGCTGATATTATCATGAACATAGTCAAGAACAATTTCGCGAATACACGAGGAATGGAGAGGCATAGGAATTAGGTCAAGCAACTTTTGCTTAAGATAAACATCATACATTCTTCTTGTACTAGTATTTGTTTCCACAAACAATTTTATTCTACTTGCTACGAGGACAGATAAAGTACTGATTTTAATTCCAAGTTCAGCTCAAAGTTTATCTTTCTTATATTCATATCTACGTCTCAAAATCCTTAATTTAATATTTATATTTTTCAATCTGTTAATCACTGTTGAACCTGTCTTCTTATGCTACAAATCGATGTATATGTATATATGTTTTCATTGCATTTTGTGTTCAGTTTCACTGGTAACTCTGTGTATGAATACAGTGTTCAATATTTCCCACAACGCTAGTTTTGTATTACTCTTTGTACAACGTGAACATAAATGTTAATTTACCGTTAAATGTGGCTTGCATAACCATGTGTGTATTTCATTGGATATAGACCACTCAAAGGTTCACGTCATTGCTTAATAGGCAGGCTAATTTATTTAAGATCCGCTGTATTCATTATTACTCATCAGCTGGCAGATCTACATTTGCGTTTAGCAGTTTCAACGTACTAAATATAAAGGTGCCTACTTATCTTTCTTTCCATAAATTCACACACAATTACAATTATATATAACTTATAAACTAATATGGGGGTCACATTTTATTTGGTACTTTCCACCTACATTTCAGCCCTTCCGCCACGTGGGACGTGCTTTGTTTCATTCTCTACAAAATTCTTATTTCACATAACTCCTTAATTATGTATAACAGCCCATCGATCAGTCAGCGTGTCCATTCACACATACACACACACATAGCACAAGTCGTCACATTTAATATTTTTGGTAATAACGTTTTGTCTTCAGCCGTGCGGTTCTAGGCGCTTCAGTCTGGAACCGCGTGACCACTACGGTCGCAGGTTCGAATCGTACCTCGGGCATGGATGTGTGTGATGTCTTTAGGTTAGTTAGGTTTAAGTACTTATAAGTTCTAGGGGACTGATGGCTCGGAGGCATCTGAACCATTTGAACGTTTTGTCTTCATACCTCTCAGAGTATGTGTTTCTCAATATATCATACTTCTTCACGCGCTCTTTGACAGTGATATGTCTGCTGCTCTGTGTTTGGGTAAATAGCACTTATTTGTTGTAAGGAACCTTAACTTACCTGTGGGGTTGTAGCTATTAGCTACGCAAAGTTTTTGCCACGTTAATCATGTGGACCTAATTTAATTTTTTCTTATTTTTTTATTTCTTTGTATACAGTACATTAGTTTTTTGTATTCACTTTAATGTAGAGGTATTTTTCCACAGAAAAGTGTGAAATACTGTATAATCGTCATAGATTAATCGGTTTTAGTTGTGTATAAACAGCATAGTTCTTCATTATTATAAGTAGCTGTAGATAGAGTAATATAAACCGCACTTAACTTTAATACCGTCAGTATATTCATTAGCTTGTTCCTCTTCGTAGGTTACTCATTAAGATTTGTTTTATTACTTTCGTAAAATTGTAAGCTTTCTGTAAATAATTCCTTCCTTGCACGTGCCCATAGCTCTTTCTGTGTAAATAATTCCTTTTTTACATAACTTCTTACTCTGATATATCTTTATTCTTGTACATAGCCCACAGCTACATATGGTCGCACGTGTGAAGTTGTTTTGAAGTTTGTCACATAATGACGTGGCAAAATGGACATGTCATTAAATAAAATACACTCCTGGAAATGGAAAAAAGAACACATTGACACCGGTGTGTCAGACCCACCATACTTGCTCCGGACACTGCGAGAGGGCTGTACAAGCAATGATCACACGCACGGCACAGCGGACACACCAGGAACCGCGGTGTTGGCCGTCAAATGGCGCTAGCTGCGCAGCATTTGTGCACCGCCGCCGTCAGTGTCAGCCAGTTTGCCGTGGCATACGGAGCTCCATCGCAGTCTTTAACACTGGTAGCATGCCGCGACAGCGTGTACGGGAACCGTATGTGCAGTTGACGGACTTTGAGCGAGGGCGTATAGTGGGCATGCGGGAGGTCGGGTGGACGTACCGCCGAATTGCTCAACACGTGGGGCGTGAGGTCTCCACAGTACATCGATGTTGTCGCCAGTGGTCGGCGGGAGGTGGACGTGCCCGTCGACCTGGAACCGGACCGCAACGACGCACGGATGCACGCCAAGACCGTAGGATCCTACGCAGTGCCGTAGGGGACCGCACCGCCACTTCCCAGCAAATTAGGGACACTGTTGCTCCTGGGGTATCGGCGAGGACCATTCGCAACCGTCTCCATGAAGCTGGGCTACGGTCCCGCACACCGTTAGGCCGTCTTCCGCTCACGCCCCAACATCGTGCAGCCCGCCTCCAGTGGTGTCGCGACAGGCGTGAATGGAGGGACGAATGGAGACGTGTCGTCTTCAGCGATGAGAGTCGCTTCTGCCTTGGTGCCAATGATGGTCGTATGCGTGTTTGGCGCCGTGCAGGTGAGCGCCACAATCAGGACTGCATACGACCGAGGCACACAGGGCCAACACCCGGCATCATGGTGTGGGGAGCGATCTCCTACACTGGCCGTACACCACTGGTGATCGTCGAGGGGACACTGAATAGTGCACGGTACATCCAAACCGTCATAGAACCCATCGTTCTACCATTCCTAGACCGGCAAGGGAACTTGCTGTTCCAACAGGACAATGCACGTCCGCATGTATCCCGTGCCACCCAACGTGCTCTAGAAGGTGTAAGTCAACTACCCTGGCCAGCAAGATCTCCGGATCTGTCCCCCATTGAGCATGTTTGGGACTGGATGAAGCGTCGTCTCACGCGGTCTGCACGTCCAGCACGAACGCTGGTCCAACTGAGGCGCCAGGTGGAAATGGCATGGCAAGCCGTTCCACAGGACTAAATCCAGCATCTCTACGATCGTCTCCATGGGAGAATAGCAGCCTGCATTGCTGCGAAAGGTGGATATACACTGTACTAGTGCCGACATTGTGCATGCTCTGTTGCCTGTGTCTATGTGCCTGTGGTTGTCAGTGTGATCATGTGATGTATCTGACCCCAGGAATGTGTCAATAAAGTTTCCCCTTCCTGGGACAATGAATTCACGGTGTTCTTATTTCAATTTCCAGGAGTGTATTTCATACAAGCGAAATCAATGTGTAAAATACAAAGAGTGCAGTAATGTTTACTAGTTTTGGTTAACACATTGGCTAACGATGGTTATTACATTGGCTAACGACAAGGGTTATCAAGTGTAATCTTTATTCCCATAACTAGTTGCATACTGAATATGGAAAATGTGCAGGTTCACTTCTTCGAATTTCCTTTAATTTCGTGTTATGTACGCCTCAGTGTTTATTTAATGCAGTTTACTCATAGTATTACCTTTGCTAAATGAAGTATTATTTTGTCATTTCTACCAGTTAATGCTTGAATGACTCGCTGTACCGTTCCATTCATGCGTTAAGCGGCGCGCTAGCGCATTGGTATGGCGCACACGAGCGAATATGACCGCTGCAGACTACATTAAAAGTGGGAAGAGGAGAGGGGAGAAATGTTTACGACCTGCAAATCAGCTAAATCCTCCCCTTCCACATACCTTGGATTATACCTAGTCTAACATTCATTACGAGATTCTCCAATTTGTTTCAAAAGTAATATCGATATTTTGCATGTACTTAACCTAAAAAATTATATTGTGTCACATCCTAGAAGTGTTTTCGTTTTTTACAGTCAGATAGACAATCCAAGTTTCTGTGAAGATTGTAGATTGTTGTGTTTTCCATAAGGGCTGTACCCACTGAAGTGGTTGAGGTGCACTGACGTCTCATCTTAAGCACGTAAATTCTTTGATATGTGTTTATGTGTATATAGGCCACATATTTTCCCTGTTTTTGGGTTGCTCAGCAGAGTCCCTCAATGATATTCTGTGTATAATGGATGCTGCTGTGTTCACCAACTGCGAGTTTTTTGTTAAGCTATTTGTTTTGGTAGATTGAAGGTATATGCACAATACCATCTCCTCTCCAACGTGAAAAGTAGTTGTGCGGCCTATTCATTTATGATACTGTTTTTTTCAGCTTGTACCTTTGCTTCCAACATTATTTTAGGCTTGTCTAACCTTTCCTTCTAACGATGTTTCTTTCTCAGAAAACTCAGGTACAGATTTAACCCATATCTCAATACATATTTCTTGTACATTAATTCCATTGTTGTAAAATCTATAGATGTGTGTGGAAAGTTATTTACTATTTTATAGAAAAGCGTCAAGTATTCAATGCGTTTAGTGTTAAACCCAAAAAATACCCGTACTGTTGGGCGCGCCTCAGGATGAAATTTGGGTACGTAAATATGATTTATGTTATGTGACTCGAAAAATTGTTTCCACTTTGTACTTGTGAACTTCGTTGCACTATCGGTCGGAATACCTTTTTGTTTACCCACTCTCACAAAATATTCTCCCACAATTCGCTTCATTATAGGCCCTGCCATTGGAGTTTAGTGGTATACATATGCAGATATTTATAAAACACATCACACAAGGCTGTTACGTATTTCCCTCCTCCGTTTGCCATCGGGAAAGGTCATACGGCATGGAATGATACGATGACAATGGACGTTACTGGTATTCTTTGAATCGTGAACTGTTTAAGTGTTTCGTCTTATGACACATTACACATTTGTTGATGACCTGCTGTACTCTACGTCCAGAGTTAGGGAAATAGCGGTATGACATATTCTGGGCACGTTTGGCTACACCATAGAGACCCCACGAATTATGTGTTTACCTGATAAATTGTCTATATATGCTTAAACACACCAGTTACCAGATTCAGGAGCTCTACAACAAAACAGAACGCCATAAGTAACTCATAACATGTCAGTTCTGCACCGTCAGTTGTTGTTAGTTGTTACCCTCTTGTTCCATCGAGTATCTTCCTCTTGAAGCGGACTCATATTTTTTCATATTCTCGCATAATGGGGGTATCTGTACCATCGTATATTGGTAGAAGCCTAAACTCGAATGTTTGTTCTGTTAATTTTGTATATTCATTTAATCCTTTTATATCATTTGTCTTTTCTTTATCACATGTATCGATTTATTTGTTATAGCTTAAGAAATAATTGATTATTAGCGTTGTGCCCCTACTTCCGTTTTCGATCGGCGGCGGAGATCTAGGCCGACAGATCGCTGTTTACCAGCTGGGGAAGGGGGATGTAGCCGCTCCCGACAGTCACTTCTGAAATGTTTACAACGTGATCGGCATTTTACCATATTCTATTCTACGTGAGTGAGGCGTTTCGCTGATTTTTGTTTATGCCACTCTCACAGTCGTTGTTTCCATAATTGTTGTTTGTGCGTGAGTGTTCATTCCCGTTCCTGTACCCTTGTTGTCTATTATTATTGGGCCACGTCAATTACTTCAACCATTACGGTGATTTATTGATGCTGAGCCACAAACCATGAACTGGAATTTCTATTACATCTCTCTTGTAAACCGTTACTGCGACGATTTCCGAATCCTCCATTATCGCTAAATCCCTGGGGCGGCGCGCATGGAAGCCAACCGCACTGTGCGTTGCCTACTGATTTCTGTTATTACTGCAGTTGCTGTTGTTGTTGTTTTGTTACCACGATTATTAAATCCTTCATTTTTAAGTGGATCCGATTGGTTTGTGTTAGTCATTTGTGTTTTGACTACTCTCATGATGAGATTAATCGAATCCACGATCGTGAGAAAGTATTCTAGATCTTAAGTCGGTAAAGTTATCATGTCTCACGAATGCCCTGCAAACGACTCTTTTATATTCATAAAACATCGATCGTGTGATATCGGATGGCTCCAGTATCTCTTCTTGTTCAAGCGTCTTTTGAAATACCGGTGCAGTCTGCGTTGACTACATTAAACGGCTTCGGATCAAAAACTTCCATTCATAGTCTCTCCTGAATACCTTGCGCCCATTATAGCTCTAGAAAGAACTGTTCAAATTCTTTATACATTCTACAATGATCTGCCTGTTCAGCAGCTTACAACCGCGCATCGCCATGTGTGAAACCAACAACTAACTGGATCTTTAGCACTACGGACCAATTCCGAGATAAAACATTTCTAAAACCCCTCACCAAGGCACATGGGCTTGTTTTCTTGGATTCTTTGAGAAGACTGGGAATTGCTTTTGTTCTATTAGACGCTCCGCTATTATGACTGACAATAGGCCTGGCATGGCACCATCAAACTGCAGCGCCGTCCTACGCCTTATCGGAGGCCGCAATGCTGCGAATGGTAACATCGGCACACACGTTTGATTGTTTGCAAAACAGTTTCCTTAAGCTTTTATCATAATCTGTCTTCGGAGAAACAATGTTCGCGTGACTACCGTTTCTTACCGCTTCCCTGTTTTGATTAGCTGCGGGATGCTGTTTGCTCGATCTGTCTCTTTCACTGATAAGGTTGCAAAGAAACTTACGTTCTATTGCTTTCATATCGCTATCATTTTAACAAGAATTTTATGATGACTTTTGTTTATGATCTCTTCAACGGCGTCAACGTAAGATTTTTGTTCCTGGACACATTTTGCAGCTAGAGTAGAATCGCTGTCAAAGACGCAGATCTCAGCTCTCTTATTTAATCTTTTTACGTCCTTATTGATGCAGTTGTACTTGGTTTCCAGAAAAGTTTGTCCTGCAGTCATAAATCCTACGTCTTTCGTGATTTTTTTGTATGTGATCTTGTAAATTTTCGCAGGCAGACTTCATTTCTGATAAGTGTGTTTCACTTGTTATTAGCACTTTAGCTAAGTTTCCATGTGCGCTTTGTAAATTAGCGTGCGCCGTTGTAAGTTCCTGAACCTGACAAGCACTTTGGCCTTGATTTTTCACTCACATTAGAAAGTATTTTGTCTAGCTGATTGTACCTATTGTATTTAGTTTCTTCGTTGCATCTGTCAACTATGTGGTCAAGTTAGTACGCAAATTTTCGAAGTCGTTCGAAAAGTGTCATGACTTTCTAGTCTAAGGTACTGAGAGTTTGAACTAAATTTCAAAAAATAGTTCAAATTCTTTCAAATTCTAAAGGTGGCAGGGGTAAAATACAGGGAGCGAAAGGCTATTTACAATTTGTACAGAAACCAGATGGCAGTTATAAGAGTCGAGGGACATGAAAGGGAAGCAGTGGTTGGGAAGGGAGTAAGACAGGGTTGTAGCCTCTCCCCGATGTTGTTCAATCTGTATATTGAGCAAGCAGTAAAGGAAACAAAAGAAAAATTCGGAGTAGGTATTAAAATTCATGGAGAAGAAATAAAAACTTTGAGGTTCGCCGATGACATTGTAATTCTGTCAGAGACAGCAAAGGACTTGGAAGAGCAGTTGAATGGAATGGACAGTGTCTTGAAAGGAGGATATAAGATGAACATCAACAAAAGCAAAACAAGGATAATGGAATGTAGTCTAATTAAGTCAGGTGATGCTGAAGGAATTAGATTAGGAAATCAGACACTTAAAGTAGTAAAGGAGTTTTGCTATTTGGGGAGCAAAATAACTGATGATGGTCGAAGTAGAGAGGATATAAAATGTAGGCTGGCAATGGCAAGGAAAGCGTTTCTGAAGAGGAGAAATTTGTTAACATCCAGTATTGATTTAAGTGTCAGGAAGTCATTTCTGAAAGTATTTGTATGGAGTGTAGCCATGTATGGAAGTGAAACATGGACGATAAATAGTTTGGACAAGAAGAGAATAGAAGCTTTCGAAATGTGGTGCTACAGAAGAATGCTGAAGATTAGATGGGTAGATCACATAACTAATGAGGAAGTATTGAATAGGATTGGGGAGAAGAGAAGTTTGTGGCACAACTTGACCAGAAGAAGGGATCGGTTGGTAGGACATGTTCTGAGGCATCAAGGGATCACCAATTTAGTATTAGAGGGCAGCATGGAGGGTAAAAATCGTAGAGGGAGACCAAGAGATGAATACACTAAGCAGATTCAGAAGGATGTAGGTTGCAGTAGGTACTGGGAGATGAAAAAGCTTGCACAGGATAGAGTAGCATGGAGAGCTGCATCAAACCAGTCTCAGGACTGAAGACCACAACAACAACAACAGTTCAAATGGCTTTGATCACTATGGGGCTTAACATCTGAGGTCATCAGTCCCCTAGAACTTAGAACTACTTAAACCTAAATAACCTAAGGACATCACACACATCCATGCCCGAGGCAGGATTCGAATCTGCGGCCGTAGCAGTCGCGCGGTTCCGGACTGGAGCGCCTAGAACTGCTCGGCTACCGCTGCCGTCTGAACTAAATTCCCTAGACCAGTGAACACGCTTGTGAGTTTTGCACTCAAGTCTGTACGTAATTCAGCATTCATTTGTATTCATTTCTGTGAGTAACGTTCTCTCTTTTTCGAACTATCATTGTCTAATGTGAACATATCCTGAGTATGTGCGTGTGTCCGTTCCATTCGCTCAGTATCGAGTTCGCAAAATTTTCTACGTCTGTTGCATTTCTACTCAAATTATTTGAAAAGAGAGACTTCCTATTGGAGATCGTGAATTAACCTCAGCGACTGTTAATTATGTGGCATCATTTGGTCTTACATTCATTGCACTTGAGTTCCGTTGTACATTGTTTTCGATAGTGACATTTTTATCCTGTTTCGATGCATTGTCATTATCATTATCTCATACATTTGATTCTGACTCAGTATTTTCGTGATCACTACCATTAGTATTAATTTCCTCAATGACACGTGATCGCTTTTTTACTGGCAATAAAAGGGGCACACTGAATCTGAATTATTGAAATATAACAGAATCTCAGTAGTTGTGGAAAATTTCACTCGTGATATACCTTCGCGACAAGGTGGCTTCTCATTCTGTCACTGTACCGTACATAAAATTCGGTTACTCTTGCTATCCACTTTACGTTGAGTATTGTTGCTTGCAAAAAGGTTTGAAGTCGGTTACGGACCAGGATATTGTGGTGGAATTGCTTTTGCATGCTATGATCAATGGAATATTTTTAGTCCTACCTTTCCTTACATACGTCCGTTCACGTTTCGTGAAGTTCAGTTATTTGTCTCGGAAGAAAATTTTGTTTAGTTTCCACAATTGTATTCCGTTTTTACCAATAACATTCTCCATTCCTCATTGTATCCTCATTGCGAATATATGGAACGAAGACACAATAAATTAGTACTTCAACGATCACAGTTACAGTTACGTTATATTTTGCTTACGATCCGAAGATAGCGGGATCTGCTCTCAGTGTATTGGCTTCAATTTTTTTCACTACTGACTGGATAATAAACTACAATTTTTAAATTGGAAATATTTTCTGAGTTTTAAATGGGAAGTCATAAGTCAATGAAATGCTCTTACGGCATGCTGCCGAACAGACACCATCAGACGTATCTGAAACAAACTTTCTAAGAAATTTAATACTAAATTTTCTTCGTTCTATATTCTTCTAAGTAGGAAGAGTTTACCTCTTCTTCCTACTGCGATCGTAGCGTCGAATTCAGCCGCCGTAGAAGTTGCTAATTGTTGACTGTGTCGCCTAATGAAAGAAACTCATGTTTCGATTTGGTGAGGTGGACTGTTCGTCAAATAAGTAGACAGGCACTGAAATTTGCTCCAATTTATTTATATTGACACAGAATCCAATATTATTAACAAAACTGTTACAACAGGAGGAGCGATAAAAATGTTCGCCTCCTCTCTTTACCAAGACACACTACAGACTTCTCTCTTTTTCGACGAAAAAAAAATATTGACAGTCACATATCTCTCATCTAACAGCATCTCCGCTTTAGCACATCGCTTCGTTTTTTGTCTTACGCATACCTCTTTGGAAACGTCTAGCAAGCGTCGTTAGATTGTCCTGATGCTTTTCATCAGACAGTGTGTATTGCGAAGAAAATAAGATAGGAAAGAGGAAGAAGCCTGCTACGAAGGGTAATCGAATGAAATATTACAGGGGAGGGAGAGGGAAAAACATACGGGGTTTGAATGTAGGACAATATTAAAAAGTGCACGAAGCTACTACCGGGTCAAGGGAGCGGCACGAGACCGAGGTAATCTGAAAACGTGTGAATAGATACCTATCTTAAGACTGATATATGTTAGCTACCTTCCTGGTTTATTGAGGTACAGTTACTAAATATTTCATAGACAGGGTGGTGCCTCAAAAGATGCGTTGTCCATTGTACTCGTATGACAGTGTGTTATTACAAACTTTCAGAGTTATTTGACAAGTCTCTTTTGAAGATTGTCACTGACACCTGTCAGAGACTGATAAAGCAGTATAATTCAGTCATAGCCTATCAGAAAAGTATCTGTCAGTGAAATGGTTGGCAGTTCGTGCGCTACACATACAATCAGAGCATTGAAGTACATCGGTTCTCTAATGACTAAGAAAGACCTTAAATCATTCCTAGCTGAGTTACAGGCAAGTTTTCAAAGGATCACGAATCTCGTAGACATGCGACTATATCCGATTGTTGACCCCAACGGAAAAAATAAATGGCAGAAAGTCATGCAATACAAACTAGTTAGCCTTGTCTCACGGAAACTTCCGTTACAGATTGTCGAGCGATGATTATTAGCACATGAGGAAAAGAATATCGTCCGGTTCCCTGCAGATAAAGTTCGAGACAACGAATTAGTATGGAAAGACTTAATTTAGTACAAAAGCAAAATGGTAAAGGACCATCGTTTGATCTTGCCTAACTTGTGTCATGAAGTAGGTCCACATTATTCGTACCTTTCAGTGAGAAACTCAGAAGAATAAAAATTTATTTGTTTATTTAAGATGTAGTGGCCTGTATTTCGTCGTTAACATGTACAGATCTGATGATGGGCATTGAACTGGCTGAAACTGATTATCTGTGTAACAAAACCTGCGAACTAGGCAATAAAGTGTCCTATAAGAATATTAGACTCTCAAATATTCAAATATAGAAGATCGTCTCCGGCTCCACTGACGATGTCAGATAATTAAAAAAAAATTTGGCTGTAAGTTTCCTCATCGAAAACCTCTCCTTGAGGTCTTTACTAAACAGCAGATCTTAATCAGTGCTTGTCTAAAAATAGCCGTTTTCATCTACAGTTTCCACTTCTGCCTCACTTACCCATGATCTGTTTTATTCGTACATCCACAAACAAATACTGTGAAACTTTTGTGTGCAGTAAATAACAAGGTTCTATATTATTCCTCGATTTATCCCTAATATCAATTCCACGATCCTAATTAGAGTTCAATAATGAAAAATGTTTGCAGTGCGCTATTTTTTTTTCCTTTGATTTATTGAACCATATTGTCAGCAGCTTGGTACAACATGAAATCATGTATACAGATACGTCACAGGTAAATAGTACATGATTTAAAATTATTCTACATCATTCACATAGGTACGATATTAACAGCTAAAGAATATAAACAATTCAGATCTACACAAAATGTATCGAAAAGTATACGCCTAGAGATTAGTTTAAGCAACCACAGATTGCATTATAGATGTAGTACGCAAAAAAGAAGTTATTTGTATATTTCAGGATCTTCATGACCCAATAAAACAGGACCACTTGTTGGAAAGTGCACAATATGTCTCGTGCACGTTGAATAGTTCATTTAAATACCGAAGTAGAATTTTTCAGAGGCTGATTTTCAGAAGGCTGGGAATAGGTTGCTGAAGTTTTCTGGCTGTAGATGGCCAGTAAGCTGCAAGCATCCGAACCAATATAACGATAATTTACTTCAGGGGGAGAGTGTCTGTTGTTTGGCCAGGCACAGGGTGAAGGAAGCTCCGTAACGGCTCTCAACAGGAAACAGAACTTGTTTTCAGGCCAGAAACGCAACAATAAATCAGCAAGCAGACAGGAACTGGCAAAAACGAGTTTCAGATGCAATTAAAACTAATGAAATTGTAAAAATTACTTGAGATCGAGACAAGGCAGTCTAACTTTTGGAAAAATGTTATTAATGGTCTTAACAATAATGATACAGTGTTAGGTGTAAGCGCGGAGAACTACCTCGTGCTTCGATGATACTTCTTGGAAAAATGATATCCTTGCAAGATAGCATAGCACTTTCCAAGAGCATGTTAGAAGTTGATATGTTAGCTACTCTTTCTTGTGCGCACCTAAACGAAATGGTAAGCTGCATTGGTAACTAAATAAAAGGAATAGATATAAAAAATAGTAAATACAATTTCGTTTCCAGATTTAGTTTTAAGATGTGTTACTGATTTGTTTATGTATAATGATGGTTTCTCCAGTTATGTATTAGCAATGTGTCTTCAATCGTCATCAGTAACATAAGTAGGAAGGATATGGCATCTTCGAAATAGATGTGATCATTGACCTTGACATTTTGTTACCTTTCTCTTTGAGCTTGACCTGTAACATTTAATCTTGAGTGAACCATTTCGTCTAGTGACCTTGGACTGCGACTTCAAGCGAAATGATATTGATTTACTGACTGGCCTATCAATTGACTGAGTAGTGGTTGTTGGAATAGATCTAAGCATGAAACATATTATAGCTTCCACCACAACATGAATGTGAACACATAAGTTCAGGGAACCGACATTTCCATTTGACCAATCTGGATTCCAAAGAAAAGCGAAATCTATAATTAATATTCTCATCCCGCTGTGTGTTAAGGCCCTGTCTGATATAATGCGTAATCTTCCCTCAGAGTTCCTCATTCATAGGCAGTAGACATAAAAGTTATACAGTTAACCCACTTTACCGCACCTTTGTTTTATTTCTTATTTAGAGGTACATCAACTGAAGTCACTTCTTTTAAAACAAAACTTCCATCTTGCAAATAGCTATTGCTTCATTTTTTCATTACTTGCTTTCCTTTCCTGTAAGTTATTAAATCTTTAAAAAGTCTGCATTATTTTCTAGTCAGATCTTGCAAGAAAATTCAGTGGTATACACGTGCGGTGTAGGCTTCTGTAACAAGACATTCTCTTTCTACCACCACAGCACTCAAAGTGAATCCTACATTAATATGTGTACTTCACTTATGAAAAATATTTTACGTTACACAGTAAAATAAAAGTAGTTCACTGTCTTTATAAATAACTTCAGAAACACAAGATCTGAGAAAAATAGAATCCATACGCCGTGAAGGATAACCAAAAATGTGATGGTTTCTTAATGAAAGCATTATCATATTGCCACCAGTGTTCCAGTCTTATTTCTTGTACAAGATAAGTATTCAAGCATAGCATTTTTTCGTAAATCATCCTAACTGTGTTGTAAGTAAACATTTGAACTGATCAACTGTGACTGTTTCTGCACTAAATAACCGTTGCGTCGTGAAAAACAGAGTAAACCACTTATCATATAGCACACTGAACTGTCTGGAGAGTGCGTCACTTGTTTCATGTAGTTAGATCGCCGACATGAGACAGTAAATGGAATACCAGTTAACCTCTAACAATCAGTATTAAATCTCTATCACCTCGTTTCATGCTTTGCGAATGTGACTTCTGAACATGGTTTATTTACTGCTTCTGCAGGAACACTTTCTGTTGTTATTCGTTTTATTTTCAGCTGAGGTTTGGTTTGTCTTACACAGATTAGTGAACAAAGCATTGTATCCTTTTGAGTCAGCCTTTACCATGTCTTTCTTATTGTCACTCACATCACTCGAACAACAGTTTTATTCCAATATAAATGTGTTACTAATCGGCCTCAAGCCATCGTATTTTATATAGTGTTTTTTAATATAGCACGCTACGAAGCTGTATTTCCAGTGACAGAAACATTTGCTTCGAATTAGTAACCAACAGTAAGGGAACGGTTCGGTTGATTTAACGACAGAAGCTCATCAGATGAAATCTAACTTCAAATAATGAATGTTATAGTAGTTACCTACGTTCAGCACGGAACACAGGGTTATTATATGTATCGCATGGTGCTTGTGGCGTGACAAAGCAGAGCGCAAGTCCATGTGATGTCCTGTCTCTGTAACACATCCGTTCATCAGAAAATTCCTGATGTTTGACATCATTATCGGTACTTTTACCGTTTAGCTAGTCAATTTTGGAGAAACCTACGAACACGATCTTGAAGAAACTCCACAGTAAAGAGAATATGGAGTGATTTCACTGGAATTTTGAAAACTGTTTGGAGATGACATCGCGCAGTGGATGGGTTTGATCACTCTGCCCATCAATTCGTTATCACAAGTGATTTTCGTTAATTAGCTAGCGAGAATTTTTTTTTAGAAAAGGAAGACGAGCTGCTCATTTACGTTACACAAAACAGTCTCCGGCAAATGGTTAGGTTCTAAAAATTATCATGACATTTAGAATTATGTGTGAGTAATTCTACTCCAAACAGACAAACATGCATATTTGTACTGGTAGGATGATGCGCCAGAAGCAAATATTAGGGCGTAGGTCTCTCCAAAGTAGATAAACCCTATCCCGTAGTGCCTCCCATGCCGAATCACGCTACTCCGATGGGACAGGGAGCGGAATACTATACGATTATAGCTGGTATTGCAGACAAATGTAGCAGAACGAATGTCAGTTTATACTCGTAGTTTCAGCAACCATTAACGTGAAGGAAGCTTAGAAGCACTACAGGCCATCTCCAGAGTCACATAAGAACAAGTGAAGAAGGGTCAATCATATAGTGAGTCCTCAACATATACTCAACAGCGTACTTACATTAGCAAGCTGCTTAGCTTCATCCGAAAATATTTCGCTTATCCTGGTCCGAGTATCACCTAAGAAAAAGAGCAAGAGTGATCATAATGAGTCCTACAAATATGTACACGGATATTCGTAAGTAGCCTGAGGTTTCACAAGAAATACGCGAAAACATCAAGGCATACAGAAAAATTACGTATCAATCAACAGATCACCTCTGTACATTTCTATCTCGTTTCTCAGGTGCTGAATAAGGCTACCGTTTGTGACATGGCAAACCTATATAAGCGGTAAAGCACGCGCGTGCTATTCGTTGAAGCTGCGGAGGGCGCAACTACAGCGCCCATCTGCAGGCGCGAACTAATTCTATGTGACAGAACAGAGAGGATGATTTGTTTTCATATTGAGATACCCTGCCTCCTAGTGATGCGTCCTTTGTGAAAGTATTAAGATCCGATATTCGATGAGATTCTCTGTCCACTCACATGGTTCAAATGGCTCTGAGCGCTATGGGACTTCACTTCTGAGGTCATCAGTCCCCTAGAACTTAGAACTACTTAAACCTAAGGACATCACACACATCCATGCCCGAGGCAGGATTCGAACCTGCGACCGTAGCGGCCACGCGGTTCCAGACTGTAGCGCCTAGAACCGCTCGGCCACTCTGGCTGGCTCCACTCACATGTATCAATTTTCTGTATGTCTTACAGATTACACTTAGTCGTGCTCTGAAATCCTGGAGGTACTTATAAATAGCCCGGTATTAAAAAGTACTTCCTTGCAAATACTGTTATGATACATCCAGAAGTACCTCCCTTAATCAAACTTGAATGTCATCTGGCAGCAAGAACAATGATACGAGTCGTCTCGACATGTATTACAGAGTACTTACATTGGTACGCTCCTTACTGCATCAGGAAGTGTGTCCTCTGACTCACTACATCATTGGAAATTTTGTGCATTTTCGTGATTTAATGAGTTACGTTTCGTGTGAATAGCTTTATCACTGAACCACGAAGCTAGCTGTGTGTTCTTCTGATGAAGAGGTACAGACGCGCTTTCACTAACGTTCGCACAAATTATGCAGATACAGTACGAAAAAAATGTCACTTTTCCAAAATCCTTTAATCATTTCCCAATGCTAAACGTAAGTTTGAAATTTTTCTGAAAATTGCCTACAGCCTTCCTCTTCAATTATGCAAAAGCGCAGCTCGCTGGAACGTCACCATCCAACTCGTCTTCGCTTCAAACAGCTCTTGATGCCTCTGCGAGAGAGATTTCAACCGCGACACATAGCGTTGGAGTCATACAATTTTCTTGTCGGTAGCCGAAGAAACGACTTCACACACCCTGCTCAGTATCGACACAAAAAGTCCTCAGGAGGTGGCATAAAAGGCGTCAATGACACCACCCCTTCCCTGTGGCGTTGACTCCTACACATTATGTGATCTAAAACGAAAGTCGCATTGCGATGAGCAACAGTATGACTTTCTTGACAATCTTCCACACTGCTGACACCCACTGGCTCCTTCAAGCCTACTCTGAGGATATCATCACTGAACGTGATCTGATTCCTTTGAACCCCAATATTTTGCTCCGGTATACAGAGTGGAACCACTAAGGACCAACCAAAACCATTAGACGATATTTGAATGCGATCCGAAGCGGTAAATGGTGTTGATATTTTTTCAGCCCCTCTATTTCGTGACTTCCAATGGCGTGATTTCAGAAGGGCGCAACGTTGACAGATGTATGAATAGAACGGTGGCGAAAGGTCCCCATGAGGCTCCTCAGGTCAGCTACATCCTCAGATTCACCTTTCTTGAATACATTAATAATGTACCTGTCAGTTGTAGAAGGATTCGCCGGCTTTCAAGGCTAGAGCAGCCTTGAAGCACTTAAGTTGTGAATCCTCTGCCTCGAGGCAAGTTGCTTAGTGACGCTGATTCCGAAAGCAATGTCATTGTTTTATTTTTGTTGTAGGCTTCTGCTGCGTTATTGATTTATTTACTCACAATGAATGCAAAAATTTCACGAGGAGATAGTTCTGTCATGAGTGTGAAATAAACATAGGAGATCCATAATAAATAAAGGTATTTTTAAACATAAAAAGTACCTGGAAAGTTTTATTGTTATTATAAAAGAAAAAGAGCAAATTTTCACGGCAGTTAGAAAACAACAGAACATTACTTACATAAAACCAAAAAATTCTATCTCTGAAAATTAGACGTACTGACTAACTTCCCGTGAAATAAAATTTCCATCGTAAACATATAGCATCGCTGGATCCAGAGCTGTTAAAAAGCTGTCAAAAATTATTTTAGCCAGACCACACAAATAAAAGTATATCTAAATAACACGATCACGACGTGAAAGAATGACAACCGAGATGCAATATGGACCAAATCGTACCAGGTGGGGCGTACGGAGAGTGTTCCAAATCATGTAGACTTAAGGAACAATATTTTACCGATTATATTATACGCACAGGTACGCTTGATAACGGCAAAAAGCCGAAACGAGCTCGTCGTGTGAGTTTGCAGTCAATATGAATAAACAAATCAATAGTGTAGCAGAATCCTGTACCAAAAATAAAATATCTCGTTCGTCGACCTCACGCATGCGGTCGGCCTATTAGAAAATAAGTTCCCGTTGTGGTCGTGGACTAAGAACAAAAACTTTGAAATTTTTCATATACTACCTTATATATGGGTTATTTTTCCTACAGTGTGTATACCTTGAGAAATTAATCCCGGGTTTCTAAAAATTCTAGACGAACGTTAAATTCGAAAGCTCGTTTATTTCCGAAGTACCGTCAAAAGCTATAGCGTTTCATAAATATAGGTCAGAATGAACTGACAATACGTTTATTTTGATAGACTGTTCAAAACAGGGTTTACAGTAGGTCATGAAATTCTTGTATCGTGTACTACATTGACGCTATCGTATTTTATCGTTTGTTTCCGTTGTTGTTTTCTGTTTTTCGGTTGAACGTATATAAATTCGGTAAAGGTAGTCTATCTATTTTGGTTGTAAATTATATTAACTCTTACAAATACATCACAATAACGAAAAAAATGGCACAAAAAAGATAGGATCAAAATTTTCTCATGAGAAAAGTTTGGTTGCGGGCCTCATTTCCAAAATGAAATAGAACCAACAGCACAACAGTGCGTGACAAAGACAAAGGATGGTACGAGCTTGTGGAGTGTTTTACTTCAAACGAATTCGTGAATGAAACAACAATGAAACATCTAAAACTGTTTTATGACAATTTCAAACGAAGCACAAAACAAGAATGGATTCAAGACAAGGCGAAAACGTTTAAGACACGAGTTGGCGTCGCTACTGTCCCATCACTGGATGAAACGTCCTCGCAATTACTTCAGATAATCTTTGGTCAAGTAGATCCACTTTCCAAGACCGCTGATTGTGAGGCTACCATTGCTACACTTGCATTTGGTAGTTATAAGGAATCATGCACTGTGTTTTTAAACGTTCAGGAAACGGCAGTCTTGATTTTAGAAGAAACTGTCCTAGAAATGCGTACGGAAATGGAGATAGCAGTACATCCAGAACAAGGAGCACTGGCAACCACCAATAACAACATTTAGCTATCTATAAACGAGAGTTACTATTGAATGCATTACAGGAACAGCAGTGATCAATGTCTTATAAATATTTACTATTAAAAACAGTCTTGATCACGATTTATTTATCAAGGTGACCGGTTTCGACCACTACTGTGGTCATCTTCAGACCATTGAGTAGGAACCTCTTTCTGTTGGAGTGATTCTCCAACAGAAAGAGGTTCCTACTCAATGGTCTGAAGATGACCACAGTAGTGGTCGAAACCGGTCACCTTGATAAATAAATCGTGATCAAGACTGTTTTTAATAGTAAATATAAACGAGAGGCTGTCAACAGCAAGAAGTAGACTTTCTTTGACGAATGTAAAAACTACAGAACGTGAAAGAGCCTGTGAAAAATATCACAACTGTCGGAAGTGAAAAGAAATCTTTGTAAGAGAGAATTCAATTTGCTTCTTGAAAAACACAACGAAGAATGTGAGTTGTGACAGATGAAAAAATAAAAAAAGAATGAAGCAAGAAAATGAAAAGCTAGCGATACCAGTCCTGCACGCAAAACATTTGTATTGTACAAATAGAAAGTGAATTTCTGTATTTCAAGGTTAAGTATAAGTGTGAAAATAAATGAAAACTGTGATTCTGCCTTTATCTTTGTGTTCACGTTTGTTTTGTTAATGGTTATAATAGTAAGTTAAATATAATATTGTTTATCTTGAAATTGAGAAACAATTTATTTTTGCTATCATTCTACAGATAATTAATATTGAATGCTACATTTTTATTCATAATTGCTAGTAAGACACACTATAATATTGCTGCGTTTTTCTCAAGTATACTTAAGCAAACAAAATAAATTATTACAACACTAGAGAGTTTATTTATGGAACTCAAGCCATCCAAGTCTATGGCTTTTAAAGCATAAACTTTATAGGTGTACGATTGTTGAAGTGTACTCTCAAAATATAAAAAACTATGTGTTTGTTTACATGATGTTAAAACTTCATTATCCACGCGGAGTGGCCGCTCGGTTAGAGGCGCCATGTCACTGACTGTGCGGCCCCTCCCGCCAGAGGTTCGAGTCCTCCCTCGGGCATGGGTGTGTGTGTGTGTTGTTCGTAGCATAAGTTAGTTTAAGTAATGTGTAAGTCTAGGGACCCCAGACCTCAGCAGTTTGGTCCCTTAAGAACTCACACACATTTGAACATTTTGAAACTTCATTAAGTGTTCATGTATTCAACACATTTTAACACACGTCTTACTTAGAGGGAATGGTTTCAACAATTCTGTTTCGATTATCAACTGCAAGTCCGACGCGTGAAACTGCGGCACCAGGTACGTATAACACTGCATAATTTCTCTTAATTCACCTTTTTTCCTCAAGGTGGCGATCGGGTTCCTGATCTTCTGGGGGCCTTTCATCCTTCCTTTGCACAACATCGTTGTGTGATACAGATATCGCCACTATAATAACCAGCGATGTTGTTACTGATGTATATAATTCCAGTGGTAGAGCTGGAAACCTCCTTTACCAAGCTCCGTTCGACTGTGTTTCTGGTATTAATGTTCCCTCTGTTGTAATTTTCACCTCCTTGATTTCTTGGACAAGAATGGTCATCTAGTGAATATCTTCCTTGAATTTTCCTATTTCAAACATCATTCTAATTTCTGATATGGACAGAACACGGCGCTGCGGTCTGCAACTCATATATAAGACAACACGTGTCTGGTGCAATTTTTAGATCTGTTACTGCTGCTACAATGACAGGTTATCAAGATTTAAGTGAGTTTGAACATGGTGTTACAGTCGGCGCATGAGCGATGGGAGCCAACGTCTCCGAGATAGCGACGAAGTGGGGATTTTCCCGTACAACCATTTCACGAATGTACTGTGAAAACCAGGAATCCAGTAAAACATCGCTGCGGCCGGAAAAAGACCCTGCGAGAACGGGACCAACGACGACTGAAGAGAATCATTCCACGTGACAGAAGTGCAACCTTTCCGCAAATTGCTGCAGATTTGAACGGTGGGCCATCAATAAGTATCAGCGTGAGACCCATTCAACGAAACATCATCCATATGGGATTTTGGAACTGAATGCCCACTCCTGTACTCTTGATGACTGCACCTCGTCTGGCCCCATCAACACCGACATTGGACTGTTTATGACTGGAAGCATGTTGCTTGGTCAGACGAGTCTCGTTTCAAATTGTATCGAGCGGACGGATGTGTACAGGTATGGAGACAACCTCATGAATCAATGGACTCTGCATGTCAGCAGGGGACTATTAAAGCTGCTGGAGACTCTATAATGGTTTGTGGATATGGGACCCCTGATACTTCTAGATACAATTCTGACCGGTGACACGTACGTAAGCATCCTGTCTGATCACCTGCAGCTATTGATGTCCATTGTGCATTCCCACGGACGGGCAATTCCAGCTGGACAATGCGACACCCCATACGTCCAGAATTGCTACAGAGCGGCTCCGGGAAACCTCTTCTGATTTTGTGCACTTCCGCTGGCTACCAAACTCCCCAGACATATTACTGAGCATATCTGGGATTCCTTGTCACGTGTTGTTCAAATGAGATCTACACCCCCTCGTACTCTCACGAATTTATGGACAGCCCTTCAGGATACATGGTGTCAGTTCCCTCCAGCAATACTTCAGACATTAGCCGAATAAATGCCACGTCCTGTTTGGGCACCTCTGCGTGCTCGCTGGGGCGCTACACGATATTAGGCAGGCGCACTAGTTTCTTGGGCTCTTCCTAATTAGCAGGATAGCATCGCAACCTGGTTGCACATTAACGGAGAAGTACAATTTTCTTTTGCGGAAAACTTCTGCAATATGACCATCAGGAGACAGAATAGTTATATGTGTACAGTCGATAGCCCCTATTACTCCAGGAAATTTGCTAATCATGTAGACGTCCTGAATGACTGAACGAGCTTCATCACCTTGCGGGAATTTCACATAAAGTGGTCTCAGTGAATCAGTTGCTTCTGAAACCTTCTTGATATATCGACAGATGCTTTAGAAACTCCATTTAGGTCGGCTGTTACCAAAGGAAAACATCCAGTAGCATAGAAACGCAGAGTTAAAAGCAGCTGTTTTATTGAGATTAATGGTTTGCTTCTGCTAATAGGATACTCCATTTTCAAGTTGCTGTACAAGTTTTAATGTTATACTTCTCTACAGCATGTATCCTGTACTGAATTTTATGTCATTCATTGTGTTGAAGTGGTTATTGCACTCAGAAATTACTCGTTTCTAGCAAATATATGTACAGTAATTCCGCAACAAAATTTTCTCCCATCTTCACAGCGAGACTACACAACTGCTATTAGTTACCTCTACAATAAGTTCCTGAATATTTCAACTGCAATGAACCTATCATGTTTGAAGGAACCTTCAAATCATTAGAAGATCCAAACGCGGCACGTCAATTTTGACGCCGGATTTGACGAACGTAACAGTAAACGGAAGTCGATGAAACGCAAGACTGGAACTTACGCGATAGTCAACGTTTAGACACTCGTTAAATTCCCATCTTCACAGCGAGACTACACAACTGCTATTAGTTACCTCTACAATAAGTTCCTGAATATTTCAACTGCAATGAACCTATCATGTTTGAAGGAACCTTCAAATCATTAGAAGATCCAAACGCGGCACGCCAATTTTGACGCCGGATTTGACGAACGTAACAGTAAACGGAAGTCGATGAAACGCAAGACTGGAACTTACGCGATAGTCAACGTTTAGACACTCGTTAAATTCCTAAACGGAGCATCACGTAACGGCGTGTAAACTTACTAATTTCACTGCAGGCTGTCTACAGTAACTGAAACAGTTTGGTATTTATCTTAACTCGTGTTTGTAAGTGTCTGGTTGGTGATTGGAAAATGTATCAAAATTGTTTTGACATCGAAATACCTAAATCTCAGTGCAGCACAATAGAACTGTGTCGAAATTCACTTTTGACCCGAAATATGTGAAGTTCACGCTACATCATATGAAATCAGGACTACACAGTACATCAAACAATTCGCCAGCGAGAAGCAAACCGTTTTAAATGAAATTTACATATACTATCTGACTGCAAAAAAACTGTGGGCCCTGAATATTGTCAATCTTTACTTTATCTTAGTCTTGCAAACAATCACTGTACTAGAAGTGTTATCGTAATTACTCAACAAATGAACGTAAATATTAACTCATCTGACTATCTTGTGAAACTGATTGAAAATTCACAAGAGAGTACTATCCTGAAATCTTTCACTGATACGAAACCCCTGAACTGAGATGATATTATTTTCGTAAGTACACTATGACAATTACAGTGGACGTTGAGCCGTGGCGACTGGCGCTAGTTAGGCTCCACTTGCGCAGCTGATATCAACACTCGTCTGCTCTTGTATCTCTGACTGTTCCGCCATTGGTTTTCCGGCTTGGCCTGTGGCAAGTCGGCGTTCAACAAGGCAGAATTTTTGAAAGCAGGCCCTCGTCTCTATCCGCTGTCGCCGTCATTGCCGTTTTGTCGCGCGCCGGGTGTACGGTGCTGATTAGTCGCCGCGTTTGAGTGCGAAACGGTGGTGGTCCGTCATCTCATGCTGGACATCTTCTCATCGCGTAACTGGAAGCATTAAGTTGCGTATGATTCATATTCTGCGGTTAGCCTATGAAGATTTGTGAAACTTGTGGTGGCAAGTTGTATCTGCTGGAGATAAGTTGAGCATGGTTCTGAATAAGAGAGTGTTATACTGAACTTCCGAAGTCTAAGGCTTCGAAGTGTTGTTTCCGCAGAGCGGAGTTTAATTATTTCGGCAAATGCAAAGGGAATAGAGTTTTATAGCTTGTTTTAAAGGTCCTTGCAGTGTTACTTTGATGTCGTATGTTTATTAGTGTGCTCTTCGCCCAGTTATGGTTTTAGACTTATTTTAATATGAAGGCAAGAGCTCTTGTTAAATGAGTGTAATTATAATTGTTCTTTTATTCGGTAAATGTCTCAATTAGTTTTTCAGTTATGTTACAGATAGTCACGCAGTTAGTAAGCCTTGCATGGTCTTGAAAAAGGCGAATCAGGAGTTGCGTTTGTCTGCCGCATTAACTATTTGCTGTTACAGAAATGATCTGGAATGTGGGGCAGATGGGGTTTGTCGTCTTGGCGGGCACGCTGAAATCGTATGAGTGTTCGACGTGTTTTCTGCCCTAGTTTGCAAAAAAAACTTGCAACTTCCTCAGTTCGCAAGCAAAAACAGTGCGATCAGGAGGCAGAGGAACCGGAAGGCAGAATGCGAATTGAAAGTGATGAACGGAAACATAATAATCATACGGTACCAGAAAATGAAGGGGGTGTAGTCAGTATTAATTTGCAAGAAACAACAGGTGAAGTAGATATTGCAAAAATCAGCAGCTATCTGTTGGTAAACAAATTCAGGGAAAGGTTACAAAGCTGCCGTCTCCTTTTGTTTCCCTCAATCAGGACGTTAGTTCAAAAGGCTCTGAGCACTATGGGACTTAACGTCTGACGTCATCAGTCCCATAGAACTGAGAACTACTTAAACCTAAACCTAACTAACCTAAGGACATCACACGCATCCATGCCCGAGGCAGGATTCAAACCTGCGACCGTAGCGGTCGCGCAGTTCCAGACTGTAGCGCCTAGAACCGCTCGGCCACCCTGGCCGGCCCTTGGTTTGCAGCCTGATCGTCTTCGAAGTTGCTTGGCTGTTGCTTTCTACTCGTTTTTCCGAGTACCACCGTGTCTAAGCCGCGCTTCCATCCTTTAGTTAAATATCCAGTCTGTCCGCCGGGACGGACGAGATCTATTTATAAGTAACTCAAGCTGAATCATTAGTGTTTTGCAAATTTTGGTTACGTAAGCAATGAACTTATTAGCGTGCTTATGGTGGTGACAGTCTGTGATCCTTGTGCAATCAGATCTAATTATTGAAACTTCCTGGCAGATTAAAACTGTGTGCCGGACCGAGACTCGAACTCGGCAAATTTGCCTTTAGCTGGAAAATGCTCTACCGACTGAGCTACCTAAGCACGACTCACGCCACGTCCTCACAGCTTTAATTCCGCCAGTACCTCCTCTCCTACCATCCAAACTTCACAGAAGCTGTCCTGCGAACTTTGCAGAACTAGCACTCCTGGAAGAAAGGATATTGCGGAGACATGGCTTAGCCACAGCCTGGGGGACGTTTCTAGAATGAAATTTTCACTCTACAGCGGAGTGTGCGCTGATATGAAACTTCCTGGCAGATTAAAACTTTGTGCCGGACCAAGAGCACGTGCCCGCGAAAGGCAAAGGTCCCGAGTTCGAGTCTCAGTCCGGCACACAGTTATAATCTGCCAGGAAGTTTCATATCAGCTCACACGCCGCTGTAGAGTGAAAATTTCATTCTATACCTAATTATTATTTTAAAATACTGTTTGTTATATTAATTCACGATACAATCACATAATTTTCTGGTTAAAGTCAGTTGTATATTTTCTTAAGAGAATAGAGTTCCGAATTAAATTTTCATATTGTTATTCTGCTTTGTAATTCTGTAATAATGAAATTTGTCCTGTCGTTGGAATTAAAATTATGTACCATCCACGAGTTTGTACATCAGCAAAGATCTTCAGCTTCTTATCTCCTTTGAGTAGCTGTGGTTGAATTGCAATTTTTGTTTCTCTAGCACATAACTGGAGTAGTAACAGAGCTCAGACGTGAACCTTGATGATAATTAAATTTGTTGGCGTAGCTGTCGGCACCGAACGCTCGCCTGTTCTGCAACTTGTAACTCTTAAGATAATGATGAGACTGTTCAAAACCAGATTTCATTTGCGGTACGTGCGGTGTGCAAAGCATTTTCACATAATGCTTCTACAGCACACAATTGGCGATGTATAGTGCGAGTACAGAAACACATTCAAAAAACAAAAAAAAAAACAAAAATATGAAGAAACTTGAGAACTGATAAATGAGAACGAAGACAGCAAATATAACTATGCTTCATTAAGCCTATACAAGAATACACCCTTTCATGAAGTTCTCGTAACTAGACAGGTTAACAAAATATTTCTTAGTAATATTCTTATGTACAATAACTTTCCTTAGCACCTCTTTCATTTATAAGACAAAACCACATGTTGTATTATACAATTTCTACTGAAAACATTAGAGATAAGCAATGTCCTAACACTAAGAAACTACACAGTTATAAATATGAAAAAACCGGATTACCTTAACACTTGAGTTCTAATTCTGCCATTAATATTTTCTCGTTCTCTTCAATATTCCTCAAAACAAATTATTACAAAATCCTTTTAAAATAACGCTGGCTGCACTAGACGGCAGGCGAGCTTCCGCCCTTTTCAAACTGAGTACATAGCCAGAGTGTCTAGCAGACACTTTCTGTTACTCTCCTCAAAGGAAGTAACGTCTCTGACCAACAATTGTGGTCTCAGGAATAGACTTACAAAGAATATGGTTCTATCAATACTACAGAGGTTGAGTACATTTGTGAAATTCGCAATTTCATTAAAATTTACAGTGGGAACTTCCTGAAAATCGTGAAAGCAAATAGGATAGCCCGCTTTCAAACACGCAATGACTAATGCGCCGGTTTGCGACAGCAGACGCCATTGGCAGGGAATGAGGCTTCTCTGATGTGACGTCATCAGTATGGAAAACTACTTTATTTTCTGAACAACTTTTCTAAAAGACTAGAGGTAAAGGGGTTATTTTGATGAGTACGACAAGTGAATGACTGCCGAACAATGACGTTCTTTTACTCATAATTCTTCGACTTCTTATTTCCACAACAGAGCTTTAGTTTTCTACCACCAAACTTTCCAAGTACCTAAAATGTTTTACTTATTCCAAGATTTACTTCAAACACATTTTAATGTAAATGTCATATCCGTCTATAATCGTCTTGTAGTTTTTTGTTCCATTTACAGCCCTTACAGACTCTTTTCTTTACTTTTATAAACATCTTCATCGTAAATTGTAGTTCTTCCTATCTTTCTGCGATAGCTGCTTGTTAATCTGCTTAGTTAACTTTGTTCATCCATTCTCTAACGCTTTATCCCTTAACCGTCTGAAATGTGGTACGCCACCTTAGCATCAGCATAACTAGCTGCTGGTTAGGAGGGCCACGTCATGACAACCCAACGTAAATTATATTTCGAGCATCATAACAGCATTCGCAATTAACTAATGACGCTCAATAAACATGGATTTTAAAAATTAATTTACACATCACGAATAATGAAAGTACTTAAATTTTGATTGTAAACTGCTTACAAAAAATGAAATTTAGAATAAGATTGTTTAGACAAGCACCTTAGGCAACAAGAATTAATAAATGTTAAATGTTTATACTGAACTTTGTCAAGCACAAACGCCTACAAACAATTTAATCCTTGAAATATTCAAAATCTATTTCAACAACACTGACCGTAAGAATTGTATCACAAATTGTTGAAAACGGTTAATTTAACAGCAAATACCTGCTTGACGTTACTTTTCCTTAAAATCAGAACCGCCACGGCCTGCTATGCAGTAAAACTTTTATTTCCTTGGTTAACTCCAACAAAAACGTAAAAGAAAAACGGCCATATAAAAACCCTTGTGCGGCAACTTCCGTCTGTAAATTAAAATACTTTTTGACTACGGGGTACAGCCCTCAACACAAGGCATTATAATGACTCTACAATGTGGTTCAGACTGCACAGCAGCTTTTCAACTTGAAAAACACAAAACAAGAGTTATAATCAATTTGCTTAATATGAAAAGCTAAGTAAAACTTAAGGCCGTGGTTATTAAGATAGTAAGCGCTTTGCAACCCACGATGGTACAAGAGAATATGTTTTACTTGTTCTGATGAGTACAATGAAACATGAATAGAGACACTAAGAAGGTTCGCTGAACAACTTGACCTCGAGTGTTGACGTTCAAAGGTTAATTATAAAATACTAAACGCGTAGAGGTTAGTGTGCGTATGCCTCGCGCAGCATTCACGCAAACTGACATTTTTCGGCAGAACGGAGACTGGGACGGAACCAGACACCATTTAAACTGTATTTTTTCCTAGAATACAGTAGAACGAGTTTGTTCTGTAGGAGCGAGTTTGTTCTGTAGGTTTTACATTGAATCTAAACTTGACTCACACTCCGGCAACCACACAAAAACTAGAGCGGCACGTTACGCAATCAACGAAATTGGTCACCAAGTATGCAATCTTGATGACATACAACCGGGTGAATTAATACATCTACATTTCCGGCAAAGTCAGTTAACATCAAAGTGTACGAAAATCCAGAGCAAGTTATTCCACCGGCCCGAACCACCCGGTACATCCCAGTAACCATGCAGATAAGTCGGACTACGAACCCGGGCGGCCATAAGTCGCCGCGGAGCGCTGTGTATGCACCCCGCATCACAGCTCACATCTCGGCATCCGACCAGGACGTCCCTCTATTCATCCGCCAGGAGGTCCTCACTAGGGATGGCGGTATCCCTGAAACAACCTGTTTTCGGTTATGTCGATTTTTTCCTACGCCAGGTTAAACCATTCAAAATAACCTGTTACTGAAATAACCGATTTCCGATTATTTCCTGTAATAGAGGGTAACGGCCTTGCCGCAGGGATACACCGGTTCCCGTCAGATCACCGAAGTTAGGCGCTGTCGGGTGTGGCCGGCACTTGGGTGCGTGAACATCCTGGCCGTCATGCGCTGTTACCATTTCTCGGGGTACACTCAGCCTCGTGATGCCAATTGAGGAGGTACTCGGCCGAATAGCAGCGGCTCCGGTCAAAGAAAACCATCATAACGACTGGGAGAGACGTGTGCTGACCACACGCCCCTCCTATCCGCAACCTCAGCTGAGGATGACACTACAGTCGGATAGTCCCGATGGGCCACTTGTGGCCTGAAGACGGAGTGCTGTGCTCCTGTAATAAACGTAGAATTCCAACAAAGATTTAACAATTTTGACTCTCTTAGTTTCAAGATACATAGAAGTGAAATTAAATAGACAAATAAAAGAAGACTTAGTCCATCCCCTGTTCACTGCATTACGTGAAAAGTGATAAAGGGTTGAATATTACAAAAAATGACCAGTATTCTCGTATTGATTCCAATTTTTAGAAAATACACTCGAAAATCGTGTTCTAATGGATCATACCACTATTTCGGCATTACGAGTAGTCATTGCTAAAGAGTGAGAACTAATGTTGAAAATATCGGTTTTTCGTGTTAAATTTATCCGTTTTCAATGCCTAAAAGCAGATAAAGACTATTATGTAGACACAGGCAGCAGATCACCTACTTTCTACTGTATAGTATGAAAGACATGTTGTTAAGCTTCTAACTTATTACTGTTACCATAATTTGCTTTTTTATTATTTGTTTTATTACTCATTAAAAATATTTTCAGGCTATGGTTGGGTCATTTTGGTACTCGACGGTTGTCCGACGATGACGGTGAGAAACTATCATATAGACCAGGTGGGGGAAGGTGTTCCGCAGTGCTTATTCACGCTTATCTTAAAGCACGACACACGAAAACAGGGACATTATTGTCTTAGCAGTATTGTACCAATTCTTACTTTATTAAAATAGCAGTGATCGCTTTTCCCATTTTCTATAATAGCTCACTATCTCATACAAATGCAAATATTACGAATAAAAATTACTCATTAAAAAATATTCATTTAAAAATCAAAACTTTAGCACTGCTGCTAGACTAATTCATATTTAGTTTTTTTATTCAGTTACTAGGAAAAAATAAGAGACAGCTGTTATAACCGAGTGTAAACAAACACCAAAAAATGCTGGTGTTGATTTTAACCTGTCGGTTTTTCACATCCCTAATTCGTGCACCCGCTAACTATGGTTCCGCCTAACAGCCAAAGAATACAACTGCCGTCGAAAACCAAGATCAATAGGAGCCCGCACGGCTCTCTACACCAACGTCTTTCAAGGCTTCACAAGGCAAGTCCAGTGAATTTCGTCAAACGACTTTTCCCATTCGAAGAAATATGTTAATATTAATTCTTTCTGCTGACAGTCTCAATAATCCTGAAATCTATCGGTTATTGCGGGTGTACTGAGCCAAGAAAGTAAATAATGCTAGTGAAGGGAAGTATATTGCTGCTTATATGGATGTTAATGTCCAATGTATAGTTTTTATATTTGCTTGAGCAAAGTCTATGAAGGCGTTAAGATACTTTTGAGATTACGACACAAGCCTCCCACAAATGAACAAGAGTAAAATTCCTGGTGGTCTGTCTTGATCTAGTATTATGTAAAATCATACTTGAAAGTACAACTGGCATCAGTCTGCGAAAGCAATATCCGCCTGTATGAAGATTGACGTCCGCCCAGTCTCCAAGTAAAACGTTCAACAGGGCCTCTATTGATAGCAGCTCAGCCGTGAGGACCCAATTTAGCGCAGAGCACTTCCGCCTTAGGCTTCCTGCGTCAGCAGAGAAAAAAAGTAAACACTGGCGAAGGAGCGTTTACTCTTGTACACGCGGAGCTCAGATTGGATGAGAATTTTTGGAAAATTAAAGTGAGGTTCCATCGGAGAACTAAACTAATTTAATTTTCGGGGCTCGGAAGCCTTCTCTTATTCTTGTTTGCACTTCCCCCTAGGAGTTAGCCTTTTTCGTTTCTGTCATCCGTGCTCACATTTCTGTCTTCCATAGCTTCCTGCGTGTGATTTTCCCGTCTTAGCACTGGCCTTCTTCTATGCGGCTCCTAGTTTAAAATCATTTTTGGACTCCTATGGTTCAGCTTTCTCTGTACGTCCCCGCTCCACTGAAGCTCTCCTAAGTTTTTCTTATGGAACACGTCATTTCCATTCCCCTACAAATGTCCTCATTTCGTATTCCATACATCCTCGTTAACTGCAGATATCTACTCACACACTAAAGTCATCTCCATTGTTCTAGTTTGCTCCGTACCTTTCCTGATTTGAAGCCACACACTGTCAAGTGTTATTTTCTTAGAGTCCTGCAGAATATTATTATTCCCTATTACCCCAAGCAAATCTTTAGTAGCTCTCTACCACACTGATGTTCAGGTACTAATACATTTGTCTCATGTACCTGTGTTATCTACTCGTATTATTATTCCCAAATATTTTCAGCTTCTGTAGTATTTTATTTCTCCTTCCTCTGTATCAGTTTTCACTAAACCCTGTCCCATATACGTGAGCTGAATCAGAGTCATTCCCAAACCCCATTTGCTATACATTCTTTACGCTTTCTCAGCATTTCATAGACATCTGCAAATAAAAGTAAGAAAAGTGTAGCTTCACCAATCTTTATTCCAATTTTTGAGTATTTCCTTTAGTGGCCATTTTAAATAGAATAGGAGGTTTTCCATGTCCTTTTTTCAGAACCATGTCAATGAAAATACTTCGGGTAACCTTGTTTCCCAATTCAGTTATTCTTTTCATGTTGTTGCATAACTTTTTAACAAGGTTAATCACCTATTTTTTATCTCACATTAAACCCTCTTATTCTCCCATCATTTTATTCTAGGAACATTGTCATAAACTTTCAGGGCTGCAATGGCCATGAATATGCTTTTATTTTTATTTTTGCATTTTACAGTGACAGTCTGATACAGTGTTTGCCTATAATCACTTTGCTCTTCACTTAAGGCCGACACATCCTTTTCTATTTTCTTACTTAAAATACTGGCGAAAATCCTAGCTGTTGCTAGTAAGTACAGCGATTTCACACACGTGAGAATAATCGTTCTGTTGTATTGCCAACTACTCCGTTCTTTGCAGTTTATTTATTTATTTAATCGTTTGGCTAGGGCCCCCCATCGGGCAGACCATTCGTCGGGTGCCATTTTTTCAATTTGACGCCACTTCCGGACCTGCAGTCTATGAAGATCATACGATGATGATGAGGACACCATAACACACCAGTCCCTGGGCGGAGAAAATTCCCTGGCCGGGAATCGGGAATCGAACCCAGGCCCAGAGGATTGACAATCCGTCACGCTCACCATTCAGTTACCGGAGGCGGACGTTCTTTGCAGTGAATGGCTCTGATAAGTTCATAGTAGAAAGTTTCACATTTCTGTAGTACACTACGTGGGACAAAAAGGAATCAAGAAGGGAGAATTATGGAAACAAAGGAGTAATAAAAATCAGCCATGACTTTTTGAAATAATTCACAGCATTTAGTTTCTGCGAGTTACAGAATCCATGGGAATCATAAACCTAGAGGACTGTTCGTCTGAGACAATCTAATGACAATTTCTAAGAAATGAGTTTCAGAACCGAGTCCAGCCAACCTAATTTACGTTTGTCTCACTAATTTACAGGGAAAACTAGAATCTTTGCTTCCAAATGGGGACGACGGATCTTACGCCCCACCCTCGTCAAATATTAATAATTTACCTTTGACGGATCATTAAAACGTAATTTTCATTGTTTCTCCACGGAAGGTAGATAAGGTGTCGTTATACTGCGCCACCTCTCGTGGAGATACTTCTGTGGCAAAGTACGTGTGTAACTGAGCCACTGACAGCTATAAAGGCTCAAAGCACAGAAAATAAGACCCGAGAAAACGTTTGTGAAAATCAAACTTATAGACAAACCATCAGTCACATAGATCTGATTTGTTTTTTTAACCACCTCTCTACATCCTACACTTCCTACGAAAAAACTGTACTCACTATGTTATGGAAAAACAATTAATATTTAAGATCATATTTATCATAAGTATTAATTAATAAAATTTTAATATATACTGTAGTGTCGATAATGTCTTTTGACAGTTGCATAAAATTGTAATTCAAGTGACACTAAAATCAAATTACAAAGAACAGATACTAAACTCATCACACACGCAATTATGATCTATTCCAATACCTTATAGTCTTCATTGTCATCATATTGGTTAAGTGCATCTACCGATACACCTCCGATAATGAAACATTACTACCACATACATGAAGTAGACATTAAATTATGTTATTAACCATAAATAACATCCTAGCAATGCAAGGCAACAAATTATGCTTCATGCTTGGGGCCTTACGGAACTGAATATCCAAGAAATTATTTCATTCATGGCTATAATTTTCAACAATTGTAGAATATACGTTTTAGTATATACGTTTTAGAATAAATTTCAGTCGTCAGTTGCTGCTTACTGGTTTCGACAAATTAATTTGTGATCTTCAGAAACCTAAAAAATTACAAATCTTTAGATCTTGGCTATACAATCATGTGAAGTATAAGAATTATATTACAGTAACTTGCTCAGTATTGGTTTTTGCAAATGTCAGTGTCTTCTACATGGAATATTCTAATTTGTAACTGAATTTTATTCTAAACTGGTGAGATGTCTTTTCGTTAATGTTATATGCACACGCAGGAAAACCTGGATCACCATAAGGGCAACAGATGTCAGGTACATCCATTTACTCTAGGAGCTATCATTCACGTTATTGGTTACTGACGAGGTTTAATGTAAAACACGTCTCTTCCCGTTCAAAGGCCTGACAGACTGGCAGCTTTCCTTGTCAGTAACTGAACACATGACGCTAATGTAGACTAGCAGAACTTGCAAGCATGTATGTGCGAGTCATATATATGATAAGCCTAAAATTTCAAAATCGATGCCAGTGCGCTTTAGACCCTTACGGTTCTTTGTGCATTATACTTAAAAAAAAGGTTGAGCGAAAATTACGGCTTCAGATATTTCTACCCACCACCTGATTACGACACATTGGTCGTAGAGTCATTCAGACCAGTGTCACCTGGTAGTGTGCAAGCCTAGGAACCGATAATCTCAGCAGTTTGGTCGCATACGAAATTGCAACCACCACTTTAACGATTGCAACAACGTAGTGTTCTGAAACTACTACACAATAAATTAGTCCAAGACTAGCTCCTTTTTACAATAACTCATATCTTGATGAGAACTCTGTCCTCCCTGATGACAACTCTGAACGCAAGCATGCAATTTAACCTGTGAGTGAGGCTAGGTACCATACAGCTATACAGTATCTGACTGTGCTGGAGCAATAAGTTCGTCACTGCTGTGGTGACTCCCAGGCTGCCATCCCAGTTAACCCACTGTGACTGAAGAATTGCGATATGACTGACTCTGCAGCCCTTGGTCACAGGTTATAATAGCAGGAAAGTGGCTACAGTGGAACTGCACGATTGGCTGCCGCTGTACGAGATAGCGAGCTGGTCGTCTGTTGACTCCCCTAATCAGGTGACGTAGTCTCGGATGGGCACCTGTGATACGTGTGGCAAAAGTAGATGTTCTGTCGAAGGTGGCCTCTTTTGACCAGTTGTAAGACACCGCTGGTCATTACGTTTCCTGCATGGTTGGCAACACATAACGTATCGGTGTGCGACGGGATGTATTCGGCAGGGGTATACGAAGTATCATACACTTACCAAAGGCTTTACTGTAGAAGCTCTCAGCACGTTATTGGTTATTGACAACGTTTAATGTAACACTCGTCTGTTTCCCTAGTGCGGTCTACAGGCTAGCAGCTTTCGTAGTCAGTGATTCAAGACATGACGCTAATAGAGACTAGGAAAACCTGAATGCATGTTTGTGCCAACCATATATAAACTGAAGCGCCAAAGAAACTGGCATAGGCATACGTATTCAAGTACAGATATGTAAACAGGCAGAATACGACGCTGAGGTCGGCAACGCCTTTATATGACAACAAGTGTCTGGCGCAGTTGTTAGATGGGTTATAGCTGCTACAATGGCAGGTTATCAAGATTTAAGTGAATTTGAACGTGATATCATAGTCGGCGCTCAAACGATGGTACACAGCATCTCTGGGAGACCACCTACATCTTCTTATGTTTGATGTCTTACCCGACTGTGATGGTAACTACCAGCAGGAAAGCTGTCCGTATACAGGCCCAGAATCACGCTACAGTGGTTATAGGAGCATAGTAGCGATTTCTCGTTGATAACTTGAATATCAAATCCGACTGATATGAACCCTACAGACCACGTTTTGGATGCTATGGGGCGACAGCTTTACCCCCACAAACAACTGACCCACAATCTACGGTATCCGTGTTTAGACATTTGGTGCTAAGTATCTTCGAAAGCTACCAAGGAGTTGTCGAATCCATTCCACGCAGGTCGCCGTTTGTTGCCATCGGAATGTGAGTCAATTTGCTACTGAGAAGATGATCATAATGTTTTGGCTCATCGATTTACTTATATGCTAGCACATATCAGGCATCGCCAGGTTACTTATTCAACACAAACATATGTAAAAGGGAAAATGCGCTGAAATCACTATTTTCTTCTTCTAGTTCTGCCAGTCTACGATTAGGACTCCTGACCTGCTCTGGCGTAGCCTTCTGTTTCTCGCTCTTCCCATACTCCTTCTTCCTATAGTATCGTAGTCCATGGCTTGTCAAGGAATTGTCAGAGATGACATATTTTCCCAAAAAAGGCCATTGTTTTTGTTTTAGATTTTGATATCTTCAGTTCATACTTTGGACACATATTGTTTAATCTAAGAAACCTTTCTTTCAGGTTGTCTTCACTGTTCTGTATGATCAGTTGATCGTCGGCACTCTGTTATGTAAAAACAAAGATTTTCTATTTGTTTCTAATATTATAAATTCAGTGCACCAATCATAAAGCAACAACTTTCTCAAATTCATCGCAACATAAACTTAGCAGAAAACTTGATCTTATACGATTATTTCAGTTCTACCTCCAGGTACAAGAACGAATTTCCGGTGAAAGCTGCGCTTGAGAAATCAACCTAAAGTAATGGTGAGCAGAAACGGAGTGGAACACCTGCGGTGATATGGTGCAACATTTTTTAAAGCAGTTCACAACTACTTTATTACACTAGTGACCTCGGTAGCGCTTCGCAATTCCAAAATATCTATGGGATATCAATATGTGTCCTGATTCCTCTTTCCTATCTTTCTCTGCCCATCCCCTCCTCTCTCACTCTTTTTCCATGTTCTCATCCTCCCACTCTCTCTGTCCACCACCTCCACACCCCTGTGTTGGGTCCTGCCAACTCGTCCTGTAGGATGCCTAAATGGTTCCTAAAGTATGCTGCTTTCTCGGATAGCTATACAACTATTCAAGCATATCACATTAAAGGTTTTTATTACAAATAATTAGACTGACAAAACTTCCCCATAGACAATATCCATACAAGCAATTAATATAAGGCACAATTCTCAGTGCAACAGTTACGATGACGGCTCTACTGTTCGGGTGTGCTGTTTCTGGTCTATTACTGTCCGGCAGAGGCCGGCAGGAGCGGAGATTACACTCTCTTCGTTTAGGGGCCGCTCCTGTCATGGTGACGTCCTAGAAAGAATGCTACTGGCTGACGTCGTCTCCCAGCCCTCTGTGCTCTTGCGTTCTTCATCTTCGAGCCGGCGCTTGCCGTTAGGCCAGAACACCCTGTTTCTGTTAGCCACAATCAAAGCCATCTAAAACTTCAGGTCACTAATCAAACTATCCCTGGATACAGCCATGGCCCCCTTCGAAGCCATAATCGTTCCTATTCTAACATATCGAATAGATATAACACGGGAAAAGCTAAACTATGAAAATCTACTACGAATGGAAAAAGTGAAAGCCAGATTCTTGAAGGCAGCCCTCGAAATTTCAAAGTACACCAACTCAAGACTAGCGTACGAACTCTCGAGAGAAACACTTTTAGTAGAGGACTTGAGATGGAAATTCAACTTGCCCTGTACAGAGAACTGGAAGAAGCTGCGGCTAGAGAGGGAGAAGAAAAAGAATGAGATACGGCCAGTGTTCTAATCTTCAGACGCCAATATGTACAGAGCATGGACCAGCACAGACCAGGATCTGAGACACTTCGTAAATTCCATGGTGGACCATGGCTACCATCCAAATAATCTGCAGAACGAAGACATACCACGACACGGATTCGATATGCATATGTGAACTCTGTGAAAAACATTGTGACCGATACCACGTACTAACTTGTAAAAAACTGGTGAAATCAATCGAGGACTTCTATTTTAAATAATGTATCTTAACATGGACAACTTGTGCGCAATAAGTTTTTTATTATAATGCAATATTCCTCCCTATCACCCCCCCCCCCCCCCCGCCCATGAACCATGGACCTTGCCGTTGGTGGGGAGGCTTGCGTGCCTCAGCGATACAGATAGCCGTGCCGTAGGTGCAACCACAACGGAGGGGTATCTGTTGAGAGGCCAGACAAACGTGTGGTTCCTGAAGAGGGGCAGCAGCCTTTTCAGTAGTTGCAGGGGCAACAGTCTGGATGATTACTGATCTGGCCTTGTAACACTAACCAAAACGGCCTTGCTGTTGTGGTACTGCGAACGGCTGAAAGCAAGAGGAAACTACAGCCGTAATTTTTCCCGAGGGCATGCAGCTTTACTGTATGGTTAAATGATGATGGAGTCCTCTTGGATAAAATATTCCGGAGCTAAAATACTCCCCTATTCGAATCTCCGGGCGGGGACTACTCAGGAGGACATCTTTATCGGGAGAAAGAAAACTGGCGTTCTACGGATCGGAGCGTGGAATGTCAGACCCTTTAGTAGGGCAGGCAGGTTAGAAAATTTAAAAAGGGAAATGGATAGGTTAAAGTTAGATATAGTGGGAATTAGTGAAGTTCGGTGGCAGGAGGAACAGGACTACTGGTCAGATGAATACAGTGTTATACATACAAAATCAAATAGAGGTAATGCAGGAGTAGTTATAATACTGAATGAAAAAAATAGGAGTGTGGGTAAGCTACTACAAACAGCATAATTAACGCATTATTGGGGCCAAGATAGACACGAAGCCCATGCCTACTACAGTTGTACAAGTTTATATGCCAGCTAGCTCCGCAGATGACGAAGAGATGATCAAATGTATGATGAGATAAAATAAATTATTCAGAAGGTGAAGGGAGACGAAAATTTAATAGTCATGGGTGACTGGAATTCGACAGTATGAAAAGGAAGAGAAGGAAACGTAGTAGGTTAATACGGAATCGGGGTAAGAAATAAAAGAGGAAGCCGGCTGGTAGAATTTTACACAACTTAATCATAGCTAACACTTGGTTCAAAAATCACAAAAGAAGGTTGCAGACATGGAAGAGGCCTGGAGATACTCAAAGGTTTCAGATTGATTATATAGTGGTATGACAGAGATGTAGGAACCACGTTTCAAATTATAGGTCACTTCCAGGGTCGGATGTGGACTCTAACCACAGTCTATTGGTTATGAACTGTAGATTAAAACTGAAGAAACTGCAAAAGGTGGGAATTTAAGGAGAAGGGATCTGGATAAACTGACAGAACCAGAGGTTGTACAGAGTGTCAGGGAGAACATTAGGGAACGATTGACAGGAATGGGGGAAAGAAATACAGTAGAAGAAGAATGGGTAGATTTGAGGGATGAAATAGTGAAGGCAGCAGAGGATCAAGTAGGTAAAAAAACGAGGGCTAGTAGAAATCCATGGGTAACCGAAGATATATTGAATTTAATTGATGAAAGGAGAAAATATAAAATGCAGCGAATGAAGCAGGCAGAAAGGAATACAAACGTCTCAAAAATGAGATTGTCAGGAAGTGTAAAATGGCTAAGCAGAGTTGGCTAGAGGACAAATGTAAGGATGTAGAGGCATATCTCACTAGAGGTAAGATAGATACTGCTTACAGGAAAATTAAAGAGACTTTTGGAGAAAAGAGAACCACTTGTATGAACATCAAGAGCTCAGATGGAAACCCAAAGGCAAGAAGCAAAAAGGTGGAAGGAGTATATAGAGGGCCTGCACAAGGGTGATGGACTTGAGGACAGTATTATGGAAATTGAAGAGGATGTAGATGAAGATGAAATGGGAGATATGATATTGCGTGAAGCGTTTGATAGAGCACTGAAAGACCTATGTCGAAACAAGGCCCCGGGATTAGACAACATTCCATTACAACTACTGATAGCCTTGGGAGAGCCAGACCTCACAGAACTCTACCATCTGGTGAGCAAGATGTATGAGACAGGCGAAATTCCCTCATACTTCAAGAAGAAAATAATAATTCCAATCTCAAAGAAAGCAGGTATTGACAGATGTGAAAATTACCGAACTATCAGTTTAATAGGCCACGGCTGCAAAATATTAACACGAATTCTTTACAGACGAATGGAAATACTGGTAGAAGCAGACTTCGGGGAAGATCAGCTTGGATTCCGTAGAAATATTGGAACACGTGAGGCAATACTGACTCTACGACTTAAATTAAGGAAAGGCAAACCAACTTTTCTAGCATTTGTAGACTTAGAGAAAGCTTTTGACAGTGTTGACTGGAATATTCTCTTTCAAATTCTGAAAGTGGCAGGGGTAAAATACAGGAAGCGAAAGGCTATATACGATTTGTACAGAAATCAGATGATAGTTATATGAGTCGAGGGGCATAAAAGGGAAGCAGTGGTTGGGAAGGGAGTGAGACAGGGCAGTAGCCTATCTCCGATGTTATTCAATCTGTATTTTGAGCAAGAAGTAAGAGGAAAAAAAGAAAAATTCGGAGTAGGAATTAAAATCCATGGAGAAGAAATAAAAACTTTGACGTTCGCCGATGACATTGTAATTGTGTCAGAGACAGCAAATGATCTGGAAGAGCAGCTGTGCGGAATGGACAGTGTCTTGAAAGGAGGATATAAGAAGAACATCAACAAAAGCAAAACGAGGATAATGAAATGTAGTCGAATTAAATCGGGCGATGGTGAGGTTATTAGATTAGGAAATGAGACGCTTAAAGAAGAAAATGACTTTTGCTATTTGGGGAGCAAAATAACTGATGATGTTCGAAGTAGAGAGGATATAAAATGTAGATTGGCAATGGCAAGGAAGTCGTTTCTGAAAAAGAGAAATTTGTTAACATCGAGTTTAGATTTAAGTGTCAGGAAGTTGTTTCTGAAACTATTTGTACTGAGTGTGGCCATGTATGGAAGCGAAACGTGGACGATAAATAGTTTGGACAAGAAGAGAATAGAAGCTTTCGAAATGTAGTGCTACAGAAGAATGCTGAAGATTACATGGGTAGATCACATAAATAATGAGGAGGTACTGAATAGAATTAGGGAAAAGAGAAATTTATGGCACACCTTGACTAGAAGAAGGGATCGGTTGCTATGACATGTTCTGAGGCATCAAGGGATCACCAATTTAACATTGGAGGGCAGCGTGGAGGGTAAAAATCGTAGAGGGAGACCAGGAGATGAATACACCAAGCATATTCAGAAGGATGTAGGTTGGAGTAGGTACGGATAGATGAAGAAGCTTGCACAGGATAGAGCAGCATGGAGAGCTGCATCAAACCAGTCTCTGGACTGAAGACCACAACACAACACACAATATTCCTCCTCCTCCCTCGCTATCTTATGCTCGCTTCCCCTTTCTCTGGTCATTCCTCCTTCCCTCTCTCTATGCCCAATTCCTTCTCCCCCCCCCCCCCCCCCACGTCCCGTTTCCGACCATCTTCTCGCCCCCCCCTCCTCACTCTCTAATCTTGTGGCTTGTTTATTGTAATTGCAAATTCACATTCCGTAGTAGTACTCTAGTAATAAGCTGATATGCCATAAGTATAATTTTTGTGTTTTCTGTGAAGAAAAGGAAACAAAAAACTGCTGTGTACACAATTTTCGTTTAAAATACAAATAACAAGAAAGACTATGCAAGGGGAAAACAATTTTTCTAATGGTTTAAATGCTATGGTACGTCAAACTGAGAAATGGAACAAAATTAAACATATTCACAGCAAAGCGCAGAACAGAGTTTTCTTTTTCGCATTCGGTTTTGACTGGTCCGTGTACATATTAACGATAACTGGAGCTCTAGTCGCATATAATAATTATAGCGTATGTTCATCGTGACGCGAGTTAAGGAAACGTCAAAAAATTTGAAGTAAAATTGGTGAAGGTGTGTTTGATGGCCTTTCTTTATTTCGTATTATTAATATATTACAACCACAGTCTAATACATACAGTCACGACACTCTCGCTGATTTTTGTTATACACCGCGACAACAGCGCCCCAAGCGGTGGAGAAGCTACGCTGCTGAATACGCTATTCAGTAAATATAAACAGTATGGTTTATATTTATTTTTTACATGGTTTATACGAAAGCCAGCGAATATAGCGCAGTCAATTGCAGTAGTAATAGGAAGAAGACACCACATTTGTCAATCTTCAGGTTTCCTAAGGACCCTGAGACGTATGAAACATCACATTAGAGCCCTCTTTATTTACGATTTGTTTCAAAACTGTACTGAATTACTGAATTTGTTTATCTTTTTTAGGAGCAAGAAATGGTTAAGAAATAGTAGAGGACAGGACCTGCTTCAAAAGATGTCCCTAATTTGCACAATAACGTGAAGTTTTGTGCGTTACGTTTCGAATCAAACCAGTTCATGAGCGCGGAAAAGAAGACATTGTTATGGAATGCAGTTCCTACGTTATTTGACGTGCCGAATAAGCCACATATAGTGACGATGAAGAGGAAATTGCCATACAAACGGGAAAGTATTACTCCAAAAACAATAAAACTGTCTCCTGACACAGAAGAAACAGCTACCACAAGTGTTCCTACACGAGAGACATATACAAAGTCACTATCAACGGAATTTGCAGCACAGACATCTTTTGAAGATTAAATGATTGGATTACGTGAAATTATTCGCGTGTTGGAAAATTGTGCGAAATGTAAAAACGTGCAAATCATTAGACGTCGTACAAAATTACTACGTGACAAGGAAAGTGGCCATCGTAAGAATAAACTGCAACCACAACGTCACAGGACACAAGTACAAAAGGACAAGGTCATTTTAAAAAGTATTGGTTCCAAGTACTTAAAAAAAAAGATGCTCTCGATTTATTGTAAAGCCAAATCAGCATACCATTGAATGGAAAACGTGGTGCGAGATGGTAAGATGAAACTAAATTATTTGCACTTAATTTCTTGTATTATAGTACTCAGCCATACAGTTTTTTATCACACTGTTTTAGCCTTCCATCAGTACGTACCCTACAAAGGTATGTGGGAGATATACAATTAAGTTGTGGGATAAATAATAACATATTTCATCTTTTAAAGCAGAAAGTGCAGCAGTTACCAGAAATTGATATAATTGTTAATTTGTCTATGGATGAGATGTCTCCAATGGAAAATTCGATATATGACAGCTCTAGGGATCGTGTTATTGGATTTGAAGACATGGGTTTCATATGTACATCTACATCTACATCCATACTCCGCAAGCCACCTGACGGTGTGTGGCGGAGGGTACTTTGAGTACCTCTATCGGTTCTCCCTTCTATTCCAGTCTCGTATTCTTCGTGGAAAGAAGGATTGTCGGTATGCATCTGTGTGGGCTCTAATCTCTCTGATTTTATCCACATGGTCTCTTCGCGAGATATACGTAGGAGGGAGCAATATACTGCTTGACTCTTCAGTGAAGGTATGTTCTGGAATCTTCAACAAAAGCCTCTACCGAGCTACTGAGCGTCTCTCCTGCAGAGTCTTCCACGGGAGTTTATCTATCATCTCCGTAACGCTTTCGCGATTACTAAATGATCCTGTAACGAAGCGCGCTGCTCTCCGTTGGATCTTCTCTATCTCTTCTATCAACCCTATCTGGTACGATTCCCACTCTGCTGAGCAGTATTCAAGCAGTGGGTGAACAAGCGTACTGTAACCTACTTCCTTTGTTTTCGGATTGCATTTCCTTAGGATTTTTCCAGTGAATCTCAGTCTGGCATCCGCTTTACCGACGATCAATTTTATACGATCATTCCATTTTAAATCACTCCAAATGCGTACTCCCAGATAATTTATGGAATTAATTGCTTCCAGTTGCTGACCTGCTGTATTGTAGTTAAATGATAAGGGATATTTCTTTCTATGTATTCGCAGCACATTACACTTGTCTAAATTAAGATTCAATCGTCATTCCCTGCACCATGCGTCAATTCACTGCAGATCCTCCTGCATTTCAGTACAATTTTCCATTGTTACAACCTCTCGGTACACCACAGCATCATCCGCAAAAAGCCTCAGTGAACTCCCGATGTTATCCACAAGGTCATTTATGTATATTGTGAATAGCAACGGTCCTACGACACTCCCCTGCGCCACACCTGAAATCACTCTTACTGCATTAGTTATAATGATTAACGGCTTCTTCTCAACTTTTAAACAGCCATTAGTATATTATTTCTCCAAAGGACCAGTAGGAGCCACCCATCTGACTCGCATATTTTTTGAATTTGTGAAAAACTGACAGAGGTTGGTTTGGTTGTAAAAACATGAGTGACTGGCCAAGGCTCGAATTCTGTGTGGTGGAAGCACAGACTGGGTATCACACCAGTTAACCCATGCTTAGTACACGAAGGGAGTAAGATCTACCTTTTTTATGACACCACACACTTGATAAAAAGCATACGTAATAATTTATTCAGGAATAGCATTATCCACATAACAGATGAAGGATGGATTGACACTGCTTCATGGAAGGACATTTGTCAGTTCTACTAAAGTGATTGTGAAAGGTAGTACAAGTTGGCCCCCAAGCTCACTAAAAGAGCTGTCCAATTGGCAGCATTTTCAAAAATGAAAGTAAGCACTGCAGTTAGTGTGTTGAGTCATACAGTAGCAGCAGGCATTGAGACACTTGCTACTTGTGGCACCATATCATCATCTGCTACTGCTACTGCAGGTTTTTGCCAAAAAGTAAATGATATTTTTGACATATTTAATGCATATAGTGTTCAAGGGCCTGTATCCTTAATGAACTGCATTACAAGTGCCTCAAGACATTTGGAAACATTAGACACTGAAGCCATTGATACAGTCATGGAATGTTGATGGGAAAGATTTTTCATCTAGGATTAAGTGTGTCAAAGGACATCTGGGTAACATAAGCGCTTTGATCATGTTTGCTGATGATGTTTTGGATGTAACAAAGTTATATTTATTAACACGCAAAATTAATCAAGAGCCACTGGAAAATGTTTTCTCAGTGATGAGGCATGAAGGTGGTTTCTGTAGCTACCCATCAACACGACAGTTTTGTGCTACATTCAAGAATTGAGCTTTAAGCACCTTAATGAACACACACAGTGTAGCTACCTCCGATTGTGAGGGGATCAACTGGGGTCAGACTATAGTGGATATTAATGCAGCGCCCAAATTACTTGTTTCACCACTGTTGGTCATCAGTGACACGAGTTCAGTGATCAGACTACCAAATGTGGAAGTTAAAACAGACCTCGGAGAGGCAAACAGCATGAGATACGTGTTTGGTTGGTATTAAAGAAACTGCTTGCAGTTCGTGACTTTTATAAATGTAGGACAATACTTGTAGATGGCAGCCAAGACTTAGATACAAATGACAAAGTTCATTGTCATTTTAAAAGTTATGAAGGCAACTTTGGAAGCCTATTTATTTGTACAGAAGATGTCGAAGAATTTTTATCTCATTGTGAGACTAAGATGACTTCTACTTCTGATGAATATACTCACATAACTAATTGTGGTGCTTTCTTTGTGAACATGTTGATGGACATCCCCAATTTTCCACCTGGGTGCTGTGCTGAAACCAAGCTGCTATTAATAAGAAAGTGAGGCTCTTTCACATTATTAAATTCAGGAATCAAGACGTAGTCTGTAGGAGCAAGAGAACAAATAAAAATGTGGTGAAGCTGGCTCATTTGGGTTGCTAAAGTGTTAGGACTGACTCATTCATTTCATTTTATTTTCGTTAAATGTATCAATGGGATATAATAAAGTTTTAAAACAGTCATACTTTTTATTGAGATAACCTGATAGCACAAAGAATAAGATGAAAATTGTATTTTTGAAAGCAGGCTTCCTGCAAAGCAGAACGTAATGAAAAGTGATGTGTCGCTTCATTTTTACACGAGGAAGAGGATCTATATACTTCATATGCGTGATATGCAGTGTGTATTCTCTTACTTTCAGTGGAATAAGTGCGATTGTATGCTACTTCTTAATTATTTCTTCAAGAATATGTTACAGCTTATGCCACTTCATTCAATAGTTCGTGCTCTGTATTACTTATATTTCACGATCATTTATGTCTCTCGCTGTTCTCCTAACACTTGTGACGCTACAATATTCTAAGTATTTTGTAAATTATGTACAAGAAGAATTAAAAACAAACGTTACTTTCACGTCGCATCTGCCGTTTGAGGAAGGCGAGCTTTCTGGCCGCTAGGGGCGCTATTGTCACTTGAACTGTCAAATGGTAACAACTTTCACAGCAGTGAGTGTCGCGACTGTATATATCAGACTGTATTACAACGATAATTCAGGTATGCATGCCGACGTCACAAGCTGAAAATGAAGAGACAGTGAAAGTATATGAGGATACTGAAAGGGTAACACAGTACGCAAAGGGAGATGAAAACGTAACAGTCATGGGGGACTGGAATGCAGTTGTAGGGGAAGGAGTTGGAGAATGTAGGCATGGGACAAGGAATGAGAGAGGAGAAAGTAATTGAGTTCTGTAATAAATTTCAGCTAGTTAATTGCGAATACTCTGTTCAAGAATCACAAGAGGAGGAGGTATACTCGGAAAAGGCCGGGTGATGTGAGAAGATTTCAGTCAGATTACATCATGGTCAGGCGGAAATCAAATTCTGGATTGTAAGGCGTACCCAGGAGCAGATATAGCTTCAGATTACAATATAGTCGTGAGGAAGAGTAGACTGAAGTTTAAGAGATTATTCAGGAGGAATTAATACTCAAAGAAGTGGCATTCAGAAGTACTAGGGATTGGCGAGATAAGCTTGAAATTCTCTAAGGCTGTAGACACAGCAATAAAGAATATCTCAGTGGGCAATAAAGTTGAGAGGAATGGACATCTGTAAAAAGGGCAATCACAGAAGCTGGAAAGAAAAAACATACTTACGAGGAAGGTAGTTGTAAAGAAACCATGGGTTCAGCTGATCGATGAAAGAAGGAAGTACAAAAATATACAGCGAAATTAGGAATCCAGAAATACAAAATCGATGAGGAATGAAATAAGTAGAAGGTGCAGCGAAACAAAGTCGCTGCATGAAAAATGTGAAGAAATCGAAAAGAAGTGATAGTTGGAAGGTGTGACTCATCATATAGGAAATTCAAAACAACCTTCGATGGAATTAATAGCAAGGGTGTACCATTAAGAGTGCAACCGGAATTGCATTGTTAAATGCAGAGGAGAGAGCGGATAGGTGGAAAGAGTACATTGATTGCCTCTATGTGGGGAGGTTTTGTCTGATATGATAGGAGAAACAGGGGTCGATCCAGTATTAGAATCACGATGTTAGACAGCTCTGGAGGGCTAAACATCAAATAAGACAGAAGGGATAGATAACATTTCATCGGAGTTTCTAAAATCAGTAGGGGAAGTGGCAACAAAACGACTATTCACGTTGGTGTGTAGAATGTGTGAGTCAGTCAATATATCATCTGGCTTTCTGAAAAATATCATACACACAAATTCGAAGACTGCAAGAGCTGACAAGTGCGAGAATTATCGCACAATCAGCTTAACAGCCAATGCATTCAAGTTACTGAGAAGAACAATATGCACGAGAATGGAAAAGACAATTAACGATGTGTTAGACGACGATCATCATAGTCTCAGGAAAAGTAAAGGCACCAGAGAGGTAATTCTGACGTTGCGGTTGGTAACGGAAGCAAGAAAAAAGAAAAGTCAAGACACGTTCATGGGATTTGTGACGTACAAAAAGCGTTCGTCAATGTAAAATGGTGCAAGATGTTCGAAATTCTGAGAGAAATAGGGGTAAGCTATGGGGAGAGACGGGTAATATAAAATATGTACATGAACGAAGAGGAAATCGTAAGAGTGGACGACCAAGAACTAAATTCTCGGATTAAAAAGGGTGTAAGGCAGGGATGTAGTCTTTCTCCCAGACTGTTCAATTGGTACATCGAAAAGCAATGATTGAAATAAAAGAAAGATTCAGGAGTGGAATTAAAATTTAAGGTTAGAGAATGTCAATGATACAATTCGTGATGACATTGCTATTTTGAGTGAAAGTGAAGGATCCGCTGAATGAAATGAACAATCTAATGAGTACAGAATGTGGATTGAGAGCACATCGAAGAAAGACGAAAGCTATGAGAAGTAGCAGAAATGAGAAAAGCCAGAAACCTAACATTAGGATTGATGGACTCGATATAGATGGAGTTAAGGAGTCCTGCTACCTAGGCAGCAAAATAACCAATGATGGGCCGAGCAAGGAGGACAACAAAAGCAGACAAGCAATGGCACAAAGGGCATTCGTGGGCAAGAAAAATCTACAAGTATTAAACACAGGCCTTAATTTGAGGATGAAATTTCTGACATTATACGTTTGGAGCACAGCATTGTATGGTAGTGAAAGAGCGACTTTGGGAAAACCGGAACAGAAGAGAATCGAAGCATTTGAGATGTGGTGCTATAGACGAATGGAATGTTGGGAGTTAGGTGGACCGATGAGGTAAGGATTAAGGATGTTCTGCACAGAATAGTAGAGGGAAGGAATATGTGGAAAACACTGACAAGGAGAAGGGACAGGACGATAAGACACCTGTTAAGACATCATGGATTAAGTTCCATGGTACAAGAGGGGGCTGCAGAGAGCAAAAACCGTAGAGGAGGACAGAGATTGGAATACATCCAGCGCATAATTGAGGACTTACGTTGTAAGTGCTACTCTGAGATGAAGAGGTTGGTACAGGAGAGAAATTCGTGGAGGGCCGCAGCAAACCAGTCAGAAGACTGATGACTCAAAAAAAAGAAAAAAAAGCGAACCCACCAATTCTTCTAAATGACTAAACATATAAGGGAATTTGGAAACTACAGTTTCTGTTTAATCCTTAAGTTGTCAGTCATCTGAAAGGTTTGATGCAGTCCACCATGAATTCCTCTCTTGGGCCATCCTTTTCATCTCAGAGATGCACTTGCAATCTACGTCATTATTTATCTTCTGGATCTATTTCAATCGGTTCTCCTCTACAGTTTTTACCCTCAAGAGCTCCCTCTAGAAACATGGAAATTATTGTCTAATACAATGTGACATGAAGTCACGCAGGAGCCAAGTGACCAATATTATAAAAATCAATCAGGTTGACTGGGTCGCAACGGTAAAAACGAAATATCAGACAAGGAATTGTATTATTCCTTAAATGACCTGTTTCAGAAATTACTCATCGTCAGATATCTATAAAAAATCAGAAAGAAATATATTTTATAAGACATCGCAATGGATGGCTATAGCATTCCACTTTCACTTAAATCATCTGACACGAACTATAATACACCGATTCAGGAGCGATTGCTCCACGTAGATACGGATTTTGAAGTTCTGTTTGAAACAAACATTTGCAGTCTACTAACGCAGTTCTGCATAGTGCAGGTCAAGAAGATATATTTGCCACCAATTAGCATTCCAAGATATACAGTGGCGTCAAGGCACGTCAACTACTATGCATTTATTACGTTGTGTGCCTGATGGCTGTGAACCAGCTTATTATAAAAGAAATATTTTCTTTATACAAATGGTAAAAATCTACGAGTTACGCAAAGCATTTCTGAAATTCTAGGATATTACGGTGCGCAACACATCGTCAAAAGCTACAGTTACTACAGCTGAGTGATATGACAGTGACCTAAAATTGAAATATACGAAAACAATACAAACATGTGTCACAAATTTAAATATAGTCAGTAAGACAAGGGAAGGAGACTGCAATATTTTTGTTAAAACTAAGGCAGTCCGTTTTTTATAAAGTATTATTGTATCTGGTTTTTTGTAGATATCTGATGACGAACAAATTACGGAAAGGGTAATTTGAGCAATAAAGTCATCCCTTGCCTGATGTTTGGTGGTGGTAAGTTCCTATGGGAACGAACCGCTGAGGTCGTCGGTCCCTAGGCTTACACACTGCTTCATCTAACTTAAACGAATTTACGTTAAGGACGACACACATACCCATGCCCGAGGGAGGATTCAAACCTCCGACGGGATTATTAATCCCTCATGTCTACACATATGTCATATCATCCTGTAACTACTTTTCAATGTTTTCCATATAATACTTTCCTCGTCAATTCCGCTGAGAATCTTATTTCTTACCTTACCAAATGACCTAATTTTCAGTATTCGTCTGTAGAATCACGTCTCAAATGTTTCGATTCTCTTCTGTTCGGATTTTCGCCCAATCCGCGTTTCAGTACCGTACAACCCTGAGTTACAAACGTATGTTGTAAGAAATATCTTTCTCAAATTAAAGCATATGATTGGTAGTATTAAACGTCTTGGCCAGAAATGCTTTGTTTGCCAGTGCCAGCCTGCTTTTTAAGTCCTTCTGTCTTTGTGCTTAATGGGTTATTTTGCTGACTAGGTAGCAGTATTCCTTAAGTTCGACGACCTCGTGATCCCAATTCTAATGTGGAGTCTCTCGCTATTCAAATTTCTACTGTTTCGCACTACCTTGTCTATCTCCGATTTACTCTCAATCCATATTCTGTACTCATTACTGTTCATTCCATTCAACAGATACTGTAGTTCCTCTCCACTTTTACTCAAGATAGAAATGTCATCAATGAATCTCATGCTTCGTGTCCTCTCACAGTAAATTTTAATCCCACTCTTTAATCTTACTTTCATTTCCGTTATCGCGTCTTCGATGTATAGATTAAACAGTAGGGGTGAAAACTACATCCGTTTGTTTCTTGTACATATTGTGTATTACCCGTCTTTCTGTATAGCTTGCCCCTATTTTTCTGAGAATTTCCAACATTTGACACCATTTGACATTGTCAAACGCTTTTTCTAGAACGACAAATCCTGTCTTGATTTTCCTTCAGTGTTGCTTCTGAAGTAAACTGCAACATAAGAACTTCCTCATTTTTTATGAAGTCAAATTGGTCATCATCTAATAGACCGCTCACCTATTCGCTCTCTCCTCTGCGTTTAACGGTAGAATTTCCATTGCACTATCAACGTTACCACCCTTGCTTCCAATTTCACCGACGGTTGTTTTGACTTTTCTGTATTTTGAGTCAGTCCTTCTGACAATCAATTCTTTTTCGATTTCTTCAGATTTTTACTCAGCCATTTCACCGTAGCTTCCCTGCGCATCCTATTTATTTCATCCCTAAGTGACTTGTGTTTCTGCATTCCTGAAAATCCCACAACTTTTTTGTACTTCCTTCTTTCGTCAATCAGCTGATGCATTTCTTCTGTTACCAATAGTTTTTCCTCATTTATCTTCCTTGTACCTATGTTTTTCAAGTTCCTTGAATGTCCTTTTTGGAGATGTCTATTCTTCAACTCAACTGTCTACTGAGTTTTTCGTTATCACAGTATCTATGGTCTCACAGAACTTCGGGATTCGTTAGTACTTCCGCATCCAAATTCTTTTCCCATTGACTGTTTCTGACTATCTCTTTAACTTCAGCCTGCTTTTCTTCACCAATCTCAATGTATACCTGCTCCTAGGTACAATCCATACGTGATTTTGGAATCTCTGCCCGACCATGACGAAATCTGAAATCTTTCCGTATCTCCCGGCCTTTTCCGTATGAACCTCCTCCTCCTCTCGTCACTCTTGAACAGAGTAACCACTATTCACTTGCTGAAATTTATTGGAGACATCTGTTAGCCTTCACCTTTTTCATTCCTAAGACCAAGGTCATATTCTCCCGCAAACCTTTCATCTATTCGTTCCCCCACAACCGCATTCCTGTCTCCCATGATTGTTAGATATTCGCCTTCGCTCATCTCCCTTTACGTACTGAATTACCCGTTCAGTATTCTCATATACGTTCTCCGCCTCTTCATCTTCTGCTTGCAACGTTGGCATGTGTACCTTAACTATTGTTGCCGGTGTTGGTTTACTGTCGATTCTGATGAGAACAACCCTATTACTAAACCGTTTATAGTAACACACACCCTGTACTACTTTCCTATTCATAACGAATCCTACTCCCGTTATACCATTTTCTGCTGTATTGGGTATTAGTTCACCTGACCAGAAATCCTTGTCTTACCACATCACTTCACTGAAGCCCGCTGTATCTAGACTGAGCCTTATATTTCCCTTTCGACTATTTTTAGCTTCCCCATCATGTTCCAAACCTCTGATATTTCATGCGCCGACTCGTAAAACGTTAACGTTTCATTGGTTATTGAATCTTTTTCTCATTGTCTTGACCCCCTCCCTGAGATCCGAATTGGAACCTAGTCTGGACTCTTTTGCCAATGGAGAGATCATCTTGACACTTTCTCAATTACCGCCAGACGTCCTGTGGATACACATTAAGTGTTTTTAATGGTTTCCATTGCTTCCTGCATGCTCATGCAGTTGATAATTTCTGCTTCTTCCGCCTTTTAGGAAAAGTTTCACACCCCAAGAGGAAGAGAGTGCCCTGAAATTATGTCCACTCCTCCGTCTTATTTAACAAGACCGTTGACAGAACGAGGTTGAGTTCTTATGGTAGATGTCTTCGGCCACATTGATGATGACTTCTTTGATTTTTTTGTTCTTTTTTGTTTGTTTTTTAAATTGAAGGAAAGGCGAGTTTTGGACCTGAGACCCTGATGGCGACAAGAAGGGTTTCTGCACAACCCCCCCCCCCCTATCTACCACTAACGCTTCCGTAATCCCCCATGCAGATTTACATGCCTACCCTGTGATGACATGGGATATGGCCACGAAGAAGTAGGAGAAGACGTGTTCCAGAATCACACCTCATCTGTAGACCATTGCTACCGCTACATCACAGGTAAAATGTGATGAGGACTGACCATAGGCCGGCCGCGGTGGTCTAGCGGTTCTAGGCGCGCAGTCCGGAACCGCGCGACTGCTACGGTCGCAGGTTCGAATCCTGCCTCGGGCATGGATGTGTGTGATGTCCTTAGGTTAGTTAGGTTTAAGTAGTTCTAAGTTCTAGGGGACTGATGACCACAGATGTTAAGTCCCATAGTGCTCAGAGCCATTTTTGAACCATTGACTGACCATAATCACTGCATAAGCTCCAAAAACGATGATTCGACAGATATATAGTGCGTTTAATATCATGTTTGTGTGTTTGCTGTGCGCCCCGACCTCACCTTTAAGGGTATTTGTGGCGGGCTACTCCACCAGTAATCTTTGCAGATGTCTGATCTCTTCCATGTTTGGTTGGAAATTGCTCCAGGCGCTCCAGCGTTATGCTTACATGACAACACTTTCCCACCTCCAGCAAAAGGGATGCCCAGATGCCTTACCCCAATGGAAATTTTCTCCTGTATTATGCCACACACACATAAATACACTCACACACACACACACACACACACACACACACACACACACACACACACACACACACGCACGCACACACACACAAATACGTATATGTTAATGAAAACTAACGATTATAGTTTTTTTCAAGTCGTATGTTCCCAGTCTGGGTAGTACCTCCAAGTATATGTGGCAAGTGCAACGTATTAATGTTTATTTTTAATTGCGGAGCTGGTCAGTTGCTGAAGTGTGAATGCATGGACGCAAAACAGTTATCCTACACCGACAGTAGTCCAGTTAATGGTGCAGCTACGATCATGCACAAAATATCAGGCAGTTAATTACGTGACGTGTTTGCGGGAAGACTGTTTTATGCAGAGGAAAAACAGCAAACATACTGTTGTTGGTACGTATTAAGGTACGACATATAAACATATCTGCACTTATATTCACACCGTTACATCTTCGGACTTCACAGATGTAACTGACACCTCACAGATAATGACACAGTAATTTGTAACCTATACTTGTTTTAGATCAAGGTGCGTAGTCTTACTTATTTACCAATATAGCTCTCCGCGTATGGGTAGCTTCACCAAATCATGACGAAGACTCAAAACTAAAATTTTTGACACCTGAAAGTGGAGTTTTTTGTCTAAAATGACTGCAAGTCAATTGCAAAAAAGAAAATAACAATAGATGAAGCTCTTTCATTCGTGAAACATAAGAGCATGCTACATGATGCACAGAGACTTTTTTTTGGCTAATAACTGCTTTGTAGAGTCTCTTCTTTATTGTGTGCTAGTTCATCACCGACGGAAGCGCAATTTTCTGCTCTATCTCTCACAGCTCCCACTTGCTTCTAAATATCATGTTCCTCTTTAGCTTTATAAAGCGTAGCTGACGAGTTCAGGACTCCAAAACGAGGAAGAGAGCTCGTAACTATCCTTCTTGTCTGTTCGTTTTCACTAAAAAAGGGAGAACCATTACGTCGCTGTGGTTTTGCTTTAATGCCGGGACGCAGTGCATCAGAGCACCCACTACTCTTTTCGGATAAAAAAGGTTTGTTTATAGCTGCAGAGGGATATCATATATTCATCTCGCAGTACAAAGAGAGAAACTTTGCGAACAATAACTTCAACGGCTGACGTGCTGCTGAGAGATGCGGTTCGTAATTTCTCGTGGCAGTGTCGTGCAGCTCGCATTTTTTTGCAAAGAATTTATTCGTGTGCGCTGTTCTTTCTCGAAATGGTTGGGGGGGAATCTGTTACACAGAATATCCTTCAATACAATCAGATTCAATTCTTTTTGCTGCACTATGCATCAGCCCTCAGAATGCTATCACTGCGAGCTGAATACCAAAAAACCACATAAACTTTGGATCAGGTATTAGTCCAGGGAATACTATAATACTCTACGTTGAGTGTACGTTGCGTTATTGACGGCCACAGTTGTATCTGGACATTCGTTCTGTAGGTGTTTTCACATTTTACTGATGACACACAGAGTGAAAGGAAGAGGAGACGGAAGATATTCACTCTACCGCAGGGTAGTAGGGTCAGTATACCCACTTTAGAGTGTCTCTAAATAGGTGGAACAGCAGAAAATATAGGCTACTAGTGCATACTATGGTTTGCCAGGTACGGAGGATTCAATAGTGGATTCGGTAGTGAGGCATTGTTTCAAAGAATTAATTGCCATCAGATGCTTCTTTGTCATCCCCATAAACTTTTTCTTCTTCGAATGATTATGTTCTGTGTCACTCCTAAGCGTTTTACGGCGCATTTTCCCTGCTGTTTCGGCAGATACTTACAATTTTTAATTAATCGATATGTGGGTTTAGAGACCCAAAAAATTACTTCTTAACACGTGATTATGGTGGTGCCCATTGTCAACGGGAAAACGGTTTGCTTCTCGTTTACAATCTATGTGTTGTACAGTGCAATTTTATGTGCCCATTTATAGAGATACCCATTTTAGAGAGATGTACAGCTTTGTTACATGTTGTCTACACTGATCATGTCTTTAACCACTTCTCTGTCACGTCACAAAAAATGGTTCAAATGGCTCTGAGCACTATGGGACATAACTGCTAGAACTTAGAACTACTTAAACCTAACTAACCTAAGGACATCACACACACCCATACCAGAGGCAGGATTCGAACCTGCGACCGTAGTGGTCGCGCGGTTCCAGACTGTAGCGCCTAGAACCGATCGGCCACTCCGGCCGACTGTCACGTCACACTTGCGTGACTTGATCCTTCTCGTTTCATATGCCAGACTGCACAACGTTGTCTCTATACTTAGTCTCTACTGTAGTACTGTCTGTTCTTCGTGTTTTTATTTTCCTTTTAATGCATATTATTATACCAACTATCTCATCGTATTAATCTATGTTTCCACTACAAATGGACACACAAAATTCCGTTTCAAAAAGACAGTAGTAACGAGAAGTAAAGCAACATTTTCGGTTGACATCGACCGCCGCATGAAAGAGGTGATGGGCAAAATCTCTTTTGGCTGACACCATCTACTCGATGTGCTGTGATCTCGACTCTCATGGATGCAACATCACTTAAGGCCAGCCCTCCCCTCTAGCAACGCACGTTGCACGGGTAGTGTGCTAGTCAGGCGGAGTGAGTCCGCTAGCAATGAGAGCGGCCTACTACAGTAGTAGCACAACGGGAACTATGTACGTTACACGCCATCAATCAGGCGGGACAAATAGTTCACAATTTTATATCACAGCGCAAATCATAAGCCGCACTCCGCGGCTTAACGGGTTACCATCTCATAGAATGCCTACCTTTTTTCATTTACTTTGAACCAATCCTACGCCAACAAACGGTCCACATCCTCTCTCACAGAAATTTCAACTCTCTCTCTCTCTCTCTCTCTCTCCCTCTCTCTCTCTCCGTGACATCTGCTTACTCATCCAACCTATAAACCTACCGAATCAATCCCACCTCACCAGGACACCCTTTCCCTTACATCTTTCACTACGACTTGACCTCATATTGCGGGATTATCGACACCCAAAACTTATTCTCATTTCCTGTCTCCCAGCATCCGCTTGTCTACCGTCTGTACTATCCATCAGTCCTCCATCCTTATACTCACACCCTCCTACCCAACTAAACGACCACCAACATGCGATGTGTCCATGGACAGGTCTTTCAGCACTATCTAATAGTAAAGCTATTCGTTTTTATTATCAGTGTTTCTACATCGTGATTTAAATGCCATAAATGAGTTCAATGGTTTACGTTTTATTTTTTTATTGTTGGTGTTATAAATTAAAGACGAAGAAAATCAAATTTCTTTTATATAAAACTACAGAAGACTGTATTGATTCACAAAAGGACGTACTAATGATGCACGGTCTAGCAGTTAACCTCGAACTTAAATAAATATAGCATATTGCGCATACATAGAAGAATAAACTCACTACTCAAAAACTAGGTTATAGAAGACAAATTGCTGTAAACAGTGTCTACCGTAATATATCTAGGAGTAACCATCAGGAACGACCTTAAGTTGAATGACCAAACAAAACGAATAGTAGGAAAAGCTAATGCCAGAATCAGATTCGTAGGCAGCATCTTAAGGAAATGTAATTCATCCACGAAACAAGTCGTTTAAAAAACACTTGTTCGGCCGTAAGACTGTTGTTTCCAAACAAGAAATCGAGTGCATTATACTGCACAGAGATTAAATAAAAAGCTGTCAGTATACTTCGAGAATAAATTCCTATTAGCAGCAGCACGTGAAATGGTTTTACACCGCATACAAGAAACCATATAAGACTTACAGGGAACTGGTAGCTATGAACTAACAAAGGGCTGTAAATTTCATCATCATATCCAGATTTGGTATAGGGACCTTTACTTGTTCCAGTTTAGAGTAAACTGCTACAGATATTTCCATATCATCTTAGGACATCCAACATTTCTTTCCCTTTGAGGTGTATCCTGAATATTGTATATTACTTTTAGGTATTCATGCATTCGATATAGTTTGCTTATGTTCATGCTATTTCCTTCTGTGCTCATCTGTTTTGTACATTATGCTTTTGACTTTTAGTTCATGACAAATTTCACTGATCTTTATCCGCTCTCTGACCCGTATACTAGAACTGGTACAGCCGCCCACGGTCGGTGCCAGGATTTGCGATCTCCAGGTAAGCAGGTAAACGTACTTAAGCCCTTCGCCCATTTTTTTAAATTTTAAACTTTGGTTTTTGAATAAGTACAGGAAATTAATACAAAAATCAAGGAATGCCTTTATCAATAAAGTTTCTTAATGCTATAAGCTTACATAAAATCGATACTTTACTATACTATCCGTTTTTCTAGCTTTTTTTAGATCCGGACTCTTCTGTAATCTTTGTAAAATGAGCAGGCTAATTCTGACTCCACTGTGATCATAGCTAATCTAACAAGACGCTCTTGCCCAGTTTTAGTTCTCGGAATGCAAGAACGTTTACTGATCCCACTCTATGGGAATCAGAAAAATGTAAAGCGCAGAAAATCCGTAAGGATACCGTTACATTCTGAAGTACGATATTAAAATTACCTTTATGAAAAGCATTCGGAAGGTGCAGAAGGGGAAGTGGGTCACACCCGAAATTATATGCCTAAGTCTTTTTTAACTTCAAAATTACTTCTATTAAATCATACGCAGTACAAAGTGCTATGTTTTCCAGGCGCTCAGATAGTGCAGAATCGTCTAGTTTTATGCAGATCCAAAAGAAACGAAATAAGTCCACAACAGGGTCTGGCAGCATGTTGTTGTGGTATTCAGTCCAGAGACTGGTTTGATGCAGATCTCCATGCTACTCTAACCTGTGCAAGCTTCTTCATCTCCCAGTACCTACTGCAACCTACATCCTTCTAAATCCGTTTAGTGTGTTCATCTCTTGGTCTCCCTCTACGATTTTTACCCTCCACGATGCCCTGCAGTACTAAATTGGTGATCCCTTGAAGCCTCAGAATATGTCCTACCAACCGATTCCTTCTTCTAGTCAAGTTGTGCCACAAAATCCTCTTTTCCCCAATACTATTCAATACCTCCTCATTAGTTACGTGACCTACCCGTCTAATTTTCAGCATTCTTCTGTAGCACCACATTTCGAAAGCTTCTATTCTCTTCTTGTACAAACTATTTATCGTCCACGTTTCACTTCCATACATGGCTACACTCCATACAAATACTTTCAGAAACGACTTCCTGACACTTAAATCTATACTCGATGTTAACAAATTTCTCTTCTTCGGAAACGCTTTCTCGTGCCATTGCCAGTCTACATTTTATATCCTCTCTAATTCGACCATCGTGAGTTATTTTGCTCCCCAAATAGCAAAACTCATTTTCTACTTTAAGCGTCTCATTTCCTAATCTAATTCCTTCAGCATCACCCGACTTAATTCGACTACATTCCATTATCCTCGTTTTGCTTTTGTTGATGTTTATCTTATATCCTCCTTTCAAGACACAGTCCATTCCGTCCAGCTGCTCTTCCAGGTCCTTTGCTGTCTCTGACAATTACAATGTCATTGGCGAATCTCAAAGTTCTTATTTCTTCTACATGGATTTTAATTCCTACTCCGAATTTTTCTTTTGTTTCCTTTATTGCTTGCTCAAAATACAGATTGAATAACATTGGGGATAGGCTACTGTCCTGTCCCACTCCTTTCCCGACCACTGCTTCCCTTTGATGCCCCTCGACTCCTATAACTGCCATCTGGCAGCATACCAAATAGATGAGTTTCCTAAAGTTGTATCAAGAATAACATTGAAGACATTTAGTAGAGAACTGTCCTGAGGACTCAATTTAAATATTCTTATAGTGTTTCATCTATAAAGCTATTTCTTTTCTTTGCATTAATCTATGCCGTGAATTGTTACATTCAAGCCAGGTGATATTCCAATATTTTCTGCCACTTTGAAGAAACCTGCGTAAATAGTGTCCCAACTGCTTCTCAGTTTATTGAATTCTTCCCTTAGATCCTTAACATTGGCACTTTCAACATCTATTGTGGCTTCACTGTTTGAGGCACACGCTTCTTGTGTTCATCACGCCTAATTTTTTGAACCACATCGAAGACAGCAAGACACGCTGAAATGATTTCAAATACTTCTGAATGCTCTTTAGTTCAGTATATGCTTCCGCAGTCAAATTAAAGTTATAAACATGTTCAACCCTCCTATGCGGCTCTGCCAAATGCTTTTCAAATGGAAGCACATTATCTACCCACGCAGACAACCTCGTTTCCGATAGCCATTGAAGAGACGATCCAATACTTTCTTTGGATTGTTTCCACTTTTGGGAACTAGAACGAAAGGAATGACATGTTTTCGAAAGTATTCCGAAAAATGTTACCACATTCGCGCAACTCTGAACAGCATGGCCTCCACAATGATATAGTGAAAGACCTTCACATGGAGGAAAACGCGCCATCGCATTTTCTTTTAATATGTGCGTTTCAGCTCTCTCACTGGTGTCACCCGTATACCTCCCGGTGTCATAACTCGACCCATGACCGTCTGAAAGCTTGAAAGACGTGCACTTCATTCACAATTCAGTGCTCGTATTTCATGTTTCTAATCCCAGCATTCTGGTATTCGGTAAAGTAATAATTCAGGCAATATTAATAATTTCTATGGGTTGCCTGATTTATTTGACGATTTTTATAGCTTATCTCACACTGATCTGTGAGAGGAGCTTGGCGCTAGAAATTTTCTTTCTTTATGGGCGAGGGTAGCAGTCTTCCTAGCAGCCATGATGACTCCGCGTTTCCCATCCCTTTTCCGATCGCCAGGGTAGCACGTGGTGTCGTTTGAACATTCAGTAGTGGCCAAAGTTTATCCTGTTCTGAGTTCCCCAACCTGCCTTATCAACCTTGTAACCGCCATTTCTCATCGATTTTAACGTCGCGAGGTCGCCTCCTTGTTAGATTCCGGCCCTCTGATTGGCCAGTTCAGGTGCGCGCCCGTTTTTCGCCGGTAGGCGCCAACCGCCTTCCGCGGGTGGCTAGTGGACAAAGGAGCAGCACTGCAGTTCTAGTGTGACAGTGCCGGAGACCGGTGGAGCTGCTTCCAGGAGATGAAGTTCGGTAAGCATGAGCGCCGACGTGCACTGTAGATTCGCGCCCTGCGGCCCAGAGGGAACCTTATGGATCATTGTGAATAGTTTCGCGTCTTGCGGGTTTTATTCCTTTAGTACGGGAGGCTACCTAGCGATTCACGCACAGTACCATCTTTATTAGCCTTTGGCTGATTCCTGGTGGTGGTCGTTGCACGCCTGCAACCCCTTCCTTAAGTAAATTGGACCCCATTTGATAATACGGCGATCGTTACTAAAATTCCTTTTCTTCTGCTGTCGTGGCTTGTTATGAACGTACGTTGGGGCAGGCTGCTGAACTCGAATCTTTCTTCCCCCTCCCCAATTTGGTTGTATTATTGTTCAATTTTCAACTGTTTTATAAATGAGTCCTTTAATCTTATATTCTCCCTTTCATTACATGAAATCACCCCTAGTGTCACAGAATAATGCAGAACTATAACGGTTGCTACAAGGTCGTGCAGGTCTCGCGCCATTAACGATAGGATAAAGATTCAATATCGTGCGCCTGGCATACCATTGCACGCATGGCACCGACAACAGTAATTATCATGTTCAATTATTACCCATTGATAAACTGGGAAGTTTCCACCGCTCAGTGTGAGTACGTGAGCACTAAATCCACTTGATGTGGTGGAAGTAGTGGCCTCTCTTTTACCTTGCTGGTTTAGACAAAATATCAAAAATCATCGTTCCTGCAGCAAGAAATAGTAACCTGAAAATAACGAGCCACCGCTTTTAAGCTGTAAGGCACGACATCAGCTTATAGAAAATAATTTTAACTGTTGACTGACCGTTCTTCAGCTTACGCTCAACAAAATCGAGAAAACGCTAATTCCGTATCGATTTTCTTCATAGAAGGCAACGTAGCCCAAGATAAAAATGTTCTGCTCTCTTTGGGCTTCATCGGGAGCCACATCTACCGTAACAGTAGATTATTTATTGTTTTAACTCTGTTAAAAGAGTCTGGCGAACAAAATGTCTAGCTTTTTCGATAAATTTGTTGTGAACATCGTGTGGTATAATGAACCGTGTGTTTTCCATCACCTTTCGATGCTTCAGCTTTTGTTAAATGCTGTTTCACAACCGGATCAAACTTCGCCAGGAACCCTAACGCATACATTGCAAGTTACATCCCCTCTTTCACATCCAGTCGAGGAAGAAAATGACGCCTGCGCAGTCGTTAAAGGCTGTTGAGAATCGTGTAGCGTCTACGATTCTCCAGCTCTTCCAAAGACGCGTTTCTTGATAATGTCTTTCGTCAGTTAACTGACAGATATGCTGACTTCGGTAATTTTTTCTTTCACTCATGAACTATGGGAAGTTCAGTCAATGTCCAGGTATCTTTCCTGAGGCTGTATGTAACTCCTTGAAGGTATCCTACAGTGTAAATTTCGATGTCTCTTGAATAAGGACGGAACTATGTGTGAAACGATTCCGGCAGTGTCATTATCACTTTCTCTAACAATATCAATTCATTTTTGTGTGTATTCCTCCTCAGAGCAAATGTCACCATTACTGTCGTCTCTCCTTGATCGCATGGTCTTATCTCTGCTTCCCCGATGCTACAGATGCTTTTAAACAACTTCGTTCTTGCACATCAGCATCTGCAAAAGTTTGAAAAATGGGACAGTTTTTGGCACGAGAGGGTAATTCTTAATACTTACACCACAACAGCTTTTATCAGTTATGAATAGATCTTTCTAACGACGTACCTTGCCTCTGAGAATCCTGCTCCTGCTCTCTTGCAATTGAGGAAGCTTCAACGTCATCTTGAAGTCTTCACTCGGCCGATACTGTTGATTTATCTAGTGGCACAAAGGACAAACTGTCTAACTCGTCTTCGTATCGTTGTCTTTTTTAGCCTAATGCTTCCAGTTTTGGTGAAGAACTGTAACACTTTTTTCCACTTGGGTCATTCGTTCCATTAAAACAGAAATCTTAAAACTGCGCGTTGTAACGATACAAAAACTTAATTTCCTGCACAACCATATAATAACAGAGAGCGTGCAGCGAACCATTCAGCTCGACCGACTTCTGAGCACTGCTGATGACTAATGACAAGCCACAACACAAAACAATATATATATTGCATGTCCACACTCGCGCGATTTCCGTGTTGTAATCTCGGATTGTCAAAACCTGCTTTCGACGCTGGGGCTCTGCAGTAGCTCACAGTAATGGCAGACTGACAGTAGCCCAGGCGGCCGGCTGCCTTCACAAGCAAACAAATGTTTTAAAATGACCGAAACGTGAACTTTTTGTCTACAATGTCATCCCCACCGTTATGGGCTGCCGCACTGTCTCTACATGTTGGTACGCACGCACCCCAAAGTAAAAATAATAATGGTGGAAAAATCAATGTTCCAACATTATTGTATCGAAATCTTAAACTCTTCCACAGTTTTATACACCTTCTAAGCATTGTAAATATTAATTCAAACACCAATACTATTGTTAGTAATAAAAATAGTAATATTTCTATCTTTCCATGTTCAATTGATATATACCTATTAGTTCTGTCAAGTTTCAACGTTTCCTGGATTATTTTACATTACACTTCCGAATGAGAAACGCACACACCCCAAAGTAAAAATAATAATGGTGGAAAAATCAATGTTCCAATATTATTATATCGAAATCTTAAACTCTTCCACAGTTTTATACACCTTCTAAGCATTGTAAATATTAATTCAAACACCAATACTATTCTTAGTAATAAAAATAGTAATATTTCTATCTTTCCATGTTCAATTGATATATACCTATTAGTTCTATCAAGTTTCAACGTTTCCTGGATTATTTTACATTACACTTCCGAATGAGAAACATGTTTGTTACCGAAAGAAACATTACATATTGTGGCTATATGACTTAGACACGTTTCATACACTTCACACGAAAGCATCTTGTTTTCACGACTTCATTTCTTGTGTACCTTGTATGTCTCCTTTCTTTCATAGTTCATATTGCTGTTTGCAAACACTCTTTCCACTGAAATTCCTAGATTTTCATCTTCTTGTGTTGTCATATCCGCCACTTCCTGTTTTATGGATTTGGACAAAAACGTCGGCGCTGCTCTATTGGACGCAACTGGTTGTACTAGCTGATTTAATTCTCAGGAACAATTTTCTGCCCATATTATTGGACTGATTATTTCTGGTGAATATTAATTCAGAATTTATTCCAGAAACATCAAGAATACGGGAAAATATTGCACAGGGCGAGCACCATTTTTATGTTGAGTAGGAGCACTGTTTCGAGTACTGTTTTTCTATAGTTGTACTTTGCGATAATTTCAGTTTCTTTTCTCTCTCCGCTGCCGTCATCTATTTGACTATAAAAGTAGAAAGATGTAAGGAGTATCACGTTCTTGTTCATTTATGGCACATACCATACGATTGTCAAATACTTTATGTATCCATATAAGCTAATGTTTGCTTATAGTTGCCTCACATTCACAAATTTAGGAGAACGTTCAATTTTTTTCTAACAGTGTCAACAAAAGTAAGTTCCTTGTTCAGTAGCTGTTTAGGCAAGTTGTTATTAGGAAACCAACTGCTGCCGTTAGATTGTAGCCAGTCCCCGCCGCTCAGCAGAGTTACCACACCCTGGGAAGATTTTCAAACGTTATATGGCGCATCTGGCTGCTTTCTGACTATATATCCATGGGGGCAATGGCGTACTAAGTCCTGGCATCACATAGCGTTAGAATTTTCTGATCACACTTCGATGGCTTGCTTGGTATAACTGCCGAAAAAGTTCCTTTGAAAACGACCAATTGCTCTTCCACTGTAGTATATTTCATATACTGTGTAGTTCTTGTTACAGCTCGCCTTGAACAATTCAGATATTACACTAATAATTTTTTTCTTGCTCTCTGGACTTCCTTTGAATGTCATCACACCGCATGCATCTGAACAGGAACTGGTGCTCGTAGTGTGATATATCTCAATTCCACAATCGTTTTAGGGTCACTGGTCCTTGTATCCGAACAAAAGCCTTAACGTCAGCCGCATCTGTCTATTTGGCTTTACGTTCCCGGGCAAAATTTCACGAAATGCTTCTTATGTATACTTTAGTATATCAACATATTCGTTCGAATATACCTTTCCTAATACACGACGTGAAGCATTCTAAGATCCATTTCACACTTGGTACAGAATAATGGTATTTTGAGGTCGTATCCTTACATTTCTAGGTGGAGGGTGATAGGTGTCATGTATAATTTTGGTATCTGAATTGATTGTGAGCGAACAGCGATGTTGTAAAGCTGTTTCGCAGAAGTTGGGCTGCTATCTTTGGTGTGCGCGAAGGCGCAGTAGCAGATAGTGGTTGGCTGTGTTAAAGTGAGGAAGCAGTTGTACTGTTATGTTTCAAATGTAAAGTCTCAATTTATAGATGTGTTTAATTAAAATGATTATTTAGCAGTAACTGATCTGAGAAGGAGGAAGTCTAATGGAATCTTTTATTTACGTGAAGAGGAATTATAAGGTTATTTCTTTGAAGTCATTACTGCAGCGCTATTTTTCTCCTACCTTTCTCTTACAATTTTTTATTGATCATGCTTTTTCAAACGTAGAAAAGGAACCAAGTGCGTTCCGAAAATACTTCGATTTCAAACTAACATTGAAATCATTGCACCTCCCGAGTGTCCGCCTCAGTAGTGCAGCGGTAGCGCTACCGCCTACCATACAAGGGGGCCTGGGCTCGATTCCCGGCAGGGGACTGGATGATGTGTGTTCTTCATCATCATTGACATGCAGGTAGCCGAAGTGGCGTCTACTAAAAAGACTTGCAATACAGCGGCCGAACCCAGAAGGGGATTTCCCGGCCAATAAATGCCATACTATAATTTAATTTTTTACCTCAGGAGTGTCTCTGTGTAGATATAGTAATATGCAGCTTTAACACAGCAGCGCGCCAGGCAAAGAACGCGTAATCCAGATTTTCAAACAGTAGAGTAAATATTTTTAAGGGTTCAGCTCAGTTAGGGCCAACTTATGTACTTCGGAGACAGTTAGAATTTTCTGTGCTGTCTATCAGTTTTAATGATCTGTGATCGGTTCCGTCAAACTAATCATCGTATGTTTTATGTCAAAGTTCATTATTCAGGCAGTTTATACTGTCAAAATTTCTTGCAATCAGAATGTTAACTTTAACAGTACTAAAGACTTCACTTTATATTACGACAATTAATTACTATTACAGTGCAGATTTTCCTTCACATTACGTCAGTACAAGTTTCATTACAACTGTTCGTTTATTATTACAGCTCATATCTTACAACCGGAAGCAGTACGTCAGTCTCATATTTATTTGTTTAGACAGCTTTGAAAGGTTATTTACGCATTTCGTTGATTTGTCTTTTCCCAAGCGGAAACTGTCATTTTCAAAACTTATTTCATTACCGTCACCACCTGTCTCTGTATCAACATATTTTCAGTTCTTCGCACTTTGTATGTGTCTATCGTTTTCTTCAGACGTACACATATTGTAGATTGAGTTCCTATCATACAGTGACAGAAAAAATAGCTACTCCAAGACTTTTGTTTCACATGGAAAGCAGTTAGAATAGCGGTACTATGCAACACTGGGTTCACTTATTATAACATGAAATGAGACAACAATGAAATGTCTGTTATATTTGAAAAGTTGACACTAGGTATTATTCTTTTTCTTACACTGGGATTGACGAAGGCTGTCCTGAACACACCAGTGTATGTTTTTGCAACTGAACAACAATGATAACTAAAATTTAATGTATTTTTATGTAATTATTTACATAATTGGTAGATAGAAAGCTAGCAGGAGCTGTAGACAATTATGGAAATTTAAACTAATGATACGAGCAGTTTTCAATGTGTGGCGTGCGCGCAGTGTCCCACGGTAGCACTACAGGGCTAATCCTCTAAAAGGCGATAACAGCTTTTGTAAGTAGGCTGTTTATGTTTTCTCTATGTAAGTAGGCTGTTTATGTTTTCTTATTGGCAACGTTACGTAGCGCTCAATATGAAAATCACTGGCTGTGCTGTGTGCAGTCTGTGGCTAGTTTGCATTGTTGTCTGCCATTGTAGTGTTGGGCAGCGGCAGCTGGCTGTGAACAGCGCGTAGCGTTGCGCAGTTGGAGGTGAGCCGCCAGCAGTGGTGGATGTGGGAGAGAGATGGCGGAGGTTTGCAATTTGTCATGAACTGATATATATATTATGACTTGTGATGATATTAAGTTTGAATCTTTTATTTAGCTGGCAGTAGTGGCGCTTGCTGTATTGCAGTAGCTTGAGCAGCGAAGATTTTTGTGAGGTAAGTGATTTGTGAAAGGTATAGTTTAATGTTAGTCAGGGCCATTCTTTAGTAGGGAATTTTGAAAGTCAGATTGCGTTGCACTAACAAAGTATTGTGTGTCAGGTTAAGCACAGTCCTGTACAATTGTTCTAAGTGGACGTTTCATATGTATAAATAGTTCTAAGGGGACGTTTCATATGTCGACCCTTAGCCTAGGATACCTCACTGGAATCTTCTGATTTTTTCTTGTAATTTGTGTATTTAGTGTAGCTTTTGTTTATTGCTAGCGCGTAATTGTAGAGAGAATCTCCTTTGTAGTTGCAGTCTTTCATTGTTGTACTGTAAAACAGTTGTGGCATGCATGTAGATTTGCACCAAGTATTTCGCAGCTGCAATTAACTAGATATTATTTTCAGTGCTATATTAATGTGTTCTCTTATTTTTGATCTTCAAATTGTGCTTTTCTGCGTTGTCGTGTGAAATATTGTGACAAGTATGGCGTGTGAAAAACGTAATACTAGGCTCCAAAGTAAATTGAGAAATGACAGTGAAGACGAAAGCAGTGTGTTAGCGCCACCGAGTAGTGAATTAACTGATGTTCAAAGTAGTAATTTGGTAATTGTGAATAGGGAAATGGAGCGGGCTGCAAACAATGGTGTAGACAGTGAAACAGGTAGTGAACAGGGAAGCATTATCGATCGATCGGTCGGCAACAGCTCGCCTCAGGAATCCGAAATGACAGGACACAATTTCGCAAATACTGTAGATTCAGGTTTTGGGTCCCCACCTTTTTCTCAAATGAGTCAAGACACATTTTCTGCTTGTCAAAATGTGAATGTTGCCGGTGAAAATGCACTGCCAAAAAGCATAGAGAAACAGATTCCAGACACTAATACATTACTATTGCAATTAATGCAACAAATGGAACAAAATCAGAGACAGATGGGACAAAATCTTCAGAAGTTAGACACAATGGAACAAAATCTTAAAAAGTTAGACACAATGGAACAACACCAAAGACAAACACAGCAACAGCTTCAAAAGTTAGACTCATTGGAACAAACTCTTGAACAAACGCGTGAAGATTTAACTACTGAGTTACATAACATTGAATCGAAATGTCAAAAAGTCTGTAATGACGTAAAAACACAAATTTGTGAGCATTTTCAACCTATTTTTTCGCGGCATGAAAATGCATTACAGAATCACGAAGCAGCCATAAAAGAGCTGCAAACCATTGTTCATGAAAATCATGAGACCTTGTGGGCTAAATTTGACTCAGTTGCATCTACCGATTCGGTTACGCAACTTGCAAAAGCTCAGGAAAACTTAAAGGACAAAGTAGATACTCTGAAACTTGGTTCAGAAAAACACGCTGAGGAAATAAGTACACTATCGGAGAAAGTAGCCGAACTTTCGGATCAATTCACTAACTTATCTACAAAGGTAGATGATGATCTGAATGACACAAGACCCGTAGCCTTCACTGACACAGAAGAGTATGAACAAATAAGAAAATTCAAACAAAATCAGAATCAAATTAATACACAACACCAAAGAGAAATCCGGGAAGTACAAGATCAGCTGACACAGGTAATACAAGAATTACGTATTTCAGAGGACACTCGCGCTCCAACACGGGAAGAGGGACTTAGAAACACGGAAAAGCTGCAAAATAATAACACAGGGCATTTCGGAAGTAATGAAAGAAATTGGGAATGTGCACCGAATTTTGAGATGGAACGGCCGACACGACCTAACAATGACCGATATGCGACTCGCCGACATGATGATTTTGACTATAAGCTGTTCATTACTACACGTAAATTCAAAACATTTAAGAATTCTGGCAACGACATTCATCCACAAGCATGGCTCCATCAATTCTCTCATTGTTTTCCTCCCAACTGGTCGTTAGAACACAGATTAGAATTTATGTGTGGCTACTTGGAGAATGAACCAGCTGTAAGAATGCGATCGGTCATTCACGATTGCCACAGTGAAGGAGAGTTTTACCATGCCTTCCTCTCAGCATATTGGTCTCAAGCCACACAAGACCGCGTAAAACATGGCATCATAATGATGAAACATTTCGAACAATCTGAATTTTCCAGTCTTGTGAAATATTTTGAAGACATGTTGCACAAGAATCAGTACCTGTCAAACCCATACAGCCCCTCAGAACTCATCCGCATTTGCTTAATCAAATTACCTGAACATTTACGACACATTATTTTGGCAGGACGTTGCAAAGACGACATTGAAGCATTTCAGGGACTCTTACAAGAATTAGAAATTGACACTGACAATCGCGGAACGCGAAACCAGGAACACAGCAATTACAGGTCACATCCGTCGCAATTCCGCGATGAAAGAAGTAATAACTTTACACGACAAGGCTATTCTCACAACACAAATCGTGACCAAAACAGACACCACCCGTATGACAACCGTTGGCAGAGTAGTAATAGCTACAGGGAAAGATCACCTCTCCGTGGTAATGACTATCACAGAGACAATAAGAGAAACAGACAATATGGGAACCAAAATAAATACTATCAAGGGAGACAGAATAACTTTAGACGCAACGGACCAGCGCGCAGTTACGATTCAGGGAGAAATTCTCCACCATGTGACCGACAAGAAAGAAACTATGGAATCTACCGACATGACGACAGACGATGTGATCGTAACGACAGACCTGAATTGCATCAGAACTGGCGAGCTTCAAACAGAGCAGGGCCCTCTCGAGGAGGTGAATTTGTAGAAGTTAGGTCTCCAAATCCCAATAACGACGCGCGCCAACAAAGAGACAATAGGCAATGACTCACACCACTGGCAGCCACAAAACGTTCTTATGACACTAACGACGCAGCTGCCGTAGCTAGTAATTACGTAAAAATGGAAGACATTAGGGACATCTTACTCCAGGAACACGACATAAAACATAACAACATTGCATATCCTGTGATTCACATTACAGTAAATGACATAAAATTTACGGCAGTACTTGACTCTGGCAGTCCCATTTCAGTAATCAGTGAAACAGCCTTTAGCAAATGCAACAAATCGAACGATTGCCCCACACTTCCGTTACGTAAGATTAAATTACAAGGTGCAATCTTTGGAAAAAGTGTAGATGTACGCCAACAAACCAACTTAGAATTCTTTTGTCAAAGCCACAGCTTCTCTATGAGCTTTCTTATTGTTCCATTATTGTCGACGGAAATTATACTGGGAGTAGACTTTTTAAATGAATACAAAGCAATCTTAAGCTTTCACGATGCTGAAATAAGTTTAGAAAAAGAAGGTAAGTCAGTAGCTTTGAAATTTGAAGATTGGCTCTCAAACCATGACGAGGAAATTAATCGGCTTTACCTTCTGTCAGACAACAGTTCGGAATTTTCTACGGAACTAGACACTAACAATCACTCTGCAAGTACTGACAGGGATGATATCGACGGCGCATTTGACACTAATAAGTTAATTCAGAATAAAATTCAAACAATTGAGAATTGTAATGACACTGATAGGCAGGACCTTTTTGAGATTTTACAAGCACATTCCACAGTTTTTACTCATAAAACAGGAACAATCAAGGGATTTCAATACCAATTTCGTGTTCGTGAGCATACTAAATTTTGTGTTAGACCATATGTAATTCCAGCACATTATAGGGACCGTGTTAAAACAGAAATACAATCTATGCTTGACGAGGGCATTATTGAGCCTGCAGTAAGCTCATACAACAATCCATTACATGTTGTTGAGAAGAAAAATGGATCGATCAGGCTTGTCTTAGATTCGAGACAAATCAATACGATCATTATTCCTGAGACCGACAGGCCGCAAACGTTGGAAGAACTTCTTCAAAATTTTAATGGTGTAAAAGTGTTGTCTTCCATTGATCTCAGATCCAGCTTTTATCAGATCGAACTTCATCCAGAATGTAGAAAATACACAGCTTTCCTTTGTTTCGGCGTTTGTTATCAGTTTCGGAAACTTCCTTTTGGTTTGAACATTTCTTCGGCAGCATTCATTCGTGGGTTAAATTCCATATTACCTGAGTTCTTAAAACGTCACATCACCTTGTATGTGGACGATATTCTGATAGCAGAAGCTTCATGGGAACAACATAATCGCATCCTCAACAGTTTGTTACGTATTTTTGCAGAATCTGGAATTACAGTTAACTTGGAAAAGTCTGAATTCGGTAGGACAAAGGTGAAGTTTTTGGGACATATTATTTCTTCTGAAGGGATTCAGCCAGATCCTGAAAAGTTAGAAGCAATCAGAGCCATTCCAGTTCCATCCACAAAAAGACAAGTCCGCAGTTTTCTAGGTCTCGTAAATTTTTACCGTCGTTTTCTGAATATGCAAATTCTTGTTACACCAAAACTTTGTTCTCTCACTGGAAAAAATACTATTTGGAACTGGGACGAACAAGCACAATTGGAATTCAATTCTTTGAAAGAAGCGTTACTTCACGCGCCAATCTTAGCTCATCCAGATCTGTCACAAGATTTCTGCCTTAGCACGGATTCTTCTAAAGTCGGTCTTGGTGCCCATTTATTTCAAGAAGCCATAGAAAATGACACTACCATTCAGAAAACCATTGCTTTTGCTAGCCGAGTGCTAACAAAATCTGAAAAAAATTATTCCGTTACTGAATTAGAAGCTTTAGCTATCGTTTGGGCATTTAACAAATTCCGTTTCTTTCTTTCTGGTAAGCACGTAAAAGTATACAGTGATCATCGTGCATTACAATTTCTTATGTCTTCAAAATTAAATCATGACAGGTTAAAACGTCGGGCATTGTTTCTGCAAGAATTCCGCTTCACAATAGTCTACATTCCCGGCAAGGAGAACATTGTTGCGGACGCACTGTCACGCGCACCGGCTGGGCTTGAGAAAAGTATCACAGAAGGCAACCTCCAGAAAAATTTCAGTATTCTTTACATTCAGAAAGTCGCCTTTGAAAACTTCATCACCACATCTTTAAAGGACATTGCTCATGAACAAGATAAAGATCCGATTTGGAAGGACATCAAGAGCAAATGGCATGAAAAGACACACACACAGATTCGGCATTATTACCTGGTTAGAAACAACATACTCTTCAAACGCTGCACTGTTGATGACAAGCTATGGGTACTTTGCATTCCAGACGATTTTGTTAATAAGCTCATTTGGTACATTCATTTCAGCTACGCACATTTTGGCCCACGAAAATGTTATCATATTCTTCGAACGACTTGTTATTTTAACAATATGGAAAAAAGAATTCGAAGAGTCTTGTCTATTTGTAAACTTTGTCAAAAGGCGAAACCATCTACTGTCTCACATCGTTTGGAGGTGAGCCGCCAGCAGTGGTGGATGTGGGAGAGAGATGGCGGAGGTTTGCAATTTGTCATGAACTGATATATATATTATGACTTGTGATGATATTAAGTTTGAATCTTTTATTTAGCTGGCAGTAGTGGCGCTTGCTGTATTGCAGTAGCTTGAGCAGCGAAGATTTTTGTGAGGTAAGTGATTTGTGAAAGGTATAGTTTAATGTTAGTCAGGGCCATTCTTTAGTAGGGAATTTTGAAAGTCAGATTGCGTTGCACTAACAAAGTATTGTGTGTCAGGTTAAGCACAGTCCTGTACAATTGTTCTAAGTGGACGTTTCATATGTATAAATAGTTCTAAGGGGACGTTTCACTTTCAAATGACGAAAATAAGAAAGTATCAAATATAAAAATTGTGTATGTCAATTAAATAAATTTTTATGTATTGAACACTTTTATGTGGAGAGAAAATTAAAAGCTATTGAACAAAAAAATCATTTTAGTACTGATTAAGCTTTATATACCCCCATTATTATTACTAGACATAAGAGTTTTAAATTTGTAAAACGTGCTTTGCAGCTCAATCGAACGCAGAAGTTGACGAGTAGCGTGATGTCCAGAATTCGTACACCCATACTCGTATACACTGGGTGTTCAAATAAAATGTGGAATACTCTGAGAAGAAAAATAAGTGCAGTAAACATGGGCCCGGAATGCATATTTCCTGCGATAAACACGTGTTTAGAGGAGGTGTTAAACGTGGCTTCCATTCACGACAATGCACCCCTTTGCCCTCCGGCGTAAAGAATGACGCACCCTTTGAAGTATACCCAGTTGTTGCTGTACCTGCGGCACACATTGAAGACGCAACCCTGTAGTGTCCGCTCATTTTTGATAGGTGTGGCGTAGACCAATTCCTTCAAGTGTCCGCATAACCAAAAATCTAGGGGATTGAGGTCTGAGGAACGAGCAGGACACCATCATGGATGAACCGCATTTGCATTCGTTGCTGCAATGGCACATCCTCCAGCAGGGCAAGCAGTACGTTAATGAGGAAGTCCAGATAATGTGCCCCAGTTAACCTTTTGTGGTAATATGTACGGCCCTATTAATGTGTCGCCTAGTGCGCCTGCCCACACAGTGATTGAGAAGAGGTGTTGAAGCCCGCTTTCCTGAATTGCTTTACATCTGCCCCCACATGCGGGTTATGGAAATTCACAACACCCTGTCTTGTGAACCCTGCCTCATCAGAAAATAAAATCATGGATGTGAACGGTTGATCTGCGGGACACTTCTGCAACAGCCTTCGACAGAACCTCAGTCTGCCATGATGACCCTGCGGCCTTAGGGCCAGAACGCGCTGTAGATGATACGAGAAAAACAATTGTTCATGAAGTACCCCGCCCTCCTGCCCGCCCCCTGCCTCCCCTTAACGATAATGGAGTAGGACACGCCTTTGCTGCTGCTATTCGTCTCACTCTAGTCCCAGTGGTTTCTTGCACCGAAACTAGCAGACGCAGCCGGCCGAAGTGGCCGTGCGGTTAAAGGCGCTGCAGTCTGGAACCGCAAGACCGCTACGGTCGCAGGTTCGAATCCTGCCTCGGGCATGGATGTTTGTGACGTCCTTAGGTTAGTTAGGTTTAACTAGTTCTATGTTCTAGGGGACTAATGACCTCAGCAGTTGAGTCCCATAGTGCTCAGAGCCATTTGAACCATTTTTGAACTAGCAGACGCTCCTCGATGTCAGGTGTGCAGACTGTGAGGGACTTTCCACTGTGAGTCTTCCGACGTACAACGGTAACAGTGTCCCTCAGACTTTGGAAAAGTCTGCCTACCAGCTTATCACAGGGTACTCAGCGCTGTGGTTATTTTTCAGTGTAGAGGACACAAGCTCGCAGGTTACGTCCAGTTGGTAAACCACAGCAGAATATCATATCCATCATTCCAGTTGTCTAGAAGTAGACTTCCACTGCTAACAAGTGGCAGAAGATAGAAAATTTAAATGTTCTACACCATTTGTACGTACAAAAAGCAACACATACGTGAATCCGCGTTTGGAAGAGGGTAAGTCACCATGATGCGTACCCAGGGTTGACAGTACTGTACAATAAGGCACATAAACACGACGAAAACTAACGCAGCCTACAATACGACTCTAACCATACAACTGACTGCAGGCCACGTAGAATACCGTGAGCAAGACCACATGATAACCTGCCGACACATTTGACGCAGCGCCATTACGACGACTAATATTCGCAACCAAGTGTCGTACAGTCCTTCCTATAAACACGTGTTTACCTGTGGAAGTATGCGTTCACGAATCGATGTTCGTTGGACATATTTTTGTTGTTTCAATGAGCACTACTACCTCTCAAAGTATTCGACACCTTTCTTTTGGACACCCAATATAATGTAACATACATGTTCGAGATGGTTAGAAATAAACTGACTTGATTGTTAAAGCATTGGCGTTGCTTTGACTAAAATATTTTCTTACACTCCCATTAAAATCTGGCAGCAATTGATCAGAATTAAAATATGTTCATAAAAAATCACAATGATTATTTCTTTCTCTGCAGTGTCTGATGTACTGGTCATGCCTTACATAACTTTTGCATTAATTTAACCAATAGATATGGGTGTATACGCTTTTTTTTAGAACGATCCCATATTTTCAGCGAGGGCCAGCATACTTTATAACTTTTTTTTAATTTCTGTTTTGTTATGCACTGACGCCGGTGGCAGGACCAGTACTTTTGTATTACATTGTACTGTATGGAACTGGGGACCTAGAACCGACGGAGAGGCTTCGTCCCAGCCGTAGCCCTCAGTGGTTTACAACCCCACAACAGGCTACAGCAGTCCACTCACCCCACCGCTGCCGAACATCTCACACCAGACGAGTGTAGCCCTAATGTTTGCGTGGTAGAGTAATTATGGTGTACGCGTTCGTGGAGAAAGTGTTTGCGCAGCAATCGCCGACATAGTGTAACTGAGGCAGAATAAGGGGAACCAGCCCCAATTCTCCAAGGCAGATGAAAAACCGCCTTAAAAACCATCCACAGACTGGACGGCACACCGGACCTCGACACGTATCCACCATGCGGATTCGTTCCGGGGACCGGCACGCCTTCCCGCCCGGAAAGCAGTACGTTAGACCTCACGGCTAACCGGGTGGGTACTTTTTACCTTCCATACCACCTCCCACCTCCACCTAACTCCGGTATGCCCCCTCCTAGCTTTCTGTGAGTAGTTGTATTTGTGGTACCTACCCGCTGTTGAATTTTTTTCCAGTTTCAATTTCTGATCATAGGATGTAACACATGTAATCTCACATCACAGGTATTAAAAAGCATTTATTTATTCTAGCTGTTTATCATCAGTTATCGTTGGTATGGTAGGAACTATGAAGGAATGCTAACGTGCCTGACTAACTTCACGGTAAATGATAACAGCCAAACAGTTGCAGGATAAAGATTTATTGAAATCCTTCACCACGGTTTCAGTATATCTAAATATACATTCATCAGAAGCAAAAATGCAACTGAACAGGAAAACACCTTCATCAGCAGGAATCGTAGCTCCATAACTGAGGTAGAACCATGAAATTGACCAAAGTTCACTCGTGATGTGGTCTCAGGTTCCCGTTTGTCGGCAGAGGACAGTCAATGAAACTCATCAGCAGAGATGAGCCTCTCCAGGGATTCTAGAGAAGGCTGCGGCCTGCTCTGTGCTTTTATTGGCAGGGCTGGCACCTGTCCTCGCTAAAGGCAGAGGGCTCCACGCCGTCATTGCCATCTCATTAGAGTAATTATGCTTGACAGTTTTGCCTTTACTGCATGAACATCAAAGGACATTCAGCATGAGAAACTTGGTTGCTTTAGCTCCAAAAATATTATTTATTCAATCGAACGTGTCCGTACACTATACTTGGCACAAAGAAGACGGTCAAACATGGAGATATTGCTCCGGGCCAGTTCCGACCTCATGTTTGTTAATGTGGATTTTGGGCGTCAAGAATTCGATGCTTCTGCTGAATTCACCTGATTTCTTCGTGAAATCAGCCATATTCTCGTCCACATTATTGTCAAGTGCATTGAGATATCCTCTCAACTTGGAATTTTTTTGAAAGTAGGGAGTTTAGAGCAGAGAACTATGATTGCTGGAGAGTCGTCTCCTGGACATTGTCTGTTGCTGATGGGCGTCCATTTTGCCGATTTTGGGGATATGTGTCACAGTCCATGGTAGCGTGATCCATATTCGGAGCAGCTCGCTACTTACATGTCCTACTATGCAACTCGAGCTGGTGATTTGACTTTTAATTTGTGATTTTGTCTCGGCCGCTGTGGCCGAGCGGTTCTAGGCTCTTCAGTCCAGAACCGCTCCGCCGCTACGGTCGCTGTTGCGAATCCTGTCTCAGGCATGGATATGTGTGATGTCCTGAGGTTAGTTAGGTTTAAGTAGTTCTAAGTCTAGGGGACTGATGATCTCAGAAGTCCCATAGTGCTTAGAGCCATTTTAACCATTTGAACTTTAAATTCGCAACCTGACCAGCCTAAGGATATCTTGTTGCTTTTTCTCCGCGCTGTCACCAATATAATTTGATACTCCGCCCCTCCCTCCTCCTCCCCCCCTCCAGCCCCATAGTGTTAGCGTCTTTTTGCGTAAATTCAGTAGGGGTTTTACAGAACTCTGCTCTCTGTCAAATTCTCTCATAGTACAACAACTGGAGCAAATAATAATTGGTTATAAGCAACCATAATTTATATTTCAATATCATTTAATTTCCCCATAACTTTTAAATATTTGGTAAACCTAAGAATAACAGACAAAACTTTAACACCAAATAACGTTATCCTCATTGTGACAGTGGCATCGTTGTGCACAATGAACAGACTCAACGACTAGTTATTATACACTGACGGCAACGAGCATTGTTCTCGCTCGTCTTATATGGTTAAAGATTCGTTTATTTACTTGGGATTAGGATTATAAATTGTCTGCGTGTTGCTTCATGATAATTTGGCTAACGACCTTGCGTATTGAGAAATAATAAGAAACTTCATATCATAATCTACATCAAAGGCGCGCACAGAAACAAGGATACAGCTTTGAGACTATTCATTTCTTTTTAGTGTTGTAGTTTCTTTTTTATATCAGATACTACAGCTACATCAAATTTTGTAGTATTTATTTATTTTATTAGTTGTTCTTTTTTAGTAAACATTGCCCTAACATCCATGCTACTATTTTCAAAAATTTCCGTACTTCTCCTCTGAAGCTCTTTCCTCACTTTGGTCCGCCTTTAGAGGATACCACCCTATAGCCACAGTAGCTAGGTGGTGGCGCTGTGAGGTTTCTTTTGGGGGCGGACTGTGGTCTCCCTTAGACAGTTGCTTTCACTCCAGGTCTTGTAGGGCGTCCTTTCCTGTTTTTCTTCAGGGTTGCCTTGTACAGGTGGGCCGGCTTCGTTATGCCTAACAGTCCCGCCGCCTTCCAACCCTTTACTGGCCTACGTAGTGGACTACTATTCGTCTGACTTCCAGCCAAGAGGCCTGTCAGGCTGTACAGGCGCTGCCAGGAGCTTAAGCTACCGCCAGCATAGCTCTCTGAATCACACCAGAGTGCACAAACATGCGGCTGTACTCGAGGAGGGCCGTAAATTTTAAAGTGAAAATCCTCGGGTTAATCTGTTATATGTCGGTACGGCAGAAACGTACGTGATAACAATGTAAGCTCCTGCTTCCAGTTTAAAAGAGCACCCCAATTAGTTTAAGAAAACCCAGCGCTAGAAGAGTGTTTGAACGCAATGAAGCATTTAAGCTTACCAAATTTTTAAAAAAATAAGAAGGGCTCTAGACAAAGCGGAAAACGGATCTTTGAGAAGAGAATTTCATAGCTCCAGAAACTTTAAAGGGAGTATTTGAAAGCAGTAGTACAAAAATACACCTAAAAGAAAGACGAAATATGGAATGACTTAGAAATGGAAATAATCATAAACAATGTGAGATCATGTGCCAAGTGCTTTATATTAGCCGATAGAATATGGTATAAAAAATATACACAAATATTCAAATTGTACTAAAACGGGGACAGATGGGAACTTTACCGTAACAGTACCTTATACGCTTGAGGTAACCGCAGGAAGAGAAAATACAATTAAGCAGAAGAAATACAACGTTAACAAGAAGTTAATATATTTAGAAGTGCATGAACCAGAACGGACGAACTGACGTTCATATTATATTCAGCCTCGACGTCCAAAATAGACTTGTAAATAGTGGGCCTCCATCGGAAGACACGATGTATCCTGTGACGAGGCATGCTGCCGACTGTGCGACAGCTACCCCAACACGCTATTTATAGCCGACATGTCACTTAAGGTCATGGACTTAGAAAACGATGGAGGCCTACTATTTACAAGTCTGTTCTGGACGTCGAGGCTGAATATAATATGAACGTCAGTTCATCTGTTCTGGTTGATGTGTTGAAAGGACAGACTGTATTTCGAGGAGGTCGTTTTGACTTTTCATTTTCTGTTACTGACAATCCTGTTGGTCAGTGTTGGATGACTGTTGCAATAATACGTATTGATGAAACTACAAAGTCTACTACAACGTCTTTGGAGCAGGTACCTCCTCGTGATGTTTTGGGTTATCAGACGTTCATGATTACCATGTCTCAAGTTCGTGGTGTTGGAGATACATCAAAAATTATTTTTACTGATAAGCCATTGTGTATAAGGACTAGGAAATCTTGTAAACTTGGTCATGATGATAACAAAATGGTTCAAATGGCTCTGAGCACTATGGGACTTAACAGCTGTGGTCATCAGTCCCCTAGAACTTAGAACTACTTAAACCTAACTAACCTAAGGACATCACACACATCCATGCCCGAGGCAGGATTCGAACCTGCGACCGTAGCAGTCGCGCGGTTCCGGACTGCGCGCCTAGAACCGCGAGACCACCGGATGATAACATTTGTCCCTTTTTTCGTGGCCGTGGTGTAGATATGAAGTGTAAATTTGTTGGTGATATGACTATGTAATAGTATGTAATAAAATATGGTGGATACTGGTGACAGCGGTATGTAAACTGAGGAACGATGTAGCTTATAGTGGCTGAAAGCAGTGTTACCCGACGTAAGCATATGGACCAGGTACGACAGTGACAAAAACCCTTTCCATTTCAAAAGCTACGAAGCTTCTTCAGTTACATATGGGTACAACTAGTTCCTGGAGGAAGAAGGATAAGTCGTGGGATCGCTACCGTCAGTCAGCACCGACCTACCACAACAACTAAAACCCACGCAAGCTGAGCCAAGCGGTTGTAGTACGGAGGTCATCGTGGAAATCAAGCTCATCCACCCACAACAGTGCTAACAGAACAAGAATATGCTCCGCATTTGTCCTTATCTGTCCCTTTAGAGGTAGTGTGGGGGAAGGGAGTTAGTCGCGTAGAGGTTTCTTTTGGGGGCATGCTAGCTTGCGTCTTCCTACTCGCCAGGCGGAGGAAGTCCGATAGCAATTCGAGAGGCCTGCTACAGAGACTGCAAATGTAAAACACCTTGCACTTCAGTAACCACATGTAACAAAAGTGTGCCGTTTCGAAACAATGGGAAAACTAGTATATAAACCAAGCCGAACCTCGTGGCTAAACAGGCAGTTCCAATTACAGCTGCCATTTCACCTGCCAAGGGATCACCCACGCTCATCGACGACAAGCCCTATGCGGCTTTAATAGTACAGTGTCCATGCAAGACATTGCCACAGAGTCGTATCCACTCCGGGAAGAAGATATAGTATTCATTGATCTGGACTTTAATCAATAGTTTCCTGCCGTTATGTAGACAGGAGTGACACCACCAGCAGTCGACCAATGGTGTAAACGGCCAGAAGATGATCCCTACATCTACATCTACATCTACATCTATACTCCGCGAGCCACCTTACGGTGTGTGGCGGAGGGTACTTATTGTACCACTATCTGATCCCCCCTTCCCTGTTCCATTCACGAATTGTGCGTGGGAAGAACGACTGCTTGTAAGTCTCCGTATTTGCTCTAATTTCTCGGATCTTTTCGTTGTGATCATTACGCGAGATATATGTGGGCGGTAGTAATATGTTGCCCATCTCTTCCCGGAATGTGCTCTCTCGTAATTTCGATAATAAACCTCTCCGTATTGCGTAACGCCTTTCTTGAAGTGTCCGCCACTGGAGCTTGTTCAGCATCTCCGTAACGCTCTCGCGCTGACTAAATGTCCCCATGACGAATCGCGCTGCTTTTCGCTGGATCATGTCTATCTCTTCTATTAATCCAACCTGGTAAGGGTCCCATACTGATGAGCAACACTCAAGAATCGGACGAACAAGCGTTTTGTAAGCTACTTCTTTCGTCGATGAGTCACATTTTCTTAGAATTCTTCCTATGAATCTCAACCTGGCGCCTGCTTTTCCCACTATTTGTTTTATGTGATCATTCCACTTTAGATCGCTCCGGATAGTAACTCCTAAGTATTTTACGGTCGTTACCGCTTCCAATGATTTACCACCTATGGCATAATCGTACTGGAATGGATTTCTGCCCCTATGTATGCGCATTATATTACATTTATCTACGTTTAGGGAAAGCTGCCAGCTGTCGCACCATGCATTAATCCTCTGCAGGTCCTCCTGGAGTACGTACGAGTCTTCTGATGTTGCTACTTTCTTGTAGACAACCGTGTCATCTGCAAATAGCCTCACGGAGCTACCGATGTTGTCAACTAAGTCATTTATGTATATTGTAAACAATAAAGGTCCTATCACGCTTCCCTGCGGTAATCCCGAAATTACCTCTACATCTGCAGATTTTGAACCGTTAAGAATGACGTGTTGTGTTCTTTCTTCTAGGAAATCCTGAATCCAATCACAAACCTGGTCCGATATTCCGTAAGCTCGTATTTTTTTCACTAAACGTAAGTGCGGAACCGTATCAAATGCCTTCCTGAAGTCCAGGAATACGGCATCAATCTGCTCGCCAGTGTCTACAGCACTGTGAATTTCTTGGGCAAATAGGGCGAGCTGAGTTTCACATGATCTCTGTTTGCGGAATCCATGTTGGTTATGATGAAGGAGATTTGTATTATCTAAGAACGTCATAATACGAGAACACAAAACATGTTCCATTATTCTACAACAGATTGACGTAAGCGAAATAGGCCTATAATTATTCGCATCTGATTTATGACCCTTCTTGTCGGGTTGAAACCGGTTGGCGGTATAATAACAATAATAATAGTAAATGCGATTAAGACTGTTTTTGAATTATTTTATAATCATACTAATAGCTGCTTCTCTTCACTACCATGTTGTCAAAAGATCTGGACGTTGTCTGTGACTAGCAGAGACTAGGATTATATGTACAAAGATCTCAGGGGGACAAGTATGCATGCTCCTGAATAAATCAGTGTTTCGACATAGACATTAGTAGTTATTTCAGTAGTTGTAATTTATGTGTATGATTGGCTCATACCGTTTGTTGGGAGTAGGAGCACTGTTCACACAGGCATATAACTGGCAACTCGTGGCCTTTTGTCAACTGACAGCAGTCATAATAGAAACACAGATTGACGCTGAAGTGAAATTACAACACAATGCGAAAAGGAAACAGCAAATATCAGCCCAAACAACAGAAAATGCTTCTACGACTGTTGAAAAAGACACCCAACATACTGACTGTGGCACTGTCTTCCAGATCCATAGTCCTTGTTCCTGAAGTATTCTGATGCAGCATTTGCTTAAGAAGCCTTCCCTCTGACATTTGAGTTTAATTTCGTTCTGTGTTTTTTCCGTCATTGGAAAGACACATAATTGTGTTGTTATCATTTGTGGTTCTGTCGACTCTCCTCCAACATTATACCAAACTGATAATCTGTTAATCAGATGATCGTAATTGTTTAAGGTAATTTTTTCAATCGGCTCCATAATCTCAACTACAGAATAACACATGAACTCCTGTCATATCGTAAAACATCACTTCTCACTCTCTTCTTATTTTTGATCAAGTTCACGTTTCAAAGATCTTTTACTATTGTTCCGTCCGTGCCGTTCGTGTTAGTTTACAAATGATCTATTTACATAAATTTTATTGTGCCCAATATGACGATATTTCAATGATAAAAATTTATAATTGGTAAACCTACGTTACAAGTTCTAACAATAAATTCTTAGTTTCTTCATAAAGTGTCACGATAGTTTTAATCAAGCAGTCACTAAGTCTGTTACCCATCTATAACAAGGGCTTCGAAGACTGAAGGTGCAAGTACATCTTATATGTCAGCACTCATACACATACAGAATAGCGTATATATTCAAATGAGATCTATGCAAGACAGCGTAAAATTCTTTTCGTTCAATATCGTAACTGATTACTTCGTAGAACATTTGTAATTCGACGCTGTAGAGCTCTTTTTCACTACCGTGGCTGCACTATGTGAGCGAGATAAGAGCCTGAAGCGCTGTGATCCATTTTGTCACGATGTCAACCTACAATGCATTTTTGACAACAGAACTTAATACATTTACCACCAGACGCGCGACTACATTGAGACGATTGTTTTTCAACAAGGTGGTTCACTCCCTCATAACGGACTTCCTGAGGTCCCAGATTCAATCTTATCGGAGTGACAGTATCTGATGTTTTTATCTTCAAAAACAGTTAGTAATGCCAGTGTTATTCTTCGGGTGAAATCTAAGCTCCTGTACAACAGTCACATGTTGACCATAGGAACATTGAACCATTTAGCGCAGTAGTTCTTACTCCGCTTCATAAAGCTGATTCGAATTCCGAAGAGGCTTTGATGCTGATCGAAGGGATCTACTGTCTTTTTCATTCCTACGTTGGCACTGAATATGTATCAGACTTAAAACGTTTTCTGGTAGATTCGTGCGTATATTCACCTTCCTGTCACAATTTCATCTCAGAAGAGTAATTTTAGGTCTAACGTTTTATTGCATGAAGGGAACCCAACTGAGTTCCCTGTGCCGGCCGCGGTGGCCGAGCGGTTCTAAGCGCTAAGTCCGGAACCGCGCGACTGCTACGGTCGCAGGTTCGAATCCTGCCTCGGGCATGGATGTGTGTGTTGTCCTTAGGTTAGTTAGGTTTAAGTAGTTCTAAGTTCTAGGGGACTTATGACCACAGATCTTAAGTCCCATAGCGCTCAGAGCCATTTTTGAGTTTCCTGTTTTGGCCATGTTTCGAAGTGGAGCATTTTCTTTATCTTGCTTCAGCAGATAAATCAATTTCTTCATTATCATTGAGATGCAGAAATCTATGTAGCCCTTATAGCTTCACCTCTATTTCTTGCCATGGCAGTAGAGGCAAGATAGTTCATAGTATCCTCCTTAGTTTCCCAATAAAGTCTTCTGAACGGAGGTCTAAGGTTTCCAGACGAAAGGGGAATCCAAAAGTAAGTGCATAATTCACCTACAGACTGTTCAAAGTTTGTACAAGCTTTCACTGCAAAATACCATCAAACATGTCTTACAAATTGGAGTCATTATGTCATTCTAAGAAACGCTTTGAAAAAATCTATAGATCGGTCAATGGTTGTCTGTAACTTTTGAGAAAATGTTTAGTGGTTCTTTATTTAAACTTAAAATTGTCACTATCTTTCTCTCCATGCTTTCTTTGACACGTGACTTCATCTGTCGATGTTTTATCTCACAAACTCCTACTAGTAACTTATCTCTACTTTGGAAAACTTAGTAGTGAGTGAAGTACAGTATTTGTACTTTTGTTCGTACAATGAAGCGCCAAAGACACTGGATTACGCACGCGCATGCAAATACAGAGATAAGCAAACAGGCAAAAGAGAGAGTTGCGGTCTGCTAGGCAAATGTCTGAAACAGTTGTTAGATCGTTTACGCCTGCTACAATGGTAAGTTATCAAGATTTAAGTGAATATGAATCTCGTGTTACCGTCGGCACACAAACGATGGTACACAACATATCCGAGGTAGCGATGAAGTGGGAATTTTCCCGTACGACCATTTCACAAGTGTACCGTGAATATCAGTAATCACGTAAAGCAGCAAATCTCCGACATCGCTGCGGCCGGAAAAAGATCCTGCAAGAGCGTGACCCAAGTCGACTGAAGAGTATCGTTCAACGTGACAGTAGTGCACCCCTTCCGTAAATTGCTGCAGATTTCAGTGATGGGTCTTCAACAAGTGTCAGCGTGCGAACCATTCAACGAATGGCTTTCAGAGCCGAAGCCCCACTCGTATACCTTTGCTGACTGCACGACACTAAGCTTTACGCCTTTCCTGGGCCGGTCAACACCGACATTGGACTGTTGATGACCGGAAACATGTTGCTTGGTCGGACGAGTCTCGTTTCAAATTGTATGGAGCGGATGGACGTGTACTGGTGTGGAGACAACTTCATAAATCCATGGACCCTGCATATCAGCAGGGTATGCTGAAGCAGATGGAGGCTCTATAATGATGTGAGGCCTGTGCAGTTGGAGTTACATGGGACCCGTGATACGTCTAGATACGACTCTGAGAGATGGTGCACACGTAGGCATCCTGTCTGATCACCTCCATCTATTCTGTTCCGGCGTAACGACAAGCTCAGGCAAAAAGATGAAGAACGCAAGAGCAGAGAAGGCTGTGAGACGTCGTCAGCCATTAGCCCGCTGACAAGTACCGCACCACGACCGGAGCTGCCTCTATCCGGAGAGAATGTAACGGCCGCTCCTGCCAGCCTCGGCCGGACAGTAGAAGACTCGCAGTAGCAGAGGCACTAGTAGACCCGGACTAAAAACCACGCACTAGAACAGAGGTACTAGAACAGCCGTTATTCGTGATCCATTGGAACTTGTGTGAATTACTTGTATGGACACTGTATATAGCGAGGAGACATTGATTATTTGCATGTCGTCAACTGCTTGCGACACAATGCTAAGTATCGCAGGCTACTTAATTGTAATAAAAACCGTTGTTATATAGCTATCGGAGAAAGCAGAATCCTTTAGACAGCCTATAAGAGACGAGTGAGCAAGACCCCACACATTCATGCCCGTTGTTCATAATGACGGATTTGGACAACTCCAGCAGGACAATGTGACACCCCAAAGGTCCGGAATAGCTACTAGTGCCTACAGGAACACGTTTCTAAGTTTAAACATTTCCGATGGCCGCCAAACTTCCCAGACATAAACATTATTGAGCATATCTGTGCTCGCGAGGTACCTGCACGATATTAGATAGTTGTGCCAGTTTCTTTGGGTTTTCAGTGTATTTTCCACACTTTCAGCACAAATGTTCAAAGACATTTTGTGGAGGATTGTGTCAAGCAACAGTAAGTTCAATTTTCCTGATTTCAGGATTTTCAGACTCAGCTCCGTTACCTGATTTCATGAAATCTCTTGATCTTCGTGACTGTTAGCATCATCCCTGTCATTATCTTGTCCGTCCGCTGGGAGGAATAGAACCACTCCACTGACATTCAAATCTTGTCAATCATCGTTTTCTTCCCCCTCCACCTTGGTTACATCTTCAGTATGTTTTTGTAACATTGCTACAGAAAGCAGTGAACTTCACACTACTTCCCAACATATGATTCATTTTGTGTTAAATATAAAAGAAATTAAACGGTGCTTTAACGTAATTTCTTAAAGCAATGTTATTATCAACCAACTGTCTTTAAATTACAAATAAGACTTGAGAGGTTCATTTAAATTAGCACCATTTCGGCTTAAAAGAATTATCAGCATTGAGTTCATTTTGCACTGGTATGTTTTTGTCTGCTGCAACCTGACATGCAAGCTTTGGACAGAGAAGAGCACAAATACGTTCATTATTTATTTTTAATTCTCCTCCTTCCCATTTTTCCTTGTCGGACAGAATCTATATAATTGTAAAAGTACACGTATTTTTAAATACCTTCCCTGACCGACAGAGTATCGGTAAGTGCATACTGGTATTACCACCTCAACTTTCTGGAAGTTGGCTATAGTTGATGTCCTGTTTCTCGTCTTTCAGAAGGCCTTCGACATAGTACACGCGTAAAGAACAACCATAAAATTGACTCTCTAGGAAACGAAACTCAATGAGTTTCGTAAATGTGACGCATCGTTGCAACCAAAGATTGCGTCGGGCGTGGCCATGAGTTGTGTGACGTGTCCTCTGATAATCATCATATGAATAAACGGACGAGGAATACCTGGAGTATTAGGATGGTGTTCGATGCAGACGGAATGTGAGCGTCAGAAACTTGTTACAAATTGTAAAGCTGTGCATCATTAGTACCAGGTGCAATGACGGGCGGCTCACTCTGGATATAAGTAAACGTAACGTAATACGTTAAATCGACGAAAAGAGCCGACACTGTTTGACTACGAACTTGAATCTCAGTCATTGGAACTAGTCACAATCACAAAACATCTAGGAGTACTCAGTGCGAAAGATTTAAAGTGGAACGACCACAGAAATCTGACGTCGGGAAGGCGTATGTCAGACTTACTGCAGTTATCATATGGAAGCAATTCATGTACGCAAGCCGTAACTTACTAGGGTCAGTCAAAAAGTAATTCCTCTCATTTTTGTTATCATAAAATAAAGTTCGTTAACGAAAAATCCCTCCCCCCCCCCCCCCCCCCCCCATTAACCATGGACCTTGCCGTTGATGGGAAGGCTTGTGTCCCTCAGCGATAGAGATAGCCGTACCGTAGGTGCAACCACAACGGAGGGGTATCTGTTGAGAGACATGGCTTTTTAACAGAGCACTGTCTCTCGACTCTTGTGTGCAGGTATAAAGGTTGGCACTCGCCAGTTCCACTTATCCTCTTCCCGTCCGCTGGAGAGTAAAAAGTGTCGCTGGGATTTGGGTAAGTTTGGACACATCTTGCTGGCTCTGCTCAGACAAAGTATTTGCTGAGTTTTTTCAATTTTGAGTTAAAATCTTTCCTAGGAACAGCAGTTTGTTTGATGTTTCGTCATAATCACAGATTTCATTTTAGGTTGTAATTCTGGTATCGTTTGGCGAGTTTGTCGACTTACAGTAGGACCGGCTTTGTTCATGAATAATGTCCATTAAACACATGGCTTTGAAGTGCTTATAATAGTATGTAATTTAGGACTGTGACGTCGAGACCCCCTACGCTTACCTTCGACCGAGTGCGTACTATATGCAATTTTTTATCAAATTACGGTGAAATTTTCTTTGTACAAACTTAGCTGAATCTTGAACCATTAGTCACCAGTGTGTTCAAAGCATGTGTTACGTCATTCCGACCGTATTCATTCAGTAGCGTATTTCCTCCTAACCTCAACAGAGGATGGCATGGGCGAAGTTTGCGATCGATTTTTCGAAGTATAGAATCATCCGAATTTAACTGAATCTTGGGGCGTCTGTCACAATGCTAATTCAATAGCCTATCTTATCCTAAATTGTAAGGTGTATTGCTGTTTCGCATATTGTGTTCGGCTACTGATTAACTCATCCACATAAACCCGAATCGTGGGCCATCGCAATCGCCCCACCCCCTCCCTTGTACTATCTAAGTGTGAACCACCCCATTAGAACTGACTGTTCTGTAGCCTCTTTTATCCTACAACGAACGATGTACAATACCTCCGTATTCTGCAGTTCCTTTGTGAATTGTCAGACCCAGCGTGTTTGCTTGTGCCGTGTGCTACCAGTAACGTTGTGTCTGGAATGTGTTGCTGCCCTCATCTGGCTTCATCGTCTTAGACAGCCGTCCTTTCCACATTAACTAACCCTAACGTAACTTTCGGTGATGTTGGCCCCTCCACTGTGGCCACTAGAGTGAATTTATACATGGTTGATCCTCTGTTGATCATCACCAGCGTAGTCGAATAACTAAACAGTGTGATTTCGTACATCTATGGTACAGTCCTCCCTATTAATGACGTCTTTATATTTTTACCGGTGTATCTTGTGATAAGCAACCCACCAGTCTGAGGTAAGGCCTTCCTCTTTGCCCAAAGTATGATCATTATTCCATCAGTGCCGAATGTGAGACTGAATTTTATGAAATTTAACTAGACCGAGTCCCCTATGACCAAGGACTAAACTGAGTTAAATGTTACTGTTTCGTTAAGGAAGTTTGGGTCTTTTTTTGTGACATGGGTGATTCGATTCCTCAAAATTCTCAAATCTGTAAAGATTTCTTGCTTTCTATTGTAAATTCCTAATTGAGAAATTTGTCATATCGAATATGGTAAATAAAACAAAATAATAGGTAGTTCAAGCTAGGATTTAATACACCTCAAAATTAATCCAGCGACGAAATTCCAATTAGCAGCAGCACAACTTGACTAGAAGGAGCGATCAGATCACAAGGAACATGAACGAACACGTAGATTAACGGACGGACAGCACTCGACGAAGCACAAGTACAGCGGTGTAAACAACGTCCACTCCCTAGCGCGGCTGAAATGGAACTAAGGTGGGAACTGAAGGTAATTCATAATGAATTACCTACAGCCAGTTGGTTTTATAGGCGTTTATTTTTCCATGACGGTATTTCAAAACGCCTGGCATATCATCGACAGACGCTTCCATTTACTGAAGTTCCATGAAGATTCTTTACTAACGACTTTGCAGAATTTTGTAATCGACGTTTTTAAGACATCATTGAAATAGATAAACCATGACACGAAAATAAACGTGAAAATGTACTCTCAAAAACGGGTTTTTTGAGGCATAATTTGTTGGTGTTGCGTTTCTGGAAAGGATTTCATTCATATCAGTGCCGTACCCCTTAAACATTAATGTCACTCAATAATACTGACTTCATGCGCTTGGTGCGTTGCTGTCGTGTCATGTGACAAAGTCACCCGCGAGATACGTAAGTATGTGAATCACAACACGAATCTCTAAATGTTGCCCGTGACTGCTTTATTGCGTACTCATGTGTGGAAGTAAGCAACGATAATATTTTAAGTGTGTACAGAATTTATTTCATTGTTTTATACGTACAAGAACCTCGCTCAGGTGTCACTTTCTTCAAAACACTTAGCTATTCCCTGAAATCACTGGAAGGACATTGTGGAAGCGTTTACTATTGTTCGTTGACAGCTGGACTCTGCGTTGGTTCCTTAAGGTGACTTGCCGCTGAAGGGCTGGAAAACACAAATAATTTTCATAAAGTTTATGAGCGTCTGACTACGTAATGTAAACTCTGAATACAAAGAAATTTTAGGACAGTGCAAGTGTTTTGAGGATGAAGATTTTGGTATAAGAATAATCAGAATAGCTTCGATATAAACTTTATTATACAAAAATTTATGTCGGTCAGTAATTCAAAACTTTCCCTGCCACTCTCTGTTTGCCGGCCGCGGTGGTCTAGCGGTTCTAGGCGCGCAGTCCGGAACCGCGCGACTGCTACGGTCGCAGGTTCGAATCCTGCCTCGGGCATGGATGTGTGTGATGTCCTTAGGTTAGTTAGGTTTAAGTAGTTCTAAGTTCTAGGGGACTGATGACCTCAGATGTTCCATAGTGCTCAGAGCCATTTGAACCATTTTTAAAACTTTGTGCACGCATTTATGACATAGTTATCTAAAAATCTGGCTAAATCAAATGATTTCAATCAGTAGCTTCTGTACTATAAATACATAAATTAGACAATCCAAACTAAGGTAATTTTATATAATTAATAAGGGTATATTTTCCCCCTCGTGATGGTAAGCTGGTGTCTCTAGTCTGCTTTTATCCAAATGGTGGCGGGAAATATAAGTAATTTCAGACCTCTAGCTCAATTAGCTATTTCACGCATAAAATAAACATTTCAGAAGTTTGATTCTTGGGAAATTCAGTTGAAGCTCGTCTATGCTATTCTGGCTTCTTTGGTTGCCTCGGAGCTCATTTTTCGTGCGGAATATTTTTCGTTTCACGGCTTTCGTTTCTTGCTCCTCTGTGCTATTCAGGCCACTTTTCGTGCGGAATTGTTTTCGTTTCACAGCTTTGTTTCCTTCTCCTCTGTGCTATTCTGGCCTCCTTGGTAGCCCCAGGAATCCATTTTTTATAATTAGTAACGGAGTGGCTGATTCTTGCTCTACTGTGCTATTCTGGCCTCTTTTCGTGCAGAATTTTTTGCGTTTCACAGCGTCCGTTTTTTGCTCCCCTGTGCTATTCTGGTCTCTTTGGTTTCCTCGCGAATCCATTATTCGTTTTGCGACTTCCCTTATTGACATGAGACTCCACGGCATTCGCTTTCCTAGCTGTCCTATTACAACGGGCAAGTCCAAACAAGTGTGAGAGAATCGCATAAATTAGACACATCGCGAACGCATAAATTACCCTAACTCCTCGCTGCCTTCACCTACAAGCTTCAAACTTTGACACCGCCAAGCGACCACCGACCTTAGTACGTGATATCAATTTAACTTGATACACGCTTACTTGACCAGGGAAAAACGCTTTCAAAGACGGAAATACAAACCGAAAAACGGATTAAAGGAACTCAGAGATAAACTGTTTCTTCGTCTTATGTAATTACAAATTAAACACTTCCCCATACTTTCCTTCAGGTGCACTGTGAAACCTTGTTTCTTTCCGCATCTCACGCTTCTAGGTCAACGCAAATAGTAATGACGCCATTTGACATCCGACCGTGGCGGAAACACGGTCTTGGCCGCATACCGACATCCATTTAAATTTGTTTTTAAAGATGTTCTCCGTGTCTGAATCGATTCATTTAACTACCATTTTGTTCACAAAACTCTAAATATTGATTTGAGATGGAAAAAAACTCCGATTTTTGAAGCAGATTCACTCGCAAGTGACCAGAGGCTTATGTTGGTGATGCAGTTGGAGAGCATCCCCCAACTGTTGCAACACACGCCGCGAAGTTGGCAGTTTTCAGAGTTGTCGACATGGTCCAAAGAGAACCACATTCTAATGCCAGTGGCGTGACATGGCTGGCCAGTCGCAACCAGATCTGAAACCGTTTCGTGGGAAACTATTTCTCTCATAGATCGAAAGGCTGGCCCTACACTAACGAATAGGTTTATGTTAATTTCGGCCCCAGCTACGGTCAAAGGTTCGAATCCTGCCTCGGGCATGGATGTGTGTGATGTCCTTAGGTTGGTTAGGTTTAAGTAGTTCTACGTTCTAGGGGACTGATGACCTCAGATGTTAAGTCCCTTAGTGCTCAGAGCCATTTGACCCAATTTATGATATAGCGATGGAAAGCTCAACTTTCACAACAAAAAGGCAAAATAGAAGGACGCTCAACAAAATTGCTTCAATACTTCAACGAACTCACATAAAACATGTTTCTGTTGTTCACAAACAACTTTGACATTTATTAGTAATAACAGTAGACGCTTGCCTTTGATCAAAATGAATAACTTAAAGCGCAGAGTTTACACTGTTACTAATTATTAAATGTAATCTGCATTCGGTTCTAGGCGCTACAGTCTGGAACCGAGCGACCGCTACGGTCGCAGGTTCGAATCCTGCCTCGGGCATGGATGTGTGTGATGTCCTTAGGTTAGTTAGGTTTAATTAGTTCTAAGTTCTAGGCGACTGATGACCTCAGAAGTTAAGTCGCATAGCGCTCAGAGCCATTTTGAATCTGCATTCGGTAAAACAATAAAACGGACTAACACTAAATGTTGCTCAGTTATAATTATGTGCAGAACAAGAAGGAGAAGTCGTCAGCTCCTTGTTTCTACATTCGTTTATGTTTCTTTCCGTACCACTACTGGTAATACTGAAGGTAATCTTACCATTTACTAGATTATTTACATATATCAAAATAAGTTTTCTATCTCCTCTGTTCCGAGAGTTCCGGAACCTGTACAGAAAATTGGAATAGAGGTCAACATAAACGTCATTTCCGCCCTTTTTATTGCTCATGAGAACCACACATTGCATGTTGTACCACCATACAGCGAGACCGTCAGTGGTGGTGGTCCAGATTTCTCTACACACAGTTACCTCTAATACCCAGTAGCAATTCCTCATGCATTGATGCATGCCTATATTCGTCATAGCATACTAACTACTAGTTGCTCAAGTTGTAGATCCCTTAGAGCGGTTGGTGAGTCACTTCGTCCATAAACAGCCCATATCAGTCCATCCCAGGCATGTTCGATAGCGTTCATGTCTGGAGAATATGTTGGCCATTCTAGTCGAGCGATGTCGTTATCTTGAAGGAAGTAATTCACAAGACGTGCACGATGGGGCTCGAATTGTCGTCCATGAAGACGAATGCCTCGCCAAAGTGCTGCCGATATGGTTGTACTACCGGTCGCATTCACGTATCGTATAGCCGTTACGGCGCCTTCCATGACCAGCAGCGCCGTTCGGCGGCCCCACATAATGCCATCCCAAAACATCAGGAAACCTCCACCTATTTCCACTCACTGGACAGTGCGTCTAAGGCGTTCTGCTTGACCTGGTTGCCTCCAAACAAGCCTCCGACGATTGTCTGGTTGAAGGCATATGCGACACTCATCGGTGAAGAGAACGTGATGCCAATCCTGAGTGCTCCATTAGGCATGTTGTTGGGCCCATCTGCATCGCGCTGCATGGTGTCGTGGTAGCAAAGATGAACCTCGCCATGAACGTCGGGAGTGGAGTTGCTCATCATGCGGCCCGTGGCTTCACGAAAGCATTATTCTACATGGTGGCGGTGCTGTCAGAGTTCCTTCGAGCCATAATCCGTAGCTAGCGATCATCCACTGCAGTAGTAGCCCTTGGGAGGCCTGAGCGAGGCAAGTCATCGACAGTTCCTGTCTCTCTCTATTTCGTCGATGTCCGATCAATATCGCTTTCGTTCACTCCAAGACGCCTGGACACTTACCTTGTTGAGAGCCCTTCCTAGCACAAAGTAACAATGCGGACGCGATCGAACCGCGGTATTGACCGTCTAGGCACGGTCGAAATACAGACAACACAAGCCGTGTACCTCCTTCCTGGTGGAATGACTGGAACTGTCGGCTGTTGGACCCGCTCCGTCTAATAGGCGCGTGCTCTGTCATACTGGTCATAATGGTGAGTGTGATAGAGCATACAGGCGCGTCCCCTGCACATGGTTCCGTATAGATCGCAGAATCTGACCTATCCACTATGTTCTAATCCGGATGTTTTATTCATTGACATACCGCCTTTTCGTGGTGTTTTGTTCTGACGGACAACGAATATTGGGTAAAAAGATTCCGACCTTTTCCGCTCTAATGTTTTAGTCATATTTTCACCTGAAGATGCGGCTGTTAGTGCCACGAAACCGATAGTGATTAACGATAAAGGATTAACAGCTGAAGCGGCTATTAATACCTAAAATGACTGCTGATACCTGTTGCCCCATCTACAACATTGTTTGCAGTATTATTAACAAGTTCTCACAAGGGAACCTCCTCATCGCACCCCCCCTCACATTTAGTTATAAGTTGGCACAGTGGATAGGCCTTGAATACCTGAACACATATCAATCGAGAAAACAGGAAGAAGTTGTGTGGAACTATGAAAAAAATGAGCAAAATATAGAAACTGAGTAGTCCATGCGCAAGATAGGCAACATCAAGGAATGTCTGAGCTCAGGAACGCCGTGGTCCCGTGGTTAGCGTGAGCAGTTGCGGAATGAGAGGTCCTTGGTTCAAGTCTTCCTTCGAGTGGAAAGTTTGCTTTTTTTTTATTTTCGCAAAGTTGTGATCTGTCCGTTCGTTCATTGACGTCTCTGTTCACTGTAATAAGTTTAGTGTCTGTGTTTTGCGACCACACCGCTAAACCGTGCGATTAGTAGACGAAAGGACGTGCCCCTCCCATGGGAACCGAAAACATTTGATCGCAAGGCCATATGTCAACCTATTCCTCTACATGAAAACACGTCTGATATATTCTATAAGACACTGGTGACGGCATGAGCGTCACATGACAGGAATATGTTGTCGACCCACCTAACTTGTACCCTTGGCGAATGGGTAAAAAGATTCTTCTACCTCGCCCGATTTAGGTTTTCTTGTGGATGTGATAATGATTCCCAAAAAAGTGATCGCATCGGACGGACGGACGGACAGATAATCATTTTCTGAAAATAAAAAATTAAATTTTTCACTCGAGGAAAGACTTGAACGAAGGACCTCTCGTTCCGCAGCTGCTCACGCTAACCACGGGACCACGGCGCTCATAAGCTCATAACTTAATGTTTCCTATCTTGCCCATGGACTACTCAGTTTGTATATTTTGCTTATTTTTTTCATACTTCCACACAACTTCTTCTTGTTTTCTCGATTGATCTGTGTTCAGTTTTTCAATGACGCCCACCGTTGTAAATGAATCGCCACCCCTTCTCACGTTGTGTAACCATCTGGCGCGTCGTTCATTCGATGAGTCTGTGTTGCGATCCTACCTACTCACTAGCCTCCCGTAACAAAGTCTTACTCTTCTGTGTATTAAAATATGGCAACAAAAATGTAATAAATGATTGCAAGGTTGTGGCGAAAGCGCCACATATCCCACAACTTGAATTTTTTTTCTTTTTAAGATTAGCTAATTATGACGAAACTAAAAATTTAAAAACTAAGAGTGAACTTCAACCATGGTAGGACCTTCACTACATTGTTACATCAAATTTGCCTTATTATTTTTTACTTTCCAATATTTCAACGTTCCACCAAATCCTAAGGAGCTCGTCCCAACTGTCGGAATACAGTAAATTCCGCACAATTATTCATATAAAAAGTCTGGCTCCTCCAAATATTTAACGTTTAAAAATTGTTTCCATATATTCAATCTTTAAACAATACATTTCAATATCAAATTTATTTTTCTTGACAACACTTAGGCGACATTGTGCTCATTTACTTGTTTTCTGTTTCCAATTGCTGACTTACGTTCTGATCTGCCAGTTGCTGATGTCGAACTGGTATTGTTGGCACCATCTCTCTATTCCCTCGTACATTTTGATACAGGCAGAATGCGTTAAATAATAGAAACATAAACACGTGCAATATTACAATATTCCTAAGAAACAAAAATTACGAAGTTGTGAATTACATGAACTAATAATAGTCTTGCCACAATAACTTTATTATTAATTATAAAGTGTTCCTCTTCATCTCATAAGAAACTATATCCTAAGTTTGTTTGTAAATGTTAAGGGACATCTTATCTTCCGTTGCGCACTCGACAACGATGCGTCTTTCATCTACTGCTTGTCACTACTGCAGCAAAGACCTTGCCGCAACAGCAGGTGGCTGGTACTTCGTCACCCCGCACAGCATTAACCACGTCTACAGAACTGCTATTATGAGCCCACCTGATTTCAACATCCATACACTGAGCACTTCTCCTATGAATTCTCTCTCTTACTTCAAACATGTAATACTTACACCATCCGTGGTCAGTGCCACACGATATTAGTAAAACCTTACAATGACCTCACAGTAAATACTAAATTAAGAGGAACACTTCTGACAATCCAAACAACTACATACTGTTATCACCTACAGCTTCTCATGCTACTATGACGTGATCAGAAGCCGTCGTTTCAGAGGGTTATGCTTTTGCACCTCAAACCAGTGGACATAGACTCTCCAAATAATATAAATTTCAGAAAATATTTTCTAATCCTTTCTCAATAATTTTAGCAATGTTTTACTTTTATCATAACATCTTAAGTGACTTATGTCATCATAAACGGCATCACTTGTAATATTCTTTGACCCAATAGAATTGCAGATTTTCAATCATTGTTCTGGTTTACAGCGTCAAAAGTGCGCATCGTCTTTCTCACAAGGCGATTTATTTATGTAGTCCTCATCCATTTTGCCTATATTGGTCATTATTCCTTTACTACTTCCTTCTGTACAACAATTAAATTATTTTTCCATCACTTTATGACTAATATTACTCCCTTTACCTTTCCACACACATTTTAAACTCATGTTTCTCATATAAACAGCTGTGTGCTCACATTTTCATTTATGACACTTATTTACGATATTAATTCATGACCCTTATCCTCATTCTGTCCAATTCGTCGTCGTATTCTTGTACTTTATTTTCATCACAAATAATCTCTCCTAATGCTTCCTGCTAAGTATTTAATTCACTGTTTGCCGTATACAAGTTGCCAGACATTAACGTATTTTTCGATCCATCAATTCAGCGTTCATTTCGGCCATTAGAATTTCAATTTCCTTTCTAAATTCATCACACGATTTCGTCAGATGATCCATTCACTGATTAATTTTACTTCACATAACTTCCCTAGTTTGTTTACTGATTGGTTTCAGATCTCTACGAAATTTCTTTGACATCTGTCTCATTTCTCGTAACAACACTGTAAAATCACATTCTGTGGGAGTCTCAACAATAATTTCATCATCAATATTTGACAATTCTGTCAATAAAGCGTGATTTTCATTAAAATTTATTTCCACATTGTCACCGTCAACTATGTTGTCAATGTGATTTACAATGTCACTAACACCTTTTTCCATATTTACCTCAACAATTTTGTCATACGCTACATCATGAGAATCACTCAAGGGTAATAAATTTCTATTGGCACTATTAATTCATTGATTAATACCATTTTCAGTATTTGCAAGCATCTACTTGAGTGCTATTCTCATCACCCACACTGTAATCACATGATATCTTGCGAACCATGGATGAAGGGTATCAGACGGATGCCATATTCCTTGACTTCCCGAAAGGGTTTGAATCGGTGCCCCACTGCAGACTCCTAACTAAGGTACGACCATATGGGATTGGTTACCCAAGTATGTGAGTGACTCGAAGACTTCTTAAGTAACAGAACCCAGTACGTTGTCCTCGATAGTGAGTGTTCATCGGAGGTGAGGGTATCATCTGGAGTGCCCCAGAGAAGTGTGGTAGGTCCGCTGTTGTTTTCTATCTGCATAAATAATCTTTGGGATAGGGTGGATAGCAATGTGCGGCTGTTTGCTGATGATGCTGTGGTGTACAGGAAGGTGTCGTCTTTGAGCGACTGTAGGAGGATACAAGATGACTTGGACAGGATTTGTGATCGGTGTAAAGAATGGCAGCTAACTCTAAATATAGATAAATATAAATTAATACAGATGAATAGGAAAAAGAATCCCGTAACGTTTGAATACTCCATTAGTAGTGTAGCGCTTGACACAGATATGTCGATTAAATATTTGGGCGTAACATTGCAGAGTGATATGAAGTGGGACATGTTGTGGCTTGGCAAGACAGCCAAACCACTAGGAGTTGAAGCCGAAAGGCACGCGTTTAAGCTCACGCAGGCTGGCGTGAGGTCTGGAACAGTTCAGGGATCTGAGACTAGCAAAAATAGTACGTATCTGTTGGAATACTTAACTTTAATCCACAATTGGTGAACATCGGTCTGACGGTACATGTATCACAAGATAAATAGCAAATGATGATGGCGCCTTGCTAGGTCGTAGCAAATGACGTAGCTGAAGGCTGTGCTAACTATCGTCTCGGCAAATGAGAGCGTAATTTGTCAGTGAACCATCGCTAGCAAAGTCGGCTGTACAACTGGGACGAGTGCTAGGACGTCTCTCTAGCCCTGCCGTGTGGCGGCGCTCGGTCTGCAATCACTGATAGTGGCGACACGCGGGTCCGACGTATACTACCGGACCGCGGCCGATTTAAAGGCTACCACCTAGCAAGTGTGGTGTCTGGCGGTGACACCACAGGACAAGCATGTAATGGCAGTTGTGTGGAAGGCGGATTGTCGTCTTCGGTTCATTGGTGGAATTTTGGGAAGATTTGGTTCATCTGTAAAGGAGACCGCTTATAAAACACAAATACGACCTATTCTTGAGTAATGCTCGAGCGTTTGGGATCCCTATCAGGTCGGATTGAGGGAGGACATAGCAGCAATACAGAGGCGGGCTGCCAGATTTGTTACTGGTAGGTTTGATCATGCGATCACGCGTTACGGAAATGCTTCAGGAACTCGGGTGGGAGTCTCTAGAGGAAAGTAGGCGTTCTTTTCATGAATCATTACTGAGGAAATTTAGAGAACCAGCTTTTGAGGCTGACTGCAGTACAATTTTACTGCTGCCTACTTACATTTCGCGGAAAGACCACAAAGATAAGATAAGAGAGATTAGGGCTCACACAGAGGCATATAGGCAGTCATTTTTCCCTTCTTCTGTTTGGGAGTGGAACAGGGAGAGAAGATGCTAGTTGTGGTACGAGGTACCCTCCGCCACGCACCGTATGGTGGATTGCGGAGCATGTATGTAGATGTAGATGTAGATTCTTCTTGCGTCATGAATAAGTCACAAACACACACTTTACAAATCATAAAATGTCAATGCAAAATCACCTGACACTACAGCAAAAATTCCCTTCTTTAATAATTTTGTAAGTACCATTTACGTTAATTATAGCGAAATCAGGCACCTCCTCCACTTTGTCACGATACCCGCCGCGCACGTCGTCCTGCCAACGCGGCCGACCTCCCTCCCTTCCGTCGCCGTTCCGCGCTGACCTCGGAACGTCAAGTACCACTCGTACCCCGCCATGCTGCGCCTAAGCCGCCAACTTGTAGATGCTCCAGACGATCAAGTTTTTTTGCCGGCGGCATCGCCACAAGTCCCCGGTTCTATGTCTCTGCCTCCGCACATATAATACACACATCGGCAACAGATTAGTATCGTGACAATAATCAAACATCCGAAGTGCACAAAATCCGTTTTAAGTCCACAGTTCAAAAACAGTTTTCTCCCCTAACACCCGTCGATCATGAAAAATATCACGCCTTTTCAACAGCGACACGGGAGTCCTTACATTTAGTATTCACAACCTCACAGTACACACCAAAACTTAAAATCACAGTTCTCTTCAGATATGCGCTGATCAAAACTTCGCCCACTTCAATTAATCACTGTCTTTAAAAGTTCAAGTGTGATTTCCACTCCATAAGTTTATTGACCCAGAACTGCTCCTGCCACATCGATTACAACGCCGATTACTTGCCTTTTTCCTCAGTTAGAGATACTAAATGTAATGCTATTATAAGGGTTTAATGCATCCTATTAAAATTAAACGATGTTTAGGAAAATAGTAAATTGGAAAGAGAGACGACTGATACAGAATCTATATTTACATCAGAAAGTAAGGATAAGGATTGGAAATGAAATGTCAGAAGGAAGAAGCATTGGAAGAGGTGTTAGATAAGCTTGTTGTCTTTCCCCACTGTTGTTTAACGTATACCTTGAAGAGAGTGTTGCGAAAAGCAGATGGGAAAAGAGGAATATGTATTGATGGAAAGAGAACAGAATGTATAAGATTTGCTGATGACATGGTATTAGTGGCGGAAAGTGAGCGAACAGTGAATAACATGCTCAAAGATCTGAATGAAACTTGTGTGGAATATGGGATGCAAATAAACACAGCAAAAACAAAGAGTATGGTCATCAGTACAAGACGCAGACTGTCCAATATTAAAATAGGACAATCTACCATTAGCCAAGTAAGTGAATTTAAATATCTCGGAAGCACAATAACTGAAGACTTGAGATGTCACCAGGAGGTGAAAGCTCGAATTGCCATAGCGAAGGAAGCATTCAACAGAAAGAGGAGACTCTTATGTGGCAAATTAGATAAAGGACTAAGGAAAAGGCCTGGCCAATGTTTTGTCTGGACTGTGGCACTATATGGGGCAGAAAAATGGACACTGAGACGAGAGGATGAAAAAAGGTTAGAAGCATTTTAGATGTGGATGAGGGGGAGAATGGAGAGAATAAACTCGATGGAAAGAGTGAGTAATGAAAGAGTATTGGTTGGTGAGAGAAGATGTCTGCTGAAGGTTGTAAGAGAAAGGAGAAAGAACTGGTTGGGACATTCATTGAGAAGGGAGTGCTTGCTAGTAGATGCTTTGGAAGGATTGGTTTGTGGGAGAAGACTGAGAGGATGAAAGAGATACAAGATGACAGACGACATAAAGGGAAGAGGAAATTATGCAAACCTGAAGAGGATGGCAGAAGATCGGACAGTCTGGAGAACTACCACGTGAAAACCTGCCTTCAGGCAGAACACTGATGATGATGATGTTTAAAGGTATTTTCCTCACACAAGGAATGCCAAATGTAACATTACCACAGCGGGCAAGAGAATGACTGTTCGAAATAATGAATGCCAGAAATATCGCCTACCACAATATCTACACAGTGACGCACAATGATGCTCCGAGTGATTTTCATATGAAATTCCAGTGCATTGCCATTGCCCCCCCCCTCTACACACACACACACACACACACACACACACATACACATACATACACACACACACACACACACACACACACACACACACACACACATATACACACACACACACACTTTTCTCGTAACTGACTTGTTCCCAATTTGCTTACATCGCGTCTTGCAAGCGCTGTCCCAATTAGTTTCTTCCCCATCGATTGCGGGCTCCGACGCTTGTGCAGTAAACAGTGCATTATAATGTTGCAATTGGGTAGGTTTATATCCTTAAGCGTGAAGGGAATCGTGGAATATTACGATCCCTACTGATTCTGTTTTATTTGTCCAATTCAAAACTCAGCAAAACGATTTCTAGAGCCAGTCTACCGTTAATATACAATAACAAGAGCCCCGATCATAAATCACTAGTTCCCGAGCACCATAAAAGTCCTAAAATGATTCAACGATCCAAGAATCCACATAAGGTCGCACAAATAAGTTTCCCGAGGCAACTTTAACAATCAGATCCACCTTTACGCGGAGCTGCGCTTCACGCAATAGTTCGCGTGTGCCACCTCGAAAACAGTTCGTAACTTGCCTTAGATTAACACAACATGGTACAAGTACGGCTTCCGAGGCAATTTGCCCCCCTTCTAACAGCCGTGTACCGCAAGTCTCTAGAGGAACGGAAGGTTCCAAATGATTGGAAAAGAGCACAGGTAGTCCCAGTCTTCAAGAAGGGTCGTCGAGCAGATGCGCAAAACTATAGACCTATATCTCTGACGTCGATCTGTTGTAGAATTTTAGAACATGTTTTTTGCTCGAGTATTATGTCGTTTTTGGAAACCCAGAATCTACTATGTAGGAATCAACATGGATTCCGGAAACAGCGATCGTGTGAGACCCAACTCGCTTTATTTGTTCATGAGACCCAGAAAATATTAGATACAGGCTCCCAGGTGGATACTATTTTTCTTGACTTCCGGAAGGCGTTCGATACAGTTCCGCACTGTCGCCTGATAAACAAAGTAAGAGCCTACGGAATATCAGAACAGCTGTGTGGCTGGATTGAAGAGTTTTTAGCAAACAGAACACAGCATGTTGTTATCAATGGAGAGACGTCTACAGACGTTAAAGTACCCTCTGGCGTGCCACAGGGGAGTGTTATGGGACCATTGCTTTTCACAATATATATAAATGACCTAGTAGATAGTGTTGGAAGTTCCATGCGGCTTTTCGCGGATGATGCTGTAGTATACAGAGAAGTTGCAGCATTAGAAAATTGTAGCGAAATGCAGGAAGACCTGCAGCGGATAGGCACTTGGTGCAGGGAGTGGCAACTGACCCTTAACATAGACAAATGTAATGTATTACGAATACATAGAAAGAAGGATCCTTTATTGTATGACTATACACTCCTGGAAATTGAAATAAGAACACCGTGAATTCATTGTCCCAGGAAGGGGAAACTTTATTGACACATTCCTGGGGTCAGATACATCACATGATCACACTGACAGAACCACAGGCACATAGACACAGGCTACAGAGCATGCACAATGTCGGCACTAGTACAGTGTATATCCACCTTTCGCAGCAATGCAGGCTGCTATTCTCCCATGGAGACGATCGTAGAGATGCTGGATGTAGTCCTGTGGAACGGCTTGCCATGCCATTTCCACCTGGCGCCTCAGTTGGACCAGCGTTCGTGCTGGACGTGCAGACCGCGGGAGACGACGCTTCATCCAGTCCCAAACATGCTCAATGGGGGACAGATCCGGAGATCTTGCTGGCCAGGGTAGTTGACTTACACCTTCTACAGCACGTTGGGTGGCACGGGATACATGCGGACGTGCATTGTCCTGTTGGAACAGCAAGTTCCCTTGCCGGTCTAGGAATGGTAGAACGATGGGTTCGATGACGGTTTGGATGTACCGTGCACTATTCAGTGTCCCCTCGACGATCACCAGTGGTGTACGGCCAGTGTAGGAGATCGCTCCCCACACCATGATGCCGGGTGTTGGCCCTGTGTGCCTCGGTCGTATGCAGTCCTGATTGTGGCGCTCACCTGCACGGCGCCAAACACGCATACGACCATCATTGGCACCAAGGCAGAAGCGACTCTCATCGCTGAAGACGACACGTCTCCATTCGTCCCTCCATTCACGCCTGTCGCGACACCACTGGAGGCGGGCTGCACGATGTTGGGGCGTGAGCGGAAGACGGCCTAACGGTGTGCGGGACCGTAGCCCAGCTTCATGGAGACGGTTGCGAATGGTCCTCGCCGATACCCCAGGAGCAACAGTGTCCCTAATTTGCTGGGAAGTGGCGGTGCGGTCCCCTACGACACTGCGTAGGATCCTACGGTCTTGGCGTGCATCCGTGCGTCGCTGCGGTCCGGTCCCAGGTCGACGGGCACGTGCACCTTCCGCCGACCACTGGCGACAACATCGATATACTGTGGAGACCTCACGCCCCACGTGTTGAGTAATTCGGCGGTACGTCCACCCGGCCTCCCGCATGCCCACTATACGCCCTCGCTCAAAGTCCGTCAACTGCACATACGGTTCACGTCCACGCTGTCGCGGCATGCTACCAGTGTTAAAGACTGCGATGGAGCTCCGTATGCCACGGCAAACTGGCTGACACTGACGGCGGCGGTGCACAAATGCTGCGCAGCTAGCGCCATTCGACGGCCAACACCGCGGTTCCTGGTGTGTCCACTGTGCCGTGCGTGTGATCATTGCTTGTACAGCCCTCTCGCAGTGTCCGGAGCAAGTATGGTGGGTCTGACACACCGGTGTCAATGTGTTCTTTTTTCCATTTCCAGGAGTGTATGATAGCGGAACAAACACTGGTAGCGGTTACTTCTGTAAAATATCTGGGAGTATGCGTGCGGAACGATTTGAAGTGGAATGATCATATAACATTAATTGTTCGTAAGGCGGGTACCAGGTTGAGATTCATTGAGAGAGTCCTTAGAAAATGTAGTCCATCAACAAAGGAGGTGGCTTACAAAACACTCGTACGACCTATACTTGACTATTGCTCATCAGTGTGTGATCCGTACCAGATCGGGTTGACGGAGGAGATAGAGAAGATCCAAAGAAGAGCGGCGCGTTTCGTCACAGGGTTATTGTAACCGTGATAGCGTTACGGAGATGTTTAACAAACTCAAGTGGCAGACTCTGCAAGAGAGGCGCTCTGCATCGCGGTGTAGCTTGCTCTCCAGGTTTCGAGAGGGTGCGTTTCTGGATGAGGTATCGAATATATTGCTTCCCCCTACATATACCTCCCGAGGAGCTCACGAATGTAAAATTAGAGAGATTAGAGCGCGCACGGAGGCTTTCAGACAGTCGTTCTTCCCGCGAACCATACGCGACTGGAACAGGAAAGGGAGGTAATGGCAGTGGCACGTAAAGTGCCCTCCGCCACACACCGTTGGGTGGCTTGCGGAGTATAAATGTAGATGTAGATGAATTTCTTAACACACTACTGCATCTTCATATGAGATCAGATTTTATAAGCGGATTCATGATTCTCCCCACAAACCGACCGTAGACTATGAGTGAGCTATCTTAGCAGTTTAGCGCCTACCCCTTTAGGGTGCAATTGTGACTGGTCCATCCTTTCCATAAATACTGGCAGTAACTAAAATTTGTACTTACGATTTCCTGATGGCTTGAGCGATATTTAAACTACTCTGAACAAGTTCTCAATGCAAGTATCATCATCTGCACGGTTGGAAATGTGTATTGATATTTAAATAGCAAATATAAGTAATAAAAGATGCACTTTTTTGCTCCTACAGCGTTAAGTGAATCCCCACTGTCTCTCCCTGTTCCAGTAAGATACGGTTCTTCCTCGCCCGGCCGTTCTCACGTGTTGTGGCCATCAGATGAGCCTGCTTTATGTTCCTACGTATCGCTAGCCTCCCGTAACAAATTCTTCCTACACTCTGCATTTACAATATACCAACAAAAACTCTAATCACTGTGGGCAGCGATGTGGCATAAATGGGTATCACGTCATCCCTGCTTCTTTACCTGCTCTAGGTGTTCGATTTGATGGTAGAAGCAGAGGAGGTGATCTGCATTTACAATATACCAACAAAAACTCTGATCACTGTGGGCATTTACAATATACCAACAAAAACTCTAATCACTGTGGGCAGCGATGTGGCATAAATGGGTATCACGTCATCCCTGCTTCTTTACCTGCTCTAGGTGTTCGATTTGATGGTAGAAGCAGAGGAGGTGATCTGATTTCAGAAGTAGAAACCGCTGTCCCTTCCATTCCATTACTGCAGTCGACAATAGTACTGAGGTCTGTTCATGCTGCAGATTGCTGAAGAGGGAAATCTAAGGATGAAAAAAGCAGGGGGTCACAAGGATAGGTCCCGCTTTTTTCTTTTCTTTTTTTTAAACCCTTTGCAGTTACTTCTGCTGTTGCGGGTCTGCAATATACGCAGTACATCACTGCCGCAACGCCTTTGTCTCTCAGTCACTGCAAAGATGCCATCTGCAATAAAATTCAGAATATCTGCTTGTGTAAACTGACACTATATTTCGGGTTCCCGTTATAACCGCTATTTGGGAGTACCTGTTACTTCTATAAAGGGACCACCTAACCCTTAAATCAGCAATGGATAATCCTCTTATCGATTAAATGAGGAAGAGAATGCTCAGACAACTGTCTCATATGAAATAATTTCAAAGTACGTCTTACCTAACTTGAGGAAGGACCTCCAACGGGACTATGTAGAAAATGTTTATCTTGTACGCAATGCAAAAATGATTGTGGAGAGCGAAGTGTTAACAGCACCGTCGCCAAACTCACAGTGGCGATCAGAATGCCCTTCATTACTAGTTGTCGGAGCGAACTACTGAGTGTAGAACCATGTAAGACACATACTCAGCTACCAAGAATTGGCACCCACATGAAATATGGGTACTTCGCCCTACGCCTCGGCAATGAAAATGGTTTTCAAACCCGACAGGAATTGTCGCTGTCATTGAATGAGGCTCTATCTCAGTTTTCTAGCGAACACTGCGAAGGGGACTGATTGTAGCAGACATTTGTTGTCTGGTATCTCGCGAAAATCCATTGCTCACATCCCCCTGCGGGTTCGGGGGTTAGAATAGGCCGCGGTATTCCTGCCTGTCGTAAGAGGCGACTAAAAGGAGTCTCCAACGTTTCGGCCTTATGCGATGGTCCCCTGTCGGGTTTGGCCTCCATATCTCAAAATTTTTCCGAAGAGCGAGCCGATTGGGGAAGGGCGCCTTACTTGGTGCATTGTGTCCATGTTGTGTTGAGAACTTTTGCCATCTTATTCGTCGTTGCATTGCAGTCCTGCCCGCTCTCCATCGCTTGGGCATGGATGCGCTCCTGCGTGCTCTTTCTGCCAAGCACTGTGCAGGGCCATTTTCTGCACTGGCGATGCCCATGGACCACATGTCACCTAACATCCAGCACGGTAGCCAGTCCGTTGTGTTGGGGCCGCCATGTACCCTCTTGGTTGTAGCCCCAGACAACACAGGGATCGCTCTACTGATGCCTGCGCCGTTAACTCCCCACGTATGCCAAGGAGTAGGTGCCCATCTCCCTGGGGCATCGGGACTCCCGGCAATGGCCATCCTGCCAGGTGGCCTTTGCTGTGGCTGGGTGGCGCCCGTGGGGAGGGCCCTTGGTCGGAGTAGGTGGCATCAGGGTGGATGACACGCAATGAAGCGTGGCACATCTTCTCTTGCCGGTGGCCCGCCACCAGCAGTCTCTAAGCGTTCGAGGGCCCATTTTAAAGGTAACGTTTATGACCCCAAATCGTTCCCCTCCCTCGCCACACCATGGGAGGAACGACAGGCAGTGCGTGACTGTGAGACGTATTCGCCCAGATATCTTGTCTGTACCAGAGCTGATGAGGAATCTTTTATGTCCATGAAGCTTCAGTTCTTTGTAGAGCATTTAGAGGACAAGTTTGGGGAGGTGGAGGGCTTGTCCAAGATGCGGTCTGGATCGGTGTTGATAAAAACGGCATCCTCCGCACAGTCGCGGGCCTTGCTCGCTTGTACTAAGCTGGGGGATGTCTCCGTCACTATCACGCCCCATAAAAGTCTGAACATGGTCCAGAGCATTATCTTTCACAGGGATCTCCTTTTACAGTCCGACGACGAGCTGCGCGCCAACTTGGAGCGCCGAGGTGTCCATTTCGTCCGGAGCGTCCACCGGGGTCTGAGGGATCGTCAAGTTGCCACCGGTGCCTTCATCTTGGCCTTCGAGGGTGACACGTTACCTGAGAAGGTCAAGGTGATGGTGTACCGTTGTGATGTCAAGCCGTATATCCCTCCCCCGATGTGGTGCTTCAAGTGTTGGAAGTTCGGCCAAATGTCTTCACGCTGTGCTTCCGACCTCGTCTGTCGCGATTGCGGTCGACCTTCCCATCCTGATCATCCCTGTGCGCCGCCTCCAATCTGTGTGAACTGTGGTGCGCACCATCTGCCTTGCTTGCCAGACTGTCCGATTCTGTAGAAGGAGCGGAAGATCATGGAAATAAAGACTCTCGACCGCCTGACGTACACTGAGGCGAAGCGGAAATATGATCGGCTTCATCCAGTGCGCATGACAGCTTCTTATGCCGCAACTGTCACTCCTTCTACATTTCCATCCGCTCCAGTCATCTCTCAGAGTCGAAGTCCCACACCTGCCCCCTTGATGGTGGGGGGCACTAAACCTCCTGTTGCTCCTGCTCCATCTACTTCAGGAGCAACACCCCCCCCAACCATCGGGGACATCAGTCCCCCCTTCCCAGCCGGAGAAGCGTAAGACTTCTTCGGCTACTCTCGTCAGGAAGGGGTCCCTTGGGGACCTCCCTTCGCACGTTCCGACCGGTTCCAAAGCCGACAGCCGCAAGTGGCTCAAACAACCGCCAGTCCCTGGTCGTCGGGACACACGGTCATCGTCTGTCCCTGAGACTGACCCAGTGACGCCCTCCCAGCCTGAACCACCCAAGGCGCAGCGCGAGAAGCAGAAGAAGAAGAAACTCCCCAAGGCTACCGACATTGCGGTGGCACCCATTCCACCGCTTCCTACAAGCTCTGCGTCTGAGGATGAGGTGGAGATTCTGGCGTCCGCTGAGGACATGGATCTCGCCGGTCCCTCGGATGCAATAGCTAGCTGTTGTCCAGGTGGTGACTCAGTAGCAGCAGGGGCCCCGGAGGCGTAATCTGCCTCCCCAATCCCTTCACGCCTTTCCCATCCATGTCTAATACCATCCTCCAGTGGAACTGCAGCGGTTTCTTCCACCATCTAGGTGAGCTCCGCCAACTTATCAGCCATCATCCTTTCCTTTGCATTGCTCTGCAGGAAACTTGGTTTCCAGCAATGCGAACCTCTGCCCTCCGTGGCTATCGGGGTTATTTTAAGAACCGGGCAGCTTATGAAAGGGTGTCTGGTGGCGTCTGCATATATGTCCTTAACTCTCTTCACAGCGAGTTTGTACCTCTACAAACAGCTTTAGAGGCTGTCGCTGTTCAGGTGTGGACGCCACAGGCTATTACCGTCTGCAGTATTTACCTTCCACCTGATGGTGCTGTCGCGCAGCATGTCCTGGCTGCTCTGATAGCCCAACTGCCGCCACCTTTTTTGCTGCTGGGCGATTTCAATGCCCACAACCCTCTATGGGGTGGGACTGTCTCCGATGACTGCGGTCGGGCCGTGGAGCATGTGTTGGCTCAGCTCGACCTTAGCCTCTTGAATACCGGTGCTCCCACGCATTTCAGTGTGGCCCATGGCTCTTTCTCGGCCATCGATCTCTCTCTTTGCAGCCCCGGACTTGTCCCATCCCTCCACTGGCGAGTGCATCCTGACCTGTGGTAGTGACCATTTTCCCATCTATTTGTCACTGCCCCAGTGTCATTCTTCTGGGCGCCTGCCCCGCTGGGCTCTCCACAGGGCTGACTGGCCGGCTTTTACTTCTGCTGCAACCATTGAGTCTCCCCCCCAAGGTGACATTGACGGGGTGGTCCGTGTCTTAACCACATCCATCATTTCGGCGGCCGAGGCTGCCATCCCCCGCTCTTCTGGACTCCCTCGGAGGAAGGCTGTACCCTTGTGGTCGCCGGAGATTGCTGAGGCTATTCGCGACCGTCGGCGGGCTCTCCAGCGTCATAGGCGGCACCCGTCTCTGGAGACTCTCATCGCCTTTAAGAGGCTCCGTGCCTTGGCCCGCCGTCTTATTGCACGGCGTAAGCAGGAGTGCTGGGAGCGGTATGTCTCCTCCTTGGGCTCCCGTGTCTCCCCCTCGCTCGTGTGGTCCCGGATCCGGCGGATTTATGGCTACCAGACCCCTATGGGTGTCCCTGGGCTCTCCTTGGACGGCGCTGTCTACACGGACGCTGCCGCCATTGCTGAACAGCTTGCCGCGCACTTTGCGACGAGCTCGGCGACTGCATCTTATCCCCCCGCCTTTCGCTCTCTAAAGGAGCGAGCCGAGCGGACGCAGTTCTCATTTCAAACGCGTCGTTCTGAAAATTACAATGCTCCTTTCAGCGAGAGGGAATTCCTCGCTGCCCTCGCCGATTGCCCTGATACAGCACCAGGACCGGACTGCATCCACGCGCAGATGCTGAAGCATCTCTCCCGGGACTGCCAGAGACACATTCTCGCGGTATTTAACCGCATTTGGAGCGAAGGCGTGTTCCCGTCGCAATGGCGAGAGGGTGTTATTGTCCCCATCTTGAAGCCCGGTGCGGACCCACTGGCGGTGGACAGCTATCGTCCCATTACCCTCACCAACGTTTTGTGCAAATTGCTCGAACGTATGGTGGGGCGGCGTTTGTGTTGGGTCCTTGAGTCGCGCGGTCTCCTCGCTCCATCCCAGGGTGGCTTCCGTCGGGGCCGGTCTGCCACGGACAATTTGGTGCGGCTGGAATCTGCTATTCGTACGGCCTTTGCCCGACGTCAGCATCTCGTTGCTGTATTTTTCGATCTGCGGAAGGCGTATGACACCACATGGAGGCATCACATCCTCGCCACGTTGTATGAGTGGGGTCTTCGTGGTCGGCTCCCGGCTTTTCTTCAAACCTTTCTATTGCACCGCTCTTTCCGGGTGCAAGTCGGTGCCGCCTCTAGTTCTTCTTATACACAGGAAAATGGGGTCCCGCAGGGCTCAGTGTAGAGTGTGTCCTTATTTCTAGTGGCCACTAATGGTCTGGCTGCAGCCGTGGGGTCGTCGGTGTCTCCTTCTTTGTATGCCGACGACTTCTGCATCTCATTTAGCTCCACGACTACGGGAGTCGCCGAACGCAGGCTGCAGGTAGCCGTTCGGAAGGCAGCATCATGGGTCTGACTCACGGTTTTCAGTTCTCTGCAGCCAAGACTCGAGCTATGCACTTCTGCAGGCGTCGGACGGTCCACCCTCATCCTGAACTTTACCTCGACGGCCACCTGCTTGAAGTGGTGGACACTTGCCGCGTCTTGGGACTCGTGTTTGATGCCCGGCTCACATGGGTTCCTCATATTACTCAGCTGAACCACAAATGCTGGCGGCACCTCAACGCCCTCTGCTGCCTTAGCCACACGTCTTGGGGTGCGGATCGCTGCACGCTGCTGCGATTGTACAGAGCCCTTGTGCAGTCTCGGCTTGATTATGGGAGCCTGGCCTATGGGTCTGCATCACCCTCAGTGTTGAAGTTGTTAGACCCCATACACCACTGTGGGGTCCGGCTTGCAACTGGCGCTTTTCGTACGAGCCCCGTGGATAGTCTACTGGTGGAGGCCGGGGTTCCCCCGCTGCGGATTCGCCGCCATCGACTGCTCGCCGACTATGCTGTCCACGTGCATTGCTCGCCAGGCCATCCCAATCGTCGCCTGCTTTTCCCTGCCATGGTCCTCCATCTGCCCGAACGGCGACCTAGGTCTGGGCTTTCCGTCGCTGTCCGCGTTCAGTCCCTGCTGTCGGAATTGGGTTCATTCCCTCTTCCGCCTCCCTACCGGGTCCGTGCACCTACACCTCCCTGGTGTTTGTCCCGGCCGTCCGTCCGTCTGGACTTGGCACAGGGACCCAAGGACTCGGTTCCGCCTGTGGCCCTCCGTCGCCGTTTTCTTGCGCTCCTCGCCTCATTTTCGGACTGTGAGACTGTCTACACTGATGGTTCCCTGGTTGATGGTCGCACTGCCTACTCTTTTGCTCATGCTGCCCATGTTGAGCAGCGCTCCTTGCCGGCTGGCTGCAGTATTTTTACTGCAGAGCTGGTGGCCATATTGCGCGCTCTTGAGCATATGCGTTTCTGCTCAGGTAGGTCCATCGTGATCTGCAGTGACTCCCTGAGCAGCCTTCAGGCCATCGACCGCTGCTATCCCTCCTCTCCTCTGGTGTCCTCCATTCAGGAGTCTGTTTCCGCCATTGCCCGTTCTGGTCGTTCGGTGGTCTTGGTTTGGACGCCCGGTCATGTTGGCATCCCAGGGAATGAACGTGTAGACAGGCTGGCCAAAGGGGCGATCGAAGCCCCAGCTTTGGAGATCGGCCTTACGGCTCGCGACCAGCAGCTGGTGTTGCGCCGTAAGCTGATTGGGATGTGGGCTGCTGAGTGGCGTGGCATGACAGCCCCGAATAAACTGCGGGCTGTCAAGGGGACGACCGATGTGTGGCGTTCCTCCCTGCGGGCTTCTCGCAGGGACTCGGTAGTCCTGTGTCGGCTGCGCATCGGCCATACATACCTGACGCACGGCCATCTGTTGCGTCAGGAGGATCCCCCCTTGTGTCGGTGTGGGTCCCGGCTGACGGTCGGCCACATTTTGCTGGAGTGTCCTCGACTGCGCACACTCCGGCAATCTTTTAATCTCCTGGGCACTTTGGCTTTGGTTTTATCCGACGATGCCTCCATGGCTGACAATGTTTTACATTTTATCCGTAGTAGTCCTTCTTATGGTTCGATTTAGGGAGGTCCTGCGCCTTTCCCTTTCTGTGTCTTTTGTCCTTGTGTCTGTTGCTGTTCTGGTGTGCCGTCAGATGGTTGACTCTTTCCCTTTTTTTTTTCTCGTGGTCAGTCAACCAGTCTCCGGCCATCCTCCTTTCTTCTGTTTCTTTCTGTCTGGTGTTCCTCTGTCCTGTTCTTGTCTGTAGTGTTTGTTGCTGCATTTGTGTTCTTTTAGCGCCTGGGGGGACGTCTCCTCCCCCTTTGCTTTTTACCTGCTCCGTAGATTTTCGGCTCGCCTGATTTTGGAATGGGGGACTGATGACCTTCACTGTTTAGTCCCCCTTAAACATCCCAACAACCACCACCACCACCATTGCTCACAGAGGGGCATAACACTCTCCACCTTCAGTGACGCGACTCATAAATTGGGTGGCACTTAAGTGTAGGCGCGTAGTGTCGTCCTACAAATCGTCGTTTTGTCTCTTTTTCTATGATGCAAGGAGTGCTGTGCACTGGCAGCAAAATCAGGCTTGTGTGGGGAGAGTGTAATGTAGTGCAGATCGGAGGTGGCTCTGCAATATTTTGGTGCTGTTTTTCGTAGAAAGGACTTGGGCCCATTATTTAGCTTACGGTGAACGTGAACCATAAAGTATACTCAGTGACGAACTGTTGCTCTTTTTCTAAACCCTTATTATGGATTTATCCTACTGGTAAAAGGCTATTTTCCACCACTTTTTAGAGGAAATTTAGATACTGGGTAACTCTGTCGGCCGTCGTCATGTACTGAAAACAGATACTGACAGAGAGGGAGAATCCAAAACATTATTACGGTTGTTCTGCCTAGATTGTTTGCTGGCATTAGTCGACCACAACAGTACTGCTGCTGGAAACGAGGCGACTGCAGTCGGCTTATCGTTCGACAACGCCAAACTGGGTTGGTAGTACACGCGTAACTAACGTGAAAACATTGCCATTGCCATGCGTTTTTCTTATTCGCCACCGTAGTTGTTTTTTGTAACGTCACCACATGTTTCCGATAACGGCCAAGTGCTTTAATATTGTGGTTGACTAGAATCTGTTGTTCCTCGCTCACCGTGTTAGAGCGTGTAGCAGCGAAGGCGGAAAGCTGTAGCTCACTTCTCTATTGAAACTGTACTCATTCCTTGATATGTGGACTGTATCGTGTAGTTCCCTAACGTATTAATCTCTCAGACTAGCACGCGTATGCTCTTAAATGCCGGCGAGTGGCCGAGCGGTTCTAGGCGCTTCAGTCTGGAACCGCGCGACCGCTACGGTCTCAGGTTCGAATCCTGCCTCGGGCATGGATGTGCGTGATGTACTTAGGTCAGTTATATTCAAGTAGTTCTGAGTTCTAGGGGACTGATAACCTCGGATGTTAAGTTCCATAGTGTTCAGAGCCATTTTTTTTTGCTCTTAAAATCGGTAAAACTGACACACTCTTCTTGGGGCTCATCTACCGTCAATTATGCTTTTTTTATGAAAGGTGTGTAGCGTCCTTGCTCTTTAACGCATCGTTTTACTCTCCTTCCAATTCCGCTGATATATAATTTGCCACAAACACGCTTTACTTCATATGCTCACGCTGTGTGGAGGCGGCCTGTTGTAGACCGGGAGAAGCCATTGATCTTATTGTTACTTGACTCAGTCAAATTGTAGTTACGCAATCTGTAATTGTTTACATTTATTGGATTGCTAAATAATAATTTATTGCCGAATCATGCAATTGTTCTGAAACTGTAATCATTTATTCATCTGAGCATGTACGTCGCATCCACAGGTTTGCGTACGATTCGGATAATTCCTTCGTGGTGAGTCTTTTTGGGTCGTAGTGTGTATATTTGTTTGTACTCATTTTACTATTTTTTCTAGCAGTCCACAGGGTTCCTGATACAGTACTAGCATAACGGCTGCGCCACCATTTGATGTAGAAAGAATAAGTGGATTGCTGCCATAGCTGCAACAATAAATGGTAATACAAAATGAAATGTCAACAGAAAATCTCCCCCCATACTCACTGAAGTAAGTCTGTTCCTAAATATGGAACAGCTGATAATAAATTAGCAGCAGGCGGTCTCCCTTACTGTTAAAACATGCTAACACCACCACTGCAGCAGCTACTACCGGAATTTCCCCAACTCACGAAGACACATTTATGTGTCAGCAAGCCGGCCAGGGTGACCGAGCGGTTGTTGGTCGCTACAGTCTGGAACCGCGACCGCTACGGTCGCAGATTCGAATCCTGCCTCGGGCATGGATGTGTGTGATGTCCTTAGGTTAGTTAGGTGTAAGTAGTTCTAAGTTCTAGGGGACTGATGACCTTAGAAGTTGAGTCCCATAGTGCTCAGAGCCAGTTGAACCATTTGTGTCAGCAAAATTTTGCTAATGCATATAATTTGACTGCTAGAGGATCCAAATGCATGACTGTTGACACGTCACCTGATAGTAACTGTGATGCTGTAATTAAGGTATAAAACAGTCAACGTATTAGCGGTATTCGTTGTGTGGATGGGACTGACTGTACAGCATGAAGCAGTACATAGAAAAGAAGATGACAACTTGGGAGTTAGGTTTCAATAGCCGACATGTATGGAGAAACTGAGCTTGAAATAACTTCAAGAGACATGCACTTTTACATAAAACGTTTGAGTGTTGTGAATTTGGATGATCTTCCCGTCCGTTAATGATCGCTGCAGACGGACTGATACGATGGCGTCATGTCAGATGTTCATACTCCGACTTGAAAGCGTATTTGTCCAAGCATATTGTAAACATGAAGCAATTAGAACACTGTATGTATGATTGTCTTCATCTAGTGCTCACAGACCCGTCTCCAGTGCTGCCGCTACGAGTCTGTCCTGTGTCAAGACGTGCCTACATATACAACCACTGCCTCGCAAATTCACATACAGTGGCAGCACTAGACGGTATTTAGGTGTCAATAATTAGAAAAATAAGAACATGTAGTCACAGTGGCTTACTCAGTAAAGTGTCTGATTCCCAACGAACTAACTTATTAAGCTGAAGTTTTAAGAACGTCGACCCATAGGCAGGAGCAGTAACTATTGTAAGGACGCCGTATGTACCTTGGTCGAGTACTTTTCTGACCAGACGGAGATTCATTAGACTTTGTAATTTTGACAAATCCAGGTTTCCGCTTCGGGAGCAAATATGCTTTCATATAGTGAATTCGTCCTTAGAATACAGTGTTAGTAGTCAGAATTTTAAGGTACGATGTTCAGTGGATCATTCATTAATATAAAATGCCAAATTAATTGTAGGCAGTAGTCAAGGAAGGGAAACGTGATGAAAATCAGAATATTCACTAGTAATACAAAGGATAATATGGGAATATACTGTTATTAAAGAAGTAGCATTCATATTTAAAGTCCTTCGAGTGTTTAAAAGTTACCTAACGTGTGTGAAGGAAAGAAACAGTAGTAATTGGACTGCATCTTTGCTTCTGCCGTTTTGAAATAGATGACAAAGCTGCAGCTGATGGTGCAGGTGCTAGATCGTAAGCACACACAATAAGCTTAGGCATTTGTAAACGTAACCCAATCGAAATATTAGCCGATTTGAAATTGCATCATAATGTTTTTTCTATTGATTTTTTTCTCTTTTTTTTCTTTTATACTCCGCAAGCCACCCAACTGTGTGTGGCGGAGGGCACTTTACGTGCCACTGTCATTACCTCCCTTTCCTGTTCCAGTCGCGTATGGTTCGCGGGAAGACCGACTGTCTGAAAGCCTCCGTCCGCGCTCTAATCTCTCTAATTTTACATTCGTGATCTCCTCGGGAGGTATAAGTAGGGGGAAGCAATATATTCGATACCTCATCCAGAAACGCACCCTCTCGAAACCTGGCGAGCAAGACACACCGCGATGCAGAGCGCCTCTCTTGCAGAGTCTGCCAGTTGAGTTTGTTAAACATCTCCGTAACGCTATCACGGTTACCAAATAACCCTGTGACAAAACGCGCCGCTCTTCTTTGGATCTTCTCTATCTCCTCTGTCAACCCGATCTGGTACGGATCCCACACTGATGAGCAATACTCAAGTATAAGTCGAACGAGTGTTTTGTGAGCCACCTCTGTTGATGGACCATTTTCTAAGGACTCTCCCAATGAATCTCAACCTGGTACCCGCCTTACGAACAATTAATTTTATATGATCATTCCACTTCAAATCGTTCCGCACGCATACTCCCAGATATTTTACAGAAGTAACTGCTACCAGTGTTTGTTCCGCTATCATATAATCATACAATAAAGGATCCTTCTTTCTATGTATTCGCAATACATTACATTTGTCTATGTTAAGGGTCAGTTGCCACTTCCTGCACCAAGTGCCTATCCGCTGCAGATCTTCCTGCATTTCGCTACAATTTTCTAATGCTGCAACTTCTCTGTATACTACAGCATCATCCGCGAAAAGCCGCATGGAACTTCCGACACTGTCTACTAGGTCATTTATATATATTGTGAAAAGCAATGGTCCCATAACACTCCCCTGTGGCACGCCAGAGGGTACTTTAACGTCTGTAGACGTCTCTCCATTGATAACAACATGCTGTGTTCTGTTTGCTAAAAACTCTTCAATCCAGCCACACAGCTGGTCTGATATTCTGTAGGCTCTTACTTTGTTTATCAGGCGACAGTGCGGAACTGTATCGAACGCCTTCCGGAAGTCAAGAAAAATAGTATCTACCTGGGAGCCTGTATCTTATATTTTCTGGGTCTCATGAACAAATAAAGCGAGTTGGGTCTCACACGATCGCTGTTTCCGGAATCCATGTTGATTCCTACATAGTAGATTGTGGGTTTCCAAAAACGACGTGATACTCGAGCAAAAAACATGTTCTAAAATTCTACAACAGATCGACGTCAGAGATATAGGTCTATAGTTTTGCGCATCTACTCGACGACCCTTCTTGAAGACTGTCAGCTTACGATCGTCATTTGTGTGAAGTTTTAATTTTCTGCCTCACTATGAAGAAATCTGAGGCTGAGACTCATAAAACACTAAAATACCGATGGCGTATCACCTATCAGTGAAAGTACCTGCAGAGAGCGGATTCATAGTTTCAAAGCTTCAAGAACTGTAATTTTGATGTAGAACACCGGCATGGCCGTCGAAGATAGGCTACTGAAACCGACGGAAAGAATCACAGGAGGTCTTTGTTGAATACAGTTGAGCCGAGCACTGAAAGACAAACCCCCAAAATACAGTTATATACACGAGAAGATGATTCTGCAGCACTAAAATTCTCGATCCCGTGTGGCGAAACCCATCAAAACTTTCTCGGAAACGTTAAAATGGGAAGTCCTACCCAACCCGCTGTCTTACTCAGATATTGCTACCTCTGACTACCGCTTTTTTCGATCAAAGGCACACGACCTCACTACCTACACTTCTCGTCATATGAGCAAGTGCAAAAAAGGATCGAGTCATAGATCTCGTGAAAAGACGTCCGTTTCTTCCACCGCGGAATTCGTATGCTACCCGAAAGACGGGAGAAAGTAGCGGCCAGCCATAGCCAACAGTCTGAATGAATAACAATCAAGTTTCATTAAAATAGAACGTTGGCAATGGACGGGTACCAGGCTCAGGTTCGGAGCGATTGATCACCCAGTGTTTACATGTATGTGACTCCTATCCCTCGACGAAACAGCTTCTCATTGCCTTGAACCCGCTAATCTGTATCGAAAAATCGAACTGTAGTTGGGTTTATAGCTTACACTACAGAATTTTGTGAATGTACTTCATTAAATCGGGGAAGAGCCATCAGATTTTGAAAAGAATGTGTTACGCTTCCCTAGAAAGCAAAATATGATAAATGCGAAAATCAACACATAATCTATCTGATACCAAATGTGTCAAAAATACTCAGAAACGCTATTTATTGACGAATGGGAGAGAAAATTCAACGTAGATTGAGGGAGGACCAGTTTTATTTCAGGAAAAGAGGGATAACAACCAATTTTCGCACTACAGTTAATAATGGAGGCAATACTGTGGATAAAAATCGAAGTAAAGAGAAGATCAGGTTTATTTTAGAAGAATGAGGATCAAAAGAGAAACCGTTTTCGTACTTCAGTTAATAATGGAGGCCTGACTGTGGACAAGAGAAACAGATGTAATTGAAGATTTGGAGAATTTATTCGGTAATGTGAAATGGAATAAAATCAGTGTGGTGTCACCTACGTAGACAGACGAGGAACCCGTCTCATCATGAGAATCACACTGTGATAATCAGCAATCACGAAATGGTACAAGAGACAAAAAGAGAAGAGAGATGGGAAACAAAGTCTGCATTTAGCGATATGCACATAGACAGGTGGTGGTAGCATCACGTTCACAAGGTATGAAAGGGGTGTACATTGGCGGAGTTGTCATTTGTACTCAGGTGATTCGTGTGAATAAGATTCTCGACGTGGTTATGTCCGCACGACTGGAATTTACAGACTCTAAACGTGGAATGGTAGTTGGACCCAGACGCATGGGACATTCCCTTTCGACAGTCGTTACGGAATTCAATATTATGAGTTCCATAGTGTCGAGACGGTACCGAGAATACTAAATTTGTGGCATTACCTCTCACCCAAGACAACGCAGTGGCCGTCGGCCTTGACTTAACAACCGACAGCAGCGGCGCTTGTGCAGAGTTTTCTGTGCTAAAAGACGAGAAACAGTGCGTGAAATAACCGCAGAAGTCAATGTGGCACGTACATCGAAAGTAAGCGTTAAGATAGTGCGGCGAAATTTGGCTTTAATGGCCTATGGTAACAGACCACGACGCGAGTGCCTTTGCAAGGAACACGGTGTCGCCTGAAACCCCTCTCCTGGACATGCGGCCTTATCGGTTGGACACTAGACGACTGGATAACGTGATCGGGTCTGAGTCCTGATTTCAGTTCGTAAGAGCTGATGTCGGCGTTCGAGGAGGTTGGAGCCGTGGACCCAGGTTGTCAAAAAATTACTGTGCAAACTGGAGGTGGTTGCCTATTGAGGGGGGGTGGGGGGGAGGCTGTGGTCCTCAGTGGACTAGTTCCTCGGTTATGTTCGGCTACTTGGAGACCATGTGCAGTCATTCACGGACATTCAAGTTCCGAAACGGTGGAGTTATTGTGGATGAGAGTGCGGCAGGTAACTGGGCCACAATTGTTCACGACTGGTTCAAAATCGTTCAAATGGCTCTGACCGCTATGGGACTTAACATCTGAGGTCATCAGTCCCCTAGAACTTAGAACTACTTAAACCTACACTACTGGCCATTAAAATTGCTACACACGAAGATGACGTGCTACAGACGGGAAGAAGATGCTGTGATATGCAAATGATTAGCTTTTCAGAGCATTCACACAAGGTTGGCGCCGGTGGTGACACCTACAACGTGCTGACATGAGGAAAGTTTCCAATCGATTTCTCATACACAAACAACAGTTGACCGGCGTTTCCTGGTGAAACGTTGTGATACCTCGTGTAAGGAGGAGAAATGCGTACCATCACGTTTCCGACTTTGATAAAGGTCGGATTATAGCCTATCGCGATTGCGGTTTATAGTATCGCGACAATGCTGCTCGCGTTGGTCGAGATCCGATGACTGTTAGCAGAATATGGAATCGGTGAGTTCAGGAGGGTAATACGGGACGCCGTGCTAGACCCCAACGGCCTCGTATCACTTGCAGTCGAGATGACAGGCATCTTATCCGCATGGCTGTAACGGATCGTGCAGCCACGTCTCGATCCCTGAGTCAACTGATGGGGACGTTTGCAAGACAACAACCATCTGCACGAACAGTTCGACAACGTTTGCAGCAGTATGGACTATCAGCTCGGAGACCATGGCTGCGGTTACCCTTGACGCTGCATCACATACAGGAGCGTCTGTGATGGTGTACTCAACGACGAACCTGAGTGCACGGATGGCAAAACGTAATTTTTTCGGATGAATCCAGGTTCTGTTTACAGCATCATGATGGTCGCATCCGTGTTTGGCGACATCGCGGTGAACGCACATTGGAAGCGTGTATTCGTCATCGCCATACTGGCGTATCACCCGGCAGGATGGTATAGGGTACCATTGGTTCGCAATGACGGCACTTTGAACAGTGGACGTTACATTTCAGATGTGTTACGACCCGTGGCTCTACCCTTCATTCGACCCCTGCGAAAACCTACATTTCAGCAGGATAATGAACGACCGCATGTTGCAGGTCCTATACGGGCCTTTCTGAATACAGAAAACGTAAGACTGCTGCCTTGGCCAGCACATTCTCCAGATCTCTCACCAATTGAATATGTCTGGTCAATGGTGGCCGAGCAACTGGCTCGTCACAATACGACAGTCACTTGATGAACTGTGGTATCGTGTTGAAGCTGCATGGGCAGCTGTACCTGCACACGCCATCCAAGCTCTGACTCAATGCCCAGGCGTATCAAGGCTGTTATTACGGCCAGAGGTGGTTGTCCTGGGTACGGATTTCTCAGGATCTATGCACTCAAAATGCGTGAAAATGTAATCACATGTCAGTTCGAGTATAATATATTTGTCCAATGAATACCCGTTTATCATCTGCATTTCTTCTTGGTGTAGCGATTTTAATGGCCAGTAGTGTAACTAACCTAAGGGCATCACACACATCCATGCTCGAGGCAGGATTCGAACTTGCGACCGTAGCGGTCACGCGGTTCCTGACTGAAGCGTCTAGAACCACTCGGCCACAACGGTAGGCTTCAATAGCATTGTGGTCTATTCGAGGAAATGATTTAGCCACCCAGATCGCCAACTGAATCCCATTTAACTTTTATGGGACATCATTGAGAGATTACTTCGTGCACAAACTCCTGCACCGGCAACACTCTCGCAATTATGGACTATAGAGGCAGCATGGCTCACAATTTCTGCACGGAAGTTCTAATGACTCGTTAAGTCCATGGCAGGTCGAGTTTTTGCACTAGGCTGGGCAAAGACAGGTCCGACACGATATTATGAGGTATCCCATGACTTTTGTAACATCAGTGTATGTTCGTATATTAAACGGCTATGCCCAGTTATGGAGTGGGAAAGTTAGTTTCAAGCAGTCAGCGTGGCCGTGTGAGGCACGTAATGGCTGTATAGTTAACTTCATCGACCTCACCTCGTTGTCTTTCTCTGCTATTCGCCGAGAAATCTTTCTATAACTGGTGCACAGCTGTCGGTATATAATACTAAAAATGGTATGAACAGTGCAGATAGCAGTCGAGGCTTTATTATTTGATTTCTTAGCAACCATATAAGTTGCTGCTGCCGCTTTAAAAACATGCCTCTCTGCACTCTGCTCACAATTGAATATGATTTTTCTTTTAAAAAACTTCTGAAGCAGTTCTTTCAGCCAACGTCATAAGGTTTTCTAAAAAATTAAGGGTACATGCTCAGTTTTCCCTCTGTCAAACACTGGAACAAAAGTTCCTATCTTATCCCATTAATGTTAAAGCATACGAGCAATTTTCCCTATCAAACAGTGGTATGGAAAAACTGTTCCCATCTTAAACATGTTTCTTTCTCTCTTTATTTCTCAATCAGTCACCTCACTTCCTTTCCCATTATCTTCATTAATTGTGTTTCATCATGTTACTCCTTCTCATCCTCTTCCACTCCTTCCATTACCTCCACTGCTGCTGGTAGTCACAGTTCAAACTGACCTGGTTTACCTGTCATGTGCAAATGTAATGTTAATTTCTCTGCTGCATTACAATAATTAGTAAACTTTTTAGATGTTGTGTAAGAGATGTATAAGGGGCGATCAGAAAGCTGCCATTCGACGGCCGTACAGTCCAGAATTGGTATGCCAATCGGACAAAATCGCCGTCACTACTGAGGTTATCCTCCCACCGACGCACCAGGTTGAATATAACCGTTTGGTAAAACACCGTGTCCTGCTGCGTGAAGCTGTCCGCATCTGCCTACTGCACATCCTCTCCGACAGTAGGCGTAAATCCTTAAATGCCCTATTCAGAGGACCGAAAGCGTGATAATCGTATGAAGAGAAGTCAGAATTACAGGGCGGGTAATCGAATGTCTCTCACTTGAGTTAGCGTAACTTCTGTGTTACGACATCTGCGATACGTGGACGTGCGTTATCTTGATGTAGCAGCATCCTTTGGCGCAATTTACCAGGACGTTTGGCCTTAACTGCACATGCTGTAGCATGCGTATTCTTCATTCTCCGATGGACGCCTAGAGGTAGTTGTCCTTCGGCAGCCAAGAAAAGAATAACAGCACGTTGCTCCTGTTTGGACACATTTGGTAATAACGTGGCCATAGTTCACGTTTCCAGGTTCACCACACTCACGTCGGAAAGACACGAATTCAGCACTAATTCCTCCAGGTCGCTGCTTATAGAACAGATTCGGAGTCGCACTATGTTGCACATACGCTGCAGCAATGTCCTCAGCAGGTTGCTTCTTGATCTCCCCTCTCGCCTCTTGTAACTTGTAACGTGCGTATTACAATGAATATCGTGTAAAATGTACGTAAATTTTCTGGGAGATAGCTGCACGGTCTAGGGTGCCTTGCACGGTTCGAGCAACTCACCCCCGTCGAAGGCTTGAGTCCTAACTCGGGCATGGGTGTGTGTGTTGTCCTTGGCGTTAAGTTAGTTTAAGTTGGATTAAGTAGCGTGTACGCGTAGGGACCGATGACCTCAGCAGTTTCGTCCCATAGTAACTTACCACAAATTTCCACTTTTATGGCAGATGGCTCTTTTCCTGCCAGATTAAATAAATCAACAAATAAAAACACAGTAATCACAGCAGACGAAATCGTGCTACCGTTATGCCCGTCAGTAATTGTTAAAATTGTTGTCACTGGAGCACAGCTAACGCATGAAAAGAGGTCGCGTCTTTTTGCAGTCACCCTTGCACGTTTCAACAGCTGTGTGCTTTTTAAACACTCACACCGTTGCCGATAGCGATCGTAGAATCGTAATAGCCTTGTCACTGTTGTGCGCACTTCGTATGATTGCGCCCGATATTGTGTTGCATTAAATAAGCGCTCCGCACAAAGAAACAACGCACACAATTACCACTAAATGCAATTGTTGAAATACCGATCGCAAACGTTGTTTTGAAAGCACTGTAGTAACTGCAGTAGCAGCAGCAGACAGATCTGACGGGCGAAATGAAATGTAAACATGCCCCAAAGCGCAGCTTCCTCCAAATGTGTTATGAAACGACCTCCTCCAAACTGTGATTTGTTTCCCATACCATATGCATACCTTAAATAATTTAGTGCAGATACGTTGCCGTAATTACCAATGAGCCCGACGAAGTCACCGGACTCGGATTCGCGAGGGTGAAGTGGGACTCAGTGACAAAAAATAATTATCTGGACCTGAAAAATGAATTATCTACGCAATTTTTCATTTAATTACTTTTCTTTTCTCAATGAGATGTAATTAAATTAAATAATTTGAAATAGGATATAGATATATTCAACTTGAGCTTGAGGACGCCAGAGAAAAGCGTTCTGTCTAGGACTAACAACGAGTTACGTGTAATCTTTGAATAAAATAGCTATATCTCTGAACAGTTGTCTTTTGTTGTGGTAGTTCAGCCCAGGTAGACGTCATCGGCTGTCGGTCGTGGGTGGTCAGTTAGCGGGGCATTATGAGATTGGTGGCAACGTCAGCTCGTATTAAGTGTAATGGCAATTTTGCTTTCTGTTCCGAAGTGTGTACCTCCATGACGTGCGATAATAAATGAGTTACTGAAGAGAAAAATGGATATCAGAAATATTTTCATGTTGTGCCCCGAAGAAGCCTTACAGAAGAAGGCTTCTGCACAAGGAAATGAAGTCCATATACCTGCACGGTGACCGAACTTTTACACAGGGTGCGACGAACAATTCATACCGCATCACCTCTTAGACGAAATACAAGGTACTATCATAACTGGTTAGCATAGCTTATAAACAGTTCTGTATTAAAGAAATACTTTGTAGGAAGCCGGTTTAACTTCGCTGCGGCTGGGAACTAAATGATGATACTGTAGGACTATATCCACAGGTATCACAACTTTCAATTCAACACATTTAAATATAGATGTTTACTCGTATTCACATAGTTAAATGACGTCTCTTTATTATTATTTTTTTATAATTTCATTACTTTTTTATTAGATGTTGCTAAACTGGGATTCAAACCACTGCCTGCCGATGCAGATCCATGTTTTCCCTAGCATCCCTGTATCCCTAAACGCAAATGCCTGCGTGGTTCTTTTGGAACGGAAACAGCGTGTTTCCAATTCTAACTTTGCCCAACCTAAGTATTGTTCCCGTCCCCAATTATTTCATCGATACAGAATTATGTGACTTTTCTTCCTTATTGATGAATCATCTAGAAACTGATAATGAATTTTACTTGTCGCATACAATCTAAGTATGCAAAATTTAGATTCAGTTGCCGTAACACGTAAATACTTCTTCATTGGTCGACAGTGTCCTCTTAACTGGTATTTGTGAGACACTGGTAATCGTACAGTATACAATATTTATGTGATGTAAACGCCAAGGGAAAAACTTCTTTGACCACACGTTGCTCAAGTCATACATACACTATGTCCCAGGAGCAATGGTCAATATTTAGTGATGTGACAGGAATGATGATTCGAACCAAAATACCTCTAGTAAATATCCGATTTAAAATGCATACCTTAAGATCTCTGAACACTTCATTTCTGACTCTGCAAAACAAATCTCTTTCACTGCAAGCTCTTCGCTTCCCATATTTTGGGATGATACATCATGGACGAAAACAAGAAAATTTTTTTCGATTCCATGTGTTTTAAATTCATACCTTAAGAGCTAACAGCATTCGTTAGGTAAAAGAGATGCGTTCCACAGTATTGGAGATGAGCATGTGCTCATACCTCTTAAGATATGCACTTGGTAGGCAATGTTTACTGGCCCCTTTTTCCTTGTTTTTGTCCATACTATCACCTATGAAAATATGGAAAGCAAAGATCTTGCATAAAAGAAATTCCTTTCGTAGCATCGAACATTAGGAAGTGCAAGACGCTTTTGCTTCGAATCATTGCTCCTATCATACTTCTGAATATTGACCATTTCTTCTGGAACGCTCTGTATATTATATTGGTGTGTCATTATTTGAGGTAAATCCACCTAATGATGGACGTTTAACACTGTAAAATGGCTACGGGACACAGAAATAAATTGTGACTCTTTCCAGTAATTTGTAATTTCAACTGATATTAAAGTGTCCAACTCGCTCCGCTGCTGTCACAAGTTAAATTTTTAATACCTTTATGCCACGGGATACTTACTAACTATGTCCGTCGTAGCAATGAAGTTGGTGATGTTGAAGTGGACTTGATCTTATTCCACACAGGCCGTTTTGTTGTCCTTCAGCATTCCCACTATCTCTTTCCTCCATCGACTAACGCAGACAGTAGAAATGATATTCGCCGAACTACATTGAAGTGAAACTACAACTATAGTGTGTGAATTACATCTATATGCGAGGGTAAGCTAATAATTGTCTGTGCTTTCGTTCGTCTTTGGGTTGGCACTATGGCTTAGTGAGTACGCCAACCACCAGGTGGTACCATTCGCTTCGTTTGTGACAGGTGCAACATTTCCCATACTCTTAGCTACTATTACTTTATCAACAATCAAAGTCTCCTATGCATTTTAGCAGCAGCTGATATCATCATAAATTACCGATTGATACACGCGACAAAGGAACGCTGAATTGCCGTTTGTATTCGGCACGATAAATCGATGGGACCCTTGATTTAACTGAAAAAGCCATGGCAGGGCGATTTAACGCTCTAATTGGAAATTGGGGAGTTTAATGTGCGCCAAATATTGTAACTTCATTACTTATTGTTTGTTCAGGCGGAATTCGTATATTTAGTGTCTCTGATCGTTATAGTTATTACAGTCATTAGTCATAGTCTGATCGATATAGTCATTGAACAAAATTAAGTTAGTGTGATGATAACATTTGAAAATAATAAAAGTTTGTTGTCGTGGTGTCACAAACAATTCAGCACGAATGTGACCTGCGCTTCCTGTGATGAAGGTTCTAGCGTAGCCAACAGCCAGTGAAGTATTGGTGGTCTAGGTGGTTAGTGTTGAAGTCTTGCCGGCCGTTAAAGACGTATTTTGTACCGTATGTCTGTGAGCAATGGCGATCAAATACGCATCTGGCGTTAACTTTACGAAAAAATTTCTAAGAATTTACTTTTAGACTGCAGTATTGTATGGCACTGACTCATGGACTACTAGAAAAGCGGAAAGAAGAGAATTTACGCTTTAGAGATGTGATGCTATAGAAGGATGTTGAAAATTACGTGATGGAAATTGTTGTGGATTGGCAGGAGGAAGCCGAAAGGCACGCGTTTTAGCTCACGCAGGCTGGCGTGAGGTCTGGAACAGGACAAGGAAGTTAGACTAGAAAAAAAGGTGGTACTTGGTGGAATACGTAACTTTAATCCATTAATGTTGAACGTAGCTCTTGTCTGTACATTCTTTACAATATCAATAGCAACTGATAATGGCGCCTTGCTAGGTCGTAGCAAATGACGTAGCTGAAGGCTGTGCTAACTATCGTCTCGGAAAATGAGAACGTATTTTGTCAGTGAACCATCGCTAGCAAAGTCGGTTGTACAACTGGGGGGATTGCTAGGAAATCTCTCTAGATCTGCCGTGTGGCGGCGCTCCTAGATCTGCCGTGTGGCGGCGCTCGGCCTGCAATCACTGATAGTGGCGATACTCGGGTCCGACGTATACTAATGGACCGCGGCCGATTTAAAGGCTACCACCTAGCAAGTGTGGTGTCTGGCGGTGACACCACAGAAATAATAAGCAACCAGTTGCATAAAAGATTTCTTTGCCGGATCGGGCACTTAGTGCCCTTCTTCAGTGCGCTATTCTAGTACATTTTGCACAATGTAAGTTTTTTAGGACCATGGCATTTTGCTGTATGCATCTTATTGTTGACACTTGCAAATAACGCGATACGTATAACCTTCTGAAGAAGATCACTAAGCGGCCGAAGCCGGTAAAGAAATTAAATTTCTTTGAAGGAATTGGTTGCTTATCATTTCGTTATATACGGCTACAGTAACTGAGTAGGTTAAAATACTAAATACTAAGGTGGACTGATAAGACAAGAAATACAAAGGTTTTCCACAGAATCGACGAGGAACATTTGGAAAATTTGAAGGAGGAGTAGAGAGTGAGAACTGCAGAAGAAGACAGGGACTGGAATATATTCAACAAATAGTTGAATATGAGGTAAAGAGGATGCCACTGGAGAGAAGTTCGTGGTGGGCCGCATCAAAACAGTCAGAAGTGTGATGACATAAAAAAAAATTGTTTCTGCCTTGTTACATCACTTCGCATTACATTTGCAAACGTTTTCTCCTGGGGCTGTCGGGAACCACTGAGCTTGTGTAACAACTTTGTTTTCAAGCAGTGTGTGGCAGCAGAGTAGGAGAGTGTGTTGAAGGCTTCATAGACACCACGACGCAGGAAGAGGAGACCGGGAGACTGCACTATGGGACACCAGACACCGGCGGCAGGTGTTCTCCGGTGCCGGATGGCGTTCTCGCATTGCGGCGTGTGCGGTCCTTTGATCCGACGCCCCCTTCGTCTTCTCGACAGAACACCTAGATGCAAGCACTGGTGTCACGCTTTTAACAACGAGTTTCATCTTTCGTACACAGTCGATGAAATATCCCACTTTCCAGTATTCCCCACGGTCTTTTCTCATCGTGCAATACATAGTGCATCTACCGCTGTAGTTTTATGTAACCCGCAACGTTACACCTCGCCTTCATGAACCAAGCGAGAGATTTTCGTACTCTCGCTTGCTACGCGCGTACTGTTCGTCCCACGGGAAAAGTGAAAAGGAACTTTTTTGTAGTGTAATTAATGTTGTACTGTGATACTGTTTTTGCTAGAGGGCGTAGATCTCGAGTTATGCCAGACAAATGTATAAAAATGAGCTTCAAACGCACTCCCACATCAGGATTTCTAATATGTTGTTCACCACACTCCATCCTACCAGTATACAGGTATTTGGGATTGCCCGAATTATCTCCCACAGTCGACCTTATTACGTCAACGTCTTAGTCGAGCTCTCACAAATTTTAAGGTTTGTGTAGATTTTATCGAACGATTTTGTTAATTTTAACAGCGTAAAATAAACAATTACATTGCTGTATTTGTCAGGCATTCTGACTACGAAAATACTGTTTGTAAGTGTTAACTTTTTTCTTATATTACCCTCACGGCTACGATATTAACGAAGTAGCCAACTCTGCAAGTGGCATAATAGCCCAATTAATAGACACCAAAGAAGTTCGAGTACCGGGAATAGTTCGTGTAGGTGGAAACTTTATTACAGTTGCCACGAGCAACATACTAGAAATCCTGACTGCTTCGCAATGAGTGCATGTAAAGGTCGTTTTTGTATGTTTCTCTTGAATAATACGAAAGCCGTGGCCTCCATCGAACACGTATCTCTGTACAAAATTTAAATACATTACATTTGCCGGTCGGAGTGGCCGTGCGGTTCTGGCCGCTGCAGTCTGGAGCCGAGCGCCCGCTTCGGTCGCAGGTTCGAATCCTGCCTCGGGCATGGATGTGTGTGATGTGTTTAGGTTAATTAGGTTTAATTAGTTCTAAGTTCTAGGTGAGTGATGACCTCAGAAGTTAAGTCGCATAGTGCTCAGAGCCATTTGAACCATTACATTACATTTTCTACAAAAAGAACCGGCTGTTTTTTCTCTATAGGACTAATAATTTTCGCACAGTGAACTAGAGGATATGAAAATCTCGCGAGTAGTTTATGGAGGTAAGATATAACATTGCGGGTTGCATAAAACGATAGTGTTACGGGCAGCTGAATGCACTTATCATCAAGAACATTATAACCAACGACCTTATATCGATATAAACCCGTCCAGGCGACACGAGCGTCACTTAGACACACGCACGATGCCCGTAGTATCAGTGAGTGTGCTATCACTGTACTGCGCGGCGAGGGCGCCTGATCTACACTCCTGGAAATTGAAATAAGAACACCGTGAGTCCATTGTCCCAGGAAGGGGAAACTTTATTGACACATTCCTGGGGTCAGATACATCACATGACCACACTGACAGAACCACAGCTACATAGACACAGGCAACAGAGCATGCACAATGTCGGCACTAGTACAGTGTATATCCACCTTTCGCAGCAATGCAGGCTGCTATTCTCCCATGGAGACGATCGTAGAGATGCTGGATGTAGTCCTGTGGAACGGCTTGCCATGACATTTCCACCTGGCGCCTCAGTTGGACCAGCGTTCGTGCTGGACGTGCAGACCGCGTGAGACGACGCTTCATCCAGTCCCAAACATGCTCAATGGGGAACAGATCCGGAGATCTTGCTGGCCAGGGTAGTTGACTTACACCTTCTAGAGCACGTTGGGTGGCACGGGATACATGCGGACGTGCATTGTCCTGTTGGAACAGCAAGTTCCCTTGCCGGTCTAGGAATGGTAGAACGATGGGTTCGATGTCGGTTTGGATGTACCGTGCACTATTCAGTGTCCCCTCGACGATCACCAGTCCTGTATGGCCAGTGTAGGAGATCGCCCCCCACACCATGATGCCGGGTGTTGGCCCTCTGTGCCTCGGTCGTATGCAGTCCTGATTGTGGCGCTCACCTGCACGGCGCCAAACACGCATACGACCATCATTGGCACCAAGGCAGAAGCGACTCTCATCGCTGAAGACGACACGTCTCCATTCGTCCCTCCATTCACGCCTGTCGCGACACCACTGGAGGCGGGCTGCACGATGTTGGGGCGTGAGCGGAAGACGGCCTAACGGTGTGCGGGACCGTAGCCCAGCTTCATGGAGACGGTTGCGAATGGTCCTCGCCGATACCCCAGGAGCAACAGTGTCCCTAATTTGCTGGTAAGTGGCGGTGCGGTCCCCTACGGCACTGTGTAGGATCCTACGGTCTTGGCGTGCATCCGTGCGTCGCTGCGGTCCGGTCCCAGGTCGACGGGCACGTGCACCTTCCGCCGACCACTGGCGACAACATCGATGTACTGTGGAGACCTCACGCCCCACGTGTTGAGCAATTCGGCGGTACGTCCACCCGGCCTCCCGCATGCCCACTATACGCCCTCGCTCAAAGTCCGTCAACTGCACATACGGTTCACGTCCACGCTGTCGCGGCATGCTACCAGTGTTAAAGACTGCGATGGAGCTCCGTGTGCCACGGCAAACTGGCTGACACTGACGGCGGCGGTGCACAAATGCTGCGCAGCTAGCGTCATTCGACGGCCAACACAGCGGTTCCTGGTGTGTCCGCTGTGCCGTGCGTGTGATCATTGCTTGTACAGCCCTCTCGCAGTGTCCGGAGCAAGTATGGTTGGTCTGACACACCGGTGTCAATGTGTTCTTTTTTCCATTTCCAGGAGTGTATTTTGAGTTTGGCGGAGGGCAGATTGTGATGGCACGGAGGATCGGTACGACCATTGCAGAAGCTGTAGGACATGTCGAGTGTTCGAGGAGCGCTGTGGTGAGTGTCTTCAGCTCACAGTGAAACCAAGCTGAAACCACGTCCTGACGGTGTGCGACTGGGTGGCCAATCCTCTTTGCAGATGTCAGACGTCGTACGCTGGGCAGACTGGTAAAATAGGACAAACTGAGGCAGAAATAACATCAGTCTAACGCTGGGAAGAGTACGTCAGACCACACAGCGCGTCGAACACTCCTAACGATGGGCCTCCGCAACCGTCGATCCATGCATGTGCCAATGTTAACACCATGTCATCGCCGACGCAGACTGATATTTGCATGTGACTATCGGCTCTGGTCGTTGGCGCAATGGCAGAGCGTTGCATCGTCTGATGAAACCCCTTTCCTCCTTCGTCATACCAATGGGAGGGCACGAATCCATCGTCATCCTGGGGAACAGCACTTAACATCTGTACCGAGGGACGGAGACAAGCTGGCGCTGGCTCCGTTACGTTCTGGCGAACGTTCACATGGGCATCCATAGGTCCATGGAACTCTTGCAAAGGCACCATGACGTCCAAGGAATATCTTATACTTGCTGCAGCTGAGTGACGAATATGTCACTCTACGGCAGTGTCATTTTTCAACAAGATAATGCGCCATTGTCACAAGGCCAGGAGTGTGATGCAGTGGTTCGAGGAACACAGTGGCGAGTTCCAATTGAACGGCTTACACCCACCTCGCCAGAACACAACCCGATCGAACACATCTTGGATGTGATTGAACGTGGCGTCAGAGCTCATCTCCCACTTATCTGGAATTGACTGGAATTAGGAGACACGTGCCAATTCCCTCCAGCGTTCTAACAAGGCCTCATTGTCTCAATGCCACGACGTGTAAGCGCTGTTATCCGTGCCAAATGTGGACATGCCGCCTATTACGTAGATAGTCATAATGTTCTGGCTGATCAGCGTATGAGCCTGTCATGTGATATCCACTCTAAGCACACACACTTACAGTGAGATGAATGGCAGTGAGCACCATCTTTCCTTCTGAGAGGTAAAATGTGAATTTTCTAATTTTCACACCGTTTCGGAACAGTACACTTACTGTGGCGGAATTCTGAAAGAATGCTGTTGTAAAACGCCTAGCACGAAGACCTTAGGGTCTGAATCAGAGGCTGAGACGGTTCTGCGACCGTGTGAGCTGCGGATTCCTCGACTTGCGCCATAGGGTGGTGGGGTTTCGGGTTCCGCTGGATAGGTCAGGAGTTCACTACACGCAACAAGCGGCTACGTGGGTAGCAGGGGTTGTGTGGCGTGGGCTGGGCGGTTTTTTAGGTTAGATGGCCTTGGGCAAGTACAGAAAGGGCAACAGCCTCAACGGGTGCGGGGCAAAGTCAGGACATGCGGGGACCAAGCAGCAATCGGTATTGTAATTGTAAACTGTCGAAGCTGCGTTGGTAAAGTACCGGAACTTCAAGCGCTGATAGAAAGCACCGAAGCTGAAAACGTTATAGGAACAGAAAGCTGGCTGAAGCCAGAGATACACTCCTGGAAATTGAAATAAGAACACCGTGAATTCATTGTCCCAGGAAGGGGAAACTTTATTGACACATTCCTGGGGTCAGATACATCACATGATCACACTGACAGAGCCACAGGCACATAGACACAGGCAACAGAGCATGCACAATGTCGGCACTAGTACAGTGTATATCCACCTTTCGCAGCAATGCAGGCTGCTATTTTCCCATGGAGACGATCGTAGAGATGCTGGATGTAGTCCTGTGGAACGGCTTGCCATGCCATTTCCACCTGGCGCCTCAGTTGGACCAGCGTTCGTGCTGGACGTGCAGACCGCGTGAGACGACGCTTCATCCAGTCCCAAACATGCTCAATGGGGCACAGATCCGGAGATCTTGCTGGCCAGGGTAGTTGACTTACACCTTCTAGAGCACGTTGGGTGGCACGGGATACATGCGGACGTGCATTGTCCTGTTGGAACAGCAAGTTCCCTTGCCGGTCTAGGAATGGTAGAACGATGGGTTCGATGACGGTTTGGATGTACCGTGCACTATTCAGTGTCCCCTCGACGATCACCAGTGCTGTACGGCCAGTGTAGGAGATCGCTCCCCACACCATGATGCCGGGTGTTGGCCCTCTGTGCCTCGGTCGTATGCAGTCCTGATTGTGGCGCTCACCTGCACGGCGCCAAACACGCATACGACCATCATTGGCACCAAGGCAGAAGCGACTCTCATCGCTGAAGACGACACGTCTCCATTCGTCCCTCCATTCACGCCTGTCGCGACACCACTGGAGGCGGGCTGCACGATGTTGAGGCGTGAGCGGAAGACGGCCTAACGGTGTGCGGGACCGTAGCCCAGCTTCATGGAGACGGTTGCGAATGGTCCTCGCCGATACCCCAGGAGCAACAGTGTCCCTAATTTGCTGGTAAGTGGCGGTGCGGTCCCCTACGGCACTGTGTAGGATCCTACGGTCTTGGCGTGCATCCGTGCGTCGCTGCGGTCCGGTCCCAGGTCGACGGGCACGTGCACCTTCCGCCGACCACTGGCGACAACATCGATGTACTGTGGAGACCTCACGCCCCACGTGTTGAGCAATTCGGCGGTACGTCCACCCGGCCTCCCGCATGCCCACTATACGCCCTCGCTCAAAGTCCGTCAACTGCACATACGGTTCACGTCCACGCTGTCGCGGCATGCTACCAGTGTTAAAGACTGCGATGGAGCTCCGTATGCCACGGCAAACTGGCTGACAATGACGGCGGCGGTGCACAAATGCTGCGCAGCTAGCGCCATTCGACGGCCAACACCGCGGTTCCTGGTGTGTCCGCTGTGCCGTGCGTGTGATCATTGCTTGTACAGCCCTCTCGCAGTGTCCGGAGCAAGTATGGTGGGTCTGACACACCGGTGTCAATGTGTTCTTTTTTCCATTACCAGGAGTGTAAATTCTGCCGAAATTTTTACAAAGGTACAGACGGTGTTTAGAAAGGATAGATTGCATGCAAGCGGTGGTGGAGTGTTCGTCGCTGTTAGTAGTAGCTTATCCTGTAGTGAAGTAGAAGTGGATAGTTCCTGTGAATTATTATGGGTGGAGGTTACACTCAACAACCGAGCTAGGTTAGTAATTGGCTCCTTTTACCGACCTCCCGACTCAGCAGCATTAGTGGCAGAACTACTGAGAGAAAATTTGGAATACATTTCACATAAATTTTCTCAGCATGTTATAGTCTTAGGTGGAGATTTCAATTTACCAGATATAGACTGGGACACTCAGATGTTTAGGACGGGTGGTAGGGACAGAGCATCGAGTGACATTACACTGAGTGCACTATCCGAAAATTACCTCGAGCAATTAAATAGAGAACCGACTCGTCGAGATATCATCTTGGACCTACTGATAACAAACAGACCCGAACTTTTCGATTCTGTATGTACAGAACAGGGAATCAGTGATCATAAGGCCGTTGCAGCATCCCTGAATATGGAAGTTAGTAGGAATATAAAAAAAGGGAGGAAGGTTTATCTGTTTAGCAAGAGTAATAGAAGGCTGATTTCAGACTACCTAACAGATCAAAACAAAAATTTCTGTTCCGACACTGACAATGTTGAGTATTTATGGAAAAAGTTCAAGGCAATCGTAAAATGCGTTTTAGACAGGTACGTGCCGAGTAAAACTGTGAGGGACGGGAAAAACCCACCGTGGTACAACAACAAAGTTAGGAAACTACTGCGAAAGCGAAGAGAGCTTCACTCTAAGTTTAAACGCAGCCAAAACCTCTCAGACAAACAGAAGCTAAACGATGTCAAAGTTAGCGTAAGGAGGACTATGCGTGAAGCGTTCAGTGAATTCGAAAGTAAAATTCTATGTACCGACTTGACAGAAAATCCTAGGAAGTTCTGGTCTTACGTTAAATCAGTAAGTGGCTCGAAACAGCATATCCAGACACTCCGGGATGATGATGGCATTGAAACAAAGGATGACACGCGTAAAGCTGAAATACTAAACACCTTTTTCCAAAGCTGTTTCACAAAGGAAGACCGCACTGCAGTTCCTTCTCTAAATCCTCGCACAAACGAAAAAATGGCTGACATCGAAATAAGTGTCCAAGGAATAGAAAAGCAACTGGAATCACTCAACAGAGGAAAGTCCGCTGGACCTGACGGGATACCAATTCGATTCTACACAGAGTACGCGAAAGAACTTGCCCCCCTTCTAACAGCCGTGTACCGCGAGTCTCTAGAGGAACGGAAGGTTCCAAATGAATGGAAAAGAGCACAGATAGTTCCAGTCTTCAAGAAGGGTCGTCGAGCAGATGCGCAAAACTATAGACCTATATCTCTGACGTCGATCTGTTGTATAATTTTAGAACATGTTTTTTGCTCGAGTATCATGTCGTTTTTGGAAACCCAGAATCTACTATGTAGGAATCAACATGGATTCGGGAAGCAGCGATCGTGTGAGACCCAACTCGCTTTATTTGTTCATGAGACCCAGAAAGTATTAGATACAGGCTCCCAGGTAGATGCTATTTTTCTTGACTTCCGGAAGTCGTTCGATACAGTTCCGCACTGTCGCCTGATAAACAAAGTAAGAGCCTACGGAATATCAGACCAGCTGTGTGGCTGGATTGAAGAGTTTTTAGCAAACAGAACACAGCATGTTGTTGTCAATGGAGAGACATCTAAAGACGTTAAAGTAACCTCTGGCGTGTCACAGGGGAGTGTTATGGGACCATTGCTTTTCACAATATATATAAATGACTTAGTAGATAGTGTCGGAAGTTCCATGCGGCTTTTCGCGGATGATGCTGTAGTATACAGAGAAGTTGCAGCATTAGAAAATTGTAGCGAAATGCAGGAAGATCTGCAGCGGATAGGCACTTGGTGCAGGGAGTGGCAACTGACCCTTAACAAAGACAAATGTAATGTATTGCGAATACATAGAAAGAAGGATCCTTTATTGTATGATTATATGATAGCGGAACAAACACTGGTAGCAGTTACTTCTGTAAAATATCTGGGAGTATGCGTGCGGAACGATTTGAAGTGGAATGATCATATAAAATTAATTGTTGGTAAGGCGGGTACCAGGTTGAGATTCATTGGGAGAGTGCTTAGAAAATGTAGTCCATCAACAAAGGAGGTGGCTTACAAAACACTCGTTCGACCTATACTTGACTATTGCTCATCAGTGTGGGATCCGTAACATATCGGTTTGACGGAGGAGATAGAGAAGATCCAAAGAAGAGCGGCGCGTTTCGTCACAGGGTTATTTGGTAACCGTGATAGCGTTACGGAGATGTTTAGCAAACTCAAGTGGCAGACTCTGCAAGAGAGGCGCTCTGCATCGCGGTGTAGCTTGCTCGCCAGGTTTCGAGAGGGTGCGTTTCTGGATGAGGTATCGAATATATATGTAAAATTAGAGAGATTCGAGCGCACACGGAGGCTTTCAGACAGTCGTTCTTCCCGCGAACCATACGCGACTGGAACAGGAAAGGGAGGTAATGACAGTGGCACGTAAAGTGCCCTCCGCCACACACCGTTGGGTGGCTTGCGGAGAATAAATGTAGATGTAGATGTAGAATTCGAACAGCATCATAAAATTTGTCTTAATGTAAAGTAGCATGCAGAAGCTTAACACTATGCCATGACGTTGTCATTTAAACAACTTGAATAAACAGGTGTAGTACCCAGTAAAGGAGGATCAAAGGAAATGTAACTTGAGGGTGTTGAGAGGGTAACTGATGTTATTTCAGTGATTACAATATGGACTTAAAATAACAACGAAATCGGTAACATGAGTCCTCTTGTAACATAACATTACACTCTCTTTGCCTGTATTCATACAACTAATCGGTTGCGAAGAGTGTCACAAAGCTGCTCCTGCAGTACACTGGAACACAATGCATGTAACAGGTTCTTCTTATCCTGAATACTGCAACCGGCACCGAGATCGCGTCCGAATTGTTCCCACATGTTCTTTCAGGGCCAGGTCTGACGATCTTGCTGGCCATGGAGTATCCCATAGACAGAACACAGACACTTTTCTATCGACAAATGGCACCAAGATACTGTCGTACTAAAGGTAATACACGCGGACGCAAGTTGTCTACGTCGTACTGTTTTGCCGTCAGCGTTCTCTCAATCACAACCAGCTATGACCTGAACACATACCCGATGGCTCCCCGCACCATGACGTCACTGTGACTCTCCAGAGGTCGCCTCCATATTCACGAAGGCATCATCCAGGATAGGACACGGGATGACAGTGAATGTCACAAGGGATCTGTTACCTGTTCTCGTATGGCAAGCGCATATGTAAAGGGGTTACAATGTGATTGGAACACAAAATTGCGATCCTCCCTTATGATAGTCGGATGCGGTCGACTGATACCTTGCTGACCAGTATGCCTGGCCCCAAGATCCCTTGCATGGGTTACTACCACATCTGAATGAGCCACACACCTGGATATTTTACCATTCGTCCTGCTGGCCTGAAGGAGACCTACAATGATGCCCATTTCGAACTCTGTCGGGCGCTGATAACGCTGTCTCAACATCTGGTGAACTCTGCTGTCCGTTCTATATATGAAACAACTGCAGTTCGTTACATTTACATACTGTCCGATGGTGTATAGTGCACCTTTACATTGGACCATGTTCCTAGGTGCTTCACTTTTTCTATCAGGCCGTGTAAACGACTTCGAGTAATAGATGATGGCAGAGAAGGTAAACTGAGAAAATAATATTCCAATATCCAGTTCCATTATAGTCGTTGTTCCTCTATCTTAATAAAACCAATACCTTTAACTTCATCAGCCAAAAATAGTAATAAAAGTCCTCCCAATACCTAGATTTATATTCTAAATCAACGAACTGTTCCTTCTAAAGATTGATATTCTTGCTAACGCTAGGCTGCTTTTGATATCCTGTCTACTTCGACCATCATCAATTATTTTCCTGCCAAATAGTCATCTACCACTGTCGGCGTCTCATTTTCTACCCTTATCTGCTCAGCATCTCATAATTTAATACCACTTCACTCCGCTAAATTTGTTTTTCTTTTATTGTTATTCATCTTATAATTATTTTCAAGACCGTACCGTTTAATACAAGTGTTCTTGCAAAGCCTCTGTCGTCTCCGCAAAGTGACTGGCGAACCTTGAAGTTTTACTGCCTTTAGTTTCCCTTCCTTTGGTGAACATAAAAACTGAATAGCATAGAGGATAGGCTACAACTTTTCTCTAGTACTGCTTCCTTGTCATGTCCTTCAAATCTTACAACTGCAGTCTGGTTTCTGTACAAGATGTAGATACACATTCATTCCGTGCATTTTATCCCTTGTACCTTAAGAATTTCGTAGAGCGTAGTTTAGTCAAAATGTCAAAAGCTTTCCCTACATCTGGAAATGATCTAAACGTAGGTTTGTCTTTCTTCAGTCTATCTCCTAATATATTTCATACGGTGAATACTGCCATTCATGCTCCTTCATTTCTCCAGAAATCGAAATGATATTCTCCGAGATTGGTTCTTGCAAGTCTTTCCAGTTTTCTGTAAGTAATTCGTGTCAATATTTTGGATCCATGACTTACTAAACTAATGGTTCGGTAATATTCATACCTGTCAGCATCTGTTCTGTTTGGAATGGGTACTGGAAACCTAAAACTTTTTAATCTGGGGGTATTTCGCCTACCGGCCAGATCCAAACTTCCATATGTCGTCAACAATGCGTCTATAGAATTTGTGGCAAACTCTCAAACGGTCTCGGTTACAGGAGTGGATGAAGCATAAAAACGGACATCACGAAATACTATGAATTGATGGCGGTCCCTAAGTTAGCATATGGAAGAGAAAGCTCGTTTACCACAAAAAAAGAAAAAACTACTACGTGCGAGTAACTCTCGCGCACTGAGGGCACCATACAGACTTTATCTATACAGGTAGTTCATCCATCCCGAAACTATAATTTCGAGTTTTAGCCTGTTATCGACATCGATAGTGGCAAGATATCGGACCCTTGTGTCATAACCCGGTGTGATCGCGACCGGAACGGTCGCTGGGTGGCCGAGAAAGCGTGGTGGGACCAAACGGAGAGCGGCCCGCGCACGAACAAACGAACGGAAAGGACGGACACGAAACAACGACGGACGATGGAGAGAGACCTTACGACGACAACACGCAAGAAGCAACGGAGTAACAGAGACAACCAATCGAATACAAGACGTCTACTAGCAATGAAAAGAAAGAACGATAAACACCCGTCCACAGCTCATGGTCGTGCGGTAGCGTTCTCGCTTCCCGCGCCCGGGTTCCCGGGTTTGATTCAAGGCGGGATCAGGGATTTTCACTGCCTCGTGATGACTGGGTGTTGTGTGATGTCCTTAGGTTAGTTAGGTTTAAGTATTTCTAAGTTATAGGGGACTGATGACCATAGATGTTAAGTTCCATAGTACTGAGAGCCATTTGAACCATTTGATAAACACCCTGTCTTGTCGAGGCGATGTGTCGAGACTCACGCAACGATTAGACTCGCTGGCTGAGCCTTTTTTTTTTCCTTTATTGAATTTCGATTCCCCCCTTAGGGGGCGGGCTGGCAGCAGCTGCTCTGCAGCCTACAGACTTTTTAAAACGTAAGAAGAAGATAAGAAACAATAAAAGCAGGCGATAAAACGCTGACTTAAATTGTAAAACGGCGGAAAATTGTGGGAAGTTAAAACATAAAACAAAGGGTTGGCAATGCTAATAAAATACGCAGGAAGCAGACAGGTAACATAGTAGACAGACAATTAAAAAAACATGGCGACAGTCTGGTTTCTGTTCGCAAGAGATATAAAAATCACACCCAGTGACAGTATGATGTCCGCAACACTTCAGAAAAGACACACAACACTAAACACTCACTGTAAACACAGCACTAAAATGTCGGCATAAAGATGGCACACCACAGCCAAGGTCCGATGGAGCGGGGGGGACCTGGACAGATGAGGGGGGAAAAACAAGGAGGGAGGAGAGGAGAAACAACGAAAAGGAGGAGAACCAGAGGAGGTAGAGGTCTCATAAGGGGGGGGGGGGGTGGAGGGCAGGGCAGACGCAAGAGGTAACAGGAAAAAGCAGAAGAGGGAAATGCAAAAGGACTCGGGGGAGAGAATAGCTCCTATTCCTCGAACATATCCGCATCCCCTACACCTCCCACCGCCTTGATTCCCCTCACCCCCAGGTTGGTCCTCTCCTCTCCCATCCCCACCCCCTGCCACGTCTTCACTGTTGTGTCCCCCCTACCCTCCATCTCTACACCCTTTGTCTCCTTTCCCAAGGTGGCTTCCATCAACTCCACCTAACGGATGATGCCCTCTCTCCCTCCATTTATCCCTCCTATCAACTCTGATTCTCGCCCTCCCCTCCTTTCCTCTGTCCTTTCCCTGGGCTCCCTTCCTCCCCCTTCCATCCTCTTTTCTCCCCACCTACCCTCTCTCTGCCCCCCTTCTCTCCCCCGAGTCCTTTTGCATTTCCCTCTTCTGCTTTTTCCTGTTACCTCTTGCGTCTGCCCTGCCCTCCACCCCCCCCCCCTTATGAGACCTCTACCTCCTCTGGTTCTCCTCCTTTTCGTTGTTTCTCCTCTCCTCCCTCCTTGTTTTTCCCCCCTCATCTGTGGGAAAGGAGTGAGGTCATAGAGGATCCGCATGGGGAACGGGAGGCATATACGGAAGGCAAGGCGGAATCCATGACTATCTACACTCCTGGAAATTGAAATAAGAACACCGTGAATTCATTGTCCCAGGAAGGGGAAACTTTATTGACACATTCCTGGGGTCAGATACATCACATGATCACACTGACAGAACCACAGGCACATAGACACAGGCTACAGAGCATGCACAATGTCGGCACTAGTACAGTGTATATCCACCTTTCGCAGCAATGCAGGCTGCTATTCTCCCATGGAGACGATCGTAGAGATGCTGGATGTAGTCCTATGGAACGGCTTGCCATGACATTTCCACCTGGCGCCTCAGTTGGACCAGCGTTCGTGCTGGACGTGCAGACCGCGTGAGACGACGCTTCATCCAGTCCCAAACATGCTAAATGGGGGACAGATCCAGAGATCTTGCTGGCCAGGGTAGTTGACTTACACCTTCTAGAGCACATTGGGTGGCACGGGATACATGCGGACGTGCATTGTCCTGTTGGAACAGCAAGTTCCCTTGCCGGTCTAGGAATGGTAGAACGATGGGTTCGATGACGGTTTGGATGTACCGTGCACTATTCAGTGTCCCCTCGACGATCACCAGTGCTGTACGGCCAGTGTAGGAGATCGCTCCCCACACCATGATGCCGGGTGTTGGCCCTCTGTGCCTTGGTCGTATGCAGTCCTGATTGTGGCGCTCACCTGCACGGCGCCAAACACGCATACGACCATCATTGGCACCAAGGCAGAAGCGACTCTCATCGCTGAAGACGACACGTCTCCATTCGTCCCTCCATTCACGCCTGTCGCGACACCACTGGAGGCGGGCTGCACGATGTTGGGGCGTGAGCGGAAGACGGCCTAACGGTGTGCGGGACCGTAGCCCAGCTTCATGGAGACGGTTGCGAATGGTCCTCGCCGATACCCCAGGAGCAACAGTGTCCCTAATTTGCTGGGAAGTGGCGGTGCGGTCCCCTACGGCACTGCGTAGGATCCTACGGTCTTGGCGTGCATCCGTGCGTCGCTGCGGTCCGGTCCCAGGTCGACGGGCACGTGCACCTTCCGCCGACCACTGGCAACAACATCGATGTACTGTGGAGACCTCACGCCCCACGTGTTGAGCAATCCAGCGGTACGTCCACCCGGCCTCCCGCATGCCCACTATACGCCCTCGCTCAAAGTCCGTCAACTGCACATACGGTTCACGTCCACGCTGTCGCGGCATGCTACCAGTGTTAAAGACTGCGATGGAGCTCCGTATGCCACGGCAAACTGGCTGACACTGACGGCGACGGTGCACAAATGCTGCGCAGCTAGCGCCATTCGACGGCCAACACCGCGGTTCCTGGTGTGTCCGCTGTGCCGTGCGCGTGATCATTGCTTGTACAGCCCTCTCGCAGTGTCCGGAGCAAGTATGGTGGGTCTGACACACCGGTGTCAATGTGTTCTTTTTTCCATTTCCAGGAGTGTAGGATCTGGAGGGACTTTTAGAATTTGTGGGGGGTTGGGGGGGGGGGGGGGGAGGCTGGCTGAGCGAGGCAGGCTCTTAAATACTCTATCGGGGGCGCCGCTATTGGCCGCTGGAACCACGTGTTCCACTGTGGCGCCCTCACACTAAATGCGGGCCAGGAGGCGCTCGCCGCCACAGCATACGGCGCGATGGTGCAGGGACCTCTAGGGGTCTTCGACGTCCCTGACGTTTGGCGGGGATTCAAATTCCGTGGCGCGCGATACCAGACCTTGAATGTCCTAGAGATTGTTTTACTTTAAGCTTGAAATCGGGTAACAAATGAGAAAAGAAATATTTTTGTGACCCCTAATTATACATTAACAATTCCCTAATTGTCCACTCACAAGTATTGTGAAACCTTGACTCCGGTCAAATTTCATGATTCTAGGTCAATGGGGAGTACCTGTCAGGTTTTGATGAGAGAGTTTGGGAGTATCAAAATATGTGACATAAACAGCCGTATATTTTGATTGCATCGACTTAGAAATTTTTCTTCACTACCAAAGAACGATAGACATTAGTATGTCACATGAATATCGACTTGATGCGTCTACTCCTGCCTGAGGGTAAAGGCGTCTAAATGACGGATGGACAGACTAATAGTGTAACAAGTAATGAAGAAAGAAAAATTTTTCGTGTGATGTAGTTAGATACTAACACCTTTCGCATCTTTTCCTTTATTTTTACTGTGAAGCTGGCTCATAACCAGATTTCATGATTGTAAGTGAACGGCATGTACCCTGTAAGTTTTGATGAATGAATTTCCGGATGTTAAAATATGTGACGTAAATAGCGATATCTTTTGATTCCATTTATTATAACACCAATGAACTTTAAGCCTCAGTATGTGAGGTAAGTTTCAACTTGGTGCGTCCACCCGTTCCTTAGAGAAAGGATTTTAACAAATGGACGGAGTGACAGACAGTCTGAAAACAAATAACAAAAAATTTTTTTCGAGACGTATAATTACAAATTAGAAAAATCCGAATTTTTTATACGGATCGTTGCTTCTTGTCAGAGTCAAAGAGCCTACATCAACGGGAAGTACCCTATAGGTCACGATGAATAAGTTTGAGAGTATCAAAAATTGTGACCAAACACGTCATATCTTTTGATTGCTTTGACTAAGCTTCCATATTTTACTCCATTAATTGAGCGCAGCTTTAGTATGCGGCATAAATTTCGACTCGATCCGTCAACCTGTTTCTGACAAAAATGGTTTTTTATTGTCTGACAGACAGACGAAAAAACGATCCTACAAGGTGCTCCGTTTTTACTAATTGAGGTACAGGACCTTTAAAAAAGGAAATAAAATTCAAAGTGCGGTGACGTTCCGAAGCAAGACGAAGAACTCCAGAAGAAGATGCACGATTAGAAATGAAGACATTTTAGGAGAATTAAATGACTGAATTTTCTGATTTTGAGAATGCTGAAGAAGTGATTTTTTTTTTACTTGCTAAAAAAATTCAACGTCCTAGAACGTATAAAATATTTCTTCATTTCTGGCTTCGACAGACTTTTTTGTCATCTCCATGTCTGTAACAAACGTGCATATATATCGAATATCGTATCGATGAAAGAGCCATCTTAGCTGTAACACGCTATACAAATGTTATCTTGCCAATACTACCTTTTGAGTTATACATTATACGCCGTTTAAAGTGGATTTTTTCTGTCTAGAATACGTCAAGCTTACTCAAAGAGATGTGCTACTATGTACTGTATTTATGTTATGCAAGGAGCATGTGTGAGCGATGTCTCTACGGACGTGAACATTTGCTCAAGTGGCTTTATATTTTTAAATATTGTAGTTATGACAAACCTTTAATGATGTGCTATATTTTATCCACATGAACACTGCACACAACAAAAAGATTTTCAAGATTTGAAAATATACAGTTCCATTACAGCTTTTGGTGAAGTTGGTCTAAAACTTTTGTCTCAAAAATTACGTCTTTGCTCTTGTTACGAGACATATTAAATGTCGTATATGCACTTTGTTACAGACCTGGAGATAACAGAAAAATCTGTCGAAACCGGTTGTCTTAAAGAAATATTTTATGCGAACTAGGCTGTTGAATGTTTTTAACAGAATTAAATATTTTCAACATGAACGTAAAAGTTCGAAAATATCGGAAGACTGTAGACCTCACGAGGAAACTAGGTCACATAATTCCCCAGCAGATCGTGAATTACAAGCTGAACGGGAAAAGAGATACTGTAAGACCTTGACAAAGGTAGAAACAATTTTACGATATTGTAGCATCTGTGTTGTTCCAAAGCGCGATGCAGTATTCATTCAGACATGCATGGATGGGAACCAACACTGCAGCGGCTAAAGCTGTTGAGAATGCATGAAATGTATTCGTAGTTGCGAATATGGAGAACTTTCAGCTGTATAACGAATTGACGACAAATAAAATATTGCCGGACCAGGACTTGAAACCGAATATCCCACTAATCTCGAGCGGTCTCCTAACTATTTGGCTATTCTAGGGTGTATCACGGTCAGACTCAAACTTTCACGGTGTTGACCGACATATGGAAGTTTCGGAATGGCCATTAGTCGTGCTACCGACGTCATCACCGCCGAGATCGAAGGACGTATATAGTCTGCTTCTTCGACAGATCGCCCAGAGTAAGGTGGAATAGAAACGTCCTGCGGTTAATTGGAGAGTTGTGTGGCGCGTGGTTCACCACCCCTCCATTCTCCCTACCTACATCAGTCAGATCGACACGGTTCATTGTGGTGAACTGGAAGTACCCGACGAGTGATAAAAAGTACGCTATTCATCTGGTGGATTCGCCTGTGTGTCAAGATGCCGCATACTTGACACGGACGACCAATGGCATTAGAGGCCTGGAGTGGGGCAAGGATGATCATAGTGCTCATGCGGCGCGCTATACATCTCTTCCAACATCATGTTTTTTTCCAGAGGGCACATGTTTTCGGCGTAATAAGACGAACGCGGTGGCGTGGGTCACGGTATGACGGTCCAATACATATGCCGTGTTATAGACACGAACATTCTGGATTATAATTGCAGAACAGACATAGGAAAGTGTTACGGATACGTAAATATAAGGATCCGTATGCAAATTTCGTATGAAGAGTTTTTTGAGGATCCGCATGATACACACATCAAAAAAAAGTTTTGCGTCACTGCGATTCCCAGAACTCCTAAAGACAGACGTTGACTGTGGATAATGTATCACAGTCACAGTCCCTTTGACTGTTCAGAGATGTCACTAAACCAGCCCAAAGACGTAAACAACTATGCATGTGCAGCGTCTGTTAGACAGAGGGCATCCGTCAGCCGATCAGTTCCAGTCATTCCGCAACGAAGGAGGTACACGGCTCGTGTCGTCTGTAGTTCAAACATGCCTAGACGGTCAATACCCCGGTTCGATCGATTCCGCATTGTTACTTAGTGCCAGGAAGGGCTTCCAATGAGAGAAGAGTCTCAGAGTGAACAAAGGTGATTGTGTTCGGACATGGAGGAGATACAGAGAGACAGGAATTGTCGCTGACGTGCCTGTCTCAGGCTGCCCAAGGGCTACTACTGCGGTTGATAACCGCTAACTACGAACTATGGCTCCGAGGAACCATGACAGCAACGCCACCATGTTGAATAATGCTTTTCGTACAGCCACAGGATGTCGCAACAAGCTGCATGATGAGCAACTTCACTCCCGACGTCCATGGCGAGGTCCATCTTTGCAACTGCGACACCATGCAGCACAGTACAGATGGGCACAACAACATAACGAATGGACCGCTCAGGATTGGCACCACGTTCTATTCACGGTTGAGTATCGCATGTGCCTTCAACCAGACAATCGTTGGAGACGTGTTTGGAGGCAACCCGGTCAGACTGCACGCCTGATACACACTGTCCAGCAAGTGCAGCAAGGTGGAGGTTCCCGGCAGTTTCGGGGTGGCATTATGTGGGTCTGACGTACGCTGCTGGTGGTCATGCAAGGCTCCGTAATGGCAGCACGATACGTGAATGGCATCCTCCTACCGACAGTGCAACCGTATCAGCAGCATATTGGAGAGGCATTCGTCTTCATGGACGACGATTCACGCCCTCATCGTGCACGTCTTGTGAATGACTTCCTTCAGGATAACGACATCGCTCGAATAGAGTCACCAGCATGTTCTCCACACTTGAACCCTACCGAACAAGCCTGGGATAGATGCTGTTTATGGACGACGTGACCCAACAACCCCTCTGAGGGATCTACGCCGAATCGTCGTTGAGGAGTGGGACAATCTGGACCAACAGTCCCTTGATGAACTTGTTGATAGTATGCCACTACGAACCCAGGCATAGATCCATGCAAGAGGACGTGCTACTGGGTAATAGAGGTACCGGTGCTTACAGATATCTGGACCACGATCTCTGAAGGTCTCGCTGTATGGTGGTACAACATGCAATGTGTGCGAGCGGACGATTTGGATGGGATTCGGTTAATGAAAAGGGGACCTACAATTCAAGGTTTATTTCCCCAAAACAAGTAATTAATTGTAATAAATTGCACTGTGGCCTACAAATTACAGTCACACACACAAATCAAGCTGCTTACAATATGAGGTAATAAAAATGTTATATGCCACAGGTGAACAGAGAAACTGATTTGTGTCGTTTGAATCACTGTCAAACAAAACTGTTTACAATTTGATACATTAACAAACAATCATTGCGCATTAAACTACATACCTTCACCTAATACAGTTAAATTTTATAATGTGAAGCACAAATGTATAATTTACTATTAAATTTTCAGTCGATGTTACTCCTTCCTACACCTTCTTTAAAAGAATGACAAAATTTCCAAAAGGTATCTCAATTAAAAATGCCCTAAAACTCTTAGCACAACAACACGTACATGAATAGCTCAAATAATAAACATATGCACGGCAAAGCCCAACATTCTCTTCCTTACAGAAAGTTTGCTGATTTCAACAGCGCAGACCACATTCAAACTCTAGCCAACATGGGCCGCCTGCCGGTCAAATCATGTTACGACTGCGGTAGCGGGCAAACTTACATAGGTAATAAAAGAACACAGGCCACCTAGCAATCTTACCGAAATCAGCTTACACGAAGGAGGAAGAGGGGAAGGGGGGGGGGGGGAGAACATAATAAATACGATACGCAAGTGCACTTGCCAAACCTACTACTAAAAATACAGTATAAAAGGATCTCAATTAATGACAAAATCCGGGATAGGCCCGGCAATATTGCACCTGAGCGCTAGTAGCCAAAATAAGGTTGACAGATACCAAGGTCTGACATCATCTTAGGGCTAACTGCCATAGCAAATATATAAGAGTAGAAGAACAAGCAAAAAGCAATGCCCAAGAATTTAAATAGAATTAACTACACACGAAGCTAAAATAATTTGCTAGCACTTTGAACATCGTCTTAGGCTTACTTGACACTACAAATAAATAAAGGTAAAAGAACATGCAAATGACAATGCCCAGCAATTTAAATAAAAATAAGTAAGCACAAGGCTAAATGCAACTGATAGCAACTAAACAAGCACACATAAAAATATCACGCTGCTGCCACATCACAAAACAGAACAGGTTCGCGCGCAGTCCCCACCAAGCCAGAAAACCAATAACACACATTCCAGCAACCGAGCCATCCTGACCACAGTTATTTCAGCTCAGAATCATGGCGCGTGAGCACACCAGGTCCACGCAAAACACACACTGCTAAATATTTCCCACCAACAGATACGGCTGCCCCCCCGGGCGGGAAAACGGGGGCGACGACCGGGTACACACCAGCAGAAAACTCGCCACCTAGACTCCGGCCAAAACGGAATCACGCAGCTAATATAAACAATAGCTGAAGTAAGGTGAAACGAACCCCGCCACGCAGACCGGACAGAGCAAACACACAGAAAGCCTGCCCTGCAGTCCTTACAACTCCTGGGTGCGGAAACCCAAGCGATATCGTGGCACCCTTTTCAGAGACGGAGAACCTCGAGCGATCGCGTGCGGGGATCCATCAGTTGTCCACTACAGCACATCACCAACACGCCACACCGCCCATCGGCCAAATCAACAAGGCCCCCCAACAACGAGACCACACCTCCGTGCCGGGGCGGAAGGCAAAATACCGCCAGTTAGATGCGAATCCAACTGCCGAGCCGAGCGCGCGCGGCCCCCCGCGAAAAACGCTCCAGAGGCCAGCAGCCGCCTGAGCGCCTTCGCAGGCCGAACCAGACGCAAACAGAAATACAAGTCGCTATCGATAGTGCCGGATACGCAACGCGCCAGAGAAATGGCACAGTGTGGTTTTCTTGAGAATAAAAGGGGCGGAAATGATGTTGAAGATGGTATCTATTCCAATTTCCTGTACAGGTTCCAGAACTCTCGGAACCGAGGTGACCCAAAACTTTTTTTGATGTGTGCAGTTGCGGTGTGCCTAGTGTGCAGATCAGCTAGATGGCGTTTGCGGGATCATTCAAGTAAAAGCGACCAATTAAGGAAACCGAGTGAGTAAACGAGCAGGGAACACAGAACAGCAACGAGACTCGTGGTAGATATTCTTTTAAATATATTTCTATTTCACTGTATTTTAGTTATATTTGTGAATGGCTGAAGAGTGCCGAAGGGGACGGCACTTTGTTATTCTCCTGCTGTATGACAGGATGTAAGCACGGTGCAGCGGCGTTCCTTTCAAGACAGTTATAAGGCTATTAGAAAACACTCGGATTTTGTATATAATAAAGGTTCGTGTTCCTCCTGGTTCCTATACCCTACAGGATCGAAAGCAGTGGGGGCCAGACCTCGGGTTCGACGCCTGCATGCTCTGCCCCCCTAGCTTCCTCCGGCCGTTCTTTTAAAACATAGATTGAAAAAAAAGAAGACGGAAAAAGTAAATGAAAGTGGTGAGGTGGCTGCTTGAGATAAGCTGGTAATCCGGGTTCGAGTCTCGGTACGGTACAAAGGTTCATTCTCATCATTCCATCACTCAGCTGATGGTTTCCATATTCGCAACTGCGGAATACAGTTCATGCATGGGAATGACTATATACACTCCTGGAAATTGAAATAAGAACACCGTGAATTCATTGTCCCAGGAAGGGGAAACTTTATTGACACATTCCTGGGGTCAGATACATCACATGATCACACTGACAGAACCACAGGCACATAGACACAGGCAACAGAGCATGCACAATGTCGGCACTAGTACAGTGTATATCCACCTTTAGCAGCAATGCAGGCTGCTATTCTCCCATGGAGACGATCGTAGAGATGCTGGATGTAGTCCTGTGGAACGGCTTGCCATGCCATTTCCACCTGGCGCCTCAGTTGGACCAGCGTTCGTGCTGGACGTGCAGACCGCGTGAGACGACGCTTCATCCAGTCCCAAACATGCTCAATGGGGGACAGATCCGGAGATCTTGCTGGCCAGGGTAGTCGACTTACACCTTCTAGAGCACGTTGGGTGGCACGGGATACATGCGGACGTGCATTGTCCTGTTGGAACAGCAAGTTCCCTTGCCGGTCTAGGAATGGTAGAACGATGGGTTCGATGACGGTTTGGATGTACCGTGCACTATTCAGTGTCCCCTCGACGATCACCAGTGGTGTACGGCCAGTGTAGGAGATCGCTCCCCACACCATGATGCCGGGTGTTGGCCCTGTGTGCCTCGGTCGTATGCAGTCCTGATTGTGGCGCTCACCTGCACGGCGCCAAACACGCATACGACCATCATTGGCACCAAGGCAGAAGCGACTCTCATCGCTGAACACGACACGTCTCCATTCGTCCCTCCATTCACGCCTGTCGCGACACCACTGGAGGCGGGCTGCACGATGTTGGGGCGTGAGCGGAAGACGGCCTAACGGTGTGCGGGACCGTAGCCCAGCTTCATGGAGACGGTTGCGAATGGTCCTCGCCGATACCCCAGGAGCAACAGTGTCCCTAATTTGCTGGGAAGTGGCGGTGCGGTCCCCTACGGCACTGCGTAGGATCCTACGGTCTTGGCGTGCATCCGTGCGTCGCTGCGGTCCGGTCCCAGGTCGACGGGCACGTGCACCTTCCGCCGACCACTGGCGACAACATCGATGTACTGTGGAGACCTCACGCCCCACGTGTTGAGCAATTCGGCGGTACGTCCACCCGGCCTCCCGCATGCCCACTATACGCCCTCGCTCAAAGTCTGTCAACTGCACATACGGTTCACGTCCACGCTGTCGCGGCATGCTACCAGTGTTAAAGACTGCGATGGAGCTCCGTATGCCACGGCAAACTGGCTGACACTGACGGCGGCGGTGCACAAATGCTGCGCAGCTAGCGCCATTCGACGGCCAACACCGCGGTTCCTGGTGTGTCCGCTGTGCCGTGCGTGTGATCATTGCTTGTACAGCCCTCTCGCAGTGTCCGGAGCAAGTATGGTGGGTCTGACACACCGGTGTCAATGTGTTCTTTTTTCCATTTCCAGGAGTGTATGTGAGATCAGCATAGACAACCACCTAATCCTTGAAAGGAAGACGATGACAACGTAAAAGCGCAGATAGTCTCACAGTCCATAAACTCCGCTGCTGCTCTGTAAATGCGCAGTGACGTGGTGCGCCGGAACGCGCGGCCGTCTCAGCTGAGCCGTGTGATGGATGTGGCGGCTGGCTGCCGCGCCGTGGAGAGCCCGCCAGCCTCCGAGGCCGCTCCCGCCCCCTTTCCGCCTTGAGGCGCCGCCCTTGGCCCAGATGGCTGCAGCCCCCTGCCTTGCCTCGGACGGGTCGTTGCGTCGTCCAAACCCCACCGAAGGCGGATGCGACGCTTTTACGACGACCTGAGTCCTCTCTCTTCCAGCATGTAGGGCGCCTCGGCCGTAAACGCCGTACGGCAGAACGTCTCCGCCCTAAACTCTTAACACAAAGCTTTCTTTCACCGAGGCAGCATCTGATATAAAGGAATGGAGTGTCCCGGAAACTGGCACTGACGTCGCACTACAAAGAGTGTCACAGATCTTTAGCCAAGTCCTGCTTTCTTTCAAGAAGGAATGTTTCTCGAAAGGCCCATGTAAGTCTCTCTAATATCCATAACAAAAGGGTACCTTCACGTTTTACTGTTGCCAAATGTATACGAAAATAGTTCCAATCTAAGGTCACGTATTAGCTTGGAAAGGTTCTTACTGTGATGCTGTCTAACTGAAACACATTCGACGGCCTAAATCGCATTAATTGTTTCTTTGATTAAGACAACCGGTTTCGGAACTGTGTTTGATTTTCGTCTTGTCTTAACAATCATTTTGTTGCGAATCGTGTTCATTATACGTTGAACTTCACCTGACGCCAGGTTGTTAATTGGATAAAAATGAACACGTGTTAACAGGGACTGTAATAACAAAAATATTTAAAAACATAAGGCAATTTATGCGAAAGGCCATATCAATGTATATGTCACTCAATGATGATTGTTACATCACAAAAACACAGTACACATTAGCACATCTGTTTACATAAGGTGAATATATTCTAAACCGTGTAAATGCATTTTAGACGGCGTGTAAGATAAAAGTTGAACTTCTACTTCGCTTAAAGTGGATTTTCGCTGTTTACGGTATGTCCAGCTTATGAAAACAGATATGCTACTGTATACTGTGTCTTTGTGATGTAACAAGCTTATATATGAAGACGTTTCACAACAAAAAAATTTTAAGAACTTAAATTGACAGCAACGTCCGTCTAAAATGGTTGTCTTAAAGAAATATTTTACTCGATCTAGGCTGTTGAATGTTTTTTTGGCAAGTGAAACAATTCGCCCCGTTTAAATCGCCACCGAGGTGAGAACAAACGTCGACTTTATTAGAGATACACAGCTGGATGATGCTCGTGCAATGCGATGTGTTGTTTGGCACTTATTTCAGTCGGCAACAGAGTTGTTAGAAACGTGTTATCGTGCCACCCGGTGCATCCAAATAATAATTCAACCAGTGTTGTTGTCGATCCGGTCCACGATAACGTAGTAAATTTCCGTTAGACTGACATTAAGGAGTAGTTTGTTGTGAGGAATATATTGGAGTAGTTCGTCGATGTTGTAACTTTCTTCCTTTGTAATTTCAAAGTTTAGCACTAACATCTTCTGGTGATGCTGCTATCCCAAGATGTACTAAGGTCTCATGTTTATTGCTTAACATTGAACTTCTAGGGGAATGAATGTTTCAATGAAGATGTCCATGAATTATACAGTCTGTTCAGGAAGAACTTCTCGGATTTGGTAGAGTATGTCATCACCCACACTCTCTTTGAAGAAGGCCCATAGCTGTTTTGGATTTACAGCGAATAAGCCTCTCATTAGTTCCGCTGAGGCTGTGAGTTCTTGAAGTGATAATTCCCAGTGGTCGTCGTTTTCCAGTGATCTTAAGCGTTGGCATGCTTCACTGTACATCTTGTATAACAGTGAACAGTCTTGATATCTGTGAAACTTCTTGGGACCCGTATTTCGTGTAGAAACATACGGAGCTAGAAACATTCAGTATTGTTCGGATGCGGCAAGTCAGTAGTAAGTTAGGTCCCGGTTACTGTGCCCCTACTGAGAGAATCTCTGGTCTTGTAGACCAACAGCTTCAACCCATTATTCGAAACCTAACCTCCTATATAAAAGATACCAACCATTTCCTCCACCGCCACTCCACATTTCCTGTCCTTTTACCACACAGTGCCCTGCTCATCACTACTTATGCCACATCCCTTCACACTAACATCCCAAACGCCCACGGCCTTACCACCATTGAACACAACCTTTCCCAACGCCTGACGAATTCCAAACGAACAACCTCCATCCTAGTCACCCTGACCAACTATACTATCATACACAAATATACCACTACTTCTGCTTTGAAGGCATTACCGACAAATAAATCCGGGTTACTGATATGGACACCTGCATGGCACCAGCCTATGCCCAGCTATTCATGGGCTATCTAGAGGAATCCTTCCTAAACACCCAGAATCCTAAATCCCTCACCTGGTTCAGATTCACTGATGACATCTTTGCGATCTGGATCGAGGGCGAGCACACCCTATCCACATTCCTTCAGAACCTCAACAACAGCTCCCCCACTTGCTTCACCTAGTCGTACTCAACCCAACAAGCCACCTTCCTAGTTGTTGACTTTAGGAACTTTCCCAGCAATATATCCTACGTTCCTGTAACCCTCCTGGCCTCAACCATCGTTAATCATTGTTCTCACCCATCGAGCCCCTTTCTGTTCCCATTCCAGCACTTCACAGCCCTCATTCCACCACCGAACACAGTCTTTTTTCTTCTCTTCCACCCCTTCCCACCTCTCCTCTGCCATCTGTCTAAACTCCCAAGTGCACAGCCGGCCAGTGTGGCCATGTGGTTCTAGGCGATTCAGTCTGGAACCGAGTGACCGCTACGGTCGCAGGTTCGAATCCTGCCTCGGGCATGGATGTGTGTGATGTCCTTAGGTTAGTTAGGTTTAAGTAGTTCTAAGTTCTAGGGGACTGATGACCACAGATGTTAAGTCCCATAGTGTTCAGAGCCATTTTGAACCCAAGTGCACATAGCTACCCTACACTCTCTCCGCCTCATACATGCACACTCCCCAGCCGCACTTCGCTGTTTGCCACCTCTACCCTACTATCTCTCCCCTTCCCCACCCCTGCCTCCTCCTTACCACCACACAGTCACCACTCCCATCATGCATTAGTGCTACTGCTCGCAGTATGGCCTCAGTTGCCTGATAACGTTATCATGTGTGCGTCAGTTGATTGTGTATGTGTGTGTGTGTGTGTGTGTGTGTGTGTGTGTGTGTGTGTGTGTACCTCTAACAAAGGCCTGATTGGCTGAAAGCCTTATTTGTGAAACTCTTTTCGCTGTGCCTATCTGCGACTCAGACCTCCACTATATGATGACTAGCAACTTTCCTTTTTATAATATTGTTACATTCCATTCTGGATTTTCCATTATAAAGAGACGATTTAGCGCCTGAAGGTAATGAACTGCTTTTCTAGTGCTCTGAAACACAATGCAAGCTTGGTTTCTTAATCTAATTGAGCCCCTTTGTAGGGTGGCAATGTTTCAGTAAGAAAAAAATGATGAGCCTGAAATTAGTCAACTTGTAACCTCCCAACAGTTTATTATTCCGTAACCTCGCAATAATAACGTGACTAACCTCCCAATAAAAAATGTGACTCATATATAACCTTTCAATAATTAACTGACTGTGAATCTAAACTGTTAAATTTGAGCGTCAGCAGTGCTGCGTCATGGCCCTGAAAGATCATTCTGAATAAATTGAAAATTCTTACCTCAATGAAGTCGCCGGATAACGCGTATATATCTGCTCCTATAAAAAAAGTTTTCTGGCACAGCCCAGTGCAATGCTGGCCGCTAGATTTGTCATGTATAAAAAGAAACAACTGATTTTTCTTTACGATAATCTGGATGACCCTGGATTGGCGAAATTAGTAAATTCTTTAAATTCAGATGAATGATTGCCAAAAGTTAATTTTATACGAAAGATTAGTATTAAAAGATTTATGAAAACATTTACATGGGACTTGATATGACAATAGTACAAATTTAGATGTGACAAATTAAATATGCGCGCAGCTGCTTTTACCTTATACTATATCGCTCGGACACGACCGGCCCAACCGCCCGACTGCGAGCTACCACAATACTGCTCCTACTGCAGCCGACACTGCTCTCTGGTCTGCGATTCTATTATAGCTTACATATCGCAGGCAGCGAGTGAGCAATCAATCAAACTTACATCTGCTCGAGTGCGTCAGGAATAAATTCCTTAGTCATGGACCTCTTACATAGCCCTCCACTGGAGGGGGGGGGGGGGGTAAAAATTTGGCAGCAGCAATGGTGAGTCATTTGGACTTGCCATCAGCCACAAATTTTTCTATAATCTATTTAGTTTACCAAGTCTACATTCACCGAGTATATATACACACACATATATATATAACATTGTTGATAAATAATATAGGTACAGAACGTATTAAGAAATGAAATAGAGTGCACACCCACTGAGTGCAGGACATATTAAGAAATGACAAAGTGTATACGCAATGACAACAGAACATATTAAGAAATGTATAAGTCTTTACTATTTTACAAGAATTTAAACATATTGAGAAGTGAAATAAAGTGCACACACACTGTATAAGTACTTACCATTTTACAAGAATTTAAAGATATTGGGAAATGAAATACTGTGCTCACACACTGTATAATTCTTTAATATTTTACAAGAATTTAAACATACTGAGATATGAAATAATGTGCACACACAGTGTAAAAATTTTTAGTATTTTAGAAGAACTAGGAAAGGAATGGGAAGGATAGCATCATGGTTGTAGCACAGTGGGTTGCACATTGCTGCACTAAAAGTCCATAACTTTCTACAGAAGCACAACACGAAGTGAGACAATCTGAAGTTCTCTTCCCTGAAGTATTTATCTGTGTAGCAAGACACTGAAATGTATTAATATTGTATGTTATCATTTTGGTAGTACGATAGGTACACCAAACAGTAGGACCATAATGACATTTCCTTTGGTCAGAGTGGTAGACAGCTTGACGTCAACACCACATTCTTGTAGAATCCATGCTCTTACATCAGTGTAGAATTAGGGCAAAAACCAAATATAGTGCTCTATGATCATGAGGATATACAGGACATACGGATATCACAGTAATTGGTGGTAATTAGATCAGAAGGTGAAGGCTACATTAAGTCTTATGCTAGTCATCGTTCACAACTACACTAGTGTATCATCCGATTTGAATAATTATTAGCACTCATTGGCCAGTTACAAAGCATTTATGTACTATTATAAAATATTATTCAGAAGTCATCTCATTACAATAATTATTGGGATCATAATTCATCTCATTACAGTACTTGTTGACACTCGATGGCCAGTTACAAAGCATTTATTATACATTATTCTGAAGTCATCATTCAAAACAGGAGTTACTGTGTGTAGCGTCGAGCTGCTAGTAATCATATTTGATATCATGCAAGTGACATGAGACACATTTAAAATGTAAGACATTGGATCTAGTACTCAAGGTGTTTAGTCCAATAATACATAGACGTAATGGAATAAATACATCAGAAAAATTTGCATTATATTTAGAACTAGAAATATATCTTAAACTGGTAGCATTACTTAGTTGTATACTGATAATAGTTGGGGCTGGTAATAATAATTTTTTTGTGCTAGCAGTGCAGTGCGTTAGGATCGATAGTCAACTGCTGGGGCATGAAAATTTTTGCTTTTGACTTATTGCTGGAAATAAGGATTAATAATGTCATTCGTCATGAGTCAGCTGTAGCATATTTATGAAACAAGTAGAGTATATGTGATCACATCCATGAATCATGCACACAAATGGGTTAAAAATGTAAGTACTACAACAGGTTTAATATCTAAGTGCTTGTAGCATATTAATATCATAAAAAGCTTCTCCTGGAAGAAATACAAAATGTATTATTGAGCTGAAGGGACAAATGTATATTATGCTGAAAAGTAGTAAACTTCGAATTAACAGGTAATGAAACGTGTACTTAATATATATGTACTTCAGCTGTCTTTCCCAAAACCTACAGTGATTATGCTATACAACATATGACATACTGTCAAAAAGAACTCCAACAAATACTTAAATAACTACATAGGATCTCTTAACTAATAGAAAATATATAAACTTCATCATTATCATCATCTGCAAAGAAAAACTTTATTATTCATATTACCATCTTCCTCACACAACTATTCATCAACATTTATTATCATCTGCAAAAAATAGAAACTTCATTATTCATTATTCATATTCATATTACCATTTTCCTCACACAACTACTCATTATCATTCGTTATTTCATATATTATAGAGTTTCTTACTTCTAACATATTTCATCATGTGTAGTTTTGTCTGACAGCCTGCCACAATTGCCTCGTATTCTGAAAGAAAAGTAATTAGTCAAGACTGCTATCATATAGTGTGTATAGTATATCCTTGTTAATGCTTGTTAATTCGGATCCATTTACTCTTCATGACAAGGTATTGCATATTCTTTCGTTCATTCCAATTGTGAAATTTCCATTTCATAGTAGACCACTGTGGTTGTTTAATTTATTTCTTTTACACGGTATTGCTTTCTGAAAATGATGAATATGCATTAATATCTTGAATTTTATTCATATACCCATTATATGAAGACTTGTTTTTAGTGATGTAACTAAGCATACAGCATAGCATGATTGAAAACGTATTAGGTCAAAACCATTGACAATTTTAAAGTGCAAAAATGTACACACAATATCATAATGTTGTATCAAAAAATGTAGTATAGTCAAGATATTGAGATATCATAAGGCAAAATGTCAAACTCAACTGGTGTTAGTTACATCTTAAAGATTTAATAGTGCATACAGAGAAAATTCTACTTTCGATAGGAAAACTATCATATATATACATAAAAATGGAAAATGTGCATGGTCTGATGCATAACGACAAGAAAAGAGACCTGTTAACCTTACCTTGAAGGGTAGTTGCCAAGAAAAAGTATGATCATCACCAGTAAGTGGTCATATAAATATCAGGAAATGGCATTATAGTGTGATAAATGATAAAGTATTTTTATTCAATAAAGGCTTTAATACTGGAAATATGGTGATTGCCCTTGGATTTTCTGGTTCTCAAAGTTTCGACATGTACTACATTGGGGTGAGGAATGCTGCGATTTCTATATGGACCAGCGTATAAAAGCTCAAATTTACTACATCTACTCTTTCCTTTGTTGGATAAATAAAGTGTGCGTACTAATATCTTCTGTCCTATGTGAAATTCACGGCGTGTACAAACCTGTTTTTGCTGTCCTCTGCGGCGTTCTGCGGCATGTTTGATGATGTTGAACGCAATGTCAATTGTTTCATGGTGGCGTACTCGACGAGATGTAGGAAAAGATACTAATTCTTTAATTTTGTTGGGTGGTTCAACATTTTTCAATATAACAGTCAGAGATAGCATAGTAGATTCATTTGGAATGGAGAGTATTCATTTGGAATGAGAGTATGTGTATATCCCAATCAATATGTCTTTTATGACAGTATATTCTACATAGTTTACCAATTTCTTTCATCAGTCGTTCAGAAGGGTTCGAAGAAGCGTGATACCTGAATATATAGATGGGAGAAATGTTTCTAGCTCGTAACATACGTGTCCATATCGCAGATCGAAATTGTGGTCCATTGTCGGAAATTAATTTCAGTACATGCCCTACATGGAATAAAAATTGTTTTACAAATGCATTCGAAATAGATTTAGCAGTAGCTTTGCGTAATGGAGTGAAGGTAACAAATTTCGAAGTGAGTTCAACAGTGACAAAGATGTAACAAAAACTTCTATTAGATCTGGGAATCGGACCAAAAATGTCTACAGCGGCCATATGTCTCAATTTAATCCATGCAATGGGACATAACGAAGGAATATGTGAATTCGTGTCTGATTTCGCATTTTGGCAGATTTTACATGACGCTAAAACTCGTCGAATGGGTTTCTCCATGTTGACAAAATAACAGTTCTGTCTCAGTATAAGTAAACATTTTCTGGCTCCGTAACGTGCGTAATTTAGATGAGTATACCAAATTAATTTGTTAACAAGTTCGTCAGGAATACATAATGACCAGTTGTTGCTGTCAGGATGAGAGCGGCGAAACACAATGTTATTGCGTACAGTGTTATGGATTCTTATGGTAAAATTATTCCTATCTTGCCAAAGGTGTTTAATTTCTTTCCATACGTTGTCTTTGCTCTGCTCTTGTGCTATGTCTCGTAATTACGACGAAATGAAATTTTCAAATGCAACTTGTTGAATATACAGGAGGCTAAAATTTGCTTGGCAGAAGTCGGTTGCAATGTCTTGCTGATTGTTGCTGAGAGAACGGAATAGTGCGTCTGCTACAATATTCTGTGTACCGGGAATGTGAACAATTGCACAATTAAATTCCTGTAAATAAAGCATCCATCTGCTTAACCTGCCATGTGTAAATTTACCGGAAAGTAAAAACTGTTTAGCTCTATGATCTGTATAAACGGTAGGATGTCCTCCATGAAGAAAATGCCTAAATGTGGTAAATGCGCAAGCAACACACAATGTCTCAAGTTCTGTAACAGAATAATTGCGTTCATCAGGTGACAGAATGCAACTTGCAAAGGCGATGTTTTTAATTACTGTAGTACCGTCTTCTTCAATTTCCTGAAAAATGTGTACGCCTAGAGCGGTATTCGGTGGCAATGGAAAAATTTCTGGTAGGATCTGGGTGTCATAAAAGTGGTGCGTTCAACAAGGCATGTTTCAGATTAACAAATTCAGACTGTGCTTAGCTATCCCAGGAGCAAATAGCGTTTTTACCCGTCAATTGGCATAATCTATGGGTGTCTAAAGCAGTTTAATGAATAAATTTAGGGAAAAAATTAATCCAAGAAAGCTGCGCAGTTGTTTCTTCGTCGTTGGAACAGTAATGTCAAGTAAAGCTTGAAGTTTTTTCGAGTCAGGCGCAATGCCTTTTGCTGAAATTACATGTCCAACAAATTTAATAGAAGTTTTGCAACAGTTGTTCAAGAATCAAACTGTGTTCAGACCAGTTAGCTTCCGCGATAAAGATGTCGTCTGCATAGGTTGTGATTCTGTCTCTAGGTTCTGTCGGAAGTATAGTATTCAAACCGCGAATCTGAAGAAATTGTTGAACCGAACGGTAATTTGCAAAATTGATAATAATCATCAAAACAGAGAAATACTGTGTACTTTCTGCAGTTCGGATGGAGCTGAATTTGCCAAAATACCGATTTTAAATCTAATGTGTAATAAATAGCAGTACCATGCAATTTCGGCAGAAGTTCTTCTAGCGTCTGTGGGCGATCTGTTTCATTAATAATAATGTCGTTGACATGACGCGAATCAAGTACGAGGCGAAGTGATCCATCCTTTTTCTTAACTATATGGAACGGGTTTATGTACGGACTAACTGCCGGTTCCATAATTCCTTGGTCTAGCATAGATTGTAATTATATCTTAACTTGTTCTCTGTGAATATATGGAATGGGATAATGTTTCACTTTAAATGTTCGTGCTGTTTAACTTGAAATTCTTACATAAAACCGGACATAGTACCAGGGATGTTGTCAAAAACTGATGCTTGTTGTAAAAGAATTTTGCGTGGTTGAGTACGTTCATCTGTATTTGCGTTGATCTGTTTTACTTTATCGGAAATCATTTGCATAACGTCATAGTCGACTTCGTCTAGTTGTGTACATACGTATCTGTGAACAATGTGGAATGACAGTCTATGTTACGTGATGTAGAAATGACCTCTGTCCGATTAATTGCTTGTTCTTCTGCAGATAAAGCGTGCTGAAATTCTAATGCCAGTTGTACCTTTTTATTCCTTAACATTAAATAGGAATTCTGAAAGTCAATAATTGCGTCGTGTTGCACCAGAACATTCGTACCTAAAATGACGTCTGTTGTCAATAAGGGAACAATCCAAAAATTTGAATTGAAAGTATGACCTACAGTACAAAATGATAGGCGTGTCTGTAATTTTACATCTACTGCTTTACCTTTGCCATTTGAACCATAAGTGACGTAGGTGATCCAGAATCGATTACTGCTGAAAATGTGGATGATCCAATCTTTACTTCAGTAACAGGGTGGGAAATGGTTATCTGTACAACTGGTTTTTCGTGCAAAAGTGTGTCACGGATGTCGTCAAAAGTAATGACATTTTCGTGAACAAGATTCTGTGTGTCAGAAGTATTGCTTACATTGCTGGAAGATGCAACCTGTACTGTACCTAGTCAAATTCCTTCTGGCGTGCTGTTATTTGCAGGAGGATGCTGTGGCGTTTCGACTATTTGCACTATTCTGTTACTTCGTCCTCACGTATTAGGTTCGGGATGATACCGACTGACTGGTTCATTCATGATAATATGTTGTTGTGGATGCCTCTGCTGCTGATAAGATCTATTATTAACCATGTGCTGAAAACTGTGCTCATTACTTTTACGACTGTCATTATAGTCATTACTATAGGGCGCGTTGCGATAAGAGTTGAAATGATGTGTCTTCTGTACGTAGTGATTTTCTTGTTGCTGTGGGTTACTATTTGGCGGAGCCGACGCTAAATTTGTAGGCGGCGAAACATTAAAGCTTGGTTGACCATGCGCATTATATTGTTGGTTAGGTATACTAACCGGCTGGTTTTGTTACTGTTGTGGCGAAATGCCTATATTGTTGCCAAAATGTGTTTGCTGTTGCTGATAATTTTTATGATACAGATAATTAAATATTTGTCTGTTATTAAAGTTCAGATGGTTGTTATTCCTGTAGCGTCTGTCACCTTTGCTATTAAAATAGAGTGGCTGATCGTAATGACTGTATCCTTGTTGTTCTTGGTTATGCTGTGAAAAGTTTTTATTTATGAAGGAATACTCTGATTGCTGAACATCCAAAAGCTGTAGCAGATCTCTAAATGCTGAAATATTTTCTTTCTGCTATCCTGTTAAAAGTGATACTCTTAACGATCGTGGTAATTTCGAAATACATAATTGGATAAGTGCTGACTCACTGTATGGCTCACATAAATATTGGTTTTGTTGTACCATGTGTTCAAAAAATTACGTGTCAGTGGGAAAATTTTAGTTCTCATAATTCGGTAAGCTAATTAACTGAACCTTGATTCCACGCTGTGTTGTCTTCGACCAATACGCTGACAGAAAATCATTCTGAAATTCTTCTACCGAATAACATTGTCTCGCGATCGGTCTCATACGAGTTGCCGGTTCGCTTTCCAAAAAACTGCAAATAAATTCAAGTTTGTGTGTTACGGGCAAAGTTGGTGGAAAAGCAAAGCTAAACCGTTGTATCTAATCCAAAGGCTGAATCTGCGTTCTGTCATTTTTAAATACCTTAAATTTCCTAACGGATAGAAAGTGCTTGTTATCAAAATTATCGTCTCTGAATATCTGAATAGGTTCAGGATTGTATTATAATCTGTATGTCTCTGACTGTTCGGAATCTAAGTCACGTACTTTCTGTAAATTACCTAAGTTGTACTTGTCGTGTAAGTGTGACAAATGTTCAGAATGTGGCATATGCTCTGACGTGTTAGAGGCCGAAACATTTTTCATTTCTGTCACTTCTCGCTGTAAAGATGACAATTTTCTACGCAATGTATTGTTGGACGAACCTATCTCACTGATTGTCTGCTGTATGTTTGGTGACGCATCGTCTGATTTGGTGTCAGTGTTATTTTCGATAACGTCAATACGACTGGCCAATTCATCGTATTTTTCAGTCAGTGCTTTTACCTGATCATCATTTTTAGTGTCACAATCATTAATTTGTTTTTGCATTTTACGTGTGGTTTTGTACAATTTCTTAACGTCTCCTTCAATCGCATCAGGATCCTGTATCAAGTCTATTTGTTCAAGTCTGTTGGTCACTGTCTAAAAGTCTACTGTGTATTTATTTTCCAGAGTCTGAATATCTGTAACTGTTTTTGTTTTTTGATAGAACATTTCACCATGCGATTCAGTGTTCAACTGTTTGATAGTATTGATTTCGTCTGATACTGTTGCAATGTTGTTGTCTACGTATTTTTTGCTTTCGTAAACAACGTACGCTTGTCTTCCAGTCTCTAGCCAGTAATTGTTTCTATGACTTGTTTCTTTACTTTGTTCTGTTCCTGTATTTACGGGAACGCGTTTCACTGTTCTGTAGGTGGTGATTAAAACGTTCATCAATTTGGCTGTTCTGTGGTTCAAATTTCTTGTCGACTTTCGCATTCCAGAGTGCATGAAAGTTCTGCTGACATTAATTTAAACTCGTCGCGTAACTGTGTTGCGTTTTCTGAACATTGTTTAGCAACTGCACTGATTTCATCTCTAAGAAATTTTGTTGTGTCTGCATGTGTATTACGCAATTCTTGCGCAACGGATCTAATTTCTTCACTACTATTCATAGCACAAGCCTTAATTTCCTCACGTAATTGTTCTTGAGTATCATGACATAGCACGCCAACGGCTGTAATCTGTTCATTAATCTGTTTAAAGTTCTCATTAATTTGTTTGATCGACCTGTCGTGTTTTTCATTCGACTGTTTGAGATTTTCATTAAGTTCTCTCATCGATTCATTAAGTTTCCTATAGTTGTTGTCGTGTTTTTCATTCGACTTTTTGAGATTTTCATTAAGTTCTTTCTTCGATTCAGTAAGTTTCCTATAATTGTTGTCTTGTTTTCCATTCGACTGTTTGAGATTTTCATTAAGTTGTAGCAATACTGCCATATCTTGATCCATGCCAAAATTAGCGACTCTATTTTCTGTGCTGTGTGATGGTGTATCTGCATGTGTCACTTTTTGTGTAACCATTTGGTCATTGTCTAATTCACGAAAGGGTTTGCCAATCGGATGTGCACTGTTGGTCAGTTCATCGGAATCAAATAAATCTGACTTATATTGAGTACATTGTTCACCTTCGTTAGAAATATTTATCTGTTAACTGTGTAAATTTTGCACATCAGGTGTGTCAAACTGGGCAGCGTTCATTATAAAGGAACGTTCCGCGTCTTCAAATGTTGTTAAATTGACAGTGGACATAATTGAATTTGTTTGTTCATCATTTGGATTAAACTCATTACTGGTGGTCGGCACGCACTGATTATCTGTAATTGGAGGACTATCATTTTCATACTGAGTGTCGCTAGTATTATCAGTCAAATTATTCAAGTCGGCTTTTTCACTCATTACGCATCGAGATGTGCTGTTGGCAGTTTTTTGTGGCATTTCCACAAGCCAAAAGTAGGCACAAAATCAAAGACAAAGCAAACATGGAACTAATACAATAACAACAAAGAGCAATAAATTTCCGATGATCTGTGAGAGAAGGAGTGACAAATTAGTAAAAGGGTTAGGCCAGATGCAAACTACATTTAACATTAGGTAAATAATAGCAGATATATAACTGACTACTTCTCAGAAATTCACAAAAAATACGATCCTGGCCGGTTGCCGCCAATTGTAACCTCCCAACAGTTTATTATTCCGTAACCTCGCAATATTAACGTGACTAACATCCCAATAAAAAAATGTGACTCATATATAACCTTTCTGTGGTGTCACCGCCAGACACCACACTTGCTAGGTGGTAGCCTTTAAATCGGCCGCGGTCCGGTAGTATACGTCGGACCCGCGTGTCGCCACTGTCAGTGATTGCAGACCGAGCGCCGCCACACGGCAGGTCTAGAGAGACTTCCTAGGACTCGCCCCAGTTGTACAGCCGACTTTGCTAGCGATGGTTCACTGACAAATTACGCTCTTATTTGCCGAGACGATAGCATAGCCTTCAGCTACGTTATTTGCTACGACCTAGCAAGGCGCGATTATCATTTGCTATTTATCTTGTGATGCATGTACCGTCAGACCGATGTTCACCAATTATGGATTAAAGTTAAGTATTCCAGCAGCTATGTACCATTTTTGCTAGTCTCAATTCCTTGTCATTTTCCAGACCTCACGCCATCCTGCGTGAGCTTAAACGCGTGCCCTTCGGCCTTCCGTCCTTGTGGATTGGCTGTCTTGCCAGTCCACAAAACCTTCAATAATTGACTGACTGTGAATCTAAACTGGTAAATTTTGACGTCAGCAGTGCTGCGTCATGGCCCTGAAAGATCATTCTGAATAAATTGAAAATTCTTACCTCAATGAAGTCGCCGGATAACGCGTATATATTTGCTCCTATAAGAGATTTTTCTGGCACATCCCAGTGCAATTCTGGCCGCTAGATTTGTCATGTATAAAAAGAAACAACTTATTTTTCTTTATGATAATCTGGATGACCATGTATTGGAGAAACTAGTAAATTCTTTAAATTCAGATTACTGTCAAAAGTTAGTTTTACAAGAAAGATTAGTATTAAAAGATTTTTGAAAACATTTACATGGGACTTGATATGACAATAGCACAAATTTAGATGTGACAAATTAAATATGCGCGCAGCTGCTTTTACCTTATACTACATCGCTCAGGCACGACCGGCCCAACCGCCCGACTGCGAGCTACCACAACTATTGCCGACACAGCTCCTACTTCAGCTGACACTGCTCCCTGGTCTGCGATTCTATTATAGCCTACATATCGCAGGCAGCGCGTGAGCAATCCATCGAACTTACGTCTGCTCGAGTGCGTCAGCAGTAAATTCCTTAGTCATGGACCTCTTACAAACTGCTCCTTGTAAAACTTTTGAAAGATATTGAAAATTTGGGTTCTTAATGTGCCTTGTTATAGGGTTGCACTATTTTTGTATTAAACGATTTAACGCCTGAAATTAGTGAACTGCTTCTTGTAATACTTTTGGAACATAATGCAAAATTCCGATACTCACTGTCGATTGAATATTTCTGATGTAGGACTGTTTTAACAAAGGAAGAAAAAAGTTAATTATTGCAACTAGTAGATGTTTAATTTCAAGAGAAAAGAACTTACGAAAATCTGTGTTATATTGGTTTGGTATATTCTAGTAATAAATTTGTGAATTTGATTTAAAGAAACAAATCATGTTCAAGTTGTTAACAGTCCTTCCATTAGGATCTGTAGATTGTGTCCCTTCATTAATTAATGGCCTTGTTAAGGCCTTATCAACTGCCTTTTCTCTCACCAGGTTACAGGCCGTTTTTACTGTAGCACCAGCAGAATCGACCGTAGCGTTCTACTTTATCGTCAAGTTATTCCTACCACTGACATCAAAGTTCTCGATTCCGACTGCAGGATTGGTTGTCGTCGTCTTGACATTATCCTGCTTGTGCTTCATGCGCCGTCTGGCACGGTTCAAGCGGGACCGCGCTCGAAGTTTTACAGAGAAATGCTACCTTAACTTTTGCGTAAGAAAGCTCGAAAGCTTGTGCTTGGTGATGATTTCAACAGCGCGTTGCGTCTCTTTGACAAGTCCTCAAATTTTAATTTTAATAGTGTCTTTCGTGAATTCGTTCATATTGTGCCTTTGAGCTATGTTTATGAACATAATTTTCCGAGGTTGATGAAATTTACATTTTCTACTGTGAAATCTAGTAGCATACCTGACAGCTTTTATTTGCCTTGTGTTCTGTGTCATCATATTCTTGCAGTTGACCTAATTTCTGCACCTTTCAGTGATCACAGTGTTGTTACAGCATATGTCAATCTCTCCCGACAACCCATGAAATATTGTAGCGCTCAGTGATGATCAAAATTTCTTATATTGCTGATGAGGCCGTTGATGACGTGTTTGGTACTAAGTGACAGCTTTGCGTCCTCTTGGTAGAGCGTTACATCCTGATGGGGATGGTGGCCTGAGAATGCGAAGCCGCTAATTCGTAAGACGCAGATCCAGTATATCATTCCCCTGCAAGGGCTGGAGACTTTCGGAACACGGCCGAGTTTCGTTGTACAGTTCTTCGTGAACTACATACACGAGCAGGTGACGCGTCGTCGACGATCGCTGATGTCTGGCGGATCAAGGCTAAGTTGCTGCTGATTAGGAAGTAATAGATGATAGAGTTGAGGGTTAAGGCACATTCTCTCGTTAATAAGAAAGTGACATCCTTGTACCACCTGCTTCGCCATCACATTCGTCGTCGTCTCTCTCTTGTTATCTCCCTCACCGCACATGATGGTTGTCAGTTGAGTGCAGCTGATGACACTCCGGGGCCACCCTCCCGTTAATCCCATGGTCCGGAGGGCCTTCCAAAAGAATTATATTTAACTTTTGGCAGGTCTTGTGTTCTACTTTCCCTTCCATTTTAAATGTGATAATTCAGGAGAAACTGTGACTGTGAGCTTCAAGGTGGGGAAAATTTTTCTCCCATCCGGAACATCATGGCCACTACTCAATTTTTATTATAAAATTGATGCACGGACTGTGGGGAGCAAGAATATCCATGCAGAAATAACTTTTGAAATATTGTTCACTCATCTGTTACAGTTCACTGTCACCTCTGCTGTGTTTCGAATATATGATTAGTTTCGTCTATTATTCCGTCCATCCACATTCCCTTAAGTAAAGTCCAAACGATTATTGCTGTGCCTATGTCTTTATCTCAGTTTTATTAATAATCTTCTGTGTCGAGTTTAATTTATTCGATGACTTCTTCGGGGTTTGGATGTTTTATACATTTAAAATTCATACTGCTCTTTCAGTTACACATCCAACAACGACGTCCTTGCCAGTCTCTTCCAAAATCTTAATGACGCTCACAGCTAATTTAAAAAAAAAATGCTTCAGCTGAACCACTTCCCTAAATCGTCCGCCTTTTCGCCGAAGTTGCACACATCACAGTCCGAAGTTAACTCTATAGAAACTTAGTCTTCCCACAGTCACCAAAAACATGCTCCTGCAAATGCATCTCCTTCAGAACTTGCTCCTGTCTCTCGATACCTGCAACTAGCTCCGCCTTCGTTTATCAATTACACCGATAGTTTTTACCTTAGTCGGATATGACACTTCTTTTGTATCATCATTGCGTAAAATTTTGATTGACTTTACATAAAAACATAAAATACATTTGCGGTAACATTGCATTCGCTATACGAGTAAGGGGTGTAACGGGTATAAGATACTTCTGTTGGTTATTGCAGACGGCTGCAGTCTGGAACCGCAAGACCGCTACGGTCGCAGGTTCGAATCCTGCCTCGGGCATGGATGTTTGTGATGTCCTTAGGTTAGTTAGGTTTAACTAGTTCTAAGTTCTAGGGGACTAATGACCTAGGCAGTTGAGTCCCATAGTGCTCAGAGCCATTTGAACTGCAGACGGCGTACTGGACAACATCACATCAGTACTTACGTCATTTGCACACTAACAACTGTTGTTATTAGAAGTCATTGTTCTTAGGTTGGGTAGTACTTAAAAGAACATAAGGTAGGCGCAAGCGATTAATGCTTACTTTCCCCTGGGCAGCAGGTCAAGTATTGAAGTGTTTACACGTGTATACAAAATAGTTGATATGCACTGACAAGCATATTCCACTTAGTGGTTCAGTTACATTCATACAGAAAACATCTGATAGTGGTTGTGCGAAGACTGTTCCATGCAGAGTGAAAACATAGAATATTTTAATGTTTGTACATATTAATGTACAACTTACAAAGCGTCTGCACTAATGCTCTTTACACCCTTTACATGCTTCAGTGTGTGTGTGTGTGTGTGTGTGTGTGTGTGTGTGTGTGTGTGTGTGTCAGAGAGAGAGAGAGAGAGAGAGAGAGAGAGAGAGAGAGAGAGAGAGTGCGTGCGTGTGTAAATCTCAATTATATCAAATTCAGCGCTATGGTCATTACACGTAAATGTAAAGACTCTACTTTAACTCGAAAGGGAGAAAATCTCTGCCTCAGCATGCTCTGAGAAGAGAGATGCATCGGGGGTTTATCGTCTACAGCAGGGGCGGGCAAACACTGCACGCGGCTCATGAGCGCACAGCGCTGCACGTGTGCTGCTCGTGTGCAGGCGTCGACCGGGGCTGTGGCGACAGCCGGCAGGTTGCGGCAGTGTAGTGCCAGGCTAAGCTGCGGACGTTGATGCGAAGCGACCACTATGTAGTGAACGTTGTATTTCAAGAAACGGAGAAGTGGAGATGGTTGGTTGGTTGTTTTGGGGGAAGAGACCAAACTGCGAGGTCATCGGTCTCATCGGATTAGGGAAGGACGGGGAAGGAAGTCGGCCGTGCCCTTTCAAAGGAACCATCCCGGCATTTGCCGGGAGCGATTTAGGGAAATCGCGGAAAACCTAAATCAGGATGGCCGGACGCGGGATTGAACCGTCGTCCTCCCGAATGCGAGTCCAGTGTGGAGATTTGCTATCTTTTAAAATGTAATGGGAGAATCATTTTTTCTTTGTGCAAAAACGTGAAAATTCGAAATGTTTAATATGTGGCAGTATTCTCGCTGGTCAACGGAAGTTTAGTATTGAAGGTCATTATAATAAATTTCACAAGGACGAGTACAATTTATTGTCGGATTCTGAGCGGATGGGGAATTGACTGAGCTTAAGAAGAGCGATCTGACGATACCAGATGAATCTGTCGTAGTTGGCCGGCCGGAGTGGCCGAGCGGTTCTAGGTACTACAGTCTGGAACAGCGCGACCGCTATGGTTGCAGGTTCGAATCCTGCCTCGGGCATGGATGTGTGTGATGTCCTTAGGTTAGTTAGGTTTAAGTAGTTCTAAGTTCTAGGGGACTGATGACCACAGCAGTTAAGTCCCATAGTGCTCAGAGCCATTTGAATTTGTCGTAGTTGCTGTTGTCACGAGAGATCTGCGACTTTCTCTCGTCATGTCTCTCATCTAACTGATTTATCATTTTATGGAGCACTGTTTTCAAGTTTTCAGGACGACAACAATTATAGCCCAGCGGTATGTGCAAGTTATAAGACTGTGCTTAATATAGCGAGAGCTGGAAAACCATTTGCTGAATTAATAAGTCTCGGTTAAGAGCAAACATCAGTAATTAAAATTTACGTAACTGTTTGTGTTTGTCTGTATGTAGAAATTTTGTTCCAGATATTAAACGTTTTGTAAACTCCACCTGTGATAATTAAATAAAACGTATCGTAGGTAATAGGTACTCTTTCAAACCATGATTTCTTTCAAGCACTCCTACTAACCTTATTCATACACTCAATAAAGCAAGCTAGGAAACAAAACGCATTACAGAGGAAGGAGCGGACAGAAAGTATGGTGGGGATGGGAGATAAGCGGGTGGCCAGCTTGCCCCTGTGTGCACGCAGAACACCTGTTAACTGCACGCGTGCAAGTGCACCGCACATGTGCAGGATTCCTGCCCGCCCCTGGTCTACAGTCTGGGTGTTGTCCTAGAAAAATGTTAGTCTCTACATTACAGGATGTATTTGAATGCAGCACTATGGTCACCCAGCCCGTTTTGCGAGTTTTTTTGTGCGAGATCTGACCAACAGGTTTCCTGGAAGATGGTTAGGACGCCAGGATCTTCGTTGCAGTAACCTTCTGATACATAGCTGAATAAACTATGTGTAATAACTCTGCCGTTTTGTATAATAACTTACAGAGAATTACACTTTATGTGAAAATATTGTAGCTGTTGTGCATACAGTAAAGCAGTTTCCTGATGCCGGAAGAAACGACTGATGACCTCAGAAGTTAAGTCGCATAGTGCTCAGAGCCAGAGCCTGAAGAAAGAAATGGTGTACACTAGCCAACGCTTGTGTCAGGAGCTCTTTAGGGAACAGGATACTAGCGACGTTTCCTTGGAAAGCGCTAAGATACAGTATGCTGTAAAGCAGCAAGGACTGTCTGTTATAGGAAATGTAATTTTCAACTTTATTGGTGAGAATATAGCTTTAAAAACGGATGAAAAGATATTCGAGAACGATAACAATAACGTATAATATGTTCTATACGTAGATTGCGGGGAGTTTTATATGCCGCAGATGCGTTCGTAGCTAGCTCTTCTTGTCGCTGTACAATAAGCAGAAAAGCGGAACACTAAACTCTCTATAAACCGAAACGCAGTAAATTAGCAACGAATTATGCATAAAAATCAGTCTAACAGAGCAGTAAACCGCAATATTCTGGGTAAAAACGTAATTATCATAAGTAATAACATCTGTTCTTCGGAATGGTATGCTACATTTGTTTGAACGTAAACGTTGTCTAACTATAAATTATAAACTCGTGAATTTCATGCGGAATGTGCTCACAAACGAAGCTTGCTGTATTCGTTTCTTGCTGTTACAATTCCACAATAAATGGTGGTGGGTACCTCCTGCGACTCCTTGGCACCACATTTTTCATCGTACGGCGTATGCGAGATTTTTCCATGTACTGCATGCGAGCTGTGATATATGAAATGCTCATGTATTTGCTGAACAAGGCCGTGAACGCGGTTTCAAATGAGAAAAAAATAACTATCGACAGTTACTCACGAGTTCCACCGTTCGTCGTTGGTTGTCATTGATGACGATAAACGTGGAAGCTTTCGTAATTAACGGCGTCGTCGGAAGATAAACTTAGGCTCCAAATTATTTTTTATCATCAACCGAAACTGTGTTCGGTTCTAATTATTTCCTCATTACCAACATCAGCATTCTTAGCCCTAAAACACATATCGAACTCATCTTTTACTGTACAATTTTGTCGTAGACATTTTCAACATATTTTAATACACATCCTTTTAAAATTATTTTAGACTTCCTATGCTTTTGTACGTAGCACGACATAATATCTTGGCTTATCATTACCAAAAATTCTCGAGAAATTCAATTAAACTACTTTTCCGATTCTAGGCCCCTCAGCGGGTGTGTTGCTGTACTGTCGCCGTAGTACCACAGATATAGCTTCTATCCAAGTTATGTAGTACCACATGGGATGGATTAAAGGTTCCTGCTAGGAGCCTTTTGTAGCCAGTATAGTATACAAAATGATTCTAAATAGATTTATTTTTAAATACCTCTTTTCTCCCTTCGTAAATTTCATGCTTTTCGTGAGTGATGTAGGTCAGAGTCTTGCGAAGCCACCTCCTCCCAGAGCAACTTGTACGCTCTCAGTATGTACAGGGTGACAATATTGAAATAAATGGTAGAAGCCGACATCGGGGAAGATCAGTTTGGATTCCGTAGAAATGTTGGAACACGTGAGGCAATACTAACTCTACGACTTATCTTAGAAAATAGTTTCAGGAAAGGTATACCTACATTTCTAGCATTTGTAGACAGAGAAAGCTTATGAAAATGTTGACTGGAATACAATCTTTCAAATTCTAAAGGTGGCAGGCGTCAAATACAGGGAGCGAAAGGCTATTTACAATTTCAACAGACACCAGATGGCAGTTATAAGAGTCGAGGGCATGAAGGGGAAGCAGCGATTGGGAAGGGAGTGAGACAGGCTTGGAGCCTCTCCCCGATGTTTTCCAATCTGTATATTGAGCAATCAGTAAAGTAAACAATAGAAAAATTCGGAGTAGGTATTAAAATCCATGGAGAAGAAATAAAAACTTTGAGGTCCGCCGATGACGTCGTAATTCTGTCAGAGACAGCAAAGGACTTGGAAGAGCAGTTGAACGGAATGGACAGTGTCTTCAAAGGAGGATATAAGATGAACATCAACAAAAGCAAAACGAGGATAATGGAATGTAGTCGATTTAAGACGGGTGATGCTGAGGGAATTAGATTAGGAAATGAGACACTTAAAGTAGTAAAGGAGCTTTGCTATTTGGCGAGAAAAATAACCGACGATGGTCGAAGTAGAGATGATATAAACTGTAGACTGGCAATGGCAAGGAAACCGTTTCTGAAGAAGAGAAATTTGTTAACATCGAGTGTAGATTTAAGTGTCAGGAAGTCGTTTCTGAAAGTATTTGTATGGAGTGTGGCCATGTATGGAAGTGAAACATGGACGATAAATAGTTTGGACAAGAAGAGAATAGAAGCTTTCGAAATGTGGCGCTACAGAAGAATGTTGAAGATTAGATGCGTAGATCACGTAACTAATGAGGAGGTATTGAATAGAATTGGGGAGAAGAGGAATTTGTGGCACAACTTGACAAGAAGAAGGGACCGGTTGGTAGGACATGTTCTGAGGCATCAAGAGGTCACAAATTTAGCATTGGAGGGCAGCGTGGAGGGTAAAAATGATAGAGGGAGACCAAGAGATGAATACACTAAGCAGATTCAGAAGTATGTAGGTTGTAGTAAGTACTGGGAGATGAAGCAGCTTGCAGAGGATAGAGTAGCATGGAGAGCTGCATCAAATCAGTCTCAGAACTGATGACCACAACAACAAGAACACGAAATAAAATCGTCATAACTTGTGAACGGTTTGCGTTAGGACGTTCAAATTGCTCGGTTGGCCGCGGTGCTTGATGGGAACTAGTATGCGCATGCGTTGTTTGGTTTAGCGACGAAGCAAAAATTGTTCAAATGGCTCTGAGCACTATGGGAGTTAACTTCTAAGGTCATCAGTCCCCTAGAACTTAGAATTACTTAAACCTAACTAACCTAAGGACATCACACACATCCATACCCGAGGCAGGATTCGAACAGCGACGAAGACCATTTTCATTTGGCTGGGTTAGTCAATAAGTAAAACTGGCGCATTTGGGCCACTGAGAATCCGCATTTCGCGGTCGAGGAGTCTCTTCACTCTCAACGGATGACTTTGTTGTCTGCATGTCCAGTCACTGATTAATCGGTGCGATATTCCTTGATGACACGGTGACTACTGAACAGTACGTGAAGATTTTGGAATATAATTTCATCCCCGTTATTCAATTTCACCCTGATTTCGACAAGATGTTTTTCATGCAAGATGAAGCAGGAGAGTGTTTGATGCTATGGAGCAGCAATTTGGGGACCGCATTCTGGATCTGGGGTACCCAGAGGCCCCTGGCATGGGCCTCGACTTGCAGCCATATTTTCCGGATCTGAACACATGCGACTCCATTCTATGAGGCTGTATTAAAAACAAGGTATACTGCAATAACCCGAAAAACATTTATGAGCTGGAAACAGCCATGGAGGAGTTCATCGACAGCATCAATGTTGTGACACTTCAGCGGGTCATACAGAATTTCGCCATTCAAATGGTTCAAATGGCTCTGAGCACTATGGGACTTAACATCTGAGGTCATCAGTCCCCTATAACTTAGAAATACTTAAACCTAACTCACCAAAGGACATCACACACATCCATGCCCGAGGCAGGATTCGAACCGGCGACCGTAGCGGTCGCGCGGTTCCAGACTGAAGCGCCTAGAACCGCTCGGCCGAATTTCGCTGTTCGTCTGCGTCAGATCGTCGCCAATGATGACGGGCATATCGTACGTGTGATAACCTAAATCTGAATATCTGTAATGATGTTTACATGTTGAATAAAGTGTGCACACGCCGTACTTTGTAATTAATGACGTATTTTTTCGAATTGTTCAATAATTGTCACCCTTTGTCATTTATCTGTTCATTTGCACATCTGCATATTTATTTTGCCTGGCAGGGCATCGTACTAGGTGAGCCGTGCGCTGGTCGCGGTCATGCCGTTTATTGCTTATCTTGTTTTTATGATTCTGTCGCCTCTTTCTTATTAATTGTTTTTTCTTTTTTTGCGTCACTAAGTTGGTGGTTTGCTTGCCCGTGAGGCAGCAGCAGCGTTTATCGATAAGTGCACAGTTGTATTATCTTTGAAGCGACAGCTAGTAGTTCCGGCTCGTCGTGTGTCTGGAGTTCAGTCGCGACGGAGCGCCAATGAGGTCCGGACAGCCGGTACTCGCCGACCGCTGGCGACGCACATGCACAGTCCGGCGGAAGGAGACTGAAGCGGGAACGACCGTTGGTTCGTCGTCCGGTCGGTCGTCTCATCGGGCGAGCTGTATTCGGTCTTTCGACCGCTTCTGGGCCTCGTCAGGTGGTCACCTTTCCGGACGTGGGCCTGTTCCTTCCTTGTTCAGATATGTCGAGATGGCCAATAGGCAAGTGTTCCCTCTGCATGGTTGGGTCCGAGACAGTGTGCCCGGGTCGCCGTGTCTCCGAGTTTCGAGTGGACATGGAGTTGAGTTTGGATGGAGCTGCAGTGAGGTCCCGACAGCCAAGACTCGTCCGACCGTTGCTAACACACATGACTTAGGTTGGGACGACCTTGGAAATTCTGTGTGTGTCGACTTGTGATTCGTCGTTGTTGTTCCACAGTGCTCGGTTTTAGGTTTGTCTTAGTTCTTGGTGCAAGTGTCTATGTGGAACTGTGTGTAGCTTTGTGATTTTTCACTGTGCAGTTTTGAATGCGGTCTGGGTACGGGAGTAGGCAGTCGCTCGGTTGGGACAGAGCAGCCATGTCCATGCTGTCCGGCAAGGCGTGTAGTTCGACAGTCTTTAGTGTTTTTCATTTTCTGTCTGTGCTTATTGTGCTTTGACTGTGTTTAGACGCCAATTGTTAAGTCGTAGTGCTGCTGAGCTCTTCGTCCTCGCCGATGTTTTCGGTTGTGGTGTGTTGGTCGGATGGAAGGGAATTGATTAGGTTGTTGGTTGGTTCGTCAGCCGTCCCTAGATCGTGCTGCCACCCGATAGTTTAGTGTTACACTTGACTGCCTGTCTCACCTAAACTGTTGTTAGTTTCCTCCCCAGGCCCACCCTTGGAACATTTCTGACAAGGGAACCTCCCAATCGCACCCCCCCCCCCCCCCTCAGATTAAGTTATAAGTTGGCACAGTGGATAGGCCTTGAAACACTAAACACAGATCAATCAAGAAAACAGGAAGTTGTGTGGAACTATGAAAAAAATAAGCAAAATATACAAACTGAGTAGTCTATTAGTCTATGTGCAAGATACGCAACATCAACGACAGTAAGAGAACAGGAGCGCCGTGGTCCCGTGGTTAGCGTGAGCACCTGGGAAACGAGAGGTCCTTGGTTCAAGTCTTCCCTCGAGTGAAAAGTTTAATTTCTTTATTTTCGCAGTTATGATCTGTCCGTTCGTTCATTGACGTCTCTGTTCACTGTAATAAGTTTAGTGTCTGTGTTTTGCGACCGCACCACAAAACCGTGCGATTAGTAGACGAAAGGACGTGCCTCTCCAATTGGAACCGAAAACATTTGATCGCAAGGTCATAGGTCAACCGATTCCTCCACAGGAAAACACGCCTGTTATATCCTATACGACACTGGTGGCGGCATGTGCGTCACATGACAGGAGTATGTTGTCGACCCGCCTAACTTGTACACTTGACGAATGGGTAAAAAGAACTTCTACCTAGCCCGATTTAGGTTTTCTTGTGGATGTGTAATCACTTCCAAAAAAGTGATGAAAACAAGAGTTTGTCACATAAACTGCAACAAATGAATACAATAGTTTCACAGTCACAGTTTTCCCTGTGCTGTCAAAACATATGTTTTTAACGTTTTCCGCGTGTAGACCGTCAAATCCTGCATATCTCCAAGCAAATCTGAACATGTCCTGGAATTGTGGAGAGCGAAGTTGATTGTGTGTGTGCCTGAACTTTCATAATTGTCTGAAAATAAAAAATTAAAATCTCACGCGAGGGAAGACTTGAACCAAGGACTTCTCATTTAACAGCTGCTCACGCTAACCACAAGACCACGGCGGTACTGAGCTTCCACGCTCCTTGATGTTGCCTATCTTGAGCATGGACTACTCAGTTTGTATATTTTGTTTATTTTTTTCATAGTTCCACGCAACTTCTTCCTGTCTTCTCGATTGATCTGTTTTTCAAGGCCTGTCCACTGTGCCAACTTATAACTAAATCTGAGGGGGGTGCGATGGGGAGGTTCCCTTGTGAGCACCACTGTTCTGTTGTTTGTGATTTTATTTTGTCGCAAGTACTGTGCCAGGCCTTCAGCCGTGTATTAATTTTGTCTGTTCTCTGTTCAGTATATGGCCTTCAGCCGAACCTTATGTGAAGTATTTTTAAGATTAGGTCTTCAGCCGCGTTTTATTTAAAATTCTCGTTTGCTCTATATTTAGTCCTTCAGCCGCGTTTGTTTTAAAATTTTTTGCTTGCAGCCGTAATGTGTAAATTCCTGTCTGTGAGGTTTCTTTTTAATTATCTTGAATTCTTAAAATGGCCTTCAGCCGTACTGTGTAAATGCTTAAGGTTTGTCTTTAATTATTCTGAATAATTGTTTCAGCCTTCAGCCGTTAAGATATTTCAAGTTTTTGTAAGATGGTTTTCTGTTGTATTGTGCAAATGCTTGTTTTTAAAGGTTACTTTTTATTCTGTTGAAATATTATTGGGCTTTCAGCCGAGGAATTAATTTAAATTTCCCTTAATATTTCTTTTAGCCGAAATTGGTAAATTCTTGCCTTTTTAAAGTATCTCTTTTGTTGGTCTGAAATATTATTCTGGCCTTTAGCAGAGAAGTTATTTTAATTTTACCTAAGGCCTTCAGCCGTTTCTCTAAATCCTAGTGTTTTAAAAGGAATTATTGAAACCTTATTGAGAAGCTATTTCGGCCCTGAGCCGTGAATTGATCCTTGTTGTTATAAAGAAAAAACTGTGCATTGTGTTTTCGAGGAATAAAGTGTTCTTGAGTAACTGAGTAACTGATCTTGGCCCCTTTCCAATGCCTGATGCGCTCTGTCCTGCGTAACCGGATTACACTAGGTGATGCAATCGATTGAAACTCAGATACACAAATAATTTGGAGGACTTTATAAGAATAATGAGAATAGAGCTAAAACGTTTTTAATACCATTAACATCCACTAAGAGTATACTAACATCGACACAAGAAAAATAAGAAAAAAGTAAATTTCAAAAATACCTACTTCTGAGGAGGCCAAATGTCACAATTTAAGAATCTATCATATTCGTATCTTTACAGCAAGCCGGACAGAATGTTTATAAACAATGTGGCCCGATTTTTCTCTATTTTATATACTTCCTCGAATTTCCGTATCTTCCTGAAACTTATCCCGCCATCTTTTCCTGAGTAGGAAAGCACTAAGCTGCTACACAACTCTCTCTCTCTCTCTCTCTCTCTCTCTCTCTCTCTCTCTCTCTCTCTCTCTCTCTCTCTCCTGAAACACTCTGATCGGCCTTTACCCACATGTTCTCAACTTTACCAGTCTTCGTATAGCATTTGAACTTTTCTTATTAGAGAGTTTGGAATCATTAGTTTTTCTAAACACTCCCTGATCTTACGCCTCGGCAACTTGTCATATGCTTTCGCCAAATCCAGGAATACGATTATGAGACCTTTACCCTTTGCCCAACTACTTTTTATGGCCCCATTGACGTCCGGAACTTTGACCCTCATTACCCCAGCAAGTAGCGGAGCATTTGCCGACAGTAAATTCGACAGGATATCTCTCTATGCTAATTTTTCGAACAGAATCTATAAAAGGTTTGGCTTCTGAAGATGTGATTTTTTAGATCCCAAAGAATAATAGTCAAGAATTCAGCAATATGGAGACTGCAACTCAGGATAATTTTAAGTCTTCAGGGATATACAGTACCACTCGTGTTGATTTTATGCCACATATATAGAGCATACGGCAAGAAACTTCGGAACCCGTCTTAGGGAGCACGTCAAGGATTTCAGCCAACCCTATGGGACCGATGACCTCGCTGTTTTCCCCCCTCCTTCAAACCAACCAACAAACCAACCAACTTGTTGAATCCCACCTAGTCGTCGAATATGGGGTGTCTCGGAAACTTACGTTCTCGGCTCACAAGACAAACAATTCAAACAGATCGTATTAATGAGTTTTATTACTGCAAATAAATGACAATACTGAACTTTGAGAATTACATAGGTGTGTCGCAAGCAAAGGGCGACATTCAAAATAAAGTTTCTTCGGTATAACAATTGCAAGACTGAGCCACATGCAATGCACAAGCAAGTCGAGCTTTGACGCTGCTATCCTAGTCGCTAGTCGTGAAGCTGCAGTAGATCTGGGCTGCGGCCAGTCGGGTGCAGCGCTTATGTTCTCTTCGCATAGAGGCCGCTGTTGTCGCGTTGTTCTGGAAAGGGGTCGGTCAGCGTGCAATTGGCTGCTCTCTCGTTCTCGACTGGCATGCCGGCGCTTGACTTTACGCCGTAACACAACTAACCACTCAGACTTTATTAATATTTTACATTTTAACTGTCTAGTTTCAGTTTCATAAATGAGACTCTCTTCTATACTGTTACTTTTTCTTTTTTAAGTAGGTTAGCACATGTTCAGCCGTCCCCACCCGTCCACCCTTCATGCTTTCTACACTGACGGATTCGTTTCCGTCGCCTCTGACAACACTTGTAAGCATATTCCGCATTGCAGAACGGTCAGCACTGCCTTGGCTACCGCCTTGGCTTACCACCTTCCAGCTAGTGGCGCGGCAAGGCTCTTCGCAGTTAGCGGGTTCGCCCACTAAAACCGTCTAGGTAAGTTACTCGTCTATCGCCTTGTCTGTTCCAAACAGTCTGCATCCGAGGATTTATGTCCATACGTGCTATTCCGTCCCCTTCATTTTAACTATGGACTACGACATTTAGCACGTTTGTGTTTATAACTGGATGTTAATATATGAGAGTGATTCTAAAGCAGTTACTATTTCTATAGGAGTTGTTAAATAAAATCTCTAAGAGTACACTTCAAGTATTGCTATTTGATGTTAATTTTCAGTAACCCTTTATTCTTCAGATCATTGTTAAGAGATGTTTGTAAAAATTTTCTTCGTAATTTTTGTAAAGACTACCTGAGGATGCGTCTTCAATCGACGAGAAACTGGTCGTGGCTTTCAATTACAGTTTCATTCCAAATAGTATTAAGAAGAAAGTCGAGTTCGGCTTTGTTTTTATTTCGAGGTAGGTGTATCATTGCTGTAAATAAATAGTTCAAATATTTCACTAGCAATTCAAAATACAATTGAGATAAATATATGTGCACAAACGTTGAGGTTCATACATAAAGATCTTCCCTAATAATCTGTTGAAAGACCGTAATGAGTTCATGGACCTACAACATTTATTCTTTGAGCTACAGCATTTAGAAGATTGAAGTTTTCAAGATTTAATCTTCTGTTCAGATATAAGTCCTCTGAGGACTTTCAGAACTCAGTGAAGTGGTTCAAATAGCTCTGAGCACTATGGGACTTAACATCTGAGGTCATCAGTACCCTAGACCTTAGAACTACTTAAACCTAACTAACCTAAGGACATTACACACATCCATGCCCGATGCAGGATTCGAACCTGCGACCGTAGCGGTCGCGCGGTTCCCGACTGAAGCGCCTAGAACCGCTCGGCCACACCGGGTCGGCAGAACTCAGTGAAATTCTTATCGCCGTACCATATCTCAAATCTTATTCTGATCGACATTGCCATTACTTTGTTATATTGCCTTTAAGTTCCTACCCCCTACAGCGTATCTATACATTGCTACCTTCTTTCAGTACAAAGGGTGTTCTCGTCTTTGCTTACTACTGGCTTGCCAGCTGAGCTCTTGATACTGATACACCTGTTTCTCTTTTTCCCAAACCTCTCTTTAATTTTTCCTGTAGGCAGCATCTATCTCTCTTATACATGCATCTGCCGCTTTACACTTGTCCGCTAGCCATTCCTGCCGAGCCATTTTTCACCTTCTGTCACTGTCATTTTCAGACGTCTTTATTTCGTTTCGCCATTTTCATTGGCTGCGTTTCTGTATGTTCTCCATTTGTCATTCATATTTAATATCATCTGTTACCCAAGACACCTATTAGGCATTGTTTTTATAACTATCTGGCCCTCTTTTCCCCGTTGCAGTCAATTGTTGCCAACTACTCCCTCTGAAAATATCTGTAACCTCTGTTCCTTTTATTTCCACAAGGACCCATTTCTTTAATGTCCCTTCAATTTCCATAGTATTAATCTGCAGTTCATAGTCAACAAATTTTGGTGAGTGTCTGAATCTGCCTCTGGAAGTGTCTTACGGTTTGACATGCGGTCTCTAAATCTGTTTTATCATTACGTAATCAATAAGAAATCTTACACTATCTACAGGTTTTTCCCATGTATCACTCTTCTCAATAATTCGAAATGAAAAAAAAAATTGTGGCACATCTTCACTAAAAGCCAGGTAGATTTTAACAAAGTACCTCCTGAGGCACATTATTGAAAGTAAGCTCGCAGAAAGAGTATTCTGTGAAGTACATAACCACACAGCTAGCAGCTGTCTCTTTAAGGATCTTACTCTCACTTCTCACCACAGTCGTCTTCGCTGTGATAAGTCATTTTCAGCTGAACTATAACTCTCAAACCGACAGTAGAAGGCATAAAAACTATTTTCATGTAGACCTTGCGCTCCGTTTTGCGATCAAAATTGTTTTGTACTGTGGCACAGGAGTTTGGTGAGTGTACGTTTACGCAGGGCGTTGTATGAGCATGGTCTATTTTAACAGAAGGACCCAGAGGTTTGTTGAGGTATAGAAAAACGCCGAGAACAATGAATGCGTAAGGTGAAACAAACCACGAGTATATGAAGTTATAACGCATTGTAGGAGCGAATACCAGTAACTTCGATAACTACATTGTAATTTTTCTGTTTTGTCAGTTGAATAATTTTCTTTTTTTTATTTGTGGTGACTAGTGTCGGCCTACATTGTCCATTCTCAAACGAAAGCCTTCGTTGTAAGCGCGGACATACATTTCCACCAATCACACATCTGCAAAAATACGGATATGCTCTTAACACCTTGTTGGGTTGGGTTGGGTTGGGTTGTTTGGGGAAAGAGACCAGACAGCGAGGTCATCGGACGGGGAAGAAAGTCGGCCGTGTCGTTTCAAAGGAACCATCCCGGCATTTGCCTGGAGCGATTTAGGGAAATCACGGAAAATCTAAATCAGGATGGCCGAACGTAGTATTAAACCGTCGTCCTTAACATATTGTACAAGGAATATAAAAATTCAGGGAAATAAGCTCCAGACCTACAACAATAATAAAATCTTTAAAGGAACACAAATGAAAATAGAATCCAAATATCTGAACTTAAAATACTATATCATCCAGCACATATTGTTCGTCTCATTGAGAATAACTTTAAAAAATGGGTACTCATTACAACCTACAAGAAGACACACTAGTCAACGAGCTATCACAAGCCTACTACGACCAGCATCCTAACGATGCAGAGAGAGACAACACGAATAAAATTCACGAACTATAGTGACACATGAACCAAAAGAGCATCGGTTATCTACGCCACAGAAAAGCATTTCGAACCATTACATGTTCCTCACTGCAATACAGTTACTCAGCTAAATTACTGTTTAACAATATTCAGGCTCCACAAGGTCTTGTCGTGTTTTATCAAAGCCACAATACACTGCATTGTTCCTTACATTACAGGACTAATAGCGACACCATTTTGTTTCGTCAATTTAAAATATTGTCAATATACAAATGCCACCACAGACTGTAATGCCAGCACAACAAAATGGCACAAACCACTCCCATGTGTAGCCTCCCGATGGACGTAAGAGTAATATTTGTTCCATTAACTCTTTCTGGCGTCATCTGCCACATTCCCTGGATGTCTGCAGCCCCATCGAAGCAATGCCGCGCGTTAACAGTTACCACAACCACTGTTGACGGTCTGCAACCCTACCTCCTCGCTGCCTCCACGCTATCTGCTACAACTGCAGGCGGCTCTGTTGAGCTTCCACCAGGATGTGTTCGCTGTTCTGGAGGATTCTACCTCGCAGTTTAGTCCACTGCGGTTGCCTCACGTGAGGGCGACGGAGGTCGCACGTCCTCAGACTACATGAACTGCGTCCATATCGGCAGCTGCCTAGGCCAGCACCGCTGAAAATGATCGAGGTCGGTCACCAGTCCGAACACTTGCGTGAGAAAATAAAACACCTACAACCGTCCTTATATCACTTATTGAATCGCCAACAGTTTCGGCGCTTCAGTGCACCTTCTTCAGACCTTAGCTGGTGCGGAAGGGGCTAATACCACCCACATACACGATAGTGTCCAACATAACTGGTTTACGCAGACTGCCACTAACTGTGATGTTGTCTCTCCAAGCAGTTGTTGACAGTTGACTGTTGGAGAAACATCACAGTTACAGGCAGTCTGCGTAAATCAGTTATGTTGGCCACCAATGCACCGTGTATACGGGTGGTGTTAGCCCCTACGGATGGTGTTAAGACCTGAAGAAGGTTCCTGGTAGCCATACAATAAATGACATCATAAGGACGGCTGTAGGTACTTCATTTTCTTACATAAGTGAACGGCCGTGGTCCCCCAGACCTCCACCCACAAGGATGAACATACAAAAACTCCGAACACTTTTCCGTTGCAGATTGTGGCCCACAGGCGCTGGCACTCAGATGTTGTTGACGTGCCTGATTATGCTCCGATGGTGCAACTGTCCAACTGTCAACTAATGCCATAACTCTACAACTAATCTCGGTATGTCACTGTGTCCGACCATCACGATTTCACCCATGCCCCCAAGAGAGACAATAAGAAGTCGCACTGATGCTTCATTAGGTGGGGAGGAAAACAGCTGTGCCTCAAATTCCAAGTTCACGACACAGTACTCTGTTAATTAGGTTTTCAGTAACCGATTTATCAACGAGCAACAAACTGAGGGTCTTTACCATATCAAAAGAAAATTAATGATAAAATGCACACATTAAATTTGTTATGAACAGCTCGTCTTTCGCTTGTGCATACCCCCACCTTCTCTCCTTGATAGGATCTATGAACCACTTTAAATGGGTCAATTAATGAGTACTAAAGTATACAATCACAGCTTGACCTTCTCATGTGCACTTAGACTACTAGATAAGGTAATTGAATCTACGAGTGAATGAATGAAATGTACGAGTGAACGTAGAAAAGTTGCAATGTATACAAAGCAATTAGCTGGCGAAGCATGATATAGTCACTGTCGCCATGGATAAATGTTCCAGAACTATTCATTGCTCTTCAGCGGCCCATCTGCATGCGAAAGTTCGAGGGATTGTAAACAGAGTGGTGTCCAATCTCTTGGGGACAACACAAACGCCTGCTGCTCTCTGTCGGTGGCGACTTGTATACACTTTTAGCATCCTCTACCTCATGGATATAACTATATATACAGGACTAACCTAGATTCCTGGTTGTGGGTCATGTTGTGTGCAAGTACCACAGCGATCAACCTTGCTGCACACTTCCCTCATCACCCTGGCAGAGCCCTTGGAGGGGTGATATTGCGAAAGCTCCGCATTTAAATGGCAATGCATTCGTACTTCAACGACTTGGTTTTATATTTCACATTTATCTACAATATGTATCACAAACAAAACAAGTTTTCCGTATTAATTAATAATTTTTGGTGTGCTTAAGACATAATAGCACGATTTTTATCTGGTCTGCATAAGGACAGACGCAGACAATTTCACGGATTTTCGCATTCAAATTGCCGAGTAATCGTGAGTTATTTAGTTTCATAATTGAGGAAAAGTCTTTTACATGAAAATTTCGAACGAAATATTTCAGTCATTTTGCCATCTCATTATGGAGACGTTGAAGTTCTGCCTAAGGAAAGCAATACAAGCGTCTTGGACAGTTTTAACGTAAAATGATTTGTCGGTAACGGAAAATACCTTCCTGACCAATTAGCTACATCTGCACACGCATACGGGTGCTTTCAACTGAAACAGCAAACGATCTCAAAAACAGCTCGTAAATTGACGTTGACAGTGTCCTCCAAACCTTCAAGAAACTACCCTTGAACGCTACTATGAAATCTTCAAATCTGCCGTTTCCTTCAACAGCAGTGAGCTCAGAGAAAAGAACTGTGTTTGTTAGAATATGGGCGTTACACAGGGTGATTTCCTTTTTAAATGCGCTCCTATCAAATCAGAAACAAATTGTATCTGAGCCTACAATGTCTTACTGTGAGCAGTGCACGGTCCACTTAAAACGCAAGCTCTGCAATCCATTCCTGATTATCTAACTTTCGTCCCTGCACTCATTTTCTTTCCTTCATAAATCCAAGCGTCCGGCTATCATGATTTCCCTAAATCCCACGGCCGACTTCCTTCCCCGTTCTTCCCTAATCCGATGAGACCGATGACCTCGCTGTCTGGTCTCTTTCCCCAAACAACCCAACCCATAAATTCAACAACAGAGAGCTTTAAATCTAAAAATCATTCCAGGCTCCCCCCCCCCCCCCCCCCAGACTGAGTCAAGGCACTTTGTAGTAATATATAAAGTCTCCATACTCTTCGTTTAGTTCAATCAAAGACTGTTGCATCTGACAGTGTAATAATGCGTGCGACATTAGAAATTTTTTTATTCGTGCAATTTCTTTGCGTGCTGCATGCCTGAAAATTTAGCACGGAGTACTTGTTGGTGTACTGGACAATTATCCCGTCCGTCAAGCGTTTAATTTTTTGCTTTTTCATTGTCAACTAAGTCTTTAAATTTTTTCTGCGTTGTACTGTAATATCGTTTCATAGGAAATTTCCAGCACCTGTCATGTGCCCCGGCCATGGTGGACGAGCGGTTCTAGGCGCTTCAGTCTGGAACCGCGCGACCGCTACGGTCGCAAGTTCGAATCCTGCCTCGGGCATGGATGTGTGTGATGTCCTTAGGTTAGTTAGGGTTAAGTAGTTTTAAGTTCTAGGGGACTGATGACCTCACAAGTTAAGTCCCATAGTGCCCATAGCCATTTGAACCATTTTTGAACCTGTCACGTGTAGAACTTCATAATAGATATTGAGAATTCGTATCTCTCTTTTGTCATTTCCACTTATTTTTAAAGGCTTGTGACGATAGATTGTTAGGCTGCCTATCTTTGTGCAATCATCCACTGGACCTGTGAACTTCCTTCATACCGTAAACAAATAGCGAAGCTTAAATAGTGCTGACACCACAATGTCCCAAAACGAAGAGAGTTGTGCCAGCCGAAAAATGCGACATTGCAATACTGAATAAAATCTCTTGCTTTACGGAGTACTGTCCCACGCTGCCACCATAGCCGTCCATTATTGCAAATGTGTTTCCGCTGCAGAATTTTATGCACCATCTGATCTCTCGATTATGTCTCAAAAATGTTCGATGGGTGGTCACCTCATTAACTTGTCCAGAATATTCTTCAAACCAATGACGAACAACTGTGACCCGATGACATGGCACATTGTCGTCCAAAAAAATTCCATCGTTGTTTGGGAACATGAAGTTCATGAATGGCTGTAGCCAAACACAATCATTTCCACTTAATAATCGGTTCATATGGACCAGAGAACCCTATCCATTCCATGTAAACACAGCCAAAACCATTAAGGAGCCATCACTAATGCCTCGTTAACAATTTGGATTCATGGCTTAATGGGGTTTGCGCCACACTCGAACCCTACCATTAGCTGTTATCGACTGAAATAACCACTGAGCTGACCCGGCCTCAGTTTTCCATTCATCAAGGGTTTAACCGATTTGTTCACAAACCCAGAAGGGGCACTGCAGGCGATGTCGTGCCCCTAGCAAAGGCACTCGCATTGGTCGTCTGCTGTCATAGCCCATTAACGCCAAATTTCGCTACACTGCCTTAAAGGATACGTTAGTCGTGTATCCCGCATTCAGTTCTGTGGTTATTTCACGCAGTGTCGCTTGTCTGTTAGCACTGACAACTCTACCCAAACGCCGCTGACTCGGTCGTTAAAGGCGGTCGGCCATGGTGAGAGCTACTGCCAGACATTTAGTGTTCTCGGTACACTCTTGACATTATGGATCTCATCATCATTTATCATTTAAGACTGATTATGCCTTCCAGCGTTCAGTCTGGAGCATAGTCCCCCTTATAAAATTCCTCCATGATCACCTATTCAGTGCTAACATTGGTGCCTCTTCTGATGTTAAGCCTATTACTTCAAAATCATTCTTAACCAAGTCCAGATACCTTCTCCTTGGTCTACCCCGACTCCTCCTACCCTCTATTGCTGAACCCATGAGTCACTTGGGTAACCTTGCTTCTCCCATGCGTGTAACATGACCCCACCATCTAAGCCTGTTTGCCCTGACTGCTACACCTATAGAGTTCATTCCCAGTTTTTCTTTGATTTCCTCATTGTGAACACCCTCCTGCCATTGTTCCCATCTACTAGTACCTGCAATCATCCTAGCTACTTTCATATCTGTAACCTCAACCTTATTGATAAGGTAACCTGAATCCACCCAGCTTTCGCTCCCATACAACAAAGTTGGTCGAAAGATTGAACGTTGCACAGATAACTTAGTCTTGGTACTGACTTCCTTCTTGCAGAAGAGAGTAGATTGTAGCTGAGCGCTCACTGCATTAGCTTTGCTACACCTCGCTTCCAGTTCTTTCACTATGTTGCCATCTGTGAGAATATGCATTGTAATTATAGCTGGTGACACTAACATTAATTTTCTGTGCAATAGTCCTTCCACTGGGAAATTTAAGAGGATGCTTTCTTCCTCAAATATGACGCTACTTCAGCTGGCACCTACTCATCACACGACTACCAGTCACACGTTCATAGATATATTCGCAACGAAATCTCCGAACAGAATAATCCGCACCTCTCAAATATCTGCGCCTGGCATGTCTGCCCATGACATCATTTCCATGACGTATTCACTAGAATGCCCTAGAAAGAAAAAAAAACTGTCTACATACCGAGACCTCAAACGCATAAATTTGCCTGAACTCGAAACTGAGGCACAAGAAATAGTTTGGGGGATGACCTCTACTCCCCTCATGGACATAAACGACAAACTCCACGATTTCACTAACAAAATTACTCAGCTATATGACAAATATGCTCCAATAAAGACCAGAAAAGTAAAAAGGCAACCTGCACCTTGGCTGACTGATGATCTAAAACAGCTCATGAATCTCAGAGATGCTGCACATCGAGCATACAAGATACACCCTACACCTGAAAATCACGCTGTATACAAGCAGAAACGAAACAAAGTCAGTCAAGCGGTGAGAAACGCTAAGCTCAGACATGCCCGTACATTAGCTGACAATAGATGTAGACCAGCTATCCTGTGGAAAAATCTCCGTAGTCTCGGTTTAGGCAAAATAAAAGTTGCAGAAAATCCCATGGTCCCAGCTGAAGAACTAAACCGATTCTTCACATTACCTGCAACCAAAATTGATCCGCAAAAAAAACAGAGAATCATTGATTACTTCATTGGGATGAACGACTGCAGCAAAGAAAAATTCTATCTACAGCACGTCACTTGCAGTACTGTCAAGAAAGCCATAATGCGAATTAGATCAGCATCTACTGGACATGATGGTATCACTAACCAGATGGTAAAACTTATTATTGACCAACTACTGCCCTCTATAACAGACATTTTCAACGATTCATTAATCACAAGTGTTTTCCCTGAGGCCTGGAAACTGGGACAAATTAAGCCACTGCCTAAAAAGGGCATCGCCACAGCAGCCTCTGACTACCGCCCCATCTGCCTTCTTCCTGCACTATCAAAGGCCTTAGAATATATAGTTCATGACCAGCTCACCAACTACCTAACTACTAACAACTAACAACCTGTTAGACGAATACCAATCAGGTTTCCGTAAACATCGAAGCACAACATCCGCTCTGATAAAGGTAACAAATCACCTGAAACTTGCCATGGACAGACAAGAAGCGACTATCATTTGCTTCTTAGATTTCAGCAAAGCATTTGATACTGTCGACTTCGACATCTTACTAGCCAAACTTAGCGGTCTAAATTTCTCACCAAGCGCAGTGCAATGGTTTCGCTCATACATGACGTCTCGTCAGCAACGCGTCCTGTCTGGGGATATAAAATCACGATGGCGGCAGGTAGTGTCAGGCGTTCCCCAAGGCTCAGTATTAGGTCCTATACTCTTCTCTCTTTATGTCAATGATGTGTCATCGGTCCTGACCTATTGCAAATACCATATGTATGCTGATGACCTTCAGTTGTATCTAAGTGCGAAACCAAGCAATCTCAAGAAAGCTATTGAAAATTTCAATACTGACCTCAACGCACTGTCAAAATGGGCACAGGACATAGGTCTAAAACTAAACCCATCTAAAACCCAAGCGGTACTTGTTGGTCACTCTAAGCTTATTAGCCCAAAACATCGGGAATCCGTACCACCTCTTATCCTAAATGGAACAATTATTAACTTCTCGCCCTCAGCAAAGAGTTTGGGAGTAATAATAGATGAAAATCTAAATTGGACAGAGCACGTAACTGCAGTGTGCAAAAAAGCATCAGCATCCCTTCATGTCCTACAAAAATATAAAAAACTCTTCCCTTTCGATCTGAAAAAGAAATTAGTACAAACGCTTATACTCCCAATCATTGACTACAGCGATATTATCCTACAAGGCCTCTCTCAGGAAAATTCGCGACGTCTAGAACTGGTCATGAATGCCTGCGTCCGATATATCTGTGACGTTCGACTTTTCGATCACATTTCACCAGCATATGCAAAATTGTCCTGGCTGCGTGCAGACAAACGCAGAGATTTCCATACACTCTGTCTCATCTACTGCCTTATAAATGTACACTGTCCCTCATATCTCTCCTCGTCCCTAACACTCATGTCGGAACAACATGACAGAAACACACGTTCCCATCATAATAAAATCCTCTCCGTTCCACTGCATCGCTCAGTCACCTTCTCCAAGTCCTTTACAGTAGCGGGAACCCGACTCTGGAATAACCTCCCTCGTTATGTTAGAGAACTTAAAAACATGACCGGCTTCAAAAAACAATTAATGACGTATCTACTTAAGCAACAGTAATGCCTTCCTCTGTACATGAGTGCACTTCACCTCATTACTTCCCTCTCCCCCCCCCCCCCCTCCTTAAACCTCCCTTACCCAAAACTCGCTATACTAGTAAACATCTACTTTACACACCAAAATATTAATGTACATCTGCACAAACCTTCATTACTATTGCGAATCTTTCTCATGTTTGTCATTATTATTTGATTTTTTTTACTGTTATTATTATTGCTTTCACCATAATCTGTATGTACAGCACCTGATGTAAAAATACTGCCAGCATTTACTTTATTAGGTCTTAGTCACTAGTCTTTATTCATATTGTCACTAGAGTAAGCTAATTTTCTCATTTAAACTATGTTCATGATGTTACTCTGCTGTGTGAAATGCTGCATGTGTGGAACACTGGTCCGATGTAAGAGAGGGCCTGATGGCCCTAATCTGATCAGGTTAAATAAATAAATAAATAAGTACTTGAAACCGTCCACCTGTTCTAACTTTGTTCCTCCTATTTGGCACTCAATCCGTTTATATTTCTTTCCCACTGACATTACTTTCTTTTTGGAGATGCTAATCTTCATACCATAGTGCTTACATTTCTGATCTAGCTCTGAAATATTACTTTGCAAACTTTCAATCGAATCTGCCATCACAACCAAGTCATCCGCATATGCGAGACTGCTTATTTTGTGTTCACATATCTTAATCTCACCCAGCCAGTCTATTGTTTTCAACATATGATCCATAAATAATATGAACAACAGTGGAGACAGGTTGCAGCCTTGTCTTACCCCTGAAACTACTCTGAACCATGAACTCAATTTACCATCAACTCTAACTGCTGCCTGACTATCTACGTAAAGACCTTTAATTGCTTGAAAAAGTTTGCCTCCTACTCCATAATCTCCTAGAACAGACAATAACTTCCTCCTAGGAACCCGGTCATATGCCTTTTGTAGATCTATAAAGCATAGATACAATTCCCTGTTCCACTCGTAACACTTCTCCATTATTTGTCGTAAGCCAAACATCTGGTCCTGACAATCTCTAAGAGGCCTAAACCCACACCGATTTTCATCTAATTTGTCCTCAACTGATACTCGCACTTTCCTTTCAACGATACCTGAGAAGATTTTACCCACAACGCTGATTAAAGAGATATTTCTGTAGTTGTTACAATCTTTTCTGTTTCCATGTTTAAAGATTGGTGTGATTACTGCTTTCGTCCAGTCTGATGGAATCTGTCCCGACTCCCACTCCATTTCAATTATCTTGTATAACCATTTACGACCTGACATTCCACTGTATTTGATGAGTTCTGACTTAATTTCATCCACCCCAGCCGCTTTATTGCACTGCGATCTATTGACCATTTTCTCCACTTCCTCAAATGTGATCCTATTTCCATCATCATTCCTATCCCATTGTACATCGAAATCTGAAACATTGATCGTATTTTCACCTACACTGAGCAACTCTTCAAAGTATTCCCTCCATCTGCCCAAGGCATCAACAGGATTCACCAGCAGTTTTCCTGACCTGTCCAAAATACTTGTCATTTCCTTCTTACCTGCCTTTCGAAGACTGCTAATTACACTCCAGAATGGTTTTCCAGCAGCTTGACCCAAATTCTCCAACCTGTTTCCAAAGTCTTTCCAAGATTTTATGGATCTCGGAAGATTAAATTCCCTAACTACACTCCTGGAAATTGAAAAAAGAACACATTGACACCGGTGTGTCAGACCCACCATACTTGCTCCGGACACTGCGAGAGGGCTGTACAAGCAATGATCACACGCACGGCACAGCGGACACACCAGGAACCGCGGTGTTGGCCGTCGAATGGCGCTAGCTGCGCAGCATTTGTGCACCGCCGCCGTCAGTGTCAGCCAGTTTGCCGTGGCATACGGAGCTCCATCGCAGTCTTTAACACTGGTAGCATGCCGCGACAGCGTGGACGTGAACCGTATGTGCAGTTGACGGACTTTGAGCGAGGGCGTATAGTGGGCATGCGGGAGGCCGGGTGGACGTACCGCCGAATTGCTCAACACGTGGGGCGTGAGGTCTCCACAGTACATCGATGTTGTCGCCAGTGGTCGGCGGAAGGTGCACGTGCCCGTCGACCTGGGACCGGACCGCAGCGACGCATGGATGCACGCCAAGACCGTAGGATCCTACGCAGTGCCGTAGGGGACCGCACCGCCACTTCCCAGCAAATTAGGGACACTGTTGCTCCTGGGGTATCGGCGAGGACCATTCGCAACCGTCTCCATGAAACTGGGCTACGGTCCCGCACACCGTTAGGCCGTCTTCCGCTCACGCCCCAACATCGTGCAGCCCGCCTCCAGTGGTGTCGCGACAGGCGTGAATGGAGGGACGTGTCGTGTTCAGCGATGAGAGTCGCTTCTGCCTTGGTGCCAATGATGGTCGTATGCGTGTTTGGCGCCGTGCAGGTGAGCGCCACAATCAGGACTGCATACAACCGAGGCACACAGGGCCAACACCCGGCATCATGGTGTGGGGAGCGATCTCCTACACTGACCGTACACCACTGGTGATCGTCGAGGGGACACTGAATAGTGCACGGTACATCCAAACCGTCATCGAACCCATCGTTCTACCATTCCTAGACCGGAAAGGGAACTTGCTGTTCCAACAGGACAATGCACGTCTGCATGTATCCCGTGCTACCCAACGTGCTCTAGAAGGTGTAAGTCAACTACCCTGGCCAGCAAGATCTCCGGATCTGTCCCTCATTGAGCATGTTTGGGACTGGATGAAGCGTCGTCTCACGCGGTCTGCACGTCCAGCACGAACGCTGGTCCAACTGAGGCGCCAGGTGGAAATGGCATGGCAAGCCGTTCCACAGGCCTACATCCAGCATCTCTACGATCGTCTCCATGGGAGAATAGCAGCCTGCATTGCTGCGAAAGGTGGATATACATTGTACTAGTGCCGACATTGTGCATGCTCTGTTGCCTGTGTCTATGTGCCTGTGGTTCTGTCAGTGTGATCATGTGATGTATCTGACCCCAGGAATGTGTCAATAAAGTTTCCCCTTCCTGGGACAATGAATTCACGGTGTTCTTATTTCAATTTCCAGGAGTGTATTTCCGAAATGGAATTCCCCATGCGCCTAACGTCAACAATCACTATGTGTTCAAAGTCTCCTAAAGCCCGTCGTGCGACCATAATCACGTCGGAAACCGTTTCACATTAGCGAGGGAAAAATGAATGTCTGTATGCCTCCCTATGAGCCATAGTTTCTCGAATCTTATCTTCGTGGTCCTTACGTGCAACGCGTGTTGGTGGCAGTATAATCGTTCTGGAGTCGGCTTCTAATCCTAGTTCTCTAAATTTTCTCAACGAAAAGAACACCCACTTCCCTCCAGGGAGTCCCATTTCTGGTCCTGAAGCATCTCTGTAACAAGTTATTGTTCGAAGCTTCCCGTAACAAATCTAGCAACTCACCTCTGATTTGCTTCGATGTTTTCCTTCAATCCGACCTGGTACACATCCCATACACTCGAGCAGTACTCAAGAATATTCACACCAGCGTCCTACATGCCGTCTCCTTACAGGTGAACCACTCTTCCCTAAAATTATCTCACTAAACCGAAGTCGTTCATTCGCCTTCCCTACCACAGTTTTCACATGTTTGTTCTATTTTATATCGCTTAGCAACGTTACGCCCAGATATTTAATCGGCTTGACACATTTTTACACATTTACAGATAGCCGCCATTATTCAAACAAGCCAGAAATTTTGTGTAAGTCGTCCAGTATCTTGTCCAGTATCTTCCTATAGTCGGATCTCCGATACCCTACCTTACACCACAGCATCATCAGGAGACAACCGCTGATTGCTGCACACCCTTTCCGCCAAATCATTTAAACTGTGTGGTGAAAAGTATCCGGACACTTGGCTGAAAATGACTTCAAAGTTCGTGGCGTCCTTCATCGGTAATGCTGGAATACAATATGGCGTTGACCCACCCTCAGCCTTGATGAAAGCTTCCACTCTCGCAGGCATACGTTCAAACAGGTACTGGAAGGATTCTTGGGGAATGGCAGCTCATTCTTCACGGAGTACGACACTTACGAGTGGTATTGCTGTCGGTAGGTGAGGCCTGGCACGAAGTCGGCGTTCCGAAACAATCCCATTGGTGTGCTATAGGATTCAGGTCCGGACTCTGTGCAGGCAAGTCCATTACGGGGATGTTACTGTCGTGTAACCACCCCGACAAAGGCTGTGCATTACGAACAGGTGCTCGATCGTGTTGAAAGACGCAATCGCCTTCCCCGAATTGCTCTTCAACAGTGGAAAGCCAGAAGGTGCTTCAATCATCATTGTAGGCTTGTGCTGTGATATTGTCATGCAGAACAACAAGGGTTGTAAGCACCGTCCATGAAAAAACACGACCACACCATAACATCACCGCCTCCGAATTTTACTATCGGCACTACACACGCTGGCAGATGAAGTTCACCGGGTATTCGCCATACCCACACCCTCCCATCGGATCGCCACATTGTGTACCGTGATTAGTCTCTCCACACAAAGTTTTTCTACTGTTCAATCGTCCAATGTTTACGCTCCTTGCACCAAATGAGGCGTCGTTTGGCATTTACCGGCGGGATGTGTGGCTTACGAGCAGCCGCTCGACCATGAAATCCAAGTATTCTCACCTTCCGCCTAGCTGTCATAGTACCTGCAGTGGATCCTGATGGAGTTTAGAATTTCTGTGTGATGGTCTGGACAGATGTCTGCCTATTACGCATTATGACTTTCTTCAACTGTCGGAGGTCTCTGTCAGTCAACGGACGAGTTCGGCCTGTACGCTTTTGTGCTGTACGTGTATCTTCACGCTTCCACTTCACTATCTCATCGGAAACAGTGGACCTAGAGATGTTTAGGAGATTGGAAATCTCGCATACAGACGTATGACACAAGTGACACCCAATCACCTGACCACGTTCGAAGTCCGTGACTTCCGCGGTGCGCCCCGTTCTGATCTCTCACGATGTCTAATGACTACTGAGGTCGCTGGTATGGAGTACCTGCCAGTAGATGGCAACACAATGCACCTAATATGAAAAACGTATATTTTTGGGGATGTCCGGATACTTTTGATCACGTAGTGTATGTACATAGAGAACAGTAGTGGTCTCATCGCCCTTCCCATGGACACTACTGACGATACCCTTGTCTCTGAGGAACATTTGCAGTCGAGGATAACAATTTGGGTTCTATTAATTAAGAAGTCTTTGAGCCACTCACATATGTGTGAACTTATTTCACATGCTCGGACCTTCGCTAACAGCCTGCAATAAGGCACCGTGTCAAATTCTTTCCGGAAAACTAGAAATATGGACTCTGCCTATTGCCCTTCGTCCATAGTTCGCAGCTTATCATGTGAGAAAAGAGTAATTTGTAGGTCCACAATTTGTTTAGAGCACTGCAATTTAGCCGGCCGGTGTGGCCGTGCGGTTCTAGGCGCTTCAGTCTGGAACCGCGTGACCGCTACGGTCGCAGGTTCGAATCCTCCCTCGGGCATGGATGTGTGTGATGTCCTTAGGTTACTTAGGTTTAAGTAGTTCTAAGTTCTAGGGGACTGATGACCACAGATGTTAAGTCCCATAGTGCTCAGAGCCATTTGAACCAGCACCGCAATTTATATCTTTGCACCTTCTTCCCAGGAAATGTTGTGCTTAAATGCCGTGACTTTTCGATGACTGCCATAGAAAAGCAATACCATGAGGGTTATAAATATGCAGCCGTGGAAACACTGTAGGATTTCAACGCAGATTTAAAACCATAGAATGCTTCATCAGCAGCATATCCTGAGAAAGCTTTTACTGATGTACCTTTTCATCACGTAGTTAGTTTGTACATAGAGCTTCAGTTGACGTGAAGGACATAGGCGTGAGTAACTGTTGTGCAATAGCAGCCACACCTTGCTGACTGCTCTTTTGCCTAATACGTAGAACATTGCGAGGTTGCGGTCCGGTTGAGACGAGGAGACGTTAGCTAAATTTTCCGCCCGCACGGCGACCTCGATTAATAGTTATGCAGCAGCTGCCGCATATAGTGACCATGGTTTCCTCGAAATATTGCACACCGTGAAATTGCGGTCGTGTTAGAACACGACCTTCGCATAAACTGATTGCTTCATAATTTGTCTTGCTTGTTGGCATTCTCACGTTGGTAACATTAAATCAGCTGCCAACACCTGCCAGCATCTCGCGTTCCCTTCCCCTCTCACGGTGCTGCCAACTTCTCTTCGCTAAGAACGTCTATGTGAGCACTGTCGAAGTTAGTCGCAGCACCTGCGTTATTCCTATCCGCCCAGAGTAAATGTGAGGAATGGCACAAAATGGAAAGTAGTTTATTCCACGGTGCTTCAATGTTTCAATGCATTACGCAGAGATTACAATGTCAGCTATGAAATAAACACGTCTTCGCTTAAAATAAACAATTATTTCTTCAGAATCACCTTCATTTAGATGCAGTAATTAATGAATATAATTCGATCACGAGCTCTTATTTCACCTGGAAAGAAGGCTAATATAAAAACAGCCCTCTTGAAATTTGCTTTTACCTCTACTGACATGACCGGTAATATTTTACTTGAGGAATATTTAAAATATTCGGAGTTTATTTCGGCTTCTGGCATCGCAGGACATTTAATCAAATTTTTAATTGGAATGTGAATGTATTTATTACGAGAAGCAACGGTTATTTCCCAATTGGATGTCTCCAAAACAAACTGAATTCATAACAGTGTCTCGCTCCAACATCTGTGCCTGAGACATACTATCATTCCTCTAAATGTCTTCATGTCTCTAAGACAGTGATGTCTTAGAGATATCAGAGGGAAAGTTCGGTTGTTTTGCGTTGTACAAATAAGTGTCACTATGTTATACTACATGCATTGCAGTATTAAGAACTCCAATTACCTAACGAAGAACCTAGTAACGTATAAATGAATAAAAAGATTTTGACCCATCAGATGATTTAGTTTCACGACAATTAACACTTACTTATGTCTTTTGGAGTCAGACTTGGAAGTGTTAGCGATATTCGATGCGCTTTATTTGTATAGTATGATTTGGCGAAGGAATAAAGGGTTTGCTTCTTAAATTTCACGAAAACGACTTACGCTTAATTCGACTTTAGAGCGTCCATTATGACCGGAGTGAAAGTACTGCACACATTACACATATTTATTCCATCATTGTTGGTATTGTTTCTTTGTAAATACACTTATATTATTAAAATCAACTTAATTTTGGGCAGTTTGAGATTCATCGTGCTGTCTACGCTGCATTAAACGTGCCTCTGGAACTGTTATAGTCGGCCAGGGTGGCCGAGCGGTTCTAGGCGCTACAGTCCCGAGCCGCGCGACCGCTACGGTCGCAGGTTCGAATCCTGCCTCGGGCATGGATGTGTGTGATGTCCTTAGGTTAGTTAGGTTTCAGTAGTTCTAAGTTCTAGGGGACTGATGACCTTAGAAGTTAAGTCCCATAGTGCTCAGAACCATTTGAACTGTTATTCGTTCCCTGTTTGTTTCGTATGATTGAGAAGTTGGATTTGAAACAAATACTCACAAAGAGAGATAGAGGGGCTGGCTAGTACTTACCTCAGCTCAGTACAGCCGATAGATACACAAAAAACAGAACCGAAAAGTTACGTTCCTAGCTTTCGGAACAAATGTTCCTTCATCAGTGAGGAGAGGGAAAAGAAAGGGAAGAAGGGAAAGTAGATTCAGTTACTCACAACCCAGGTTATGAAGCAACAGGGAAAGGAAAACAGGGAGGGTAGCCAGGATGGAGGCACGGTTGTCAGAGGGAAGCCAAAGATATTCTACTGTAAGTACTGTGCCAGCTTCAAACCAAAGAGGATACATACAGAAGTAAAGAGGTATGCAGTATAAAGATAAACACAACTATGTAGGATGAAAAGAAGCGTGAATGGCTAAAGAGGAAAGGGGAAGAGGAGAAGACTGAAGAGTAAATGGGACTGAGGTTGTTTAAAGTAGGTTCAGTCCAGGGGGATGGCGGGATGAAAGGATGTGCTGGAGTGCAAGTTCCCATCTCCGCAGTTCAGAGGGACTGGTGTTGGGTGGGAGAAGTCAAATGGCACATACGGAGTTGCAGGTTTCTAGGTCCCTAGAATTATGCTGGAGGGCATGCTCCGCTACTGGGTATTGGACATCTCCTAGGCGGACAGTTCGTCTGTGTCCGTTCATGCGCTCATCTAGTTTAGTTGTTGTCATACCGATGTAAAAAAAAGGCTGTGCAGTGCAGGTATGTCAGTTGATAAATGACATGTGTAGTTTCACACGTGGCCCTGCCTTGAATTGTGTATGTTTTACCTGTAGCTGGGCTGGAATAGGTGGTTGTGTGTGGGGGGGGGGGGGGGGGGGGATGCATTTGGCAGGTTTTGCAGCGGGGTCGGTTACAGGGGTAGGAACCGCTGGGTAGAGAAGGTAGTCTGGGAATATTGTAGGGTTCAACAAGGATGTTACGGAGGTTAGGGGGGCGACGAAAGACAACTCTGGGTGGTGTGGGGGAGAATTTTGTCAAGGGATGATCTCATTTCAGGGGTTGACTTGAGAAAGTCATATTCCTGGCGGAGTAATTTGTTGATGTTTTCGAGGCCAGGATAATACTGGGTGACAAGGGGGATACTTCTGTGTGGTCTGGGGGTAGGAACATTGTTGTTGGACGGGGAGGAATGTATTGCTCGGGAGATCTGTTTGTGGACAAGGTCTGCAAGATAGTTGCGGGAGAGGAATGCACTGGTCAGGTTATTGGTGTAATTGTTAAGGGATTCGTCACTGGACCAGATACGTTAGCCACGAATACCTAGGCTGTACACTTTCAAAGAAATCATCCCGTATTTGCCTGAATTGATTTAGGGAAATCACGAAAATCCTAAATCTGAATGACTGGACGCGAGGCTGAACCGTCGTCCTTCAGAATGAGTTGGCGTAGCTTCTGCCGTAGTGGAGGAGGCCGGCCTCCCGGATGGACTGGCGTCTTGTGTCGAAATGAGACTAAAACGGAACTTGGCGCACCGTTCCACAATGGCGGTTTTGCGACAGACTTGGTGCACCATACAAACAATTCATTCTCCGATGGATGTCCTTCAGTGGCCAAGAAAGGAATAACAGCACGTTGGTCTTTTTTGGACGAATTTATCAATAACGTCACCATAGTTCACGTTTCCGCGTTTATCACATGCACTTCGGAATTAGACGAATGACACATTACTCCCTTTGCACATATAGCGGTGATTATACACTCCTGGAAATTGAAATAAGAACACCGTGAATTCATTGTCCCAGGAAGGGGAAACTTTATTGACACATTCCTGGGGTCAGATACATCACATGATCACACTGACAGAACCACAGGCACATAGACACAGGCAACAGAGCATGCACAATGTCGGCACTAGTACAGTGTATATCCACCTTTCGCAGCAATGCAGGCTGCTATTCTCCCATGGAGACGATTGTAGAGATGCTGGATGTAGTCCTGTGGAACGGCTTGCCATGCCATTTCCACCTGGCGCCTCAGTTGGACCAGCGTTCGTGCTGGACGTGCAGACCGCGTGAGACGACGCTTCATCCAGTCCCAAACATGCTCAATGAGGGACAGATCCGGAGATCTTGCTGGCCAGGGTAGTTGACTTACACCTTCTAGAGCACGTTGGGTAGCACGGGATACATGCAGACGTGCATTGTCCTGTTGGAACAGCAAGTTCCCTTTCCGGTCTAGGAATGGTAGAACGATGGGTTCGATGACGGTTTGGATGTACCGTGCACTATTCAGTGTCCCCTCGACGATCACCAGTGGTGTACGGCCAGTGTAGGAGATCGCTCCCCACACCATGATGCCGGGTATTGGTCCTGTGTGCCTCGGTCGTATGCAGTCCTGATTGTGGCGCTCACCTGCACGGCGCCAAACACGCATACGACCATGATTGGCACCAAGGCAGAAGCGACTCTCATCGCTGAAGACGACACGTCTCCATTCGTCCCTCCATTCACGCCTGTCGCGACACCACTAGAGGTGGGCTGCACGATGTTGGGGCATGAGCGGAAGACGGCCTAACGGTGTGCGGGACCGTAGCCCAGCTTCATGGAGACGGTTGCGAATGGTCCTCGCCGATACCCCAGGAGCAACAGTGTCCCTAATTTGCTGGGAAGTGGCGGTGCGGTCCCCTACGGCACTGCGTAGGATCCTACGGTCTTGGCGTGCATCCGTGCGTCGCCGCGGTCCGGTCCCAGGTCGACGGGCACGTGCACCTTCCGCCGACCACTGGCGACAACATCGATGTACTGTGGAGACCTCACGCCCCACGTGTCGAGCAATTCGGCGGTACGTCCACCCGGCCTCCCGCATGCCCACTATACGCCCTCGCTCAAAGTCCGTCAACTGCACATACGGTTCACGTCCACGCTGTCGCGGCATGCTACCAGTGTTAAAGACTGCGATGGAGCTCCGTATGCCACGGCAAACTGGCTGACACTGACGGCGGCGGTGCACAAATGCTGCGCAGCTAGCGCCATTCGACGGCCAACACCGCGGTTCCTGGTGTGTCCGCTGTGCCGTGCGTGTGATCATTGCTTGTACAGCCCTCTCGCAGTGTCCGGAGCAAGTATGGTGGGTCTGATACACCGGTGTCAATGTGTTCTTTTTTCCATTTCCAGGAGTGTATAATAGGATCGGAGTCGTGTTACGTTGCGCAAATGCTGCAAGAACGCCCTCAAATGGAGAATTTTTTACCACTCCTTATATTTACAATGGACTCAGTGTGGCCAACAATGATTCTGACTGAACATAATTCGACTTAAAAATTTAAAATGATGGAAATACATTTATGATATCACACTAAGATACCTATTGCCGATGATAGGAAAGAGATACGTAAATTTTAGTTTCATAGTTTGTTTCCATTTATCTCTCTGGATTCGGGCATATCGTCCACTGATTACTGATATCTATCAAGCCACAAAGCCACGCTGTGGCAAGGCAATACATGTCCCATATTTTTTGTGTGTACTCGGCGAAGATACCGCCCGTCAGGCAGTTTAATCTGCTTCTTGGCTCCATCAACACTATACGACATTAGAGGTGGTGGAGTTGCACCTAGCAGGTAAATATCAGGCTAAATACTAACGTATCCATGTTCGAGTATAATAATTTCTCTGGAGACAAGAAATCTATGTAGGAATTAGCAAGAGTTTCGACAAAGACGATCGTGTGAAACTCAGCTCGCGCTGTTTGTCCACGAGACTCAGAGGGCCATAGACACTGGTTCCCAGGTAGATGCCACGTTTCTTGACTTCCGCAGGGCGTTCGATACAGTTCCCCACAGTCGTTTAATGAAAAAAGTAAGAGCACATGGAATATCAGACCAAGGGTGTGATTGGATTGAGGAGTTCCTGGATAACAGAACGCAGCATGTCATTCTCAATGGAGAGATGTCTTCCGAAGTAAGTGATTTCAGGTGTGCCTCAGGGGAGTGTCGTAGGACCGTTGCTATTCACAATGTATATAAATGACCTTGTGGATAACATCGGAAGTTCACTGAGGCTTTTTGCGGATGATGCTGTGGTATGTCGAGAGGTTATAATAATGGAAAACTGTACTGAAATGCAGGAGGATCTGCAACGAATTGGCGCATGCTGCAGGGAATGGCAACTGAATCTCAATGTAGACAAGTGTAATGTGCTGCGAGTACATAGAAAGAAAAATCCTTTATCATTTAGCTACAATATAGGTCAGCAATGGAAGCAATTAATTCCGTAAATTATCTCGGGGTAGGCATTAGGAGTGATTAAAAATGGAATGACAATATAAAATTAATCGTCGGTAAAGCAGATAAGACTGATTCATTGGAAGAATCCTAAGGAAATGCAGTTCGAAAACGAAGGAAGTTCGCCCACTGTTTGAATATTGCTCACAGGTGTGGGATCCGTACCAGACAGGGCTGATAGAATAGACAGAGAAGATCCGACGGAGAGCAGCGCGCTTCGTTACAGGATCATTTAGCTACCGCGAAAGCCTATGGGAGATGATAGGTAAACTCCAGTGGAAGACTCTGCAATAGGGTATGGGCTTTTGTTGAAGTTTGGAGAACATACCTTCACCGAGGAGTCAAGAAGTATATTGCTCCCTCCTACGTGTATCTCGCGAAGAGACCGTGAGGATAAAATCGTAGCCATTAGAGCCCACACAGAGGCATACCGGCAATCTTTTTTTCCACGAACAATACGAGACTGGAATAGAAGGTACCCTCCGCCACACACCGTCAGGTGGCTTGCGGAGTATCGATATAGATGTAGACAGGGATTACACGTTTCTGCTGGATTTTGTAACCAATAATTCAGTCGAACGACCATGTATTACCGTTGGCAATATTGGTAATATCTAGCCCATCGTTCTTGAAGGACACAGATTCTCTCTTCAGCACTCCTTTTCGAGTTTACAATCCCTTCCGCCTCTATTTGCTACAGAAAAAATTATATATTTAATTTTTCTTTCAGAGATGTAGAATGAGATGTACTTCTCGCCATGCTGGTGGAACACTACGAGAGGACCTTCGCTTTAATTGACGTTTCTGATGATTAACTCATAAGTGTTTGAGCATTTTGGCATTTTATTTCGGAAATGTTACCGCGTGATACATCACGCTGTATAAAGTACCTGAATACAGAAAGGACCTGAACTCTACGGACATAAATTCAAAGGCTGTTCAAGGATACTTTCTGGGTTTTTAGTTACCAGCTGAAAAATGTTGCTGTCGGAGCACAAAAATGGCAAATGTGCTCCTCTATAAAGGACTCACAGAAAAGTGGGCAACAGCTCAGAGACTCAGTCCTTACTCCACCTTTCTCAGCAAAAATGTTAGCTTTAGAGCACATTCACGCTCTTTAGAAACTGAACATCCTAAATCCTTTTACCCAGTCTCACTTTGTAGTGAAGCCTTCGTACTCAGCATCACCCTCTCACTGCCACTGTCTCTATAGGCCTCTTTCCCACTGTCTCCTTTTTCACCCATTGGCCTGTTGCCCTGTCTGTCTCACCCACTGTCACAGTCTTCATCCTCTTCTATTTTTCCTGTCTTTCTTACGGCAGTCTCCTTTCTGCCATTTTCACTGTCTCTCTTTCATACTGCCATTGTCTTCCTCCCAATCTTTTCTCTCTCACTGACACTTTCTTTCTCGTTCACATTGTGCTCTCAACCACCATTGTCTCATCTCCACACACGTCTTTGGCGAAGGTTTGTTGGTGTTTTGTCCCCTACACCAGGACACATGCGATTACTGGGTAATTTTTTGTGTGATAAAATTTGCTTGTCTGGTAGGATCATGACACCCCAAGCCTACATAGCCCTCCACCAATCTTTGTTTTTTCATTTCCACTGTCTGGTTTCTCTTTTGCCCACTGCTGCTATCTGCATCCATATATCTCTCTCTTTTGCTGCCACTGTTTCTCATGACCATCGCTCTTCTCTCCCTTTGGCGCCGACTACTACTGTCTCCATCCATCTCTCTTTCTCTTTTACTGCTATTTTCGCTGTCCCATCATCACTGTCTCCTCTCTCTTTCTCTCCCACTGGCAATATCCTCTCTCTTCCAGCATCACTCTCTCTCTCTCTCTCTCTCTCTCTCTCTCTCTCTCTCTCTCTCTCTCTGCTACTCACTTTCAGCACAAAAATCACGAATATTTTCACATTCGAAAATGTTTCATTAGGAATGTGGAATGATGTCTGAGGCAGCTGGTTCCAGATTTTAATATAAGACTCCTTCCAAAAAGGAGCATGTACATCGCTATTGTGCTCGACCTGTAGCATTTTTCAGTTTGTTCCCTTCTCTTCCGTGTCACAGCCGAGTATTCTCGTTATATGAAACGAATTCTGTAGAGCAATAAAGTTTTGAGAATTTATTCCATTACTTTGACGCATCTACACACATTGACACACATAAATCACAAATAAGTATGCATAAGGTTAAAAAATCGTCTCCCGGCCAACACAAATGCAGTTGATAATACTTTAAGTAAATATGCACAAGACAACATACCAACTCCAATCATTTCTAATTCAAGACAGCATGTACATGCATGAAATATCAATCATACAGTAAAGGAGCGCCATAAAGTTTATTGTTAAAGAAACATAATTTGATGGCTTCATAAACCTTCTGATGAGTCCAGAACCCTTGGTCCGTGTTAACTACGTAAGTTGAAAGTAAATTTACGCTTTACACCGGATATTACATGCATATTTTACGTACGTAAGTGCGATAGATTTCACATTCTGAATCTCGTTAACGGATAATGATAATGAAAATAGTTTAAAAGTTCACTGAGAATATTTTATTAAGAACATCTGGTAAAAATTTCGACGAGTGTCAAGAATAGAAATTATGAACTGGTGATCCCCACAACTGATACTATTGATACCAAAAAATGTTGGAATTTTTTGATGTGTCTTGATAACAGATAAAGAATTTGGAAAACGAGAAAATGACGTTTCTATCTGCAGTTACAATTTGAGTCATTTTCTGTGGTTAGTAATTTAGACAACTGTGACCTAAGGTGCGAAAACAGCTATAAACAGACTTCTGCTGTTTTTGAGATTTTCTACGTAAACACAGTAACCTCTGGATCTCGCTAATAGACCACAATGTCGGACGAAGTTTCTAAGTTCCCCGAGAACGTTGTGTTAAGATCATATGGTTAAAATTTCGACAATTTTCTGCGAATACAAATTATAGAAATGGCCTTACAATTGGTAATACAGGTACACAAAAATCGTGTTTTTTCGGTGTTTTCTCACGAACTGCCCATGAACAAGTTGTGTTGTTTGGTTCTAGGAAGTGTGTAATGTGTAAATTTTGGTCCTGTATTGTAGGATAATTCAGTTTACCTGTTCTTCCGATAGGTATACAAATGATCGCTAAACCAAAGACTATCCAAAACACTTCACTCCTTATATCTGTGATCAAATGAACCCTAGATATGACTCTCTGAGAAATCGCATTTCCGCGAGCAGCTTTTACGAACATGTTGGTATCTTGTGCTGTCGTGCAGGAATCGATAGGGGATCTGTGATCTGTACGGCTCGTTACAGACTAATTCGTTTCATTTCCTACCCAGCTGGGTTGATATCTGCGTCTCATCGAAAATATTAAACAACACAGCAAATGTTGATGTATGCGTTGTATGACGTGTTTTGAAACAAATTTGTTTCTCATACTCACGGTACTTTTACATATAAGTGTGACATATGTTTTGACTGACGAGACCTCGTGATTGCAGTGGAAGGGCTAGACGGGGACGTTGTGGACGATCGGTTCTAGGCGCTTCAGTCCGGAACCGCGCTGCTGCTACGGTCGCAGGCTCGAATCCTGCCTCGGGCATGGATGTGTGTGATGTCCTTAGCTTAGTTAGGTTTAATTAGTTCTAAGTTCTAGGCGACTGATGACCTCAGAAGTTAAGTTGCATAGTGCTCAGAGCCATTTGAACCATTTTGTTAAGTCCGATAGTGCTTAGAGCCATTTGAGCCACACGGGGAAGGTATTCTGAGCTCTACCCTCAGCGACAGCAACCATGTCACAGTAGTTACAACATCTGGTCCCCCCTGCGGGTCCGGGGTAAGAATAGGCCATAGGTATTCCTGCCTGTCGTAAGAGGCGACTAAAAGGAGTTTCAACCGTTTCGGCCTTCTATGTGATGGTCCCCCGTGGGGTTTGACCTCCATTTTTCAAAATTCTACAGAAGTACGAGCCTTTTGGGGAAGGACACCTTACATGGTGTACCACTGGTCCTAAGTGCACAAAGACCTTGGCACTCAGCATTGCACTGGCGTTGTAACCATACCCACTATTCCTCAAATTGGGCCTAAACGCCTGATGGGTTGTCCAAGTTACGCCCATAGTGCATCTCCATCTGCACCAGCGATCATGATGGACTTTCCATGGCACCAGAAATCCAGCATGGTAGCCAGCCCGTTGTGGTGGGGTCGTCATGTACCCTCTAGGTTGTAGCCCCCTGACAACACAGGGATCGTACTGCCGATACCTGAGCTGCACCCTCCCCACGTCGGCCAAGGAGTAGATGCCCATCTCCTTGGGGCATCAGGACTCCCGGCAATGGTCATCCTGCCAGGTGGCCCTTGCTGCGGCTGGGTGGCGCCCGTGGGGAGAGCCCCTGGTCGGAGTGGGTGGTATCGGGGCGGACGTTTTGCAGATGAAACGTCAACATGTATCAGGTCGCTCTGCGGCCGAGTCTTTCAAAAGAAAAGGTACCGTTTCTAGTTCTGGTTCTCCTGCCCTTTCCCCCTTGGCCACTCCATGGGAGGAGGGACAGGCCCGCCGGCTTGGGGCGAAGTACTTCCCCCGCTATTTGGTCTGTTCTCGAACTGATGGGGGGACGTTCGCCACTTCCAAGCCCATGTTCTTTGTTCAGCACATTGAGGACGTCTTCGGGGAAATCGAGGCTCTCAGCAGGATGCGTTCAGGGTCCGTTCTTATCAAGACCACCTCCGCCACACAGTCGGCGGCGCTCCAGGCGTGCGACCACCTAGGGGACATCCCAGTATCCATTGTCCCACATCTGGCACTAAATAGGACGCAGGGGGTTATATTTCATCGTGACCTCCTGCTACAATCTGATGAGGAGCTCAGGGCCAACCTGGAGCACCGAGGCGTGCATTTCGTCCGGCGAGTCCAGCGCGGCCCCAAAGACCGTCGCATCGACACCGGGGCCTTTATCCTCGCCTTCGAGGGGGACGTTCTCCCAGAGAAGGTAAAGGTGATGTGCTACCGGTGTGACGTGCGACCTTACGTCCCGCCTCCTATGCGCTGTTTTAGGTGTTTGCGCTTTGGGCACATGTCATCACGGTGTGAGGCTGAGCCCCTTTGTGGCGATTGTGGACGTCCTCTTCGTGAGGAACATACATGCACCCCACCACCTGGGTGCGTTAATTGTCCTGGCGTCCACTCGCCTAGATCCTCAGAATGCCCCGCATATCAGAAGGAGAAGAAGATACAAGAAATCAAAACTTTGGATCGGCTCTCTTATTCTGAGGCCCGGAAGAAGTACGACCACCTCCATCCCGTGCCATTGACCACTTCGTTTACCTCAGTTGTGTCCACTCCTTCAGAGGTATCCTCACCCCTATCCTGTCCCCCCTCCACCTCCTCCGCCCATCAGGGGGCTCTGCCTCCGCCTCCCAAATCCCTCCCTTCCAAATCCTCCTCCCCCGTGGCCCCCACCCCCTCTGCCCCAGGGGCCACCCTTCCTCCTCCACCTGCTCCCCCCACGCCACCTGAGAAGCGATCCTCTTCTCAGGCGTCCATCGGGGAAACGTTCCGGACCCCAGCTTCCGAGGTCCGGCGTTCCAAAACGGACCCCGCGCGTCAGGACCTTCTTCGGGTCCAGCCGACCATCCCTGTGTCTCCTCGGCCTTCCAAGAAGGCCTCCAAGAAGAAGTCTCTATCCCCCTCTCCACCCCGGCGTGTTTCGTCTGACGCTCCATCCGTGAGTCGCTGCTCCCGGCCGTCCTCAGTTTCGCCGGGACGCTCTGCTGCCAGGCGCTCCTCCGGCCTTTCGTTGGCAAATGATGCGGCCCCTTCTACACAACCAGGGACAGCGGCCGCGGCTGGAGACGAGTCGATGGAACCGGATCCGCCTCCCGTCGGTTGTAGCGTTGTTCCCTCGCAACCTGGCCCTCCGCGGCCGTCGAGGTGACCAGCTCTTCCCCCGTCTCGTTCCCCCAACCTTTTGACTAGCGATGGCGTTGTTTCATTGGAACATAAGAGGTATTCGATCTAATCGGGAGGACTTACAACTGCTCCTCCGCCTGCACTGTCCGCTCGTCCTTGGTCTCCAGGAAACCAAGTTGTGCCCGACTGACCGTATTACCTTTACCCACTATACCTCGGAGCGGTATGACCTCACCCCTGTGGACGCTATCCCAGCTCATGGTGGGGTCATGTTGCTCGTTCAGGACGATGTTTATTACCATCCCATCCCATTGACCACCCCACTCCAAGCAATAGCTGTCTGCATTACTCTTTCTGCTTTTACTTTTTCAGTTTGTACCATCTACACTCCACCGTCATCTGCTGTTAGTCGGGCTGACATGATGCACCTGATCGTTCAGCTTCCCCCGCCGTTCTTATTGTTTGGCGACTTCAATGCCCATCATCCCCTTTGGGGCTCTCCTGCATCCTGTCCAAGAGGCTCACTCTTGGCGGATGTCTTCAACCATCTCAATCTTGTCTGCCTCAATACCGGCGCCCCGACTTTCCTCTCGGACTCTACTCATACCTTCTCCCACTTGGACCTCTCGATCTGTTCTACCCCTCTTGCCCGTCGGTTCGAGTGGTATGTCCTTTCTGACACCTATTCGAGCGACCACTTCCCCTGTGTTGTTCGTCTCCTGCACCACACCCCATCCCCACGTCCTTCGAGCTGGAACATACTGAAAGCTGACTGGGGACTTTACTCCTCCCTGGCGACCTTTCCGGACCACGATTTTCCCAGTTGTGACAGTCAGGTCGAATACCTCACGGCTGTTATCATCAATGCTGCCGAACGTTCCATTCCTCGTACTACTTCTTCTTCACGTCGCGTTTCCGTCCCCTGGTGGAACGAGGCTTGTAGGGACGCTATCCGTGCTCGAGGACGTGCTTTACGCACCTTTCGCCGCCATCCTACTTTGGCGAATTGTATTGAATACAAACGACTCCGAGCGCAATGCCATAGAGTCATCAAAGACAGCAAAAGAGCTTGTTGGGCCTCTTTCACCAGCTCCTTTAACAGTTTTACACCCTCTTCCGTCGTTTGGGGTAGCCTGCGCCGACTGTCGGGCATTAAGGCCCACTCCTCAGTACCTGGCCTGACCTCAGGTAATGAGGTCCTTGTTGATCCTGTGGATGTCTCCAACGCCTTTGGCCGCTTTTTCGCGGAGGTTTCAAGCTCCGCCCATTACCATCCTGCCTTCCTTCCCAGGAAAGAGGCAGAAGAGGCTCGGCGACCTTCCTTCCACTCGCTGAATCTGGAAACTTATAATGCCCCCTTTACTATGCGGGAACTCGAACGTGTGCTTGCACTGTCCCGGTCCTCTGCTCCGGGGCCAGATGCCATTCACGTTCAGATGCTGGCACACCTTTCTCCGGCGGGCAAAAGCTTCCTTCTTCGTACCTACAATCGCGTCTGGACTGAAGGTAAAGTCCCCATGCGTTGGCGTGACGCCGTTGTTGTTCCTATACCCCAACCCGGGAAGGATAGACACCTTCCTCCTAGTTACCGCCCCATTTCTCTTACAAGCTGTGTCTGTAAGGTGATGGAGCGCATGGTTAATGCTCGGTTAGTCTGGATTATTGAATCTCGACGACTACTTACTAATGTCCAATGCGGCTTTCGTCGCCGCCGCTCCGCTGTTGACCACCTTGTGACCTTGTCGACATTCATCATGAACAACTTTTTGCGAAGGCGCCAAACGGTAGCCGTGTTCTTCGACTTGGAGAAGGCTTATGATACCTGTTGGAGAGGAGGTATCCTCCGCACTATGCACAGGTGGGGCCTACGCGGTCGCCTGCCCCTTTTTATTGATTCCTTTTTAACGGATCGAAAGTTTAGGGTACGTGTGGGTTCCGTATTGTCCGACGTCTTCCTCCAGGAGAACGGAGTGCCTCAGGGCTCCGTCTTGAGTGTCGCCCTTTTTGCCATCGCGATCAATCCAATTATGGATTGCATTCCACCTAATGTCTCAGGCTCTCTCTTTGTCGATGACTTCGAGATCTCCTGCAGTGCCCAGAGAACATGCCTCCTGGAGCGCTGCCTTCAGCGTTGTCTAGACAGCCTTTACTCATGGAGCGTGGCAAATGGCTTCCGGTTCTCTGAAGAGAAGACGGTTTGTATCAACTTTTGGCGATATAAAGCGTTCCTTCCGCCATCCTTACATCTCGGTCCCGTTGTTCTCCTATTCGTGGACACAACTAAGTTTCTAGGGCTCACGTTGGACAGGAAACTGTGTTGGTCTCCACATGTCTCTTATTTGGCGGCCCGTTGTACACGTTCCCTTAATGTCTTCAGAGTTCTTAGCGGTTCATCTTGGGAAGCGGATCGCACTGTCCTGCTTCGCTTGTATCGGTCCACAGTCCGATCAAAGCTGGCCATCCCTCTTACGCCGGCTTAACTCCATCCACCATCGGGGGATACGTCTTGCGACAGGAGCCTTCTACACTAGTCCTGCCGAGAGTCTTTATGCTGAAGCTGCCGAGTTACCATTGACCTACCGGCGCGACGTACTGCTGTGTCGGTATGCCTGTCGGCTGTTGTCTATGCCCGACCACCCCTCTTACGAGTCCTTCTTCGCCGATTCTCTCGACCGTCAGTACGGGTTGTATGTGTCTGCCCTGCTGCCCCCAGGAGTCCGCTTCCGTCGCCTGCTTCGACAATTGGATTTTGCCCTCCCTACCACTTTCAGAGAGGGTGAGAGCCCGACACCACCTTGGCTCCAGGCTCCGGTTCCTATTTATCTCGACCTCAGCTCACTCCCGAAGGAGGGTACTCCGGCTGCAGTGTATTGCTCACGGTTTGTCGAACTTCGTGCTCGACTTGCCGGTCACACCTTTATTTACACCGATGGCTCCAAAACTGACGACGGTGTCGGCTGTGCCTTTGTCGTCGGGGCCGCCACCTTTAAATACCGGCTCCTCGACCAATGTTCCAGCTTTACGGCCGAGCTTTTTGCTCTCCATCAGGCCATTGAGTATGCCCGCCGCCACCGCCATTCATCGCATGTACTCTGCTCTGACTCACTCAGTGCTCTTCAGAGCCTTGGAGCTCCCTATCCGGTCCATCCCTTGATTCAACGGATACAGCAGTCCCTCCATTCTTTCGCTGATAATGGTTCTCCTGTCAGCTTTCTGTGGGTTCCCGGACATGTAGGAGTGCCTGGGAATGAGGCTGCAGATGCTGCAGCCAAGGCTGCAGTCCTCCTGCCTCGGCCAGCCTCCCATTGTGTCCCGTCATCTGACGTTCGTGGGGATGTATGTAAGAGGCTTGTGTCGTTGTGGTGGGATGCTTGGTCATCCCTCCAAGGAAACAAGCTCCGGGCAGTAAAACCGCTCCCAACTGCTTGGACAACATCCTCCCGACCATCTCGGCGCGAGGAGGTCCTTCTGACCAGGTTGCGGATTGGGCATTGCCGGTTTAGCCACCGCTACCTGCTCTCCGGTGACCCAGCCCCGCAGTGCCCTTGTGGTCAGGCATTAACAGTGCGCCATGTTTTATTGTCGTGTCCCCGTTTTAGTCAATTTCGTGTTGTCCTGTCCCTGCCATCTACTTTACCGGATGTTTTAGCTGATGACGCTCGAGCAGCTGCTCGTATTCTGCGTTTTATAACTTTAACTGGCTTGTCCAAAGACATTTAACCTTTTTACTTATTTTATCTGCATCTTTGTCAGGTCCCTCTGATGTCCCCCCATCCCCTTGAGTTTTAGCAGATTCCATGTGCTCTAACACCAGTGACTGGGCGCTAATGACCTCAGCAGTTGAGCGCCCTTAAACCCTACCAAAAAAAAAAATCTGGTAATTTTTCACTTCAATGAAGACATTTTCACAGCAACAAAGGTAATTGGTGTAACAAACAGAACCAGTATGTACCTGTATAATTACCCTGTAACTGACTACCTGAGACCACGGCTACCATATTCAAAAAATATCTCTAGGGAGCCTTCATCATTTTGTCTACGATGTTCGATTTCTTTGGTGAATCGTTCGAATACTGAGATTTCGTCTGATTTCTAATTACATTTCACTTCGTATCTCGCTGAGATTATCTGGCAATGAAGAGAAATTCCTGACACACGTGATGTTCATAGCCGCCAAATATTGACACCCAACTACGATGAGTGTTCAATAAGTAATGCATCACATAGTTTTTTTCTCGAACAATTTAGATTGAAAAAATGAGGAATTTGTTGAGGGAGGTTGTGGAATACTCCAGTTACAGTTCCTATAGTTTCACAAAGTTATGAAAGTGGGCCGGTTGCTGTGGCCGAGTTGTTCTAGGTGCTTCAGTCCGGAACTGCGAGACTGCTATGGTCGCAGGTTCGAATTCTGCCTCGGGCATGGATGTGTGTGATGCCCTCAGGTTAGTTAGGTTTAAGTAGATCTGGTTCTAGGGGACTGATGACCTGAGATGTTAAGTCCCATAGTGCTGAGATTCATTTGAATCATTTGATAGATGATAGCGTTGTAAGTAACAGAGGTGTCATTGAATATCTTTTGGCGGAAAACTAGAGAATCTCAGATATTCGTAGGCCCTTGCAGAATTTCTGCGTTATGAAAGCGCGGCGAGACGTTGGGCGAGGCGTCTGTCATCACAATAAGGTTGGACAAGCCTGTCCTATTTCCCGGCCGCTCACAGATGTGAAGTTGGAGAAACGACTTCAGCGTGTTCACCGCCGCAAAAATGCAAACAAACTTTTCCTTCTCTATGACAGTGCAATGCCTCACACAAGTCAGCTCACCCGAAAGGAGCTCACGAAACTTCATTCGACTCTGGTCCAGGGAAGGATGCATTTCGCAGAAAGAGGGATGTCAGATATGGGGAGGCTATTGGCGCAGCAAGACGTTAGCTCCAACTTCGGCCAGCAGTGTTGCCGGCGTACAGGACCTCCCATTAAAGTGGCGCAAGTCCGTCTCACTGTACGGCGATTGCGTTGTAAAGCAGGCTTTTGTAGCTAAAAAGAGAGTGGGGAACTATATGGTATATTGTAATCCTAAATCAAACCAATCTGCTTTCAGAGTAAAATATGTGCTGCATTATTTAATGAATGCAGCACGTATATGCTTCTTTTTCTGTGACAACATTCGAAGAGGACTTGAGCGACATAACGTATGGAGCACTTGATCAGGCAGTAGGTAGATAGCCATGTCACAAACTTCGCTGCCAGGAGAAGAGGTAGCATAAACGCCTGCCCTACTGTATTAAATATAAGCAACCAAGTAACGCAGGTTCGCTTCGTATGACTATAGTATCAAGTGCTCATCAAGTTTATCTTTAGCACTGACACATGGTCGTTGAAATTAATCCTACATACAATATTTCATGCCTTCGACAGCTGTCGGTGTTTCGTTTTAGACCTCTTGCTCTAATGTTTCCTATACGTAAATGACCAGAGCTTTTACTTATGGTGATGTAGAGCTCGCTTCGAGGTTCCTGAACGACCGACACAAAGATCTCCAAATGTTCTGTTACGGAGGTTAGTAAGTTAGTTCCATTTATCATTTGAATGATTATTTCATTGAAATGAAGTAGATGGAGTCAATTTACGAGATATGTATACATCTGCTTCCATGGAGTACAAGGAGCTGACCAGTAGAAGTGATTTTAGCTTAGGTTTAAAACTTATTTTTCTACCTGTTATACATTTAATGTTGTAGGGATGGACATCACTGTTCTTTTCAAATTTTGATTGATTATTTATGACGAATTTCATCGTAAATATATGTATACAGATGGTTCAGATGAAATGCGTAATTCATTGAAGAGATACCTACACAACGACGGCGAGTGAAACATTATTTCTTACTGCTCGCTTTTGTGCAGTCAATAATCTTATTCCACTGCCTCTAAAGACTTGTTGTCGACTGAAAATTAAACTCTACTTTCCTTACTTACTCTTATTCTAAGTGGTGAGCTACACCAGAAGGTTACTTTGTTTGTTAGCAAGCCTAGCCATTATTCGGCGAGCAGAAGTAGCTCAACTTAATTGGCTGAAGAACTCAGTAATATGGTTCTTCCAGTTCGTCGGTAAGTACATTCTGTTGATTGCCTTCAGTTCACGTGCGGCATTAATTGTTGGTATGACTATGTTAGTTGCACATAATTGAATTACATCGTGTTTCTACAAAATTAAGGGATAGAACAACCTAATAATTCTTTGAAAAACATCATTAAGAATATCTTCTATTGCTTTTCCTGTAATGGCATTTGTTTCAACACCAGTAGCGTCTGCAAAATATACCAAATATGCTTGTTGAATGTTAAGTGGAAGGTCATTAACATATATATAAGGAATAGAACCAAATCGAACCCTGTGGGACTCTATCTGTGATTTCTCCCCAGTCGCAGAAATTGTCTACTCTTACAACATTGTTTGAATTATTCAGAATAACTTTTCGCCTTCTGTTTATTAAGTATTTTTAGTGTAGGATGGGTTGGATATTGCCTTATGTCCAGTGGGATGTCTTCCAACAACGTCAGCGTATGTCTTTGGAATTATAGAGACTTGCGGCTATTTGGTGTCCCATTAGTAAAACAGGGATGAACGACGCGATTCTTGAAAATCCACACCCTACGTTGACAGCGCAAGGTCGCTGTTCATCCATTTGAGTCAGGCAGCGTGGATTTTCACCTGATCGTTGTTGCAAATTGCGAAAACAAGTTATCCAAGATTTGTAAACGATGCTTCCGCAGTAAACAAACTATGCAAGAAAATTAAAACAGAGAAAACTGAAACAAGTGGATAAAAGGAAACACTAATGACTCTCGAAGACATCAGAATCCATATAGGACGGGGCTCTTTTACGGAAAGTACAAACAAAATTCAGTGTGCAGGTTTGTGTGTCCGGAATCGCTTTTATGTTTAACTGGACTAGCGAGAGCCCTGTCTTCAATAAAGGAGTGAAGTAAGGTGACAGAATCTCCATTGCCTCATCCAGTATAGGCCCTGCACTGCGTAATAAATGAGATGAATAAAAGAGACATCAAATTACGAAAATTAGCCAGATTTGCGCATCTGCCGATGACTTCAATATCAGGAAGCAAATACAATACAATTAAATAAACACAATTGTCAAAGCAAACAAAATCATTCAAAATCGGCCTCATAGTACATGAGAAAACGAATTACGCGTTAATGTTCTGAGGTCAGAAAAACCCGTTAAGATATAAATACAAACAGGAAATGTTTCGAAGGAGCGTCCTCTTTCATTTACTTGGGAATCTTAATATGAAACAATAACAACATTGGAAAGGCTATAAGAGAAAGGATACAAGCAGGCAAAAAAGCTTAGTTCGCAAATTTACAATCAATCAGAATTGTCTCGTCACAATAACAGCTGATATATAACTCTTTAGTTCGAACAATTGTATATGTGTGAGAAATATGGACACTAACAGAAGATGGCAAAAGCGTTCTAAGAATCTTTGAGTGAAAAGTCCTACGTAAAATTTATGGTCCCATAAGGGAGGAAGAAGGCTGGAGGACACGCTATAACCCAGAGCTACAAATGTTAATACAAGGATGTGATATAGTAAAATTTGTAAAATCGCAACGAATACTATGGCTAGGACACGTGGAGAGAATGGCGGAAGACAGAATACAAAAGAAAGTGATGGAAGTTATGATGCATGCTGTTCGATGGAAAGGGAGACCTAGGAGAAGATGGACTGAAGATCCCATCCCATGGCAGTCCGGTGGTGGAAAAGACCTGCTTTAGCATGTACAAGTGCTCAAGGGCGACATTTTGAAGACTTGATTTGACATTCATAATAATAAGTACGCGAACCGCACCTGAGTTACGTATTTGCTTTCATTTGGTAGTTTACGGTACACTGATGGTATTTCCGAAGCCGTCGACTATTTGAACAAGTTCCACACGTGTATTGCCATTGATGTCCTTATTGACGGCTCTTTTCAATCCTGCGCAGAAAAAAAAAACTGTGTAGTTTCATTTGGCAATACAAATCTATGCCATAATAGGCAGATACAAACTCTACAATTTACTTGGGGTTCTCAGAAAATTTGCCGCGCTGTCCACTATAACTTAGCAGAGTGTGTGTGTGTGTGTGTGTGTGTGTGTGTGTGTGTGTGTGTGTGTGTGTGTGTGTGTGTGTCCTACGTATGTATTAATGAACTTTCCACTCATTTTCTATGCTCGCAGTGCCTTGAGTTGTCTGCAAGATAAGGATTCTTTTCGTATTTCGTTCCAAATTTGTACATATACACTCCTGGAAATGGAAAAAAGAACACATTGACACCGGTGTGTCAGACCCACCATACTTGCTCCGGACACTGCGAGAGGGCTGTGCAAGCAATGATCACACGCACGGCACAGCGGACACACCAGGAACCGCGGTGTTGGCCGTCAAATGGCGCTAGCTGCGCAGCATTTGTGCACCGCCGCCGTCAGTGTCAGCCAGTTTGCCGTGGCATACGGAGCTCCATCGCAGTCTTTAACACTGGTAGCATGCCGCGACAGCGTGGACGTGAACCGTATGTGCAGTTGACGGACTTTGAGCGAGGGCGTATAGTGGGCATGCGGGAGGCCGGGTGGACGTACCGCCGAATTGCTCAACACGTGGGGCGTGAGGTCTCCACAGTACATCGATGTTGTCGCCAGTGGTCGGCGGAAGGTGCACGTGCCCGTCGACCTGGGACCGGACCGCAGCGACGCACGGATGCACGCCAAGACCGTAGGATCCTACGCAGTGCCGTAGGGGACCGCACCGCCACTTCCCAGCAAATTAGGGACACTGTTGCTCCTGGGGTATCGGCGAGGACCATTCGCAACCGTCTCCATGAAGCTGGGCTACGGTCCCGCACACCGTTAGGCCGTCTTCCGCTCACGCCCCAACATCGTGCAGCCCGCCTCCAGTGGTGTCGCGACAGGCGTGAATGGAGGGACGAATGGAGACGTGTCGTCTTCAGCGATGAGAGTCGCTTCTGCCTTGGTGCCAATGATGGTCGTACGCGTGTTTGGCGCCGTGCAGGTGAGCGCCACAATCAGGACTGCATACGACCGAAGCACACAGGGCCAACACCCGGCATCATGGTGTGGGGAGCGATCTCCTACACTGGCCGTACACCACTGGTGATCGTCGAGGGGACACTGAATAGTGCACGGTACATCCAAACCGTCATCGAACCCATCGTTCTACCATTCCTAGACCGGAAAGGGAACTTGCTGTTCCAACAGGACAATGCACGTCCGCATGTATCCCGTGCCACCCAACGTGCTCTAGAAGGTGTAAGTCAACTACCCTGGCCAGCAAGATCTCCGGATCTGTCCCCCATTGAGCATGTTTGGGACTGGATGAAGCGACGTCTCACGCGGTCTGCACGTCCAGCACGAACGCTGGTCCAACTGAGGCGCCAGGTGGAAATGGCATGGCAAGCCGTTCCACAGGACTACATCCAGCATCTCTACGATCGTCTCCATGGGAGAATAGCAGTCTGCATTGCTGCGAAAGGTGGATATACACTGTACTAGTGCCGACATTGTGCATGTTCTGTTGCCTGTGTCTATGTGCCTGTGGTTCTGTCAGTGTGATCATGTGATGTATCTGACCCCAGGAATGTGTCCCCTTCCTGGGACAATGAATTCACGGTGTTCTTATTTCAATTTCCAGGAGTGTAATTCAAATCCCTAGACATCTTATTATGCAATGAAATAAGTCGGAACAGATTATCACAGTTTACGTGGGGATTTCAGAAAGTAAGTTACAAGCATCGTCCCACGCTAAGACCATTGTGCCGGTGCATTGGTCAGAATTTATTTGTTCTCGATTCTCTGCAGACGCAAATCTGCTGCGTTACAGTTAATATCTGCATAACTGTCTGCTAATGGTATGGCGCTGCAAGTGGAAACGTACCCCAAATCTGACGTACCCGGGACATAACTGTTCTGGTGAGGCAAAACGTCTACATTTCACACATATTAACTTAAAAATGCTGGCCGTATATCGACCGAATTCAATGGCATACCCAACTGTGATGAAAAAATGCAAACAATTAGAACAGGTCTGCACACACATGGTTCATGCTGACCGCGAAGACGAAGTCATCGATGTCGTCTACAGACGACAATATCCTGGCAGTCGAGGAAATGATTCGCAGCACTCAAAAGATTTTCCAGCAATGAGCAGCTCTAGAACGACTCCGTGACCAACGAGTTAACTCCTATCGTCGAGGACTTTAACGATTGGTAGAATTTTCCATGGTTATCTACAGGGAATTGATGTTTTTGTTGTCATGTATTTATGCCACTCTGATGTTCAGTACTGTGGTTTTGGTAGCATTGTCGTTGAAGTGGCATGCTGTAAGTAGAGTGAATCGGGTGTTGGTCACACTACTAAGTAGTCTCGAAATAGTTTGCAGTGCATAGAGTAGAGATAAAAATGCAGAAGACGCTGAATTTTGGAAATATGATTTGGTAAAGATTAATTTGAGAACTGTGAAGATTTACAGCGAATGTAGTTGCTGCTTTTCTTGCCTGCACGTAATTTAAGATGTGTTAAGAAAACGGAATGCTTTAGTGAAAATTGCTTTACTGGTTCGGCTTATTTAGCTTCATTATTCAGATGTGAATAACTAAAGTTATCTGTTTACGTGTCTTGCACTCAGAAACTATAGATTTGCCATTTTAATAATTAATTTCACAATAGTCATACTTTTAATAGAAAGTAATTTTTAATGGTTATAACAAGCAAAGAATGAGTTTCATAGTCAAAGGATGAGTTTCATCGTTCACAACATTGTTCTTTAATCCTAGTATCTTCCAAATCATTCAGTAAATGCAATACCTTCCACCGTCTCCTAACGAATTTTGAGTGTCTGTCTCACCGCACTGAACTCATAGGTACACATCTGCTTAAAAGTGAAGCACCATCGGCTTAGCGTAGTTACGCCCTGCAATTCAAGAACGATCAAGGCTTCCTTTTAAGTAGCTGCTGCGCTGTAGTTCATTGTCCACCACTATCGAGCAGTACCGAATATCCGTTGCCACAGGTAATCCATTAAAAACTTTTAGGGGCAGTTTCATTATCGTCAAGACAATAAGATTCCAAATTAATATCAGGTTCAATTTAAATAAAACTGAGTTTAAACTGCATTTCTTGTCACATAGTTCCATTCTTATTGAGCAGTGTCACGTTCGCATGTGTATCATATACCGTTTGGAATTTTATTTAGTCAGTTGATTACGTACAATCACAGGGCATCTTTTGGGAAACATTTGGGTTATTTATTCTTTCAAAATTCGTTTTCTTAGTTCACGATGCATTTCTTTGTTGTTAGTTTTGTATGTTGACATTGCAAGTCACATATTGTGACGTCACGCAGTGTAGCACTGTCCACTGCACTGGCACAACATAGTTTCACTGGACACAATGTTTAACATACAGTTTTACGTTTCCTAGGATTTTCCCTGCCTCGTGATGACTGGGTGTTGTGTGCTGTCCTTAGGTTAGTTAGGTTTAAGTAGTTCTAAGTTCTAGGGGACTGATGACCATAGATGTTAACTCCCATAGTCCTCAGAGCCATTTGAACCATTTACGTTTCCTAGCTAATGTGGTAAATGTTAATTCAAATACAGTTATGCAGTTTGAGGTATTTTTGGTTACTCTCTGTTATCGGACAGCATTTTCGTATGTACACGCACTTTTCCGGATTATACACTGAAGATCCAAAGAAACTGGTACACCTTCATACACGTAGAAGTGCCGCAACATGACGTGGCATGGACTCAGCCAATGTCTGAAGTTGTGCTGGCGGAATTTACACCATGAATCCCGCAGGGCTGTCCATACATCCGGAAGAGTACGACAGGGTGTAGATCTCTTCCCAGCAGTACGTTGCGAGGCATCCCAGATATGCTGAGTAATTTTCATGTCTGTAGAGTCTGATGGTCAGCGGAAGTGTTTAAACTCAGAAGTGTGTTCCTTGAGCCACTCTGTAACAATTCTGGATGTGTGAGGTGTCGCACTGACCTGTTGGAATTGCCCTAGTCTGCCGGAATGCACAATGGGCGCGAATGGTTGCATGTGATCAGACAGGGTGCTCACGTGCGTGTCACCAGAGTCCTATTTAGACGTATCACGGGTTGCGCATTACTCCAACTGCACACGCCCAACCCTGCTGACATGCGGGGTCCATGGATTCATGAGTTTGTCTCCATACCCGTATACATCCATCCGCTCGATAGAATTTTAAACGAGATTCGTCGAGCAGGCAAGATATTTCGAGTCATCAACAGTCCAATGTCGGTGTTGACAGGCCCAGGTGAAGTGTAAGGCTTCGTGTCGCGTAGTAATCAAGGGTACACGAGTAGGCGTTCGGCTCCAAATGCCCATAACGATGATGTTTCGTTGAATTGTTCGCACGCTGACACTTGTTGATGGCCCAGCATCGAAATCTGAGGCAATTTGTGGAAGGGTTGCACTTCAGTCTCGTTGAACGATTCTGTTCAGTCGTCGGCGGTCCCGTTCTTGCAAGATCTCGTCCGGCCGCGACGATGTTGGAGATCTGATGTTTTACCGGATTCCTGATATTCACGGTACACTCCAGAAGTAGTCGTACGAGAAAATCTTCACTTCATGCTACCTCGGAGATGCTGTGCCCCATCGCTTGTGCGCCGACTATAACACCACGTTCGAACTCACTCTAATTTTGATAACCTGTCATTCTAGCAGCAGTAACCGACCTAATAACTGCGCCAGACACTTGTGTTATACAGCAGCTGCCGATCGCACCGCCGTATTCTGCCTGTTTACGTACCTCTGTATTTGAATATGCATGCCTATATCAGTTTCTTTGGCGCTTCAGTGTAACACGGACACACATACATGAAGCTTAAGATAGGAAACCAATTCAGCACAATGCAGTTATAGTTTAGAATATTCAACTTATTATTTATTTATATACAGGAATGTTAGTTTCATATAGTGAGACTTCACTCAATGAGGATATGAGAAAATGTGATAGCACTCGAGAAAGATACGAGTTTAGTTTGCCCCTGTGGAGCAGTGTCTCGAATACTAGTAGATCCATTTACTGCGTGTGCTGACGATGATTAATAATTTTACCAGAAGCACACGACAGTATTTGTGTATCGCGAATAACGTCCGCCTGTACCATTAGAAACGGAGGAAAGATGTAGAGACAGTTAATGGTGTTCACGATGGCTACCGCTGTTTCGGAGCAGCTGCTGTAAGCCTGTTACTGTGCACAAGTTTCGGCTGATGGAAGTGTTTCACCGAATCTCGCAGCTAGAAGCGACTACATTAGCGCCTAACAAGTGGCTGAAGTGCCTCCAAACTTGGGTACGGCGTCCCCTGTGGACCCAGTTAAGCTACCGAGTGCTCCTTGCAGTAATGTCGTTACCGCTGGGCACAGTACGGCAGGGCGACGCTGCCGGGGTCTCGCCTTTAGCGAGCAGACGAGAAGCATTCTGGCTCAGACCTCACGCAGAACGCGATCGTAGACGAGTGTGGATTGTGAGCGTTGCAAACTATTTCGAGACTGCTCAGTAGTGTGACCAACACCCGATTCACTCTTACTTCTCACAGCATGCCACTGCAACGACATTGCTACCGACAACCAAAGACCACAGTACTGCACTCAGAACCTCTGTGGCGCAATATGTCGAATACTGAATATCACTGTTTGAAAAACCAATTACTGACATGAAGGATGACTCAACGAATGAAAATAGAGTGCTCGCATCACATTCTTTGAATGCCAAAAATAAACTAGAAACCTTACAGTGTGTAATGGTCTTCCTTAATAATGGAGTTTGAAATACTTAGACGTAAGATGGGAGAGTAGAAAAGAAGGTTACGTATTATTATGTTACACCAAGTAACTTGTATTGAATGCTGCACTACACTTCAAAGTGGCATAAATACATGATAACATACGCATCAGTTCTCTGTAGATATGAAGATACCATTGCTGACCGTGCAGCTTCTCTAGAATGAAATGATGATTAAATCTAAACCCGTAGCTCCCGACAAGTGTTGTTGATATACATCAATGGTGACAGCTGAAAATGTGTGCCCCGACCGGGACTCGATCCCGGGACCATGAGGCAGACTACCTCATCCATCTGAGCCACCGAGGGCACAGAGGATAGTGCGGCTGCAGGGACTTATTCCTTGCACGCTTCCCGCGAGACCGACGTTCCCACCTGTCCACAACCTACACTCATAGTGGTCCTAATAGATATTTTCCCAATCACTCATTGTACAGTTGGGAATGTCGGTCTCGCGGGAAGCGTCCAACAGATAAGTCCCTGCAGTCGCACTATCCTCCGTGCCCTCGGTGGCTCAGATGGCTAGAGCGTCTGCCATGTAAGCAGGGGATCCCGGGTTCGTGTCCCGGTCGGGACACCCATTTTCAGCTGTCCCCATTGATGTATATCAGCAACACCTGTCGGCAGCTAAGGGTTTAGATTTAATTATCATTTCTCTGTAGATAACCATCGGAAATTTCTACTAATCGTTCAATTCCTCGACGATAGGAGTTCGCTCGTTGGTCACGGAGTCGTTCTAGAGCTGCGAATTAGTTCCTCGACTGCCAGGGTATTGTCATATGTAGACGATGTCGATGACTTTCCTTCTCGGTCAGCTTGAGCCACGTCTGTGCAGGCTTGTTCTAATTATTTCCATTTCTTCATCACGGCTGGTTACGCCATTGAATTCGGTCCATATACGATCATTTTAAGGTTAATATGCGTGCAATTTAGACGTTTTGCCTCACCAGAACAGTTCTGTCCCGGGTACGTCAAATGTGGAGTACGTACTCGCCAGCATGATCCGTGACCGTGACCCCTTCTATCGGCAGCTATCGGCTGCTTGTGGTACGCTCACTACAAACATTCTTCTTCCGAAAATGACACGCGTGAAAAAGCGGCGATAACATCACTCCCGGTATCTTACGATAAAAGCTCAGATGTAGACCGGGGAAAACAAATAAGGGATCACTTTTACGAAACGCCGTAATTGTCTCGCATTGCGACGGAGAAGTTTAAAATTTGGCTCAAAGGTGCCCTCAACCGAGCTCTGTAATAGTGCAAAAGCGAGGCACCCTGAAACCTCACCCTCATGCTAGGCTATGCCTCAAACAGCAAGGTGTTGACACACGTGAAAGAACTTCAGAGCTCATAAGTTCATGTGAGGTGTAATAAGAGTTAATGATGACACATTGGAACCACACTTCTACCCATGGAGACCGTGTCACAAGTTGAGAATGTCGTCCCATTCGCTCTTGCTAACCTTTCGCCCCAATTTTTGACGCCTCTGCGATCGAGGTCAGAACCACGACGCCCAGCGTTGAAATCACACAGACACACCAACGTTCAGAATCAACCTGAAAATGCCGCCAGCAGTTGACTACAGAGCGTAAAAAAAAAAAAAAAAAATAAATGATCGTATGGCATTGTTGGCCGGCAGACCCCATGCGGGGAAGTTCGGCCGCAGTATTGAAAATGAAACCACGCCTTACCCTATGGCGATGATGCCCATACGTGATACTGCTGACATGTACCACCCCCTACCCCGCTCCCCTCTCCCCCGCGCCACCTCAGACGATTCAACGTTTTTGTGACATCGTGGGCCAGCAAACCAATGTAATCGGACACCTATGGATCGTAGTGGGACAGCAATTTTTTCACAATTGTACAGTGTGGAACCACTAGGGATCTTTCAAAACCATTCAACGAAATTTAAAGATAATCTGAAGTAGCAAAAGATGCTTATGCTTTTTCATCTCCTTCGCGCCCTCCTGTGGTGTGATAATGGGAGAGTGTGACGTTGGAATATGCGTGAGTAAAACAACAAATAGTCTCTCTAACACCCTTCATTCGGCAACACCCCCGGAACGCGCACGCCTTTGCTGAGCAGTTTAAAAATATACCTGAACAGACAAAATCTGTGACGATAGTTGTAGGCGCCTGCAGGCAAATAGCCCCTTAACATCTCTCCGATACTGCATGCCTAGCGCGTACAAGAGCAGCATTTTAGCTGTGGGGCTGCTGGCCCCTGATGTAATCAGAGAATGGTTGACTCGGCCTGGGTGGGAAGGTGGAACCAGCAGTGTGTAAAAGGCGTCATCCACTTAGGCATCGCAGTGCGAACTGTCGTTTTCGACCGCGGTATTTGTGGGAAGCAACGGTCCAAGGAAAGGGGTGGTTTAATTGACGCTCTTTATGCCATTCCCTGAGGTCTTTTCATGTCGATCCTGAGCGACAGTGCATCTGAGATGTTTTCCTCACTCAGCCACAAGAAAAACCACCTGACTTCAACACTGAGCGACGTGATTCTGACTTGTATTGCGGAGGCATCATTAGAAGGGGAGAAACGTGGGTAAGAAAGGCTGCGACCACCTGGCTCATCGTGCGACACGTCTACGGCGGCGCTAGGCAGAATTGTGGTGGAATTTGGTACCAATGTGACATCACTTTTTTTTCCAGCACCTTGTCGGCTGAAGCGTCACCGAGGCTGAGAGTGACTTTGAAGGGCATCATGCTTTCGCAGCAGTACAGAGGAAAGTGGTAGGCACCTTTCCAGCCATATTTCAAATTTTTACGTCGCAAAGGGAGAAAATTACTGCGCTTCGTGAAAGTGATCCCTTAATTGTCTTTTACAGTGTACTTTGTGCAGGTTTAGGTCCGTTCAAAGGCGCTTACAACTCTAGAAATAGATTTCTGAATTTTGTCTATTTCCTCCGAGGTACAACAAAGCACACTGACCAACAAAATGCGGCAACCCTACACCATTACCGCGTACCTGTACCATTGGTTCAAAAATGGTTCAAATGGCTCTGAGCACTATGGGACGTAACAGCTGTGGTCATCAGTCCCCTAGAACTTAGAACTACTTAAACCTAACTAACCTAAGGACATCACACACATCCATGCCCGAGGCAGGATTCGAACCTGCGACCGTAGCAGTCGCACGGTTCCGGACTGCGCGCCTAGAACCGCGAGACCACCGCGGCCGGCTGCACCATTGGTGATGGCTTCACTTCGACAAAGTAGACAGCAATAAGTTTCTGCAGGTGTGCCATATCCAGCAGCCATTGATGATTTAATACTACAGTCACCACTCTGTGGGGCTGTTAACTGTATCCGCTATTCCATGTAGTCCCTGATATTTACTATAGGTTTAAAATCGGCTGATATATTTAAATGTCCCTCTGTTTCATGAACAAAAATAGAACATGACAACTTGAAACTTCCTTGAGACTAACCTATAGGGGAATGTGGTTTGAAGTGACAAGGACGGTAAAAGTGGCCATTGCATATTTTTTGCCTTGAATAGTGCTGCTGTCCACCGAGAAGTGGTCGGATAGTTCTAATATGCACCATCAATGTTGTCAGTGAGTCTGACACAGGAAGTTTGTTCCATTATTGTTATATTTTAGTACATAATTTAGTGATTTTCAGTCGTCTGATATAATGTAAGTAAACCATACCAGTCTTGTTATTCATGGATTAACGCTTTGTTACCATATCAATCTTTCAACACAGTGTTTTGGACTACATGTGCATTTCCTTATTGTTTGTTTATTTTTAATAGTTTCATCTGTGAACCCTTAATGCCGGCATGGAGTCCGATCTGGAAAAGTGGCCACATTACTCGTCGGGAAAAATGGCAACAGCGCATGGCCGCCTGGATGGTCACCCATCCAAGTCCCGAACACGCCCGACAGCGCTTAACTTCGGTGATCTCACGGGACCCGGTGTATCCACTGCGGCAAGGCCGTTGCCAGGAGTTTATGAGACCGCATTTCGTAATTACTGCATTCACATTGTTCAGTATTACAATACACACACAAAAGTTATAAACAATAGAAAGCCAGTTCAGAACAGTTATAGTTCACAATATTCAGATTATAAATGTCACATTGTTATTAATTGGTGTAGAGAGCTTTACAGTTGTCGATTTGGCAGCGAAGGTGAGTCAATTGGACTTGCCATGAGCAATAAATTTTTCTTAATTAACTAAGTTTACAATCACAGAATATATACATATATATAAGTGCAGAACATGAAATAAAATATAGTGTACATGCACTGAGTACAGAACATATCAAGCAATGACAAAATGTATACACAATGAGTACAAAACATATTAACAAATGACATAAAGTGCATACGCACTGTAGTTCAGAATATATCAGCAAATCACAAAATGTATACGCAATGAATACAAATCATATTAACAAAATGACAAAAGGGCACACGCACTGAGTACAGAACATATCAGGAAATCACAAAAAGTATACACAATGAGTACAAATCATATTAACAAATGACATAAAGCGCACACGCATTGTAGTTCATACGTAATGAATACAAATCATATTAACAAATGACAAAGTGCACACGCACTGTCGTTTCTGTTTTTTACCATTTTACAAGAACTAGGATAGGAAAGGGAAGGAGGGCATCATGGTTGTAGCACATTAGGTTGCACGCAGCTGCACTGAAAGTCCATATCTTTCTACAGAAGCACAACACCAAGTGAGACAATCTGAAGTTCTTTTCCCTGAAGTATTAATCAGTGTAGCCAAGACACTGAAATGTCGTAGTAATATTCCATGTTATCATTTTGGTAGCACATTAGGTACACCAAACAGTGGGACCATAATAACATCTCCATCGCTCAAGGTGGTGGACAGCATGTCGTGTCAACACCACATTCTTGTAAGGTACACCAACGTAGAATTAGTGCAAAAACCAAATATAGTGCTCCATGAGCGTGAGGATAGATAGGACAAACGAATATTGCAGTAATTTCTGGTAATTAGGTCAGAAGGTGAAGGACATTAAGTCTTATGCCAGTCATCATTTATAATTACACTAGTCTAACAACTAATCTGAGTAATTTGTGGCACTCATCGCCCAGTTATTGAATATTTCTGTACCATGTATGAAGTATTACAGAATAATGCTCATAAGTCATTTTTTTTACAGAGAACATTGGCACTCATTGACCAGTTACAAACCATCAGAAGTCATCATTCAAAACAGGAGCTAATGAATGTAGCATCAAGCTACTGGTATTCATATATATAGCATGAAAGTGACATAATACAAATTTAAAATACAAGAAACATTGGCATACATTGGTCAGCAAGTATTGAATATTACAAAACATTTTTCATCATTCAAGTGACAATAACATATTTAAAATGTAACACTCTGTAGCTATTACTCAAAGTCTGTGGTTGGAAAAAATTATTCAGTATTACTCATAACTCTTTTAAATTGGTATCATTATTTGGGACTGGTAATACATTTTTTTTGTGCTAGCAATGCATTGCGTTGGGATCGATAATTGATTGCTGGGGCATAACAATATTTGCTTTTGACTTATTGCTGCAAATGAAGATGGGTAACGTCATTCGTCATGAGTCAGCTGTAGCAAGGTTATGAAACAAATAGAGTATATGTGATCACATTCATGAATGACACAGGTTTAATGACCAACTGCTTATAAAAATTAAGCACAAATGCAACAAGGACAATGCAAAAATGCAACAAACACAATTACAACAAAGAGCAACAAATTGCCGATGATCGGTGAAAGAAAGAGTGACAAATTAATAAATGCGTTGCGCCAGATGCAAACTACATTTAAGTAAATAAGAGCAGATATATGACTACTTCTCAGAAAATTCACAAAGAAATACGATCCTGGCCGAATGTCGCCAAGTGTAACCTCCCCACACGAAAATATTAATTAAATGATGAACCAAGTGTAAACTCCCCATAAAAATATATTAATTAAATGAATTTTAATTATATTGCAACCTCTGAACAAAATCGGCTCCCATTTATAATCTCTGTGCTGAAATGCATTCACATTTACTGTACCCACAAAATTCTTTTCTCATTTAATTTTAAGTTCGAATCAGAAAAATTCCTAAACCAAAAAATAATAAAAAAAATTCAGTGACCTGGTAAATTTTATGACGACAGCAGCGCTGCGCCACGGCCCTGTGCTCTGAATAAAAAAGCAAAAAAATTCTTACCTCAATAAAAACTGCGAATATATTTGCCCTTACCTGAAAAATTTTCGGCACAGCTCCGTGCAATGCTGGCCTATGCTTTGTGACTCGTGAAAGGAATTCATTATTCATTGGATAAAATCTTTAAATTGAAATGAATGCTTTCTTTAAAAAAATTACTTTATATTATAAAAATTATTATTGTGGCATTTTTAAAAAAATTGGAATGACAATTCACATACATTAGTAGATATGCGCAAGGCTGCTTCTTTACCTTCTACAATAATACTCATCCTCCAGAGTCTCGACCAGAGCAGACTCCCGACACGCGCCGACACTACAGAAGACTACTGCCGACTAGCGACAAGCAACAACTAACTACATACTGCTCTCTGGTCAGAGACTCTCCCATGCCTTGCCCATCGCCGGTAACGCATACGTCTTACACAGTTGAGGGGGAAATTTAAAATCGAAACGCTAGTAACCGATGAGCACCGTAACCTGAAGACAGGCCAGCATTTACATTGTGTGTATTAGTAACTGGAGACATATACGATAAAACTGTTCCGCATTTGAAAACATGCTGTATGTTATACATTACTGATGTTTACAGTACATTTAGGATATAAGGAAGATGTCAATAAAATGTGTTCAGTGAAATTTGATTATACATAAGCTACCTGATAAATCTGCTACAGAGTTTCTTAGAGGATAGGTAGCACGATCACGGGAAATCAGTTTTTATGTATTCGGTTACTGCTGGCCGACGTGGCCGTGCGGCTCTAGGCGCTTCAGTCTGGAACCGCGCGACCGGTACGGTCGCAGGTTCGAATCCTGCCACGGACATGGATGTGTGTGATGTCCTTAGGTTAGTTAGGTTTAAGTAGTTCTAAGTTCTAGGGGACTGATGACCTAAGATGTTAAGTCCCATAGTGCTCAGAGCCATATTCGGTTACTACACAAACATTCTAGAATAAGAGTGATACATCAGCTAAATTACAGCTGTAACGAACGTAAGCAATAGAACTACTTTGCCTTTCGTATATTTTTAATTTTAATCGGTGTTGTTGATACTTTTGATATTTCTTTACTTTCTAGACAGCTGACTGTTCCGTTAGTTTTTAATAAAAGCAAAAAAAAAAAAAAAAGAATATTGTTATTCACCCCGTTAGCATCTGATGGGAGTATGTTTCTCACGTCGGCTTTGAATATTTTTACCAGTCATATTTCTTTCTGTTCAGCAATCGTGCAGTGTATCTCTTGGACTTCTCAAGAACCTATGACATGTCACCAGAAACATTACATTCGCAAGAGAATTCTTTTGAGACCACACAGTCGCTCTTGCAACTAGTGGGAATGACAACAGTTCACACGAGAATAGCATGCGTAGCTATCTGTGCCGCTAGCGCCAAAGAGGAAGAGACGCGAAATCCCTTTGATGTTACGGACGGCCAACAAATCAGCGGAACACGAGGGAACTCCAGCGAATGTGAATGCGCGGTTACCATTTACACCAGAGCAAATTCTCGTTCGCTGGTGCTGGTTCTCTGGTTTTCGTTGTCTTCTCTCCGCTGTAACTTTTTTAGAAATTGTTTTCTGAACTACCCTACTGGCCATTAAAATTGATACACCAAGAAGAAATGCAAATGATAAACGGTTAATCATTGGACAAATATATTATACTAGAACTGACGTGTGATTACATTTTCACGCAATTTGGGTGCATAGATCCTGAGAAATCAGTATCCAGAACAACCATCTCTGGCCGTAATAACGGCCTTGATACGCCTGGGCATTGACGGCCATGCGGATAAGATGCCTGTCATCTCGACTGCTAGTGATACGAGGCCGTTGGGATCCAGCAGGGCGTTCCGTATTACCCTCCTGAACCAACGGATTCCATATTCTGCTAACAGTCATTGGATCTCGACCAACGCGAACAGCAATGCCGCGATACGATAAAACGCAATCGCCAAAGGCTACACGCCGAACTTTATCAAAGTCGCAAACGTGATGGTACGCATTTCTCCTCCTACGAGGCATCACAACAACGTTTCACGAGGCAACGCCGGCCGACTGCTGTTTGTGTATGAGAAATCGTTTGGAAGCTTTCCTCATGTCAGCACGTTGTAGGTGTCACCACCGGCGCCAACCTTGTGTGAGTGCCCTGAAAAGCTAATCATTTACATATCACAGCATCGTCTTCCTGTCGGTTAAATTTCGCGTCTGTAGCACGTCATCTTCGTGGCGTAGCAATTTTAATGTCCAGTAGTGTAACAACTCACCTGACTGAAATCTCACGGCTGATACAATAATTCTGATCCATTTAAAGGATGCGCTCAGCAATGTCATTATCATCATCGCCTTCATGGATTTGTCCTTTGCCCTGTTCCACAGCAGACTTGTTCGCAACATCACTTTATAATACCACCAACGTTTTTCTTTACTATTGGTGTACATACGAGGCCGTACTGAAAAGTAATTCCTCCGAATTTTTATATGAGAACTCTTTATTCCTCATTTGCGCCTACGTACTACTCAAAATACTCATTCTGGCGACGAAAACACACGTCTCTCAACGAGGGACCAATTCCAGAATGAGATTTTCACACTGCAGCGGAGTGTGCGCTGATATAAAACTTCCTGGCAGATTAAAACTGCGTGCTGGACCGAGACTCGAGCTCGGGACCTTTGCCTTTCGCGGACAAGTACTCTATCAACCTTTCTATTTTTTTGTTTTTTTTTTAATCACATTTTGTTCGCTTTCGTTCGTTGCATCTGCTCGGGGCGGACATCGTAAGACATCCGTTTATGTTCATTGCTGATCAATTAACTCAATTTTTTTTATTACAGAGGGCAGCTAACCCTCTGACCGAACACGCTGAGCTACCGTGCCGGCTACCAACTGAGCTACCCAAGCACGACCCACGCCCCGTCCTCACAGCCTTACTTCTAGTAGTACCTGGTCTCCTATCTTCCAAACTTTACAGAAGCTCTCTTGCGAACCTTGCAGAACTATCACTACTGAAAGAAAGGATATTGCGGAGATATGGCTTAGCCACAGCCTACGGGATGTTTCCAGAATGAGAGAGCTTCTGTAAAGTTTGGAAGGTAAGACACGAGGTACTGGCAGAAGTAAGGCTGTGAGGACGGGGCGTGAGTCGTGCTTGGGTAGTTCAGTTGGTAGATCACTTGCCCGCAAAAGGCAAAGGTCCCGAGTTCGAGTCTCGGTCCGGCACACAGTTTTAACCTGTCAGGAAGTTTCGAGAGACCAATTAGTCGATAATGTCATTGTAGTATTTTGACTTCGTTGACACAGCCACAACCGCGCCTCTGCTTGCAGCTTTCATCAGTATCAAACCGAAGTCCTCGAAGGTATTCCTTAAGTTCTGGGAACGGATGAAAATCGGATGGGGTCAAGTCAGAAGATCGGTGACAATGAAAACAAGGCGGAGGGTTGTTGCAGATGTCCCAACGCTCAGGTGTGGTCTGGTGTTGTCTCGCTGAAGGAGAGGGTTCTTCAAGTGTCGACACTCAATTACCGCACGCTGTTGCTCACGCACCGACATACTTACGTTACACACCGCTATGATACAGGCTACAATTCGGGGCCCTGTACTACTGTATAGGGTGTTAGGGATATTAAGTGCAGATGTTTTGATTGATGACTGAGGACAGTGTACTGAACTACATCAAGACAGTATTTACTTCATTTGGAAACCAATAATTACAGTCAGTATAAGTTACATGTTTTTAGGTTTGTTAGTACCTCCAAGTTCATTTGGCAAAAGCAAGCCATTAATGTCTGTTTTGCCCTGGGGAAGAGGTAAAGTGTTGGAGTGTGGATACGTGGACACAACAGTTAGTCTACACTGACAGGCGTAGTCCACTTCCTAGTTGTAACTACAACTGTACAGAAAACATCGGGCAGTAAATTATATGATTTGTTTGTGGGAAGACAGACACAGAGAAAAATCAGCTAGCGCATTAAAGTGGACACATTTTAAGCTACCAACATCACAATATCTGTATATAACCTGTAATACGCTGTATAAAGACAAGTTGTTGTCCAATGTTGTTGCCAAAAATCACGAATTTTCTCGAGCAATTTACATTGGATTTTTAAAAGAAACTCAAATAAACGTTCATATGGACATAGGCTATATGTTCGTTGTTGTATATGGTACATAAATAAAATTTAGGAAAACTCTCGAAAGTTCTTAATGAGTTTACTTAAAGTTTTTACATGATGATTTAATAAGTATTTGGACAAACGAAGGCTATACACGTACATGGCCGCACACGAATAAACGGGAATCATTGTTGGCGAAATTCTCGAAAGGTTCTGGGCCGAATTACTTCAGTTCTTTACACAACATTCTAATTGTGTGATATGAAACTTCCTGGGCAGGTAAAGCTGTGTGCCAGACCGAGACTCGCGGGCAAGTGCTCTACCTACTTTTTTTTATCCCATTTTGTTCGTTATATTTATTCGGTGCGGACGTCCCATGACGCTTGTTCAAGTTCATCGATGATCCATTCAATCAGTTTATTTTTTATTACAGAGGGCAGCTAGCCCTCTGACAGAACATGCTAACGTGCCGGCGCCTAATGAGCTACCCAAACACGACTCACAAACCGTCGTCATAGCTTTATTTTTCTGATAGCATTTAAAATGGATTCAACATAGGTCATCTTTACATTGTACACGAAAGCCGATTCCCTCACAGTAAACAACTTACTTTATGATAAACTTCACAACTTAAAATATTATAACTTATTCAGAAACCCACATAATTGGTTAACTGTCACTACAACTTTGATATACCCTGACGTCCAATGAAATTTTACTACAGCGTATAGCGAGTGGATTAGTATATCTGAGCCGGCCGGTGTGGCCGTGCGGTTCTAGGCGCTTCAGTCTGGAACCGCGTGATCTCTACGGTCGCAGGTTCGAATCCTGCCTCGGGCATGGATGTGTGTGATGTCCTTAGGTTAGTTAGGTTTAAGTAGTTCTAAGTTCTAGGGGACTGATGACCACAGATGTTAAGTCCCATAGTGCTCAGAGCCATTTGAACCATTTTTTTAGTATATCTGAGGAGTGTAATATCGTCTAGTAGGATTTATGCCTAGCGAACGGGGATAAAAGTCTGCTGCGGTGTGCTACCACCTGTTTTGTCTGATGTTAAATTCTAGTTTGGTTGCAGGGGCTAGCTGTGCACATGGTGAGCCGTGCACGTTGTCTATCAAACCCGTATGCGTTTCACCCGTATGCCAGTTGCGCACGCGAAAAAGCTCATTAACACGTGGACGTCGCAAAGTGTGTTCGCGAACCTGTTGCCATGTTTCACGGATTCTACAGAAGGAGCACCGTGTTAGATTTAAGAGCTGTGTCTTTCAGATTGAAACATCTCTGTTACGTTTAACAGCATTCAAACAAAAACAAAAAGAAATTCGCAAGGTGTCACGAGTGTACCGTTAATATCAAGAATCCGTTAAAACATCAAATCTTCGACATCGCTGCGGCCGGACAGATATCCTGCAAGAACGGGACCAACGAAGACTGAAGAGAATCGTTCGACATTACAGAAGTGCAACCCTGATATGGGACCCCTGATACGTCTAGATACGACTTTGACAGGTGACACACACGTAAGTATCCTACCTGATCAGCTGCATCTATTCATGTCCATTGTGCATTCCGACGGTCTTGAGCAGTTCCAGCAGGACAATGCCGCACCTGACAAGTCCAGAGTGGCTCCAGAAACACTCTTCTGAGTTTTAAACTCTTCTGAGTTTTAAACGCTTCCGATGGCCACCAGACTCCCGACATGACATTATTGAGCACATCTGGGAAGCCTTGCAACGTGCTATTCAGAAGAGATCTGCAGCCCCTCATAATCTTACGGATTTATGGACAGCCCTGCAGGATTTATGGTGTCAATCTACTCCAGCACTACTTTAGACATTAGTAGAGTCTTTGTCACGTTGTGCTGCGGAGCCTCTGCGTGCTCGTGGGGGCCCTACGCGATATTAGGCAGATGTACCGGTTTCTCTGGCTCTTCAGTGTAAATCGTCTGCAACTTTCATATGAGCAACAGAAGAATAGGCAATACAAGACTTTCAATCAACATGACGAAAACAAATAATCCTAACAATAACACTCTATCCTTTCAGAGACTAAAACTATGCAAAATACTGTCATTAAAGCTACAATCCTCACAGATCCAGCAGCAGGTGAAGTTTCTCATATCCTGTCTACGAATGACCGATTTAATCTCTTGTTTTCAGCGACTTCAGTTCCCAATTAGTGGACATGAACAATAAGCAAGGCTCAAGGTCAGAGAGTAGCGAGGACGATATGTATGGAGAGGGGCAGCAGGTGATGAGCAGAGAGAGGGGTGAGCGGAGGAGTTTAGGGCGTATATCCAATTCTCAAACATATTTAACAAATGTGAAGTATTGCCAGATTCGCTAGTTTTTGTATAAAGACTGAACTGATACGGTGCAACTCCTAGTTCCTTTAGTGCTTCCCATAACGTTTTTTGTTTTACTTTGTCAAATGCCTTTTGATAAGAGACGAAAACATAATGAGTTGGTTATCTAAACTCTTTTTATTACTCAGTTACTCTGGCCAAAGCGAAAAGACAATCAGAACATGATCTACCTACTCTAAAACCATTCTGTAGTTCAAAACATTTCCCTCCAGTATTTTTATTAATCTCTTGTTCATAATTTGAGCATAGAGTTTGTTGCATTAATTTAGCAGACGTATTCCCCTGTAATCTCCTCACTTTGATTTATCTCTTTTTACTTGTAAACCGGGCACACCAAAGCGTGATTCCATTTGTCCAACCCACGTTCGCTCAGCCAGCAAACATTAATATGATTTAAAATTTAGTTGAACAGAGACACAATTAATTAACTCCATGTTTATACTATCAGTGTACGGTGACCTTTCTTCTCTTTTTTTATTCCATTACTTCAGCAGTTCCCCCATTGTATCAGACCTACAGAGCCGTTGTCACTGTTTTTTGTTCCTGTTCAACATCGGTCAAAGGCATTTAAAGTACTTTAACTTTTCGGGTGATACACTTGGCTATATCTCGTTGATTTTTATTCAAGCGCTTCATAATTTCGTATTTTTTGGTTTGTCCTCCACGAACGCTGTGTTCTGTTTCCCTCATACATTGATCCCAACTTTCTCGTTAAGTTTTTCGTTTTTCTTTCTTTACTAAGACAGATTTTCTTTCACAATTCTTTATCTAATACATATTCTTAGTAATGACGAGGTTTTTACTCGTACCTCCTTTGTTGTCGTTCCAAATCTTTAATTCCCCTTTACAATATTTCTTTTTCCTCATTCCTGACGCTTCAGCGGCGGCTTGCATTAGAATTTATTTAATGTTATACCATCATCCATTTCTGTTGTTACTTACTGGTTTCATTTGAAATTTCTCATTTAATCTCTTTCGATATACTCCACATTCTTAGAGTAGGTGCAGTTTGTAAGGTGTTGCATGGGTTTCTTCCTCTTTTTTAAAGGAAATTTCATACTAAATACATCCAAGCTTGTGTAGACTCTTGTGTCTTAAGTCTTCTTCTCTTTCTTGTGCCTTCGTTCCTTGTCGGCGCAGGGTCGGCATGGCTGTTAACGGACTTTGCGTGGTTAGTTTAAGCGGTCGCCGGTTGCCCATTCCTGTCTCCACCCTCAGGGAAGGATATGTGTACCCAACTGCCTGCGTATGGTGTTAGTCATGCGGTCGTAGGCGAATTTTTCTAAATGTCTGTGAATCGTGCAACTGCAGTTGAACTTGGCTACCAGCTGTGCATTCAAGTAGTAAGGTCTGGGAAACCGCCTCAAAACCACATCCAGGCTGGTCAGCACGCAGACCATTGTCGATAATCCGTTGGACGGATTCTATCCGTGCCCAACGCATCTCCCCGTCTCCAAAGCGCCGCTTTAACAAGCACGGTTATCTGGGCGGGTCTATTTCTTTTAATTTTACCCCTGCCTATTTATTTAGAAGAATATAGTGCTGTATCTCGAGCCGTACATGTAAGTTTATGGATGTTTTCATGTTCAGAAAAGGTGTTTGTTATATTTTTTGCAAACTCAGTTTCTTTCCATTGTTATTCACACATTTTCAACCTCTGTGCACCTCGTTTCCTGACTAGGTCTCTTACCCACCATGACATTTGAGTCTCTCATGAGAAGTATACAATGTATACTTGTGTTCCCTTTAGTGTTCTCTAAAAGACTAAGGAGTTCGTTGGTTTTATCTTCATTCTTCTTTTGGCGCTCAAGGGAAAAATATAGAGAAATATATCCTTTAAATTTTATGACGTGACATTATCATTCCTTAATTTATAGAAGTTTTCGAATGTATTCTGGTTTTTAACGCCTTCTGGACCCAGAATGACACTGCACCAGCAGCTGTCTGTGATACACCACAGTAAATCATCGAATAATTCATCACACCTCATATTACAAACTTCCAGAGATTGAAAATTAGAGTTAAGCGTTAAAGTTTTGATAACGAAGCCATGTCCGGAAATATACCGTTAGCATATCCAATAAGTTTGAAGATCGGAATACTTTCAAATGCCCTGCTTCACAGTAACGTACGTAATGGTAAAACTGCACGACGCATCTACTGAGAAAGTTTCTCCCAATCGTCTTAGGCCACCACGTACCATTTTCGTCCAATAAATACAGCGGTTCGTTCGGAACTACACTGAAGTGCCAAATAAAGTGATATAGGCATTCGCATTCAAATGAAGAGATTTGTAAACACGCAGAATACGGCGCTGCTGTCGGCCACGCATATATAAGACAACAAGTGTCTGGCGCAGTAGTTAGCTCGATGACTGCTGCCACAATGGCAGATTAAATGGTTCAAATGGCTCTGAGCACTATGGGACTCAAATGCTGAGGTCATTAGTCCCCTAGAACTTAGAACTAGTTAAACCTAACTAACCTAAGGACATCACAAACATCCATGCCCGAGGCAGGATTCGAACCTGCGACCGTAGCGGCCTTGCGGTTCCAGACTGCAGCGCCTTTAACCGCACGGCCACTTCGGCCGGCTATGGCAGATTATCAATATTTAAGTGAGTCTGAACGTGGTGTTATAGTCGGCGCACGAGCGATGGAACACAGCATCTCCGAGGTAACTATAAAGTGGGATTTTTCACGTACGATCATTTCACGAGTGTACCACGAATATCGGGAATCCGGTACAACATCAAACGTCCGACATCGCTGTGGCCGGAAAGAGATCCTGTAGGAACGGCTCCAATGACGACTGAAGAGAATCGTTCAATGTGACAGAGTGCAATCCTTCCGCAAATTGCAGCGTATTTCAATTCTGGGACATCAACAGGTCGGCGTGCGAACGGTTCAACGACACATCATCGATATGGGCTGTCGTAGCATAAGGCCCACTCGTGTACCCTTGATGACTGCACGACACAGGCCTTTATGTGCTATCAACTTTCGATACCACACTTGTTAGGGGTTGCAGTTATCGACCGCGGTCCGTATTACTATCGCTGGACCCACGAGTCGCGACCAGCGCCGCTAGCGCCGCTCCGCGGCTTGTATCAAGTTTATAGTGAGCTCTCATCCACTATTGCTCGGGACGTCAAGTAGTAAAGTAGCATAGCCTTCAGCTGATAGGAAGCAGCCTCTAACAAGGCGCTTAGTACTTACTTGAGGCCTCAATAGCTTTTTTTTTATAATTATGTGTATGCAGCCAAGAAGAATCCTGTACAACCAGTTAAGTACAACATATATTAATATTTACCAACGACTTCTAATTATTTTAGTCGTTGCAGATCCAGACAATGCAGTCACCACCTTCTCGACGTTACTGATAAACATGCTGTGATATGTATGTTTCTATTTAGCACTGGCCACCAGTCAACATTGGCGACGACTCGTTGATCGTCATCATAACACTTTATGCCTCGCCTGGGCTCTTCAACACTGAAATTGGACTGTTGACCGCTGGAAAATGTTTCAAATTTTATAGAGCGGATGTACGTATACGGGTATGGAGACAACCTCATGAGTCCATGGATCCTGCATGTCAGCAAGGGTCTGTTCAAGCTGGTGGAGGCTCTGGAATGGTGTGGTGCGTGTGCTGTTGGGGTGATATGGGGCCCCTAATACGTTCGTGAGCATCCTATCCGATCATCTGCATCTATTCGTGTTCATTTTGCATTACGACGGACGGGCAATTCCAGCAAGACAATGCGACACCCCACTTGTCAGGACTTGTTACAGAGTGGCTCCAGGAACACTCTTCTGAGTTTAAACACTTCCGCGGGCCACTAAACTCCTCAAAAACGAACATTATTGAGCATATTGAGATGCCTTGCAACATGCTGTTCAGAAGAGATCTCCACCCCGTCGAAATCTTACGCAGTTACCGACAGCCCTGCAGGATTTATCGTGTCACTCTCCTCCCGCACTAGTTCAGACATTAGTCGAGTCTTTGTCACTTTGTGCTGCAGCGCCTCTGCATGCTCGTGGGGGCCCTAAGCGATATTAGACATGTGTATCGGTTTCATTGGCTCTTTAGTGTATCAGTAACTATAGAGGCTGACTATAGAGCACCATGAACTTGTGCCAGTGTTTGTGACCTGCGAATATAAAAGCTTCCGCCGCAAATACGCTTCGTACGAGGAACAGCAGGGTCGTCATGTGAAGCAGCTCCTGTAGAGCACATAAAAAGAGATAAACGTCACGGTTTTATGCTTATGAAAACTTCACCTACTTAGTCCACTACACAACACTGTAGAAGTCTGTAATAGGAAAGTTGGATGCAGAATGAAGAATAATATCAGGAAATTGAAAGCAAATATTGAGATTAATTTGGAACTGTTGAGTCTTCAAATAACTCTTCAAAATGCCACATCTTAGGCAAGGTAAATTTGTGTAGGCTACTTTACCTCGTAATGCAACTCGCAGTGAGAACTACTTTTTACTTACTGTAGTACTCCGTTGATTAATCTTTATTTTATAACCAGCTGTTTCCCGAGGCAGTGCTCCCGTATCAATAAAATGAAATGAAATGTGTGTTTGGCTTTATTGGCCGGAAGACCCCGTTAGGGAAATTCGGGTGCTTGCTGCAAGTCTTTTATTTGATGCCACTTCACGACTTGGGCGTCGATGATGGTAACATTATGATGAGAAAAACACACAAGCCTAAACGCGATCAGAAAAAATTCGACTAGACCGGGGAACGGGCCTGGAAGAGCCCACCACCCCCCGCCCCCCCAACCCATATCACCCCTTCCGAACGAAGGTGAGAAACGCTAACCAGAATATCACCAACGCGTCTTAGAAGCTATAAGAGAGGCGTGACGCTCAGCAACGAGTTTGTGACTGATATTAGTACGGCAGTACGAATTAAATGGAAGTACGAATTAAATACGTAAAGGATTATATAAGCACTGTATTAATTGGAAATTTGTGGTAAATTCCTATGGGACCAAACTACTGAGGTCATCGGTCCCTAGGCTTACACACTACTTAATCTAACTAAAAATAACTTACTCTAAGGACGACATACACAGCAGTGCCTGAGGGAGGATTCGAACCTCCGACGGGGGAAGCCGCATGAACCGTGGCAAGGCGTCTAGAACGAGGGGCCACCCCGCGCGGCACTGTACTCATTGTATGGAATCGTATTATATAACCCATATGAAACAATAAAAGCATTTCTTGACAATTATAACAAAGTTCAAAAGCCAAAGGGTATACAGCTATTTCGAAGAGTTTCTTACATATTTCGCGTTATTTTCTTCAGAACGATAAATATGTTATAGTCCACACTTTCTAAAGTTGCCTAAGTTCTTCCTCAGTTTTCAAGCTATCTCCATCCTTACCAAATTTCATCAAAATCGGTTCAGCGTTTTACGAGGTGCATTCAAATTCTAAGGCCTCCGATTTTTTTTCTAATTAACTACTCACCCGAAATCGATGAAACTGGCGTTACTTCTCGACGTAATCGCCCCGCAGACGTACACATTTTTTCACAACGCTGACGCCATGATTCCATGGCAGCGGCGAAGGCTTCTTTAGGAGTCTGTTTTGACCACTGGAAAATCGCTGAGGCAATAGCCGCACGGCTGGTGAATGTGCGGCCACGGAGAGTGTCTTTCATTGTTGGAAAAAGCCAAAAGTCACGAGGAGCCAGGTCAGGTGAGTAGGGAGCATTAGGAATCACTTAAAAGTTGTTATCACGAAGAAACTGTTGCGTAACGTTAGCTCGATGTGCGGGTGCGTTGTCTTGGTGAAACAGCACACGCACAGCCCTTCCCAGACGTTTTTGTTGCAGTGCAGGAAGGAATTTGTTCTTCAAAACATTTTCGTAGGATGCACCTGTTACCATAGTGCCCTTTGGAACGCAGTGGGTAAGGATTACGCCCTCGCTGTCCCAGAACATGGACACCATCATTTTTTCAGCACTGGCGGTTACCCGAAATTTTTTTGGTGGCGGTGAATCTGTGTGCATCCATTGAGCTGACTGGCGCTTTGTTTCTGGATTGAAAAATGGCATCCACGTCTCGTCCATTGTCACAACCGACGAAAAGAAAGTCCCATTCATGCTGTCGTTGCGCGTCAACATTGCTTGGCAACATGCCACACGGGCAGCCATGTGGTCGTCCGTCAGCATTCGTGGCACCCACCTGGATGACACTTTTCGCATTTTCAGGTCGTCATGCAGGATTGTGTGCACAGAACCCACAGAAATGCCAACTCTGGAGGCGATCTGTTCAACAGTCAATCGGCGATCCACCAAAACAATTCTCTCCAGTTTCTTGATCATGTCGTCGGACCGGCTTGTGCGAGCCCGAGGTTGTTTCGGTTTGTTGTCACACGATGTTCTGCCTTCATTAAACTGTCGCACCCATGAACGCACTTTCGACACATCCATAACTCCATCACTGCATGTCTCCTTCAACTGTCGATGAATTTCAATTGGTTTCACACCACGCAAATTCAGAAAACGAATGATTGCACGCTGTTCAAGTAAGGAAAACGTCGCCATTTTAAGTATTTAAAACAGTTCTCATTCTCGCCGCCGGCGGTAAAATTCCATCTGCCATACGGTGCTGCCTTCTCTGGCATGTATTGACAATGAACGCGGCCTCATTTTAAAACAATGCGCATGTTTCTATCTCTTTCCAGTCCGGGGAAAAAATCGTAGGCCTTAGAACTTGAATGCACCTCGTAGTCGTGAAAGCGTAACAGACAAAGTTACTTTCGCATTTGTAATATTAATATGGATGAGAGTAAATAGGCGTATTTACGTGAAACAGTGCCGTTCCTGTTATTACCTTCCGCTTAACACCCGACGCCGATCAGTAACACCCGACGTCCTTGGAGGGAGTTAAGCGCCAAAGATGTGAGAACCTGGCCACCTCCACGAGCACGGCGTCGGTAACAACGACCGGGTGTGGCCCCTCGCTGCTGACACTACACGGCAAGTGGAGAGCGGGAGCTTTGAAACAGACGTCTGTCCCACCAAGGTGATGTCACTTCAACTAAGACCGCAGACTGACAACGTTTAAAATCACCACGGAAATGCACCTCATAGAACAGCGTTCTAGGCTCGAACAAAACGGTATGAATGATAGTTCAATAAAGAGATCAAATATGTCTGGACTCACAAAATATTAATGGGAAGGAATCACGTACTACGATCAAGCAACTATGTGATAACAAAACATTAACACATGTAAGAGACACTAACAATGAAGTATCTTTAATAAATTCGCAATTGCGAATAAGGTCTACCATCACCTCTACAATGGAAGGACGACAATAAAAATTTGTGACAGACCCGGACTCGAAGCTGGATTTCCCGCTTATCGCGAGCGCCCGTCTTACGACTTAGCTATCTGTGCACGACTCACGGCCACACCCAAACTTATACTTCTACATCTACGTGATTACTGTGCTATTCACAATAAAGGGCCTGGCAGATGGTTCAATGAACCACCTTCAAGCTCTCTCTCTACCGTTCCACTCTCGAACGGCACTCGGGAAGAACGAGCACTTAAATTTTTCTGTGCAAGCCCTGATTTCTCTTATTTTATCGTGATGATCGATGCTCCCTATATAGGCGAGTGCCAACAGAATGTTTTCACAATCGGAGAAGAAAACTCGTGATTGAAATTTCGTGAGAAGATCCCGTCGGAACGAAAACCGCCTTTGTTTTAATGATTGCCAATCCAATTCATGTATCGTGCCTGTGACACTATCTCCCCTATTTCGCGATAATATAGAACGAGCTGCTCTTCTTTGTACTTTTTCGATGTCATCCGTCAGTCCCACCTGATGCGGATCCCACTCCACACAGCGATACTCCAAAATAGGGCGGACAAGCGTGATGTAAGCAGTCTCTTTAGTAGACCTGTTGCACCTTGTAAGTGTTTTGCCAATGAATCGCAGTCTTTGGTTTCTTCTACCCACAATATTATCTATGTGATCGTTCCAATTTAGGTTATTTGTAATTGTAATCCCTAAGTAATTAGTTGAATTTGCACCCTTCAGATTTGCGTGACTTATCGCGTAACCGAAGTTTGGCTGATTTATTTTAGTACTCATGTGAATAACTTCACACTTTTCCTTATTCAGAGTCAATTGCCACTTTTCGCACCATTCAGATATCTTATCTAAATCATTTTGCAAGTCGTTTTGATCTACATGTCATCAACCATGCCCCTACGAGCTGCACTCGTACAAAGGTCGTAGAAGCACGTCACACATCCGTTATGTGTATTCCCCGCACAGGTCAGACGCTGTACGTGAAAGTGGCTTGCCCGGTATCGGCAGATAAATACGATATTGCAGTATCTGTGCTATCCTCATTATGATGCAAAGTTCCTTTGGAAATGCGGCGACTACAGCTGTTATTAAACGCATGGTTGACGACTTATGGAAGATTGAGTTTGTCCATGAGTCGTGCACGGATGCCAAATGGTAAAGCGACCCTCGTGACAAACAAGAAATCCGGGTTCGAGTCCCGGTCAGGCACAGGTTTTCATGGTCGTCATTCCATTCTACCGCTGATAGTTTTCCTCATTTGCCATTACGAATTCATTTGATATATTTCATAATGGCTGTAGTCGCCGCAGTGCCTCTTCCCTTGGACATGGTGCTTGTCTGAAGGAACTTTGCATCATAATCAGAATAACGCAATCCCGCACAACGTAGTAGTACCATTCCTAATAGATGTTTCTATGTACTCAGTTAGCGCTGAATTCAATACCCATTAATAGACAGTGAGTGACAGCGCTCTGTAAGCTAGACACAAGCTACTTATGCTAGAGCGCTCACTGTTAACATCACAACTCTGCCAACAGGCATTATTATCAGATAATATTCAAGAATTAGGTGGTAATCCTCCTATTCTAACCGACAGTACGTGTAGCTTAATCTAAGTTTTCAGTTTATGGTAGGTATTTAACACTTTTATAATCAAACAGGCGCTAGCATGATCAAAACTAACGTTTAGCACAAGCATGCGGAGGTACCCCTCGTAATAATCAAAGCTATAGCCTAATTTACCACTGAAAGACTTAGAACCATTCTCGCTCTATGACTTTGCTGTGAGAATTCAGGATATCCACAAAAGACAGCGAACAATCTTGGCAACGACTACACATCCCTTGTCAATTAGACGCGACGCAAGAGAACAACTCAAAATACGCGCCCATGCGTACAACCGGCGTACAAAAGATCACCTGAAAGACAGAACACGGACTCCTTCCTTTTAACCAACCAACACACCACGACAAAAGCAGACGGCCATAAATCAAACAGATACACAGCAGTGTGTCTCGCGCAAAGTTAATACCAAACGCCACGAAAATACTCAAATACAGGCAGCACAAGGCGGCAACGTTACTAAATCCACACACGTTGCTCGAACAAAGAGACAAACAGCAAGATTAAATCAATTTAATAAAATATAGCCAGCCATTCTGATCCTCTCTTGGACACGGCGCCCGCCAAGCACAAGTACGTGCGGTACCAAGCCATGTTAAATCTGAGGGGAGAATTCAACAACACTTCCATAGCCAGGATCATATAGCATAATATCCAGCACATGTTTAACTCACTACGAGAATAGTTCGTCACTACTACAGGAAACAGATACAGGATTTCAGTAGGATTACAGATGTTGGTGTTGTTGTAGTCTTCAGTCCTGAGACTGGTTTGATGCAGCTCTCCATGCTACTCTATCCTGTGCAAGCTTCTTCATCTTCCAGTACCTACTGCAACCTACATCCTTCTGAATCTGTTTAGTGTATTCATCTCTTGGTCTCCCTCTACGATTTTTAATATCCACTCTGCCTTCCAATACTAAATTGGTGATCCGATGATGCCTCAGAACATGTCCTACCAACCGATCCCTTCTTCTAGTCAAGTTGTGCCACAAACTTCTCTTCTCCCCAATCCTATTCAATACCTCCTCATTAGCTATATGATCTACCCATATAATCTTCAGCATTATTCTGTAGCACCACATTTCGAAAGCTTCTGTTCTATTCTTGTCCAAACTAGTTATCGTCCATGTTTCACTTCCATACATGGCTACGCTCCATACAAATACTTTCAGAAACGACTTCCTGACAAATCTATACTCGATGTTAACAAATTTCTCTTCTTCAGAAACGCTTTCCTTGCCATTGCCAGTCTACATTTTATATCATCAGCATCACCCGACTTCATACGACTACATTCCATTATCCTCGTTTTGCTTTTGTTGATGTTCATCTTACACCCTCCTTTCATGACACTATCCATTCCGTTCAACTGCTCTTCCAAGTCTTTTGCTGTCTCTGACAGAATTACAATGTCATCGGTGAACCTCAAAGTTTTTATTTCTTCTCCATGGATTTTAATACCTACTCCGAATTTTTCTTTTGTTTCCTTCACTGCTTGCTCAATATACAGATTGAATAACAATGGGGAGACGCTACAATCCTGTCTCACTCCCTTCCCAACCACTGCTTCCCTTTCATGTCCCTCGACTCGTATAACTGCCATCTGGTTTCTGTACAAATTGTAAATAGCCTTTCGCTCCCTGTATTTTACCCCTGCCACCTTCAGAATTTGAAAGAGAGTATTCCAGTCAACATTGTCAAAAGCTTTCTCTAAATCTACAAATGCTAGAAACGTAGGTTTCCCTTTCCTTAATCTAGCTTCTCAGATAAGTCGTTGGGTCAGTATTGCCTCACGTGTTCCAATATTTCTACGGAATCCAAACTGATCTTCCCCGAGGTCGGCTTCTACCAGTTTTTCCATTCGTCTGTAGAGAATTCGCGTTAGTATTTTGCAACCGTGACTTATTAAACTGATTGTTCGGTGATTTTCACATCTGTCAGCACCTGCTTTCTTTGGGATTGGAATTATTATATTCTTCTTGAAGTCTGAGGGTATTTCGCCTGTCTCATACATCTTGCTCACCAGATGGTAGAGTTTTGTCAGGACTGGCTCTCCCAAGGCCGTCAGTAGTTATAATGGAATGTTGTCTACTCCCGGGGCCTTGTTTCGACTCAGATCTTTCATTGCTCTGTCAAACTCTTCACGCAGTATCGTATCTCCCATTTCATCTTCATCTACATCCCGTTCTGTTTCCATAATATTGTCCTCAAGTACATCGCCCTTGTATAGACTCTCTATATACTCCCTCCACCTTTCTGCTTTTCCTTCTTTGCTTGGAACTGGGTTTCCATCTGAGCTCTTGATATTCATACAGGTTGTTCTCTTTTCTCCAAAAGTCTCTTTAATTTTCCTGTAGGCAGTATCTATCTTACCTCTAGTGAGATATGCCTCAACATCCTTACATTTGTCCTCTAGCCATCCCTGCTTAGCCATTTTGCACTTCCTGTCGACCTCATTTTTCAGGCGTTTGTATTCCTTTTTGCCTGCTTCATTTACTGCATTTTTATATTTTCTCCTTTCATCAATTAAATTCAATATTTCTTCTGTTACCCAAGAATTTCTATTAGCCCTCGTCTTTTTACCTACTTGATCCTCTGCTGCCTTCACTACTTCATCCCTCAAAGCCACCCATTCTTCTTCTACTGTATTTCTTTCCCCCATTCCTGTCAATTGTTCCCTTATGCTCTCCCTGAAACTCTGTACAACCTCTGGTTTAGTCAGTTTATCCAGGTCCCATCTCCTTAAATTCCCACCTTCTTCAGTTTTAATCTACAGCTCATAACCAATAGATTATGATCAGAGTCCACATCTGCGCCTGGAAATGTCTTACAATTTAAAACCTGGTTCCGAAGTCTCTGTCTTACCATTATGTAATCTATCTGAAACATGTCAGTATCTCCAGGCTTCTTTCGTGTATACAGCCTTCTTTTATGATTCTTGAACCAAGTGTTAGCTATGCTTAAGTTGTGCTCTGTGCAAAATTCTATCAGGCGACTTCCTCTTTCATTTCTCTCCCCCAATCCATATTCACCTACTACGTTCCCTTCTCTCCCTTTTCCTGCTACCGAATTCCAGTCACCCATGACTATTAAATTATCGTCTCCCTTCACAATCTGAATAATTTCTTTTATTTCATCATACATTTCTTCAATTTCTTCGTCATCTGCAGAGCTAGTTGGCATATAAACTTTTACTACTGTAGTAGGTGTGAGCTTCGTGTCTATCTTGCCCACAATAATGCATTCACTATGCTGTTTGTAGTAATTTACCCGCACTCCTATTTTTTTATTCATTATTAAACCGACTCCTGCATTACCCCTATTTGATTTTGTATTTATGACCCTGTATTCGCCTGACCAAAAGTCTTGGTCCTCCTGCCAGCGAACTTCACTAATTCCTATTATATCTAACTTTAACATATCCATTTCCCTTTATAAACTTTCTAACCTACCTGCTCGATTAAGGGATTTGACATTCCACGCTCCGATCCGTAGAGCGCCAGTTTTCTTTCTCCTGATAACGACGCCCTCTTGAGTAGTCCCCGCCCGGAGATCCGAATGGGGGACTATTTTACCTCCGGAATATTTTACCTAAGAGGACGTCATCATCATTTAACCATACAGTAAAGCTGCATGCCCTCGGGAAAAATTTCGGCTGTAGTTTCCCCTTGCTTTCAGCCGTTCGCAGTACCAGCACAGCAAGGCCATTTTGGTTAGTGCTACAAGGCCAGTTCAGTCAGTCATCCAGACTGTTGCCCCTGCAACTACTGAAAAGGCTGCTGCCCCTCTTCAGGAACCACACGTTTGTCTGGCCTCTCAACGGATACCCCCTCCATTGTGGTTGCACCTACGGTACGGCTATCTGTATCGCTGAGGCACGCAAGCCTCCCCATCAACGGCAAGGTCCATGGTTCTTGGGGGAAGACGATTACAGATATCGTATACTAATATACAGTTGACAGTATCAAGCACCGTCAAATAAGCTGTCGAAAGCTAAACCGCCAGACGTTTGCAGGTACATTGAACGTAAATCTCTCCTTAGGAACCGCATGCCACTCTGTAAATCTCGCACACCGTCTCCCCCGGACGTCGTGCCTAAACCCAACCGGAAAACACACGCTCACTGGTGAGCATCATACCGACAAACATTAATGTCTAATCCTACAAGCGGTTCGCATACGAAACAAACGCACTATGTCCCTAATCGCTAAACACACATCACTACCGGAACAAGATAGAGTCGAAATCCATTTCCGAACGCGTGATGCCTGATAGACTAGGAACACAATCACACACAAGACTGACTGCGAAAATATACATGCGTCATACCTGTGAAAAAAACTGACCTTACTACTGGTGGTAAAGGGTAACTACCTAACCTATGGTCTGGCATTTTGCCAGTTACTGAACAAACTATCGAAAAACTGAGGAAACTCCTCCGAGCACTTCCGATACCTGCGAAAACACTAAACTGACTGCACTCGGCTGCCAAGGACTGTGTGACAGAACCTGTCGCAACAATCTCTAGATAGCTGCACGCATCACCAATACAACACGAAAGACCATACTACACAAGCGCAGGAGGCGGCACAAATTGCCGGTTATTTCTGCACAGCGCGCTGTCACGAAAGAGAAGCCCCAGTCTCCATCCACTGCGCGCCTCAGACCGCGGAAACAGCCGCCACACGGCGTGACTCTGACAGAACAGCTGTACGCGGCGGGTCACAGTATTTCAAAATCGTCGGAGGGCTGGACCACATGGCACATTTAAGATATTAAACGTCGCACCGTACATTTTGGAGAATTTTTCATCCCATTTATCTTCCACTTTTTTTTATGTGAGGTCCGCCAGTTATGCAAAACACCTTTTCTCTCAGTACCCACACATGTTTCGGCACCACTGTGCCATCATCAGTGGGTTTTCGTTTTTATTTATTCTGCAACGTGAACATTTTTGTTAAATGACTATAAAATTCTGTGCATTTTTAGTTCAAACAACAGATCGTTTCTTTTTGTAAATACCTTTACAGTTGGTGAGCATGAATTTTCTGGATCACTTTTGTGTTAACTATTACAGGTAGCTTGTCATCTGCAACCAAACGATGCTGATGAGAAAGTTTTTTGCTGGGAGTTAACCTGTCTTCTAGAATGTAATTTAGTTTTTCGCGATATTTTCGCGCCTATTTTCGTATTTGCTTTGGTTTTCGTGTGGCAAGCACTTCAGTTCTCCGCATCATGCTGAATCTTGTGATGCATACGTGACTATAACAAGTATTTTCTACAAATAGCGTAGTAAAACGCTTTTCACTACACCAGAACACAGTGTGATTGTGGTTTGTTGTGTGTCCCAGCCCAGTCAGTGTTCATTTGTTCAGCAGAGTTCGACGCCAAATTTGAATTTTGTTTGCATTTTAACTTTGTGTGTGTGTGTGTGTGTGTGTGTGTGTGTGTGTGTGTGTGTCTTCTGTGTGCTTCTTAGCTGTGTGTGTTCTCTTTTATATGTTATTCCTATTTGTGTATAAATGGTGCGTCTTTGCAGATTTTAAAATCTACACTGTGTTCTGGTGTAGTGAAAACCCACTGATGATGGCACAGTGGTGCCGAAACATGTTTGGGTACTGAGAAAAACGGTGTTTTGCATAAATGACGGACCTCACATCCGAAAAATTTTGACTGCAAACACGGCCAGTACAAGGAGCTGCAAATCAAAAGATGGATAAATCTTCACTCTGCTTGACGATATACAGTTTTTGTATCAATAAACAACTACCTCGGCACACTCTTGGAAAGTATCTAAACTGAAGAAAAAACTCTTACAGCACATGGGAAAGCCATTCTGTTGCCTAAACGCGATACAAATGTTCAGAAAAATATTATCACCTAGAATAAATCAAAAACCACTTCACTCATCTGTTTCGTCGCATCTCCGGTACTATGATGTACTTTAAAACAATACGAACAACAGACAGTTGGAGTTAGTCATGGATTCTTGCTTAAGGTATGCGTGTAACATTCAGTTCCATGACAGGAGCTCTCTATGATAGCCTGCCCTGTCCACGACACTTCATCTCAGCACAGTCTCTGTAACCTATATCCACTATAACTTGCTTACTGTACTCAAATTTTGGTTTCTCTCTATAATTTTAACCCCTTGCTGCCTTGCCTCCATTCCCATATAGACAATTCCTCTATCCCTCAGGATTTGTCCTATCAACTAATGTTTTCTTTAAGTTCCTGCCTCGAATAATTTTTCTCCGAAATCTGTTTCAGTATCTCGACATTAGTTATGCGATCTGCCCATCGCATTTTAAGCGCTCTTTTATAGAAACATATTTCAAAAGCTGTTCTCTTTTTGTCTGCACTGATTATCGGCCACGTTACAGTCCAGATTAATACAACACCCGACACAAAACTGTAGCACCCAGAGGATATAGTTGGATGTAGAGTAAAACTCCTTACTCCTGCACCCGATCGGCGGGTATGTAAATGATTAGAGTTGCGATTCTCTGTGACAGATAGAAAGGCCCCCTTAGTTCATTAGTGTAGTTGGTGTTTAGTTTCACTACCATGGTTCGTATGGAAAATAAGTGGTGTGAACACCGTCAGATGCTGAGTGGTCGCAGTAAAGGACACGGTGACGCCACGTACTCATGTGCGCCAATGTTATTAGCGCCTGGCAGAGTTTGTAAAGGTCCTCATTGTGGGTCTCCGTTCGGTCAGCTGGTCGAATAGTGCAGTATACTGATTTTTTGTGGTATTCTGATATGGGAGTGGTCTGAGGTTGGGCTGGACGGTAACATGAGGGCAAGCAGTGGCCTATTCGTCATCAAGATTAGATTGTTTTCATGAGATATCCTTATGTGGCTTCTTGCAACAGTTACAGAAACATAGGTTCACTTTTCTACAGCACTGAGTGGTCATAGCCGCTACGAAGATACGTTTAGTTTGCTTGCAACATCACTGTATCCTCAGTTTCAATGGATGTGATCGGACTGCAGACGTTGTTTTCACCCGTTCCGTGTTTTCAGCACTTTTTTACTGTCGTTTCCTCGAATATCAAATACGTATCATCACTCCACAAGTGAAATACATCCGATATGTGTAGAATCTTTTCGAAAAAAAATGGCTCTGAACACTATGGGACTTAACTTCTGAGGTCATCAGTCCCCTAGAACTTAGAACTACTTAAACCTAACTAACCTAACGACATCACACACATCCATGCCCGAGGCAGAATTCGTACCTGCGACCGTAGCGGTCGCGCGGTTCTAGACTGTAGCGCCTAGGACCGCTCGGCCACTCCGGCCGGCAGAATCTTTTCGGTACCCAGACATAACATTAGTCTTTCTTCATCTGATTCTACAATTAAGTCGTACCACGTTTAAACCTTATCTCTCTCTTTTCCCTGTATCAGATAAGTTACAGATTTTGTTCCTTCTATACTCGTGGCGCCAAATTTCTGTTAGTATATCGTTGATTTCATTTGACAGGAGGTTCATGTCACGGGAAAACTATTTAGTACAATGTTTAAAAGACTGGCGTTACTATATTGCCACATATCCATTAGCATAACTCTTATTATTGCTTATTTTTCGTAGTATCTGTGGTATTATGTGCAACCTGCGTTTGTGCAGCAGTATCAACTCTCTATGGATCTGTGGTCAGATTTTAGAGGATGCTTGATGGACTTACGCGGGATACCCATAATGTTTTCATTATAGTATGTCTACCCCTGTCGGAACTACTGCTCAAATAATGAAATGTTCGATACCATCTAAATTTTAGGTAGACTCGAGTTGAATTTCTTAAATAAATTTTATAGTTTTTATCTGTGAATGTTCTATCTATCAAATGAAATTTTTCCATAAATATGTTTCTCTACTTATATTTTGATACTTTATCAGATATCGATACTACAGCACGAAAATTAAGTCACGATTTTAAAAATTTAAGATCTGAGAGTAAGTCTACGTTAGATACGATAATTTGTATACTTGAGTGTTATCTGTAAACAAGATATCTGCCACCGTCTAAAATTTTATTAATCTTACCATCCATATTGAAATTGGTTTTATAAAATAACAGGAACTTTCTACTTTTCATATTTTCAAAATCTGTAACTTTTGTCCTCCACCATTAGGCCTATAAAGCTTCCCTTACGTAATTATTTTCAGAACACAACATATAAATTATGACTGATAAACAGTTCTAATAACGCAAGTTAAATTAATGCTCATTTGAATTACTTCCTGTTGTAGAAAAAAATGGCTCTGAGCTCTATGGGACTTCTGTGGTCATCAGTCCCCTAGAACTTAGAACTACTTAAACCTAACTAACCTAAGGACATCACACACACCCATGCCCGAGGCAGGATTCGAACCTGCGACCGTAGCAGTCCCGCGGTTCCGGACTGCGCGCCTCGAACCACTTTTTTTTTTATCTCATTTTGTTCGTATTTGTTCGTTGAATCTGATCGGGGCGGACGTCGTAAGACACCCTTTTAAGTTCGTTGTTGATCTGTTAACTCAGTTTTTTTTGTTACAGAGGGCAGCTAACCCTCTGACCGAACACGCTGAGCTACCGTGTCGGCTGAGAACCACTAGACCACTGTGGCCGGCCTGTTCTAGAAAGTACTGGAAGCTGGGTTTGTAACATATAAATTGTGCCAAGCGAGTCACATAGCGCCAGGACTGAACTAGACTTCACCATAGTGGGATTACTATTTTTGGAGTCTGGTTCACGTTGCACTGAGCTTTTGATCGGACAGTTTGTCGATGAAAATCTTTGTACTCCATGAACAAAATAAGTGTATGCAGTATTTGTGAAAACATGGATGCTCAAACGAGAAGATAAAAATAAACGGCTGCAGTAAATTGAAGTTGTTAATTCTTCAGATACAGTTAATAAAAAAAAAACGCAAAGGACCCCCTTTTGCCGGCAGCAGTGGCCGTGCGGTTAAAGGCGCTGCAGTCTGGAACCGCAAGACCGCTACGGTAGCAGGTTCGAATCCTGCCTCGGGCATGGATGTTTGTGATGTCCTTAGGTTAGTTAGGTTTAACTAGTTCTAAGTTCTAGGGGACTGATGACCTCAGCAGTTGAGTCCCATAGTGCTCAGAGCCATTTGAACCATTTTTGACCCCCTTTTGTAGACCATTACGCAGCAGGAGAAGAGAGTCAGACACTGAAGCCACGCTGAAAGTATAATCGCACCCCAATTATTATTTAATATACTGAAGCCTACACTTCACCCAGGAAACAATTGCTACAGCATGAAACAACATCACGCACCCATGTTATTATGAATAATAATTGTGGAACGTTAAAGGGGGTGTTCATTACAATTGTCACATCGAAGTCATAGGCCTACATGATTAACTTACTGTTTCTTGGTAGGCACACATCTGCGGGCTTGGTACACGCTGAAATTACCGTGCCATAATATCGTATCACTCCGCCAGAGCAGCCATTACTAATTGACCCAGCGCATTACTAAAGAGGAGATGAGCTGCACCATTTTGCAATAGATCTACTTTCGACGTGATACGGTACTACGGCATGGAAATTCCATGATGTGTACCACGGCTGGAGACGTGTAACTACAACAACAACAACAACAACAAAAACAATAATAATAACGTAACATTTTTCTTTCGAGGAGATAATTAAAACTTTATGACTACACTTACTAGTATAAGAATATGAAACTAACTCCGTTCGTACAGGCCTCGGAAGGCAAAAAGATCCCGAACGACCATCTTATCACCTTCAGGTGTTGGTCATCACTGATGCAAATATGGAGGGGCATGTGGTCAGACACGGCTCTCCCGGGTGTTGTCAGGTTTCGTGCCCAGAGCCACTACTTATCAAGTAGCTCCTCAATTAGCCTCAACAGGCTTGCCAACAGTACTCGCCAGACCCAAAGCATTACCCATCCAAGTGCTAGCTAAGCCCGATAGAGCTTAACTTCGGTGATCTGAAGGAAACCGTTAGCACTATGGCAAAGGTCGTAGGCATGGTAAAATAATGGAGTAAATAAATAAACACGCTTTCTGTACTGTTTCACTGCTGTAAAATATCTTTTATTGTTTTGCAAATACATATTTCCGTGTTGAGCGTTACCACGTTCTGTGTCCCTTCAGACACACTGTTTGTGATACATGAACTCATGTTCAGTTCCTGACACAAGAGCGGCACTGACTTAGAGGAGACGAGTGCCCTGAGGCGAGGCAGGAAGGAGCGGAGGAAGGCAGAATGGCTGCGAGCTGTTGACACGGGAAGCAGCCGCAGGCGCCATTTTGCCCTCTCCCCCACCCCCACCCCCAGCCTAGCCGCCGGTAATGGGAGTAATTGCTGTCGGACACGCGACACACCGCCCGCTTAATTAAGGACGAGGCGGGCCTTCCGTCGCATCTCATGGCCACCACCCTCCACACACAGACCAGCAATTTATACACACCCTACATGTTTCTCCAATATTAATCTCAGTGTGAGCTAATTTTGACCTCAGTAAACATTCCTTACTCTGTCCTTTTCTCTGTCACCTTCTTAATTTTGACCTTTGAAGCTGTTACAGCGGTACAATTGTACATCCAAATGAGCAAGTGAAACATGATGATAGAAACATTCTCTGAAATAATTTTATCAACACTATTGGCAACAACCATTGTTTGCCATTCAGTAACATCTTTTCCTTTTACAAGCCGTGTCACTTTGAATCAAACACTTGAGCTATAGATATCTGCTTCTGCCATCATCATCAGGAGTTAAAATCACTAACTCCTGATGACGACGGCAGAGACAAATGTCCAAAGCTCAGATATTTTGCTCGAAGTGACGCGGCTTGTAAACCGAAAAGGTTTTACTGAAGCATGCTGCCACGAAAGTCTCCAATTCGTCACTACGTCCATGCTAGGAACATTCAGACAAAAATGTGTTTAAACCTCCCCAGCAAAGAAAAATTACTAGAACTCATCGCACTAAAAAAAAAGCTGTTGGCAGCTAAGGACTGCACCTTTTTTTATGAAACACAGTCTGAAAGCCAGTTTGAAATAGACTCATCAAAAAAAGTTTTGGATCACCTCGTTTCCGAGAGTTCCGGAAACTGTACAGAAAATTAGAACAGAGATCAACATTATCATTATTCCGCCTTTTTTATTGGTTCAAATGGCTCTGAGCACTATGTGACTTAACATCTCTGGTCATCAGTCCCCTAGACTTTGAACTACTTAAACCTAACTAACCTAAGGACATCACACACCTCCATGCCTGAGGCAGGATTCGAACCAGCGACTGTAGCAGCAGCACAGTTCCTAGAACCGTTCGACTACAACGGCCGGCTGCTCATGAAAACCACACATACGATGTTGTACCACCACACGGCGAGACCTTCAGACGTTCCTCTAATACCCAGTAGCACGTCCTCTTGCATTGATGCATTTCTGTATTCGTCGCGTCGTACTATCCAATGGCACTGCTGGCCCAGATTATCCCACTCCTCAACGGCGATCCCGCGTAAATCCCTCAGAGTGGCTGGTGGGTCACGTCGTCCATAAACAGCCCTGTCCCAGGCATATTCGATAGGGTTCGTCCGGATAACATGCTGGCCACTCAAGTCGGGAGATGTCGTTATCCTGAATGAAGTCATTCACAAGACGTGCACGATGCGGGCGCGAATTGTCGGCCATGAAGACGAATGCCTCGGCCTTGTGCTGCCAGTATGGTCGCACTAACGATCGGAGGATGGCATTCACGTATCGTACAGCCGTTACGGCGCCTTCCATGACCACCAGCAGCGCACGTCGGCCCCACATAATGCTTCTCCAAAAGAGCAGTGAACCTCTACCTCGCTGCACTCGATATACAGTGTATTTAAGGCGTTTATCCTGACAGGGCTACCTCCAAACACGTCTCCAATGATTGTCTGGTCGAAGGCATATGCGACACTCATTGGTTAAAAGAACGTGATGCCAATCCTGAGCGGTCCATTCGGCATGTTGTTGGGCCCATCTGTACCACGCTGCATGGTGTCGTGGTTGTAAAGATGGACCTAGCCGTAGATGTCGGGAGTGAAGTTGCGCGTCATGCAGCCTATTGCGCACAGTTTGAGTCGTGACACGACGTGCTGTGGTTGCACGAAAAACATTATTTAACATGGTGGCGTTGCTGTCAAGGTTTAGTGACATCCCTGGTCGAAGGGACTCTGTCTGTGATACAATATCCAAGTCAACGTCTATCTTCAGGAGTTATGGGTTCCGGAGTGATGCGAAACATTTTTTGATGTGTGTATATTGCCAGAAAAAACTTGTGCATGGATTGACGGGAATGGCTTCAGGAACAGAACCACTACTGATCTACAACTGGATATGGGTACCCATCCATTGTATGGTACAGATCCCGCCGTGGATTTAGCTAACAATCACGTACGTCACATCGTTACAGGCTATCTAGGGTCTATCACTCTTCTGAAATTACAGTGAATTTCTGAAATTCTTGTTACCAAGATTCTGTCATCAGAAAGCAAACCAGTGGAATAAAGTCTATCTAGTCACCAGCAAGCACATTCAGTAATGTTGTTGTTGTGGTCTTCAGTCCTGAGACTGGTTTGATGCAGCTCTCCATGCTACTCTATCCTGTGCAAGGTTTTTCATCTCCCAGTACTTACTGCAACCTACATCCTTCTGAATCTGCTTAGTGGATTCATCTCTTGGTCTCCCCCTACGATTTTTACCCTCCACGCTGCCCTCCAATACTAAATTGGTGATCCCTTGATGCCTCAGAACATGTCCTACCAACCGATCCCTTCTTCTGGTCAAGTTGTGCCGCAAACTTCTCTTCTCCCCAATCCTATTCAATACTTCCTCATTAGTTATGTGATCTACCCATCTAATCTTCAGCATTCTTCTGTAGCACCACATTTCGAAAGCTTCTATTCTCTCCTTGTCCAAACTATTTATCGTCCATGTTTCACTTCCATACATGGCTACACTCCATACGAATACTTTCAGAAATGACTTCCTGACACTTAAATCAATACTGGATGTTAACAAATTTCTCTTCTTCAGAAACGCTTTCCTCGCCATTGCCAGCCTACATTTTATATCCTCTCTACTTCGACCATCATCAGTTATTTTGCTCCCCAAATAGCAAAACTCCTTTACTACTTTAAGTGCCTCATTTCCTAATCTAATTCCCTCAGCATCACCCGACTTAATTAGACTACATTCCATTATCCTTGTTTTGCTTTTGTTGATGTTCATCTTATATCCTCCTTTCAAGACACTGTCCATTCCATTCAACTGCTCTTCAAAGTCCTTTGCTGTCTCTGACAGAATTACAATGTCATCGGCGAACCTCAAAGTTTTTATTTCTTCTCCATGAATTTTAATACCCACTCCGAATTTTTCTTTTGTTTCCTTTACTGCTTGCTCAATATACAGATTGAACAACATCGGGGACAGGCTACAACCCTGTCTTACTCCCTTCCCAACCACTGCTTCCCTTTCATGTCCCTCGACTCTTATAACTGCCATCTGGTTTCTGTACAAATTGTAAATCATGTAATCATGCAGTAAAGCTGCATGCCCTCGGGAAAAATTACGGCTGTAGTTTCCCCTTGCTTTCAGCCGTTCGCAGTACCAGCACAGCAAGGCCGTTTTGGTTATTGTTACAAGGCCAGATCAGTCAATCATCCAGACTGTTGCCCTTGCAACTACTGAAAAGGCTGCTGCCCCTTTTCAGGAACCACACGTTTGTCTGGCCTCTCAACAGATACCCCTCCGTTGTGGTTGCACCTACGGTACGGCTATCTGTATCGCTGAGGCACATTCAGTAATGAACAGAGATAAAAAGTTCCGATGGACATCTGGGACACTCATATCTCCACCACAGCATACGAAACCACAAATGTGGCTTGCTGGAACCTAGTTCGTCCACAGCTAAAGGACTCTACCACAAAAATGGACTACCTGTAAGTAACTCGTCCAAATCTGTTGTGACGTCATGAGTATAAAATACAATCCTCAGAGATAGGGCGTCAGTGTGTAGCCCTGATTCGTAAATCTGAACTGACCTTAACTCACTTCTTGCATTTTCGCGTATGGCGAGGTTCGTGCACCTTAGAGGATCCAGCAGAAGCTATCATCAATGCACTTGAGATTGCCAGTTTTCGATCTGCATTTGTTTAGTTTGTTGTCTTTACACTTTGTCTGTAGTTAATATGTGTATACGACTTGTAACACTGTCGCTAATTTTGTGCGTTAGCCTTGCCGTTCACTGTCGCCGTATTCGTTCGAGTAAGAGGTTGTCTGTATGGTCGTATGACTATGGCCGACCACTGAAGCTCGCCCACTGCAGCCAAGCAACATACGACATACGAGCAACCGCAAGTCAATTGTGACGCAACTGACCTGCTTGGCGCTTCGTTTCAATTGTTTCTTTCTATACATTTGTTGTATACTATACGGTAAACCTACCTTATAATATACCATTTCTTCTTTACAAGAAGCTAAAAGAAAAGAAAAGAAATTAAATAAGTTCATAACTGAAAAAGAAATTTCAAAGAAAACAAATAATAAATCTCACCCTGTCATGAATAATGTCTAGAAGTAACAGCATATTACATTCTTTAGCCATGCAATTACTGTTGAGAGTGTTTGGTTTTGCGTCAGACGGTGACGTTGAAGATTCGCAATATTCATGGAACGCCTGCTGCACGCCTTCGGGAGATAATGCTGACAATCAACACTATTGTCTTAAGATGACTAAGACGAGAAAGCATTAAGCACCTTATGCTGTTGTTAATTGCAGCTATCTGGCAACCTATTCTTTCAAAATTTTGTGATATCCATTAAACTTTACAGTTGGGACAATAGTGGAGGTAAATTGCCAAGCAATCTGGACTAATTTGTACGCTTTACACATACCTTCACCCAGAGAAGAGATGTCAAGCCAACAGCAGATTGTAGGAACAATGGCGGTTTTCGAATTCTGAGGGGTTCACAGATAACAAGCATCTGAGAATAAAGAATGCACGTCATTCGGGTTGCATATTCAGAAATTATAAGCAGTTTTTTTAATTTATTGTCTTGTATGCTGTAGCTGCTCCAGGCTACAAGTTTCTAGCTAAACACGTGAGGCTCACGGCAAAAGGAGCGACAGTGGTGTTTCCTCACATTCGAGTCTTCCAAAGAAACTTGAAGAAGTATGGATTGGTGTTGGGCATCGCTGTGCTCTTCGAGGAACAAAAATTATGATATCTTACTTTCTCAGGAGCAATGAAGCCTATCTGCTTGAAGAGACCATTGCCAGTGTCAGAATTCTGACCAATGCAAACAGTTTTCGAGAAACATCTTTCTAATATATAAATTGGAAAGCCTGTGATAATGTTGACATAATAGTCAAATGCATATACTTATTATGCAGCGTCGTAATTGACAAGGAAGGGGAAGAACCAGCAGCTATGTTCACTTGCTACCTAACACAGTCGACAAAAAGGTACGCTTCTGTCGACAAAATCTTTGGTGACAGAGCAGCACATTCCATCCGAGGCAAAATTATGACGTTCATTTGCGCAGAGGAAGTGTACAAATGAAATTGATCTATATACGGTAGGCGTAAGGTTGAAGGTATTCTTCTCAGTTTTGTTTTTAAATAAAGTTAAAAGATTTTTTTTTAAAAGTCTCGTTGTGTCACACTGTACGTCAAGTGTACCTATACTAGCTCCTTGTAAAAATTTGTTACGTATTCAATAAATCTGAGATCACAACACTACGTTTTTGCTACTCTATGATTAACTTTTCCTCTTACCTTTCATCACTTACGCTCTGCAATTTTGAACTACAGTTCCCCGATAAGAAGCGGTGGTGAAATCTTGTGTCATGCATGTCCCACACACATTGACCGATTGTCATTCACAAGACATGGAAACTTCTTCAAGTCCATAGTCGGTAAGCAAGCAAAAGGCACAAAATAGCAACAGGCGGTCCCTTGCTCCGACAACGTCCTATTACGTCCGACCAATCCTATTTCACTGAGATCCGTCCACCAGCAGACCGTGTACGGCCGTGTGTGTCCGACTTGGTTGTGTGCACTGGACGCGAGACAGTGGCGCTGCATGTCTTGGAATTTTTCGGTTGTCTGCGGCCACATACGGCCGTCCAACTGGTCTGACGAATGCGGTTTCAGTGGACGCCCAGCTCCAGTGAGAGAAAAGCAGCTCCGTTACAGCAACATGACAGGTGAGCGGGGGTGCAGCAGCCTGGTATGGGCTTTCGTAAATCAGCCTGTTTTCCTACCACAGGGCGGAGAGACCGAGTCGCTCTATCTTGGCGAAGTCGCAGAAAGTTAGTGCAGCTACGAAATGACCTGAGGCGTTTCCACACCACTGGGCCACGAAAGCACGTGACTGGAAGCGATGTATCGGGACAAGAAACGTGCCATTATCCACTATAAATACCTTGTCTCAGTTAGGCTGTGTGATAGCAACCTCCTCGACACCAGGACCACGCTAGTCTCCACCACATTATGGGCCAGTGAGCAGTCTACATCTACATCTACAGTCGATGTCGGTTTTGGCAGCCACCTTCACCCGACCAGGTTACGCGGCTAAGTCCTCACGAGTTGACTCCTAGCAGCACAACGTATGAACCTTCTTCAGGCTCCACAACAGCAGCCGAGCTTCTGCCTTGGAGGGCGGCTGTTCACGACCAGGGTGCTACCACCACCAACCACCCTCATCGGAGAGAGCTTTTCTTCCGGTAGAAGTGGACCCCTACGAGAGTACGGACAGACGTTCGCGTCAATGGCATTTCTCACTCAAGGCCTCCCAGTTCTTACTGGGGCAGCTCTGTGGACATACAGTGACTGCAAAGCAGCATATGGACGTCACAGGTCAAGCACGGCACCACGGTCTGCTGCAGCTGAAACCTGGAGGGGGGTGAGTCTGTGGCAACGCAGTACTTCAGTCATTGTAGCATAACTCTGAATGAAACTGTTTAATATTGCAGTCGAGTTTTTCTATCCATCACTGGTCAGCACCACCATCTCAACACCCCACCACTCCAACATCTCTACGCTGTAGCGGCTCCGCTCACCCCAGGTCGCTGTAGATTGACGGTAGAAGTATCAGTAGACGTCGTCTGGCAGCTGGTGCCAACACAATGGAGCTCGACGCTGTAAGGCTTTGTAATGACAGCACGCAGTCACCAGACTATCGATTGTTATGGTTGTCTTCCCTCGTTTGTGTGTAGAGTGTGCGTGGTAGATTCACAGAAATATGAGGGCTATGCTTATACAGCCAGAGGAACCGGCTCATATTCCTCAGTTCCGCGGTAATACGATGGAGCATTATTTAAGACCTCTCTGACGCAATCAATGTAATTTACTAGGGCATTCTGCGCCGTGTACGGAATCAATACCGGTTAAATTGTGTTTATTGTTGTAGGTACGGGCATTGTCTAGTCAATGCGCAGAGCCAATATGGATGATGATAACACTAGACGTAAATATTGTGTTGTGAAGTACAACCAGTTGTAAGTATATTCTGTGTTACTTCTTATATATTGGAGATAGAGGTTTCGCAATGGGATTCGCAGGATGTCACTGGTCGGGAGGCAGTTCAAACATTGGTTAATGAAGTAGCGCAAATGGGAGCAGGCAATACCGACTTCCGTAACAAGCTTGCCGCTAGAGATGAACAGTTAGAATCATCCTAGCAACGTAGTCCTCCACTAGATCCCACTACCGCCAGTCTAATCACGCCTGTCTATGGAAACTAGACGGATGATGTAATGTTTTCTTTGGCTGACCTGCAGTTAACAGAGATATTTGGGAGATGGTCGCAGGATCAGTTAAAGCAGGCGATGATAGGGGAAGCAAAGAGAGATACTACGAGGCGCGCAAATAATTTATAAACTGAAACAAGGCCTGATACAAACGTAGAAACCAAACAGCGCAAATCGTTTTGCCAAAATTTGAGTAGTCTGTCGCAAGAACCCAATTAGTCAATAGAGAATTTTGCAGACACGGTACATAAGGTGATGTGCTGGCATACGAATTGGGAGGGGGTGACTTGGAAAATAAAGTCATTCTCTAGGAAGCTGAACAGAGGTTACTGGAAGCGTATTTGAGTAACTTGCCGCCTGATACGCCGAGAAGGGCGAGAACAGAACTATTGAGTTTTTTAGACACTGATGTAGCAACAGGAATGTGGGATAACTGAGGAGTATTTTCCGCCAACGGCAGATGTTACATATGTGGGAAGATGGGCACTTGTAGAAGCGATGTCGCCAATCTCAGTGTAGTAGATGTGGAGCAGTAACGCGATTGTATGAATAGTAAGGAGAAATTAGGCACGAATAAACAGGTGTTGAACGCTATAGGAAACAATGGAGCCACCGCGCACGTTTCCCAGTAAATATGAAAGCACAAAGTACGAATTCAGAGGCAGACTGCGGTATCGTGAGAATGGTTAATGGTAGAAAGCACAAGTACTTTATTGGACATATGAGCGCATGCGTCGTTAGCAAGTATGGACCTTTTGGGTCAGAGGCCATTGATTCTCCATGCTATAATTTACTTAGAGCTGGAGATAGTGATGTGAAGTCTTTGGGTTCAGCAGTAGCAGATTTTTAAATAGGGGCGCAGCGTTATAAGCGATACTTACACGCTTTGCCTAGGGTAAGTGAACGTCACCACATGTCTAAGGGCTAGACTTCCTGATGTTACCGCATGCCAAAACCTTAGGTGACGTATAGATGAACTTAGAGGGACAACGTACCAGTTAGAGGTCGCTGTTGCAAGTGAAGTACTATTGCAAGGTGAGTCAATTTTAAGAGGTGAACCATTAAAACTCCGGCCAGTGCCACTAAATATTAATTTATATGTTACTATGCTGCAAGGCACTGGAAAGTTGGGCTGTTAATACGTTACATTTGGTAGAACCACTTGCAGAAAATCATGTATTAGCCTCAGCACTTCGCTTTGTATGGAGAAGCATTGCACGTGTATGTGACTGACTGGGTGGGAAAGTGGTACCAATGAATTTGGGTAATGTTGGTGCCGATGGAGTAGAGCTGATCAAATGACAATTGGTAGCTAATTTGGAAGTACTGAATGATGTACTTAGGGAATCAGTCATTGCGCTCCAGAGTAACATACAAACCGCCAACAAAACTGCATTGTCTACGAAAGGACATCATCTTAAAGATACACACGAAATACAAATGAAGAAATTATTATCTGATTTTGAGGACTGAGGATTGCAGAGGAAGAAGTTTAAAGTAGTAACTGACGATGCAGCTCCTAAGTGGTTGTTGGTACTTGAATCTTCAAGCAGAGTGACCAGATTGGGCACTGAAACTAAGCGAGTTGAAGTATGAAATTGTACACAAGCCAAGTAAAAACACACAAAAGACGAATGAGAATGACTCAAGCAGAAATGTGTCGGTGATACAGACACTGGTTAACACCTAGCACAGTAGCAAGCAGTGTAGTGCACTGATGGGGAATGTAAACTGTACATGTCAAAGCTGCAATTCACTGTGTGCGACTGCGTAAAACAACAACGTTTGGGCCATGGGTAGTAGTGCCAGTGGGACTAACAGAAGCTCTGAAGAAAGAGCATCATGGTATGTCGCCAGAACATGAGACTTGCAGGGCAAATAACAGGAGAATATTGGAACAGCGCTGGTGGAATTCAAGAAAAGAAGATGTGGATCGATGCATGGAAATCAGTGTACAATGTGCGGAACGGGCAGATATGAGCTGTAAGTTAATATCTTTGCAAAGGTTGCGAAAAGTCGAGGAAATTTTCCAAATGATTCGGTTAGACATCCTTGCACCGTTCAAAAGCTCCCCTGCAAGGAAACCCGGTTATTGACTGTTATTAATCATTTTTCTTGATGTGTGGGAATGATTGCAATCCATAAAAAATTTTGACAGTAACGCAAGCATTGGTCAACAGCTGGGTGCAAATGTTTGGAGTGCCAGAAGCGATGATCAAGGGACGAATTTTATGTCGGATTTCTTAAAGTAGCTATGTAATTAGCTGAAGATTAGGAAATTAAGAACTAGTCCATTGCCCCCTCAGGCTGATTGTAGTTCACAGACGGCACATCGTATTACCTACAATACGTTGAGTTGTAATGTGAACCTAGGCCATAAGGATTGCGACATGTGCCTATTGCTTGTCGTGGCAGCATACAATCAAAAGAAAGCTGTGGGCTTATTGAGTAGTTTGGAGGAGATGTACACCATCGCCGTTTGAGAAGACAAGACCAAAGTCTGTCAAGGATGGAAATCCGGTCAAGAATTTTGCTAAAATCTAAGAGAAATTTGGACGTGCGTTCAAGGAACAAACACCAGAGCCCTGAAAAGCCAAGAGGAGTTAGGAAATCGTGCGGAAAGATTATCGCAGTATAAAGTCGGTTGGTGTGTAACGCTATCGAGTCCCTCCATCCCGAAGGGTAAGCACGAGAAGTTCGTAACTAGATATCAAGGGCCATGTTAGGCAATTGAAACGATGTCACTGGTTAATGTCAAAGTCCAGTTAGTGGCTCATACTATGGCTGTTCATGCTGAGTTCAAAATGATTCTATTGACTCTGAGCACTATGGGACTTAACATCTGAGGTCATCAGTCCCCCAGAACTTAGAACTACTTAAACCTAACTAACCTAAGGACATCACACACATCCAACCTGCAACCGTAGCGGTCGCACTGTTCCAGACTGAAGCGCCTACAACCGCTTGTCCACCCCGGTCGGCTCATGTTGAATGCCATAAGATGATTACAGGTGCTCCAGATGCGTCGATGCTAGTGTCTTCATCAGTCTAGGTTAGGCTAAGTATAGTAGTATAAAGGAAAAACGCAAAAATATTGTGCGACCAGCAAATAAGATTATGTATTGATTAAGACCAAGAAGGTAGGAGGTGTATTGTGTTAGGGTGCACACAGTTGGATATTTAAGTTATATAGCATGTTATTTACCGGTTACTGTGGAAGAATAAGTGATTAATATGTAAGATTGTTGAGAGACTAGGGAAAGTTAGTTTTATCTCATTTGTAGTGGTATACTTCTCTGTTCGTTTGTATGTAAGAGACATTTTATGACTGTGTTTTCTTTTGTGTATTTACACGACGGAGGACCTTTCAAAGGACTGATGGCAGTTCACTGATCGCAGGCTGCAATAGTCGAGGTACAGATGGAGAGAGTTCTGGTATGGTGGTGTTCTATCTCCTCACAAAGGATGAAGTGGTGGCGCTGCAGGTACTACCAATGGAAATTGGAGTACTTTTCACGAGACAGGAGGATGTTTTACTTACAAGCCATCGTTGGGCACTGAAGCTAACTCTTAATCCACCAGAAATGTGTAACAAGGTGAGATAATTAGAGAATGTACTTGTGTCAGACGACGAGAGATGGAAGGGTAAGACATGTCGAAAGAAATGAGTAGTAAGGTAAGTTACACCAGTTTAATGAGCAATTGCATGGAAGATACAGCAGATAGTGGAGGTGGTAGCACGAAGTAAAATAGGTTGATTACACGTGGCGGGAAGATGAGTTTTTGGGACTGCAAATGTCAGTGACATCCGATAACCAAATGATACAATAGAGAGAGTGAGTAATTTGGCGAGGAGAAATAAAGCCACCCTGAAAGGGCACAACACATTTAAGCAATATTTAACAAGTGGCACCGAATAACACATAGGCATTAGAGGGTTTACTAATAGAGGTAGAAGGTAACTCAGCTTGCGAAGATTACAGTAAATATTGTTCACTGGGACCTGGAAGTTATACAGGCCCAGGTGGATACCTCAGATACGAGAAAGGAAGTAGCGAGACTGCTGCAATCCTTAGAAAAACAGCTTGTGGGATACTCGGGTAGTGGTGACAGAGTTGCAGGAAGCAGCTTTACATTCTGTACGCAGGCAACTGAGCCCAGCATTGTTAATGCCGGGTCAGTTCTTCGTAGGCCTGCGGAAAGTGCAGATGGAGTTGTCGCCTGAATTAGATTTCGTCGATAAACCGGGCGAATCAAACCTATCACTGTATTACCACACTGTCAAGTCTGAGACTAAAATAGGTCTAGGACGATTGTTCGTATTATTTCTATTCCCGGTTAACAGTGAGCGAGACCAGTTTAGGTGTTTCACAACACACCGATACCCATTAAGAATGGGAACGTTGGAAAGTTTTCCCAAGTTAAAACATATGATGTATTGCCGAATTCAGAGAATGATGATTGTCATGCTGCGAAGTCATAAACCGAACTCCTGCACTGCCTAAGGGAGAGGGTTAGAACCTGCCCGGTCCAGATGGTGCATATGAGCACTAACACTTGTGAGATTCAGTTGTAGGTAAGTAGAACAGGAGGTCAGGGTTTCCCGTGTGACATCTTGGCGCCGCGTCCCCATTTTCAGCAAGTAGATCTGCACTGAGTTCGTTCTAGAATTGACACCAAAGTGATACTAGCAAACTGCTCTGACTAGGGCATGCCCCCGGGAGCTAAGTAGTTAAACTGCAAGAAAGTGGATTTTCATATATAAAATACTGGATCCTAACCGAATCCTGACCTTCAACCGGTTAAAAGCTCTGCAAGAGAGACGGATTTCAGCAGATCAAATGCTTCTACATGTACGGCAATATCTAGAGGAGCAGTAGCACACGATCATGACCATGAATGTCTCAGCCACAGGCACCGTGTTGATTTTGACTATTTCTGTAATCTTTATCTACCTCAGGCACATGTATGCTACCCTCTGGTACACTAGATACCACTGGACTGGTTAACCATTCATACATGACATGGTACGAGGGTTACAAGAAATTGAATATAATAGTAAGAAAAAGTTTTGTAACGTTATGTTTGTAATTCGGATGCCAGGGAGCCCTGACTGACGTTAGGCAAGCAAACTTGCTTTAGTACGTGCAAACAGTGGCAGTATTTCGACTTCGCCTTCCAGGTTGGAGCCACTTCCTATTCTTTCCATGCCGATTAGGTTTAGGGGAATGGGCGAAGGCACGAGGACCAGAGGTGGTTGTTCGGTGGCAGGGCCGCGAATTGAGAACAGGTATCTTGACATGTGACCGTCCGCACGCACGGAGTCATTGTGGACTTGCGGAGTTGAGCAGTCTTGAGGCCGTGGAACCTGTGACTTACGGGTTTCGTAGTAGTGTGTCTATTCAGTGTACGTCAGACACATGGAGTTATATTTTGACCCGATGTGTGAATAGTTTATCATGGCAAGCAACATTCAATTAGGAACAGGTACTGTAATGTGATGGGTACTATAACCATCATTGTCTAACAATTATCTGCGTTCAGAACGTCGATAGACTATAGAAATAATTGACAGTATTGAGTGGTTTATGTTTGCTGTATAATTTTAAAGAATTCGCACGAATGTACGTTGCAGTGGATAATTAGTTTCTTAGATTTTTTATGTTATGACTTGCGCTACTATTGTACTGACCAGCTGCACCGGCAACAACTTCGGTTAGTAACAGAAGCCATGGTTGTTTTTTGTTTCTACTGTTGAGCCGTTTCAAGTTAGTTTCTGAGCTGTTTCTTGTGTCTTGTATGTGCCGGTGGACTGTGGTTCAAGTATTAAGGTGTATGTAAAGCAGTATTCAGATGGTAAACATCCAGGCTTCTGCTAAAGACGAGATTCGTTCTGAATTGGTTTTAAATTATATTTATCTTCTTAATGTTCTTAATTGCTTTTAATTGTATAAATACTAATTTTTTTATTCGTTTGGACTCATTATAGTTCCGAATTTCAAGCACCTGCTGCTGTTTAATGTTACGTCATAACCAATACGGTACTACATTAAAATAAATAATGCCTTATAATTCCTTTTTTTATAGCTTTTGATATAATATTTAATCAGGGAAGCATGTTATTCAGTTTAAATTAATTGCATGAATGTAACTTGCAGTTCATAGCAAGCTAGCTTTATTGTTGTATGAGGTTACTCACTTATGTTATCAGTAAATGGATAAATGTTGTACTGCTAAATCGAACTCCATCAGTCGATTCCACCCTTTCAGTCTAATAGCAACGCTTCACGTACAAAGTTCCAGGCGCCATAAGGGCGCAATGATTGGATATTGATGTAAATACTTGTTAAATGTTTTGCAGCGGCTAATACTTCAGTGGTAACTCAGAAGGGAACAGACGTTTAATGTAGTAGCGTAAGGAAGGCTTGAGAAGCCGCCGTACTAAGAATTGTAGAATGAGCGTCGGACCTCTGTGTTTTGTAGCTCAAGCCACTTGATATTAAGAGCAAAACTATTCGAAGTCTTTTGTTGCACAGTGATCAATGTATCATACACGGGGTCCAAGTCTTCCCAAAGAATAGAGGAACGTAGCTCCTCCCCTAATTTTGGGTGATACTGTATTGCAGCATCTCCGTTGTAGCTGTATGCCAGGCGAGCAGCAGGCATGCAGGCGCTGGTGTGTGGATTCATAAACGAGTCTGTTCACCTGTCTCAGGGCGGCCAGACCAAACTGCGCCACCTTATAGTTTTCTTCTATTGGTTTCTAACGGCCCCTAACAGTTCCACCTCGTATACCGCAACAAAATTTGCTGTCACGATACAAACCAAAGGGGTCACATTAAGTTGAATAGGATGGAAGCCCCACGAAGTCCCTTGAGAAGGATTGAAGGGGAGGGGGGGGGGGGGGGGGGGGGGTTGGGAAGGGTGTCAGTAGTGTCAAAGCTTTCTGTAGTACATCGCAATCCAAAACCCCAAGGGAACGGGTGGTTTCATTGACATACTTAAGGCCTGGCCCTAAGGCCTTTTAGTGTCGATTCTTACCGGAGGTGTTTCTCAAATGTTTTCTTCCGCGATGCATTAGAAAACCGCATGATTTCAATTCTGAGCGCCGCAGTTCTGATCCTCATTGCACAGGCATCAAAAGAAGGACTGTGATGTGGGTCAGGTGGGTGTGACGATCTTCCCGTAGTATGACTCATCCACAGTGGCGTGACGCAGAATAGTGGAAAAATTTGTTGGCAACGTGACATCATTAAACCACGTTACATCTCACATGATCTTTCGAGCTCTGACCGTTTTGTCGCACATGCTGACGCCTTGCTATTTGAAGAAACGCTGCGTCCAAGCATGACATTGCAGGGTGCCACGTTTTTGCATCACTAAAAAGGAACTTCGTAATCTGAGCCAAATATCGAGTTCTGCGTCGCAACAGAGGAAAATGACGGCGTTTAACAAATGACTTTTAATTCTTCTGAACATTGTAAGTTTCCCCACACGTAAATCTTCTTCCATGCTGGTTTGGAAGTTATGAAACGAAGTTTCATGGAACTTCCATAGGGAAGAAAGTTAATATTCTATGCCATATTTGGTAATAAATTTCCCTGAATTGGAAAATCTACATCGTTTTTCATTCGTGTCTATTTTAAGTAAGAATGAGATCAATTCCAGAGAGGTAATAAGTACATAAATAATTTTCACTAGGTAACAATTGGACTAAGCTCAAAAAGAATGTACCAAAACAATTCGAATCTTAAATGAGAATATATTTGGGATAATCAACACCCTAAATTCGTCACAAATTGTGCGATAACCCTTCAGTACACGGTTGTAAATTTGATAATGGCGACGAAGCGAAATGTAAATGAAATCTATTTGACGCCCAGTAACCAATGTCAACCTTTTGAGGTGGTACATAGCCTGGCCCTAGTATGTGTAGAAAACTTTAACTTGTTATGAACTGTAATTACATTATCGTTAACGTAAAACATAAATCCATGCAATATTCTAATTCTTTTCTGATATCACCACGTGTTTTCAGTGTTATAGTAACTTGTGTGTTAGATGAGATAATTTTATTTCAAATGGAGGAAAAAGATAAACCTGGTGAAACCTCATTTAGTTACCTTTGGCCTTATATCAAACTTGAGTCTTCAGGGAAAACCACCAACCGAAATTCATAAAGCTCTAGTTGAATTTTGTGGGGCTAGTGTACGGGACCGAAGCTCAGAATCACAATGGACTTTCCGTTTCTTCGAAGGCTGTACAAGTAGTGAAGACAATCTGTGGCATTTGCCTGCATCAGACATATATTTCCGTTGTCGGTATTGACAACATTTATTAAGGGGATCGACGCAAAACATGCGAATAAACCATATCTGCGCTTTCGATGTTCAGTCATAATCGAGAAACTACAGAGAAGGAAGGTTGTTGCAAAATGGATTCCTAATCATTTGAGTCGAGAGTAGAATGGAAATCCCAAGAGAAGCACAACAACAATCGCTTCAACGTTACAAGACAGAAGAAAGTCAATTTTTTAAATAGTATTGGTGCCAGAGATGAGACATGGATTCGAGATTTTGAGCTAGAATTAGTCCACCAGTGGAATGACCCTGAACGTCGGATCCCCTGCGGGAATCTCAAAGTAGCGAAGACGGACGATATGGACACGGACTCCTGATAGATTGCATCGTGATCAGGTGTTGTGAGGCACACATAAATACATTTTCACAAATATGGTCGTAAACGCACTTTGCAGTTCACCAAAACACACTGTAGTTGCGGTTGTCGTGTGTCCCAGCCCAGTCAATGACTGTTGAGAAAAAAAAGGAATGTCCTCTTAAAAACGTAAGTAAAACAAATATAGGCGCGAAATATCGTGACAAACTAAATAACGTTTAAAGCATGAAGTGATAAGTTAACTCCCAACAAAATTCCTCGTCAATATCGTTTGGTTTCACATGACAAGCCATCTGTAATAAATAATACACAAGTGGTCCTGAAAAACCATGAAAACCGAGTGTAAAGGTATTAACTGAAAGAAACAAATTGTTGTTTGAACTAAATACTCCAGTAATTTTGTAATCGTTTAGTAAAAATGTCCACATTGCAGATTAAATAAAACAGAGACCCACTGATGATGACACAGAGCTGCTGAAAGATGTTTGGGACTTGCAAAAAACGGTGTTTTGCATAACTGGCGGACCTTACATCCAAAAATTTGCATTGTTAGAGAGGAATGTGTTCGTGATACTCAGACTGCAGCCACTGTGGGTTCGTAGTGGATATATGTACGGACTAAACGATAGAAGACTCCACAGGAACATTTACGTCGTCTACTCGGTTCCGTACCTTAGAACTGATGTGCTCGTGAGGCATTTATTCGAAGAGAACTCTAAAGATCTATTTTGTACTCTTCTGAAATTCTGAAACACATATCTGTACCTCTTCGACATAAAACGATTGAGACTCTTTGCATTACTAATCAGTTGTGGAGTACATGTGGTACTGTATTAGTGTGGTGATATTTCTACACATTTATATGACGCGTTGCCTCACAATTGTTCAATTTAGTCGTATTATACGATAAATATAGACGTGGTCTGGGGCGACACCATAAATAATGGACGCTGAAACTGTGGAGGGTCCTCCCGGAAGAGTTGTGGGATAGGTTAATATGACTTGACGGACTGCCGAGTATATGTCCTCTCACAGGCAGCTGTGCCTTGTCGGAAGAGAAGGAAGACTCCTGGCAACCGATTTTACTGAGCGTTAAATGTCTTACACCGTAAACAGATACCATAGAAGAATGCCATCGAAATACCTCTCATAAAACCTAAAGATATTATGCTCGTATGTTAAGTCTGTAGGTGGCTCTCATTGATGACATGCTAACCGAAACTGGCGATGGTGGAAGACAGACAAAAATGTTCATATACTTTTTCCAAATGATTATTTAGAAACGTTATATTTCCCAGTACTGTAAACTTGAATGATGGAGGAATTATTTAAATGGCGTTGGAGCATGTGAGATCCCTGTCAGAATCCGTACTGAATATGCAGGTACGCTAGCCCCAATTCCAGCTACACTATCGACAGCTCACTCAAACAAAAAGCTGTCCCCAGGGGATTGAAGAAATCAGATAACAGTAATCTTGACAGGGGTCAGCAGAGGCATCGACAAAACCGTTCCTCACAGTCGCTAACCTCAATTGTTGATGCATTTTAAACACTGTGGACTCAGACGATGAATACTGAATATCGCAACAATAAGTATTAACAAAAGTACTATCCGGAGGTTAATCAAAAGAAATTTGTTAGAGACTTGAGAGCACTGGTACATGGTAGTCAAGGAAAGCAGGATTCGGTCACGATTGTGGACGGGGCCGTAGTCAGTTACGGTTGGTTTCCTTTAGCAATACATACATTTATTTTAAATGGTAATTCCAGACTCAGCAATAAATAAAGATATCACACGTTATTAATGAAAGAATAAACAACTGTGTAATTAATAGTGCTTCCAGTGCACTACAATTTACCAAATGAGCACAAAATACAGACACAGCAAATAATGTTTCAAATACAAGCCAATGTGATCTCAACTGGAATTTTAAGGCAAGTAATCACACTCACGGCTGAAGGCCTTTAACGCCAAGAACGGCAGTTGTAAAGAATTTAACAAACACACTGTAAAACAGAAATGCAATAGCAAAGGTTAATTTAAAAAGACAAACAAATGATCACCAAACGGGTGATACAAATTGATGGTAAACTTGCTAGCACAACCATTTAAACCTGCTGTAACGCCAACAACGGCAATTATATAAATTCTTTTATAAACATACAATAAAACAGCAAATATAATAATAAAACACAATTGCCAGTCACAGACGGTTCACCAGGAATCGACCTCTGAGTAGGTGTGGCAAAAATCACTTTCGCGAGCGATGAGATAGCCAGCCAAGAGTTGCATTCACTTCACACGATGGTAGCTCAGACTAGTGGCAGTCTAACGAATGACTAATGATAATCTTTCCGAGGATACCTGGCGTTCAATAAACCAAATGTACGATCTAAAAATACGTCAAAGCTGCAACCGGCGGTCTGTCTGCAGAATACTGTGCTTAGATCGCCTGGAACGAGAAAGGAATCACTACACACCAGAGTATAAGAATCGCCAAACAACCTACAACCAAGAAAGCTGCCCAAACTACACGCCTCACTGGACAGCAGCGGCAAGGCGAGGAAACGTACACTGCCGTTACATGCACTAAACCCCAGAGCAGGAAACTGGGATGTTAGTGGCCACGAGGCAGGAAAAATACCGCTGGTTGAACTCAACAAACAGCAACAAACTGAACGCAATAAATAGCAATTAGAAGTCCAGGAAAGGTAATCAGTTCCGCCTTCCCCAAGCACTCCACTCGCTGCTCTTCGCCTCGGCAGCACTGCAAGCAGCAACACGAACCCAAGTCACTGGAGAATCGTGAGATATCGCAATGGTGGAGGTTTCTCTACTTGATTCCTAATGATCTCAAAACTTGCAGGATCCGGTTTACGACGAGGTCGTGCACACTGGTTGGTGACCACAGGCCTTCGACCGGCAGTCCATGCGTACCGCCAGCGATCCTGGCGTGTTTCAGCACTCCGTGGACCTGGCTCCTCCTGAGTCTCCAACCGAACTGCACACTGACACGACCCGGAAGAAGCATGACGTCGCCTCAAATATAGGGCCACAGTTACTACATATCGATAACAGCCGTTGCTGAGACTAGCAGACAGGCAATGCTTACGAAACCAAGTGGCGCCAGTCAACATAAGAAGAAGACAAACAACCGCAACCATGTCAACTAAACGATACCTTCTGGCCTCCAACAGAGGACGGAAACCTACGAACAGCACCAATGTGAGCTGCAGCATGGTTCAAGCATGTTTGTGAAACAGCATTTCATCTTGAACCGAGTAATCTAAGAAATATTCTGTGGCTCCCATAAGGCCTGAAAGGAGTAGATTAGACTATTTTCAGTGCATTCAGAGTTACGTTTGAATACTTTCATCCTGCGCCCCACACGCAAATGGATCGGGAAGGACCCTAATGATTGATAAAGTGAGAAAAACCGTCTCCGTGCACTTACCAGTGGTTTGCAGAAGTATATGTGGTTAAGATGTGAGGTCATAAACTTCTAAAACCATTCACATATTTCAGAGAAGGACAGAAATAGTGAGTTGATCTATCTGTCTGTGCATAGGTTTCAGTGACAGCTATTCACAAGGAAACACAATACCTTTGTAGATGTTTTAGATACTAAAACACGAAGAGATGTCGTAGTCATAAAAGTTACGTGTATGAGGCTAATTACTGCTGAAAACAGGACACACTGGTGAGAGAATCGTGATTACAAAATGCAGTACTACACCAATAAACACTACTTAGATAAATATTTCCTTTGTGTTGCTACATATGTAGTGCAAACTGCTTAAATCATTCTAGTTGTCAAATACAGAAAATAAAATTCCTTCCTTCACCAGTAGTTTTGAGGATATGGTATTTTCCTCCGGTTCTTGGAGGACGTTTTTAAGTTTTTAATGCAAAATAATCGCAAAACTGTCAGAAAAATTCTAACATCAAAATTTGTAGGACGAAATTGGAGACTTCGATGCAATTGGGAAGTCAAACAACACACAAATATCAACATACATACCCCGCAATCCAGAGTACGGTATGTAGTGGAGGGTACCTCATGCCACTTCTTGTCATTTGCATTCCTGTTCAACTCGCAAATATACCGAGGGAAAAAGGACTGTCTTTATACCTCTGTACGTCACCCAGTTTCTCTAATCCTACTTTTGTGGTCCTTTTCTGAAACGTACGTCACTGTACAGTCGTTCTTCAGTCAGCTCAGAATGTCGGTTCTCTAAATTTTCTCAACAGTGTTCCTCGAAAAGAACGTCGCCTTCCAGTGGTGATGTTCGAAAACACAGGTTAAGATTCTATGCACACATAAATGAATGAACATAGATTTACAAAACGAATAGACAACTCTTTTCTTTACAATAGGAGCGTAACAAAACTAACACAATGAAATGTGCTGAGTCCAAAACTGATACGAAATCTACAATAATTACTCAAAAACCACGTAATCTTCACGTCAGAAATTCGTAAATGGTCTGTTGACCAAGAGAAAAAACCAAAGAAGAATACTGGAACAATATGGTCTGAAGAGAGAATGGAAGGCCATAGCAAAAGAATGAAAGAAATGTGGGCACACAGGGAGGAAAATGCTCACGTCTAAGTAGTCGTAACAGACTTATTTGCAAATAACAATAACAATTATTATTATAATTATAATTATAGTACTTGACTCATTCTTTACTGATGTGCTGCTCATGATTAACATACCGCTCGGAAACGGAATAAAGTAACTGAACTGTACTTGCTTTCGCGCTCTGCACTGAACGTTCTATACATGGGAGTCCCTGAGGCCAAGACTGACCAACTGTGACGTCACGTGTGCTGGACTCCTGTTGAAATTGCTCGTCAATATTTTATAAAGTTTTGGTCTTCAGTTACTTCTTTTAAAGTTTAATTGTGTTAATATCTGCCGTAATACTAACTTATTAGTGGCTTTTCATTCATCTCAGTGTTCCTCTCTGTGCTATTATTGACTCGAGTGGTCTGTACACGTGAGTGTGCTATGTCGTTCATCCAAGTCTCAGACCTCAGCAGTGTGTTTACATTTCACAGCATGCGGTTGCAGCTGTAGCAGTTAGAAAGCTAAGTACTGACAAAGTTGTTTGTGTACTGTGGTACAGTTATTAAATTTCGTAGTTTTCAACTGCGTCTCGAGCTGTTTGTGGCGAAATAACGGTTCAGTAAACTTTTGGAAACGTTCGCGCACTATGTTTCTTAGAGTTTTCTGTCCGTTGACGTTCGTTTAGTAAATTTTGCGCGGTAGTTTTCAGTTGAGGTTTCTCACTGTTTCTAGAGAAATATTTCAGTAAAACTTTCATTCAGTGTTTTAATTGCGTTGAGTGTTCCAGTGGCCGCTCGAATTTTTGTTTTTAGCTAATATATTGTGTGAAGTGCTATGCACTAAAATGCACTAAAAAATTTGAACTAACCAGCACCTAACATGGAAACCTCCCTTTATAACCATTACACAGAAGGCCTCCAATAGATTATACCTACCGATATTACTAACTGGACGAACTTGAGGATTATAACCAGTGTTCTCCACATATAAAAATCCTTTATACCACCTACCATCTCCCACGCTAATGTTCCACGTATATCCGCCGTTTATAGAAGTCCCACGAAATCCTTTAACGTCGTGCATTTACTTTCAGCATCCATTTACACTCCCCTACGTGGACCCTCCAGCATCACAACAAGTTCCCACGCCTCATGGCACACATCGAACGCCTCTGCAAATCCTACAGTATCCACAAAGGGGATTACACTAAACCTGTAGTTTCCCCTCCGATCACCAATCCCAGTACGCTGCCGCGCCTTTACAAACACATTACACCGTCCCTACATTTACACACACTCCATATCCTACTGCAATGTAACTTCAACTAACTCCCACACAATGAAATCCGTGACAGTAGTTTTCCATTCTACCTACTGTAACTCTTCCCCACCTGCCTCACTTCACATCAAGGTCACATTCTCCTCTTCATTCCATTGCACCCCATCTACATCTACATCCATACTCCGCAATCCACCATACGGTGCGTGGCGGAGGGTACCTCGTACCACAACTAGTATCTTCCCTCCCTGTTCCACTCCCAAACAGAACGAGGGAAAAATGACTGCCTATATGCCTCTGTACGAGCCCTAATCTCTTTTATCTTATCTTTGTGGTCTTTCTGCGAAATATAAGTTGGCGGCAGTAAAATTGTACTGCAGTCAGCCTCAAATGCTGGTTCTCTAAATTTCCTCAGTAGCGATTCACGAAAAGAACGCCTCCTTTCCTCTAGAGACTCCCACCGGAGTTCCTGAAGCATTTCCGTAACACTTGCGTGATGATCAATTCTACCAGTAACAAATGTAGCAGCCCGCCTCTAACTTGCTTCTATGTCCTCCCTCAATCCGACCTGATAGGGATCCAAAAGGCTCGAGCAGTACTCAAGAATAGGTCGTATTAGTGTTTTATAAGCGGTCTCCTTTGCAGATGAACCACATCTTCCCAAAATTCTACCAATAAACCGAAGACGACTATCCGCCTTCCCCACAACTACCATTACGTGCTTGTCCCACTTCATATCGCTCTGCAATGTTACGCCCAAATATTTAATCGGCGTGACTGTGTCAAGCGCTACACTACTAATGGAGTATTCAAACATTACGGGATTCTTTTTCCTATTCATCTGCATTAGTTTACATTTATCTATATTTAGAGTTTGCTGCCATTCTTTACACCAATCATAAATCCTGTCCAAGTCAACTAATGTCCTCTTACAGTCACTCAACGACGACACCTTCCCGTACACCACAGCATTATCATATCCACACACCAAACTCGTTCTCTTTTTCTACCTACACCCCTCAATTCCATAGAACATTCTCTGCCCTCATCATAGCCTTTATTCCAGTGCAGATGCTTCTGATTTTATGTGAAAATGCAGTGCCTTTTTCTTAGAAGACTGTCACTCTTCTGTGACTCGTTTTCAAAATGTAAATATTTTTTGTTTTCTAGGTTTTACTTCTTTGGTTTTAATTTTAAATCAGAGTAATCGGAGTGCTGATGAAGACGACGCATTTTAAGTCTTTTCTTGTTACTTTATTATGTATGGGATATACTTAACGTATCCCTGTTACGTTGTGAATATGTTAAATCTTGGTTTCGTACGTAAAAGACCTCCCCTAAGCCAGTATCAACAAACTGATTGCTGGTTACGTTTTTATCCTTTCCGTCATCCACATCCTTTGTTCTTCGTGTCACAGCTGAACCGTGCAGAATCCACGTAGCAGGGACGCGACGGCCCCCGACTAAAGACAAACAGACAGAGAGAGACAGCAGACCAAAGAAAGAGAGAGAGAGAGAGAGAGAGAGAGAGAGAGACAGAGACAGAGTCAGAGAGAGAGAGAGAGCTGGTCTGTTGGACCCGGCAGCTCTCCAGCCGTCCAGCCGGATTACACGCCTCTGCGCCCCCCACAGTCCACTGTAGGAGGAACACACCGAGGCGACATTCGATTTAAATGCAAAGTGCGCCCTACGTCCTCTGGTGTCGTCCGCACAATCGGCAGATTCCCTTTACTGCGTGTAAAGGGCCGGAATCACTTTGTGCCGAAGCACTTTCAGCGAAGAGCGTTCACGCGTGTTACGATGCTGTCCGATGAGTTTACAGATTTGCTGCAGTCGTTTGACTTTGGAATGGCTTCTCTCGAGAGCAGGAGTTACCACTGGTTTCACAATTTCGATCTGTGCTCATATTACCTGCTGGTTTCAGTAATGAAGAGCGTATAATTTCGAAGGCTTCAAAGACCGGTGTCAAACTGAATAAAATACTTTTGCTTTAGTGTTTCATAATGGTCTACTAGACAAAATGATTTTATTTGTATTATACAAAGTGCTTGCAAGTGTACTCAATCCAGTGGTAGCTTTCGCTGAAAATGTTGAGCAGACTCAGTAACGTTGGAAATGTACCACCTTTGACCTGGGACCCTCACTTCCAAATCAAATTACAGTCTCACAAGCATCTGTACGAATGTTGACTTCGGTGCTTACTATCTCACAGGCAGCATATTAGTCACCCACTTAAAAGAGCTTACTGGTCAATATTGACCGCTGTAAATTGTGCGGAACTGCTATATGGTGGTCATAAGGCCTTACACCGCCAACGAGGGTCATGCTGAGTACGTGACACGGGTTGTATGGAAACAATGCAGTAAGATACAGGGCTTACAGCGAAGGAGTCCCTTACGTCAAATTTATGTATCACGAAAACTAAGATCGATAGACGAGAGCAACAAATGGTATGTTTTATTGTGAAACCGGTAATAAATTTCTACAGGAGCTATACAGAAATTTTGGAATAGATTGAAATCTGTTAACAGATTGCACTGTGATCGCAATCGTAGTGCCTACGAATAGTACACCACTGCGCAAAGCGATAGGTTCCAGTACTGAAATGTGAGAGGAGGTTAGTGTAAAGAAGGATGAAGTTGAAATGATGTACCGCGCGGGATTAGCCGAGCGGTCTGAGGCGCTGCATCATGGACTGTGCGGCTGATCCCGGTGGATATTCGAGTCCTCCCTCGGCCATGGGTGTGTGTGTTTGTCCTTAGGATAATGTAGGTTAAGTAGTGTGTAAGCCTAGGGACTGATGACCTTAGCAGCTAAGTCCCATAAGATTTCACACACATTTGAAATGATGAATATCATAGGACAACTTGTTATTTATGATACTAGAATACCACAGTTTAGAACACAGTCCTGTGGCAATAAGGTGCAGTTTTAAAACAAGATTCAGTATTGCAAAAGGACCTGAAGGAATACCATTCTCAAGCTCTTCGACAAATTCCAAAGGACACCTAGCATCGTTGATGATCTAGCGGCCCCAGGTTAACTGCAGTTACTCGTGAAGATGTCATGGTTTCTGGAATTACCCAGAAAAATTTAAGAAAATCCGTCCGAAGAATTGCAGCAGAGACTAGTTTGAAAAATCCAAGGAAATTCGCACGAAGAAATGCAGTAGTGACTGATTTGAAGCGTTCTTGCACGCTGAAAATGCTGAGACACAATCTACACATGTTTCCATTTAAAACGCCACCAGGCCATAGTTGTACAAGCTTCGTGCGACAGAGGGTTGATTTTACGGACCAGACTGTCGCAGTGGCTGATAATGAAAGATTTGATGTTGGCTTCACCGGGTTCTGACTTCCGAATGACTGGAGTTGTGAATAAACGAAACTGGCGACGTTGGGGTTCCGAAAATCCTCACTTGTGTGAAGCGAAACCACTGTATTCTCCCAAAGTTACTGTTTATGTTGCAGTAACAATCAGAGGTATTACCGGCCCTTCCTCCATGTAAAAAATGATTACTAATGAACGTTACTTTGCATTTTGGAACAATTTTTTACCACACAACTAGCCTTGGAAGAAAGACCAGGCACCGAGTGGTGCAAGACGGGTCGAGATTTACATCGCACCGGTGTTTCACTTTTCTTATATCTGCTTCGGGAATAGAGTTAGTACGTTCGACTACTGTCGCAGGAATGGATTGGCCTCCATATCTGCCCCATCTGACTCCTTGCGACTACTTTTTGTGGAAAACACTGGAAGATACCGTCTACCGGAACCATCCCACCGTGGTGGACAAGCCTGAATCGGCGATTTGTGTGGCTCTGAATTCATTTCCGTGGAGACACTACAGGTAGTTTGTTTAAGGGGAGACAGAAGGCAATTTTTAATCCTATTCTGCCAATGCTATTTTGCCCTTTGAACAGGTGCACTTTTCAAATGAACTGTAAGTGATAAAAAAATGAAATTTTTACTGCACATATATAACATATATGCCTCAATTTACAAGTAAAATGAACATAATACCTCTTACGATTTTGAACAAAAAATATTTTAATTCTTTCACTAGTTAAATTTAACTTTTTTTGTACATACGTTACTATAAAACAGTTTGTGATTGTTTGGTGGTTCTCAATTTACTTGTAATAACTTATTACCATCTGCAGTACAAATTGACCAAATTTCATGTTTGTAACCCCATTAGTTTATCAGCTAATGGTACCTGAAAGTAAAAAATGTAGTTTTGAGAAAAATTCATTTAAAGTTTAATATTGCAATTCTAGTATAGTTAATGATGAGAGTTACTTACCACTAATATTTTCCTACGCCATAGTAAGCATCATCTGAATCATACTGATCTCCTTTTCTTCTCTCGGTCGCTCTTCTATTCTATCTGGCTTCTTTTATATATTTTAAATTAGCAACATCTGCTTTGCGGATTCTCTCTTTATCTATTTGCACCAAGGATTTTACAGTATTTCCACTAGATTTTATGCCCAATAATTACAAAACATCCAGTTTTCTAATTACAAACTCATTCAAGCATAAAATAGCATCATAAACACCAAATTTGAGGGTTGTAAGCTGAACAAAAAGAATTTTCTGTAACTGGTTCCAAATGGCAGAATTCATACATTCATTTAAATTTTGGGTTTTCCCACGAAGATATTTCTTCAACAAGGTATCTTTACAAAGGTCTCTGAATATGGGTTTAATTTCATTAATTACTGATGCAGGTAAAGAACGTTTGTGGTCATATCTGGCCCTTCTCCTGTACTTGCACCAAGTATCAGGAACATTCGGGCAAAGACCGTGCACTGGATTTTAATTTGTGGAAAGCTTATGGAAAAATGTAGCCCATACAGCTTTTTTCATGTTTTCTAAATTCATCACATTTCTTCTTATGGCTAAGCCGAGAATACAAAGTTTCAGGCATTTCCTCTCACCAGGAAAACGTAGTGGCCGACGGCCTGCACTTAATGATCGAGAGCAGCGAAGTTTGCGTAAAGTTGTGAGTGCTAACAGACAAGTATATCGACAGTAGATATAGAGTAGGAAACACTGAAGCGATAAAACAATAGAAGCATGAAATAATATACAAGGAGTAAAAGAGTGCTGTGCATTATCTCTGCATGGCGCAAAAAGGAAGGCGTAGCATTTAAATGCCAGATTGCACACAGCGTCAGAAAAACCATCATATCTCACGAAAAAATTGTCGTATTTATATAAAGCAAAAATTGTTTCACGCAGGAAAGACCACGCATTTCAATTATGCTGAAATCTAAAAATCGAATTTTTGAAGACCGTTTGCCTTCCGACTCCCCTTAACTTTTCTTTGAGACATTTGAATCTCACCTTTATTTACGATAATGATAGAACCTGAGAAATTTCTTAAGCTTTTTTCACTGTATGATGCGATGACAAATGTCAATGTTCGTTCATGCTACCTCAGTACTGCGAGGGCTGGACATTTCGAAAAGATTTTGATGTGAGTGCAAAGACTGCTTGGAGAGGAGGAGTCTCACTACGCTCGCATTTTGATGATGATGATGATGATGATGTTTGATTTGTGGGGCACTCAACTGTGAGGTCATCAGCACCCGTACGAAGTCCCAATTTTTACGCAGCCCGATTTTTTCACAGTCCAATGATGAAATGGTGAGGACAGTACAAAAACCCAGTCCCCGGGCAGAGAAAATCCCCAACTCGGCTGGTAATCGAACCCGGGACCCCGTGCTCCAAAAGGCACCAACGATGACACTAATGGAGCCGTGGCGAGATGGCACCAGTATTATTTTGTTCATGTATCGTTGAGATCGATTGTGCTTGGGCTAAGCTATCTTTGCTTTTCGCGTGTCTTATCATCCGGGTTGGCGGGCGAAGCCATTTGGTTGTTAGCCTTCGACGGGTAACCCTCGAGATCTCGTGACATCCACTGGGAGACGAGTGTCAACGGCTGCCGAACGAGAATGATGACCGTTATATGCTGTGATGTGAAATTGGTCGGGCGTTTTGGCGACATGGGCAGCTTGGAGATACAAGCCCTGTGACTTCGCTGGGAACAAAATTTGAAGTGAACCCGTGAATCTGTGGAAACCGCTCCTTCGTGTTGTGTACGTGATGTGAAAGTAAGTGGTCGTAATTGTGTTTTGTTGACCGACGCACTCAGAGGCATTTAAATGTTATTATTATGGTGAGACTTTCATAGTCGAACTTTAAGATGGTGTGGAAGAGTTCAGTTGGCCTAGTTAGAAGGTGGCCGTCATTTGAAATTTTTTTAGAGGTTTTACTAGTGCTCTGTGTTTCTTGTAATTAAAGGATTTTATGTTGGCGTTTTCGAAGCCTGCACTCTATTAATACAGTTGTCCAGGTGTAAAATGCTTATGGTCAAAGTTGTGAATTTGTCAGTAGTGTAACGCGTTCCTTTACACGGTTACCAATTTATCGAGTCAAAGGTCCTACCGAGTGTTTCTATGTTTCAGAGTTATTGGAATGTCTTTGTGATCCCGCAAAAACCTCTGATTGTGCCAGCGCCTTGGCGGGGAGTGAAACGTCATCCGAGGTCTAGGCCTGGCACTGTTTAAGAACCTGGTCACTACCGGGAGTTGTTCACATACCGCCTTGGTTAGTATTTATCTTCCTTCCGCCAAGCTGATAGATATATAAATGTATATTGTATGTAATATGTTCTTATACGAACCTGTTTCCTTAAATATTAGCGACTGGTAACTTGTTAAACTTTAAATTGCATATCATCTGCTGAGTTCCTTGCGCAACTCTTTCTCGTAGTCTTATTAACACGTCTGAGCCCGTGGACATTCATATTTAAAGATCAGTGTTTCTGCTGTAGTTTTCTATGTAAGTGGTTCCATTATGTTATGTAATTGGATCTTAGTTTAGCACTAGTGGTGAAGTGTCATTAAGTCACCCTTTATTGGTAACTGTTTTCATTTTATGTATTTTGAGGCAAGTCCTTTATGGGAGTTTGAATTTCTGAAGTTTGACAGTAATTCTGTTTTCTTAATAAGGGAAAATAAAGCGAGGGGTATTAATGCCTGGCAACGTTAAGTTTGTAATTGACCTTTTAATAAGTGCTTTCTTAACGTATTGAAGTAGTAAGTTTATAAGGGTATTTTAGTGAATAATATTAAGTGAGGCCATCTTAATGTCGTAACTGGTTTTAAGGAGTATGATGAAGTGGCTATGTGAAGTAATTGATAATTGCTATGGTTAAGATCTCTATAAATGCCTGGCACATTCAGTTTCTTATAACTTTCTCTTAAGAGACTACTTATTTGAGTACTGAGTACGATGGGTTTATAACTGTATTTGCAAAGCTTTATGTAGTGGCTTGTCCACAATTTGTAATTGTGGAATTCCTTAAAGGCGTAATGTCAATAAACTGTCTCGATTATAAATTGTGATTACTAACATGATTCCATCCCGCTTTCTCTCTTATGGTACGTAAGACATGTTGGGTAAGTGTGGTACGAATAAGGATCCACGTACCAATAATATTTCGAAACTTCTATATAACTACTTTATACTGACAGCTTTCTCAACAAACACACATTTTGTTGCGCTCGTATAACGATGTTAGTTTTCGAGATATTTAATCTTAAAGTCAGGGACTCCTTCACTGAACACCCTGTAGGTTTATGTGGAGATCTGACACAATCTCAGACAGGACGTGCCCGTGACTACATCGTAAAAGAAGTTGCTCGATTTGCTGGTGTATCGATGCGGACCGTCAGAGTCTCTCAAAGTGTATACTACTCATAGCCATGTAACACGGGCATACGATCAGTGGTCGCAAAAAGATCCTAACCGATGGGCACCGAGGACGAGTGCTAACAACAAATGGGTTTAACACCGACACGAATTGCTGCTCTATGTGAATGCAGGATAATCTGAACTAATTTCCAAATGAATATTGGCAAGGAACTGCAAGCAGTGGATATTAGGAGTCGGAGTTTGTGACATATTTTTATATATATAGATTTTCGGTGCCTATAGTGTCACGTCTTTCAGTGTCACACAAATTTTTATTTTTAAAGAGGATCACTTAAGACTATTTCCTTGGGTTCGCCCCTCAAATTTCGTATTATAATATATATTCAAAACCTTACACCTGTGTCACAGAACAAATCCTGCATCGAGAATACTTTACACAAGTTTAAGGGAAGAAATGCTTCTGATATTTATTACAGTTTTTAAAGAACATCAAAATATGAACAGGCTGAAATGAACAATGAGTACATGAGACTATGTTAATCAATTCAACTGTAAAAAGCTAAGGAGCATATTATTAGCAAAATGAGAAATATGCAAAAGTGAAATGCCAAAATGAGCACTTTTCAATTGGGAGTAAATCAAAACAATCAGAATGGCTGAAAGAGAGCACAATAACATGAGCCATAAACGAATAAGAGCTAAGCAACTAAGCAAATAAGAGAATAGCCAAAAATGAGATGCCAACAAAATGAGAGCTGGCCGATTTTTTTTTTTCTTTATTGTATTTCAATTCCCCATCGGGGCGGGTTGGCAGCAGTATATGCGCTGCTCTTCAGCCGATAGACATAGAACAAACAATAGAAGACAGTTAAAAATATACAAAGGAGAGAATATGGTGAACATAGATATAAAAAGGGGGAACATCGTGGACGACAATAGACAGAAAAAGGGGCGACTGCAAAATGGAGATAAAAACTGTAAAAAAGTAGCGCACACAAAAAACCACACACAGGGTCAGTTAAAAGAACACAAGGCACAGTATGACCAGAGCATAAAAATATCGACGGATGGTGTAGCACATAACAAACACTGACAGCGAACCTCAAGGCAGCACACAATTAAAATCACACATCTTGACGCACAGGAGAAACAGCACTAAACACAACACTGACATGGCACACTGACGATGATCAAAACAGAGAAGCTGCCAGTGCAAGGAGATGAGGGAGACTGGAAGGAAGGAGGGAGGGAGGGAGGGGAAGAGAGAGGGGAGATGGGTGGGGGGCGTGCTGAAGAGGGACAGGTAGGGAGTGATGCGGGAAAGAAAGAGGCAAGGATGGGGTGCAGGGTCTCAGGGTGGGGGGAAGGAGGAAAATCCACTCTGGGAGAAAGAGGGAAGAGGAAAAAGGGGGGCCCTGTGGAGGGAGGGGGAACATGGCCAGGTTATAGTTGGAAGGAAGGGTAGATGTCATAGCGAAGTTCATCATCCGGGAGGGGGGGCGCTGGAAATTGCCCTGATGAAGCTAGATGGAGGGTGTGGAGGTGGAGAGAGGGAGGAATACAGCGATAAATGGCTCAAATGGCTCTGAGCACTATGGGACTTAACATCTATGGTCATCAATCCCCTAGAACTTAGAACTATTTAAACCTAACTAACCTAAGGACATCACACAACACCCAGTCATCACGAGGCAGAGAAAATCCCTGACCCCGCCGGGAGATACAGCGATAGAGGCACGGTGGGTGGGGGGTGGAGAGGAAGGAGGAAACCAGAGGGTGGGGGGAGTCAAGCCTGCGGAGATGTTGGAGGAACAGGAGGAGGTGGGGGAAGGGGATCAGTTCATACAGGAGCCGTGTGGCGGAAGGAAGGTGGATACGAAAGGAAGGCGGAGTGCATGGCGTTCAAGGATTTGGAGGGCCTTGTAAAAGCGGGTGGGTGCAGAGATCCAGACAACGCTGGCATAACACAGGATAGGACGGATGAGGGATTTGTAGGTGTGGAGGATGGTAGAAGGATGCAATCCCCATGTCTGGCCAGACAGGAGTTTCAGAAGGCGGCGGTGGGAATGGGCTTTCTGCGGGATGGTCTGGAGGTGAGGGGTCCAGGTGAGGTGTCGTTCGAGGGTGGGGCCAAGATATCTCAGGGTGGGGGTGAGCTGGATGGGACGACCATAAGCGGTGAGGTAGAAATCGTGGAGACAAAAGGAGCGGGTTCTGCGGCCTATGATGTTTGCCTGGGTTTTGGAGGGGTTGAGACGGAGGAACCACTGGTTACACCAAGTGGTGAACTGGTTATAGTGGGTTTTGGAGGGTACGTTGGGAATGTTGAAGGGTAGGGTAGAGAGCCAGGAAGGCGGTGTCATCAGCATACTGGAGAAGGTGGACTGGTGGGGATGGCTTGGGCATATCAGCCATATATAAGAGAAAGGATAGGGGAGAGGAACAGAGCCCTGGGGGACGCCAGCATTTGGGTAAAAGATACGGGAGTTGGTGTTGTGGAAGGTGACATAGGAGAGCTGGCCGAACTCCGTCGGCACTTACATACGGTTGCGCTCGTGGCGGCACCTCGCGGCCCGAACGCAACACACGCGCCAGCGATCGCAATGCACTCTTAGCGCTCGCGGCGGCGTCTAGCGGCCCGGACGCAAGTTGTGCGATTGCTGTCGCAGGTCGACCCTTAATCTATGAGGTTACAAGTTCTGGCAAGACATGTTCATGGGATTAGCCGACCTACAAAAAGTGTTGACAACAAAATAATGCAACACGTTCGAAACTCTTAGAGAAACCGATATTGCAGTGACTGTGTTAGTCTATATACGACGCAAAGTTCTTTTGGACTTGCATTGTGTCCAAGGGAACAGGCACTGTAGGAACTACAGCCGTTATGAAATGCATTAAATATATTAGCAATTGTGAATATTGACAACCATCAGCCTTCGAATGGAATGACGACAGTGAGAATCTGTGCCGGACCGGGACTCAAACCGGAATTTTTGCGCTTATCGCGAGCGGTCACCTTAGAATCCTTTTTTAATTGTGCCCAAAAAAAGTCACTTGAGCGAAAAATTAAAGTAACCTCTGTGTAATTTTAAGGGAAATGTGAAATGAAAGATTTGTTTGCTTAATGGCAAAAATGATCACTGCACTTACTCTTCCTCATGTGCATGCAAACGGAACAGTAAAGTACGAGGTTGAGTCAAATGAAAACCTTAAATTTGTAATAAGATATTGAAATTTCGTACCCTTATCCTGTAAGTTGGTAAGCGTGCTACAAACAGGGTGCAGAATGGCCTGTAGGTGGCAGCATAGTGCAGATGCACACATACCGTCGCAGTATCAGTATAAAGATGGCTGCCCCACTTGCGACTTGCACCAGGGAAGAACAGCGTTCTGTTATTCGGTTTTTTAGTAGTGAAGGTGTGAACCTATTGAAATTCATCGACGAATAAAGGTTCGGTACGGTGATGCATGTTTGGCACAGCAGCAAGTCTAAGAATGGAGTAGGAAGTTCGCAAATGGTGCGACTTCAGTGGAAGATGCTCCTCATCCACGTCAGGCACAATCAGTTGTGACTCCACAGAACATTGCAGCAGTTGAAGCCATAGTGAAGGAAATCCGCCGAGTGACACTGAATGACACTGCACCATGTTTCAGATTAGCCGTGGGTCAACACACCACATTGTGCACGATGTGCTCCAGTTTCACAAAGCGTCTGCAAGATGGTTGCCACGGCAGCTGACGCCTGAAATGAAAGAACGACGTGTTAAAGTTTGTGAAGAACTTCTTCCGCGCTTTGAACGAGAAGGTGATGGGTTCCTTGCAAGAATCGTTATTGGGAACAAAACATGGGTCCAGTTGCAACAATCACAGACCTGCATTTTGAGTGTCGTCCTCTCCACCATACACACCCGACCTGGCCCCAAGTGATTTCCAATATGTTTGGACCACTGAAAGACGCAATGGGAGGAAAGAAGTTCCGTTCTGATGAAGAGGTACGCCACGCGGTGCATAAGTTGTTGCGCGGACAACCAAACGAATTTTTTTCTAAAGGAATTTATGCAATTTGTAAGCGCTGGAGGACTTGCGTTGAGCGTGGGGGACATTATGTTGAAAAGTGATACAGCTTTGTACCACTTCTGCCCAATAATAATATTTAAAAAATATTTAAGGTTCTCATTTGACTCATCATCGTAAAAACAATTGTATCATCTGGGAATGTAAACCGGGCCGCCTACCAAGTTTACTTATTTAATTACTTATTTTTAAATGGGGGGGGGGGGAGGCACAGTCAGCGGCAGACTGAAGGCGGCAAGGCGGTCAGGGGTCAAATTCCGAGGCTGGGCATAAAGTCTCCCTCTGCCTACCATCGAGGTCCGGTGTCACAATTCTTTTTTTAAATCAGCAAATACATGAAACCCACTTGCCAAAAATTATTACGATAATGTGAACGAAAAAGGACCATCTTGCCTGCTGGGATCACCTTATCGGAACAGGCGACAAGTAAGAGGCGGTGGTCATTTCAACGAGGCTGCTGGCACGAATTATACCAATACTTTATGAATTGCTAAGTCCAAATTCACTTGATAACTAAATCAAATTACTGAAAAATGAACATTTAGTCTAAGAAAACTTGGCTATCCGCAGCAACTCACGATCAGTCCCAAACTTTTATATGTCGTCAACCATGCGTCTGCTGCCTTACTCTTACATCCATTATGTATATTCCGGTACATGTGAAACATTTCACTGGGAAGTCGCTTGCCTGGTGTCGGCGAATAATAACCATATTGCGGTGACTGTGTTATTTTTAATCACGATGAAAAGTTCCTTTGGACATTGAAAGTTGGCTACACTGAGTCACAGCGCCAGAGATTGCGCCAAAGATTATTATTCCGCCGCCTCCACTGGGACAGTAGCACTCTAGAGGATGTCGAGAGCAGTTCTGTTGGGCGAGAGAGTAGAGTGTTCACTGAAATGTTGTGCTGTTCGGTTGATGTAATGTATAGATGGAAGAAGATGCAATTGTCAGAATATATTTGAGAGAGGGGATGGGCTTTTGATTTATGACGCTGGTGTAATGGAAAGGTATTACAGTTTTCTTTAATAACAATCCCTCTTGCTCACAGGTACAGTCAACAAAGCGTCTGGCTTCTGTTCATTTATTAGACTTGTAATTCTGGTTTCTATGTGCAATTATAGTATTTCTGGTTTTTCAATTAGTTCATTGTAAATGGTGTTTAAAATATTTTGTCGTATTGAGAAAGAACTGAGCCAGATACATGTACGTTGAGTCGCACTACCACACACAGAACAATTACACTTGTGCTTTGTTGTTTCGTAGCTTTTATAGTTGCAGGGGACTTAATTAATCAATTGTGTTAATGGAAATTCCTTGTCATTCTTTAACCGGTCACACAGCTAGTAAAATTATTGCATTTATTCATTAATATTAGTCTGTTCTTTTTTAATTAAGTCCCGTTGCAACATTCAAAGCGCTCTAATTAAAGATGATGTAAGACAAGGATGTAGTCTTTGACCCCTACAGTTCAATATATAAATCGAAGAAGCAACGAGACAAATGAACGATATGTTTAGTGGCGCGGATTTAAGTTCAGGATGGAATCGTCTCAGTAATCAGATGCGCTGTTGACATTGCTCTTCTCAGTAAAGTGAAGAAGAGCTACAGATCCTATCGATAAGAGTGAACAATTTAATGAATACGGAATGTGGGTTGAGAGTGAATCAAAGGTTACGTAAAGAATTCAGAGGTCGCAGAAAGGCAATTAGCGATAAACGTAATACACAAACTGGTAAATACGAAGCAAATAAATTGAATAAATTATGCCGTAACGACACAAGCCTAGGCATATGGGATCGATGCCGTAAAGCGGGCAACTTACGGCAATACGGTGACGTTGCATGGCGCTACGGCACTCACCGGGTATCGCCGCCCGCCTGCGGTCAGTGGACAAACGATTGCCGTAGCCACGGGCACTTTGGCACGTACTACACATAACTTCTGCAGCCGTAAGACCACAAAAAAAGCCGTTTCGGTGCAAATAAATACCGGCCGTCCTGCCAGGTTATGCTACGGATGGCGTTTATCGCTAAAACAACCGGTTCTCCGTTATGTCGTCTTTTTCCCCGCGCCAGTTTAATCTGACTGTTAAAACCGTTCAAAATAATCAGTTTCTGAAATAACCGATATGTTTTTTTTTCATATTTATTCCTGTAATAAACTTATAAATCGAACAAAGACTGAAAAATGTCGACTCTCTCACTTTCAAGACATGGTATCAAAGTATTCAGTAAGCAATAAAAGGTGACTTCTTCCACGGTTCGCTGCTATCCTCGAGAAGTGGAAAGTGCTACAATACTACAAAAATCTCCAGTATTCTCCTACTGATTGTAATTTTTTTGCAACTACTCTCAAAATCCATATTGTAATCGAAGGTCATACCAGTATTTGGGCATTACGAAGAATCACTGCTAAAGGGTGAAGACAGATTGCAGAATTCCGTTTTTCGTGTTATTTGTCCGTTTTCAATCGCTACAAGCAGATATAGGCACACTGTCCACACAGGCAAGCAGATATAGGCACACTGTCCACACAGGCAGCAAACCAGCCACTTTCTATTTTTATTGCAAACTATGAATGAATTGTTGTCAAATTTTTTATTTATTACTGTTACCATTATTGTCCTCCTCTTTTACTGTTTCATAGAAGAAGCATACAAACTGAACCGTAAATTTACTTTCAAATCTTTTCTTAAAGAATTTATTTACTAGCGATTCATCAAGAACATTAGCACATTTAATCACACTAGGTGAGCGTGGAAGTAGTTGCCAGGAAGTAACTGATGGAAAACGAAATTACTTTTAACAAATGTGAATTTTATTCCTAAAAGCTTTTTCAAAAACAGATTTAAAATCATAAGCAGAAAAGCACCCTCGAAATATCAAGTTACAGTTGTATTTATAGGCAGAAAGAACAATATTAACAGTATGAGCCTTCGGGCTCAGAAGCTTGCCTGCACCCTTTCAACACGGCCGTAGTCATGACCGCTCACAACAACCTCTGAAAGAGTACACTGGTGCACATCTGCAACAAGCCTGATTACTTTAAACTAAAAAAATTTTTAACAACTCACACAAACACGTAAACTTATGTGCCACCGGAAGTGCAATTTTTTTTAAAGGACTCATACGGTGGAAGGGTGGCAGCCTTATAACCTTAAATGACTATTTAAATAAACCCATAAAAAGCAGACTTACATAAAATGAACAACATGCTCTACATTACACATATACCACCTCGCAAGATGATAGGCAAGATAAAAACATATTTCAAGAATTCGGCCCTTCGGCCTTTAAGCAATAAATTCACTAACACCGAATCCGACAAACATGACAGAGGCAGCTAATAACGTATGGAAGATTGAGAGGGGGGGGGGGGATTACTAAACAACACGAACCGCAGATTGCTCTAAATCTCCCCAACTCCACAAGAGAAAAACGGACTACCCAATTCACAAATAATCACCTTCCCGCGGGTAGGCAAACGGAGAAGAATGGTGGGACGACCTCATCATAACAAAGCGGCTGGTGACCTGACCAAGAAAACAAGTAGAATTTAACAAGTAAATGAAACAACATATCTCCAATCACTTAACTTCTAATGAACTGCGATTTCTGGCGAAGACCAGGTGCAGCACCCCTAACGCTCTCCCTAACCGTCCACTGCCAGCCGCTTCAACGAACTCAGGAAGACGCGCCGATCTCCCGTCTTACGGCGTCACAGCTCGCCCCGGCCAGCCCGATGTCGTGGTTTCACTCCTGTTGCTCTCGTGTGAACCGCGAAGCCACTACCCCTTTCTATACGGCGATGCCCACTGGACTCACGTGAGGACCTCACATGCGCCGGCACTCTAGGCGGACAAGTCATCTCGTGTCTCAGTGCGCGACCGACCAACCGACCGATCCAACCGCCAATGACCGTTGCCCGAGCAACTCGAGCAGACTGGCGGCCTAATGCGCAGACTCAGATGCAGGAACTGAGCCCCGACCGGGCGGCCACTAGCTGAGTTCTGTTACTGGTGGAGCGGCAAGACTCTCATTTTCTGGCCTTAAAGTTTGATCCACACGACAGACATACTAGCACTCCGACGACAGACAATCACTAACTGCTGCACAAATGCAAGCGAGAGACAGACCAGCAACTGGTGACGCGAGACTAACCTAGCCTCACTCCGACTGAACCTTGCCGAGTTTTTTTTTTATTTATTGTTATTTTAACACCTTACATAAGGTGGGCTGGCAGCAGCATATTACGATGCTCTTCAACCTTAAGTTGTACAATGAAAATGCAAAGGAGACACAGAACATACAATACAAAGAGGTGGGCAAAAATACCGTAGACACAGAAACAAAGAACACGAAGCCGTTCACACTCGACGATAAAAACACTAAAAACTGTCGGCACGGCGCACAAACACTGACGACTTCGACGGCACAGGTGAACGAAGGAGCGTGACGGCGAAGAACACTAAACACAAACACGATGGCACACACACGAGAAACTGATGGCGATGATCTCTGTCGTGCGAATGTCCACTTGGTGTGTGCAAGTCCGGGGACCTGACATGAGGCGAAGAAGGTGGTTGGGGAGGGAGAGGGGAGAGCATAGATGCCAAGGGCAGAGCGGATGGGGGGAGGAATGAAGGTAAGGGGGTAGGGGAAGCCTGGGGGAGGAGGGGGGAGAGAGGGAGGATGGAGGGAAAGGGGAGAGAAGGGAGAGAGGGTGACCATAGGAAGAAACACAGGAAGAGGGAGGGAGTATCAAAGTTGGTAGGAGGGGTAGATGGAGGGGAGGAGGGCATCATCAGGGAGGGGGAGCTGGCGGAAGCCACCTTGGGAGAGGGTATGGAGAGTGGAGAGATGGAGAGCAGGTGGGACATGGAAATACAGGCGCAGCAGCGGACGGGGGCGGGAGAGGATGGGAGAGAAAAGCAGGTGAGGGGGATCTAGTTTACAGGAGGTGTATGGGATCCGTATCCGTTAGAGGAAGAGGAGGAGGTGGGGGAATGGAATAAGATCGTACAGGATCCGCGTGGGGTAGGGGAGACGGATACGATAGGCGAGGCGGAGAGCATGGCGTTCAGGGATATGAAGGGATTTGTAAAAGGTAGGACGGGCGGTAATCCAGGCAGGATGGGCGTAGCAGAGGATAGGGCGAATGAGGGATTTATAGGTGTGGAGGATGGTGGAGGGGTCCAGACCCCATGTACGGCCAGAAAGGAGCTTGTGGAGACGGAGCTGGGAGTGTGCCTTGGCTTGGATTGTCCGGAGTTGGGGGGTCCAGGAGAGGCGACGGTCGAGGGTGACGCCAAGGTACTTAAGGATGGGGGTGATGGAAATAGGACGGCCATAGATGGTGATATAGAAATCGAGGAGGCGGGAGGAAGGGGTGGTTTTGCCTACAATGATCACCTGGGTTTTGGAAGGATCCCTGCCGAGCTGATAGCGCCCCTTAAATGCACGGGAACAAGCAACCTATCCGCTTTCCCACCGGAGGAAGACACCAAAGGTGCGATTACCAAAGCGGCACCACCGCCATAAACGGAGGGCGACTGCTTCACATAACGCGCTGCAGCGCACTCTTCAAAGCAGCAATTTTTTTACCACGGCTCACAAATATTCAAAATTCTAAAGCGAATATTGTGAAATACAACGGACGTCCAACGAAGACAGCGATAAAAGCGGTTCATCCCAGGTGTGGGCGAGTCTTGCACACTCTACATACACGCTTATAGAAAGCCACGACGCACGACAACAGGGACATTAATGTCTCAGCAGTGCTGTACCAATTCTTGTGTGTTTCTTTCTTATTTCTGTGGTAATTGTTATTAAAATAACACTGATCCTTTTCCCATTTTCTATAATAATGCAATATTTCAAACCAATGCGAATTTTGGGAAAAAGATACTCCTCTTTTTATTTAAACAACGAAATATTTAAGCACCGCTGCTATCGATCATTGATATTTCGGTTTTTTTACTCGGTTATTAGTAAAAGTATATGTCATAACCGAGTCCAATAAAATACCGAAAAGTACCGATTAATCAGTTCTGAAATACCAGTATCAGTTTTTATGCAGGTAGTTTTTCCCGTCCCTGCAAATGCGTCCTAGGCCCCAGTCATTGAGTCGCTAACGTCATTGTGTCGGCCTCTGCCTCGAGGTCGCCGCCGCTGCCCCCTCATTCTGATGGAACAGCTTGCGTGGAAGGTGGGGGGGGGGGGGGGGGCGCGGGTCGAGCTGAGGCCATCCTCACCACCGGGCCACTGAGGTGCTTAGCTGCTTGGCAGCGACAGCCGTTGCCAGGCAACCGCCGGTCAGGGCTTCGCTCACTGGACGTCTGCACCCATCAGTTGCCACGGCCGTCTCTGCATCTTGCACTATTAGGGACACTCCTGACCTCGAACGCTCGGAATCGCACGAAACCGTGCTTAGAATGAAATGAACGTATGGCATTTATCGGCCAGGGTATCCCCTTCGGGGTTCGGCCGCCGTATTGCAAGTCTTTTTAGTTGACGCCACTTCGGCGACTTGCGAGTCGATGATGATGAAAATGACGATGAAGGACACACAACACCCAGTCCCCTGCCGGGAACTGAATCCAGGTCCCCTTGTGTGGTAGGCGGTAGCGCTGCCGCTGCGCTACGGAGGCGGACCGTGCTTAGAACAACACTCGATCATAAAAACAACAGTGGTCTGTGTCATTTCCATGGAAAACGTTGCATTTCACCACAAGTGATATTTTAGCAGAGAGAAACAAAGTAAAAAGATATCAGTACCACAGGAGGGAAATTCGGTGCCGTCAGCGTATCATTACATTATCAGTCAAAAGTGTTAAAAACCCTCTGATTAAAGTAATTTTAATAACGGAAAAGTCTCATATCCTGCACACACGATAGTGCTTATACACTGAAGCGCTAAAGAAACTAGTATAGGCATCCATATTCAAACACAGAGGTATGTAAATAGGTAGAATACGCCAATGTAAGACAACAAGTGTCTGGCGCACTCTTTAGATTGGTTACTCCTGCTACAACGGCAGGTTATCAAGCTTTAAGTGAATTTGAACGTGGTATTTCAGTCGGCACACGAGCGATGGGACACAGCATCTACGAGATAAAGAAGAAGTGGGGATTTTCCCGAACGACCATTTCACGAGTGTACCGTGAATATCAGAAATCCGGTAAAACATCAGATCTTCGACATCGCTGCGGCCGGAAAAAGATCCTTCAAGTACGGGACCAACGACGACTGAAGAGAATCGTTCAACTTGAAGGAAGCGCAAACCCTCCGTGGATTGCTGCAGATTTCAATGCTGGGTCAACAAGTGTCAACGAAACATCATCGATAAGGGCCTTTGGAGTCGAAGGCCAACTCATGTACCCTTGATAACTCCACGATACAAAGCCTCGCCTGGGCCCGTCAACACCGGCATTGGAGTGTTGATGACTGGTAACATGTTGCCTGGTTGGACGAGTCTCGTTTCAAATTGTATCGGGCGGATGGACATGTATGGAGACAACCTTATGAGTCCATGGATCCTGGACGTCAGCAGAGTACTGTTCAAGCTGGTGGAATCTCTGTAATAGTGTGGGGCGTGTGCAGTTGGAATGATATGGGACCTCTGATACGTCTAGATACGACTCTGACAGGTGATACGTACGTAAGCATCCTCTCTGATCACCTGCAACCATTCATGTCCATTGCGTATTCCGATGGACTTGGACAATTCTAGGAGGATAACGCAACACCTCACACATCCAGAATTTCTACAGTGGGTCGAGGATCACTCTTCTGAGTTTAAAAGCTTCCGCTGGCATCTAAATTCTCCAGACACGATCATTATTGAGCGTATATGGGGTACCTTGCAACATGCTGTTCAGCAGAGATCTCCACCCCCTCGTACTGCATGCCGTTCATAAATCCACATCATTTGTAGAGTTGTGGGGATACACGGACTGTGAACCTAGTATGAGACAGTGTTGATTATTAAGACATATCGTATTGCAATTGATTCTGGTTACTGTTCCAAACATTTTCTTCCTCCACACCGTGCTTTGTCATAAAGCTGTTCACTTCCACCACTAGCGTTTGTTCCTTCATATATTCCTGAATGGAAATGGTAATGAGCGTTTGGCGTCATTGGCCGGGAGGCTTCTTGCGGGGTAAGTCCGGCCGCCTTGGTGCAGGTCTTATTACATTCGACGCCACATTGGGCGACCGGTGCGCCGGATGGGGATGAAATGATTATGAAGACAACAGAATACCCAGTCCCTGAGCGGAGATACTGTCCGACCCAGCCGGGATTTGAACCCGGGCCCGTAGGACGGCAGTCCGTCACGCTAACCCCTCAGCTAGCGGGACGGACAGATAGTCTTGAATGAAATGCCATATTCAGCCTTAAGACTAGCGGTAAAAGAAATCGAAACTTTGAAATTGGTCAAACCAACCAATTTACTTTCGCAGATGCCAATAGTGAACGATCTTGCACAATCAAATTGCGATATTGCACGCTCTTTCATAGTTTGTAATTGCAACAGTCTGTTTCCTTTGAAATGAACATCTGCTCTCCTTTAGCTAGACACACTGTATTGTATGGAACTGAGGACTTAGAAATGACAGGCTTCGTCGCCACTGTAGCTCTCAGTGGTCCACAACCCAACAGGCTACAGCAGTCCACTCACCCCACCGCCGTCCCACACCGAACCCAGGGTTATTGCCAGTGGCGATCCTTCCTTCCCCCCCCCCCCCCCCCCGAGAACTTCGAACCCCAATGTTTGCGTGGTAGAGTAATGATGGTGAACGCGTACGTGGAGAAAGTGTTTGCGCAGCAGTCGCCGACATAGTGTAACTGTGGCGGAATAAGGGGAACCAGCCCGCATTCGTCGAGGCAGATGGAAAACCGCCTTAAAAACCATCCACAGACTGGCCGGCACACAGGACCTCGACACTAATCCGCCGGGGACCGGCACGCCTTCCCGCCCGGAAAGCAGTGGATTAGATCGCACAGCTAAGCGGGAGGTTAGCGAGACAAGTTAGTTTGCTATAGGAATTAAGGCAACGATTGCAACAGTCGTCAGAAATGCTCTCCAGTAATCTGTCGTGAATATCTTCTAATACTTTTTGGGTGGAGATAGTTGGTACTCACTTTGACGGGACTGTTCCTGTTGCTCTAGAGACGAACGTCGTGTACTGCTCGAACAGCCATCTTCAGGTTTAGGTTCTTCCTGTTCTTCGAAATCAGTATACCTATTCAGCGTAACATTACGCATTTCCGTTCATTTCCATTATATTTCTGAATTATTATGTTATATAACATATCCCTGAACTCTCTACCGTTGACTCCTATTTCATTTCCATATTCAGCATATTACAACTTTGCCCCTCATATTTGGACTACATTCGTAGTATTCATTCTCTTCGTGATATCACTATACACAGTTCAAACAGTAGTCCGCATTCGAACGCTTCAAGAGACACATTCGTATTGCAACTATACCACTCACGGAACGCCGACCTATGTGGTCGAGCGGTTCTAGGCGCTTCAGTCTGGAACCGCGTGACCGATACGGTCGCCGGTTCGAATCCTGCCTCGGGCATGGATGTGTGTGATGTCCTTAGGTTAGTTAGGTTTAAGTGGTTCTAAGTTCTAGCGGACTGATGACCTCAGATGTTAAGTCCCATAGCGCTCAGAGCCATCTGAACCATTTTTTTAACTCACGCAACTCGAGCACATTTTAGAGCTGCTACAGCATACCACCGAGTGACAGCGCTAGCAGACAAGTTCGGAGTTTTACGTGGAAATGCCACAGACCACTGTTGCATTCAAGATCGAGTGTTAGTGTAAGAGTGGTATCGTGGGGCTCCGAGCGATCGAGATCAAAGGTCTCATTTACTCGCGAGATGTGTCAGCATGCCTCGTCAACCTCTTAGAAAGAAAGTGACGTAATACAGACAAACCAAAGAGGACATAAAAAGCAGAAGGCACGGGCTAAGATGGCATTCTCGCATAAAAGAAGTCTACTAGTATAAAACTTCGCCCTGAATTTGGGAAAGACATTTCTGAGAATGAACTTCCATGGCACTAGAAGGAGCTGATTGTGGAAGAGACTACAATGAAAAACAGAGGTTGGAATACATCCAACAAATAATCGAGAAAATGTTACTCCATACTGGGCTCAGGAGCATATGTCAGCGGCTGGTCTATCAAATGTAATAATATTGCACCGACTGTTGTGTACTAGTTCGAGGAATACTCCAGCAGCTGTCGTTGAAAGGAAGCTGAACAGGAGAAGAAATAATTAGCAAACACGTAAGTATAGTAAACAGAAGTTTTACTTCACTTGTAGCTTCCTCCAAGTGTTGCGAAGAATCTTCACCAAAGAACAAGCAGCAGTAAGTCCAGCTATTACAAGAAGCAAACTAAAGAGTGTCATGCAATGTCAGGCACTAACTACTAATGCACGAGCGAACTGTCGAAGGCTGACTAAGACTGAAAACTGTCGAACACTGTGACTGACACTGGACCCTGTAGCTGCGCCGGCCATCCTATATCGCGGCGGCAGAGGGCGCTAGCAGTCAGGGCCACTGCAGGCGTGGCTCAGCAGATCCGCATCATTGGATCCGCCGGATCCCCGCGCGTCCGCTAGCAGCATCTGGCTGAAACGTGCAAATCCAACTGTGCGACGCCAGTAAAGGTGGCATCGATCAACACACATCATCAATAGTTTTGCATCATCCTGTTTCCTGAAGATAGACGTTGACTGTGGATATTATATCACAGTCCCTTTGACTGTTCACAGATGTCACTAAACCCGCCCAAAGATGTAAACGACCCTGCTTAGCAACGCCTATTACACAGAGGCGGTCGGACAGCCGATCAGTTCCAGTCATTCCACCAGGAGGGAGGTACAGGGCTCAACCATGTCTAGACGGTCAACACCGCGGTTCAATCGCGTCCGCATTGTCACTTGGTGCCAGGAAGGGCTCTCAGCAAGATAAGTGCTCAGGCGTCTCGGGGTGAACCAAAGCATGGAGAAGATACAGAGAGAGTGGAACTGTCGATGACATGCCTCGCTCATGCCGCCTAAGGGATACTACTGCAGTGGATGACCGCTATCTGCTGATTATGGCTAGGAGGAACCTTGACAGCAACGCCAGCATGTTGAATAATGCCTTTTGTGCAGCCACAGGTGGTCGTGTTACGACTCAAACTGTGTGCAATAGGCTGAATGATGCGCAACTTCACTCCCGACGTCCATGGCGAGGTCCATCTTTGCAACCACAACACCATGCAGCACGGTACAGGTGGGCCCAGCAACATACCGAATGGACCGCTCAGGACTGGTATCACGTTCCCTTCACCGGTGAGTGTCGCATATGCCGTCAACCAGACAATCGTCGGAGACGTGTTTGGAGGCAACCCGGTGAGGCTGAACGCCTTACACACGCTGTCCAGCGAGTGCAGCAAGGTGGAGGATCCCTGCTGTTTTGGGGTGGCATTATGAGGGGCCGACGTACGCCGCTGGTGGTCATGCAACGCACCGTAATGGCTGTACGATACGTGAATGCCATCCTCCGACCGGTAGTGCAACCATATCGGCAGCATACTGGCCAGGCGTTCGTCTTCATGGACGACAATTCGCGCTGCCGTCGTGCACATCTTGAGAATTACTTCCTTCAGGAAAACGACATCACTCGACTAGAGGGGCCCACATGATCTCCAGACATGAACCCTATCGTCCATGCCTGGGATAGACTGGAAAGGGCTGTATATGGACGACGTGACCCACCAACCACTCTGACGGATCTATGCTGAATCGCCGTTGAGGAGGGCGCCAATCTGGACCAACAGTGCCTTGATGAACTTGTGGATAGTATGCCACGACGAATGCATGCATGCATCAGTGCGAGACAACGTGCTATGGGGTATCAGAGGTACCGGTGTGTACAGAAATCTGAACCACCACCTCTGAAGCTCTCGCTGCATGGTGGTACAATAAGCAATGCGTGGTTTTCATGAGCAAAAAAAAAAAAAGAAAAAGTAGGAAATTATGTTTATGTTGATCTCTATTCCAATTTTCTTCACAGGTTTCGGAACTCGCTGAACCGAGGTAATGAAGAACTTTTTTGATGTGTGTATGATACCACACTGACAGCTGTTGTTTTGATATTGTTTTATTTGGCAACCAGTTTCGTAGTCCTCTGGCCTGTCACATGAATGACATCAAGTATTCGTGCATCATGAGACAAGACACCAATATTCGTATGTGGTTCGAGTTCGAACATCTGTAGAACCAGATACAAATATTTTGTTCCCAAACCACTGACGGTTATTAAACTTAGATACTTTTTTAGTATCTATCTGGCCTCTAGCAGATGGTTCTATGTTATTATTTGAGGACTTAGTATGAGAATTCCGGTAGTAACATGGTTATCTCCTCTCATCCGTGACAGGGTGGATACGCACTGTTGTGGCATGTCGTATCCCATTTGGAAATACGATTCTTATGGTTACAACAGTTCCGAGGCCCTCTAAAATTATAGTGAACTCTTCTTCCTCCTCCTCTCATACCTTTCGACCTTCTTTAGTTCACATATCTCTTCTTGCAACCTTCATTACATCTAAAATCATAATTTCCTTGCCACTGATGAAATTCTTACACTCTGTCCTAAAATTCTGCTATATTGTGATTATTATCTATCAGACTTGCTCTTTTATTATAAGGTACTTTTCGAATAAATAAATTTATAATACCGGGTGATCAAAAAGTCAGTATAAATTTGAAAACTTAATAAACCACGGAGTAATGTAGATACAGAGGTAAAAATTGACACACATGCTTGCAATGACATGGGGTTTTATTAGAACAAAAAAAAGTTCACAAAATGTCCGACAGATGGCGCTGGACAGCAAAACGTCAGTGACTGCGCATGACAATCGTGTATAAAAGGAGCTGTAATGAGAGAGAGAATCAGATGCGCCAGCAGTCGCAGCATGTTGACGTTACCTGAAAAGGCGCTTTTAGTGAAGCTGTATTATTAGACTGAGGAATGTGCTAGTTCAGCGTTACTATCCTATCGCCATAGGAAGGGGATTCGAACGGGTAAAGGTCCGTTGACAAATGCAGCTGTGGCGAGAATGATTTCGAAGTTGAAGCAAGGGTTGTTTAGAAGATAGACCCCGTAGTGGCCGACAGAGCACAAGGCGTAATGCTGCTGAGACAGTTCAGGAAGAAATGTCTGTGCACGGGGAAGTCAGCGCTCGTGCAGTCGTACGTCGCACCGGCGTTCCATACACTACTGTTTGGTTGGCACTTAAGCGTACCCTCTGCTGCTATCCGTACAGAATCCATCGGCGTCATGAACTGTAATCTGGCGATTTAATGAAGCGGAGGGCATTTGCGGTGTGGGCGTTTCAAAAGATGGCGGAAGATGACGAGTGGTTGAGTAATGTGTTGTGGACCGACGACGCTCATTACACGCTCCGAGGGTCGGTCAACGCCCACAACTGCAGACTTTGGGCTACCGAAAATCCTAGAATTGTTGTGGAAACTCCTTTGCACGACGAGAAAATCACGATATGGGTTAGATTTACCACATCTACCGTTATCTGGCCTTTTTTCTTCGAGGAAATGCGTGATGTTGGTTTTCTAACTGCTACCGTGACGGGTGAGAGGTACGCCGATATGTTACAGAATCGCATCATCCCCAGCCTGGCTGATAAACACCTGCTGGAACGTACGATGTTTATGCAGGATGGCGCTCCACCCTATATTGCTAGACGCGTGAAAGATCTCTTGTGCGCGTCCTTTGCTGATGATCGTGAGTTCAGCCACCACTTGCGTCATGCTTAGCCTCCAGGTCCCCAGACCTCAGTCCGTGCGATTATTGGCTTTGAGGTTACCTGAAGTCGCAAGTGTATCGTGAACGACCGACATCTCTAGGGATGCTGAAAGACAACATCCGACGCCAATGCCTCACCATAACTCAGGACACGCTTTACAGTGCTGTTCACAACATTATTCCTCGACTACAGCTATTGTTGAGGAATGATGGTGGATATATTGAGCATTTCCTGTAAAGAACATCATCTTTGCTTTGTCTTACTTTGTTATGCTAATTATTGCTGTTCTGATCAGATGAACCGCCATCTGTCGAACATTTTTTTGAACTTTTGTAGTTTTTTGGTTCTAATAAAACCCCATGTCATCCCAAGCATGTGTGTCAATTTGTACCTCTCTATTTACATTATTCCGTGATTGCCGGCCGGAGTGGCCGTGCGGTTCTAGGCGCTACAGTCTGGAACCGAGCGACCGCTACGGTCGCAGGTTCGAATCCTGCCTCGGGCATGGATGTGTGTGATGTCCTTAGGTTAGTTAGGTTTAATTAGTTCTAAGTTCCAGGCGACTGATGACCTCAGAAGTTAAGTCGCATAGTGCTCAGAGCCATTTGAACCATTTTTTATTCCGTGATTTATTCAGTTTTCAAATATATACTGACTTTTTGATCACCCGGTATAATACAACATAAATATAGAATTGGGGAGAAGAAAAATTTGTGGCACAACTTGACTAGAAGAAGGGGTCGCTTGGTACGACATACTCTGAGGCATAGAGGGATCACCAATTTCGTATTGGAAGGCAGCATGGAGGGTAAAAAATCGTAGAGGGAGACCAAGAGATGAATACACTAAGCAGATTCAGAAGAATGTAGGTTGCGATAGGTACTGGGAGATGAAGAAGCTTGCACAGGATAGAGTAGCATGGAGGGGTGCATCAAACCAGTCTCTGGACTGAAGACCACAACAAGAACAATGTCCCTTTTCTGTCCAAGAATGATAGATGTGTATTAGTTTTCTGGCCAGTTCTTCACATTATTCCTTTATCGTTCTTTTTGATGACGGTGATATTTGTATTTCCTTTTTGCACACTTCCTACCAACGCATCAGAATATTCAAACACATTAAACAGCTATCCGAGGGTCCCTAAACATATTTGCATTTCTACTAAAATTTTTCTGCTGTTTGTATTATCACCAATCATACGCTGTTGTTACTGTACTCCATATACGGAAAGTTATCTTCCTGTTTTATCATTTTCCTTCCACCTGCAAATTCCCCATTAAGTTAGCTTTTTGTAATAATTTTGTTGTTCGTTATACACTTCACGCTGCTTCTTCTTGCCCATCATGTGCTAGCAGTCTCATTTCACCAACTCTTACATACCAGATCTTTCACCCTCATATTGTTAATTTTTCGTGATTCTGAAGACCCTTATTTACATACTATCTGGCAAACATGACACTGGCCGCGCGGGATTAGCCGAGCGGTCAGGGGCACTGCAGTCATGGACTGTGCAGCTGGTCCCGGCGGAGGTTCGAGTCCTCCCTAGGACATTGGTGTGTGTGTTTGTTCTTTGGATAATTTGGATTAAATAGTATGTAAGCTTATGGACTGATGACCTTAACAGTTAAGTCCCATAAGATTTCACACACATTTGAACATTTTGAACATGGCTCAGGTATTCATTTTGCGTTTTCTGTCAGAAACAAATACAAAAAAAGTGAACTCATTAGTGAAGTACCGAGAAAATGTCATTCCATGTATTCGTGAAAATACTCTCGACACTATGAAATAATCCTGCGAAGAAAAATGAGTAATGTACAAATGTAGAAGCACAGTATCCAAATTAAGAAATACGACCCCGGACAGTTTTTGGAAGCTGAGTGCAGCAGCTTCACCTGTGTCCATGGTGACGCCTCTTCATAACTCTATAGACGGCTTCAGTTTTCGCCTACAGCCTTTTGCGCTTCGTAGTTGAAAAATACCAGGTGTCAGAAATTTCCTCAATTTGACTCGACTTTACGAGTTTCGGTTATAAAGAATAAATCTATTGAAACTTCATGCATAATTTGACAATTTTTCACGCATATCAGTGTTTATGACGTCATATCAGGTGGAGTACGTTAGGTTCAAATGGTGCAAATGGCTCTAAGCACCATAGGACTTAACATCTGAGGTCGTCCCCTAGACTTAGAACTACTGAAGCCTAATTAACCTAAGGACATCACACACATCCATGCCCGAGGCAGGATTCAAATCTGCGAGCGTAGTAGCAGCGCGGTTCCGGACTGAAGCGCCTAGAACCGCTCGGCCACCAAGGCTGGCAAGTATGTTAGGTAGGTGGTTCTTATCTCCACAGCGATTGGTGCCTGACAGTGAAGGAGATGTGTACCAAGTTTAAGTTTAGTTGAAATTGCTCCAGTGGTTTAGGAAAGGATGTGGAGCTCGCGCACATACACACACACACACACACACACACACACACACACACACACACACACGCACACTTTTATAATGTGCTGGGATACCATTAAATATTTCCTAGATTAAACGTCGACTATTAACAGGATTACATCAGGAAACTGTAGGGCAATAATACTTTTATGGGGTACGAAGGGCTACTATCTAACCATCCAGGCATTTTACAGATCATGAATGCAATGTCTCAGCCGTAGACCTCATGCTAGTGATCCTGGAGTCACCAGTGGATGTCCATAGTTTGTCCAGTGATAGTGTGCAGAAATCTGAAGAACAATGAAAAACTATTTTTAATATTATCTTGTACCACTTGCGTATAGTTAGGAGAAAATAAATAAAATGTATCATCTTCAGAAATGTAGAACAAAGTTTGTTATAAAAAGTATTATTGTCTCAAGTCCGTGCCCGTATCAATTTCCTGACGCATGCTCTAAAAATTCTAAGCTGTTTGTCTGATTGTATCCAAATTGATTAGCAACTTTCTTTCTTTCTATTCCACGTCAGCCTTCTGCGGTATCTCCATAGCTTTGTCCATTAAATTCTATCAGATATATATATTCCACAACTTTAAATAAACTAATATAGTCGTGTAATTCTGAAGACGTATTGCACCAGTTATTCTAAGCAGTCCATTTACTTCACTAGACCTTGGGAATTTAATGAATACAAATAACTATTTTTCTCTACGATCAGTTCTTTATCGCCTTTAGACAGAAAGAGGAATCCCAGATAAAGATGGACTTACTGCAATATCGCTATTTTTTTATAAATTTTCTTCTGTGTTCACACGAAGTTCATCTCGGAGAACTGTCAATCCAATGACTGAACTTATAAAAGTCATTTCATAAGTGCTCTTTCCTATCTTTTCCTATTTATTTCGTAATGTGTTTAGGTTCTTTCTCTTCTTGAGCGTTACCGCTTGTCACTTCCTTAATAGCGACCACTGCTTTTCCATCATAATTGGAAATCCCTGGTCCTGCTTTGCCAAGAGGCGCTATTTAGCCGTCTGTAATGCTACCAGCGATTATTTGTTTCATACAGTTACTCTAAATAGTTCTTACTCGTTAATTATTCACTGCTGCTCTTTAATTTCCTTTGCATTTTCTCTTCTAATACTCGGAACTTTGTAGAGTTCTTCTGTTCAAAGTCCAACCTATTTCAGTGATGGTGCACCAAATCAAAGCTTACTTCCCACAATATTTCTGGATGGAAGCTGACGCGAAACAACGAAGAAGAAAAACGATAAATGGGGAAGAGAAAGAGAGGGGATGATTGTGAACAGGAACTTGAGTTACGTTTCAAAAGGCAGAACAGACTCATTGTATCATACCAGGAGGAAAACAACGTCTGAGGAACAAAATGTTAACGCTTAACAAAACTGTCATTATTATAGCACAGTATCGTGTAACTGAGATAAGCAGTTGGAGTCAGACTGCGTAAAAAAAAATTAAAATGTAATTTTTCATTCAGACTTACTCATTTCATTTTTTCTCCTTTTTAACGTCTGTGAAGGAGATTTACTGTTCAGCGCATATAACGGTTTGCACCAGCGTGCGACAGATTTATGGCTCTTCCCGCTGTCGTACTCCGTAATTTATGTGAAGCGAGACCTCTTTCCGTGTCGAACTGACGCAAATCCGATAGTATGATGTAGTGTGTGTTATGTAAATGGCAAAGCGGCTGACATTTTATTTTATTTTTCCCCTTTTGAGGTGAATTCATTTGCAAAAATCTAAAGCGTGATATATGACCCCAAAGGCAGAAATACCGAGCAACCGACTCAGGTCTTCCCCAGTGTGAGGAGATGGTGAAAATGTGCCAACCTGGGAATTAAAGACTGCGATTTTATGTAAAAAATTCACTAGGTGCATGTAGCGTTCCGTACAAGCTTCCTGTGACATAATTACAAATTTACAGTTTTAGAATTTCATACTTTGACTATATGGCGAAACAATGCTTCTTGCCAAAATTCATGATTCTAGGCCATCAAGAAGTACCGTATAGGTTTTGATAAGTGAGTGACGTAAAATCATGGAAGTTGCCGTGAAAAGGAAGGTTTCACTGTGGAAGTACAAAAATCCGATTTTTTTTAGTTTGTCTATATACTGCTCATCTATTCCGGAAATCGTGAATCTCTATCATTTTTGCCTGTTATCGACATTGATCCGGATAAGATGTCGGTCCTAGGGCGTCCGAGACTCTAAAGAATGTTTTAATTTCAAGTTTGACTCCAGAGAAAAAATGACAGAAGAAATATTTTTATGTGATATAATTAGAAATTAGGAAATATCGGAATTTTTTCTTGTATTGTGAAATCTTCCTTCTTGTCAACTGTCAACTATCATGACTATAGGTCAGTGGGAAGTTCCCTATAGGTTTTGATAAGCGAGTTTGCGAGTATCAAAATCTGTGACGTAAATGGTGGTATCTTTTGCCTTCATTGAGTTAAAAGCTTGCACTTACTACATCGCCGGGGCCTGTAGACCTTCGTAGGTGACATAAATTTTAGTTTTATACGTCAACCAGTTCTTGAGTGAAAGGGGTGTCAACAGACGTACGGACAGATAGACAGTCTGATAACAAATGACAAATTTTTTTTCGTGTGAAATGAAAATTTTTCAATTTTAGGAGCTTTTCCTTCGGTTGTACTGTGAGACCGCGCTTCTTGCCAAATTTCATGATTATACGCCAACGACAAGTACCCTATGAGTGAGTTTGCAAGTATCCAAAAGTATGACATAAATGGTCGTATCTGTTGACTGCATTGACTTAAAAGCTTCAGTTTTTTACAACGTCAAGGGATCGTAGGCTTTAGCATGTGACATAAATTTCAACTTCATATGCATAACCGTGATCGTATAAGGATTCTATTTTTGCCGATTGAGGGGCGGAACCCTAAAAATTAACTCGTTGTTCGACATGGTACCCATCACGCCAATGTTTGTTCTCTGAATAGACTAGCACTTGATGTACCGGTTTGGAAGATCTTCCTCAGCTCATACATTGGACTCAATATGTATTCAGGCCATAAGCTGCTATGTTTCCGCTAATAGGTGTAAATCAGAAGATCACAATACTTCGTGGTGGCAGTAACAGTAGAAGTGTTATTCGCTTTTACAAGGATCAGTTTCAGAAAAAAAGAACTAATTCCTTTCTACATTCTTATGGGTACAGTAGGACAAGGCTTGGACAAATAATCGACCGTGGCCTCATCGTAGGACCGCCTATCCTGGTATTTTCGCAAAGTAATTTAGGAAAACCACTGAAAAACTACATCAGGATGGCCGGATGGTTACTGAAGCCTCTGTTATACTGAATACAAAGCTATTCTATCTAAAGCAGCGCGGTCTTGAAAGGTTTGCCACCAATGTACAACATTGTTTTGTTTATACATTCTTAAAAAGAAACCATTCCATTAAGACTGAATTTTCACTCTGCAGCGAACTGGGTGCTGATCGGAATTTTCTTGGCATATTAAAACTTTGTGCCCCGATCTGGAATCGAGACTGTGACCTTTGAGTTTCATGAACAAGACTCAAGCGATTTTTTTTGGTGGGTCTTCATTTTCTCCTGGCTTACTTCATGACGAAAGAGTTCATGGGCGGTCAGTTTCTCAGCGCATCTGATGATGGCAACGTGGTCGCTTGCCGAAGCATTGTGCCCGTTGGACAATAACACTCGGCTCCCTTTCCGCCCATCCCTTCTCTCTCCTTTACCTGCTGCGGCTAGATACGTAGTTTTATCCTTTTTTGCGTCTATAATGTAAAACTTGAAAATACATGCCTCCTTCTGTAGACTTAGAAGGTCTCCGTTTCTTACAACAGTGACATTAATCTCGAAAACAAAATTCATTGCTTTGAATAAATAAAACATAGCTTCTTCAACAATGAAAATAGAAAAGTGAATTTCTTCTTTCTCGAGAATAACAAAAAACTGTAGAAACTTCCTTCGGTAGGTGGAGATTTTGTAGTTCTTAAAGCGCAACACGCTATTGGAAAACTGAGTAGCCTCTTTGAAATTGAAAATTTTGGCTCGTGGATAGGAACATCGTGTTCACTGTCTATAGAGCCGTTTTTTTTTTTTTTTTTACCAAAACTTCTGCTCAGTATCTTGGGTCAGTATTGTAGTAAAACGGTCAAAAAACGGACAACGTTATCTTTGTATTTGATGTGTGTAGCATTTTCTTGTGCTCTACTGTCAGTGGTCTCGTAGACAGATTTCCATTTTCTTGCTAATTGAGAAGTTGGTATAATGGGTGACGAGCCAGAGAAAACGGCGTTTTTCAGTCTCTCATGAAAGGACTTGTCTTTGAATACAGCGCCTTCTGAACTGTAAGTGAATGATACGTGAATGACGAAGTACGCGTTATGATTCCGCGTTTTTGTATCGCCCATCACCAAATTTCAGGCATATTCGGCGATGACCTATCGTATCCTCTACATTGCAGTCAGTACACATTCGCGAGAGGCTAAGCCCTATTTTATACAGTTTCCTACTTCTGAGAATCTTTTGATGGATAACCCTGTGCCACAGAGATCGTCCTTTTGAACTAATCAGTGTATATTTAGCCACATCTCAATTTAAAATTTGCTCTTATATGATGGTGTATTGTAGTGTATATCTTCCTAGGGGTTGAATACCCTGCAACTGATTTTTCTATATAACTATACTCCACGAAGAATGAGTGTATGTGTCTAAGATCAGGATTGACGCGGCTTAATAACTTGGTGTTTCTCTACTTGCTGGCTCAATTTCCTTGATGATATAACTTGTAGGGCTTTTTTGTTTTTGCTGGAAGATGGCAATATATTTGCTCTGGTTTTTACACTTTGTAATCTCCGTCTTTCGTAGGACATCTGCATTATGTTATGCGGAATTTTAAATATTTCACTATTCTGCACAAACCACCAAACCGTCATTTGTATTCCACGAACTACTCCCGTTGGAATTGGAAATTCGTATGCTAGATACCGTATTCTGGGCAGCGTCACGTTATTTATGCATTGAATTTTTTGCGTGCTATCAATTTCTCTGTGGGCGTAGCGTTGCAGTTGCCCTAGTATCGCTGAGCGTCCCAGTCTCCAGCTGGTAGCGTTTGCTCGCCGTAGGCGTTTTGAGAAATGCAAGCTTAGTATTTCCATAATGCCAGAGGCTTGTATCCAGTCAGTCACAAAGCTAGTTACGGTAGACCATATGTTCATAATCCTAGACTTTAGTTCGTTGATCGTTCCATAAGAGGTTTTGCAGTAGCTGCCAACTAACTTCAGGATCCTTGCTAAATCTTCGTTCTGTGTATCTAATATGGGACATCGTCAGGTAATCGTGCACGGTTATTGACCGAGCGAGGTGGCGCAGTGGTTAGCACACTGGACTCGCATTCGGGAGGGCGACGGTTCAATCCCGCGTCCGGCCATCCTGATATAGATTTTCCGTGATTTCCCTAAATCGCTCCAGGCAAATGCCGGGATGATTCCTTTGAAAGGGCACGGCCGACTTCCTTCCCCGTCCTTCCCTAATCCGATGAGATCGTGGACCTCGCTGTTTGGTCTTTTCCCCCAAACAACCCAACCCAACCCCACAGTTACTGATTTCCCTTGATAAGGCAGCCAAGTAGTTTCTCGGTAAGAGATGCAAGTAATACTCTAATGTGCAAGCGAACAGTAACATGGACAACGGAAAGTTCTGTGTGATCGGAAAATTGATTTTGACCCGTTTTTGATCATTCCGCTTATCTGCATTCTTGAGGAGACTTCGTGTATTGTATTAACCGCACGTATTACGGGCCAAAATCCTTCACATAAACTCATATTTTAGAGTCTTATGTAGATAATGGCGGCTCACAGGATCAAATACTTCATGAAAGTGAAGTGACAGGTGTCAATTTAACCTTAGTAGCATGTAAAACTACTATCGCGTCTCTGACGTTGGTTTGGCAATGAAAGATAAATCGTCTGTTCCCAACACAGGTCTGATGCTTACCAAAAACTTCGTTAAGGGCTTCATTCTTCCTGCAGTTATGCGGGCAAGTATCTTGACACCAGATTTACGTAGAGTCAATGGTTTCTATGTTTCAAAGTTTTCCTTTTCCGTCTCTTTCGGAGTCGTGACTTCCAGTCCTTCACGAATTTCAGCAGGAGCATGACTCATTTGTAGCACCTCACTACAGATTTCCGCATGTGGATTTTTCTAATGTTCCTGATATTCCATATAAAATTCAATAGGCAAACCAACAGGGCGCTCTTTCTACACTGAAGCGCCAAAGAGACTGGTATAGACATGCGAATTGTGACTTCCCCTCTCCCCTTTTGTTGTCGCTGTTGATGTTGAGCCGCTACTGCTACTGCTCGATCGGTGGAATGGAGACGCCACGCGCAGTGATGGTTGTCCCCGTCGGATAACGTGGAACAGTACCTGAAAATCTCTGAAGAAAATTGTTCCGCGCGTAATGTATGAAAGTCCGTTTGCGAGTCTGCACAGTCTTCTCAGCGATGCGAACTTCTGATTTTAATTGTCTGTTATGGTTTTATGATGATTTGCTATGCCCGGTTAGTTAGTTATTGCAGTATTGAGTGAATCATTCATCACCGGCGTCGTTTCACACCACTGTAGCGAGGAAAAATTCATTTGCGGTTCAGTATCAGTAGTTGTTACGTTGCTAGGCAGAATTGTTCACTACGGCATGACGTAAATCCAGAGATAATCTATAATGCTATCTTACTTTCGTGCGTCGTGATATTATTTGGGCAAAACACCCCTTTCAATGCTCAATGTTCATCAAGTCACCCTTTCAATTAAAATGTTAATAGTTAATTAATTTTGATCACCAACTATCACACAGTTCCATTAATGATGGAGTCAACACGTGAGATTTAAATTGCTGACGAACAATTTTTATTGTTCCTTCTTAGCAGTTAGTTTATAATCGTCACACCACAAGCACACAGATGGATAAGGTCAATTACGATTCTTTTCAGTTCGGTGATCGTGACAATTACGACAACTTTTACATCGGCATATTTCTATTATCTTCGTGTGGTCGTATTAATGTTTCCTATTCCAGGCTAATCAGGTATTGCAGTCTTCGATACTATGTCCATTCTTCGTTGTAACTATTCACTTTGATGAAGGTTGAGTCCGACAATAATATCTCCAATTACTTAAGTTCATTAACTCGTCGTACACTATCAGATTATCACTTCAGTTCAAGTTCTCAAGTCAGAATAACTGATAACAAAGTCCGCGCATCTCTATCACACAGTATCACTTTTTTTTAATAGAAACAATCTCGTAGCGTTCCGTTTGTGGTACTATAACAAACGGTGCTCTCTTCCGACTTGATAGCAAGCAAGCTAGCAAGCGATTAACTTTTCCATGATCAAGCATTATAGACGCATTGAATTCCCTTTTCGCCGCGTTTACAACTCTGTTTCACAATATATGTTAACCCTGACCGACATATTACTTTACACTTAACTTTCATCGTACTGATTTGCAGTTATTATTAAGATGTTTGATAGGTAATTAAAAACAACCTTTCTTTCTTTCTAGCTTTACATCATGACATACTCAGTAATTATTGAAACTGGTGTTCATCAAAACTTTAAGGTGTTATATTATTGTCAAAGTTGTCGTACCTCTCGATAACACTGTTCCCTACTTTAATTGTTCATGACATCCTCATTTGGGTTTTCGGGTTTCTTGGGTGTTACAGTATTCAAACACAGAGATATGTAAACAGGCAGAATACCACGCTGCGGTCGGCAACGCCTTCGTAAAACAAGTGTCGGGCGCAGTTGTTAAATCGGTTACTGCTGCTGCAGTGGAACATTTAAGTGAGCTTAAACGTAGTGTTATAGTCGGCGCACGAGTGATGGGGCAGGGCGTCTCCGAGGTAGCTATGAAGTGGGGATTTCACGAGCGTACCGTGAAAATCAGGAATCCGGCAAAACATCAAATCTCTGACATAGCTGCGGCCGTAAAAAATCCTGCAAGAACTGGAGCAATGACGACTGAAGAGAATCGTTACACGTGACAGAAGTGCAACCCTTCCCCAAATTTCTGCAGATTTCAACGATGAGCCATCAACAAGTGTTAGCGTCCTGACCTTTCGAAATGGTTCAAATGGCTCTGAGCACTATGGGACTTAACATCTGTGGTCATCAGTCCCCTAGAACTTAGAACTACTTAAACCTAACTAACCTAAGGACATCACACACATCCATGCCCGAGGCAGGATTCGATCCTGCGACCGTAGCAGTCGCGCGGTTCCGGACTGAGCGCCTAGAACCGCTAGACCACCGCGGCCGGCGTCCTGACCATTCAACGGAACATCACTGATATGGGCTTTCGGACCTAAGGCCCCCTCGTGTGCCCTTAATGACTGCACGATACAAAGCTCAAAGCTTTAAGCCTCGCGAGGACCTGTCAACACCGACAAGGGATCTGAAATTTAAAAACCTCTCTCACACCGGCCTCATTTAGCTTCACTGATCAGGATAGTAAAAAAACATGTGTATATTCAGGGAATTTTCATTCACAAAGCAGGCGTATCACATTCACACAGTTCAATACTGTTCTATCCTGATTAAATTGAGCTTAACTTAAATTCCATAAGGCAGTGAAGCAATTTTGAAGTCTCGGTTCGACGAAAATTGTCAGTCCATCTCCTGAAAACATTTGTAATAATCATTAACTTTCGGTGATCACATGGGGAAGACCGGAGATCTGCTGGTAAGACCGTGTTAGCCCATTTATTGAAAGTAATAAACTGGATATCTTGAGCGTACAATACGCCAGGTTCATCCAGTGTAAATCAGACGTTCCCCACTGATCCCGTGCAACACAGCGTAGTAAGCAGACACTGTCAATAATAAACGGTTAAATAATACGCGAACACACTTACTTTAGTTTAGTTCATGTATTAAATTCCATCTCATACAGAATCGCATCAAGATGGCGACTAGCTCAACAATACATACATATACATCCACATTCTTTCACGGCTAATCGGCAAGATCTGAATCCTTCTTTTCATAAGAGAAAACATAGATAGCAGAGAAGCTATTCCATGGAGTAAATGCACGCTCCAAGGAATAATAGGGCTTGAAACTACTTTGCATTGATAATCATCGTACATTAAAGTTTAGGAATCGGTAAGATAAGAAGAGATATTTCGAACTAGGTACTGAGTTATATAATTTATAAAATTTCTGAAAATATCGCGGAGAGACCGCTGCAAGAGACATTGCAACTGTTGAGACTGGAAACACGTTGTCTGGTCGGACGAGTCTCGTTTCTAATTGTATCGAGCGGGTGGACGTGTACGTGTATAGAGACAACCTCATGAATCCAAGGTGCATGCATATTAGCAGGCGACTATTCAAGCTGATGGAGACTCTGAAATGGTATGGGCCGTGTGCAGTTGGAGTGATATGGGATCACTGATACGTCTAGATAAGACTCTGACAGGTGACACGTACGTAAGCATCCTGTCTGACCATATGCATCCATTCATATCCATTGTGCATTCAGACGGATTTGGGGAATTCCAGAAGGACAATGCGACATCCCACATGTCCATAATTGCTGCAGGGTGGCTCCAGGAACACTCTTCTGAGTTTAAACACTTTCGCTGGCCACCAAACTCGCGATACTTGAACATTATTGGGCATATCTGGATACCTTGCAACGCCCTATACAGAAGTGACCTCCGCCCCCTCGTACTCTTACTAATTTATGTACAGCCCTGCAGGATTCATGGTGTCAGTTCCCTCCAGTACTATTTCTGACATTAGTCGAGTCCATGCCACGCCGTGTTGCGGGGGTCCCTACACGTTATTAGGCAATGTATACCGGTTTCTTTGGCTTTTCAGTCTAATGACATCGGATTTGCTCCATCGTGGATGCATTATCCTCTTCGATGACCTCTGTTTGAAGAAAGTTGATGAACTATTTCGCTTCATTTTCGTCCGTTGGTTCTTCTGATTAAAACTTAAACAGATGATCAGTTATTGTCTCAACAGATGTTTTTATTTCAGGTATTAATTTTGTCTTCGCGTTACGCCGAGTTAGTAAGTGGAAGAAGATTCTGCTTGTAACATATATGCACCACTTTATGTTTGACTATCTTTTGAGTATTTACTGTTATTATCTTTCTTGTATAAGTCTCTCATTGTGTGTAACTTGATTCATTTTGTGCTGTTTTTCCATTCTCTAATGGTTCTAGCCGAATGCAATAACGTTCTTCTCATGTTTGGCTTCGCACATTTCATCCAATTTGTGTTTCATTTGCCTTATGATTCGTTTTCTTTCTGCATTATTCCCAGTTGTGACGTACCTGCCCGAGTAGTTACTTGTTTTTCTAGAGGGTGGATTACGTTTCCACAATCTTAGACCTCTATAAGTAAATATTGTAGCGACTGAGATTGATTTTAGAGTGACATGCGTTGTGATCGGAAAACCATAGTGGCCAAATTTCTGTTCCAATGAGTTTAGACAGTATGTTGTAGGAAACGTACATGCGGTCTAACCTGCTTCCTAACTGGTCGGTGTCGAATGATTACCCGGGCGTGCCTCCGTGACATACCTCTCAGGTATCCGACAATCTAAACTGTTAAGGAGGTAGCCAAGTTTTTCGCTATGATTGCAGTTTGGGGTCTTCTCTTTTGGCGACAAAACACAGTTAAAAATCATCTGCTACAACAAGGTCGTCATCAGTAGATCCCAGTAAGCTGAGTATTTCAATTTTATATAAATGTTTCCGAACTTCTCTGTTTCGATTTCCGGAACGCGTACACATTAACGAAGCGTGTTCGCGCTGTTACACAAGATACACCACGACAACTGACAGGCATTTTAACCTGCGTCACTTCAGTGACTTCTTTGATCATTGTAACGGTTCCAGTGGCGCAGAAGTTGTGCATTGTCTCATATCTATTTACATTGTATAGTTGTCACGGAATCACTTCTTGCAGTAGACTTCCGCTGCGTACTGAACGAATTTTATTTCATTTTTGTTTGTCAGCAAAGGTTGTTTACATCTGGTGGCGCGACAGTAGTACGATGCGCAAATTAAAGCAGGATCTGTGCAGTTTTGTCGGTTATCATGTTTCATATCATCAGTATGAGTCACAGCGTTATTGCTATGGGTCGCTATTTAAATTGTAAAAATAAACTAAGCTGTTCTCATTGCTTGGTAACAATCGTTCCGTGGAGTGGACACTAATGATGCTATTATCCACATTGCCCACCTCACTAATTGGGAACATCGCCGTCTAACACGCTGCCGGAATTTACCATGGTTTGTGGTTGATTATAACGTCGTCTTTTGGTTTTTCTTTGTGTTTTCTTTTCTTTTGGTTGGGAGTCTCCCTGTCATTTTCCACCTTACCTAGCAAAGCTTTTATACGAGGGTTGTTCAGAAAGTAAGTTCCGATCGGTCGCGAAATGGAAACCACTGTGAAAATCCGGTAAAGCTTTGCACAGCTGTGTTGGGCAGTGTGTCTAGTACGTTCGTCGATAGTGTCGCGTCGCTCTTTTCAGTTCTGAGTCAACAGTGAGCATGTAAAGATGCGTAGGGAATAGCGTCTCCCGCCAAGTATGAGGGCCTGGTTAGAGATGTCATGCAGCCCACATAATACAACTATCGGGCAGTTCCTCCTTCATGCCAATTCACGCTTCAGGGGCAATGAAGGCGCTCCTGTAGCGTTTCCGATGAGAAGTGTTTGGTCAGCCACAATACAGTCCGTAATTGGCTCCCCCTGAGTCTCATCTCTGCTTCCAAGAACCGCTGGCTATGAAGACAAATATTTTCCACAGATAATGACCTGCATACCAGTTTAGATAACTGCCCGAAAGTACAGGTAGTTCCTTTCCACGATGAGGATATTGGAACGTTGATACAACACTACGACAAAACTCGAAGTAAGAGTGGCGACTATGTAGAAAAGTAGGTGGAAGGTTTACCTAACTGTTGAAAATAAGACGCTTCTGATTTTCACGACCAATTGGAACTTACTTTCTGGACAACCCTCGTATATTACCTTTTTTAGGATACTCTTCTCAGTTGTGGATTTGCTTTCAGGATTCCGAAATTTTCTGTTTGATTCACGAGTAGTTACCGTGGGGGACTGCAGGGAGGGGGGGGGGGGGGCGGAGGACTGATCAACGTGCATTTGTGCTACTTCGTTCGTGGTTTCGTTACTTAAAGGGAAGTTTCTTCAGGATCCTCCATTCAGATGCTGTTGCACGCAACGACCGTTATTTTTGTTTTGTAAATAATGGATTTCAGCTATCAGTCGTCCTTTGGAATTTTTATTGGCAGATGTTTCTTCTATTACTACAGTCCGTCCTGGGGGAGCTGAATGTGGATCTACAGACATTGCTGTTCCTCTTGTTTGATTATCGGTGTTCGGAGGAGCCACGTCACCTTCGATCATTTGCACTGCTGTTTCAGAATTTTTCTATTAACTTTTCTTAACGTCCGTTGCACCACTAACAGCGGTTGTGCCAGTTTTGTTCAATGTGGACGCTCCCAGGAGTCTACGGTCCATTACTCTTGCTCATTGTGTATCATTTCGCGAACAGTTTCTTCCGCAGTTGCTTTAGATGGAAACAAAGAACCAGTTGCAGACGTAGAGTCTCCTGTACCCGCGGTCGCTGCAGTGGCGTAGGTAGGCCCTACTGGCACTTTCAGGCGGCAGCTGCACGGGCTGTTTATGGGGGCAGTTTTTCGCAAGTGATCGCGCAGTCTCCTAGCAGAACAGCCTCAGGATGGCAACGGTATGATACAAAACCCCTGTGTCGTTCCACGGCGAAAAAAGATGGCACGTTCTTTCGCAAACGCTTCAAAACGCTTCTTACGCGTGAATCGATGCTGAATCTATTCACGAAGCGGAGGAGTATTTGTCAAACTAACATTGACGTAGCCACGCAGAGCCCGGTGAATTTCATAATTTGTACATTCAAAATACAGGTCACGTACATTATAAGACAAAAAAAGTTAAACCAGGGAGGAATCATTCGAGTGGACAGAAATCGGCAGATGTGATGCGTGTGCACAGACAAACAAATGATTACGGTTTCAGAAAAGTATGATGATTTATTCAAGAGAAACAGCTTCACAAATTGAGGAAGTCAATCATGCGTTGATCCACCTCTCGCCCTTATGAAATTGGTTATTTGGCTTGGCATTGATTGACGGAATTGTTGGCTGTCCTCCTGCATTGAGATATCATGTCAAATTTTGTTCAGTTGGTGCCATAGGTCGTCAAAATCTTGAGCTGGTAGGAACGCCCAGCCCATAATGCTCTAAACATTCTCATTTAAGGAGAGATCCGGCACCTTGCTAGCCAAGGTATGGTTTGGCAATCACGAAGACAAGCAGCAAAAGCTCTCGCCGTGTGCGGGAGGACATTATCTTACTGAAATATAAGCCCCGGATGGCTTCCTGTCAAGAGGAACAAAACATGGCTTAGAATGTCGTCGACGTTCGGCTGTGCTGTAAGAGTGCTGCGAATGACAACCAAAGGGGCCCTGCTACAAGAAGAAATGGTACCCAACCCATTTCTCCTGGTTGTCGTGTCGTACGGCGGCGACAGTAAGGTACCACAGCTGTCCGCGGCGTCTCCAGACACGTTTTTGCTGGTCATCGGGGCTCAGTTCGAAGCGGGACTCCTCACTGAAGACAATTCGCTACAATGAAGTAGACCCTAGGTCGAAGACGCTTCTAGGTACGCACTAGACAGCGGTGGGATACCAACCTGACTGATGCCGACATTCATGAGTGATGCTCTCAATGATGGTTAACTTGGTAGCACAACCATTTAAGCCTGTTGTAACGCCAAAAATGGTAATTATATAAGAAAAATCAAAACCATACAGTAAAACAGCAAATACAACACCAAGCAACAAACAGGTGAGACCAGATGATGGTAAACTTGGTAGCACAATCATTTAAACCCGTTGTAACGCCAAGAATGGGATTTATATAAAAAATTTAGAAACATACAATAAAACAGCAAATACAATAATAAAACACAAGGGTCAGTCACAGATGGTGCACCAGGATTCGACCTCACAGTAGGTCCGGCAAAAAAACAATTTCGCGAGCGATCAGATAGCAGCTAAGAGTTGCATTCACTTAACAAGATGGTAACTCAGACAAGTGGCAGTCTAACTAATGACTAATGATAATCCTGCTGAGGCTACCTGATGTCCAATAAATCAAATGCAAAGATCTAAAAATACGCTAAAGCCAGAACCGGCGGTCTGGACTCCGCCAGCAGAATACTGTGCTTAGAGCGCCCGGAACGAGAAAGGAATCACTACCACCACAGTAGAAGAATCGCTAACCAACCTACAATCAAAAAACCTGTCAAAACTACACGCCTCACCGGACGGCAGCAGCAAGGCTAGGAAACTGACACTGCCATTACATACACTAACCCCCAGGTCCGGTAACTGGGGCGTTAGCGGCCACGAGGCAGGAAAAATACCACTGGTTGAACTTAACAAATAGTAACAAACTGAACGCAACAAACTACTTAGAAGTCCAGGAAAGCCAATCAGATCCGCCTTCCCCAAGCACTCCACTCGCTGCTCTTCACCTCGGCGACACTATGAGCAGCAACACGAACCCAAGCCACTGGAGAATCGCGAGACATCACAATGGTGGAGCTTTCTCTACTTGGATTGAAATGCACTCAACTTGCACGTGATGACTGGGTGTTGTGTGATGTCCTTAGGTTAGTTAGGTTTAAGTAGTTCTAAGTTCTAGGGGACTGATGACCATAGATGTTAAGTCCCATAGTGCTCAGAGCCATTTGAACCATTTTTAAAACTTGCAGGATCCAGTTTACAACGGGGTCGTGCACCGTGGTGAACACAGGCCTTCGATCGGGCAGTTCATGCGTGCCGCCAGCAGTCCCGGTGTGTTTTCTCGCATTGCGTGGACCTGGCTCCTCCTCAGTAACCAACTGAACTGTACACTAACACGAGCCGCAAGAACTACGACGTCGCCCCAAAGATAAGGCCACAGTTACTACATATCGATAACCGCCGCTGCAGCCACTAGTGGAAACCAAGTGGCGCCTGTCAACACGAGAAGAAGATAAACAACTGCAACCATGTCAGCTAAGCGATACAGTCTGGCCTCCAACAGAGGACGGAAACCCACAGACAGCACCAACATTGTTGAGACGCAGCATGGCTCAGTTGTCTTACATACCTTGTGGGAATACCAGTCCTAGAAGAAAGGAAGTTCAGGAGATAGAAGAAAAGCCTTCTACGAGAGCAGCTGAGGGCTGCGAGTCGTTCTTGGGTAGCCCAGCCAATAGCGTACTTGCCGGCTAAAAGTAAAAGTCCCATTTTCGAGTCCACATTTCAATGTATGTTCATTCTGTATAGAAAAGGAAATGTCTTGACTGATTCATCATTGTCGAGCCCAAACCGCAAAGGAGAGAAACGTGAAATTTGGAGAGAGTGTTAATTCTTTACTGTAAGCATCGATTAAGATCATATTTTCCGAAATTCCGCCCTTAAGAAAGTGACAATATATTGGAGATATGTCGCTATTTAAGAAATTTTGAAGTTAAAACTACAAAAATTAGTATTGGTTTCCTCTGTCAAAAAAATGGTTCAAATGACTCTGAGCTCTATGGTACTTAACATCTGAGGTCACGAGTCCCCTAGAACCTAACTAACCTAAGGATATCACACACATCCATGCCCGAGGCAGGATTCGAGCCTGCGACCGTAGCAGTCGAGAGGTTCCGGACTGAAGAGCCTAGAACCGCTCGGCCACCACGTCCGGCGTTTCCTCTGTCAGAACTTGAAAAAGGTGTGTTATAAATTTTGGAATTTCCACTCATATCGACGTTAAATAGTATGCCTGAGCTTTTTTTTTTTGAAAATAAATCATTGTTAAAGGACTACTAAAGCTTTTTTCCAGCTGCATCAATGAAAATTGGCATTTGACTTTTCAGTTAGAAATTAAAAAAACTTCTGTTTCAGTGTTTTAGGACATTGAACCCCTAAGGGGATGAAACGGTGGGTGAAAGTTTTTTTTGGGAATAAATCGTTATTAGAGAAGTTCTAAAGCAATTTTAGAGCTAACTCTATTCTATTTGACTTCTTGGCTACAAATAAAAATTACGTGGTTCAGTGTTTATTAAAGTACCACGCCTAGGTGGTTAAATAAGGGCTGAAAAGTTGAAATAGGTCTGTTTTATTTAACAGTTCTCCTTTCACTCAGATTAATTTTATTAGTGTTTGATATTGTTATCATTACTGTGAAATGAATCAGGAGTGGTATCACAAGGTTAAAATTATTTGGAACCATTCGATCGATTTCCTATTGAGGGCTTCATTTTATGTGCAAAGGTAGCTTTCGACCGCGGTGGGAGGATGCAGACAGATAGTCACACTGTAGGTGTTTTCGGGCTGCGGTCTTTTGTACACCCCAGAGGAGGAGGAGGTGCAACGGCTTTCGAAGATTTCTGGCCTTTACAGCGACTGTCAACAAGAGCCGAGGCGCTGAGTCGCCAGGAATGGTGCTTGGACGACGCAGTATTGATCGGCTAATGTCAAAGGGATGCTCTGGTAGTGAGCTAATACATGGAATCCACTTGCTAAACAGTAGCTATGGTGGTTGTGGGAACGGCGGTGCTACTATCTATCGTTGTTAACCGGCCCACGACTCGGTTGAGCCGAGTGCAGACACCTATCACCAGCTTTCTACTTTATTTTTGTCATTTGAGACTTCGGGCTAGTTTTGGTGGAGTGTAATTTTCGATAGGACAGAGATCATGTGATGTCAGCGTCAGTGAATACGTTTCCTTCCGCTGGAGCGGGTAAAGATGCTATTGACTCCAGTGTGTTGGAGACATTGTTAGGAATTTACGTGTTGCCACTGGTGCTGCCTTAGCGCGCTCTTTGAGCAACGGATATTGTGGCACGAAAACAGAAGTCTCGCGGCCGGTGAGAGACACACTGCGTTCTGAGCAGGTCATTTCGGGCAGCGACCAAGGTCGTGAGGGGTTCCGTTCAGGCCGCGACCGTCGTCGGGAGAGGACTGACTTGGAGGTTTCGGCAGACAGTCGTCGTACTCTGGCAGCCGGGCCTGCCATTGCAGACTCATCTGGCAGCGCTCACGTAGTACTTCGACGCAGCCGTGGTACTGTTGCCTGCTTGCCAGCTCCAGGCTATAGTTATTTGTGAGATAACTTGGTGATTTTGCGGTTTGGAACTCTGGAGTACTAACTTACTGCAATTTTTTGTAGGATTTCGTTAAGATTCCTTCATATTGGTCAATTTAGAGCAACGTTTCGTTTGTCTCAGATGGTATTTAAGCCTGTGTGCTAGCAGTCAGATGTATTTTTCGACAGTTTACCAGTATATAACTTTTGGTGGGGAAGATTAGGCATTTCTTATCCATTTCCCCTGACATCCCAACTATCTCCCAACTATCTCTCTCTCTCTCCCACTCCCTCTCTCTCCCCCTCCCCTCTCTCTCTCTCTCTCTCTCTCTCTATATATATATATATATATATATATATATATATATATATATATATATATATATATATTATGTGGACATGTGTCCGGAAACGCTTACTTTCCATGTTACAGCTCATTTTATTACTTCTCTTCAAATCACATAAATCATGGAATGGAAACACACAGCAACAGAACGTACCAGCGTGACTTCAAACACTTTGTTACAGGAAATGTTCAAAATGTCCTCCGTTAGCGAGGATACATGCATCCACCCTTCGTCGCATGGAATCCCTGATGCGCTGATGCAGCCCTGGAGAATGGCGTATCGTATCACAGCCGTCCACAATACGAGCACGAAGAGTCTCTACATTTGGTACCGGGGTTGAGTAGACAAGAGCTTTCAAACGCCCCCTAAATGAAAGTCAAGAGGGTTGAGGTCAGGAGAGCGTGGAGGCCAATCCATCGGTCACCGAATCTGTTGTTGAGAAGCGTACGAACTCTTCGACTGAAATGTGCAGGAGCTCCATCGTGCATGAACCACATGTTGTGTCGTGCTTGTAAAGGCACATGTTCTAGCAGCACAGGTAGAGTATCCCGTATGAAATCATGATAACGTGCTCCACTGAGCGTAGGTGGAAGAACATGGGGCCCAATCAAGACATCACCAACAATGCCTGCTCAAACGTTCACAGAAAATCTGTGTTGATGACGTGATTGCACAATTGCGTGCGGATTCTCGTCAGCCCACACATGTCGATTGTGTAAATTGACAATTTGATCACGTTGGAATGAAGCCTCATCCGTAAAGAGAACATTTGCTCTGAAATGAGGATTGACACATTGTTGGATGAACCATTCGCAGAAGTGTACCCGTGGAGGCCAATCAGCTGCTGATAGTGCCTGCACACGTTGTACATGGTACGGAAACAACTGGTTCTCCCGTAGCACTCTCCATACAGTGAGGTGGTCAACGTTACCTTGTACAGCAGTAACTTCTCTGACGCTGACATTAGGGTTATCGTCAACTGCACGAACAATTGCCTCGTCCATTGCAGGTGTCCTCGTCGTTCTAGGTCTTCCCCAGGCGCGAGTCATAGTCTGGAATGTTCCGTGCTACCTAAGACGCCGATCAATTGCTTCGAACGTCTTCCTGTCGGGACACCTTCGTTCTGGAAATCTGTCTCGATACAAACGTAGCGCGCCGCGGCTATTGCCCCGTGCTAATTCATACATCAAATGAGCATCTGCCAACTCCGGATTTGTAAACATTGCACCGACTGCAAAACCACGTTCGTGATGAACATTAACCTGTTGATGCTACGTACTGATGTGCTTGATGCTAGTACTGTAGAGCAATGAGTCGCATGTCAACACAAGCACCGACGTCAACATTACCTTCCCTCAATTGGGCCAACTGGCGGTGAATCGAGGAAGTACAGTACATACTGACGAAACTAAAATGAGATCTAACACGGAAATTAAGCGTTTCCGGACACAAGTCCACATAACATCTTTTCTTTATTTGTGTGTGAGAAATGTTTCCTGAAAGCTTGGCTGTACCTTTTTGTAACACCCTGTATATATATCGAAGACTACACATCAGATCACAAAAAATTATAATTGTGCTTTGTTTGTCTCGGAGGAGGACTTCCAACGACACCACATTCGACCTACCACCCACCCAGTGCGTGGCCGTGTATCTAACTCCGACGTACCATAACAGGCAGCACACTGCGACCGGAGATCACGTATCGTGCAGACGTCATTCGGAGAACAGACGTGCAAATGGACGATGAGTGTTGCAACCAAAGAAGAAGAAATTGAAATGGTCCTGATTTACGGAGAATGTAGAAGAAATGTTGATACCGCTGTTGCCTTGTAAGCCGAGGGTTTTCCAGAGAAATCACGCTCTCGTTCGTTCTTTTACGAGGTTGTGAACGCCCTTATGTCTGATGTTAGTGTACAAACCGGGAAAAGAAAACGAAGCGAACGTTTTACAGGAAAAGCTAATGAAGTAGCCGTACTAGCGGTAGTGCACCATAACCCATGGATAAGCGACCGGCAATTACACCGCGATTCCGGTATGTCAGTAGTTAGTATTGTCTCAATAATGCATCTTTGTAAGTGTCGATCATACCACGTGTCACTGGTTCAGGAATTTCAAGGCTCCGGTTTCCATTACCGGGTAGTGTTCTGTGAATGGGCACGTCAACAAACGCAAATGACACCCATGTTCTATGCCGAGGTGCTATTGTCCGCTGAGTCTACACTCACAAACCATGGTAGCGTTAACCGGCATAACATGCATTACTGGAGTGTAGATAAGCCCCACTGGTTAGGGCAAGTTTACTGTCAACGCCGCCGGTCGGTTAACATATGGTTTGGCATCATGGGGATCAAACTCAGTGGTCCGAGACGAGACGTTGAATGGACGCAAATATCGACAGCTTTTAGAACAGAAACTACTAGCACTTGGTCGACCGCATCAGAGACGCCTGTGCTGACATTCCCGCAGATATGTTTCTGTCCTGTGTATGGTCATTTGGAAAGAGGATCACTAAGTGTAATGAAGTAGGCGGTAAAACGTTTGAACACTTACTGTAATTGGAAACGTAGAGTAGCGTGCAACTCTAGCCACGGCCTCAGTGGCGCATCGATTAGTCCCCTGTTCGATATGTCACAGGAATACAATATTGCGGATGGGGGGGTCTCCGTTTAGAAGTTATGAAATACTAGCTTGTTCTACTCTGGCTGTATGGAGGTGGGGTCCCACGTGTCAGTGGATAGTCAAGGGTCATTGAGTAGTATATCGTAAATTAATTATATTGTGTACCCATTTCTATGCCTCCGAAATGAAGAAAATGCGTCAGCCAAAACTTACGTAGAGTTTTTCGTACTATCGTAATCTGCTATAGAAAAAGGGGGTAGATTTCAAAGCTACTCCCGCCACCCATGCACGTGGCGGGATGGGGTAGGGTTTGAGTATCCTTTCATTGGATGTCCCCTCCGAGACAAACAAACTGTAATTATAACTTTTTTTGATTACATGTGTATTTTCCTGGACGTGCCCATTTCTTCAGTTAAAATTAACACCCCCGTATTTATTTGTATTTTTTTTTCTCTTGTGAAGACTAGTTTCTCTGATAGGATTATTCATTTATAGGCAATATTTAAGGAAAATAAATGTAAATTCGTTACGCTCTAGTATTGCGTATTAATTATAAAATATTCCCTGTGCCATTATTTTGGAGGGGCTGTTCAATGAATTCTTATTTCCATCATTTTTGGGAAAGTGCACAGGCACTTACGCAATAGGTCCAACTGGCAGATGCGTTTTTTTTTTTCTTTTCAACTGCAACCGTGGTATGTCTCTGTCAGGTTTCACCTGTTATCTCATTGTGTACTTCGAGAACAGGAATACGTCACTGGTACACATCAGTGGTCATTAACAACACTCCATTTTCCACCGGAGGATCTGTTGGCAAGATCGCTCCTTGCTTTGCAGAAACAATTGAAGATAGCGGTCTTGAGACGGCTAACTGGTTCGTTTTGTGGCAGAGCTTTGTTTGATTTCACTACTACTACTACTACTACTAATACTACTGCTGCTACTGCAACATCATAATAGACAAAACGATCAGCATCTTTCAAAGTTTTATGAAAATATTTCGTTATGGAATCAAAATGGCTGTTTGATCAGAAGTGCTTTCGGAGAAGAACATGCTTCTATAGCCTTAATTAACTTGTGAAGTTCAGAAGTTTGAATGAACTCAAAGATAGCTTTTTCAACAGTCATTGCGAAAAGACGGCTTTGTCAGAAATACATAGAGAAAAACGATTCCTTAGTGCATTAATTTTTCAGTACGACTAATATATGTTTATAAAATTATTTTTGTGGTAGTTACTACGTGAAATAATGATTACTAATGACAAAGTAGATACCAAGTTTAAATGCGATCCCATGTACAGGAATAGCGGTCTGAGATGAGAGAATTCAGTGCCGGGTGTAAGACTGGCACTAATAACTGTAGATCCACGTGCTCGATCGTTCTTTGTTTTTTAACTTGTTGTCTGAACTAAATTAAACCCGCTACAATACTTTAATTACGAAAAGACAGCAGTCGTGTGAAAGGGGGCTGTCTCATATGCTATCACGATTTTTCAGGAAGTTTTGACTATAAATGTGAATTTAGTTGCGAATTTGACAAATTTACGCAACCTCTGTATTACTGATATAACCACATTCTTTGTAAATGTAGATGTTGGTCAGAGATGTTACTTCTTTTGAGGAGAGTAGCAATGTGTCAATGTGTGTTGGACAGTCTGGCTATATACTTGGTTTGAGATGGATGGAAGCTGACCTGCCGTGCAGTGGAGGCAGCATTCCTTAAGAAGGATTTTGTCCTCATGCACAGGAAGATTATCACGAAATATGTTGCTTACTTGTCTAGTTGTGAGAACTTTATGAAAATATGTATTGTTGTTCTGGCTTGATGAAGTTTAACTTGGAGACATGTTCTCATTTAACAGTCGTTAAGTTTAGTACCTCATTACTCATTCTTTACCTTTATGAATGTGTTTTGTATATTCGCATTGCGCATCGCGAGTTGTGTGCTGAAGACGCATTTTTATGAAAAGTTATAACACAGTGTCTTGCACCGCACATAACAAGTATGGTAAATGAAATTTGATTTTTGACATTTTCATCATTATCTCAATAGAAACAGGTTGCAAAAGGTATGAGCGTACCGGTCGTACAGGTAGGGCAACAAATTTATCATCAGAATTCATGTCCACTTGTAAGGTGATAGTCGTAATGTATTTGTAAAAATATCGTATCATTTCAGAGATTTAAAATCAATTGAAGATCTCAGTAAAATGGTGTCTTGTGAGTTTTCAAAAAGTTTTATCAGAAGGTCACATGCGATACATTTTATGTTCATTCATTGTGTAATTAAATCAACAATTCTGGTACAGTAATTGTCTAAAGCTAAAGCTAAAGATTAAGAATATTCAGGTCCAACACATAACTCTCAGTCATTTTTTTAAGTCAAATAGCATATGTAAATTTCATTGAAAACAGCTAGGCTGGATTTCGTATTGTGTAGCGTGAGCTACGCGTATTTCCATTCAAAATTTAATTTTAACACAGTTCTGTTGCCCTGCACTGAGACATACGTATTTCAGATTCAAAATAAGTTTTATACATTTTTCAAAATGGTTCAAATGGCTCTGAGCACTATGGGACTTAACAGCTGTGGTCATCAGTCCCCTAGAACTTAGAACTACTTAAACCTAACTAACCTAAGGACATCACACACATCCATGCCCGAGGCAGGATTCGAACCTGCGACCGTAGCAGTCGCGCGGTTCCGGACTGCGCGCCTAGAACCGCGGGACCACCGCGGCCGGCTACATTTTTCAGATACCAACTAGACACATACAGACACGAGTTTAGAAGTTTAACAGTAACCTTTTGTAGCGTTGGCAGAAGAGCCAACACTGTGTTGCTAGAGGAGGCCGAAATGCACGCGTTTAATTACACGCTGACTGGCGTGAGGTCTGGAACAGTTAAGGGAATTAAAAGTAGCAAATAAAGTACGTAGTTGATATAATACTTAACTTTAATCCACAATTGTAGAACATCGCTGTTGATTGTACATGCTTCATAAAATAATTATCAAATGCTATGGCGCCTTGCGAGGTCGTAGCAAATGACGTAGCTGAAGGCTATGCTAACTATCGTCTCGGCAACTGAGAGCGTATTTGTCAGTGATCCATCTCTGGCTAAGTCGGCTGTACAACTGGGGCCGAGTGCTAGTAAGTCTCTCTAGACCTGCCGTGTGGTGGCGCTCGGTCTGCTATCACTGACAGTGGCGACAAGCGGGTCCGACGTATACTAATGGACCGCGGCCGATTTAAAGGCTACCACCTAGCAAGTGTGGTGTCTGGCAGTGACACCACACCTTTCAGATGTAAAGAATGAACCACTCTTTTATAATGTGTACATTTACACAGAAGCAAAGGCCATTACATTATACAAATTCGATTTAAGAAAAACAAAATCTGTGCAGACCATCAGTCTACGCCAGAGAAGCAGGGAGCGCTAAGCGAGTGATTCGTAAGGCCGCTAAGACACTATTCATTCATTTCTCAACACTAACAGCTTACATCAGAATCACAATGATGACGTTTGGTCTCAGTATTATTACCTCAACTCCCTATTTACTTGTCTGAAAAAATCAGTCAGCAACCCTCCATACTGAGTTAATGAGTGTAGGAAGAGGGTATTAAAATAGTAAAGATAAGAATGCGAGAATCCGTCAGTGGTAATCTGGCAAGCCCACACTCAGCAAAACCATATTTGACAGTTTATTTCACACTAAAAATTTTACTTAAGGCACGCTCTGGTAAACTGGGCACACTTGATTATCAATTTAAACATTCATGAAATAATTACTGAGTTGTAAATAAAATTTTTCTGGTTTTGTGACCGCATTTTCACTATGTGAATGTACCTACACTTGGGTCACTGCTGCAAGTGACCTCCTTCAGGTTGTTTTTGTTTACTTCTGAATGAGTTTTTTTCCTATATTGGATTTCGATTCCCCCCGAAGGGGGCGGGCTGGCAGCAGCTTAGTACGCTACTCTACAGCCTACAGATTTTTTAAAAACATTACAAGATAAGATAATAATAAAAGCAGGCGATAAAACGGTGACGTAAATTGCAAAACGACGGAAAATTGTGGATAGTGGGTGATGATAATAAAATACACAGGAAGCAGACAGGGAAAATAGTAGACAGAAAATTAAAGAAACACTGCGACAGTCTGGTTTCTGTTCGCGAGAGGTATAAATATCACACCCAGCGACAGTATAATGTCCGTTCGCAACACTTGGGAAAAGACGCACAACACTTAACACTCACTGGAAACATTGCACTAAAAAGTCGGCACGAAGATGACACATCACAGGCAAGGTCAGATGAGACGGGGAAAAAGGGATGAGGAAAGGAGAAAGGGGTGGGGGATGGGGAACCGATGGAGGGAGAGGACTCAGAACGGGGGTTAGCAGGGCAGACGCGAGAGGGAATGGAGAAAGGCAGAGGAAAGAAACAAAAAAGGACTCGGGGGAGAGGCTGAATGAGAAAACTTTGTTTCTTATATATCTGCATACGCGGCTGTCATCTAATTCTGATAGGCTGTTAAGTACGAAGGAGATGGACGTTAGAAATTCTTCATTGGTGTTTTATTATTTCTTTTCATTGATGGAAACTCGACGTTTTGATTGGTGTTTGCATTACTGCTTGTGATAGGCGAATGGAAAACCAGGCGGCAACTGTGTCATGGCGTTGTTTTCCTGCTTTCTAACGCCGGCTGAGACGCGCCATTACCCTATGTACCTGCGGCTGCCGCAGTCTACCGCGGCACCTGCGGATATTGCTTCATGTGAGCAGTCGTCCCGTGACGCTGTTGTTGCTGGCAGTCAGGACGGCAGAAATCGGTACCTGTCTTCTATGTTCATGTTGGCAGGTCGCTTGGCTATTTCTGTTGCCCCAGTAATCTTCACCCTGAAAGTAAGAGGCTGTTTCGCCAGTTCTCGAGTGGCACCAAAAGCAACCTGTTTGGCGCACTCATCCTGGTGCTCTGCCACCGCTGACTTGGTGTGTTGTTTTAATCGCATATATCTTTCGTGTTCAGATAGCCGTGTGCTGATTGGTCGCCCCGTCTCGTCTAAATACACTAATCCATATTCGCACCTAATTTCGTAAACTCCAGCAGTATGTGTAACATCGAAAATGCAGGATGAGTGGCACCTGCTACCAATATATGACTTATTTTTTCGAATTGTATGTCGATACTTGTAATTTAAATGCTTTCTTTTAATAATCAAGGACATTGTTTCACTGTATATGTACATGTAGGTAGAAGTCTGTAGACATTTCATTGCATGTATCTATGTTTTACGGTGAAACTTGTAAGTTATGGGAAAAAAGCCAAAGGAATTGTTATTTGCATCGCCTAGCAACGATAATAGCAGTGCTTGTGCGCTGTAAAATCTTTGGGTAGGGAGTTGTTGCGCAAAGCGCGCGGAGAGAAAGGAGACGGGTTCCAGCGCTCGTAGTGTGCAGAAGTATGGTGTTAACGCTCTCACAGTAGAGAGCACCATTTCCGGCGGCATCATGTATGCGCGCCGGCCAGACGTCTAGAGCAGGAGTATGGACAGTGGAGGGGCGGAAGAGGCTGTATTAAATACGATTGCCCGTTCCTATAGTTACCTGTGGCTCCACAATGTGCTACCGTCTTCAACAACAGCAGCAGTTCCAGCAACACAGTTTCGTCGTCGGCTCCGAGTTTCGTCGTATGCACAGCAGAAAGTATTAACGGCTAACTCAGCAGCACAACTGAATGTGATTTGATTGATAAGATTTATTTAAATAATAATCACTTAAGCTCTGGGCGACTGTGCCCTCATCGCCCCCAGACATTGTTACCAAACAGGATCCTTGTTCCTTTTTTTTTTTTTTTTTTTTCAAATATGCTGAGTGTCATAAGAAACAAATTGAACAGTTACAGCCAGTTTATTAATGAATAATTTCTTTTTTAAGAATTTTAGCCTCAGTCTACTTTCAATTAACTGTTGTACAACAGAGGCTTCAGTATATGACTAAAGTAAAGCAACTTCATTTTTCAAGTTTGAGAATCAATCACTGGAAAAAATCCAAATCTAAAGAAATGAACAAATCAAGAGTGCGGAAGTTTTATTTATTTTACATATAGCTTGGAGCACATGGCTGTTTGGTTTGGTATGCATTCTAGTATTTAATTCTCTTCAAGGCAGTAAAAAAGCTCAGTTGTTCAGACAATAATATGAAATACAATTTGCAAAATAAGTAACGGCAAAGTAAAAAGTGCTTAATTTTTTCTATATTTCTTTGATGACGTTATGCCGAGGTCACTGAAAGTCATTGTTCACGGAACGAAGGTCAGCACTAATATACAGTTTAATTGCAGAAATTTCAAATCATTACTCGATTTTCTTTTTCAAAATTTAATGCCAAAGATAACGTAAGAGGGATTTCTCAGTTTTCTTTATCGTTATATTCTCACTTAAAATTAGTGTCAAAGAAAACGTTGCAACTTTAGTTGCCATGTCAGTGTTTAATAATACATGTTTTTCTTTCCCATCGTCTTGTACAGGATTTTGGATGTAAATTTCCCTAGTGGGCTGGCGATCGTTAATTACTTCCTTTTCGTTCATTAGTGTAACTTTTGGATTCATGATCAGTGGTACCCCTTTCTGTCCACTGTTGTTCGTGAGTGAATGCACAAAATAACTTTCATTTTCCCAATTATAGCCCTGTTCGGTTTATTTACTTTTATTTTTAGTAGACTTTCCATCAGAAGGGACAGTTGCACACTTTCTTCCTACTTATCGGTATCACTTCTACGGAAAGATAGCCTTATACAATTAAAAAAAAATCCATTGGGCATACACGCGATCCACGGTCATATTTTACGTCGCAAACGGGATAGGCCGATTAGTAAGAGGGAGATTTGTCAACTGCATCTTTCGTTGTGCAAAGAACAGCTTTTATTCTGTTGCTGCTTCAGAAAATCGGCTTGACGCCTGTTCGGCGGACGATTTAGCCCACCCGTTCAGTGACGCCTTGAACATATGGTAATATGTTCCCCTCTCCTCTATTGCCTTCATTCTTTGTCAGCATAGTTTTATCTGTTGGTTTCATCCCATAGCCATTGGCACCAAAAGTGGACTTGAGATTTTGTAGTTCACCCTTTAAATGTGCCTCACTGGTGATACTGTGAGCCCTCTTCGTTAAAGTTTGCAGGGCGGATTTCTTCTGAGTAGGATGATGATGAAAGGAGGTATGTAGGTACCCCTCAGTACTGGTTGGCTTCTATATACTCTATGGCATAGTTAACCATCAGGCTTTCTGTGGAGGAAAGGCAGCACCACATTCTTTTCTACCTCCATAGTGAACTGGATTCTGCTGGTTGAGGTGTTGGTGAAAACTACGTAGCTTTCCCTCTCCATGTGGCCAGATACCGAACGTATCATCAACATATCGGAGCCAACATTTTGGGCGTAATGATGTGGACTGGAGCGCTATTTCTTCAGATGCTTCCATGAAGATGTCATCTGCAATAGGAGAGAGAGGGGCGCCCACAGCTACACCATCTGTGTGTTCATAGAATTCCTCTTTCCACGCCGGCAGAAGTGGCCGTGCGGTTCTAGGCGCTGCAGTCTGGAACTGCGAGACCGCTACGGTCGCAGGTTCGAATCCTGCCACGGGCATGGATGTGTGTGATGTCCTTAGGTTACTTAGGTTTAACTAGTTCTAAGTTCTAGGGGACTAATGACCTCAGAAGTTGAGTCCCATAGTGCTCAGAGCCATTTGAACCATTTGAACCTCTTTCCACCTAAAATAGGTGGTCGTTAAAAAGTGGCGCAATACCTCGCAAAATATCGGGCGCCATGCGCTCCTCTAAGATGTTCATGGTGTCATGCACTGGTACATTCGTGAATAAAGATTTCACGTCGAACCTAACTATCAGGTGTGTGGTTGCGATACACTTTTCTTTTAAAAGTTAATGGGTGGAATGCTTAACATATGAATTTTTGTGGCTCACCAAATGTCGGAGCTTTGGAGGTCCTTTGGTACACTGTACGTCGGTGAATTTATGGTACTCACAATCGGTAGTAAAGGAAAGGCTTCTATGTGGACCTTCGGGGCCTGTGGAACTTGTGGGATGAATCTTGTGGCTGTGTCAAAATTTATTCTAGTTTGCTTTCGCAATGCTTGCGTCGATTTGATTATCTTGGCCGTCGGATATCCCTTAAGCTTCTTATAAACGGGTCCATTCGTTTGTTATAATTTCCCTGTCCAACTCAACGGTCGCATTTCATTTGTCTGATCTTGTTATTACTAAACGAGAGCTGTTCTTCAGTTCCGATAGCATGACGTTCCTACTTGCTGATATTTTATTTCGGATGCTTCGTGTGGGTCAGAACCCGTACCGTTTCTTGTCTAATCTTCTCCGCCTCAACTTGTGGTAGATGACGAATCGAAGCCTCGACCTATTCGACGATGTCTTCTTTCGGAAGTCGTTTGGGTGTGACTGCGAAATTCATCCCTTTAGCCAGAATTTGTGTGGCTGCATCGCTTTATATGTGACTGGAGAGGTTAACCACCGTACATCAAGTGTCCAGCATCAGTCCTTTCTCGGGGGTTTTCTGCTGCAGTTTGTCGAACTTCCTCATCTGATGGATGGCGGTACTATCGGTCGACCCTGTGGTGTGCTGGACGGTTAACATGTCGACGTTCTCCTAGTCATCCATGTCCAGCTTTCCAGCAAGGAAGAGGTGCAGTTGATGGAGTTTCCTGTTGTTTGTGTCGAGAATTGCTCGAATGTGGCGGGTGCCTTCCCGTAATAAAGCTCTGCTGGCTTGTACACAGATATAAGGTGCATTCGAGTGAAACCCGGTCACTACTGTAAAGTAACGGTAACGATTTTACTAACTCAAAATGTGGTCATACACAGTACACATACTTAAAAAAGTCGCCAAAACTGTTGGCCCGTTTATCTCGTTGCGACACTAGCCGACTGATTCCTACAATGAAGAAGCTAGTAGGCTGATGTCGGATCCAAGCCTGGACCCTGTCACACACTTCGTCGTCCACTGCGAATCGATGTCCGCGAATAGCTTGTTTTAGAGGTCCAAACACATGGAAGTCACACGGTGAAATGTCGGGGAAGTATAGTGGATGTTCCAGCGTTTCCCACCGAAACTGATGCAATGTCGCCTTCACCGCATTAGCCGTATGTGGGCGGACATTATCATGCAGGAGAATAACGCCACTGGACAACACGTCTCGGCGTTTCTTTTTATTTATTTATTTATTTATTGTTCTGTGGGACCAAATTAAGGAGAAGTCTCCATGGTCATGGAACGAGTCAATACATGAAATTATAACAGGATAGTAGAAACAGATAGAATGAAATATTAAAAACACATTCAGGCAACAAGTCGTAAGTTTAAATAAAGAAAATCAACAATGTAACACTGGAATTTGCTTAATTTCTTAGCTCTTCCAGGAGTTCTTTGACAGAATAGGAGTGAGCCATGAGGAAACTCTTCAGTTTAGACGTAATAGAGTTTGGGCTACTGCTAAGATTTTTGAGTTCTTGTGGTAGCTTATTGAAAATGGATGCAGCAGAATACTGCACTCCTTTCTGCACAAGAGTCAAGGAAGTGCATTCCACATGCAGATATGATTTCTGCCTAGTATTAACTGAGTGAAAGCTGCTAACTCTTGGGAATAGGTTAATATTGCTAACAACAAACGACATTAAAGAAAATATGTACTGTGAGGGCAATGTCAGAATTCCCAGACTATTGAATAGGGGTCGACAAGAGGTTCTCGAACTTACACCACATATAGCTCGAACAGCCCGTTTTTGAGCCAAAAATACCCTTTTTGAATCAGAAGAATTACCCCAAAAAATAATACCATACGACATAAGCGTATGAAAATATGCGAAGTAGACTACTTTTCGTGTTGAACTGTGACTTATTTCAGATACTGTTCTAATGATAAATAAAGCAGCATTTAGTTTCTGAACAAGTTCCTGGACATGGGCTTTCCACAACAGTTTACTATCTATCCGAACGCCTAGGAACTTGAACTGTTCCGTCTCGCTTAAAATATGCCAATTCTGTCTGATCAAAATATCGGTTCTTGTTGAATTGTGAGTTAGAAACTGTAAAAACTGAGTCTTACTGTGATTTAGCATCAAATTATTTTCCATAAGCCATGAACGTATTTCATGAACTACATTATTTGATACTGTTTCAATATTAGACACAAGATCCTTCACTACCAAGCTGGTGTCATCAGCAAACAGAAATATTTTTGAATCACCTGTAATACTAGAAGGCATATCATTTATATAGTCCGCCCCCGGTAGCTGAGTGGTCAGCGCGACAGACTGTCAATCCAAAGGGCCCAGGATCGATTCCCGGCTGGGTCGGAGATTTTCTCCGCTCAGGGACTGGGTGTTGTGTTGTCCTAATCATCATCATTTCATACCCATCGACGCGCAAGTCGCCGAAGTGGCGTCAGATCGAAAGACTTGCACCAGGCGAATGGTCTACCCGTCGGGAGGCCCTCGTCACACGACGTTTCATTTCATATCATTTATATAAATGAGAAACAGTAGTGGCCCCAGCACCGACCCTTGGGGAACGCCCCACTTAACAGTGCCCCATTGGGACTGAACATCACTACCAGTCTCAATATTGCGGAGAATTACCTTCTGCTTTCTGTTCTTAAAGTAAGAGGCGAACCAATTGTAAGCTACTCCCCTTACTCTATAATGGTCCAACCTCTGCAGTAATATTTTGTGGTCAAAACAGTCAAAAGCCTTCGTTACATCAAAGAAAACACCTAGCGTTCGCAACCTTTCATTTAATCCGTCCAAAACCTCACAGAGAAAAGAGAATATAGCATTTTCAGTTGTTAAACCATTTCTAAAACCAAACTGTACATTTGACAGCAAATCATGTGAATTTAAATGCTCCAGTAACCTTGTATATACAACCTTCTCGATAACTTTAGCAAACACCGATGGCATAGATATAGGTCTATAATTGTCAACATTATTCCTGTCTTCCTTTTTATAAAGTGGCTTCACTACTGAGTACTTTAATCGGTCAGGAAACCGACCACTTCTAAAGGAAAAGTTACAGATATGGCTAAGAACTGGGCTAACATACATAGAACAATACTTCAGTATTCTGCTAGATACCCCGTCATATCCATGAGAGTTCTTGGTCTTTAGTGATTTAATTATTATCTCAATCTCCTTCTTGTCAGGTTCATGGAGGAGCATTTCGGGTAACAGTCTCGGAACACTTTTTTCTAAGAGCGCTATATGATTCCCTGTTGGCACTAGGTTTCTATTTAGTCCACCTGTTATATTCAGAAAGTGATTATAAAATACTTTAAATATATGCGACTTATCAGTAACACGGACATTCCCATTACGCACTGATTCTATATCCTCGACCTGTCTCTGCAGACCAGCCACTTCCTTTACGACTGACCATATGGTTTTAATTTTATCCTGAGACTTAGCTATTCTATCTGCATACCACATACTTTTTGCCTTCCTAATAACATTTTTAAGCACCTTACAATACTGTTTGTAATGGGCTGCTGCATTTAGATTTTGCCTGTGTCGAACGTTTTGATATAATTGCCACTTTGTTCTATCCTTCTAGTCAGCCACCCAGGCTGGCTGTTTGTGCTAGTACCCCGTTTTGAACGTTCCAAAGGAGAGCAACTTTCAAAGAGCACGAGGAAAGTCTTGAGAAAAGCATTATATTTATCGTCTACTGTATCAGCGCTATAAACATCTTGCCACTCTTGTTTCTTGAGAAGGTTTAAAAAGGTCTCTACAGCAACTGGATCAGCTTTCCTAAGCAGTTGATAATTATAATTAACATGTGTTGCAGCAGAAAAATCTTTTAGAGTTAAAATTTGTGCATCATGATCTGAAAGGCCATTCACCTTTTTGCTAACAGAATCCCCTTCTAGTAATGAGGAATGAACAAAAATGTTGTCTATGGTTGTTCTACTGTTCCCTTGCACTCTCGTTGGAAAGAATACGGTTTGCATAAGATTATATGAATTAAGGAGGTCTACCAGCATCCTTTTCCTTGCACAATCACTTATACAATTAATGTTGAAGTCACCACATATAACTAACTTTTTGTATTTCCTACAAAGTGAACCAAGAACCTCCTGTAGCTTTAGCAAAAATGTTGTGAAATCGGAGTCTGGGGATATATAAATAACAACAGTTAGAAGTTTAGCTCCATTAAATTTAACCACACCTGCACAACATTCAAACACCTTTTCAGTGCAGTACTTTGAAACATCAATTGACTCAAATTGGATGCCGTTTTTCACATACATGGCTGCTCCCCCACACCGCAAAGAGCTCCTAGAAAAGCTGCCAGCCAACTTGTATCCTGGTAAAGGAAAGAAGTGTTCAGATATACCAATAATTTCGGAGTCCACATTTATAAGCAGTTCACTAACATTATCTCTAATACCTTGTATATTTTGATGAAATATACTAATTCCCTCATTACTCGGATACCTAAGCTTTGTCAAAAGTGGTTCCTTTGTTAGAGAGACTTCCCTTAAGCAGGAATACCTATCAGCTGACTTCAACCTAAAAAAGGTGCAGCTCTAACACCCACTACTGTAGGAATTTTCCCATGAGTGATCCCACCACCCCTACCTATGCTGTCACCTATAAGCTTTGTCAACCTCCCCTTCCCATACCTGTTGAGGTGCAGGCCATGTCTAGTGAACCACGTCCTGCTGATAGACTCCACCGACACCACTATAATGTGACCCATGCTTCCTGTCATCAGCGCACCTCAAAGTCTCGTGTTATTACGCCTGACGGCTGTATTAAGATGAGGCCGATCGTGACGCTGAAACAGTTCCACGAAATGCACATTCGTATTGCCAGGTCACCATCTATGTCATACTCCCCATCCCTATCAATACTATTACCAGCCCCACCCACAATCACTACCTGATCCTCTATAGTAAAATCCCTACATAGCCCCCCCCCCCCCCCTATGTTAACAGTCACCTGAGACAATCTTGCATTAGGCTTCACAATGCTGGTGACCTGGCACTCACTCGCCAACACTTCCTGCAACTGTTGGCCCACACCTCTGCCATAAGAACTACCTAACAGCAGGACCTTCCTCTTCCTCTTCGACTTTGCAACTGTCCTAGCCACCGTAACTGCTGAGGTCTGCTGCATACTTCCTACATCTACAGCTACTAGAGATTCCTCTCCACTAGATTCTGACAGTTGGTCATATCTATTGCAAACACTAATAGTAAAACTATCTGAAAATCTTCTTCTCCTAGCAGATCTCTTGCCAACAGCCAGCTCCCATTCCCCAACCCCCTTCTCCCTCCTCATCCTATCTAGCTCCTCCTGTGCGTTTTCCAACTGCACCTGAAGGGCACAGATCTTACGCTCCTGCTCCTCTATCAACTTACTCTTGCTACATAACCTGCAGTTCCAGGAGAGGATCTCACCAGAATGCCCACTGGCTTCCTCACTGCATTCCCCCCCGTGAAAATACTTCGAACACGTCTCACACCGCAATCCACTACTCACGATCCTACGGCAAAGCCAGCACTTCTCACTCATGGTTTCGACTTGATGGCTCGTCTAAGGTTCTGTAAAGTGGCTTGATAACGCTGGGCATTCGTGGTGGTTCACCGTTGAAGGAACTCGACAAGCAGTGGGAAGTTGCGGTCAAAAAAGGACATCATGACCACACCAGAACTGGAGCTCACGGCCTTTGGATATGGTGAAACCACATGTTTCCGCAGCTTGCTCTGACTCTTGCTTTCCGGTTCGAAATGGTGACACCATGTTTCGTCATCTCTGACAATACGCGACAGAAAGCCGTAGTCCTCCTCATGATGGCTCAAAGACAGCGCCATTCGTGTATTGCGTTGTTTGGAGGTCAGTAGGTGTGGAACCCACTGCGCACAGCGGTGCCCACGCTAATACGCAGTAACCAATGGATCTCGTCCACGGTGATTCTGCGGTTGTACAAGACTGAAGTATTCACTTGCGCAACCATTTGCGGTCTGATGACACGATGAGCCTGTCCAGGACGAGCATCGTCTTCCACTGGCTCGTGCCCCTCAAGGAATCGTTTGCGCCATACCACAAAACTTGAACGACACAGACTGTATTCACTGTTCACAGCCTTCATACGCCGCTACATTTCACAGCCTCCAACTCCCTCCACCACCAAAAATCGAACCATTCCTCGTTGTTCCTACTTATTCGCCTGCATGTTGGGTAATGCACGACAACTTGTGTGACCACCTTCTCTGCGGCGCGAAACCACACTGGCGCTATGCAACATCAAACGGTGCACACGCGTCAGTCTCTCTACCAAAAGATGGCGCCATCATATCCGCAGTTATGTGATGCCACCTTACGTGTAAGGCAAAGGTTGACGCACTGACCAGGCTTCATTTGAATGAACCTCACATTTTTCGCCTTGCGCAGCGGCCGCTGGTACATAGTCGACGCTAGAAAGCAGGAAAACAACTCCACGTCACAACTGCTGCCTGGTTTTCCATTCCCCGATTTCCACCAATCACAATCAGTAATGTAAACACCAGTCAAAACGTCGGGTTCCCACCAATGGAAAGAAAAAATAAAAACACCAATAAAGAACTTCTGTCATCCCTCCCCTTCATCCTTAACAGCCTATCAGAAGTAGATAACAGCCATGTCATCAGGTATATAAGAAACAAAGTTTCCTCGTTCAGCCGGCCGCGATGTCCGAGCGGTTCTAGGCGCTTCAGTCCGGAACCGCGCGACTCCTACGGTCGCAGGTTGGAATACTGCCTCCGGCATGGATGTGTGTGATGTCCTTAGGTTAGTTAGGTTTAAGTAATTTTAAGTTCTAGGGGACTGATGATCTCGGATGTTAAGTCCCATAGAGCTCAGAGCCATTTGAACCATTTTGTATGGGCAGGAAGTCTACGGAAACATCAGGCAGCTTGAAATGCTGCAGCTAAGAAGAGGTAAACTGCTTAATAATCTTGTCTTTTTGAAGAGATGCAGAGACACCTGTGTAGTGCCAAAATTGTTACGGCTGACGTCCCAAATAAAATCGAACAATGCGAACAACATCTGTGTACAAGCCGGCAAAGCCTTGTTACAGGAAAGGATCCGCCACATTCGAGTAAGTCTCGACACAACCAACAGGAAACTTTGTCAACTGCACCTCTTTGTGGCTGGAAAGCTAGAATGGATGACTGGGAGAAGCAATACCGCGTGAAATAATCACAGAAATCAACATGGGACGTAGTACGAATGTATTGTTAGGACAATGTGGCGAAATTTCGTGGTAATTGGCTACGGCAGCAGACGACCGAGGCGAATGCCTTTGCTGACAGCTCGATACCACCTGACGCGCCTATCCTGGACTCGTGACCATATGGGTTGGACTCTAACCGTGGCCTAGTGAGATGAGTCCCGGTTTCGGATGGTAAGGGCTGATGAAAGGGTTCGAGTGCGCCGAAGATTTCGTCAAACCATGGACCCAATTTGTCAACAAGGCATTGTACACGTTTATGGTGACTCCATAATATTGTGGGCTGTGTTTGCAAGGTATGGGTCTTCTGCTCCAGCTGAGCCGATCATTGACTGGTAACGGTTATGTTCGGCTACTTCATCTGCAGCCATTCACTGACTTAATGTTCCCAAACAACGATAGAATTCTTTGGATGGCACTGCGTCATGTCACTGGCCCACAGCTGTTCGGGACTGGTTTGAAGAACATTCTGAACGGTTTGAGTGAATAATTTGGCCAATATCGCCTAAAGTAAGTTCCATTGACCAAATGCTGTATCGTCATCACTTTCGCACTTGTGGACTGTTATAGAGGCAGCTTGGTATAGTAGTTCTGCAGTGGACTTCCAATGGCTTGTTGAGTCCATGCCACCTTGTTGAATTGTTGCACTATGGCGTGTAATGGGAGGTCCGACACGGTGTTGGGCGGTATTCCATGATTTTTTTCCCTCAGTATATTGCTTAACAGAGGCTGTTACAGGTCGTGCGCTCTCCCTGGACTATGGTTCGTTGGGGCACACGGTTACGGCGAGCATGTGTACAAATATTGGCGCCGACCTCGGAATGACGTCATGAGAACGTGAGCTCTACTCCAAATCCCGCCTCAAGCACGGCTTTGGTGAATTCGCTGTAATTTAATTTACATCGTATTAACGAGGATAAAAACAACTGGGCGATAAAAATTCAACAGCTGCTAAGTGATGAGACGGCTGTGTGGAAGTGGCGAGAATATGAAATTAATGAGTAACCTTTGCAAAAACTAACTAATGGGTTATTGATTTTTTCTTTTTACAGATTTTCATCATGTTATATCTTGTTTGTTGCAGGGACGTATTGCTTACGTTTCATTGTACGACCCTGAAACAATTCTCTTGTAGAGAAGAGCTGTACATAGCAGTCTGTTGACCCAAATAGGCATATACACTAGTGGCCATTAAAATTGCTACACCACGAAGATGACGTGCTACAGATGCGAAATTTAACCTGCAGGAAGAAGATGCTGTCATATGCAAATGATAAGCTTTTCAGAGCATTAACACAAAGTTCGCGCTGGTGGCGACATGAGTAAAGTTTCCAACCGATTTCTCATACACAAACAGCAGTTGACCGTAGTTGCCTGGAGAAACGTTGTTGTGATGCCTCGTGTAAGGAGGAGACATGCGTACCATCACGTTTCCGACTATGATAAAGGTCTGATTGTAGCCTATCGCGATTGCGGTTTATCGTATCGCGACATTACTGCTAACGTTGGTAGAGATCCAATGACCGATAGCAGAATATGGAATCGGTGGGTTCAGGAGGGTAATACGGAACGCCGTGCTCGATCCCAACTGCCTCGTATCACTAGCAGTCGAGATGACAGGCATCTTATCCGTATGGCTGAAACGGATCGTGCAGCCACGTCTCGATCCCTGAGTCAACAGATGGGGACGTTTTCAAGACAACAACCATCTGCACGAGCAGTTCGACGACGTTTGCAGCAGCATGGACTATGAGCTCGGAGCCCATGGTTGCGGTTACCCTTGACGCTGCATCACAGACAGGAGCGCCTGCGATGGTGTACTCAACGACGAACCTGGGTGCACGAATGGCAAAACGTCATTTTCTGGGATGAGTCTAGGTTCTGTTTACAGCATCATGATGGTCGCATCCGTGTTTGGCGACATAGCGGTGAAGGCACATTGGAAGCGTGTATTCGTCATCGGCATACTGGCGTATCACACGGCGTGATGGTATGGGGTGCCATTGGTTACTCGTGTCGGTAACCTCTTGTTCGCATTGACGGCAATTTGAACAGTGGACGTTACAATTCGGTTGTGTTACGACCCGTGGCTCTACCATTCATTCGATCCCTGTGAAACCCTACATTTCAGCAGCATAACCCACGACCGCATGCTGCAGGTCCCGTACGGGCCTTTCTGGATACAGAAACTGTTCGAATGCTGCCCTGGCCAACACATTCTCCAGATCTCTGACCTATTGAAAACGTCTGGTCAATGGTGGCCGAGCAACTGGCTCGTCAAAATACGCCAGTCACAACTCTTGATGAACTGTGGTATAGTGTTGAAGCTGCATGGGCAGCTGTACCTGTACACACCATCCAAGCTCTGTTTGACTCAATGCGCAGGCGTATCAAGGCCGTTATTACGGCCACAGGTGGTTATTCTGGGTACTGATGTCTCAGGACCTGTGCACCCAAATTGCGTGAAAATGTAATCACATGTCAGTTCTAGTATAATATATTTGTCCAATGAATACCCGTTTATCATCTGCATTTCTTCTTGGTGTAGCAATTTTAATGGCCAGTAGTGTAATTACACTCGAATTCCTTGTAGCCCGGGTAATGTTTCTGTTTTTACGTTTTGATGGCACTGAGTGGCCGGCCGCGGTGGTCGAGCGGTACTAGGCGCTTCAGTCCACAACCACGCGGCTGCTACTGTCGCTGTTTCGAATCCTGCCTCGGGCATGGATGTGTGTGGTGTCCGTAGGTTAGTTAGGTTTAAGTAGTTCTACGTTTAGGGGACTGATGACCTCAGGTGTTAAGTTCCAGCCGGTTAGAGTGGCCGAGCGGTTTTAGGCGCTACAGTCTGGAACCGCGCTACAGCTTCGGTCGCAGGGTCGAATCCTGCCTCGGGCATGGATATGTGTGATGACCTTAGGTTAGTTAGTTTTAAGTAGTTCTAAGTTCTAGGGGACTGATGATCTCAGCAGTTAAGTCCCATAGTGCTCAGAGCCATTTGAACCATTTTGTTAAGTCCCATAGTGCTTAGAGCCATTTGAATTTGGCAGTGAGACAAAGTCAAACAATTGAAGTACTTGAATTTTAACAACGTTGAATTTTGCCAGGCAACAGCTCCATTTGCATCGCAGATGGTACATCATTAGGTAATGCTAAAAAAGGAACACTTAACAGTTATAATTTCACCTCTAAAATGTACAATTCCTGGAACAGCGCCTAGAAACTATTCATGCGCTGATTAATTATACGTCAATAGTTTACAGAATAGATGGCAGCAGGTAAATTTACAGAAACTTGGTGAATGAAGAACGTCAGATTTTCTTTCCCCATTTGTCTTTCAAATAAGTGCATCTAATCTCTGAACGCCCTGAGATTGTCATGCATATGTACTACCAACAAATCCCCTGGGTATCGTTATAGCAGGCAGAAAACAAGGACTGCTAGTTATTTGGGTTCTTTGAGGCATTGTATTTCTTCCCCTTTCATGTAAAAAAAAAGCTGTTTTCGTACGAATTGAATAAGAAAAATACATCACGAACATTACTTCTGCTTATCGAACAAATATTGCATTGGTAAGGTATATCTTCATACTCAGCTTCAGTATGTCGAAGGAACTCTTCGAACAGACGATGGTTGTCATCGTGTCTAACACTTCATCACACGTTCATTACATGACGAATTTCCACAGTTACGGTACACAAAGCCTCCTGATGAATGAAACTGTGTATACAGCAGAGATCCTTTCCAGAGGAACTAGTTTCTTTTTTTTTCGCTCAATCCTTTGTGGCACAATGTCTGTGACCACAGAATCAAGTGCTCTCCACGGAAAGTTCATGCATACTGGTTCAAAAATCTCGAGCTATGTTGTCGTGTAACCCAACAACTCCTCCATATCTTGCAGTTGCACGTTAACACGATGTACAAAAATAGGAAGCTGAACACAATCAGATGTATATGTACTATCATCGAGTTTGAGAGAGAAAGCTGTGAATGTGTGGGTTTTATTGTTGAGTTGTGCCTCCGAATCAGCTCTCACGACGAGGAATTTTTGAGAATATTTCTCATGGAGGTAAATAGCGGTCTAGCTAAAATACTTCAAAAATAGATTAGAAAACAGCGCAATAAAATATTTATTTGTGGCCCTATTACAAGATCTTGTTCAAACTCAGTGAAGTGCTGATAATGGCGTCTTCACTAGCAACAACTCTCTACGTCCAGTCTCAAAGGTAACTAATGTTTACGACTGTTACAGCGTGTATTTAAAGCAACCCTGATCTGCTACCTCTTAGTGGCGCTACAAAGGCCGTCCTTACGCAAATGGTGCGAGCTTTGAACTGACTTCATCTTTCAGATGTAGGCAAACGCCTACCAACCTTCATTTACGTCAAACAAGTCCTTCTTGGTGTTGCAATTTTTTTCCGTCGGTGTACTTTGTAACTCGGTCGAATTAGAACTTTTCTCTTTGCCAGCAGGTGTGGCCGAGCGGTTCTAGGCGCTTCAGTCCGGAACCGCGCTGCTGCTACGGTTGCAGGTTCGAATCCTGTCTCGGGCATGGATGTGTATGATGTTCTTAGGTTAGCTAGGTTTAAGTAGTTCTAATTCTAGGGGACTGATGGCCTCAGATGTTAAGTCTTATAGTGCTTAGAGCCATTTGAACCATTTTATCTCTTTGCCAGCATTCAGCTGAAACGAATACACATATTACAGTAGTAAAATAAGATTTTACAGTTCTAAAAAATCCTCAATCGCAAGTATTTTGTAACTTACATTGTCCTTTTTGTTGCCCTTCGAAACGGAAACCAGTTCCTTGCGAGCATCTTCTCTTCTATCGTAATCTACTGCGTGGAGGTGATTGTAATGACGCTGTAAATTCTAGTTCTTTGTAGAAACAAGTGTTTTATAACACACCAGGCACTGTGAACTTCCGTCTCTGTCACTGAAGTATATTTCTTCTGATGAGGCTGGTAGTGGGCTTCCGCGATCAGACATTTTTGTTGCTGGCACACCTACACACCCTGAGAACTAAACAGGAGGAGGCGCACCTGTTTACTTTTGCGGTGAGAGTATTAGCTCAGTGAGCTGAGCTACCCTGATCAAATGTTCAAATGTGTGTGAATTCCTAAGGGACCAAACTGCTGGAGTCATCGGTCCCTAGACTTACACACAAACTAACTTATGCTAAGAACAACACACACACCCATGCCCGAGGGAGGACTAGAACTTCCGGCGGCCAACCCAGAACTTAATAAATTCAGTAGCATTCATCGAAATTATAGGAAATCAGCCAACCAGTGGAAAAGGCTTCCTTTGATAGGAGACAAGATCAGCGAATGGACGCACAGCACTGGCTGAAGAAAGCGTGGTGGATCGTGGGCAGCACGGATGTGCGGGACACATTTACCCCACAGAAATGGCACATTCATTGTGACAGTACTGATCAGTTATTGCAACATTCTAAATCTGACACTATTGTTTATTACAATATTGTGAGAAGGAAAATTGCTACTTGCCATATAGCGGAGATGCTGAATCGCCGACAGGCACAATAAAAAGACTCTCGTAATTAAAGCTTCCGGCCATCGGCCTTCGTCCAGAATAGACACACATACACGCTCATACACACTCACGCAAACGCAACTCACACACACGACTGCAGTCTCAGGCAACTGAAACCATACTGCCAGTTTGGTTTCAGTTGCCTGAAACTGCAGTCGTGTGTGTGAGTTGCGTTTGCATGGGTGTATATGTGTGCGCATGTGTGCCTATTGTTCACAAAGGCCAACAGCCGAAAGCTTTAATGGTGAGAGTCTTTTTGTTGTGCCTTTCGGCGAGTCAGCATCTCTTTCTCATAACATTGTTACATTCCATCCTGGATTTTCCGTTGTCTGACTGTTGTTTATTAGGTACCCTAAGCACGTAAAGGTGTGAGTATAATGCTCAAGTGCAAATTCTATTATCTTTATCCGGAATATAATGTCGCAACTTTATAGAAGTGTTCGCTATTGGGAATATATGGGTTTGTCACAATGGCAAAGTAAAAAGTAAATAATTGGATTAGGTTAAATCATGGCTAAGTGTTGATACGTATCATGAAATTTAAAAAAAAACGGTTTTGGTTAGGCGGAAAAATCAGTGTGAGTCGTAATGTTTCCAATATTATAGGTAAAATTCTGGCTGTGTGTCGAAATATCTGACGAAATGTCAAAGAAATGGTGCATTGGGGATTTATCGACACTGCCTTAGGCTTGAAAGCCGCGCACCAAGGGAGTTTTGTGTAAGGCCATGCTACTGCGTGTGGTAATCCGTCATCTTCGTCATCCAGAAGCCCAACATTTGTTTTATAAAGCCCAAGCACCACTCTTTCCAACCACTAATTGTCATCACTGTGCCCTGCCGCATAACGACACCCGCAAAACTCTGCATATCGCAGCGGGGCCGAGCGGAGACACCCATGTCTGAGATCAGGTTGGCTGCTGGGAATCTGTGAAGCGTCTTCGGCACTATTAAAACGATATTAAAGTTCAATAATTTATTTACTGTGTTTGCAATTCGTTGCTGTCCCGCTCCAGCCTTGTCTGATGCGTCATTCAGCTACGCGTTGGATTCTAGCTGACGTGTTTTTAACCATCTGAACTTATGCGTCCTAGGAGTCTTTAGCGGCGGCATATCTGAATAAAATCTGCTCCGTTTTCAAGCAACGTCCATTAGAATAAAATTCTCGAGCTTTCGATGGTCATCTCTGCCATATTTGTCAGGAGTAAAAGCGCTGAGCGCTGGGGCTGCAATTGTTTCCCTCTTGTATGCTGTTAAAGCTCTCCGTGTGCCCGGTGTCCCTTAAAAATGCAGCAGCGTCTATATAGCTCAGACAATTCGAACAGTTGAAGAGCGCTGCACCGAGTACAAGCGACATATTACACAAAGGTAGCTTGACAAGTCGGCCATAGCTGAGAACTGCATGGGAGACGGACACAAAATACAGTTTGAAAACATGAGAGTCTTTCCTCATGCATCAGTATATTTTGATTTCATTATAATAGATTAAAATGAATAGCAACAATTTTAACAGAGGCCACGGGTACACGTTCAGTATGACGCAAAAGCGGATTTTGGTTGTCGAAAGGAAGCAACGACGAATGCTTGACTTTCGTAGCGCGGGGTGGGAACGGAAGCTGCTACGAGCTGCCCAATCAGTTTCAGCGTACGCGTCGTTTCGGCCCTTTCTAATTGATGCCATAGGTGGCAATCGTGGCTGTATAAGCGGAAAACCGCCTTCTAGCGGTTCTTCCCCTTTGGTATGTCGGATGCTGGGTAAAACATAAAATTCCATTATAAACGTTGGCTAACGTGGCCTTTGTCACAGTTAACAAAATTTTTCTGGGTTTGTGACCGTATTGTCAACATGTAAAACTAACGACATTACCGTTACTGTTGCAAGCGACCTTCTTGAGGTTGTTTTTATTTACTCCTGAATGAGAAAGCTTTGTTTCTTATACACCTGAAAAAAAAAATGGTTCAAATGGGTCTGAGCACTATGGGACTTAACATCTATGGTCATCAGTCCCCTAGAACTTAGAACTACTTAAACCTAACTAACCTAAGGACAGCACACAACACCCAGCCATCACGAGGCACAGAAAATCCCTGACCCCGCCGGGAATCGAACCCGGGAACCCGGGCGTGGGAAGCGAGAACGCTACCGCACGACCACGAGATGCGGGCATACACCTGAAGACGTGGCTGTTATCTAATTCAGATAGGCCGGTGTGACCGAGTGGTTTGAGGCGCTTCAGTCTGGAACCGCGCGACCGCTACGGTCGCAGGTTCGAATCCTGCCTCGGGCATGCATGTGTGTGATGTCCTTAGGTTAGTTAGGTTCAAGTAGTTCTAAGTTCTAGGAGACTGATGACCTCAGATGTTAAGTCCCATAGTACTCAGAGCCATTTGAACCATCACTGGTGGAAATCCGAAGTTTTGATTGTTGTTTGCATTCCCGCTTGTGATTGGTGGAAATCGGAGAATGGGAAATCAGGTGGTAGTTGTGACGTGATGGTGTTTTCCTGCTTTCTAGCGCAGGTTGAGGCGGCTCGGTACTCTATGCACTTGTGGCCGTTGTGGTCTACTGCGCGTCTGTGTGTATTGCTTCACGTGGGTTGGCGTCCCGTAACGCTGTTTTTGCTGGCAGCCAATACGTCGGAATTCGATATCCTTCTCTGTTCATGATGGCGGGTCGCTTAGCTATTTCTTCCTCCTCAAGAGGCTGCAGCAGACATTTTCATGGAAGCATTTGAAGAAACGACGCGTCGTGGTGTAGAAGCAATGAGGCATTGGTAGGTTGCTGGAGGGAGTTCACATTACATCTGCACACGCAAGTCACCTAATTCCTGTAAATTTCGTGGAGCTAGGCGATGAACTCTAACACTACATTCAACCACACCTCAGATGTGTCCCATCGGGTTGAGTTTTGGCGACTTAGGGGCCAACCCATAACACAGAACTCGCTACTATGTTCCTCTAACAACTCCATCACCGTCCTTGCCTTGTAACATTGCCCATTATCTTGTTGAAAAATGCCAGTACCATCGGGAAACATTATCGTCATGAAGGATGTACATGGTTTGCAACCAGTATACGATACTCTGTGGCCGTCATGGTGTCTTAAACGGGAGCCATTGGGCCTATGGATGGCCATGGGAATGTTCCAAGAGTATGACTGAGCCGCCGGCAGCTTGTCCCCGTCCCGCGGTACAGGTGTCAAGGAGCTATTCCCATGTTAGACGACGGATTCGCGCCCTCCTGTCTGCGTGATGTAGAAAGTATCAGGATTCATCAGACCGTGCAGCGCTCTGCCACTGCACCTACGTCCAGCGCCGATGGTCAAGTGCCCATTTCAGTGGTGGTTGCTGATGTCGTGGTGTTAACACTGGCGCATATGTTGATCATCGATTGCGGAGATCCAACGTAAGGAGTTTTCCGTGCACTGTGTGTTCAGGCGCTTTGCCCAGCGTTAAAGTCTAATGTTAGTTCTGCCACAGTTCATCATCTGTCCTGTTTTAGCAATCTGCTCCGCCTGCGACATCTGACACCTGTAATGAAGGGTGGTCGCCCAACCGCACGACTTCTGGACGTGGTTTCATCTTGCTTTCGCCTCGTGCTGCAGACACTCACCACAGCACTCCTCGAACACCCAACGAGTCGTGCAGTTTCCGAACTGCTCGTGCCGAGTCTCTGGGCCATCACAATCTGACATCGGTCAGAGTCAGATAGATTGCGCACCTTCTCCATTCGCTCACTGACACTACATGCAACGTGCGTGTGTCTGACTAGCGGTCATTCTTCACCAGGTGACGCTACTATGGTCTGGACGGGTTTGTATCAGTGGTCATAATGTTACGGAAGATCGGTGTATCTGGTTTCTTTTTTTTGTGAGTTTGATCGATGTCTTTGTCATGATGCATTGTGCTAATGACTTATTTTTTATTTTTGGCAACATAAACCACCATTGCGATTTCACATCTAAAAGCAAACAACGAGGAATGCATTCCTCTTGAGGACGATGGTTTCATCTCATTAGGGATTCATCACTTATTTTGTTTTATTGTCCCCACCACTGTAAACTGCTTCTGAAGCATCGTCTCTACCAGCTGAACACTAGTGAAGAAATTGGCAACAATAATATATCTAGATAATCCTTCTATGCTTTTAGCAATATCTTTCGCCACATTCCCTCCAATATTTTTCAGAATAGGTTCATGTGGCTTCCTTCCCGTGTACACAGTTCCGTGCATATGCAGATGTAGCGTCACGTAGCCAAAATATCTTTATGCCGTACTTGTCAGGTTTAGAGAGCATGTACTGGGTAAAGCGGCATCTTCCACGGAATGGGAGAGCAACTGTTAGTCAAATGTGAGTGAATCATTAGGAATCATTGTGTTTCTACATCTGTCGAGAAACAGTTCCCATACTTAGTGAACAGCTCCAAGTTTGACGTCTACAAATCGAGCTTCACGGGCCCGTCTGTCAGGGAATCATATTATTCTTCTTATATCCCCGAATGTATTTACTGAAATTATGGTCTTATATATACGATTTCCCTTACAAGTACCGCGAAACCATTTCAGCACCAGCAAGCAATGAAAGACCACAACCACTCTCCGTTTAAACAAGTGAAGCATTTGTATTACCTCATGAAGCAGCCGATTTTCGACCTTCTATAGTTGGGCAGTTGATAACTTCATCTAGTATTTCTTTGGAGATGAGATAGTCCAAGGCATCGTTAGATTGTTAGGTTTTCAGTACACTGATATTGTGAACCGGCTTCCGAGAATTTGCAGGAGGATCTAAATTCCAAATGGTTCCATTACGACTAAAGTATGTGCTAGCATCTCTGAACTGTTGATGTAGGAATTTATTTTCAGACTCTGATAATGTAAGACTAGCTCATGTACTGCAATCCCCCAGAACATTCGTATCAGCATGTTCAAAGTTTCATTCTTTATTACTTCTATTTTCAAAAATATTTCCTTCTTCACAAGAATTAGCTTCTTCAAACCACTGAGTGACAACATTTTCCAAATTTGCTGCCCTTGCACGTAGTGACACTCTTGCTCTTCTTCTCGAGGTCATCAAAAGTACTTGTCACTCGAACGATAGTTGAAGCAAAAATAAACGAGTCATGATGGTAACAATATCGGCATTGGGGTAACAAACGAACTAAGCTAACCATGACGGTGACTGTAGCAACACAGAGCAACAATACTATGCAACAATGAAGCATGTGATTCCAAAAAGCTCAAAGGTTCACGAACTTATCTAGTAAATGAAGGTAAATTTCTGCTATTTTTGCTCTTATTTATACTGTTGCTGCTGTCGATAATACAACCACTATCACTACTGTATTTGTATTGTTGAATTAATAACTGCTCCTAAGCAAATGTAGGACTCAATACGGAAGAGAGAATACATATAATTGTAAGGGAGCCTCTGAAACCCTGCGTGTGCATTAATGGTGTTTCGGCATATGTGTTGAATTATGCAAAGGAACCTGAAAGAAAGTTTAGCTCGGAGATTATAAGAGGGATTGCAAGGCGTAAGTGGAAGAATAATGGAAAGGAATTTGAAATAAAATCAAGAATAACAGGAAAATTTACTTCTGAAATAAAATCAAGAGTAACAGGAAAATTTAAGAAGTATGACGTTCAAGGGTATAGGCACTGTAGACTTAATGCTGATGCGTGAAACTTCGCCTGCGAGCTTTCGAGTGTCTGTCACTTCAGATTTTTCAACATCTCCGTAGAGCTCTCTCATATGTCAAAGAAATCGGTGGCCATTCGTGCTGCCCTTATTCTGTCCTCTCTTAGTCCTGTTTTGTATGTGTCCCGTTCACTTGGACACGATTCTAGGAACTGTGCGATGGCTGTTTTGTAGCTAATCACCTTCCATATACTGACTGCAATTCCCCCAACATCCTATCAACCAACCAAACGCTGCCACCTACATTCCCTACGAGTAACCCTAAGTGATGATTCCCTTTCGTTTTGCCACACTTTGTAACACCGAGGTATTTGCATGAGTTAACTGGTTGCCGTTGTGATTAATTGACACTGTAATCATGGGTTACTACTTGTTTAACTTCAATTAATTGACACTGTAATCATGGGTTACTACTTGTTTAACTTCACAGTTTCACATTTCTGAATATTTAAAGAATGTTTTACGTTCACACGCAGTCTTCAGTACCACGGCTCTCGCATCAGCCTACAGCTGACACATGACTGTGCTGGGACAGCAGACAGTAAGTGCTTCTCAGAACTTCAGTGTCTCATTCTTTCAGATTACGCCTATTGTTCCACATTGATGGCCAGAATTATATTTATTTTCCGTGGCTTCTTCTCTGTATTGAGATTTCCTATCCAAGATAATTGAAGTCCGTAGCTCGTAGAAAGGTACGATTTCCAAGCAAATTTTTGGAACACTTTGCATCTCTGGTGACATGTACCAAAAAGTTACTGAAGATTTTAACCTCAAATAAATTGCAGGTAGAAATTAATTGTTAAGAGACAAACAGAAATCACGACAAAGGCTGGTATGGTATAATATAATTCATGGACTGGTGGAATGAGATGACCTTTACAACTGTACATTTCCAAATAAAGAATGGCTGTAACCTGCAAACAACATTTACTAATTGAGAAAATGGTCAGTTGAGTAGCCACTGCACGCTAATCGCACAAGAAACAGATACCTTTTAATTAATTTCATAAGGCCGGATAGGAGAGATTGTTCTGTAATGGTAGCTGATCTATTCAGTACCAAGGGTCCAGGGAACAGCGAACAGCCCATCGCCTTTACGTCGTATCACTCTAACCCAAAGCCAGGTACAGAAATCGCCTCCCAGCACACTGAGTACTTACTCAACCTGTACTTGCTCATAGTCATTTATTAAATGCGGATATTTAATTTAAACCGCCTTCTGTTGCACCTTAGCATCACAAACCCGAAAACGTCACTTCAGAATAGTAAATCACAAATTTCTATAAATAGATCATCCTAAATTACAAATACAAATATTTCTTCACATTAATTTCAACCAAAGCAATTCATGTCAGATAGATTGAGGCAATAAATTACGTCAATTGTAAGTACTGGTATCTCTGTCACGAAATCAAGTCCGTACATCCACTAATTCATAAACAGAGTGGTTCCCGGGCAAAGCATTTCTTTAGGACTACAGCGGAAAGATATGGGTGAAAATACGACTCACTAATACATTTCGACTAAGGTACACTATGTGGTCAAAAGTATCCGGACACCCGCAAGAACATTTCTCATATTAGGTGCTTTGTGCTGCCATCTCCTTCCTGGTACTCCATATCAGCGAGCTTAGCAGACATTAGATATCGTGAGAGAGCAGAATGGAGCGCTCCGTGGAACTCACAGGCTTCGAACATGGTCAGGTTATTGGGTGTCACTTGTATCATACGTCCGTACGCGAGATTTCCACCCTCCTCAGTATCCCTTGTCCCACTGTTTCCGATGTAATAGTGAAGTGGAAACGTGAAGGGACAAGTGCAGCACGAAAGCATACATGCCGACCCCGTCTGTTGACTGACAGAGACGGCCGACAGTTGAACAGGGTCGTAATGTGTAATAAGCAGACATCTATCCAGACCATCACACAGGAATTCCAAATTCCATCAGGATCCACAGCAAGTACTATGACAGTTAGGCGGGACGTGAGAAAACCTGGATCTCAAAGTCGAGCGGCTGCTCATAAGCCACACATCACGCTGGTAAATGCCAAACGACGCATCGCTTGGTGTAAGGAGCGTAAATATTGGACGATTGAGCAGTGGAAAAACGTTGTGTGTAGTGACCAATCACGGTACACAATGTGGCGATCCGATGGCAGGGTGTGGGTATCGCGAATGCCCAGTGAACGTCATTGCCAGCGTGTGTAGTGCCAACAGTGTAGTGGTGTTATGGCGTGGTCGCGTTTTCCATGGAGCGGGCTTACACTCCTTATTGTTTGGGGTGGTTCTATCACGGCACAGGCCTATATTGATGTATTAAGCACCTTCTTGCTTCCACGGTTGAAGAGCAATTTTGGAATGGTGATTGCATCTTTCAACACGATCGAGCACCTGTTGATAATGCACTGGCGGTGGCGGAATGGTTACAAGACAATAACATCCCTGTAATGGACTGGCCTGCACAGAGTCCTGACTTGAATCCTACAGAACACTTTTGAGTGGTTGGAACTCCGACTTCGTGCCAGGCCTCACCGACCGACTTCGATACCTCTCCTCAGTGCATCACTCCGTGAAGAATGGCCTGCCATTCCCCAAGAAACCTTCCAGCACTTGAATTCCAGCATTACCGATGGAGGGCGCCACTGACAAAATTCAGCCAGTTGTCCAGATACTTTTGATCACATAGTGTATAAAACTTCGACAAAAACGGTTTCCTGCAAGGAAGCGAAATATGGTTGTGCAGTCGGTAACTGAACCAGTGAGTAAAAAATAACCTAATACTTTCATCGACGCAGTGTTCTTTAATAAAAATTTTATAGCTTCTAAAATTTGAACAGATTAGACTATCGATTCACCATTGAAGGAACCGACGTACAACAGACCTTTCAAATGGTATGTGTTTGAAGTATGTAAGTACTACTGTGGAATTACTGAAATGTTGTTCGTAGTAGCTGCATCGTTCGATACATTTCGCTCGCAAGTGACATCTTAAAACCACTGAAAGCTCGTACGTTAATAATTCGCATTATTTTCTACAAGTATTGATTGTGATAGTCAAAGAAAGTTGTGGCACGTTATAGTTGTCGTCGCGGCAGTTTCATGGTCCTAGCTTATCGACGCAGCAGCAGGACTTACGACGACGTGTCTTGAGTACTTGTTGTCTGTAATAAGTACTTGCTAAAATGTTTAAAATGTGTTGTAGAGTACCAGTGCAGAAGCAACGACATTCATCAGTAGAGAAGCGAGCGGCGAAGATCATACCAGCAATAGTACTTCAGTCGGCAAGGATACTACAGTATGCAGTAGCCGACCACGAGAAGGAGATACGATGGCTGCCTGAAATAATGATTTGATTGCTAAAAGAAATGGTAACGCGGTATATTTCTTCTTGTGGTTCCAAAATGGTTTACATGAGTCGCATAGTTAGTCACAACTGAGGTGTGCTGAGAAGAAAGTTCCCTATGAAGGTAGCGTGCAGACTGTCGTGTTTAGCAGTTCGTCCAATATTCACAGCAGAGTGGTTGACCATGCAATAGAAATAGAGTTCAGGGTATTTACAGGTCATAGTGGTTACTTATCTGATACAATTATAAGTAAGTACAATTGCGAGTTTGGTAAGTCGACAGCAAAAAGTGACTCACTTCGATTTGTTTATCTCTGCAAGTCTCTGCCGATAAATTACTGTCTAGCTGGTTCCCATGATTAATAAATGAATTGTTATAAAAGCAGATTTTGCGTGATAATGATGTAAAGAGCCGGTGTCTAGAGAACTGTAATGAGACGAAACATTGTTGCTGGTACATGAGTCGAGCTATGAGCTGATAATAATCAGAATTGTTCCATTTACTTTGAGAGAGGACAAGTTACTCTCTCACCTATTTTTCGCATACAGAACATTATAAAAGATTTTATTACACCCTCACGCACCTTGGGTGAGTCAAGAAAGTTAACGGCCTGAGCAGACGTTGATGGAGCCTGGTAGGGCACTAAAAGCATGCGGTATTTTTATTATTCATAGCTCATAGATATGGCTTGTTGGGATTTGAAAGCAATTGGCATCTAGCCCATCCCGTAGTAAATGTTGCCAGTAAATGTTGCTCATCGGGACAGGGCTCCAGCAAAACAATGCCACGATACCTGCTGTGGCGCCAGCAGAAGCCTGAGCAGGGGTGACAGTCTAAACAAATGCATCTACACAGTGGAGTGGTGAGTCGGCACTGTGTGAAGAGCCACACATAACAAAAATTCACAAGTTTTCATGTTCGCCAGTACTACAAGAAGGCCAGTGAACCACTTCCTTTGGCTGCCCCTGTTTTATAAGAAAACTCCAGGTGTCTGAGAAACGTTTAGAGATGAAATCTTTATTGCACCTCACAGCTAGGACTAACAAGCTCTAAGGCACTGGCGATTTAGATAAAGATCTTTGAGATTGTATCTGTTCACTTGCTGCCATGGGAAGAGGCACGACTTTGTAGAAAATCATCTCTTCCCCCTCTGCAAAAAAAGAAAAACAGTAATTGGCGGTTTCTTTCTTTGCAGAGACACAGGTTTCCTAATGCTTACCCTGGTTTGACATAAGTCAGTGCCGTCGTGTGGGAGGGGAGGTTTACTGCCTCTAGAGCCTAGAAAATCTCTATTAGGGAAATATTTGTGTGATGTGATACTCATAGACGAAGAAACAGGAGTCGATTTAGAAGAGATAGGGGATCCAGTATTAGAATCAGAATTTAAAAGAGCTTTGGAGGACTTAAGATCAAATAAAGCTGAAGGGATGGATAAAATTCCATCAGAATCACTCAAATCAATGAGGAAGTGGCAACGAAACGACTAGCCACGTTGGTGTGTAGAATGTATGAGTCTGGCAAGATACTATCTGACTTCTAGAAAAGCATCATCCACACAATTCCGAAGACAGCAAGAGCTGATAATTTCGAGAATTACCGCACAATCAGCTTACAGCTCAAGCATCCAATTTGCTTACAAGAATAATATACCGAAGAATGAAAAAGAAAATTGAGGGTGTGCTAGATGACGATCAGTTTCGATTTAGGAAAGGTAAAGGCATGAGTGGGGCAATTCTGATGTTGCGGTTAATAATGGAAACAACACTAAAGAAAAATCAAGAGACGTTAATAGGATTTGTCGACCTGAAAAAATTGTTCGCCAATGTATAATGGTGCAAGATGTTCGAAATTCTGAGAAAAGTAGGGGTAAGCTAAAGGGAGAAAACGGTCATACACAATAAGAGGGAATAATGTGAATGGACGACCAAGAACAAAGCGCTCGTATTAAAAAGGTGGAAGACAAGTATGTAGGCTTTCGTCCCTACTGTTCAGTCTGTACTTTGAGGAAGAAATGATGGAAATAAAAAAAAAAGTTCCAGAAGTGAGATTAAAATTCTAGGTGAAAGGATATGAGTGGTACGATTAGCTGATGACATTACTGTCCTGAGTGAAAGTGAAGAAGAATTACATGATCTGCTGAACGAAATGAACAGTTTAATAAGTACAGCGTATGGATTCAGAGTAAATCGAATAAAGACGAAGGTAATGAGAAGTAGTAGAAATGAGAACAGCAAGAAACATAACGTCAGGATTGATGGTCACGAAGTAGATGAAGTTTAGGAATTCTGCTACCTAGGCAGTAAGATAACCAATGACGGGCGAAGCAAGAAGGACATCAGAAGTAGACTAGCAATGACAAAATTGGCATTCCTGGCCAAGAGAAGTCTGCTAATATGAAATATCGGCCTGAATTTGAGGAAAAAATTTCTGAGACTGTACGTCTGGAGTAGAGCGTTGTATCGTAGTGAAACGTATACTGTGGGAAAAGCGGAACAGGAGAGAAACGAAGCATTTGATATGTGGTGCTACAGATGAATGTTGAAAATTAGATGAACTGATAAGTTATGGAATGAGGAGGTTCTGCCCAGAATCGAAGAGGAAAGGAATATGTGGAAAGGAGAAGTGACAGGATGATAGATCTGTTAAGACAAGTGGCAATGACATCCATGGTACTAGAGGGAGCTGTAGGGGGCCAACACTGTAGAGGAAGGCAGAGATTGGAATACACCCAGCAAATAATTGGGGACGTAGGCTGCAAGTGTTATTCTGAGACGAAGTGGTTGGCACAGGAGAGGAATTCATGGTGGGCCAGATCTAACCAGTCAGATGACTGATGACAAAAAGAAGAAAAAAAAGAGCCTTGTGATTGGCTAAAGGTGGTGCCATTTGCGCACTTTGTGGGAAAACGGAATTTTTTTCTGGGTAGGTGGGAAGCTCTCGGGTGCAGGGACTTCGGGCTGGTTCGCCCTTCTGGTCGAAGTTCTAGTCTGTGTGGTTGGTACTCGGGGCCTGTCCTGAGACTGACTTCAATTGCAAATGGTTTAGATTGGGGAGCCTGTGGTGAAGTTCTTACTATACCGACAGTGCGACTTCAAACGTCTCAGACTACTCGTTAGCTGAGAGAACACTTATTCGCTTTTGTTTTACCAGTCTTGACCTTTAGTATCCTTGGGTGCTCTGTCGTATAAGTGAGCCAAAATGGTCCTTGGCACGACCAGCGAACAACAGTGACACACACTGAAATCTACCGTGATTTCAAGGCTCTAGTAGAGAGTCAATTGCGATCCGTCTGCCTAATCGCTAGACTGTGAGATTTTTGCATTTCTTTCGTGGCCGCAATCGATTCACAGGGGCCGCCCCCACGTCTTACTTCCTCTGCTGTACACATCTCGCCAGCGGCAAATGACGTCGCCGCACGAAGTAAACTGGGTAATGTACTTCCACTTCGGCATTGTCAGGGCGTACAGGTCTCAATGGCCACTTGATCTCAGCTGCACCTATGTAGAGAAACGTCAGCAGATTTGATCTGTCAAAGCCTGCTCAGCGTCAGATCACTTCAGCTTGCATTATCCACATTTTAGTGCCAGAGTACTTGACTCATTGGTCACCTAATTAAACTGTCTTTGCCAACCAGGCGCCACCCAGTGGAGTGTTTAATCTTCTGTTAGTTGTTTAGGGAAATCAATCTATAACTTGTTTAGTATAATTTATGTCTTCTTTGGTAAAATAAATGTTGTTAGTACATTAAATTTTGCCAACATTCTCAATCAATTAAATAGCCCAGACAAGTTATCTTTCCACTTTGTCTTAAGTTTCCGTTTAGCACACTCTGAGATGACAGAGTTTTTGCTGCTTTTTCAATGTATAATTGCCACACTTTGAGAGAACTGAATGTTTATTACAATTACTGGGAGAATTAGCATACACTAAGGCAGGGGCGGGCAAACGTTGCACGCGGCTCATGAGCGCACAGCGCTGCACGTGTGCAATCGTCGACTGGGGCAGTTGGCGACAGCCTGCAGGTTGCTGCAGTGTAGTGCCAGGCTAACTAAGCTGCGGACGTTGATGCGAAGCGACCACTACGTAGTGAACGTTGTGTTTCAAGAACCGGAAAATGCAGAGTGAAACAAGGAAACTGAGAAGTGGAGATTTGCTATCTTTTAAAAAGTAATAGGAGAATCGTTTTTTCTTTGTGCAAAAAATTCGAAACGTTTAATATGTTGCAGTATTCTCGCTGGTCAGCGGAAGTTTAGTATTAAAGGCCATTATAACAAATTTCACAAGGACGAGTACAATTTATTGTCGGATTCTGAGCGGATGGGGAAATTAACTGAGCTTAAGAAAAGCGATCTGACGATACTAGATGAATCTGTCGTAGTTGCTGTGGTCACGAGAGATCTGCGACTTCCTTTCGTCATGTCTCTCATCTAACTGATTTAACATTTTATGGAGCACTGTTTTCAATTTTTCAGGACGACAACAATAATAGCCCAGCGGTACGTGCAAGTTATAAGACTGCGCTTAATATAGCGAGAACTGGAAAACCATTTGCTGAATTAGTAAGTGTCGGTTAAGAGCAAAAACAGTGATGAAAATTTAAGTAACTGTTTGTGTTTGTCTGTATGTAGAAATTTTGTTCCACTCCACCTGTGATAATTAAATAAAACGTATCGTAGGTAATAGGTACTGTTTCAAACCACGATATCTTTCAAGCACTCCTACTAATCTTATTGCTTCATTCAATAAAGCAAGCTAGGAAACAAAACGCATTGCAGAGGAAGGAGCGGACAGAACGTATGGTGGGGAGGGGAGATGAGCGGGTGGCCAGCTTGCCCCTGTGTGCACGAAGAACCCCTGTTAACTGCACGCGTGCAAGTGCACCGCACACGTGCAGGATTGCTGCCCCCCCCCCCCCCCCCCCCCTGCACTAAGGTTGTAGTGTGGTGGTTTGCATGCATAGAAAACTGCAAGTTTGCAAGATATTTTATGGGACAGCTATCACAGACATTCGGAATGAAATACACTTAGATCGTACAATGTGAACTGCCCATAAACTGTCAATACCTTTTCCGTGACGATAAACAGTAACCAACTACACCCATTTTATGTAAGCACATCACAGTATTATCATTGTGATGAGCTTTAGGGTGCTAAGTAACCAGTAAAGTGGGAAACGATAATGGGACGCGATTTGCCAACGAGTGAAGAGGCTTAATTTTCCTTAAATTGTTTAATTTTAGGGACCAAAATTGTGCAGGTGCTAAAGTGTTTGGTGGTTTTCCTGTTTTTTTAGGTCTTTGTGTTTGGGTATCTAGAATTGCTGGGATTCGTTCACTGCCGCCAAATTTTGATGTAAACTTAAAAAACAAATAAAGCTTCGGTACGTCAAATGAAAATAATAAAAACAGTTCTCGCATATTATTTGTAAGAAAATAAAGTTATTGAAAATATTGTAAAGAAAATAAATTTCTTAAGTGGTAGGTCTGCCCCGACTCGATTTACCTGCTTTGATACAGACGGCGGTTGAGATTCATAATTACGTGACTGAATCGTTCACAACAATCAGCTACGTAATTGTGGTCGAACGTTCTGAATGATTACTAACTGGTACTACACATTAATTAGAAATATAAATTTAAATTGGCTATTATTACAAATTAATTAAATTGGGCTACTTTTGCGTCAAGTTAACATAAAAAGGTTATACGTAAATAATCAATTGAGGACACCGCTACTAACTAATGCGTAGCTGATATATCGACCAGTCTCTCATTTTAAACGAACAAATTGCTTACCAATACGTAGTACTCTGTAGAGTGCTAAAGCAGAACGGTAGTGTACTTCTAAAGGAAGCACGTAACGCAAGGATAGTTTTAACCATCGACTGCGTGAAGCTACAGCAGATGCAATTATCAGTTATTTAAAAGTGCAGCAACGCATTCGCATCTACTTAAGGACACCTTGTACTGAACATATATACAGAGTGTTCAGATAATGTGAAAGACCAAATATACTTGGTTTCAAAACTGAAGTATTCTTTCATTTATCCTGGAATGATGCGTTTCGCCTAATATAAGACACCTTCCGATTGGCCTACGGGAAAAAATACAAGCTCTCATATAAATGGCATGACGCCGATTGAGCAAAATTGAGCTAACAAAATATAATTAGATAATAATGAAACAACATACTTCCAAAATACGGTGTTCACAAAGAGAAACGTGACAAACAGTTCAGCCATATGAAATATTTTGTTTAAAATTGAAGGTAAAATGTTTAACAGTTGGGTCATAATAAACAAGAGCAAATAAAATTTAAAAGTTCAAAAAGTCTAAAAGTATATACTGCTGTGGCGCAAACGAATAAAACCTGCGCGAGGGAACAAAGACAACTAATTCCTCAGCTGGACAGGAAGCATTACTACTAAAACTCATTTCATACACTTTCGTCCTCTTCTTCTAGTTCCATAGCTGCTCGTGGGACCGAGATGTAACTATCGGAATCTTCTTATTCTACTCCCAACGAAATGGGTGTACCACCTGGGAGTACCCACATCCATTCATCCAAAAGAATGAGGGACACAAGAGGAGGAGGAGGAGATTAGTGTTTAACGTCCCGTCGACAACGAGGTCATTAGAGACGGAGCGCAAGCTCGGGTGAGGGAAGGATGGGGAAGGAAATCGGCCGTGCCCTTTCAAAGGAACCATCCCGGCATTTGCCTGAAGCGAGTTAGGGAAATCACGGAAAACCTAAATCAGGATGGCCGGAGACGGGATTGAACCGTCGTCCTCCCGAATGCGAGTCCAGTGTGCTAACCACTGCGCCACCTCTCTCGGTGAGGGACACAAGACCTTTTGATTATAAGAATCAATTGGAGTTCAGTTACAGGACTCAAGGAGTCATAAATGATAATGTGTTTCTGATGATTATGAGGAAAGTGGGGACATCTGAAAAAGTGTCCCGCATCTATGTCCATAAAGGTTTAGAAGGATTTTCTGACACCTTAGAGTCTATTAAACGTCTGTGTAATGTTTCCTTGCTGGTCGAAGGTAACTGGTCAAAGCAGGTGGAACTTCTCAAGAAATCGCATAAATTGAGTGAATAGAATATCGTTGTTGAGATGCACACCTCTCTCAACCCAAGCAGGCGTGTAGTCACGTGACATGAGCTGAAACAAGTTGGGCATCACAGGAGACGGTCGATGTGGGGCAACAAACTCGAAGGAATAGTGGAGAAATTGAGAAGACCGTCACTTTCATTCTCACTTTTTATTCACCAAAATTGCCTAAACGTATCATGGCAGAGTTCTTCCGACTTCCAATTAGGCCTTATGCATCTAAACCTATTCCATCAATTTGGCCATACAACGCTGGGTTGTTGAGGTCAACCAACCTGTGGGAAAAGTGGAAAGTATCCCACGATGATGCGACTGACTGCCAATCTCCAGCGATCTGCATCAACTGCTCTGGAAGCCACGCAGTCTGGAGCTGAGACTGTCCTGTTTTTGCAGAAGAACGCAAAATTCAGGAAATAAATGTGGCCAACCGGATCCCCTATGTAGAAGCCAAAAAATAAGGCGACGAAGCCCCCCCATCTTTGAGGCTTCACATGCTTCCATGGTATAGAATCAGTTCCCACGTTGGACGCTTCGACGCCCAGTGTACTACCTGTACTTGCAGATGTACACGCCAAGAAAAACCGAGTAAGTAAAAAGCTATCTAGGCAGCTGCAACAGAAAAGACCAACAGTGAGCATCAAGAATGCACATGGAAAGCAGAGTGCCTCTCAACGCTCCCTATCTTCAACAACCTCGGAGGAACAGTGAGCAGGAAAAGAACATGACACTCGCGTCAAAAGCTGTCCCGGGCACTGTCAGACGTCATTATAGCACGTCTGACTGATGAAGATGACACTACGGAGTTAGATGCCTCGTCATTATACCCAGGCAGCTCTCCTCTTCACTCTACGAGTGCTTCACCTCACTAATCCAAAGATACGGGTGAGCTGTGCTAACTGACATCGGTCAATTGATGACTAGATGGCCGTAGCGTAGCGCAATTTTTTATAGCTCTCCGCGCAAGGAGCTTTGACCGGCATGAAGGCTGACAGTTGGAATTTTCGGCCAGAAAACGAAGGAGGTTTAGCGGGGCGCGAGACCAGTTATCCTCCGCCGCGTGGAGACGCTAGTAAATGGCTTTTGCAGAGCACAGACCTCGTCCCACGAAGATGGTGTTTCGCCTGGGCTCTGGTGGCAATGGCAATAGAAATTTGCCTGTGCCGAGCGTGTGGAGATTTTCCGTGCTGCTTCGCTACCAACTCATCGATTATTTTTGGCGAGACTCTTTCTGTGGCTTCCGTGCCGTGTTTTGTTAAAGTCGTAGTGCTGCGAGTACTTTCTCCTTACTGGAATGTCTGCTATGCTTGCTGCACCAAAATGATTAAGGCACTAAAGTGTATGGTGAATTTTTTTAAGTCTTTGTGTTTGGAGATCTAGAATTGCTGGCATTCGTTCACTGCCGCCAAATTGTGGGGATTCGCTCCAAAAAAAAAACTGAGGCTTACCTTAATGGAAGTAACACCCCGATCAATGGCGGAAGCATGATGGTCTCATAATACAGAGAACCGTGGATCGAAACCATGCTTTGCTACCACTGAACTTGGTGTAGTTACCCTAAAGCAGCGTAATACGCCATTAAGCGCCAGGGCTACGCCGCAAGGCAAGAAATCAGCATTCACGGTTGATAACATGCACAATCTTTTATTAAAATAAAAGTCAACAACCTTGTGACGTCAGTTTAAGCAATTTGTCAAACATGAACAGGTATCTGCAGTCATACGAGCAGAAACTTAATAATTAAAACCTTAACATCTACAAGATGTTTCAAGTGAGTTTTAAATATAAAATATTAAATGACTGCAGCAGATTTGGTAAGAATTAACAATAGTCACAGAACCATTGGTGACACACTCAAGTGTGTGCTGGTGGATGGGGCAGGTCCTCTGGTCCCGTACTATAACAGACTAAGAACTAACCGCAGAAAATTAGTAATACTGTTCTGCTTTACAAAGGGCGACTCATATTTCATTATGATACCATCTAAGAGCCAAACATAAATAAATAAGAAACAAAGATGTGTCCAATCAGCGAATATGATTATAAGCAACAAAGCACTTAACAACTGGCTGGCACTCTTATTGCAAGAATGATAAAACCAATAAAACTTACGTGATCCCGTAGTTAATTTCAATCAGTTACTTGTACTAATTATGCAAAACAAACAGTCGTACAACACCAATTTGAAATGGAAGAAAATTCTAGCTCGCTGAGTTCTAAGCGTTTTGCAGTAAGACTATAGCCAAAGTTAACGAATCTGGTAGCTGTTACTAACGTAAACTCCACTATTTCAAATAGCTAAGCAACCTAGTCTCAGATGTCAAACTTGGTTTACCAGGCTGCCTGTAACAGCTACCGCGGGAGAGTTCATTCTTATTTTAGCTGAATTAACACAGAAAATGTCAGGGCGGGTAAACTAACAAAAATGGTTTACAAACATTTAACTAAAATAGTGCAGTGAAATCGCAATCTGAATAAATTAGACTAACCCCACTCATATGTCTAGAAAATGCTTAACTAAAAAGGCGCATTGATGAAGGAAGAACAAAACGCAATTCAGCTCTCAGCATGGTCCACGGTAAGCTACTCGAAAAATGACCAATTTAAACAGGCTGTTCTGATTAAAGTAACTCCATTAGCTCTGTGACACAGACCACGCAAATTCGTCACATTTGACGAACAGTTGCGACCAACGTCCTTAATGAAACAGATTTGCTTTAATTAAGGTAAACATCAGTTCTTTTGGAGCGAACCCCAGCAAGCACAGTAGACCTTCCAGAAAGGAAAAACTACTCTGAGCACTACAACTTTAGCAGAACGAGGAGCAGAAGCCACACAAAGACTCTCATCAGAAATATTTGATGAATCAGTAGCGAAGTGGCATTCATGCCGGTCTAAGCTCCTTCACGGTGAACCGTCAAAGATCGTGCCCCACTATCGTTATCTAGCGAGCGGTTGATCGATGCGAGCTGGTATAGCTCATCCTCCCCCCCACTTATCTGTGAACCACTCATCCCCAAAGGGTGAAGAAAGGAGCTACAGCTTATTATAATACCCTAGCTTGTTCTTTTAATTTGGGAAGTGTGAACCCTGGAAACCTTGCCCGTGACGAGCTTGTGCACCGAGAAGCTGACCAGTTTTAACACTTGGGTGACCTATAAGAATCCCACAAAGAGTGAAACCGACTTACCACATAGGGTTGCATTGCCCTATCCCTAGCCATTAGAGTTGGAGCCGCGATCACCAACCTTCACCTGACATACTCGGAAGCCGTTATCATGTCGCTTTGCTACGTCAGGTGTGCGATCTCAAATGTTTTACTGGCTCCCTTCGAGATTAGCTGAATGACCTCGGGGATGACTAGGTCGGTAAAAGATCATTCGTGGGCCACAAATTAGAGACCGGGGAATTGAGAGTGTACGTCAACAACAACGACACAGGTACTGCCTTCAAAACTTCTTAATGGGCCGATTTAAAGCCTCAGTACAGGCACGGAATGGACGCATCCCGCTTGCGCTGCGACTCAGCTTGGAAAATTATCAGCACCGATCTCAAATTACCGTCACCCTTTAGGCAAATGACGACTGAAGGTAGTACGGTTTGGTGTTGAGATGGCGATGGCATTATCAAAAGAGAAACGCTTTAACTGCCTCGACAAAAATTCTGCAGCACTGTCGCTGTCTAACGACGGGAGGGGGCCGAAGGTGGAAAAAATGCTAGACATATTCCAAATAGTATATGCTGTGGGCGCTCCGCTGCTCTGGATCAGCCACAAAAAGCTGCTAAAGGCATCCACTGCTACGAAAATATAACGATTCACATCTTTTGTACGTGGGAGCAGCCCGATGCAATCAGTGAACATTTTCTCCATGGAATTACCTTCTCATATGGACTAAAGCAACCCTTTCCTAGGATTGGAAATGGGCATGGCAACCATGCATAATTTACCAACGTCTTTACGCATAGTGGGGCGTGACAGGTGCTCCTTAATTTTTGTCAAGGTTTTATTCACGCACAAATGCCCACCAGTCATGGAACTATGAAAATATTTAAGGATATCGGGAACTAATTCCTCAGGTAAACTCCTAAAGCTCTTATTACTCTTGGTCTTATGACACACAATGCCTTTTCTTAATTATAGCCTGGTACCTGTTTCCCAGAAAGAAGCCTTTTCTCGACCCCCTATATTAACGGATCGTGGATCTGCTTCTCCTCTAAATTCCTGACGTGTTTTGGTACCTTCGTTAAAACGACAGAAACTACTTGAGTGTCCAGAGACTCGTCCGCTACCTTATTTTTCGTTACCCGAATATTCTTGACGGAAAAGCGAAAGCCAAAAATGTACCTCATGATGCGTCCTCTCTTCCTGGGCCCAGCATCCAGCTCAAAGTCTGATTGTTGATTTCGAAGCTAAAATGCCAATACTCCAAATAAAACTTAAACTTCTCCAAAGCGAAAATTACCGCGAGTCCTCCCACCCATACAATGAGTATTTCAATCTTTTTGGTGCAATGGCTCTGGAAGCATACGCTGCGAGATGGCGCTCGCCATCATGCTCTTCTATAAGCACGACGGCAACCCCAGAATTGGATGTGTCAGTTTACACAATAAAAGGCTCTTCAAGATCATGAATAGCCAAAACGGGAGAGTTACTTAAAACTACTTTACTCGGTCAAAGGCGGCTTGCCCCCCCCCCCCCCTCCCCCCCTCGAATGGAAACTCATTCGTTTCTTCCTGAAGTTGTTCAATGGATCCATCAATTGGGCTTTGGGCGAAATTTTACACGAACTTTCTGAAAAAATTTGCCGTTCAGATGAATGGGGAGGAAATTTCTGAAGATCCTAGGTCATTTTCTGGTCCAACACCGTCGTTAGAGTCCAAATGACCTAAAGTGGAGATCTCACTTCCAGCCAAACTTATCTTCGACGGTTTGACGGTCAAACTCGCTAACCGCAGACGAACGAGGACCTGCTCAACCTGAATGGGATGTTCAGAAAAATTGGCACTGTACACGACTACATCATCCAAGTAATTATAAACTGACTTGAAGTTCTGATCAAAGGAATCTAACGCTAAAGCTGCCCCATTGGATAAGCCAAATGGAACACGTCTGAATTCGTAAAGTTCTAACCGGAGCAAAACACTGTTACATGCTTAGAACCTTCAGGAATAGGAAGCTGGTGGTAGGCCTGGTTCAAATCTAAGACGGTAAATTAGCGTGACCCGGTAAATCAGGTCAAACTGTAATGCATGTCCAGTAGTGCTACAGACTCTCACATGACTCTCTAGTTGAGAATTCTGTAATCGATCATCGGACTGTAACTACAAGTTTGGCCCTTCGGTACCAGAAACACGGGCGAGGAATAAGATGTGGTTGGAGACCGTACCATGCCGTCGCGAAGCGTGTTATCAATCAACTGTCTCAAAATTTTCGTTAGGGTGGCGACAACCGATGTGGAGGTTAACGAACGGGATTATCATCCGTCAACCTGATCTTATATTGGACTCTGTTAGTGGCTCGTAGTGTATTGGTCAAGCAGCAGGAAAGCTCCAAGTACTTCCAACAGCTTTGCAGTCCCCCAAATGAATGACCTGGGACTGCGTATCATGCACAGCGACACTATTAACCACTTGGACAATCTGGTAAGTACACAACTTAAAATCCTTGCCAGGAAAAATTAAAAAAAAAAGGACGTCTTCTCAGCACAATTAACTATTAAGCCCGTTCGCTGCATGGAGTTACTGCCCAATAACAGATTAACCGATAACCCTTTGACGACTATTAATTCCAACGACCACGAAAATCCCTGCATAGACACTCTTCCCTGCAGACAACTCACTAGTGGCAACACCAGCCCATTGGGAGTACGACATCTCCTCTGTGTTTCCTGCAGGAGAGCGAACTTACAAATGCCGTGCCTCTCCAAATACCAATCATGGTCAGTAAGTGAAAGATTACTTCCGGAATCTATATGGGCACAGACAGGTTCATAATTGACAGAAGTACAAACAAAAATTACGAACTGACCACTTACTTCCCTGATACGGTTACATCGTTTGGGTCGTAAAGGCCTCCTAGGAAGCCCATACGTCTGTCGTCAGCTGTTCGGACGCTCCCTGCACTGTAGAGGACAGTGGCGCACAAAATGATGAGTTTCGCCACACCGAAAACAACCTTTAGACTTTGATGGAACAGTTTGCCTACCCCTGTCACTTTGAACCCTTTCCACATGCTCGCATTTCACTTGTATTTCAGAACACCCTCTCTAATCATCGAAGTGTACTCTCTCGATATTACACACCAATTCATCTAACTCGGAAAAGATGGCAGGTCTCCGCAAAGGCACCAGTTGTGACCTGTATTCGGGCTTAATGCCTTCCACAATATTTTCAACAACTTCCTCCTCATTTACTGACAATTGAAATGCCGTGACTGCGGTGGGAATCTTCTCAATATATTGTTGCAGTTCTCGCCCTTTCACTGGACGCGAAGAAAATATTTATTCATCAATTCGCCCCTAAAATGCGGTCATATTTTATCTTGCACAACCTTTCTCAATATGTCACCGTTCTCAAAACTTCCAGAATCTCAGCTACCATCTGACGTAAGAAATCTCTAGCGAGTGGATATATCAACTCAAAGATCACCTGATCCGAAACGCCAAGTACGTCCGCGTGTTTTTTAAAACGTACCAAGAACCATAAAATTTCTGCCATTTGAAGAATTCGTCTACGAACCAAACTGGAAAATAAATAACGAAATTGGATTCGCCAACCTTGCAAAGGATTCTAACACTACGCGAGGATGCGCTTCAATCACAGTGCCGTGACCTGATTCATTAGCATTACTTCGTGTAGGACTTTCCTCTTTTTCAGTAGCCTACACGTCACTCCAACCCAACGTACTAAGCCTAGTTTGCAACTGCATAGCTTGAGTTAGCAACTGATCACCGTTAACTCTATGTTCAGGCGTGCACTCAAGTTGCTTCAAATCGTGCAATCTATTAATCCAAAGATTAAATTGTGCGGGATACCTGGGTAAGTGTGGGACTGCTATCCTCTAAAAACTTTATATTCTCTCCCACACTGGAGAGGACCACTAAACAGTCAGATAAAGCAGGACCTATCTCACCGATGTTCTTAGCAGTTAGGAGCAGTGGACAGCGCAAGCCTGAGTGCAGGAGGGCGGCCATGTCAGCGACGCTGCCATCTCCGGATTCTTCACGAATACCGAGTTCGTATCTGAGTTGTTCCTTTTTAAGAGAGGCCAACAACGTTAGTTTCTCCACTCCGACAAAGGAATGTACACACACACAAACACACACAAACACACACAAAACTAATTACAATTCCATCTGTGAAGGGTGTTACAATACTTACGTAACTGACCGCTTTCTTCGTATAGAAACACGCTCTAACGGTAGTACACTCCAAAAGAACTGACGTTTACCTTAATAGAAGGAAATGTGTTTAGTTACAGGCGTTAGTCGCAACTAGTTATGAAATGTGAGGCAGTTGTGTGGTCTGTGTTACACAGCTAATGGAGCTACGTTAAATACAACAACCTGTTTAAATTGGTCGTTTTTCGAGTGACTTACGTGAACCATGTTGAGGGCTGAATTGTGTTTTGTTCTTCCTTTTAAATACACTGAAGAGTTACTTCATCAGTGCGCCTTTTCATTTTAATAATTTTAGTTAAACAGTTTCAAGACATTAGAGTGGGATTAGTCTAATTTTCTCAGAGTGCGATTTCACTATTACCATTTTTGTTCAATGTTTGTAAACCATTTTTGTGCCGTTGTTATTTGACTCGCCCTGAGATTTTCTATATTAATTCTGCCAAAATAAAAATGAACTTTCCCACGGTAGTTGTTACAGGCAGCCTGGTAAACCAAGTTTGACATCTGAGATTAGATTGTTTAGCTATTTGAAACAATGGAGTTTACGTTAGTTAGAGCTGCCAGATTCGTTAACTTTGGCTAGTGTCTTATCGCAAAACGCATAACACCCCATCGAGTTGGAATTTTCTTCTATTTCAAAATAGTGTTTTATGACTATTTGCGCTTCATTATTAGTACAGGTAAATATCTGGCAATTTTCGGATCACGTAAGCTTTATTTTTTTCTCATTTCTGCGATAACAGTGCTTCCCAGTTGTTTGATGCTTTGTTGCTTATATTCATATTCGCTGATTCGACACATGTTTGTTTTTTATTTATTTATTTTTGGCTCTTAAATGGTAATATAAGGAAATATATGTCACCGTTTGTCAAGCCTAGTTTAGTCCTACGGTTAGTTCTTAGTCTGTTGCCGTTAACGTAGTACGGGACCTCGTGAGCTGCCCCACCGGCCAGCACACACGTGGGTGGCGAGTTCACTTGACCCACCCCGATCGTTGGGTTACTCTACCTATCGCGGGGCTGAATTGTATCTGTAGAACTTCTCCCTGTTCTAATGTTATGTCACCAATGGTTGTGTGGCTATTGCTAATTGTTACCAAATCTTCTGCAATCATTTAAAATTTTATATTTTAAACTCACCTGACAAAGTTTGTAAATGTTACGTTTTTGATTATTCATTTACTGCTTGACTGACGTCAGATACATATTGCTTAAACTGACGCCACAATGTTGTTGACTTTTATTTCAATAAAAGATTATGCATGTTTTCAACTGTGAACGCTGCTTTCTTGCTGCTTGCCCAGCGCTACCGCATAACAGCGTATTAAATTGCTCTACAGTAGCTACACCCAGTTCAAGGGATCAATTAAAGCAACACTGATGAAATGGTTCCGACAGTACAGAGGAACATGAGTGGGTTGTGCTTGTATTTACAAGGAACACATTTTAAAGATACAGACGTCCCTGTGCTACAGGGCTATCCGCTACACAGCAAGGAGGACTTGACTGGGGAAAGAGCCTACAAAGGGTTCTCTGTGTTTGTCAATAGTGTGCTCTCCGCCACATGAAATTCATGTGTGTCTGAGGATCACTGTTCGCTCACTGTATTTACCTCCACAATATGCAATAGACTGGATTACTCCCACAGATCGTACAGAACAACTCCCACACCATTTGTCATTCTGGGAGACATCATGTCTTGTGGGGTTCAAACTCTACTTGTCCTCATAGTCGGATTTGGAGAGCCTCATGGCGTCCAACTCATTTGTGTTCTGCTGTTGGGTCGCTGGATCACTCTCAGCCATCGACATCTCTTTCTGCTCTCCAGCTCTCGTGATCTCTGTTCAGAGAGTACTGATGATCTTCATTCCAGCGACCAGTTCCCGCTCCACATTCACATACTCTATGGAGCATTACCTGAACGGAAGCCACCAAAATGGTTGGTCAGCAGGGCTAGCTAGACGCTATTCACCCAGCTGGCTACGTTTGAGCACCGCAACACATGAGTGACCCATCATGCGTCTGACGAACGGTCCCAAAATTTGCAGGAGGCAACCTGTACCTAGGTGGACTGACGAGAGTCGCTCAGCAAAGAGGGATAGTCGTGCCGCTCTTCAACGGTTTAAATGCCTCTCAATAGCAGACAAGCTCACAGCCTTTCGGGTCGTGAGAAACGAAGTTCGATATGTAATTAATGAGAGCAAGAAAAGGTCATGACAAACGTACGTGGGCTTCACCATCCATTCCACTTGTTCTAAAAATGTATTTGAAGCCATCTGGAGGATATCCGGTAAACACAGCGTTTTACCAGTAACAGCAGTGCTGAAATTGCGGTGTTTCCAAACAATACCTGGCACTGGCGGAGCATTTTGAAAAAACTACTGCCAATCCAACCCAGGATCCAACGTTGCGTCGCTACCGTGTGACTATAGAGAGCGCAAGGTGGACTTTATATCCCACAATTATCTATGTGGGAGCTGGAATCGGCGCTGTCTGAGACTCGTGATACTGCGCATGGCCACTACAAAATCCGAAGCTGCATGCTTCGGTATTTGCAGCAGTGCCAAAATAAACCCTCCTTGGAAGTTTTAATTTGATATAATAGACATATCACTTCACAAACTCGTGGAGATAGGTAATTCTGATACGTCTTCTCAAACCAGGAAAGGAACGCACATGTTCCTGTAGGAATGACCCTGGAGCGATTGGTTAACCTTGTATAGTCTGATCGTTAGAGAGCAGGCAACTCCGTAGCCGCTCTCAGTGTGGATTCAGGAGATTTCTGTCCGCTGTCGACAATCTGACTTTACTTGAGGCTGCTGTTCAGCAGACTTTCCAATTTAAACATCACTGCTTCAGTATATTCTTTGATATCAGTATTGTATATGATACCATTTGGAGACAAAGTATTCTCATGCAACTACATCAATAGAGCTTTCGCGGCTAGTTCCCCATCTTCTGTAGGTCCTTCATTTCCAAGTGCTTTTTCCTGTCCTGAGTTGGTGATTTAATGTCGGATCGTTTTGAGCAGGGTTACCACCTTTGCCATAGCCATAAACAGTATCACGTCTACGTCCTGTATAGTGCTCTTTATTTGCGGACAGTTTTGCTGTTTTATTTTCTCCTCCGGCTTTGCAACAGCGACCCGACTGTTGCAACTTACAGATGGTTCAAATGGCTCTGAGCACTATGGGACTTAACTGCTGTGGTCATCAGTCCCTTAGAACTTAGAACTACTTAAACCTAACTAACCTAAGGACATCCCACACATCCATGCCCGAGGCAGGATTCGAACCTGCGACCGTAGCAGTCGTGCAGTTCCGGACTGAGCGCCTGAACCGCTAGACCACCGCCGCCGGCAACTTACATTTGAAGACTCGGTGAGGTTTCTGGGTCTTATATATTACTCCAAATTATCGTGGTTACTCCACCTGAGTGGTGGCCGAGCGGTTCTAGGCGCTTAAGTCTGGAACCGCGCGACCGCTACGGTCGCAGGTTCGTATCCTGCCTCGGGCATGCATGTGTGTGCTCTCCGTAGATTAGTTAGGTTTAAGTAGTTCTAAATTCTAGGGGACTGATGACCTCAGAAGTTAAGTCCCATAGTTCTCAGAGCCATTTGAACCATTTACTCCACCTGAGAGATCTGACAGCTTGAACCCAGAAAGCGATAAAGTGCCGTAACCACAGGTCTTGGGGCGCAGACAGGGTGCGTCTGCTCCAGTTTTACAGGGCTTTTGTGCTTTCACGTCTAGATTATGGATGCACAGTTTATGGATCACCGAGAACCTCTTACTTACACTATTCACCATGTGGGGACTTGGCTGGCTACACATGCTTACCCAGTCTCTTTGCTGAGGCTGGGGAACTACCACACACCAGCCGGTGGCAGCTCCTCATGGTGCATCAGGCGTGTAAGTTCCTCGCAGCTCATGATTCACCTGTGTACCGTACTGTTGCCGGTCCTATCTCAAATGCCTTTTCTCCAATGGTCCACGGGCAAATAAGGCGAGATCCATGTGCGGCATGTGCTGGAGTCACTTGATGTGGAGGAAGTACAGCCCCAAATCCAGGGTTTTAACTGTCCGCCACCCTGGACACAGATGTCCAGGATAATTTTAGATTTAGTGCAGTACAGGAGAGGTTACACTCCTGTATATTTTAACGCTTTATTTTCTACAATTTTAACTGGGCACCAGAACCCTACGGTTGTTTTTACTGATGGGTCGAAGCAAGGGGACTCCGTTGGTCGCTTTTTTCCCTGACACTGTCCTCAAAGCCCAAGTCTCTTCGATGCAGAACTGGCACTGGAGCAGATAAGGTGTGCTTCGAGTGCTAACTTCCCGGTGTGTTCCGATTCTCTGACTGCTCTTCGCTCCCTACAACGCTTGTGCCGAGCAGATAAAGCGTTCCATAATATCCACAACACCCTTCTTCAACTATAACGGCTGTGTAAGGAGATGTCTTCCTGCTGGGTACCAGCACACATGGGTATTGCGGAGAAGGAACGAGCGGATGTAGCAGCCAAGGAGGCGCGTAGCCATCATCAGTTATTTCAGTTCAAAAATGGCTCTGAGCACTGTGGAACTCAACTGTTGAGGTCATTAGTCCCCTAGAACTTAGAACTAGTTAAACCTAACTAACCTAAGGACATCACAAACATCCATGCCCGAGGCAGGATTCGAACCTGCGACCGTAGCGGTCTTGCGGTTCCAGACTGCAGCGCCTTTAACCGCACGGCCACTTCGGCCGGCAGTTATTTCAGTGCACTATCCCCTGTATACTACTTCCTCGCTGTTGAGGTACACAGCTATGCATCTGTGGAACGACGAGTGGCTGGAAGTGACAATAATCTGCGTCTAATACGATAATGGCGTACTTCCTTTCAGCCACGATGGAGGGATGAGGTCCAGCTTCTCCTCTTCACGTAGACCACAGTCCTGTAGCGCATGGCTTCTTACTCTACCGAGAGGGTCCTCCAATGTGTAGTGCTTGTGACGTGCAGATAACTGTGAGACTGTATTTTATTTTCGGACCAAAGGGCAGTGGCAGATTTGCTGCTTGATGTGCACTCTATACCCAACATTGAAACATATGTAGTTATGGTATTAAGAATTTGTGATATGTCCAACTTGTTTCCAAAAAATTTTAGGGAGATGTTAATTTGTTCACAGGGTGAATCACTCACTCAATTTTTGCACGTTGTTAGTCAGTCCTATTTCCCTGTGATTTTTTTTTTAGCCCTTCTATAGTTTTTCTTCTGTTTTCATCCCAGGAATAGCACCTTTCACCTTTCTCTGCTGTATTAAGGCCTGTGAGATTGATTATGCGGGTTAACGAGGATGAGGTGGCAGTGAGGGACTGAGAGTAATTTTAAAAGTTTCTTCTTCACTGTGTAACAATTTTAGTCATTTTACCCACATTCGAATCTATTAGTATGTGTAAGGGCGCTGATAACCTCTGTTCTTCAGGTAACTCACATCTTTGTTGCACTAGGTATAACGGGATTAAGATTCGATATGAATAGGAAAATAGGGCAGAGAGTGTGTTACTGTGAACAGTTGAGTGATAGCGTTGTTCTTATTAGAATCGACAGCAAACCAACAACGACAACGGTAGTTCAGTTATACATACTGACGTCGCAAGCTGAAGATGAACAGATAGAGAAAGTACATCAGAATGTTGAAAGGGTAATAAAGTACGTAAAGCTATATGAAAATCTAATAGTCACGGGAGAATGGAATGAAGTCATAGGAAAAGGAGTAGAAGAAAAGGTTACAGGAGAAAGCTTGGGACAAGACATGAGAGAGGACAAAAGTTAATTGAGTTCTATAATAAATTTCTGCTAGTAATAGCGAATACTCTGTTCAAGAATCGTAAGAGGAAGAGGTATACATGGAAAAGGGAGGGTGATACAGGAAGATTTCAATTAGATTACATCATAGTCAGATAGAGAATCCGAAATCAGATACTGGTTTGTAAGGCGTTCTCAAGAGCAGAGATAAACTCAGATCACAATGTAGTAGTGATGGAGAGTAGACTGAAGTTCAGTAGATTAGTCAGGAAGAATGAATACGAAAGAAGTGGGATATGGAAGTACTAAGGAATAATGAGATACGTTTGAAGGTCTGTAAGGCTACAGGTACAGAAATAAGTAGTAGCACAGTAGGCAGTGTGGTGTCACCGCCAGACACCACACTTGCTAGGTGGAAGCCTTTAAATCGGCCGCGGTCCGGTAGTATACGTCGGACCCGCGTGTCGCCACTGTCAGTGATTGCAGACCGAGCGCCGCCACACGGCAGGTCTATAGAGACTTACTAGCACTCGCCCCAGTTGTACAGCCGACGTTGCTAGGAATGATTCACTGACAAATACGCTCTCATTTACCGAGACGATAGTTAGCATAGCCTTCAGCTACGTCATTTGCTACGACCTAGCAAGGCGCCATTACCAGTTTATATTGAGATTATTATTTATGTATCAACAAGAGCGATGTTCTCCAATTATGGATTAAAGTTAAGTATTCCAGAAGCTATGTACTATTTTTGGCTACTATAATTCCTTGTCATTTTCCAGACCTCACGCCAGCCTGCGTGAGCTTAAACGCGTGCCTTTCGGCTTCCTCCAAACTCCGTGAATTGGCTCTTGCCAATTCACAACAGGCAGCGCAGTTGAAGGAACAACGGACATCTCTAAAACTGGCAATCACATAAGTTGGAACGAAAAACATAGGTACAAGCGAGGTAACTGTGGAGAAACAATGGGTAACAGAAGAAACATTTCAGTTGATCGAAGAAAGAAGGAAGTACGAAAATGTTCAGATAAAATTCAGAAATACAAGTCTTGATCGAAGAAAGAAGGAAGTACGAAAATGTTCAGACAAATTCAGAAATACAAGTCGCTGAGGTATGAAATGAACATAAAATGCAGCAAAACTAAGACGAAATGGCTGCAGGAAAAATGTGAAGATATCGAAAAAGAAATATTGCAGGAAGGACTGACTCAGTTTATAGGAGGGTAAAAACAACATTCAGTGAAATTAAAAGCAAGAGTGGTAACATTAAGAATGCAACGGGAATTCCATTGTTAAATGCGGAGGAGGGAGCGGGCAGGAAGAAAGGGTACTTTTAAGACTTCTATGAGGAGGAAAATTTGTCTAATGTGATAGAAGAAGAAAAAACTGGAGTTGATTAGAAGATGTGGGGGATCCAGTATTAGATTCAGAATTTAAAAGAGCTTTGGAAGACTTAAGATCAAATAAGGCAGAAGGGACAGATAATATTCCATCAGAATTTCTAAAATCATTTGGGGAAGAGGCAACAAAACGATTGTTCATGTTGGTATGTAGAATGTATGAGTCTGGCGACATACCATCTGATTTTCGGACAAATAACATCCGCACGATTCCGAAGACTGCAAGAGCTGACAAGTGTGAGAAATATCGCACAATCAGCTTAACAACTTACGCATCCGAGTTGCTGACAAGAATAATACACAAAAGAATGGAGAAGAAAATTGAGGTGTTATATGACGATTAGTTTGTCCTTAGGAAAGGTAAGGGTACCAGAGAGGCAATTGTGACGCTGCGATTGGTAATGGAAGCAAGACTAAAGAAAAATAACAGCAGGATCCTAGGATTTGTCGACCTGGAAAAGGCCTTCGACAATGTAAAATGGTACGTATTTCGAAATTCAGAGGAAAATAGCGGTAAGCCATACGCAGAGACGGGTAATACACAATATGTATAAGAGCCAAGAGGCAACCATAAGAGAGGACGACCAAGAAGGAAGTGTTCGGATTAAAAAGGGTGTAAGACAGGGATGTAGTCTTCCGCCCATACATCTAAGAAGTAATGATGGAAATATAAGAAAGATTCAGAATGGGGTTAAAAGTCAGGGTGAGAGAATATCAATGAAAGATTCCCTGATGACTTTGCTATCCTGAGTGTGAAAAAAGAAATACATGATCTGCCGAATGGAAAGAACAATCTGAAGAATACAGAATTTGGATTCAGAGTAAATCGAATAGAGACGAAAGTAATGACAAGTAGCAGAAATGAGAACTGCGAGAAACTTAACATCAGGATTGATAGTCACGAAGTAGATGAAGTCAAGGAATTCTGCTACCTAGGCAGCAAAAATATAGATGACGGACAGAAGGACATCAAAAGCAGACTAGAGCTCACCAAAAGGGGGTTCCTGGCCAAAAGAAGTCTGTTAGTATCAAACATAGGCCTTAATTTGACGAAGAAATTTCTGAGAAAGTACATTTGGAGAACAGTATTGTATGTTAGTGAAACATGGACTGTGGGAAAACCGGAACGGAGGAGAATCGAAGCATTTGAGATGTGGTGCTAGAGACGAGTGTTGAAAATTAGGTTGACTGATATGGCAAGGAATGAGGAGGTTCTGCGCGGCATCGGAGAGGAAAGGAATATGTGGAAAACACTGACAACGAAAAGGTACAGGATGTTAGGAAATCTGTTAAAGACATCAGGGAATGACTTTCATGGTACTAGAGGGAGCTGTAGAGGGCAAAAACTGTAGAGGAAGACAGAAATTGTAATACATCGAAGAAATAATTGATGACGTAGGTTGCAAGTGCTACTCTAAGATGAAGAGGTTGGCACAGGAGAGGAAATCGCAGCGGACCGCGTCAAACCAGTCAGAAGACTGAAAAAAAAACCTTCCAACAAACTGCTGGTTACATGATAAGCAGAATTAGTGATTCATTTCGTTCCAAAGACGGACAAACAAGCTATGAAGCAAGTGATCATAATGTTTCTGTTCAGCAGTGTATACCTAACACAGCTAATGTCAAGACATTCGTAATCAGTGAATTTATTTCGAAAATATGATCATTCGTTTCCTAAGAGGTATCTTAATTCTTATATAACATTTGGTTAACGTCGTAAGAATGAGATCGCGAACCGTCACAATTGAAATCGTTGCTTCAGATGTACCTTGCTAATCCACCTTCTGGTTCTAATTATTTATATTTCACAGTTGTGGGTAGTGCAGGTGAAGTTTCAGTGAGTTAATCATGTTACCACCAGTGTGAGGGTACAACGCTTTCCTACGTTTCGATGCCGTTAAATAGTATGGTGGCAAAGCTGACTACGCCATACTGAAGTAGAACAATATGTTTTTATGCAAAAAAACAACGAACAAAGATCACGTAAATATTTAAAATCACCCAAACAATATAAAAAGCAGTGAGTGAGCACACATGGACAAACCAACGATAGCAACATAAGTATTGTCATGGATTAATGGATATGAGAAAATACTTATGAGATCTTGCCTTTTATGCCAAAATAATATACGAAGGAACATCTGACTGAACTGTGGAAACACTGCCAACAATTCCTGCACATTTTACTGCAAATTATTCATGCAAATAACTTTAAAAAAATTTATGATGAACGGTGTCTGGTTAGACGAGCATGTGTTTGCCAGATTACCAGGCTCGCTGTATGTACAGAACGACAGCAAACACTTCGTGCCTGCGCAACAAATTACTTGCACAATGTAATTTTTTTGCTACCTCCCTCCAGATTAGTATTGCAATTCCGTTTCACGTTCCAGACCAGCGATAATGAGCGTTAATCCAGCGCGCGCCTGGTCCAGAGCAGACGGAAAATTCCCTCGGAAGCCGATTATCCCGGCGCGGCTGCCAGAGACGGGAGGTCGCGTCTGCGTTTGTGTATCGCGAGCCTCAATAAACAGCGCAAGCCGCAGATCGGGCTGGCTTAGCCGACGCCCAAATTTCACGTCGTTAATTATGTAGCAGCGGCCGGCGCGCCTCGGCACACAGCCGCTCTGCGCAGAAACCACTAATTATACGTGCACCAACTCCGTCGCGGCCAACTTCGCTGTTACGGCCCGCGACGCATAATTTCGCGCGTTATACGGAAGAACATATTGTGTTGTATGAACACCGGTAGTAGAAAAAAATATGAAGATAGTAAGAGATAAACATATGGTGAGGCTAAAAGCGGTATCATAGTGCACAGAGGTGAGAAAGGTCATGGGATAGCGATATGCACCTAAGGAGATGGCAGCAGCGTCGCCTACTCAAGGTATGAAAGAGCAGTGCGTTGCAGGAGCTGTCTTCAGCTGATTCACGTGAAAAGATTACAGGCTTTATTAGAGCCGCACGGTGGGAATTGACAGATTGAACGCGGAATGGTTATTGAAGATATACCATTGGACCCTCCATTTCCCAAACTGTTAGGAAATTTAGGATTCCGAGATCCGCAGCGTCGATAGTGTCCCGCGAATATCAAATTTCAGGCATTACCTCTCACCACGAGCAACGTAATGCCCGACGGCCTTCGATAAATGACCGAGGGTAGTGGTATATGCGTAGAGTTGTCATTGCTAACAGACATGTAACTCCGCGTGAAATACACTACCAGACATTAAAATTGCTACACCAAGAAGAAATGCAGATGTAAACGGTTATTCATTGGACAAATATATTATACTAGAACTGACATGTGATTACATTTTCACGCAATTCGCGTGCATAGATCCTGAGAAATCAGTACCCAGAACAACCACCTCTGGCCGTAATAACGGCCTTCATACACATATGTATTGAGTCAAACAGAGCTTGGATGGCGTGTACAGGTACAGCTGCCCATGCAGCTTCAACACGATACCACAGTTCATCAAGAGTAGTAACCGGCGTATTGTGACGAGTCAGTTGCTCGGCCACCATTGACCAGACGTTTTCAGTTGGTGAGAGATCTGGAGGATGTGCTGGCCACCGCAGCAGTCGAACATCTGAATCCAGAAAGGCCGGTACAGGACCTTCAACATGCGGTAGTGCATTATCCTGCCGAAATGTAGGCTTTCGCAGGAATCGAATGAAGGGTAGACCCACTGGTCCAAAACATCTGAAATGTAACGTCCACTGTTCAATGTACCTTCAACGCGAACAAGAGGTGACCGAGACGTGTAACTAATGTCACCCCATACCACCACGCCGGGTGATACGCCACTATGGCGATGACGAATACACGCTTCCAGTGTGCGTTCACCGCCAAAGACGGATGCGACCATCATGATGCTGTAAACAGAACCTGGATTCATCCCAGAAAATGGCGTTTTCCCATTCGGGCACACAGGTTCGTCATTGAATACACCATCGCAGGTGCTCCTGTCTGTGATGCAGCGTCAAGGGTAACCGCAACCATGGTCTCCTAGCTGATAGTCCATGCTGCTGTAAACGTCATCGAACTGTTCTTGCAGATGGTTGTTGTCTTGCAAACGTCCCCATCTGTTGACTCAGGGATCGAGACGTTGCTGGACGATCCGTTACAGCCATGCGGATAAGATGCCTGTCACCTCGACTGCTAGTGATACAAGGCCGTTGGGATCCAGCACGGCGTTCCGTATTACCCTCCTGAACGCACCGATTCCATATTCTGCTAACAGTCATTGGATCTCGACCAGCGCGAGAAGCAATGTAGTGATACGATAAACCGCAATCGCGGTAGGCTACAATCCGACCTTTATCAAAGTCGGAAACGGGATGGTACGCATTTCTCATTCTTACACAAGGCATCACAACAACGTTTCGCCAGGCAACGCCGGTGATCTGCTGTTTGTGTATGAGAAATCTGTTGGAAACCTTCCTCATGTCAGCACGTTGTAGGTGTCGACACCGGCGCCAACCTTGTGTAATGTTCTGAAAATCTAATCATTTGCATATCGCAGCATCTTCTTCCTGTCGGTTAAATTTCGCGTCTGTAGCACGTCATCTTCGTCGTCTAGCAATTTTAGTGGCCAGTAGTGTAAGAGCAGAAATTAGTGTGGGACGTACGACAGACGTATCCGCTAGGACAGTGCGGCGAAATTCGGCGTTAATGGTGTAGGGCAGCAGACGGCAGCACGACAATGCCTGCAGTGCCACTCCCGGTCTCTTAACCGAGTCGGATGGACCATAGACGACTGGGAAACTGTGGCCTGGTCCGATGGGTCCCCTTTTCAGTTGGTAAGAGTTGACAGTAGGGTTGGAGTGTGGCGCAGACCCCATGAAGCCATGGGCCCAGGTTGACAACTAGCTGGTGGTGCTCTACAATTGTGTGTGCTGTGTTTACATGGAATTGGCTGGGTCCTCTGGTCAAACTGAACCGATTATTGACTGGAAAGTGTTATGTTGGGCTTCATGGACACCATTTGCAACTATTCATCACGTTTGTATTCAACCTTGCAGTTTTTATGGACGATGGATTGCCATGTCACTGGGCCACATTTGTTCACGAGTGGTTTAAAGAACATCATGGGCAATTCGAGCGAATGATATGGCACCCAGATCGCCCGACGTGATTCCCATCGAAGATTTAAGGGACGTAAGCGACAGCTCAGATCGTGCTCAAAATCGTGCACCCGCCAACACTTTCGCGATTATGGAGGGCTATGGAGGCATGATGGCTCCGTATACTGCAGGGGTTTCCAACGACTTGAGTACATGCCACATCAAGTTGCTGTACTGAACCGGGCAAAAGGAGATCCTACAAGATATTTGGACCCATTTCATTATTTTTGTCACCTCAGTGTATTTTGTACCCTTGTCGTTTTTACTCCATTTTCCAGCAATTTCGAATAAATACTTTTCTTTACATAAACATGTAAAAAGACTTTTCAAAAGTATTGATATGGCACAATAGCGGTATTCACTTTGTTGCATCTACCAATTACGCTCAGATCACTGATCATATACATTTCCATCTATCTATCTCTCTCTCTCTCTCTCTCTCTCTCTGTTTCTCTCTCTCTCTCTCTCTCTCTCTATATATATATATATATATATATATATATATATATATATATATATATATATATATATATATATATATATAGAAAGAAAGAAACATTCCACATGGGAAAAATATATTAAAAACAAAGATTCCATGACTTAACAAACGGAAAAGCGCTGGTAGATAGACACAATAAAAAAACACACAAACACACACACAGAATTTCAAGCTTTCGCAACCAACGGTTGCTTCGTCAGGAAAGAGGGAAGGAGAGGGAAAGACGAAAGGATGTGGGTTTTAAGGGAGAGAGTAAGGGGTCATTCCAATCCCGGGAGCGGAAAGACTTACCTTAGGGGGAAAAAAGGACAGGTATACACTCGCACACACACACATATCCATCCACACATATACAGACACAACCAGACATATCATGATATGTTTGGCAGATACGGCAACACTCCCAGTAAGTCTGTTGAGTTCAATTTTCTTGTCCACTGAGCTTTTTCTGAAAGTTCCAATCAGGGCGTAACTCTTCTGTTTCTCAACGTTAATCAGTATCAGCCATGTTTGTGTCCGTGTAACAAAGAGGGGGGGGGGGGGGGGGGGGTGCAGTGTAAAGAAAGTCAAACATACATTCTACCAATCTTGAAATTACTTTCAGGGCAGAATCTGACATTGCGTATTTCACATTTAGACAATTTTTTGCAATCTACATGTTTTTTGGGAATTAATCATTCACGGTATCCAACTTGTGATTCAGTCTAGTAACATGCCGATAGGAATAATTGGTTTCATTTGCTAAAGTAAAGTAAAACCAGAACCCGGTACTTCTTATTATGGAAATAACTAAGTACAGGTTGTCAATTATTCATCTGCAGGCATGAGAATTCCGCTGCGGAGACACCATTATGCAACCACACATACACACGCTATATGTTACAAACACCATGGCGGTTTACATAGAAGATTATTTGGTCTTCTTAGGTTACGTTGTGAAACACGACTCCGGACAGGTAGCCACAATACCGGAGGGGACTTGATTGAGCCGTTAACAATCTATATTGTTTGATTTAGCTGTGTATCCATTAGCTTCATGTGTCTCCATGCTTATTCGGACAGAGCTGCAACACTCTGCCACTGAGTAGACAAGGCTATGGATGAAGCTGCTGAGCCCCATGTTGTACAAAATTATACATTCACTCGTCAAATAGTACATCTCATTTAAAAAAAGTATCGCCCGTTGAATTTTTGTGATCTTTCCAAGGCGTTTGATTTCGTGTATCATGTTACCCACTTACAGAAAGTCAAGTTCAATGGCAATAAAAATATATAGCACGTTACAGCCCTGGGGCAGGTTCATACAATACAGTGAAACTTATTGATAGGAACAGGATACAGTGTTTTAAGAGTAAGTCAAAAGAGGTGGTACACCATGAGGTATCTATAGAAAGAGATATTAAATTCATATTCAATGTAGTCCTTAGTAAATTTGTGTCACTTTTTGGAAGTTGTACAGCAGGTTTGAATCATACTTAAAACACAGAGCCCAAAAATTGTGCTGAGTAATTCGGACAATATTGGAACAGTAGAAAATTTTAGTGACTGGAGAGGAGTTAGAAGGAAAGTCCCACAGGGTTCTACTTTGGGTCAACTCTTATCCTTGAGTATTTGAATGACCTTAAAAACTTAACGCTCAAGACGCAGAACTGATACATTTTGCAGACCATACTAGCGTTACAAGGAATTCTACTGGAGAGAAACCTACAGAAGAAATTAGAAAAAATATTTTCCAAAGAATTAGTAAAGGCTTCTCAGAAAATGGACTCTCCTAAATTTTGAGGAGACATACTATATTCAGTTTTGTACAGCAAATAGAGTGATACCAACAATATGTAGCACTTGAGCAGGAGTCAGTAAATAGGGCATAATGCTCCAAATTTCTGGGAGTGCTACTACCAAGCTTCTCAGACAATTAACTTCAGCTGCTTTTGCTGTTTGTATAATTGCACATCTTGAAAACAAACGAATAAAAATCATGCGTATTTCCCGTGCTTCCGCTCAATGGTATTTATGGAATAATTTTCTGAGGTAACTCACAACTTAGAAAGTATTGATTACACAAAAGTGGGAAGTGAGAATAGTTTGCAGTGTTCATAGACGACTTTGTAGGTACCTCTTCCAAGAGATAGCCAGTTTAACTACGCTGTTACGATACATATAGTCGCTAATGAGGCTCATCGTAAATAATCCACCACAATTTGAGAAGAACAGTGATCTCCATACCTACAATACTACAGGAAAAATTACCTTTATTACCCATTATTAAAGCTGTCAGTGGCTCAGAAAAGAGATCAATATTTGGCAACAAAAATCTTTGATCATTTGTTCAATAACAATATCTCAAAGGTAGCAAATCAAGTTTTAAATCTAATTAAAATCATTTCTCGTGGACAACTCCTTCTGTTCCATGGACAAATTTCTAATTAAAAACTTGTTTCTAAATGTCGCTGCGTGAGTAAAACAAAAAAAATTATGTATTTATTAATGTTAGCACTAATCATGTATACGTATCCAATAAACTGCCTCGTTCCACATTGTTTCGGTAAAAGAATCGTTAAAATGATCTACGGAACGTATAACTGACTGACTGTCCGTCACCTCTAAATGTTTACGTATTACAGACTCTACCTATGTGCAACTCTATATGGGTTACATTATTCAACTTCTGGGACTTCCTATTACATTCTCCACAAGCCACCTTACGGTGTGTGGCTGAGGATACTTTGTGTCCAAGGTTGCTTCCCCTTTTTCCCGTTCTTGTTCTAGTCTCAGATGGTGCGAGGAGGGATTCACTGCCGGTAAGCTTCCTTCTGAGATCGAATCCCTCTGTTTTACCTTCATGGTCTTTTCACGAGATATACCTAGGACGAAGCAATGTATTAGGTGACTCTATGGAATTTTAATACTAAAACTACATCGTGATTCACAATCCCTCTCTTGCAATGTCTGCGTCTTTATTTGAATGGGCATCTCCATGATGTTCGATTCCCGGCGGGGTCAGAGATTTTCTCTGCCTCGTGATGGCTGGGTGTTGTGTGCTGTCCTTAGGTTAGTTAGGTTTAAGTAGTTCTAAGTTCTAGGGGACTGATGACCACAGATATTAAGTCCCATAGTGCTCAGAGCCGTTTGAACCGTTTGAACCATGATGTTTTCGCCTTTAGCAAAAGAATCTGTGACGAAACCCGCCGTTCTTCTTTCGAGTTTCTCTGTTTCCTCTGTCGATCCTTTCTGGTACATCGCTCTATACGCATACTCCCAGACCTATAATCCAACACTGCTTTCAATAATTGCTCGGCATAATATTGAGTCTTTATACCTAATAATGCCCAATCCGCTAAGGTTGTTTACGTATGTTCATCCTTTTGACAGGAGGTTTTGGGGACGACGGCCGTTTACTACTGTGAGAAAATGAAACGCATACAGCCGTCCTTGCGATTTTATTTATATCGTAGCTACCAGTTTGGGCACTCCAATGGGCCATCTTCAGGCTGTAGCTGATGCTGAAGGGGTTGACAAGATCACTATACATACCGCATCATGGTCAACATAACTGCTTATGCAAACTATCTGAAAACTTCGGTTTCAGCACCCCAACCATCAACTGTCAATTCCGGTCTTCTTCATTATATGTAGATCCTAAGGATGGACAATTGTTTGACTGAAACTGATAGTTATAATAAGGTGGCATGCTCCTATTGTGCGAAACCAAGATAGTTGAAAAATAATTAAAGGCTGTGCATCATCGCAATCATAAAGTTTCAAATTATTTTACTTGGGAAGACAACGTGACACGTTTAATGTCTGGTACAGAAGTACTGCATCTTCGGAAATAAGTAGCTACCTTTTTGTGTTCCTTTACGTCAGTGCCATTCGTCAAACGTTCTTCCGGTGAGATGATTGTGTCTCTGAAGTGCGATTCTAGAAGCTCTGGAGATATCCGTCGATGGCTATTATAAACTCGTCACTGGTCTCGAAACTGCTGGCAGTCACAAATCTCTTTTCAACCTTCTTGGTGTCCTCTTTTCTCATGCAAATGAGACAGATGTTTTTCATGACTTTTTTCATTAATTCTTTGCGAGGTAATCGATAACACTAATCTCTTTCGCATCCGAGGAAATACCAACCGCAGCTCTTCCGCTAAAGGAAATATCGGTTCGTTTATTTTGTTCCGGTCTACCAAATTCATCGTTTAATTTCTTTTTGTTATTACCATACAAGCATAAAGTGGCAAAGCCACGACTAAGGTACAGTGACATGTCAGCTCACAAAACCACTCGAATTCTTTTTGATCCGATTCCAGCACTGATGTTGAATTTACTTTTTGGAAACATTCAATTTCCGCGGGTTGGTAACACGACGAATTCGGTTATGATACGATACGTTTGAGCTGAGTTTGAAATATACAATGAAAATGCTTGCTACATTTTAATTGTCGATCGTCTAATACCACTCTGCACACTTACTCCGTAGTTTCATTCGGGATTTTGGACATCCAGAGCGTGGATCGCCATGTGAAGGAAAGACGATTACGGTTGAACGCCCAGTTGACAATGAGGCCAGTAGAAACGGGTCACAGCTTAGACTGGGAAAGTGTTAAGTATGTAATCTGCCTAGTCCTTTTCAGAGGAACCGTACAGACATATTTACCTTATGCGAAATCAGTGGAAATGTGAATGTGGATGGTCAGATGAGATTTAAACTATCAACCTCCTGAACGCGAGTGTAGTGTGATAACTACGTCTGTTAATAGTTGAAACTGAAGCAGCGGACTACTTTATCTGTTTCTGGTGAATTTCAGGTGTAGGCAGACCATTCAAAACAATCAATTTTTGATGGGATGGTATTATGCCAACACAGGTAGCCCTTGCACTCAACATCTTCAATTATTTCTTGGCTATTTTTCAATCTCTGTCTTCCGCTACAGTTTTTGCTCTACAGATCACTGAAGTACCGTGGAAATTTCCTTGCTGCTTTAACATATGTTCTGCGGTCCTGTCCTTTCGCCTTCCCATTGTTTTAAACATGTTCCTCTTCTCGCCGTTTCTGAGCAGATCCTCATTTCTTATTATATCAGTCCACCAAATTGTCAACATCCTTTAGTAGCACCACATTTCAAGCCTATCGACATCCTTCTTTTCTACTTTTCACACAGTTCATAATCCACTTACATACAATTCTGTGCCTCAAACGTACATTCTCAGAAATTGCTTACATCAAGAGCAATGTTTAATAATAAAAGATTATATTTAGCGAGGAATACTGTTATTGCCTGTGTTCGTTTGCCTTTATCTCCTCCTTACTTCATACGTCATGTGTTAACTTGTTTCGAAGGTAGCTCAGACCCTTCTGATTGTCTACTTCGTGGTATCCAATTTTCGTATTAAATTTATAGCTAATCTTAGTTCTGCTACTCCTCAATACCTTCTTAATTTTCTGTTTACTCCCAACTCTTAGAGTTAGCTCATTACATTGCTCATTTCATTTAACAAGTTATGCTGTTCTTTTTCATTTTTAAAGGGGATAGCAATCTTATCAATGATATCCACTCACCCTGAATTTTTATCACAGTTCTGAAACTATTTCACTTCTGCGATTGATGTTCAATAAGTAATGCAACACTTATTTTCCTCGGCTAGTTCAGATTTAAAAAATGCAGGGTTTTTTGTGAGAAATAGTGGAACATTTCCCCTTTAGCACCTACGATTTCATGAAATTCCGAAACATGGAGGAGCTAACTGTAGCCTTCAAAATGGCGTTTGTAACGAAGTTGTACTCAAAACAGAGAGCTGTCCCTGAGTCTCTTTTGACGGAAACCAGGGCATCGCAGATATTCATAGGCGCTTGCAGAATATCTACGGAGACATGGCAGTGAACAAAAGCACGGCGAATCATCGGACGAGGCGTTGTCATGGCCCCAGCAACGTCGCGCAAACGTGTCCAGTCCCCCGTGTGTCGGCCAACCGGACACAGATGTGACTCCTGCAATGTTGGAACGAATACTTTCATTCGAGGTGATCGATAGATCACAATAGAACACCTCGCTGCTCAAGTGGACTTCTCTATTGGTACTGCTAACACCCACTCCACCATTTGCGGTATTCAAAGATGTATGCCCGCCGGATTCCTCGCTTCCTGATGTGGATGACTGGGAGGTTATTTATGCAGAAAGACCTCGGCTTCGACTGCCAGAAGAGTGGTACCATGCGGGTTAGCAGGTCCTCCAGTAAGGTGGTGTAAGACTATTGCTTTCAACGGTGATTACGTTGGGAAATATGATTTTGTAGCGAAAAGAGTGGGAATAATATGGTGTATTAGAATGGGGCATAGAACCCTGCTTCCAGAAAAAAATGTGTTACATTATTTATTGACCGTCTCTCCTATCACTGTTCGTTTAACGTATGTATTTAACGGGAAGGGCGAAAAATATCCTTGTAGCCCTTCGTTCATGATCTACAACATACAACAAGACATAAAAATAATTAACGTCAACATGATTTCTGTGCCTAGTGCCTTCCACTTGTAGCAAAAGTTCATCAGCGAGCACAGGAAAGACAGTGAAGTTTATGCCACTCTGAAGAATACTTTCTCACAGAACTTACCTCCAAAGAAGTGTACTTGGTCGTGGATCGCGTGCTTAATAAGCAGGCTTCATGATAGTTTTCATTGGAAGCAGACCTATGCCGTTCAACGTTTAGCTGGTAGGGTACACAATGGTAGCGGGAAAAATGAGAGGCGCCGGTGTTTCTCCAGTAGCGTACAACTTGCGCCGTGAGCGGAAATTTAATGCTAATGAATCCAATGTTGGAACAGAAAGAAATGAAATATAAACGCGTGTCGCCCTTTGAAAATCCTTCAATGGAAAATAACATGTCTGACAGACAGATAGATTGAAGTTCTTCCTCTTTGGGATCTGGGGCTTTCCCAGCGAATACAGTGAGGTGAGGAAAGGCATAAGACACCTCCCAATATCGTGTCGAAGCTCCTTTTGACTGAGGTAGTGCAGCAGCTCGATGTGGCATGGACTCAAGTCGTTGTAAGTCCCCTGCAGAAAGAATGAGCTATGCAGCTTCTATAGCTATCCATAATTGCGAAAGTGATGCCGGAACAGCAGTTCCTGCACGAACGGGCCACTCGATTATGTCCCATGAATGTTCGACGGTATTTATTTCGGGCGATCTGGATGGCCAAATCATTCGTTCGAATTTTACAGAACATTTCTCAGACTAATCGCGAACAACTTTGACCCCACGGGTTCATACGTTTTTGGGTACATGTAGCCCACGAATGGCTGCAATGAGATTCCAAGTAGAACATAACCATTTCTAGTCAACGATAGGTTCAGTTGACCCAGAGGACTCAATCTGTTTCATGCAAACACAACCCACACGCTTATGGAGTCACCATCACCTTGCTCAGTGCTTGAGAGGTCCATGGCTTCGGAGTTTGCGCCACTTGTCAACTCAGAATGGGACTCATCTGACCAGGCTACGGTTTTCCAGTCCTCTAGTGTCCAAGCGACATGGTCACAAGCCCAGGAGAGACGCTGCAGGCGATGTCGTGCTGTTAGTAAAGGCGTTCTTGTCGGTCGTCTACTTCCACAGACCATTAACTTAAGACGGATACGTTCGTCGTACGTCCCACATCGATTTCTGCAGTCACTTCAAGGAACAACTCTACGCCAACGACGCTGCTCTCGGTCGTTAAGTGATGGCCGTCGGCCATCCCGTTGTCCGTGGTGAGACGTAATGCCTGAAATATGGCATTGTCGCCACGCTCTTGACACTCTGGATCTCGTAATACTGAGTTCCCTAACGATTTTCGAACTGGAATGTTCCGTGCGTCTATCTTCAACTGCCATTCCGCTTTCAGAATCTGTTAGCTCCCGTCCTTTCACTTCAATCACCTAATTACAAATGACGGCCCCACCAATGTACAGCCCTTTTATACCCTGTGTAAGGCGTTACTACCGCCATCTGTGTATATGTGCATATCGCCACCCATGACAGCAGTGTATGATGCTTCCTTGCTTCTGGGATGTATAGCCACATCTAATCTTCGGAAGTCCACAATATTTCGGCGGAGGCTCGTTCCGCCATCATCATGTGGTGGTGATGGATTGCGGGCTTGGGATATTTTTATCTACCAGTCTAACATTGAGGCCTCGGCGGCTCCGCGACGTCGTCGCTAGCGGGGTGCTTGTGGCTGCTACCGAGGAGGAGATAGCCTTCGCCTGCCGTCCATGTCGCTTCTCGTGCTTGTATGTCAGCTTGGAGGATGGAGATAAGTTCCCATGCCTTCCTCAGTTGGAAGCCAGTGTCACTGTTGATAATATTGCCAGTCATATGAATTTCAGTTGCTTCTTAAAAAATGCCGAACCAAAATTTATTGGTGGTAGCAAGGACTTCTTTTTACTAGTAATTCATTTTATGTCCACCCAAGTGCACACGATTTCTACAGATGCGGCCATGTAGAGGAGGTTAGCATTCCTTATTGATGTTTAATAACAGATCTGAAACGGCTGAGAATACAAGAAATGGCTGATTTTTACGCATGATGGAGCTCAACACAGATGGATTTCGCAGCATTTAATGTGAACCAACTACGCTATCAGTTATAGTATTGTTCTAGTGTCTGGGGTCGGTACCAGGAGGGTATTGTTAAGAGAGAACATAAACATAGGCTACACGGTTCTGTACTTAAAACAGGCTATAATGTTACATCACTTGAATTTCCGACCTATCAGTCGTGTTGAATGCAGCGCTGTTAATATTCCATTGTAAGAAATACATTTCCAGCACATGATATACATCCTTCTTGCAGGTTTCTCTACGATAAACTATGCTAACAAACCGTAAAACGAAAAACTACTTCCTTTAAAAAACGGCTCTGTGTGATGAATGTACAGTACAGCTTTCCAGAGATGTATAGTGTCCACTGTTCACATCAGATCATGGTTGAGGGAATATACACCGAAATGTGAGGAAATTGAGGAAGTACTTGTGGGTTTTCTGGTTGGCACAGAACAATTTGTACTTATGAACAAGTATGCGACAGCAAGAGTAATCCGAGAAAACGTCGACATGGAAGCGAAGGGAACCAGGGAAACAGTCACTTTCTCCATCGAGGAAGCATTCTACTCTATGTCTATTGAGGTAACAGTGACACACACGATTTGACTACTGTATTTGACGCTTTTCAGGAAGACAGAGAACCATCTGTTTCTAAACTTACTTGCATCTGCGTTAAAGGATAACATAGAGTGGATGGAGTGGTCGGTTGAGATGGAGTTGTAACGAATTAATAGTAGACTGATGGTGCATTCTAGAGAGAGAGAGAGAGGGAGGGGGGGAGACGTTGCTGCAGGTCATTTGACCATTCTTTCTTCATGTTCTGTCAGAATGCTTTAATTGTGTGACATTGCCTGCATTCGACTCGTATACAACGGCGTGTTCTGTGTGGGTCTTGGAACAGTGTGTATTTGCGATCGTTAACGGTAAACCTCTCGGTCATCAGAGGACTTCCATCTCATGTGGGATGAAACGTGACATATTTCTCTAAACGAACGAAGATTTATGCAGTGTACTCCATTCCCCTATGGCATCTTGTGTGTAAAATCGATACTTCAGTTTCATATCTAAGTTAGCGATACGTGTTTTGAGACACTGATATCCCCATGTATACCGGGTGATCAAAAAGTCAGTATAAATTTGAATACTTAATAAACTCTAGAATAATGTAGATAGAGAGGTAAAAATTGACACACATGCTTGGAATGATACGGGGTTTTATTAAAACAAAACAAAAAAAAACAAAGTTCACAAAATGTCCGACAGATGGCGCTGGACAGCAAAACGTCAGTGACTGCGCATGACAATCGTGTATAAAAGGAGCTGTAATGTGAGAGAGAATCAGATGCGCCAGCAGCCGCAGCATGTTGACGTCACCTGAAAAGGCGCTTTTAGTGAAGCTGTATTATCAGAATAGCGTTACGATCCTATCGCCATAGGAAGGGGATTCGAACGGGTAAAGGTCCGTTGACAAATGCAGCTGTGGCGAGAATGATTTCGAAGTTCGAAGCCAAGGGTTGTTTAGACGATAGACCCCGTAGTGGCCGGCCGAGAACAAGGCGTAATGCTGCTGAGACAGTTCAGGAAGAAATGGAGACTGTAGCGGGTTCGTCTATGCACGGGGAAGTCAGCGCTCGTGCAATCGCACGTCGCACCGGCATTCCATACATCGGCATCTACATCTACATCTACATCCATACTCCGCAAGCCACCTGACGGTGTGTGGCGGAGGGTACCCTGAGTACCTCTATCGATTCTCCCTTCTATTCCAGTCTCGTATTGTTCGTGGAAAGAAGGATTGTCGGTATGCTTCTGTGTGGGCTCTAATCTCTCTGATTTTATCCTCATGGTCTCTTCGCGAGATATACGTAGGAGGGAGCAATATACTGCTTGACTCTTCGGTGAAGGTATGTTCTCGAAACTTTAACAAAACCCCATACCGAGCTACTGAGCGTCTCTCCTGCAGAGTCTTCCACTGGAGTTTATCTATCATCTCCGTAACGCTTTCGCGATTACTAAATGATCCTGTAACGAAGCGCGCTGCTCTCCGTTGGATCTTCTCTATCTCTTCTATCAACCATATCTGGTACGGATCCCACACTGCTGAGCAGTATACAAGCAGTGGGCAAACAAGCGTACTGTAACCTACTTCCTTTGTTTTCAGATTGCATTTCTTAGGATTCTTCCAATGAATCTCAGCCTGGCATCTGCTTTACCGACGATCAACTTTATATGATCATTCCATTTTAAATCACTCCTAATGCGTACTCCCAGATAATTTATGGAATTAACTGCTTCCAGTTGCTGATCTGCTATTTTATAGATAAATGATAAGGGATCTATCTTTCTATGTATTCGCAGCACATTACACTTGTCTACATTGAGATTCAATTGCCATTCCCTGCACCATGCGTCAATTCGCTGCAGATCCTCCTGCATTTCAGTACAATTTTCCGTTGTTACAACCTCTCGATACACCACAGCATCATTTGCAAAAAGCCTCAGTGAACTTCCGATGTCATCCATAAGGTCTTTTATGTATATTGTGAATAGCAACGGTCCCATGACACTCCCCTGCGGCACACCTGAAATCACTCTTACTTCGGAAGACTTCTCTCCATTGAGAATAACATGCTGCGTTCTGTTATTTAGGACCTCTTCAATCCAATCACACAACTGGTCTGATAGTCCATATGCTCTTACTTTGTTCATTAAACGACTGTGGGGAACTGTATCGAACGCCTTGCGGAAGTCAAGAAACACGGCATCTACCTGTGAACCCATGTCTATGGCCCTCTGAGTCTCGTGGACGAATAGCGCGAGCTGGGTTTCACACGACCGTCTTTTTCCAAACCCATGCTGATTCCTACACAGTAGACTTCTAGTCTCCAGGAAAGTCAATATACTCGAACATAATACGTGTTCCAAAATTCTGCAACTGATCGACGTTAGAGATATAGGTCTATAGTTCTGCACATCTGTTCGACGTCCCTTCTTGAAAACGGGGATGACCTGTGCCCTTTTCCAATCCTTTGGAACGCTACGCTCTTCTAGAGACCTACGGTACACCGCTGCAAGAAGGGGGGCAAGTTCCTTCGCGTACTCTGTGTAAAATCGAACTGGTATCCCATCAGGTCCAGCGGCCTTTCCTATTTTGAGCGATTTTAATTGTTTCTCTAGCCTTCTGTCGTCTATTTCGATATCTACCATTTTGTCATCTGTGTAACAATCTAGAGCAGGAACTACAGTGCAATCTTCCTCTGTGAAACAGCTTTGGAAAAAGACATTTAGAATTTCGGCCTTTGGTTTGTCATCCTCTGTTTCAGTACCATTCTGGTCACAGAGTGTCTGGACATTTTGTTTTGATCCACCTACCGCTTTGACATGAGAACAAAATTTCTTATGATTTTCTGCCAAGTCGCTACACAGACCTTTACTTTCGAATTCATTGAACGCCTCTCGCATAGCCCTCCTAACACTACATTTCGCTTCCTGTAATTTTTGTTTGTCTGCAAAGCTTTGGCTATGTTTATGTTTGCTGTGAAGTTCCCTTTGCTTCCGCAGCAGTTTTCTAACTCGGTTGTTGTTCCTCGGTGGCTCTTTTCCATCTCTTACGATCTTGCTTGGCACATACTCATCTAACGAATATTGTACAATGGTTTTGAACTTTGTCCACTGATCCTCAACACTATCTGTACTTGAGACAAAACTTTTGTGTTGAGCCGTCACGTACTCTGTAATCTGCTTTTTGTCACTTTTGCTAAACAGAAAAATCTTCCTACCTTTTTTAATATTTCTATTTACGGTTGAAATCATCGATGCCGTAACCGCTTTATGATCGCTGATTCCCTGTTCTGCGTTAACTGTTTCAAATAGTTCGGGTCTGTTTGTCACCAGAAGGTCTAATATGTTATCGCCACGAGTCGGTCCTCTGTTTAACTGCTCAAGGTAGTTTTCAGATAAAGCACTTTAAAAAATTTCACTGGATTCTTTGTCCCTGCCACCTGTCATGAACGTTTGAGTCTCCCAGTCTATATCCGGCAAATTAAAATCTCCACCCAGAACTATAACATGGTGAGGAAATCTACTCGAAATATTTTCCAAATTATCCTTCAGGTGCTCAGCCACAACAGCTGCTGAGCCAGGGGGCCTATAGAGACATCCATGTCTGAGCCTGCTTTAACCGCGACCTTTACCCAAATCATTTCACATTTCGGATCTCCGTCAATTTCCTTCGTTACCATTGCACTTCTTATCGCTATAAACATGCCTCCTCCTTCACTGTCCAGCCTGTCTCTGCGGTATACATTCCAATCTGAGTTTAGGATTTCATTACTGTTTACATCTGGTTTCAGCCGACGTTCTGTCCCTAGTACTATATGGGCGTTGTGACCGTTTATTAATGAGAGCAGTTCTGGGACCTTTCTATAGACGCTCCTGCAGTTTACTATTAGCACATTAATATTGTTATTCCCTGTTGCATTTTGCCTACTCATACCTTGCCGAGTCTCAGGAGGCGTCTTGTCGGGCCTAGGGAGGGAATTCTCTAACCTATAAAACCCCCATGTGCACTCCACACGTACTCCGCTACCCTTGTGCCGGCCGCGGTGGCCGAGCGGTTCTCGGCGCTATAGTCCGGAACCGCGCTGCTGCTACGGTCGCTGATTCGAATCCTGCCTCGGGCATGGATGTGTGTGATGTCCTTAGGTTTAAGTAGTTCTAAGTCTAGGGGACTGATGACCTCAGATGTTGAGTCCCATAGTGCTCAGAGCCATTTGAACCATTTGAACCGCTACCCTTGTAGCCGCTTCCGGCATGTAGTGTACGCCTGACCTATTCAGGGGGACCCATGAACTGTTACCTGGCGATTTAGTAAAGCGGAGGGCATTTGCGGTGTGGGCGTTTCAAAAGATGGCGGAAGATGACGATTGGTTGAGTAACGTGTTGTGGACCAACGAAGCTCATTTCACGCTCCGAGGGTCTCTGAATGCCCACAACTGCAGAATTTGGGCTACCGAAAATCCTAGAACTGTCGTGGAATCTCCACTGCAAGACGAGAAAGTCACGGTATGGGTAGGATTTACCACATCTACCGTTATCGGGCCTTTTTTCTTCGAGGAAATGCGTGATTCTGGTTTTGTAACTGCTACCGTGACGAGTGAGAGGTACGCCGATATGTTACAGAATCGCATCAACCCCAGCCTGGCTGATAAACACCTGCTGGAACGTACGATGTTTATGCAGGATGGCGCTTCACCCCATATTGCTAGACGCGTGAAAGATCTCTTGCGCGCATCGTTTGGTGATGATCGTGGGCTTAGCCGCCACTTTCGTCATGCTTGGCCTCCCAGGTTTTTTTGGCTTTGGGGTTACCTGAAGTCGCAAGTGTATCGTGATCGACCGACATCTCTAGGGATACTGAAGGACAACATCCGACGCCAATGCCTCACCATAACTCCGGACATACTTTATTGTGCTGTTCGCAACATTATTCCTCGACTACAGCTAGTGTTGAGGAATGATGATGGACATATTGAGCATTTCCTGTAAAGAACATCATCTTTGCTTTGTCTTACTTTGTTATGTTAATTATTGCTATTCTGATCAGATGAAGCGCCATCTGTCGGACATTTTTTGAACTTTTGTATTTTTTGGTTCTAATAAAACCCCATATCATTCCAAGTATGTGTGTCAATTTGTACCTCTCTATTTACATTATTCCGTGATTTATTCAGTTTTCAAATTTATACTGACTTTTTGATCACACAGCACATATACTTGACAGATTTGCTGTTTACAGAGTTAGTGGCGGCACAACTTGTATTTTCACATGTCGGAAGCAGCTGCTATAGGTTTATCTGTTTCCTTGTAAGAGGTATTCTCTGTTACTTATGGTCATTTTATTCAGAACTGATGTGGGCATAGTATAATTTCTGAACCGTGATCGGATGTAAACAGTGAAACAGTGGATGCTATACATCTCCGGAAAGGTATATTGTGCATGTATCACACAGAGCCGCTGTTTTAAGGAAGCAGATTTTTCGTTTTACAGCTTCTTACCATAGTTTATCGTAGAGAAACCTGCAAGAAGGATGCATGTCATGCGCTGGAAATATATTTCTTATATTGGAATATTAACAGCGCTGCATTCCACATGACTGATAGGTCGGAAATTCAAGCGATCTAACGTTATAGCCTATTTTAAGTGCAGAACCGTGTAGCTGTAGGAGTACATGTGGTCATGTTCTCTCTTTCCAGTACCTTCCTGGTACTGAGCCCAGACACTAGAACAATACTTTAAAATTGATAGCATAGTAGGTTCACGTGAAATGCTGTGAGCTCTCTCTGTCTGTAGCTCCATCATGCGTAAAAATCACCCATTTCTCGATCTTCTTAACCATCTGCTATTGCATCACAAATGCTTCAAATCTGTTACTATAAATAGATAAGGAGTGCTAATCTCCTCGACATGAGCGCATCTGGAGAAATAATGAGCCCTTGTGCTCTACTTCTAGTCGGCTGCAGACTAAATCGGTAACAATGCTGCAGGGCGGATTGGTCAAAGGCAGTGCGTGGGGGTCTTTCAGTTTCTAATTTTATCCTGAGACTGTGGAACGTGACTCCCATCTGCATAGAGACAGAACGTAAGTTAAGCACTATGCTCGAGGTGCTAGAAACATGTAAAGTGCTGTCTTGTAAAGATAATGTATGTGTTCGAGAATTAACAATGCTGCATAGTCATCTATCTAGATTCGAAATGATACTCGCAATGTAGAGAATGATACTGAAATTGGGGAACATGGTGACGCATCATTGCTCAATGTTGAAATTTCTGTAAAATTGCTAAAATTATTTGCACTGTGATCTGTGATAATTATTATTACAGTACATCGACACTGTCCTTTCCATCCCATCTGTCCACTGGTACGCTGTTGGTTACTTAATAATGATTGACTGATATCACTTGTTTGAGTTGGAGAAAGAGTTTTTTTTGGAGGGGCAACACCTTCTGGGGATGGCTAGCACCAAAACAGTGATTGTGCACATGACCGAAATATGAGGAATCATTAGGAGCACAACGCAGAGCTATCATCTATTCCATCACTGTGACAGATGAACTTAAATGTAGAAGTCGTCAGACACCATCGGACACCAATTTGGAAACTCTCCACAGTGCTGCCAAAACCTTCCAATTTCCTTATTTAGTAACTGTCTTTTATATAAATTAATTCAGTGTTTGTGGTGTGTTATGTTACACTGTATCGGGGCTGGAGACTTTTAACAGCCGAGAAGTTACTGGTTATCATACATTTCAGATATGTGAAGTGCATAACAAAGATTGTGGTTCATCTTACTATATGTCTACAATGCCGATGGTTCTTAGGAAAGGAATCGTCACAAAATAAGTGAATAAGAGTCTGTGCCCCTATGGGTTAAAAGTGCACTGAACTGTGCTAATATTAAACCTGTTGGTGATGTGTGACACATTACTATAGAAACTGAAATAAAGGAAGGATAATATATGATGGACAGGGTGCCATATTAGGACTTTCAGGAGGAATGCATTCAGTGTTCTTCTGGACTATTTTCGTAAACAGTTCTGTCAGGACAAGAATTTCCATGTGCACAATCTGAGACATCACAAAAGCTCCTACAAAAGTGACTGTTAACTATTTCTAGGACACTATACAATTTCCGAGAGGTGGACTTAGCTCTTACTGACATAGCCATGTGACATCAGTATAACACTGAGAACCCTTTAGATGTGTTTGCTATGGTGAGTCGCTACTCGAACATTTTGTGGCAATTTGTCAATCATGCTGTGAAAGTAAACATGCGTACATGGCTAGACGCAGCCCACATGTCCCATTAGAATTGCTAGGAATAATGCACCCTGTGCTATTCCGGGAAACATTGCAACAGATTTCTGTAGCGTGACCTCTGACATCAGGATCCACAGGTAGATAGGTATTGCGCCAGCAACAGTGCACACATGCCCGTCCAGAGGGTGACTTGGCTCTTATTTACTTAGACATGTGACGTTAGTATAGCACTCAAAGAACTCTAACTCTAGATGTGACTTTCACCTGCTGGCTGCCATCAGCTGTGGCGTGAGAGCAATAGCTACAGCTCGGGCGCTGGCTTCCATCCAGCACTAGCTCGCAGAGGCATGTGCATGCATTGGAGCCTCTGATACATTGTGGGTGCTGACAGTTCGAAATTACTGTTTTATATGCTCTGAGTGTTTATGCACTGTATTATTTTCGGCTGTTTAAGCGTTGTGAGTGTGTTGGCAGAGCGTTATGCAGCATTGTTTTGGTAATTTACGAGTAGTTTTCAGGTCTGTATCCTGTGCACTGCATTATTTCTGTAATTTAGGATTTGTTTTCATGTCTGTACATCAGTGTACTGCATTATTTCGGTGATTTATGAGTAGTTTGTAGGCGTGTATGGTGTGTAGCATACCCCAAGCACGTCAGGCTGAGTGTCTCGCATCAGGGTAATAAATGAGCTATGTGAAATCGATCCCTATATAAATTGTTCCAAAATGAATAAAGTACACTCTTCCTCTCTCCAGCAGCACAGCACAGGCTGAGTCCTTTCCCATTCTTAGGAAGAGGTTTTGGTCGGATGACTTAGATTTGTGGAGGTAGCCCACATGACCTATTTTTCCATCATTTTCTTGGGATAGTGGAGGCAGCTGTGGTGTGTTGCATTGTGTTCATGAAATTTGAACTTTCTGGGGGAGAGGAGGAGAAGGGGAGGAAGGGGAGGGGTTTAGGTTCGTGGAGGTAGCCAAATTGATCTATTTTCCCGAGAAAATTTGAACTTCCCACCATGACGTCATTGCGACGTTGCCATATCTATAACAGCCATCTTAGATCCGCCATCTTGAATAAATTTGGCAACAATGGAGAGTGGGGTAGCACATACTTTATCCTACTACTGAGGTGGTAACGTTAATGTGGCTGGGCTGTGTTATTTCCACCTGAGAGGATAATGTTTGTTAATTGCGTGCCATATTTAAGTTCCAGCTTAGAAACGTTGGTACATGTGGCGATCTGCTGCATCTTCGACAGCCTGGAACCGCGTTAGTGATTGCTCTTGCTGCCCAAAACAGCATTTCCTGTTTGCGTGATAGTGGTGCTATCGGTCGGCGCTAAGTAGCGGTGGGGTGTAGTCTCTAACACTGTAATTCGGCCGTCGGATTTGACGAGTACTATAAAATACTCCTGACAAATCGAATGTTGCGATCGTGAGATGGGTGCTAAAGACCTTGCTGTCATGCACCCATACAAACATGTCCATGTCCATGTCCATGATCGTGAGTGCATCAGACCACCCAATGCCGAGTTACAACGATTATACTGCTAAATCATGCTGTTGCAGAATCTCACTTTTGGTGTGTTTGCAGACTTTTGAAATCGGAAATTTAAACGAGGAAGAAAATACTAACGATAATTTGAAGGTTGACACAGATATTGCTTAAGATGGAATATACTATAGTACTGAATCCACAATAACAAGGTATCGTAATAATAATAAAATTAATCCCTACATACTAATTCATGCAAACTACATTACTAATCATGCATCAAGCAACACTGACATTACAACAACAGGTACCATGCAGTTAGTAGAGGCTACTACGCTTCTGCAATGGCTACATACTTTCATGAAGTTACAAATGGTAGTGAAATGAAAATGAAACATTCGGAAAAAATTAAGTAAATTGTTTATTATTTGAAAAGTAACTGTTAAATATTTTCCCACTCTGAAAGAAGAAAGTCGAAAAATGTTTCCAGCTGGCTATGGAATAAATGTTTCTATCTATGCCTGCACCACTTCGTTCAAAACAAATCGATAGCAACGTATGTCTTTCTGTAGGGCTCCACAAATACGAAAATCACATGTAGTGATACAAGGACTGTGTGGCGGGTGGTAAAGGCTTCCTAGAAAACTTTCTGCAGTGTAGTTGAAACAACCTTGACAACATGTGGGCCGCCCCATGTGGGGAGCCCTTAATCATCCTCCATACACTCGTGATATCTCCCTAGTAGATTTCCATATTTTTGGAACCATGAAGGAATACATTCGTGAACGTTGATTTCCTTCGGACGAAGACATACATGCCTGGGTACAATCAGGGTTCCGTAGATATTTTTGGAACCATGAAGGAATACATTCGTGAACGTTGATTTCCTTCGGACGAAGACATACATGCCTGGGTACAATCAGGGTTCCGTAGGCAACTAAAAACATTTTTCCATGAAGTCACTGACCTTCTTCTCTGAAAGTGGGATAAACTTAGTAACAGTTATGGCGGCTATTCTTTAAATAATAAACGGTTTACTTGGTCTCGTTTTTCAGTTTACTGACTCTTATACTTTGATCGCCCAGTGCGAAAATTACTATTGTTTTATAGTGATAGGTTATGGAATGGAAGAAAGCGATTTCATCACACTGTCCTATATTTATGTAGTAGAAAGGAACACAGAACATTGAGAAGCTGCAGCTTACAATATTTCTTGGCAGGCACATCTGGTTCGATGCACTGTTGATGTGGAAGTTGAGTAATTTCAGTGGCATCTCCGTGGAACGTTTACATCTCGTCATCCAGGGCATTAAATTTCTTCTTTCCACATTAAAATATTGTCTGTGCATTTATGGAAAGCCACGCTTACCTTCCAGATGTATCGTTTTTATTCCACTACAGATCAAGCGACACATACCGCCACATTGTCAGCCGGTAGGCAGTTAAAATAAATAAAGTCTATGAGCAGTAAATGGCTCTTACAGACATAATAAAATACCTACATACATTTGTTTCCTTTTCCTCGACATTTTACAGTTTGCATTAGGACTAACTTTTGAAAGACTGTTCAACAATATTGAAATTTTGCACCGGAAGAAAATTGAAGACACTTGTGCAAAATTTGTACACCACTAACACATAGCCTTACGTTTTGCACCTACATAACTTTTGCGGTTACATCTAAATAGCTTATACTGATTTATTAAATGAAATTAACAAACGAAGATAAATTCTACTGTGCCTCTATGTCTTCAAAGTGTGTCTTTAATATATCCCAAGGTCTTGTTTTACATGTTATCTGCATGATTTCAACGCGTTCGTGATACTTGTAAAATTACACACTGTATAAACTGGTAAGTATTGCACAGTATTTGGAAAAAAGATCTCTTTTGTTGAGTGTGTGAATTTGGCGGTCTTTTCTTTTAATTTAATGAATTTTCTGGTAGTTCAGAATAGGGAATTATAGTTTATAAAGTAAACGCTGAAACTGAGTGCTCCAGCCGAACAGCTAGTGTAAGCACATATGAGTTATAGTCGTTGGTATGAAGATAAAACGTTTATGTTCATCGTCAGATCGCAAACTCAGAGAATGAAGATTCCGGAGCGACAATGTGCTAAATTATCTGTTGGACTACAGTTTTCCTTAATAATCGACAGTTTCCTAACTTATACTATTTCGTGCCTTAATACTTTTTCAGTACTTGAATTACATTTAGTATGAGCCATAAAACTTTTATTTTGTGTAAGAAGAGGACACGAAGGATAAAATGGTACGTCATTTCTGATAGTATCTTACAAAAATTTACATGCTTAAAAACTGAAACACTTTCCTGAGATTTTGTAACTGTTTATAGAACACAAGAGTTCTATGAAGTAACGAAGGATAAGTCAGTTAATTTTACAAATATGTTGTAGAAAGATATATATCTCTACAGACTGAATAGTTGTCTTCCAATATTCCCTGAAAGGTGCAACAGTTGATGGTAAGTGTATCGGAAAGAAGAATTCCCTGATGAGAGGATAACTCAGGCACTGAGCCGTGCGCACTATCGATTCCTCGTCGACAGAGCGCGGCTTTACCATTAGACGGGCGCTAAGCAACTTCCTTCCTGGCGTTTTCGCGAGGAGGCACGCGCTCGACTGGCCGCGGTGACGTAATACTGAGCCGCTTTGGCTCCTGGTCAGTTCCTTGTCGCTAGCTGGAGGAGGAAGTTTCAGAACAGCTACAAGTGGTCGTTCCATGGGGCTGTAAACCGACGAATACATTCTTGGCACTGCTATGTCTTGCAAGCGGGTCTACGGTTGCTAAGCTCGCTTATCTCAGAAACACGACACTCGAGGTCCAACACGACGTTGATTCACCTCCACTGCTTCATCCATGGGTACACGGACAGAGTGAAGCAGCGGACACATATGGCATTGTTTGGTGAGTATCTTACTTAATAAGGTGCCGTGATTGTGTTCAGTGGTTAAGAGCACCCACTTTCAAGGGACGTGTACCGCTAGCTGCGTTACTGGATTCTTTCCTGACGTGCAACTCCAGCACTTGCCTTCTGACGTTATGTGTTTAACAAGTGTCTGACACATGCGTGTAGCGCACGAGCAAGCTCAAGCTTCCTAATGTCTTGTTTTTTATTTTTTAACTGATCTGTGTTGGCCATATACACATGTGCTGTACGAGTTGAAGTGGTTTTGTTAAGCATGAGTTGAGTCAGTGGTACCCTTTTTTTTAAATCTGTTGTTTATTTTTTTAAACTGTTTAAACTGAAGAAAATTCTTAGTGTAACGCGGGCTTTTGCTTGACGTTAATGGATATTGAAAAAAATATTCTTGAATGTGTAATCATTGCTTTGTTTGAAGTCCAGTATTTTGAGCACATTTGTTTGTGTAATAGCTGAGGTCCCATTTTCTTAGTCGTACTCATAAATTCCATTGCGCCTGTTTGTTCTTATAATCATGGAGTGTTTCTCCTTATCGATATGCCTGATGTAAAAATTTTGCTAAGCACTGTCTGATAAAGATTGAACCAGTGGCAGCGAAGACGACAACTATCTAAATTTCATATTTATGTACCTTCTGTAGTTACGTTATTGATGTCTCATAGTTTTTAAATTGTTACTCACATCCATAAATACTGTTTTAAAGCAGACTTTTTTGATAAATTACTGTACTCACTATCTGCCAGTATCAAACTTTCATTTTTTTATATTCTTTGAGCTATAAGTTATTCATCTTGCTGCCGTAAGCAAGCGTTTTGTAACAATAAGCGAAGTGGAATATCTTAATTTTTATGCTGATTCATTTTAATTAATCTTTTCAAATAAATGTCATTTCTGGTGCGAACGTCAAGTTTTACTTTCCAGCATCTTACTGATCCCAGTTCCCCATTAGCTGCTTTATTTTAAAAAAAACTCCTTGTAGCGTATATTGTAAATAGAATGTTTCCAACTTTGTTCATAAAGCTGTTACATGGCTTACTGTGAAAGCTGTAAAATTTCCTTATTTGCAGAGCCATACCCGTGGTTTTAATGTAATGGGTCGTCTAATTTATAAATTCAGTGATAGATTTTAGGTATAAATAATGAAAACTGCGACATCAATTACGCTTTGCGTAGCGCATGCTGATAGAGACTTGTTCCCTCCACCTTCAGCCCCTCCCCCCCCCCCACCCCTTCCTCCAAACAACGTCACTTGACGCTGATGGTACTTTCACAGCTCAACAAGTGGTGCATGATCTATGTTTGTTGTTAGGGAGCCTATACAGACAGAGTGGACAGTCCTCAGAAGTCCGCCACATCTTTTTACAGATAACGTGTATGATATACAGTTAGGTAGTGTCGTAAGGTAAAATGCGATCAGTTATCGATTTTAGCGAAACCTGGACTATACAAGTCAGACCAAATCTGCACTCCCAGCTTGTTATCTGGCATACAACTAAACTAAATGCCGCTCTTATATGACTACACATTTAAGCTGCAGTAAATTATTGTGACATAAAGCAACTAACACGTCTGACGAACGGTAAGAATAGTGAAATATTAGCGACTTCTAAACTAATGAGAAACGACCAGCAAAAGGAGTCGTTTGTTTTTAGAAATGAAGAAGTGATTTCAGTTTTTTCTTCTGGGGTATTCACTGTTCGATCCAGCAGTCTCGAAGCTGTTAATATCGATTTCTTTGGCACCCACATATATATTTTCGATTAGTCACAGGGAAAATGCAGATATGTTAAACGAAATTAAACGGTAAAACTAAAAATTTGGAGAACAATTTGACAGCAAATGGTTTTTCTAAAACTAAATTTCTGTATTTTTTACACTGGCACAGTAGTAGCAATGCAAGACAGGGAAATGGTTATCCACGTCACCAGCAAAATCCCAATAATCAACAATCTGCTCTATGAAACTGACTAAACAGCAATAAGAAAAACAGTAAATAAAAAATGTGCGATTTTTTAATTGCATGTATTACAACTGGAGTAACTCAAAATTTGCAAATCAAATCGTTCACAGTAACAAATCAGTATCAGAGGTGCCAGAAGCAACAATTACGTATTATAATATAGTATTAGCTGTTCACGAATTACAGTGCATTACGTATTAAATAAACCCTTTTAACAATGGGAGTACGTGTACTATTAAAGTCTTGGTGTTGTAGCTGCTCGGAAGTAAAATCGTATCATTCCTTTTCGATTTTGTACTAAACGTTCTGTGCCCATTGTTCTGCGATTTTTCTTCATTTCTTGGTTTCTTGGGTAAACTGCCATCATGAACCCATGTTCAGTACCATTACTACAGTTAAAGAGGAACAGCTTCGGATTTCTCTGGACTTTCATTAATAACTGCGTGAACCAGATTAGCTAAGTTTTGTAAATTCCCAACCATCAGAATTCAGTCTACAAAAATTGGTTGAAAATCTATCGCGAAAATTCTCGGCGCAGACCCGACATACATTGTTCCTTTATATATCTTAAATTAAGTAAATGAACCGACGAAGGGTATATAGAAGACCACAAAGACGAAGTATTTATGCCTGCAAATATTTAACCAAGTAAAAGGTATTGGGAACGTTGAAGTAGATCTGCAAAAGTACTGCATATACTAACCTAGCCACAGTAGACTCCACTGAAAATATGTATACTTTCTTGTTTTTAAAAAAGCTTATGGTTCGTAGTTAGAATTACGCTATTCATTGTCCTACAAGAAACTGGACTGACAATAAAATAATGGAAGTCATTAAGAAGACTTTGGCTAGTGCAGTTTCCAAATTTAAAGTTTTTGGTGAAATACCAAAAACCATCGGTATTGAAAGAAGTGTGAAGTAGGAGGGATAGAAGGCCTGCTTTATTATTTAACTACGTTTTGGAGAAAATAGTACTAGAATGGACGAAATAAAGAGAGGAAGAGAGAATCAATACACTGAAATTTGTAAGAAAGAAAGATAACTTTGAAATTGACGGTTTAACTTCTCCTAGTGATTTAGGAATCTTGACAGAGAGCCTACAAGAAGCAACGAGACAGATAAAACTTCTCAAAGAGAAAGCAGAAAAGACTACATTACAAACTTAGTTAAAAAGTCCGTAAGCATGACCAACATTTAACGTGAACAGAAGCTGTGGAAAAATAAAGAAAATTTCGGATTTATTACTTGGAAGAAATAACCTAACTCAGTGCTCGGGGAAAGCAGCTAACATAAACAGAACGCAGAAAATGGTAATCCACTAATCCTGTGTTGAGACATTACAATGAGGTGAGTAATATTAAGCGTTTTTACACCTCAAAATTTCCCACCACAAATCTAGCAAAGAGTTAAAAATTTGAAGAAGAGGCAAAGAAAGATTAACAATTGGAAAAATTTTGGGTTCAAAGAATGGAAATGGGATTTGGAAATTGAGAAACAAGGAGGTGTGTGAAAAAAATGAGAACATTAGATACAAACGTAGGATTACATCTGATGATTACTTAAAAACAATGGCAAACATGAAGTTAAGAAAGAGTTGTAGGAGTTGGGAATAACAGACAAAAACACAGAAAACAGAACTGAACTCGGAAAAAGGGCAAGGTTTTCCAGAGGCAAACAGAAAGAATGGAGAACAACAGAGAGCAAAAATGAAGAAATATTGGAAATATAAGAAAAGGAAAAGAATGTAATGCCAAAATCACAGCTGGTTCATGTTAAGTCCCCAAATTTGAATAATAATAATAATAATGGTGTATGGTGACACAGTAGGTAACAATAACGATGAGAAGTGTTTTCGATGTTAACATTACAACAGCCAAAGTCATACGAAATAGCAGAGAAGTTTTACAGATGGGTGCTGTAAATTATATTAAATTAAGTCGTAATGATGTCATGACTGTCTCGAGATGCCAAGAATGTTGTAAGACACACTGTCATCAATCATTCCAATTTCTTAGACAATAAATAGATAAGCAATCAAAGGGAACAGTGCATAATGTCTCATGTTGGCGGTTTTAAATCCGTCGTTCGCTGTTGGGTTCAACACTCCAGAGACATCTGGCCATTCCCACGACAGATGAGTGACAAAAAAATCGCTGACACCTGCTGCGTCCCTCGCCACAACCTCTCACTGCATATATAACGAATAGGCCACGCGGTGGTGCAGGCCGCAGAGTAGCCCTGACGAACAGTTACATCACATCCCCATGCTGCGTTGCCGAAGAGCCAGGGGCAACACACCGTAAAACTTTTCTATATCCGGATAGCCAGTAGCTAGAATTTGAATGCTCTTTCACTTCGCTAAGATAGTGAACTTGTTCATTCACATCGAACTGGCAGGCATTACATGGTAATTAAAAACTACATCACAGACCACATTGAGGTGTGGGGCATTTCTCTGAAAGAGTCCGATTTTACCGCTTCTGGTGGAAGGGCTTCTTATGTACAACAATTTTCCAGATGATATTGGAAGGTCACCGTTGCATGAATAGTTTGTAACAGACAAATGTTGCAGTTAAATAATTTACACAAAGTAATAATTCCTAATGATACCTTTGTAAACCTTGATCGCCAGTTTTGTAAACGCCTCGTTGGTACTGCTGTGGAGACCGAGCTTGTGAGTTCGTGAAACGGCTTCTGGTGCAGTACACCGGTAAGACAGCTATGCCCCAGTTTCAGGTAACAGGCTAGGAGACCGAAGGTTCTACAACACCCCAAGAAGTTCGTAACAAAGTCACATTAATGAGTTAAAAAGAATGCCTTATCTTTGTGACTTGTGGAATAAAGAAATTTGCAACACTGTATGTAGTATAACACAAAATAGGCCGCAAATGGCTAAGTCTAAATAATCGTAGGTAAACTTCACCGTACATAGGAAATGTAATTTACAACTGTCTATTCACTTAAAAGAGTTCACTAAACGACGTTCCCTGTCTGTCAGTCCTGGACGATGATCTATAACCAAGTGGGCGAGGGCTGCTCTTCTAACTTCCGAGTAGACTTCTGTCCGTCGTTCGGTCATTGGCGGATTACACACGGCTGGAAATTCGCCGAGGTGAAGTCGATATCTTCATCCTCAGCGCCGCCCGTGGTGCTGGTGGAACTCGCGCAAGTGGCGAGTCTCTATGGCACTGGCACCAGCTCGCATATTTGTGCCTCTGGTGCTTTTGCCCTGGCTGTGTCTTGTTTAGACGACACAGCAGATACAACAGAGAGCATTATTCGACAATGGTGGAAATAAGGGAAGTAAATTTCTGTTATGGACTTCAACACTTTTACTAGTAGATTATACTCTGGGCCCTTTTAGTGGAAAAAAATTTGTAGGAGTGTTCTTTATTGGGGTAGCCGCAAATACCTCCCAATAAAGCCTTCGAACCATCTGGACAAATTTTGTAGATAGAGCATAGAGATAGAAGCAGTTTCCTCAGTAGATAAAAACTATTCTGTTTCAGCTCTGCCTATCTTCAGTTATTGGCATGAAAAAGTCATATCAATGGACTCCGGCCTAAGGTACGTAAAATGCTTAACATCCAGAAAGCTCCATCGTACACTGACAGTGCAGTTGAACCTACAATTAGCAGCTCTGGGTATTTGTAAAGGCTGTATCAAAGTAACAAATACGCCCGTCATACAAGCTAAATTGGCACTACCAGACACATTACGAGACGAAAGTTGTAAAGCTTTATCAGTCACTCATAACAATGAATAATTTCTCGTTTACGTAACATGGTACAGGCTACATCATACTGAACGAAGAGACCCAAAGCCCTGCCATCAGTATCGTACAGTATAGTCGAATACTGAAACATCGGTTAGCAAAAAGCTAAAATCAGTTTCGCAGGCAGCATGTACCTTTAACGAAACTTCTCTTCAAAATTTGATTGTGCTATATACAATGGGCAAATAACTCAACGGTCCGTATTCTCCAGAGAACTGTCTTTACATTGTCAAAATACGATCGTAACTCACATGACTAATACGAATTTTTCACAGCTGCTTTTAAACTGTCGTACTCTCTGCAGAGGCCGCTTTTTATGACGGAACATTCTTGAGAAAATCATTTTTAGTTTTATGCAAGAGCGTTGGTATTATCCACTGAGTTATTCTGATCCGTCAAGGTATTATTTATACAATCCATCTACAAGTGGACAAAGTCCTAATGTGTACCGACTCAACGAGTGACCTGCAGTCTCGTGAGAGAGCATCCGAGGGAATAAATTTAAATCCCTTGCCACACAAGATGGTGGGAAGTCTCAGCACACCAAAGGATCTGCAGCAAGTGATTGACGTACAGTGCATAGCGGGCAATGTTAGTATTTCAGTCAATGAATGTGCAGGGTAAGTGGAGAAAACAGTGGTTTTCGCAGCTAACTCTCCCACAAATAAAATAAGCAATGGACAGTATTAGAGATAAAAATGTAATATGTCAATACATCGCATGTTGTAATTCCTTGCGTAGGATACAGGTGGAACGGGATTCGGTCGGAAATAACTTCCACGCAATACACAAAATAAAATACAATCTTTGCTCTAAGTTACATAACAGGGAAACGCAAAATTAGAATTTGCAGAACATAGCCCTCGGCCAGAAACAATAATCATAATGGAGACAACATCTGCAAGTAAACATAAGAACCCAAAACAACATTTGGACTTAGTTAGGAGCAATTACATAACTCCACATTGGTCTACTGCCATTATCGTCTCTGGCAAACTAACTACGCATGTAGTTTAATAGTCTTATACAACACACACACTATGATCATTCACGTAGAACAAATAACAAGATTATTCCACTGTGTAATTCAAACCAAATCACTTTCAGTCTAATGTATTTATTTATTTAACGTGATTTGATCAGGGCCATCAGGCTCTCGCATACACCAAACGAGGCTTTCACAAATACAGTACCTTGCCCTCATCTTAGTTACTTTAGTAATACCAGTTTTAGTATGACAACCAGTATCAAAAGATATGAATGTTTGAAGTGGCAGTGGCAGTTAATTATACTGACTATGAACTAATAAAGTTAATATTGTCACTACTTGTACCACTGCAGCTTCTACCACTAACAGTGATAATAACAATAATAATAATGATAATATGACAAGAATGATGACAATGGCAGATATAAGAAGAAAGTGTAAGTGTATAAAGTAGATGTTTTCCTAGAGAGTTCTCGGAAAAGCAAATTTAAGTGGACTGCATCGGCTACGAATTCTGGGACGTGAGGAAGATCATTTGGGATAGAGGGATGTACAGGGGTAACAACTGAGTGCAGGGAGGACAGTAATGCTTATTGTTGCTTTATTAGATATCTCATTAACTGTCTTCTGAAGCTGGAGATGTTAGATCTCTATAATTAATCACGCTTGCGGGGTGTAATTTAACAAAGAGAACCGCTCGCACCCAGAGGGCACAAATATCTGCATTCTCACACGCCATCAATAAACAAACATAATGTGTCACATGACAACCACGGAATTAGGTGCACAATGCTGTTGCTAGCGAATACAATCGAAGCACTGCTCATATACTCAGCGCACGGTATCAACCACAACACCACAAGGGTGTCACTGCCAGCTGCAAGAACGCTCAGGTACTGCTCCTCTTGACATGAGGAAGCCCGTTTTCCTGCCTCCACTGCAATCGCTGTCCGTCTCCGCGGTAGGACACAAATGGCTCCGCAAGGCGGTTGTGTTGACGCAGTGCCACGCCCCGCTCTGGCTGTAGCGACGTCCGGTTGACCGCACCGCAGCACGCCAGCTGCTCGAGGCCGTCGCTCTCCGCTCTGCCCACAGCTCGCTCATTTGTCTTCGTACAGCGACTGGCTTACACCGACGCACCGTCCGAGCTCGCCATTAGATCGACCATGGCATCCCTCGCAGCATCCACGTGACCGCGTCGTCCGCACTCTCACGGCACCAGCACGACACTCCACTTGAAATGACCCTCTGGAGGCAGGGAAAACAACCATCCTGCTCCACACGGCATAAGCGGTTGTGATCTTCAGTCTGAAGACTGGTTTAGCACAGTTCTCGACACTGATCAATCTACCCTGTGCAACTCACTACATTTCTGCATACCAACCGAAACCTACATCTCCAGGGTGACCCAAAAAGAAAGATTTCAGTTGTTTATTACAGACAAACCATGAAAGAAACACATGCCTCATGTTACTGGATAGTAAAAGGGTCTAAGGTTTATGTTCAGAGTAGCACACAGCATGAGCACCATGCGTTGCTCGAGAAAAATCTAAACGGTGGTCCGAATCATTCCATACATGAATCAACAGATCCCTGTTTATTGATTCGACAGGTTCAACAATTCGACTTCTCAACTCTTGAAGTGTAGCTGCCGTAGGTGGAATAAAGACTCTGCCACTCACGTACCCCAACCGAAAAATCACAAGATGTGAGAATTGGTTAACTGTGAGACAAAATCAGTGAACAACGTCTCTTTGTCCACCCATTACAGTCCAAAGTTGTGGGATGGTGCTGTTAAGATAACGCCGTACCTGAAGGTGAAAGTGAAGCAAAGCGACGTCATGCATAAAAATGAAATCATTGGAATTTTCGTGAAATTCAGGAGAGAACCAATTCTGCAGTATATCCGGGTATGACATTCCTGTCACAGTTTCTTCCGCAAAAAAGAAATGCCCATAAACTGTTTGGACAGAAACGGTACAAAACACCATCAGTTTCGGTCAGTGTTTTTCATATTAGACGACGACACGGAGATCAAGAACAATAATCGGGATTAATTTAAGACGTCATTTGTTATTCCCAAACAAATATTTTTACTTAATAACAATTCAATCATAAGTCGATTGATAGTTACCGAGACTATTGTGAAATAGTTGATAGTGAAGATTTTCGAAATTAAATTAGCAATGATTATTCATAAAATCACAAATAGTACTGAAAAATGTCAACTGTGCAAAACAATGGTAGCCCGACTCCAAACAAATAAATAAACCTGCGGCGGTACTCTGTCCCCGCAACTAGATCATAACGGGGAGCTAATTGCACAACAAGATTTAAATATAAGTTCAAAAAAAATCGAATAATACAAGATTAAGGTGGACACATCTCCATTGATTATTCTGCTTTCATATGGACAAGATACGGCCAAGCTGCCCAAAGACTACCCCTAAGCAAAAATTAGACCTGAGTTTTTCCTGGCGTATACAATTTTCAAACAACTTACACGTATTCAGCCAGGCCGCTGAAAAAATTACCTGGCTGACTACCCGTAAGTAAAAAGTAGTACTTCACAGATTCGCCACAATCCGGTTCTACATAAGTCACGTTAAGCACTAAAACAACCTACCGGGCGCCAAAAACAATTAAAATGATAACGACAATTGAACTCTTAATTTCTTAAAGAAAACAAGAACTAAATGCTCTGTTTGCCCTTCGACTTTAATCACGCGTCAACAAGGGCCTTTTTTTTTTGGTCATCAGTCTACTGACTGGTTTGATGCGGCCCGCCACGAATTCCTTTCCTGTGCTAACCTCTTCTTCTCAGAGCAGCACTTGCAACCTACGTCCTCAATTATTTGCTTGACGTATTCCAATCTCTGTCTTCCTCTACAGTTTTTGCCCTCTACAGCTCCCTCTAGTACCATGGAAGTCATTCCCTCATGTCTTAGCAGATGTCCTATCATCCTGTCCCTTCTCCTTATCAGTGTTTTCCACATATTCTTTTCCTCTACGAATCTTCATAGAACCTCCTCATTCCTTACCTTATCAGTCCACCTAATTTTCAACATTCGTCTATAGCACCACATCTCAAATGCTTCGATTCTCTTCTGTTCCGGTTTTCCCACAGTCCATGTTTCACTACCATACAGTGCTGTACTCCAGACGTACATCCTCAGAAATTTCTTCCTCAAATTAAGGCCGGTATTTGATATTAGTAGACTTCTCTTGGCCAGAAATGCCTTTTTTGCCATAGCGAGTCTGCTTTTGATGTCCTCCTTGCTCCGTCCGTCATTGGTTATTTTACTGCCTAGGTAGCAGAATTCCATAACTTCATTGACTTCGTGAGCATCAATCTTGATGTTAAGTCTCTCGCTGTTCTCATTTCTACTACTTCTCATTACCTTCGTCTTTCTCCGATTTACTCTCAAACCATACTGTCTACACATTAGACTGTTCATTCCGTTCAACAGATCATTTAATTCTTCTTCACTTTCACTCAGGATAGCAATGTCATCAGCCAATCGTATCACTGATATCCTTTCACCTTGTATTTTAATTCCACTCCTGAACCTTTCTTTTATTTCCATCATTGCTTCCTCGATGTACAGATTGAAGAGTAGGGGCGAAAGGCTACAGCCCTGCCTTACACCCTCCTTAATACGAGCACTTCGTTCTTGATCGTCCACTCTTATTATTCCCTCTTGGTTGTTGTACATATTGTATACGACCCGTCTCTCCCTATAGCTTACAGCTACTTTTTTCAGAATCTCAAACAGCTTGCACCATTTTATATTGTCGAACGCTTTTTCCAGGTCGACAAATCCAATGAAAGTGTCTTGATTTTTCTTTGGCCTTGCTTCCATTATTAGCCGTAACGTCAGAATTGCCCCTCTCGTCCCTTTACTTTTCTTAAAGCCAAACTGATCGTCACCTAGCGCATTCTCAATTTTCTTTTCCATTCTTCTGTATATTATTCTTGTAAGCAGCTTCGATTCATGAGCTGTTATGCTGATCGTGCGATAATTCTCGCACTTGTCAGCTCTTGCCGTCTTCGGGATTGTGTGGATGATGCTTTTCCGAAAGTCAGATGGTATGTCGCCAGACTCATAGATTCTACACACCAACGTGAATATTCGCTTTGTTGCCACTGCCCCCAATGATTTTAGAAATTCTGATGGAATGTTATCTATCCCTTCTGCCTTATTTGACCGTAAGTCCTCCAAAGCTCTTTTAAATTCCGATTCTTATACTGTATCCCCTATCTCTTCTAAATCGACTCCTGTTTCTTCTTCTATCACATCAGACAAATCTTCACCCTCATAGAGGCTTTCAATGTATTCTTTCCACCTATCTGCTCTCTCCTCTGCATTTAACAGTGGAATTCCCGTTGCACTCTTAATGTTACCACCGTTGCTTTTAATGTCACCAAAAGTTGTTTTGACTTTCCTGTATGCTGAGTCTGTCCTCCGACAATCATATCTTTTTCGATGTCTTCACATTTTTCCTGCAGCCATTTCGTCTTAGCTTCCCTGCACTTCCTATTTATTTCATTCCTCAGCGACTTGTATTTCTGTATTCCCGATTTTCCCGGAACATGTTTGTACTTCCTCCTTTTATCAATCAACTGAAGTATTTCTTCTGTTACCCATGGTTTCTTCGCAGCTATCTTCTATGTACCTATGTTTTCCTTCCCAACTTCTGTGATGGCCCTTTTTAGAGATGTCCATTCCTCTTCAACTGTACTGCCTACTGCGCTATTCCTTATTGCTCTATCTATAGCGTTAGAGAACTTCAAACGTATCTCGTCATTCCTACTTCCGTATCCCACTTCTTTGCGGATTGACTGTTCCTGACTAATGTCTTGAACTTCAGCCTACTCTTCATCACTACTATATTGTGATCTGAGTCTATATCTGGTCCTGGGTACGCCTTACAATCCAGTATCTGATTTCGGAATCTCTGTCTGACCATGATGTAATCTAATTGAAATCTTCCCGTATCTCCCGGCCTTTTCCAAGTATACCTCCTCCTCTTGTGATTCTTGAACAGGGTATTCACTATTACTAGCTGAAACTTGTTACAGAACTCAATTAGTCTTTCTCCTCTTTCATTCCTTGTCCCAAGCCCATATTCTCCTGTAACCTTTTCTTCTACTCCTTCCCCTACAACTGCATTCCAGTCGCCTATGACTATTAGATTTTCGTCCTCCTTTACATACTGCATTACCCTTTCAATATCCTCATACACTTTCCCTATCTGTTCATCTTCAGCTTGCGACGTCGGCATGTATACCTGAACTATCGTTGTCGGTGTTGGTCTGCTGTCGATTCTGATTAGAACAACCTGGCCACTGAACTGTTCACAGTAACACACCCTCTACCCTACCTTCATAACGAATCCTACACCTGTGATACCATTTTCTGCTGCTGTTGATATTACCCGATACTCATCTGACCAGAAATCCTTGTCTTCCTTCCACTTCACTTCACTGACCCCTACTATATCTAGATTGAGCCTTTCCATTTCCCTTTTCGGATTTTCTAGTTTCCCTACCACGTTCAACCTTCTGACATTCCACGCCCCGACTCGTAGAACGTTATCCTTTCGTTGATTATTCAATCTTTTTCTCATGGTAACCTCCCCCTTGGCAGTCCCCTCCCGGAGATCCGGATGGGGGACTATTCCGGAATCTTTTGCCAATGGAGAGATCATCATGACACTTCTTCAATTACAGGCCACATGTCCTGTGGATACACGTTACGTGTCTTTAATGCAGTGGCTTCCATTGCCTTCTGCATCCTCATGCCGTTGATCATTGCTGATTCTTCCGCCTTTAGGGGTAATTTCCCACCCCTAGGACAAGAGAGTGCCCTGAACCTCTATCCGCTCCTCCTCCCTCTTTGACAAGGCCGTTGGCAGAATGAGGCTGACTTCTTATGCCGGAAGTCTTCGGCCGCCAATGCTGATTATTTATCAAAATCTAGGCAGTGGAGCGGATCGAACCCGGGACCAAAGACGTTTTGATTATGAGTGAAAGACGCTACCCCTAGACCACGGGTACCTTACAATGACAGAAACACAGAGTCAGTTACTTCCTACTCCGGCGACACTCCCGCCGTGGCACGATACCGAAAGAATAACAACGAACTACTCAACTTGAGGCTGGAACGGGAGATCCGCAGAATCGCATGTGACCAGCCAACGCTTACTCCTCGTGTGATGACGCGAAAGCCGCCGAAGCAGAAGGGAAACGCGTCCCTGCTCCGGACCAGCAGAACAGCAGCGCGTCAACCGCTGCCGGTGACATGCTGTCAACATATACCAAACAACAAACGGCAAAACAAGTTTGATAAAAATTAACATACGCAGCAATACACCAATGGGCAACTGAAAAGTCAACTAGTAAAATTCAGTATGGGAGCGGCCCGCTGATAACATTGCAAATTAACCTTCCCAGCAATAACAAGAAGCAATGTACAAGGTCACTTAGAAGAATAATCACATAATAATTCAAACAAGATTTTAAAAAATCAAGGTATACCTTTATTGCGGCCTGTTAGAGGCTAATAGGCACTGTAATTGGGATACGCACCATATGGCAAATGGCCGGGTAAACTGTACCCCTGTGGCGAAACAAGCGCTGTGTCATTTGAGAGATAAAGAGGCGAGCGACTGTGCCGGGAATTACCCCAGTTCACTGCCAGTAGCTCCACGTCACCATAACGCGTCTGTGCGAAGCACACAAATATTCCACCACAATTTAAAAATGAAGTTAAAATATAACGTTGCTTTTCCAAACTTAGTCAGCATGTGCTTTAATATATTAAAGTTTAGATTGTCAAATCTCAGATGGGTCACATGAATATTTTTCACTTAATACATCGTTTTATAAAAAAATATATGCCCTAAAAAATAAAGCGAGGGACCCAAAAATTAGTCATAATCTGCAGATGTATGTCAAAATTAACTGGCACGAGTCTCAACGTGATTAAAGCAATGTTTTGGTCAGAATCCTCGTTTTTAAAAAACTGAAGGCGCTAAATATTATACTTAGAAAAATGTAAATTTGTTTGAAGCTTCAGTATAGTATAAAAACATTAATTACGTAACACCGTAGAGTTACCTGTACTATTTTCCGAGAAATTTGCTGAAAACTAAATTTGGAAGAAAAACATCCTTATTTGTAGTAGATTAAGTAACTGTTATATTAAAGCTATAAACGACAGCACGTGATTAAACCTATTAAATAATAGAGCTACACCAAATTTCAATGACTGGATGTAAATAAAAAAATACAAGGTCTCTTGAAATTAAAGTTCAGAAGTCACGTCCTACTGTCAGTTCTGTTCTAAAAATTCTAGGCGGCAAATTTCAAAAGTAGGCGAGCTAACACTTTTTCTGTGGTTGTGTCCAACTTAGCTACATTCAAGCCAAAATTAAGAAAATTTAAAAGTAATACACAACAATGTTATAAAATATTATGGGACTGAGAAAGCGGCCGTTTAGAGGTTGCTACCGTTGGCTTAGAGTGGATGACAGGAGATGTTCTCTTGGTCGTCCACTGCGCCACGTATATAAGTATAACCCTAGAGGCAAGCCTTCACTTCACACCCAGCCAGCGTACGATCCGCATCAGTAAAACGCCGGAGTACGTGCTGCCTCTGTTGATGTCAGAGACAGGCTGTTACTAAATTTATATTTTCAGTAATAATGGAAAGTGAAATCGCGAGGACTGTGCACCGTCCTGGATCGCTTAGATTTTGCAGAAGTAACTGTTAGTGCACCGCCCGTAATGTTAACAAATCCGTGTGGAAAGTGGTGACAATTTCCACTTTTGTGACGAGCAATTATTTTGATTATCAGACGACATGGCGAAAGACAATTTAATAGGAACTTACCGTAGAGGCCGCCTCTGAACAGCTTTTAGTGCTGTTTAGGATAAAGAGGTTTATTATTATTGTTATTATTAACATAATGAATATTACAGTGTTGCGCATGTGAAACTTTACATAATTTATCTATCAATTAGAACTTAAAAACTTCTTATTACTTATGACTTATTATTATTATTATTATTATTATTATTATTATTATTACTATTATTAATCCGCTGCCCCACACACCTCTAACTCGAGAGGCTTCTCAACATGGAGTAAGAGACTGCGCATATTCAAGCACGCACACACATATAACCCACAGGTGCGTTTCTTTAGGCTGAGCACACACGACCTTAGCTGTAGGCCAAATCCAATAACTCGCCCCCAGGTAGGGCCATGAGGTCTTCAAGAAACAGAAATTACAATCAGTAGCATGAAATACTCATTAATAACAAACCATGATTCAAAGTACAAGATCAACATTGCAAAATACTAGCTTACCGCCTACAGAAACCTCCAAGTGAGAGACCCCAAAGGGGTCACCAGAAGTCATAATGAAACTGGATTCCTCGCCAGCTCACACCTGCCAGAATTAACAGTTTTTAAGTATGGTACTTAGTAAACTGTCTTCAAAGACACTGTCAAACAAACGCCGAGGCGACCAAGAGCTTCAGGACTCCAGTTGGGCACCAGATAATACTGATCTGCTGCTCTTGGATGCTAACAAGCTGATGAATACATCTCGGCGTATTTTGTACCACAGTTGACCAATGCACCTCGTGACCAGCGGCCCTATTCATACCGATCGGTGCAGTAGGCTACTTTCGGTAGTGATGTCATTTTCCTATTCAGTAAGCTTGTGAGACCTGTTACCGAACAGTCCTCCCGCCGATTTTTCGACAACTGTACCGAGAGGATTTTAATTTCGGAATGGCCCCGTCGTTCAGTTAGCTGTGGTTTATTTACAGCTATAATTTGTTATTTTAGACATATTGAGTGGTTTTAACTTTGGATTTAGTGATTGTGTTACTAAAGAATCACCACTGGATGGGTTTGGTTGAAAAGTGAGTTCTAATAGACTATTTTCATTTGTTAGAAATATGGTTAGGTTAGGTTGTTATTATGGATGATTATGGTGAATATTCTACCAAAATAATGATATTTTATGCAAATAAGAGTTTAAAGATCACTAAATATCAAGAAATTGGCTCTGCTTACGTATATTACATGAGTGTTAGCTGAAATTACTAGTGTCTTCGCGTACTCTTTTCCGTAAAAGGTTTACTTATTAATTATTGAAAGGCGTTTAAAACTTTTAAGTAACAATGCAAAGGAATTTTGTGAAGCCTGCTATACAGAAAACCTTCCAAAGTTTTATGCATTTACGGCTTATGCCCGCTTCATTCGTGAACGAAGTCAGCGAAGTTGGTGAGGCGGCGAGCTGCTGTGGCAAAGGACATAGTTACGTACACAACTGCACGCGAAAATATTTTTTTCCTCTTCGTGTTAGCAACGCATTCTGAGACTTCGTTAATCGTTAAAGTTAAGCGATTTTCTGAAATATTCGTTGTAATTTACACGTAAGAGAGCGCTTTCTCAGTAACGAGTATCTCCGATTTCGTGACTTCCATATGTTCAAGAAATGAAAGATGAAATTACTGTGCGTGAAACAACTGACAGAAACATTTATACGTCTTCTGTCACAAATAAATCACCATTTCTTTCGGAATACGTAGCGATTTCCGAGAGTGTGGTCGGACAGAAATCTAAGAGCGTAACGCAAATTACTGCAAATGAGACTAGCAGCAATCGTCTTCATACTTTAGCTTGTCACAAGTATTTATCTGCAATCCAATCGTTAACAACAGGAGACAGAGAATGAAAGGTTCCTGCCATAATATTTTCAGACTATACCACCATATATGAAACATTTTGATTCATCAGATTGTGGTGTGCGTACCGTAAGCCCTTCGGTACACACACCATGAGATTATTTGTCTTGTCGTTCTAGCGAAATAGGCGAGTGTCAGCAATATGTCTCGTGGTCTTATCGTGGCGTGTATATCTTCTGCCGCTAGGTCAGGCGATAGAAAAGCCACTTGCACGCTTAGAGTAGCACACTGACGGTGACCAACTTTAAACAGAACTTGATTAATTTTCACACACATTTATTAAAATAATAACAAGCGTAAAAATAACTTAACCTGGTTCTGGATGCTATTTACAATTGACAATCAGAAGTTCCTTTGGTATTGGTACGTTAATCTTATTCTCACATATCTCTGATATTTGACAAAGTGTCTATTCATTTATCTTGATGGCTATGCACAGGAATATGGTAATCTTATTAGGTGCAGACTGAAACTTGACTATAGACTAATGCAGACTGACTAATCGGAGGTCTGTACACTCGTATTAATACCTCGCGCGTTCATGTATCACAGCGCAAGTGTGATCCGCGAGGAGAAAAGGTTCTACGTTAGCAGCAATCTCATTTGCTGCGTTACATATTAATACGCGGATCGACGGAAGCAGAATTTGGTCCGTCTCTATGGCAGCGCCATCTTGTAGTGCGGAGACGGACGAGCGCTGCGCCTGCGCTGTTGTGCTTAGCGGGGCGCGCTCTAGTGGGAAAGTTGTGTACGCGCTGACTACGCGGAACTATGTACACAACACAGATGCATGATACGAACTACAACGAACTTCTGTCGCTGCACTCGCCACACGCTCTCGAAAAGGCGGTATTTTAAATTTTGTTTTTATGAACCAAATCGTTAATGTATCATATAGGGAAGAAGACTACTTCATCATCCGGATCTCAAAGAGAGAGCTACAACCACATTCTATGCAACTTCTTATTGTTTGATACTCACTCAAATAATTTTTCGGGCTCTTGGAGATGTGTTCCGTCTATACAACTAATTGAAGGCAGTTTATTCCCATACTCATTTCGCTTCAATTATGTGTGAAGCATAATCACGAATAAAGGAAGCGAAACGCGTATGGCAATAAACAAACTGCCTTCAATTAGTTGCATAGACGGAACATACCTCCACGAATTTTGAAGCAGTCAAGGAACGACGGAAAACAGTAAAAATGACGAATTTTTCGGGTGTTTCTATAGATGTATTTGTACAATGTGGTACTGCAGTCCTTTCCTAACCGATATTCCGAAGCGTAAATTCCAAAGCAAGACGTCGAAGTGAATGAGAATAAAATGGCATAATGTGACATTTACGACAGTTTCCAGAACACAGTCAATATTCTGTCGTTATCAAGCATTCATGGAAGCCCGTGGTCAACGAAATCTGAACAATACTACGTACTCTAACTGCACTTTTCGGTACTGTGAAGAATGGAATGCCTGTGTCAGCCGCTAGCCTCTTCCGAGTTCGTGCCGCTGTGGCGCTGCAGTGCGCACGCGCGGATCTCAGGCAGATTGCTTCTAATTGGTTGCCGCGAGGAGAACTGACAACAGCGTTTCACTTCCCTAGGACCTTTCGGCATCGCTTTCGAAATGCTTACTGAATAATGTTGGGGCTCTGTTTCGAAAACAAGATCGTTCGGAGCGCTCGCGTTGCACGCGACGAGAGCCGCTCGTTTCCCGCTAAACCCGCCTGTACCAACGGTCAACGAGACAGGAAACGCCGGCCCAACGGTCAACGGTGCTAACTCGCTGCAACCGCCAGGGTATCGAGTACTCCGGCACAAGCGTCCAGCTAAGTGTCCGATACACAAGTCGCCATCATACAACACGATAGGGAACACATAACGTAGCAAAGATGACGCGACGAGCGCCAGAGTCGATTGAACGCGCAATGTCGATAGGATCACGCACGCGCCCTCACGGAGGCCGTCACGGCTCAGACCCCTTCTTACGGAATAGCTGTATTGCTTTATCCGACTGACGGAAAGTTAATTCGTCCGAGAAGATGATTCTTCCTGAAAAAGGTCACTTGCCATATCTTGGAGTACTAGAATGCAACATTCGCACATTGTGCTGTGGTAACCGGGCCGTAGTTGCTGCAGTAACCGCAACTCGTGACTTTACACATTCAGGCGTTGTTTCAGAGCAAGCCACACCGTTGTCTGAGGAAGTTGAAGTTCCTGTCCTACCAGTCTTGTGGACTTTCGAGGTCTCCGTGTGAGCACATCTCGGATACGCTCGATATTTTCATTACACATGCGTGGGCGTCCAGTGCTCTTCAGTGCAAATATGGGACCAGTTTCCTAGAATTTTGTATGCCAGTCATAAATCTGCTTGTGCAGGGGCCGCTTCATGCTAAATCGATGGCGGAATGCACTTTTCACACGAGCAATAGACCGACTTCGTGCTAATTCTAGTACAATGAGTTCTCTTATGGTGTAGTCTGCTACAAACCACAGCGCAGCTATGACAAGACTTTCAAACCTGGCATGTGCAACTTTTGCCATCTACTGTAGTTTCTGTGTAATAAACAACTGAAATCTGTTCTTTCCTTTTTAATCGCCAGCTTAGTGATGAGGCCTTGGTTTTGCCTCTATCAATGCTCCTCTGTCTCTCTCCTCCCAACACTTTCCACCATTACCCACATGGCGATACCTAGATTCTTCAGCGTGTTTACTATCAACTGATCTCTTCGTTTCGTCAAGTTGAGCCATATATTCCTTTTTTTTTCCTAATTCAGTTCAGTATCTTCTCGTTTGTTATTCGGCCTATGCATCTAACTTTCGACATTCTTCTGTAGCACCAGACTTCAAAGCTGTTCTCTTCTTGCCTGCACTACTTACATAATTTATTCTGTACAAGGTTATATTCTACGCAGTTGTGTTCAGGAAAGAGTTGCTAACGTATAATTCAACATGCGACCTAAAATTTTTTCTAACCTACAGAAACGCTTTTGTTGCAATTGCCGGTCTGTGTTGTATACGCCCTCTTCTTCTGTACTTATTAATTTTTCTCAACAAATGAGAGAACTCTTCTACTGTTTTTAAGTGTCATTTCCTATTCCAGTTCCACCGGCCTCGCCTGACTTAATTCGATTACATTTCCGTAACTTTGTTTTACTTCTATTAGTGTTCATCATACATTGTCAACTCACATCTATGTGACCACCGACTAAAAGCCTGAATGACCAGTTTCTGCAGCGGTAAAGGTGCAGGAAGAGAGTCAGTGACTTTCTGGAAGATACTGACAGGAGTGTGAAGACACGGCGACTCCATTGCCGTGGCCATTGCTCTAGGTTTCTCGGTTGAGGATCCATGATGCGACACCTTGAGGTAGTCCCACAGATTCTCGAGTGGGTTTAAGTCCGGGAAATCTGGTGGCAAGAGAAATACACTAAACTCACCCTGGGGCTTATCCAATCACGTACGTACATTGCAAACTGTATGATACTTTGCATTGTTCAGCTGGTAGATGACATTATGCCAAGGAAAAACAAGCGGTTTTTAGGGATGGGCATGGTCGTCAAGGACAGACGCATACTTGTGTTGATGCTGTGTGCCTCTCACATTGATGATATAGCCATCGAATGTCACAAAAATATTCCACAGACCATAAAGCATGCAGGGTGTTTGCTTTTAGACATTTCACGCTTTAAACAACAGCGGACATCTGTCTTATGGAACACAAAGCGCGATTCGTCTGAAAAAGCCGTCTGTGCAACTCAGTGGACCTCCAGTTGCGGTACTGGAGCGTAAATTCCAGCGTTTATGGCCGATGAACAGCAATGAGCAACGGTGCACGAACCAGCTGCCTGTTGCTGAGGGCCATATGCAGCAGCATTCGCTGAGCGGTCGTTGAGAAGACGCTGTTGGTAGCCCCTTGATTCATGTGGGCGGTCTCAACAGTGGCCCGTATACATCCCCGAAACCGTCGTTCAACTCTTTCATCTGTAGCTCATGGTACGGTGCCAGTTTTGGATAGCACCATTTGGCCACGCACGGTATATTTTAATCACGGCAGTTTACAGACTTACCTGTTTCAGAAATGTTTCCACTTTTGGCTGAAAGTCAATGATCATGACGTTTTCGATTTCAGATCAATCGCTCCATTTCTGCATTACGACAACGACTGCACTATTTCCGGTGTCCACCCGGACACGCTTTTATACCCTCCACAGCTTGAGCTGCCACTTGCAGTCTGTGAGTGGTTACTGCTCGTTGACGTCGAACAGGGTGGTGGCGTCGTAAAAGTCACTGGACCGTGTATAAAGTCTTTTACAACCAGGGCAGATCGCAGCGTTTCCATTTCTTCTCCCTGAACTTTAATCCTATTTCATTATTTTCCCGTAGTTCCCTTTAATGCTTTCTCAATGTACAGACTGAATGATTTGGGGGCAGACAACAACTCTGTCTCAACGCCTTCTCAACTACTTCTGCCTAGTCTGGTTATCGACTCTCGTAACTGTTGTCTGGTTCCTGGAGAAGTTGTAAATAAACTATCCCCTTCCAGTATTTTATTTTCGCTGTCTCCAGAATTTCAAAGTGTCTATTCCAGGCAACATTGTCAAAAGAATTCCCTAAAGCCACGAATGTGACAAGCAATGATTGCCTCGTTCAAATAATTTACGGGTTAGCTGCCGGGTGACGTCGTCGACCACCGCCGATATCTCGGCAGGAGCACACAACTGCAAGGAGGAATCAATGTGCACATTGCTTCCTCTTTGCAGTTGTGCCTTGAGAATGGCAGGGTGTGCTCCTGTCGAAATATCGGCGGTGGTCGACGACGTCACCCGGCAGCAAACCCGTAAATTATTTGAACATTCAATTCGCCGGGAAAAGTAAAGGTCTCACAATGACTGCCTCTCTTTCAGCTGTCCTGTAACGTATGTTGTATGGTTAGTATTGCCTCGCATGTTTCTACATTCCGCCTACACCCAAACTGATCGCCCTCAACGTCATCTTCTACTAGTTGACCCGTCCATTAGTAAATAATTCGTGTCAGTATTTGACAACCATGGCTTATTAAACTGATTGTTTAACCCACGTGTATGCAGCTGCCTTCTTTCAAACTAGAAATATTACATTCTTCTTGAAGGCTGAGATTATTAGTCTGTCTTTTATATCTTTCACACCAGACTGAACAGTTTTGTCATAGCTAGTTATTCCAAGGATGCCAACAAATCTGAGGGAATGTCGCCAGTTCGAGAGTCCTTCCACTTAGGTCTTCGGGTGCTCTTTTCTTTTTAGAGTGTTATATCTCCAAACTCGTCTTCACCTACTTGCACTGCTGTTTCTATAACATTGTCCTTAAACATGTTTCCTGTATATAACCGCACTATATATTTCTTCCAGCATTCTGTTGTAGTTTCTTTCCTTAGTACAGGTTTTCCATTCGATCTCTTAATACACAACAAGCGCTTTTCTTTTTTATCTATAAGTCTTTCATATTCGTGTAGGTGACAATTGTTTCCCTTGCATTGTTCCTCTAACCATATTGGCTTAGCAGTTTTGAACCTTCCGCCAGTCTTATTTTTAGTATTCTGTGTTAGGTACCTTTCGCTTGCTTTACTTTCTTCCCATTTATATTTTCTCATTTCATCATTTAAAATCCTTATCTTGTGTGTTACCCAGCGATTTCTACTGTGTTGTGTCTTTTTGCATTTTTTACCCGTTGCTGCCTTCGCTATGACATCTGTCAGTGCTACCCATTCATTTTCTGTTGTATTCTTTCTCTTGTATCCGCCGATCGTTGCCTAATGGTTTCTGTGAAACGCTCAAAAAACCTCCTTTTTTCAGCTTATCCAGATTCCACGTCTTCAATTTCCTGTATATCTCTAATTCCTTTAGTTTTAATCTGCATTTTTGTCATGGCTAGTCCTCCCAAGGGTGTCAATAATTCTGAGGTAATGTAGTCAGTTCAAGAGTCCTTGTTTCCACTTAATATCCACATATGATTCAGGAAGAATATTACAGTTTAAAATCTGGTTCCGAAGTTGTGTTACCTTCATGTAATCTATATGAACCTATGTAAACAATCTCCTTTCAATACTCTTAAACCCATCGCAACGATAAAATTACGCTGCTTGGAAAATTCTGCCTGACAGTTTCCCCTTCCTTTCCTTTCCTTTCCTCCAGCTCCAGCCCTAGTTGTATTCTTTTCTCCCACTTTTTCCACTATCGAGCTCTAATGCACACATCACATCATAACTGACTGACATCTGTATCTCCTCATACATTCTTTCAATCTTCTCACCAACAGCAGGGCTGCTATGGTCACAAGCTTGAACTGCCATAATGGGTGCTGGCAACGACAATGAGTTCACTGTGTTGTTAATTATTATTTACCGGCAATCCTATTTTCTTATACACTATTAGACCTACTCCAACATTTTTCACATTCTGTTTTGTGCTGGTAGCCCTGTACTGACTTCACCGGAAATGCTGTTCTTCCTGTCACTTCACTTCACCGATGCCCATTATATCTAACTTCAACCAAGCGATCTTTTTTATATATTTTCTAACCTGTCTACTGCGTTAAGGGATAAAACGCTTCGTACTCCGACCCGTTGAACGCTTGTTTTGTTTCTCCAGATGACATTTTCCTGGGTAGTCCCGGCCTAGATATCCGAATCGAATGACTATTTAATCTTCCGAATATTTTTACAGAGAGGATGCCATCATCATTAAGCCATACAGGAGAGCTGTATACCGTTGTAAAATGTAACGGCTGAAGTTTCCCCTTGCCTTCAGGACAGACCAAACAGTCATGTATACTGCTGCCCCTGTGACTATTGAAAATGGTGCAGTCCTCCTTCAGGAACCACAGGCTTGTGCGGACCTACCACACATGCCACTACGTTGTCGTTGCACCTACGGTATGGCTATCTGCATCACAGAGGCACACAAGCTGCCGCACCTCAGCATGGTCCATGTTTCGTGGAGGGGGTCTTACTGTTACTGTCAGTGTTACGATGCTCATCGCTTATCTTCCCATTCCTAAGAGAAGTGTGCTTTAAGCTTCGCCTACTGACTGTCTTCGGCGGGCACGGGAGGCGGCGAGTGGTCAAAGGCCTTCCGACTGCGGCCTCATCGAAGCAGCTCTTTCTCCGCACTACTACAGAGCTTCAGTGGAGCTTTGAGTTCTAATCACGGATGATGCATCATTCAGCTGTGTTCCAGCCTTTCCAAACGTACTAACGCAAAATCGAACAGGCCAAGGGACGTAGAGATGTCTAGAACAATATTGCTTAATTTTCCGTATCTTGCTCAAATTACAAAATAATAAATCATTTGCTTTAATGTATGTCGTTCCCTCGGACCCCAGTATATCTGATCTAACCCGAAAAATAATTTTGTTTTTGTGAGCTTACATTTAACTGTCTGGAGCACATTAATTAAACGCTTGCTTGTACACGTGAATCGGTGCACAGACCGCAGCCCAGGAATGTAGCCACAATACTTGTAGGGCTAAGATTAACTTGAAGCAGTATGGGCAATTAACCTTATTAACTACTTTTAAATGCGATGTCACTTATATGGCTGTGCGGTCTGATATAAACTTGCCTACTTAGATTCAGTATGATGGCGCTAATCCAAATAAAAATCTGAAATTTGTTTAAGCTCACTGAATAATTGTATTTGTTCTGATATATGTGCATTCTCATTCCCATTTATTGCACCTGGGGCACTTAACCCATCTTTTATTTTTACTTGATATTCCCAAACTCTGCGTGAAGACTCCGACAGCACACTGAAAGTCCCATTTCGAGACATGCCCAATGGAGTAGTTGATTATTCAGATCCTTGGGATATTTAGTATTGACAAAACCGTTCCGCCTAGTGTGCAGGATGTATCAGACTGGCGAAACACACTCAAACCCCAACAACAACATAACATATCCGGTTCTAAGGAAGGCAGATGGCGACGGGTGCAGATATTATCAAACTATCAGTTTAATAAATCACGCTTGCAAAATACAGAGCGAATTACTTACAGACGGACGGAAAATCCAGTAGAAACCGAACTCTAAAATGATCTGTTTCGGTTCTGCAGAAATGCAGGAACACACGAGGCAATACTGATCCTACGACTTATCATAGAAAATAGGGCTAAGAAAGACAAAACTACGTTTATAGCATTTGTAAATTGACGGAAGGATTTGGCACTGCTGTCTGAAATACAATCTTTTAAATTTTCAAGATAACAGGTATAAAATACAGGAAGCGAACGGTAATGCGTATCTTGTGCAGAAACGAGAATGCAGTTATAAATTTCGTAAAGGAAGTGAGACTGCACTACTCCCGTCATTTTCCTAAGCCGCTTAGGGAAACGCCGGCATTTATCCCAAATCCGATGGGACGCATGACCTCGCTATTTGGTCTCCTCCCCCCCCCCCCCCCCAACCAACCAACCAACTGCGCTGCAGCGTATCCTATTGCTGTTCAGTACGTAAAATGAGCAAACAGTAAAGATATTGAAGGCTAAATTTGAAGAGGGAAGTTGAGGCGGATGAATTAAGACCTTTGAGGCCTGCCGATGACATTGTAATTCTGTCAGAGACAGAAAAGTGCCTGAAATAGCATTTGAATGAAATCGATAGTGTCCTGAAAAGACCTTATTAATGAAGATAACAAAAGTAAGATAAGGAATATACTATAAATCAGAAGATGTTGGAGAAATGACACTAGTAAACGACATCTAACAGCAGTAGATCAATTTTGCTATTTGGATATCGAAATAACTGATGATTATCCAAAGTAGAGAGGATGTTAAATGCAGTCTAGCTTTAGTACGGCAAGAATTTCCAAAAAAGGAGAGTTTTCTAACATTCAAAATACATTTAAGTGTTCGGAAATCTTTTCTGAAGCGAATCCATGGAGTGTAGCCCAGAGGCAGTGAAATCTTAACGACATGCAGTACAGACAAGAAGAAAACAGGAGCTTATCAAATGTGGTGCTATCGATGAATTCTATAGGTTAGATAGTTAGATCCAGTACCTAATGAGAAGGTATTGAATGTAACTGGGGAAAAAAGAAGCTTGCCCTACGACTTGAATAAAATGAATGGATAGGTTGATAGGAGACATCTTGTGGCATGAACTAATCATCGGTTTGATAACGGTGAGAATTGTGGGGAGTAAAAATTGTAGACTGAGGCCCAGAAGTGAACGCAGTGAGCAGGTTCAAATCGATGTTGACTGCACTTAGTTATTCGGAGACGAAGATCCTTGGTCAGGAGAGAGTATCGTGGAGATTTGCATCAAACACGTCTTCTGGCTGACCACCACAGCGACAACAACATTGGCAATCTTCATATTTAATTATATTTGATTTCACTGTGTATCAGTTTTCAAACTGGACGCTTAATTACGGTACAAAACAATACACAGCACGAGCAGAACACTTATACTACATACATGAAAAAAAAGTTTGCATCACCCCGGTTCCCAGAACTCTTGAAAATAGGTTGACAGTGGATATTGTATCACAAACACAATCCCTTTGACTGTTCAAAGATCTCACTAAACCCGCCCAAAGATGTAAACAACCATTCATGAGCTGCGTCTATGAGACGGAGGGGTCCTACAGTCGGTCCGTTCCAGTCAATCCACCAGGAAGGAGGTTCAAATGGTTCAAATGGCTCTGATCACTATGGGACTCAACTTCTGAGGTCATTGGTCCCCTAGAACTTAGAACTGGTTAAACCTAACTAACCTAAGGACATCACACACATCCATGCCCGAGGCAGGATTCGAACCTGCGATCGTAGCGGTCTCGCGGTTCCAGACTGCAGCGCCTAGAACCGCAGGAAGGAGGTGCACGGCTCGTGGTCTATAGTTCAACTATTACTAGACGGTCAATAGCGCCGTTCGATCGCGTCCGCATTGTTACTTTGTGCCAGGAAGGGCTCTCAACAACGGAAGTGTCCAGGCGTCTCGGAGTGAACCAAGGCGATGTTGTTCGGACATGGAGGAGATACAGAGAGACAGGAACTGTCGATGAAATTCTTCGCTCAGGCCGGCCATGGGTTAATGCTGTTTTGGAGTAGCATTATGTGGGGCCGGCCGGCCTGAGTGGCCTTGCGGTTCTAGGCGCTACAGTCTGGAACCGGGCGACCGCTACGGTCGCAGGTTCGAATCCTGCCTCGGGCATGGATGTGTGTGATGTCCTTAGGTTAGTTAGGTTTAATTAGTTCTAAGTTCTAGGCGACTTATGACCTCAGAAGTTAGGTCGCATAGTGCTCAGAGCCATTTGAACCATTTTTTTTATGTGGGGCCGAAGTACGTCGCTGGTGGTCACGGAAGGCTCTGTAATGGCTGTACGATACGTGAATGCCAGCCTCCGACCGATAGTGCAACCATATCGGCAGCATATTGGCGAGGCATTCGTCTTCATGGACAAAATTCGCGCCCCCATTTTGCATATCTTGTGAATGACTTCCTTCAGAATAACGACATCGCTCAACTAGAGTGGACAGCTTGTTATCCAAACATGAACCCTGTCGAACATGCCTGGGATTGATTGAAAAGGGCTGCTTATGGTCGACGCGACCCACCAACCACGCTGAGGGATCTACGCCGAATCGCCGTTGAGGAGTGGGACAATCCGGACAAAAAGTGCCTTGATGAACTTGTGGATAGTATGCCACGGCGAATACAGGCATGCATCAATACAAGAGGACGTGGTACTACTGGGTATTAGAGGTACCGGTGTGTACATCAGTCTGGATCACCACCCCTCTCGCTGTATGGTGGTATAGCATGTAATGTGTGGTTCTCATGAGCGATAAACAGGGCGGAAATGAGGTTTATGTTGTTCTCTATTCCATGTTTCTGTACAGGTTCCGGAACTCTCGGAACCGAGGTGATGCAAAACTTTTTTCTGATGTGTGTATTTTTATTTACCTCCATTACTTACACGTAGCGTGCATTTAGTGCTTTATGATGACGTCATAATATCGCTCTGTGCACGGCGGCCGCGCTACTCCCTTTCTTCATTGGTTGTCCTGTTATTACTTTTCGTCGTTGATACCGTCATCCTCAACAACGGCTCCCCCGCGCGGCGTATTTGCACACGCTGCAAGTCGCGCTGGCTGCCCTGTTGGAAGGGAGTGCCTTTGCCGGCGCAAAGGTCTCGCAGGTGCCACTGGCCTATGCCCCAGCCCTCTTCCCCTTCTGTCGCGGAAGGGTAGACTAATACCTGACATTCTGTCGTGGTCTGAACGGCATGCTGAGTGGAGAAACTTTTCTTGGAATTTATTAGTTCCTTATCGTCCCACAGGTGTTCGTCAGTACTTAGTGCCACTTTGTCAAGAGCACGGGGTCACAAAGAAAATCGTAACCATTCACCTACCCACGGAAAATATGGATATTTTGCTAACAGAAACTGACAATGAGTTAACGCAAATTTGCACCCGTGTAGCATTATTCGTGGTATCAACAGCCATGCTACAGTTATGTCTTTCTCTCACTGTTTCTGAATCCTGGAAGTGTTAAAGGAGACTTAAACTAAAAGTTTACTTCCTTAGGTTACATTTTTGATGCACTGCTTAATCTTAGGGCAACTGGCAAGATATGTTTATTTCTTTAAATTATCTTCAAACTATCCAGACGATATTTATTCATCTTGGGAAACGGTTTTTGCTAAATATCCATCTTCAGACCAGATGAAAGGAAAATAAGACAGAAATACGTCATAAAAATATAGGGCAGAGTGTTGTATCTCGGTACACTTTTCAGACATTCGTCTCCACCCAACATAGAAGTTTAACACATTTTCTTAGTCCATTTTTTCTTAGTCCATTTTTGAATGATGGGACATAATTCCAAAATCCATTACTTGGTAAAAGTCAACTTAACGGTTCCTATAAAACATGTAATGAATGAATACAAGGTCCCTCTAAATTTCAAGTACGTAGCTTTGGCAGCAAATGCCATTATATGCTATACAGCAGTAATATGAACATGTAGTCCTGTTTCCGCGAATGTGAGGTGTTATCAAGTAATTATTAGTCAGTTCTTTGGGTTTTATCCCTTTTCTTGTTTTTCTAAAAGATTGCCTTTTTTATGGCACTTCATGGAATAATTTTGTTCAAATGGCTCTAAGCACTATGGGACATAACATCTGAGGTCATCAGTCGTCTAGACTTAGAACTACTTATACCTAACTAACCTAAGGACATCACACACATCCAGAGGCAGGATTCGAACCTGCGACCGTAGCAGCAGCGCGGTTTCGGACTGAAGCGCCTACAACCGCTCGGCCACAGCGGCCGGCAATAATTTTGTCACCATCCCGGCTCCAAAAATACATTCCTTTTTTACTTACTGTAATATATTGCGACATCGAAACTCCATCAGGCAAAGTTAGTACTTAAGGTAGAATAAAAAATTAAAAACTATATGAAATTGTTTTATTAGTGAAATAAAAAATGCGAAAATTACAGTTTATGAAATTTAATATAACTTAATAAATAACATGAATTAGGTACAATTTAATAAATAAACAATTTACGAAAACCTAGATTCATAAATATTATCTAGGAACACTTTCCGCTGAGTAAAGGGATTCGATATGAAATTCCTTTATAGCAGAAATGACTATTTTTTCTTGTACGCTACAACGCAAGAAATTTCGTAAAATTTACAACGCCTGCACTGGTCAAAGCAGTGTCTGTTCCTTCATACATATTTGCATACCTGAAGGAATCGTAATGTAAACACGGAAATACCGATGGTATAAAAAATTACACTCAAGTTACCCTATACACGAAAAGTGTCCCAACTCAGACTGTGCCGCTCCTCATGGACGACCTACACACAGCAGCCAATAGCAACACTGAAGTGAATCTGTTATTGGCGAGGCAAATGATGAAGTAGGTTGCACCAAAACTGACAACTATCCTGAAGAGGACAAATTGCGGGATAAAGATGTGACGTTTTTCGTGCACGTTAGGACACTTCTCACGTATCTGACAGTGACAAACAAAAATAGCCGAATTATTGTTAGTGTATTTTTTATTTGTGTATTGTTTCTTGGCGTGGTGCAATATGCTCGGTTGAAATTTAAGACCTTGTAGCCCAAGTAATCTCGTCAGGAATGTAATTAATAGTCTTTTACATGATTACTCTTCTGCACATCAATAACCAATAAACCTAACCAAATTAAGTGGAAGTACTATGTAAAACAAGTACCAATTTATGTAAATTTGGAAACAGAAACTATTGCAAATTAACGTTAATTTCCATTTTATAGACAGGAAAAATTGTTGAGACATTAAAGAAACTCAAAGCATTTACAAGTTTCACATGTTCCATAGTGAAAGATCTGTTTTAAGGTACACCATTGTGTACGACCGACGAGGTATCGCTTAACTCATCACATGTTATGTAGATAGTTCTAAAAATATATAGCATTATACTCCCCATAAAAAACTTTACCTGAACAATATTACACATCGCTTAAATATTTAGAACGAGAAATGTTTATAAATAACACAGAAAAAACAATTTCATGTGTAACAAAAATAAAAACAGCGGAAAAAAGCGGAAATGGCATATGGTAGTCTCTAGTGTGCACTCCTTCCTCCAATTCTAAAAACAGCTGCAAGCCGTCTCTTCCTTAAATCATAAATATATGTCTTAGTGATGCTAAATGTTATTTTTGCATAAAAGTGTATTATCTTCTCAATAATCTTCATATCGCAAGCTACAACGCCCTTTGTAACTATAACTGGTTGATAAATCTTACTCGTCGCTAGTTTTGTAAAGGCCTCGTCGCCACTGCTGTGGAGCCCGAGTAGTCACTGTTGTAACGATAGGCCGAAGCAGCGAGTTCGTGAAACGGCTTCCGGTGCAGTACACCGCAAAGACAGTTTCTCCCTGCCACTATTACACAGCTAAGTCCCAGTGTCAGGTAATTGGAAAGGAGAATGGCTCAGCGCTATGGGACTTACCATCTGAGGTCATCAGTCCCCTAGAACTCAGAACTACTTAAACCTACCTAACCTAAGGACATCACACACACCCATGCCCGAGGGAGGATTCGAACCTGCGACCGTAGCAGTCGCACGGTTCCAGACTGAAGAGCCTAGAACCGCTCGGCCACACCGGCCTGCAACTGGAGAGGAGAACGAAGGTTCTACAATACTCTTACAAATTAGTAACAAAGTCACACAAATGATTTAAAAAGAATGACTTATCTTTGTGATTTGTCGAATAAAGAAATCTGCAACACTGCATGTAATATAACACAAGATAGGCCGCCAATGGCAAAGTGCACATAATCGCAGGTAAACTTCACAGTACATAGCAAATGCAATTTCAACATCTGTCTGTCCACTTCTAAGAATTAACTAAACAACGTTCCCTGTCTAAGTCAGCCCTTTAGGGTGATCTACAACTTCTCTACTATGTCCCGAGTACGCTTATGTCCGTTGTCGTCCTTTCATCGGTGGACGGTACTCGGCCGGCAATCGGCCGAGGCGGAGTCCATATCTTCATCCTCAGCGCCGCCATGGCGCTGGTGGAACTCGCGCAAGTGGCAATTCTCTGTGGCACCGACACCAGCTCGCATCTCCAGGCCTGTCGTGCTTTTGCCCTGGCTGTGTCTTGCTCCGACGACACAGCAAAAATGGCGAACACAAATCAGGAAAGGAGTGGTGTTTGACAGGCAAAGCACACATAGGGGTGGAAGCTATACAAAATTCTCCCCTGAATTAATTTCTTTTACATGGGGATGTCAAATTAAGCACCTTTCAGCCGTCAATTTTATAGTAGATATCTACTAATAAAAGTACTCCTGGCCCCAGTTTTGAGCACAACCGATGTTTGTTGTCCTACACGTCGGTCAGGTGCCTGAAGATGGCGTAGTAGAACGCTGAAATTGACTGCCAAATAAAATAAGATCGAAAACTGACGGCTGAAAGGTATTTAATTTGACATTATTTATCGAACAGCCGAGTCCCACAACCATTTATAAAAAGATGGACATACAGAGACTTGTTTACATGAATCCGCTGTAAGGCCCAACTCTACTCAAATGGAATCAACTAAAATCAAGTATACCACCAAGTGTGTTTCACCTGAGAACAGGGAGCCGTGAATATCATTTAACAACCCTACGCCGGCCTAGCAATTCTTTATCCTTTCACCTTGACTCAGGCCGTAGCAGAAAACGGCGCGCTGTGGGCGAGGAGCGGTACGCTGCGTGAGCTGTAATTTTCTGACTCGTCCACGAAAATTTGCAAACAACGTTGTCCAGCGTTCCGATTGTCAGAACGAGGGCAGCTTCCCTATCAGGGCCCTGAAATCCGGGCATATTTCAGTGTGAGGTGCACCCGTTCACTGATCTGACCAAATAAATTTGACTCACAGGCTCGACGTAGCGTGCTGGAATTGTTAAACAGACAACCGACTCAGGACGGATAAGTTCACCCTCGTGACACAAGATATGTCCGAGATGATGTGCAGTTCCACTGTCGGTACATCTGGAAACTGCCATTGCCTCTTAGTCCACCACAAGGTACAGACCACAAGTCCCACCCACTAGAGAAAAAACTGAAGTTTTCCACCAGGGAAGGACGCGAAGACGAAGAAGGCAAAGAATCACCACCACTTTCCACCAAGCCGCGACACGGGAGCCCAATTAGCAGAAACAAAACCGCCTCACATTGCACAGACCAGTCGAATTATGCTGTAGTCACTGAATCTCCCGTCTTGACTGTTCTGTTGGCCTGGAAATTCCTAAGGAAATGTAGTCCGAAAACAAAGGAAGTAGATTACAGTACGCTTGTTCGCCAACTGCTTGAATACTGCTCAGAAGTGTGGGATCCGTACCAGATAGGGTTGATAGAAGAGATAGAGAAGATCCAACGGAGAGCAGCGCGCTTCATTACAAGATCATTTACTAATCGCGAAAGCGTTACGGAGATGACAGATAAACTCCAGTGGAAGACTCTGCAGGAGAGACGCTCAGTAGCTCGGTACGGGCTTTTGTTGAAGTTTCGAGAACTCACCTTCACCGAGGAGTCAAGCACTATATTGCTCCATCCTACGTATATCTCGCGAAGAGACCATGAGGATAAAATCAGAGAGATTAGAGCCCACACAGAGGCATACCGACAATCCTTCTTTCCACGAATAATACGAGACTGGAATAGAAGGGAGAACCGATAGAGGTACTCAAGGTAACCTCCGCCACACACCGTCAAGTGGCTTGCGGAGTATGGATGTAGATGTAGATGTAGATAGTTGATAAGACTATTTGGCTATACAACTGCACAGAATTGCAGATCAACAACTTTCATAGAAACCAATCATAACACAAAAAGTAATATATGACCGAGGAAACGAAGTAAACGATAAATAGATAGTAGAGGTACTAATTCGAGTGTTTTTCCTAAGAGTCTTTTAACCACTTGAAGTAACTTCACCCACTTTACATGGGCACTTTGAAATTAAAATTTTGCCAGAATTTCGACAGAGTTATTACACTTGATATTTTAATGATTATGAAACTAAAATTTGTGAATACTGGTTTTAGTATCATTCCGAATATAGGAAACAATGTTACTGGTTTCACGAAAGATTAAATCTGTAGTGACTATGTGTGGATGATAAGTATCTTTGCAGCAAGTGACAGAAGTAAGTGTGGAGAGTTGAGCTAGACACATATTTACATGTGACTCATATCGTTTTAAGTCAAAAATATGCCAAATAAAGACTACGGGAGGCTAACAGCCACATCAATTTCGCGTCTTCTGCGTGATATATTGTTCTCAAATAGCTGCACCTGATGTGGGAATTCAGTCGTATATTGCTAATCCAGGCACGATTCTTCTCTCTTTTGTCATAACTTATTGTTTCGCCTTGTGAGTCTCATAGGGTTGAAAACAACTATGTAGCAGAAGAAAAAAAAAAAAAAACAGAAACCCCACCGAAGCAAGAGACCGTGTTGCATGCTGGCTGTATCCCTGTAATCAATTCATTAAACGCAATTAAGTGCGGCTAGTTTTCATTAACGGCACCCATTCAATATTTATGTGTCACAGCACGTAGTTTACACTGTGATTACATACCGTAATTGTGTCGCATCGCAGTTTCCACTTCAATGTCGCAATTATTCACCAACTACATCCAAATTACTTCCTCCGATTTACTCCTGATATTCCAAACTGTCATCATCTCTAATGCAAATTCCCTTGTTCTTGTCGTGTTCTGTAATTAATCATCAAACGTTTGCGACATTCATACGAAGAGCGCCATTTTCAGAGCGGAGAATTAATTAAAATTGCTTATTGATTCTAGAAGCTGTAAAGTAATATTTGTGATTCATATGAACATATTTTAGATATTCTCTTACTTTAGCTTGATTATATTAAGCAAGAGCGGATATATATGGGGGTCCACTGATCGTGACCGGCCCAAATATGTCACGAAATAAGCGTCAAACGAAAAAACTACAAAGAACGAAACTTGTCTCGCTTGAAGGGGGAAACCAGATGGCGCTATGGTTGGCCCGCCAGATGGCGCTGCCATAGGTCAAACGGATATCAACTGCGTTTTTAAAATAGGAATCCCCATTTTTTATTACATATTCGTGTAGTACGTAAAGAAATATGAGTGTTTTACTTGCACCACTTTTTTCGCTTTGTGATAGATGGCGCTGTAATAGTCACAAACATACGGCTCACAATTTTAAACGAACAGTTGGTAACAGGTAGGTTTTTTAAATTAAAATACAGAACGTAGTTACGTTTAACATTTTATTTCGGTTGTTTCAATGTGATACATGTATATTTGTGAACTTATTATTTCTGAGAGCGCATGCTGTTGTAGCGTGACTACCTGTAAATACCACATTAATGCAATAAATGCTCAAATTGATGTCCTAGGATATCAGCATACATTGCACCATTTAGATTGCCATCGCTAAAATGGGGGTCAATTATCCTTCCTCCCATAGTGCCGCACCGTACATTAACCCTCCAAGGTCGCTGATGTTCCACTTGTCGCAGCCATCGTGGATTTTCCGTAGCCCAATAATGCAGTTACCGCTGTTAGTGAATGATGCTTCGTCGCTAAATAGAACGCGTGCAAAAAATCTGTCGCCGTCCCGCAATTTCTCTTTTACCCAGTAGCAGAACTTTACACGACGTTCAAAGTCGTCGTCATGCAATTCCTGGTGCATCGAAATATGGTACGGGTGCAATCGATGTTGATGTATCATTCTGATCACCGACGTTTTTGGGATTCCCGATTTTCGCGCAATTTGTCTGTCACTTATGTGCGGATTAGCCGCGACAGCAGCTAAAAGACCTACTTGGGCATCATCATTTGCTGCAGGTCGTGGTTGACGTTTCACATGGGGCTGAACAATTCCTGTTTCCTTAAATAACGTAACTATCCAGCGAACGGTCCGGACACTTGGATGATGTCGTCTAGGATACTGAGCAGCTCAAATGGTTCAAATGGCTCTGAGCACTATGGGACTTAACATCTTAGGTCATCAGTCCCCTAGAACTTAGAACTACTTGAACATAACTGACCTAACGACATCACACACATCCATGCCCGAGGCAGGATTCGAACCTGCCACCGTAGCAGTCCCACGGTTCCGAACTGCAACGCCTAGAACCGCACGGCCACCGCGGCCGGCTACTGAGCAGCATACATAGCATACGCCCGTTGGGCATTTTCATCAGAACAGCCATACATCAACACGATATCGACATTTACGCAATTGGTAAACGGTCCATTTTAACACTAGTAATGTATCTTGAATATATATATATATATATATATATATATATATATATATATACAGAAGAAAGAAAACTGGTGTTCTACGGATGGGAGCGTGGAATGTCAAATCCCCTAATCGGGCAGGTAGGTTAGAAAATTTGAAAAGGTAAATGGATAGGTTAAAGTTAGATATAGTGGGAATTAGTGAAGTTCGGTGGCAGGAGGAACGAGACTTCTGGTCAGGTGAATACAGGGTTATAAATACAAAATCAAATAGGGGTAATGCAGGAGTAGGTTTAATAATGAATAAAAAAATAGGAGTGCGGGTAAGCTACTACCAACATCATAGTGAACGCATTATTGTGGCCAAGATAGACACGAAGCCCATGCCTACTACAGTAGTACAAGTTTATATGCCAACTAGCTCTGCAGATGATGAAGAAATTGATGAAATGTATGATGAGATAAAAGAAGTTATTCAGGTAGCGAAGGGAGAGGAAAACTTAATAGTCATGGGTGACTGGAATTCGAGAGTAGGAAAAGGGAGAGAAGGAAACATAGTGGATGAATATGGATTGGGGGAGAGAAATGAAAGAGGACGCCGTCTGGTAGAGTTTTGTACAGAGCATAACTTAATCATAGCTAACACTTGGTTCAAGAATCATAAAAGAAGGTTGTATACATGGAAGAATCCTGGAGATATTAGAAGTTATCAGATATTTTATATAATGGTAAGACAGAGATTTAGGAACCAGGTTTTAAATTGTAAGACATTTCCAGGGGCAGATGTGGACTTTGACCACAATCTATTGGTTATGAACTGTAGATTAAAACTGAAGAAACTGCAAAAAGGTGGGAATTTAAGGACCTGGATAAACTGACTAAACGAGAGGTTGTACAGAGTTTCAAGGAGAGCATAAGGGAACAATTGTCATGAGTGGGGGAAAGAAATACAGTAGAAGAAGAATGGGTAGCTCTGAGGTTAGATTAGATTAGATTAGATTAGATTAATAGATAAAGTAGTGAAGGCAGCAGAGGATCAAGAAGGTAAAAAGACGAGGGCTAGTAGAAATCCTTGGGTAACAGAAGAAATATTGAATTTAATTGATGAAAGGAGCAAATATAAAAACGCAGTAAATGAAGCAGGCAAAAGGGAATACAAACGTCTCAAAAATGAGATCGAGAGGAAGTGCAAAATGGCTAAGCAGGGATGGCTAGAGGACAAATGTAAGGATGTAGAGGCACATTTCACTAGGGGTAACATAGATATTGCCTACAGGAAAATTAAAGAGACCTTTGGCGGAAAGAGTGCCCTTGTATGAATATCAAGAGCTCAGATGGAAACCCAGGTCTCACCAAAGAAGGGAAAGCAGAAAGGTGGAAGGAGTATATAGAGGGTCTATACTAGGGCGATGTACTTGAGAACAATATTATGGAAATGGAAGAGGATGTAGATGACGAAACAAGGGTCCGGGAGTAGACAACATTCCATTGGAACTACTGACGGCTTTGGGAGAGCCAGCCCTGACAAAACTCTACCATCTGGTGAGCAAGATGTATGAGACAGGCGAAATACCCTCAGACTTCAAGAAGAATATAATAATTCCAATCCCAAAGAGAGCAGGTGTTGACAGATGTTAAAATTACCGAACTATCAGTTTAATAAGTCACAGCTGAAAATACTAACGAGAATTCTTTACAGACGAAGGGAAAAACTGGTAGAAGCCGACCTCAGGGAAGATCAGTTTGGATTCCGCAGAAATGTTGGAACACGTGAGCCAATACTGACCCTACGACGTATCTTAGAAAATAGATTAAGGAAAGGCAAACCTACATTTCTAGCATTTGTAGACTTAGAGAAAGCTTTTGACAATGTTGACTGGAATACTCTCTTTCAAATTCTAAAGGTGGCAGGGGTAAAATACAGGGAGCGAAAGGCTATTTACCATTTGTACAGAAACCAGATGGCAGATATAAGAATCGAGGGGCATGAAAGGGAAGCAGCGATTGGGAAGGGAGTGAGACAGGGTTGTAGCCTGTCCCAGATGTTATTCAATCTGTATACTGAGCAAGCAGTAAAGGAAACAAAAGAAAAATTCGGAGCAGGTATTAAAGTCCATGGAGAAGAAATAAAAACATTGAGGTTCGCCGATGACATTGTAATTCTGTCAGAGACAGCAAAGGACTTGGAAGAGCAGTTGAACGGAATGGAAAGTGTCTTGAAAGGAGGATATAAGATGAACATCAACAAAAGCAAAACGAGGATAATGGAATGTAGTCGAATTAAGTCGGGTGATGCTGAGGGAATTAGATTAGGAAATGAAACACTTAAAGTAGTAAAGGAGTTTTGCTATTTGAACAGCAAAATAACTGATGATGGTCGAAGTAGAGAGGATATAAAATGTAGACTGGCAATGGCAAGGAAAGCGTTTCTCCAGAAGAGAAATTTGTTAACCACGAGTATAGATTTAACTGTCAGGAAGTCGTTTCTGAAAGTATTTGTATGGACTGTAGCCATGTATGGAAGTGAAACATGGACGATAACTAGTTTGGACACGGCGAGAATAGAAGCTTTCGAAATGTGGTGCTACAGAAAAATGCTGAAGATTAGATGGGTAGATCACATAACTAATGAGGAGGTATTGAATAGAATTGGGGCGAAGAGGAGTTTGTGGCACGACTTGACAAGAAGAAGGGACCGGTTGGTAGGACATGTTCTGAGGCATCAAGGGATCACAAATTTAGCATTGGAGGGCAGCGTGCAGGGTAAAAATCTTAGAGGGAGGCCAAGAGATGAATACACTAAGCAGATTCAGAAGGATGTAGGTTGCAGTAAGTACTGGGAGATGAAGAAGCTTGCACAGGATAGAGTAGCATGGAGAGCTGCATCAAACCAGTCTCAGGACTGAAGACCACAACAACATATATATATATATATATATATATATATATATATATATATATATATATATATATATATATATATATATGTATATATTGGTTGGTTGGTTGGTTTTGGGGAAGGAGACCAGACAGCGTGGTCATCGGTCTCATCGGATTAGGGAAGGAGGGGGTAGGAAGTCGGCCGTGCCCTTTCAGAGGAACCATCCCGGCATTTGCCTAGAGTGATTTAGGGAAATCACGGAAAACCTAAATCAGGATGGCCGGACGCGGGATTGAACCGTCGTCCTCCCGAATGCGAGTCCAGTGTCTTACCACTGCGCCACCTCGCTCGGTATATATATATATATATATATATATATATATATATATATATATATATATATATATATAAAATTCCATAACAATAGGAATGAAATATATTCATCTGTTGTGTATAAGGAAAGATATTTCCGGTCTAAGGCGCTGCAGTCATGGACTGTGCGGCTGGTCCCAGCGGAGGTTCGAGTCCTCCCTCGGGCATGGGTGTGTGTGTTTGTCCTTAGGATAATTTAGGTTAAGTAGTATGTAAGCTTAGGGACTGATGACCTTAGCAGATAAGTCCCATAAGATTTCACAGACATTTGAACATTTTGAAAGATATTTCACTCATTTTGTCTGCGGTGAACGAAAACATTTCTTCAGAGTACACCAAAAGTTATAACATTGTTGAAGGCTACGAATGCATTCCTTATCGTTTGATTTCAGGGGTCGAAGGAAATTTATTTACTCTAGTAGGTAACGTGAAAGACTTTCTAAGAAGGTATACGAAGAAAGTCTTCTTGATAGCTTATGTGAATTGTTGACGAACAAAATGGGTAAAAGAACTTATCAATAAGTACACTGAACTTCATTTATCAGGTAACTAAAGTTTTTTCTCTTATTTAAAAGATCTAAATCGACTCCAAATTCAAATCGATAGCGGTGTGACTCATAGCAGACCAAAGACTGCACCAGGTGTGTTTACATCTGTGCAGCTTGCGGCTAGTTGCCGTGCAGCTGTACGCAAGTAGAGAGACACGTGCCTTCCCGTCTTGTATGGGGGGAGTCCTGCGCCTGCACATGGTGACCCGCCTGCAATTCAGCCATTCGTGGCTTTGCACCGGTGCTTGCTCCTCCTTGCCTTTTTTGCATCGGTCGCAAGCGCCTTGTGTGCAAGTGAAGTCGCACAGATGTAACCGCAAGTGAAGGCTCTGCAGAAGCAACGTGACATCTGTTCGACAGTCACTGGTCTATGTCCTGTGAGGAGCTTCACTCGCGTCGAAGCATTGTCTCCGCGATAATGAACATCCACCACTGACACTGCCAAAATGAGAAGTCAGAATTCTTGTGTAATCTCCGATACGCTACGATCCGCTCGTCTTCCATCGATTATCATCCGCCGGCCGCGGTGGTCTCGCGGTTCTAGGCGCGCAGTCCGGAACCGCGCGACTGCTACGGTCGCAGATTCGAATCCTGCCTCGGGCATGGATGTGTGTGATGTCCTTAGGTTAGTTAGGTTTAACTAGTTCTAACTTCTAGGGGACTGATGACCTCAGATGTTAAGTCCCATAGTGCTCAGAGCCATTTGAACCATTTTTTTTAATTATCATCCCATGGTCTAAGTCTGTTGACTCTTAACACACCGCCTGTTCATTAGACTGGCCAACCGCCTTGCCGCAGTGTTAACATCGGTTCCTGTCAGAACACCGAAGAATGCGCTGTTGAGCTTGGCTAGCGCTTGGATGAGTCATTGTCTGGGTCTGCAGAGTGGTGTAAGTAAGTGGGATGCACTCAGCCTTTGTGAGGACAATTGAGAAGGTACTTGAGTGAGAAGTAGCGACACCAGTCACTAAATCTGACAAAGGCCAGGAGAACGGTGTGTTACCACGTGCTTTTCCATACCTGCATCTTCTGGTGCCCAAGGGTTGAGAATGATACGGCGACCGCCGGGTACCGTTGGGCCTTCGAGGCCTTTTGGGACAGTGGTTTTCTTTCTGTAACAGACTGTTCAGATATTGTGTCTATACTAGCTCCATACACATCTCGTCACCCCAACCGGCCGCCATACTCACCAAATCATCAAATGGAACTGCCCCCCCCCCCCACTTGACTTTTGCCTACTCAGATTATTTCTAGCTGGTCCTAAGAGCCATCTGTGCGTTTTCGATGCTGTTTGGACCGATTATTGCAGCCCAGACAAATAGGGCTAGACTTCATGCAAACCGACGGTTTTTCTCTCGGTACAATGAGAAAGGTTTTGTTCAAGTGGAGTTTTTGTGTGACTATGCAATATATATATATATATATATATAATACTTTGTGATCTTTAAGTATGTGACCTCTGTAAATATTACTGTAATTATTACGTCATCCATCGCTTAAACACACAATTGGAAAAAAAAATTGTTCACCCTTTTAGATGTTTCCAATTCACTCAATATTTATTGTTGCAACAGTGAATATGGAGTACATCAGGGCTTCCCAACCTTTTCAGCTGGCGGACCCCTTCTTCAGTCGAAAATCCATGGCGGCCCCCTCGTCAGTCAGGAGCACAGAAACTTTAAATTTCAGAGCGAAACCCATGGGAACTGAAAATTTCTTAATGCACGTGTCATGTTCCCAATTCGTCTAGCATGCAAGAAACAATATTATTAACACACGGCTTTATGAGATTTTCTGCAATGGTATGAGCTTTGCCTGTTTTTGCCACTCTATAACTAACCAAGAAAGAAGCTTTGCTGAGAAGCAGCTAGTTCAGCACTCTTCCTTTTGAAAAAATCAATGTCTTTAGCCCGGAAATCCGGGTGAGCACCTTCAAAATGACGGTGCAATTTAACTGGAACCATTGAACTGTTCGGAAGGACTCCCGCACAAATTACACACTGAGCTTCACCCTTCTTTGTATCCATAAAGCCCATTTCTAAATAGCTTTCGTTGTACTTACGCTTCTTGGTTATTCCACTTCCACAGGATATTGCAACCAATGGAGTGCTTGCAGCGTTTTCACATAATAAATCCGACAAAGCTTGCTCCGCGCGTGCGTAAAAGGTTTCAGTGCATCTAGCACCGTGAGCCGGCGCACAAACGACTCCCGTATTGTTGCGAAACAGTCGATCAGAGAAGCCGCATTCTCCGGCACTAAACTGTGTATGCGTTCTCACTTAGGAACCGCAAAGGCTGCTTGGGAATACGACCTGAAGTACACATGTTTTTCACACGAAAAAAAATAATGAATTTCATTTTCACATTTTTATTCAAATATTTCACTCATTATTTTACACGATTAGGTGAAATGCGGCCACGGACTCCCTAGAAAGACCCGGCGGACCCCTAAGGGGTCCGTGGACCGCACGTGGAGTACATGAAATGATTACATTTACAGACCAATAGCACAAGCGGCTCTGAGATACCAGGTATCGACCTGATGTAGCCTGACTGGGTGGCAATACAGGCGCTGACTCGGCATCCGGTCTATCGAACATCACGAATATTCTACTGGAACACGTCATGACATGCCTGCTCGACCCGGTCATGCAGTTCTGTAGGAGTTTGGCTATTCGCACGAGTCAATTCTCTTCCCATCATATCCCACTCTTGCTCGATTGGAGACTAGTTCGGAGATCGGGCTGGCCAAGGAAGATGCTGCACGTCTTGCAGAGCACGTTGAGTTTCATGGGGATTGTGCCGGCGAGCGTTATCCTATTGGAACAACACATCACCTTAGTGTTACAAGACCGGCAAAATAACGTGTCTACCAACATACAGAGCGCTGGTTACCATCCCATTGAAAAACACCAAACGTGAAGGAAAGTTGTAGCTTATCGTAGCCCAACCGTAAGGCCTCTGATGTGACCAGTTTTTCCCTGACGAATGCACTCTACAAGTCAGCGCTCACCAGCTCTACGTCATACGTGCAAACGACCATCACTTAAGTGCAGGCAGAAACTGCTTTCACCGTTGAAGACACGCCATTCCACGGTCCAAGTGTTCGTCCGAGGGCAGCAGTCGATCCGCGCTCGTCGGTGTTGTGGCGTGATTGGAAAAAGGGGCAGAGGTGTGCTTGCCTGTAGTTCCATTGCTGAAAATCGGTACGCAAGAGTTCGTGTTGAGACATTTGGGCTCACAAGCCGTCTTATTTGTGCTGTGGTAGCTTTACGATCTGCCCGCATCTCGTGGTCGTGCGGTAGCGTTCTCGCTTCCCACGCCCGGGTTCCCGGGTTCGATTCCCGGCGGGGTCAGGGATTTTCTCTGCCTCGTGATGGCTGGGTGTTGTGTGCTGTCCTTAGGTTAGTTAGGTTTAAGTAGTTCTAAGTTCTAGGGGACTGATGACCATAGATGTTAAGTCCCATAGTACTCAGATCCATTTGAACCATTTGAAGCTTTACGATCTACCACTGTTGCCCGTAGGGTACGACGTTCATGGCGGTAGGCTGTGCTGCGTGGACGTCCACAATCCCGTGTACGGATGTGAGAACGTTCACGTGACCTCTGATACCAGCATCGTTACGTAACTGAAGCAGCACCTCCCACTTGTATGGCCGTTCTCCGAAAGGACCATCCCGCCACTCGGAAGGCCACAAATTGAACATTTCAAACTTGCTCAGTTGGCTGTAGGAAGCACGAGTGCGTCTCCGAGGCATGGTTGCCTGCTTGCTACATAAAATCGGCACCACACAGACCCTTCTGGCTGTGAGCATCACCTATTAATGTGCAAGTAGGCTGTATAGGTTTTTTATTGGTAACGCCACGTAGCGCTCTGTATGAAAATCACTGGCAGTGCTGTGTGCAGTCTGTGGCTGGTTTGCATTGTTGTTAGCTATTGTAGTGCTGGGCTGTTGGCTGTTAACAGCGCGTAGCGTTGCGCAGTTGGAGGTGAGCCGCCAGCAGTGGTGGATGTGGGGAAGTGAGATGGCGGATTTTTGAGAGCGGATGATCTGGACGTGTGTCGTTCTGAAACAGTACATTTGTAAGAATGGATTCACGAACTGCTATATATATTATTTTTGAACACTATTAAGCTGGCAGTAGTGGCGCTCGCCGTATTGCAGTAGTTCGAGTAACGAAGATTTTTGTGAGGTAAGTGATTTTTGAAAGGTATAGGTTAATGTTAGTCAGGGCCATTCTTTTGTAGGGATTATTAAAAGACAGATTGCGTTGCGCTAAAAATATTGTGTGTCAGTTTAGTGTTGATCAGAATAGGTAAAGAGCGAAATATCTTGAGTACGTTCAGTTCTGCTCAGCTGTTTGAAAATCAAATAACGTAAGGGGTTTACCAGCACAGTAATTCAATAATTTTTCTAAGGGGACGTTTCAAATGGGTAGACACAGATGGTGCTCTGATAGCTGTACCACAACGATATCTGTTGGCAGACAACGTTGACATCATTATCAGTACATCTACTATCCCCCAGGTGCCATATGCCGTCACTGGATCAAAAGAACGTAGTTTTTCCAGTTGCATCGACTCTTACCCGACAGTGTATACGTACTTGGATGTCAACAAAAAAAATTGTTCGTGTATCTAACATTGCATAAGTTCCCCTCCACTTCTAACGTGCAAAAGAATTCGACTGTGAATAATATAAAAGTAAATCTTGCCGGTATCTAACTTTGTACACTCGAACGATTTTAACTTACCCTTAAATTACAACACGCAAAATAATCCTAACATGCTTCAATCCACCTTTCATGTACTACTTTGCAAAAATGAAATGTATTCTCCGCCAACCGCAAGCTAGTTTTGGTGCGCCTCTGTGTGCTACAACAGAAATCCTATCAAATGTTCTTGCCTGTTTGGTTGTCGCCTTTCACGCTAGCGTCATTACAGTGAACATTTCGCATGGTAATACGATAAAACATAGATCCATCACACTTCCTTACAGTCAAGTATATGCAACAAACAAATAAAAAATAATGTACACGTAAATGGCAATGCGCTTGCGTGAACTGCATAGTAATCCCGCGCTTCGGAAGGTATCATGCTGCCGAATGTGAGCGCCTCTGTCAGCCTCACGCTGCTCTTCGCGACGGCTCACAGAACCCAGGCGCACACACACATGCAATCGTCGTATCGCCTTCCTATATTCACACGAAGTCTCCCACAGTCCAGACCCGCGCAAAAAAGGTTATACAGGGCTATTACAAATGATTGAAGCGATTTCATAAATTCACTGTAGCTCCATTCATTGACATATGGTCACGACACACTACAGATACGTAGAAAAACTCATAAAGTTTTGTTCGACTGAAGCCGCACTTCAGGTTTCTGCCGCCAGAGCGCTCGAGAGCGCAGTGAGACAAAATGGCGACAGGAGCCGACAAAGCGTATGTCGTGCTTGAAATGCACTCACATCAGTCAGTTATAACAGTGCAACGACACTTCAGGACGAAGTTCAACAAAGATCCACCAACTGCTAATTCCATTCGGCGATGGTATGTGCAGTTTAAAGCCTCTGGATGCCTCTGTAAGGGGAAATCAATGGGTCGGCCTGCAGTGAGCGAAGACACGGTTGAACGCATGCGGGCAAGTTTCACGCGTAGCCCGCGGAAGTCGACGAATAAAGCAAGCAGGGAGCTAAACGTTCCACAGCCGACGGTTTGGAAAATCTTACGGAAAAGGCTAAAGCAGAAGCCTTACCGTTTACAATTGCTACAAGCCCTGACACCCGATGACAAAGTCAAACGCTTTCAATTTACGGCGCGGTTGCAACAGCTCATGGAAGAGGATGCGTTCAGTGCGAAACTTATTTTCAGTGATGAAGCAACATTTTTTCTTAATGGTGAAGTGAACAGACACAATGTACGAATCTGGGCGGTTGAGAATTCTCACGCATTCGTGCAGCAAATTCCCAATTCACCAAAAGTTAACGTGTTTTGTGCACTCTCACGGTTTAAAGTTTACGGCCCCTTTTTCTTCTGCGAAAAAAACGTTATAGGACACGTGTATCTGGACATGCTGGAAAATTGGCTCATGCCACAACTGGAGACCGACAGCGCCGACTTCATCTTTCAACAGGATGGTGCTCCACCGCACTTCCATCATGATGTTCGGCATTTCTTAAACAGGAGATTGGAAAACCGATGTATCGGTCGTGGTGGACATCATGATCAGCAATTCATGTCATGGCCTCCACGCTCTCCCGACTTAACCCCATGCGATTTCTTTCTGTGGGGTTATGTGAAAGATTCAGTGTTTAAACCTCCTCTACCAAGAAACGTGCCAGAACTGCGAGCTCGCATCAACGATGCTTTCGAACTAAAGGGGCACATACCGAACATTTGTGAATGCCTAAAAAACTTTTTGAGTTTTTGTATGTGTGTGCAAAGCATTGTGAAAATATCTCAAATAATAAAGTTATTGTAGAGCTGTGAAATCGCTTCAATCATTTGTAATAACCCTGTATAAATACAATAAATTCGTATCAATTACTAAAACAGTGTGCTGTTAACAGTCCTCTACAATTGTCGATGCCGCTACTAGTGTAGAGTGCTCTATTGAACCACATACTCTCTCAGGCTGCGGGTGTTAAATATCCGAACCTCGCGCTCGTCATCATAAACTGCGTAGGCATTCGGGTGCCTCGTACAGGTGCAAGAACTTTGCTGTACTGTTCTTTGCGGCATCCGACTGCATACTCATTCTCCTGAGGACTCGGTCCCTGATTTCATGAGTCTTCGTCATTTTTCTCAGTTCCGTTTCAATTCTTTTCGCCACCTTCTCCATCACGAACTCTCGGGCTCGATTTACGCGTTGCTGGTGTGTCTCCCTCTTCTCGCTGGAGGTTTTGACAATCTCGTCAGCCACGGATCCTGGAACTGTAGGCCTAGTGGTCTGCATCCCGTACTGAATAAATGTCTTCATTGAAAAATCTGTCTTCGATAGGTACTAGACCGAAGTACTGTGTATATGAAGACAGTAACTGTTCTCGAAAGAACAGAATACTGTTGATGACCGAGCAGCTTTTCCCTGGAATAAATGATGACTGACTGAAACCCTCAGCTGCCGACAGGTGTTATTGATATACCTTTATGTGGACAGCTGAAAATGTGTTCCCCGACCGGGACTCGAACCCGGGATCTCCTGCTTACATGGCAGACGCTCTATCCATCTGAGCCACCGAGGACACAGATGAATAGTGCAACTGCAGTCGCCAAAGCTTGTGCGAGTAATGAGTGGATGGGCAAATGTCTATAAGGTACATTATTCCAACTACTGTGTGTCTCATATCAGTACCCAAAGGTACACTCCTGGCTGGTGCGTATATCCTTGTGCGGGATTGGATTCAGATTGAAGAGAATGCCACTTTGATCCCTTCTGTCTCTAATCCTGCCACCCAACTCGGACATGTGAAAACTTTACCGTGGTCTCACACGACTCTCTTGAGCCTACAATATGTGCGCACATAATAGTCGTTCAAAAGTTTTATACAGCTTTTCGTTGTGCAGCCATTTGTGGCGCAAAGCCTGACTTACTTATTGTGTCCACGTCAACGAAAGTAAACTGCTGCCCGAAATGTGTCTTCGGCAGAGGGCCGTAATGATCAAAACACACCAGGTCATTTGGTGCTTCTGGTGTGTTGGCATGCATTTCACCTCACATAATCGCATTCGCATGTTTTACACGATGCCACTTGTCGCATTTCGTATCTATCTCTGCAACCTTCCATCTCAGTATGGTATATCCCACTGCTTGGTGACTGACGCATGTAGCTTCCTCGCTCCGCAGTGGTCAAGATGCTGATGATACCTCTCGATTAAATCTTCCAATAGTGCGTCATAGAGGCCAATTTTCCAGTTAAGTTTTACTACATTCCAATAGAAATAGACCCTCCGCTTGACCGTGCACAATAGACCAGTATTTGTCATTCGTACACCCTCTCCAACAACGCTGTACCTCAAAAGCCCTTTACTCTCCGGATTTCTGACTGTTGGTCTTGTTCTGCGGCTAACTCACTCCTATATTGTCTGATGCAAGCCTGATTCCATTGTTGTAACATTTCCAGTATATCTTCATTACTTTCTCGGTCGACGTGTTCGTCACTGTCCTCCTCACGCGAATAATTTCGGCTTAACCGACTGGAAAATTTATTATGCTTACCCCAGTAACAAGCGATTTCCATATCGGATTCCTGAATCGCGAGGGCGGGCCGCATCACTCTGTTACTCGTTTACCTGCCGGTTCTTAGGAACGTTTGAGGGTGGTGATCTGTATATAAACGAGTTGTCCTGCCAAACAGGTAATTCAAAATTGCTTTGTCGCACAGACAGTGGCCAGCATTTCTAGTAGTGAAATATAGTGTCTCGGCGCCCAATAGCTTCCGGCTGCATGTGGTCACAGTGTGGCCATCCTTGCCTTCCTCTTGTTAACATCCCCCAACGCCTTGCGAACTTGCGTCTGTGAAGACTTGGAAAAGTGCCAAGAAGTCTGGTGCGCCAAACAAATACTGTCATGAAACGCAGTCTTAACCTTCTCGAATGTATTTTCCTCCTCGTTTCCTCAGCTCCACTTGTTGTAATTCTTCAACAGCGCATATAGAGGACTCAACATCTGGTCGAAATTGACAATGTGCCCCCTGTAAAATTAAATTCCTCACAAGAACACCTTCAGTTTTAATATGCGGGTGGCCGTTTCATTTTCGGCGTTTACATTAGTTCGAAGTTTTCCGGGCGCGTACCTTCCAGCGAGATATACCAGCCAGTTTGCGCGCATGTTCTCTTTGTCAGGCCAGAGCATCACGCGATATCTCTGGAGTACCGCCAGCAACTCATTTATGTGGAACATGTGTTCTTCAAATGTCCCAGACGAGACAGTTACGTCGTCGATGAGGGCATCACAGAGTTCCATCACCTCTGTTGTGACTGTACCACTCACGGCCCTCACAAATGTCGAACTTGAATCCTTAAGCCCGAATGGTACTCGGTTGTACACGTACTGTTACCCTTCGAATAAGAACACGGTATACTTTCCACGGGATTGATCGAGCTCAACTTGATTGAAACCGACGGCAATGTCAAAGGTTGACAGCCAAATTTTCCCGAGAATTGGCACAGTATGTCCTGGATAGTTTCCAGCTTATTATATTTGTCTCAATGTGATTAACACTTTCGCATCGAGGCAACAACGGAATGATCCGCCTTTCTTACAGTCGCGAGCGGGTTCACATAATCCGACGCGGCCCGTGACGTGACTCCATTGCCTGTGTTCTTCCCTCGCAGCTTTTCGATGCTTCCATCCCGGTGAGTACGGTTCCTTATCGGCGGCCGGTCACATGATACTCTAAACGTGTGGACCACTCCCCGAAATCTTCCTTGTGGGAACGAGAATGTATCCCTAAATTGCATGATTGTTTTCTCCGCCTCATGTCCCTGCTCCAGTCTCAACCATGAGTTAACTTGAATGTTCATTCTAAGTACTCTAATCGGATCAGAATCTGCGTTCTCAATGGCCACTTCTGGCTGATCGTCTGTACACAGGGCGATACCTACAGTTGAGCTGTGTGTGTGTGGGGGGGGGGGGGGGGGGGGGCGGGGCGGGGATCCTCGCTATCGATTTCGTGTGACTAGATTTTAGGTATTATTCACTGGCGCTACTATTCCCAGTACGAATCTATTGTAGCTTCTCGCTGATTAGCTCTGGCAGAGGAAGTCCTAAAGTAGGTCAGGAGCAGCGTTGGTGGGACAGTGAGAGCGAGGCAGCGAGTGACAGCGGACTAGAGTGCATCATGGGCTGAGTTCCGGATATAGCGGGTCAGTCGGCCATTTGCCCTGTTTACGTCAGTACTTTGCGTAACTGGTGAAGTCGAAGTTACGACACTGAGCTTTACGGCGCTCTTCTGTCCGCTTTTGCTGATGGGATCGGCGTTGATATTCGATGCTCTGTGGGATTGGATGCTGGGAGCCGCACTGGATATTTCCAGGAATATCAAATATCTGCCACATCATGCGTTTGTGGCTAGTATTTCTCACTCTACGACATCCCCACCTCTATTGCCTGCGCTTGGTAGCCTTCAGAAACTTGTGCCTGTATGGGGATGTGTGTTTACCACTGAAAGCGTCATTATAGTATGTCTGCGTTTGCTATAAGCAGAGTGAATGACTAAATTCAGTGGTTAACCTTAATGGTAGAGTTTCTCATTCATATGGCCCTCGGCTTTCTTGTGCCATAGTGTTCTGGAAAAGTGTTTTGGCAATAAACCGTGGCAAAAATTTTGCAGATTACCTTGTGATTGTAAGTGTGGTTAAGGGTTTTGCATTTAATCTTTTATTTTATATTTTGTTTTGCTTTAACAGAATTTTCCTGCATTTAATATGGGCTATGTATTAAAACTGCGTTTTACATTTCCATGTATAAATATCATGGAAGGAAGCATTGTATGTAAGATGTAATTATTTAGTACCGGCTCGTAGAAGTAAGCTTGTCATTTTACTTATATAACTGTTTGCTTCATACAAGGTTCCTTGCTATGTGGTTTGGTTAAATTATTCTCAGATATTATTCTCTGGGGAATTATTAAGTTTTCCTGTACCAAATTTTATTCATTCTAATGGTTTAAGGCACACTACCTTCGCTACCGCTATGCATTCTTGATGTTTTGTAAATTTGGTTATAGATTTATCGAAATTTTCTGGCCCTACTCTGACCATTTCTCGAGGTGGTGACCATTAATATTTGCTTCACTTGTCTCTTTGGCCTATGTTTCACTTAAGTGGTGTTTGTTAACAGCCCTACTTCGTCTTCTCAGCTTCGCTGCCGGTTTTTCAGCTGCTGGTGGCCGCAGGGGCATGTTGCTATTACGTATCGCCTTGATGTTTATTAGCTGCCTTTGACGTGCGTCTGCAACTGCCTCAGCACACTAGTTCGCGCTGTCTGCTAATAACTTTCAAGATAAGTAGTGGCTGTTTTAGTTAATGATATGTCCTACGGAACCCTATTTAAAGTTGTACTTAAAGTTGTACATATCCTTTGGAATATGCTTGTATTGCCCATGTTATGAATTTTGGGTAGCTGAGTTTTTCTAAACTTGCTTAAGCACAAGGTACCTTATTGATTATTATGTTGCACGAATATTTCCAAATCCAACCATAATTATTGAGTTGAGCCTAAATTGGGATTGTACTTGCCTCATGCTTGTACCACTTTAATCTATTTTCTGCTTGGGTACTTGATAAAATTTTCAGTACATTTTATGCAGATTTTAGCAGTGTGTTTGCCCTCTTGTGTGTTAAGGGCCTGTCTGATTAAAAAAAAATCTAATTAGTTTTCCGAAAATCCTTTGAACCTTATGTGACCATTCTTTCAATCGATTTAAAGATATCTCTGCTGTTATCCTTTGAGCAGCTTCTGTTTTATAAGGAAAGAATATTTTTTTAATTACTGTTTTATTTTTATTCCGGCACAGGGCTTTGTAGCATGTTTAGGGAAACTCATTTTTTAAAGCCGATTATTGTTGTAAGCAACTAATTAGTCTTATCATGTCACTCAGAATTATTTGTGATTATTTATTTATTCATGCCATTATGTGGTGGTTAAATAAATGTAACCATTCAAACGACAAATTACGCTGCTGTTCTGGGTTCACCCTTCCACGCTTTCCTTGTCCTACCCCATCCTGTTTTCAGGGGCTCCAGCCGTGTCTCTTGTTTGTGAGTGAGACATGGTAATTGATCTCGCCACTTCGACGCATGTGAACACCTGCAGTCCTCCGAAACCGTCTGGCTTCTGTATATTTTTCGACCGTGGATGGAACAACATTGTCCTCAACTACTGGCAAGTGCGCGCATACATCTCATCGTGCTTCTCAGCCACTCTGAAAACGCTTTCGCATTCGACACTCCGAATGATACTATCCTTTTTCATTATCTCGGCACGCTTGTCACAGCCGCAACTGACTGTGGTCTCTCTCTGCATACTATTATGTTCCTTTTGGAAAGTGTCTTCAGTACTCGAATGGGTGGCTTGGGGTGTGACGGAAGCGTGTTCATTAACGGTCTTTAGCCTTCTAAATCCTAATGGTGCATTACCAACGGTCTCTAACCCACACACTACATCATTCCTCATCATGTCCGTCTGTTCTCTTTCTTCGGCTGGGTGTGGACAATGCTCATCACGGCTTGCGGAGCCGGCCGGAGTGGCCGAGCGGTTCTAGGTGCTACAGTCTGGAACCGCGCGACCGGTACGGTCGCATGTTCGAATCCTGCCTCGGGCATGGATGTGTGATGTCCTTAGGTTAGTTAGGTTTAAGTAGTTCTAAGTTCTAGGGGACTGATGACCTCAGCAGTTAAGTCCCACAGTGCTCAGAGCCGTTTGAACCATTTGAACGACTTGCAGACTTCATCTGGAACCCATAAATCACGTTGTAGCTTCCGTGGCCCACGTATGAAAATTTCCTTCACCCATGCGACCGGATCTTCGAACAAATTGACCATGGTTTTAGTGGTACGTCATTACCGATTATAAAGTCGAGCGACAAGCCACAAATATCTGCATTCACCTGGAAGCCATTTCTTCCGTCGCTTAGCGACACAAGACCTGTTTTTCTACCTTCTTCCTTTTCACCGCGAAAGCGGGAATTAGCGAGACTCCTTTTATGGGTATCTCAGCTAATTTACTACTGTTTTTGCCTTAAAAGAGTCGAAAGTGCTGCCACTTCCGACGCAGAATCGAGGCATGCTCTCGTCTTAATTCCCTCCACGCTTGTCTCAATGAGGCATGCCCATTGTCCGCTTTCTCTTGCAAATGTGGGGCATCACGGTAGTTGTCGGTATCGTCTTGCTGCGCGGGGTAGCCGTTAGTTTAAGGGAGGTTAAGTAGTGTGTAGGCTTAAAGACCGATGACCTCGGCAGTTTGGTCCTATAAGACCTTACCACCAATGTCGCTTGCGAACCCCAGTACCGCACATTTCATATTTCATATGTGATATCTCTTCCCTACTGAGACATCCCCTGCCATATCTCATTTTCTTCAGTCATTCACTTCTATAATCTCACGCTCGTCTACCTGAGGTGGTACCAGAGGTGGTGAACCTCCATTACTCTCAAGTAATGTCTAATCACTATGTGATGCCTATACGCAGTTCAGGTCTATAGTCTATCACTTCGTTCCTGCCCAGCTCTCCCTCGTGTGAACCATGACGTCTATGTCGCTCTCGTCTATTCCCTTCTCTCCTTCATCCGTTACTGCGCCAGTTGTGCCTGTCACTGCACCGAACAAACCCTTACGGTGGCCTATATTCTGTCCTTGTCGCGCTGCTTCGATGACGTCCAAGGGTCTTAAAATACCGAGGAACTGTTCTCTTGACAGTGTCCCTACGAGTGGACGTTGTACGTGAGCAGGAGAATATGAGCGCATCGCGCTACGGCATTCCTCATCTGTCATTTTCTCGTCCAAATATCCCGTCAGAATTGCAAAATGAGCAGCGCACGTTGCCATAGATTGGCCAGACCGTGGTGCATACTGTCCCCGATATATGCGCATCTTTGCACTTACCTGTGTGGCCAGATTCCAGTATGTTGCCAGCAACTTAATGCAGAAATCGTTGTAACAGCTGTTCTCGCAAACTGTTACGTGAAACCAGGCAGTCTCCACCTGATTGAGCGTCTGCCATGCCACGAGTAAAGTATCACATTTCGCCACTCCTTTCGCACCCTGATACGCGTCTAAATGCTTTAGGTTCTCCTTGGGGTGGGTAATGCGCGTTCGACCGAACTTCGGCAGGGCAAATCTACCATATGCATCGGAAATGCGGCCTGCGAATTCGCTGGCGAGACCTGCGTTACAAGGACATTGCCTTGTTGCGGTGCAAACACCTCTTGTTACAGGGCTGACACTTGATTGTGTATCCTTGGATAACCTACTTTCCTTATCTATTCGCACAGAGACGTCACTCATCTTCGCGTTTACCCACGTTCCAAAATTGTTAACCTTCGTTTCATCCTCTTTTCTTACCTCATCCAGGCTATCAGTGACATCCGTCCATATCCTTTTGTCGTCGGTCTTCTATACATGGTTAACTTCAGTGATCTGCCATCAAGATTCTGGCTGCAAGTTTTAGCTGTGTTTCCAGTTTTTCAACACGTTTTTTTTTATTCCCGTCCGTCATGGCGGTTTACTGCGATGAGTGGTATTCTACTATCGCAAGGATTCGGTGCAGTGGACTGAGTATGCGCGTTGTCCACAGACATGCTCTGTTTTTCCTCGCCCTCCCTCGAATTTTACTCAAATAGCCGGCCTGATTTTGTGCACTCTTCATAGACGTGCCTGTCGTTCCCTCACCCACACACGAAATCTCCTCCATTCTCCTGACAATCTTTATCGGTATCCCAGACCTCAATTACATAGAAAAACGAAACCAGAGACTAAACTCACTCCACAGAACAAACGGAGACCATACAACGCTGGTGGCATAGCTGGCAGCAGCGAGCAGAACATGGAAAACTGGAAGAGAATAATCACAACAAAAACCTACAGCCGGCCGTTGTGGCCGAGCGATTCTAGGCGCTTCAGTCCGGAACCGCTTGGCTGCTACGGTCGCAGGTTCGAATCCTGCCTCGAGCATGGATGTGTGTGGTGTCCTTAGGTTAGTTAGGTTTAAGTAGTTCTAAGTTCTAGGGGACTGATGACCTCAGATGTTAAGTCCCATAGTGCTTAGAGCCATTTGAACCATTTTTTGAACAAACAACATGTTCTAGAACTACCTCTAAAAATACGGGGGCGGCTGTGGGAACCGAAACTAAGCACATTAGCTACCACTACATCTACTTCATACAGCACATTTTCAACGCACTCAGCCAACAGAAACACACCATCCGAGTGCCTGACATACACGAAAAGCCTAAGATCTCTAATAAAGGAATGGGAAGTTAATTTCTTCTGAGTTGCATCAGAAAATTTAGGAGCTGTCACACTAATAAAACCGTTAGAATGAAATGAAATCGAAACCATATGTTGGGCGCCAAAATGTAGCAAATCGAAGTATTGTTTCTGATATCACACATCATAGATGTTACCAATGAGATCGCTCCACGCTGGGTGCGAAAATATAGTGAATCCAGATATTGTTTGTGATATCACATAGCATTAACATTACTAGTGAGATCGCCCTATGTGGTTAAGTGATTAACGTGTGAATGGAACAGATTGCTTAGATGATTAATTCATGAAAGAAATGTATTTATTGCTGTGCCGTTTGCACAAACTAAAAGAAATTTCAAATCTCCGTGCCGACTGTACTGAACGTGGACGCGACTCAGTTATGAGGGGAAAGGAGGGGGAGGGGGACGAGTCATCTCACCATTATACGTGATCATTCGTCGTGTAATGATGTCGGTGGCAGGTGCTGCGTCTGTACTGCGCGTCGCTTCGGAAGCGTGCGGTGAGAGTCGGCGGCTGTCATCGGGAGCCGCGACTTTGCGGCGAGGCTCAGGTACGATATCCGCGCTTTCTGCCCGTTGTGAGGTGCGTGGCCAAAGCTGCGATATCACGGTATCGGAAGGCAGATGTTGGCGATGGCTGGAAGCGCCCCCATGCCCTCTTGCTTACGTGCTGTCTCAGTGGCTGCCCTCTTCACTCATCATTCATCTCTCAGCTCAACGGTTCCTCGAAATTTTCTCCTCTCTGGACGTTGTCATTGGCGGACTCAATTTGCATTCCCTCCGAATCGTGCCTGCCGGTGTGTGACTCGGGAATTGGCGTCTTACTATTACACCGGGGTTGGCGGCACGTTCTTCCGATGTTTTCCTGTATTCCGGAGTTGTGAGAGCACTCACAAAACACTTCCTTGTAACCGTTACCTCTGCGTGGGGCGTTGACACACTCTTGTATCCAGAATGAGATTTTCACTCTGTAGCGGAGCGTGCGCTGATATGAAACTTCCTGGCAGATTACAACTGTGTGCCCGACCGAGACTCGAACTCGGGTCCTTTGCCTTTCGCGGGCAAGTGCTCTACCAACTGAGCTACCGAAGCACGACTCACGCCCGGTACTCACAGCAGGAGAGCTTCTGTAAAGTTTGGAAGGTAGGAGACGAGGTACTGGCAGAAGTAAAGCTGTGAGTACCCGGCTTGAGTCGTGCTTCGGTAGCTCAGTGGTAGAGCACTTGCCCGCGAAAGGCAAAGGACCCGAGTTCGATTCTCGGTCGGGCACACAGTTTTAATCTGCCAGGAAGTTTCACACTCTTGTATGTTCTCCATCTCAGAGTCTGCTGGCGCCCATGACTTATAGGGAACGACTTTACTGTCAAGAGAATTTTTTAAGAAGACTGACTTCTTTCACATGCCTCCCTGTGCGAATTCTTCACGCTTTGTGTACGCATCTCCCAGTGCCTCTGATATGCTGCAGTGGTCGACACGTACTTTCTTCCCAAGGCAGACAAAAGGACTGATGCCAGGCCTTATGAATTCACATGTTTTCGCGTGTGCGTTTTTGACGTTCCATCCTAGTGGCTGCAGGGCTCCATCAATTTTGGGTACGCTTCTCATTGTCCGCCATTTTCTTCGTAGCGTATCCATTTTTAAGCAATGCGAGGACCTCCTCCCACCTACCTCGTGTGTGACTGCGGAATGGATCCAACGCCCGCCTCTCGGGCGCTCGCCGCATGGGGTCTGGCCGGCTTTCTCCTGGACCACTGGGCCACTGGCGGTGTGAGTTGGCGAACGTGGCTCCCAGAGCAGGTACTACAGTATGTGAGATTGCCGAACATTTTGTGTGCACTCATTAGATTTATTTGTTTTGTCTTTATGTTTTCAGTGTTAAAAAGGGTAGTTACATTTTAATCTTGAATGTTCCTTCAGCCTGAAGTAATTTATATGAATACAGAAACGATTTTGTGTATTTTTTACGCAATATGAACACTTGACGAGCAACCGTGATGCCTGTGTTATCTCATTCCCGGGGACGGTAGTAACGAACATAGTATAATGGGTAAGGTAATGCTAATTTTATCACAATAATTATGAAGCCATAAATTATTCTCCCCTCACCCTCCCCCATGAACCGTGGACCTTGCCGGTGGTGGGAAGGCATGCGTGCCTCAGCGATACAGACAGCCATACCGTAGGTGCAACGACAACTGTGGGGTATCTGTTGAGAGGCCAGACAAACGTGTGGTTCCTGAAGAGGAGCAGCAGCCTTTTCAGTAGTTGCAGGGGCAACAGTCTGGATGGTTGACTGACCTGGCCTAGTAACACTAACCAAAACGGCCTTGCTGTGCTGGTAGTGCGAACGGCTAAAAGAGAGGGAAAACTACAGATGTAATTTTTCCCGAGGGCATGCAGCTTTACTGCATGGTTAAATGATGATGGCGTCCTCTTGGGTAAAATATTCCGGTAGTAAAATAGTGCCCCATTCGGATTTCCGGGCGGGGACTACTCAGGAGTACGTCGTTGTCAGGAGAAAGAAAACTGGTGTTCTACGGATGGGAGCGTGAAATGTCAGATCCCTTAATCGGGCAGGTACGTTAGCAAATTTAAACAGGGAAATGAATAATTTAAAGTTAGATATAGTGGGAATTAGTGAAGTTCGGTGGCAGGAGGAACAAGACTTCTGGTCTAGTGAATACAGGGTTATAAATACAAAATAAAATAGTGGTAAAGCAGGAGTAGGTTTAATAATGAATAGAAAAATAGGAATGCGGGTAAGCTAGTATAAACAGCATAGTGAACGTATTATTGTGGCCAAGATAGATACGAAGCCCACGCCTACCACAGTAACAATTTTATATGCCAACTATCTCCGCAGATGACGAAGAGATTCATGAAATGTATGATGAGATAAAAGAAATTATTCAGATAGTGAAGGGAGGCGAAAATTTAATAGTCGTGGGTGACTGGAATTCGATAGTAGGAAAAAGGAGAGAAAGAAACGTAGTAGATGAATATGGATTGGGGGTAAAAAATGAAAGAGGAAGCCGCCTGGTAGAATTTTGCACAGAGCATAACTTAATCATAGCTAACACTTGGTTCAAGAATCATGAAAGAAGGTTGTGTACATGGAAGAAGCCTGGAGACACTAGAAGGTATCAGATAGGTAATATAATGGTAAGACAGAGATTCAGGAACCAGGTTTTAAAATGTAAGACATTTTCAGGGGCTGATGTGGACTCTGACCACAATCTATTGGTTGTGAACAGTAGATTAAAACTGAAGAAACTGCAGAAAGGTGGGAATTTGAGGAGATGGGACCTGGATAAACTGAAAGAACCAGAGGTTGTACAGAGCTTCAGGGAGAGCATTAGGGAACGATTGACAAGAATGGGGTAAAGAAATACACTTGAAGAAGAATGAGTAGCTTTGAGAGGCGAAATAGTGAAGGTAGCAGAGGATCAAGTAGGTAAAAAGACGAGGGCTAATAGAAATCCTTGTGTAATAGCAGAAATATTGAATTCAATTCATGAAAGAAGCAAATATTAAAATGCAGTTAATGAAGCCTGAATCCTGCCTCGGGCATGGATGTGTGATGTCCTTAGGTTAGTTAGGTTTAAGTAGTTCAAATATTAAATTCAATTGATGAAAGAAGAAAATATAAAAATGCAGTTAATGAAGCCTGAATCCTGCCTCGGGCATGGATGTGTGATGTCCTTAGGTTAGTTAGGTTTAAGTAGTTCTAAGTTCTAGGGGACTGATCACCTCAGCAGTTAAGTCCCATAGTGCTCTGAGCCATTTGAACCATTTGAACGACTTGCAGACCTCATCTGGAACCCATAAATCACCTTTTAGCTTCCGTGGCCCACGTATGAAAATTTCCTTCACCCATGCGACCGGATCTTCGAACAAATTGACCATGGTTTTAGTGGCATGTCATTACCGATTATAAAGTCGAGCGACAAGCCACAAATATCTGCAAGTTTTAGCTGTGTTTCCAGTTTTTCAACACATTTTTTTTATTCCCGTCCGTCATGGCGGTTAACTGCGATGAGTGGTATTCTACTATCGCAAGGATTCGTTGCAGTGGACTGAGGCAGAAAGGAATACAAACGTCTCAAAAATGAGATCGATAGCAAGTGCAAAATGGCTAAACAGGGATGGCTAGAGGACAAATGTAAGGATGTAGAGGCACATATCACAAGGGGTAAGATAGATACTGGCTACAGGAAAATTAAAGAGACCTTTGGAGAAAAGACAACCACTTGTATGAATATTAAGAGCTCAGGTGGAAACCCAGTTCTAACCAAAGAAGGGAAAGCAGAAAGGTGGAAGGAGTATATAGAGGGCCTATACAAGGGCGGTGTTCTTGAGGACAATATTATAGAAATGGAAGAGAATGTAGATGAAGATGAAACAGGAGATATGATGCTGCGTGAAGAGTTTGACAGAGCACTGAAAGATCTAAGCCGAAACAAGGACAACAACATTCAATTACAACTACCGACATCCTTGGCACAGCCAGGCCTAACAAAACTCTGCTATCTGGTGAGCAAGACGTATGAGACAGGTGAAATACCCTCAGACTTCAAGAAGAATATAATAATTCCAAACCCAAAGAAAGTAAGTGTTGAGAGATGTGAAAATTACCGAAAATCAGTTTAATAAGCCATGGCTCCAAAAGACTAACACGAATTCTTTACAGACGAATGGAAAAACTGGTACAAGCCGACCTCTGGGAAGATCAGTTTGGATTCCATAGAAATGTTGGAACACGCGAGGCAATACTGACCTTACGACTCATCTTAGAAAATAAATTAAGAAGAGGCAAACCTACGTTTCTAGCTTTGGCTCTGAGCACTATGGGACTCAAGTGCTGAGGTCATTAGTCCCCTAGAACTTAGAACTACTTAAACCTAACTAACCTAAGGACATCACCAACATCCATGCCCGAGGCAGGATTCGAACCTGCGACCGTAGCGGTCTTGCGGTTCCAGACTGCAGCGCCTTTTACCGCACGGCCACTTCGGCCGGCTACGTTTCTAGCTTTTGTAGACTTAGAGAAAGCTTTTGACAATGTTGACTGGAATGCTCTCTTTCAAATTCTGAAGGTGGCAGGGCTAAAATACAGGGAGCGAAGGGCTATTTACAATTTGTACAGAAACCAGATGGCAGTTATAGGAGTCGAGGGGCACGAAAGGGAAGCAGTGGTTGGGAAGGGAGTGAGACAGGGTTGTAGCCTCTCCCCGATGTTATTCAATCTGTATATTGAGCAAGCAGTAAAGGAAACAAAAGAAAAATTCGGAGTTGGAATTAAAATCCATGGAGAAGAAATAAAAACTTTGAGTTCCGCTGATGACATTGTAATTCTGTCAGAGACAACAAAGGACCTGGAAGAGCACCTGAACGGAATGGACAGTGTCTTGAAAGAAGTATATAAGATGAACATCAACAAAGCAAAACGAGGATATGGAATGTAGTCGAATTAAATCGGGTGATGCTGCGGGAATTAGATTAGGAAATGAGATGCTTAAAGTAGTAATTGAGATTCGCTATTTGGGGAGCAAAATAACTGATGATGGTCGAAGTAGAGAGGATATAAAATGTAGACTGGCAATGGCAAGGAAAGCGTTTCTGAAGAAGAAAAATTTGTTAAAATCGAGTATAGATTTAAATGTCAGGAAGTCGTTTCTGAAAGTATTTGTATGGAGTGTAGCCATGTATGTAAGTGAAACATGGACGATAAATAGTTTGGACAAGAAGAGAATAGAAGCTTTCGAAATGTGGTGCTACAGAAGAATGCTGAAGATTAGATGAGTCGATCACATAACTAACGAGGAGGTATTGAATAGAATTGGAGAGAAGAGAAATTTGTTGCACAACTTGACCAGAAGAAGGGATAGCTTGGTAGGGCGTATTCTGAGGCATCAAGGGATCACCAATTTAGTACTGGAGGGCAGCGTGGAGGGTAAAAATCGTAGAGGGAGACCAAGAGATGAATTCACTAAACAGGCTCAGAAGGATGTACGTTGCAGAAAGTACTGGGAGATGAAGAACCTTTCACAGGATAGAGTAGCATGGGGAGCTGCATCAAACCAGTCTCTGGACTGAAGACCATAACAACAACAACAAATTATTCTTATAAACGCTCTTACAAATATAGATTACAAGTTAGTTAATTAAAAGTGAGAATATTTATGCTGGCGACCGTGCGCAGAAACTGAAAACTGAGACTCCCATACTGGTCTCTCCTACTTACGGAACTGGCGATGATATTCACTACTATGAGCACCTGCTTTTAGAGGAAATGGTTATATTACACTCTTCTTGATACCTAAGGGTACTTCGATTGTCTCATAAATACTGCGCACCACGTGGGGTAGCTATGTGTTATGGGATGTTCACCTAATGATTTTATTAATTTCTAGGGAATATTTCGTAAAATAAGTGTTTTGTCTTTAAGTTGGTTTTTTAATTTTTTATTAGATTTTTTTCCCACAGTATCAAACACGCATCTTACCTCAGCCTGCTTCCTCTTCTCTTTCCATAATATTGTGTTCATCTTTCTTTCCTTTACATAATCCTTCTACACGTTTCTTCAACGTTTCAGCTTTCCCTCCTTTTCTCAGCACCGACTTTACCTCTGAAACCTGGTTCTGATGCAGCGTCTACGTTTTCTCAAGTGGCGCGCACTACCTGATCTTTGCATTTCTCCTCTAGCCATTTTCTTTTCCATTTTGTACATTCTGCCTATCTCATTATTTCGAGTGTGTTAATTGCCGTGCTTTTATTTATTTTCTTTTGACAATTAAATTCAAAATCTCAAGTATTATCTACAAAACTCTAATACATACCCTTTTTCTACCTAGACTATTTCATTTCTCAAAACTGCCCATTTATTTTCTACTGCAGCAGTCCTCAACCTTCCTAGATGTGTGGACCACCTGGTTTGTAAAAAAGCTTAGAGGTCCAGTAATTGAATAAAAAATTAAAAAATATCATGCGCACATATATCAGAAGCCCTAATAAGTAAAACATGTTGTAGAAGAAGGTTTCCAAATCAGTTATTCTTTGTAAAGCAAAAATGTTTTCGTATTCACTTAGCTATAGCAACTACATGAAAACTCAAAATCGAGTGGTCTGTATTAAAAAGAACCCGATGGGATCTTTGACGTTATTTGTTCCCCACTAGAGAATAAATACAAGCGTTAAAACCGGTTAGTTTTAACGTCAAATCGCTATCTACATACAGTCTCTTCATGTACTTATTTTTCAAAAAAATAATTGTAGTTGAAACGACTTGTTCACACAGACAGGTAGTCGAAAAGCCCGTCAAATGTCTCAGTGCCATTTTGGCATTTACTGGATACTGCCGTCAAGCACTTCGCCAGAACAGGACTAGTGGCATTATGTAAAAAAACGATTTTAGAGTTTGGTCACATTAAAGTTCAGTTAACGATTATCTTTATCTAATGACGTTTTAAATTCTCTTACGTAAGCTTCTCCAAAGGGATTGCTAATCCATTGGTTTTCGCTGGCCATTTTAGGGAAGTACTTCTTAAAATAACTATGGAAAGTCTTAGATACTGCCCTAAAAGTCTATATAGCCGTTTTCTCATTCATGTGAGTGAAGAATAAAATGTGTAATCTAAGTATAAGAGAAGTAACTGAAATATGTTATTACATTTGAAAATCGTAATGTTTAAAAAATTAACTGCTTTAGATTCAGTTACTGCTTACAGAAAAACAGTGTTTAAAATTAGGCCTACTAAAATATATGTATCCAGTTTATCAAAACATATAATTTTAAATTACCTGAGGCTAAACGTGAGAGGTGATATTTTATGCTTGTAGCTGTTTTATCAGTTTTGACTCTGTTGCTTTCCAGAAAATCATGTAAGACTGGAAATACGTAGCAGGAATTTTGTTCCACTTTTGGAACCCATCGTTGAAGCTACCAGTGCCGTTGCTTCTACTTCGTGTTGCCCCGTTGAGTTAAGAACGTTAAGGGCAACGAAGATATCTTCCAGATATGTCAACCATGTCATTCACTTTCATCGATCATACAGCAATTTGTAAGTTTCTAATCACAATCTCCACCCACAGAAAAGAATACCAAGTTTGTGGCGGAGTTCGAAAAATCCTAACCATACTTTATCTCGGCATAGCCACACAACTTCGCAGTGAAGTAGAAAATTTGTGTGTTTACTTTCCATTTCATCACAAAAAAAACTTGGAACACTATCGAGTTTTAGGTCTTGCAACAAAAAGTTGGCGATTTTTACGGCGTCGTCAAGAGATTTTTGAGACACTCTTCCAAGTCTTTAACTGCAAGAGCTTCTCTGTGCCTGCACCAACGTGTCCACTGAACCAAAGAAGCAACGGACCTAACGTTGGCAGCTAAGCCAGTATGAATACCAAGCACAGCACGTGCCCCTTCAATTGTCCGTCCTTCACACACTGACCAATACACTTAATTTTCTGTCGTAAATTTGACAATAGATTTGAAAATCTCTTCACCAGTTGTTTTCATCGAGAGAGATGGCAAAAATAACAGTTTATACTCAGTATAGTCATTCAACACAAAACGACCGAAAACTAATAAGTTAGCCTGATCCGCTCGTCAAGCCGCTGCGAAAAATATTTGCTTTGTTTCAAAGAAGTAATGACAACTTCTTTGAAATTTTGCAACATTTCATCAATTTTTTTCTTCACAGTTATAGCTGATAAAATTTCGTTTATTTCTGTGTACATTTATCATCAAGCAAAAGCTTACTTAACACTTTTCTGCGAGTATAATAAGTTCTTCTCCCATGGTGTTAGCTGAACCCTACATTGAAATTAACAAAAATACCCCATAAGAAAGTCTGGCACTTGCAAGGGAAAATACCCATCGCGCCCCCTCAGATTTAGCGGTGAAATGGCCCCGCGGAAGCTTGTCATAAACTGAACACAGATCAACGATGAAAACAGGAAGAAGGTGTACTGAGCGGTGGAAAAAATATTCCATATATTGCCATACTAATTACAAGAGTTAATAATGGTTAAGTGTACTCCGTGGTAATTGCGAAACCTCTGTAAAACGACGGAAATCACAGAGCAAGAAGAATGATATATTTTGGAGATATTCCTTGGCAGTAGCGAGTCGCGATAATATTCCTGGAGTATTCTTTCATGAATAAGCTAGTGTTCAAGCACGTTCGTCGCCGGGTGTTGGCATTTACAGTACATTAGGCCGTAAACAAGGTTAAGGTCGTAGCGAATGGCGTAATGCCGATGTTGAAGCGAGGCGTATGTCTGAAATGTTTTTATGATTGCTGTCTGTCGTAGTCACGGTGTAGAAATAAAGAGATGAATCGCGTCCCACGTGTGTAATAACCGAAGTTCACTGGAATTAAAAGACAGCAAATGGATATAAAGAGGTACCTGCGAATGAAGGAAACGCTTCTAAAGACCCAGGACACTAAATTAAATGCTGTAATTTGGGGAGGTTCGGGGCACGGATGCCAGTATTAATTACATGACGTGTTCCACTTGAAAGCCATTATATGCATGAAGTAACTAACAAAAACTTGTCTCATGGTGGTGAAATGTCTGGTTTGCAGGTTTGCTACAATTACCTTCAATTTTGATTTCATATTGGAAACCAAGTGTCAGACGGCGCTTGACGCTTCTCTCCTCAAGTTTGCATTCCAGTATCAATGTATTACGTTATACACTGACAAAATTCACAAAATTCATTAGCCATATAAAAGGGTTTATTTCGCGAATTAATGCAGTTTCGGGCATTCGAAATCTCCTTCCAGAAATCAACGTGGATTTCGGAAGGCACGATGCTAAAGAACTAAACATCCAGAGTCTCTCAAATAAGTGGAGGAGGATTTGGTGAAACACTACGTTTCAATCCTGAGCGATTATTCTGGTCCTGGCTTGCAGAGAAGTGTCAATTCTGCGCAGAAATCTCACCTCATAAAGATATGACTGCAACGATTCCAATAGGTTTCCACATATTGTGCCTCACTCTTATACTCGTAATGATGTTAACTACATTTCCCTCCTTCTGATCGGCACGATAGCAAAGCGTACACTTCTTTACCATTGACAAACTAACTGAAGTAGCAAAAAACCCTTACATGCCACATAGTTTCCTTCATCTATTCATAAACGTTATTTCACCAACATATCAAATAATCTAATTATAGGAGAGCCCAATTAAGTCGAAACGTGAATTATCATTTCGGAATTCGTTGGGATTCGTGAGACACTAAGGAAATTATGCGGATTAGTGCTATCTAATCAAAAACAGCGTACATAATTACCTTTAACTTTGTCATTAGTTTGAAACAATCAACTGAATACTGAAATGTTGGTAGCTAGTTGCAGACACTTGTACCCACATTCGAAAGCAAACGAACATTCTTTCCTTCCACGTCTCTTCAGTCCCGCGTTTCTTCTAAAATTTCCACTGCGCAGTGCGTTGCAGATTTATGTTTAGAAATATATACAGTATAAAGTAGATGTAATGATGTACATCATCATACTTAACCTTCCTCAAAGGTAATGAAAGTGTCACTAGTATTTAAACCATTTCAAGTTCGTAAGCATACATTTTCTGACATTTGCCTGCAAGCTGATCGCCTTTGTCATAACTACTTTTCTAATCGGTGTCTCATAGTGCCGATTCCTATACAATTTGTACTTATTTGCTAACTAATACCACGTCTTGATTTTGGTTTCTACTGATTAAAAGTTATGCTAATATGTTTGTTCTCATTATGAAGCTGTACCAAACATTGACAAACAATTCAACAAACGTTAGTGCACTTTGTCCATTCTTCATGTTTCAGGCCTGCCGGTCCTACCTAGTTTAATTATTCAGCTCTTCCTTGATCGATACCCACGACGTATTGGCACAGTAGTGTCAATGTTCTGTCTTCTTCGCTTCCTACAACGCATCATTTTGGGCAAATGTTAATAGCACGTTTACAAAGACATTTATTTTGTGAGCTGCTTCTCATCTGCTACGTACCCAAGCTTCGACAGTCAAATTTAAGTATTTTGCTTTTTCTGTACTGTTCTCTTGTTTCTGACGCACATTCTGTCACGTTTTTTTATGTCAGAGTTAACATATTTAAAGCAACGGAATCAGTCTATTTTAATCTCGACACTTTTCCATCTTTTTCTGAAAGATGCACAGAAGCAGCTTCATACTACAGAGGGCCAAGCGGAAAAATTTGCGTGAAGTCAGGATACGTGGAAACACGAGAAGTGTCAACAACGCTAGTAAAACAGTTTTAGAGTTCAGTCTTTTGGTTCAAATGGCTCTGAGCACAATGCGACTTAACATCTGAGGTCATTAGTCCCCCAGAACTTAGAACTACTTAAACCTAACTAACCTAAGGACATCACACACATCCACACCCGAAGCAGGATTCGAACCTGCGACCGTAGCAGTCGCGCGGTTCCGGATTGAAGCGCCTAGAACCGCTCGGCCACCACGGCCGGCTCAGTCTTTTATTCTCAATATTTACAAGTCGTCGCTCATGCTCACCAGCCTCAGCTGTCGGATTCCAGCTTCCGTCCGTCGTGTCATTTCAGCGGTTACACGCCAAAGAGATGTCAGCGACCTTGACGCTTCGGCAAACTGCCCAGCGATAAGTGGTTCTGGCCGTTACTGATGGAGTGCACTCGGTTCTAGTCCGAATTCCACGATGACCATCCGTGATGAACCTGGTGTCGGTAGTTGTGTGATGTGTTGCTCTCCTCCCTAACAGCCGCACGGAGTAGCCGTGCAGTCCGGGGCACCTGGCCATGGTTCGCGTGGCTCCCCCCCTCCAACTCCCCATCGGAGATTAGAGTCCTCCCTCGGGAATGGGTGTGTGTGTTGTCCTTAGCGTAAGTTAGCTTAAGTTAGATTAGGGCGCAAGCCTATGGACCGATAACCTCAGCAGTTTGGTCCCTTAGTCCTTACCACAAATTTCCAGTTTCCTCCATACACCATGTTTGTTTCAGGCCCAAAGGCGCCTGAGTGTTGAACAGGAATATGAACTCCAAAAGGTCCAGTTCTGGTTTCCGCATTGAAGTCCAGTACTGGCAGCACTCCGCAGGTGTTGTCGGATGTCAGTTCCTCCATCAGTAGATGGAAGGCAGTGAGCAGCATGAAGTTCATCAGGTGAAGGCCATCGTCCTGATCACATCTTCTGCTAGTTCATGGACAGAGCTGGAGCATCTAGGACACAGATTCACTGAAATATCGTAGCCATTGAATCAAGTGCTGTTACTGTGAATGCCATCGATCCCAATGCTCAACTGATGACGAGAGCTGGAAAGCTGGGATAAAATTGAGCCAGCGTGAGGCTATGACGCAAGACTCAGTTCGTAATAACCACATTGTCCTCCACATTCAGCTGTATTCACAAAACAGGCTGTTAACTGCTATGTCAGCTCCTCGCCATATGCGCTTATGAAAGAGATAGAGTTTCCTGCAGCGTGTTTTATGACCTAACGAATAATCTTGTCTCGCTTCTCTTCGTTTTCTGTCGCAGTCTCCTTTTCTCTGAATGCGTATCTTCACTCAGCAGACAGCGTCGCAATGTGTCGACGACCACTTGCGACATACTGGCTCGCTTCCTGCTTCTGCCTCTGTCTCTGGCATGACTTGAGTTTGCCTGTGGCAATGTGAATGAGTTTCAAGAGAACTTTTTCTAATTTCTGCCCCTTCCTATTTTGTGCCAAAAGAATACTTCTGATTGTTTATGTTTGTCTTTACTTGGCTTGATTCCCTTCAATGTTGCTGCCTTCCATGTTCGTTTCATACTGCTCTACACACTGTTGATGTTGTACTCCTCAGTCAGAAGACTGATTTGCTGCAGCTGTCCATGATAGTCTGTCCTCTGCACGCCTCTTCATTTCTGCGTAACTACTGTAACGTACATCCATCTGAAACTGTTCACCGCATTCTTCCTTAAGCCTCCCTCTACAAGTTTTACACCACACAGTTCCTCCACTAACAATTAGAGTATTCCTTGAGGCCTCAGAATGTGTCTTTAACAAACGATCCCTCCTCTGAGTCAATATGTGCCACACATTTCTTTTTCCCTAATTCGATTCAGTGTCTTCTCTAATTATTCTGTCAAACTATCTAATATTCGGAATTGTTCTGTTAAAAAGCTAGTTTTCTCTTGTTTGAACTGTCTTCCACTTTTCAATTCTCAAGGCTACATTGTAGACAAACACCGTCATAAAAGACTTACCTACGCTTGAATTTGCATTTTATGTTTATAAATTTCTCTAGCAAAATACTTTTCTTGTTGTTGCCAGTCTGCATTTTGTATCTCCTCTACTTCGGCTTTCATCAGCTATTTTGCTGTCCAAATAGCAAAACTATTCAACTACTTTTAGTGTTTTATTTCCTAATATAATTCCCTCACATCACCTGATTTAATTTGCCTAAATTTCTTCATCCTTTTTTTTACTTTGGTTGCTATTCATCTTTTAAGTTCTTTACAAGGTACGGCAATTCCATTAAACGGTTCTCCTAGATCCTTCCCGTCTCTAGCGCAATTACAAAGTCATCGTCAAACTGCAAGGTTTTTATTTCTCCTGCCTTTTCCGTATTATTTCCGGTTTCTTTTATTGCTTGCTCAATATGCAGACTGAATAACATCGGGGATGTGAGCAAATCTGTTGCATTCCATTTTCAATTTCTGTTTCTCTTTCAAGTTCTTCGACTCTTATAGCTGCAGTCTGGTTTACGTACAAGTTGTAAACTATCTTTTGCTCCCTACTTTTTATCCCTACTGCCTTCATAATTTCAAAGACTGTCCTTCATAAAGAAGAAAAAATTTCAGAATTTACGAGAAACAAAAATGTATGTGTCTAATTGATATTACGTGGTGTAAATAAAGCACCAAAGCACAGTTCCAATTCATAGAATTCATCTTCTTGCGCGTAATGCGTTTCAGATACATTAAATGGATATGTCGACAACATCAGTACGATGACTGATTAGTTCTATCTTGTACCGTGATGTGTGACCCTGATCACTAAAATGTTTACGGGCTCAATAGCAGGTGAAACTATTTAATACATATATTGTAGTTGTTTTTCTCCTGTACTTTTTAAATATTGTATGTCCAAACCTGCCTGCATGACGCGTAGCCCTTTACGTAATCTGTCAATGTGACTGAGGAATCTATTTTCTACCTTACTTCCTTGTTGGTTTTCCGTTATTAATTCAATCATCCTGAATACCAGCTGTAAACTGTTTGTTTTTGCTGTAACGTTTGATTTTTGTTTATTTATACAATCAGAGTTCCGTTTCATTTTATATCTTCGAATCTTAATAGAGGAACATAAAGTATCCTCTTTTTGTATAGAGGGTGTATAGAACCTGTTTCACGGATTTATGAGTATCGACACATTTAACGATCCCTGGTGTATGCCCCAACCCACGACATTAGGGGAGCGTGTGACCAATTCATGTGAGCAAAGTATATTTGAAACAGAACGTGATTCACTTCGACGAATGGCTGAAGAAAGTGTTGCCATGCGTGATAAGCACATGCAACACTGTGCACAGTCTATGTCTCTATGTGGCAGATGCGAATGAATGGATAAATTGGCCCATATCTCAAGAGGTATTCATTTCCGGCCATATCTTTACAGGAACTATCCAACTGTACGAATAGTTGACACTTCTTTTAAATACCTTATACAAATCTGCTATTCTTCTTCTTGGAATGAGCTACATTCCTCAAGCACCTTATTCTAATTTTATGATCGTACATTAGTCGACTTCAGACGTTTGGCAGATTTTATATTCTTTGAAGCAGTCGGGACTATATAACTGTTTAAATGTTTATTCCTATGAGCTGAGGTAAAGTTCGTGTCTTCTTCCAGACCTATGACGTGTAGATACTTCGATGTAAAACTGTGTAGTTTCGAGAACAGTATACCGCTGACAGCTTTTCACATTGTCCAGTATTTATATACAAAAATTGTACGCTATCAGTTCTTGATTCATGATGTTTAGAACGCTGTTATAACATTTACAATTTTCACTCAATTGTAGCGAGTGAACAGGTCGCTCGTTAAGTACGCTGGACTCTCGCTCGGGAGTAACTTGACTCTAATAACTGTCCAGCCACCCACTTTTGGATTTTGCATTTTTCCCCCAAACCGATTGGAGCCAATATCTGGATAGTCTCATTCAAAACAGACATAACCAACTACTTCTCTATTCTAATTCGGATGAGATATTGCTTCCATTGTAATAATCATGGTGTCAAATGGACGTCACTCTCTAAACTTCGCTCCGTAAATCTCTGAATACAGCGCAAAGCGGTATACCTCTGAAACCTCCTGGCAGATTAAAATTGTGTGCTGGAGTGCGACTCAACCCCGGCCCCTTGCCTATCAGAGCCACTGATATTACCGCAAGAGCCAACCAGGCACAGCCTTTCTTCAGTCGCTACCTTGTTCCAACTTTCCACTCTTCATAGAAACTCTCCCGCATACCTTGCGGGACTAGTATTCCTGGAAGGAAGGATTTTGCAGAGTCATAGGTCAGCTGCAATCTTGCGGGTTGTTTACAGTATTAACCTTTCACTCTGCAACAGAGTGTGCACTGTTTCGTAACTCCCTGGCAAACTAAAACAGTGTTAGAGAGAGAAACCGGCGAAAGTAAGACTGCAAGGGCTGGTCGAGAGTCGTGTTTAGATAATTAAGAGGTCAGTTCGACATGACTGCCGGAATGAAGTAACAGGCTACGCCAAAACTGAGAAGAAAATAGGCACATGATCTGGAGTGTTGTAAGAGATAAGAAACTCAGTAATTCATACAGGCTTCAGACATTAATTTTAGAATTATACTGTCTGATCAAAAGCATCGGGATACCTGTACGGAACGGGCCATAGACGTCGCGAGTGACAGACTCGGCAGTATGAAAAGGGAAGGGGGGTATTGTATTGTCAGTAAAACAGCAGAACGGGTCGGACAGCACAGCCCAGTTACTTCAGTGACGACTAGTCAGTGGTGCCACCTGAGGAACAGACCCATCAGGGACATTTCAATCCTTCTAAATCTGCCCAAGTCGAGTGTTGGCAATGGGATTCTGGAGCTGAGACGGAAAGGAACACCCTCAGCTAAATCAAGACAAGGCCAACAACACGTACTGGCGGACAGGGACAATCAAGCATTGTTGAGGGTGTTAAAAGAGCGCCTAAAATCATCCAAATGAACCGTTCTTGAGTTCCTAAGTGAGGTCCAGCTGTCACAATCACTATGTTTGGGGAATTGAAAAGGATGAGATGGAATGATCGAGCAGCTCCTCACAAGGCACACATTTCTGTTTTCTGCGCAACGCGAAGCTTGAGGTGGTACAGTGAGTGACTCCGCTGATCAGTGGACCACTGGAAAGGGGTGATTTGGAGCGATGAATCGTGCTGTACCCTGTAGGAATCTTAGGGAAGGCTTTGGGTTTGGCGAATGCCTGGAAAACGTTACCCGCATTACATGTAGTGGAGGTGGTGTTACGGTATGGAGGTGTTTTTCGTGGCTAGGGTGTGGTCCTCTATAGCGATTAACAAAACATAAAATGCGGCAGAATACGAGCAAATTTAACAGTATTGTGTATTGGGTACAGTGGAGGAACACATCGGAGACGATGACTGTATCAATATGACAATGGAACTGGTCATAAAACAACATCTGTGAGCCAACTGTTTGAGGACAATAACACTGCTGAAATTCACTGGCTTGCCTAGAGTTCCTACGTGAAGCCAATGGAACACGTTTTGGATGACTTATAACGTCCACGTAGCTCCAAATCCCAGCCTTTAACACCACTTCCTTCATTGGTTTTGACTCTTGAGGAAGAAAGGGATGTAATTACAGACTTTTGGCTACCTCACTGAGAGTCCCGAGCACATTTGAAGCCGTCACAAAGGCGAGGGGTAAAACACCTAATATTAATGTCTACTAATAAGTGTCAGTAAGTGTCCGGATAGATCTGATCACATAGCGAATGTACATTTTGGGGACACTGTGTTAGGACACGGTGGTGTTACGAGTATTTCTGGCAAAAAGTTATACCGACAGCTATTGGTCCTAGGAGCCTGGTACGTCTCGAATTTCAACTCGTTTAAACTATTATTCAGTACCACGGCCTCTATCGGTTTAAGGTCTGTACAACTCACAAGTGCACTGACGGTATACTTGAAACGAACAGCCATAACGATTGACAACATTAAAGATAACATAACCGAAAAGTTATTCGAAAAAGTATTTGTAGGTTATAAGTCTACTCATATTTTTAAGTACAGAGAAAATGATATTGGATTATATCAGCTTGTGCTGTTTGGTATCTGGCTACATAGAACTCAACATCGCAGAATAACAACAGTTAACACAGGATATATTTCGTTCTTATACGGAGCCCCAATATGTTATCATTACAAAACATACAAATAACAATTGGGCAGAATACGCAATAACTTTCACGAAAAATTTCTTCCCTCGAATTTCAAAGCTGTTTGGCTTGGAAACCTTCCGCAACCTCCGACTCTAATAAGAGAGATATGGTGGGCAGCGTGACTCACACATATTCATGCAACAATAGGATCAAAAACAGCAAAGGGATACTAAAAAGCTGAGTATAATCCTGTGAACCGCCCCTCACACGTTCGAGATGGCAGAAGAATCTGAAAGCCAAATAATATCTCCCTGAGAAGCACAACGCCTACACGTCGATAGTGGAAAACGTGAGGACTTGGATGCACAGGACTTCTTCGAATACTGAAATAAACAGCGATGGTGTCTACAAAAGCAAGTGTGCGACAGATTTCGTCCTCTCTTCCACACCTGTTTATTATTATGATGAATAAGAAGAACATACAAGATGCTTTGGTGATTGACAGATAGGGCTACACAGCTTCAGAGCACTTTGTAACACAAAATAAAAAGCTGCTAAAGCTTAAGTAAGAAACAATACCAACAAAAGTTCGTATTAAGCTATAGATATGAGCAGGTAGGTGTGATTACGAATAATGGGGCATCATTTGGGAACAGATAGAAACATTCCACAATCGTGACAAGACTGAGACCATCGTTTGAACGCCATAACACTAACCTAACCACTTTTAAGACGAAAAAAATCACCGTGAAGAGAAATTTTTTTTTAAAATTAGTTAATCAAAAATATGTCCAACCTACAATTTACATTAACTGTATTTTACAACTCGTCTCATTATCTTTTTTGTTTTCTTTGATTTTTAATTCGAAAAAGATTTTCCATACAAGAAAAAGGAAGGTTCTCCTTAGCCCGCATCTCGTCGTCGTGCGGTAGCGTTCTCGCTTCCCACGCCCGGGTTCCCGGGTTCGATTCCCGGCGGGGTCAGGGATTTTCTTTGCCTCGTGATGGCTGGGTGTTGTGTGCTGTCCTTAGGTTAGTTAGGTTTAAGTAGTTCTAAGTTCTAGGGGACTGATGACCATAGATGTTAAGTCCCATAGTGCTCAGAGCCATTTGAACCATTTGGTTCTCCTTAAAGAAACCTTGAAACGTTTCGAACAGGCACCGGGCGCCGAAGAAGTGGGCAGTGAAAAATGAAAATAAAAAAACTTGGCCAGGTGCGAATAGGACTCGGCAATGAGCTTTCTGTAGAAACATAATTACATATACAGACAGTTCACCCATACCGTGAATCGAGAATCTCGAAGAATTTTGCCTGATGCTGACGTTGATACCGAAAAGATATCGGTCCTGGGAATTCTAACACCTTCCAGAGTGTTTTAATCTTACGCTTGAAGCCAGATAACAAATGACAAAAGAAGAACTTTTTTGTGTGATAAAAACAGAAACTTGTTTTATTTATTTATTGTTTTCTTTACTTACACTGTTAAAACTTGCTTCTTGCAAAATTGCATGATTCTAGGTCAACGAGAAGTACCCTATAGGTTTTGATGGGTGAGTCTACGAGTGTCGAAATATGTGACATAAGTGTCCGTATGTTTTGATTGCATTGGCTTAGAAGCTTCAATTTTCCATACTCCCAAGAGGCCGTAGACCCTAGTACGTGACGTGAATTTAAACTTGATACGTCCACCCGTTCCTGAGAAAATTGACTTTTAACAGTCGCACAGGCAAACAGGTAGACAGGTAGACAATGTGAGGATTCAGTGCAGTTTACGTTTCATTATCATTTCTGGTGAAGTGATTAGCAGAGCCATGTAATGTTCTAACTTCCGTGCATTTAAAAACTGAGAGCTACTTTAATTTGACAGTTAAACTGGTTCAAATGGCTCTGAGCACTATGGGACTTAACATCTGAGGTCATCAGTCCCCTAGAACTTAGAACTACTTAAACCTAACTAACCTAAGGACGTCAGACACGTCCATGCCCGAGACGGGATTCGAACTTGCGACCGTAGCGGTGGCGCGGTTTCAGACTGAAGCGCCTAGAACAGCTCGGCCACACCGGCAGGCTAATTTCACAGTGATTGTATTCAAAGCCTTTATGCCAGTAGGAGATTCGCGATAGCAAATAATTACGTAACTAAAAGTATTTCATGAGGAGCAGACCAGAACCGGTGAGGTGCACGTGAAATAAAACGAGTTGCTGTCGCAGCTCATTCTTCGCGGTGCGCGCTAAAGCTGAATCACGCCTATTCACGGCAAGGCTGTTGCTGTCTCTGTCTTTCCTGGATGTTTTTCTGACTTTTGCGGTTCACGCGCGTGATTCCGCTCGCACGTGGATGGTGTGACATTTATCTGCGCGGCCGGACGACCTTCCCGCTGACACATCGGAAACCATACCGGATGGGAGGACTGCGCAGAAGCACCGGGTCTGCGTTGTTTGTTTTCATAATTTCACCTTGCTTTTCTTTTGTTCCCGAGATATTAACTGGTTTTCTCTATATGTTGCGTCTTTGTTACTCAAACCCCTTATGCACTGTGAAACGACTATGTTAGAAAGATCAAACCCTCGTATTTAGGGTACCCCACTTTTGGAACAAGTGTCTGTGGAGGGCTGTCATCTACATATTCATGAACGTTCCACTTTTGGAACGGCGTTCCTAGATAAAACAATCATCTCACTTTTTTCAAATTATAGAACAATTTCTTTATGCACGGAATAATGACTTAAAATTCATTAAATTTGTCAAAAAACATGGGAATGCAGGCTTTCTCAGCGAATTTCGTAGATAAAATCTTTTCGGGTTATCGGCATAGTGGTGGCATGTTATCGTAACGTTTCGACGAGTTTTCTACCCGTCATCTTCTGGTGACAAAAAAAGGAAATAAAAAAAACCGGATGTGGCATTGATGCCCACGAGGCCCCATCTAGGGAAGTTCGGCCGTCGTGAGCAAGTCTTACTGAGGGTGACGAAGCATAGGGCGACTTGCGCGTCCGTGGTGATCCAATTATGAGGACAGCACAACACCCAGCAGAAAAAAATCTCCAATCCGGCCGGGAATCGAACCTGGGCTTCCTCCATGATAGGCAAAGACGTTACCAATTTTTTCCACAAAAACAGTAACAAAAATGACTAGCTTACAATGAAATGACATAAATAAAGTGACACCTAATTGCTGTCAAAGTATAGCATTCATAGAATGAGGAATGATATTCAGTCTTTGGCAGTAGCACACATTTAGCATCTTCACTGTCATTCTTCAACTGGTGGCAGTTCAGTATGCACATTTTCTTCTTCTGCAGCCCCAGGTTCCTCTTCATCATTTGCCGGATCCAACTTAATTATTGAGTTAACCCTTGATGCATGTTCCTAAGTGTCCTCCAGGGTAAATTACGTGGACAGAAGGCCAGTCCCGAACAGCAGCTTCGCAATTTCCTTCACTGCCTTGGTATTTTTGTCGGTTTCAGCGTTCTAACCGCCTCCTTGGAGAGTTCATGAACTTCCTTCATAATACACAACAGATGTTTGCCGTCATGTTCTTGTACGTGCTGCACTACAGATTTATTTTTCATGTGTGATTTGTAGAGGAGGCTATGGTCGGGAACGCGCCGCAGTAGTGGGGCTTCTGCATGGCACTGCCAGTGCTTAGTGTCCCAACCCATCCCCTGTCCACGAGGAATGCAAATTTGCCTGAAGATTAGGAGTGGGAAACACGTCGAAACGTTGCGACAAGACGACTCCACGACTCGGCTGATAACTCGAGAGGATTTTACCCCACAGATGATTGTTTCTAAAGCTGAAGATACCACTGCGAGTAAGGGTGGCCTCATCTGCGAATAGCATGGATGAGAAGTTCCAGAATCGTGGTTACCTGGTGAAGAAACCAGTGCACACGCTGTAAGTGATAATAGTAACAATTGTCATGGAGAATGTACCACACGGATAGTAGCAGTTGTTCCACACAGTCGTCAGACTTAGTCTGTCCTGGCGGGCCAACAGTCTGGTACTGAACGCCGATCGCCTTCCACAGTATTAATCACATTTTCCTCCAAGTGTGGCATCGAAACAAATGGTTCAAATGCCTCTGAGCAGTATGGGACTTAACATCTGAGGCCATCAGTCCCCTAGAACTAAGAACTACTTAAAACTTAACTAACCTAAGGACATCACACACATCCATGCCCGAGGCGGGATTCGAACCTACGATCGTAGCGGTCGCGCGGTTCCAGACTGTAACGCCTAGAACCAGTCGGCCACATCGGCCGGCATCGATCAATCCCTAGAGTTTTTACGCGGTGGAAAAAATCACCTGTATGACATTTTTGTAGTCTCTACTTATCGTTGGCACATTTTTGTGGATAATAATGGACGACTTAAAACGTTGTTCGATACTAGATGGTCGTGCAGTGAGGAAGCTGTATCAGCAGTTTGACAGAATTTCGATGTCGTTTACTTGTCACTTGAAGAAACTGTCGAGAAGAAAGAACAGGAGGCAGTGAAAAGAAATGAGGCAGAATCGCTTCGGAAGAAACTAAAAAGGAGCTGGAGGCAGCAATATTGCTTCTTTTCAGGGATGACGTGTTGTCTTGAATGGAAAAAACTAAAATACATGCAAAAGCCTAGACTGGGTTTAATTACCGGGTATCAGTAGCTGCGATCGCTGATTCCGTGTTTCAGCTGTGGAAGGAAAATTTTGATGAACACGAAAACCAAGCTAGAAGCTTAACAGATAATGAGTATCGAGAATATAGCGACGAAAGAAAGCGCAAAATAAGAAGAATCCCATGTGGAGGAAAATCAGGACTGAGTGGATGTGATAAATTTTATGTGGCACTTTTTGCAATTGTTGATAAACTACAAGCAGCATTAAAAAAGCTTGAAGAGAAGTATTGCGAAGTAGTCTATATTTTCCTGCGCTTAACAAACAATATAATAAAGCAAGAAGCTAAAGAGTTCTTAACAGAAACGTCAAAACGTTGTGAAAAATAGCGAGGTGATATCGATGAAGAAAGTTTTCGTTGTGAAATTCTTCATTTTAGTGAATATTAGAGGTTTTTTCTCAAAGAAAGGCTACCAAACATTTCACCTGTCGAATTACATGAATTAATGGTTGAAAATGGTATTGCTGATGTTTTTGCAAATGTGATGATTGCTTGCTAAATTTTCCTCTCAATACCAGTTGTAAACTGTGAGGCTGAAAGAGGATTCTCCAAACCAGCCCGTATCAAATACGTTCTACACTGCATTAAGAACGCAGTTCCGAACTCGTGTTATTACCAGTTGAACATGAGATGACCGGTTTTCTTGACTTGTAGTATATGACAGAGGACTTCGCTAGCACTAAGCCGAGGAAAAGAAAATTTTTAGGTACTCGTTTTTTATTTATTTCATTATATAATGGGATAATTTCGGTGTTCTTTTAAGTGCAATTGGAAAGTTCCATTAGATATAATATCACCTAATGCTTTGCACGCTTGATGTCGTACTTGCACAGAAATTATTAGACCTTCATGAGGTAAGCTGAGACCCACATTTTTTTATGGGTTAATCCAGCCCTGCAGTTTCCGTTGCCGTGTGTTGTGGCTTCAGGTACGCGTGTATGTACGGTGTACAACACTTGCCACCACCTGGTCTGTATGGTACTTTCTCGCTCTCATCGTCAAACAACCGTTGTGTTGCAGAATGGCACCAACCCTAATTTAGAAATAGATGTAGCAAAGAAGTACAGTGTTTCATTTGGTTTGAAAAATCAAAGATTTGTCTGCCTTTTCTATGAAATAATAAAAGAGGAAGAAAGTTATGTTAAATTTAAAACTTAACAATAATTCATTAGTGCTATACGACAAAAATGGAAAGTAGCTTATCTGTTTTCTGTGTTGACATTATTTGCCTCTATATACTAGTACAGCTTGAAAACGGACAATTTAACACGAAAAACAGAGTTCGTCAACATCAGTTTTGAACAGTTCAGACAAATGGAATCAACAAGAGAATATTGGTGATCGTGTGTAGTTTTCAACCACATACAACTTTTAGAGATATCAACGAATGGTGGACGCACTAAGTTCTTTTTTACTTCCCCATTTAATTTCATATTTTCAGTCTATGTGTCTTGAAACGGAGAGAATCAAAATTTTTCAATCTCTGTTCGATTTCTAGGTCTATTACAGGAAATAATAGGAATAGAAAACGGAAATCGGTTATTTTAGAAGCAGTATATTTTGAGTGGTTTAAACAGGCATGTAAAACTGGTTTGAGAAAAGAACTGATACAATCTAAAAGTCATCCCTAGACGAAGCTAGTGGGGTGACAGCGCTGTAACAAGTGTGGTTACTCAGCGGGTCAACATAGAGTGCACGTGGCTGAAGGCGTGGTGGGAATATGCAAACGCCCCGATTTGAACCCAGTAACATTGGTTTCCGGCTGTGGTTTCAGTAGGTGGCAATCTTCACCTCGGTGCATCCAGTCCGAAGGCCATAACCATCAGGGCTAGAAGACAGCTCGTAGATCAGCAGCTTGCTCTAGCTCAGTGCTTCCCAAGGTATCTGAGACTATTCTACTGAGTGCAATCAGATATTGACTAGTACCCACCATCAACAAAATTAGAGCTTAACTAAACTTTAGAATGAAAAAGAATTTTCTTTGAATGCTTCTGTTTTCCTAAATGATGGAAGATAAATGATATTTAGTTTTCTTACTCCGAAATAATGAGTCAATGAGACAGATGATACAGCATAAGTCTAACAACATTTTATAAAAAGATGAAGTAATTCTTAGTGCATCACGAGTGCTACCTACAACTCCTCCTCAGAAAGGAAAGCTAATTAGCCACACTGATGGTAGATATTTATTAAAAAACGTGCTTCTTCTGCACCACTGCACTCACTCCCTGCAACCTCATTTTAAAATCGACCAAGTCGAAGGGGACACACTATATTTACTGCTTCTGCAGCTGTACCAGTAGATTCCCTGGGCTCCTTACCCCTGAAATGGTAGAAATTGGAAGATTTTAGGCTGCCAATGCTTTGCGTCAGACCACTGCCGCACAGCAACGTAGTAGCTATAACATAATTACAGCTGTCTTGTGATTGCAATTATATCGATTATTGTAGCGAAGTGAATAATGATGTTGTTTCTGGTCTATTGTGGGAGCTACATACAACTCTCATAAGGCATTTCCGTGAGATATTTAAGCGTGTATGTATAGATTCTACTGTCACAGATGAATGATATAAAGTACGTGTGCAGAAGGTGGACTATACGCGGAACAAGAAAGATGTTCATACATTTGTTTCACAGGTAGTAACCTCCACCACATAGTCTCACGCGTTAATGCTAGTATGAGAAATGTAAAAGGAAAAGACTTCAATAGCGTTTGGGTCTCGAAACTGTACTATCTCCAAAAGATTATTATTATTATCAGTATTTCTTAAAACTATAATATTGATTATACCTAGAAAATTTCATTATAGCCCTCAGGGATAATTACCCGCGCGTTGGGAACCACCGGCTGATGACGATGCTCCATGTGTGTGCAGCACCTAGGTCACTAATTCTGCCGACGGCTGGTGCAGAGATTGCGTCTATCGAGTGCACGGCACCGATGGAATGCTGGTAACGACTGAGGTGGAGACAATTATAATCGCTCAGACTGAAGGTTTTCTCATACGAACAAGTTCCCATCGTGTAGTCTGCTGTGGACGTTCTACTTGGAGGCACAGCATGTAACAGGTCTGTCCAGCCCTAATAGTAGAACAGCCTGAGGCCGACCCTTCAACAGCTGCATGAATGGCGCGTGAGACTATGCAAGTAATCAGCAACATTTGAAAGTGGTTTTTTGATGAAACTCCACGATGCAGTTCAGAGATGCCCGTTGTGTTTTGTGCAAAGCCACCGGATAACCTGGTACGATTTGTCTTTTCGTATTCCCTGCTTATTATTTTTGTCACATAGTAACATCAACAGCCAACGGTCTTGCCGCTTTGGTAATACCGGTTCCCGTCGGATCACCGAAGTTAAGCGCTTTCGGTCTGGGCTAGCACTTGAATGGGTGACCATCCATTCTGCCGAGCGCTGTTCGCAAGAGGGTCCACTCACCCCTTGTGAGGCCAAATAAATAGATACCTGATTGAGAAGTAGCGGCTCCGGTCTCAGAAACTGACACAGGGCTGAGAGAGCGGTGCGCTGACAACATGTCCCTCCCTCCACATCCGCATCCTGTGACCCCTGTGGGCTGAGGATGACACGGCGGCCGGTCGGTTCCGTTGGGCCTTCATGGCCTATTCGGGCCAAATTAGGTTTCTTGTTTTGTTTTTAGTAACACCAACGTTAAAATTAATCAATTAAACAGAGGGCATTTAAATGCTTTATATGTAACCGCTGGAGAAATTTTATTCCTCATTCATTTAGCTCGTTGATTTCTCCCCGTCACGTGGTCCTCCTTGGTTCACATCGGAGCGAACTCGACTGATTTCGCGATCGCTCCGAAGGTTAATTTGGTTGTACGAGAATCTGTAATCGTTAGATGGTTAGGTCAGGAGCACATGCACTGATGTAAAGTTTACTGTGTACAGCAACATACGAGTATATAACAGTATATTAAAAAACGGAGGTAAACATCAAACAAGTAATTTATATTACCTGTTCCGAGTTGAGCTCACTGTTAACATCACGTGTTTTTATGTCAAAAGATTATACATACATATTGTGTAGTGCTCCGCTTATTTCTCCAACAAGCAGCTGCGAAATCGGATAGCTAAAGTTCTGTGAATGAAACACTGTACACTTGCAGCCTGTCTGGATTGCTATGTGGCCGGCTGGGGTGGCCGTGCGGTTCTAGGCGCTACAGTGTGGAACCGCGTGACCGCAACGGTCGCAGGTTCGAATCCTGCCGCGGGCATGGATGCGTGTGATTTCCTTAGGTTAGTTAGGTTTAAGTAGTTCTAAGTTCTAAGGGCCTGATGACCTCAGCAGTTAAGTCCCATAGTGCTCAGAGCCATTTGATTGCTATGTGACAAAGAGTACTTACAACAAACACGGTTGGCTATTTGTCATTGCATGTAAATTTTTATACTCAATACTTATACTCATGTACCTTCATTAGAACTTAAAACTTAATTGTTTATTGATATATCTGTTTCTCTATTTATGTTTGCAGACGCCACCAATTTGAGCTACGTTCTTCGTGCCAGACATCTCATGGTTTTCGTTGCGTGTGATTTTCACTATAAATATTCACGGCTAGATCAAGTTCTTCAATTCAAAAGCCACGTGAGTAACCGGAATATGGTTTTACGTTTGACCTTGATATGTACAAATTTTTCGCGGTTCGTATATGTATATTGTTTATATTAGTTTTTGAAATCTTCATTAGTGTGGTTGCAACAGTTTTATCATTCTCACGATTCTGTGACTGTGCATGACAACATTAGATCTGTACAAAGGTTTCTTACAAGGTTCAGACTTTCCGACTAGAACGTGTGAGGTTAAATCCTGCCGTTGGTTGAGGCCATTTTCTCTTCTGTTCCTATTGAATGCTCTCAGTAGGTCATCAGGTGCTGTTACATTATTAGATTCTTGGTAGTTAGTATACAAGTCATCGCATTACTGAGATCATCGTGGATGGACTCCTTCTGAAACCCACGTATGATGCATTGGCTGGCATTAACTTCAATCGTAAACATGAATTGTTTGTAACTGGATGGAATTTTAGCATTCTACGAAAAGGTATTATCAAGACCTTCCTGAAACAGTTCCCAGTTCACAAGTTGAAAATACCGTCGACGTTAAAGGGGGGAGATGGCTAAAGGAATATTAGCACCGTGATGAATTGTGACTGGTGAGTGCTGGCTTGTGGGAGAGACCTGATGACCTTTCCCTGTGTCATGTCATTTCCAGAGTCATTTACACTCTGTGATTAAAAGTGTCCGGACACCTGGCTGAAAATAAATTCGTGGCGCCCTACATCGGTAATGCTGGAATTCAAAGTGGTGTCGGCCTATCCTTAGTGACAGCTTCCGTACTCGCAGGTGCTGGAAGGTTTCTTCGGGAATGGCAACCCACTTTTCAGGGAGTGCTGCACTCAGGAGAGGTATCGATGTGGGTCGGTTAGGCCTGGCACGAAGTCGGCGTTCCAGAACATCCCAGAGGTGTTCTACAGGATTCAGGTCAGGACTCTGTGCAGGTCAGTCCATTACAGCTCTGTTATTGTCGTAACCACTCCGCGGTAAGCCGTGCGTTATGAACAGGTGGACGATCGTGTTGAAAGATACAATCGCTATCCCTGAATTGCTCTTCAGCAGTGGGAAGCAAGAAAGTGCTTAAACATCAATGTAGGCCTGTGCTGTGATAGTATCACGCAAAACAACAAGGGCTCCAAGTCCCCTCCATGAAAAACACGACCACGCCATAACACCACCGCATTTGAATTTTACTATTGGCACCACACACGCTGGCAGGTGACGTTTACCGGGAATTCGCCATACCCACACCCTGCCATCGGATCGCCACATTGTGTACCGTGATTCGTCATTTCGCCATTCCACACAACGTTTTTCCACTGCTCAATTGCCCAATGTTTACTCTCCTTGCACCAAGCGAGGCATCGTTTGGCACTTAACGGCGTGATGTGTGGCTCATGAGCAGCCGCTCTACCATGATATCCAAGTTTTCTCGACTCCCGCCTAATGTCATAGTAATTGCAGTGGATCCTTATGCAGTTTGGAATTCCTGTGTGATTTTCTGGATAGATGTGTGCCTATTACACATTACGACCCTCTTCAACTGTCGGCGGTCTTTGTCAGTCAATAGAGGAGGTCGGCCTGTAAGCTTTTAGTGCGTGCGTGTTCCTTTGCGTTTCCATTTCACAATCACATGGCAAGCAGCTGACCTAGGGATATTTAGGAGTGTGTAAATCTTGCATAGAGACGTATGACACAAGTGACACCCAATCACCTGACCACGTTCGTGGCCCGTGAGTTCCGCGGTGCGCCCCATTCTGCTCTCTCACGATGTTTAATGACTGCTGAGGTCGCTGATATGGGTTACTTGGCGGTAGGCGGCGGCACACTGGATACTTTTGGATACTTTTGGATACTTTTGATCACATAGTGTATGATTGACAAGTCAGGAGAATAAGCATTTAGCCTTCTCCCAGATTGGAATGTTCCTGAATCTTTAGCATACTACACAAGCTGCAAGTTGCACATATCCATCCATGCATTTGTTTAGAATAACTTGAGAGGTGGCTTCTTTCTGACATCCTCCGACATAACTATGGCTGCTGAAATCACCAACACAGACAACTTTGTGACTGAAGGATTTTACAGGTAAATCTGGCCAATTTACTTGCGGAGATTTGTAAATATTTACCACTGTGGCACCGGCAATCTCTAGAGCCAGAACAATGACCGCTGCTGTTCTGCATTGATCAGTTATTTTGTTATCAGTCACATGGGACCCACATATGAAGCAATGCTGTATTGCTCATTTCTTGGCTCCAACATATCCATATATTCTTCTCTCCTGTAAAGATATGTTATAAAATCTACAGCACTCTGCGGCAGCAGACGAGAGAGGTACTGACTTTTAGCAAATAAAACCGATTCATTGTTCATGTGACAAATACTTATGTGAACACTGAATAAATTCTCAGTTGACATGATCGCTAAAATCATTTGTTTATACAGATGACTGGTATAGGCAACTCTCTGTTTTCACCTTCGGATCTGGAAGACATGGGACTGAAAATGCTAGGATATCGCTAGTAACATAACAGCACACATAATTATGTCAAAAATTCACAAGACATGTAATAGGAACATACCCATGTTTACGTAACTACATAATCTCCTCCATCAGAACTGATGCTATACAATGTATGTGCATGTTGGTATCGTGAGCTACTCTAAAAGTCAACCTATATGTGATACCATTAGCTGTACATTAGCCGAGTTTTTAAGTGGTTATAGGTTGTCGTACTGGTTGTGATTTTATATAAAAGAAAATTTGGTATAGAATTATTAAGAATATTTATAAAATATATTTATAAATTTTCTAATATGATATAAAAAGGTTTATGTATAAATGACGTTTTATGAATGTTGCACATTTGCAGACAGTTTTTAAAAAATATAGAATACTGACTCGGCTATATGTTATGATAGTTATTTAGGCATATGTAACTATATGGAGTAGTAGATCCATGCCTTAATCTGATGTGAGACGACTGTAGGGATTTGTACCACTACTGCGCCATATGATGCACTTATATAGATCACTAAGAATGCTTACGCTAGGATCTGTCAGTTGTAAAGTGCTGATGAATGTGAACGCCTGTAATGGGATCAATAACATGTATGTACACAGTTGTTATTTTAAAACGACATCCCGAGTTCTCACAGCAGCTCACGATCCCAACATGGACATACATATAGCACTACTTACTGTACAGGTAGTGGAGATTATGTAATGATGTAAGCATAGGTATTTTGCTATTAGATGTATCGTAATTTTGGACGTAATAATGTGTGCTGTTATGTTAGTAGCTGTATCCTACCATTTTCGGTCCCATCTTACGCAGATCTGAAGATGGCAACAGAACTGTAGAAACCCGTTATGTATATAAATAAATCATTTTAGCTATCTTGACAGCTGAGAATTTATTCAGTGTTCGTGATACTACAAATCGCGCCCTTGCTGATTTCAGAAGCGTATAAACGTAAGTTGTTGCCAATGGTGGATGATGAATATTCCGTGCCTGGTTCAAATGGTTCAAATGGCTCTGAGAACTATGGGACTTAACATCTGTGGTCATCAGTCCCCTAGAACTTAGAACTACTTAAACCTAACTAACCTAAGGACATCACACACATCCATGCCCGAGGCAGGATTCGAACCTGCGACCGTAGCAGTCGCGCGGTTCGGGACTGAGCGCCTTAACCGCGAGACCACCGCGGCCGGCTCCGTGCCTGGTATAGTTCTCTTGCATACTTATAGCTTTGTAGAAACATCTTTGTGGAAGAATTAGTCGGTATTATACCGCTGCCCAGGGATCGCCTGATTGCAGTAACCACAGTCTTATGGAGGATTCTTCCTTGATTTTCATTGTTTCGTTCTGATGAATTCTGAATTTAAATCAACTTTATTCTAAAAACCTTGTCTCGTTGTACATAATCCTAGCGATACAGCTATCGTATTTCCATTTGGAGAAACGTTCAAACTTTTCAGGTGCTCCACGTTTCTCGTTGTAACTGGACTTTACAATGAACAGGGCTGTACAAGAGATGTTTAAGCACTTGGCATTTACTTCAGAATCATCCTGTTAAAGCGACATATTTGTAAAATAGTACTGAGGGCCAAAATAGTGTTCTGAAGAGGCTTAGAAGTGGACTTTAGGTGGGAAAAGGAATTAGTGATGCAAGCCACAAGTCACATTAGATGAACAGCATGTTCCTTTTTCTTTTACCACAGGGGAGGTAATTTTCAATATATTCTCTACACTATTTTATTTTTTGCGTGTTTTGATAACCTCTCGTACAGGTGTGTTTACCTCACAAGCGTGATAACATCTATTATGTAACTTTCAAATATAATTTTTGTTTCTAGTTTTAAGTTGTTGAGACGCCGGTCCAAGTTATTTTATTTCATACAAACTCGATATGCAGCAGCAACATCATCTCTTCACCGAGAAATAAATCCAGCGTAAGAGGAGTAACACGATCTTTCTCTCTCTCTCTCTCTCTCTCTCTCTCTCTCTCGTCATTGCCTCTATATGTGTCGTGCAGCAACCCATATTTGATTAATAATTGTATTATAAAATAGTAACTGAACATTAATTTAGGTGCAATTTTATTCATAATTAGTTACTCTGAGACTGATTAGAATCAAGTGTTTTGAAGATTAGGAGGGATATTTTGTGATTTGGTGCATAAATTTTGTTAACGTAAAGATAAATTTTAGCTGTGTGTCACGTGAATACACGCAATTTCCCGCCCTTTATTTCATTTCTGTCTCGTTTTAGTTCAAGTAGCATTGCAGTGAAATCTTCTCGGCTCTTGCCACGTAATATCGCAGTGTGAGCATGGTGTTTCAAAGGCTACTCTTTCGACAGAACATAGAAAGAGAGAGTAGGCATATTATGCGATAAGGAAACCGTGAAGAGTTTATTCTGTTAACACGACGTGAAAACTTTCACAGACACATGAGGTAGTACTGCTAACACATATGCCAGATTTGCAAACTGCTGATCGACTCAGTTTGAATTTGAATTTAACCTTAGTATTTAGGACACATATTTTTTAATTATTGTCTTACACAAGAAGTTTGAGGCATTAATTAGTAAGAGGAACTGAATTTTGAATTGCGTTACGGCTAGTCACATCGCAGACACGTTGATGAGAACGTTTTTACACTGTAGGTCCAAAGTTACTGGCATAGGCATGCGTATTCAAATGCAGAGAGATGTAAACTGGCAGGATATGGCGCTGCAGTCGGAAGCGCCTATACAAGACAACAAGTGTCTGGAGCAATTGCTAGATCGGTTACTTCTGCTAAAATGGCAGGTTATCAAGATTTAAGTGAGTCAGGACATGGTGTTATGGTAGCTGCACTAGCGATGGGGCAGAGCATCTCCGAGATAGTGACGAAGTGAGAATTTTCGCTTACGACCATTTCACCAATGTACCGTGAATATCAAGAATCCGGTAAAACATTATATCTCCGACATCCTGCAAGAACGCGACCAACGGCATCTGAAGAGCCTCGTTCAATGCGACAGAAGTGTGATCACTCCGCAAACTGCTGCAGATTTCAATACTGGTCCATCAACAAGTGTCAGCGTGCGAACAATTCAACGAAACATCATCGACAAGGGCTTCCGGAGTCGAAGGCCCACTCGTGTGCCCTTGGTGACTGCACCACACGAAGCTTTACGCCTCGCCTGGGCCCGTCAGCACCGATATTGGGCTGTTGACCGGAAAAATGTTGCCTGGTCGGACGAGTCTCGTTTCAAATTGTATCGAGCGGATGGACGTGGACATATACGGAGACAACCTCATGAATCCATGGACCCTGCATGTCAGCAGGGGACTGTTGAAGCTGATGGAGGCTCAGTTATTGTGTGGGGCGTGTGCAGCTGGAGTGGCATGGGACCCCTGATACGTATAGATGCGACTGTGACATGTGACACGTGCATCCATTCATGTCCATTGTGCATTCTGACGGACTTGGGCAATTCCAGCAGGAAAATGCGACACCCCACCGTCCGGAATTGCACAGAGTGGCTCCAGGAACACTCTTCAGAGTGGTCCCAAACTCCCCACACATGAACATTATTGAGCATATCTGGGATGCCTTGCGACGTGCTGTTCAGAAGAGGTCTCCACACCCTCGTGCTCTTACTGATTTATGGTGTCACTTCCCTATAGTACTATTTTAGACATTAACCGAGCCGATGCCATGTCGTGCTGCGGCACTTCTGCCTACTCGCGAGGGCCCTACCCGATATTAGGCAGGTGTACCTGTTTCTTTGACTCCTCGGTGTAATACCCCTTCGTACGTCTTACGTAAGTCGTGGAAATCTGTTGTCACTAAATTCTGACCGTGATTGTATCACTAATGGTTAGTTTAGGCTGTCACACCTAACCTTATATGTTCGCTCCAAATGCCGTAGTCAGTATACCTAAAATTGTGGATTTTGAATCTGTTCTATTAGGCGTCAGAGAACCGTAGTTATAACGTCCATCAAGACAAAGTTACGGTCGACACTCCAATTTTTATATACCATTCTAGTAGTAAGTAAATTGTAATAATTAAACCCAAACCCTTAGCTGTCTGCATAATTTTGATTATGCACTGTACTGAAAGACGCCAATTAATCAGTAAACTACTGCCTCAAATTAACCGTTACAAAAATATTCTGGATGTTTTGATTAAAGCAATGTTTGAAGTAATCAAGGAAGTTAATCTCCATTCCTAATCTCTTTACGTTGATACCCAACAGTCACAAAAACCGCTAAATTAAAATACACTTGGCATACTTTGGAAACAACAGATAAACACAGCATGCATGTCCTTTAAATATTGCTCTTCTAATGAAGGTAGTCTTAGATTAATTGCTATCTCTGATTATCTTGGTTGGAGAGAGAGAGAGAGAGAGAGAGAGAGAGAGAGAGAGAGAGAGAGAGAGAGAGAGAGAATGTCAGTTTTTCATTATAATTATGACTAAGGTAAATTTTAGGATGCGGCCCAGGAACCGGTCAAAGCTAATATTACTTGGGTCAATAACGGTCTGAATGTACACGTTAATGAACTATGAGAAATAACACGCATTAAATACTGGCCTATGTGATTTACAATACTAAGGGGAGTGGAGGCGACGATTCGAAGCGCTGCTTGGCTTCGTGTAATGCAAGGGCGTGCTTAAAGGTAAAGCCGCCCCTTTTTTAATGCGAAAACAAAGCTTTTTAAATAAAACTAACGCTGATACACAGCCACTGTGAGGGGTTGTCTAGGAGGGGAAGGACTAGGTCCAAGTAAGGGTTGAACGTCATTGGAGACCAAAGCATTTGTTTAACATTTTGCACTGGAAGGATCAGTCAAACCAATTAACAAAAATGTACTTGTAAGCTTTCAACAAGTAATTAAAAACACATTAAGAACAGCAACAAATCTCAAAAGAATTTTATAGCCGGCCGAGTTGGCCGAGCGGTTCTAGGCGCTACAGTCTGGAACCGCGCGGCCGCTACGGTCGCAGGTTCGGATCCTGCCTCGGGCATGGATGTGTGTGATGTCCTTAGGTTGGTTAGGTTTAAGTAGTTCTAAGTTCTAGGGGACTGATGGCCTAATAAGTTAAGTCCCATAGTGCTCAGAGCCATTTGAACCATTTGAAGAATTTTATGTTTACGTCCCCAACATGAGCAGCAGTGTTTACTCTTTAGACTTTAAGTCACCGTCACACTGACCCACAGTATGCTGTTAAAAACATAGGAAACCCAAAACGTTGTATGTGGTTATGATAATATCTATGTCCAAAGACAACAACTAAGCTTTACACTCAACTATCACAGCTATTGACGCCAATTACAGAGGAAAGGAAATTTGTTGCCGTTCCTTGAGAATTGCTTATCACTAAGTTCCAATTGCTGTAATGAGATATCATGTAATTATTAGGACACCAAAGAATTTTAGTACATGCTTATGTGGCATAAGAACAACGCAAAAATTTAATACAGTATCTATGCTTCAACATAAGAAGAATTTGAGTGAAAAACAATTTAACAGTCGCTCTTCTCGTATTTTCTGAGGCCTGATTTATAATTTGCGGGGCAATGTTGCATCAAGCAGTTTCTTTTTTTTTCACCCATGCGGGTACTGTTGATCAAGAGACACTAACTGCATCCACTTAGTTAGCGAAAATCAGATATACACACCTCCCGGATAATCCAGACAATTCTGTACATGGCGCTAGTAACTGCTAGGCAAGAAAAATGATCTTATACTGACAAGTAACTAAATTATAAATAATCTTTAACCCCTCAATCGTGAATCTAAACGCACCCACGTACCAATAAAGGGGTGGAAGCCAAGCCCTCTAGTATTATTAGGGGAAAAAATCTGATCTTATTACTGAACACAGGGAGATAAGGAGATTCGCCCGCCAACCGCAGTTCAGTTTCAAAACAACACCCGACAGCGTGACAGTAGCGAGGGGCCGCCGTGTGGGACGTAAAATCACCAAGATTGTAACGGATGCACACGGTTGGCAAACGAACGTCGATTACATTAGCAGATAGTAGCGATTGGCACGGATCCTTTTCTCCCAGAGTTGACAAGTTAACTAGCAACCATCAAAGTCATTCACATCAAGCAATAAATGAGGTAACTTAAACCAAAGTCCACCAGGGTGTCATGTATATGAAGGTAAAAAATACAGGATGTCTCCATTGCAGAAGCCCACCGCTGTGGTCAAGCGGTTCTAGGCGCATCATTCCGGAACCACGCGGCTGCTACTGTCGCAGGTTTGAATCCTGCCTCGTGCATGGAGGTGTGTGATGTTAGTTAGGTTTCCGTAGTTCTAAGTGTCGAGGACTGATTACCTCAGATGTTAAGTTCCGTAGTGCTTAGAGCCATTTGAACCAATACATTACAGAAAGTTTCAGTTTACACTGCTATAGTAAGTAGTTGGTACAAACACGTGTAGGCCTCTGAACTCGCGCTCATTGTATCCATGGCAGGGGGTTAAGCAAGTAGGAAGAAGGTGGGTAAGTCTCATAAGCAGACGGCGACGCACTGCGGAAGACAGTAGAAAGCAACATTTTGCGAACGTCACTCTGTCCCCAAACTCACTCAACACAGTTCTGGGCTCCTCTTGTCGTCTGGAGCCGCCAGGATGGAAACCTATTTTCGGACACGTGGCCCCCAAGCGGAATACTGAAGTCGTCCGATGAGAAATCGCACTGCTCAAATCGCAAGACGCCGTTCCTGGACAGCGCTTCCTGCTCCACCGGCTGCCGCAGTCCGACTCATTTCTCTCAGTTCTGCTTCTCTACGTCAAAACGGCTCGCCCTCCGCTAGAGGCAAAGATGGCATGCGGAAGACGTACCGCAGCATAACAATGTCAGACAACATACGAGGCCAGCGACATCTGCAGCAATCCGACGCCTCTGGTTCCCAGTCATCGATCATCCTCAATACAGTACCTAATTCGCACCATCCGGTTTTCATCTGTTCCCAAAACGTAAAGGTCACCTTCGAGGACTTCGCTTTGATGGTGATGAAGCGGTGCAAGCAGAGGTGAGGTTGTGGCTCGGTCGAGAAATATTCTACGTTGACGACTTCAACAAACTGATCTGTAGTTGAGAGAATCGTATTCGCCAACTTGGTGACTATGTTGAGAACTAAATTACAGAAATAAAAATGCGGATTTTTAATAATGTTTGTTTTGTTTAAAAAGCTTTGAGAGTTTTCACATTACAATTCCGAGACACTACTTTTCAGAGGGTCGTGTTAATATGTAGTTTCAGCCTCAACGTTTAAATGGTTCACACATGGCTCTTCTAATTCTGGTCCAGCGACCATCCCATGTAACTGCAAAGATTTTAGCCTCGTATCCAAGCTGGGATGTGCTCACTGTGATTGCTGACAGGGCCCTTGACCTCAGTTTGAGCGCTTTCGCCGGCCCGGGGTGGCCGAGCGGTTCTAGGCGCTACAGTCTGGAACCGCGCGACCGCTACGGTCGGAGGTTCGAATCCTGCCTCGGGCATGGGTGTGTGTGATGTCCTTAGGTTAGTTAGGTTTAATTAGTTCTAAGTTCTAGGGGACTGATGACCTCAGAAGTTAAGTCCCATGGTGCTCAGAGCCATTTGAGCGCTTTCTTCGCGCCCTCCGCCTTTTCTATTGGCGTGTGTCTGATTCCTTAATATTGGGAGAACTCCTCCAGCTTCTTCTTTCCTTTCGATGCAGTTCTAGTCACTATACCTGGACCAGTAAATCATAGAATTTTTTCGCGGGCTAGCAAGAACATGGCTGGAACTTTATTTTTAACAAATGTAAATTTTAAATTAAATGTTAATGTACTGAAAATTGTATTCAGTTATAACAGAGTACTGCGTTCGTTTACTGTAACTAAATTATCAAACTAGTGTAAAGGATGAGCCAGACAATAGGAGATTTTACTTTATTATATGAGCCTCCAACCAGTAACTTAATTTTTCCATTGCGGCCAAGCCACGGCCGGCAGCGTTAGCTGCCTGTAAATTCTTTCGTCCCACGATCTAGTAACAGGAAGTCAGCACCGAGAAAGGGCACCTTGTTCACGCGCCTCTCTCGTGTGCTGACGAGGTAACGCCGTCCCAGGCGTCGCTTAGCAGGCAACGCTCTGGAAAGTTCCATGCCGCCCGCACGGTTTGCTCGGTCCTGACCAATCAGGGTGGAGGAAGCCGCGTGGTGCGTCGAACATACCCGGCCGCCCGTCGCCGGGCCCGCTCTCTTGTATTCTTGCTCACCCGCGAGTCGGAGGCGCGCCCTGTAGCACTGAACATCTCCCGCTTCTCCCGGTGCTGCGGCACTGTGGACTTAGTTTTGGCAGACAACCACTTTCGGTAGCTTCGCGAACAATGTTCGCCAAATTGCAAGCTCTGGCTCACCCTCACCTCCCTAGGCATATGTAGCCCCTTTTTAACATGCTTTAGCCAATAAATGGCCTTTCTCTAAAAATTACTCTATTATTCCATAACGCCCACCGCCTGCCCATACCCGCCATCCTGTACACTAGAAGTAATAATGACGATATTTTTTCATAGTTGTAGCGAAAAGAGTGCGGTCAGCAGTTTCTGCGCTCTCCTCACTCCAGTGGTAAGGATTTATGGGACCAAACTGCTGAGGTCATAGGTCCCTAAGCCTACACACTACTTAACATAACTTAAATTAACTTACGCTACAGACAACACACGCACACACCCTTGCCCGACGGAGGACTCGAACTTCCAACGGGGGAAGCCACACGGACCGTGCAAGGAGCCTCAGACCGCGCGGCTACCCCCTGCGGCGAATACATTCTGGTAGAGTTCTCTCTTGGCGTATGTAAGAATAGCTTACTACCGATAGGCTGGCTGACGGGTGTTTATCCTGCCTAAACCAATATATTTGAATTGAAAAGTCAATGGTCCAGAGTTATGGGATATAGGCATAAGCCATTACTAAATCAGCTTCTCAGCATCGCAGGATCTGCTAATTACGGTATCTGCCAAGTCATAGGGCCACATTAGAGGACAGCAGTAGGGTAGTTCTTCAAAGACTAAGCAGCTGGTGTGTAGAAAACAAATTAACGATAGCAGCATACAAAACAGTTCATGTGCTACTAAAAGGTACATTATCACGAACCAGAAACCCCACAGTCTGAATAAGTGGCCAAACTGTGGAAAAGAGGGACTATGTAGGTATCTTCGTGTACACATTGGCGAGAAGTAACACTTTCATGCACGTACAGAAATGGCCTGCCAGAGGAGGCTTTAAAACCCCGACGAAAATAGCAACAATTGGCCAAAGAAGCTGCCACTAAGTGCAATAAGAACGAACCACAGCGTAATCTTAATTGCTGTTGTGGGCTATAGGTCGAGAAAGTTAAGGCCAGCACAGGCTCTACGGCGAGTACAGGTTCAAAAATGGTTCAAATGGTTCTGAGCACTATGGGACTCAACTGCTGAGGTCATTAGTCCCCTAGAACTTAGAACTAGTTAAACCTAACTAACCTAATGACATCACAAACATCCATGCCCGAGGCAGGATTCGAACCTGCGACCGTAGCGGCCTCGCGGTTCCAGGCTGCAGCGCCTTCAACCGCACGGCCACTTCGGCCGGCGCGAGTACAGGAAGTGTACTCCTCCGCTTGACAGGTGAGCATAGACCAACACAGAGGCACTGCTGGTGATACTAGGCTTGCTAAGTCTAGAACTAGCAGTAGGAAAGAGAGGTACACAACATTGGCTCAAAAAAGGTGAATACGATAAAATGAAGCAGAAACTGGGCACAACAGCCACATCGAATAAGGAAGTAAATACATGCAATGATAGAGAATGGCAAGAAATTTGGGTCAGGGTTAAGACAGGGAGAAGAACTTACCAGTTCCTTCCTAACGTAAAAGAATGGTCAAAAATGGCACACTTTCTTCTTCTTATCAAGGGAGCTATACACTACATCTCGGGACACGGTCCGTATCCCAGCTACTTACTAAAAATGTGTCAGCGTACCACAGACACTTGCGAATGTGGAGCACCACGGATTAAATCATCTGGGGATGAACAACTTGGTGTTATAGAACAGGACAGAAACGTCTTTGATAAGGCAATAATCTATAACATAATAAGGAATGGGAAACTTGGCATAAGCTGGACTCGATGACAGCTAAAATGTCAGCTTGTTAACTGCAAGCCTACCTCAGAGGCAAGCAAGAAACGGCATTACATAACGAGACGCGCTACGGCAGAACATCCATCTCCAACAAATTTCCGGGAACAGTGAGGAGATGAACATTGAGCAGCACCAGGAAGGATTTCCTGGGACCCTCACAGCCTTCCCCCAAACTCTGCGCCCTGGGTGGCACAGCAGCACAGCTGTTGTGAATCCTGAATTGCACCCAAGCGCTCCAGGGACCAACTATCCAGGCGAATGATAAATCTAACCTGATTCTCATACCAAGTACAGTAAGGTAGGGAAGTGCTGTGTAGTGTAGTGTTGTATAAACACTTCTGAATTTTAAATGACAACATTCATGCAGCATTCTATACAAGTCAATAATAGTATGCGTCTTCTGCATTTCAGACGAACTGATATTGGTGCGCCACATGGAAAAGTGGCGTATGTGGGCCTTATACCTCGTTTTTAAACTTTTTATGCAGATTTTTTTTCTTAGACTTATATAGACTAACATTTGAAATAATGTTAAAATGTTCATTCCAATCCATGTGCAACATTAGATCTATTCTTTTAGCTAGATAACAGAGTAAAAGAAAATAGCAAGTAAATGAACAGTCAATGATAATGAAATCAATCAAAATTCATACACATACATATAAATCAAACAGGTTATTGTTGTTCTAGAAAATCAAGAAATCCGAGTTCCGGTCCCAGATTGTTACAAATGTTCATTACTCACTACGTACTGACTCAGGAGAAGGAAATAAACAAAAACAAATCATGTATTCAATTCTTTACAATGAAATTAAAACACGTAAGGAAACCGAACCAATACATTACACAGTTTTAAACCATGAGAAGTAGAAGGTAAACTAAAAACATTAAATTGACCCAGCATGGGCACTTTAGAAAAAAGTCATCACTTAATCAAGCAGTTCAGTATAGGGATAGAAGAATCATCAAGAAAAAAATCTTCCTTTGATGCTGTTCGAATGCTACTGAAAATAGAAAACTGCAGAGTTAAAAGTTTATGTAGAAACCAACAGTAAAAGCGATATTTAGGGGAAACTTTTTTTATGGTGTCAGCAGTCTTCTGACTGGTTTGATGCAGTCTGCCACGAATACGTTTATGGTTTGATGCGGCCCACCATGATTCCTCTCCTGCGCCAACCTCATCATCTGAGAATAGCTCTCGCAACCTATGTCCCCAATTATTTACAGGATTTTCCTCTAGTGTTTTTACGGTCTACAGCTACCTCTAGGAACATGCAAGTTATTCCGTTATGTCTTACCAGATGTCTTATCGTTCTCTTCCTCCTTCTTTTCGGTGTTTCCCATATATTTCTTTCCTCGGCGATTCTGCGGAGAACTTTCTCTTTGCATGCTTTAGCAATCCACCTAATTTTCAACGTTCCTCTGTAGCATCAAATCTCAAATGCTTCTATTCTCTTCTCTTCATGTTTTCTCACCATCCACCTTTCACTACTATACAGGGTGAGTCACCTAACGTTACCGCTGGATATATTTCGTAAACCACATCAAATACTGACGAATCGATTCCACAGACCGAACGTGAGGAGAGAGGCTAGTGTAATTGGTTAATACAAACCTTAAAAAATGCACGGAAGTATGTTTTTTAACACAAACCTACGTTTTTTTAATGGAACCCTGTTAGTTTTGTTAGCACATCTGAACATATAAACAAATACGTAATCAGTGCCGTTTGTTGCATTGTAAAATGTTAATTACATCCGGAGATATTGTAACCTAAATTTGACGCTTGAGTACCACTCCTCCGCTGTTCGATCGTGTGTATCGGAGAGCACCGAATTACGTAGGGATCCAAAGGGAACGGTGATGGACCTTAGGTACAGAAGAGACTGGAAATACACATTAAATCCACATGCTAACACCTTTTTATCGGTCTTTTTCACTGACGCACATGTACATTACCATGAGGGGTGAGGTACACGTACACACGTGGTTTCCGTTTTCAATTACGGAGTGGAATAGTGTGTCCCGACATGTCAGGCCAATAGATGTTCAATGTGGTAGCCATCATTTGCTGCACACAATTGCAATCTCTGGCGTAATGAATGTCGTACACGCCGCAGTACATCTGGTGTAATGTCGCCGCAGGCTGCCACAATACGTTGTTTCATATCCTCTGGGGTTGTAGGCGCGTCACGGTACACATTCTCCTTTAACGAACCCCACAGAATGAAGTCCAGAGGTGTAAGATCAGGAGAACGGGCTGGCCAATTAATGCGTCCTCCACGTCCTATGAAACGCCCGTCGAACGTGTACCTCACCCCTCATGGTAATGTATATGTGCGTCAGTGAAAAATACCAATAAAAAGGTGTTAGCATGTGGACGTAATGTGCTGTTCCAGTCTCTTCTGTACCTAAGGTCCATCACCGTTCCCTTTGGGTCCCTACGTAATTCGGTGCTCTCCGATACACACGATCGAACAGCGGAGGAGTGGTACTCAAGCGTCAAATTTAGGTTGCAATATCTCCGGATGTAATTAACATTTTACAATGCAACAAACGGCACTGATTACGTATTTGTTTATATGTTCAGATGTGCTAACAAAACTAACGGGGTTTCATTTAAAAAAACATAGGTTTATGTTCAAAAACATACTTCCGTGCATTTTTTTATGGTTTGTATTAACCAATTACGCTAGCCTCTCTCCTCACGTTCGGTCTGTGGAATCGATTCGTCAGTATTTGATGTAGTTTACGAAATATATCCAGCGGTAACGTTAGGTGACTCACCCTGTATAACGCTGTGCTACAAACACATGTTCTGGGAAATTTGTCTCTCAAATTAAGACCTACGTTTGATACTACTGGACATCTCTTGGCCTGGAATGCACTTCTTTCCAGAGCTAGTCTGCTATTTATCTCCTCCTTGCTCCGTCCATCATTGATCATTTTGCTGCCTACGTAGCAGAACTCCTTCAAATAGTTCAAGATTACCAATTCTGATGATAATTTTCTCACTGTTCTCTTCCTGCTACTTCTCATTACTATCATCTTCCTTCGGTTTACTTTCAAACCATACACTGTACTTACAAGTATGTTCATTCAGTTCAATAGATCCTGTAATTTGAGAAAGTGTGTGTCACTCTCTCACCATTGTTCATATTCAAGGCTACACTCTAATGTTGATTTTACACTCAAAACACCATTTTTATGAGACGACAGGAATTAATCAACATGAGCAGACATTGGTGGGAGGATGTACATTGTTAATCAGGCAGTAACTTTATAGAGGCTCTCCTTCGAACAGTACTTTCTGGTGTTGAGAGCCGGCCGGGGTGGCCGAGCGGTTCTAGGCGCTGCAGTCTGGAACCGCGCGACCGCTGCGGTCGCAGGTTCGAGTCCTGCCTCGGGCATGGATGTCTGTGATGTCCTTAGGTTAGTTAGGTTTTGAGTAGTTCTAAGTTATAGGGGACTGATGACCTCAGAAGTTAAATCCCATAGTGCTCAGAGCCATTTGAACCATTTTGGAGTTGAGAACAAGCAGCCAGCTTGGTGATTTACAAGTAAATTTTGCAGTGGATGGTTGGGCCTTGAAAGCAACGTGGAGCTATTAGGGAATGGCTCATCTCAAAGCACTTACCGGGCACAGAAGCTGGTTCCAAGAATTTCTCGCATCGGTGTGGAGACAATGGTTTCGGCCAAAGAGGCGGATAAGAATGCCTACCTGGAACTATCTGTTAGGCGTCTCTAGCTACGGCAGAAGCAGAGGCGTGAGGGAAATCTACGTCAACCAGCTAACGAATTTCTACAGAGTTGTAAACGTCTTTACTGAACACGGATATAAATTCAGGAGTTTCCATGTTCACTCTGGAACTGCTGCTATTGAGGGAGTCATCAGGTGGCGTCCCTCCGCATGCGGTGTTTCTTGGAAAGCGAGAGGCCTTCAAAACAATTTCAGAGTGGAACAAAAATTTTTATGGCGGCTCTGAAATGGTTTATGTTGGGACATAAAAGCACTTCTCTTAGTTTAGCTGAGGCCCCTGATCAGACAGGCTGTAACTTTTGGCTCTGAAATGGTTTATGTTGGGACATAAAAGCACTTCTCTTAGTTTAGCTGAGGCCCCTGATCAGACAGGCTGTAACTTTTGGCCCGTCCAGATAATGATCTCCATGATAAATGTGTCGTTGACTTTAGAGCTAAACAGAAACTCAAAACACACTGTCTAAAACGGCCACAGAAAAGAAAAAAGTCAGAAGCACAATGTCTTCTCCTCTCTGTACGGAAATATGTGACTTAGCGATTGGCTGCCTCTCCAGAAAAGAGAAGAATATTATCGACTTTTATTAGGACTGGCAGATGGGTACAAAAAGCGAATTACGGGGGGGGGATATGGATTTCGTGGAGTCTTGTAATTGGCGAGAAACCCTTGTCGAGGTGGCTTCATGTGTACCGAGGTGTGATGGAAAGTGAGGAAAGGAGAAACTGTGTCTTCTGATTCAGACTCTGGTCTGGAGAGGATTTTTTTTTGTTATGAACCTGACTTTGCACTAGCGTTGGTTTTGACTGAGAAGCCTGTGGTGAGGAGCTCTGTTAGAGAGTAATTGTGGGCCATCTAAGAGATAGTGCATATTTCGTGCCCTCGGTAACGAATCACAGGCGTCGCACATCGCTGCTCTGCAGATGCTTGAACCACAACCGTCACCTGAGACAGTGCTACACACCAAGAAAGGGATAGAGTATTGCTGCTCCGGCTTGTTGGGACAAACAGAATCACAACCTCAGCTCTTGTTCTCAGCTGCACCAACGTCGTATAACTTCTGTGTAGAATATAACCAAGAAAGTAAACTTAGCGTTAGGTAATTTCAGATAGCGTTATCCTTGTTTTCAGCCGGAGTAAATAGTTTAATTAGACAAACTTCAGTCTTTGCTAAACATTCGCTACCCAGTGAGGTGTTAACTACACTACTGGCCCTTAAAATTGCTACACCAAGAATAAATGCAGCTGATAAACGGGTATTCATTGGACAGACATATAATACTAGAACTCACATGTGGTTACATTTTCACGCGATTTCAGAGCATAGATCACGAATCAGTACCCAGAACAACTATCTCTGGCCGTAATAACTGCCTTGATACGCTTGAGTATTGAGTCAAACAGAGCTTGGATGGCGTGTACAGGTACAGCTGCCCATGCAGCTTCAACACGATACCACAGGTCATCAAGAGCAGTGACTGGCGTATTGTGACGAGCCAGTTGCTCGGCCACCATTGACCAGACGTTTCCAGTTGGTAAGAGATCTGGAGAATGTGTTGGCCAGGGCAGCAGTCGAACATTTTCTGCATCCAGAAAGGCCCGTACAGGACCTTCAACATGCGGTCGTGCATTATCCTGCTGAAATGTATGGTTTCACAGGGATCGAATGAAGGGTAGAGCCACGGGTCGTAACACATCTGAAATGTAATGTCCACTGTTCAAAGTGCCGTCAATGCGAACAAGAGGTGACCGAGACGTGTAAACAATGGCACCCCGTACCATCTCGCCGGGTGATACGCCAGTATGGCGATGACGAATACACGCTTCCTATGTGCGTTCACCGAGATGTCGCCAAACTCGGATGCGACCATCATGATGTTCTAAACAGAACCTGGATTCATCCGAAAAAATGACGTTTTGCCATTCGTGCACCCAGGTTCGTCGTTGAGTACACCATCACAGGCGCTCCTGTCTGTGATGCAGCGTCAAGGGTAACCGCAGCCATGGTCTCCGAGCTGATAGTCCATGCTGCTGCAAACGTCGTCGAACAGTTCGTGAAGATGGTTGTTGTCTTGCAAACGTCCCCATCTGTTGATTCAGGGATGGAGACGTAGCTGCACTATCCGTTACAGCCATACGTATAAGATGCCTGTCATCTCGACTGCTAGTGATACGAGGCCGTTGGGATCCAGCACTGCGTTCCGTATTACCCATCGATTCCATATTCTGCTAACAGTCATTGGATCTCGACCAACGCGAACAGCAATGTCGCGATATGATAAATCGCAATCGCGATAGGCTACAATCCGACCTTTATCAAAGTTGGAAACGCGATGGTACGCATTTCTCTTCCTTATACGAAGCATCACAACAATGCTTCACCAGACAACGCCGGTGAACTGCTGTTTGTGTATGAGAAATCGGTTGAAAACTTTCCTCATGTCAGCACGTTGTAGGTGTCGCCACCGGCGCCAGCCTTGTATGAATGCTCTGGAAAGCTAATCATTTGGATATGATAGCATCTTCTTCCTGTCGGTTAAATTTCGCGTCTGTAGCACGTCATCTTCGTGGTGTAGCAGTTTTAATGGCCAGTAGTTTATTTGTTGCATCTATTTATCTTGTCAACAATTCATTATTTGTCATCACGTTTGACATGTATTCTTGTCATGTCTTATAATCTATAAACTTGCGCCGTCACTTTTATAAAGATCAATCCCGTGATGTTATATTAAGCACCTGTTAGCACTTGGCTTCAATAATGACAAGGCCACCATTTCTTTAATATTATTTCAGCATTCAAGTTCATTTAGATTCTGATAAATGTGAAACCTCTAATGTAGGCTAACAAGAACAAACACAAAGCGTAAAAGTCGATTTAGGAGACGCATAGACCAGGAAGTCAGTTGGAAGGCTTACTAGTTAAAGTGATTGCTGTAAGTGCGTAAAATCATAGTCGCCTGTTGCCATTCCAATCATACTACAAGTCGTGTATTCTTGTAATTTGGCGGCCGCTGCGAGGATCCTGAATTGATGGCACCTTCTGTGACTGTCAAATGCGATTTCCGCTACGCGGTTTCTATTTTCACATGTTGAAATTCAGTTGACGCACTGAGGTTAATTCGTTTCACGTAACCACATGAATTGCTGGCGCTAAGCACTTTGATGATTTGTAAATTTGTGTGTGTTGTTTGTTTGTATTTTCATTCATTTGTTGTTTCAATTTCTGTGTCACTTGTTGATTGTTCCTGGCGGAGAACAGCGTTGTGTTAACGTGTGGGCTAGTAGATTATCTGTGACTCTTGCATTTTATCGTAGACTGGGATTGTTTTTATTTTATATGCGTTGTCAGGGATCTAGAATTAGTGGCTCAGCAGAACAGATTTCAGGGTAGGATTGTGTGGCATTGCGACGATGAATAATTTAAATCTGTCGGTAGTAGAAACCAGAATACATATTCGCTATTACAAGTCACGTTTTAATCTCGTCAAAAATGGAGCCACCTCACACTGGTACCACTAATCAATAAAAACTTGCGGAAAATTCTCAGTCGAATGTAGTTGCTGAACTTGCAGATAAGTCGAAGCAGAATTTTCTGATTATGACGATTAAATTCAGTCAGACAACGAAATTGAAGGTGAAACCTCACCGCAGCACCATGTATAATTTGCTGGCATGGCAAGACGTACCGTTAGTGAAAGTATCAGAACAGACTCAAGAACAAAACATCGGAGGGCGATGGAATCGTATTCGCCTATTCCTGGAGGTACTAGGGGAGGATCTCAATTTGAGGTCCTCATGCGATTTATGGAGGAAGCGAAGAAGAAGAGGCAGCAAGTGGAGAAGAAGAGGCAGCAGAGAGCGCAGATAGCCACGAAGAACAAGAAAGAATTAACCCGAAAGGAGATGAAGGAAATGACGGAATTAGGCACAATTGAGACTGAGGAGATACGGATGGTAGCTGAAGTGTGTTGAAATTAAGAAGGTAGTCGCGTTTGTTAAAAAAGAACTAGAAGTCATCAAGAAAACTTTAATAGAGACACGAGAGGTGGCGATTGACGCAAAACGCGATGCCGCAGCTGCTTAAAGAACAAGTGAAACAGGCCAAAACCGAAATGTGCAAAATAAAAAAGGTTCTTGCCATGCTCCAAAAACGGGGAAGTAGGATCGTCCAGGAGACGCAAGAAAAAAATTGGCAAGACCATGAAGCGCATAGAGAACAAATAGGCAGAAATATCAGAGGTTAAAGAAAAACAGACTCGGATAACTTCACAGCAAAACTAGCTAGCAAAAGACGTCCAGCAAGCACGTCAGCTAGTTGTGTAATTACAACCACGGTGTGGTACAGCAGCGCTATCGCATGATCAGAGGAGGAGAGAAAAATATTCGATGCGCAGTATGAAGCTACATCACCAGCACAAAGGGGAATACCGCAGGAGAAAACACTGGCAGCCAACGAGCGCACGACAGAGAGTGAGCCATCAGAGAAGCAGAGCATGGTAGAAACCGAGCCAGAACGCAATTGTGTACCTCTTCGACGGACGGAAACGTTACTCCATAGCTTTGACACCACAAGAGAAGGCTTCAGCAGTGCACAGGGATCGTTTGGACACCGATTTATGGAAACGCCTGCTGTAAAAGTGCGACGAAGTGCTGCCAGAATCGTAGCACTGTAATGCAAGCTGAAATTTTCTGCGGATTTTTAGAGGGGTCGATTGCGAAACATATGCGCAGTGTTGCTGAGAGCTGTCGCTCATGTAAAGAGTTCAAGAACGCGTTCCTTAAAGCATTTTGGTCACAGGACACGCAAGAAGGAATCAAGCAGGAGCTTATGCTGGCCAAAGACCTAAAAGAGTCAGAATTCGATAGTGCGGTGAAGTTTTTCGAATCGGCTAGTTAAAAAGAATCGATTTTTGGACGATCCGTACAGTCCCAGGGTAATTAAGAGCCACTGTTACGTCAAAATACCTTTGTGATATTAACATCTCCTCATCAGAAGGTGGGACGATTACACTGAATCATTCAAGGGCGCGCTACGTGAATTAGACTACGCCAACGTAACACAAAACGCAAGAGACAGGAACAGAAACAATGATCGAAGTTGTCAAGGCTCCTCAGAAAGGAACGACAACAGAGGAAGGGGGGGAAATTATCAATCACGGGAAAACAACAACTAGAACTATGGAGGGAGTAACCAACCACCGTAGGAGAACAGAGGTAGACGAGGCAATGTGAATAATAATTACACCGAACCTCCAAACGGAAACTTGAAAGCACAACGAAATACGAACCAATTCCAGCGCGATACTAGAGAACCACAGCAGCAAATAAATAACTGGGAGAACAACAGTCAATGTCAGCAACAAAACGAACAAGATCATCATATCCTGATTAGGCCACCCAACAAGTCACGGGGGGACGTAGCAGAAGTCTTAAAAGGAAGCTGACGCTCGGCTGCTGAGGACACAGCTCAAAATAAGGCCGCAGGAACTATTGAAAAGAGCAACATCAACATGCTAGAATACGAAGACACAAGAGAGCTTTTGCGTGAGGAAACAGAAGTCATAACACGACCGGATCTACATCCAATTATTCACTTCACCGTAGGCAACATGAATCTAACAGGAGCTGTGGTCCTGGTAGCCACGTTACGGCGATATCGGAGTCTGCAAAAACAAGAGATGTATTGCGAATCGCTCATGGCCAGTACTCACGCAGAAGAAAACGAAAATCGTTGGCACGCTGAGAGAAAATCATACTGAGGTTTGGATACAAACACAGTTGATGTTCAGCTGCCAAGGACACACCTTGGAAGCGAACTTTCTGGTCGTCCCTTCGCTGGTAATTGAAATAATATTCGGCATGTATTTCCTGAATCAACATCAGGCCGTATCGGATGTGGACCGAGGAGAGCTCACATTCCAAAGAGGTGTTGTCAGGAAAATTACACTTGTTGATCATGCAGTACGGACGGACGCAAATTTCTGCCGAATATCTCACCCTAAAGTACGCCACAAAACGCGAGGAAGGTAGAAATAGATCGTGGCGTCATGAGCGTTGTAGCACCGCGCAAGAAGATGAACAAACTCAATGGGAGGGGCGCCAAGCTAACATTGACATGTTAGGAAACCTAGAAAACATTCCAATGAATGAGAAGGAGGATCTGGAAGAAATCTTACCTGAAAACGAGGATGTATTTCTTCCGAAAACTGGAACTATTCGCTATTTCTAATTTGCATTCCGAGTGCTTGAGCACACAAAATTCTTTGTGCCATCCTAGCAGATCCCACTGACCTACCGTCACAATGTTTTCTTAGGGGTCAAGAGAATGCTAAACGATGGCATGATTGAACCAGCCACTTTTATGTCCAACAAACCCCTCAATGACTTCCGATGGCTCAATCTGTTTGCTGATGGTTTCACACCAAATTGATACCATCGTAGAACCATAAACAGATCGTCCCGAGAAGCTGGACGAACTCTAACAAAAGGCGTGACGGTGTTCTCGTCCCTCTACTTGCTGTCCAGTTCCTGGCAAATTACACTCCACCCAGACTGCAGGAAATACACTGCATTCGTCACATTCGGTAGATGTTACCAATTCAAACGGCTGCCACCCGGGTTAAGCGCGTCCTCAGCTGCCTTCATTAGAGAACACGATGGTATTTTAAAGTATTTCGTGAAACAAAGAGTCACCACTTATGTAGACGACCGCTTAATTGCGGAACCGATGTGATCTTAAAAACTACAGACAATCAAGGAATGCGTCCGCCAACATGATGAAGTCAAGCATTGGGACATCAGGAGTAAAATCCCTTGGCCATATCATCTCCACGGAAAGAATCTTTCCAGACCCAGACATGTTCGAGACGATAGCAAAATTGGCAACGCCAACAACTAAGAAACCTAGACTCTTAAAACTGCGTTGGTTGGTACTCCGATTTTGCCGCACCCCAACCTGGTGGAGGAATTTTGCATGGCAATGGACAGATCATACTCTGGTCTGGGTCAAATGATCTTTCAGATATATCAGCAAGGGAGGGGGGGGTGGGACATGGTGCGTAAGACCATCGCCTTTGGAAGCTGTGTCCTCAGTAAATGTGAAACAACTCGGTAGCTGATTTGGAAGCTTTGGTGGTCATGTTCGGCTTGCAAAAATTTCGACTCTTCCTGTATAGGAGAAAAGAACAGTAGTCTTCAACAGTAACAAAGCCTTTGAGTTCTTACTTACGGCGAGGCTCCGCAACAGGGGACTCACTAGGTAGGCAATCTTGTTACAGGAGTACGATTTTACAATTACGAGAGAACATCATCGCAGATGCGCTGTCACGTCCACCTGTGGGATTGGAAAGTAGTAGCGCGAACCTGCTAGAAGAAGAACATTACAGCCTGTGTTATTTTTTAAAAAAGTGGAGTTTACGTCACCACAAGCCAAAAAGACATCAGCAGGGAACAAGGCAAGAACTCAGATCTGTTTATAGTATGAAGGCTTTCACGACCGGATGACATATCTTCTGGTAAACCTTGCGGGATGTAAGGTCGTGGTCCATGAAACTCTTCAGCTCCTAACGTTTCGTCCAGTGCTTCGCTGGACATCTTCAGAGGGGTGTTTCTCCTCCGGTGAGTCTTGCAGGCAAGACTCACCGGAGGAGAAACACCCCTCTGAAGATGTCCAGCGAAGCACTGGACGAAACGTTAGGAGCTGAAGAGTTTCATGGACCACGACCTTACATCCCGCAAGGTTTACCAGAAGGTCAGATCTGTTTGCTCTGAAGAAAAACTTAAAGGACGGGACGGAAATTAAGCTCGGGCACTTCTACTTATTGCAGAAGGGAATCTTGCAGTGAAGAGGAACGAGCGCCCTGGCGTGTTTACATTCCAGATGAGCTTATGAACAAGATCATCTGAGACACTCATCGCAGCTATGCACATTTTGGCTCCAGGAAATGCAACATGAAATTACGCACACTGTGCCACTTTAAAGATAAGGAAAGACTAATTTGGGAAGTTTTGCCGGTTTGTAAATCAAAGAATGACATGTCGACAATTAAGGCACCTCCGTATCCCAAGATTCCATCTAAATTGAAACACCTCGCTGAAACCGATTTATTGGACCTTTTTGTGCGCACAGGTAGAGGATCCAGTTACATCCTGGTAGTAGTGGAACTGACATCTGTCACCTTAAGCCCCCTGAAAAATGCAACCACACAGATAGTGTGCAGAGCCTTCTGTAAAGATTTCCTCACACAGGTAGGTCATGTAGACAGAATTATTTGCGACAATGGACCCCAATTCCGGTCAGAGAGAAGGAAAGCTGTGTTAAGAAAACACAGGCTGAAACTCATGTAAACATCCATACAGCATCCCCTGAGAGCTGCATCAAACCAGTCTCTGGACTGAAGACAACAACAACAGTATCCCCAATCGTCCTTGGTAGAAAGGATAATGAAAAGCCTGGAACCCTTTGCCCCATATACTGCGCTAAATGGCATGCAACCTGGGATGTTCCCCTGCGCGACTTCCAGGACTGGATGAACGAGTTGCCACATGGAGCCACTAAGATAGCACCAGTCTCTTGAGAACCCGAGTGCAACACAAGCAAATTGTCCACCTGGCGCTCAGGAGGCTGCGTGAGGCGGGATTGAAACAGAAAGAGATCTGGGACAGAAAGGCAGGTGTAAGACAATTCAACATTGGGGAAAAGAAGTTGGTCAAAAGTTTCTGTCTGTTTAACAAGTAGAAACGACTGTGCCATAAATTCTGCACTACCTACAGGTGACCTGTCCGAAAATGCAGGATCATTCACATGAACACACTGCAACTCGAAATCTTGAGATCAAGCAAATCTCCCGGCATTCACCATATCTGTCAAGTGAAACCATTTGTAGAACAGGTATTTGTGGTAGTGCAGTTAGGTTTGAATCAACTGGTGCACAGAACTTCAGTGGATTAGCAAATTGTGGGCGATATTTTGTGGCACAATCTGCATTGTCCGTTTGCTAAATTTCTGTTACTGATGTATTTCTAATGTCATTTATTATCTTATGGTATGACTCTTTGAGGAACGTGGTCAAATGAGTAGTGTGGTTACTACATCATCGTATGAAGACGTTCACTGCCTGCGTGAAAGTCAAAATCAGGAATGAATAGAAATTCGTCATAAATGGCAGCTTCTTCTATTAACTGACAACTTTCTGTGGGATGATAATTTCTGCATGTTGACTGATCTGAGACCAGGGTCCAACCTGCATTTACCATCATGACAAATGGCCATTTTGTCTTCATACTGCACTATCGTTGCCCACTGTCATGCACCAAGGAGTGTAAAAAAATTAGTCAAGAAAAGACCGCATTATGAACATCAAATTCAGCTTTGTAGTTTCCAAGCGAGGTGGCATAGAGGTTAGCACACTCGACTCGCATTCGGGAAGACGACGGTTCAATCCCGCCTCCGGCCACCCTGATTTAGGTTTTCCGTAATTTCCCTACATCGCTTCAGGCAAATGCCAGGATGGTTCCTTTGAAAGGGCACGGCCAACTTCTTTCCCCATCCTTCCCTAAACCAATGAAATCGATGACCTCGCTGTTTGCTCTCCTCCCCCAAAACAACCCCAACCGCCAGCTGTGTAGTTCTCGTAGTAGTGTCTTCCATAACATCGCTATGGTCTGTGAGGGTATTTCTGTCCTTTCTCCACGGTATCTCATATACTGCCCAAGAGGCGAGTGTATGTTTCTTTCGGCTGTTTTGCGATGACGAGATTTCAGCCATGCCTCAGCGCATGTTTGTCTCAATTGTCAGGTGTGTCATGAATGGTATTAATGGCCCACACATTAGGTGCGTGGAGATGCTCAATCTGCTATTACTGTGGGCCACTGCCAGTCATGTGATGAAGCGTGTTACGCGGCATGAGAACGTACAGTGCTAGTCATGGTGGTATGGAACACCTAAGGCTCACGGAAAGGAGTGCAGCAGTATGAATGGGATCATTGTTGAGGATGAGGATCAACTTACATCGGAGAACTAATCTACCTTTTTTGTATTTTATTACAGTGACGATCCAACAAGAGGAATTTGGAGGTATCTTTTGTAACATGTAAAGCGACAAGTAAGTGCGAAGTAATGGCATTTGTAAGTTTCAGATATGCTAATGCAGGAGCAGGTGTCATGAGACAGAGCATCTAAGCAGATGAATGAGATTGTTGTTTCAGTCCACTTCTCATTGGGTGACAATGCTGCCAGAAGTACTAAGAATAGAAGTAGTATACAGGGCATAATCATAATCTAAGAGTAGAAAGGCTTCGAGGTAAAGTTGACAGGTGTTGGGCAGCAAAAGTAAGTTAATACTACGGTATATGTGGTAAGAGCATGTTGGGTGAAGAGTAGATGTAGTGCCAGCCTGTTATATGGGTATGCATTATGATAAATGGTACTAACACAACACTCACGCATGGACCAGAGACACTTCACACGATATTTTTAAGACAACGGAAATTTTAAGATTGCCATGTTTAGTCAATATGATAACATATTTCTTCTTTTCATCTTTTTATTACAATCACTCAAATAATTATATATGTGCCCATACTGAAATTTTTCAAAGAGCTTATTTTGGGTTGTCGTTCTGTTCATAAGAATGTATAAAGATGAATGTAAAACATTGGCACTGAAAGATACTACGAGAACTTTGCAGATTTTGGGAGATGTCAGACTCACTATCAATGCATACTCTGGAGCATCACGAGGCAAAACCCTGTGGCCAGCGACCACAATCACATGGCAGCTTGAAAGAGAACACCTGCGGCAAGTGGCCCAGAAACTCTGGAGTGGAGGGCTGGTCGTCGGCCCTGAATGAGTGCTGGGACAGGTAAAGGCCTGCCTGCACCTTTGCAGCCCACAACAGTGAAAGCAGAGGGGTATCTGCGCCACACATCATGACTGTCATAAACCAACCTACACCAGGATGGTGTGAATTGAGGCAGGCCGCTGAACAACGGTGGCCCACCATTGATGCCACGTATCACTTCCTCGACGGCCTGGCAGATGGTATGACAGAAACCACCCACCGAACAGTTGTGAATGGGGCTGCAGGACGAGACTCATCCTTAATGTTATGCCATTCCTTCGAAGGACCTAAAGGTTAGCCGGCACCACAGCAAGGCCCAGAGGAATCCCGCAGGTGGACAGATCTCTTTACAGAACCAGGTGGCCAAGATCCAAATGGGTTGCTTCTGCAGTCGTGCACTATGATGCAGGTTAGCTCTGGCGATGATGGAGGCATCACAAGCCACTCACTGGCACAGTGGGAGAGTGGAAATCATCACTAGGAGACAGGCTGCACACCAAATGCAACGCTGTCTCACCACATAATCCAAGGGAAGACTGCGCTCTTTCAGCTACCGGATCGAGAGACGAGACAGGGGCAGAGACATCGCTGCCTGAGTTGGAGATGTTGGGCGCCATGCAACTACACCATTGTGCCATTCCATCCCACCAAATGTGATGTCCATTGCACACAACAGTGCACCACGCTGCCAGTTGCTGCCAGACAGAGATTATGCCAACAGCCCAGCTTTCTTATTGATGTTGATAGATGAGATGGACCAGAGTCATAGCTGCTGCTCCTTCATAAAGTGCTTAGTGAAGGGCGACTTTCACTCTGTGCAACCTCAGTGCACCTTGATGCTGCAGTCACTCTAGAGATCATTTGCATGTGTGTTTAGTGTCATGTTCTATCTGTGTCACTTTTTAAATGTAAAGTGTCTCCCCAGGGACCTTTGTGGAAGGACCGACAGGATATTTCATGACACAAATTCTCAAGCAATTCTTGTAAAATTGATTTAATTTTTGATACAATGATGTAGTGTAAACAGTTTATGAATCATTTATGTAATTCGACTTGAAAAGTGTGATTTTCAAGTGAATTGTAAGTAGAAGAAACAATCCTATACTGCCTAAGGAAATAAGAACAACAGATGACACATGTTACTTGCTTGTTTAGATTTTGAGAATGAGTGTGTTTCGTAAGTTACAATTATTGTCCGCTTGTTTATTTTGGATGGCTGCAACCTTGTGTATGACTGAGCAGGTGTAAATCACTGAAGCAGAGAACCGTTCAAAATCCACTCAAATGAAATATGAGTAGGGACATCAGTCGTCTCTGACCTCAGAAATTGTATGGATGAGTAAAAGTACTGTTGCAATCCCTTATTAATTGTTTACCTGTCGCGCAGCAACGATCCTTGGGACCACTTGAATCATACTACACTCCGGAATGTTCATTTGTACCCTTCTAGGCATGCAGCTTTGTGTGAGGGAGCGACACCTGAATTGAATGAAGTCAAGCTAGAACGTTTTCTTTATGTGTGGTCTTAGTTGGTAAAGTCGCGCCCAACACACGTGACATCATAGAGAGGTCTCAATACTGTTTGATGATTTCCTCTGTTTCTTATCCCTCAATGACATTTTGAAGTGAGACACTACACCTGCGGAAAACAACCATGGTGGGGAGGGAGGGTAGGGGGCAGTGAGGAAGGACAAGTCACTCCCTCACTACTTTCCATATTCAAGGCAACTCTTAAATGTTGATTTTACACCAAAGACATCGTTTTTGTGAGATGACAGGAACATGAGCAGACACTGCTGGGAGCATGTACATTGTTAATGCATGCAGGATTCTCCTTAAAATAGTCTTTTCTGGAGTTAAGAACAAGTAAGCAGTTGGGACATTTAACTGTAAATCTTGCAGTGGACCTTTTGGCCATGCAACCCATATGCAGATCCCGGGTTCGATTCCCGGCGGGGTCAGTGATTTTCTCTGCCTCGTGATGACTGGGTGTTGTGTGATGTCCTTAGGTTAGTTAGGTTTAAGTAGTTCTAAGTTCTAGGAGACTGATGACCATAGATGTTAAGTCCCATTGTGCTCAGAGCCATTTGAACCATTTTTGAACCAACATGCAGATACTAGAGAAAGGAAGATCTTGAAGCACATACTGGTGACAAAATTCTGGTCCCAATAATTTCTTGCACTGATGTGCAGACAACGCTTTCGGCTAAAGAGGTGGAAAAAATGCCTACCTGTACCAACCTGTTACGTGCCTCTAGCCACAGTAGGGGCAGAGATGTGAAAGGTCGTCTGGCCAACATGTTTCAACAATGTTGTAACCGCCATTTATGAACAGGGATAGTGACCATAAAAATTCGGGAGTTCCCATTACTGTGGACCGGACGCTATCGAGGGAGACATCCCTCCGCCTCCAGAGTTTTTTTCAGAACCGCCAGGCCTTCAAAACAATTTTAAAATAGAATGCAACACTTATGGCGGCTCTGAAATGTTCTGTGTTGGAACTTGGGCTACAAACGGAAACTTAAAATATGCTGCCTAAAGTGGCCATGAGAAAAATAGCACGTCAGGAGCACAATGTCTTCTCCGTTGAGCATGGGAATTTGCGAGTCAGAGATTGGCTGCTCCTTCAGAAAAAAGAGAATGTTGTTAACTTTGATTTGGAATGACAGAGCAGACGACTCAGACTGGAGACATGGAGCTCAAGGAGACTTATGATCGGCATCAAAACCTTCTGGTGTGGTTGAGTGAGTGCTTCGATCGACTTCACCGGGGTATGATGGAAAATGAGAAGAGAAACTGGGTCTTCTGATTCAGACCTCGGTCTGGAGAAGATTCTAGTCTTGATTGAGTGGCTTTCACTTGGGACTCGTGTCATGAGCATGACTTCGTACTAGCAGTGGTTTTCACGAGGGAGCCTGTGGTGTGGACTTAGCTGTACCGACAGTTTAGACCTCATTCGTCGTGGACAACTCTGTGTGCCAAAGTTCAGTGTTATTCGTGATGGGTCCACCGCCTTGATGTTTGGTCTCCTTGTGTGCACTACCATATAAGTGAACCGAATTGGTCCATGGTATGAGCGGCGAACGGAATTTTCCGAAAGTTCAGGGCTCCATTAGAGATTCATTGTGATCCGTCTAACAGATCGACAGCCGCGACCTTGCATATTCTGTGCTCGTGATACCGAATTACGAGCGCCTCACATTCCTGCTCTGCAGACACTTGAACCTCAATCATCACCTGATACAGTGCTACAGATAGAGAAGGGGGTACAGAATTGTTTTATAGTAAACAGAATGACAGTCTTCCCACTTGTTCTCAGTTGCACCAACGTAGTCTGACTTCTGTGTAGAATAGATACATCAAAGTTTATTGAGCGTCAGATAATTTCAGAATGCGTTATCCCTGTTTTGAGCCCCAGTAATTAGTTTAGTCAGACAACCCCCAGTCTTTGCCAATCAATCGCTACCCAGTGGAGTGTTAACAATTCGTTGCGTCTGTTTGTGTTGCCAACAGTTCATCATTTATTTGACATCACGCTTCACATGTATTCTTGCCCCATTTTATAATCTATAAACTTGTGCCATAACTTTTACAAAAGATCAGTCCGATGTTGTTGTATTAATCACTCATCAACACTTGACTAGAATAATGACAGGGCTACCGTTTCATTAATATTATTTCGGTATTCGTGTTCATTTAGATTCTCATAATTGTGATAACCCCTAAGGCAGACGTACAACAACAAACACAGTCGATCGGCAAAAATCACTTTAGCAGATGCATGGGCCAGATAATCAAGTGGAAGGCTTACTAGTTAAAGTGACTGCTGTCAGGGCGTAAACTCATGCCGCCTGCAGCCCTTCAAATCATACCACGAATCCAGTGTATATTCTTCTTCGTGTTCTCGGAGTATAGCACTGCGATCAGCGAATCTTAACATCGATATCCCTTCACCTTGAATCTTAATTCCACTTTTAAACCTTGATTTTGTTTCCGTCACTGCTTCTTCGACCTACAGACTTGAACAGCAGGGGCGAAAGACTGCGTCACTGCCTTACCGGTGCACTTCGTTGTTGGTGTTCCAGTCTATTGTTCCCTCTTGTTTCTTGTACATATTGTATATGTACAATATTTCTCTATAGCTTTCGACCATTTTTTCAAGCTTTCGAACATCTTACACCATTTGGTATTTCGAACGCTTTTTCCAGGTCGATCCTATGGACGTGTCTAGATTTTTCTTCAGTCTTGCTTCCATTAGCACCTACAACGTCAGAACTGCCTCTTTTGTACCTTTAGATTTCCGAAAGCCAAAGTGATCTTCATATAACAGAGCCTAAATTTTGTTTTCCATTCTTTTCTATATTATTATTGTAACAACTTTGATGCATCAGTTGTTAATCTAGTTGTGTGATGATTCTCGCACTTTTCGGTTCTTGCTATCTTTGGAACTTTGTGAATGATTTTTTTCCGGAAGTCTGGTGTTACATAGCCATTGCCATACATTCTACATACCAACATGAATAATCTCTTTGTTGACACATCCCCCAATGGTTTTAGAAATTCCGATCGAATGTTATCCATCCCTTCTGCCTTATTTGTCTTCCAAGGCTCTTCTAAATTCTGATTCTAACTCTAACTCACTTTCTGTCTTACTACAGTCACTCCACGCCGAAACTTCCCGTACAGCACAGCATCATCAGCAAACAGCTGTAAATTGTTATTCACCCTGCTCGTCAAATCATTCATGCATGTAGAGAAACAGAGCGGTCCTATCTCACATCCCTGTGCTACTGTTGATGATACCATTGTCTTTGTTGAACACTCGTGGTCGAGGACAAGGTAATGGGTTCTGCCGCTTAAGGATTCTTCGAATTACTCACATATCTGGGAGCCTGCTCCGTATGAATCAACTGTTTACAACGGAGCACTGTGTCCAACGTCTTCCAGAAATCTAGAAATAAAAAATCTATCAGTTGGCATCCATCCATGGTGTGAGAAATGGACAATCTGAGTTTCGCATGAGCTATGCTTTCTAAATCGTTGCTGATATGTCGTGAGGACCTTTCCTGATTCAAGGAAATTTATTACCAAATGGTTCAAATGGCTCTAAGCACTATGGGACTTAACATCTGAGGTCATCAGTCCTCTAGACTTAGAACTACTTAAAACTAACTAACCTAAGGACATCACACACATCCATGCCCAAGGCAGGATTCGAACCTGCGAGGTAACAGCAACGCGGTTCCGGACTGAAGCACCTAGAACCGCTCGGCCACAACGGCCGGCATTTATTACCATCTAAGTCACAATGTGTTAAAGAATTCTGCATGTGAAGAATATTAATCCGTAGTTACGGGGGTCCGTTCTTTTACCTTTCTTATATACAGGAGTCACCTGGGCTTTTTGTAGTCACTTTGTGCTGAGCGAGAGATTCCCCATTTAATGTAAGATGAATAACGGACCAATGTCAGGAAGTACTCTCCGTAAAACCTAACTGGGATTCCATCTGGACCTGGCTACTTATTTTTTTCCAACTCTAACAGTTTTTTCTCTACGCTAGGGATTCCTATTTCTATGTCTTCGATTCGAGAGTGCAAGTTTCATTAAAAATAACGGGATGTCTCTATGTTATTCCCGTGTGAATGATTTCTTAAACGTGAAATTAAAAACTTCAGCTTTCTGCTACTGTCTTCTGTTGTCACTACGTTCGTGACAATCTCTGGCATTGTATCTAAAAGACACACGTCATGGGCGGTTATTCTTATCCAATTCATATTCTCTCCGAAAGGTTCCCTCATTGTCTGCTGCGCCAGGGAACGTGGTTGGGAGGCGGAGCGATTTTTGGGCCCCATCTGAGCTGACACTAAATTATCCATTTCAGTCTTTTATTTTGCTAGCTCACAATTCATCAATGAATAGTCTTCGCATCCGATGACACTTTGGAACATCAATAGTCCTTTGAGTGAGCACCATGCCAGACATGAAAACTTGACCCATCTCGACCAGTGTGGCGTCTGTAGTAACGGACAGAGCCAAGTCCGTTACAGCAGAGAGTTTTAGACAGACAAAATGCAGTAATTCTATTGCTCTGAAGTAGAGATGTGAAAAAGCAACGTGTTCTCCTTCAAGCTAACAGTACCAGTGGCTGACAACGTCTAAAACCATACAAACATTCAAACGAGCAATACCCTAAAAACTGGAGCAAAAATTCTTCCAAAGGAGACTTAAAATAATAAAATCCTGATCTCAATAAATATTAAATATGTAGGCAAAACCACATGATTATTAAACATCGTGCCCAACAGTAGCTACATACGTAACCAATATTCCCACCTACCCTGTTGGTAACAATGGTTATCACACTAGTAGAAACCATAGAGCTACCTACACCGAAGCTGCTACTGAAGATAGAGCGCCAACTTAGTATTATCTAACTTTAATAACAGAAAAGTCATTTACAACTTTGGCAGTAGCCATCTTACGGTACGCTAATTGGCGCTAGTAGCTTAAAGCACATTTTCAATTTATAAACCTATTTCACCACTTTCTAAGTAGACAGGGATTAGCCTCCTCAACATTAACAGCAGAATACCAGCACATGATGATGACCTAATTAGTGGTCAGCGCCCTAGGTTATCATTAGAAGAATCAGAATAGCTCTCGCTGTAGGATTTGGCCGTTGGGAGCTTAGGATAGTCGCTGAACAATGCGGTCAACGTCAACAACGAAAGACGGCGCGCTGTTCCTTAGAAGCAACACAACGGAACAACTTAAAAACGGGCACGCGCTTATAACAAACATAACCAACCAAATCCAGGAAGGTTCGCTTAAAACAACCAAACAGGATGTCGTTCCTTACAATTGACAAAACACACCACTGAAAACCTCAAGCAGGACACTGATCCACACACCGCGACTACATGAAATGAACACGCAGGTTCATAAAACACAGATAGGCGAATGTCGGTGCTCACTCGGACACGGCCCTCGCAAACCCCCCTGCACACAAGGAGACTTACTGGCCATTCCCTCCCGAATGACATGTAAAATTCATTTCCTCATCAATATTCACTAATAGCTTCATGTACTCACAGATACAGGGAATCAATACAATCTTTTCGTCTGATTCCACGAAGTTAACGATCTCAGAATAGAGTAGGTAGTATCAAATACCAGACAAACTCTTCCTAACTGATTCTCCAGCCTTTTTGTGTACGAGGAAAAATCAAAACCTAACCGTCCCCAATCACGGACCATTCGCAAGCAAGTTGAAAAATGGTTCAAATGGCTCTGAGCACTATGCGACTAAACTTCTGAGGTCATCAGTCGCCGAGAACGTAGAACTAATTAAACCTAAGCAAATTGAAAAATGGTTCAAATGGCTCTGAGCACTATGCGACTAAACTTCTGAGGTCAGCAGTCGCCGAGAACGTAGAACTAATTAAACCTAACTAACCTAAGGACATCACACACATCCATGCCCGAGGCAGGATTCGAACCTGCGATCGTAGCGGTCGCTCGGTTCCAGACTGTAGCGCCTAGAACCGCACGGCCACTCCGGCCGGCCGCAAGCAAGTCAAAAGCAATTTTTCAAGACGAAATTCGGAGGTCATCTTGTCGGCACCTGGAACTGGATGACTGACGGTAGCCGATACTTTCACAGTACGGAAGTGAGTTAGCAAGCCATGTGACAGCTGAGACACAGAACTCGAAAACACTTCCACTTCCAAGAGTATATGCACAGTGTACAGCTCCGTACAGATTTCATTGCGCTCCTCTAAACTCAATACACGAAGTGTGAAAAGTGTGAAATCAAATCAACACAACTATGAAATCCACCACTCAGTATTCTCCTTCGACAGCTCACGGTACAAAGAATTAGATAAATGATCTATTAGTCCCTCATCTACCACAATTTCACATAAAGAGGAACGTAAATGTCTCAGCTCAGAAACCACATGTCACTGTGGAAACACTGGCAAAATGAGCCAAAATCAATTTCCATAGATGCGATGCCTAAACCGAACACTGACACACACGCTTACTGGTGCAAAACATCAGACTGGCACCTGTTAATAACTGCAAACACAGCTGTTCTAGGGATTTCATATATAGTGACCTTCATCTGGGTCGAGTGAACTCGTTAGATACACAAATCGCACTCCCTCCTCCCATAAAATTAACGTGTATTTCATGAAGTGTGCACAAGGGGAAAGAAAGGAGAGGCGGTTGTCGTAAGAAGTGAGTTGCAGATGTGGTTCTTGCTTCATTTCATAGTGCTAAGTGGGATAAAGATGTTCATGTAAAGTGGAAGAACGATAGCTACGCCTACTATTTACTACAAAATATTGTACATGGAGAACAAAGCATTAGAAACGACGTGATAACTATCTCAATCACACACTGGAGAGGAGTGAATCATAACATTAACGCTGTACAGTTACACAGTTGCTATAAACTGAGCAGCAAAGTCCGTGGGAAGAGCAACGAACACAAGGAGGTACTCTCGTGAATTAAATGCACTCTCACTTCGAACATGATGACTGTGTCGTTCATAGGATATAAGGAAACCAAGTAACGGAGCCTTAGCTAAGCCATTGTTTTCCATAGCGTGATTCAAAGCAAGATCCCTGGTGATGTAACAAAAAACGCACCTTTTCCTGCCTCATGATTACCGTCTCACCTCGGTTTCCAACCAGAAATCACCAACACGAGCTGCGACCTCTGCGACTGCAGACGGCATGCGCACCGCTAAGGCCGCTACGCCCCTCGCACATATTTTGTTCTGCACCTTATATCACGACGAGGGGTGTGCACACTCCCGCGTCCCGCCAAGAATCCTTACTGTTTCACGTCCCGTCCAAGAGTGCAGTTCAAAGGACACTCCGCTGAGGCACGTGCGGAAAAGTCCGCCAGAAAGTTATTCAATATCCACTCAGACCGAATGTTTCAAACGCCGACAGTGAGAAGCCTTGTAGCAAACACTTCCCTCTCACTTCAGAAAAGTTTGTAGTTAAGCAAGCCAATCATCTAATCTTTTGATTTAAACATTTTGCTGTGAGACTCCCACCCTGGGAAATAGTTGACAGCTTTAACCAATTTAAAAGCGCCAGAGCTAACCGCCTTTGCAAAGGAAGGTGCCAGCTCCCCCATGAGAGCTAATTTTAAGGATGATATCCAGTCACGCAGGGGAAATTTGCCACGTTCAAGGAGCAAGTCGATGAACAAGCGACGGGTTCAAGGAGGTGGAGGTCGAAACCTAGGAGCGTCCTAAAAGATCCGAAAACATTCGGCTTGTTAATCACCCAGCCTAAACGGTCTCTAAGAGATCGTATCTGCAAGCAACATAATGGCCAGACGTTTTAGGACAAATCAGATCTCAGTGCCTCTCCGATAGCAGCAACGGCCGTACATCACACTCTAAAGGATTGTATTGTAACAAGCGTTATTCGCGAGAACAATGTTTGGCTGAGGCGCTCACTCTGGAGAAAGATGGCAGTGTATTCAATGAAATGTCGATGAAGCCCGATCAACAGGCATTACATGCATTGAGGGAAAATAATAGTGCATTGCTAGCTTCCAGCCGAAATCAAGATCAGCACAATAAAATTTAAAATGGACGACTGATCGCTCCAATTTATAATTTACAATATGGCAGTGTCTCATGTAAACATCTTATGTAGTGGAAAAAATCCACTGTGCGCAACCCTATCTGTGATCTGTGCAGTTGGTGCGTGTGCAGTGACGTAAGAGCAAGGCGTGGAGTGGTGGACGTTTATGCCTTGGTGACGGACTTCAAGGTGTCGTGAACACATTAGAGAAAACGGACATACTGCAATGTAAACGCTGAAGACAAATGAAGATTGTTAATCTTAGGTCTTGACTCGATTTCGGAGGCATTCATCCATGTGTTTTACTTTTTGATTTACTGATATTCGTCATAATTGATGTGAATAGGTGGAATAATACAGAAGATTATCGTTGAAGACGTGTTCGTCATTCAGTAACTGCAAGTAGTGGTTACTACTTTATTAACAATACCGTTCTGACACGTATTCTTAAAAAACGCTAGCTCGTCCTTAATGCTGTAATGGGTAATTGCCGACAACTGAACGCCATATGAATCGAATTTGCCCTGCACGCTGACAGTTTTATCATCGCAATTAAACTCAACATTAAATGCCTCAACAAATTGTGCCTTCCAAAGACACATCTTCCCCAGACGTATCGCAGTAATCATTTTACGCCTATGGCGAGTCCATCGATTCAGCGTGCGAGCCAAAGGACGTCACCTCATCTGACGATTGTCCCATGCGGCCTATGACGGAGAACTCCTCCTTCCAGCACCACCCAGCCTGAATACGAAGTCAACAATTATAAGTTCGCACGCGGCCTTGACACGGAGTAGCTGGAGAACGAGAACAAAAAATTGAAAGGCGGCTGTATTGATAGAACAATCAAAGGTACATTAAACGACATCGCACTGACAACTGCCAGGCAGTGTTTTCCTACTCACTGTGTGACAGCCAAGTCGCCACGCGCACACACACACACACACACACACACACAAACGCACGCGCGCGCGCCGCCGGAGGAAACACGGCAGGTAGCGAGCCTTTCATTGCATTGGACAATCGGTGCCCTGAGGCAGGTATGCCGCGCGTCCTCGCACTCTGTTCTTAGAAACGATTTGTCTCCCATGCGTTTCTGAAGGCCGTGGCAAGACTCAGAAAAACCACTACCGAGCCACAAGCATAAATCATTGTGGTATTATTGGAAAAAATACTGCTTTACATGGGGATAGAAACCTCCGCAATCATCATGCAAGATACATTTGCGTATCGTTGCCCAACTCGTACCAGTATGAACGACAGAAGACTCTCTCCAATAATAACTGAATAACTACAACTCGCATTGAGGATGAAACTGGCAGGGCAGCTCGTAGCCGACGCTCTTCATAACCTTCCAACCCGAGTAAAATTTTTGCCCATGATTTCGTACTGAGATTGCTCACAGTATGGCAATCATCAAATAAATTTTTAAGTCTCAATTTCCCGTCATTAATTACCAGGAAAGGGATAAGATGGGAAGTCGATAGTGCGAAACTGTGTCAATACGTCTTATATTTCGGTGTTGTTGCAAACACTACCAGTATCCATAAACCTAGCCATTGCCGTCATTCCATGGTGCTGGCAAATGCACAATTAATTATCCAAAGCTCGTGACAGCAGCCCAAGCCACATTAATTCTTTTCAACAAAACATATTACAAGTAGCCTGACGTACACCTATCGAGTTCCAGTGAATCAACAGTCCTTCACACACTGATGGCCACGAACACTCGTCGTGATGGCAGCAATGAGCATAAAATTATTGTAATTAAATTATGCAATTAAGGTGGGAATTTAAGGAGATGGGACCTGGATGAACTGACTAAACCAGAGGTTGTACAGAGTTTCAGGGAGAGGGTAAGGGAAAAATTGACAGGAATGGGGGAAAGAAATACAGTAGAAGAAGAATGGGTAGCTTTGAAGGGTGAAGTAGTGAAGACAGCAGAGGATCAAGTAGGTAAAAAGATGAGGGCTAGTAGAAATCATTGGGTAACAGAAGCTATATTGAATTTAACTGATGGAAGGAGAGAATATAAAAATACAGTAAACGAAGCAGGCAAAAAGGAATACAAACGTCTCAAAAATGGAATCGACAGGAAGTGCAAAATGGCTAAGCAGGGATGGCTAGAGGACAAATGTAAGGATGTAGAGGCTTATCTCACTAGGGGTAAGATAGATACTGCCTTCAGGACATTTAAAGAGACCATTGGAGAAAAGAGAACCACTTGTATGAATATCAAGAGCTCAGATGGAAATCCAGTTCTAAGCAAAGAAGGGAAAGCAGAAAGGTGGAAGGAGTACATAGAGGGTCTATACAAGGGCGATGTACTTGAGGACAATATTATGGAAATGGAAGAGAATGAAGATGAAATGGGAGATATGATACTGCGTGAAGAGTTTGACAGAGCACTGGAAGACCTGAGTCGAAACAAGGCCCCCGGAGTTGACAACATTCCATTAGAACTACTGACAACCTTGGGAGAGCCAATCCTGACAAAACTCTACCATCTGGTGAGCAATATGTATGAGACAGGCGAAATACCCTCAGACTTCAAGAAGAATATAATAATACCAACCCCAAAGAAAGCAGGTGTTGACAGATATGAAAATTACCGAACTATCAGTTTAATAAGTCACAGCTGCAAAATACTAACGCGAATTCTTTACGGACGAATGGAAAAACTAGTAGAAGCCGACCTCGGGGAAGATCAGTTTGGATTCCGTAGAAATATTGGAACACGTGAGGCAATACTGACCTTACGACTTATCTTAGAAGAAAGATTAAGGAAAGGCAAACCTACGTTTCTAGCATTTGTAGACTTAGAGAAAGCTTTTGACAATGTTGACTGGAATACTCTCTTTCAAATTCTAAAGGTGGCAGGGGTAAAATATAGAGAGCGAAAGGCTGTTTACAATTTGTACAGAAACCAGATGGCAGTTGTAAGAGTCGAGGGGTATGAAAAGGAAGCAGTGGTTGGGAAGGGAGTGAGACAGGGTTGTAGCCTCTCCCCAATGTTATTCAATCTGTATATTGAGCAAGCAGTAAAGGAAACAAAAGAAAAATTCGGAGTAGGTATTAAAATACATGGAGAAGAAATAAAAACTTTGAGGTTCGCCGATGACATGGTAATTCTATCAGAGACAGCAAAGGACTTGGAAGAGCAGTTGAACGGAATGGGCAGTGTCTTGAAAGGAGGATATAAGATGAACATCAACAAAAGCAAAACGAGGATAATGGAATGTAGTCGAAGTAAGTCGGGTGATGCTGAGGGAATTAGATTAGGAAATGAGGCACTTAAAGTAGTAAAGGAGTTTTGCTATTTGGGGAGCAAAATAACTGATGATGGTCGAAGAAGAGAAGATATAAAATGCAGACTGGCAATGGCAAGGAAAGCGTTTCTGAAAAAGAGAAATTTGTTAACATCGAGTATAGATTCAAGTGTCAGGAAGTCGTTTCTGAAAGTATTTTTATGGAGTGTAGCCATGTATGGAAGTGAAACATGGACGATAAATAGTTTGGAGAAGAAGAGAATAGAAGCTTTCGAAATGTGGTGCTACAGAAGAATGCTGAAGATTAGATGGGTAGACCACATAACTAATGATGAAGTATTGAATAGAATTGGGGAGAAGAGGAGTATGTGGCACAACTTGATAAAAAGAAGGGACCGGTTAGTAGGACATGTTCTGAGGCATCAAGGGATCAAAAATTTAGCATTGGAGGGCAGCGTGGAGGGTAAAAATCGTGGAGGGAGGCCAAGAGATGAATACACTAAGCAGATTCAGAAGGATGTGGGTTGCAGTAAGTACTGGGAGGTAAAGAAGCTTTCACAGGATAGGGCAGCATGGAGAGCTGCATCAAACCAGTCTCAGGACTGAAGACCACAACAACAATGCAATTAAGCTGATTGAAGCCAACAGAACATAGAAGTTACTCGCATATATTAAGTTGACTTGACTACACCAAGATCCTAAATCGCTCTGAAACACACAAACAAACGACATACGAAAGCTATGAGACAAATGACAGCACAAGCTTATTTTCAAGGAAGGTGCAAACATCTTGAGAAGGACAACGTGCAAACCAAACAATTATGCGACTAAAGGTGACTTATCGAAACACGTACGAATGAACATGATTAAATGAATACCAGAATGTTATTCAATCAGACATGATTTCTGCATTATCCAGGTGAAGGTTAGTAGTGGAGTAAACTATGAGTCACCCCATTCCACCAGATTTATTCAAGATGGCGAATCAAAAATGGCAGCAATAGATATGGCAACTTCATAATGACATCATGGTGGGAAATTCAAATTTTGGCGGGGAGATAGGTCAGTTGGGCTAACTACACTAACCTAACCACCTCCCCTTCCCTCTCCCCTACCCTCTACCCTCCCCTCCCCCAGAAAATGGCAGGATGTTCAAATTCGATTAGAACGATGCAACTCACCATGGCTACCTCAACTAACCTAAAAAAATGGCGGGAAAATAAGTCAATTGGGCTACCTCCACTAACCTAAGTCTTCCTGGGAATTGGTGGGAAAAAGACTCAGTCTGTGCTGGATAAGATGGACGTAACTCTTTATTTAAACAGTCTTTAATTAAACAATTTGAGGCATTGACTCCATCCAGCGTGTTCACCACGATGTCTGAAGTCCAACTAACCTAGTACACAGTACTACCAGAAGAGGGTGACATCGTCCCTCCCATGACATAATCAAAAATGGCGGTCTGGAGAGGAAAAATCTCGGGAATCCTGTTCTGGGCTGCTGCATAGAGGAAGGAGTGCACTTTACTTATTTTTGGAACAATTTATATAGGGATGGATTTGACACAGTATTTTTATTACACTGATAAAAAACACTCACCCTCATATGCTATTGTTAACAGTAAGTAGACTACAGACCTGGGAACTACTCGTAATTAATGCAGTACACTGATGTGCCGACACATTCACTAATTATAAACTGTCTAAATAATGTATACAATTTATTTAGGGACGAATTTCGGTAGCTTATTTATTACACTGGTACAAAATACTCACCCTCGCGTGCTTGGGGTCGCAGTAAATAGTCTACAGGCCTGCAAAATACTCGTAAATCACCGAAATAATGCAGTACACTGATGTGCAAAGATGTAAACAACTTCTAAATTGTCAAAATAATGGACGCAAAAGGCTCTCCAAACGTACTTACTAAACATCAACTTTCGAATTCATGCATTACACAGCCTGTACACCTGTTCACAAAATAATGGAACAGACACGAAAACAACTAGTAAATTATCAAAAAATAATGCATGTGTAACACTATTCCAACACACTCACAATGCTTAAACACCCAAAAATAAAGTAGTGCACAAACACTCAGTGTGCATAGAAAACACAACGTATCAGCGTACTGTTCCAATTTGTGCACGCTCTTTTCAGGGCTAGCCAGAGGCAAGCCAGCACTGGTGTGAGCCATTTCTATCGCACCTCTGCCGACGTCAGGAGAAAGTCGCGTCTATTTTCGAGTATTCAGTTAGAGTTCTTTGACTGTTATACTAAAGTAACATGTCTACATAAAAAAGCGCCAAGTCACAATCTGTACCACGAGTACATGTTCACAATTGCTGGAGCGATCCCTACCTGCGCTCGAGCAAAGACCTAATTGCTAAGTGACTTACCCTCACAGATGTTGCAGAAATCCATTCCATTCCTTCCCAGAATAGCAAAGACAGCATTGTTCCTAACGATCCTAAATGGGACATGCGAGCGGCGCCTAGCCGTGCACTCATCTACCATCCAAGCATACCTGACGCATCTCAAGGTTCTCGGTGTTATACTGATGTCACATGGGTATGTAAAATAAGAGCCAAGTCGACCTCTCGCAAATTGTATAGTGCCCCAGAAATAGTTAATGGTAGCTTGTGTAGGAGCTTTCGTGATGTCTCAGCTCGTCTGCGTGGAAATTCTTTCCCTAACAGAACCTGTTTACTAAAATAGCGCAGAATAGCACCGAAAGCATTCCGCCTGATGGTCCTAACGTGGCACCCCGTCCATCATGTATTACCCTTCCTGGAAATCGTTCGGTCTTACTTTCGACAAACATCTCCAAAATGCAAACGTTCTCACCGCTTGGTAGAGGCTCCTACGTTCCGGTTCAAAGCATGTCTTGTGAATTAGTGGAACTTTATGATCAGCTCTTATTGAATTTACCCACCAAATTACTGATACCACTGGTGTGGAAGCGCTGTCTGGCTTCCTTTTTTTTCTTTCTGCAGACGAGACTTTCAGTGGCAGATCACCATATTACACCGAAAATTAAACCCTGCAAAATGAGGTACAGATCTTCAAATACAGAAAGACTTTTACTCAATTAAACTGCTCTGCCACTGAGTGTGGGAGCTTGAATATTAGAGCCGTAAACCAATCTCCAACCCATCAATATATCACCTTGTACTGTGATGATGTAGTTAACATACAATTCGTATCCTGATCCATAAAAAATCGCCCCTTTTTACATCATTCATATATTTATTGACGGCCAGACACTCGCACACATACCGCAAAGACAAACAGCATAAGCATATGCACTGTAGATATACTCCTCGCTCCACTAGATATTTCTTGCGAGGTTGGGTGGTCATGCCTGGCTAAAGCGCCCTCGGTGGACCGAAGTTACTCTCAGAACTGTTCTGCAAATTTGGGGTCGGCTTCCCTCGGCACAAACGTGTTACTGTTTCTGGTGCCGACTTGCTCGCTTGTTTGCTTTTCTACACCCATCTCCAGACTCTGGGATTACAAGAACATGTGTAATTTCGCATGGTTTGCCAGAATATCATGCTATTTTCGTGAAACTTCTCGATATCAAGCACATACCAATATTGCTTGCATAGCAGTATCGATTGTGCAACATAATTCCGAAGATATTGACTGGAAATTATTTCTCTAGAAACCTTTAACTTAAATGAGGTGGAGTGTACTCTAAACCACTGAGTAGCGAGAAACGTATCTCGTCTGTGTAGACCTTTACATCAACTGTGAAAAATATGATAGTAGAAACTGATATTTCTACTTGCGAATACCGATGTTGGTGATGTAACAGATTCCAAATCATCCCTATAATTTACAAAGTCAACTAAGGTGTTTCTCATGTCTAAAGAACCAGAAAACGTGTCTTCCACCTGTCTTTTACCTGCTAGATGCACACACCATAACTAAATAAAGGTGCGAAATGTTCAGAAGCAGTCAATCGCACAATGTACATGGGAGAGAGTTATGGTCCAATGCAAACACACGGCCATTCTGAAACTTCTCAAATTTCCACGCGATCACGAAAGTTGTCCAACACATACTAAGTATTAGTTCGGTGTTCAACCATATAGAGGACATCACAATTAAGTCAGCTACATTCCAGCTCCCCCACAGACCTTTCCACTCAGATAGCTCCTACCGTTAGCAGGAAACGTGAATCATTTCCGACACAGGTCACCGGCGGTGCACGCCAAGCACGCATTGGCAGAATCATCATCCTAGGGAGCCGGCCACATTGATATATTTTATCACTGTACTTACAGTTCAATATTACGACCGCACTCTCAACTGGACGACATTTAACAATGAACGAATTATCGGAAATACAGCCTCCTGACGGCTGTGGCTCTGAAAATAGAAATATCTGTATCACTTTAATGACATGACATACTTTCCCCATCGCTATCACAGTATTCCATGTCAAATCCATATCTTCCTTACAAATGGACATAGTCATTTCCTTTGCACATGTAGGAACACACATACACACACACATATATTTATAAGCCTGATACTCAAGGTGAACCTATCACGCACCCTCTACTACTAAGTAGAATACTCTGGCACTTACTGATTGCTGGCGATACGAAGTATTACTGAGAGAAAATCAACGATGGGTGGATATATCTCATAAGATTTTCTTGCGAGTGCTGCCACTATGTCTTAGAAAGAGAGGCGTAATCGTCTTAGAAATCGCCAGATGTTATAAAAACACGATCGCAACGACTACTGTATGTTAAACTGTCACAAGCGGTCTTGTTTCTCCAGGTGCACACAAGTATCCATGTTAAAACCTATACTGGCTTTATAACTTGAGGTGTGGCATTACCTATGAATGATGTGGTTTTTCCAGACAAATACCGCAACACTGAATATAGATGGTGATCGTAGGTGTATATATTATCAGACCAGCAGTGCGGTTACACGTCATCGATGGTGTACAGTCGTAATAAAATTACCAAATTTTGAAAGTGATTCGGCTAAGGAGCATGGTATGAAACCGGTATTTGCAATTCTCTCATGCCCCTGCCAGATATTTCTCCAGTATTTGTGACACGTTCTGTCTCGATGCAATGTATCCACTGACTTATAGTCGTTGTTGATTGAGAAGGATCACAAACAGTAGTAGATGGTGTGCTGATTGGGGTCGTAAGAAATATACACGAGCTTTTCAGATCTCTAGAGCTACGCTTTCGGTAGAAATGAGTCTATGATTTGGAATGAAGCCTTTCCATTCAACCACACACCTACGTTGTATCCAATGGAGAAGTCCTTTAATGATTACAGCCACTAGTGAATCATATTTCTGGCCTCTCATATCTTGAAACGAGTTACCTTTCTCTAATCTATGTGCTATAGTAAAATGCTAACGTGGATTTAGGTAGTCCCTATGTATCTTTCAACTGTCCCTCAGACTCCGAACTCCCATCCCTGCAGCTTTTCGCATGTGATTGTTCCAGAGTAAGTCGGAACTAAGCAGAATTCGGAGAAAGCTATATCTACCACCTTCTGCTGCTCATGTAGAAGCAAAGCTGAGTTACAGGACTGTGTTTTGACCATTCGATCGAAACAAGGACATGTTGTCGTAGCTCCACCGAACGGTTCATGATGTGTAAGATCAGTGACAAACGAAGTCTGCTCCCGCAACATGGAGTAGTACAAATGATAGTACGGGAACTGGGGGAAGGACGTGGATTTTGCTACTGCATTGTGGTGATTCTTCAAACTACAAACAGGTACTACAGATCCGCGTCCCTCAGGGGCAGTTCACGTCCATCACCCCAATATTCTGTCATCGTTATTCTGTACTATCGAACAGAGAAAAATTAGGAACTATAAAGGCTCCACTAACTTTATCCGATAGAGAAATCAATAAGATTTTTACCATATCTGTCACCTCCCATATATCGAAAACAATTACCGCATGGATGCCGGTATCGAGCGCATGTGACTATCCCATTAAATATACAGGTATGGATCCACTGCACAGACCAGTTTAAAGTTTCATCGCATGTACTATAGGAGGATGACCATATGCCACAGACTATACTGTAAGTCGCAAGAGACGCTCCCTGTGACCCTGTGTCGTTGTTTGAAACATTGTTTTTTCGTGCTGTAACACGCTTTGTACACTGACATACATTCGGTTTTTGCCTCACGGACTTCGAGGTCTGTTTCAGGTTCTACATTCTGCTCCATTGCGTGTCGCAGAAAACTAGACGTCGCACAGTTTAAATCATGTTGTTACAGCTGCTACCATAACACACCACACACAATGGATGATTTTAAGTATAAATGGAAATGTCGTGTGGCTACGGCCTCCCGTCGGGTAGACCGTTCGCCTGGTGCAGGTCTTTCGATTTGACGCCACTTCGGCGACCTGCGTGTCGATGGGGATGAAATGATGATGATTAGGACAACACAACACCCAGTCCCTGAGCGGAGAAAATTTCCGACCCAGCCGGGAATCGAACCCGGGCCCTTAGGATTGACAGTCTGTCACGCTGACCACTCAGCTACCGGGCCGGACTGATTTTAAGTAAAACACAGTTACAACACAAGCAAAATGGAAGAGTTCGTTGGTGGTGTCGAGAGTGTCCAAACTGCAGTCCGAAGGTCATTGACGACCTCTGCATTTCAACTCATACGTCACAGTGACGGAATAGCTGATGGCTCTGCGTTCCGTTTCGACTGATTCCTCATACTGCAGTCATGCACACAATAACTGTTTCGATGCTCGCCATCCCCAGAAGGCGTTGCCACCCCACCAAAACCCTTTCTCCAACTCAAACAAGCGATGTCAGTCGATCATTACGTGGTAACCAACAGTGTGCCAGTGGACGGATGGGATGGAAAAGACACTGTCGATGAACTGTAATAATAAGCTTCACAGTTGATAGTGCGAACAATTTTAGCAATTTTATAGTAATTTCAACACCGAACAATGACGCGCCAGCATGTTCCCCAGTTTCAGTATCATACCTAAACCACCCCATCTCAACTTTGCAAGTATCATTGCGAATGTAGATAGATGACTGTGCAGCACGTTCATTCATTGTTAATTCTCGAACACATACATCATCAAAGTATAGCAGACAGTGCTCTACATATTTCTAGCACCTCGAGCATAGTGCTTAATTTGCGGTCTATCTCTATGCGGATGGGTGTCACAGAGCATTCTCGCAATCTTGGGATAAGATTAGAGACTAAAAGACCCCCCTCGCACTGTCTTTGTACATGTGTTGCGTATGGCTCCCAGGACCTGCAGTAGACCCACGTTAGCATTCAAGTGTGGATTCGCCGCTCGTTATATCCGGAGAGATGATGTGATGCGGATCCACAACGTGTGCCACGACAAGATTAGGGTATGAAGATGTATCTGCCATCCACAATGTACGGAGCGTTGTTCGGATGCACATCCGCAATATACCACATCTGAGTTAGTGTTCGAGTGTGGATCTGCCATGCACCGCATATCCAGATCAATGTTCATAGGTGGATCCACCAAATGTCACATCTGGGCAGTTGCTAGATCGGTTACTGCTGCTACAATGGCAGGTTATCAAAATTTAAGTGAGTTTGAAAGTGGTGTTGTAGTCGGCGCACGAGCGATGGGATACAGCATTTCCAAGGTAGCGATGAAGTGCGGATTTTCCCGTATGACTATTTCACGAGTGCACCGTGAATATCAGGAATCCGGTAAAACATCAGATCTCCGTCATCGGGCCGGAGAAAGATCCTTCAAGAATGCGACCAACGACGACTGAAGTGAATCATTCAACGTGGCAGAAGTGCGGCCCTTTCGCAGATTGCTGCAGATTTCAATGCTGGGGCATAAACAAGTGTCAGCGTGCGACCATTTAACGAAACATCATCGAGATGGACTTTCGCAGCCGAAGGCCCACTCGCGTGTCCATGATGACTGCACGACATAAAGCTTTACGCCTCGCCTGGGACCGTCAATACTGACATCTGGCTGTTGATGATTGAAAACGTCTTGCCTGGTCAAACGACTCTCGTTTCAAATTGTATCGATCTGATGAACGTGTACGGGTATCTTATCAATCCATTGACCCTGCATGTCAGCAGGGGACTTTTAGAACCGGTAGAGGCTCTGTAATGATGTGGGGTGTGTGCTGTTGGAGTGATATGGGACTCCTGATACGCCTAAATACTACTCTTATTGGTGACACGTACGTAAGCATCCTGTCTGATCATCAGCATCCATTCACGTCCATTGTGCATTCCGAATCATTTGGGCAATTTCAGGAAGACACTGCAACTCTCCACACGTCCACAATTGCTACAGAGTGACTCCAGTAACACTCTTATGAGTTTAAACACTTCCGCTGGCCATGAAACTCCCCAGGCATGAACATTACTGAGCGTATCTGGGATGCATTGCAACATGGTGTTCAGAAGGAATCTCCATCCCCGCGTATTCTTGCTGATTTATGGACAGCACTGCAGGATTTATGGTTTCAATTCCCTCCAGCACTACTTCAGACATTTTTCGAGTCCATGCCAAGTCGTGTTGCGGCACTTCTGTGTGCTCGCAGGGGCCCTACACGATACTAGGTAGGTGTACCAATTTCTTTGGCTTTAGACTGTAATTGGCTGAAACGTCCTCCGAGTTTTCCCCAATTCTTGGGATTTGGCAGTGTTTATCTTGTGAGCGGTCAACCTATTCACGCCAGTTTTTACAGTATTTATAATGAAATGTTTGATATTGCGTGTGTGAAGTGAACTGAACAGTAATAAAGGTGCATAGACATATTTAGAATTCACCTTCATTTAAGAGAATAATTGCATTTTAATAATACACGTCTATAGAAATGTAGGCTTGGAACTTGCGTCGTGGTTTGTAAATATTAAATGTAATGATTTAAGAACTTGATGACAGTGTCTTCAAATATGGGTGTTATGCAGTAACAATCTGTGCGTATTTATCTGTTTTTGTCTATATATCGGCACTTGTAAATTGGTGTTTATCTTTTAATCATAAGTAGATGTTTTTAGATTTGTGGCAGTGTAGAGCGCCTTGAATTGAACCATAAAGCAACTGAACCCTACATTTTATTCACTGTTTTCTTTTTTTCAATTTTTTTATTGTGTGGGCAATATTAAAGAACTAACAGTGAATTCACGCACAATTACTAAAATAAAACACAATGAAAAAAATTCTATAGCCCATAAGGTAAACAACGTAATTGTTAGAACAACAAGTGCAATAGGATGAATAATGGACATAGGATACTGTGTGACATAAACAAGAAACTTTCAACTGAAAATGCTCTCATTGTCAGAGTGGACAAGGATAGCAGAGCTGTGGTCATATAGGAATCCGATTATACTAATAAAACTCATGAACTCTTCAGAAATAATGTCGTAAGAGAAACAATACGAGCCTACTCCCAAATTCCACGATAAAATTGAAAAGTTACTTAAAAACTGCAACTTCCTGATGGCAGCAATAGAATCAAAGCATTGCATAGTGACGCATTCATAAGCATCAAAATTGAGATCACAATCTAAGGTCTATAAATTAGTATAACCGACACATCCCATTGTGATCTCCACCAATTGTACAAGCTATGAAATCACCAGGAAAAAATGGCTCTGAGCACTATGGGACTCAACTGCTGAGGTCATAAGTCCCCTAGAACTTAGAACTACTTAAACCTAACTAACCTAAGGACAACACACACATCCATGCCCAAGGCAGGATTCGAACCTGCGACCGTAGCGGTCGCGCGGTTCCAGACTGAAGCGCCAGAACCGCTCGGCCACCAGCGGCCGGCCACCAGGAAACTTAATGGCATTATCCGCAAGGCATATGTATGAGAAAATAACTTCTCCATCAAAAATAGTTTTGAGCCCATCACTACCATAAGAGACATGCCTATCCTACCCATAGTTAGTTATGTATCTCTTGACATAGTCAACTTACATACAATCATATCTGTCAAGGACATAACATACTCAGCTGTGGAACTATGGGTATAGCTGAAATCAGTGAACTCATAGAGATCCTGGAGCTTATGTTACCACACTACTGCTCCCTGTTCAACAGCAAGTTTTACAGTCAGGAAGATGGGTTGGCAGTGGGTAACAATTTGCAGGCTTGCTAGCAGTTGTGTATATTAAAAAGTTGCAAACAACTTTTTTAGATTCCAAACCCAACTGAATAGTAATCTATTTTATTAGAAAACCTATTTTGAAGCCACTATCATTCTATACAGTGGAATAACAAAAGAAAAAGAAAACCTAGTCAAAGAATTTAGTAAATTACACCACAAAATTCAGTTAGCTATAGAACATGATACACTAGAATGCATTAACTATCTTGATCTAAAAATCTCAAATAAAAGTCAAAAGCATAACTTTTAAATTTTCAGTCAGCCAACAACCACCCATATTACTATGCAAAATTCTTCTTGCCAGCCAGATAGAGACGGGTCGTTCGCGAACTAACGGGTCCAAAGGAACGGTTCACCAAGATGAACGGATGGAGCAAGGAACGAATTCTAAGGAACGGTCTTTCGTAGCTCATTTCGGTCGTGGCTTCCTACTTATAGTTCCCGGGAACAAGAAATGGTCGGTCTCGTTCCGCAAACGTCACGTCAGCCGGTCTCTTTCCAGCCTCGGTCCCGTTCCCGTCTGTCTCGGTCTCGGTCTCCCTCTGCCGGACTCGTCCTTCATCGCGTGGCCACTCTTCGCAGTTCCACTGCCGACTGCTCCTATTTTGCTCAGAATCGAGTTGTTCGCTTCGTTCGCTGCGCACGCCCATTCTAGATCTGTTTCAGACCTTTCTTGAACTCTGGACTTCTGGTTCTTTTCGTATTGTATTCAGCATCCACGACCGGTGACAAAATGTATTTCATAATTATGTGAATTACAAATAAACTACACTGTATGTAATACATAGATCTTTTCAGATAACAAACAGGAATATCAGTTACTTCATTATTTCGATAAACAGCAGAAGACATAGTTATAAAAAGGCAAGCTTTTTGTTATTACACATGCAAAGGAAGTCGGCACGGCACACATGAGTGGCCATTTTCGGTCCTTTTTGATCCAAGGTTAAACAGAGTTGTCATTGTTATGGAAGGCACACAGAATGAAGCCCGCGCTCCATATTCGATTGTCTGGTGTCATATTTTGGAAAGAGAATATGATATCTTCTATAATATTATTTCAGTGGTACACGGTGGCGCACGATAAATCTGCCCCGAGTACTAGACTGCTTATTGTCGCCCACCAATCCTCATTTATTACTTCGAAGTTGTTGTTGCATTAACTTATTTATTATTTTTTAACTGCCTAATTATTACATGTTTATCTACTCTGCTCGTAGCTCTCAACAAATCGTGTGTAATTGGCGAGCAGTCTGTTCTCGCCACGTTATATTGTTTCACTGCGGTCATCGCATGATGCTACAGTTGGCCAAATGAGAGGTGGTGTCGAATCATGGAACTTACTTCTACAAAATGAACGGTTCCCAAGTAAGAGCGACCACCAGTGTACAAGCTCCCAAAGATGAACGAGATTGCCTATCTCTACACTGAGACCAACATTAAAAAGCGTTTTCAGAACAATGGTTAATCACATGCTTAAATTCCCAATAGACAAAGGTGAAAGACAAACAGAAATAGAAATTATTAAATCATTTCCCTCCATCAGTGGGTACAATCCTCCCGTAATAGATAAACTAATCAATATAACAAAACTAAAACAAACAAGTGCTGAAAAATTACCCAAAGACAAGAATCGTATTTGTAAGCCTTCCTTTCCTAGGAAGCCTAACACTTCCAGTCATAAAACATAAAAATAAGAAAAGACAGAATAAGATAATACACGGTATCAAAACCAATGCACAGCAGAGTCAGAAGTTAGGCGGATAAAAACTCTTTTGCAACTCATGTCCAAGTTCCTTCATTGGACAAACTGGTAGAAGCTTCACAATAAGACTTAAAGAGGACATAGATGCACTCCATCTTAACAATCTGAACAAATCCAGCTGTGCCACACATATTGTCCAGCGCAATTATTCCGCAAATATAATAGAAAAGAACCTCCCACAACTTCATTTTGCCAACAAAGACATGATACTCGACCTCTTTCAAGACATCGACATCTTAACAAACCCAAATCAAACGACTGACTACCTACTAAACTACCAGGCTGAACTGAGCAATAAATTTTTCCTTCAGAGTTCCGAAGACTTTATAGTTCAAAAAAGGTAATCAGTCAAGGAACCTCGCCTGCCTAGCGATATCACCCATAGCTATCCCACTCTATCCGTCTCTTTACGTCCTAAGTGCATTGACGTCAACATAAATATCACACCATAAAATAAATCCAGTACTATATGTGTAAATGTCCAAGCTCTCTACAGTTAAAATAGATCAATACTTTCAAACATATTTCCTTAAACTGAAATAAACAAAATCTCCCTTTACGAATATTCTAGACCGTGTTAATGTAAGTCAAGAAATAATACAGAAGTTCATCTGAAATTCTGTTCGTTTTGTTTTTTAAATAAAAAGTTCATGCTCATAAAAACAGCTGCAGTTGATTACAAATATTACAACTTTATATTATTTTATTCATGGGAATTCATCTTAATGAAAGTTTTGATTAAAGTATTGGCCCATAGACTGACAATATTATGCGTTAGTACCTACATAAGAATAGAAATAAGACACCAGGTCACCTGAAGTTTGTTTGTGTAGTAATTTATTTATTGATTTTATTTTGGGCGTTTACGTTCATAGCAATTTTGACTGAAGTACCTGCCTATACATCGACTTTAATACATGTAAAGAAAAACAAATAATATTTCTGAGCAAAGTAGGCCCGTGTTATATTTTCATATCAAGATCTTTGTAACAAGCGACAGTTGTGCAGCACGTACTGGATGCTAGCAAAGTTTCGTAACTACGGCATATACACATATGTATTGTGTAGAAGTAAGTGATGTGTTACCAGCTGTCCATCACAATGGAAGCGCATAGATGGATATCAACAACAAAGCCGCCCATACTGTCACAGTATGTACAAAATTAAATTCGGGATCCAAATCGGCATATAAACAATACCGATGGCGATGCATTAAGGCTTGTTCAGTCTTCCTGTCACAGAACCAGCACCCAGAATTACGCTTTGAAATAGCTATTTAATCTCCTGTACACCATTTGAAGATGAGCCCGGAAAGGTTTGAAAACCGATTCGTGGAATAAATAACTATTTAAAAAAAAAAAGTGTCTCGTTGCTTCTTTCTGTATATATAACGTAATAGCGAATTTCTTCTTTTCCAGCAATCACTGGTGCTATGAGTTTCTCTTCACCTCCAATTTTTTGAACATTATATCGCTTCGAACGTCTGTAGTGAAAATATTTTTTTATTGGCAACGGTTTCTGCATTTTTCACTTTACTTAACAGAATGTTATATTGCTCAGCAGCTTCACAAAATTGTTGTCATTCTTCTTATTCACAGACTCACTTCGTAAAAATCACTCATTTTCATGCAACACTACTCAAGAATCAACACTAAAATGAGTCGCAAGGATGGCCCTACATTCGCGCACGATACCCGACACAGACTGAAGCTATGCACTGGTGAGCGGAATAAGAACAAAAAATTGCCGAGAAAGAAACACGTCTGAACCTGCAAGGTGGATGTGGGAGTCTTCGATCCAGATTTTACCAGTTCACAAGGAGATATTCTAAGATTCACCAACATCTCTCAGTAAAAATGAGAAATCTATGCATTTAATAAGAAATTTCGGACTGTTACCACACTGCGATATATATTATTATTATTTTTATTTGCGTCGTGACCATGTATTATCATGCAAAGCATTCTGCCTCATTTCAGTGTTCTTTCCGATCTTCCACGATTATCTCATTTTTTGGTCCATGGAGTCTCTTTCTGTCTTCAGTCCGCTTTGCCCCTGGTTTCTTTGGGACTTCATTCTCTGACCTCACTTTCCACATGTGTATCTTCTCCCTGTATATCTTTCTGTCTTCAGTTTTTATTGCATCTAATTTTGCTGCTTCTAGGTCCAGCTTGACTTGTGTTATCCACGGTAATGTTGATTTGACCCCTTGTATGATTATCTTGGTGAGTCGTTTTGGTGATAGCCTGATGATATGCCCATAGAACTTCAACCTTCTTTTCCTGACATCTGTTGCTATGTTTGACATCTTCTCTGTAGTTTTCCTAGAGTGTAATCTGTATCCCTCTTCTATCAGCTTTGGGTCGAGAATTTTTCTCATGATTTTTCATTCTTCCTTTAGTACACTTTCCGTGTCACTTTTCATATGGAGTGGTAGCGTCTCACTTGCATACAGTATTTCAGGCTTTATTACTGTGTTGTAGTGTCTGACCTTTGTATGAATAGACACGCATTTTTTATTATATATGTGCCGTGTTTTGCCGAACGCTCTCTTTATTTTTTGTCGTCTAGGCTTCTGTGCGATCTTTTCTCCTCCTGTAGGTTCAAAGATTTCACCTAGGTACTTGAGGTGGGCAACTCTGTTTAATTTGCGGTATTTTGTGTCTAATTTTGTTATGTTTAATTTTGAGCAGAAAAATTCAGACTTCTCGAAAGAGATTCGCAGCCCAACATCTTCCGCGCATTCTTTTAGTACTTCTATTCGTTTGGTTGCTGTTGATTCGTTGTCTGATAGTATGGTCAGGTCATCTCCGAAAGCCAGGTCTGATATTTCTGTTTCGTCCTGGCATTTTCCTAGTCGTGTTGGTTTCCACTGTCCTTGAGTTTTCAGTTCTTTTCCCCATTCCCACATTACTTTGTCCATATCTAGGCTGAATAATAGTGGGGATAATCCGTCACCTTGCCACACTCCAGTTTTGACCACAAAGGGATCAGAGATTTCACCCATGAATTTAACTTTCGATGTTGTGTCAGCTAACGTTTGTCTGATTAATCGTAGTGTTTTTGGGTCGAGTCCCTGTTCTTCTAAGAAGTTAACAAGGATTGTCGGTCAACAGAATCATACAGTTTCTTGAAAACTATGAAGGTGCAAATGACTGGCGCATTCCAGATGGCCTTGTATTTTAGAATTGTTTTCAGATTGAAGACTTGTTCTATGGAAGGGCGAAAGCTTGACTGGTATTCACCAATTTTGTGTTCTAACTCTTCTTGTGTTCTCTGCAGTAAGCATGCTGAGAAAATTTTGTAGGTGACTTGTAGCAGGGAGATTCCTCTGTAGTTGTTCACATTCGTTCTATATCATTTCTGGTGCACTGGATGGATAAGAGCACATTTCCAGTCGCCAGGAATTTTTTCTGTTTGCCAGATGGTAGAGATTATTTGCGTCAGCTCCTGTAGTGACTTTGATCCAAGGTTCTTTAGTAATTCTGCAATGATGCCATCTTCACCAGATGACCTGTTGTTTTCTAGTTTAAGTATGTTTTTGTTGATCTCTTCATATGTTGGTGGTAGTGATTCCGGTTGGGTGGAGGTACAGTTCTGTATTGGAAATCTTGTTACAGGTTCAGGGCAGTTAAGGAGATCGGAGAAATAACGTGCCAGTTCTTGACAAGTCTCTTGGTTAGTTAGCCCTTGTTTTCCATCTGGTTTCCTGAAGCACAGATTTTGTGGTGTGTACCCGCAGATCTTCCTTGAGAAGATCCTGTAGAATTCTCTCGTGTTCTGTCTGCGGAAGTTTACCACTATAGCATCCAGTTGCTCGTTTATGTACTTTCGCATCGTTTACCTAATAAGTTTTGCAGGCAGTTTTCTTTGATTCTTGGAAGCAACATAAGCTTTCTAGGGATTTTTTACTATTCTAGTCCTGCAAAGCTTGTTTGCGTTTTTCTAGTGCCTTTTCACACTCTGAGTCCGATCAAGGGTAATTTGCGTGCTTTTTCCGTGATATTGGTTCTTTTGCAGCCTTATTATAAACGAAACGGTGCATGTCGGAGTCGATATCGGCGCATCAGAGGCAGATAGGGTCCTCGCTAAGATGTAAAGAGGACAACAGTTGACGGGTGGGGAATTTTTCACTCGCTGTCACATACCACAGCGTCCTCACTGCAGTGGGAAGGAAGTGTATGTTACTCCATACCCGCTTCCAGCCAACTGCCGAATGTCAACGTTCAGTAACTTTGGCAGGCAGTAGCTGTTGAAAGCAGTGGTAGAAGTTCCAGGCTCTAGGTACCCGCGTGGTCGATAGCACATCCAACAGATCATTCGTGTCGACCAGATAGGTGAAAATGTGACGTAGGGCAAGTCCATCAGGGATCGGCAGGCGAAGTGACTGAAACGCCACATCCTCAGTCCTTATGGCGTTGAGTATTTCACTATCCAAAGCATGCAGATGACATATCCTTCGCAGTAAGAGAGCGCACACCCTGTTATGCACGTATATCACTCCAATGCCGCCAGTATCTCTGGACAACGTCGGTATCTCACATCGAATCTTGAACACGTTTCTATCAGTGATTAAATGACCTGAGGTCGTCAGAAACATGGCAGCCACTGTAGCAGGCAGCGGGATAACGTATGTGAAATGATTAAGTTTCTGGGCGAGATAGACATTCACAAAATGTACCCGCATTATCAAGCCAAGTGTTCGAAATATATGGAGGCGTACTTGCACGCGGATCGTATTAAGCGGTCTGCGATACGTAGCTGCTGCTGCTTGTTGCTCGTTCCCATGGAAGGTCACTCCAAAGTATTTCATTGCAGGAACCTTGGTAACAGGCACAAGCGAACGATAGCCAGTCTTCTGTCCACGTTCATGTAGCGCGACTTCCATAGGTTGACGCAGCTGGCAGCCATCTCGTCGTAGCGCTGGAGCCACGGGATCATCATACATATATCTTCTGTTGATCTCGCCAAGACAGATACGTACTCTGTGTAGACACGACACTTGAAACGTAAACTGCGGAGGCTAATGCCGTCCAAGCGCTGAAGTAGACCATGGGGTGCAGACTCGAGGGTGGTGGCGAAGAGAAAGGCTGACAGAGGGCAGCCTTGTGTCACTGTTTGCTCAATAATGAATTGTGCAAGTGGTAGCTATTTGCCAGTACCGTGGAAGGTCTCCCGATCATGAGACATAAAACTACACGAGCCGATACTGGAGACAGACTCATATTCCCCAAGACAGCTCACAAGAAACCCTGCTCAACTCAGACCGCTACGAGGGCGCCTTCTAAACGACACGCTGACGTGAGCGCCAACACATCTCTACAAGAGATTGAAGGAGTGTGTATATTACTACCAAAAATGGCTCTGAGCACTATGGGACGTAACATCTTGGTCATCAGTCCCCTATAACTTAGAACTACTTAAACCTAACTAACCTAAGGACATCACACAACACCCAGTCATCACGAGGCAGAGAAAATCCCTGACCCCGCCGGGAATCGAACCCGGGAACCCGAGCGCGGGAAGCGAGAACGCGACCGCACGACCACGAGCTGCGGACATATTACTACCAGATGTTTGATGTTTCGATGGCTTTATTGGCATCCTTGACAGAAGCATAGAGGCGATATTGAAGTATGTTTGCGAACAGCTTATAATCCGAATTCACTAACGTCGTGGGAGGAAGTCTTGCGATCTGCACCCTCCATTTGGTTGTGGCACAGGGATTATCATGCCCTCCAAAAAGTCGGAGGAGGGGGGGGGGGGGAGGAGGATGCGGGGAAGGGGTGCGGGGTGGGGGGGGGGGGAGGGGTACATGAACGTCTGAATCCAAGAGTTTGAGCACATCTGTCGCCAAACTTCCCCTGTCAGGCGAAAAAATTCATGCGGAATACCATCAGGTCCAGGGATTTATTTCTTGCGCCCCACGACAGTGTCAGGCACGGTTCTTCCAACGCGATGGCCTCCAAGAATGTATCGTCTCAGTGTGCCCTTCCCAAAGGTGGAAGGTCACGCAGTAAGTACTCATCGTCATTATCACACCGCTGACCAGCCAGATAGATAGCACCGTAATAATCTGTGGAAATGGGAAATGGCGGGCTTTGCCTCTGCATGTTGCCCGTCCGCCACAATAACTGCCGTGATGAGTCGCTTCTGATGCTTCTCGAATTACATGATATAACGAAGCTCGTTCATCACGAATGGAACCTTGCAACCTCATCAAACCCAAGTGTCCTCTAATCTGGCTGCCGTGATCTACACGAGACACGTCTGTGTTCTGTGGACGGCCATTTGACGCTCTACTAAAGGTTGCAACGCTCGTTCCCTCAAGATCGTGTAATAAAACTCAGGGGTCGTCCATTGACAAAGCGAACTGTCGCTCTTCTACGCCATAAGTGTGTGACGAATAGCTAGTTGGCGCTATGTTATCGAACCGTGTTGGGGAATCGTAGGTATGAGGACGTCGTCCACATTTGCGCCAGATATCAGCGACGGCTAGACGAGAAGCCACTTCTAGAAGAAGGGTGACCTTGAGAGTTCATGGTCTTCTTCTATGGCCTATCTGTTGTTGTAGTTACATGGCACAGATGAAAGCCTAGTGGTCGGTGAAGGCAATGGGCCGCAATTCAGCACTGACGGTCGTTGGCCGAAAACCTCTGGAAATATAAGCCCTGTCTAACCTGCTAGCCGGTTAGGAACGTACATCCATGTTGTTCACAGTGAATGAGTGTCCATGAAACAAGCAATTCTAGGGCCCTCACCATTGCATGAATGGCCTAACATAGAATATGATGGGGCATCTGATCCGCAGGGTGTAAGACAGTGTTTAAGTCTCCGCTCACCTATAAGTTCTCCACTGCGCGCTGAAACAGTGGAGCCAATTCAGTAGAGTAGTAGACTGTTTTCTCCCTATGCTTCCCCATTCCAGACAGTATACAGATTCACAAGGTGGATCATACAAATGGTGCCTCGCGCTGATGGAAAATGGTGTATATGCGTTGTTTAAATGCCTTCGTATAGTATGGCCATATCACCACCACCTTCGGTAGCTGGGTTGCCTTAAGAAGTGTAGCCATAAACATCCAAGTGCAGATCAGGCTAAACTTCTTGAAGAAGCACTATATCAATATCAGCCACCCAAATAATGTCCTTTAGTAGCTGGGTTTCGATCGTGGAACAAGTGTCATTGACACTGACTGTACCTATCTGATATAAAGTCGTCTGTTGCGATGTAGGTATCACGTCAGCGCGAGGTATCTGGACGAGGCATCTGTGATCGTATTCGGAGCTAATATGTCCGTCCTGCCCGCACCGCGAGAAAGTCCTTGGCTGACCATCATAAATGACGATCGCTCGATAGTCACCGACGGTCACGTTGAAATGAAATGTCGTGTGACGAGGGCCTCCCGGCGGGTGGACCCGATCGCCTGGTGCAAGTCTTTTGAGATGATGCCACTTCGGCGGCTTGCGCGTCCTTGAGGATGGAATGATGATGGTGGAGACGAGACGAACACCCAGTCCCTGAGCGAAGAAAATCCCCCACCCATCCGGGAATCGAACCCGGACCCCCCAGCATGACAAGCCGGCGCGCAGCTACTCAGCTACGGTGGCGGACTGTCACGTTCGATGATATGTTTCTGCGCAGTTAGGTTCGCACCTCACGCACTCCGCTCGAAACAGGATACGTCTCAAACGTGTGCCACTTTTCTTCCACATGTTCCAATACCTTTCCATAAGGCCCCAGCGCCTCCACAAAAAATGTGGCCGGAACTTTAAAAGGCAGCTCGAAGTTTCGCTCGCTCCGAAAACCAAGTCCTCCATGGTCGACAGTCCCTACGTCCACATTACCATCGGAATGGTACTTCATCGAAAAATTTTCAAACAATGGTGCTGTGGATCGACGTGCATTACTTCACGAGGAAAACGTTCTCCTTCGTATGTCTTAGGTCGTGTACGCTGGCTGTGGAACGTTAATTTTGTTCAAAAATGGTTCAAATGGCTCTGAGCACTATGGGACTTAACATCAATCTACATCTACATCTACATCCATACTCCGCAAGCCACCTGACGGTGTGTGGTGGAGGGTCATCAGTCCCCTAGAACTTAGAACTGCTTAAACCTAACTAACCTAAGGACATCACACAACACCCAGCCATCACGAGGCAGAGAAAATCCCTGACCCCGCCGGGAATCGAACCCGGGAACCCGGGCGTGGGAAGCGAGAACGCTATCGCACGACCACGAGCTGCGGGCGTTAATTTTGTCATGGCCGTTCTGTACGAATGCACCATCCTCGGTGAAGATGACCCCTTGACAATCCAATACCACTATTCACGAGAGCAGACAACGACAGGCTCGTGGACCGCTGATCAGAGCTCTGCGCACGTCCGTTCTGCAACGCGGCTGAAAGCCGCCGTTACCTCTGAGAATATCGCACGGCACGTGAAGTACTGCGAAAACAACTCGAAAACTTTCACCTTCGTTTCCACAGAAACGGTCGAGTATCTATGGATAAGCCATGACACGTGTTGGCTTATTATCACTCCTCTTCCTCTGAGCTAGGTTTATGCGAAATGGGTTATCGCAGTAGCCGTGTTGCCCTCGTAATGTTCACAATTTGTCTGTTTTCAATCCTCTTTTCTTATTGTTAAAACTGTTTTTGTGGTTTTGAATTTCTATATCCTCTCTGTAAATCTTAGTACAATAATTACTAGATTCTGCGTCAGATAACCGAATTTGATGGTTTTCTGGCCCTAGTGCATGCTCTTCTGCTTCTTAAGGCGTGTTTGCTAATGCTTGTCTTTGTAGTTCCTATGTACATTTAGCCACATGCGAAAAGAATTTTACAGTGATTAGGCAGAATATTATGACCACCGATCTACTATCGATATAAACTCGTACACGCGATAGCAACGTCACGTGGCGGAGAAATGACTGCTAGTCAGACACACGCACGGTGCATCTAGTACCTGTGAGCGTTCTGTCCGTGTGTAGAATGAGGAAGACGCGCAATCTCTTGAGTTTGACCTGGTGCATATTGTGATGGCGCAAAGGCTCGGCACGAGCATTTCGGAATCTGCACAACTTGTCGTGTGTTCGAGGTGTGCTGCATTGAATGCCTTCAACACGTGGCGAAACCAAGATGAAACCTCCCAAACGTCGTGAGGTTGGGTGGCCAACCCTCATTGCAGATGTCGGACGTCGTTCGCTGGGCAGATTGGTAAAACAGCACAGGCGGCGACCTGTGGTTGAACTAACATCAGCCTTTAAGGGTAGGCAGAGTACAAGTATGCCTGAAAACACTGCACTGTTCTAACGGTGGGCCTCCGCAGTCCACGACCCATGCAAGTGCCAACGTTAACACCACTACTTCGGCAACTAAGACGGAAATGGGCACGTGGCCATCGGCACTGGAAGTTGGCGCAGTGGTAGTCGATGAATCCCGATACCTTCTTCGGCATGTCGATGGGAGGGTGCGAATCCGTCGTCTTCCAGGGAACAGCTCCTTGACACCTGTTCGGCGGGACGGAGGCAGGCTGGCGGCGGCTCTGTTATGCTCTGGAGAACATTCACGTGAACATCCACGGGTCAAAGTGTAGCTAGCTCGTGCATGGCACCGTGATGGCTAGGGAGTATCGTACACTCATTGCAGACCATGTCATTTTTCAACAAGATAATGCGCCACGTCACAAGGCCAGGAGTGTGATGTAGTGTTTCGAGGAACACACTGGCGAGTTCCAATTGATGTGCTGCCGCCCCCCACCCCCTACCCCTAACTCACCAGATCTAAATCCGGTCGATCACATCTGTGGATGTGACTAAACGTGGTGTCAGAGCTCATCGATTCGTTCCCCGGAATTTACAGGAATTAGGTGAGTCACTTGTGCGTACAAATGTGGTGCTAAGTACATCCAGCGTCGTACCAATGCCTAATGGTTCCATGCCACGACGCCTCGCCGCTGTTATCCGTACCAAAGGTGGACATACCGGCTGATAGGTAGTTGCTCATAATGTTCTGGCTGATCAATGTATGCAGTCCCACTGTGCCAAGCGGGGGCACAGGTTGTTTGCAGTGTTCAAACATTCACGCACTTTTCTTGATGGTTTAAACATAGTATCAATAGCGTGTTTCCTGAGTGCTGATAGTTTTACAAATGAAAACTTACTACTCACTATCACTTTAGTTGTTTCGTTTTCATTAGGCCTCTTAGGACGTAGTGCCCTTTTTATCTCTTTGTTAGAGTAGTCGTTTCTTCTGAAGGCCGTTCTTAAATGATTGAACTCATCTTCCAAGCACTGTGGTTCACAGATTCTTTTAGCCCATTCCCCCAATTTGGTCACTCCTCTCTTCTGCTGGAGATAACTGGAATTTAGGGTACCTAATAATTACGATAGGATGTGCAGAGGTGCCAAGAAATACAGAAGCACAAAAATAGTTTTAACAAAAAAAGAAGGCTTGATATTAGACAAGTTGTGGGGCTTAGTGCAAAAGAAAACAAACGGCGCTAGATAGCGTGCGAGTATGTCACTGAGATTTTGTGATGTTAGGCAGCAGAATGAGGACGTCTCGCACCAACCGTTGAATAGATACAAACAAACAGTTCAGCTTTCTAAACTGGTTCGAATCTGTAACTACTTTCAGAGTCATCCGAAGCTCTGATGATGTCTGCAGCATTGGAAGACGAAACTTTTGGTAGACAAATATGCCTTGGACCACGGCCTTGTGTCCGTAATACAAAAATGACTAATATCGCAAATGACTCAAGTGAGGGCAGCAACAGCCTGGATGTATCATTCTGAAAAGGTAAGACCGCTTTAGCTGTAAGACCTTTCTTTATATGCACAATCAGTATCGCAGCATTGTAGCTGCATCATTGGGTGCAATAAATTCTATGTTCAGATCGAAAAAAGAGAGTGAGAGGCCCAGCGTTCATTTTATTTTGGACGTCCGCTACTTAGTGAAAATTTCTTAATTTTGAAGTTCAATCATCACATTCTCTTTTTTCGACTCGAACATGATTTCATTTGACATCTTGGGTTGTCGGGTGTGCTGCCGGATATCAGCGTCGTACTTGCACGATATTTCGGTCACGTAGCTCGAGACCTTCATCAGGTGCGACCTGAGACTGCTCCTCGAGTGGACCTGGTCCAGTATTTATGCCTATGGCCTTCCCCCTCCACCAACGGCTGCAGGCGCTTCCTGTGTGGTCCGCGCCCATTCCCTGTGACCTGCTGGAGCGTTGCTGCTCCGTTTTCCGTCCGCTGCGGTTCTAGGTGTTCTCTCTGCGGTCCGCGAGCACCAAACCCGCTCCTGGGGGTTTCATCTACGGTCTGGGGTACCAGGCGTTCCCCCTGCGGTCCGCGCCCGCTCACCACGACCTGTTGGAGCGTTGCCGCTCCGTTTTTCGTCTGCTGCGGCTCTGGATGTTCCCTCTGCGGTCCGCGCCCACCAGTCCCACTTCTGGGTGTTCCATCTTCGGTCTGGTGCTCCTGGCAGTCCGTCAGGGGCACATTTACCATCTCCATGTCTCTGGTTCTTCTGTTTGTGTAGTGTTGCAGCTGGCCCCGTTGCTCCTTTAACAATTCCAGAGCCGGATCCCAGGCTCTGCTTAGCTGGTACCCTGTGTCACGATTCATAAGATGTCAGCCATTTTAATCTCAATCGATTCTCTTATAACACTGTCCCAAAATCTGGGTGTTTGTGCTAGAATCTTGGTATCCTCATACTTCATGGCATGATCTAGTTCTAGACAGTGTTCAGCAATGGCTGACTTAGTCACCTGTATTAATCTAGTGTGCCTCTGATGTTCTTTGCACCTGATCTCCACAGTTCTTGTCGTCTGGCCAATGTAGGACATGCCACATTGACAAGGTATATTGTAAATCCCTGGTTTTCGTAACCCCAGGTCGTCTTTGACACTCCCCAGCAGTCCCCCGATCTTGTTGGATGGACAGAAAACACACTTGATATTGTGTTTACGCAGGATCCTACTGATTCTGGCAGAAATAGAGCCAGCATAGGGCAGATATGCCACCTTCCTTGCTTCATCTTGGTCTTCTTCAGGAACCTGTGGTATAGTGGCTGGTCGGAGTGCCCTCTCAATTTGTCTGTCCATGTATCCATTCTTGGAGAAAACTGTTTTGAGACGTTCTATCTCTATTGGTAGATTCTCTTGGTCTGATAGGGCACGTGCTCTGTGGACCAAAGTCTTCAGAACCCCATTCTTCTGTGCAGGGTGGTGACAACTGCTGGCCTGCAGATATAAATCAGTGTGTGTAGGTTTTCGGTACACACTGTGGCCAATTGATCCATCTGCTTTCCTCTGGACTAGTACATCCAGAAATGATAGCTGGCCATTCTTCTCCAGTTCCATGGCGAACTTGATATTAAGGTGGCATGAGTTAAGATGTTCAAGAAACTCATTGAGCCTGTCCATCCCATGTGGCCAGATCACGAAGGTGTCATCCACATACCTAAAGAAGAATGTGGGTTTAACTGTGGCTGTCTCCAATGCCCTCTCCTCAAAACTCTCCATAAACATGTTGGCAACCACAGGGGACAGTGGGCTGCCCATAGCTACACCTTCAGTTTGCTCGTAATATTCGTTTCTGTACAGGAAATACGTGGATGTCAGTGTATGACTGAACAGGTCCAACAGAGCACCATCAAATTTCTCTGCAATCAGTTCTAGTGAGTCCTTCAGTGGGACCCTGGTGAACAGCGATACCACATCAAAACTAACCATGATGTCCGAATCTGTGATGTGCAGTTGCTTGAGGCGTTGCAGGAAATCTTCTGAGTTGCGGATGTGGTGAATACATTTCCCCACATACGGAGCCAGGAGACCTTTCAAGTACTTGGCTGTTGTGTACGTAGGTGCCCCAATATTACTGACAATAGGACGTAGGGGTACACCCTCCTTGTGTATTTTAGGCAGACCATACAGTCTAGGTGGCACTGGCGCTTTTTCCCGTAGTTGTCTGATGATCTTATCTTCTCTTGTTAAGGAGGCTGCCATGTACAGATTGGGATTGGGTAGACCGTGCCTCCTGGTCTTTAGCTGAGTGTGCTAGAAGGAATGCCTCATCTTGCCAATCTGCAAAGTTTGACCGCATGAGCAAGAAAGCACAGCAGAGGGAAGAGACACGCACGGTGACGAATCTGAGTGGCATACAGTTTGATGATACAACCTTAAAGGTACTCAGCAGGGGTCTCAACTTTGCTACGACCCCTAGAAACGTACCCATTTCAGGTTTCGTCAGTGCAGTAGAGCAAGTTGCAGCCACACTTCCACCTAATGTGGCAGAGGAAGTCCGCCGAGAGACCTGCAGGGCCCTCACCAAGGCCAGGCCGCCGAAATCGAACATCACAACCGAGGGGAGGCTTGCACTCAAGAAACTACGGGAAGACAACAGCATTGTGGTACTGCCAGCAGACAATGGGAACTCCACTGTCATCTTGCAGCGAGTGGATTATGATGAGAAAGTACGCCAACTTCTAGAGGACCCTGCATACAGAATTCTGGAGTGTGACCCCACGGACAAGGTGGCCAAGAAGACTAGTGCTCTCTTGAAGGAAACAGGGATGCCCGATAAGATCATCAGACAACTACGGGAAAAAGCGCCAGTGCCACCTAGACTGTATGGTGTTCCTAAAATACACAAGGAGGGTGTACCCCTACGTCCTATTGTCAGTAATATTGGGGCACCTACGTACACAACAGCCAAGTACTTGAAAGGTCTCCTGGCTCCGTATGTGGGGAAATGTATTCACCACATCCGCAACTCAGAAGATTTCCTGCAACGCCCCAAGCAACTGCACATCACAGATTCGGACATCATGGTTAGTTTTGATGTGGTATCGCTGTTCACCAGGGTCCCACTGAAGGACTCACTAGAACTGATTGCAGAGAAATTTGATGGTGCTCTGTTGGACCTGTTCAGTCATACACTTACATCCACGTATTTCCTGCACAGAAACGAATATTACGAGCAAACTGAAGGTGTAGCTATGGACAGCCCACTGTCCCCTGTGGTTGCCAACATGTTTATGGAGAGTTTTGAGGAGAGGGCATTGGAGACAGCCACAGTTAAACCCACATTCTTCTTTAGGTATGTGGATGACACCTTCGTGATCTGGCCACATGGGATGGACAGGCTCAATGAGTTTCTTGAACATCTTAACTCATGCCACCTTAATATCAAGTTCGCCATGGAACTGGAGAAGAATGGCCAGCTATCATTTCTGGATGTACTAGTCCAGAGGAAAGCAGATGGATCAATTGGCCACAGTGTGTACCGAAAACCTACACACACTGATTTATATCTGCAGGCCAGCAGTTGTCACCACCCTGCACAGAAGAATGGGGTTCTGAAGACTTTGGTCCACAGAGCACGTGCCCTATCAGACCAAGAGAATCTACCCATAGAGATAGAACGTCTCAAAACAGTTTTCTCCAAGAATGGATACATGGACAGACAAATTGAGAGGGCACTCCGACCAGCCACTATACCACAGGTTCCTGAAGAAGACCAAGATGAAGCAAGGAAGGTGGCATATCTGCCCTATGCTGGCTCTATTTCTGCCAGAATCAGTAGGATCCTGCGTAAACACAATATCAAGTGTGTTTTCTGTCCACTCAACAAGATTTGGGGACTGCTGGGGAGTGTCAAAGACGACCTGGGGGTTACGAAAACCAGGGATTTACAATATACCTTGTCAATGTGGCATGTCCTACATTGGCCAGACGACAAGAACTGTGGAGCAGGTGCAAAGAACATCAGAGGCACACTAGATTAATACAGGTGACTAAGTCAGCCATTGCTGAACACTGTCTAGAACTAGATCATGCCATGAAGTATGAGGATACCAAGATTCTAGCACAAACACCCACATTTTGGGACAGTGTTATAAGAGAATCGATTGAGATTCAAATGGCTGACGATCTTATGAATCGTGACACAGGGTACCAGCTAAGCAGAGCCTGGGATCCGGCTCTGGAATTGTTAAAGGAACAACGGGGCCAGCTGCAACACTACACAAACAGAAGAACCAGAGACATGGAGATGGTAAACGAGCCCCTGACGGGCTGCCAGGAGCACCAGACCGAAGATGGAACACCCAGAAGTGGGACTGGTGGGCGCGGACCGCAGAGGGAACATCCAGAGCCGCAGCAGACGAAAAACGGAGCGGCAACGCTCCAACAGGTCGTGGTGAGCGGGCGCGGACCGCAGGGGGAACGCCTGGTACCCCAGACCGTAGATGAAACCCCCAGGAGCGGGTTTGGTGGGCGCGGACCGCAGAGGGAACACCTAGAACCGCAGCGGACGGAAAACGGAGCAGCAACGCTCCAGCAGGTCACAGGGAATGGGCGTGGACCACAGAGGAAGCACCTGCAGCCGTTGGTGGAGGGGGAAGGCCATAGGCATAAATACTGGACCAGGTCCACTCGAGGAGCAGTCTCAGGTCGCACCTGATGAAGGTCTCGAGCTACGTGACCGAAATATCGTGCAAGTACGACGCTGATATCCGGCAGAACACCTGACAACCCAAGATGTCATTAGATCGCCAGGAAAGCCTGAAGAGTTACATTATTTGATTTTATTGCATCTCATGATAGAGCTAAAATGCTGCGAAATCGGTCGCTCCTGTAAATAAACATCGCAAATGTCGGCTATGAGTGCCGCTTATGACAGTGGATTTCCCCATTTATCTCCCGTACCGTCACTAAAAGAGCTACCCATTCGTCTCTACTCAGCCTATATATAAGAGGACGTGCTGAAAAGTAATGTTTGCGAATGTTTTGTGTGAAAACTTTTGGAATTTTTAAAATGAAGCAGACATTATTAACACAGTACATATTTATTGTTCATGTCTACATTTTTGAAGACCATGTACACCCCTTCGTGACGATCATGTTTCCCGACGGCTCAGAATTGTAGCTTAACGTAAATATGTCGTTGCATGAGATACGGCATTTTCGAATATAAAGAGTTCGTCCACACGTGGGCACCCTTTCTTCCAGAATGACAATACCAGAACGCATACGAACGCGGCGGCATCTGCAACAAACCGACGCTTTGCGTTCACTGTCGTCGATCGGCCGTCGCACCGTCCCGACTTGACCCTATACAGTTTTCATCTGTTTCCAAACCTTGAAGAACACCTTCGAGGACTTCACTTTGATAGTGATGAAGTGATTCAAGCAGATGTGAGGTTGTGGCATCTTAAACGAAGTCAGACATTGTACGATGACGGTGTCAACAAATTAGTATCTCGTTGTGTTCGTTGCCAGGGTGACTACGTTGAGAAATAAATATGTAGACATGAAGAATAAAGATTAGAATGTTAAACACGTTTGCTTAATTTCACTGTCCAGTCACATTTATGTGACCGTCTGTGAAAAGCCTTAATAACCACCTTTTGTAGCACGAGTCGCTACGAAGCGTCCATGCAGACAGTAGTGACGTTCCAGAAGGTACCGACTGGGATGCGCAGTCATACCGACTCCAGTTGTCGTGGCCAGCTGCGCTATTGTTCTAGGTTTAGTATCCATGGTGCCAATAGCCCGATCGAGGTGGTTCCGAGGATTCTGGATGGGGTTTAAACAGGAGTGGTTTGGTGGCCAGGGGAGAACGGTAAATTCCTCGTGGTGTCTGCGAACCGCTCACGTACACTGTCCTGCTGGCAGATGCCATCGTACCGAGATGAAACAGACTGTGTGTAGAGGTTCACATGGTCCTCAAGGATATACGAATACATTTTCGGAAGGTGACTATTAACAGCCGCCAAGTAATGTATGAAATGCATGTCTGACCATCGGCTGCTTTTTTATTTAAAACCCTCCTATCGACCGGTTTCAGTCACAGGCCATCTTCAGGGATTAGGATGAAAACAGTTTAAGCCACATCCCATCTGTCATTGCTTCAATAATAGCCATGTCTCATGTGTAGAACATGTACTGCTTGTTACTAGAATGTTTGGGTTTAAAAGTCCCGTGTTGTATACTGAAATTCATGACATGCTCTACACGTAAGTCGTGGCCATTATTTAGGTCATGACAGATATGATGTTGTGGCTTAAACTGTTTAACCCTAATCCCTGAAGATGGTCTTTCACTGAAACCGGTCGATATTTGGGTTTCAAGTAAAAAGCAGCTGATGTTTAAACATGCATTTTATACGATATGTGGATCCTTGTGTCGTTCCATCGTGCCTTCCAGAGAGACGAGATCAACCACGGAATGCCCCAATAACATTCCCCAGACCACAACGCTCGCTCCTTCGGCCTTGAGTCTTCCGACTATTGTTGCGGGTTGTTTGCCTTTAGACGTTTCACGCCATACATGCGAACTGTCATCTGTTCAATGGAACATAAAAGGTGACTCCTCTGAAAAAGCCATCTGCCACCATTCAGTGGACGTCCATCCAGCCTTCATCGCCGATGAACAGCAGTCAGCATGGTTGCATGAAGGAGACGCCTGCCGCGAAGACCCATAAGCAGCAACGTTCTCTGGACGGTCGTTCAGGGGACATATTGTTAGCCGCCTAGTTCACCTCTAGCTTCTCCCCGATGTCATTCAATCTTTATATTGAGCAAGCAGTAAAGAAAACAAAAGAAAAATTCGGAGTAGGTATTAAAATCCATAGAGAAGAAATAAAAACTTTGAGGTTCGCCGATGACATTGTAATTCTGTCAGAGACAGCAAAGGACTTGGAAGAGCAGTTGAACGGAGTGGATAGTGTCTTGAAAGGAGGATATAAGATGAACATCAACAAAAGCAAAACGAGGATAATGGAATGTAGACGAATTAAGTCGGGTGATGCTGAGGGAATTAGATAGGAAATGAAGCACTTAAAGTAGTAAAGGGGTTTTGCTATTTGAGGAAAAAAATAACTGATAATGGTCGAAGTAGAGAGCATATAAAGTGTAGACTGACAATGGCAAGGAAAGCGTTTCTGAAGAAATTTGTTAACATCGAGTATAGATCTAAGTGTCAGGAAGTCGTTTCTGAAAGTATTTATATGGAGTGTAGCCATGTATGGAAGTGAAACGTGGACGATAAATAGTTTGGACAAGAAGAGAATAGAAGCTTTCGAAATGTGGTGCTGCGGAAGAATGCTGAAGATAAGGTGGGTAGATCACGTAACTAATGAGGAGGTGTTGAATAGAATTGGGGAGAAGAGGAGTTTGTGGCATAGTTTGACAAGAAGAAGGGACCGGTTGATAGGACATGTTCTGAGGCATCAAGGGATCACAAATTTAGCATTGGAGGGCAGCGTGGAGGGTAAAAATCGTAGAGGGAGACCAAGATAGGAATACACTAAACAGATTCAGAAGGACGTAGGTTGCAGTAAGTACTGGGAGATGAAGAAGCTTGCACAGGATAGAGTAGCATGGAGAGCTGCCTCAAACCAGTCTCAGGACTGAAGACCACAACAACCTAGTTCACCTGGATGGTCAGTTGTTCAACAGTTTCACGTTTACTCGCCCGCACACATCTCCACAGCTGTCGTTCATTCCTGTCTTTTATGGCCCGTGGTCCAACACAGTTGCCTCTGCGCCAGTTTCGGATAGCATCATTTTGCGATGCATGGAATGCTTCAACCACGGTGGCACGCCAACAGTTTTACCGACTTATCCGTCTCGGAAATGCTTCCACCCTTGTCCCGAAAATCAATGATGTGTCCATTTGGACGTCAGATAAATCGCTCCATTTCCGCGTTACAAGGACAGCACTGTTTTCCCGCGTCTCCCCTGACATCCTTTACATACCCTGCACTGCTATTGCTGTCACGTGACGTCTGTGACTGGTCATCGAATGTTGACGTCGAAGATAGGCGGTGGTCACATTAATGTGGCGGCTTCCCCCGTCGGCGGTTCGAGCCTCCCTCTGGCATACGTGTGTGTGTCGTCCTTAGGGTAAGTTAGTCTAAGTTAGATTAAATAGTGTGTAAGCTTAGGGAGTGATGACCCCTGCAGTTTGATCCCACAAGACCTTACTACAAATTTCCAAAATTTCCATTAATGTGATTGTTGTATTTAAAAAGCCGTAAGAGCTTTCACGTAAGACATTCAGATGCTTCGCTTTTCAGCACGCCATCGTTGTTTCTTAAGCACGTCACCAGGCGGGGCTCAGTTTCACAGTGGGCTGTGGTCATGACGTTTTGGGTCATCATTGTATGACTCTACTGTTTTCCTATTTTAAAAAAAAAATATAGAAACTTGAAACATGAACGTTTGAAATACTCGAAACATGTATGTTTGAAATAAGATACGTTTGAAACATGATTGAATTACGTAACTGACAGTAGTCTGAAACACAAATGTTAGAATGGGAATGACATGTGAACGTGTATTTTATCTCGTCGCTTATGCGCTTTGCGCTGTACTGAACTTTTCTGACTGCGGGAACATAAACTTAAAATTTAGCAGCGAGAATGTAAACTGTCAATAACATTAAATCAAACCAAAACTGCGTGAATCTACGTAACACAAAAACTGAATCTGGTGGAACACTATTGATTTGTAATTGGCGCTGGTAATAAAACAAGACTTGATAAACTTGAAAATAATGGTCCCTGTGCTTAATGGATGCTATCCCTGTAATAATAAAATTTCTTACCTTTATTTGCGCAATGGTAACGCTATTCGCACTGCTCCCTGTTAGTACTTTACATCGTATAGTTAGAAAACAGCTATTGTGCAAGGCTGTTGCTTAGCACACATTTAATTTAAAATAGAATGTGAGTGAGACAATAACTTCTTGAGAAAAATAGTTAATCAAAAATGACGTGGATCTGGGAACTGGTATTGACTTGGAATAAATGACATTATGGCACTATATTTAAAACTTATATTTTGACTCTTTGAAAATTAATAATGTTCACAATTAATACACTCAATAAACTGATTATGCATTACAATTAGCTTTAAAAAATCATTGGATGTGAATACTATACACTGTCTCTATCATCACTTATGAAAAAGCCTATTGCATTAGTAATAAAACAACTTTCTTTACCTTACTTTTTTCCATCTTCTGTTGAGATTCCTTTTACAGTTAGCAAACATCATAGTATCTCGCAAATAAAAAAATCATTACTGCCACAGCACACATCAGATACAACACGTCTTTACAATTGAGAGTCCACCATACTTCACTCGATCTAAAGCTACCCTAACATATTACCCCCATATTGAACCAGTATGATTTCCCTCAATCGCTTCAGGCTTCAGAGTACCTAAGAGAGGGCACGGCCGACTTCCTTCCCCATCCATCCCTAATCCACTGGGACCGATGAGCTCGCTATTCTCCCCCCTCCCCCAAATCAACTAACCAAACAACCTTGAATCAGCGATCGCTGTTGACCAGCGACGCTACTACACAATCGTTACTACATTTCACCATCTCTGGTTCAATATAAAATCTCTGGTTCAATATAATATTGTCTCATAACACTTGAATTAATTTACCCTGTGTACATACCTTTCAACATGTGAACGCCACGCTCTGAAAATACAAGCTTTTTAAGAGCATTAGTGACTCATTGCGTCCTTTTCGACAATCTTTGCATGACAGCCGAGGTGCAGCAGAAACGTATCGGTTCGCGGTAATCATTACGATGGTATAAACCCAGTGCAGATGAGCTCAGTGTGCACTCGCCACGCTTTCTGGAAACGAGCGAGCCGCGTAGGAATGCAAGGACACGGTGCAACTGCAGCGACTGCCAAAAGGCCGTCCTGACCTTGGTTCCCATGCCAACAGGTCCGCTGCAGTATCTTTCTCTGAGGTTATTTTTTTATTAAGTTAATTCCAGAGAAACTGAAAAGCAGTTATACACCCAAAGAAGTGCTTAAATGAATTAATGCACTGTTAAACAAGGACAATCCCATCCTACGCGAGTTGAATTCATTTTAACTTACTTGTCGTAGGTTCCACATCGGAAAACGTTCCACTGGTATTATCATCGTGCCTTATATTTCGTCTACTACGTGTTAACAATCTCCGTATTTATAAATTTCTCCTCTCTAAGGAATGAATTGTAAAATTGACAGCTGATTCGCATCCAACAGCATGTTCCAAAACGCCGCTAATAAAAACGTGATTTTACCGTGGCTCATTCCTCGGGTTCTAGTGATGATAGAAAGGCAGGGTCAAGTGTTCTGGACAGCCCATGAACTAGAGACCACTTCTGTAGACAACAGAAAGACTGCATTAGATGTGGTCTGTGGTGTGCCTGAAAGGGCTTGTGTGCCACTTAGTTCACTGGAGGCTGCTGAGAAAAACCGAAAAATATGGTTTTTTGGAACCAAAACCGAGCGGCGAATTCCAAAATTGATATGCACAGCAAATGGCTGCAGTTTCTCTCGCACAGTTTTGAAAATTTTGTTGTTTCTTTTTACCGTTTCCGAGATAGGGAGGTTCAAAGTTACCCTACCCGCACACGTAAAATCCAGTGTGAATCGAAAACGTATTTTATAAAGTGTCGTTGGACGGAGAAATATACTGTGAAGTGTCTGCGTTATCATCAGAAGGGTTCTGGGAACCCCATGATGTTGTAGTACTGAATCATATGGAAAAGTTTTGTGCACATAAAATCCGGTCTGAGGTGTAAAATTAGTTTCGCTGTATTTAAATTTCATCAAAGTAACTATCAAAATATAACTGAACCTAAAATTCTTTTCATATGAGTGACAGGCAGGGAAAAGAGCGAAACCAGCTGAAAAATGCTCCTATTCAGAAGACTCTGACTGAAAACTGGATTATCAGCTGCTTCATTCTACCTTCCCGGCAGCTTTAAAAATTTTCTCAAAAAGTCTGGCATGTGAACGTAGTCAAGCTTCTTTATGCTGAAGCGGGAGACAGCAGTATTGGCAAAGTGATGAAAAAGTAATAAATAGGGGAAGATAGTAGACAATGGTTGTCGTAAAGAAAGAACGAAGGAGGCTATGGCAATGTGTGAGAAAGAGAGTGACACTGTGGCAGAGGAACATAGTTGACAGTAACACAACAGTGCTAGGAAAAGAGTGAAGGAAATCGTGCCAGTGCAAGAGGAATAAAGACAAGGAAAAAGTGGATGAGATGCGATGATAATAAAAGATAGAGTCTACGACGGTGACAACAAAGAAGAGAGAGATAGTGAGAACAGACACCAGCAGTGGGAATGAATGAATGATATATTAGCAGTAAAAGAGAGCAAGAGAGAGACAGTGAAGGTGGGGGAGACAGTGGTAATAGGGCAGAACGGAGGAGAATGTAGCTGTGGGACAACAGACAGTGACAGAGGTACACAAAGAGACATCGACAATGAGTTGGTCTCAATGAGTGACTGAGAATGGGTCTAACAGGAGCATATTCGCCTTTTTAGTGCTCTGACAGAGACATTTTTCCGCTGGTACCATTATGTTCCAGTACAGTCTTCAATGAAATTCTTTTTCTGTGTTTCTCAGTGTCGGGTCATACATAATAAGTGATCAAAAGTATCCGAACCCTAATAGTGTACATTAATATGGGCTATGTCCGCTCTTCGCCTTTATGACGGCTTGAATTCCGCTGGGGACTACGTGTGAATGCTTGTGCAGTTACGAGAGCCCTTTCTTCTTCAAGAGCCGAAAGCAGAGAAGGCATCAGTGGATGGTGTTTGTAACTTAGGAAGTGGGGATGAGGGGTACACTTAGGATGGAAAGTCAAGGCCCCTGTAATGCCACTCCTTAAACAACAACTATCAAATTCACTGTTTATTCAACAGTTACGAGACAATCAACTTTGGCGTCTTTTATAACATGTTACAGATATCTTGCTTCTCAAGCAAGACAGCAGATAGCAATTACCAACAGACTTAAAGAGATGACCTACAGAGATTTCAAATAAATTACAGTCTGAAGCTGATTTAAAGAAATGGTAGAAACATTTTTTTAAAAATAATTTACGATATGAAGGTGATTTACGAAAACCATCATTTGGTTTAGAGCCCCCAAAAACCCAACCAGCACAACATGTGACTATAATTACAATTCATACTCAACAAATTTAAAACTTTTTAAAAAAAATAAGATACATGAAATAGGTTTTTCAAACGGGCAGTGGTCCCAGGCCGCCCTAGGCAAAGGCGACTTAACTTAAATGCCGGAAGCAGCAGACCAGCCGTCCAAACAACACCTAAGCGTCGGGGCTCAACCAAGAGTCACTCCCCATTAGACGGCACGTCACAGCCTCGGTGCACCGAAGCGGGACGTGGCGCCGCACCCACGCACCCCAACTCGCAGGAACTGAAACACAAACAGACCGCAGACACCAACCAAACATCAATCAATATACGTTAAGAAATCGACAAAAAATAAAGTACACAAACCAAGCAATGTTGAGTAAGTGCATTCAAAAAGTGCACGTATATAAGGAAGTACATATAAATTACTACCTTTACAAAACACAAGTTTTGCTAATAACGGAATAACTGGTTGCAATAGAAGTGGATGAATTTTTTTATATTTGTTTAAAGTAAGCGTCGCTTGATGGCAGTAAATCCAAAATCACACGCACGCCTTCGTGCTAATCTGCCTTTAAAATAGTCACCAACCCAGCGGATTTTAAAGCAAATGGTATCTGCAGATGACGAAGAATTGATGAAATGTATGATCAGATAAAAGAAATTATCCAAGTAGTGAAGGGAGACGAAAATTTAATAGTCATGGGTGACTGGGATTCAAGAGTAGGAAAAGGGAGAGAAGGAAACATATTAGGTGAATATGGATTGGGGCTAAGAAATGAAACAGGAAGCCGCCTGGTAGAATTTTGCGCAGAGCATAACTTAATCATAGCTAACACTTGGTTTAAGAATCATGAAAGAAGGTTATATACATGGAAGAACCCTGGAGATACTAAAAGGTATCAGATAGATTATATAATGGTAAGACAGAGATTTAGGAACCAGGTTTTAAATTGTAAGACATTTCCAGGGGCAGATGTGGACTTTGACCACAATCTATTGGTTATGAACTGTAGATTAAAACTGAAGAAACTGCAAAAAGGTGGGAATTGAAGGAGGTGGGACCTGGATAAACTGAAAGAACCAGAGGTTGTATAGAGTTTCAGGGAGAGCATAAGGGAACAATTGAAAGGAATGGGGAAAATAAGTACAGTAGAAGAAGGATGGGTAGCTCTGAGGGATGAAGTAGTGAAGGCAGCAGAGGATCAAGTACGTAAAAAGACAAGGGCTAGTAGAACTCCTTGGGTAACAGAAGAAATACTGAACTTAATTGACGAAAGGACAAAATATAAAAATGCAGTAAATGACGCAGGCAAAAAGGAATACAAACGTCTCAAAAATGAGATCGACAGGAAGTGCAAAATGGCTAAGCAGGGATGGATAGAGGACAAATGTAAGGATGTAGAGGCTTATCTCACGAGGGGTAAGATAGATACTGCCTACAGGAAAATTAAAGAGACCTTTGGAGAAAAGAGAACCACTTGTATGAATATCAAGGGCTCCGATAGAAACCCAGTTCTAAGCAAAGAAGGGAAAGCAGAAAGGTGGAAGGAGTATATAGAGGGTCTATACAAGGGCGATGTACTTGAGGACAATATTATGAAAATGGCAGAGGAGGTAGATGAAGATGAAATGGGATATACGATATTGCGTGAAGAGTTTGACAGAGCATTGAAAGACCTGAGTCGAAACAAGGCCCCGGGAGTAGACAACATTCCATTAGAACTACTGATAGCCTTGGGAGAGCCAGTCCTGACAAAACCTTACCATCTGGTGAGCAAGATGTATGAGACAGGCGAAATACTCTCAGACTTCAAGAAGAATATAATAATCCCAATCCCAAAGAAAACAGGTGTTGACAGATGTGAAAATTACCGAACTATCAGTTTAATAAGTCACAGCTGCAAAATACTCACGCGAATTCTTTACAGACGAATGGAAAAACTGGTAGAAGCCAATCTCGGGGGAAGATCAGTTTGGATTCCGTAGAAATGTTGAAACACGTGAGGCAATACTGACCCTACGACTTATCTTAGAAGAAAGATTAAGGAAAGGCAAACCTACGTTTGTAGCATTTGTAGACTTAAAGAAAGCTTTTGACAATGTTGATTGGAATACTCTCTTTCAAAGTCTGAAGGTGGCAGGGGTAAAATACAGAAAGCAGGTGGCAGTTATAAGAGTCGAGGGGTATGAAAGGGAAGCAGTGGTTGGGAAGGGAGTGAGACAGAGTTGTAGCCTATCCCCGATGTTATTCAATCTGTATATTGAGGAAGCAATAAAAGAAACAAAAGAAAAGTTCGGAGTAGGTATTAAAATCCATGGAGAAAAAATAAAAACTTTGAGGTTCGCCGATGACATTGTAATTCTGTCAGAGACAGCAAAGGACTTGGAAGAGCAGTTGAACGGAATGGACAGTGTCTTGAAAGGAGGGTACAAGATGAACATCAACAAAAGCAAAACGAGGATAATGGAATGTAGTCGAATTAAGTCGGGTGATGCTGAGGGAATTAGATTAGGAAATTAGATACTTAAAGTAGTAAATGAGTTTTGCTGGCCGGCCGCGGTGGTCTCGCGGTTAAGGCGCTCAGTCCGGAACCGCGCGACTGCTACGGTCGCAGGTTCGAATCCTGCCTCGGGCATGGATGTGTGTGATGTCCTTAGGTTAGTTAGGTTTAAGTAGTTCTAAGTTCTAGGGGACTGATGACCACAGATGTTAAGTCCCATAGTGCTCAGAGCCATTTGAACCATTTTTTTGAGTTTTGCTATTTGGGGAGCAAAATAACTGATGATGGTCGAAGTAGAAACTGTAGACTGGCAATGGCAAGGAAAGTGTTTCTGAAGAAGAAAAATTTGTTAACATAGAGTACAGATTTAAATGTCAGAAAGTCGTTTCTGAAAGTATTTGTATGGAGTGTAGCCATGTATGGAAGTGAAACATGGACGATAAATAGTTTGGACAAGAAGAGAATAGAAGCTTTCGAAATGTGGTGCTACAGAAGAATGCTGAAGATTGGATGGGTAGATCACATAACTAATGAGGAGGTATTGAATAGAATTGGGGAGAGGAAGAGTGTGTGGCACAACTTGACTAGAAGATGGGACCGGTTGGTAGGACATGTTCTGAGACATCAAGGGATCACCAATTTAATATTGGAGGGCAGCGTGGAGGGTAAAAATCGTAGAGGGAGACCAAGAGATGAATACACTAAGCAGATTCAGAAAGATGTTTAGCAAAAGTAACAAAAAGCAGATTACAGAGTATCTGACGGCTCAAGACAAAAGTTTTGTCTCAAGTACAGATAGTGTTGAGGATCGGTGGACAAAGTTCAAAACCATCGTACAATATGCGTTAGATGAGTATGTACCAAGCAAGATCGTAAGAGATGGAAAAGAGCCACCGTGGTACAACAACCGAGTTAGAAAACTGCTGCGGAACTTCACAGCAAACATAAACATAACCAAAGCCTTGCAGACAAACAAAAATTACGCGAAGCGAAATGTAGTGTGAGGAGGGCTATGCGAGAGGCATTCAATGAATTCGAAAGTAAAGTTCTATGTACTGACTTGGCAGAAAATCCTAAGAAATTCTGGTCTTATGTCAAAGCGGTAGGTGGATCAAAACAAAATGTCCTGACACTCTGTGACCAAAATGGTACAGAAACAAAGGATGACAGACTAAAGGCCGAAATACTAAATGTCTTTTTCCAAAGGTGTTTCACAGAGGAAGACTGCACTGTAGTTCCTTCTCTAGCTTGTCGCACAGATGACAAAATGGTAGATATCGAAATAGACGACAGAGCGATAGAGAAACAATTAAAATCGCTCAAAAGAGGGAAGGCCGCTTGACCTGATGGGATACCAGTTCTATTTTACACGAGTATGCGAAGTAACTTGCCCCCCTTCTTGCAGCGGTGTACCGTAGGTCTCTAGAAGAGCGTAGCGTTCCAAAGGATTGGAAAAAGGCGGAGGTCATCCCCGTTTTCAAGAATGGACGTCGAACAGATGTGCAGAACTATAGACCTGTATCTCTAACGTCGATCAGTTGTAGAATTTTGGAACACGTATTATGTTCGAGTATAATGACTTTTCTGGAGACTAGAAACCTACTCTGTAGGAATCAGCATTGGTTTCGAAAAAGACGGTCGTGTGAAACCCAGCTCGCGCTATTCGTCCACGAGACTCAGAGAGCCATAGACACGGGTTCCCAGGTAGATGCCGTCTTTCTTGACTTCCGCAAGGCGTTCGATACAGTTCCCCACAGTCGTTTAATGAACAAAGTAAGAGCGTATGGACTATCAGACCAATTGTGTGATTGGATTGAAGAGTTCCTAGATAACAGAACGCAGTATGTCATTCTCAATGGAGAGAAGTCTTCAGAAGTAAGTGTGATTTCAGGTGTGCCACAGGGGAGTGTCATGGGACCGTTGCAGTTCACAATATACATAAATGACCTGGTGGATGACATCGGAAGTTCACTGAGGCTTTTTGAGATGATGCTGTGGTGTATCGAGAGGTTGTAACAATGGAAAATTGTACTGAAATGCAGGAGGATCTGCAGCGAATTGACGCATGGTGCAGGGAATGGCAATTGAATCTCAATGTAGACAAGTGTAATGTGCTGCGAATACATAGAAAGATAGATCCCTTATCGTTTAGCTACAAAGTAGCAGGTCAGCAACTGGAAGCAGTTAATTCCATAAATTATCTGAGAGTACGCATTAGCAGTGATTTAAGATGGAATGATCATATAAAGTTGATCGTCGGTAAAGCAGATGCCAGACTGAGATTCGTTGGAAGAATCCTAAGGAAATGCAATCCGAAAACAAAGGAAGTAGGTTACAGTACACTCGTTCGCCCACTGCTTGAATACTGCTCAGCGGTGTGGGATCCGTACCAGATAGGGTTGATAGAAGAGATAGAGAAGATCCAATGGAGAGCAGCGCGCTTCGTTACAGGATCATTCAGTCATCGCGAAAGCGTTACGGAGATGATAGATAAACTCCAGTGGAAGACTCTACAGGAGAGACGCTCAGTAGCTCGGGACGGGATTTTGTTAAAGTTTCGAGAACATACCTTCACCGAAGAGTCCAGCAGTATATTGCTCCCTCCTACGTATACCTCGCGAAGAGACCATGAGGATAAAATCAGAGAGATTAGAGCCCACACAGAAGCATACAGACAATCCTTCTTTCCACGAACAATACGAGACTGGAATAGAAGGGAGAACCTATAGAGGAACTCAGGGTACCCTCCGCCACACACCGTCAGGTGGCTTGCGGAGTATGGAAGTAGATGTAGATGCAGATGTAGATGTAGGCTGCAGTAGGTACTGGGAGATGAAGAAGCTTGCACAGGATAGAGTAGCATGGAGAGCTGCATCAAACCAGTCTTAGGACTCAAGACCACAACAACAACAACAAGTAACTGCTGGTCTGCATACAGTCACACAGACTCTGCCGGCTGATCTTAGTTCGACAACAATTACATTAGAACATACCGACCAACAAGACACTCGCTGCAACTCAAATCGATTGACGAAACGAAGGCACCAAAACCATTTACACGTACGATGGAGAGTGTTGTTCGAGATGGTTTCGAGGGACGTGTCTCTGCGAGAAAATAGGCCCCAAAACAATGCGACGAGTAGCGCCCGATGTTGACATCAGACAGGTCCACCACAAACTCGCGACCGTCTTGCAAGGTAGACCGACCGCGCCACCGCTGGCCGAGCCCGCGTGTTTGTTCCGTCGTCCCCTCAAGCACGTCGTAGCGCCTCGTAGCGAGACCGACCACCAACTGCCCTACCGCAAATACCCGCCGCCAGATCACAACAGGGGCAAAGATCGTAGTACAGCCGGGTAATCGAAAGTACTGTCAAAGAGCTGGTGTGCCAGAAAATGCGCACCATGGCTCAGTGTTTTTAAGTCGATAGGTTAACTCATCACAACCGTGTACCATTGGGTTCAGATCGGGACTCTAAGCAGGCCATTCCATTCCAGGAATGTTACTGTCCACAAACCACTGTCTCACGGGTTCTGCATTATGTATTGTCATCTTCTCTGTTCCTCTACTGTACACAGTATACAGTGTTGCATAGTATGTTCATATCCTTCAGCATTTAGCGTCTTCTTAATGCAATAAAGGGGCCACATCCAATCCACGAAAATATTCCCATAAAGTAACACCACCTCCCCCATACTTCACTGTTGGCACGATACATGATACATGGTAACGTTCTCCAGGCATTGGCGAAACCAGAATGCTTCCGTCGGACTGCAAGAAAGTAAAGCGTGATCCATCTCTCCGTATCACTCGTTTGCAGTCATCCATTGTCCAGTGGCGTTGTTTTTACACCAGCTCTAATGTCGTTTAGTGTTGACGACAGAAACGTTTGGCTTGCGAAAACTTGCTCGACAATTGTACCCCATTCCTTTTAACTCCGTATACATAGTCGTTGTGCCAGCTAGGTTACTGGCGACACTTTGCAACTCAGGGGTAACAGGTTCCGCTGATTCCATCCTACGTTTCACAACCACCCTCCACAATGCTCGACTGTATCTGCCAGTCTGTACAGTCTGGTCTTTCTTCAGCTGTGGTTGTTCCTTCACGTTTCCTCTTCACTATCACACCACCAACAGTCGACTTTGTCAAATTTAGATTTCTTAGAACGTTCCTGATTGAGTTGTTACTATGGTGACTCGAATGACAAGTCCTCATTGGAAGTCACTGAGCTCTCCTGTCTAACTGATGTTGGCAGGACCACCTCTTGTGACATCTAGCGATCGACCCCGCATTACATAGAGATGTCTGCATACTTCTGATTACCGTATTTACTCGAATCTAAGCCGCACTCGAATCTAAGCCACACCTGAAAAATGAGACTCGAAATCAGGGAAAAAAAAATTTCTCAAATCTAAGCCGCACCTGAAATTTGAGACTCGAAATTCAAGGGGAGAGAAAAGTTTTAGGCCGCACCTCCAAATCGAAACAAAGTTGGTCCATTGTAATATGAGACACAATTTAAGTCAAATGAATGACGATACAGCTATAGTAGTTTGGTTCGAGTCGTAAGCTTAGCAGTGAAGCTTCACCAGGTAGCCATTGCCATGCGTCAGGCGCTCCGTCCGTATTTGGCTCAAATGGCTCTGAGCACTATGCGACTTAACGTCTGAGGTCATCAGTCGCCTAGAACTTAGAACTAATTAAACCTAACTAACCTAAGGACATCACACACATCCATGCCCGAGGCAGGATTCGAACCTGCGACCGTAGCGGTCACGCGGTTCCAGACTGAAGCGCCTTTAACCGCACGGCCACACCGGCCGGCCCCGTCCGTATTTATACGAGTACTCTTCCTTTTTCACGAGCTTCGTCTGGATTGAACTGATTGCTTATTTTGCTTTGATCTGATAAGTGCCGTTCTCTTTGTTTAGGTGTTTACATCACTCTAAGCTGAAAATGCATTACTGTACTGTGTCATGCATTGTTTGTCGCATTCTGATGGTGCGTGTTTACGGCCTGTCGCCGCTCGCGGCATGGCTTGCTTTTGTGCGCGCTACCGTCGCTTACAATTAAAATAAAAAAAGAGAGGACTCGTCTCATTAGCGAAACGATGGCAACAGACTGCTATTTGTTGTTACTTACACTGCTGATTTCTTTGATAATGATCAACAAGGACCAAATAATAGACTGCGTATGATAGAAGATGTTCTGAACGAGAGTTTAGCGAAAATTTTTCTCCGTTTGAAAGTCTTTGTAGACGCCTCTTTAGTACAATACATTCTGCACAGAAATTAGAGTCATCTTAGATTTAAAAATCTAGTGAATTGCCGTACTTCATTTCTGACTGTATCACTATTAGGCATAAAAATATAAACATGACATGATATGTATATTCTTCCGCATTTGCTGTTGTCTCACTCTAGTTTCGTAGTTTATTAGGCAGACAGGATTTAAATGAGATAGCAGCAAACACGAAAGAATACATGGGAAATGTTTATATTCGTATTATTCTTATGGTGAAGAGAATACTGCATGTGATCCACAATTCATAATAGTTCCTATTAGCAACGATCTCTTCTCATAGGTAGGAAAAAATTCAGAACGTAGAGTTGGCCATAATGACAAACATCCCAAACAGTCTTGCCAGTCGGATTTTCGTAGTACATTGAAATGCTGCTACAATCGAAGATGAACAATACGGAATTTGTATTTACTTCGTTGGATAATGTCCGAAAATGCAGTGGTCGAAACTCGGGGCGGAGAAAAAAGCTCGTCTTCCACCTTTTTTTAAAAAATTTATTTACTAACGCAAAGGTTTTGGCGCCAGTATTTATCTTTGTGCCTGCAAAGCATACAGAAGTTAGTTGTGGCGGCACATACCAACATTTCTCAGAACTTCCGCTTACTTTGCACTCGATTCTAAGTCGCAGGCGGTTTTTTGGATTACAAAAACCGGAAAAAAGTGCGGCTTGGATTCGAGCAAATACGGGGTAAACAGCGTAAATAGTATCATGACTGATTTAGTATTCTTGATAAGTCATCTTTACATGTTTTCTGTCCATTACAAAGTAACTCGTCCACTGAACAGTCAAAAGAGGAGCTCATAATCTGGACAACGTTGATACGACATTCACCCTAACTGACAAGGCAACAGTCCAACCCGACATGTCGAAACCTGCCCTGACATTTTTTACATGAGAAGAATACACCGAAATAAATACAGCTTCAAAATTTTAGCTGCTAAGACACACTGCAAGTATTTAAGAAAAATGTCGAAAATTGCCGAATTCGTAGCTCGCCAGGCAGCTGGAGAAATTTTCAGCCCTACCAGAGCTCTGACAGACAACGCATGAGCAACACGCAGGCACATATCCTTTCTTGAACACACGTATCATGGTACATTGCGATCGTAATTTGCAATTCTAAATTCAGTTTACATTGATCATTTCTGTAGCACAATTGTTCACAGTTACTATTCACCCGAATTTGTAACTCATGTTAACAGAAACTTCCGTCGGTTCTTGATAGAACAGTATTATAATAAATTAAATGCAACAGTTTACTTTGGTTCTACAATATTACTTCTATTTTAAAATTGTAGAAAATAGCAAACTGGTGCTTTTCATTTATTAATTTGTAACTCATTTAGCACTCCATCATAAATAGCAGTTGCCTTCGTGGCACGGCTAAGTGTTAACAATGGAGACAACACTAATAAGTTTTCTTTGTGTTTTCTTCGTATATGCTTGCTAATAGCATCTGTTTTCCTGCATATTTCCATGTTTTAAAAAAAAATGGTTAAAATGGCTCTGAGCACCATGGGACTTAACATCTCAGGTCATCAGTCCCCTAAAACCTAGAACTACTTAAACCTAACCAACCCAAGGACATCACACACACCCATGCCCGAGGTAGAATTCGAACCTGCGACTGTAGCGGTCGCGCGGTTCCAGACTGAAGCGCCTAGAACCGCTAGGCCACTGTCGCCGGCTCCCATTTTTCACAGTAACGTGGAATTCAGTTAATGTTTGCAACCTTGCAAAGATGAAACATTTCATTAGAAATTGTGGAAGCTTCAGAAGAAACAAGAAAACATGTACAGTCATAGCATTCAGTGACAAAGGAACGGCTGCAAATTTGTTGGTTAAAAGAAGAAGGGAGAAATTGATGAAAGTTAAACACTGTGAAAACCCACTTCCGCTCCGTAAAATCTGAACACCAATCGTATAAATGGAACAGATTCACACAAACTCTGAAACCAGCGCCAAAATAAAATTTGCAAAAGTGTGAAAAAGAACTATTTGCCAAGTATTTACTACTGTTCGTGACAGCAGTGCGCCATTACCAAGGGAGATATAAGAGACTGGGCTCCCTCAATTGCAAACTGGATGAAAATTACTGATTTACAGGCTTCTTTGACCTTGTTAAACAGTTTCAGGGAATTATAAGGAAGAAAATCGCAAAATAATAAGTTTACTCCAAATAAACGTGTACGAAAAAGATGTTATTAACTGAGACATTGACATGAGAATTGTACTAAACGAAAATAAATCATTTTTCACATTTTTGATCGAAAAGGTAGTAAGACGTGTCGCCAGTGGCACAGAGATACCAAAATGTCGAAGTTGTGAGCTGCTGTGTCCATACAAATGACGCAAGATGGCATTTGTAGTAACACCACGTGAGCTGGCGTGGATAAAGGAATAAGTCAAGAAGAAACCGAACTACCAGCATTTACTCTGTGACCGACCGTTCATTTCTGTGCTATTGATTCGGCAGCAGCGTTGCTAGAAGATTTTAGTACGACAAAACGCCTCCGAAACGTGTTCCATACAAACTGGCAAGTCATATTTTCTGTCTGTAATGAAATTTACTTGGTTATTAAACGTGCAAACAAAGCTGACACTCGGCGCGCTGGCTAATGGGAGCGGCTGTAAATGGGAAGTGCCTTTGCAGTCGCTACCATCAGCCACCGCGCCGGGTGTCAACTTTGTTTGCGTGTACAATATATTCAGTGATAATGCCTAGTTTTGATTTTTATTGTGACCTAACGGATTTGTATACTTCCGATGCGCTGGCTACTTGTAAATGCAAATTTAAGTGCCGTAATTTTGAAGAGTATGACGTACGGAAGCTGCAGTCAGAGTTTTGGAACCAAAATTGGACATGTCAAGGTAATTTCATTTTTGGTATAATCATCTTAGTGCAGATGAAACAGAAAGCTGCGTAATATCGACGATCTCACTTTGAGCAGAAGACTAATACCCGTCACCGACGCTGTGTGGCGTGATAACTGCCCTGATCAAAATAAAAATTGGATGGTTTTAATGGTAAGTAGTGTGGTTGATAAAATCAAATTGAAATTTCTAGTATAGGGCCATTCGTACATGCCTAGTGACCGAGAGTTCGCCATAATAGAGAAGAGAAAGAAGATTTCACAACCAATGACTTCTGACGAAATAGCTAATGTGATTAGAGAAGCAAAGAATGCGCAATCATTCAGTGTTGTAAAGACGACTGAGGAAAATTTCTGTGTTTTCGGCTTGGTATGTGACACATTATTGCCTACAGCACCAGTGAAGATCAGTTCTGCTTCTTGGATTACAGTTCTGAGGGACAAGCTGCCCATTATAGAAATTCGTTCAATGGAATGGAACCGTGTAGGGAGAAAAGGATATATCCGTCAAAAGAACATCTCTACAGTTCATTCTCTACCATCTGTTCGCTGAAGAGTTATCATCAGTGAAGGAGAACAGATAAAAAAGACCACCTGACAATGTTGGACTATGTGGACATCAAATATCATGCATTTTGCCGCAGTTTTTGTACACTATTTTTCTTATACAGATATGAACTGCTGTAAATATATTTGTAAAGTTAATTTGGAGTTAATGTTACGATTTGTCGTAGTGTAAAAACTGTTGTTTTTCTTCTCCTATCAAATTTGTTTCTATGGTTTGTTCCTTTCCCCATGTCAACACCTCAATTGGTAAAACTATAGAGAAATTCGTAGCTGACAGGAAGACGAAGATTTTTAGTGTCACGTAAAATGCCTTGTATAAATCCTATTCAGATTTCGTGCAAGATCCCTGTGAAAACAGCATTCTATCACTTCAAGCAAAAGCAGAGTATTGCTTGCGAAGCAGATGAAAGCTATGACACATTCGTATAAAAAACAGCCAGCATCTGTGGAATACTGTTTCCGCAGCTTTATAACTGTCTTCAGGAGCCACAAGACAAATTAGTAAAAAATTTAAAAAAACGTATTGACTAGCGAAAGTCTTGTAATAGATGTTTCAAGATGTTTAAAATGGGAGACAATAATTTTCAGAATATTCATACCCTGGTCATAACGATATTTTTGTCTTCAGGAGGACGACAAAAACATTGTTAAAAAAAATTGGTGCCCAACCGGAACTAATAGTGTGATTCAGACTTCGAACAAAACAAATTTTTCGACAGTGTAAAGCATATAATTTCCCATAGCTCTGTCATTACAGGTTTTTCAGCGAAACAGTATTGTTAAAGTTTAGTCATTTGTGCATTGTCAGCTTTCATCGCCACGTTTTACGAACATGATCAAGTATGCCTGGTACGTAGCACAATATGCAGAGCAATAGCGACGACCATTACTTACTCCGTCCCAATTCTGTCTAAATAAAACTAGTAATTGCCATGAAGTGCCTGAATGCATTGATTTTCGTTTCATCAGCTGTGTTTGATGTTTTCGTAGGCCAGTAGACACTTCCCATTTTTGTGAAGACTACAGGCAATAAACAAGAAACTATTTCATTGTTAATAAAATACGTAGTATTCAAAAATTATCATAATAACTTTTCCGCATAAATTGTTATAAAATATTTGATGTCAACAATTTAAAGTTCCAATTCATTTAAACCGTCCGTAATGTGACATCATACACTGCTTTCATTTTTTTTTTTCGTCTGCTGATCACTTACGTAAAAATTACGTCTGCAATATTTCAATTGACTATATGAAATTTAAGTTATTGAAAACATCAATGGTGTGAGACATTTGTGGTATGGTGTCAGTGCGTAAAATTCGCGTGTGTGCGTTTTGGACACGGCGCTACGTTCCTATGTCATTGCTGCGTCTGTTTTTACGCCGACTTGCGCGGTAGGCAGGAAGTGCTATACAAACCATGCAAAAATCAGTAACATTACTGTTTTAAGAAATAGCTGCAGTGCGCCTTAGCAGGCAAGATTTTGGTGTGCATTTCTTTCAATGTATTCTTGCTGCGTGAAAATTTCAGCGTAGGTTTAAATGGTTTAAACGGCCCTAAGCACTATGGGACTCAACATCTGAAGTCATCAGTCCCCTAGACTTAGAACTACTTAAACCTAACTAACATAAGGACATCACACAGTTTCATGCCCGAGGAAGGATTCGAACCTGCGACCGTAGCAGCAGCGCGGTTCCACACTCAAACGCCTAGAACCGCACAGCCAAAGAGGCCGGGTTCAGATTAGGTTTCGATGTGTCGGATTGGACCATTCCCTTGTGAGCATAGGACTGACTTGCTCAAACATATTGCTGGCTAGCTTGAGTCGTCCGGAGTTTTCGCTGTATGCGGTTTGTTGAACTATGTCACAGTGGTGAAAATTTTGATGGAGTAATTTTCACTAATCGACTCATGTCTGACAATATCACAGTGGTATGGTTTTGGAAGGACTAAAGACAGTACCAGAGACGTGAGGCAAAGTTCGTTTGACGCCAGTTCGCTTTGTTGTAAAATTTATTCAAGATGGTGGCTTTTCTTGTGTGGCCCCTCTGCCTCTTCTCTTGGGGGGGGGGGGGGGGGGTTGATGTGGCATGTGGCAATGTCACATCGTTGACATCACCAAACCCCACTCCACCCACCTGCCCCCTTCCTCTCCCCTACCCCATTTCTATTCTCCTCCCCTCCTCCCTGGCTGTTCCCTCCCCAACGTGTGAATTGCCGGGAAAAAGTCTCAGGCTGTGCTGAGCTGCTGAAGAGGAAGGTTACAATACAAGGTACTGCCTTTATTTATTTGGTCTATTTATTTTTGAGGGTGTTATCCTTCTGGAAGAATATTCTAAATTTGTTGGGGAGACCGAATTGACAATTATTCCACAGCCTTGCTGCTTGAAATTCAAATAAGACTACTGCTTAAAACTGGCGGTACAATAGAAAATGGTTCTCGTGAAGAAACGGATATTGTAACATGAAATGGGTGATAAATTCTAAGAATATATTGTTTATTTATTTAAACTATAGTGAAATCAATTAATTAAATTTATGGAAATGTGTTAACTGATTAGATGTTGATGTTGGACAGAGAAGACTTCAATAAGTGTATTACCTGGAAGTATAGAGCTAATGACAGTCCATAGCCTCCTACACGAGGAATGGGAGGAGGTGATAATGGTTGAGCGTAGCGGGAACATCTTTCGGCAAATAAAGGTGACACAGTTGTATCGACAGAACATGCGTTTTGCAACTCATAGAGACCACTGCCTGTGCTGGAGCTGTTCGTGTTCTTTTTAAACGACCTGTCACAGAGAAGGAGTCAGCTTCGCCCTATTCCACTGAGTGAACGAGACCTGCTAGCGTCTGTGTATGGGGCTCGACTGAGGACGTTTGAAACGGTTTTGTTACCCTTTCCAATCGTGTGAGTACACATGTTCACTTCGCTGTTTATTCTAGTTCACAACACCACTCGAAATTTGCAGGGAACTGTTCTACAGCCGCTGTCAGGAGAATTGCCTCCTATCGAAAGTGTGTAGCTGCTGAGGAACTTGAATACACAGTAAGAAGGAATATGATGACAAAATATCAGTTCAGTGTAGGAAGAGTAGCCTCCTGCCGATCTGTAAATGTATAGTTGCCGAGGATCTTGAACACACACATGCAGACATGGTAAGAATCGAAAGGGCAGCAAGTTACCTCTGAAGTGTAGGAAGGCCAATACACACTTTCATAACAGATGTAAAACGCTTCATCGCTCTAGTTACACATCGTAATTGTCGTGAAGAAAACCACCACTCCTAAACAACAGATCATAATGGTACACACACACTGGGAATTGAGAAAAATCATTGTAATAACACAGTTGCCACAGAGACGGGCCGGCCGAAGTGGCCGTGCGGTTAAAGGCGCTGCAGTCTGGAACCGCACGACCGCTACGGTCGCAGGTTCGAATCCTGCCTCGGGCATGGATGTTTGTGATGTCCTTAGGTTAGTTAGGTTTAACTAGTTCTAAGTTCTAGGGGACTAATGACCTCAGCAGTTGAGTCCCATAGTGCTCAGAGCCATTTGAACCACAGAGACGGACTCCATAAGAAGTCGCAAGGAGAGAGTGGCGGCAGCTGCCTGTGTGTCTCCTCGATGTGTGGTTATAGACCAAGCAGTTAGAACCATTCTTACCTGCCCTCCTCCTCCCACACTCACCTCCCGCCGTAGGTAGGGATACCGGCATTCCAGGTTTGTTCTAACCTGTCGCTGAAGGTACACAAAGAGATCCATCTGCTAACAGTGATGTGCTATTTCCAGCCTGCACATATCAGTGACAGGTCGACAAAAGACCCACGAACAGGACGCTTCCAGCAAGCCGTTAAATGCATTTCTTCTAATGACTGCCCCCACCCCTCACCCCTAGAACAATAGCAAAATACCTGACTAGACGTTACAAATGAAGAACCCAACAGTCAACAGCGATGTGCTTTCAGACGTTCTGGATGTGCCAGCGCTGTCTGAAAGTGGTCCTCGGTTAAATAAAATTAGTTTCATGTGGGAAAAACATTGAAATAATTTGTCCCTTGTAAATGAGACACACACACACATCTTTATACTAATCGTTTCGCCGTGTTCCGTTCTGCATGCTCTGCCCCCAACGGGTGAAGATTCGTGTCCACACTCACTACCCTCCAGGCGCGGCATGTGTTTATAACATGTAGCTGCTCACTTGTATTCTACTTCTCCAGATAAACTGTCAAAAGGCTGTCTGGTAGAGGTTTCAGATTCTCCACTGTACTGAATATTTTGTGTGTGTGTTTGTGTGTGTGTGTGTGTGTGTGTGTGTGTGTGTGTCTGTGTGTGTGTGTCCGAGTGTGTTCTTGCATACTGTGGAAGGATGAGATTAATGCTGTACATGCGGCAGAGGGATAGACAGTGGAGGAATTTTAACATGCCACTTGCTCCTCGTGCAGTAATACATTGCATGTCTGCACTTCTCAGCAGCTGAACTGCTGTAATGTCAGTTCATTTATTTTTAAAAAAAAGTGCCTGAATAAATATGAATAGGCATTTGCTGCATTCAGCCTTACTAAATTGTACTGTCCAGGTGTGATTCTTATGCAGACTACAAACATCGTGTAAAGGGTACAGTTGCGTGCTTTTAAAATGAGTACTGGGGCAGCAACAGTGCGAGTAGGGCACATAGTATTAAAATGAATGTTACATAAGTGTAAACTGACTCTCCAGGTGTGATTCTTATGCTTGCTACAACGAATATTGTACCAACAGACCTCACATCGTATCATGTGATGGGTGTAGTCTTACGACTTTCAAACGAATACTGTGACGGCAATAGTTCAAATAGCGAATATGGCATTAAAATCATTGAAATTTCCAGCTAAATAAGTGTAAACTTATTCTTGTGGTATGAACTTGTGCTTCCTACAATGAATAATGAACTGAGAAAATTGAATCTTGCATTGAATGTGTTACGACGTAAAATCAAGCGCCGGCACGCCATTCGGGAACGATAGAGAAGAGATGGCTATGAGAAGACGTCAGCCAATCGCACGCTGGCCGACACCTCTCCAGGACGACAACGCGACAGCAGCGTCCCCTGTGTGAAATGGACGTAACCGACGCGACCGACTGGTGACGCCCAGTTCAATAACAGCTTCAAGATTAGACAGTTGAAGAGCAGCGTCAAGTCTACTCAGTTCGCTTGTACTCTCTATGTAGCACAGACTTGAGATTACTTCGCATGCCACCCTTTGTTTGCGACACATCTGTGTAATCGTCAGAGTTAAATATTGCAATTTTCTTTTTGTAATAAAACTCATTAATACGACTGGTTTTATTGTTTTTATACCAGATCAAGTACGCAGGCTTCCTAGACACCAAAGAATATACAACAAAATAACGACTTAACACCATTCATCAGTTCTGAAACATACATTCAGCTAGCAAGTCCCACACACTATGGTGAGTAGAAGACTTCACCAATAACGTAATACTGGTAGGACAAAACAACAACACAAAAACCAGTATTGATCGAACGTTCCCGTATGGATAGACGTGTTCTTTAGGATGAAGTGATGTAATCCTCTTATAAAGGAGCAACTATTACGAAAAAACACAACAGCAATGACTAATGTTTCGAGTGCAACCCGTCCTTGGTTTTACAGGAAACACTGTAATAACATCACACAACTGTCGAAAAAAAAGGCATTCCACTAAAACAGTGCATGCGGATTCAACTCGCTGTGCTGATACAGACTTAGCAGCTAGCACAAGTCTTACCTCCCCTTCTATCTGCCCTTGTCCCTCCTTCTCCTTCTTCAGTAGGTAAGGGACCTGACTCTCCAGAGCAGTTCTATCCTGTCTCTGATGGTAATCAAAGAGCTCTATCCACTGCAGGTGCTCTGCCTTGGTCAGTGTTGGGTTGACAATAATATACTGTGCCTGGCCTGCAACTGCACCTTCTTTTAAGTTGTCGTTCTGCTTTCACAAGCCTGTTCTACTCTCTCGCTGATAGTACACAAGAAGATCCACCTGTTGACGAATCTCTGATTTGGTCGGTGGTAGGTTGGCAATGATATACTGTTTCACGTCTGCACAAATCAACGTTTTTCTAAGAAATTCAAGTCCTTGGAACAATGGCGAAATAGTTGTTCGTCACAGAAAGCTCTCCGGTTGAAGAATGGCCAACAGCACGCTACAGTTCTCTGCTACATCTCGCGATGGGAAGAGCCAGCTGAAGGGGCTAGGGGCAGCGCTCAACAGAGGGGCGCAAAGACCAGCGGGCGCTGAAGTCGCTGCAGGCGGTCGGTATTCAGTACGCCGGTGTTGCCTGCCCCTCCACCGCTGGACGTTCCAGCAGCCTTCCATAGCCCGAGCACTCAAAATTTGTATATCTGGATGTATTGTAAATAAATTGTCATGTATGTGGGTGTTACTTACATTTCAGATGCACAAATACCAATGTAGAACAGTGGCTTTCACGCTATTTACTGGCGTGACGGAAAGAAAATAAAGGCGTTTTTACACTCGACAGCCAGCTGCAATTTGCATCCCCTCTCTCCTCATTATTTCGTAGGGTCCAACTGTGAACACAGTCTATGTTGTCGATGACAGATGAGCAAACTGCCACCGTCGGAATACTATAAAAATAATTTTTATTCCATATTCCTCAGTTTTATGTATTTTACATCATTTTCGCAATTTTATCAGAGTTTTCCATTATTTAAACGCAGTTGACCCAACTAATTCTAAACCACTGCTCTCGGCAACTTAAAAGTCAAGAAAACCCCTCATTGTGTCGATCTCGTGATGCTATCAGCCAATGACACTACTGCATGGTTCTCAATTTCTGTAGCACTGCTAAACCACTCTCTTCATTACCTCGCGACTACTATAATACGTGGACATATCGTGAACCCTATTACACCGCCCACATTACATTACATGAATACTGTTTCGCAATGTGGGATATAGCCAGCAGCAGAGAAAAACTGCTAAAACTATGTTAATGTTATGTACTTCATAAATTCAGTTAAGATTTTATTACGATTGGCTGTCTCTTCCTATGTGGATGAGAAAGACAAGGAAATCCTGCATTCGCAGCATGAAGTCGGAGTTTGAAGGATCCTAGCAGCATCTTTGATGTTCACAACCACAACAAACGAATCATATTCATAGCATCACTCTGCCCTCTGTGTCGAAACGAGCTGCTCCTTCACTGAACCAATCGGCTAAAGATCCTGAGCAAAACTCTAGATGGTCTCTTTATGCATCTTGTAACTGTTCCTCTGTCTTCAACCAACACTTCCTGCAACACTGTCTCCGATTTAAATTGGAAATGATGAGAAGTAGGGGGCGCTATTACTGTACACGTCCTGTGAAGGAACAGAACGATCTGAGTTCCACGCAGTCAATACATTTCGATATGCTGCGTTCCGAAAGAGCATAACACATGTTCCGAACTTGCACAAACGACCAACGCTAGTGATATAGACCGGTATTCTCATTACAATACCGTAACTGCCGTTCTGCAAAGACTGTTCTGCACCAATCTTACTCATCCCAGTGATATGCCCGCTAAACCCGCTGGGCAGAACAGGTAATAGGATTGTGGAAAGGGCCAAGGGTTGAGGTCAGTTTCTGCTTCTAATTGTCATTTATTGTAATTTAACAACCTTTACAACCAAAGTGGCACATAGCCGAATCTTTACCGAATGCAACTCTTTCACGGCTGAAGGCTCCAACAAGAAATCTTACCAAGACAGAAATCCAATTAAGATAGCAATTAAATAATTAAAAAAAAATATAGCAAAGTGAAATACAAATGGCTGAGAGCCACAATTAAATATTACCATAGAACTTTAAAGGCAGAAAGCCAACGAGAAATCTATAAAAAAAATAATTTAAAACCAAAAAAAGCAACATATTCAAGGTGCAACACAAATGGCTGTGGGCCACAATTAGATTTCAAAACTTTAGAATATATTACCATAGACCAATAAGACAGAAGGCCAGCATGTTTAACAACAAGAAATCTTAAAAATCAACAAGATAAAAATCCAATTAAGGTAGCAATAAAATAATTTAAAGAAGCAGCATATGCAAGGTGCAATACCAATGGCTGAGGGCCACAATTCAACTTCAAAATTATAAAATATGTTACGATAATCTTTAAAGGCAGAAGGGCGGAGTGTTTAAGCTTGAAAGATAAATTTAACGTTAATTTTGCAAAATTATTGGAAAAAAATAACCATAACCCTCAAATTTTAAGTAGCTGACAACAGATAATTAAACACCGCTGGCACTCAGAAGGCCTCCAGGGAGGTCGGTCTTCCCTCGTTCACTTAGGTGAGAAAGGTGACGCGCCCAACTATACTTGATCTGTCGGAACCCATCCAGGGGACAGCCAAGGACCGACCGACACAACGACTTGCTTCCCACCAATTCAGTACATAAGAACTCAAACAGAAAATGTTACAAACATGATAATCCACAGTGAATTATGTATTAGCTGTCAAAATTACACACGATGTTGGACAGCAACAACAGGTGAGGAAAGGACGCTGCCTGAAATTACGTTAGTGGCCGGGGCAGGTAACCGGAACACTAACGGCCACAAGACAGAAAATTACACTGGTGCACTCAAATCGTAGTCGACCAAAATAGTTAATAGTACCGCATGGCGGCTAAATCTCAGTAGTAGAACCACTTGGTGTTGCTCACCGGAAAACCACCGAAGTGAACCACCACAACTTGAATAGACGTGGCTTAGGTAGTTGAAACCACTTCTTAACTTTGACGTCCTGCGTCGGTGAACTACAAAGCTCGTGGCGTGTGACAGCTCCACATACGCTCCGACACTGCGCAGGGCTGCCAGCGGCCCCAGCCGACTGCACCGCTCGGAGATTACTTCGCTGGTCCGCAACAACCGACCGACTTCTCTCAGAACGCCGACAACATTTCATATAGTCATCAGTGGAAATAACACCAACTACACACACAACCTGACAAACATTTGCACGAAGACCTGAACAATACATAACAATAACTGAACACGCATGAAGATAAAGTGGGAGTCGATCCACATATACAGCCGACTCATGAACGATCGGCGAGCGAAAACGCGTCGTCCGGTAGGACGACGGACCGACGATCCACCGAGACCGTGGCCCGGCTCAAGTGATGCGCGGCGGCAATGGTCGGGCGAGCCATGTCGACGCAGACCTCACTGCAGCTCCAACCCGACTGCACTACTGCTGCTTTGCAACTCCCGACTGGCAGGTCCGGACTGCGCTGCGGATGCTTTCCAACTGACTGGCAGACCCAACCCGTACTGCCTTCCGAACTGCGACCAACAGACAACGAGCGGGAAGTAATAGCAGTCGAGCAAATATACTACGAGAGGGGATATATCGATACGCGCTGCTAACACCGCTCACGGCCAGGCAAAGCAGCAACTCAATGACAGTAGTAATTTAAATTAACGTAGTGAGATGGAAGTACGTTAAAAAAGGGTGTAAAATACATGATGGCGGGAACACGAGCCACTCACGGCTCACCCAGTACACATGATTTCTCTAGATGGATGCTTGCTGAGGAGGTTAGCACTCCTTATCGATGTAAGTAATGACGAAAGTGATGAGAAGTAGCAGAAATGAGAACAGCGAGAAACTTAACATCAGGATAGATGGTCACGACGCTACCTAATCAGTAAAACAACCACGGAGCAAGGAGGACATCAAATGCAGTCTCGCACGAGCAAAAAGGGCATTCCTGGCCAATAGGAGTCTGCTAGTATCAAACATATGCCTGAATTTGAAGAAGAAATTTCTGAGAATCTACGTTTAGAGCACAACATTTTATGGTAGTGAAACATGGAGTGTGGGAAAACCGAAACAGAAGAGAATCGAAGCGTTTTAGATGTGGTGCTACAGACGAATGTTGAAAATTTGGTGGACTGATAAGGTAAGGAATGAGGAGGTTCTGGGCAGAATCGGAGAGGAAAAGAATATGTGGGAAACACTAACAAGGAGAAGGGACAGGATGATAGGCCATCGGCTAAGACATGAGGGAATGATTTCCGTGCTGCTAGAGGGAGCTGTAGGTGGCGAGAACTGTAGAGAAAGACGGAGACTGGAATACATCCAGCAGATAATTGAGGGCGTAGGTTGCAGTCGCATTCTGAGATGCAGAGGTTGGCACGTGACAGGAATTCGTGGCGGGCCGCATTAAACCAGCGAAGAAACTGATGACTCAAAAAAAATTAAACATAGTAACTACGAGTCTGTTCCATCTGAGAGTATTGTGGTGATATAACAGTCGGTTAAAAAGAAGAAGAAACGCCTGATTTATGCACCACGGAGCTCCACACAGTAGGAATATGAAACATTTTACGTAAATCATTTGTGCTATCAATTCTGCAGTATTGTTCTAGCGTTTGGAGTCTGTACCAAGAAGGTATTGAAAAGACAGAAACACACACTCCTAAGGCTACACAGTCCCGCACTTAAACATTCTAGAATGTTAAAGCAGTGTTGTTTCCAATATATTAGTCGTCGAAGGCAACGCAGTTTATACTGCAACGCAGGAAATATATTTTCATCGCCTGACATATATTCACCATGCTGGATTTCTGTCTCACTGACGATGGCGACAAACTTTAAGATAATGAAGTCACTATTTTCATCACCAAATTAAAAAAAGAAAACATACATTCTTTGTGATACATGTACTATATAGGTTTCTGGAAGTGTATAGCGCCCATTGTTCACATCCGATTGCAGTTCGGAAACTGCGCTATGCGCGAATCAGTACTATGAACTGATCGTCCTCAACGAAAAATGCATGACACAACGGCATCTTATGAGGAAATACACAGATGCATAGCAGCGGTGTTTGAGACGTGAATTTATACACCACGCTACACTAACCCTGTGAACAGAACACAGTCTTTTTCAAACATACATACACAACAAGTGTCAAGCAAATGTATGCACAGGGGTTGCAGTATCTCAAAAACTCCTGTCAGTGATTTAGAGTCACTACATTTATGAAACTGAAGTCTCGATTTATGTCCAAGATCTGGCAGGGAAATTGGGTTGTTTGCATGCGTCTTCGTTCGTCCAGAGGAGAGTGCAGATATATGTTTTCCATTGATTTGGGAAACACGTTTCATCCCACATGCGTTGGAAATCCTTTGCCGACTGTCATATGGAAAGGTTTGCTGTTAACGACTGCAGATAGATAGCGCACTTAGTGACACCCACAACACGCAATTGCAAACGAGTAAAAGGCAGGTTTTATAACAGAACTGATAGAGCCCGAGAGAACAAGGGGAAAAAGATGGTTAAATGACCCATGAAATGACATGCCACAACATCTCCCTCTCTGCAGAATGTTCCCTCAGGCCACCTCATTACAACCCGTTTCAGCTAATTACTCTATCTACTTTCTATCATTTTTTAATGCACATCCACGTCAATTTAGAGGCGATGGTACTCTTTTCTAGAAAAGCATTCAAGACAGCAGTCAACTTGCTTGTGTTCCTACTACCTCAGCAGACATATTGCAGAATGTTGTTAAAAATAATGCTTTAAATGGTAATGTTTGGTATAGAATACAGAGAAGAACACTTTAATACTGTTCGTTAGAGGTTAAAACACTTAAACAGTCTTCCACAGGGTCAAACAGGCGGTCCATTCTGTAGCCGTATATTGCAGTCCCCAAGTTGGTAATACAATGCTCCTTAGCTAACGAGGACGTAAAGTTCATTGTAGCCACATGTCTGAACACTTTATAAAAATCTGTAATTTGTTTGCCGATAACTTCGGGGTCACATCTGCGCTTGTGATCCGACATATATAAATTTATTTCTCTACGTTTGATGGTCATCCAAGTTAAGCAGTCTGTTCCAGCCGTCTTACCGCTGTCCACGATCAGTTACTGTTCCCTTGGTTTCCAGTGTTTCCATGTAGACTTTTTCTCGTATTCCTCTTGCTATCGCACATTCGTTCCCGTGTACAAGAATATCCCTCATCAAACAGACGCGTAAGTACTCTGTCAATCTACCTCAAATTTCCAGCATTTTGTTGTATTTTCCCTCATCTTACACGTATTTTCGCTCAATTTTCATAATTTTACTTATTTTATGTAATTTGTTCGATATGTATGTTCTCATGTTGCTAACACAGCCACCTGTGAGTTGATTTTATATCGGCAGTATTCATCAACCGACTAAATAGCTGAGAATTTACCTCTTTCTGATGATGTACATGCATGCATTTCAGATGGGACAAGCGTGAACTGAGAATTTACCTCTTTCTGATGATGTACATGCAAGCATTTCAGATGGGACAAGCGTGAACGCAATCGAACTAGATACTTGGAAGCGCAGTAATCTTCATTTCATAGCTGTATGAGACTCGACAAGTGCTGCATGTGAAGTATATGGTGGAAACTCGACGTCTGGAAACTATTCAGTATCCGACTCCAAAACATCAGAGAGAGTATCTGCAGACTCACGTAGTGGCACAGTTGATGGAAACTCAGAGTCTGGAAACAGTTCTGTATGTTGACTACTTTCCCTCTCCAACATGTAAGGAGCTGCAACAGAGAGCTGTCCTGTGTTCGGAGCTGATTTCTCCAGCTACTGCTGCCTTGATTTTCCATAACGATATGCTCCTATTGCTTACCAAGTGTTCTACTATTTCTTTTTATACCATTCACCATACATATCCTCTACCCATCCAGGGTACCTACAGTCCGTCAATAAACTACATCTACATGGATCTTCGTTTGGGGTTAGAGAGTTGACGTTATTTCGTTCTAAACACAATGCAAACTGTTTCATGCGCTCTCTCTCCCTCTCTCCATCGACACCGAATTATTGCAATGATTGTTCGCAATTCCTAGTGTGTGTGTGCAGGATAATTTCGATGTGTAATTACAGCAGTGAAGTGGTAGCGTGTACTGACCTTCCCACATTTCAGTGTTAGTTTATTGCCCCTTCCCTCCTTACCATGCATGTGTGTGTATGTATGCACGCACGCACGCACACACACACACACACACACACACACACACACACACACACACACACACACACACACAAGTTCCTTAGAGCTATACGCTTGTAGGTCGGTAAGAGGCTACTCTTTCTATGGTTTAGTGATACTTTGCTGTCCTATCGCTTCTTATTATGTATCCGTGTAAAAATTACTCAGCAGTTATAATTCTTCCGACAGCGGCTGTAGAATAGTTCGCCGCAAATTTCGAATTATATTGTGGACTAGGATACACAACAAAGTGAACATATACACGAAAGCGAACAGAAAGAATAAAAAAATTGTTTCAAGCGTCCGTAGTCTAGTTCCATACACCAGTGCGAGCAGCTCTGTTTCATTCAGTCTGGGGTGGTGGAATAGGACGAAGTTATCTGCTGCACTGTCGATTGCCCAGCCATTTCAAAAAATCGAACAGCTCCAGCACAGGCAGTAGTCCATATGAGATGCAAAATGCATTCTCAGTCCATCCTGCTGCATCACCTTTATTTGCCGAAAAGTGTTCCCCCTATGCTCATTCATTATCACCTCCTTCCATTCCTCGTGTAGGAGGCTATGGATGCAGTCTTCAGTTGAATACTTATCAAACTGATCTCTAACATCAACATCTCGTCAGTTGAACTCATCTCCCATCAATTTATTCAATTAATTTCATTAATGTTTAAATAAATAAACAATATATTATTCGAATTTACCGCCCATTCCATGTCATGAGATTCGTTTTTCCGTGAAAGCGGGTTTCTATTGTCCTGCCAGTTTAAAGAAGCTGTGTTTATTTGAATTTCAAGCAGCAAGGCTGAAGGGTTATTGTCAGTTCGATTTCTCCACCAAAATTTATAAAATTCTTCCACCAGGAAAATCTGAACCATTGAAAGGATCATCTGAAAAAGTATTTCACGTTTTGAAACAAAAATTAAAGATAACAATAATTATTACATACTTGAGGATTACATAAGGTCCTGTCACAAAATAAATCTTATTCTCGGATTTATATTAATTTTAGTAAACAAACAGGGTCAGTTAATATAAGAACGTAGGCTTCCGCGGCCGGTATCATAGTGATTAAAATTCTTCTGGGTATTATGCCGCGTCATTGCTAAAAACTAACAACAATAATAAACTAAAACCGACGTTTCGGCCGAATGGCAACGGCCTTCCTCAGGGCACGACTGGTTTTGCATGGGGATAGGTGCTTCTATTTATTACAGACTTTCGATGTCAGACGTCACTGTTGTAAAACTTTTAATTGGACCTCTGGTATGATTCACTAGTCATGACGTAAGGAAGAATGGAAGGAAAGAGGCTATTCGTGCATGTCCATGTCGTCAACGATTGGTAGCTGTCTGCCAATCAGTGTTCGGCTTCTGGTCGGCAAGTTTTCCTCCTGGTGTGCGCGGAAGTGACTGACAGTTGCTCTACAGCTGTTTGTGCAGATACGTCCGTTGTCCCGTGTAGCTTCTGCCCCGCAACGATATATTGACACAATCAGCACGGATTCAGGAAACATCGTTGTTTTGAAACACAACTAGCTCTTTATAATCATGAAGTAATATGTGCTATCGACAGGAGATGTCAAATTGATTCCTTTTTTTAGATTTCCAGAAGGCTTTCGACATTGTTCCTCACAAGCGTCTTCAAACAAAACTACGTGCCAATGGAATATCGCCCCAGTTGTGCGACTGGATTCGTGATTTTCTGTCAGAAAGGTCACAATTTGTAGTAACAGACAGAAAGTCATCGAGTAAAGCAAAAGTAATATTCGGTGTTCCCCAAGGAAGTGTTATAGGCCTTCTATTGTTCCTAATCTATATCAACGAGATAGGAGACAATCTGAGTAGCCCTCTTTTATGTAGCCCTCTTATATGTAGCCCTCTTAGATGTAGCCCTCTTAGATTATTTGCAGATGATGCCGTCATTTACCGTCTTGTAATGTCATCAGATGTCCAAAACTAATTGCAAAGTGATTTCGATAAGATATCTGTATGGTGCGAAAAGTGGCAATTGACCCTGAATAAAGAAAAGTGTGAAGTTATTCACATGAGTACTAAAAGAAATCCGCTACATTTATGTGATAAGTCACACAAATCTGAAAGCTGTAAATTCAGCTAAATACTGAGGGATTACAGTCCGCAGCTCGTCGTCGTGTGGTACCGTTCTCGCTTCCCGCGCCCAGGTTCCCGGGTTCGATTCCCGGCGGGGTCAGGGATTTTCTCCGCCTCGTGATGACTGGGTGTTGTGTGATGTCCTTAGGTTAGTTAGGTTTAAGTAGTTCTAAGTTCTAGGGGACTGATGACCATAGCTGTTAAGTCCCATAGTGCTCAGAGCCATTTTTGATTACAGTTAAAAATAACCTAAATTGGAACTATCACATAGATAATGATGTGGGTAGAGTTGATCAAAGACTGCGATTCATTGCACAACTCTTAGAAGGTGCAACAGATGTACTAGATAGACTTGTCCGCCGTATTCTGTAGTATGGCCTGTGCGGTGTGGGATCCGCCTCAGGTGGGACTGACGGATGACATCGAAAAAGCTCAAAGAAGGGCGGCTCGTTTTGTATTATCTCGAAATACGGGAGAGAGTGCCACAGACATGATACGTGAATTGGAGTGGCAGCCATTAAAACAAAGTCGTTTTTCGTTGGTGTGTGGCGGAGGGTACTTTGAGTATCTCTATCGGTTCTCCCTTCTATTCCAGTCTTGTATTGTGCGTGGAAAGAAAATTGTCGGTATGTCTCTGTGTGGGCTCTAATCTCTCTGATTTTATCCTCATGGTTTCTTCGCGAGATATACGTAGGAGGGAGCAATATACTGCTTGACTCCTCGGTGAACGTAATTTCTCGAAACTTCAACAAAAGCCCGTACCAAGCTACTGAGTGTCTCTCCTGCAGAGTCTTCCACTGGAGTTTATCATCTCCATAACGCTATCGCGATTACTAAATGATCCTGTGGGGGGTAACGAATGGCGCTGCTCTCCGTTGGATCTATGGGACTTAACATCTGTGGTCATCAGTCGCCTAGACTTAGAACTATTTAAACCTAACTAACCTAAGGACATCACATACATCCATGCCCGAGGCAGGACTCGAACCTCCGACCGTAGCAGCAGCGCGGATACGGACTGAAGCACCTAGAACCGCTCGGTCACAACGGCCGGCGAGACGTGATATTCAAATGAAATTTTAATCACCAGTTTTCTCCTCCGATTGCGAAAACATACTGTTGGCACTCACCTACAAAGGGAGAAATGATCACGATAAAATAAGAGAAATCAGGGCTCGCAGAGAAAAATTGTAGTGCTCGATTTTCCCGCGCACCGTTCGAGAGTAGAACGGCAGAGAGACAGCTTGAAGGTGTGATTCTTGAGTTTCTCCCGGCGTATTTGATAATCAAAATATCCACGGGTGTGCTGCCGGTCTATAGTGTCCAACGGGCACAATATTTCGGCGATCATACATGTCGCCATCATCAGGTGAACTGACGGACTGAGCTCCTGTGAACGTGCCGGCACGGAGATCCGTACGCTATGGCTGCTCAGAGGGAACTGGGATCGGTCGCGGCGGCGGCCGATTTAAATACCCTCCGCCCGCGGCGCGCTACCTCCGCCGTCCGCGCCCCGCGCCACGGTCGCGCGGTGGAACAGATTGCGACGGCGTCTTAGATGACGTCGGTGTGATGGCTCTGTCCGCCGTGGTCGTCACAACTAAACGTTTGCTCGATTTACTCTTGATTAACCCGATCGCTGGTTCCCAAGCCTTGCTAAGATTATAGCCACAGTCACGGTTTATGAGGTCGTCATTGGTGCGAATTTCGATGGCCTCTCTAACAACGCTGTCCCAGTATCTCGACGTCTGTACCAGAATCCTCGTGCTTTCATACTCCATGGCGTGATTTTCCGACAAACAATGTTCAGCGACCGCCGACTTGCTCGGATACATCAGTCGAGTGTGCCTCTGGTGTTCACGGCATCGATCCTCGACGGTACGCATCGTCTGACCAATATACGACTTGCCACATTGACACGGAATCTGGTACACGCCGGCCTTCCTCAAACCGAGGTCATCTTTGGCGCTCCCCACCAGTGCACAAGTTTTATTTGGAGGACAAAACACAGTTCCGACCCGGTGTTTCTTCAGAATGCGGGCGATTTTCCCCGAGAGTGCGCCTGTGTATGGAATAAATGCAGTGACTACCTCCTACCTCGTGACTTCATCCATCTCAACAGGTTGTGCTGCAGTGGTTGGGCGGAGAGCACGTTGAATCTGCCATTCTGAGTACCCATTTTTTCGAAATACAGTTCTCAGATGTTCCAATTCCTGGGGTAGACGCTCTGCGTCAGAGATAGTGCGCGCCCTATGTACTAGAGTTTTAAGTACCCCATTCCTCTGTGAAGGGTGGTGGCAGCTGTCTGCGTGCAAATACAGATCAGTGTGCGTAGTCTTCCGATACACCCCATGACCTAGGGTGCCGTCAGCCCTTCTCTTGACCAAGACGTCAAGGAAAGGTAATTTACCCTCCGTTTCAGTCTCCATTGTGAATTTGATGTTGGAGTGTATGGAGTTTAGATGTGTAAGGAAGTCAAGGAGTTTATCCATACCATGTCGCCAGATGACGAACGTGTCGTCCACGTAACGGAAAAAGCAAGTAGGTTTCCATACGGATGACGACAGGGCTTCCTCCTCGAAGTTCACCATGTACAAATTCGCTACCACTGGTGAGAGTGGGCTACCCATGGCGACTCCCTCCGTTTGTTCGTAGTATTCTCCATTAAAAAGAAAATACGTGGAAGTCAAGACATGCCTAAAAAGTTCAGTGGTCTTCTCGTCAAACTTCTGACTGATCAATTCTAGTGACTCTCGCAGGGGTACCCTCGTAAACAAGGAAACGACGTCAAAACTCACCATGATATCTGACTCATCCAACCTGAAGCTATCAAGGCGTTTAACAAAATCCACGGAATTACGGATGTGATGAGGGCATTTACCTACATAAGGACTTAATATTCCCGTCAGGTATTTGGCCAACAAATATGTAGGTGCCCTGATGTTGCTGACAATGGGGCGTAATGGTACCCCCTCTTTGTGAACCTTCGGGAGTCCATATAGTCTAGGCGGTACCGGACCTTGGGGTAGCAATTTCTTAGCGTCACCCTCCGGTAAATCTGCGTCCTTGAGAAGCGCCCTCGTCTTGTTCTCCACCTTCTTTGTAGGGTCAACGCTGATCTTCCGGTAGGAATCGTCATTTAGCAGGCTCTGCATCTTATCAGTGTAGTCCTTATGAGAGACAACAACTGTCGCATTGCCTTTGTCAGCCCGTAAGACAACAATTTCTGAGCGCTCCCTCAGATCACGAATGGCCGCCCTCTCTTTACTGCTGATATTTGACTTCATCGGCTTGGATTTCGTCAACGCACGACAAGTTTCACGACGTATTTCCTCGGCTGATTCTGGCGGAAGTCGAGCTGCAACCTGTTCAACAGCACTAACAATTTCTGCGACCGGAGTGAACTTGGGGATGGGAGCGAAGTTGAGACCTTTCTGCAAATCCGAGACCGCATCATCACTCAACACCATGCCACTCAAATTGATGACAGTCTTGCACGGAACCTGCAGAGATGGTTTGTCAAGGAGACGTGAGAACTTAGCTGTTTGACGTCCCGTAGCCTTCTTATGGGCGGAATCAACTGACACCCAGGTGACACCATCAATCCAATCCCAGGAACAAGAAGTGAACTTACTAGCCAGTTGCAAATGTAGTTTGAGTAATTCCTGTGAGATAAACTCAAGGTTCCGGCGGGTGAATTGCACTCTCTCACGTACCAAAGCGAGGCTGGCTCGTTTCTTGATTCTCTTAGCTGCTGCAGAATCGATGTGATGCATAACCTTAGCAAAATTTGGAACAAAATTCTCGGAACGACATCTCTTTAGAAAGGCAAGAGTACTTAGCAAACGACATCTACGGTGGCGCAACTTTTCAAATTTCTTCATGCTGCGATACATCTCATCCCCGTAAAGGTGTATGATGTGATTCTTGAGTTTCTCCCGGCGTATTTGATAATCAAAATATCCACGGGTGTGCTGCCGGTCTATAGTGTCCAACGGGCACAATATTTCGGCGATCATACATGTCGCCATCATCAGGTGAACTGACGGACTGAGCTCCTGTGAACGTGCCGGCACGGAGATCCGTACGCTATGGCTGCTCAGAGGGAACTGGGTTCGGTCGCGCTGACGCTGACGCTGCACTGGTGAGGGTTGACCCTCGGCTTGAGACGGAAGTTCTAGCGCCGGGGCACTTCGCCTTCCTCATGGCGGTGTGGTGAGTGGAGTCGTGGCGGTAGAGAATGGCTTGGTGGTGTGCATGTTGCTTTTTTTTTTTTTTTTTTTTTTTTTAATAACCCAAAGAAGACAGGAGAGAGAGAGAGAGAGAGACAGTAGAAGTGGTGGAAATCGAAAGGCCTCATATGGCTGGCCTGGTGTGGTTTTTTTTTTTTTTTTTTTTTTATATATAAAGAGAAAAGGATAGTAGAAGGGACAGTAAGAGAAGCAGGAAGACGAAAGGCTCAATTGACAAGCCGGTCGTTGATGAGGTGGAAGAGAAGAAGCAGAAGTGAGAATGACAGATGAAGATCATAAACATGAAGACCAGCAGAGCCGGTTGGCGACTCTGACGGTGAGGCAGACACTCGTAGATGGAGGGGTCGCAGGCAAGGAGCAGTGGGCAGGGAAGGGGCAGGAAGAAAGGAAGGGGACACAGGGAGTGAGGAGGGGTGGGGAAAAAAGGGGAGGCGACCAGTGATCAGGTGGCAAGGAGGTCAGGCCATCGGGTGGTGGCCAGACGGTGGAGGCGAGTGCCGAGGGAAAGGATAAGAGGATTGGCAGACTGGCGGGAGTGGTGATAGAAGGAAATGGCAGAGGAGCAGACGCGTTCGTGAAGGAGGGGGATTCCAGCAAGAAAATGAAGTTCACGGGTGGGGAAACGGTAAGGGAGGCGGAGGGCAAGGCGGAGAGCACGGTTCTGTACCGTTTGGAGATGGTGGAGATGTGTAGGGGCGGCATTGCCCCACACAACGGAAGCATACTCAAGGATAGGGCGGATCAGGGATGTGTAAAGGAGGACGCCAAGATGTCGGGGAAGGGAGGAGGATGGGTTAATGAAGGGATAGAGCTGACCGAGACGCCCCAAGGCCTTGCGCCGTATGTCCTCGATGTGGGGACGCCAGGTGACGGCTCTGTCCAGGGTGACCCCCAGATATTTGGCGGTCCGAGCCCATGGGGCAGGGGTGCCAAGGACAGTGACGGGGGGATAGTTGATGGGCCAACGGCGCCGACACATGATGAGAGCCTGCGTTTTAGCAGGGTTAAATGCCAGGCGCCATTTTTTGGCATACTCCATGAGAGAGTCGATGGCTGATTGGAGATGCTGTCGGAGGAGGGCCTTGCTCCGGGAGCGAGCATAAACAGCCGTATCGTCAGCACACAGGGCGAGATGAACCCGCGGAGTGGTGGGCGTGTCGGCCGTGAAAAGGCTGTACAGGACAGGGCCGAGCACACTCCCCTGCGGTATGCCCACCCTGATGCGCCGCCTGGTGGAGGTGCCACCCGGGATTCGAACATGAAAAGTGCGGCCTTTGAGATATGTGGCGATGAGACGGACATGGGAGGTGGAGAAGCCATGCTGAAAGAGTTTGTACAGCAGTCCCTCATGCCAGACTGAGTCGAAGGCCCGGGAGACGTCGAGGAAGATGGCCCCGAAGTACTCCCGACGCTCGATGGCGTCCAGCGCCTCCTCAACGAGGCGGAGGAGTTGGTGTGTGGTGGCATGGCCACGGCGGAAGCCAAATTGAACGTCGGGGAGCATGCGCTCCAGGGCGACATGTATTAGGACTCGCTTGAGGTACAGCCGCTCAAACAGCTTGGAGAGGGCGGGAAGGAGGCTGATGGGACGATAGCTGGAAGGGGAGCGAGGGTCTTTACCAGGTTTAGGGATGGCAATCACCTCCGCATGTTTCCAAGCGGAAGGGAATTGCCCGGTGGAAAGGATGGAATTGAAGGTGGAGGTAAGGATGGGGACAGAGGGCGGGGGAAGCTGTTTGAGAAGCTGGTTGGTCAAGGTGTCAGGGCCGCCAGCTTTCCGAGGATGCAGGTACCGAAGCTCCCGGGCGACCTCCTCATCGGTGACGGGGGTGATGAAGTCGTCAGGGTCATGGGTGCCGAGGAACCGGTGGACATGAGCCGTGACCAGGCGGACGTGGGCGGGGTCGATGGGATCATCGACCGGTGTGAAGCTGCGCGCGAAAACGTCAGCCAAGGCGTTGGCCTTAGCGTCAGGATCGCACACAGCCTCAGCACCGACCAGGAGGGGGGGAAGACGGGGACGCGTCCGGAGGAACTGAGAGACCAAGCGCCAGGCAGAGGCGTCTTGGAGATTGAGAGCAGAGAGCTTTGCTTCCCAGGCAGCATTGCGATGGGCCTGAATGGCGGCCCGTATCTCGCGCTGCATTCGGTTCACATGCCGCTTGGTGGCAGGGTTGCGAGTGCGTTACCAGTCGCGGATGGCCCGGTTCTTAGTCGTGATAAGGGCACGGATGGCCGGGGGTAGAGGACGCAAGTGGGAGGGAGGATGAGAGGAACGGGGAGGGGTGGCAGCAACAGCAGCGGCTACGGCAGCATCCGTGAAGTGCGCGAGGGTGAGGTCAGCACCCACCCTAGCGGCGTCGGGGATAGTGGGCAGAGCCGCCTCGACGCGCCGCCGATAGGAGTCCCAGTCTATGCCCCGCAAGTCCAAGGAGGCACGGGGTGGCTCCAGAGACCCGACAAGGTCGATGGAGTAGATGACAGGGACGTGGTCAGAGGCTAGGGCGGCTCGAGTGGTGGCGTCAATAGGGAGGGGGAGACCTTTGACGAGGGCGATGTCGAGGACATCCGGAGGGCCACGATGGGGGAAGATGGTGGGGTCGAATGGGCTGATGACGCGGGCACCATGGGCCTCGACCACATGAAGGAGGCGACGGCCATGGGTGTTGGTGAGGCGACTGTGCCAGGCAGTATGCTTGGCGTTGCAGTCGCCCCCAACGAAGAGATCGCCGCCTAAAGATAGGACTGTGGCGAAGTCAGGGGCATGGAGGAGGCCACGGGGCCGACGGTAAAGGGCCACAAATGTTATAGGGCCTCGCACAGTGTGCACGACGACGCCGGTGGCCTCAAGGGTGGCAAGGGCGGGGAGAGTAATCGGGTGGTGGCGGAGGGATGCGCGGACATACACTGCGGTTCCGCCAAAGGCGGTTAGTCGGTCGGTCCGGTAGCAGCAGTAATTGGGGACCCGGACACTGACCCCCGGCTTAAGATGGGACTCAGTAAGGAGGCAGATATCGACCCCTTCATCAAGCAGAAACTGCCGGTATTCCCCTTGCTGGCGGTGGATGCCATTGGCATTCCAGACGAGGACGGTGAGGCCATGGAGTCTAACAGCCATGACGGGGGGTGGGGAGGGTGGCGGTGATGGGGGAGAGGGAGTGGGAAAGGGCGGCTGCAATTTGTTGGGGAATGGAATGTAGGAGGGCGTCAAGGGCTCCAGTGATCGCAGACGTCAAAGCGTCCACGACACTGGAGATAAGGTCTCCAAAGACCGGGGGGACAGGGGTGGAGGGGAGAGGGTGGGGGGAAGGACCAGGATTGGCACGGGGAAGGAGGGGAGGGGGCTGGGCGGGAGCTGGGGTGAATGGGGCTGGATGGGGGTAGGGGGAGTGGGGGGGGAGGTCAGGAGGGGGAATGGGGGTGGCGAGGAGGGGGGTGGGGAGGGACGGGAAGTGTGCGGGAGACGGCCGGGTGCGGGAGGGTGGGAGGGAAGATGGGCCAGGTGGACATGACCATGAAGTGGGACCTGCAGAGCCAACTCCGCGGCGCTCCACGAGGGAAGGAGGGGCCGCAGAGCGTCGCTGCTGGGCGCGAAACGACTTAATTTTGGGACAGCCCTGGTAGTTACCTGTGTGGGCGCCACCACAGCGAGCACAGGTGGGGGGGACTTCCCGAGGTTTAGAGCAGGAGGTGGATTCGTGTCCACCGGCGCACTTGACACACCGCACTGCACGAGTGCAATCACTCGCATAGTGCGCCAGGCCCTGGCACCGGTAGCAAATGAGAATGAGGCGCCGAGAACGGGGCTTCTCGATGGTGACCGAACAGCGGTCGATGGCAGGGAGAGTCAGGAGGACTCTATTTTCAGGTGTGTCGTCGGCAGAGACAAAGTAAAGAGGGGGGGGGGGAGTTTGGTGCGGGGAGAGGCGACACGGGAGATGACAGCAGGGGTGATGTTAAGGGCAAGCAGCGCCTCCCGGAGGTCGTCGGCCTCATATTTAAAAGGGAGGCCGCGGACTACAACCCGGAGCCGTCTCGACCTCTGTGGGGAGATGGAGCAGCCGATGTTCTCTTCTCCAAGAGTATGAATGACCTTCTTGAGGTCGACGGGGGATTGGAGGTAGAGGCGGTAGAGGTCTTCGCCTTTCTGCTTCACACGGTAGTCAGAGGTAGTGATGTGGTCCAGGAGTTGGCGGAGAGTAATGTAAGGTTTTGGATATTCCACCAGAATGGGAGGGGGCGGCGGAGGTTTGGGGTGGCAGGGCTGGGAGGGAGGGGGGGAAGTGTCTGCCGTGCCGTCAGAAATCGGCGCGAACTGGTTGTGCACCGGGACTGTCGGCGGCACGGTAGGGTGGCGGCGAGGCGCCGTCTTGCGGGGGATGGTGAATCCCTCCGCGTCATATGCTGCCTTCTGCTTCTTTCCCCGGGCAGCGGCGGTGGGGGTGGCTTCAGAGTCGGAGGAGGCCTCAGCAGGCTTCCTCTTGCGAGACTCCTGCTCGACCTGCATGACGTCGTCGGCAGTGTCGGCGGCAGCGGCGTGGGGGTAGAGAAACCGCCGAGCTCCCAAAGTGGGGTCAAACGGGGGGGCCCTGACGCGCCATGTGCCCTATCTAACCGCCTAAGGGCGGCGGCATCGATTCCTGAATCGATGCCACATCGCCCAGAAGAATCAGCAGAAGAGGTCGGCGTCGGCGGCAAGCCGCCAGCGGATGAAGCAGCACTCTCAGGTGAAGGTGCACAGTCCAAAGAACGAGCCATCGCAGAGTCCGGGTGAATGGGCCGGGTTGTCGTTGGTGGGGGGCCGCATGGGGCCGCTGACGAAGCTAGCTCCGCCAGGCGGCGATCCGCCACACCCTCAGCTTCAGAACACACAACAGTCGCAAGAGACATCGCAGCTCGGAATGGGTTCGGTCGCGGCGGCGGCCGATTTAAATATCCTCCGCCCGCGGCGCGCTCCCTCCGCCGTCCGCGGCCCGCGCCACGGTCGCGCGGTGGAACAGATTGCGACGGCGTCTTAGATGACGTCGGTGTGATGGCTCTGTCCGCCGTGATCGTCACAACTAAACGTTTGCTCGATTTACTCTTGATTAACCCGATCGCTGGTTCCCAAGCCTTGCTAAGATTATAGCCACAGTCACGGTTTATGAGGTCGTCATTGGTGCGAATTTCGATGGCCTCCCTAACAACGCTGTCCCAGTATCTCGACGTCTGTACCAGAATCCTCATGCGGTCACACTCCATGGCGTGATTTTCCGACAAACAATGCTCAGCGACCGCCGACTTGCTCGGATACATCAGTCGGGTGTGCCTCTGGTGTTCACGGCATCTATCCTCGACGGTACGCATCGTCTGACCAATATACGACTTGCCACATTGACACGGAATCTGGTACACGCCGGCCTTCCTCAAACCGAGGTCATCTTTGGCGCTCCTTGACTTCCTTACACATCTAAACTCCATACACCCCAACATCAAATTCACTATGGAGACTGAAACGGAGGGTAAATTACCTTTCCTTGACGTCTCGGTCAAGAGAAGGGCTGACGGCACCCTAGGTCATGGGGTGTATCGGAAGACTACGCACACTGATCTGTATTTGCACGCAGACAGCTGCCACCACCCTTCACAGAGGAATGGGGTACTTAAAACTCTAGTACATAGGGCGCGCACTATCTCTGACGCAGAGCGTCTACCCCAGGAATTGGAACATCTGAGAACTGTATTTCGAAAAAATGGGTACTCAGAGTGGCAGATTCAACGTGCTCTCCGCCCAACCACTGCAGCACAACCTGTTGAGATGGATGAAGTCACAAGGTAGGAGGTAGTCACTGCATTTATTCCATACACAGGCGCACTCTCGTGGAAAATCGCCCGCATTCTGAAGAAACACCGGGTCGGAACTGTGTTGTGTCCTCCAAATAAAACTCGTGCACTGGTGGGGAGCGCCAAAGATGACCTCGGTTTGAGGAAGGCCGGCGTGTACCAGATTCTGTGTCAATGTGGCAAGTCGTATATTGGTCAGACGATGCGTACCGTCGAGGATCGGTGCCGTGAACACCAGAGGCACACTCGACTGATGTATCCGAGCAAGTCGGCGGTCGCTGAACATTGTTTGTCGGAAAATCACGCCATGGAGTATGAAAGCACGAGGATTCTGGTACAGACGTCGAGATACTGGGACAGCGTTGTTAGAGAGGCCATCGAAATTCGCACCAATGACGACCTCATAAACCGTGACTGTGGCTATAATCTTAGCAAGGCTTGGGAACCAGCGATCGGGTTAATCAAGAGTAAATCGCGCAAACGTATAGTTGTGACGACCACGGCGGACAGAGCCATCACTCCGACGTCATCTAAGAAGCCGTCGCAATCTGTTCCACCGCGCGACCGTGGCGCGGGGCGCGGACGGCGGAGGGAGCGCGCTGCGGGCGGAGGGTATTTAAATCGGCCGCCGCCGCGACCGAACCCAGTTCCCTCTGAGCAGCCATAGCGTACGGATCTCCGTGCCGGCACGTTCACAGGAGCTCAGTCCGTCAGTTCACCTGATGATGGCGACATGTATGATCGCCGAAATATTGTGCCCGTTGGACACTATAGACCGGCAGCACACCCGTGGATAGTTTGATTAGCTTGAAGGTGGTTCATTGAACCCTTTGCCAGGCACTTAATTGTGTATAGCAGAGTAATCACGTAGATGTGGATGTATGATGCCAACTAATTTTCAATATTCGTCTGAAGCACCATATCAAATGCTTCGATTCTCTTCTGTCCCGTTTTTTCCCACAGTACATATTTCTCTACCAAAAAAAAATTTCACCTCAAACTAAGATCTGGGTTTGATGCTTGGGGATTCCTCTTGGCCAGGAATGACCTTTTTGCCAGTGCTAGTCTCCTTTTTATGTCCTCCTTGCTCCGTGCATCATGGGATATTTTGCTGCCTAGGTAGCAGAATTCCTAAGTTCATCTACTTCGTGATCAACAACTCCGATTTTTTGTTTCGTTTTTTAAGCTTCTCGCTGTTGCCTTTCCTGCTACTTCTCATTACCTTCGTCTTCCTTCGATTTACTCTCAGTCCATATTCTATACTCATCAGGTTGTTCATTACATTCAGCATATCCCGTAATTTTTCTTCACTTTCACTGACGATAGCAATGTCATCAGCAACTCTCGTCATTGATATTTTTTCACCTTTAATTTCAGTTCCACCCTTTAACCTTTCTTTTAGTTCCGTCATTGCTTCTCAGATGTATAGATTGAACAGTAGGGACGAAATACCACACTCCTGTCTTACACCTTTTTTAATCCGAATACTTTGCTCTTGGTCTTCAAGTCTTACTGCTCCCTCTCGGCACCTGTTCATATTGTATACTATCTGACTTTCCCTATAGCTTACCCCCATTTTTCTGAGAGTTTCGAACGTCTTGCACCATTTGACATTGTCGAACGCTTTTTCCTGGCCGACAAATCCTATGAAAGTCTATTGACTTTCTTAAAAGTCTTGCTTTCATTATCAGCCACAGCGTCAGAATTGCCTCTCTAGTGCCTTTACTTTTCCTAAAGGCAGAAAATATTCAAATGTGTGTGAATTCCCAAGGGACCAAACTGCTGAGATATCGGCCCCTAGACTTACACACTACTTAAACTAACTGAAACTAACTTAGGCTAATAACAACACACACACACACGCATGCCCGAGGGAGGGCTCGAACCTCGGGTGGGACGGGCCGTGCAATCCGTGACAAGGTGCCTCTAACCGTGGGGCCACTCCTCGCGGATCCTAAATGCTAAATGCTAGTCATTTAACACATCCTCAATTTTCTTTCCCGTTCTTCTGAATATTATTCCTGTCAGCATCTCGGATAGATTAACTGTTAAGCTGACAGTGCGATAATACTCGCACTTACCGGCTCTTCCAATGTCAGGAATCACGTGGATGATGTTTTCTTCCGAAATTCGGATGGTTTATCTCCCGACTCATACATTCTACAAAACAACATGAATAATCGTTTTGTTTCCACTTCCGACAATGATTTTAGAAATTCCGGAGGAATGTTGTCTGTCTTTTTTAACGTATTTGATCTCAAGTCTTCCAAAGGTCTAATACCGCATCCACTATCACTTCCTTCCCTGTCGGCCCCTGTTTGTTCTTCCATCACTTCGTTAGACAAGTCCTCCCCCTCACAGAGGTCTTCAATAAACTATTTCTTCTTATCCGCTCTTTCTTCTGCATTTAGCAGAGGACTTTCCATTGCACTCTTAATGCTACCGCTGCTACTTTCAATAACAACAAGAAATTTTCAGTTTTAAACAAAAACGAGACAATGTAGTTAGAGTAATCCAGAACATAGTGTAAAATATGTTCAGAGGAGTTTTTAAAGCCAAAACAGATAAAAGGAAGTGAATTAACTAAACAGTACAGCAGGCTCAATAAATTCAAGCTCCCAGCACTACCATCCGTGGAACGGAACGCCAGGCAGCTAGATAGATATCCGCAACGACTGTTGCTTATGCTTGCTGAAACAAGGGAGCAAACTAGTCGCCGAGCCTAGCCTTCACAGGCGTGCTTCCCAGAGTGCAAAAATGTCGGAAGCAAATGTTCATAAATGTGCTCACCAAATAATCTTAATCCTACGATGGCCGCGGCTGAACAAGCTGGTCCCAGCACCAGCACCAGTGCTTCCAACCACTGCTCGAGACCGACCGTGCCACTCAACCCACTGCATATAAAAGTGGCCTCCTGCCGGAACGTCCGCTTCCTCTTGTGGCTCAGCACTGCCCCGGTGTGCCGCGGTCGGCCAGTGCTGCATCTTCCTCTCCGCTCCCGAAATCAGAACTCCTGAAACTGGCGCGGATAGCGTCATCAAGCCTATCAGGCGGACAGACCTCGCCCTCTCAGGGGACGCTGCTGAAACTCTGTGCTAGGCAACTAGCATAGATAAATGAGTCTTATTTTCACCTTACTGTGCCAGTATACTATGCTTTTCATTACCAGCTTAATAGAAATGCTCAGGCATTGACGTTGTCAAATTTGAGCTCCTGCTCCATCTCTGACGACCTCCAAGTTTATGGGTGATTAAACACTAACCTTCTTTTTATTGGTACCACTGAAAATCTTCCAAGACTGTGCTTGATAAACTCTGCAACGATCTTAGAGAACGTTTTCTGATGACGTGCGTAGGGCTTTGTGTGCCGGGATTATTTCCACCATAAAATCTCTTGCCACCTCATAAGCAGCTTGATGTACGCCAGTTTCCTTTCTTGGCCAACACTGATACACGTCCGCGTTTGTGGAGTTCCCCTGCAGCTCTGCTGTTCTCTGGCCGTGCTAGCTACGTCACCTCCGAGTGGATGGTCCTCTGCTCAGTAGCGACAAGGTCAGCAGACATTGGTTGGGTTTTATTCGCGGATGACGTTTCGTTTTCTCTTGCCGCAAATACCGTACACTGAAGGAGATGGCGACGCTGTGGTTTCACAATAGTTTAATGTAGCTGCGACAGCACCTTCCCGGCATAACTCAGTAGCAATAAAAGAGATACGAGAAAAAAGGACCTTGAGTAGCAGGAATGCAATATGGGCGGTACATATCGGGAGAGATCGCCATCTGTCGCAGAAAGGACAACTTAAAAAACAACGAAAAGTCTCATACCCAGGGAATACGTGGGAGATAATACGACACTCTCAGGAAATGCACTCACAGCACTCATAGTTAATACTGAAACACGATAGCTGCAGGACTGTGTGTCTTGTGAATCAGCGATTTGAATTCATTCGCATCTGACTCAATATAAAGCACGCTGCTGTTTACATTCATTTCTATCCTAGGCCAGAAATTTAGAATAATGAACTCACATTGTTCAAGTATCTATTACGTAACACAAGACAATGAATTTACTATCCACTTAAACAAGATCAGAAATGCGACGAATGTTAATTTAGTAACCATTATACGACTAACAGAGAAATAATGTACGAGAAAATTTACTTCTACAAAATTGCACGTACAAAGAGCTAACAAACAAATTTCTCCTACACTGTGAGACAGTGTCAGGAACTTCATCACACATAAAAATTGTGTGGCATATCGGGACTAAAATTCAGAACACTTATTTTTGCATGCAATGCTCTTACCTACTGAGCTACAGCGGCAACCCACCCTCGCCGTTTCTATTCCACGTGTAGCTCTCTCGTCCTTTCTAAACTTCACAGACGCTCTGCCGTAGAGTATCACTCTATGAAAGAAGGATATTGCGGAGAAACTGAGGAAAATGGCAGCCAGGTTGTTTGTTGGAGTCCTAGTCAGACACACACTCTTGATCCACTAGGAAGTTTCAAAGCAGCGCTCGCTTCACTCTGGCGATAGTATTTGCGCAAAGAAAATGTTTTTGTGAACTAGCAAATGTTAAAATATTTCTCAAGGCGCATTGAGGTGCGGCACAATATTAATACTACCTCAGGATAGAGAAGAAAACCTGTTCATTTAGGGTATTCCGCAGTGCGTCAGCTGGTGAAACATGAAGGTCGGCTCAGAAAAAAACCGCCGCGCAGAAATTGCTATAGTGGCTGGTGCACCCGCCAGTTGGAATGTGGTTTTTAGGCGTTTTCCCACACTCCTTTAGGCAAATGCCGGGCTGGTCCCCACTTAGTGGCTGAGAAAGTACGAAAATTTAATATGTACACACACAGAAAACTGTTTACACGATTCACAGACAGGGGGCGAACACGACCAGCGGTACCTGACGATTGCGGCGACAAGGAGGACATCCGGCCCCAAAGTCAAGTAGAATAACGTCACGAAAACGTGAGTACAGCGAAGTCCGTACTAGACAGGGCAAAAGCAAACGAAAAGAAGAAGGCGCTGACACAAAGAAAGGAGATTCCAGGGCGTACTTTTATTTACCCTGTAGCGTACAGGTTATTACAGGTTAATGAAAGACGTGAAATGAATGACGAAACTCTATTTAATACTGGGCATTTCTAGAAGAAACAAGTTGACAAACTAAAACAGAGTTAGTGCCTAAGAGAATCTTCGAATCGAATTGTTATTCTCAAACGTATTACCGGCGCATCTACTTATACTGATGCAGTGCTCACGACAAAAGGGAGCAACAGTGGACATTTCTCTTCACAAGTACCATCTTTTACAAGAGAAGGCTTCGCTCTGATTCATTGCGCGTCGCGTCTCCAAACGGTCCTTTATCGGCTGGTTTCCACGTGAACTGGTTTCTGCTGCACCGCACAAACTGCTTCTAAGAGGCAAGGGGAGCCTTTGGAAAAGTCGCAACATTCTCTTCTTGTGACAGCTCATCGATACATTCAACATATTTCATTTAATGAAAGTTTTATGTCAAATAATAGCCAATGCTATTACACCAGGAACCTATTACACTAGAAGCACAAAGCTTTACTCGTTACACGGTTGATGTAACAAGCAAGAATTAATATGAAGCCCAAGAAATTGTTATAGCATTCTCTCAAAAAAAAAAAAAAAAAAAAAAAAAAAAAAAAAAAAATGGTTCAAATGGCTCTGAGCACTATGGGACTCAACATCTTAGATCATAAGTCCCCTAGAACGTAGAACTACTTAAACCTAACTAACCTAAGGACATCACACACACCCATGCCCGAGGCAGGATTCGAACCTGCGACCGTAGTAGTCCCGCGGTTCCGGACTGAAGCGCCAGCATTCTCTGGAAAAATCGCAACACAAGGGAAAATAGATGTGAGTGAAAGAAATGTTTTGGTTCAGGTTTAGTAGATGAAATCATATAATGAAGACCTTTTGAGTCATCAGTCCTCTGACTGATTTGATGTTGCCAGCCACGAATTCCTGCCCTGTGCCAACCATCTCAGAGTAGTCCCTGCAAGCTACGTCCACAATTATTTGCTGGATGTATTTCATACTCTGTCTATACTCTGTCTACCTCTACGGTAAAAATGGAAATGAGCATATGGTATCGTTGGCCGGGAGGCCCCACCCGTGGAAGTTCGGCGGCCAAGTGCAAGTCTTATTTCAGTCGACGTCACATTGGCCGACTTGCGCGCCGGTGATGAGGTTGAAATGGTTATAAGGAGAACACGACACCCAGTTCCCGAGCAGAGAAATTCTTCAACTCGGCCGGGAATCGATCCCGCGTTCGCTTGCAAGGGAGGCGAACACGTTACTTCCCAGCTGAACAGGTGGACTTCCTCTACGGTTATTACCCTCTATAGCTCCCTCTAATACCACGAAAGATATTTTGTCATGTCTTAAAAGATATCCTACCATTTTATTCTTTCTTCTTGTCAATGTTTTGAATACATTCCATGCCTCTCCGATTCTCCGGAGAACCTCCTCATTGGAAACCCTACCAGTCCACCTAATATTCTTCAGAAGCACCATGTTGTAATGGCGACCGGAACAGTCTCGGGCTTGAAGTGACGGGAAACGAGGCCGGACCCTCGAAGCGGCCCGCGAACAACAACACAACGGAGAGGACGGACACGACCAACGAAGGACCTTACGAGAACAACAAGACCGACACAACGGAGTCAAGAAAACCTAACTAGACAACCACGTCCACTCGTAAACAAAACACGAAAGTAAATACGCTGTCTAAGGCGATATGTCCAGAAACGTACGCAATGTTAGACTGGCCCCCTCTAAGGGGGCGGGCTGGCAGCAGCTTAGTACGCTGCTCTGCAGCCGACAGACTTTTTAAAACGTAAGAAGAAGATAAGAAACAATAAAAGCAGGCGATAAACTGGCTGAGCGAGAGGCAGGCGCTTAAGTACTCTATTAGGGACGCCGCTATTGGCCGCTGCAACCACGTGTTCCATTGTGGCGTCCTCACGCTAAATGCGGACCAGGAGGAGCGCGCCGCCCCAGCTTACGACGCGATGGTGCAGAGACCTCTAGCGGTCTTCGACGTCCATGACGTATTGCAGGGATTCAAATTCCGTGGTGCGCGGTACCAGACACCATATCTCAGATGCTCCTAGTCTCCTCTGTTCCGGTTTACCTACTGCTACACAATCCTGTGATCGAAATGTAAATGTTCAGTTTATTTCTCAAATTGAGGTCTATGTGTGATGTTAGTAGACTACTCTTCGCTAGGAATGCCCTTTTTGCCAGTAATAGTTTGCTTTCTTCGTCCTCCTAGCTCCGCTCGTCGTAGGTTGTTTTACTGCCTAGGTAGCAAAATCCTTTAATATCATTTACTTCGTGATCACCTAACCTGATGTTAAGTTTCTCGCTGTTCTCATTCCTGCTACTTCTCATTACTTTCGCCTTTCTTCGATTTACTCTTAATCCATATTTTGTACTCGTTAGACTCTTCATTCCATTCAACACAGCCTCTAATTCTTCTTTATTTTCGCTGAGGACAACAATGTCATCAGCGATTCATATCATTGACATCCTTTCACCCTGAACCTTCATCCCACTCTTGAACCTTTCTTTTATTTCCGTCATTGCTTCTTCGATGTGTAGTATGAACAGCAGAGGCGAAATACGGTATCCCTGCCTTACACACCTTTTAATTCGAATGCTTCGTTCTTTTTCTTCAAGTCTTATTATTACTTCTTGTTTCTTGTTCATATCGTGTGTTACTCGATTTCCCTACAGCTTAACCCTATTTTTCTCAGAATTTCGAACATCTTGCTCCATTTTACACTGTCGAACGCTCTTTCCAGGGTGAAAGATCCAATGAATGCGTCTCGAGTTCTCTTCAGTCTTGCTTTCATAATCAGCTGCAATGTCAGAACTGGCTGTCTGGTGCCTTTACATTGCGTATAGCCAAACTGATCTTCATCTAACAGACCCTCAATTTTCTTCTCAATTCTTCTGTATATTATTCTGGTCAGCATCTTGGATGCATGAGGTGTTAAGCAGACTGTGCGACAATTCCCGCACTTGTCGGGTCTTGCAAGCTTGGGAATTGTGTGGATGGTATTTTCTGAAAGTCCGATGATATATCTCCAGTCTCGTACAGTCTACATACCAATGTGGATAACTGTTTTGTGACACTGTCCTCAATAGTTTCTGAAATTCGGATGGTAAGTTATCTATCCCTTATGACTTATTTGATCTTAAGTCTTCCAAAAGTCTTTTAAATTCTTATTCCCATACTGAATCCCCTGCCTCTTCCCTGTAGACTCCTGTTTCTTCTTGCATCACGTTATCAGAGAAGTCTTCCCCCTCATAGAATCCTTCAGTGTACTCTTTCCACCTATCTGCTATCTCTTCTGCATTTAACAGTGGAATTCCCAGTACACTGGAAATGTTACCAACCTCGATTTTAATTTGTTTTGACCTTTCAATATCCTGAATCAGTCTCTCCGAAAATCATCTCTTTTTCGATTTCTTCGCATTTTTAATGCAGCCAATTCGCCTTAGCTTTTCTATACTTCCGATTTATTTCGTTCCTAAGTGACTTGTATTTCTGTAGTTTCAGTTTTACTGAACGTTTTCGTACTTCCTTCTTTCATCGACCAACTGAAGTATTTCTTCCGTTACACATGGTTTCTTCGTAGTTACCGACCTTGTACTTACGTTTTTCTTCCCAACTACTATCATTGCCCTGTTTAGAGATGTCCATTGCTCTTCAACTAAACCGCCTACTGAGCTATTCCTTATCGCAATATATATAATCTTAGAGAACTTCAGTGTCTCTCTCCCTTCCTTTAGTGCTTCTGGATCCCACTTCTTTGCACATTGATTCTTCCTGACTAGTTTCTTAAACTTCATCAATACTAAATTGTGATCTGAGTCTATATCTGCTCCTGGGTAAACCTTACATTCCAGTATCCGATTTCGGAATCTCTGTCTGACCATGACGCAATCTAACTGTAATCTTCTCGTATCTCCTGGTCTTTTCCAAGTATACCTCCTCCTATTCTGATTCTTGAACAGTGTATTCTCCATTACTACCTGAAATTTATTTCAGAACTTAATTATTCTTTCGTTTTTCTCATCCCTAGCACCAAGTCTATGTTCTCCAGTAACCCTTTGTTCTGCCCCTTCCCCTCCAACTGCAAACCGTTTCCGCATGGATATTAGATTTTCATCTCCATTTTTGTGCTGAATTTCCTGTTCAATATCCTCATATACATCATCTGTCTCTTCATATTCAGCTTACGAAGTAGGCATGTATATCTGCACTATTGTTGTCGGTGTCAGTTTGCTGTCGATTCTGATGAGATCAACCGTATCAATGGACTGTTCATAGTAACTCACTCTCTGCCCTATCTTCCTACTCATAAGAAGTACTACTCGCGTTATGCCATTTTCTGCTGCTGCTGCTGATATTGCCCTTCAGTCATCTGACCAGAAACCCTTTTCTTTTTTTGATGTAGACTGAACCTCAACATATCCTTTTTCTGATTTTGTCCCGCTTTCGTACTACGTTCAGACTTAAGTCAGTCCACCCCCTGGCTCATAGAACGTTCTCCTTTCACTGTTTATCTAATATTTTTCTTATGGGACCTCCTTGGCAGGGGTCTAGTCCGGAATCTTTTGCCAATAGAAGGATCATCATGACACTTTTTGAAATACAGGCCATATGTTCTGTAGATACACGTTACGTATATTTAATGGAGAGCTTTCCATTGCCTTCTGCACCCTTATGCCGTTCATCACTGCCGAATCTTCCGCCTTCTGGGGCAGTTTACCATCCCAAGGGCAAGATAGTGCCCTGAAGTTCTGCTCGCTCCTCCGCCCTCTTCGACAATGCCGTTGGCTGAATGACCGTAACTCCTTATGCCGAAAGTCCTCGGGCGCCATTGGTGATGATTTTTATTCAAAACTTAAGCGTCGGCGGTGCTCCAACCCGAAAGCGAGGGTGTTTTAATTACTAATCAAAGACGCTATCCTTAGACCGCAGGTCTGTTAATGATGTCGAACACAGTATGTTAAGTTACCCGTAAACTCGCCATACACTGCCTTCAGGTGCCGATGAAAAATATGTCTTGACTTGAATCAAAGACGGCCAGGTTATATTCTTCTGAAATTTCTCTTCACAAGGTTTGTAACGCAAGTCAGTACAACATCGACAATAGTACATCAAGAGTGCTGAGGAGTAAGTTGCCAAGAACCATACCGCGAACATGTTCCCCAGGTGACAAATCAGTCGAATGTACATATAGGAGATTCGTGGTTCTCATCGCACATCAGTGAAGGCTTGCACATTTTCACATACAGCTCGGCATTGTCCTTTTGAAACATGGCATGTGGAGCAGCCGCCAGTAGGGACATTACTTAGAACTCTTAAGATTTCCCTCATGTAGTGGTAAGAGTTCGATTTGCATAGGAAACCAAATAAGTTTGTAATGTACCTGCCTACCAAATACTAGTAATTTATGTTGCAACACCGGGGTGTTAGCACAATATTGCACTACTGGCCATTAAAATTGCTACACCGAGAAGAATTGCAAATGATAAACGGGTATTCATTGAACAAATTTATTATTCTAGAACTGACATGTGTATATTTTCACGCAATTTGGCTGCGTAGATCCTGAGAAATCAGTACCCAGAACAACCACCTCTGGCCGTAATAACGGCCTTGATACGCCTGGCCAAACAGAGCTTGTATGGCGTGTACAGGTACAGCTGCCCATGTAGCTTCAACACGATACAACAGTTCATCAAGAATAGTGACTGGTGTATTGTGACGAGCCAGTTTCTCGGCCACCATTGACAAGACGTTTTCAGTTGGCGACAGATCTGGAGAATGTGCTGGCCAGGGCAGCAGTCGAACATTTTCTGTATCCAGAAAGGCCCGTACAGGACCTGCAACATGCGGTCTTGCATTACCTGCTGAAATGTAGGCTTTCGCAGGAATCGAATGAAGGGTAGAGCCACGGGTCGTAAATCTGAAATGTAACGTCCACTGTTCAAAGTGCCGTCAATGCGAACAAGAGGTGACCGAGAAGTGTAACCAATGGCACCCCACACCATCGCGTCGGGTGATACGCCAGTATGGCGATGACGAATACACGCTTCCAATGTGCGTTCGCCGCGATGTCGCCAAACACGGATGCGACCATCATGTTGCTGTAAACAGAACCTGGATTCATCCGAAAAAAATAACGTTTCGCCATTCGTGCACCCAGGTTCGTCGTTGAGTACATCATCGCAGGCGCTCCTGTCTGTGATGCAGCGTCAATGGTAACCGCAGCCATGTTCTACGAGCTGATAGTCCACGCTACTGCATGAACTGTTCGTGCAGATAGTTGTTGACTCAGGGATCGAGACGTGGGTGCACGATCCGTTACAGCTATGTCATCTCGACTGCTAGTGATACGAGGCCGTTGGGGTCCAGCAGGGCGTTCCGTATTACCCTCGTGAACCCACCGATTCCATATTCTGCTAACATTCATTGGATCTCGACCAACGCGAGCAGCAATGTTGCGATACGATAAACCGTAATGGCGATAGGCTACAATCCGACCTTTATCAAAGTCGTAAACGTGATGGTACGCATTTGTCCTCCTTACACAAGGCATCACAACAACGTTTCACCAGGCAACGCCGGTCAACTGCTGTTTGTGTATGAGAAATCGATTGGAAACTTTCTTCATGTCAGCACGTTGTAGGTGTCGCCACTGGCGCCAACCTTGTGTGAATGCTCTGAAAAGCTAATCATTTGCATATCACAGCATCTTCTTCCTGTCGGTTAAATTTCGCGTCTGCAGCACGTCATCTTCGTGGTGTAGCAATTTTAATGGCCAGTTGTGTACTATACACTCTGGCATCTTTAAGCGATTAACTCAGCAAGATCACAGGTTAAAGTAAGCGTGAGATAAGCCACAGAAAGCGTTAAATGATGGTACATTCATAACCAGTGTAACCTCCAGAATGTAGAGTGCAAGCATGCAAACGTGCGTGCATTATGTTGTAATGACGCCGTAAGTCAGTGTGTAGGATGGAGTTCCATGGCTGTTGCACTTGATCGGCCCACAAAGGGACGGTTAGTGCTGTTTGTGGAAAATGCTGGAGATGTCGTCCGCTGATGTTCTGTGATGTCGTACATGTGCTCCATTGGAGACAGATCTGGTGATCGATCAGGCCAAGGAAACATGTTGAGACTCTGTAGAGCATATTGTGTGACATCTGCGATATGTGGGAGAGCGTTATCCTGTTGGAAAACACCTATTGGAATGCTGTTCATTAATGGCAGCAGAACAGGTCGAATCACCAGGTAGCTGAGTGATGCCGGCACGGTAGCTCAGTGTGTTCTATCAAAGGGTTTGCTGCCCTCTGTAATAAAAAAACTCAGTTAATGGATCAAGGACCAAGTGAAACGGGTGTCTTGCGACGTCCGCCCTGAGCAGATACAACGAACGAAAACGAACAAAATGATATTAAAAAAAATATTGGTCAGCGCAACAGAATGCCAATCCTAAGGACCTGGGTTCGATTCCCGGCTGGGTCGGAGATTTGCTCCGTTCAGGGACTGGCTGTTGTGTTGTCCTAATCATCATCATCATTTCATCCCCATCAACGCGCAAGTCGCCGAGGTGGCGTCAAATCGAAAGACTTGCACCCGATGGGAGGCCTTCGTCACACGACATTATTGTTATACTAGATTGACGTACAAGTTTGTACTTAAGGTGCATGGAACAACCACGAGAGTGCTCCTACTGCCGCACAAAATCGCATCTTGGACCATAGCTCCAGACGTAGGCCCCGTGTGTCTAGCACGCAGACAGGTTGATTGCAGGCCCTGAACCTGTCCCCTTCTAACCAAAACGTGGTCACCACTGATACCGGATAAGAAACATATTTTATCAGAAAACGCAGCAAACCTCCACTCTGTCTTCCAATAATGTGCGTATGGCATTGGTGGCCTGGAGACCCCTCGCGGGGCGGTTTGGCCGCCGCTCCACAAGTTCTTTAACGCCACTATGGCGACTTGCGAGTGAAAGAGAATGAAATGATGATGAAAGTCACACAACACCCAGTCGTCCCGAGGCATAGGAAACCCTGACCCCGCCGGGAATCGAACTCGGGACCCCGTGCGCGGGAAGCGAGAACGCTACCGCAAGACCACGAGCCGCGGACTGTCTTCCAATGAAATGTCGTTTGACAACACTGAAACCGCAAATGGCAGTGGTTTGGCGTCAATGGAACGCACGCTACAGGGCTTCTGGCTCGGAGCTCTCCTTGAAGTAACTGATTTGTAACAATTCGTTGTGTCACGTGGTGCCAGCTGCTGCTCAGATTGCTGCTGAAGATGCAGAAGAATACACCAGACCTGTACACCGCAAACAACGGTCTTTCTTCTCGGTAGTGCCACATGGCCATCCGAAGCCCGGTCTTCCTGCAATCGTACATTCTCGTGACCACCTCTGCCAGCAATGATGTACAGTGGCTACCTTCCTGCCAAGTCTTTTTGCAGTATCGGAGAAGGAATATAGATCTCCTCTCAGCCGTATTATACACCCTCGTTCAAACTCAATGGAGCGCTGATGATGGCGTCTTTAGCGCCTTAAAGATATTCTTGACTAGCATCAACTCATCATGGGCAGTCTTAATCGTAACAAGCGTTTACGACCGTTACAGAACGTATTTAAAGCAAATCTGATTTGCATCTTCTTACTGGCGCTGCTAACGCTACTCTTATGCGATCAGCAAGAAAGTTGAATAGACATAATCTTGTAAAACCACTCCTACCTTTCGTTTATGTCAAACAACTCCTTCTTGACGATGCGATTTTTTTCCGTCAGTGTATATTCTCTACTGTTAAACTAGCAGAAGGTTGAATAGGTTTTACAAGTGGTTCTACGGCCAAACACATTTTTGCAAAATAGTAAGTTAATAAAATTAATAAATATTGTAATCCTAACGGATTATGGGTGGTAGCCAAATTCATTAATATAATTTTCTGAAATGCATGACACACAGCTGCGTTATTAGTCTTAAATTGCTATCGGTTTGAATACTGTACCATCATCTCGGTATGAAAAGGTTAGTTATTAATCTCCTACTATTTATCAGTCTGGAAATCCATATAATGCATGTCCTATGTACAGTGTTACTCAAACACAGAAAACTAGCTGTAGTCTTATTACAAAAAAACGGTGTGACTCATACACGCAAAACCAGCTGGCATCTTAGTACAAAGGAAAGGTGTTACTCATTAGATATCACGGTTACGCATCTCAATCGTTTTGGTGTAGCTGAATTTCTTTTATGACTATTTTCTGTTGTGGAACTTGATTTCTGTAATCTCGATCTGAACCATTCTCTCCACTTTGTCTCGAAATTTGCCATTATGGCTTCTCGATTACGCAGCATCTCTTCTAAAGAGAAAGTTGTTATCCTGTTGGAGCTACCAAGCAGTCTTGGTCTAGTAGAACCCACGTTTCCACCTCCTTGGCTACCTCACATTCGCCACCTCATGTTGATGGACTTGATTATGGTGGAAGATCGACAGCCATTAGTATCGAAAGTGCCTCAGATCTCTATTATGGACTTTAAGAAAGTTGTAAGGAAATTGGCCTACCAGTACACCATCAAAATGAAGTAAAACTTCAAGTTGGTTGGAATAAAACAGTTGCTGTCAGCAGTTATAAGGTGCAGGAATTCACTTTCAGTACCCATCCCACAACGTGCGAGCCCAAGTAGAGTCACGAGTTCCAGTATACAGCATGTGGAAATCATTTTCAGTAATCTTTTCAGTTTTTGTGGTCGATTCAGAGTCAAGATGTCTACAGTATTATTGAGACCTTCCCGTTTTAGGAAAAGCTATTTTTCACGTATCTCAATGTTTAAGATGTTATATCTCTTGAACTATGAGTTATACAATAATATAAGTTGGCACATACATTTAATAATATACGTTTGTACTGTACGCAAAATGTGTTGCGAATAGAGTTGGTAGGAAAAAAGTAGTACTTTAAAAAGTCGTGCCGGATACTGAAGTTTTAACGCAAAAACAGCGAAAATTTTATAAGCCATAGTATCTTTTTTAAGTTCGCTCATTCGAAAATATTGCATGAATATGGTATGGGCAATATACACACCGTTAGCTGCACTGCCGCAACACATGTACACAGCTCCTAACGTTAATACACGGCTCGGCGTGTTAAGCTCTTGCATGATGCTAGCGACGTACACAGCTACTGTTTTGCTCGTCTGCTAACATGCGATCACTTTTGCTAACATATTCTGTGCTCAGTAGTCGATTACTGAGACGAAGACAGTCTTTGCTAAGATCGATTGTTTGACCGACATTATTTGACGAGCAGTGTCTCGGCCAATAGGAGATCAGCGAAACGTCATATGGTACGGCGTAGTCTGCGTTCGAATGGCGACAAAGTACATTTTTTATCTAGTCTCTTCGCAACAACGGATTCGAAGTGTAGAAACCGGAAGAAATAGGCTAGCTGGCGGTTGCTGCGTGGGTCTGTATGTGCAAGCTTTGTGCTGGCACATTCCTTACAGAGCAGTGTCATGTGCAAATTTGCAATTAGATTTTATTTCCGCTTTCTGTCGTTACGATCTACGAGTTATAGTGAGGCACTTAATTGCGCAGCGCATCTTAGCGTATTATTTCAGTCTATGGAATTCATGTCTGTATTGAGCCGTTTCGAGTGCCTGTCCGTTCTAAAGAAACTGCACGCAAAAACTCTCAATTTAATACTACACTTCACTCCCACAGTAAAACTATCAGTCGCAGAAATCATTAGCAAGCCTGATCGCAAAGCATGCCCTATACATAAGACAAAGGCCCATGGTTTTAAGATGTTCCTACTCAATTTTCGTAAGCAAGTAATTAAAATAAAATCACCCTCGCATTTACTAGCATTATCTCCTAATAAGGAACGAATTGGTGTGTAATTCAAGCTAAATATTCCACATACAATACCATCGTCGACTGCAAAATTACCGGAGCTCTCCACATACAATACCATCGTCGACTGCAAAATTACCAGAGCTCATACTAAAGTCAGCTGGCCATATCCAGGGCCAGCGTCCAAGTGCCTAATAAGGCGACATCAGAGACCAGTCTCGCTTGCAGTAAGTGGTCGGGGGCGATGGGCTTTCTACCAACCATGGCCTCCCACACCAACTGAACCGTGGACATCTTTGACCCCTCATTCCTGCTTTGCTATCCATGGAAGAAAATTCTAGTTGACAACAGTTTGGGACTGCAGAGGCAGCTTCTATGAAAGCTTCCGCTAACACCTGAGCGGACGGCACACTCCATGCAATTCAACACCCAAACTAACCACAAACAGAAAACAAAAATGATTCACATAAATATAATGAATGAGACAATGAGGACACTTGGGAATTAGTGAGGGATGCACATTCAAAAATGAAATAACACAGTTTAACCATCCTTTTCCATAGCTTGCTGGTACTGCTGTTCCCAAGTTACAACCGATCAAAGACCTCACCTACTCCATAGCAGTTTCCCGGAAGCAAAACGCAGGTATCGATAACAGAGGGAAAAGACAACCAAGCAGCCACTTAATGACAGACAACATAGGAAACAAACATGTCAGGGGAAGAAAAGGAAAACCAATGCAATCTAAACACAAGGTGTACCACGAGTCGATACACATCTCAGTAGTGTACGAAATGCAGGGCTACGAGAAATTTCAGAATTATCAATGATACAAAACAGCATTTCGTTACTCATGAGTCTAACGGTATCCTTATAGCTTGAAAGGGTATCACTTTCCGCGGCTGTTATTCTGTTGTTCACTTCTTCCGTGTCACGAGGTAAATGGGAGACGAACATGATTTTCTTCACATATCCCCACAATAAATAATTGCATGGTGTCTTGTCGGGATGACAGGAATGCAAGGCAGTGTTTCAGGATCCCGTGCACCGTATCCATCGTTGAGGCAGAGTGTCAGTGAGAAACTGACGTACTTTGTTGGGCCAGTGTGGTAGAACTCTGTCTTGTTGGAAAATGACGTCATCGGAATCTTCCTGAAGTTGTGGAGAACGTCAATTTTGCAGCATCCGAGGATCACTCATTACGGTCTCAATGTTATCCTCAGAAAAGAAGGGACCATAGAGTTTTTCACGAGAAATGGCTCAAAAAACATTCACTTTAGGTGAGTCTCTTTCGTGGTGAATAATGTCATGAGGGTTCTGGAAAATCATATGCGCACTTAATGTCGCTTTATTTTACAGCTAACATGAAACGATGCTTCGTCACTGAAAACTGACAGTGTTTAAAACGAATCTCTTCCATGTCGTCTAGCAGAGTATTGCTGTAGTAGTTTCCTTTTACCACCAACCCGAAAAGCTCGCACTAAATGTAGCCTGTATGGTTTATAGCCCAAACGACGTCTTAACACATGCCAGACATTCGTATGAAGCTTTGCAAATGTCTCCTAGCACGGCGAGCAGACTTTCGTGCACTCCGTTCAGATATTTGCCTAATTCTTTCCACCGTGTCTTCAGAAGTGCAATGTCGTCCTGGACAAAGGTACAAGCATCTGACTTCAAATTGGAGATACCACTTACGAATATTTCGAGTGCAGGCGGATGATTGCCAAAACGCCGACGAAGAGCACAGTGGACCGAAGCCACAGATACAAGGTTGCTAGTAGTGTTTCATGAGTAATGGCATTATCGGTCAGAAAACCCTGTCTGCGGTAGTTCGGCCGTCTAGTGCAATTCTGTCTGTTTCAGGCCACTTCAGTGACTAAATGGTGAGGACAACACAAAAACCACACATCCAGTACAAGAGAGGAGAAAATCACCGACCTGGTCGGGAATTGAAACCAGTACCCAGTCATCTAGACTAGAGGGAGCATCGCTAACCACTAGAGCAGGAGCTGTAGACTCATGAGTAACGAAATGCTATTTTTTATCATTGATAATTCTGAAATTTCTCGTAGCCCTGCATTTCGTACACTACTGAGCCGTGTATGGACTCGTGCTACACCTTGTGTTTAGATTGCATTGGTTTTCCTTTTCTTCCCCTCACATGTTTGTTTCCTATGTTGTCTGTCATTAAGTGGCTGCTTGGTTGTCTTTTCCCTCTGCTATCGATACCTGCGTTTTGCTTCCGGGAACAGGCCCCCACAACCGCACGAGTGGTCGACTGTGAAGAGCGGACAAATTGAATAGCTGGGCGGCGGCCATTAGAGTGGTAAACTGACGCGCGGAGTTTGAATGTTTATACATCGCTTTTGGTTATAAAATGCCTTCCCTTGAGTTAGGTCACAAACATAATGCCTCATTTAAATACGTTACTACAATATACTTTTTAATTTATGAACAAACAGCAACTAGCCACTGTTTATGAATTTATCTTACGTACTACATGGAATCTGTCGTAGCTAAAAGTTATGTACTGGACCCCTAGCATTTTTCGTAGTTCATTTACGACAGATGTACGCAAAATGCATCAAAATACTCGAAGATCTGTCCAATATATTAACAGATATTTTCTGACTCTACCTTGCTTTAGATTTTATGACGAGAAGTGCGTTATATATATGGCATGGTGCTTTGGCAACTCACGACCAATTATCAAGTTTCAACCTAACCTAGACCATGAAAACACTACCGATCAGCCAACTTTCTTCAAAATGATCAGAACATATAAAATGGTATTCTGTCGGTCGGAAATCTTGCCTCCTGACAGCGTGTCACCTTTTTTGTAATAGCTGTGGTTTTGAAAAAGGAAACCTGCAAATAGATGCACAGACATTATGCTAATACTGTGTTACAAAAACATTTATTAAGCTAGTGCACTGACATACAAAAAAACTTAAAATATACACATACCTGTGAAATGTAATATTCGTTCCTTTCTCGAATTTATTTGTACAATTAATCGCTGCACAACTCTTCACCATTGTACTTCTCTTGATTGGAACGTACAGACAGTAGAATTACGAGTAACAAATACTGTATGTACGCCCCAACAAATATAGATCGTTAAATCAGGGTCTTCATAAACAACAATACTACACAACACATCAGACTACAACCACTATAATGGCGTCCAGCCGAAGGTTCAAATTATCCCGCGACTGCAGCGCCATCAGTGAGTCTAGTTATTTTTTACAAGGTCTTTGTCCGGGAAACTGCTATCGAGGAAGTGAGGTTGCAACTTCGTGTGGTGGCGCGGAAGTAGGAGCGTGGTACGCTGAGAGAGTCTGGTAGAGACGGCAGGGCAGTGTGGCTCGCCAGCGCAGACCAGGTGTGGTCGGTTGTACCGAGTCACCACGTGATGTATGTCAGTTGTGTGTAGCGAGCGAGTGGAGTTGACGGAAGAGCTACCCGCGGGTTGGTTGTATACAGAATCGCCCCACGAGTAGTTGCTGTTCATTTCACCTTAGTGGGACGTTAACCAGCTTCTTCAAGTCCTCCGTTTGAACACTGGAGTTTAAAAAGAAGACACCTAACATGAAGGAGCGGTCACTACCCGCCAACGTTGCAGAGAAGACGTGAACTCCGGTGACAGAGCGTGTTGTCGCGTAACCGTGGCTTGTTGGGTACGCTGGCGACGCGTGCGCGGTCGGATGTGTGGATCCTTGCCATCGGAGGTCGTGTACTGCCTGTTCGAGCATAATTGCAAGTTAAGTTACTGGAAGGTGTAATCATTAAGCAATATGTTTGCGTAACCAGTGTCTCTTCTGCCTTGTGGCCTCCGGTGATCGGGTTTCCTGTCCCCGGCACCGGTGTAATTGAAGACAGTGATCTTTCCTCCTCCTCTCGTTACTGTCCGATGGGAGGTGTAGTTTTGGCAGTTTAGTTGTTTCGCTATTCTGTCGTGTGTTATGAGTAAATTCATGCCTTCTTGTTGGTTGATCATGTGGTCGCTCATTCAGGCCTGTGTGGTGTAATGTTTCCTTGCACGAGGTTAGCTCTAATTCTGTCAGCAAGTTAAGCCATCTTATTACAAGTTTTCGCTGGCTAAAAGTCGGTGCAGTGACCATCTTGAGAGTGGCAATTGTGTTTACGGGCGTATTTAAATTGGTCAGTATTCTGCCTAGCCTGAGCCTTCGTGAGTGGGTGATTTGTGGTCGCCTTACACGCGTCCGTCATATCTGTTTTGTTTTAATGATATTCCAGGACACTTTTGTTTAAAACTTTTTTTTAATTCATCCATTTCTTTATTGCCGTTAATCGTGTGTTTTCAGAGACCTTTGAATTTTTTTTTAATGGCGGTTTTGGTAACTTCACTACCTCACCGTACTTTATTAGGAAAGTTCTGTATTTACTTTAGTAGCCTGTTTACTAATGTTCTTTAAATTTTTAAACTGTTGTATTGCTACAAATTACTTGATTGCCGTTAGCGGTGTGTTTTGAAAGGCTGTTATTGCCGTACTGTTACCTTCTGTGTTATTTTTTAAAAAAAACTAAACTGTTGTATTACTATAAATGACTTGATTGCCGTTTTTAAAAGAAATTTTTAAACTGTTGCATTGCTGTAAATTACTTGATTGCCGTTAGCGAGTGTTTTGAAAGGTTGTTGATTGCCGTACTGTTGCTACTATTTTTTTTAAAGGAACTTTTTTAAAAATTGTTGTATTGCTATAAATGATTTGATTGCTATTAGCGGCGTGTTTAAATGGCTGTTTATTGCCGTACTGCTAGTTTCTGTAAGATATGAATAAAACATTTGTGTGTGAAAATCTCTACTCGACAGTAAAATACTAGAAATTTGGCCCCGTTTCCCAATTTGCGGTGTGGCTTGTAGTAACCGTAACCACTGTGTGTGTGTCAACTATGGTTTAAGTAATAACTTAAATAAATGTTCCTCAATAGAATTACAGGTCAGCATGCTATCATACTGAGTGTAACCCATAGGGTCAATCTGATGTCCATTATCCAACTTCAGTACGAGGTATGGCTGCCACAGGCACGAACACTGCCTCATATTCTTTGTTTCATGCGGGCAAAGAAGCCCCGAAATGTCACCTTGAGGAATTTCTTGCTATGTCTGAGACCCATTCCGTTTCAGTTCATGGAGATCGCTGGCTGGATGACTGTATGAAACCAGATGCCTTCCCATGGCATCCCAGAGATGCTCTATGGGTGAAAAATCAGGGACGGTGCAGGCCACTCAAGGATTCGTAGATTCCGCATGGTGTCGTTATGTGAACCTTACTATGGGGCACAAGTTGCGGCGTCGTCGCGAATAAAAGCAATGACCTATGAAGTATACAGAGTGTATCAAAACGTACTTTACAACTCTGAAAATTCATACAAACTTATTCATACTACTTACATAGTGTTGGTGTCATCTTGAAGAAGGATACATCGAATCTTGACTGTTTGGTAAGACGACCGGGGTTTCCTAAATGCCCGCTATTAACGCAAGTGAATGGGCCGAGGTGCGCCACTTGATTGATCCTCAGGTTCACTTTATCCGATACCTCTTGACTTTTTGTTTTGGAGGAACCATCAAGGGTATGTTGCTTGTTCCACTATTACAAGTTTTTGTATTAGAGCTCAGAGCTAGAATGTATCTCGCAAGAGAACAAATAGCACCTGATATTCTGCAGTGAGTTTAGGAAAAACTCCATGTCAGATGGGATATTTGCCACATAGCCAATGAAAATCACTTTTAGCCTCTTCAGGTACATGGCAAAAAACTTGACGTATTTTGCTATAAAATGACAGAAAAACTATGTCTGTAGGTAAAATGAATAAATCAATATTAGTTTTCAAAGTTAAGTCCGTTTTGATACACTCTGTAGAACACTTTTTTCCTTAATTCCAACCAATAATTACAGGTAACTTGTTGTAACACTATCGATTTCGGATATAATGATGATTTTTATACCAGACAGAAAAAGGAAAATCAAATACAGCTGCTGGCCAGTATCCACCTCGTAAACAAGGTATTATTAAATAAAGTTACTAATTTCATACATATAGAAAGCATGACCATAAAACTCTGCCGAAAAGTACCTGTATGAATACTTAATTGTATATGCACACTTGTCAAAATTGTGTAATTTATTCCTTACAAGATTAATATTGTCAGCAGTAGTATTTAGTTTCCCTTTCCCTGACAGATTTGAAAATGGACATTATGAATATAGTATGACTATGATTTGTTTGTGATCATTGACTGGAGATAAAGGAAGAAATATGGTGGAGTTTCTTTCATTATTCTGCAGAAATATACCATTTGGTACCATGGACAGGAAATGCGTGACAGTGGGTGTACCATCCTTATCACATAATAGAGAGCGTTCAATCTCCCTTCAACAGTTACCAAATTAGTCATTTAGTCATACCTAATAGCTCTCCAAACCACAATTTTGCGTTTGGTTTGTCTGTGTGTGTCTTTGTGTGCGTGTGTGTGTTCAGGAAGGTGGCAGAGAGAGAGAGAGAAAGAGAGAGAGAGCGAGAGAGAGAGAGAGAATGGTCAGGGCTTTTTCTCAAAAATGGTTCAAATGGCTCTGAGCACTATGGGACTCAACTCAACTGCTGAGGTCATTAGTCCCCGAGGACTTAGAACTAGTTAAACCTAACTAACCTAAGGACATCACAAACATCCATGCCCGAGGCAGGATTCGAACCTGCGACCGTAGCGGTCCTGCGGTTCCAGACTGCAGCGCCTTTAACCGCACGGCCACTTCGGCCGGCGGTTTTTTTCTCCCTGAGCAGTCTTTAGATTGGGTATTATTTGCATATTGATGTGTTTTCATTTAGTTCTTTCTTTCCTTGGGCTATTGATTTTTGGGTGTGATAGTTTTCTTCTATAATTAATTTTTGGTAAAAGCTCCTACTAATTTTAAAGATCTGTAAGTCAGTTTCAGTGTTTGTTGGGTGGTGACCGTGTGCTATCAGGTGATCGTGAATTTTGAGTTTGAGATATTGCTTTTAAGTGCTCTACAGACCTGGTTCTGAAATTCCTGCATGTTGACCCACATATACAGATTGACAGCAGTTGCAACTAAGTTGGTATAAACCGGACTGGATGTATTTGTCAGTGTTGGTGGTATTTCTTCCAAGTCTGCATTGTATAGTGTTGTTCGTTCTGTACGCTATGTTGAGCCCTTGTTTGTTTAGTATATTATCTACCTTGTGTGTGGCTTTGTTGCTGCAAGTCGTTGTGTTCCATTTGTTGCTTACTGTCTGCAGATTTGTTGTGTGCTGTATTTGTTTATGTGTGTATTTCATGGTTATGTGTTGTTTGTTTTTGTATTTTGTTGTTGTTTTTTTTTGTCTACCCTATTTGCATCATATGTCTGGGTAAAACGAAACTGAAAATGTCTTGTATAAGGCGGATTTCCTCCTCCTATTTTTCATAGCAAGCACGGCCATAAGAAGAACTGCAACACCACAAGATGATTATATAAGAATAATCTTTACTAGAAGCATTTTAATGTCACTAACAGAAAACGAAATGCTTAAATATTTAGAAACGGACATTTTCGTCTCTGTGGGTCCATCATGGACAGGGAACGTCGAGTGGTTCAGTAGTTGTCAATGTCAATGAAATACACCAATAGCCACGTAGCTTAATATGTTATATTCTTTTCTTTTGAAGGCTGCCAGTTTCAGCATTTCACTCTGCCATCTTCAGGCCCTATATCAATCTCTTCAAATAAACGAAAATGTCATATAGTGCCATAAATCGCTAGATGAGTTCAGTCGTTACACTGGTGCTTAATTCGAAGACTTGATAGCAACTAGGATAAGACTTAGACTCTAACTGTAGATAAGTGACATGCGCTATGTGTACTGTAGTTACCCAGGTGATTGGGGGGGTGGGGGGGGGGGGGGGAGTAGGCCCGCTGTGGTTTGTAGGGGTGGTTTATAGGGGCTGCGTAGAGGAGGCTGTGATACTGTCCCAGGGGTGCCTAGGACAACACCACACCAAGATACAAAACATCTTATTTCGTCTTCAGTTACAACATTAAAGTACTGCGACGCCCCTGTATACGCCCTCTGCAGGCACGTGGTCCACGGGTGTTGATGAAGATGCTGGACGGTTGCCCCGATCGGACGGCCATTTGGCGTCCGCGTCCTGCTTTTCTGGCACTGTTTAGCTCACTCAGCAGCACGTCCGTGAGTTAGCACTATGCGTCCCTGAGTGAACAGTGCCAGCGACGCGTACGTCTGCTGAATTCTCATAGGCAGCCATTGCCACCGGGTTAGAAGCTCGTCCTGGTGCGGAAGGATGGCTACAGTACTGCCGTGGCTGCGAACTGCTGTTCTCCAAGACAGAAGTTCGATACTGTCGTCCTATGTCCACGGGTGCGGACTAAGAACCGTGAGCTAGCTAACCAGACCGGTATCAGATGCTGGCCGGCCCATAACCTGATGGCAAGGTGCGTGGACGCGATGTCGTGAAAGTTGCTGTCAGACTGCACCCAACTGTGCTGGAATCAGAGAGCATTTATAATAATTAATAGTACACTCGTTGTGCTGATAAATTGCTTCCAGGCAAGTTCCAGTCAACACCTCCGTGTCTCAACGATGTGGATATACTCCACAGGCCAGCTTGTCAAAGCTGCAAGCTGCATGGCGTTTCTGCCGGGCCCGGATGTAGAGAGGGTGAGAAGGGGGGGGGGGGACAATGTATCTGTTCTGGGCGGCAATTTCAGTGGGCGCCAAATTCACATTCTTGAAGAACACAAATCTTGTTTCACAAAGCGCCTAACATCCTGAGGACTTTGGTCTATCGATTATTCATATTCGCATTCTAATCTGAACGAATCGTACCTTGATTCTTGAATACGTGCATAGTGCACGTGATGTCTCTGCCAGGGGAATCCTAGTCGCATCAAGAATAAAGAAATTACCCGCAGACGAAAGGGGCCGGAGCCATACGAGCTGAGCACAATAAACCAGAACGGGTGAATACCAATTGCTTTTCATGTGGTTGATTGGATGTGCGAATGATAAGCGTTGTTATAATTACTAGCGAAATCCATAGATTCACGTTATCAGAGTGGAAACAAATCACTAACTGGAATAACATGTAAGAAAAATTACGTATCTTCTCGGTGTACCCAAGAAAATGAAATTGACAGATAACTTTTGCCAGATCGCTACACTACTAAGGGCAAGCTGCACAGGGCCCGGTTAGCAGTAGCTTAAATTCTGATCGCGAAAACGCGTTGCGTCAATGCGTGACAGCGCGTAACGGGAGAATAACACAGGATAAACCGGTGATTCTGGCAGGGTTAGTGCAGTTAATCAGAGAATTAGTGATGACAGGATCGTTTGTTAGAACAAGGAAGGAGGAGAAACTGGGACATCATACAAGTAATATGGAAGAATATGAAGATTTCAAATTTATGTAAAATTTTTGTACTACTACTAGTTTTTGATCTCATGCCTAAGAAACTGGAGTATATGAATGAAACGTGAAACTATTTCCTGACATAAGACTTTCTGCTTGTAATAGGCCTAATAGGCATTTGATATTGGTAGTTTTTGAATTATATTCCGCCGGGTTATTTATGTAAATGAGGTTGACAAAAATGACCACTCGCGCCAAAACAGTCTTGCTTATTTCGCGAGTGTTACAACTGCTGTAATATTACAAAGACCTATTTCGTTCTATCTAGCAGACGTAAGCAACTCGAGATACCACACCTCTCTTGGATACTATTGTATTAAGAGCATTTTCAGTATTAGACAACGACACTTTGACATTTCATGTAGCAGAACATTTGACGAACTTTGATGAGACAGTAGATTCTTTCACAGAAAGAAGGGCTCACTGTGTAAGTTTTTAGAAAGAGTAGAGAGACGAAAAGCTGGGATCTAAGGATTGAAGAAATATGTACCTTCTTTATTGTCTCTTGTCTTTACTGATTTTACACTGAAGACCGAAAGAAGCTGGTACACCTGTCTAATATCGTGTACGGACTCCGCGAGCACGCGTAACTGTCGGAGCACTAATGTCTGAAGAAGTGCAGGAGGGAGCTGACACCATGAATCCTGTAGGGCTATCCATAAATCCGTAAGACTAGGAGGGGGTGAAGATCTCTTGTGAAAAGCACATTGCAAGGCATCCCAGATATGCCCAATAATTTTCATGTCTGTGGAGTTTAGTGGCCAACGGAAGTGTTTAAACTCAGAAGAGTGTTCCTGGAGCCACGCTGTAGCAATTCTGGACGTGTGGGATGTCGCATTGTATTGCTGGAATTGCTCAAATCTGTCGGAATGCACAATGGACATGGTGATCAGTCAGGGTGCACACGCCCCACATCGTTACAGAGCCTCCACAAGCTTGAACAGTCCCCTGCTGAAATGCAGGGTCCGTGGATTCATGATGTTCTCTCTATACCCCCACTCATCCATCCGTTCGATACAATTTGAAATTAGACTCGTCCAGCAAGGCAACATGTTTCCAGTCATCAGCAGCCCAATGGCGGCGTTGACAGTCCCAAGCTTTGTGCCGTGCAGTCATCAAGGGTACACGAGTGGGCCTTCAATTCCGAAAGCCCATGTCGATGAAGTTTCGTTGAATGGTTCGCACATTGACTCTTGTTGATGACCCAGCACTGAAATCTGCATCAATTTGCGGAAGAGTTGCACTTCTGTCACGTCCGATGCTTCTCTTCAGTCGTCGGTTGATGTTTTACCGGATTCATGATATTCACGGTTCACCTGTGAAATGGTCGTACGGGAAAATCCCCACTTCATCGCTACCTCCTCGGAGATGCTGTGTCCCATCGCTCGTGCGCAGACTGTAACACCAGATTCAAACTCAATTAAATCTTGATGACCTGCCGTTGTAGCAGCAGTAACCGATCTAACAACAGCGCCAGACACTTGTCTTATAGAGGCGTGGCCGACCGCAGCGCCGTCTTCTGCCTGTCTCTGTATTTGAATACTCATGCCTATACCAGTTTCATTGGCGCCTGAGTGTATGTTTCGTACATCGAATTTTATGCCACACAAAAAGATAAAGTTACTAGCTAATATGCAATAAAGGATGCAGGTTTTCTCCTCACAAATAGTCCCGCCCAGTATTTGTTATGAATTTTTTTTTATTTTTTTTTTATTTAGGGGGTATGATGTTAGACCGGCTGAGTGGGAGTAGAAGAGGCACCACTGGACACGTTAATTTCTACTCTCCTGAACATAGGTTTGATGGCTTCCATTACGAAATGTACACTTTTGCAATCCACAGAGCGAAATACAGTGGCGTGCGATAGAAGAACGCTGTGTGAGGAGGCGTCACACATCCCACCTCAAACTCTCGAGTGAGAGGGGCGGGAGGGTGAGAGGGAGGCGCTATTATCAAGTTTTTGTACTGGTTCGGAAATGTCGTAGACCCGGGGCTGCTTTATGCAATCTCACTACGACTGCGTGGTTTGGATGTCCGCCTTGCGGTGTACAAGCTCGTTCTTTCGCGATATTACATATCACCGCCTCTGAACCTGCCTCCTTGCCTCACACATGGCTGCAATGGAACTGTTTTCAATTTAGTAACGCCCAAAATTTAGTGACACTGATTATAATCTATCAGTGTGTGATTAAACTTTCACTATAAGCGCAGTCTGTATTAGACGGACGGTAATGTCTGCAACAGGAAATGAAAAGCTTGAACATGGAGAAGCAGACGTACTCGTAAGTGGCAAGTCGAGTTATAGGTTAGTTTACGACTTAAACTGTAAATCGTAAACGAGATATGATGTCTGGACTGTTCCATGAAGGATTGAGTAAAGCTCTTACAGATATAATACCCAGAAGACGAGCAGGAAATTATAATTACAATATCACACTAGGCACGCACGTGGCCTCAATCTTTCTGAAGTACATGTAGTAATAAAAAAAACACGTTTCGAGTTTTTCACAGACACCATTCCAGGTACAAATATGCAACCGAGCTCATTTCGTCCCAGTACCCGTCATCAGAAGGGAGTAACAGGCGCTGTTCGTCCGTAGCTTATTTAACATATTCTTTGCCCCATTTTTTCTGCACGTGTTTCTTCCTTCTAATTAATTATTGTCTGTCTTACATGGAATGTATTCGCAGTTGCGCGTACAGACAACCATCAGCTGTATTAGTGAATGACGGCGTGAATATTTGTGCAGGGTTGGGACTCGAACCCAGATTTCCCGCTGTATCCGAGAGATTGCCTTAACTGTATTCACTACCCGAGCACCACTCACCGTCATCCCCAGACTTCCTTATGTAGTCATTCCTGTGTCAGAAGCCTTCTAATACACACTCATTATGTAATTCTCGTACATGAGAGGACATTTTAATTGAAAGTCGCTGCCTGATGTCGGGGGATAAATACGATATTCACAGCTACTAAAATGTTCCGGGCTACTGTGCCTGATCTAATTCATTACACGTAATAGGTAAAATCCAAACGACCACGGCATAATAGCCCGGAACATTTTACTAATTGTGATATTTCCGACCGTGAATGTTTACATTTTGCAAATACGATACTTCAGTGCCTGTGTTGCTAAGATGAACGATGCGATATTCCTTCGGACACGTATGCATGCCCGAAGAAACATTGCATCTTTCTTCTTAACAATACGGGCACTGCAATATAGTATTATCTGTTTTACTCTCTGACTTTTTTTCTTTTGGTACGCATTGTTTGTTGCTTCACAGCACTATTTTTTACGGGATTACAAGAGAAAAAATTTTAGTCCAGAAGTTTACTCTCTCGGCGCAGGAGAAATGGTAAATTCAGCTCCCTTTCCGAATTATTTTTCTTAGTGAAAAATACCATAATTCTATTGACGTTCATCAAGGCATTGAATTAAAAAACACTTCAAGTGTCTGCGTACCTGCAGTATGAGTGGAATCTTATCATCAGAGTACGGCGACTGCTGTATTATCGGTTTCGGCAGTGCCTGTCAGGGTATCCATTGATTCCCCGTCCTCCGCAGCGTGGCCACAATGCGGCGAGCCCTCCCAGAGATCAGATTATCTGCTGCGGAGAGGGGCCCTGCCCTCTTGCGTTACCAGATGAGGCGGCTGGGCTGAGGCGACCACGGAGCAGGACTGGCTGCCCTTGAACTCAGGTAGCACGCACACCACACGCCACGCCGTCTCCTAGACGCAGCCAGTGGCCTGCTGCTTCTTCTGCACAGAAAAATTCGAGCCAATTACCGCACTTGAACCGCATCAACGTCTGATTTTCACACGTGGTAAAAGAGGCTGTGGACCATCACTACCGTTTGTGTGATGATTCACTGCCTCGAGCGATTCGTAAAACTTACTAAAAGGATACACCAGGTTCCTCATGCTTGCACACACACACACACACACACACACAAACACACACACACACACACACACACACACACACATTGTTACAAGAAGGTACAGCCAAACTTTCAGGAAACATGCATCACACACAAATAAAGAAAAGATGTTATGTGGACATGTGTCCGGAAACGCTTAATTTCCATGTTAGAGCTTATTTTAGTTTCGTCCACCTACCCTCAATGGAGCACGTTATACTGATTTCATACGGGATACTCTACCTGTGCTGCTAGGACATGTGCCTTTACAAGTAAGACACAACATGTGGCTCATGCACGATGGAGCTCCTGCACATTTCAGTCGAAGTGTTCGTACGCTTCTCAACAACAGATTCGGTGACCGATGGATTGGTAGAGGTGGCCCAATTCCATGGCCTCCACGCTCTCCTGGCCTCAACCCTCTTGACTCTCATTTATGGGGGCATTTGAAAGCTCTCGTCTACGCAACCCCGGTACCAAGTGAAGAGACTCTTCGTGCTCGTATTGTGGACAGCTGTGATATAATACGCCATTCTCCAGGGCTGCATCAGCGCATCAGGGATTCCATGTGACGGAGGACATTTAAAACATTTCCTGTAACAAAGTGGTTGAAGTCACGCTGGTACGTTCTGTTGCTGTGTGTTTCCATTTCATGATTAATGTGATTTGAAGAGAAGTAATAAAATGAGCTTTAACATGGAAAGTAAGCGTTTCCGGACACATGTCCACATAACATATTTTCTTTCCTTGTGTGTGAGGAATGTTTCCTGAAAGTTTGGCCGTACCTTTTTGTAACACCATATATATATACTACTGGCCATTAAAATTGCTACACTAAGAAGATGGCGTGCTACAGACACGAAATTTAACCGACAGGAAGAAGATGCTTTGATATGCAAATGATTAGCTTTTCAGAGCATTCACACAAGGTTGGCGCCGTTGGCGACACCTACAACGTGCTGACATGAGGAACGTTTCCAACCGATTTCTCACAGACAAACAGCAGTTGACCGGCGTTGCCTGCTGAAACGTTGTTGTGATGCTTCGTGTAAGGAGGAGAAATGCGTACCATCACGTTTCCGACTTTGATAAAGGTCGGATTGTAGCCCATCGCGATTGTGGTTTATCGTATAGCGACATTGCTGCTCGCGTTAGTCGAGATCCAATGAGTGTTAGTAGGATATGGAATCGGTGGGTTCAGGTGTGCTCCCTGCCGCCGTTGGATAAGCAGCTGAGCAGCAAGTCGTATACTCCTAGCTCACTCATTTGTTACATAGTTTAATTCTTAATTTCTTTGCGTGTTTTTGGTTCTTGCATTGTTTAATTCATAAATCTCGGGCGTATTATAGTATTTGAGAGTGTAGCATCGTGTTTTAGTACCTGAATAGTGTAAATTCGCGTAGTCGTTTGTCTACTGTTTTGTTTTGAACGGCCAGTGTCGGTTGGTCGCAGTCAGTGTGCTCCCTGCCGCCGTTGGATAAGCAGCTGAGCAGCAAGTCGTATACTCCTAGCTCACTCATTTGTTACATAGTTTAATTCTTAATTTCTTTGCGTGTTTTTGGTTCTTGCATTGTTTAATTCATAAATTTCGGGCGTATTATAGTATTTGAGAGTGTAGCATCGTGTTTTAGTACCTGAATAGTGTAATTTCGCTTAGTCTCCTTCCGCCGCCGAGCAGTGTCAGCAGTGCGCAAGTAGCAGCATTACTGCATTTACTAGGCAATCTTGTATTTTAATAACCGTTTAAATTTTGTCGATTTGTTTGCGCTCTCTGTAGATTAGTTCAGACGTTCTTAGCAAAACAGTTTTTAGCATGGATAGGGACTGCAACTACTGTGTTCGGATGCAGGCTGAGTTGGCATCCCTTCGCTCCCAGCTTCAGGCAGTGTTGGCTTCGGTCACACAGCTTGAGGCTGTTGCCAATGGGCATCACTGTGGGGGTCGGGATGGGGGTTTGTCGGGGACGGCCAGCTCGTCCCACGCATCCCCTGATCGGACTACGACTGTGGTTGCCCGGGATACTGCCCGCATTGAGGCTGATCCCTCACCTGTGGTAGAGTGGGAGGTCGTTTCAAGGTGTGGCAGGGGGCGAAAGACATTCCGGAGGGCTGAACGGAAAGCCTCTCCAGTTTGTCTGACGAACCGGTTTCAGGCTCTGTCTCAGGCTGATACTGATCTTCGGCCTGACATGGCTGCTTGTCCTGTTCCAGAGGTTGCCCCTCAGTCTGCAAGATCCGGGCAGTCGCAGAGGGTGGGCTTACTGGTAGTTGGGAGCTCCAACGTCAGGCGCGTAATGGGGCCCCTTAGGGAAATGGCAGCAAGAGAGGGGAAGAAAACCAATGTGCACTCCGTGTGCATACCGGGGGGAGTCATTCCAGATGTGGAAAGGGTCCTTCCGGATGCCATGAAGGGTACAGGGTGCACCCATCTGCAGGTGGTCGCTCATGTCGGCACCAATGATGTGTGTCACTATGGATCGGAGGAAATCCTCTCTGGCTTCCGGCGGCTATCTGATTTGGTGAAGACTGCCAGTCTCGCTAGCGGGATGAAAGCAGAGCTCACCATCTGCAGCATCGTCGACAGGACTAACTGCGGACCTTTGGTACAGAGCCGAGTGGAGGGTCTGAATCAGAGGCTGAGACGGTTCTGCGACCGTGTGGGCTGCAGATTCCTCGACTTGCGCCGTAGGGTGGTGGGGTTTCGGGTTCCGCTGGATAGGTCAGGAGTCCACTACACGCAACAAGCGGCTACACGGGTAGCAGGGGTTGTGTGGCGTGGGCTGGGCGGTTTTTTAGGTTAGATGGCCTTGGGCAAGTACAGAAAGGGCAACAGCCTCAACGGGTGCGGGGCAAAGTCAGGACATGCGGGGACCAAGCAGCAATCGGTATCGTAATTGTCAACTGTCGAAGCTGCGTTGGTAAAGTACCGGAACTTCAAGCGCTGATAGAAAGCACCGAAGCTGAAATCGTTATAGGTACAGAAAGCTGGCTTAAGCCAGAGATAAATTCTGCCGAAATTTTTACAAAGGTACAGACGGTGTTTAGAAAGGATAGATTGCATGCAACCGGTGGTGGAGTGTTCATCGCTGTTAGTAGTAGTTTATCCTGTAGTGAAGTAGAAGTGGATAGTTCCTGTGAATTATTATGGGTGGAGGTTACACTAAACAACCGAACTAGGTTAATAATTGGCTCCTTTTACCGACCTCCCGACTCAGCAGCATTAGTGGCAGAACAACTGAGAGAAAATTTGGAATACATTTCACATAAATTTTCTCAGCATGTTATAGTCTTAGGTGGAGATTTCAATTTACCAGATATAGACTGGGACACTCAGATGTTTAGGACGGGTGGTAGGGACAGAGCATCGAGTGACATTATACTGAGTGCACTATCCGAAAATTACCTCGAGCAATTAAACAGAGAACCGACTCATGGAGATAACATCTTGGACCTACTGATAACAAACAGACCCGAACTTTTCGAATCTGTATGTACAGAACAGGGAATCAGTGATCATAAGGCCGTTGCAGCATCCCTGAATATGGAAGTTAATAGGAATATAAAAAAGGGAGGAAGGTTTATCTGTTTAGCAAGAGTAATAGAAGGCAGATTTCAGACTACCTAACAGATCAAAACGAAAATTTCTGTTCCGACACTGACAATGTTGAGTGTTTATGGAAAAAGTTCAAGGCAATCGTAAAATGCGTTTTAGACAGGTACGTGCCGAGTAAAACTGTGAGGGACGGGAAAAACCCACCGTGGTACAACAACAAGGTTAGGAAACTACTGCGAAAGCAAAGAGAGCTCCACTCCAAGTTTAAACGCAGCCAAAACCTCTCAGACAAACAGAAGCTAAACGATGTCAAAGTTAGCATAAGGAGGGCTATGCGTGAAGCGTTCATTGAATTCGAAAGTAAAATTCTATGTACCGACTTGGCAGAAAATCCTAGGAAGTTCTGGTCTTACGTTAAATCAGTAAGTGGCTCGAAACAGCATATCCAGACACTACGGGATGATGATGGCATTGAAACAGAGGATGACACGCGTAAAGCTGAAATACTAAACACCTTTTTCCAAAGCTGTTTCACAGAGGAAGACCGCACTGCAGTTCCTTCTCTAAATCCTCGCACAAACGAAAAAATTGCTGACATCGAAATAAGTGTCCAAGGAATAGAAAAGCAACTGGAATCACTCAATAGAGGAAAGTCCACTGGACCTGACGGGATACCAATTCGATTCTACACAGAGTACGCGAAAGAACTTGCCCCCCTTCTAACAGCCGTGTACCGCAAGTCTCTAGAGGAACGGAGGGTTCCAAATGATTGGAAAAGAGCACAGATAGTCCCAGTCTTCAAGAAGGGTCGTCGAGCAGATGCGCAAAACTATAGACCTATATCTCTTACGTCGATCTCTTGTAGAATTTTAGAACATGTTTTTTGCTCGCGTATCATGTCATTTCTGGAAACCCAGAATCTACTATGTAGGAATCAACATGGATTCCGGAAACAGCGATCGTGTGAGACCCAACTCGCTTTATTTCTTCATGAGACCCAGAAAATATTAGATACAGGCTCCCAGGTAGATGCTATTTTTCTTGACTTCCGGAAGGCGTTCGATACAGTTCCGCACTGTCGCCTGATAAACAAAGTAAGAGCCTACGGAATATCAGACCAGCTGTGTGGCTGGATTGAAGAGTTTTTAGCAAACAGAACACAGCATGTTGTTATCAATGGAGAGACATCTACAGACGTTAAAGTAACCTCTGGCGTGCCACAGGGGAGTGTTATGGGACCATTGCTTTTCACAATATATATAAATGACTTAGTAGATAGTGTCGGAAGTTCCATGCGGCTTTTCGCGGATGATGCTGTAGTATACAGAGAAGTTGCTGCATTAGAAAATTGTAGCGAAATACAGGAAGATCTGCAGCGGATAGGCACTTGGTGCAGGGAGTGGCAACTGACCCTTAACATAGACAAATGTAATGTATTGCGAATACATAGAAAGAAGGATCCTTTATTGTGCGATTATATGATAGCGGAACAAACACTGGTAGCAGTTACTTCTGTAAAATATCTGGGAGTATGCGTACGGAACGATTTGAAGTGGAATGATCATATAAAACTAATTGTTGGTAAGGCGGGTACCAGGTTGAGATTCATTGGGAGAGTGCTTAGAAAATGTAGTCCATCAACAAAGGAGGTGGCTTACAAAACACTCGTTCGACCTATACTTGAGTATTGCTCATCAGTGTGGGATCCGTACCAGGTCGGGTTGACGGAGGAGATAGAGAAGATCCAAAGAAGAGCGGCGCGTTTCGTCACTGGGTTATTTGGTAACCGTGATAGCGTTACGGAGATGTTTAATAAACTCAAGTGGCAGACTCTGCAAGAGAGGCGCTCTGCATCGCGGTGTAGCTTGCTCGCCAGGTTTCGAGAGGGTGCGTTTCTGGATGAGGTATCGAATATATTGCTTCCCCCTACTTATACTTCCCGAGGAGATCACGAATGTAAAATTAGAGAGATTAGAGCGCGCACGGAGGCTTTCAGACAGTCGTTCTTCCCGCGAACCATACGCGACTGGAACGGGAAAGGGAGGTAATGACAGTGGCACGTAAAGTGCCCTCCGCCACACACCGTTGGGTGGCTTGCGGAGTATCAATGTAGATGTAGATGTAGATGTAGGTAGGTGGGTAATACGGAACGCCGTGCTGGATCCCAACGGCCTCGTATAACTAGCAGTCGAGATGATAGGCATCTTATCCGCATGGCTGTAGCGGATCGTGCAGCCACGTCTCGATCCCTGAGCCAACAGATGGGGACGTTTGCAAGACAACAACCATCTGCACGAATTGTTCGACGATGTTTGCAGCAGCATTGACTATCAGCTCGGAGACCATGGCTGCGGTTACCCTTGACGCTCCATCACAGACAGGAGCGCCTGCGATGGTCTACTCAACGACGAACCTGGGTGGACGAAAAGCAATCTGTTTACAGCATCATGATGGTCGCATCCGTGTTTGGCGTCATCGCGGTAAACGCACATTGGATGCGTGTATTCGTCATCGCCATACTGTCGTATCACCCGGCGTGATAGTATGGGGTGCCATTGGTTACACGTCTCGGTCACCTCTTGTTCGCATCGAACACTCTGAACAGTGGACGTTACATTTCAGATGTGTTACGACCCGTGGGTCTACCATTCATTCGATCCTTGCGAAACCCTACATTTCAGCAGGATAATGCACGACCGCATGTTGCAGGTCCTGTACGGGCCTTTCTGGATACAGAAAATGTTCGACTGCTGCCCTGGCCAGCACATTCTCCAGATATCTCATCATTTGAAAACGTCTGGTCAATGGTGGCCGAGCAACTGACTCGTCAATACGCCAGTCACTGCTCTTGATGAACTGTGGTATCGTGTTGAAGCTGCATGGGCAGCTGTACCTGTCTGTACACGCCATCCAAGCTCTGTTTCACTCAATGCCCAGGAGTATCAAGGCCGTTATTACGGCCAGAAGTGGTTGTTCTGGGTACTGATTTCTCAGGATCTATGCACAGAAATTGCGTGAAAATGTGATCACATGTCGGTTCCAATATAGTATATTTGTCCAATGATCTGCATTTCTTCTTGGTGTAGCAACTTTAATGGCCAGTAGTGTATATAAACGGACCTTACGTAAGAAACCACTAGATGTTGCCTGTCGTGATTTCTGAACACAACTTGCAACAAACCAAACCACAACTACGTCGAGAAATTTCTAAGGCGTCTATTGAGCTGGCTTTTATTTGATCAACAACATGCAGTCATCCCTACCAATTATCTATGAAGTTGGTGCACAAGTTCGCAGCCTTTTTCCATACGCCCAATAAACGCAACAGACGCACGTAACACATACTTAATATATTCTTATCCACTACTTACAACAGTCTGACAACGCTTGGCTGACTTTTCGATTCCGCGAGTGTATAAATTACGTAGTTTTGAGGTGAAAAACTCTTCGAACCATGTTCGGAGCGCATTTTCATCTAGGATGGGATTTCCTTGAGGGTTGTTCGATAGAGATCGTAAAAGGTGAAAATCTCGGGGGGCGCAAGATCAGGTGAACAAGGTGGGTGCGGAATGACTTCCCAACCCATCTCCTGTACAGTGTTTCTTGTCAGTCTAGCAGAATGCGGGCTGGCGTTGTCGTGGAGCAGTATCATTTCACACAGTCTTCCCGGTCGTTCTCTTGGATTACGTCTCCAAGACATCTCAGTTTGTTGACAGCGGTGACCGTTACCCCTCGGGGAAGCCATTCGTAATTCACCACACAGTCGCTGTTCCATACCAGATGCATAACATTATGTTTTGTGGATGCGCGCAGGTCTTTGTACAGGGGGTCGGTGCTGTGTTCCGGCTCAAGCATTCCTTTCTTTGCCCTATGTTACCATAAGGGCACCATTTCTCGTCGTCAATAAAGATACATGATAGGTGCATTTCGCGTTGTTCACTAGCCAGTTGACGACGAACAAGCAGGGATGCACGTACAGCTACCCGTTGATTGTGGTGATTTTGGCTTAGACCTTGCGTTACCCTTTCTCGATGCATCCAAATGTTGCACGATGGTACACTGATGGTTCATCACAATTGCCAGTTCTTGAGTACAGTTTGGTGGTTTATTTTGGAAAATACTTTAAAAAATTTTCATCAAACCCTGAAGGTCTTCCTGAACGTGCAGAGTCACTAATGTCAAAACGATCCTCCTTAAAACGAGATACCATTCTCTTACAGTGCTTTGTCCAATGGCATTATTCCCATACACGGCGCAGTTCGTGGCTCCTTCTGCTGCTGTCACCCCTCTACTGAACTCAAACAGGACAATAGGTCGGAAATGTTCCGATGTCGCCAGTTGGCACTCTTATCTAGTGTCGACAACTTCACTTACTATCTCCAAATGACACAATAATAATATGTAAACTCAATTAGAAAAAGTGAACCACAAATAAAAAATAACAGTCGATAAATAAACCGACAGCAAACGAAATAACAACTCGCAAAACAAAAGACTACTAACTTGTGCGACAGCCTAATATAAGTTAGCTAAAGCTGCAACATTACAGAGAAGAATGTTGAGGAAAAATTTAGGACTAATAAGAGGCTGAGAAGCCTGGGCCGTAAGAGGCACCAATGAAGTAAACCAACATATAGAAACAGTAAGGAAAATATATTAAACTCGGGGAGCTCAGTTGATAAAGAACTTGCACGCAAAAGCCAGAGGTCCCGGATTCGCGTAGGGATCCAGTACACTGTTTTAATTAGCCTGGAATATTCATATCAGTGCACATTCCGCTACAGGGTAAAAATGCCTTATGTCGACCGTGATTTCTGTACGTTTACACAGGACGAATGACAATAAGCTAACAAAACAGATCTTGAAGTATTTTCTGAAAAAAATTAACAAATTGGTTCCAAGAAGGTGAAAAATATTTAAGGATATACAACGTAAAAGTCGAATAATCAGCAGAAAGAGATACTTTCAGAGGGAAACAGTTAAATTAGAAGGATTTCAAGGCAGTAGTAAAAATAGGACTAAGTGATATGGAGAAAGAAAAAGACGACGGAAAAAGGGAAGAACATCGGAGAAAAAGAGAAATGACCAGATGAAAAACAATGCAATTTATCATGTGGCCCCTAGAAGAAGAAAAACACGCTATTCAGTCTTACATAAACAAAGCCGCGTCTAATTTGTCCGCCGTGGACGGCCATACATTGTGAGTGTAGAATTGTCTCGTAGTATAATCAAGCAACACACAAGTATTGTAATGTGTCTCTTTCAGACCCCTTTCATGTAATTATTGCGTGCAGTAACTAACTTTACTTAAAATTAGTTACTTACTTTCACTTTGTCTAACCAATTACTTATTTGCCGTTTGCTTTACATATTTTAGGCACATGAAATCATAAGGGTCCAAAGTACGGACACAAATCTTTGAGAAAAATGTCTGTGAAAACCAAATCTATAGACAAACCACCAATCTCATAGCTATAATTCTTTTTTAGCCAAGTAACAACATTCTTTATTTCCTACGAAAAATTATTGTACTCACTTTATGTTAAGAAAAAGTTAATCCATAAAATTTTCATATGTAAGAGAGTGACTAGTGTATTTTCACAGTTGTAAATTTTTGTAAGTAATATGTAGCTTCAATCAGGAAATAAAGATTAGATACTAAATGCGTCACACACACAATTATGGACTATTTCGTGGTCTTTGTTGTCATTGTATTCATTAACCACGTTCTGTGGTCTGACGTTCAGTTAAAACTGCCGATACACTTCCGGTTACAATGAACTGCTATTATATATATACTAAGATGGTATCTCTTCTTTCGGACATGTCCGAAAGAACAGATACCATCTTAGTATATACAGGGTGAGTCACCTAACGTTACCGCTGGATATATTTCGTAAACCACATCAAATACTGACGAATCGATTACACAGACCGAACGTGAGGAGAGGGGCTAGTGTAATTGGTTAATACAAACCATACAAAAATGCACGGAAGTATGTTTTTTAACACAAACCTACGTTTTTTAAATGGAACCACGTTAGGTTTGTTAGCACATCTGAACATATAAACAAATACGTAATCAGTGCCGTTTGTTGCATTGTAAAATGTTAATTACATGTTAATTACATGTTAATTACATTGTATATTACCCCTCATGGTAATGTACATGTGCGTCAGCGAAAAAGACCAATAAAAAGGTGTTAGCATGTGGACGTAATGTGCTGTTCCAGTCTCTTCTGTACCTAAGGTCCATCACCGTTCCCTTTGGATCCCTACGTAATTCGGTGCTCTCCGATACACACGAGCGAACAGCGGAGGAGTGGTACTCAAGCGTCAACTTTAGGTTACAATATCTCCGGATGTAATTAACATTTTACAATGCAACAAACAGCATTGATTACGTATTTGTTTATATCTTCAGATGTGCTAACAAAATTAACGGGGTTCCATTTAAAAAACGTTTGTGTTAAAAAACATACTTCCGTGCATTTTTTTATGGTTTGTATTAACCCATTACACTAGCCCCTCTCCTCACGTTCGGTCTGTGGAACCGATTCGTCAGTATTTGATGTGGTTTACGAAATACATCCAGCGGTAATATTAGGTGACTCACCCTGTATGTAGTTAAGGCTCACTGGCCACTTGACCATCTTCTTCTTCTGTGCGAATGCACAAACAGTGCCCGAACTCTTACGGGAATCTGCAACGCGCCGCGAGTAATGACTATAAAGAGAGAGGGGGGGGGGGGGGGGGGGGGGGCACTACGTGTGTTCTGCGGGACAATACGTTGAGAATGTGGGTTTCGCGGGAGGCGTGCCAGAGATAAATCTCTGCAGTCGCGCCATCCTCTGTGTCCTCGGTGGCTCAGATGGATAGAGCAACTGCCATGTAAGCAGGAGATCCCGGGTTCGAGTCCCGGTCGGAGCACACATAAGCAGCTAAGGGTGTTCATTTCATTGTAATTTAACTCTACTATTATATCACATGACAAGGCACTAGACCATGTAGGTAACCCTACATTAGAACTGAGCAGCGCCGAGAATTTGTGCTTTGGGCCAACATGGAAATTTATATCAGGGAAATCGGTTAGACAGTTTTTCGTAAAAGTTCATTTATGCAGTGTGGGGATACATCATCATGAGTGTTCTGCCTAAAGGCAGGTTTTCACATGGTAGTTCTCCAGGCTGTCCGGCCTTCTGCCATCCTCTTCAGGTCTGCATAATTTTCTCTTTCCTTTATGTCGTCTGTCATCTTGTATCTCCTTCTTCCTCCCAGTCTTCTCCCACAAACCAATCTTTCCAAAGCACCTACTAGCAAGCACTCCCTTCTCAATGAATGTCCCAACCAGTTCTTTTTCCTTTCTCTTAGAACCTTCATCAGACATCTTCTCTCACCAACCCTTTCCAACACTCTTTCATTACTCACTCTTTCCATCCAGCTTATTCTCTCCATTCTCCTCCACATCCAAATCTCAAATGCTTCTAACCTTTTCTCATCCTCTCGTCTCAGCGTCCATGTTTCTGCCCCATATAGTGCCACACTCCAGACAAAACATTTGCCAACACTTTTCCTTAGTCCTTTATCTAATTTGCCACATAAGAGTCCCCTCTTTCTGTTGAACGCCTCCTTCACTATGGCAATTCGAGCTTTCACGTCCTGGTGACATCTCAAGTCTCCAGTTATTGTGCTTCCGAGATATTTAAATTCACTTACTAGGCTAATGGTAGATTGTCCTATTTTAATATTGGACAGTCTGCGTCTTGTACTGATGACCATACTCTTTGTTTTTGCTGTGTTTATTTGCATCCCATATTCCACGCAAGCTTCATTCAGATTTTTGAGCATGTTAATCACTGTCCGCTCACTTTCTGCCACAAATACCATGTCATCAGCAAATCGTATACATGCTATCCTATTTCCACCAATACATATGCCTCTTTTCCCATCTAAGCTTTTCGCAACAATCTCTTGAAGATATACGTTAAACAACAGTGGGGAAAGCCAACAACCTTGTCTAACACCCCGTCCAATGCTGCTTCCTTCTGACATGTCATTCCCAATCCTTATCCTTACTTTCTGGTGTAAATATAGATTCTGTATCAGTCATCTCTCTTTCCAATCTACTCCTTTCCTCTTCAAGATATCCATCAGCTTGTTCCACTGAACTCTGTCAAAAGCCTTTTCTAAATCTAAATCTATAAAAACAGCAAAGATTTCTCTACCTTTTTCCATATATCTTTCCCCTATAGTTCTTAGCAGGCCAATAGCATCTCTTGTTCCTTTTCCTCTTCTAAATCCGAACTGCTCCTCTGTAATCCCTCTATCCAGCTTGCCATATAACCTTCTATTCAACACTCTCAGCAAGACTTTAGCTGCATGAGAAATTAGACTGATGGTCCAGTGCTCTTCACATTTTTTAGTGTTTCTCTTTTTCTCTATTGGTATCATAACTGTTGCAGCGAAGTCCTCAGGCCATTCCCATTTCCGCTACAGAGGTAGACTATTTATTTTCTTGCCTTGTTTCCCAGATTCTTCAACAGTTTTGCTGGCAAATCATCTGTTCCACATGCCTTCCTATTATTCATCTCCTTCAGCGCCTTTTCTACTTCTTCTTCCAAGATGGTAAATCCCTTTCCATCTTTCGGCACATATTACTCCTCTTCAACCTTAATTTCGCTTTGCATTTCATCCCCCTTATACAGACATTCAATATATTCTTGCCATCTGTTCAAAACTTCCTGTGGTTCTTTTGCTAGAGTACCATCCGTTCTTTCAATTTTCATTTTATTCCTCTTTCGTTTACGTTCAAAAACTATCTCACTAGCCAGTCTATACATCACTTCATACTTTCCCTCTCTCTCCATTTTCTCTCTTTCGTCGCATTTGTGTTTAATCCATTTTTCTCTTGCTTCTTCAGTTTCTCTTCTTAATTCATTATTCAGTTTCCTGTACCTCTTTTTGCCTTCTTAAGTTTCTACACTTTTCCACTTTCTGCGCTCTTCCATCTTTTTTAACATGTATTCTGTTATCCATTCTTTCTTGGTGCTTTGGGATACTCTAATTCCTAGTACTTCTTTGGTAGAGTCCATGAATCCTTCCCTCATTTTTATCCACTTGTCATTAACACTTTCATCAACACTACCTCTTTGCCATTCTTCTATAAATCTGTTCTCCAAATCTGATGCCTTTCCTACCTCTTTGAGTCTTTCTATGCTTAGTCTTTCCTTTGCTTTACCTCTCCAGACGTTTTTCAACCTTACTTGTATTTCTCCCATCACTAGGTAGTGGTCTGAATTTATATCCGCTCCTAGATAAGCTTTAGCATTCTTCAAACAGTTCGTAAACCTTTTTTGTATCAGGATGTAGTCCAGCTGATATCTTTCCCTATTAAAATTTGATATCCATGTATAACGTCTCCTTTTATGGTGTTCAAATAATGTGTTACCCACTGCTAATGAATTTTCTTTACAGAAACTAATTAGCCGATCACCTCTCACATTTCTTATTCCTAATCCAAATTTTCCTACTGTATCTTCATCTCTTCCTTCACCCACCACTGCATTCCATTCCCCCATGATGATAACGCAGGCATTTATATTTTTTTTGTCGATGAGTTCTTGTATTTTCTCATAATATTCTTCCACTTCCTCATCTCTGTGTGAATACTACATCTTTTGAACTACCCTTCAGTCGTGTCATCATCAGTATATCAATATACTGTATCTTCATTACCTTATTTTTCAACTTTTGCCCTATCAATATTCCTACTCCGTTTTCACCACTCTTGATTTCCCTTGAGTAAAAGAGTTTATAATCTCCACTTTCTATCTCCCCATCTCATTTCACACAAACCGAGGGCATCTAATCTGTTCCTTTTCATCTCTTGCTCTGCATTCTCTAGCTTTCCTGCTTGCAGAAGTGTCCTCACATTCCATGTTCCAATCCGTATCTTTCCTCCTTCCACTGTGGGGATACGGTTATAGATAAACATGGTTCAGCATAAGGTCAATACGTGTCAGCAGCATGAACGGATGTTACGATATAAAAATTGATGTGCTTTAGGTCCTTGTGGTTCTCAGTGCTTCATTTCAAAGCTGGGAGAAGAACTGCTTAGGGAACCATCTATTTTTTTCGTTTCACATCAGAAACCTGTCTTACACCTTTTCCGCAGTCCTCACAATGTAAGCTCTCCAGTATGTGGGTGTGTGGGTAATTGTACGTGTACATGAAGGAGTAAGTATAACAGTAGTTGTTCTTATTTCTGCTTATAGAGATTTGGGAACTTCCCGTTGATTCTTGTTTTCAAAATGTGCTTGTGGCCCGTCGGAGCCGGGATCGATTGACGTCCGGCTCTTTACAAAAATACACCTTGCGATTGGTGAAGCAGACCAGGGAGCAAAGTTGTGGAAATTTCCGCTGAACTCCATTCAAAAAATTGACCGGTAAGCTAATGGGAGTCTAAAACAACGAAATCCCGGGTTTTATCATCAACCCGATTTGGAAAACGCCTGTCACCTCGATGGCGTTTCATGGCATTTGGGATTCCACCACCCACACCTCTGAAATATCGAACTAAATAACGGCTTCCGAAAACCGTTTCTAAATTTTTCTGAAAAGGCAGTCGTCTTGTGTCGGCGAGGTAAGACGTGCCCTTACGAAGACTTCTAGAGTTAGGATTTGATTGCTTTGTTCAATGTAGGAGGTGACTGCGTAAATTAAATTCAATAATCAAGAGATTCAATGCTCTTCGGTATAGTACGAAATGATTATTTACTTAGCTCGGTTGTTTTGCTGTTGGCGGACCATGAATACGATCACGGGATCAAGTTCTTATCCTAATTAGTAACAGGTGCCTTTTCCATTTAGTAAAACGAATACATAGACCGACATCCGGATTTGTGTAGGCCAATTTTAATCGAAATTATTGTGATTTTTTGGGATTTCTGACTCTGAAAGCGTTATCCTCTCACAATAGGACCGCATCTTTGTAATCTACTCAATTTCTTGATCATGATGAAAAGTTGCGAGTCAGAGAAACGGTGGACTGGTGAGAATTTGGTAATTAATAGCACCTTAACCAACAAGGTAAGCTTATTTTCCGGTTTTATTCTAATCCATGTGAGGTGACTGGCTTTGGGGGGCGGATGTGAAGACCACAGCTTCTGTAGTAAAAATCGCGGCAAAGTGGCAGTCGAGAATCTGGCGTGTTTACACCTAACAAGGGAACCTCCCCATCGCACCCCCCTCAGATTTAGTTATAAGTTGGCACAGTGGATAGGCCTTGAAAAACCGAACGCAGATCAATCGAGAAAACAGAAGTTGTGTGGAACTATGAAAAAATAAGCAAAATATACAAACTGAGTAGACCATGCGTAAGATAGGCAACATCAAGGATGGCGGGAGCTCCGGAGCGCCGTGGTCCCGTGGTTAGCGTGAGTAACTGCGAAATGAGAGGTCCTTGGTTCAAGTCTTCCCTCAAGTGAGAATTTAATTTTTTTATTTTCAGACAATTATTATCTGTCCGTCCGTCCGTCCGATGCGAGGTAACTGCGCCGTAGTATGGGGACGCTACACCTAAACAAACATCGAAACACATGACGTCAGTCGACTACAGCGCACGGAAGAGAGAGTATTCCTGCTAACGAGGCTCCCTGGCTGGCAGTTGACTGTTCGGTACTTTGGACGAGAGTGCATTAAATACGTGAGATGTATTCCGTGGGCAATATGAATCCAGCAAATATAGCTCGCGACTTCAATAACAAGGTCAATGACAATAATTGTCAGAAAATAAAAATTCTAACTTCTCACTCGACGAAAGACTTGAACCAAGGACCTCTCGTTCCGTAGCTACTCGCGCTAGCCATGGGACCACGGCACTCCTATGCCCACACTTTCCTTGATGTTGCCTATCTTACGCATGGACTACTCAGTTTGTATATTTTGCTTATTTTTTTTATAGTTCCACACAATTTCTTCCTGTTTTCTCAATTGATTTGTGTTCAGTTTTTCAAGGCCTATCCACTGAGCCAACTCATAACTAAATCTGAGGGGGGTGCGATGGGGAGGTTCCCTTGTAAGATGGGAATGTGTCAGCTGTGTTGACAGCAGAAGAATCGTTCTAGTTTCGGTACTGACCGACAGATGGCCGCACTTTAGAAAGAGTACGGTCAGTTTGGCGTCCAGCCACGTGACGGGGAAACTCAACGGCCGGCACGCTGGCTCATGGCGGGCTTTCTCCGGGCCACTTTTAGCATAGATCTAAAGTGAATGTATGATGTAGAAATAAATAAAAAGCTGATCCAAATGTGGCACAAAGGACCTTGTATGCTCATTTTAAAGCAGAAAATTAGCCGGTTCTGCTCTTATAAACGCACCTAAAGTAGCCCTGATCGTTTTTGAATTATAATAAATTGAATATTTTAATAACTAAGTAAGATTGTAAATTGCTTTGACAAAATTTTATGAACGAGATGTCAAATGAAAGGTCTGAATGAGTAGAATTAAGATATTTATGTAACTTTTTTTACATGTTTTAAAAATTGAAATAAGGAGCCGGAATGCTGGTTTAGTGATTAAAAATGCAGAATTTGGAAAATAAAAAAGTAGGAGCTATAAAGATAGCGGAGTACGAAAAAGTAGACATAAGGAAATAGGTAATACAATAACAATATCAGTTATTTACGCACTGAAAGTATTTTAAATAATGAAAACTTCTATATGAAGAACACATAAATTTTAATAATATGAGAATGAGATCCCGTACACAAATTCTGATGATGAATCTGAATTCACAGCGCAAGATTTCCGTCTGAATAGAAGTGTTACAAGCATTTTATTGTATCTATATTAAGTGTAAATATGAATTTTACGTGCAAACAAATTTGATTTGACTTCACAGAGGGCTTTTAAGGGAAGCCATTTTCTGTGGTAGGGGGCAGTCTTTCGGTTGAGTTTAAAGGGGTAGCACGTGTGACTGGCAAAATATGGGACATAGTGATTTCAGCTTGCGTTTGTACTTCGGATTTGGTTTGGTTTCTTATTATTTTTCGAGAAGTATACTCCGCTCGGAACTTTGTTCATCTTGAGGTTTCAGCTATTTAAAAAGAAACATTAAGTGAATAATTGGTGAATGATTGTGATTAGTATTTGAGTGGCGCTGTTGAGCTAACTAAGTAAATATCAGAGGTCAAATCAAGAACATTTAACAGTATGTCAGTCAAATATCTCCTGAACAAGTTGAAATAAACTCCAGTTAGTTAAAACTGTGTTGTGTTCACTAAAAATTATTCCTGCCTGCTAACATTTGTTTTTATAAACTTGACAGTAGTTTAAAATTGCTGGGAATAGTGCAGCGGATGTGGTTGGCACCCCTCAGAGCTAACGTAGCCAATTTAGTTCATAAGTCCAACCACATTTTACGGAACCCCAAGGGAATGCATGCTATATAGGTGCTTGGGTGACAATTTTTATTGTGTTTTTTCGTGCAGAAGCACATAGGGGCTCGAGCCATCTAGTTTTACTAGATAACTAACTTTGAACTAAAACTGTTGTGATCACCCAGTGCAGCCATGGTGTCTCTCCCGACATCGCGCATAAAGAGAAACCGTAGCACGTCGCAAATGGTTTTCTCGACCCAGCGAAGCTCGCAAATGTGTATTTCTCGTCCGTAGTAGCTCGCATCCATCTGCAATGATACTGCTTGCTAGTGTGTGAATCCTACCTACCCTCTTCCTCTGATTTTTGAGTTTGGGTGTTGCGAGTTGCAGTGCTTACTACATTCGTAATACCATCTACGTTCTATCGTCTCTGTGTAAAGAGCCCTTGCTGACAGAATGACGTTAGCAACGTTTATTGGAAATCCACCACCTTATGGACCAGTATCAATAAGTTTGTTCCGTTATCGGTAAAAGATGAGTAGATCGAGAGGAAGGAAAGCTTACAAGCTAACAATAAGTGGTATACAGTTCGCTTAAACAAAGTTGAGTAGTGGTTTTGGGTGGATTACCCCAGCCCAACGAAATCAGCTAGTTCAATATGAATTTTTGAAAAAAAAAACAGTCAACTGTTTTGTGAAATTATTTTTGTAAATGTAATAAATAAAATAGAATAGAGAAACATTTGACTCGATTTGAATGATGCAAAGTACAGCATGAACCATAGCAGCTGAAACGCTCGTACATTAATGACGTAGGAAGATTGTAAAGTAGTATCCACAATCCGATTGAAACTTTCCTATAATTTGTGGTTCCAGTTTTATTCTGTTTTTTGTAATCGCTTTTTATGGCGAACAACGAGTAAGCAAAAACAATGATATTGAGAGCACCTCTAAGGAGACATTACTTATTGTGCTACATGGATTTTTTTTCCTAATATTTTGACACTGGAAAGTTTTTGGAACCTCTTTAACACCTTGTGATATAAGTGACAGACGTATATGAAAGATTTGCAACATAATCCATCAGACAAATATCCTCTAAATCACTAGAAAAACATATGACAGGCCTCTTTTTCAAATGTTTTTGAACTGTTGTTCAGAAAGGATGAAATATAATAAATTTTCAGTTTGAGCAGCAATCTACGGCTGTTTGCCGGTGACGCTATCATCTACGGGGAGGGGTCGAAGTTGAGTGATTGTAAGAATTTGCAAGATCATTTAGATAAAATGTGTGGCTGCTATGATGAGCTCCAGCTGGCTTTAAATGTACAAAAACGCAAGTGAATGCGGATGAATAGGAAAAACTGTCTCGTACCATTCGAATTACTAGTGTGCAGTTTGACACAGTCACTTCGATTAAATGTCTAGGAGTGAAATGGAATGAGCACGTCAGGTTGGCAGTAAGGACGGAAAATATTCGACTTTGTTTTATTGGGCGAATTTTGGGAAAGTGTAGTTCATCCATAAGGGGGACGGCGTATAGAACGCTAGTGTGAGTCATTCTTGATTACCGTTCAAGTGTTTAGGATCACCACCAGGTCAGATTACAGGAAAATATCGAAACAATAAAGGGGCAGACTGCTAGATTTGTCGTTGATTGGTCTGATCAGCACGCGAGTATTACGAAGACGTTTCGTGAACTAAGACTGGAGTATCTGGGGGCAAGTCGATACTCTTGCAGCAAGGCACTACTGCGCATATTTAGAAAACCGGCATTTGAGGCCGACTGCAGGAGAAACATTTCGCGCAAGAACAGTGAAGATGTGAGAAATTACGGCCTTTAGAAAGTCGTTTATCCCTCCCTCTGTTTACGAGTAGAATAGGAGAGGAAATAACTAGAAGTGGCACAAGGTACTCTCTTCCATGCACAGTAGTGTGGTTTGCGGAGTATGTATGTAGATGTAGACATTTAAATATTGATCGGTATTCTATTATCATTAAGAACATCTCGATCAAGAATAAGCAGAGAAGTCTGAAATTTTGCTTTTAGTTGATATTTATTTTTGTTTTTAGGATGAAAGAAAGCACTCCACATTATGATGTGAAATGGAATTCTGATAACTAATTCATCTATTCAGGTGGTCTACCTTCATGTTTATTATCAACATCGTCTGCCTTCCTAGCGTCTTCTGTTCTCGAAATGTCCTGAATGATTAATCGAATGCAGCCGTTTTACAGTTACTATGTCATCATTTCAACTTATCGTGAGTGACACAGCTCGGCCTGAAAGAAATGCCTTTGTGGCGTCTTCTGTTACCCAGAAGTTACAAATTAGTTACTCGAAGTTGTGACGATTCATGTTCAATGTTACTAAAATTTCTTCTGCCTGGTCCATTGATGAATGAATGTGAAATTTGCGTACTTAACATAGTTTTATTCGCATTAATTGACATCCGAACTGCACACTCGGCATGTAAACAAAACACAGACTTCACACATCTCTTTGACTTCCAAACAGACTCTCTGCCAGACTCAACAACAACTGACTCAACTACTCACTGCTACACAGCCTCGCTGCTTTCCGTTATATAGAATTGTAACAACTGCTCACGAAACATTCCATTATTAATTTCATATAATTTCGATGTTACAATTAAAATTTACGAAACGTAAAGAAACTGACGTTACAGCCGAATAAGGTATAAAATACAATATTTGAAAACAATCCTTTCGAGTAATATCTTAAGTTTTCCATAAGAAAATCATTCTGAACGTTATTTACAATAATGTCACAGGTATTATTTTAGTTACTTAACTAATTACGGTTTGGATTTGGTTACTAATATGTAATGGTATTTCAAATCTCGTACCTTATCCGACTGCATGCGACAGAGTTACAAATCAAGCTTCAAATTCTGAAATTACAAAACTGTGAGATGTAAACAATTGGAGAGTTAATTAGAAATGTAATTACAAGGACCATTAATTGCAGAGGAAGACATAAAAGTGAATAACAAATGAAAATACATCGCTTGCTAATAATTTTTAATCTGATTTTCAAGATGATGAGGTTCTTTGTGTGAACTCGTTACTCGGTTGTAATAATGGTATTTAGACGCGCCGGACACCTATGCCAACACTTCCACAGCATTTTATTATCTGTTGCTTTTTATTTATTCGTTCAATTTGTTGATTAATCATTTAATTTAGCATTGTTACGTAATTTTCTTAATGACAACAATCTCGTGATAATGATAGCTATATACTTTTTTCCAGAACCTCCTATTTGCTTTCACAATGAATATCAAGTATTAGCGAATTGGACATAATGATATACATATAGACACACATACAAGTCCCTAGGAAGCACTAAATTGTCCGATAATTATCCGGAAGAATACAAAAAGAAAGCTGGTATCAGACATGTCATATGAAATTTGGAGAAGAATGTATCGTTGTAAAGTGAAGGAAACCCTTATGACAGGTAAATATCTCATCAAAACAACTTTTTATGTGCACACTAGCTAAGCCTAGAAGAGATGAAGTTCTTGATACTTCATTTACGTAGCTAACAGATGCTATCGTGAAATACGAGTATTTTAACTCTGTCTCAAATCTCTAGTTCCTTCTTCTTGTTCTAAATTGCCCTGATTACTTTCAGATAAGTAAATGGTGTTTTTGGCAAATTAAATCATGCTGAATAATTTGGTGCTATCTTTGTCTATTTCCCACACAGTATTTAGTTATGAAAATTCAGAAAAGAATTTCCCTAAAATCAGTATGTTTTCCTTAATTGCTTTGATTATTTTCAAACAATTAAACTCTTATTATAAAACTGTACCTTAAGCGCGTCAGTTTAATCCCACACTTGTCCATTTCCCATCTTCGTGTGGCTATGGAAATTTCGGACAAGAATCCATTTTGCAACTTTCCCTCAAAGTACTAATTAAGTTTTCTTAATTGCTGAGCGGTGTCGGTTTTAATTTTGGCGGCAATGGCGCTCCTCTGGCGCCACGAACTACTTGGGCTGTCTAAATCTGTCCCGATCATATGCCTGGAGCTAGGGTCTTTGGTCGAGTCGTGTATTGTGGGTTTTTTGAGGGCCATGGTACGGTCAGATTGCTGGAAGGCACTTGGCTGGCAAGTTGTTGGCTTTTGTGGGCTCCTGGTGTCCACTGCGGCCTCGAGAAGCAGCGAGTGGTTCAATCGGTCGGACGCGAAACTTGCCGGCTGAATTAAGGATTGATACCGGCAAGTTGCGGGAAGAACAGTGGGCGCCGAGTGCAACCTGGTCGCCAAGTTGCTCGCCAATTCTGCAAGCTTAAATTTCATGGCACCTAGAAGACCGCCTGCAAGGAGTGGAGGCAATATCACACCTGGAAGCCATGGCTCCTTCACACCTGAGTGATAAGTGTTGTTTCTATTGGTACTTGTTACCTTAAGGCCACGTCCGTGTTAACGTGGAATTGGACATGTCATATTAAGGCGTCTCCGAGTGATTATTGTGTGTGTGGTCATTGGTCAGTGTAACTGATGATAATTTGTTGTTTCTGACCATATTCCTTGCAAGTTTATGAGCCTTCTCTGTTACAAATTGAGTTAATGAAATTGTAACATAGTCTGTGCCGAAAGCAATGCTCACTTTTATAGACGAGTATGCCCTACTAATTGGATTAGCAGGAGCTGATATTTCAATTTCTTAATTTTGAAGTAATTTCAAGGAGTGTTAAGCTTATAACTTGTATGTGTGCTCGTTTCCAGAATATGTCAATATTGCCTACGTCGTAGACTTTCTCGCCTGTTGACTTATTTGGACAGCATATGTGTGTTCGCAGGGTAGTTTTGGCAGCGGACGATACGTCTCTGTTTCCTCGGCCCAGAGCAGAGACGTGTTTTCTTTCTGCTGCAGCGACGCCTCTGTCGTCGCTCGACGTCTAGGTTGGCCCGCAATGTGGCGACTTATCAGCCTCTTCCTGTTGCCTCAAGTTAATTTGATCGTTTGATACATGCCAGGGCGGAGTGTCATTAATTAATCCGGACTTCTTGTTCTATTCAACATTGTGAATTCAGCAAGCACATAAGCTTTGAAGCGTTCTGCAAGCCCAAGGTTACTCTTCACTATACTTGCTCTTTTATTACTCGTTTAGACCTTACACCCTTACGGCTAGTTCTGGAGCCTTTTACTTATGAATATGAAGTTGAGTTTTTCCTTTTTATCCACAGTCGTTGTCCAACTCCACTTATTGTAAAACTTGCCTGCTTGTTGCCTGTTGACTGTGATTGCCGCCTTGTGTATTTGCCAGCTTATCTTGTATTTTGGGGGACTGTACATATATTTAAGGGTCATTGTCAATGTTTCTGCTGATGTACACCAGCTGGGAGTCACGTTTTAAATGGCATAACTTCCCAGCTTTATTTGTATTTTGGGGGATTGTGTACTTTATTGCTTAAGGGATTTTATTAACGCTTGTATACCGTATTGTTAAGGACTCCGCAATAGTCACAGTCAGTGGCGTGATATGTTATCCTTTCCATATTTTGAGTGGGCGTTACCTATTTGTTTAAGCTGTTATACATCCTTGGGCATTGTTAGTACATTCAGTGGCAGTCATTTGTAATTCATTTTACTATTGAAACTCAGTTTATTGAACCCACGTGCAGCCTCACTTAGCTGGTGTGACTTCTTACTCGTATTTGGGGTCTATGTATACCTGGTTTCAAGCAAAGTTCTTAGTGATATAAATTTTTAAAGTTTGTTATGAATGAAATTCTCCTGTTCAAGTTATGTCAGTTATTGTAAGTATTGTTATCCTTCTGACGTTTTTGATTTGTAATCATAATGATTGTTGGTAAGCAATAAAGTGTATTCCATGAAACAACAAATGAAAGAACGTTAGAGTTCACCTTGCATGTGTTTTTCCTTTAATTTGTCCCAACCCGTGTTGTGAAGTATCAATTACATTCCTTATTTTCGAGCAGTTAGTAGTTTTTTACAAAACTAGTTCTCTCGCTGGCCAGTTTGATTTCTCATTGACTCTTTCCCATTCTGCGTTTGGCTATAAAAAATTGTAAGAAAAGTTTTCCCTCAATCCACTGACTAAGTCGTCTTAGTTTGCCTGATTACTTCAAAGCATTCAAATCAGTCTTTTTGTCGGTCGCTGTGGCCGAGCGGTTCTAGGCGCTTCAGTCTGGAAACGTGCGACCGCTACGGTCGCAGGACGGAATCCTGCCTCGGGCATGGATGTGTGTGATGTCCTTAGGATAGTTAGGTTTAAGTAGTTCTAGGGGACTGATGACCTCAGAAGTTAAGTCCCTTAGTGCTCAGAGCCATTTGAACCATTTGAAATCTGTCTTTGCAAGACTAGATCTCAAGTTGGTCAACTTGATAGCCTATTTGTCCATTTCTCACTCTGCTTTTTGGCTATGAAAGTTCAGACAAATATCCATTGACTAATGATTCGTATTAGATTTCTTGTTTTAGCTCCGGTCTAATATTTGACCAAAAGTGGTTGAGGTTGTTAATTCATGGTACAACATTAGCAAAGTGGAAACTGACTCCTATGCTGTCAGTATTTGAGAAAGTGTATGTCAAATTATTAATATTAAAAGAAACAGAAAATGAGAAGTAATGGTATTCTGTGTTCGAAAGAACGAACTTTTATTGCGTGTAAATTTTAGTAAGAAACTTGAAGAGTTTGGAGTGTAAAGAGTCAGTCAGATACCGGCCACGTTTTACCAGCGATGCGTTCAAAAGCATAACGTCAAAAATGATAACTTGTGGTATACTGTCAGTTATTTGATGCCTTGCCTTTCATGTGTACTAAATCGAGTGCATGCAGACTCCTACAAACTGGAATTATTTAGTTAGTACGTTAGTTTTATGTAATATTTTGCCAAATTTCGATTGTATAGAACTGCTTTATACAGGGTGTTTCAAAGCCATTGCGATAAACGCCTAAGGATGATAGATCACATTACGGAGAACAACTTTTTTAGAGACCAAATGTTCTCCGATGATTCGCGGCGACATTAGGTGTCGTTCATAATTGACTATGCACCTGTGAGGCATCAGGGCGTAGGCATTGAACGGCTTTTGTATGCAATGTCTGCTGTCGACAGATCAAAAATCTTGAATGTTATGACATTTATTAAAGGACATCTAAACACCATGAACTGCACTTTAAATGATTATCTACCAAACTGGTGTTGGGGTGTATATAAACCATCATCAGTGGCATCTGTATGCACATCAGTTTCTACAACATGACAATTGTATATATAAAATCAGAAATGTAAATCTACTGCCGTCATCAATCTCCATTTCAATAACATATTTGTTAGTTTTAATTCCTTAGATGGCAAACAATCATGTGGATACCTAGAGCCCAGTTACAACCATGTCTATGTTAATACGACAGGGTATGAAATCAGTCCCCTCTCAAGTACACAGGTAGTGTGTGTGCTACTGCTCTAAGATCTTACGCAGTGTTCAATATCCATTATCAAGTCTGACGTATCTGTCATAGTGCAAAAAGAAAACATTGATAAGAGTCTATATTACCAATATTTTATTTATAAGAGCATAATGATGCAACATGTTATCTGGATATCAGATGGCCAGATTTTTTGAGTATAAATACTGACACATCAAAAAAAAAAAAACTTGGTTGCGCTTATAATTGCCGTAGGTTGCAGATAGCTGAAAAGTTTTTATTACCATCGTTAAGTAGTATTTTCCCTGCACAAGTAACAGCACTTAAAGAAACAGTTAAATTTGGAACAGAAAAAGAAACAAAATACCAATTCTGTCTGACTCTTAAAGTGCTTTGGAGCAATTAGAACATCGAAAGTGGGGGGGGGGGGCTGATAACATCTATATTTATTATGTAGTGCGACTAATAAGGAAAGCCAGCAAAAAAACTAAACCCGTCCATGTAATGTGGACAAAGGGACATCAAGATAATCGTTGTAGTGAAGTAGTAGATGGTGTTGCTAAAGAAAGTGTCAATAAGGGGTACTCAAAGAACTGTGACTGTCGTCCGAAAACAGGTAACTAACATGAATCGAGATTAGTGCATTGATAATGCGAGGCACTAGTCGAAATCTGGATTGCATAATAAAACCTACAAAAAAACAGAAAACTGATTGCTGCGCCCTATAATTTCGAAATCACATAACAGTCTCTGAGTGCACCCCCTTTCCAAATGGAAGGTAACCTGATGAGGGTACCCACCATTTGCACAGCTTCGATACCGTAACTTAAAATATACACGTATCAAAAAACAGCCTTACGATCAGTAGGAACTGAGTGGCAATTATCGCAACGAAAAAAGGTTTTTTGTTTCCTTCAGCTCAACGTGCTATAATAATAAATCCGTGGTACAGCCATAACAATCTCACAAGGAAATATGTAACATCAGTTATTAGAATAGGGATGGGACGCGCATGTTTTCCTGCACATCTCTACAGCATAGAAGTGACAGACTCTCCCGCTTGAAGCGAACACCTAGGAAATGACGGAGACCTTGATCATATATTGGATTTTTTCAGACCTCGTAAAAATGAATATCCCTATGTTATCAAATATTGAAATATTAATGAATGAGAACAGTCTCCAAATTAACAGTTTAATATTTCGTTATCTACAACAACTAGATATAAGACTCTGAAATATCAGAGATTGAATTTCTAATTTTGCATATGTACAAAACAGCTGCGTCTTTAAAACTTAATTGTAGTCATAAACGTAAGCAATTGTTGTGGCTATACTGTTTGCCGGAAAAAGCCAATAAAATTTAAGTAAAAGAGATTATATACGTATGTGACATGTCATTAATGTATGTAAAATAAAATCGTTGAACAATTGGTATATGAGGATAGAATATACAAAGGTATAATTGAAAAATAATCCAATATACACTCCTGGAAATTGAAATAAGAACACCGTGAATTCATTGTCCCAGGAAGGGGAAACTTTATTGACACATTCCTGGGGCCAGATACATCACATGATCACACTGACAGAACCACAGGCACATAGACACAGGCAACAGAGCATGCACAATGTCGGCACTAGTACAGTGTATATCCACCTTTCGCAGCAATGCAGGCTGCTATTCTCCCATGGAGACGATCGTAGAGATGCTGGATGTAGTCCTGTGGAACGGCTTGCCATGCCATTTCCACCTGGCGCCTCAGTTGGACCAGCGTTCGTGCTGGACGTGCAGACCGCGTGAGACTACGCTTCATCCAGTCCCAAACATGCTCAATGGGGGACAGATCCGGAGATCTTGCTGGCCAGGGTAGTTGACTTACACCTTCTAGAGCACGTTGGGTGGCACGGGATACATGCGGACGTGCATTGTCCTGTTGGAACAGCAAGTTCCCTTGCCGGTCTAGGAATGGTAGAACGATGGGTTCGATGACGGTTTGGATGTACCGTGCACTATTCAGTGTCCCCTCGACGATCACCAGTGGTGTACGGCCAGTGTAGGAGATCGCTCCCCACACCATGATGCCGGGTGTTGGCCCTGTGTGCCTCGGTCGTATGCAGTCCTGATTGTGGCGCTCACCTGCACGGCGCCAAACACGCATACGACCATCATTGGCACCAAGGCAGAAGCGACTCTCATCGCTGAAGACGACACGTCTCCATTCGTCCCTCCATTCACGCCTGTCGCGACACCACTGGAGGTGGGCTGCACGATGTTGGGGCGTGAGCGGAAGACGGCCTAACGGTGTGCGGGACCGTAGCCCAGCTTCATGGAGACGGTTGCGAATGGTCCTCGCCAATACCCCAGGAGCAACAGTGTCCCTAATTTGCTGGGAAGTGGCGGTGCGGTCCCCTACGGCACTGCGTAGGATCCTACGGTCTTGGCGTGCATCCGTGCGTCTCTGCGGTCCGGTCCCAGGTCGACGGGCACGTGCACCTTCCGCCGACCACTGGCGACAACATCGATGTCCTGTGGAGACCTGACGCCCCACGTGTTGAGCAATTCGGCGGTACGTCCACCCGGCCTCCAGCATGCCCACTATACGCCCTCGCTCAAAGTCCGTCAACTGCACATACGGTTCACGTCCACGCTGTCGCGGCATGCTACCAGTGTTAAAGACTGCGATGGAGCTCCGTATGCGACGGCAAACTGGCTGACACTGACGGCGGCGGTGCACAAATGCTGCGCAGCTAGCGCCATTCGACGGCCAACACCGCGGTTCCTGGTGTGTCCGCTGTGCCGTGCGTGTGATCATTGCTTGTACAGCCCTCTCGCAGTGTCCGGAGCAAGTATGGTGGGTCTGACACACCGGTTTCAATGTGTTCTTTTTCCCATTTCCAGGAGTGTATCATGTCAGACAGTTTTACATGCGGGTAATGGAGAGACACCCAAACCGAACTGATTCGTTTAAAACACTGCTGAAATTTTGTATTAAATATTATTTTCGTTAAGTATGTTCTCCCGCTGGGCGCACATTTCAATTTCTTCAAGAATGTTCAGTCATCTGCCTTTCTCTGCTTTTTGTAGGATGGTTATGTTTTTGTTAATGTCATTCACAGATTGCTGATGCGCTTATCATTGCTACAGATGTAAATGATGGCTTATGTTTCTGTCATTATATTTGCAGTTGCCATGTTGTAGAAGTGATGTACATAAAGCAGCTTGTTTCTCTGTACCAGATGCCACCGACGATGGATTATACACCCCGGCCGGCAGCGGTGGCCGAGCTGTTCTATACGCTTCAGTCCGGAACCGAGCGACTGCTACGATCGCAGGTTCGAATCCTGCCTCAGGCATGGATGTGTGATATCCTTTGGTTAGTAATGTTTAAGTAGTTCTAAGTTTTAGGGGAATGATGACCTCCGATGTTAAGTCCCATAGTGCTCAGAGCCATTTGAACCATTTGTTTATGCACCCAAACATCGGTTTCGCAAATAAACATTTCAAGTGCAGCTCATGGCGTTTAGCAGATGACCCTTGATAAGAGTCTGCCTCACATGAACGGCAGTAGACGAGCTTCTAAAACACTGTTCTCCGCTTAGAGGCGCTAATTCTGAAGGTTCCCTTGCAGAAAATCACTCTATTAATTTACTGGTGTACATAGTATGCAGATGTAACCAGGTTAGTAGTCTCAACTAGTTCAGTGAAATTTCGTCGCCGCAGGACTGGCGAAAACAATAAAAATGGACATTGCGTCAGTAAATATTTCGTCTCTAATCGAAGTTGTTCCCATGACGTGATCTACCACCTTGACGTTTGAGCGGCTCAGGGGAACACACTTGCCGTTTATTTTGAGTTATAATCAGCGCTACCTATGAACAACAGAATAAAACACAGAAGGAAAAAGTTCTAATTTCACAGAACACACGTCAAGGAGATCCTTCATAGTTAAAGCCAGTGGCTACCTATCGCGGGAACATTATGACAAGCGACAACTAAAATGGCTGCCGCGAATGTATACGTCTTCCGAGATTATTGCCACATTTGAAGCGTTACAAGATAAGCAAGACGTTCTTAGTGATCCTGATATCTCCGACCATGAGCCTGAGTTCATTCCGAATAATCCAGATGATTCAGAGATAAATCAATTTGCAGATCTGTTGTACTTAGTACCTTTCGCGAACATAATACTAAGCGCATGTACGTACATACCATTACGTGGCTGAAATGCATAAAATATGAGATTATTACTGAAGGGTGCTGGTAAAGGCTTGATGGTGTGTACATGAATATTTCTTCATTTATATGCGTACCTGTCGTCTAGGGGTAGTGTCCTTGATTAGTTATCAAAACGTTCTAGGTCCCGAATTCGAAACCCACCACCGCTTAACTTTTGATTGAAAATCATACGTACTTGCGGCCGAAGATTTCCGGCACAAGAAATCACTCTCACTCAGCCAACGACCTTGTCAAAGCGGGCGAAGACGCGGACAGAAGTTGAGGGCACTCTCTTGCCCTTGTGGTGGGAAACTGCCTCTAAAGGCGGAAGAATCGCCAATGATTAACGGCACAAGAAAGCAGAGGCGATGGAAACCAGGGAATTAAAGACACATATGTGTATCCACGGGACATGTAGCCTGTAATTGAAAAAAATGTCGTGATGATCTCTCCACTGGCAAAAGATTCCGGCGTAGCCCACCATTCGGATCTCTCCGGAAGGGGTCTGCCGATCGGGAGATGACCACGAGAAAATGAGTGAATAACCGATCAAAAGACAAGGTTCTACGAGTCGGAGCGCGGTATGTTAGTAGTTTGAACATGATAGGGAAGATACAGAAGTTGAAAACCGAAATGTTAAGGCTCAGTCTAATATAGTAGGTGTCAGGGAAGTGAAATAGAAAGACGGCAAAGATTTCTGGTCAGACGAGTGTAGGTTAATATTAATAGCAGCAGAAAATGGTATAAGCGGACTAGGATTAGTTACGAATAGGAAAGCAGGGCAGAGAGTGAATTACTGTAAATATTTCGGTGACAGGATTATTCTCATCTGAATCGACAGGAAACCAACACCGGCAACGATAGTTCAGGAATACATGCCGAAATCGCAAGCCGAAGATGACGATACAGAGAAAGTATACGAGGATATCGAACGGGTAATTCAGTAGGCAAAGGGAGATGAAAATCTAATAGTCATGGCGGATTGGAATGTGATTGTAGGGGAAGGAGTAGAAGAAAATGTTACGGGAGGATATGGGCTTGTTGCAAGGGATGCGAAAGGAGAAATTTCAGCACGTAATAGCGAATCACAAGAGCAGGAGGTATAACGGCGCGGAAATACGGGAAGACTCTGTTAGATTACATCATGGTTAGGCAGAGGTTCCGTACTCAGATACTGGACTGCAAGGGGTATGCAGGAGCAGATATAGAGTTAGATCACAACTTAGGAGTGAAAAAGTGTAGGCTTAATTTTAAGAGACTAGTCAGGAAAAAACATTGTGCAAAGAAGTGGGATTCGGGAATACAGAGAAGAGATACGCTTGAAGTTCTCTGAGGCTATAGATACTGCAAAAAGGAAGAGGTCAGTTGGCATCTCAGTTTAGTAAGAAATGGACATCTTTATAAAGAGCAATCGCAGATACTGAAAAAACTGTTGGTACGATAAAGTAACGGCGAAGAAACCGTGGGGAACCGAAGACCTACTACAGCTGGAGGATGAAAGAGAGAAGTACAAAAACGTTCAGCGAAATTCAGCAACAGAGAAACACAGCACATTTAGGAATGAAATAAACGGGGAATGAAGGGAAGCTAGGGCAAACTAGCAGCTTGAAAAATTTGAAGACATCTCAAAAGAAACGATTGTCGGAAGGACTGACTCAGCACACAGAAAAGTCAAAACATCCTTAGCTGAAATGAAAACTGAGGATGATAACATTGAAAGTGAAATTCCGCTGTTAAATGCTGAGGAGAGAACAGACAGGTGGAGAGAGTACACTGAAGACCTTTATGAGGTCCAAGTCTTGTCTGCTGACGTGATAGATGAAGATACATTAGTCGATGTAGAAGAGATAGGGACTCCGATATTAGAATCAGAATTTAAAAGATCTTTGGAAGAGCAAGGCAGAAGCGACTGAAAAAAATTCCATCGGAATTTCTAAAATCATTGGGGGCAATTGCAACAAATCGACTACTCATGTTGGTGTGTAGAATGAATAAGTCGGGCGATATGCCATCTGACTTTCGGGAAAAAGATCAGCCACACAATTCCCAAGACTGCAAGAGTCGACAAGTGCGACAGTTATCGCACAGTCAGCTGAACAGCTCACGCACACAATTTACTGAGAAGAATTATATACAGAAGAATGGAAAAGGAAATTGAAAATCTGTTGGAATCCTATCAGTTTGGCTTTAGGGAAGGCACCAGAGAAAAAGTTCTGATATTCAGTTTGATAATGGAAGAATGACTTAAAAAAAAGAGGCACGTGAGCTCCAGCAACTTAAAGAGAAAGAGATGTAATACAGCGAGAATACGTACTCCTGGAAAGACAATCGATAAAAAGCATTAACTGTCACTGTTCTCGTGAACGTTTCGAGAAAGTAGGTGAAAGCACCTGAAGCAAACTTTAAAACACTTTGGGAAATTGATGACTTTGATCTTCAGAATGAATCTGGCTGCCAAACTAAGGAATGTATGCGGCTAGAAGGTGACTTCTGAGTACCCATCATCTTTATTCATCACCGAGACATTACGTCATGGCGTATGTCGCAAAGTAACTTTCAGGAAACGTGGGAGGAAAACTTCATTTCTTACTCCTCGACTGAAATACGACAGAACCAGACTCACTGAAAAGGAGAAAGTTACTAACGTTCTACCGCTCTTTATACTAGATAATGCTGTTCATCATGGATTTTTCCTTCCTGTCTCTCAAAACAATACGTTTGAACAATGAACACTGCTGTAAAGAGAGTGGTGAGCGATTAAGTACTTTCAAGCAACGAGCTACACAAAATTTTCTAGTAACTGTGTGTAAATATTCTGGTATGATTATCCGTGTTGTCAGCGTATATCCTTTTGGTAACATAATTGTATCCCCACAACAGTAATGCGTTTATTTTTATCGTGTGCTATAAATTGTTTCTTTTTGCGTTTGTCTCGAAGAATATATATGTTAAAAGCAATGCATAACAAAATGGATGTTAAAATTATTCATATTTGTAGATCGATTGCAAATTTTAATTCAGTGTATCTCCAAACTTCCCTTTTGACACTTATCATTTCCTTTCCCCGAGCAACTCGTTTGTAGCAAATACTTTGAAAATGGATGTTTAATATCAGGCACGTTTAATACATCTGCTCGTTATTTATGTCTGACATTGGGTCAATCGTTTGGGGCCATCTGAATGTTACATTATTCTTGAAGAATCAAATTTATCAAGACTGCAGAGTTGATTCTCCAAGAGTAATATACATTTACTCGTGTAGATATGTAACTCCAGTATACACGCCCATTTATAAATTTTGCTTACACACTAAATAACATGTATGCTAAGACAGGACATACATGTTATAGAAATAAACTTGGTAGAGGCTTCTTCGTTTCACATCGCCCATCACGTATGATATGTCGTGTTTTGCGTAATACGAACTGCTTCGTTTTGGCTAAGTCAGATAACAGAGCGATTATTGTACTGACACGAAACCAGGTACCATTCGACATCAGGCCAAGCACTCGAAAGCAAATAAGTAGTTATTTTAATTTATAATTAACTTATTAAAACGTCTATATTAATTAACCAATTTCGTTATCGACATACAATCGCAGGAAGAATTTAACTCCAGGAACAGACTTTCGAAGCAAACTGGAGAAGAACGTGGTGTCACTGCCAGACATCACACTTGCTAGGTGGTTGCCTTTAAATCGGTCGCGGTCCGTTAGTATACGTCGGACCCGCGTGTCGCCACTATCAGTGATTGCAGACCGAGCGCCGCCACACGGCAGGCCTAGAGAGACTTCCTAGCACTCGCCCCAGTTGTACAGCCGACTTTGCTAGAGATGGTTCGCTGCCTGCATACGCTCTCATTTGCCGAGACGAGAGTTTAGCCTAGCCTTCAGCTACGTCATTTGCTGCGACCTACGTAGCAAGGCGCCCTATTCAGTTACTATTGATATTGTGAATCATGTACCGTCAAGAGCGACGTTCATCATTAATGGATTAAAGTTAAGTATCAAACTAATTATGTCCGCTTTCTGAATTCTAATTCTTTGTCATGTTCCAGACCTCATGTCAGTATAGTCCTTCCCTCCTCACGCCAGCCTGCGTGAGGTAGAACGCTTGCATTTCGGCCTCCTCTAGTAACACGGTGTTGGCTCTTCTGCCAACACAACAAAGAACATATCTCAGCAAATTATTTTTACAAACTTATAATGTAAGGGTAAAGGATTCATACAAATATTTCCTTTTAAGTAACTCATGTGACTCATACATTGAAAGTTGTTTTTGTCAAATAACTGCCAGTGCTGAAGAGAAAAAAAAAGAAATTTCGCGAGAAACTTCTTCTAAAATTGTTCTCCAGCGATTTATGTATGAATCAGGTTTTCAACCATAAATACTATGGGTGAAAATGATTTTTGACTCAGTATTGATCACTTATACAGTGCTGCCTTATAATGGAACAGCTTCACGCTGATGTGGGCAGTGATAGTTAAGCTCTCGTAACAAACTGAAGTGTGTCTGATATCACCTTCAGTGGATGCTTTTCTTAATATTTTATTTTAGCAACGTGTTAGCCCTCTCGGCTTGCGATATAAGCGTCATGTTTTTAAAAAAAAGAAAACAATGGTTCAAATGGCTCTGAGCACAATGGGACTTAGCCGGCCGCGGTGGTCGTGCGGTTCTGGCGCTACAGTCCGGAACCACGGCACTGCTACGGTCGCAGGTTCGAATCCTGCCTCGGGCATGGGTGTGTGTGATGTCCTTAAGTTAGTTAGGTTTAAGTAGTTCTAAGTTCTAGGGGACTTATGACCTACAATATTAAGTCCCATAGTGCTCAGAGCCATTTGAACCATTTTTGAACAATGGGACTTAACATCTGAGGTCATCAGTCCCCTTGAACTACTTAAACCTAACTAACCTAAGGACAGCACACACATCCATGCCCGAGGCAGGATTTGAATCTGCGACCGTAGTGGTCGAGCGGTTCCAGACTGTAGCGCCTAGAACCGCTCGGCCACCCCGGCCGGCTCATGTTTTTAGTTTGCAAAGTAAACGAGCTTGAGTGTTACAGTTAGTGACGTAACGTTCAGAAACGAGTGATCATATAGACAATGCCCTTCGGGGGAGTTCAACTAATTACATTATAACGACATAATATTCCGTCGTAACTGCCCGAAACGTCCCATCTTCGGGACAAGTGCGGGTGCTCGGTCCGTGGCAAGCTGTCAGCTGTTCCGAGTGCTTCCGCTGTCGCTTGCCGAAGCTGGAACGCGTCCGGAATGAGCCAGCCGTCACTGTGTGTGGGTGTGGTGTGAGGGTGTGTGAGTGTAGTGGTGGTGTGTCAGCAGGTCACCGCCGCCGCCGCCGTCGCAGGCACTCCGGCTAATTGGGACGGCGAGTCGCCACGTGCCGAGCGCATGCGTCACTCGAAGTCGCCACACCGTCGTACCAAACTATTAGCCCTCCTATACATAATGTACCAGAATTAGACGTTTCTCCAATGTACGAAAAGTGTCCCTAACCTCGTTGTGGAGTTTTATACAAAGTAGGATAGATTGTACTAGGGGCGTTGAATAAGTAATGCAGCGCATTTTCTTTTCTCGGCCAATTTCGTTTTAAAAGATGCAGAATTTGCTGTATAACATCGTGGAATATTCCCGCTTCAGTCCTTATAATTTCATGAAGTTCCGATAGGTGGCGGCTCTGTACTTAGCATTCGGAAAGTTATCTGTAACGGAGGTGAGTTCCAAGCAGACAGCAGTCGTAGAATTTCTTTTGGCGGAAAACCACAGTATCGCAGCTACTCATAGGCGCTTGTCAATGTCTGCGGACATGTGACAGTGAACAAAAGCATGGTGAGTCGTCGGGCGAGGCGTCTGTCACCATCGCGAAAAGTTCGCGCAGACCTGTCCTATCTCCTGCGTGCCGGTTGACGACACACAGCTGTGTCACCTTCGATGTTGGAAAGGGTGGACAGTGCCCTTCGAAGTGATCGACGGATCAATATCAAACACCTCGCTGCTCAGCTGGACGTCTTTGTTGCTGACACACACGCCCACCAGTTGGAGTACTGTGTGAAATTGTTTGCACGCTACGAGGCTGACCATGATAATTTTTTCTCGAACATCATCACAGGTGATGGAACATGGGCTGATTACTTTGAACCAGAAACAAAACCACAATCTATGGAATGGTGTCATATCACCTCTTCTCCGAAACAAAAAGAGTTCGGAGCCGCACTCTTAGCCGGTAAAGTCATGGCGACAGTCTTCTGAAACTCTTCTTGATGTCCTCCCTCGTTGTGGAATGATCATCCGTGAACTGTAATGTGCTACCCCCAGGAAATTGAAGAAACGATTCAACGTGCTCCTCGTCACAAAATTGCAATCGAAGTTATCCTTCTCCATGACAAGGGAAAGCCTCAGCCAAGTTTGCGTACTCGAGAGGAGCTCACAAAACTTCCTCATGCACCCTACAGGGCGGACCTCGCACCTTCCAACATCCATCTGTTTGGAACAATGAAGGATGTTATAATTAAATGTTTCCCTCAGACATTTAAGTCTCTTTTATTATTTACGATAATGATCGAAGCAGAGGAAATAAAGTAAAATTTGTGCTGCACCGGGGACTAGAACACTGGTCTTTTTGTTTACTGGGCGGAAATGCTAACCATTACACCACCGAAAGACGATGGTCAACATTACTGCACGAATTACCTAGGCTGAGTGCTCGCCCAACACAAACTTCAATTCATTGTTTCCTTATATATTGTCACTATCGCCAGGGACCTCCGATATTGGCAAGCACCCCAGCATTGGACGTAATGGGACGTCCTTGACCCATTTGGTTATCTAATAGATCTTATAATTAAATGTTCATTAGAAGATCTGGCGACAGGAGGACATGCCAGACGAATGGAGAACTATTGTACTGATCCCAATATTTAAGGGGAAAGGTGATGTGCATGACTGCAGTAAATGTAGAGGTATTACACTGATGGCACACACAACGAAAATTTGGGAAAGAGCTATAGAAGCAGGATTACGCAAGAAGACTGTGGTGTGTGAAGAACAGTTTGGGTTTATGCCTGCAAGAGGAACCACTGATGCAATACAAGCTTTAAGGCGGATACTGGAGAGACACGGGGAGCTACAAGCCGATCTACATATGGCTTTCATTGATTTGGACAAAGCATATGGCAGAATCCCAAGGGACGAAATATGGAGAAGCATGAGAGAGCAGTGCGTGCCAGAGAAGTATGTGAGGTTAGTGAAGGAAATGTACAGAGGAGCAATGACACAGGTGAGAAGTAGTGTGGGCATGACAAAGGAGTTTCCAGTAAAAGTAGGGTTACATCAAGGGTCTGCCCTTAGACCCTACCACTTTGACCTGATTATGGATGTGCTGGTGAAAGATGTGAAGAAGGAAGCGCCGTGGAATATGATGTTTGCAGATGATGTGGTTCTTTGTGAGGAGAGTATCGACAGAGGAAAAGCTGGAGGATTGGAGAAAGGCTCTAGAAGAAAGAGGGACGAAAATTAGCAGGACAAAGTCTGAATATTTAGCACTGAAAGATGTGCAGATGAGGTCTTGCAAGGTCCAGGATGATGAGCTGAAATCGCTCTGCAAATTTAAATACCTGGGGTCGTACCTACAGAGGGACGGAGGACTGGAAAGCGAGATACAACACCGAATAAATTGCGGTTGGAACAAGTGGAGGAAAATGAGTGGAGTATTGTGTGACATGAAGGTGAGCATTGGGTTGAAAGGGAAAGTGTACAAGTCGGTGGTAAGGCCTGCTATGATATATGGGGCAGAGACATCGCCAATTACAGTGGCGGCAACGAGTATGCTGAGGTAATTGTGTGGGGTAACAAGGAAGGACAGGATTAGAAATGAATTTGTTAGAGGAGCTGTGAAAGTGGGACCCATGGGGAAAAAGATACAAGAGAGCAGACTAAATGGTTCAAATGGCTCTGAGCACTTATGGGACTTAACATCTGAGGTCATCAGTCCCCTAGAACTTAGAACTACTTAAACCTAACTAACCTAAAGACATCACACACATCCATATCCGAGGCAGGATTCGAACCTGCGACCGTAGCGGTCGCGCGGTTCCAGACTGAAGCGCCTAGAACCGCACGGCCACACAATCCGGCCAGAGCAGACTAAGGTGGTACGGACACTTGCAGAGAAAAGGGGAAGAGTATATAGGAAACAGAGTTGAAGATATAAAGGTTGAAGGAGCGAGAAGGAGAGGAAGACCGAAGATGAGGTGGAAGGATAAGATATCCGGGCACCTAAGGGAGAAAGGGTGAAAGAAGGAAGAGGCAATGGATAGAGTACTGTGGAGGAGAAGGGTCCAGTAGAGCAACGCCGACACTACGTGACGTAGGACAAGGAGACGATAAAGAAAGAAGAAGAATGAAATGTTCATTAGATCACCAAATGGTACAAGGACGTTCCATTTCGTCCAATGGTGGGGTGCTTGCTAATATCGGAGAGCCCTGGCAATAGTGACAATATGTAAGGGAAAAATGAATTGAAGTTTGTGTTGGGGAGGCGCTTAGCTGAGTTAGTTCGTGCAGTAATGTTGACCATCGTCCTGTGGTGGTTTGCCTAGCAAATTTTAATTCATTTCGTCTGCTTCGATCATTAATGAAGTATGTGCTCCGCAAGGAGCAGTATGTGGAAGATGGGATGGTTAATGATGCAGCAAGACGTTGGTTCCGAAGTCGACCGGTAGAGTGACACGACGAGAGCATACAGACCCTCCCAGTAAGGTGTGAGGTTACCGCGTAGAAGGGAGATTATGTTGAAAAATAGGGTGCTGTAGATAAAAGAGTGGGAAATATTATGGTGTATTGGAATACCGAATAAAACCACCCAGATTTCAGAAAAAAATGCGGTGGATTAATTGTTGAAAGCCGCTCGTAATACATGTTTTTATCTTATTTTGCCTTTCAAGGTTTAGACAGTCGCACCTGTTCCATCTACACCTTTCGCTAGCACCTCGTTCTGGGTTCTCCTACGTCCTTTCTTCATGGTAACCATGGCCTCACATGAGATTCTCTCTACACTCATTCTTTGAAGTTCATATCTCCCTGTCTTTTCTTCTTCACTCTTAATATTGTAAATATGTAGCAGATTACTAAAGTCAGCGTATTGGTGCTGATGACCGCGATGTTGAGTGCTGTCCAGATGCAGCAGCAACAACAACAATAACTCATTACTAATATCCACGTTTCTTATATGAGTTTGCCTGGTAACACTTACTATTCTTACAAGGGAACCTCCCCATCGCATCCCCCTCAGATTTAGTTATAAATTGGCATGGTGGATAGGCCTTGAAAAACTGAACACAGATCAACCGAGAAAGCAGGAAGAAGTTGTGTGGAACTATGAAAAAAATAAGCAAAATATACAAACTGAGTAGTCCATGTGCATCATATGCAACATCAAGGATACTCTGATCACAGCAGCGCCGTGGTCCCGTGGCTAGTGTGAGCAGCTGCGGAACGAGAGGTCCTTGGTTCAAGTCTCCCTTCGAGCGACAAGTTTAATTTTTTATTTTCAGACAATTATACAAGTTCAGGCACTCACACATAATCAACTTCGCTCTCCAAAATTCCAGGACATGTTCAGATTTGCTTGGACATATGCAGGATTTGACGGTCTACACACAGAAAAATTTTAAAACGTTAAAAACATATGTTTTGACAGAGCACAGGGAAAAGTGTGCGACTGTGAAACTGGTGGATTCATTTGTTGCAGTTTGTGACAAACTCTTATGTTTTTATCACTTTTTTGGGAGTAATTATCACATCCAGAAGAAAACCTAAATCGGGCAATGTAGAAGAATCTTTTTACCCATTCGCCAAGTGTACAAGTTAGGAAGTTAGGGTGGTCGACAACATATTCCTGTCATGTGACGCACATGCTGTCACCAGTGTCGTATAGAATATATCAGACGTGTTTTCCTATGGAGGAATCGGTTGACCTATGACCTTGCGATCAAATGTTTTCGGTTCCCATTGGAGAGGCACGTCCTTTCGTCTACTAATCGCACGGTTTTGCGGTGCGATCGCAAAACACAGACAGTAAATGTTGTGGCTTGGCAAGACAGCCAAGCCACTAAGAGGAAGCTGAAAGGCATGCGTTTAAGCTCACGCAGGCTGGCGTGAGGTCTGGAACAGGACATGGAAATGAGAATAGCCAAAAACGTACGTAGCTGCTGGAATACTTAACTTTAATCCACAATTGGTGAACATCGCTCTTGACGGTACATGTTTTACAGCATCAATAGTGACTGGTAATGGCGCCTTGCTAGGTCGTAGCAAATGACGTAGCTGAAGGCTATGCTATCGTCTCGGCAAATGAGAGCGTATTTTGTCAGTGAACCATGGCTATCAAAGTCGGCTGTACAACTGGGGCGAGTGCTAGGAAGTGTCTCTAGACCTGCCGTGTGGCGGCGCTCGGTCTGCAATCACTGATAGTGGCGACACGCGGGTCCGACGTATACTAACGGACCGCGGCCAATTTAAAGGCTACCACCTAGCAAGTGTGGTGTCTGGCGGTGACACAACACTCCTCCCCCGCAAATCGGCGGACGGTTGTGGCATAAGGCTTCCACCTGCCGTGGAGAGGACCCCATGTTGGTGTATTCGACGAGGTGGGGAGCCTAACAACAGGAGAGGCTGTGCCACCCGCACCCTGCCATTCGGACCGAGGGGAGCTAGGAAACGCCTGAAAACCTGCTTCAGCGTGCACGCCAACATGCGGTGTATGCGCCCGTAGAGAGACAGGAGGGGCCGAAGGGTCGACCTCCATCGGGTCGGGGCACCCGACGGGCGAAGACGACATATGGTCCGGAGCGGGCAAGAGGTCCATTGCGGAGGACAACTGGTCACGGGAAGCGATCGGCGGTGCGTGACCCAGGGAGGCGCCCGGCGGTTGCAGAGACGCGTCCATTGCGGGCGTCGCCGGCGGGAGAACAGGCGGCGGCGGCGTCGGCGGCGGCGCGTCGCCATGGGGCAAAATGGAAGGCAGCGTCGGTAACACCTGGGGCTGAGGCGAGCCAGTAGATGGGTCCGCAGGTCGCTGACCGGACGGCACCGTCGCTGAAAGCAGACGGGGAGCGGCAGATCCCGAGCGACGACAGGGCGCAGCTGATGGAGATGCCGACGCCGACGCACCTCACCAGAGGCCCCCAAAACCAGATACGTAGCACGGCCGAGGCAGCGAAGAATGCGCCCTTCGAGCCAACGCCGTGAACCTCGATAGTGGCGGTAGTAGATAAGATCGCCTGGGGCAAAAGCAGGTGTCTGCCGCCGCACAGGAACCCCATGCGGTGGATGTAGCAAAGACATCAAGGTTCGATGAGGGCGACCGTGAAGCAACTCAGCCGGCGAGCGACCATCTCGGGGCTGAGAGCGATACGAGGACAAAAGAGCAATAACGCGTCGTCCCGAGAATGCGACTCTTTCAGCTTCAACATCTGTGACTTGAAAGTCCTGACCAAACGTTCAGCAGCACCGTTTGACTGTGGCGAAAACGGCGCGGACGTCAGATGTTGAACACCATTGGCCTTGCAGAATGAGTGAAATTCTGCGGACATGAATTGTGGGCCATTGTCGGAAACGATAGTCTATGGAAGACCTTCAATGCAAAAGATAGCGGATAACGCTTGGATGGTGGCAGATGACGTCGTGGAAGACATCCGGACAACAAAAGGGAAATTACTGAATGAATCGACCAGAACCAACCATCGAGCATTCCAGAATGGACCAGCAACATCGATGTGTAAGCGTTGCCAAGGGGAAGTGGCTTTTGGCCACGCAAAGAATTTCCGCGGTGGTGCTGATTGTTGTTCGGCACACACAATGCAAGAAGAGCACATATTCGTAATCGCGGCATCGATTCCGAACCAAGTACAGTGCTGACGAGCAAGTTGTTTCGTTCTCACTGTACCCCAATGTCCTTGGTGGAGAAGCTTTGTCTTAAAGCTTCTGTAACGAACGGGGGACCACGACCCTGGACTGATCATTATCAGAACGCAACAGCAAAACACCAAGTCGTACAAAAAGTGTCTCCTTGCGAGCAAAAAATCGGCGAACCAACGGATCCCCGATCCGTGACTTTGACAAGGGCCATTGCATAGCAACAAAACGCAGAACGGTAGCAAGGACAGGGTCTGCAGCTGTGGCTGTAGCTACACGACGAAAATCAATCGGAAACGATTCGACCACGTCATCGGTTTCCGAATCAAGGAACATGCAAGCAAATTCGGAGGAATCGAATGCTCTATCCTCAGCAACAGGCAAACGGGACAACGCATCGGCGTTTCCGTGCTTAGCAGTGGACCGATACAAGATATCGTAGCGGTACTGCGAGAGGAAAATAGACCAGCGAATGAATTTCTGCGCTGTACGTGGAGGTATAGGCTTGTTCGGATGAAAAAGCGATGTCAAAGGTTTATGGTCTGTGATGATGGTAAAGTGACGACAATACAAGAAATCATGAAACTTAGTAACACCAAATACGAGAGCCAATGCTTCTTTCTGGATCTGTGAATAATTTCTTTGCGCATACGAGAGCAATTTGGACGCAAAGGCAGTAGGGCGATCGCGCGATCCATCTTTGTGCGCAAGCACCACACCGATCCCGAAATCCGATGCATCCACCATCAACAAAAGGGGCTTCCGGGGATCGAATGGCGTAAGGCAAGTATTGGAAAGCAACGCCGATTTCAACTGGTGAAAGGCACGTTCGCATTCCGTCGTCCAGACGAACGGAACACCCTTACGGCGTAAGCGATGAAGCGGAGCTGAAATGGAAGAGGCGTGGCGCACATATTTATGGTAATAATTGACTTTTCCCAGCACACTCTGTAGCTGCTTCAAATTCTGCGGCGAAGGCAAGTCTTGTATGGCACGGAGGTGCTCTGGACTGGGATGTATGACTTGGGCATTGAGGACATGTCCCAGATAGGGTAAGTCACGAGCAAAAAACACGCATTTGTCCTTCCACAAGCGAAGACCATTTTGTCGCAAGACCTGAAATAATGTTCTGAGATTGGTTAAATGTTCTTTTTCCGTCTTTCCGAAGATCACAATATCTTCCAGATAGTTTGCTGCAGTAGGGACCGACGCACAAACAGTTTGCAGATATTGCTGAAACAATGCAGGGGCGGATGCACACCCGAATGGCAGTCGTTTGAATCGGTACAAACCAAGATGCGTGTTAACCACTAAAACGCGCTGGGATTCTTCGTCCACCGGTATTTGCAAGTACGCATCGGCTAGGTCCAACTTCGAAAAATATTTAACAGGCACAGTTTGTCAAAAAGATCTTCCGGGTGGGGTAAAGGAAAAGTTGCAGTCACTAGTTGTGTATTCACTGTTGCCTTGAAGTCCATGCAAAGTCTCAATTTTCCGGAAGGTTTTTGCAAAATTACTAAGGGTGATGCCCAGAGAGAAGCCTGCACACGTTCAATTACACCTTGTGATTCCAAATCGTGTAATGATCTTGCGACCTCATCACGCAATGCGTGGGGAACATTGCGTGCTCTGAAAAATTTCGGTTTCGCGTTTACTTTCAGTTCCAAATGTGCAGTATAGTTCTTAGCGCAACCAAGGCCCGGTGCAAAAATGTCTGCAAACACTTCACATAGACGAGAAACACTGTCTGAAGGCACAGTCTGGTGCACTGATAGGACCTGATTGACTATAGACAAGTCAAACAACTGAAATAAATCTAAACCAAACAAGTTCACTGCAGAAGAAGAATGAAGGACATACAATGACACTAGTTTTGTTTGTCCCTTGTATGTTGCAAGAAGGCTGCACTGTCCTAACACAGGGAACCCGTGACCTGAATATGCAGTTAGCTTAACATTTGTGGCACGCAACGGAGGTGTGCCCAACTGTTTGTACGTGTCCTGATTGATCAGTGAAACTGCAGCTCCGGTATCGAGCTGGAATGGTATCACTTTGCCATTAATGTCCAAGTCTACAAAAAGTTTATTGTCCTGTTCATGACAAGAGCGACTGTCATGTGCCACGTGAACTAACACGGGTACAGAATCACTTGCGACTTGACGGGATTTCCGGCGATGTCGACGCGCACTATTTGTGGGACGAACACAGTCACCGTTAGAGAGAGTGGCACTGGGCGGAGTGGAATGAACTACATGAATTTCCATTCGCGAAGGTTCACGAGCCGGAGTATCCTTGGTTCGATTCTGACTCCGGCGCGAAGCAATGGACCTGGAATGGTTGTGAGTGTCCGATCTGAGCTTTTTCTGGCAAACACTCTGAACATGCCTTTTTTATTACAGAAAAAGCAAATAGCTTGGCGTGATGGGCAATTCTCACGCAAATGTCTAGTAGCACACCATGGGCATGATTTCACTGCATTTGCGTGCCAGCGCGGGACACGTGGCTGTGAGCCAGGCGGCTTTGGCGCGGCTGGGCGCGAGGACTGTTTACTGTTCCGTGCAGCTCGCCCGGCGGGCCGGTTAACGTGACACACAGGTGACGAAGTTTCAAATGATTCCTGAGCAAAGTCAAGTGTGTCCTGCCGATCCAATATGTCCATCACTTGTTGAAGGGAGGGATTGACTAGTTTCAAAATCTGTTCCCGTACACGAACATCAGAAACGTTCTGTGCAATTGCATCACGCACCATAGTATCTGAATAAGGGAGTCCACATTGACACTCAAAAGCACAATCCCTAGTAAGGCCTTGCTAGGTTGCAACCCACTCCCTATTAGTCTGACCTGCCGTACGTTTTGTACGAAAGAACGTATACCGTTTGGCAACTACATTGACTGATTCTTTGAAATATGCATCTAATGCAGACAAAATTTCGTCGTAGGACAGAGTTGCTATGTCGCGTCGGGGAAACAATTTGACTATCACACGGTACGTGGACACTCCGACACACGATAATAAGAAAGGCTGCCGCTCGTTACCTTTAATTCTGTAGGCGGCGAGATGGAATCCAAATTGGCGTGACCACTCCGTCCAGCTTTCCAGTGCCGCATCAAAAGGACGAAAAGTTGGTGCAACTGCGTGTTGTGGCTGCGGTAGCGGTGAAGCGGCGGCCACCGCATCGTTTTGCATTGCACATTGACTCTGGACGAGCTGTCCAAGGGCATCCAGTAAGGCCTGCGTCTGCTGGTTCTGTAAGCGATAAAATTCGGACAGTACATCTGGAGATTGTGGCGAAGCCATTACACAAGTAAATCAGGGCAATATCAATACGAACGCGGAATTCTCGTCGCCAACTGTTGTGGCTTGGCAAGACAGCCAAGCCACTATGAGGAAGCCGAAAGGCATGCGTTTAAGCTCACGCAGGCTGGCGTGAGGTCTGGAACAGGACATGGAAATGAGAATAGCCAAAAAGGTACGTAGCTGCTGGAATACTTAACTTTAATCCATAATTGGTGAACATCGCTCTTGATGGTACATGTTTTACAGCATCAATAGTGACTGGTAATGGAGCTTTGCTAGGTCGTAGCAAATGACGTAGCTGAAGGCTAAGCTAACTATCGTCTCGGCAAATGTGAGCGTAATTTGTCAGTGAACCATCGCTAGCAAAGTCGGCTGTACAACTGGGGTGAGTGCTAGGAAGTGTGTCTAGACCTGCCGGGTGGCGGCGCTCGGTCTGCAATCACTGATAGTGGCGACACGCGGGTCCGACATATACTAACGGACCGCGGCCAATTTAAAGGCTACCACCTAGCAAGTGTGGCGTCTGGCGGTGACAGTAAACTTATTACAGTGAACAGAGACGTCAATGAACGAATGGACAGATCATAACTTTGAGAAAATAAAGAAAAACTTTTCACTCGAGGGTAGACTTGAACCAAGGACCTCTCGTTCCGCAGCTGCTCACACTAACCACGGGACCACGGCGCGCCTAAGCTTAATACAACCTTGATGTTGTCCATCTTCGCATGGACTACTCAGTTTGTATATTTTGCTTGTTTTTTCATAGTTCCACACAACTTCTTCCTGTTTTCTCGATTGATCTGTGTTCAGTTTTTCAAGGCCTATCCATTGTGATAACTTAAAACTAAATCTGAGGGGGGTGCGATGGGGAGGTTCCCTTCTTAGAAACATAGTTCCTGCTGCTTCTAGTTTATTTTATCTTGCTTGTTGTGCCATTGCGGTGCGTACCGATTCTGTTTTCCATATGAGTCTTGCTCTTTAGTTTCCGACAATTCGAGTCCGCTAGGTGGAGTCTTGCGACAAGTCGGGCACCTCGTGAGTAAGCAGCTGCACACTGGAATTTGGCTTTTGCTTCGCCGTAATGTAATGTGCCTAGACTCGTGGTGATCCCACCGTAGCGCCTAGAAGATGGTTCCGCCTTGGCCTCGTACAATTCCCTCAGTGGCATTGTAGCGAGAAGGAAGCAACTCTGCCTTACTTCTCTGGTTTCTGTATCACTAACCTGGTGTCTTGCTCCTTCGGTTGTCACTCTTCGCACAGTAGTGGCGCTTAGGCGCCAGGTTCAATGTAGGTTTGTGATCGTGATGAAGTGCGGTGGGTCGGGATGCCAGTTTTTAAATGTTAACAACCTTTTATACCATACTCGTTTTAATAAAGAATACTTTTAAACACACTTCACAGAATTTCCAATATTGCGGCTCTTGCTTAGGCCTTTATTCAACCCTTTACAACACATTAACGCATTTCTCACTTTCCATACACGTGATATACATTGCCCACGACACGTGCTGTTCACTGATAACTAACCTTCACTTTATGTCTTGTGTAACAGCTGGATTATTTACTCGCGACCGTTCTTTTGGAGCCGCCCCCGGTTACTAGACCGTGCGTTTTGAGTGGCACCTTTGTAATAACTGGCCCTGACTTCCCGTCCTACACACACACACACACACACACACACACACACACACACACACACACACACACACACACACACACACACACACATATATATATATGTATCAGATCGCTGTTGCTAGGTGGATCTGATGTCACGTTTGCGGACATGATGACGGAAGTTTGTCTCGGAACACTGTCTCAGATTGTAAGATCCTACTCACAAATAGTCGGATCTTTTCCTACTAAGGTTGCACAACATTGGCTCCTATGATATTATCATTAATGCTCCTTGATGACGCATAATTGTCAGATGTACATGTAACTTCGCTGCTACTGAGCATTCCTGATCGCATAGATGTGTGTAATACTTGGCCGAAACACGTGACGGGAATGCACGTATGCATTAAAAAATGGTTCAAATGGCTCTGAGCACTATGCGACTTAACTTCTGAGGTCATCAGTCGCCTAGAACTTAGAACTAATTAAACCTAACTAACCTAATGACATCACACACATCCATGCCCGAGGCAGGATTCGAACCTGCGACCGTAGCGGTCGTTCGGCTCCAGACTGTAGCGCCTAGAACCGCACGGCCACTCCAGCCGGCGTATGCATTACACTCGGTCAAAGATTTACTTCTTGACTAAGTGGAAAGTCAAGTGTTTCGTTTTGAGGAGTTGGCATATTATATGTGGGTAAAGTCTCACTACATGCTTTGCAATTGCTTCTGTTTTTACTGGTGGTACTGTTCATTGTGACATTTAGAAAGTGCCTTTTAAGCCGTTATATGAAGTTCGAGCCACGATATATTGCATGCTTCCTCCTTATTTCTTTGTCAGTTTTATTTGAGCTGCTCGTTGACCCCTATGAGGAACGACCTCTTTCTATGATACTGTCGCCGAAGAAGTTGAGTACCACCGTGGTGTAGTGGTTATGACAGTACACTATTGCATGGAGGGTCGTGAATTCAAAACTCACTTGTACTGTACAATTATAATTTCTATTTTCGGTTCGATTACATTTTAGATGTATCCACCAATGTCAAGAATCAATGTGCTGGAATGTTCTGTAGCTGTACATATATATACTGTATGTGGTCTGGCCGGAGGCAGTTCACTCCGCGCTCTTGTATGTGCAAGTGCTGAATAAACCTTCGTTAAGTAAAGTTAGTGTTCATCATTTATCTAGTTACACCTTCTTCTACGTGACATTCTGGTGGAGGCACTGGGAATTGGGACTTGTGATACCGCACATTATCGACGGCACAGTGGCTCCCATCAGGCCACGTCAGACCTGCCTTCACGTGGCGAGAAACCCGAGTCCGAGCCATATTCAACAGATCGCAATCTATCGGAGACAGACGAAGAAGAGGACGTTACGATGACAGCAACTGTGTGCCTCCACATGAGACATCCTTCCGGGTTCTCCGGTAACGATGGCCAAGATCCAGTCAAGTGGTTGAAGGTATTTGAGCGTATAGACAAGTATAACACGTGCGATGACACCGTGTGTTTGGCTAACGTATTTTTCTACTTGGAGGGCACTGCCAAGCAATGCAATGCCGGCCGCGGTGGCCGTGCGGTTCTAGGCGCTCCAGTCCGGAGCCGCGCTGCTGCTACGGTCGCAGGTTCGAATCCTGCCTCGGGCATGAGTGTGTGTGATGTCCTTAGGTTAGTTTGGTTTAAGTAGTTCTAAGTTCTAGGGGCCCGATGACCACAGCAGTTGAGTCCCATAGTGCTCAGAGCCATTTGAACCATTTTTGCTAAGCAATGGTATGAGAACAACGAGGAGGCGTCCACAAGGTGGGAACTATTCCAGGTGGAAATGCGACAAGCATTTCGGCGACACACAACGACAGAAGTGCAAGGCTGAAGATAAATTAAAGTGGAGGGCACAGCATCCAGGAGAAACTACAGCATCCTACATTCAAGATAGCTTGGAGCTGTGTAAAATAGTGAATCCTAGAATGAAGGAGGAAGATAAGGCTGCACATCTCATGAAGGATGTTGCTGAGGACATGTAACAAGCCCTGCTCCTGAAGGAGGTTTCGACAGAAGACGACTTCATAAAATGGTGCCACTATATCGAGACATTGCATCAAAAAAGAATTACACGCAAAACGTTTGGACGGCTTCCAAATGTCGTATCGATGTCTGTGATGGAGGAAGCAACTAATTTCACAGATAGAGAGGAAGTTCAGAAGGCACTTGGATTGCACGCTTCAAGAGGTCATAAGGGAGAAAGTGCAACAGACACTGAACCCAATCTCTCGTCCTTCATTTCCTGTTAAAACGGTGAAGAAGTCGAGTTACGTTCCTGCAATGCCGCATGAGGAACCTGTTAACCTGTTTGGGCACCAAGGAAGACTGACGTCTTTGTGCCAAATATCGCATTTCACAGAAGAATTGTAACAAAGTTCCCCATGTTATAGCGAAAATGTAACAAAAGAGATCATGTTACAGTTAAAATTGCAACAAATTGCCCATTGATCAACATGTTACAGCAAAACAGTTGCAATTCGCTCCATAAGAAAAGCTGTAGCTGAGATTGTGTGTGTGTGTGTGTGTGTGTGTGTGTGTGTGTGTGTGTGTGTACGCTCACGCGTGTGTGTGTGTGTGTATGCACTGAGTGCCAACTACTGAATCTTAAAACAATATTCTAAAACCAGTACCTGACATTACGTGCCTTCAGTGGATGTCAACCACTGTGGATGTTAGCTGCAGGGTTTCTCATTCCATTCCGATTTTTAATGGTCTATATTAATGAAATTCTGATCTGTTCATTTCCATTCCTGTTTTAATGTTCTGTGTAGAGGAAACGTGATCTGTTTCGTTCTCCTTTTTTTCATAATCTGCGTGAATAAAATTCTGATGTATTTTTAATGATGTGTGTGAATGAAATCTGTTCTAATCTGTTCCAAAAAAAATGCTCTGAGCACTATGGGACTTAACTACTGAAGTCATCAGTCCCCCTACCGAGCGAGATGGCGCAGTGGTTAGACACTGGACTCGCATTCGGAAGGACGACGGTTCAATCCCGCGTCCGGCCATCCTGATTTAGGTTTTCCGTGATTTCCCTAAATCACTCCAGGCAAATGCCGGGATGGTTCCTCTGAAAGGGCACGGCCGACTTCCTTCCCCATCCTTCCCTATTCCGATGAGACCGATGACCACGCTGTCTGGTCTCCTTCCCCAAAACCAACCAACCAACCAACCATCAGTCCCCTAGAACTTAGAACTACTTAAACCTAACTAACCTAAGGACATCACACACATCCATGCCCGAGGCAGGATTTGAACCTGCGACCGTAGCGGTAGCGCAGTTCCGGAGTGAAGCGCCTAGAACCGCAAGGCCACACCGGCCGGCTCTATTCTGTTCCATTTTAATAGTCTGTGTGAATGGTGAAATTTCAATTGCATTATAGAAATTTTCTACAATTTTCTGCAATTCAACATTCTCTGCAATGCACAAAATTTTCTGTTTATAAGTAACAAATTAGGCTTTATAATACAGCAAAACAGTAACAAATTGCTTTGCAAATTATAGTGAAGCTGTAACAAATTGCTGTTCATGTTATTGCTAAATTGTAAGAATTTGCACTCCATTTCACAGCAAAACTGTAATAAATTTCTCTTTATGTTGTAGTAAACCAGTACAAATTCCCCACGTTATAGCAAAACTGTAACAAATTGCCCTCCATGTTACAAAAAACCTTAACCAACTGCCAATGTTACACCGAAACTCTAACGGATTTCTATGTTGCAGTGAAAATGTAACATATTGCCCCATGTTACAGCAAAACTGTAGGCCTAACAAATTACCCTTTATGTAACAACAAAATTTTAACAAACCACAAATGCTGCAGCAAAATTATAACCAATTGCCCCTTGTCACAGCAAAAATGCAGCAAACTGGCTCATTTTAAAGTGCAGTAGTAGCTATTTGCCCTTCAGGTTACATCAAAACTGTTACAGACTGTGGACCTGATTGAAATACCTCGCCCATAGATGAGTGCTCAGGGCTGACTGCCATGTGGGTGATCCAGGAGCAAATTCCAGTACTGCCAGGGAAGAGTAGGAATTTATGTTAGTGATGTGCCAAGTGTAATAATAATAATATTTGAATATTGTTTACAATGATGGGCAAACCATCTGCTCGTGATGACTGGGTGTTGTGTGATGTCCTTAGGTTAGTTAGGTTTAAGTAGTTCTAAGTTCTAGGGGACTGATGACCATAGCTGTTAAGTCCCATAGTGCTCAGATCCACGGTATAAACCATCTGCTAAGAGTGGTTAGTTGGGATGGATTTAATTTAGCGCACTTTGCAGATTGTTCAATCATTACAGTTTCTACAAACAAAAGCGATTACTCAATAAGTTGAGAGTGATTCATGCCAGTAAGTCAACAAGTATTCCAACAAGCGCAACACTTAGTCTGATTAGGATGCCATTGTGCATAGCCCACTAATATGGCAAACTATGATGTCACGTATAAGTCACTAACCTTGATCACATGATGTCATAATCCAAGATGGTAGAATCCATTATTTCACAGTGTTGTTGTGCTGGTCATGGAAACAAAGCACCAAACCACAGTGGAGTATTTTAGCAGCCATTAAAACATTTTGCCATTAACGAACAATTTGTTACAATTTTGGAGTAATATGTACGGCATTTTGTTACAGTTTTGTTGTAATAATGAGAGTAATTTGCTAGCTTTTAATTAGGAAAGTGTATATTTGGTGTAACACAGCTGAAGAGTTAGGAATATCAAAAAACTACACAATACATTTCGAACCTTAGCATTCACACAGATTGTTAAAGTGGAACAGAACAGAATACCTTGGAAAGTCGCTCACAAACATCGTTAAAAAACAAAGGGGAGTGGAATAGGTCGGAATTCATGACACAGATCGTCAAAAAAAATGGAACAGAAGAGAACAGATAGAAATTTCCTCTACAAATACAGCTATAAAACAAAATGGACTGATATTTCATTCATGTAGACCGTTCAAAAAGAGAACAGAATATAAAGGATGGGAATATCTTTCACATGGACCATTGAAAAGGAAGGGATTGGTATTTCATTCACAAACACCATCAAAAAATGGAATTGAATCTTAGGGATCAAAATTTCTTCTACATAGAAAAAAACTAGGTTGGAATTTCGTTCCACAAACCATTAAAAAGTAGAACGCAGCAGATCAGAATTTCATTAACATGGTTGGTTAAAAAATGGAACAGAATGACATTCCCAATAGGTGACATCGCCAGAGCGGCTGACACCCACATGAGCTGACACCTCCTGTAGCTGACACCACTGCACATGTCGACTGTCATCTAATGTTATTATAATATACAAATCCTTAACATAGTGCAGCCTTTCCGCAACCGTGAATTGTTCAGAAATTAACAAATTCAGCCTTCAGTTTCAAGGCAAAATTTTATTAGTTTACCTAGGTTTCGATGCCAATAATGGTATCTTCTTCAGAACCTATAAATTGACCCATACAGACATACGTTACACATTGAAATACATCATCAATCTAATGATTCCATAAGAAAGAAGATCATGGTGCTTAAAAAAATTAAATTATTTTGAAGGCCAAACGTTGGCCATGTCACAGAATAACATTGAAACAGAATAAAGGCGCATAGTCATAAGATTACGTCTCTCAAAACTAAAACCATTAAGACAAACGTAGACGGAGCTACGCCGGCCAGGAATAAGAGTCACACGTAAGCAACAGGGAAACCAGGCGTCGCGAGCAGTTCCTCGGCGAGGCTCCACCAGCGGACAAGCGAATGCGCGAGCGCAAGCGCTATAGACAAGCTGTCACAAAATTACTTAGAGCAAACGTAAACTGTAAACAAATTGTGACGGGAAGCAGTCCTACAAATGGACAAACCTACCTATTGGTACAGTACATTCAACAATTTACCTGAGAACTAGCTACAAAGTCAGGGCATGAAAATTTGCATTCAACTATTATAATAGGAGGGCGAAGCCCCACTACAGTGACTAATAAATTAGCGAAGCATAAAACATCTTGAACATAAAAGAGGCAAATTAAGAAACATCTTAGCAACTAGCTGCCATTACCAGTATAGTACAAAATACATAGAGATACAATGTACAATCGCACTTAATAAGGAGCAAAGCAGATAGGAAATAGCATCGGCCATTCGAAGCAGACTGTGGAACAGCTCCACCGGAGTAAAGGTTGAGATCCTTCGAAATAATTTCTATTTTTAGTTACAGCTGATCATTAAGTAGATTTTCTCTATCAATAATAAGATGTTTAAAAATTTGCAGTTTTTCAAGGGTGTCTAATTTACATCCTTTGACTTCATTATGTAAAAGCTCTGTATCTTTTAGAGGTTTGTGAGCATGGGTCATTTGGACAAGATGTTCAGCAAATGTAGATCCTCGTGTTCCATCACCGCTTTCAGTGGGCAGATGCTCTTTAAACCTAGCAGACAGGACCCTTCCTGTCTGGCCAATGTAATAACGGGAACATTTAGCACAAGTGATCTTATACACAGCTGACAGAGATGATTTATCAGTACCTTTATCAAGAGAATGGACTAAATTCTTTTTAAGATTGTTGATGGTAGAGTATGAAACTTTACAACCAAGGTTTTTTAATAAACGACCTAACTTATAGGATACGTTACCTTTAAAGGGAAGTATGTATTTCGTTACCTGAGCTTGATTGTGGGTACCTGAGCTGGAAAGGGTGGTAGTCTTCTTTCGTGTTTTTTTGTTAAACGACTGTCTCACTATACTGGGATTATGTCCATTTCCACATTCTGAGCGATGTTAAATTCGTTCTCTAAATTGACTGATTATAATACTGTTTTAAGCTCTAGTAGCTGTTAACACCCACTGTCTGCTACTGGTGTTTTTAAGAGGAATTTGCTACAATTTTGCAGTAACATTTCGGTGTATGGAGCAATTTTTTCTGTAACATGTAGCAAATTGTTACATTTTTACTACAATATGGGGCAGTTTGTTTAACCTTGCTGTAAAATGGTGTGTAGGGTGTAATGTGTCATGCAGACTCCACAGAGCGATAGCATTTTGTCCTACTCATTATTACCCTAGTACGTGGGCACTAAGGTCTTTGGCTGACTGTGAAAGTAGATAGTTGAAAGCGAAGCAAATTCTTCATTCTTACCTGTACAAATGTGTATCGCTACTGTTCAGTAAGCTATTTCAGGGAAGTGTAATGTAATTACCACTGTGTGACAACATGATTTAGCATTATAAGCAGAATACGATAAACGTTTCGAACTATAATGTTTGGCTGACTTGATATCGGTTTTAGAGACGAGTTTCTGAGTAAATAGAAATAACATTGCTTACGTTGGTAATTATCGTTCATAAGCTCACTTTAAGCTTTTAGTTAGATCAGCAATAGCGTCCATGCCTGTTCTGTATGATGTTTTAAATGCATAGTACATATATCAGTTATGCTCGTCGACTAACGTATAAGGTATTTCAATATTTCCAATAAACAAGCTGTGTATATTTTGATATATAATACAGACAGTTTGGATGTGGAAATATTTGAGAGTCCACAGTGAGTGATGGCCACAAACAAATGCTGCTTAACATGTCAGTTTTACCATCAGTGCTACAATGCAAGTCACGCGTAATTTTATTTTTTAATTTCATAAGACAGTTAAGGTATCTTGGAAGTACTGTGGGTGTTTTCTGATGGAATTTTACATGTTTTGAGAAATAGCGCAATTTTATTTTGGTGCAAAATTGTCATTGGCTGCTATATTTTCATCAAACCACTGGGTTCTGATTAGTTGGAGAAGGGTGGCGGTGGGGAGAAGAGGAGGAGATGGGAAGGGAGCAATTACTGAGCACAAATGGGTTAGCTATGCAATTTGGGATTTTTAAATTAATATTTTCTTTATTTCTTTTTTTATTTCTCTCCTTCTTGAATTCCCTAATTTTTCACCAACTCCACCTTGAATTTTTGAATTTCCTGTCATTTTGGGCTTTTCCACTTTCATTCCATCTGCCATCTCGGATTTTTTGATTTCTTGCCACCAACAGAAATTGCAGTGCTGCAATTGCAGCATAAACCAGCAGCAGACACTTGAAATGTTTGCCAGGATGTCCACAGGTTGTTTATTTCTTAGTCATCAGTCTTCCGCTGTTTTGATGTGGCGTATCACAAACTTCCAGAGTTGCGCCTGAACTCTAAATCCTCAAATATTTGGAGGATATATCCCAATCTCTACTTTCCCCTACAATTTCACCCTTTACACTTCCTTCTAATGCTATGGTGGTTATTCCCTGATGTCTTTATCCACGTCCTATCACCCCTTCCCTCCTTCTTGGCAGTGTTTTCCATACGTTCCTTTTATCGCCGAGTCTACAGAGAACATTATCATTCCTTATCTTACCAACCAGTTTGATTTTCAACTTTTTTCTGTAGCACTACGTCTCAAACGCTTCGATTCCTTCTGTTTCGATTTTCCAACAGTCCACGATTCACTGCCATACAATTTTGTTCTCCAAACAAACACTCTCTGAAATTTCTTCCTCAGACTGAGGTCAAAGTTTGATACTAGTAGTGCGCTCCTGGTCAGATATGCCCTCGTTTCCTTCGATTGTCTGCGTTTTTATCCTCATTGCTTTGTCCATCAAGCTTTATTTTGCTTCCAAGGTAGCAGAATTCCTTAACTTCGCTACCTCGTGACCACCAGTTTTGATCTTATGTTTCTCGTGATTCTCACGTCTGCCTCGTCTCTTTATTTTTGCCTTTTTTCTGGTCTACTCTAAATCCCTATTCTTTACTCATAAGTCTTTTCGTTCCATTCAACAGATCCTATACTTCTTATTCACTTTCACTTTCCACTAATATCCTTTCACCCTGAACTTTAACCCCCTTTTTGAACATTTCTTTTATTTCCGTCATTGTTTCTTAGATGTAATGATTGTACAGTATAGACGAAAGACTACATCCCTGTCGTACACTCTCTTTAAGCAGAGCTCTTTGTTCTGTGTGTTCCATTCTTATTGTTCCCTCTTCGTTCTTGTCTGTATTGTATATCACCCTGTAACTTACACTATTTTCTCAAAATTTCGAAAATCTTGTAACATTTCACACTGTCAAACGCTTTTTCCAGGTCGACAAATCCTCTGGACATATCTTGATGTCTCCTGAATGTTTCTGTCACTATCATGGGCAAGGTCAGAACGGACTTTCTGGTGCCTTTGCCTTTGCTAAATCGTAGCTCATAGTCATCTAATAGAAACTCAACTTTCTTTTCAGCTCTTCCGTATCTTATTTTTCTCAGCAGCTTGGATACGTGTTATGTTGAGCTAATTTTGCGTTAAGTTTCATCCCTATCTACCTTGCTATCTTCAGAATCACGGGGGTCATATGTTTCTTAAAGTTTGACAGTACGTCGCCTATCTCATAGATTTTATACAACAACTTGAGTAGCATTTGGTAGCCATTTCCCATAATGATTTTAGAAATTCCGATGGAATTTTATCGATCCCTTCTGTTTTATTTGATATCAAGTTTTCCAGAGCTGTTTTATATTCTGACTCTAATCCTGGATCCCCTATGTCCTGCTTATCGACTTCAGTTTCTTCTCCTAGCATGGCACTAGACAAGTCCTCGTCGTCATAGAGGCCTCCAGGGTAGCTCTCCATCCATCTGTTCATTCCTTTGCTTTTAGCAGCTGATTTCCCATGTGCTGAGTCAGTCCTTTCAATGATCTTTTCTTCACATTTTTCCTATAGCTATTTCGTCTTGCCTCCCCTGCACTTCTCATTTTTTGTTTCATTCCTCAGTGATTTATATTTCTGTGTTCCTGTCTCTTGCTGCACATACTTGTACCTCCTCCATTCGTCAGTCACTGGAAGTATTTCTTATATGCAGTTAACTTCCTTGTACCTATAGCTGACTGTCGAACATCTCTGGTTGCCCTTTTTAGAGATGTTCACTCCTCTTCAAGTGAACTGCCTACTGTGATGTTCCTACCACATTATCCACATCCTTAGTAAACTTCAGTCACGTCTCATCTTTCCACAGTACTTGAATATCCCACTTATTTCAACAGTGATTCTTCTGGACAACTAATTTGAAACTTAGGCGAATAATTTTAGACATAATACATTACAGGAGAATTTGCACTCATGCATATATTTTTAATTGACAAGCTAATGATATTGTAAATGAACAACACAATGATGTGTCTAGATTTACAAACTAATCTCTTGGCTGCTAAGTGTTATCCCTGACTGTGTCCTCATCATTCATTTACAAAATGAATTTATGGTTTATGATTCTGAGTTGCATGCAGTCTTCAGGGCATTAGAGCAGAGGGAATATCTGTACTGAAAAATCCCTCGTCTCCTCCTACTCCCTGTTGTTGTGGCGATGTTGGCTCTCCATGTTACTCTATCCTGTGCAAACCTCTTCGTCTCAGCATAATCATCTCAAGCCACATCTGTTTCTACATGCTTGCTGTATTCAACCCTTGGTCTCCCTCTACAGTTTTTTCCTGACACTTAGTTACTTACACTTCCAAACTGACAATTTCTTGGTGCCACAGGATTTGTGTTACCTACCAATCCATTCATTTCGTCACGATTGTACCCAAAATTCCATGTTTCACCAATTCTATTCAGTACCTCCACATCAGTTGATCAATCAATACACCCAATGAGATTTTCACTCTGCAGCGATGTGAGCACTGATACGAAACTTCCTGACAGATTACAACTGTCTGCCAGACCGAGACTCGAACTCAGGACCTTTGCCAGTTTTAATATACCAGGAAGCTTCTTATCAGCGCACACTCCGCTGCAGAGTGAAAATCTCATTCTGAAACCATGCCCCCGGCTGTGACTAAGCGATGTCTCCGCAATATCCTTTCTTTCAGGAGTGCTAGTTCTGCAAGGTTCGCAGGAGAGCTTCTTAAAGTTTGGAAGGTACGAGACGAGGTACTAGCAGAAGTAAAGCCGTGAGGACGGGGCGTGAGTGTGTTTGGGTAGCTGAGTTGGTAGAGCACTTGCCCGCAAAAGGCAAAGGTCCCGAATTCGAGTCTCGGATCGGCACACAGTTTTAGTCTGCCAGGAAGTTTCAACACACCCAATGTTCGACATTGTTCGATAGCAGGACATTTCAAAAGCTACTATTCCCTTCTTGTTTGAACTGCTTAACGTCCACACCTCACTTACGTGGAAGGCTACACTTGATAAAAATACACTCATGAATGATAGTGTAACGCTTAAATTTATATTCCTTCTTAATAATCACTCTTTCTGCTGGCAGTCTGCACTTTTTACCTCGATAACAAGCACTTATATTCATAGGGTCACTGAATTTATACAGGTGAAGTAGGTCTGTTAGAGGAGTTCCGTTCAACTGTCCTCTATGCGAGCTGCCTCCTATGAGCAGATTGCCAACTCATCACGCAGTAATTATAATACGCAGAGGGACGCTGTCGATTGTTTGCCAATCTGGGTCCCCTGAGAGCCACTCGTGCGGACACTGGAGAAACCCCCATGGATGAGATCAGCGCACACATTTAAACACAATGCAGGATTTCCAGTGAAGAGCCACGAAGTGTGGGCTCCGTATTTCGGAGAACTGGATTGTCTTTTCTTTACCGTAGTCGCTTCCCGTTGAATACAAACCGTACATACCGTTTATGCCACGTACAGCAAATGTTAAGAGGCTTACAGTCGATTAGGGTGACGTTTGTTTTACCGTTGTTTCTTTCGGTTTCTCTTCGTCTGTACCAATTTTCCTCGTCCTGCCCCCCACATTCCCACCCACTTAACGGTCCGCTCTCGCATTTGTGTCATTGGTAATTGATTCTGCGTTTGTTTCCACTACGTATCATATATTTCAGATTTCTAAATTAAACTGCCTTCCAGTGTGCTTTGCCACGATACTCGCTTTGGGCATATGTGTTCGGTTATGGAACATTCATGTCAGTAATTTAGGCAAAGGTAAACTGGATCTCCTGAAACACTATACTCAAAGCAGACTGTTGTTTATTCTCTGTTTGATAAGTAACCCTCACAATTTGTTGTGAAAATATTATATGTAGGTGTGCGGCGCATTGTTTACTGGAATATTCCATATTACTTATCTAATTCGGGTCTTTTGTTGTTTCCTGTAACAACTTCCAGCGTATGCTGGAATGGTTCACTTGAATAAGCTACAGCCGATTTCTTATACGACTGTAGTAGTGCACCGTCTCTAATAAGTACGGTACCGACGCGTTGTTAAACTGTAACTTTCCCTTTTCTTTTGTCGTTCCTGCATTGCTTCGTTTCTGTAACCACAACATTATGGTAGGTGGATGAAAAGCTGATGACTACTTATTTCCTCAAGCTATTCTTGCACGCGGAATGTTCCGTCGTCTTTCGGGCGTCTTTTTTTTCTAACTTTATTTTAATGCTTTTGTCTATCCCTTCAAACGTAGTGATTTTCATTTCCATTTCCCACATCTAAGGAGAAAACTTCGATGCTCTTATTTTGTTGTAATATGGATTCACGGGTAACGATCAGTGTAATTCCTCACTTAGAAAGTAGCACAAAGACACGCTAATGTTGTACGCCTCTTATTAAGAAAGTATCTTCTGCAGCAGTCATCACCTGGTTTATATAAGAGAGGGAGCATTTCTCGGCTGAAATCATCTGTTCAGAAATTGCTTCTGTGTAGCTGATGTGCCGGTATCAGCCTGCGGTAATGCTGGTAACATTCGTCTAGTATTTTAAACCAATGAGTTGGCGTGTAGGTGTGAAATTAATTGCTGGAGCAGGTGTGTTGGTCTGCCAAAGAACCAGCTCCAGACTGTGTGGAAAACTAGTAATGTGAATGGAAGACTGCTTAGCATTAGACACCTACAGTAACTGTTGTAGGATAGGCGCTTTCTAATAGTAGTAGTAAGACAGGTGAAGTTCTTCATTCTGGCTCACGGTAGGCCAATCGGGCGTGTCATTCTCTGCCAGTGGCGCCATTGGATGTGATATATGGAGGCATCTGTTCGGCACACCGTTTGCCCAGTCGTTGTCAGATTTCTTGACCTCGGAGCCACTACTAATCGGTCGAGCAAGTCCTCAGCTGGCCTCATGAGGCTGAGTGCAGCCTGTGGTAGTCGTTCCACCAAGGAAAACTGGCAGTAGCAGCTATTGAACCCAAGTCCCCTGCATGCCAGTCAGCTGCGCTGGCCATTCAGCGAAGGAGACAGTCGTTAGCGGTAGTAGTACAAGCAAAAATATACTGCAAAGTTGGCAAGGCAGATATTTCAACAATAATACTGCAACTGCGATGCTTCTAAGTGTAGGATGACCATATCCTCAGAGACTTCAAATGTTACCTCACACTTTTGTTAATCCACAGACGATCAAAATTCTTTTATGTGTTAATGAATACATAAATTCTTTTCTGAACTCAGTGCCATTTGAAGCAGCTGTTACAAAATTATCGTAACATAGAACTGTCCAAAAGAGTACTGCACTTCTCTAACGATCTCGTGAAAGGTGCGTGTTTTTGTTGCTGTCAACCCCTGCATGTTCTTCACGTGATCGCAGCCTTTGACACAAGCAGACACACCTGGTAGAAGAGCCGCTAAGTCAGGGTAAGATGGACAAAAAAATAAACAGAGTAACAATGGCTGACGCGAAGGTGTACGCAAAGTATGCAACAAAGAAGCGAGCGTTACACGCAAAATTATAAAACGTAAACAAAATTGACTGAAACGTTCGAAAAAGTATCTAACTAACATGATTAAGCAAGGATGTGTAGAATTGTAAGACTACCTTAGGCTATGGCAGTCTGTCATAAACAAGCGTTGACTACAGTCGTTTTCCTAGTAGTTTTAGTCAATTAAGATCGTAGCCGCGTCACCTGTACATTAGGTGTGTTGCATACCTATCAGGCGTTGCCTCACTTCTACTGCTTTGCTTGGCCATGCCATCACTGCCTTAGTAGACTCCACTAGAAACGGGAAGCAAGAATCGTCTAGAAACTGATCGATATATAAATGGCTGCATAACCTGTAGAATATTTTTATTCAGCATGTTAGTCCCGTCTGTTACGTAAAAATTGAGCAGAGTTAGTAGGAAAACTAAAACTGTCAATAGTTAATTCCGGTTTTATCCGAAATTGTTGACTTGTGATGTGAAACAGAACATGTAGTAGCAAAAAATGTAAATACGTAATACAGATTTTATCACGCAGTGCTAGAAATTGCAATTTCCTCAAAGAAGGTAGAACTTTACATTAAGGCGAAACAAAAACACAACACACATCACTTGAATATACCGTCGACTTTATATAAAATGTTTCTGCTATTGACTAACAACTTTCGCACTCTTCATTAATAGCAGGATCACCATGAAGTAGAGTCCCTTGAGTAGAAAATAACAATAGTAATATAGATTTTTCTATATTTGTGTTTGTAAACTGTATTCGCATCAAAATTAATTATTTGAACACATAAATCGCTGAAGTTACGCCATCAACTAATTTTCGTCAGTACTTATAAATTGCAGTCCACATTTTGTAAGTATATAAATTACACAATGGGCTAACACTGAAGGATTTGCGGTTCAATTTACGTGGAAAACATACAAACAAAAAAACAAAGGGAAGTCGTCGAATCCCAGTTTCTCTCACACACATTCATTTATGTTTCTTTCTGGACAGTTCTACCAACACTACCGGTAATACTACCATTTACTGCGTCATTTATGAACCGTCAGAAATTACCGAACTGTGGTTTTGGTAGAGAGCACCTATGAGGATGTACATTCGCTACTATTTTTATATATTAACAGTAAGTGCCGGAAAGGGAAGTGAACAATAATAACTTAAAACTCATAACAATTAATTATGTGTTTCTTATTTAATCAGTTCATAATTCCATAAAACGCCACCATGAAAGGAACGATGCAGTCAACCAGTATTCGCCGCCATGTTGCAAGTGAAACAGAGTTTCATTAGTGGTATGCTCCGGAAATCATATCTTCAAGAATTGGAAGACAGATCATGACACAACTTTTAATGCAAAGACGAATTCAGTGCACAAGAATAAATATTGCATGTCGCAGATTCCCTCATTACCATTTCCTTTTCCAGTCAGATTAAATCATACGAAAATAAAACGTTAGCGTAAATAAAAAGTAAAAATATCTGATTTTTACAGCGTGTTAACATTAACAGACACTATAATACATAGGAAACATTCAAAACCGATGCATTTAATTAACTATACATGAACTGTACTAACGATTTCACATCACAGAACGCAGTCATAACATACCATCGGAAGAATGCTACTATCGGACCACAAAAAGACTAATATGTCCTTTCTTATTAAAAGATGCTGGCTGAAAAGTGGAGTAATGTAATTTTTACGATATATTCCTGAGATTTCAGTCTCGAACAACCTTGAAAACGTTTTATATTATCGGTTTCCAGCGGTTCAAAGTCAGCCTACTTGTGAACGTACGCAAAAAGCGATGTGAGGCGAAAACGTAGTTTATAAAGTGACGTAGCAGGTAGAAATATGGCGATAAGTGACTCCGTTATCATCAGAAAGGGGGGTGGGGGTAACAGCTGCCTCGTCCTACCTTCCTCATCACCTTGAAAAATTTTCGCAAAAAATATTGGCATGCGAACACATTCGCGCTTTTTTTTTAACATGCAGCTCATCTCTTATTCCCACAAGTTCCCGTAACCGTAACTCGCTCACAACCACTAGTCCATCAATGTAACTCTCTCATGCCCATCCACTCCCAATTGCCCATTCTCACTCATTCATTCTGCCCAACTCATTGTTATGATCTCTTTTGGTTTTTCAGTTGTCACTGTCCCCTGCCTCACAGACAGTCGATGTCGATCTGTCCTACCACTACTGCAGTTTTCTCTCACTTTTACTGCCTCCCTCTTGTTCTCCCTTAGTGCTACTATCTCATTCCTTCATTCTCATTCCTGCCGTCTCTTCTCACTGTCCCTATCTCTTTCTTTCTCGTTGCCATTGTCATAGACTCTGTGTCTCATGATCACTGACTCTCATCCCCTTCGGCTTTCTCCTTCTTTTTATTCCTGTCCAACCGCCTCTGTCTCGTTCACTCTGTTTCAAGCACTGTTCTCTCTTTATCTACTATGTTCCACTCCCACTGTGTCCCTCTCTTTATGTCACACTGCGATTGTCTCCTTCGCTCTTGCTATACCACAGTCACTATCTACTATCTTCCATTACTTATTACTTCTCCAGCTCTTTCCCGCAGCCACTGTCTTCTTCTCGTCTCAGCAAAAACTAGTACGATTGTGTTCGCACGAAAATGTTTAAAGGTGCCGAGATTTCTCTCTGCTACGTCACTTGTTACACTACATTTTCGTCTGACACCGCATTTTAAGTGCATATTTTACGTGCACAAGAAGGGTGACTTTGAACCGCCGTATCTTGTAAACTGATAAGGCCATCTACAATATTTCAAGGTTGTTCAAGACCGGGATCTTACGAATATATTAGAAAAATCACAGTCATTTGTTGTGCATAGCCATCTTGGAATCTGCGACTGGGGTTTTGTCCACTGTTGACGGTGAAAACATGGTAAAAAAGATTTTTTTTTGTTAAATGAATCATTTATTCATTCATTCATTAACGGCTATACCCGACAGTTTAATCAAATGCAGGGTTTATGACGGGTATATCCATCATCAGTCTTAAGTATTTAATTTTTACGTGCATAATTTACTTGTACGATTGGCTTAAGTTTGAACCTCTGTATCTGGGAAAGGGATAAATGTCACACAAATTTACAATTTTTTTCGAGATGGGGTTCTTAGGAATACATCGTAAAATTTTCAGCCATTTGCTGTGCATAGCCACCTCGGAATCGTCGGGTGGGTTTTGATCCGTTGGTGACGGCGAAAATATATTAGAAAATCTTTTTTTGTTTTTGGAATTTTCGGAGAAACTGCCAACGAAATGACGGTGGCTTCGTAAGTCCCCTCAAGTCCACCGTAGATCACATCAAATGCAAAAAGTTCCAACCGATTTTTTCCATTCGCCTAAGGAGAAGGAAGTGCATTACAATCATATATACTGTACTGTACTGTAGGACAGTGACACTAAGACAATCCTTGTGTTGGGTATGCAAATGGTCTCTAGCCCAATGGCTATCCAAAACACTTGACTCTACCTTTCTATAACCATTAGAGCCGGAAGTATGAGCACCGGAGTATCCCGTTTTTATGCATGGCATTTTGGAACGTATTGGTAACGATGTCGCACGCACCCCGGTAAGTTATGTGGAAGAAATATTAGTGTTAACCACTACCGACATCTGCATTATTTGAGATGTATGAAAAACTCAGACTGGAAGTAAATCTATCATTGTTAGCCTTGAAAGAACTGTTCCAGCTATTTCGTCAAGTGATTTAGCGAAATTACAGAAAATTTTACTCATAAGACCAAGATGAGTATTTGAACCGACTCCTCCCGAATATATAACCGTGGTAACGCACTGGACTATTGGAGAGGACGTTGGTTCTGATATGAGTTTTCACTTCGTGTCTAATGACCGAGACGCTGACGGATGTTAACTCGAATCTTTTTTTATTTATATCCTGTAGGCACCGCAATATCTACCCTTGCAAATGACCTCGTCGTCGACGAGACGTTACACTCTTATCTTCCTTCCTTTTGAACGTGGAGTCGATTGTTGTATTACCGTTCAAACATTTGGCACGGCTAAAAATAGGTCTGCGTCTCTATTATTGCAATATTTAAACTGTTCATGACCCTGATGCCTTGATGTTTGGGTTTGTTGATCTTGAATGTATGTGCAATGCTTTTACTTCGCAGCAGTGCTTTGATGACATACGTTGAAACGGTATTTATCATTTGATCATTTTTTCTAATTTTTTGCGCGTTGCTGCTTAGTGTATTTTTGGTTCATGTGATTCCAATGTATTACATACATTTTAATTCACTTGTTTTACGTCGTTTCTGTATTTCGTAAATGTGGCTTACGCCGATCTAGCGTGCCCCATGGGCACTCTTAGGCGCCCTGTATACGAAGTTTGTATCCTGGTCTGCGACAGTAACATTTATGTGAGCGCAAAACCGACATTATGTGCTGTGTGCGGCTCATACGGCGTTTAGTTTGCAAGCATGGCCCTGTTCTGTGCTGCTATGGCAGTCTACTGTTGTACTTAAGGTAACATGGGTTAGTTTTTGAAATTTTTCCGTCACGTACCCTCTTGGCGATATATTGGGAGTTTTCGTTTCTTTTAACTTGGTCAACCTTCCATTTTATATGTATTTATGATGGACGGATTTCATATCCAGTTACTTTTGCGTCCATTTGTCATTTTATATGGATTTATGACGGATAGGTTACATATCCAGCTACTTTCACATAAGTTTCTATTGGCTTTAGTTCATTTTACCTGCGTAGCCGTATAAGAGAGGATCTTACCCTTTCCTCTATTTGTTTCTAAGAGAATGTTTTCTTGTTTTATAGACAATCTGATGATGCCAAACAAGGGTGAAACACATTGATATTAAAACCATTTTGCAACCTAGACTGCTTTTATTCTGAAATAATTCAAAATTCGGTTTTGTACCACCCTGCCGCAATGGAACGGTAAAATTGTGACGGGAAAGGATAAACTGCGACTAGATGGTTTGAGTGTGGCTGTGAGAAACTGAGGTAATATTTGTTTATAGCTGATACATGCTAAATGTGCAGTCTCGTTTACTATTGCAGGTAATATAATACGGTTTACTCATAAAATCATTAAATAATAGAACGTATTTGCTACGGCCATAATAATCTACCCTAATAACTCACCATCTAACCAGTAAAAACTGGGTATCAGTATTATGTTCTGACAGTTTCAGTAAACGTGTCATTTTGTGTAAGAAGTTTTTTTACATAGGGAGTTTGACCTGGCATTCATGGAAGAACTGGTGTTTCGGCACTCAGGACCTACTCCTAATTATACAAGGAAAACACATTATAAAAATTCCTTAGAATTACTCACTATATTATATAGTCAGACTACCACTGATTTAATTTGTCCTAGCGTTAGTTATCCATTACGCTGCAAGTTTTTCTGACACGAAATTGAGCATCGCATCATTAGGATCATTGCCCTGGTGGCCCACAGATTAGTGCTGTGCCAGTATCCGATACTGGACTCATCTAGGTGCACTTCATTTCTGCTGGAATGTTCTGGGAGTACATCCCCTTTCCCTTTCCATTCGGTAGTAGACTGAAGGAAAAAAAAGTATTTGTAGGACTGCATACGAGCCCTGAATTCCCTTATCTTGTCTTTGTTGTTTTTACGTGAGATGTACATTGGTGACTGTGGAATATTTCTGCAGTCAGACGCAGATACCAGCTATCTAAGCTTTCTCAGTGCAGTTTAACCGCAATAATTTAGCTTTCCCTCCATCTATTCCCATTTTTGTTCATAGAGCGCTTCTGTAACGCTCGATTCTTGATCAAACATACCAGCAATAAATCTAACAGCACACCACTGAATATCTTCGGTAACTTCCTTCAATTCGACTTGGTGGAGATTCCAAACACTCGATCAATACTCAACAATTGGTCGCAGTGTTCTGTATTGTGTTCTGTGTTCTGTATGCGGGCTGCTTTACTTACGAGCAACACTTTCCCAGAACTCTCCCAATAAACCGAAATCGATCATTCGACTTCGCTACAACCGGCCTTACGTGCTCATTTCGTTTCATACCTGGTGGTTACAATTAGAGTGCAGCTCCTCACGCGGGTCCTATGTGGACTGCAATCGCCATGTGGCAGCGAAACTTTATGCTAATATGTTAATGCGGAACCGGTTTACGCTGGAAAACAAATTAGTTCCATTTGCGGCCATCAAGTATAAAACTGCGCTGTTCATTATTTGAATGACGGTATGATACCCAAGCTGTCACTTGACGAGCCAGTATGTATGTGAACAGTATGGCTATCGAGAAGCCACCGTACGGTGTTAGTAAAACTGTTTCATGTGAACGGCATCAAATACAGTGCTACATTGACAGAGTATCGCTGTCTGAAAGACATGAGGAGAGGCCCGTTGTCATTCAATTGTTTTAAGAAGATGATAATGAAATTCGAAAATGCAGGTAAGCTTAGCGTGCACCGGGAAGAGGAAGGCCTTCTATCTCGATGGAAGTTATCGACGAGGTTGCTGTCGCTGTAACTGAGCGTGCAGTACGTGTCCTGCTTAGTGCCAGCGCTCGTCCAGTGTCGCGAGAGTTGTCCATCCCACTGTCAACAGTACCGAAAGTACTGATGCCAATATAATATACTGAAACCTCATGATCTGCAGCAAAGTTCTGAATTTCCTCCTCATTTTCTGGCACGGATCGAAGTTGGTAACACGTAGCCGGGCAATAATCTATGGAGTAACTGTCCACATTTTCTTCAGTTGAAACTTCCGAGCTGAGAGGCCGTGGTCGATGTATAAAATTTCCGCCTGACGTTTCGTCTCCATCTGCGGGAGACATCTTCTGAGGTCGTCCGGCTACTACCACTGAGGCTCCATGCACTCTCGCAATTATAGAGCGCATAGAGGGCACCACCATTCGTCACGTGATGCTGACGGTTACTTATCTTTGGAAGGCGTCATCATTCTCGATTAAGAGTAATCGATAGTCATTCCGCTGGCGCAACGTCAACATCCATATTTTGTCCAACTTTAAAACTTCCTCTTTTCTATTAAAATTGTTATGGTATTTGTCAATTTCCATTGCTTCTCTATACATGCGCGCATGATAATGGAATGTTCGTGTCAGAACGCTTGTCTCATTAAATTTAATTTCTTAATTCCCATCTCGAAAAATATGCTCAGCTACGGCCGATTTTTCGATATGTCCTAAGCGACAGTTTCTTTTATGTTCGGCTACGCGGGTGTTTACACTTCCTTTTGTTGTTCCAATATATACTTGTCCACAACTGCATGAAATCTAGGAAGAAAAGAAGGCAGAACCCCAGAGCAACAACGGTCACCTACTGGAAAAGTTTTCCTACCGTTCATTAATAAGGTCACGGGCCGTATCGGAAAAAGTTCTGGCCAAGTATGGGATCGAAACGATCTTCAGATCCACCAAGAAGCTATTGTTTATTCCTAGCGCGTAATTATAGAGATAATTTCCTTTGTAGTTGTAGTTTTTCATTGTTGTATAATAAAACAGTTGTGGCATGCTTGTAGATTTGCACCAAATATTTCGCAGCTGCGCTTGCAAATTGACGAGGTATTATTTTCAGTGCTATGCTAATGCGTTTTCTTGTTTTTTCTCTTCAAATTGTGCTTTTCTTGTTATCGTGTGAAATACGTGATAATTATGGCGTGTGAAAAACGTAACACTAGACTCCAAAGTAAGTTAAGAAATGACAGTGAAGACGAGAGTAGTGTGTTAGCGCCACCGTGTAATGAATTAAAAAATATTCAGAATAGTAATTTGGTAACTGTGCATAGGGAAATGGACCAGGCAATAAATAATGGTGTAGACAGTGAAACAATTAGTGAACAGGGAAGCATTGTCGATCGATCGGTCGGCAACAGCTCACCTCAGGAATCCGAAATGACAGGACAAAATTTTGCAAATACCGTAGATTCAGGTTTTGCGTCCTCATCTTTTTCTCAAATAATCAAACACATTTTCTGCTTTTCAAAATGCGAATATTGCCGGTTCAGATGCACTGCCGAGTAGCACTGAGGAACATGTTTCAGACACCAGTGCATTGTTATTACAGTTAATGCAACAAACGGGGCAGAGATTACAAAAGTTAGACACAACGCTTGAACAAAATCAGAAACAAATGGGACAAAATCTTCGAAAGTTAGACACAATGGAACAAAATCAAAAACAGTCACAGCAACAAATGGAACAAATTAAAGAAACACTTCAACAAACACGTGACGATTTAACTACTGAGTTACATAACATCGCATCGAAATATCAAAAAGTCTGTAATGACGTAAAAACACAAATTTGTGAGCATTTTCAACCTATTTTTTCGCGGCATAAAATGCATTACAGAATCACGAAGCAGCCATAAAAGAACTGCAAACTATTGTTCATGAAAATCACGAGACCTTGTGGGGTAAAATTGACTCAGTTAAATCTACCGATTCGGTTGCGCAGCTTGCGAAAACTCAAGAAAGCTTAAAGGACACAGTAGACACTCTGAAAATTGGTTCAGAAAGACACATGGACGAAATTAGTTCATTGTCAGATAAAGTAGTCGAAATTCCGGATCAGCAAAATAATTTATCTGCAAAGGTAGATGATACTCTGAACTATACAAGACCGGTAGTCTTTAATGACACAGAGGAGTATGAACAAATTAGAAAATCCAAACAAAATCAGAATCAAATCAATACACAGTACAAAAGAGAAATCCGGGAAGTACAGGATCAGTTGACACAGGTAATACAAGAATTACATATTTCAGAGGACATTCGCGCTCCAATACGGGAAGAGGGACATAGAAATACAGAACAGCCACAAAATAATAACACAGGGCACTTCGGAAATTATGAAAGAAATTGGCAAGGTACACCGAATTTTGAGATGGAACCGCCGAAACGACGTAACAATGACCGACATGCGAGTCGCCGACATGATGATTTTGACTATAAGCTGTTTATTACTACAAGTAAATTCAAAACATTTGAGAATTCCGGCAACGACATTCATCCACAAGCGTGGCTTCATCAATTCTCTCATTCTTTTCCTCCCAACTGGCCATTAGAGCACAGGTTAGAATTTATGGGTGGCTATTTAGAGAATGAACCAGCTGTAAGAATGCGATCGGTCATTCACGATTGTCACAGTGAAGGAGACTTTCATCATGCCTCCCTCTCAGCATATTGGTCTCAAGCCACACAAGACCGAGTAAAACATAGCATCATAATGATGAAACATTTCGAACAATCTGAATTTTCCAGTCTTGTGAAACGTTTTGAAGACATGTTGCACAAGAATCAGTACATGTCAAACCCATACAGCCCCTCAGAACTCACCCGCATTTGCTTCATCAAATTGCCTGAACATTTACGATATATTATTTTGGCAGGACGTTGCAAAGACGACATTGAAGCTTTTCAGGGATTCTTACAAGAATTGGAAATTGACACTGAGAATCGCGGGACACGAAAACAGGAACACAACAATTACAGATCACATCCGTCACAATTCCACGATGACAGAAATAATAACTGGACACGACAAGGCTATTCTTACAACGTAAATCGTGACCAAAACAGACACCACCCATATGACAACCGTTGGCAGAGTAGTAATAATTACAGGGAAAGATCACCTCTCCCCGGTAATGACTATCACAGAGACAATCAGAGAAACAGACAATATGCGAACCAAAATAATTATTATCAAAGGAGACAGAATAACTTCAGATCCAATGGTCCACCGCGCAGTTACGATTCTGGGAGAAATTCTCCACCACATGACCAACAAAAAAGAAACTATGTAAAATACCGACAAAACGATATACCTGAATTTCATCAGAACTGGCGGGATTCAACCATGGCAGGGCCCTCTCAACAAGGTGAATTTGTAAAGTTAGGTCTCCTAATCCTAATAACGACGCGAGTCAACAAAGAGACAGACAATGACTCGCAGCGCAGGCAGCCCCGTGCGCCGGCTGGCTCAGAGAAAAATAACATAGACGCTAACCTTGAGAAAAATTTTAGCATTCCTTACTGACGTATACAGCATGATAATTGATTTGAAGCTGAGACTCTGTGCACTAGGAAGAGTAAAGGACTGCACCACATTTCACACGTAAAACCCTTTATTCAAAGATTATCTGCTTTTTAACTTAGTCTTTGCCATAAAATTTTTCACTTCACGCTACTAGTACAATTTGTCTCGCTGTTAACATGCAACAATGTTTTGAAGTTAACTATCCAGTCTAGAACCTAGGGAACATATTTAAACAGTATTTACAAGTGCATTGTTATAGTGAACAGACTACACAGTGTTATTGTGTGTGTACATCGTTGCTTGTTATTTGCACGATTACATAACGACTATAAGGCTCACATACTTAGAACATATACCGGTACTGCTAATGAGATTTTAATGCAACATTTTGGTTTACTTGAAAATACATTCTTGATTTAAAGTACTTTCTGAGAGATACCAGATGACACAGTGGTTAGTTTATTTGACAGCTACACGATGATATCACGACGCTACTAATGTGTGACACAATTTATATTATTGCTTTTGCGGTGTATCTGTTTTATATCTACACAGTTTTTCTGAATTATTCCGGAAAGTGAGACATGTTTTAGTAGTAACTTTTCTGGTGTAGCTACAATGAGACACCCTTTTCCGTAGCACAACAACACGTTACAGTACAGTACTTTCTTGATCACGGTACTGTACGTAATAACTATGACATCTATATGCATAGCATTTCACTTTTGTTTATTACGAGGTAAGTACACAGACTTCCACAGAACTTTGCTTACGGACGACGATAATTATGACACTTGGCACGTTTTTTTACCCTTAAGTAATGACAGAGATTATCTCACAGCAAGACACACAGTTTAGCGCTGCAGTATACGTATTTAAGTGATTAATTTTGTACTTAAAACATTTATTTTTAAAGATTTTTGAAATACAAAGATACAAAGGTTTTCCGTGATACATTTCATTCTATTGCTGTAATCGGTAACACCTGAGGGTATAATTACATTAATCCTCAGGGGGGTACACGCCTGCTTTGTGTACTAAGTGTGTAGCGAGCGCTAGGAACCCTAGCTAATATGGTATTTGCTTATACAACTTCACACATCGGTACCATATTTCTCTAACACAGAATTACACTGCTATCTGAATATTCAACAGAGAAAAAACATTTTTTTGACTATGTCAGTGACACATGTTTACGCAATTACACAGTTCGGTAACATCATACTTATGAAATTGTATTTTGTCTGTACTTTGTGAACTGTTCATGTTTTTTCAGAACTATTGTGATATTATGAGAGCTTTGAATGATGTATTTGGTATGGCATCATGATTTTTAAAGTACGTTTGAGGTAGATGACACTATTGAAATGAGTAGAGAATTTTTTTAGGTTTTGAAATTATTGCAGAAAGCAACGACGTATTTGAGATGTGACTGAGGTGTTATGATATTATTATTACGACTATGATGTGTATTATGCTATTGAGGTATGTTTATGATCAATAAGCTGATGCTATATGAGGAATTTGAGTATGCTACATATTTATTATGATGAAATATTGAAGAAGTGTCGACGAATATGTATATGTGCAATATGGTAAGGAATAATGAGTAGTAGTTAGGGACTCTGACTTGAGAAAAAGGATGTTGGAAACCAAGAATCGTACTTGAAGAGTTATGAAATGTGTGTAAATGCGTGAATGTATCACAACGCCGACAAAAATTTTTTGGACACTGTTATATTTATAGGGTTTTGTTTCTACACATTTGTAACGCAAATTCTCAACCTGTGAATTTTTTTTATATGAGACTGTCACTGCTCTCGTAAATATTTCGGTAAGAAAGCTAAGTGACCTTGATGTAATACGTTATGGGCGCCCAGCTGTGCCAGTCACCGGGAGAAAAAGCCATTAGGTGGAGAAAAAAAAAGGAGGCCATTAACCTCGCTATTGACATTTCATTGTAGAAAGCATTTCAAATAAGAAACGCTCATACTTGAAACATATGATTTCAGTTTTGAGATCATACTTTCTGATATTTACTGAAATGCCTAATGAAATGATGAGAAATATTTTATGTCTATACACCTGATTATGACTACTGTCTTTCTAGTTGAGAAGTTTTTTTTACTGCCTTATGAAATGCCATATGGCTAGCGAATGATGTTTCATGCTTTGCTATGTATATATATTTGCCTATGTTGTTTAATATCTGGTTTGTAGCTACAGTGCAGCATTGGTTAAAATAAACTTTAATAGATGTACTAATGGAAATATTTTCTGTCTACAGATCCATTAAACAATAATTTTATGATCTACTTTCTTAAAAAAAGGGAACACAAATAGACATTTCCCTTCACAGGAATTGCATAAGTAGTTTTTTAACCATTTGGTAATTTGTCTGCTAGAGTGAGTTATAGTGATGCATCACTCTAGTGTTAAAATGTGACATAGATATTAGACATGACCATCTTTACTGTAATATTTTTTCTGCTTGAGCTTTGTCATGTTTAGTTATAAGTCATAGCATTTGCTGCTGCTGTTTGCCAGGCATAGTGCTACTGAATTTTACTTTGTATTACTCTGTTAAGCCAGTTTTATTACTGATTTATATTTCTTGTTGCTCCACATTCGTTCATATTAGTTTTAATGTTGCATTTGCTCTGCTAATTTAGATTTACTGCTGCTAGCTTTGCCAATTTGCATTTTTTTGTCATTGCTGTTTGTGTTAATTGTTTTGTGCTGCTGCATTGCTTCGTACCTTAGTTTATGCATCTGAGCTCAGTAGATTTAAGTTAGTGAGGGGGTAGACTATATAAGAAACTAACTTTGAAGCATAGGGAAAGAATGCATTGAGAAGTTATATGAAAAAGATGTGGGCAAAAATGAGTATTGTACAATGAGAAATATTTATTTTGAAAGAGGATATGAGCAGAACAGTAGCGTTTAAGGACAACAGGCTTAGATATAATTTATTTTTTTTTTTTGTTTTTTTTTTTGTTTTTGCCAGGAGCAAATGTTGAAATGGAAGATCTACAGAATGAAGTTTTGGGTTGGACTGCAGCACCAGATGTCTCACTGAAAACAAACCCTGTCCATTTCTTTTCTGTTATTCCACTGTGTGTTTGTTTACCCTTGTGTATTTGTTTTCTTCCTGTCTTTATATGTTTATCTGATAAGAGATATGTTGTAGAATTTTTCTAATACTATGTTATTTACTTTGTAAAGATGTTTAGACATTATTAATTCTGTTCTATTTCAATGCTCATGTGTGAAATTACTGTTTCGAAAAATATTCTCATTATTTTATGTATTTACTTACGTCATAACTCCTGTACCACTGATGTTTGTGCTTATTTCTATTCTTTTGTAAAGCCTGTGCTACTACAAATGATGTCTGTACTGTTACGTTCTTTAATGCTGTATTTTGTACCTTTGTAATTGTATTCCTCTGTTGTAAATGTATAGTTGTATAGACACCAGTTCTTCAAATTAAGTTACATTTCACTGCACACGTTTCTGTTGGTCATAGTACAGGGCTATTACAAATAATTGAAGCGATTTCATAAATTCACTGTAGCTCCATTCATTGACACATGGTCACGACACATTACAGATACGTAGAAAAACTCAAAAAGTTTTGTACAGCTGAAGCCGCACTTCAGGTTTCTGACGCCAGAGCGCTCGAGAGCGCAGTGAGACAAAATGGCGACAGGAGCCGAGAAAGCGTATGTCGTGCTTGAAATGCACTCACATCAGTCAGTCATAACAGTGCAACGACACTTCAGGACGAAGTTCAACAAAGATCCACCAACTGCTAACTCCATTCGGCGATGGTATGCGCAGTTTAAAGCTTCTGGATGCCTCTGTAAGGGGAAATCAACGGGTCGGCCTGCAGTGAGCGAAGAAAAGGTTGAACGCGTGCGGGCAAGTTTCACGCGTAGCCGGCGGAAGTCGACGAATAAAGCAAGCAGGGAGCTAAAAGTACCACAGCCGACGGTTTGGAAAATCTTACGGAAAAGGCTAAAGCAGAAGCCTTGCCGTTTACAATTGCTACAAGCCCTGACACCCGATGACAAAGTCAAACGCTTTGAATTTTCGGCGCGGTTGCAACAGCTCATGGAAGAGGATGCGTTCAGTGCGAAACTTGTTTTCAGTGATGAAGCAACATTTTTCTTAATGGTGAAGTGAACAGACACCATGTGCGAATGTGGGCGGTAGAGAATCCTCACGCATTCGTGCAGCAAATTCGCAATTCACCAGAAGTTAACGAGATTTGTGCAATCTCACGGTTTAAAGTTTACGGCCCCTTTTTCTTCTGCGAAAAAAACGTTACAGGACACGTGTATATGGACATGCTGGAAAATTGGCTCATGCCACAACTGGAGACCGACAGTGCCGACTTCATGTTTCAACAGGATGGTGCTCCACAGCACTTCCATCATGATGTTCGGCATTTCTTAAACAGGCGATTGGAAAACCGATGGATCGATCATGGTGGAGATCATGATCAGCAATTCATGTCATGGCCTTCACGCTCTCCCGACTTAACCCCATGTGATTTCTTTCTGTGGGGTTACGTGAAAGATTCAGTGTTTAAACCTCCTCTACCAAGAAACGTGTCAGAACTGCGAGCTCGCAGCAACGATGCTTTCGAACTCATTGATGGGGACATGCTGCGCCGAGTGTGGGAGGAACTTGATTATTGGCTTGATGTCTGCCGAATCACTAAAGGGGCACATATCGAACATTTGTGAATGCCTAAAAAAACTTTTTGAATTTTTGTATGTTTGTGCAAAGCATTGTGAAAATATCTCAAATAATAAAGTTATTGTAGAGCTGTGAAATCGCTTCAATCATTTGTAATAACCCTGTATATGCACAATATGTGAGAAGTTGGGACTGTTAGTGTTTGCATGTGTGTTAATAACTCAGCAAGGGACTGGTTAACAGCATTGCTGGTTCTAAGGACAATTCCAAAAACTTTGTGGGTGCACAAGTTGTAGTTTATGGGCTTGCTATATTGTCCGCAAGACTCTTCGATGGTGATTGTGCACCAGAACAATCGCAACAGATGGCTACTGGCCATCTCAACAAAGACTACAGTGCGTCTGCATTTTTGATGGCCCACCAATACATTTCTACAAGGACTGCAGTGGGTCTGCACCTCTGGTGGCCTGCCAATACCATAATCTCTACCAGGACTACAGTGGGTCTGCTCTGTGATGGCCTACCTACCAACATTCTTCAAAACTTCGACTGACTCTGCTGTGGGTTTGCTCTGTTGTGGCCCATTACCTGTCTGCATGTCAAGAGTCAGCACTGTCTTTCCGTTGGAAGGACAACACTACTTCTTCAAGACTGCATGGAAATCCACTACGTCCGTGTGCATTTTCTTTTTCCAACGAGACTTTGTGAAAAAACTGTAATTACTATTGTGATAAATGATCAGGACTGTCTTTATGAGAACAATTTTTGCTTTTGACCACCAGTGTGTCAATAAGTGTGTGCATTTGATATCTTTGTTATTGTAATTATGAAAAAAATTTTCAAATCTGTATTGGCCACTGCCCAAAACAATTTGTAAAATTTTTTGTGGGAAGCATGGGGGCTATGTAAGTAGGCTGTTTAGGTTTTTATGTTGGTAACGTCACGTAGCGCTCTGTATGAAAATCACTGGCTGTGCTGTGTGCAGTCTGTGGCTGGTTGGCATTGTTGAAATATTCTCTATTGTAGTGTTGGGCAGTTGGACGTGAACAGCGCGTAGCGTTGCACAGTTGGAGGTGAGCCGCCAGCAGTGGTGGATGTGGGGAGAGAGATGGCAGAGTTTTGAGAGTGGATGATCTGGACGTGTGTCCGCCAGAAAGAGTAAATTTGTAAGATTGGATGTCATGAACTGATATATATATTATGACTTTTGAACTCTATTAAGGTAAATACATTGTTCTGTATCAAAATCTTTCAGTTGCTAAGTATGTCTATCAGTAGTTAGTGCCTTCAATAGTTAGAATCTTTTATCTAGCTGGCAGTATTGGCGCTCACTGTATTGCAGTAGTTCGAGTAACGAAGATTTTTGTGAGGTAAGTGATTCGTGAAAGGTATAGGCTATTGTTAGTCAGGGATATTCTTTTGTAGGGATTACTGAACATCAGATTGCGTTGCGCTAAAAATATTGTGTTTCAGTTTGAGTACAGTCATTTATAATTTTTTAAGGGGACGTTTCAACCGTTGCTCTCTTTCTGCATCGTAAACTGTATCTTCGGGTTAATGCTGTTCAGGTGCACCAAGAAGACATCCAACTCTTCTTCACCATGAGTCCACACGACAAATTTGTCATCAACATAGCGGTACCATTTAGCAGGATTTTTAGTGGCAGTCTGCAGCGCTCGCTGTTCGAAGATCTCCGTAAATAAATTGGCAACAGCTGGGCTGAGAGGGCGTCCCATCGCCACCCCGTCGATCTGCTTGTAAAACTCGTTGTTATACTGGAAATAAGATGTCGTCAGGCAGTGTTTAAATAAAGCCACTACGTCAGTCGTAAAAATATCTGCTATATATGAAATAGCTTCGTTAACAGGCAACATGGTAAACAATGACACTACATCGATGCTCACAAGAATATCACTTGGGCTGACGTTAATCTCCCTCAGTTTTTCAATAAAATGCGCCGAGTTTTTAATGTAACAGTGTAACAGTCCGTACTGCCGATGTGTGGTTGCAGCAGGCAGGCGAGATATCTAGCCACCTCTTGTGTTGGAGATCATATGGCACTCACAATCGGTCTCAACGGGACCTGTGGTTTATGTACCTTTGGGAGTCCATAAAGTCTGGATGGATAAGCTTCCGTTTTGCAGAGTTGTTTTTTATCATCCGAAGAAAGAGAAGATTGTTTCACCAGTTGATTGGTATTTCTCAAAATTTTGTTTGTAGGATCCTTCTGAAGCTTTTTGTACGTAGCGGGATCCAAAAGGTCGCTAATCTCCTTGTGATAATCTTCGGTGATCAGCAAAACCGCAGCATTTCCTTTATCAATTGCAAGTACAATAGTCCGCAGTTTGTGGTCGTGCGGTAGCGTTCTCGCTTCCCGCGCCCGGGTTCCCGGGTTCGATTCCCGGCGGGGTCAGAGATTTTCTGTGCCTCGTGATGACTGGGTGCTGTGTGATGTCCTTAGGTTAGTTAGGTTTAAGTAGTTCTAAATTCTAGGGGACTGATGCCCATAGATGTTAAGTCCCATAGTGCTCAGAGCCATTTGAACCATTTTTTTGCAAGTACAATAATGCTCTTATCCGCATTGATCTCGCTTAGTGCCCTCCTTTCCGCTTGAGACAAATTGCTGGTAGGTGGTTTCGCTTGCCGTAATATTCTGGCTGTTTCAGTCCTGATTTCATCCGCGGAATGCGATGATAACAAACGGATTCCTGCCTCCACTTTTATCATGCCCTCCGTAGGAACCTTTAGTGGCGTGACTGCAAAGTTGCCTCCTTTCGATAGAACTGAATGTTTGTCTTCTGTTAATTCTCTCCCGGACATGTTAATCACAGTTCGAGAGTTGCCAGCGACTGATGTTTCACCTCTGCCTTTCTGTAAGCCATCGCATTTCCTCTTTTGCCTATTAGTTGCCATTTCTGCACAGAGCTCCATAGTCCTGAATGTTAGACAGTCTACCTTATTCCAGTCATAACACTGCATTATGTTACTGACATATAAATGAAGATGTAGTAGCTTACTGCTAGTTTCCGCTAGTTCTCGCCGCGCTTGGTGAATACGTTCCCGTAGCATCGCTAGTTCCATGCGGTTGTAAATACGGTTCGCAGCCGAGTGAAACATTCTCCTCGCCTTCAGAAACTTCAGCACTGTCGCGGTGGCCCGGCAGCGTAGCGAGAAAGTAAGCGTACACAGTTGTTGAATTTGTTCTTGCGCAGTCCCTCCAGTCGCCGAACCAAAACTAACACTTCCTCCCCGTAGAGGCGTTTAATCATACAATGTAGGCTTTCACGGCCGGTGTTGTCTTCAATTGAAACTTCCGGGCTGAGAGGCCGTGATCGATGTATAAAATTTCCACCTGACGTTTCGTCTCCATCTGCGGGAGACATCTTCTGAGGTCGTCCGGCTACTGTCACTGAGGCTCCAGGTACTCCCGCATTTATAGAGCGCATAGAGGGCACCACCATTCGTCACGTGATGCCGACGGTATGCCTATCTTTGGAAGCCGTTATCATTCTCGATTAAGAGTAATCCATTGTCATTCCGCTGGCGGAACGTCGACATTCATATTTTGTCCAACTTTAAAACTTCCTCTTTACTATTAAAATTGTTGTGGTGTTTGTGAATTTCTATTGCTTCTCTATACAATCGCGCATGATAATGGGATGTTCGTGCTAGAACGTTTGTCTCATTAAATTTAATTTCGTGATTCCCGTCTCGAAAAATATGCTCAGCTACGGCCGATTTTTCGATGTGACCTAAACGACAGTTTCTTCTTTGCTCGGCTAAGATCGTTTCGATCCCATACTTGGCCAGAACTTTCCCGATACGGTCCGTGACCTTATTAATGAACGGTAGGAAAACTTTTCCAGTAGGTGACGGTTGTTGCTCTGGAGTTCTGCCTTCTTTTCTTCTTTGATTTCATGCAGTTGTGGACAAGTATATATTCGAACAACAAAAAGAAATGTAAACACCCGCGTAGCCGAACATAAAAGAAACTGTCGCTTAGGACATATCGAAAAATCGGCCGTAGCTGAGCATATTTTTCGAGACGGGAATCACGAAATTAAATTCCAGCGCGAACATCTCATTATCATGCGCGCATGTATAGAGAAGCAATAGAAATTCACAAACACCATAACAATTTTAATAGAAAAGAGGAAGTTTTAAAGTTGGACAAAATGTGGATGTTGACGTTGCGCCCGCTGGATGACAATCGATTACTCTTAATCGAGAATGATCACGCCTTCCAAAGATAGACAACCGTCGGCATCACGTGACGAATGGTGGTGCCCTCTATGCGCTCTATGAATGCGGGAGTACCTGGAGCCTCAGTGGTAGAAGCCGGACGACCTCAGAAGATGTCTCCCGCAGATGGAGACGAAACGTCAGGTGGAAATTTTATACATCGACCACGGTCTCTCAGCTCGGAAGTTGCAACTGAAGACAACACCGGCCGTGAAAGCCTACATTGTATGATGTCCACATTTTGCACAACAACGTGCAGTGAATGCACAGAAATGCCGAATTCTGGTTACTTTTAAATCGCATGTTGTGTATGAGGAGCCATTACACACGCCGTATGTGACTGCGTGGAGCGATTTCACAAGCACTTTCACTCTCGGTCCGTTCCTCAAGCAAGTCTGTCAGGCGTACCATGACGTCTGCACATCATCGAGACCTCCTCGTACAGTACGCGATTCCTGCTTTGGAAGAGCGCAACTGTGGGGAAACTGCTGTATTCACGCAAGAAGGGGCAACACGTCACGTTGCTAGCCCAGTGAAAGATCTGCTTAATGCAACCTTCCACGAATGTTTTATCTCCAGAGGTTTTCCAGATGCATGGCCTGCAAGATCACCTGCTGATTTGAATTCATGTAACATTTGGCCCTAGAAATCTAAGAGAATGCGTTTACCAGCGACACTTACTGGCCACTATACAGAAACATGCTCAGATTCCACCAGAACTGCTGCGACCAACTGTTGATGACGTCGATTTACGAGTGCAGCATCTCGTCAACGTCCCCAGCGCTCGTATAGGACAAATCGTGTAAGCTGCGGTTAATAATAAAATTAACCTTATGTCTGCCTTGGTCTTTCATGCTCATGCCGCGTTCCTGATTCATATGGAAACATTTCTATACGTGTTTGTTGTTTCCACAGCGCCATATCTACACCTGGTCGGAAAAATTTAAACTAATTTTTTTCCAGCGTAAATTTCTTCCTCATTCACACATTACAATCTCTACCCAGTTCTGCTGCACATGATAATTCAGGGCCCCGTTGGACGACTTTGCGTCACCATGTCTAGATAGTTAAGCGACATGATTCTGTTAAGAAGAACATCACTAATTCTGTATACAATCTCAAGCTCTCCCTCTGTTGCAGAATATTAACAAAATTACAATATTTCAAACTTTTTCAGTTGGCAACCACCGATCTAATCTATTTAGAAACAATAAATATTTAAAAATGAATGAAAAAGATTGTTAATAAACATAAAGCAAAACAAAAATTTCAATATCTGACATAAAATGTATATGAAATCTTTAAGGAAATATGATGGTTTATACTGCAGACAAGTATTAAGACAAGAATGGAAGATACAAGGTGACACTGCAATATAGAAACAAACTGTACGATGCAATACCTGAGATAATAAGGAGCAAAAGTGATCATATGGACATATGGCTGGAAATTCGTTCTAAGGGAAGTACACCTACATGAAGCCAGACATAACAAATCTTTTGGCATTTTATGTTTCAGTGATAGAAAGCGCACCTCACAACGCCCTAGGCAAGTTGGAATGTTCTGGGATGGTGGCAGTGGCAGTGAACCATGTGTGGGTAAGGGGTTATTGGTGACTGCTTCTAGAGACGTATTGTCCTTCCACAACACCTCACAGGTGAGGCATATCTATACCTCCCTGTTGGAAGATGCGCTTATCGTGTTACAAAGAATGATGCGACTACTTGATGGTGCTCCACATTTCCTTGTCGAGGCATTTCCACAACGTCTACCTTGGCTAGTAGACCAGAAGAGGTGACTCAGTGGCATTGCCCACATAGCCGCCGGGCCTCATTCCTATAGATTTCTACGTTTCACTTGAAAGAAGTAATGTATATGGAGCCCATTCCAGACATGGAGGTGCTGGAACGATCTATTCATGCTGCCTGTGCTGCCATTCACTTGCAAGATCGCACATATGGGTTGGGTTGATTTGGTGGATGAGACATAACAGCGAGGTCATCGGTCTCATGGAATTAGGGAAGGATGGGGAAGGAAGTCGGCCGTCGCCTGTGCCCTTTCAAAGCAATCATCCCAGCATTTGCCTAAAGTGATTTTGGGAAATTATGGAAAATCTAAACCCGGATGACCCGACGCAGGATTTAACCATTGACCTCCCAAATGTGAGTCCAATGTGCTAGTCACTGCGCCACCTAGCTCGATATGGCACATTTGAATATGTGAGTCAGTCACTGCCATGTGGTGTTCGCATATTCTGGGAGCACCATTTGTGATGGTGGTTTCATCACAGTATTGTGCCGTCTATAAGAGGACGACTATTTCTCTAGTGCAGAGACCATGGTTACTGCTTTGTGGCACTGACACCCCCAGAGGGGGCCGAACGGACACATGAGTGCCGCGAGCACCACCTTGGCAAAGCTTGAGTAGTCAGATGCTAGAGTGACAGACACAAAGTAGCAACAGTTGCCGAATCAGATGACAGACAGCGCAGACGGGAATGCCGTGTGGACGACAAACTGCCGCATTACGCGGACAAACGCACATCAGTTCTACAAGAGGCAAAGGAATGGCTCTTGCTGCAACTGATGGTAGTAACCACCTGGTGTCGTTAGTATTGAAGCTGTGCATCGTGTTTTATGCAGACAGAACGATTGTTTACAGCTTCTTCATATTTATGGCACATGGGGCATGTGGTAGAGTGTGTTGTGATACAGATAAGGCATAAATTTGTCAGTGCACGTGGGCATGATTAAGAAAATTAAACAGTTGATTGTGGTAGACACAAGCGTATAGCAGTTGTTTATTCAGCTGTTTCAATAGTTAACTCTATATTGAATTGAGTCTTAGGTTTCAGGTGTTGGTAGTAACAGTAGAGCAGAGTGTAGTTATGTACTATATTACTGATCCTAGATAAGTTAAGGATTCTTTGGCAATGCTTGTTGTTGTAGCCATTTCTGATGGTGGGGCCAAGCCCCAAACATTTTAAAGTGTGAATTATATTTGTTTTACAGTGAGTGGTTTCTGTTTTGAAAATTGAAGTAAGTGATAACAAATGAAATACTGTTAAGTTGAGCTTCACATTTGCACAACCTCCGGCCAAAACTCGACTCCACTAACGCCCACACTTCATCATGTTGTGTACTGCATTTTCCCATTGTACTGTACAGGCATAATAAATTAATAAATAGCCTGTAGCATAGACACTACACATTTTCTTTTATCACAATTTTCGCTTCTTATCGTCTCAGCTTCCTTCAATTTGTCCACATGTATACACAGTATCCATACGCAACAGAAGGACATGAGGTAGTACACACAGTATCCACACGCAGCAGAAGGACACGGATGAGCAAATGCGGAATTGTAGGAAGAGCTGGACACACTATTTAAATGCGATCAACATATTGAATTTAATGCTCTGGCCATATCTAAAGCTAAAAAGCATGAATTTCTAATTTTAAGAAGGCCAGAGCAAGTAAGTGAAGTCAGTAAGAGTCAGAATACTTCATCGGGAATTTCAGAGAAGCAAATTTTGACATAAAATGCACACAGAGGAACATCACGACAAAAATCAAGATGTTGTCTTTACAACAATAAGAGTAGCCAGGAGTCTCTGGAATATCAGTGACAAAACAATTTCTAAGAGATGTCGGTTTTCGTGAGGGCAGATTTGGTCATCTGGTGACAATTTTTCCCTTCTGATCACCAATACTAGCACGCTGACATGCCGTTACCAAACACCCCACCATCCTTACACCTACACACTCCATACCCTATCCAAATGCTTCACTTGACTCCCCCTCCCCTCGTATCTATCACCCTATTAGTAGTGGGACAAACTCCCTATGGCCCCACTCTCCAATGTTGCCAGATCTATCGAAGATGGTGGTGATGGCTTAATCCAAGATGGCTGCCATGACGTCAGCTGATGATGCAAGTATCATCATCCAAGATGGTGGCTTTTGGTGGGAAAGTGCCACACTCCCCTGTCAGGAAGCTTGAATTTTGGCGGGAAATTGAATTATGTACTTCTACAGGTCACCCTTCACTCCCCCATCCCCACCCCTTTCCGACTTTTTTGCGTGATGGCACATATTCCTCTTGGAAAAAGGGGAGGGGGGAATCTGAAATATGGAGGGAATTTTGCTCTAAGAGCTTACTCCTGCAGCTGAGGTGAGTTAGTACGGTGTTGCCTCCACTCATGATGCCATTCAGTTCGAATATAATTTGTTTAACTTCGTTTGAATTTCTTTTTGTTTAAATTTGTTTAATTTTGTTGAAATTTGTGTAAATTTATTATTTACCTACAGCAGTACTGGCTTAGTGTGGTGTTACCACCTCAAGAGGCTGAGATATCAGTGCTTGTTGAGCTGTCAGTGTAGAAGGAGCATGTGTTTAATTAGTGAGATGTTGGTGCCAGACAGGGGGAGTTTTAATAGCTGTATTATATGCACTCATTCAGACAAGGACTGCATCCATAGCCTCCTACATGGAGAATGGAAGCGAGCGTTAATGCTTGAAGATATGAAGATGAATTCAGTCTTGCAAATAAATGCTTTGCATCAAGGTACATTAAAGATGCATTACACAATGCATGAAAACAGCTGTCTCTGCAGGAACTGTCTGTCACTTCTAAAACCTACATATAAGCTCCCACCCTACAAGAGACAACTGCCTCCGATCCAGCTGACCAAAAAATGACCTAGTTCGCGAGTTCACCACTAGAGAGCGTCGCAATAGGTCACATGATCGTGCAGTTCAGCCACTACCTGCTGGGTCGTTCTGTGCGACATGTGTTTTGACATTTGCGGAACATGTTTCACTGGCTCAGTCAGCCAGGCATCCGACTGCCACTGCAATGCTGCCCCTAAAGAACAAAAGATTCGCTCGCTCCCAGCCCCACCGGCACCATGACACGAACACACGGGCGTCTAACAGCCGATGCGCTGCCACCTGTAAAAACAAAATATTCGCTCGCTTCCAGCCCCGCCAGAGCCATGACACAAACACCTGCTGGAACACTTTACTTTTTCATAACAGGTAACAATTACAACAAAGGCGTTGTGAGCTCCTTAGAATGGTTGAGATGAGTATCTTTACCAAAATACACTCCTGGAAATTGAAATAAGAACACCGTGAATTCATTGTCCCAGGAAGGGGAAACTTTATTGACACATTCCTGGGGTCAGATACATCACATGATCACACTGACAGAACCACAGGCATATAGACACAGGCAACAGAGCATGCACAATGTCGGCACTAGTACAGTGTATATCCACCTTTCGCAGCAATGCAGGCTGCTATTCTCCCATGGAGACGATCGTAGAGATGCTGGATGTAGTCCTGTGGAACGGCTTGCCATGCCATTTCCACCTGGCGCCTCAGTTGGACCAGCGTTCGTGCTGGACGTGCAGACCGCGTGAGACGACGCTTCATCCAGTCCCAAACATGCTCAATGGGGGACAGATCCGGAGATCTTGCTGGCCAGGGTAGTTGACTTACACCTTCTAGAGCACGTTGGGTGGCACGGGATACATGCGGACGTGCATTGTCCTGTTGGAACAGCAAGTTCCCTTGCCGGTCTAGGAATGGTAGAACGATGGGTTCGATGACGGTTTGGATGTACCGTGCACTATTCAGTGTCCCCTCGACGATCACCAGTGGTGTACGGCCAGTGTAGGAGATCGCTCCCCACACCATGATGCCGGGTGTTGGCCCTGTGTACCTCGGTCGTATGCAGTCCTGATTGTGGCGCTCACCTGCACGGCGCCAAACACGCATACGACAATCATTGGCACCAAGGCAGAAGCGACTCTCATCGCTGAAGACGACACGTCTCCATTCGTCCCTCCATTCACGCCTGTCGCGACACCACTGGAGGCGGGCTGCACGATGTTGGGGCGTGAGCGGAAGACGGCCTAACGGTGTGCGGGACCGTAGCCCAGCTTCATGGAGACGGTTGCGAATGGTCCTCGCCGATACCCCAGGAGCAACAGTGTCCCTAATTTGCTGGGAAGTGGCGGTGCGGTCCCCTACGGCACTGCGTAGGATCCTACGGTCTTGGCGTGCATCTGTGCGTCGCTGCGGTCCGGTCCCAGGTCGACGGGCACGTGCACCTTCCGCCGACCACTGGCGACAACATCGATGTATTGTGGAGACCTCACGCCCCACGTGTTGAGCAATTCGGCGGTACGTCCACCCGGCCTCCCGCATGCCCACTATACGCCCTCGCTCAAAGTCCGTCAACTGCACATACGGTTCACGTCCACGCTGTCGCGGCATGCTACCAGTGTTAAAGACTGCGATGGAGCTCTGTATGCCACGGCAAACTGGCTGACACTGACGGCGGCGGTGCACAAATGCTGTGCAGCTAGCGCCATTCGACGGCCAACACCGCGGTTCCTGGTGTGTCCGCTGTGCCGTGCGTGTGATCATTGCTTGTACAGCCCTCTTGCAGTGTCCGGAGCAAGTATGGTGGGTCTGACACACCAGTGTCAATGTGTAATTTTTTCCATTTCCAGGAGTGTAGAAATGGAATAGACAAAGGTAAGACACTGCTCGGAGTATTCGCCCTACTGGAGAAGCTTTTCATACTGTCCATTCAAACGTGCCGCCACACACACGTGTTCAGTTCATAGCAGCATCGCACAAAGCCATTCACAAACGGGCCTTTCCCAAAACAGGAGTGGCCGTGCGGTTCTAGGCGCTGCAGTCTGGATCCGCGAGACCGCTACAGTCGCAGGTTCGAATCCTGCCTCGGGGATGGATGTGTGTGATGTTCTTAGGTTAGTTAGGTTTAATTAGTTCTAAGTTCTAGGGGACTAATGACCTCAGAAGTTGAGTCCCATAGTGCTCAGAGCCATTTGAACCAACCCAAAACAGGAACGACGTTAACAGAGGTGATGCGCAGCTAGGGAACACATGAAGGTCTTAATAGCAATGAACAAAGAGTTCCTTCAAAGTTCTTCACATATGAGTCTTCCCCAAAATAGAAACAGGAGCACCTGCAGAAGCAGCTGGCAAGTAGACAGTCGTTACACTTCATAACATCGAGAACTATTTCAAGGCTTATCGAATCACTGAAAGACTATGAAAGGAATCTATTAAACACATTAGATATTTAACTCCAGCTCTAAAGAGTTCGGGTGTTTGTGTTGTCCTCATCATTTCATCACCATTCATGAATGTGGCGAGTTTGGGCTGAGCAATGGTTAGGAATTTGTACGGGCGCTGATAAATGCTCTATTGAGCGCCCTGGAACCTAAACATCATCATCATCTAAAGAGTTCGATACACATAACACTTCCGTACAAAAGTTATAACTATGCATTTCGAGAAAATTTTTTCCATCATCCTGCTAGATGCGCGGCAGAAAGAGATAATAATAATTTACAGTGGGCTACATATTTCCCTCTAGCTTTCAGTGCTTTATTATTCTGTTTCACGTATCATTCTACCACTCAAGTAAGATGATATTCACATTTGAGAAACATTTCCGAACTTAACAAGACATTGAAAGACATATGTCAAACCCATTAGATATTTAACTCCAACTCTGAAGAGTTAGAAACACATAACACTTTAGTAAAAACGTGTGCACATGTAGTTATAACTATACATTTCGAGAAATTCGACGTAAAAATTTTCCAGCATCATGTTACAATAATTAACTAAACTTCCAGCGGTCATATAAGCTGTCAATTCCAGTGATAGCGACACTTGAAATTTGATCTTTTCAACTGTAAACCTTTCCTAAATAATAAAATTCTCTGAAGACTTTTAAATATTTGCTTCAGCATTTAAGAAGCTATGCTAAATGTTAGAAACACTAGGTAAAACAGTCAAAGCTAGTGCTGTTACCAGGAACGCAGAATTTCACATATATAATATTCACCTAGGAAAATCACGGAGCTTGCAGGGAGTTGCAATATCTCATCAACTGCACGATAAGTGTTGAAAACATTCTCGCATCCAGTAAGGTTGTGCAAAATACTAGCTCCCTTCGTGGAGCTGTGAATCCTATTTGCCAGAATGTTTCTAAAAGTCTTCGCGTAATCGGAGCTCTAATTGCATTCTGCGCAGCTGAAATTTCTGAATGTACTGAGCTGCTAATACAGAGTGGTTAATTAATGGAATACGTATAGAGCCTGAATTCAACATCATCCAGCGTGTATTCTAAATAGTATTGTTACTCTTAGTATGGATTCTATCGCCGTATGCCCATAAATTATCAGAGACTCAGGTCTCTTCGAGGAATTGGATGCATCTGGCTAGTTCAGGCTCCAGTAGCCAGGGATGCTAGTGGGCTCACCCCATCCCACCCCAAGAAACTCAACACCCATTGGTTAGCGTCCTGGCGGTATGACAGGAGGCTCGGTATCCCATTTAAACCTCAGTATCCTTGTGTGCTTCCTCATTCCAATACAGTCAGACAGTCCGTCTGTCTGCGATTCATTGTCTTATTCACAGGTATCATGAAAAGATCTTCAGTGTACTGCAGTAGTGAGGGGACGCGCTCTCGCCTGAACAACGTCCCAAGGAAGTTATTACATTCGTATGAGTGTTATTCAGTATGTGAAACCCCGTTTAGAATACAGAACTGCTCTGTGCCTGCATGGAAGTGAATTTTATTTCTCCTCGTTTCAGCATTTGTTGCTGAGGTGCTGGGCGTGCTGGGTGATGCGCTGGAAAGGAAGAATTCGACGCCGTCAGCTCAAAAACGTATGAAATTTGTTTTGTGTTTTCGTAACATCTCGAGTGTGTGATAATACCGTAATATAATGTATACTTCATTTTTGTTGTCGTAGATGAATCGAGAGAGGGTGCAAAAAAATTGTTCTAAAATGGCTCTGAGTACTATGGGACTCACCATCTTAAGTCATAAGTCCCCTAGAACTTAGAACTACTTAAACCTTACTAACCTAAGCACATCACACACATCCATGCCCGAGGCAGGATTCGAACCTGCGACCGTAGCAGTCCCGCGGTTCCGGACTGAAGCGCCTAGAACCACACGGCCACCGCGGCCGGCGAGAGAGGGTGCAGTGCAGCCCTCTAATTTAGAGGACGGTGTTGTTCGCCAGAAGGAGGAGCAGCCATATCTCGTCCATAAGATTCGATTCCATCGATATGTAAATACATTTTTGTGCGCATACATTTTCTCTGATTCTAATCTTTTTTTTTTCGCTACAGGTGATTTGGAACGGATCGATTATTTAAATGCGCACTTTCAGCGCAAGGCGGAGGCAGCGGTAGCCCAGGAGCGGGTATTTATCAATGCACAGTTTGTGAAGGATGGGGACTTCGATAGCGAAATTCACAACAAAGGGCTGATGTAGTGACTGTGCCATGGTCCGCAAACGGCTTTCATATCCTTATTATTATTGTTATCATTCACACTTCCATATCAATCTATTTATAATTATTTAAACATGCTCTATAACGCGATACTTATTATTCTTTTTCACTGAGCTGAAGCCTCAGATAGCTGCAGAGCGTTTGGCAATATCACTATCACTAGAAGTCCACTACGACGAGCCGAGCTGTGCATCGCGCCAGTTGCCACAAAGCTACTGGCCGATGTTCAGCCCACCCGGACCTGTGCATCACAGAGTCAGCCATCGCCGGGTCCCCAACCCCCTTCCGCCCCGCCCTTGGTCGTCTGGTGGGTAGCAGCAACAGACGTAGCAGCAACAGAGGACCACTGTCACCTCTGCAGTTGGTGGTGGACTGGCTAATTCTGAGGTGAGGCCACAGCCTTGGCCCAGCGCTATTCGCTGCGCTCTACCCACAGCTAGGCCTGGCTGTTCCAACTGGCCGGACAGCGGCGCTTCATTCTTGGCTCCACCTTCCCACCACCAGCAGGTACAACACAGCTATAAGTGTGTCACGCCCAGGCATGTGACATGGCCGACCTCCTCTCCAACTCAGTCATCCACTGGGTGGACAACACAACCTAGTAGTAGTAGTTGTAGTATTAATATTAATGATAATGAATGCACGGCTAGTGGTAGTGCTCTCTCCCGCCCTTTTAGTGAGGGACGCCAGGTCACAGAATACTCGGTTACTACAGACGCTTTTCAGGAGCAAATCTCGTTTACGATGAACAATAACCCGGCAGGAGGGTACTGTGACCCTGTTGGATTTCTAAGGCATGCCTTCCTGTCATGGAAATGGAGCTCCTCAAGGTAGTCAATGATACGCAGTAGCCCGCCATTAAATGCTGTGCGGGGCTTTGCATCGAATTATCGCCCCCCCCCCCCCCAAGTATAGTTTGGTGTTCATGAGACAACTTTTCATTATCTTTGGGGGTAAAATGTCGTGATAACGCGGAGCACATCAATCGCTGAGTGGTTTCGTACATCCACCTTGAGTGCTATACTGCCCCAGTTTTCCGAGATGGATGTCAGAGGGTCAGCTAAAGTACTCAGCCGAATACTACATCTGGACATCCATACATATGTCTTTGATCCGGTAAATGGAGGGTCTAGCTGTATCAAGCTCCCTAAAGATATAGCTAATAAGCAGACATGCGTTAATGTCGGTCAGGTTCTGCAATGTCAATCCTGACTTGCAAACTTTGATGGTACAGAGTTCGCCATCAAGATCCAGCACATACCTACATTTGAGGTGCAGAATACTGGCATATCGGTTCATGCTTATGACCTGAAGAAGAAAAGCGAGTCAGATGAGCAGGACAAGCATACTGCTATCAATCTCTCCATTTCTCAAAATTTGCCGGTGAGCTTGAGTTGCAGGTAAACATGCTGCTCTTCACTGAAGGTGATAATTATCACTATGTTTGGACCAAAGACATCTACCAACTCCTTTCTTCCCAACTATCAACATCATCCTGTAAAACATATTTACTTAAGGTGCATGAATTATTTCCCCTCTGACAAGTTATTAGCGGCACATCTAGCAGACACAGTAAGTGTTATTATGCCTAATGAGGATAACAAGTTCATACAGTTTAGGAATGCTCACCACTAGGAGCGATGCCCGTTTATAGTATATGTCGACTCTCAATGCCTCCTTGCTCCTGTGACCCACTGTGGAGGTGGCCCTACTGCATCACATACCACCTTTACAGAAAAACACGTACCGTATGCGGCAGTGTACAAAATTGTATCGTCATATGATTCCAGTCTTAACCGCTAGAAATCTTATGTTGGGGATAATCCTACAATTTGGCTGCTCAATGAGCTCAAAAAACTTTCATGGGAGGTTCATAACCGTTACAGCAACAATGTTCCATGACCAGACCTAAGGAGAATGAAGATTTGTATAATAATGCGGTTGATTGTCATATTTGTGGGGCAGCTCACTATGTGTGCAATTTCAAGTACCAACAACCTAGACACATAACCGTTTTCTTCTACAATTTAAGTGGGTATGACGCTCACTTTTCAGTTGAGCACTTGCTGATTTCAGTTTGGAGAAAGATCACCTCAGTGTCCTACGTAACAGCGTCCAAAAATACATTTCATTCTCCAAATGAATGACGCCAAGAATTATGCTCTGGTTACTTGATACGCTACGTTTTTTGTAGGCATCATTCCAGAAACACGTTGAAACTCTATCTCGCGGGGATATGCATATCACTCGAGTTGCATTTCCCGATGAGGAAAAGTTTTAACTTGTCACTAGGAAGGAGGTTTTCCCATATGAGTATGTGGATAGTATGGCAAAACTCAACGAAACCAGGCTACCCGACATAAGTGCATTCTCCAGCAACCTTACACGCGATACCATAACGGATGCAGAGTATGAGCATGCCATGAATGTCTGGCAGGAATTCAATATTTTCAATTTAGGAGAGTGCGCACAGCTTTACATGGACACAGACGTGCATTTGTTTGCAACGTTTTCGAGAAATTCTGGAGTCTATGTGTGACCACATATTCTCTGCATCTCACCTTTTATTACATGGCACTAGGGTTGTCTTGGGACGCAGTGCTCAAGAAAACGAAGTGCAGCAGTGAATTATTGGCCGATGCTGACATGCTTCTTTTCTTTGAGCGAGGGATCCATGGAGGACTTTGCCAATGTGTCCAATAGGCTTGCGAAGGCAAGTAACCCTCAGATGGGTGACAGGCTCAACACATCCCTTGATTCGAGTTACATAATGTATCTGGACGTGAATAACTTATACGGGCACGTCATGCAGCGATGACGGCCGATTGGTGAGTTTCGATGGGTGCCCGAAGACGAATACAAGGGATTATGTGGAAAAATCATGGGGGGTATGGCAGCTGATTCTGATGTAGGGTATGTAGTGGAAGCAGAACTCACATACCCTATTAGTTTGCATGTGTGCACGCCGTTTCTGCCGCTGTGTCCACTGCAACCAGTTCCGCTAGGAGGCTCCACACCAAAACTGATGACAATGCTGGGGGATAAGCGGAGATGCATTATTCATTATAGTAATCTCCAGCAGTGTCTCAGCTTGGGTATGGAGCTGGTTAGAATAACCTGGGTTATCTCCTTCAAGCAGTCCCCCTGGTTGAAGGATTATACTCGTATTAATATGAATACGAGGCAGAGAGCTTCTGTGACGTGTGACTTTGAGAAAGATTTTTATATGTTGATGAATAATTCGATTTTCGTTAAAACAAAGGAGAATTTGAGGGAACGAAGCGAAATTTTTATTTGAACGAAATGAGATGGGCGTTGTGGCGTAAGAAAATGCATTGCTGGGCAAAATTTTAAGCGGGTCACCATATTCAATAAGAACTTTGTTGCTGTGGGGATGGCTAAGACTACAGTAGAGATTACGAAAAATATTTATGTGGGGGTGTGCATACTAGACCTATCCAAATTCGATATGTATCTCTTTCATTATGAGTTTGCGAAAACTCATTTCGCAGATCCTAAATTACTTTACATGGATACAGATAACTTAATATATGTGGTGAAGAACTGTAATCCATATGAGGTAAAGAGGTGCCACGGTAATGAATTCGACACGTCCTCATACATAGTCGATAATCCTTATGCTATTATTGCACAGATCCAGAAGGTTATCGGTCTTATGAAGGACAATGCGAATGGATTCCCAACTGTCGAGTTTGTAGGTCTACGCTCAAAAACGTATGCGTATCACACATTGGAAGGTGCCACCCAGAGGCAGGCTACGGGTGTGCGTCGCATGGCATGGAGAGCCCTCTCTGTCGAAGACTACTTGTGGTGCCTGTGCAGTGGTGTTCCCGGTGCTGCACCGCAACAACTGCATATGGTACGGCAGACCAGTATTCGATCAAGACGACACATAGTGTAAGCTGTGCTGCAGTCTAAAATCGGTCTGTCGCCTCATGACCATAAAAGGGTCATTTGTGATGATGGGATTGAAACTCTCCTGTACTCACACTACTCACTTGTAGCGACAAAAGGGGTGGGGGACTCTGATTGAGCTATAGTGAGAGAGAGAGAGAGAGAGAGAGAGAGAGAGAGAGAGTCCGTAGAGTAGTATTAGTAGTAGTAGTAGTAGTAGTAGTTGTTGTTGTTGTTGTTGTTGTAGCATAAACAAAAAAGTATTATAAAAGCAAAAAAATAGAAGAAATATTTGTATATTGATTTATTTGTTGATACGCAACGTATGTCTAGCCTATAGTGCGTGTTGTAAATAGAATAGCTTTCACGTTTCTCACCTGCCACTAGCTATCCAAGTCAGAATACTTTTTAAGTGTATATTTCTCACAGTCCATCAGAATTGTTATTGTAAAAACCTTTGCTATTGTGGACTGTTGAAATTAGATAATCCATCAGAATTATTGTAAAAGCTTTGCTACTGGGTCTGTCGAATTTAGTTGTAGTAGTAAAGAAAGTATCTCTGCATTACTTTTTAGCGTAGATTTATTAAAAAAAATCCTACCAGTGTTACTGTTGTAGCATGTAAGTTAAAAGTATTTCTGCATTGGAATAGCAGGATCAATTTGTACCTCAAGCAAATTAGATTGTACCTCAACAACTACAATGTACCTCAAGAATCAAATTGTTCATCAAGAACTATATTGTATCTGTGTGAACTGAATAAACCTAGAAAAAAATTGGTCATCATATGTCTTTGTTGTTGTTGTTTTTGTTGCTTTCAGAAATCAGTATACCCTATTAAATTATTATGTATATGTATATAAAGGCTGTGCATGTCTCAAATGACAATAGTTTTGCTCAAGATGAGTGCTATTAAGGAGGTGAAGTTTATCAAAATATATGTAATCATTTCATGGGGTTTCGCCTATTGTGCTGCACATATGGGTTGTTGAGAACAGGCGGCGCGTGATCGTGTCTGCTTCCAAAGACATGTAGCAAACATGGCTGAAATTATATCTCCTGTGCTTGAACAAAGCCACACACATAGGATCTGGGCAAAGCTACGTGCTATCTAAGTAGGAGCTAGATAGGAAGAAAGAAAAACACAGAATGTGGGGTAAAAAATTCATTTATTTTCATAAATCCGACTGAAAAGTAATTTCACATTTTCATAAGTAGGCCAACATTATTTTCACACATCTTCTTCTTCTTGAACTCGTGGATAGCAGGGCACCTGTAGAATTCCAGTTCTTGTATAGATGCAAACTTGAAGATTCGCTGCACCCATACGATCCTCTCCTCACCTTTCACGTAAAAAATGGTCTCAGGATGATCGAATATTCGAAGTGACGTCATCATTTCTTTATAAGGTATACCAGGGTCGCCCCAGTGGAGTCGAGTTAACCACTTTGCACTTCTAAAGGTTTTAACGCACTTCACATCCTTGAAAGGTTATGGTGATGCAATGCTTGCTGCAAATGTTTCTATTATTCCATCACTTTGTGTGAAGGCTATTATTGCACAGTTTTTAGTTATGAATCGCTTGCGTTCGTTGTAATAGAACCCTTGAACGTCAGCTATGATCCTTACAACCTGGGTAACATCGTGAACTGTGCTGGAGCTAGCAGACCACCTATTAATTTACACAACTCGCCGCACAACACCTGTGAGAGGACAGTAGTTAACAACACGATCACGCAGAACTAGAGCATACGCTGCAGTGTGATCCGCGAAGTTAGTTGAAAGTTCAAATTCCATCCACACATCTATCGGTCCTGATTTAATTATCTCTTTCTGTTCTGAGCACTCAATCACGATTATTGGTACCAGCTTCTTAAAATTCTATGGACTAAGTAGGCATCCCTCATTTTCAACTCCTTCATAGTAAGATGCACAGAATCTCGAATACATGTCAAATGCTAGACTGTATAACATTGCTGTCCCGCTGTAGATGTAAATTCTCATATGGATAGTATTCCGAATTCATGTAGACTCTGTCGTTAGTTAACTTGCAGTGGTCTAATTCACTTGAGTCATTTGATACATTCCCTCGCCTTTGAGTTTGAAATGCAAGTATGATGGATCAAGGTGCCTCCAATTGAACGGATGTTTTAATAGCACACGTATGAGTTGATGCTGTAGGTAATACAGGGTATTCAAAAAGCTCCCGTGACAGGAAATTTATCAGCACATTATTGCGGACAGTCAGAACTTTTAAAAATTTCAAGCGTTCCTCGTCAGCAACACTGATGTGGGCCATTTTCCATACTGCACTATTAATCTCCTTGAGTTTATGAACTGTCATCACTTACACTCCGCACCAAAATAAGTTTCTGTTTTGCGTTCATAATAATTCCTTGCATGTCCTCAAAGTAACTCATAAGCGTTTTTAGAGGCACCCAAGCAGTAAATCGAGTGTATCCGTCTATGAACCACCCTACATTTTCCACACTGTTTTGATCGGAGGCTGAGGCTGGAACTTACGTCTTAAGGGTTGATGCTAGCCCTAAATTATGTGTGCGGTCGATCTCTATTACATTAAGTTCTTAACGGATCTCTTGAAACAGGAACACTGGAGCTTTACGTGTCAGCTTCGAGAGTGTTACCGCAGCGCCACGTGTTTCTTAAATTTGCAGTCCTGATGTGAAAAGCTCTTGCAAGGTAGTGTTAAAGCGACCTAATTTCATCATTTTTCTTAAATGCGGTTGAAGCGTAAAGCGTATGTGAGTGGACGTATAATTGACGTATAATTCGATCATCATACTTCACTGACTGCGCTACGGTGAGGGACTGACGTAATTAAGCCGTGTTATCACCTTGTGCTTCTGTGGCACTCTGACCGTGAGCTCTGCGTGCTAGCTTCATACCTTACCGTATCTTGTCTTAGATGCAGACGTACAATGATTTCTTCACCTTGAAAGTCGACAAGTCATTATTCTGATCCACAATACGTAGCTCCAGGTAGGCCAATGTCTGAACTGACACCGGGAGATATATCGCGTTTGTGGGGGTTTGAACTATCTTATACCCGGTCCCAATTGAAGAGAAGAATCCGTAAACTGAGTGAATCAACTTATCGTTGAGATATGAGTTTGTAACTATATTACACTCAACGTGGATTGGGCTGATTGGTAGTATGCCAAAACACGGTCTTTCGTAAAACCTAGCAGTGAACCTTTTGAATCTTTCTGCCTAAAGTGGAACGTCGCATTCTCTGTTCGTATTACAGAATTAAGAGTATTGATGTCTGAGGGTAGTTCAATTCCTTTTCCAGAGTGTTTTAAGACTTCGTTTAAATTATCAATGTCGTAGGCACCAGGTTGTATTTCTAGAATGTCCTTCTGACGGTCAATTTCGAGATGCCGTTTATTGTTGGCCTATGTGATATTTGGGACGCTGTTATACGTCTCCAGAGCAATCAGTGCAATACTCCAAACACCAGAACTTAGCCCGCATCTCGTGGTCGTGCGGTAGCGTTCTCGCTTCCCACGCCCGGGTTCCCGGGTTCGATTCCCGGCGGGGTCAGGGATTTTCTCTGCCTCGTGATGGCTGGGTGTTGTGTGATGTCCTTAGGTTGGTTAGGTTTAAGTAGTTCTAAGTTCTAGGGGACTGATGACCATTGATGTTAAGTCCCATAGTGCTCAGAGCCATTTGAACCAGAACTTAAATCAGTCGGCGTAAAGTAATTTGCGCGTAATACAGACGCTCGTTCTTTTAACGTCAGAGTCTACGACATCGCATCTAAACCTCAACTGATGGCCCTTATATACATCAGCCGTCCTGGATTTTGAGCATGCACTTACCTTTGGTGTCGTTTTACATGCTGTTTCATCAAGAATGTGAGGAGGAACATGATGCAGATATGTCCATACAAGTATGTCTTAAAGCCCTGATATCGCTGAAAATTGTAGAAGACTCGTCTTTTGCTGGTGAAGTATTGTTGCAATTCTTCAGGTGGCTGTAAATCTGTATTTGAACTTTTCTTGACATATGAGACCCAATGGGTTCCTGGACCTCTTGCAACATCTAAATTCACAATTCCGCATTCATTAGTTCGCCACTTGGTTTTCGGTATTGTATCTCGCATAAAGACACCACGGAATCTTGGAGTGTGTAGTTTTTCTTTAACAACCTTAAGCAGATCTTTATTCGTGAGCGCTCGATCAGGTAGCTAACGGGCTTTTTTTTTAATTATGAGGAGGCCCAGTCCTTTCTTGTACTGTTTCAAGTATAGATCTTAATTACTGCAGCTTCCATGACACGATTATGCCTTCTTGCCTCCTCTATCTGTGCTTGGGCGTTTTGAGCATTCTTGACTGTTTTGGCTACAGTTTCAGTCCCTCCTGTGAGTGACCCTAGTGCTGGTAGGGCCTCAAGGGCTGGAACGAGGAACGGAATAATTCCACCTGATGTCCTGAGTAAAGGTAGAAGGCGAGGTGGTTTAATTGTACCCTTTTTATTGTTGTTGTTCTTCTTCTTTCTCATCACTGCATGATTAACTGCACACATCGAGGTGATAATGCAGCTTTTCAGGCAGCCTGATTTCTTCGTCTTCTTCCCCAAAGCGGACCGCGCTGCTTTCATAATTCGTTTGAAATTCATCACTTCTAAGCCTAACTTAATTTTACCATTCATGGTTTTATAAACAAAGAACGCAGCCACACTTTGACCAATACCAATTTCTTTTCTTCGTCTTATTTCCTTGGACCTATCAGCTAAAATTCTTCTACGACGTGATCTTTATTTGCGGCGTGGACTAGGTCGTACTCCAGACAGGTTTCGTCACGTGCCAAGCGTTTCTGAAGCTTTGTTCCTGGTCCACAGAAGTTATATCCCGGAATGTGTAATTCAACTGGTAACTTGTCGAGAATACCACCTCCACCTCTTTTTATGGTGTGTCTCCTCATGGATTGTACGCTACTGAGGTGATTGAGGTCTACGCATCCTATTATATACTAATTCGTCAGCATCAATCCATCTGTTTTCTGATGAAGAAAATCCCAACCATTCAACTAGCGCCCTATTCCCAAGGCGTCTTATTATCTGGTACGGAGCTCTTCTGCAATTCCCCTGTCTAAAAGCATCCTGCAATTTCTTAACGCTTGCTATCCTTTAAGATATACGTTCGGGGGTTCGTTCTCTGCACTTTGAATACTGTGAATATTTCAGCTTACCAGTTTGGTAAGTACGATTTCTCAAATGCAGTGTTGTGCTTTGAAATACGTGCTAAGTCACCTACGTTAAACCTTTGTTTGCGTGGATCCAGCATGAATATACGACCCCATGAGTGAATTGTCACGAACATCAATCGGTCTCGTTTTTGTTGTACTATGTTTGGTTCCATAATACCTTGCTATTATCTGCTGTAGGATATCCATCAACTTGTACGAACCACGAAGATTAAATCACTTCCACATCTGAGCTTTCACTGTTCTGTTCAGACGCTCCACAATACTCTCTTTCAGGACGATAACGTTGAGCAGTGGTGTATTCCGTACCGCTCCATCACAGTCTTGAAATGTTCATTGTAAAACTTCCCACCATGGTCAGTTTGAACGTTGTCTGCACATCGATTCGTTACTGTTTGCAGCAAACGCTCGAGCACCGCAGCAACATCTCTTCCTGTATTGTTTTTCACAGGTAATGCCCATGCGAATTTAGAGTATGTATCAATGACTACTAAAATATACTTGAACCCTTTCTTCTCATGGTTCTACAGACCCATATCCACAAGATCCGCCTGCCATAAGTCATCCAGTCCTTTAATCATTACATGTCTGCTAGGGTATGTTCTGCATGCTGGTTTGTGCAGCTCCTGAACTACTGTTACTATACTTGCTATTATTATTCAATGATTCCTTTTTCTCTAAGTTCTGAAATTATTGAGACAACCTCATTTGAATGTGCTGTATTGCCGGCTGCAGCAGAAGCCATCAACAGCCGAAGTGTATCTATTAGTTCATCTGCCACATCGTAATATGTATACTGAAGGGGGGGGGGGGGGGGGGGTTGACTGCTCACTCGATTATGTTGAATGTCAAAACCATCACTAAGGTTGTATAACGCTACTGCATTTAGAGTTTTGTAGGGTTCTCAGTGTTCCGTGTGCATTCTTATATACTTCAGTCAATTGCAGTATTTCTCCATACGCCTTGCGATCACTGGCAGAGTATTTTAAGTTTTTAGAGACTTAGAAAGATGAGTTTCACTAAGCCAGGTGTTCTTTTAAACTATTTATACCTGATGCGTATTGTGCTATCGGTTAAACTTATATATTGAAAGCCGAGCATGTACGGTCTCTCCTTGCTGACACCGAATGTTCTATCTGTCCTAGTCGTGTACTGGTTACTGAACTCAGCAATTGGATCGTTCTCAACACTGTGATCATCTCGTAATGCTAGTTTTCTTATAGATTCGGTAATGGGTTTAATTTTTCTCTTAGTGTTTGCTCCCGCTCCATATGCGCGCCTGAATGACTTTATGCTTAGTCGACATCTTGACCCATACTAATCTGAGCTCTGTACATCGCGAAGCTTTATGTATGCTTTGTTCTTCTTCTTTCCCGAATCCTCCTCCTCCTCGATAATAAGCTCAGTTTCTATTTTCCCCTCAGTTGCCCTCTCTAGCCGGTACTGGTCAACAGCAAAAACTTTCTCATTGTCCTCAAGACTTTGAAATTTCATATCAGTATACATGCGAGCATTTTGTCTATGTTAACCTAACCTCTCAGACTGAGCGCCCGACATGCGTGCGAATTTGTCCATGGTGTATACTAATGCATTCACCTATTTTGTACGATTATATATGGTTACCCGTGGTCTAGGGATCAGTCTGCTTTCGGCCGGTGAGCGGCGAGGACGTCTTGTTTACGTCCCGTCCGCAGAGTCGCGAGCGCGCGTAGTTTGTTTACTTCCTCGCCGCAGCTAATACTCGCGTCCGTTAACACTGAGTCGCCATGGCTCATTCGTACAGAAAAGCTACCATCAAGATCAGCTTCCAGCCCGACTACGCACGACCATCATCGGTATCCACCTATCCATCACAAGTAGCGTCGTTTACGTCAAGATGGTCGATGACGAGTTATGTCACGCAGTTGTGAACAGATGCGCGAACACTCTCAAGTTCAAACACTCCGATGGTCACATCGGAGAGGTTACTGTTGACCATGCTGGACTAGGATTACGCACACTAAGAGTCTTCGAACTCCCTTTCGAAGTACCACCGGACGTCGTTACCTCAGCTTTCCGCCCTTATGGGTCGGTAATTAGCCACGTGGCCGAAAAATGGAACACCTTCGAGACGTACCAGGTCCTCAACGGCGTCCGACAAGTGAAAATTGAATTAAAGAAACATGTACCGTCCTACTTAGTCATAGGTGGCTGTCGAGGAATAGTAATGTACGACGGACAACCTCGTACTTGTTGTGGTTGCGGCTAGGAGGGTCATGTGAGCTCGGCGTGTATTCAACGTCGGGTTACACAACTTCCATTGCATGACACGACACCACCTCCTAGGCTCACGGCCCTCCCCCTCAATTACGCAGAGGTGACACGATCGACCGTCATGACAGACGACAACCCCCCGGGAAGACAGGAAGCGTTAGAATGCGCACCTGTCGCCGGTCCTGGATTGACCAACACCATTACGGTGTCTGCAGAGGTTGAAGACCGCCGCCCACCGACTCCACATGAAGATTGGGACGAGAGAATGGAACTCGACGCTAGGGTTGTACCGACCTCTGCCTTTCTACCTGAGGGGGATGCTATACGGGAACCACAAACTCTTTCGGACACAGAAACCCACGTCCGCAAATAAAGATCACCGAGAAAACATAAAAAGCGACGTCGCACACCCTCAGACGATTGCCTCCAGCGGACGTCTTCTCCAGTTGACGGCCGACGAAACGACGAGGAAAATGGATGACACGAGATCGCCCTCACCTGTCACTTTGTCTGATTTTGACAAACCCGATTCCGCTCTCTCGGACAAACGGATGGCCAGCACAGCGCCCGCCGTTAGTACACAACCGGAAACAACTGCGGAATCACCCTTAGTCACTCAGCCCACAAGTGTTCTACCGCAGCCACCGTTAACTTACGGACCTTGGGCGGATGACATTGAAGACGATTCTACTGCCGCTCTGGTGGATGAGGAGATGGGTCTCTCCTCCCACACCTCGGCCCCTCCCGAGTAGCAGCAGATGACGTCGCAGACGCGGCCAGCAGATTATAGGTACCACCTTTTACGGCGACAATGACGGCGGCCCCCACCGCAGGAGACGAGCGACAGACCTATCGCTTAACGACCATCAACATTAACACCATTCGGACACGTACGAAGTTGTCGCTGCTCCAAGACATGCTCAATGCAGTAGACGTTGACACTGTCTTTCTCCAAGAAGTCTTCGTCGCCGATTTTCCGGGTATGTTGGTTATACGGCTCATGTGTCCCACGCCTCGCCAACTAACAGAGGAGTCGCAATTCTCCTCAGAGAGGGCCTCGAGGCGGACGAGGTCCGTTATCTCCCCGACGCTAGAGGAATGGCCGTAACGGTGCAAGGCGTCCGGTTTATCAATGTGTACGCCCCTTCCGGAACGAATCGCCGTCGTGACCGATCGCTCTTCTTCGCAGAAGGAATAGCACCGCTTTTTCAGGGCAGGCACAATGGCTTGATATTAGGGGGCGATTTCAATTGCACCCAAGCACCTAAAGATCAGCTGCCACGCCATTCACCGTGCCCCGAACTTGGGACACTCATCGGCGATCTCCAGCTGGTAGACACATGGGAACATGTCCGAGGAAATAGATCGGGATACACCCATTTCACGAGTCACTCGTCTAGTCGCATCGATAGGATTTACGTCTCCCGTTCTCTCGCGGCTACAGTGAGTGATGCGGAGGTGTGGCCAGTAGCCTTTTCTGATCACGAGGCCTATATATGTACCGTCACCCTTCGTCGCCAACGGGTGTGGCGCAGCCGACATCCCTGGAAATTAAACCTTGCTCATCTCGCTTCTCCGGATTGTCGACGCGCCATCGAAGACACGTAGAGTTTGTGCGTCCGCCACCTTCCAACGTATCCTACGTCGATTAGTTGGTGGTTAACCTGCGCCAAGCCGGCCCTACGGCGAACCTTTATTACGTATGGTCGTGAGACTGCTGCTTGGAGGCGGCAGACGTTTGATTTTTATCTCACCGTCCTTCGCGAATGCGCCTCCTTGCCACCAACACCGGAACAACAGTCGACAGTTCAGCGTGCGAAAGCACAGATCGTAGCCCATATGCGCCGACACCTCGAAGGGACGATTGTCCGAGCGCGAACGCAAGACAGACTCGCAACGGAAAGACCCACCATGTACCACGTCATCCGAGAACGTACACTGCGAAGACGGGCGCTGATACGTACCATCACCACTGAGGACGGCCGTCATCACACCACACAACGCGATATTGCTGCAGCCTTCTTCGACCATTACGCACGACTTTATTCTGCTCAATGTTCCGACCCGACGACGGTGACAGTAGTCTCACTGCTGGTTTACGGTATTGTCCCACAGGATTTACAAACTGAATTATTGAACGACATTACGGAAGACGAAGTTATCGACGCCATCGGTAAAGGAGCGGAGAATAAGTCTCCTGGCCCCGACGGGCTCCCTGTGGAGTTTTATAGAACTTTCCAGTATTTACTGGCTCCCAAGTTAACAGACATCTGTCGGGAGCTTAGGTACCCGCGGTGCCGCTCCCTGCGACCTTCGTAGAAGGAATAATTACACCGGTTCACAAACCTAAAGGTGGGGCTCGAATACAAGATTACCGCCCGCTAACACTCGTCAACTGCGACATGAAGATATTCACCAGACTATTAGCAAACCGTCTGCGACCGACCCTACCTTACGTCATCTCGCCAGATCAGACTTCCCTAGGGGGTATCAACAACATCCACACAGCACTGTGTCGATACCGTGACTTAATAGCCCTAGCCAGGGCACGCCGCATCCCGGGAGCGCTGCCATCACTAGATTTTAGCCAAGCTTTTGATCGAGTGGATCACGCGTACCTAACGTCCGTTCTCCAGCACATGCAGTACCCACAGCAGTTCACAGACGTCGTGATGCGCCTCCTCCGAGGGGCGACTTCCAAAGTGCTCGTTAACGGGCGTCTCTCGCAGTCCCTCCCGATTTTCCGCTCCGTGCGTCAAGGCTGCCCCTTGTCGACGTTACTATATGCCCTGGCACTGGAACCGCTCCTCTGTGGCCTCCGTCAACGCCTCACCGGTCTTACCCTACGTGACGTCACATTTCGCTGTACAGCATATGCAGACGACCTGGTTCCCGTGTTCCACAATCGCGACGATGTCAACCGAGCACTAGAATGGATTACCACGTACGGTGTGGCTTCCGGTAGTTGTCTCAACGTCGCCAAATCGGTCGCCATGGCCATAGGAGACGGGTTGACCCCAGCGTGTGTCGAACCCCTACAGCTTCGTGGCACTATCCAATGTCTCGGAATAGAGTTTCACGACGACATACGGCGCACTGCGGCTATTAACTACCCCCGCTTATTACAACAAATTCGGGTCCACATCTTCAACCTTCGTCTGCGGACCCTCGACATTCTTCAAAGGACACACTTCGTCAATGTTTACCTCGCATCGCGCCTTCCACACATAGCACGTGTTCTTCCAATACCGTTACTGATGGCTCGACGTCTATTAGCGGCATTCAGAGCCTACGTCAGTACAGGCATGCTCTTCAAAGTCAGTTATGAGTCACTGACCCTTCCCCCAGAAAGGGGAGGTCTTGGTCTAGTCCATGTCCACGACAGAGCTGTGGCCCTGTATGTTAGCTCACACGTCAAGCTGTGGCGCCACCACCCGGAAAGTTTGACAAGTTTGCTGTTGGAGTCCTTATCTCCGCCCTCCCTTATGCCCCCACTGACGACGCAAGACATACCCCCACCCTTCTACTACTTCGGGAACTTTTACATTGAACACAGCTATGTCCGTATGGCAGTACCACCGACGAAACAGGCGTCGGCGCGAGATATATATCATGTCCTACAGCAGAGGCGCCCACCGAACATCGTGGAGACCAAAAGCCCTCAGGTTAATTGGAAGGTGGTGTGGAAGACGATTCACGCGGTTACACTGGACACAGCCGTCCGATCCACATGGTACATCACAGTCAATGGTAAACAGATCACGCCTCCACAAGATAAACATGGCGGAATCGCCTCTCTGCGTTGACTGCGGGATACCCGACACGGGCGAACACCGTCTCACATGTGGCGCGGCTGAAGACGTATGGCGCTTGGTGCGACAAATTTTGTCAAATTTTCTACAAGTGACTCCGGAACACATTACACCTCGGTTTCTACTATTTCCGGATCAACAGTATTTCCCGCGCGCCAAGACCAACGCTGTCACGTGGATCCGTGCGCATGCGGTACACTACTTATTTCACGAAGGACCTAAAGATGTATTCGACTTTTGGAACTACCTACAAGAACGTCATTGCAAGATCGTACGGAACCCAAAATACAGACAGAATTTTTGTAATTACTTAGGGAGTGCCCTACCCGACCCTCCACGCAGCTGGATCATCAACAGGTAGGAGAAGATACCCATTGAGTGAGCTGACAAGACTAAGTTCGATTCTCGGTGGAGTAACATGATATACGTGAAGACGTATCTGGATGATGAAGCGTTAGGAGAGTAGCGACACACACTTCTGCACCCTGTATGAAGCACTTTTTTTTCGTTTTCCCCATATACTTTACCTCGGTGTAGGAACTGCCGAGATATTATTTTCTTTTTCTCAGTGCACGATGCGGTGCTAGATACATTTATTTTTGTTGTGGTATAAAGTAAAACCACATTAAGAATGTATTAAAAACAGTAAATAACAATAAAAAAATAAATAATAATTCCCACAAAAGATTTCCCCTTCCCATCCCTGATTCCTTGATTCCTTGACGGACGAGGGGGACACTGTGACCAGGCCTCGGATTACGACCCCTGATCGCTCTGCCTTCCCCGCCCTCCCCCACCACCTTTATAAGAAGGTTCGATCCCCGCCACTGCCTAAATTTTGATAAATAATCAGCATTGGCGGCCGAAGACTTCCGGCATAAGAAGTCAGCCCCATTCTGCCAACGGCCTTGTCAAAGAGGGCGGAGGAGCGGATAGAGGTTCAGGGCACTCTCTTGACCTAGGGGTGGGAAATTGCCCCTAAAGGCGGAAGAATCAGCAATGATCAACGACATGAGGATGCAGAAGGCAATGGAAACCACTGCATTAAAGACACGTAATGTGTATCCACAGGACATGTGGCCTGTAATTGAAGAAGTGTCATGATGATCTCTCCATTGGCAAAAGATTCCGGAATAGTCCCCCATTCGGATCTCCGGGAGGGGACTGCCAAGGGGGAGGTTACCATGAGAAAAAGAGTGAATAATCTACGGAAGGATAACGTTCTACGAGTCGGGGCGTGGAATGTCAGAAGATTGAACGTGGTAGGGATACTAGAAAATCTGAAAAGGGAAATGCAAAGGCTCAATCTAGATATAGTAAGGGTCAGTGAAGTGAAGTGGAAGGAAGACAAGGATTTCTGGTCAGAAGAGTATCGGGTAATATCGACAGCAGTAGAAAATGATATAACAGGTGTAGGATTCCTTATGAATAAGAAGGTAGGGCAGAGGATGTGTTACTGTGAACAGTTTAGTGACCGGGTTGTTCTAATCAGAATCGACAGCAGACCAACACCGACAACGATAGTTCAGGTATACATGCCGACGTCGCAAGCTGAAAACAGATAGAGAAAGTGTATGAGGATATTGAAAGGGTAATGCAGTATGTAAAGGGGGACGAAAATCTAGTAGTCATGGGCGACTGGAATGCAGTTGTAGGGGAAGGAGTAGAAGAAAAGGTTACAGGAGAATATGGGCTTGGGACGAGGAATGAAAGAGGAGAAAGACTAATTGAGTTCTGTAACGAGTTTCAGATAGTAATAGCGAATACCCTGTTCAAGAATCACATAAGGAGGAGGTATACTTGGAAAAGGCCGGCAGATACGGGAAGATTTCAATTAGATTACATCATGGTCAGACAGAGATTCCGAAATCAGATACTGGATTGTAAGGCGTACCCACGAGCAGATATAGACTAAGATCACAATATAGTAGTGATGAAGAGTAGGCTGAAGTTCAAGACATTAGTCAGGAAGAATCAATACGCAAAGAAGTGGGATACGGAAGTACTAAGGAATGACGAGATACGTTTGAAGTTTTCTAACGCTATAGATGCAGCAAAAAGGAATAGCGCAGTAGGCAGTAAATGTTGAAGAGGAATGGACATCTCTAAAAAGGGCCATCACAGAAGTTGGGAAGGGAAACATAGGTACAAAGAAGGTAGCTGCGAAGAAACCATGGGTAACAGAAGAAATACTTCAGTTGATTGATGAAAGGAGGAAGTACAAACATGTTCCGGGAAAATCAGGAATGCAGGAATACAAGTCGCTGAGGAATGAAATAAATAGGTAGTGCAGGGAAGCTAAGACTAAATGGCTGCAGGAAAAATGTGAGGACATCGAAAAAGATATGACTGTCGGAAGGACAGACTCACCATACAGGAAAGTCAAAACAACCTTTGGTGACATTAAAAGCAACGGTGGTAACATTAAGAGTGCAACGGGAATTCCACTGTTAAATGCAGAGGAGAGAGCAGATAGGTGGAAAGAATACATTGAAAGCCTCTATGAGGATGAAGATTTGACTGATGTGATAGAAGAAGAAACAGGATTCGATTTAGAAGAGATAGGGGATCCAGTATTAGAATCGGAATTTAAAAGAGCTTTGGAGGACTTACGGTCAAATAAGGCAGAATGTATAGATAACATTCCATCAGAATTTCTAATATCATTGGGGGAAGTGGCAACAAAACGACTATTCACGTTGGTGTGTAGAATATATGAGTCTGACGACATACCATCTGACTTTCGGAAAAGCATCATCCACACAATTCCGAAGACGGCAAGAGCTGACAAGTGCGAGAATTATCGCACAATCAGCTTAAAAGCTCATGCATCGAAGTTGCTTACAAGAATAATATACAGAAGAATGGAAAAGAAAATTGAGAATGCGCTAGGTGACGATCAGTTTGGCTTTAGGAAAAGTAAAGGGACGAGAGAGGCAATTCTGACGTTACTGCTAATAATGGAAGCAAGGCTAAAGAAAAATCAAGACACTTTCATAGGATTTGTCGACCTGGAAAAAGCGTTTGACAATATGAAATGGTGCAAGCTGTTCGATATTCTGAAAAAAGTAGGGATAAGCTATAGGGACAGACGGGTCATATACAATATGTACAACAACCAGGAGGGAATAATAAGAGTGGACGATCAAGAACGAAGTGCTCTATTAAGAAGGGTGTAAGACAAGGCTGTAGCCTTTCGCCCCTACTCTTCAATTTGTACATCGAGGAAGCATTGATGGAAATAAAAGAGAGGTTCAGGAGTGGAATTAAAATACAAGGTGAAAGGATATCAATGATACGATTCGCTGATGACATTGCTATCCTGAGTGAAAGTGAAGAACAATTAAATGATCTGCTGAACGGAATGAACTGTCTAATGAGTACACAGTATGGTTTGAGAGTAAATCGGAGAAAGACGAAGGTAATGAGAAGTAGTAGAAGTGAGAAAAGCGAGAAACAACATCAAAAAAATGGTTCAAATGGCTCTGAGCACTATGGGACTCAACTGCCGAGGTCATTAGTCCCCTAGAACTTAGAACTAGTTAAACCTAACTAACCTAAGGACATCACAAACATCCATGCCCGAGGCAGGATTCGAACCTGCGACCGTAGCGGTCTTGCGGTTCCAGACTGCAGCGCCTTTAACCGCACGGCCACTTCGGCCGGCAAACAACATCAGGATTGATGGTCACGAAGTCAATGAAGTTAAGGAATTCTACTACCTAGGCAGTAAAATAACCCATGACAGACGGAGCAAGGAGGACATCAAAAGCAGACTCGCTATGGCAAAAAAGGCATTTCTGGCCAAGAGAAGTCTACTAATATCAAATACCGGTCTTAATTTGAGGAAGAAATTTCTGAGGATGTACGTCTGGAGTACAGCATTGTATGGTAGTGAAACATGGACTGTGGGAAAACCGGAACAGAAGAGAATCGAAGCATTTGAGATGTGGTGCTATAGACGAATGTTGAAAATTAGGTGGACTGATAAGGTAAGGAATGAGGAGGTTCTATGCAGATTCGTAGAGGAAAAGAATATGTGGAAAACACTGATAAGGAGAAGGGACAGGGTGATTGGACATCTGCTAAGACATGAGGGAATGACTTCTATGGTACTAGAGGGAGCTGTAAAGGGCAAAAACTGTAGAGGAAGACAGAGATTGGAATACGTCAAGCAAATAATTGAGGATTTGAGGACGTAGGTTGCAAGTGCTACTCTGAGATGAAGAGGTTAGCACAGGAAAGGAATTCATGGCGGGCCGCATCAAACCAGTCAGTAGACTGATGACCAAAAAAAATTATGGAGAAACTCCTGGAAGTTTCGACTGTACCTACCATCATTCAGTTATGGAGTCTTATCAGTAACGAGAAACGTGTACTGTGCGTGATTCCAGCAATCTCTACATATCTTTACAAATTCACTGCACGACAAGTCAGTCCCTACATGAGCCAGGTAAATGTGTTTTAAATTGTCTTTTTTGAATGCTATAATGAGGCTTTGGGATCCTGGAATATGTTTGACTCAGATAAAATACGTGAACACCCATATGACGACCGAAGTATAAATATCTACGGATCTGGTCCTCCTTTTCTACATCTACATTGTCAACTATGAAGACCGTGTTTGGCTTTACTTCTTCTGGTGGAGGGATGTCTTTGCTTTCAGTGAATGCCCTGTACATTACACCATCTACATCGTCTGATATTCTCTGTAGTAACTGATACTTGGGTTGAAATAGTGTTTTGGAGAACAAGTAGACAAGCTAGAAGCAGACTCCATCAACGACTTTTAGCAGAGCCATGAGAACATTTGTCTTGCCACAGTTGGAGTGATCTACAATTATAGCTCCACTCTTCATCGTCGCAATACCGGTCACCCACAACAATGTCCTTGTGGCAAGGGTGCTTCACCCAGCTTGCCATGATACTTGCTGTATGTTAGGTCCTGGTGTGGAATAGGCTTTTATGTAAAAAAGAAAATGTGCACATAGTTGTGCATAATCACATGTGACATTATATGCATGTTCATTCTGTCTAAAGAAATAACACAAATACAAATTTGAGGTAATAAATATATTTGTTTATTCACCATTGACAATTACACATAGCGTTATCACTATCAAAAAAATCACTTGCTTCTTTTTTGATCAGTGCAGTAGCAGTGCAGTATATGGAAAACAGTTGCTTCTTATATCCATCAAATTCTGCAGGTATATCCAGCAATGTTATCAGTGCATTGCAATAGTCCGGTATTCCACCAGTAAATTTAATTTTAACATTTTCCACATCTATTTGAGGAATAGAATGAGATTTCGACACTTATACACGTACTAAAACAGTGATCTATACCTTCTATGTGAATGCTACATGTGCGAAGCCAGTTCATGATATCCACATATACAGCTTGAACATAAAGGAGCCATCTATTTAGTCTGTCCATCGTAGTAGTTATCGCTGAGTGCAGAGTGCACAACTTACCAACTGTTGAGTGTTGCATGTAAATACTCTGCCCATCTGAACCGTGATTTATTTTCAAAGAATATTCTTAAGAATTTATTTTATTTACTAGCGATTCATCAAAAACATTAACACTTTTAATCACACTAAGTAAGCATGGAAGTAGTTGCCAGGGAGTAACTGATGAAATCATATCCAAATTCCTTTTAACAAATGGGAATTTTATTCACTTTAATAGTGCCTAAAAGCATTTTTTAAAAGAAAGTTTAAAATTATAATCAGAAAGCCCCCTCTAAATATCAAAGTTACAGTTTATTCAGAGGCACAAAGAAACAAGTTTTGAATGTATCAGCTTTCGGGCAGAGAACCTTGCCACTCCCTTTTGACACGGCCGTAGTTACGACCGCTCACAACAGCCTCTGAAAGACTACACTAGTTCAAATCTGCAGCACACCAGATAACTTTAAAGCAAGAGTTTTAGCAATTTACACAAGCACACAAACTATACACCCCCCTAGGAGGGATGGAAATGGTACAAAACAATAACAATTAAAATATTAACTTTGCAACTTGATTCTTACTTCTAAGAAAAGTCCTACAGTGAAAGGGTGGCAACTTTATATACTAAAATGATCATTTAAATAAAAGCCCGTGAAATGCAATATTGCATAAAATTCTACAAGGTTGGCCAAACAGTAGTTAAGATGCTCTACAGTATACAGATATCACCTCTCAAGATCATAAGCAATAATATCAAAGTTTCCAAAGATCAAAACATATTTCAGGTATTAGGCCATTACACTCCAAGAAATAAATTTGTTAACGCACCAAATCCGACAAACATGACAGAAGCAGCTACTAACGTATGGTAGATTGATAGGGAGATTACCGAACAACCCGAACTGCGGGTTGCTCCAACCTGCCCCTACTCCACAAAGGAAAATTTATAAACAAGGGAAAATTTATAAACAACCACCTTCCCGCGGGTGGGCAAACGGAGAAGAATCGTGGGACGACCCTAAAGCAAAACCGCTGGTGACCTCACCAAGAAAACAAGTAGAATTTGCAAGAGTAAATCAAACAACATATCACCAATCACTTAACTTCTAATAAACGGCGATTTCTCGAGAAAACCTGGGGCAGCACCCCCAAACCGCTCTCCCAAACCGTCCGCTGCCAGCCGCTTCAACTGACGCAGGAAGGCGCGCCGATCTCCCGTCTCACGGCGTCGCAGCTCGCACCGGCCAGACTGATGTGGGTTGACTCGTGTTGCTCTCGTGTCGACCGCTAAGTCACTGCCCCTCGCTATACGCCGCTGCCCACTGGACTCACGTGGTGACCTCACATACGCCAACTCTCAAGACGGACAAGTCATCTTGTGTCGCAGTGCACGACCGACCAACCGATCGATCCAACCGCCAATGACCATTGCCTGAGCAAACTCGAGCAGACTGGTGGCCTTACGCGCAGACTCAGATGCAGAAACTAAGCCCCAACCGGGCGACCACTCGCTGAGTTCTCTTACTGGCGGAGTGGAAAGACTCTCATTTTGCCGGCTTTAAAGGTTGATCCGAACGACGGACAGACACTAACTGCCTAACAAATGCGGACGAGAGACAGACTAGCAAGCTGGTGGACGAGAGACTGACCCAAACTGACTCGACTGGCGAGCTCATAGCGCCGCTTAAATGGACGTGAACAGGCGAACTTTTCCCTTTCCCACCAGAGGGAGCACCAAAGCTGCGATTGCCACAGTGGCGCCACCTCCAGAAACGGAGGGTGACTGCTTCACACTAAGCACTGCGACACGTTCTACAAAACAGCAACTTTAACCATGGCTCACCAACGACACTTTTAACTGTTACTGTAACATCATCATACACTGATGATATACTCACAGTTAGGCCTCCACAGCAGATGTCCTGGTAGGACTGGGACGGAGCATATTCCTTAGTCATATGCCTCTTGATGTAAGCTTTTGCATGACAGAGTTCATCCCACTCATAGTCTGAAAAACGATCTTTAATATTTTTTGGCACATTTTCAAGCAGTAATACAGCTGACAAGTCAGCGTGTTGTGAAACTTCAATTCCTAGAGGAAGACGTTTTGAACTGCTAGTTATAGAGCATAAAGCAAATAGTAAAGATGGTGATACACTGGGGGTGGGTAGCTTCTCATCCACAACATCCACACCAGCGTGGTTAGCCATCAGTTCTTTCACTGATGCTGGAATGTCTCTTCCTCTTGGGCTGGCCGGAGTGGCCGAGCGGGTCTAGGCACTACAGTCTGGAACTGCGCTGCTGCTACGATTGCAGGTACGAATCCTGCCTCGGGCATGGATGTGTGTGATGTCCTTAGGTTAGTTAGGTTTAAGTAGTTCTAAGTTCCAGGGGTCTGATGACCTAAGACGTTAAGTCCCATAGTCCTCAGAGCCAATTGAACCGTTTGAACTGTCTCTTGCTCTTGGCTCAGTGGATGGTGTATATGATGGAGCCCAGTACAATGTTGCACCCTTGACAGTATTGAGTGACACAGACCATAGAGTCTTATTATATTGATCCAGCTTGCTGAGAAGCTGGGTTAGAGGATCCTCCATGGGTGAGACCGCAACTATCGATTGCCCAGGTGCGGATACCTGTGAGTTGGAGCCTGCTGACCCCAATAGGCTGGAGCTTGCCACCACTGCATATACAGGACCCATTAGGATGGAACATGCCAGTCACAGCAGGTTGGATCTTGCCAGCTCCATAGGTTTGGTTCCCAACGGGCTAGAACTTGCTGGTGCCAAAAGGTTGGATCTTGCCAACACTTGTGCTGACCCCACGAAGCTGGAGACATCTGGTGGAGAGAGAAGAATAATCATCGCCATCATATGTTGCTGCTAAAGAAATAATAATAATAGTACAGAAAAGTAGATACTTACTATTCTGCTCCTTCCTCCTCCTGTTCTGCTGGGCTAACTGGCGCTTCTTCATCCTGGCCGACTGACTGACTGATGGTGGTAGGTTTTGAGCAGCTGCTGGGCTCTCCTTATATGCACCATGCCTACATCATCATCATGATGCTGCGCTTCTATTTGCTGAACTGCATGATCATGTGACCTATCATGGTGCCCCCTTGTGGTGAACTCGTGAACTAGCTCAGTTCATAGATCTGTTGGATTGGAGGCAGTTTCCTGTTGTGGGGTGGAAGCTTATATGTAGGTTTTATAAATGACAGACAGTTCCAGCAGAGACAGATGTTTCCATGTGTTGTGTAATGCATCTTTAATACATCACTATGCAAAGCATTCATTTGCAGGATGGTATTCTTCCTCTTCATATGTTCAAGCATTAATGCTTGCTTCCATCCTGCATGTAGGAGGCTATGGGTGCAGTCCTCAGTTGTATTCTTAACGGCAACATGGCTGTTAACCTCCTCCCAGTCAGGCACCAATAGCTCTTTGATAGAACACATTCTGCACAGCCACGACGATGGGTTGGTGGAGGGGAACTGGATGGGGATGAGCAGTGGCTCTTCAACGGTATATATCATGTATACAAATGTGCTTCCACTGAAGCAAATTGACATCAACTGCATGCCTCTTCGGTTTTTGGAGAGTGGAATATCTGGAAAGCTTGCACATGCACATGAACATGTATTGATTACGACATGCATCTTGGTTCCATCCCTCTGCGTTGTCGCAATCTGGTGAATTGAATTCTTCTGATGCTTTCTCCTACACTCTTCCATTATCATAGTCTTCCATTCCTCATCTAGTGAACTGTGGCTACAGCACTCCTTCGAATTGTACATGTCATACAGGTATTGAAAGCTGCTCCATCCTTCACATTCATCTCGATGATTGAACACATCATGATGGTTCCACAATGACAGCTCAGCAAAGACTAAATGTGTGCCACCAATTCTCGCCAGGTGACAGGAGAAAAAAAACTCCTTTAAAGTCAGTACCGCCATTAGACTGCTTTTTATTACCAGTGTTACATGTACACGATCATAATTTCGGATTTACAGTGCCATTGTCAAGTGTTTTAATGTTATACAGTGCCTAAGATAGCATACTGTCGTATTTAAAATACACTATTAAACACATTGTCTAAGGCTCAATACGACACTATGCCATCTTAGGCACTGTATAACATTAAAACACTTGATAATGGCACTGTAAAGCCGAAATCATGATCATGTAAATGCAACACTGCTAATAAAAAACAGTCTAATGGCGGTACTGACTTTAAGGAAATAAATTATGATGGAGGCCCCAGATTTTGAAAAAAATATTAAAAAAAATTCCCTCCCAAATTTGTATTTCTCACCAATTCCCAGGTGGGGTGGGAGCTGGGGGGGGGGGGGAGGGGGATTGGGTGGGGAGGGGGGGCACAACAGCACAGCCCTGGGACAAAGAAAATTCCTGTACTCACATCATTAGCTGACATCACGGCCGCCATCTTGGATTACGTCATGCACTGTTGCCAAGTCTACAGGTCGCCATCTTGGTTGATGTCATCTCCGCCATCTTGGATACATCTGGCAAAGGAGAGTGTATCCATATGTAGTTTGTCCCACTAGTCTTAAACCTTCCCCACCATCTTCATTTCACATCTTGAGCTTTTTCTTCCCTCTCCATCATTTCCAATCCCTTGTCTTCTTTATACTCTTGCCCTTCCCACATACCAAATCCTGCTCACTTTCTGTCTTCCCACTACCCACCCCAAAAGCTACAGACACCGGCCGGTGTGGCCAAGCTGTTCTAGGCGCTACAGTCTGGAACCGCGCGACCGCTACGGTCGCAGGTTCGAATCCTGCCTCGTGCATGTATGTGTGTGATGTCCTTAGGTTAGTTGGGTTTAAGTAGTTCCAAGTTCTAGGGGAGTGATGACCTCAGCAGTTAAGTCCCATAGTGCTCAGAGCCATGTTTTTGAACCAAAAGCTACCTTCATTTCCATAGATACCACCGTATGGGCCCTAAATTTTTAACACAGCCTTCAGCCTTGCAGGACACCCCTTTTCCGCTCCCAAAAACAAATTTTTGCTCAATATTTCAACTTTTCAGTGAAATTTTACTGATCCGTTTTTTCAACATGTTTCAAATATACTTTTATTCTTATCTCTACTTTTTAATCTTCTGAGTTTAAATTTAAAACATAAATAACATAATCGTCTATGTGATTTTTGTAAACAACATAATAAATGCACCGTTTTGTAGATTTCAAATATACATGGGAGATTCCTGGCTGATTTCTGTGATTACCTCATGTCAGATTCACTTCTTCTTGTTAATTCCGGCAGTTTAACAACCTAAACAGACTGAAGGAAGAAAGAACTTGGTTTCTGTAAATATTTCCTTTAGTACTGTTTGCAATCCATATCCCGCATGAACGTTTGGTATACTTCGCATAGCATAGACTTTGCATAGCGTCAACTATGCAGGTGCACAAAAAGAAGGTGGAGTGCTGCTCCAAAGAAGGCGACAGGTCAACAGGACACTAGCTGCAGCTCAAGTGGCGGTGAGTTAGAATAGCAAGAAAAACAGCCAGGGTTGGCAGACTTCCGAGACGCAAAAAGAAGACTAACGGTTAGTCACTCTGGCACGGAAACTGATGACAAACGGATGTGGTTGCAGTGTATAATCCGCAGACACAATGATATTGCTCAATTCACCTTCAGTGAAATGTTCATAGTAACATTTCTATTTCAACGTTAAAATGTTAGGTAGAAGCGTGAATTAAAATTTTGCTTGTGTGGAATAATTACGGGCGTTGATTTTAAGTTAATCTTCGTGTGAAGATTTATGGGCGACCATGCTCTCACTCGTGCCGAACAAGGGCACAAAAGGGTTGTAAATCACGATCTATTCCAAGTGAAGATTTTTACGTACAGTTGCGATAAAATCCATGTGTGAAACAAAATACGTGTGTTGATGATTAAGATCGATTTTACGAGTGAATCTTTGTGTGAGATGGGTTCTCACTCGTACCAAGCAAGGGCACGAAGGGTTTGTTAATTACGACCTCCTTCAAGTCGAAAAATATTAGACTCTACTCCTATACAAAACGCTTGTGTGATGATATTTTGCGTGTGGTAACTTTAGAAATTATCTTGTATGAGTTGGAATCAGACCCAGAGAGAACGAGGGCCCCAGTAGTGGAAAAGGCTCTGTACAATTTTATATTTTTTTGTATCAAAATGTCTGGGTACGTTGAGAAAGTGATCTGTGAATCAAAAAGGGGAGACGATCATTCATTAAGGGTAAATTTACAATGAAAATGTATCTATGCTTTATGTGTCACTTGGTGCATGATACAAAGTAAAATGTTCTCTTGATGGATCTCCCGCTAAATTAGGTTTCATATGGTGTATTCCCATAATAATATCAAACTGGGAAAGCAGGATAGCACTTCCGTCAATATTGTGTGGATGATGGCCCGTAGATATATAGCTTGCCATGTGGAGAGTCATCAAACACAATGCAACTTAGCTTGTCTAAATTACATAAATGACAGCGTTCCCTTCTGTAAATAGTGTTTAAACGTCTTGTAAGGAGATGAAGCACTATTCCTTTTCATTAAATCTATTCAAATTTAATATCCACGTGCAGCTTCCCTATAGTGAGTATATTTCTGTCTCGCGTTCTTTCTCGTAACTAATTCACTACTGCATTCCCGTCAGGAATGATACGTATCCGAAGGAAACGGGGACCGATACAGGTAGTGCGAGCGTGGCACGCCGGTCTGCATTTATACTGGAGCGGAAAATCCGCGGCGGCTGTATGGATAACGACTTTAATGACATGGTTGATAACTAGTATACATTCATCAGATGCGCCATTTCATTGTGTAATTAAACCCGAATGTTACTTTGGTCGTTATTTACTTTAAAAGATTCAATACAGTGACTATGAACACGGGAAATCAAGGCTAGTACAAACTGTTCTGTTCAGACCTGTTGCTGCTACAGAATCCACCGTATTTTGTAACTAGTGTTAATATGAATAGAAATTATCTTTAACCAGTAGCTCTACTGAGCGAATGTAACAACGAATGATAACGTGACTGTAGAATAATCGCCATCTCAAACGCAAACTCTGAAGTAGGCTTTCTAATCTGTTGCCGTACACAGTCTGAATGAAAATGAAATTCGTGTTAAATTTAATACTGTCCTCGCCCCTTGATCTAAATTAGCGGCTAGTAACCAACCCAATGCACATACAGTCTAATGGTTCATTAGTAGAAACGTTTGTAGTGACCAGTTTAACTATGACCATCCTTTGGGTAATTGCTCTTAAAGGTACCACATTTATTGCAATCATGTAAGTCGTTATTATTCGCATTAAGAAAATATTAATACATATCGATGAATAAAGTCAGTCGGTGGTTGCTTAGTGAGTTCAGTCGAAGGACCGACTGCTTATTATAGACTTACTCAACCATAAATGTCAGAAACAATAGCACTGTGAATTATAAAATACATAGGCTCAACTCTATTCATATATCCATTGTAAGATAAGATCTTACTCAGACGACAGCATCATTTCAAATTTAATAACCTCCATGCCAATAAAGACGGATGGATTCCAGGTCTGCAAGCTGCTCAGCTTTTAATCATGGTTCTAACGTCTTGATATTTTTTTAAAACTTTTGGCTGAAGGCTGTAATTTTGTACCGCTGGCCCTGCGCACCTCGTCATTGTTGTTGACGCAGATGAAAAACAATAAAGAAAAAAATTCTTGAAGCTGAAAGGTGTACATATTTATAAGTGGACTGGACTTTTGTTACGGATAGTTTCAGAATGGGTGAAAATATCATGTTCGAGAGCGAAGCAGTCGCCTGTGTCATCTATGGAATCGTTGATCTACGGCAGTGACAGTTCTATTTCTGAACTTGCGTATATTTGGCTCCGTTGAGGAGAGAGTAGTCGAGTGTTGGACGTGAAGTAAGCTGGTAGAACTTTTGCCGTAGTGGATATAGGAGGAGGATTTGCTGAAGAAACTTGTTAGAAATTACAGGGTGTATACGACCCGGGACAACTGGGAGATCCGGGAAAAACCCGGGAATTTTGTCATCCGCGAAAAAACCGGGAAGTTATCATTGTTTCAGTTTTCAGTTAAATTTTTGTAACTTTGACTGGTAACAACCAATAGTATAACAAGCAATATTACTGTATCTCGCTGCTGCAGAATAATACTGCAGCAATAAAACAAGAACGAGAGAAAAAAGAACAAAATTAAAACTTAAGTTTCAAAGGAAATTGCACCATATACAACAACAAAACACAGTGCTCATACAATCGTCTGCCAACAGCAAAATGTGATAAAGGCTTTAGAAAGACTATGCAATGCTTCATAACAACAAATTGCCCCCGTAGAGCGTGATATCACAACTGTTTAGATTACATTCGTTTGAGTTGTTGCGAGCCAGGTTATGCGCATGTGCAGTTGAGTCGCGTATGAGTAGTAGGCCTACCTTCTCCCACTTCTGGCTACAGAAGAGTGGCAGTTAGCTGTATAAGCAATAGCAGCAAGCAGCCAGATGCTATCCGGAACAATTTTACTGGTGCGCCTAAGCTTCCAGATTCACGTATGCGCAACAGGCCTGGAACTGGGGGGCGGGGGCAAACCGGGGTATCTGCCACAGGCGGCAGTTTCAGGCACGGGGGGAGGGGTGGGGGGGCAAATTCATATTACTGAGGAAAAAGAGCAGGAGAGGCACCTTAGGAGATTTTAATTTCCACTGGCCTGAATATAGTTTGATAGCACTCATTACAATTACACGTTTGAATTCCACAGAGCGAAACATAGAGACGTGCGATGAAATAATGCTGTGTGAAGAGGCATGGCACTGCACTTTGGCACACTTAACCCCAAATAACATGTCTTACCTTCCCTCAAACATATATTTTTATGTATCAGACTCTTCAGAAAGATGTGCACTACAAAATGAAGATTTCTGAAAAGTAATTTTTTTAAATATTTGGCGTTCTACCTCAAACGCTCGAGGGAGGGGAGTCGCCACTATATAATATGGCTGTGGTCCGGAAATATCGTAGATCCGGACCTGAAGAACAGAGCAGTCTCAGTTGTATTGGGAAGATGGTGACCCTTGTTAATTTTAAGTGATTTTTGTGTTTCCTTTTAGTTTGTTGCTCTCACGTCAAACGAAACCAAAACGGATATTTGTGGTCGGGAGCTATCAAGTGAATTAAAACACATTTACATGCATCCGTCATTATACGGAATAATGATACGGAAGGGTCTCCCGCACCGTCCCCTACGCTCCTCGAAGTATGGGACCTGATCATCATCGTCATCATCATCATCATCATCATCGAAATATGTTATTAGTTTAAGATTTTATTTTGTTTCCGCCTTTCTGACAGTCAAGCGTTAATCGCCTTACAGAACAATGAAGTTATTTTTGTCATTTGTTTTTAAGAAATTTGACTTTTAATTATCTTTTCTGTTGAGGCAGTTAATTTATCTGAAATGAAGTGTTAAATTCTACACTATTGGCTAGTTTTAACTGTTCGCTGTATTTCAGGTTCACGTATTCATCTTCTAGCACGAATGGCATTATGCCTTGATAAAGAATCAAACATGAGATAATACAGTACTAGTACTCCACAAAAAATTTACATCTGAATCTGGATATACGAATGTGCACTTTAAGCCGAATTATGCATTTTACTATGGTCCACAAAATTCCAATGCTCTTGGAATATCCTCTAATGTGTTGTTTCTTTTAGGACATAATATAAGATCTTCTAATATTTTACACGTATGAACGTACGGGCTTCCTGCGCCATCGTAGATGCGCAAGGGCGGCGACACCTGTTACCTGGCGCTCTCTGACAACTGCTGAAACGAATCTATTTCTAACAGGTCGCGGGAAAATATTCCGAATAGTTACTTTCAACGTAAATTTCCTTTTACGCAAGATGAACTCTGTGCGCGAATGTCCGATGAATTATTTAAATCACATCTTTGAGGACGACCATGTAGAATATTTTAGAGCCCAGAAGTTCAGACATTTATCTCGTTGTTAAAAATTTTACTGGCACATTTATGTGATTTATCTTAAAGCATAACATGCGCGAAAAAGGTTAATATTATGTGTGAAAGCTTGGCTTCTCTTGCAGCTTATTAACCGTAGAGACCAATACTATACGTGAAAGATTTTCTTCTCTTTTAACAACACTATTTATATTAATTTAAACAATTACCTTTTCCTATTAGCGTGTTCGCGCTACGTAACAGTAATGTTGCTATTGGCTGAATACATCACGTGTCCTATGCTCTGAATTTCGGATGTCATCGGCTGGCGAGATCGCTTGACTTGAGCTACGACTGGCTTACAAAAGCGCATCGCAATCTCGATTTCGATCCTTCGGAAAGTAACATGCAATGTTTGGTAGAATTCGAATTTATACTACCGTAATACGAAAATATTCAGTGGACATGTTGCTGCACATCAGACATGTTTCCAAAACGTGTTTTTTCCCCTGAATTTTGTTTTCTAAACTGCCGGGAAATTCTATGCCGGTAAGTAAAACCACAACGATTGAAAGGATTGATACGTTTTACAGTTCTGAGGAAGAGTATACTTGAACTTAACACGGAAAAAGTGTATTTTCATCCGAGAGAAAGTGAATTTTTAACCGGGATATCCGGAAAAAATCCGGGAATTTTTTTCCTCGCTCACATATACATCCTGAATTATTAAGCTGATGGAACTACTTATAGACGCAACGATTTATGGAACAGTGGGAATGGGTTTACATTATCGGTTTGTTTTTAAGGTAATAATTTTTGCTGATACGTTCTGGTAATGTTAGCGATTCTTGCAACAGAAGTCCACCTCCCCTCCTCAGTTTAGATCTTTTCAGTTTAATTCATTTCAGTTCTCATATTCGTAATAGCATTGCCTCGTAAGACTTTTGTGAAGAAGGTAAAGTTCTTAGGTATCTGGGAGTTTTATGTTCTTGTGAAATAAGAGTTTAAAATAGAGCATTGTCATTATAATGGACGGATTAGTATTTACATTTCGAGTAAGAAGTTTGTTTAAGTATGAGAAAATCGTCCCAGCCTTTCTCCCTGTAGTTTAGTTTTACTTTAGCATATTTTAGTTAGCGTGATTTCCTCATGCTGTGCTGTTGCCACTGATTACACTGTAATTTTCCAGATGAGATTCTTTTCATATTTTGTTGGTTCTTTCGTTTCTCATCTAACGATTCCATTGCGTAGATTCTAAGCATTTTCTTTGGAATCAAGATTTTAATGGGCCAGCGAGGAGTGTATCTTTCATAGTGTTGCTACGTACTGTCAGCGTTTCAATTTTTTTGGACAGTGCGCAGTTTGATTTTGGTAGTGGTTTTTGAGTAACAGTTTTGATTTAATCTCCTGCACAGTGATCGCTAGTGTTTTGTTTATGTAAATGTGTGCACTGGGACACGCTGCTAGCAGTAGTAATTTCAGGTCAACCTTTTTGTAACGGAGGATGGTTCATTTAGGTTTGAGCAAAAGAACAGGCGAACAGTTTAATGCTCATGAACGATCGAACAGTCGAGTCAGAGAAATAACTTTCAAAGTATGTGTCATAAGCACGGAAAGTTCGCGTGCACTTAAAATCTCTAGGTTGTTACAGGACACCGGCTGCAGATACAAAATTAGTAAAATCTTAACCGCTGTGGCATTATGGACGGCTGCTGTAGCTTTGTATAGTAACGGGGAGCTGTCAGTGGACTTCCGTGAGAGATGTTGCACCATGCTTCCAGGAATTGGCCTTGGCAGCTGGCAGGAGTCAGCCACAAGGAAACTGCGTCGCCCAGGGCAACGCACTCTGCATTCCGTTGCCCCGGTCGGTCGAGGGGCCACGCCTTTTGCAGCGACACGAATACACTTGGTATTTCACCGCGATGAAAATAATAGAGTCATTGACAGCAGAGCATGGGTTGAGAGGGTGTTGCCAGATCCCTTTTGCTCACGCTCACATTACGGCTGAGGCAGCAACAGCTGGGCATTTCGTTCTGGATACATTCACAAGATCCGCGTAAACGTGCAGTAGTGCTCCCGGTTGGCAGAGCGGTAATAGTCGGCAAACTTCAGACATTTTGTCGCCTAAAATTAACACTGTGTACAGACCGCAATGCCAACAGGAACGTCTCGACAGGTTATACTGGTCAACATTTTTTTCTTAAAGAATAACATTCACGTCATTCTGAATCAAGATATAAACGGATAATTCCCCTACTGGCCTCAGTTTTCACATCGTAATGGTTTCTGTAAATCCCTGCTGCAGCCTATGCATTACGCAACGAGGTGACAAAAGTCAAGTTATAGCTCCTGACATCATGTTCACTTTCTTCTGCGTGGCGAAATGCGCCAGTTCGACACGGAACACACTCGACAAGCCGTTGAACGTCTCCTGCAGAAACATTAAACCATGCTACCTGTAGAGTCGTCCATAATTGCGAAACTGTAGCCGGTGCAGGATTTTGTGTGCGAACTGATCTCTCCATTATGTCCCATAAATGTTCGATGGGACTCATGTCAGTGATCCGACTGGCCGTATCATTAGCTCGAGCTGTCCAGACGAATAGCGAACAGCTGTGGCCAGCTGACATGGTACATTGTCTTCCACAAAACTTCCATCGTTGTTTGGGAAGATGATGCAAATGGATGGCTGCAAATGATCTCCAAGTAGCCGAACATAACGATTTCTATTGAATGATTGAATGATTGGTTCGATTGGAACAGAGGATCCAGTCCATTCCATGTAAACACAGCCCACATCTTTATAGAGCCACCACCAACTTGCACAGTGCCTTGTTGACGAGTCGGTGGCTTCGTGGTGTATGCGGCTCACTGGAACCCGACCATTAGCTCTTACCAACTGAAATCGGGACTCATTGACCAGTCGTCTAGGGTCCAGCCGATATGGTCACGAGCCCAGGAGAGATGATGCAGGCGATCTCTCGCTGTTACCAAAGCCAATCGCGTCAGTTATCTGCTGCCACAGTCCATTAACGCCAAATTAAATCACGCTGTGTTGTAACGTGGAACTTATTCCAGCTACAGTGGGAGACATTTGAGTACCCGCCCTTTACTTCTGATCCCTACCCATGCCATTATCACGCCTTCGGTACCTTAAAAGTGGCCTTGAAAGGTGCACGACCCCTGCCGGACGACGATGTGCAGCAGGCAGTAACGGATTTCTTCACACGGCAGGACACGGTTTTTTACCAAACGGGTTGATTGGTGGTTGGTTGGTTGGTTGGTTGATTTGGGGGAGGGGACCAAACAGCGAGGTCATCGGTCCCGTCCGATTAGGGAAGAATGGGGAACGAAGTCGATCATTCCCATCCAAAGGAACCATCTCGGCATTCGCCTGAAGGATTTTGGGAAATCATGGAAAAACCTAATCAGGATTGTGGTGTCACCGCCAAACATCACACTTGCTAGGTGGTAGCCTTTAAAGCGGCCGCGGTCCAATCCCACCCTCGTCGCCAAAAACGTTGCGTCTAGACAAGACAGCCTAGACACAATGAGAGGAAGCCGAAAGGCACGCGCTTAAACTCACTCAGGCTGGCGTGAGGTCTGAAACAGGATACGTAATGAATGCTATAAAGAAAAGTACGTAGCTTCTGGAATACTTAACTTTAATCCACATTTGTAGAACATCGCTCTTGATGATACATTAATAGAATCTCAGTATCATAGAATACGGCGTCTTGCTAGGTCGTGGCAAATGTAGCTGAAGGCTATGCTAACTATCGTCTCGGCAAATGAGGGCGTAGTTGTCAGTGAACCTTTCCTAGCAAAGTCGGCTGTACTACTGGGGCGAGTGCCAGGACGTCTCTCTAGACCTGCCTTGTGGTGGCGCTCGGTCTGCTATCACTGACAGTGGCGACACGCGGGTCCGACGTATACCAATGGACCGCGGCCGATTTAAAGGCTACCACCTAGCAAGTGTGGTGTCTGGCGGTGACACCACAAGGATGGCCAGACGCTTGGTTTGAACTGTCCAGTGTGCTATTGTTGGTCCTACTTATTTATCTGCGTTTAACATCGAGGGGCCAAGCAACGTGTTAGTCGCAATACCCTGATGACAGTCACACAACAGTTCAGTAATAAAAAATACGCAGGCAGGATGTTTCAATGCACTGAAAAATAAATCATATTCACGTCTCACAAATGCTTTGAGTTAAATAAATCAGAGTTTGTTGATTCCTTTCCAAACAGAACCAACGTAACGACATCACGAAAACTTATAAATATATTCCATCACGAGACGTCAGCCATGGCGGTCTGAGACTCGACGTGATCAGATTTGTGGCCGTGGAAGCAGCTGCCGCAGCGTGACTTCGCGTGAGGGCGCTGTCAGCGAGAGCGCAGTGACGCCGGCACTGGTGCGAGTGGGCCACCTGAAAGCATCAGCACAGCTGGGAGTCCGACCGACTGAGTGACGTGGGAGGGAACCCTGGAGTGCCGTCAAGTGGCCAAACAGGATGGAGTTGACTAGGCACCAGGGTAGCTGTGATCTAGTCAGCAGCTGAAAGAAGATCGTGCAGTTAGAACAGTGGAAACAGTGTTGCCAACTTAGTGGATTTTCCACTAAGACTGGTAGTTTGTACCCTCCTTTTATTGGGGAAATACTGCTTCTAGTGGCTGGTGGATTTTATACTGTTTTAGTAGAATTCAGTTTTAGTTACTGAAAATGCAATCTCTCAAGCACTGAGCTATTTATATGTTTCGAAATATGTTGTTGTTGTTGTTGTTGTGGCCTTCAGTCCTGAGACTGGTTTGATGCAGCTCTCCATGCTACTCTATTCTGTGCAAGCTTCTTCATCTCCCAGTACCTACTGCAATCTACATCCTTCTGAATCTGCTTAGTGTATTCATCCCTTGGTCTCCCTCTACGATTTTTACCCTCCACGCTGCCCTCCAAATATGTTATGTCTACTTTATTTGATTTGAGGAGTATATAACTTTTACTGCGAAGACAACACTGATGCATTACAATGTGACATCAAATGAACCATCTCATTCGATTCTCTACATGCAGGGATTCATTGTACGAGGGCAGTTCAATAAGTAATGCAACACTTTTTTTTCTCGGCCAATTTTGGTTGAAAAAACCGGAAATTTCTTGTGGAATATTTTCAAACATTCCCGCTTCGTCTCGTATAGTTTCATTGACTTCCGACAGGTGGCAGCGCTGTACGGAGCTGTTAAAATGGCGTCTGTAACGGATGTGCGTTGCAAACAACGGGCAGTGATCGAGTTTCTTTTGGCGGAAAACCAGGGCATCTCAGATATTCATAGGCGCTTGCAGAATGTTTACGGTGATCTGGCAGTGGACAAAAGCACGGTGAGTCGTTGGGCAAAGCGTGTGTCATCATCGCCGCAAGGTCAAGCAAGACTGTCTGATCTCCCGCGTGCAGGCCGGCCATGCACAGCTGTGACTCCTGCAATGGCGGAGCGTGCGAACACACTCGTTCGAGATGATCGACGGATCACCATCAAACAACTCAGTGCTCAACTTGACATCTCTGTTGGTAGTGCTGTCACAATTGTTCACCAGTTGGGATATTCAAAGGTTTGTTCCCGCTGGGTCCCTCGTTGTCTAACCGAACACCATAAAGAGCAAAGGAGAACCATCTGTGCGGAATTGCTTGCTCGTCATGTGGCTGAGGGTGACAATTTCTTGTCAAAGATTGTTACAGGCGATGAAACATGGGTTCATCACTTCGAACCTGAAACAAAACGGCAATCAATGGAGTGGCGCCACACCCACTCCCCTACCAAGAAAAAGTTTAAAGCCATACCCTCAGCCGGTAAAGTCATGGTTACAGTCTTCTGGGACGCTGAAGGGGTTATTCTGTTCGATGTCCTTCCCCATGGTCAAACGATCAACTCTGAAGTGTATTGTGCTACTCTTCAGAAATTGAAGAAACGACTTCAGCGTGTTCGTAGGCACAAAAATCTGAACGAACTTCTCCTTCTTCATGACAACGCAAGACCTCACACAAGTCTTCGCACCCGAGAGGAGCTCACAAAACTTCAGTCGACTGTTCTTCCTCATGCACTCTACAGCCCCGATCTCGCACCGTCGGATTTCCATATGTTTGGCCCAATGAAGAACGCAATCCGTGGGAGGCACTACGCGGATGATGAAGAAGTTATTGATGCAGTACGACGTTGGCTCCGACATCGACCAGTGGAATGGTACCGTGCAGGCATACAGGCCCTCATTTCAAGGTGGCGTAAGGCCGTAGCATTGTTGGAGATTACGTTGGAAAATAGTGTTGTGTAGCTAAAAGATTGGGGAATAACCTGGTGTATTTCAACGCTGAATAAAACAACCCCTGTTTCAGATAAAAAATGTGTTGCATTCCTTATTGAACTGCCCTCGTAGAATGAACAGTATTTAGTGCCACGTAGTTACAGTTCATTTCAAGAGGGAAGGCGCTTGCGCAGGTGCAGGGAGTGCAGTAACTGGTTTCAAACAATGGGTCTTCACTTATTTCATTGTCGCTTCGAATAACCACTGAGCGCTTGTTGGCTCACGCAGGTTGCGTCATGTCAGACGCGCAGAAAAGGTAACTCGACTGTCGTCGCTCATGGTGTGCGCTATACAGTTGTGATTCTCAGTGTATGGTATTATTTCACGGCTTCATACGCGTATAACTATGCCGAAACCGTAATATACGCAAAACTTTCGGGATTCTTGGCATTCAAGACCCACATTTAAAAGATTGTCTTCACGTTATTGAAAGTACTACGAGTCAGGTAGCGAAGTGCAAATTTTGTGGTACAGTTTTAAGGAGCCACCATGGGGATCTGATGCCTCGTGGTATGTCAAAGAAGCATCTACAAAAATAGAAAGGTAAGTACAGTTTTTTTAATTGATTAGTCATTCATTGATCGGTTTTACATCTTTGACCACTGTTTGACTAAGTAAATTGTTGCGGGTTGTAACTATGCAGCCTAAAATTTCTTTTTAGTCAGAGCCCATTGGGAATAAAAAAATGGAAGAAGCAAGGCTTGCATTAGCCACAGTCATGCATACTAGTATAGGTGCAGTCGACCATTTGGGAGAGGTAATTAATCAGTCATGAAAATGATATCGAAAAAGTTAAGCTGCACTGAATTAAGAGCACCACAGTTATAAGAAACCACATTTCACTGACGTTCTGAAACAAGATTGCAAAGGACAACCATTTAGCTTATTAATTGATGAACCTACTGATATAAAAAAATGGTTCAAATGGCTCTGAGCACTATGGGACTCAACTGCTGAGGTCATAAGTTCCCTAGAACTTAGAACTACTTAAACCTAACTAACCTAAGGACAACACACACATCCATGCCCGAGGTAGGATTCGAACCTGCGACCTTAGCGGTCACGCGTTTCCAGACTGTAGCGCATAGAACCGCACGGCCACTCCGGCTGGCCTACTGATATCGCTGTACATAAATACTTGGGATTGATTATAGTTTATTACAGTAAATGACACCAAAAAATAGTATCTACATCCTCTACGAGTGTACTGCTGAAGCTATTATCTGTGCTATAAAGAAGACACTTCAACGATTCGATCTGCAACTTGAAAATTTAATGAGCTTTGCTTCAGATAATGCCTGTGTCACGGTTGGAGTAGATAATAATTTACGAAACTGAAAGAAGGTACCACACCTGATGTTGCTTGTACCATTCTTTGCGACTGGCTCTTTCAGCTGCTGCAAAAGAATTTTTGCAGAGGAATTTGGAGTTTTTAATTAAAGAGACATGATTGGTTTAGTCGCTCCTCTTCCAGATAATCTCTTTCTAAGAAGCTATACAAAACCATCAACCATGGACAGAAAACGTTACAAATAGTTCAAGCGTGCCAAACAAGGTGGTTATCAATAGAATCCGCTGTATCAAAAATATACACCTAATGGTCAGCGCTAAAAACACATTTTTCCGTAGCTAAAGTGCGTGAAAGGTGGCACATGGCAGAGTTATTGTACACTATGTATGTGAGCGAGATTAATTACTCATGTATTTCATTTTTATATCCAATAATAACTGAAATAAAGTGAATAAAATGTTCGAGTTAAAAGATACAGATCACACCAAACTCTTTGATGAGTTGACCAACCTTATAAATATGCTTTTCAGCAAAGTCACGTTACCAGCAAATAAAGTTAATATTTTTACTCCAAAAATTAGTGATTTCTTCGATCGTAGATGTTATCTGGTATTTCGCTTTGAAAAGCAGTTGCTTGAAATGAGAGAAAGAGGATTACCACGGGAAGACGAAGAAATGTCGCGTAATCGGTGCATAACATTTGTAGCAAGTCTGATTGAGGAAATAAAAAACAGGTTACCAGAAAATTTGACATTTATGAAAAACATATCCAGAATAAGTGTTGTACAAGCTATTAATCACAACAAAGAATATCTAACTGATATAACGGCTCAGTTTAATAAAACTGTAGAATTTATAGCAAGAGTAGATCATCAGTGGCGACAAATTCATTTGTTGAACTAGAACGAGACCAAAAATAAAAAGAAATTTTGGAATGAAGTATTGCATTTCAAAAATGCTCTAGAGGAATCCATGTTTGAGGCATTAGCGACTTTTGCGATTACTCTCCTAGTACTGCCTCATTCCAATGCCAATATTGAGAGACTATTTAACAGTATGAAGGTATCAAGAAACAAGCAGAGGAATAGAATGAAGTTAAATCTTTTAAGTGCTATATTAAGAATACGCTGTGGTTTGAGGTTGGAAGGAAAATGCTGCAACGGATATTAAATTCCAATAAACGTTGTAAAACAAATCATTATCAAAGAATCGCATCAATCTGAAACCAACGACGATGATCATGCAGACAAAAATGATTCATATGAAGAAGACGAATTCATTTAAACAATTAGCTGTCGTTATAGAACTTTTTGTATGTTAGTGATCTTGATTTGCTGATTTACGTATTGTATGTTCAATTAATGATTGTGAATCTTTTGTTACTTAATAATAAAGGAAACTAATTACTAATATACTCATTCTTTCCTTTCATAATAATTTAAAAATTGTAGTGGAATTTTAGTCATTATGAGAGTAGGGCCATTTTTGTTAGTGGTTTTCTGGTGGGTTTGCAGTTGAAACTGGGGGGGGGGGGGGGGGTGCGGGTGGGGGTAGTTCAACACTGAAATGACACCCCAAATGATCCATGTTATGGAACTGTTCCTGACAGTTCCAGGAAAGCACGAGTGGGGCAGTGTCTTGAGCTGTGTGATTGGGCTGTAATACAGTGGTTCCTCATCTCTGGTGCAAGCTGTTAACTCTCTCCCTTATTCGACCAGTCATGTGCCTAAAGGAAAGAGTAAACTGTTACTGGCGTGTACGTAGGTGCATGGCCTGTGCAAGGGTCAGTATTCGTTGTTGTCTCGTTGTTAAGCATTTTCGTAGTAGATTACTCCTGATTTTTAATACGTGTGTTGCAGTCGTTTCGGCCACTTGTACAGAAAGATTCAGGGAACCACCAGATTATGTTATTGTACCGTTTGCCAGGTGATGTAAGCATGTCTAAGTAAAGCACACCCTTAGCATATTTGGGTGCCTTACATCTAGTAAACGGCTCTGGAAAGCAATGTCAAATTTTGAAAAACAATTTATTGTCCAAAGTAATCTTAGAAATCTGTGTTGGCTGAGGTTTTCATCTGCGCTCACTGTGGTTTTGTTTCAGGCATATTCTAATATGAGAAGACCTGTGGCTTATGTTTAACAGGGTGCTCATCCATTGGAAGCCAAATACTCGGTGTATGAACTTGAAGGCTTGGCCATTTTACTTGCCTCAGAGAGGTTTAAAAGTTATTTAGAGCAGCAGATCTTCTAGCTAGACACTGATAAGCAAGCCGTTAGTAGGTGCCATTGTGGTCAAGGCAGGCAGGACGTGTAGATAGGTGGACGTTGACGATATTCACATTTTACTTCAAGGTTAAACATATTTGCAAGACAGAATGTCACGGATAATCTGAGCCGCATGTTTAGCAAAGACAGTGAGGATTACACACGAACAGGTGCAAGTGACTGGCAACGAACAAGATGAAGTGGCGTGCCCGATTTTCACGGGGGGCTCCACTGTGTTTTAAGAAATTTTCCCAGCAATCGTAGATCCGGAGTTGGGTCCCATTAACGGGCATTTGAGAAACAAGGAGATAGTCTGGCCTTATTTATGAGGGGGGAATATCATGTGTTGTCTGGCACGGGGACACAACAGAGATAAAACCGATTTACCATCGGAACTGGTACCGTGTTTGTTTAAGTATCATCATGAAACACTCGTAATACGACATTAAGTAATTTTAAGACCAGGATAAAGATCCGCGAGAATTTTATTTGAGATGGTCAGGCAGGCCTGACGGCCTTGGTAATCCGGCGTTGACCACCCAGCGTGTCTTACAGTCCTCCATCGTTATTCAGGCTCCGATGCACAAGATGTTCATTGATTATGCCGGTCCGTTCCCTGGGTCAAAAGACGGGAACCCCTTCGCACTCGTGTGCATAGACGCGTATATGCGTTTTTGCTGGCTTCTTCCCACGATGTATGTTAATATCACGACCACTTCAAATGTTTGATGGGTATTTTTGGAATTTTTGGACCTTGTAAGACCCTACTGTCGGATAAAGCTTCCGCATTTTAGTAGCGTTTATAAACTTTTACTTCGAAATGGAAACAGCGCGTACTACTTCCACATCGCATTACTACATGAATCCGTTATTTGCGGATCGCGTTGACCGAAATTCGTTTGGTTGCCAGGTAAAATAGAGGGCAAATCTGTCAGTAAATTAACTCTTGACTTCTTGTTTTAATATAAAACACAGTCTACTAAAATGTGGCGCATTGTGATCCATACATCACAAGCATCACGCATTGGTGTGTGCTCCCTTTTGGAGCAAGAACGGTTGCGTCTTAGTGCTATGTTAAAAAAAATGGCTCTGAGCACTATGGAACTTAACATCTTAGGTCATCAGTCCTCTAGAACTTAGAACTACTTAAATCTAACTAACCTAAGAACATCGCACGCATCTATGCCCGATGCAGGATTTGAACCTGCGACCGTAGCGGTCGCGCGGTTCCAGACTTTAGTGCTATGTCCTATGTGAAGATGAGAACGACTTCATCCCGTCTTTGTGGCTGGAAGGACGTGCCGTACAGCTGAGTAGTGGACCTTAGTCACGGCAGCTTGCTGTCTGTAAGTTTGAGCCACTCTTCTTCGCATCCATCCAAAACTCTGTACCTTACCAGTGAAGTGACAACGTGGAAGGTGATGGCACACTGAATTGTCTAATAATCATGACATCCCTCTTTGGCGCTACACCTGCCATTTCGTTTCCCTTAATACCCTTGTACCGTGGTATCCAGGACAGAGACACCTTCCCTAGCCTTTGTACGTGGACAGAAGCGTCATGGATACCCAGATCTATTTTATTTTCGGGTACAAGTGTTGTAGGGTGTTCAGGGCAGAACTCATATGCAGTCAGTGCACCAGTTCACGTACGAATCGAAATTCAAGCAACCGCGAGAAAGCTGTACTGGGCATTGGGCAGAATTCTTACCATGTACCACAATTAGAGAAGCATAGACACAGCCAATAATTTGTTCACTTTGTTATGGACCAAGCTGTGTGGCAGATGTGTTTTAATTGGTGGACCTATAATATTTGTCGGTAATTAATGTGGTTGGTCTGTGGTGGATCGCGGAGGTTGGAGTAATTATTTAATTCCCTGCAGACTTATATAACGCAGACAGATTTAAGTTTAGAGTTATGTACTCGCATATACGATAAGTTGTGTTGTTTGAATATTATCACGCGCTATGAAGCCGCGATTTGCCGTCGGCATGGGTCGACGAAGTAAACCACTTGAATAACTTCATGCCATTAATTCATAATAATAACCCACCTAACCTTATTAGAATAACTTATGAGATTTCCAGAAGAAGTCTGTTGGCGGCTCATCGACATTGCCCTGTGTTAATGAATTTGACTTTTAGGGTTTCCTTATTACGAACTGTTGCACACAGAGACCGAAAATGAGAGGTCCAGTCAATTTTAATGATGGTGCATGAAGTGTCATACCTAGGGTCACAGTAACAATTCACATCACTCGTTATGTTTAGACACTATGCAAATGACAATGCTTTCCACATTATGGGCTTGTGTGTTGGAGGGGGGAGGGGTAAGTTTGGGGGGAGGGGAGGGGGAGCTGACAGTGGTCTGACCCCATTTCAGACTGCGATACCCCCTACTAGTCTCTCTGCATTGTTCTCCTCTTACTGCACGGTCCTTGTCTTACTGCATGGTTCTCGCCCTATCCGAATATGTCTCCCGTCTCTAATGACCTTGTTGCCGAAAGGCCATTAAATACTACTTTGTTCTGGAGACATCATAGGGGTTAAGAAAAACAGCGGTTTTCGTGTAAAATATGCACAGCCAACACCATCTACTCAACAGCGATTCCTCTTGCCGAACAAAGTACACAGAACGCTATAGTGAGTTTAGACTTAAGCGTTTAGTGCTAACGTTTTATATCCAGACAAGCTTGGAGAGATAATCTAGAAATTTCCGCATGGCGACAAAGCTGTTTCGAATAAGAGCGACGAGAAATTACTTCATCAATGTGTGTAACACGTTAATCACCTGCGACACTATTGGCGCCAAACTGCATGTCCTTTGTTGACGATAATGATCACGACATACCGCTCGTGAGGCGCGAGATTCGTAGCATCCAAAGTTGTTATCTAGATTGAGCATGGTCAATAGACTTAAAAAAAATGTGCTGTTCCGACTTTCGTGCAGAACTCCTGGATTTGGTTTTGCTTCGACAGCGTTCGTCTATCAATCGCTGGTTGTACACTGAAGCAGTTTGTCGTTTGTCTCACAGCCAAAACCTTCTCAGTTAAAAAATACGTATTGTGGTGGGAACCGAGTGTAGGACCTTCGCATTTGTAACTGTCGCCACTGTCTTCTAGACTATGCAAGTAGGTGTTACCGTGTGCAGAGTCTATCAAATTATGTCGTGTGACGTGTTCGTATATTACAAGGTCATATCTGGAGTATTTTAAAAGATCATTCTGCGTCTTATTAGCTGTATACAAATGAGTATACGCCCTAGTCACTCCTAGCTACTCTATCACTTTCCTAACCGTGTTCTGAGAATGCGCGTTTTCCTTGCCGTGCTCTCAGAATTTGAATGCTGAAAGTTGTCGTAAGAGGTGCTGCAACAGGGCAGTGCCCCGTGACATTTGACTTCCTTTCCGGCTAGATATGCCAACAGTTTGCAGTACTTGCAATGTGCTGCTTTCAATACTTCGCATTTTGATAGAACTCGCGGGTTTTGTTAACAATGGAATTGCCCACACCTTCCTAAATGTACGTTTATTCTTTAACAGAGTGATTTTAACACTACAGGTTTTAAACTGCTAGGATTAACAATTTGATATGTCCAGTTTTTTAGTAAAAAATCAGTTATAGATATTTGAAATCTCTCTACATAAAACGAAATCTCGTGACTGTCTCACTGACTCATCACCGCCCAGCCCACACTGCTAAGGATAGAACCTTGAAATTTGGAGAGTATATTAAACTTATACATAGGCATAGTTTAAGAAGACATTTTTCGAAATTCCTCCCCTAAGCAAATAAAATGCGGGATGAATGGTTTTTAAAAATATGCCACTACTGAGGCAATGTTGAAACTAGAACTACAAAAACAGGTATTCTTTTTCTCAGTCAGCAATAAAAAAATATGTTTTTCGTCGTTTATGCAAACATAACCCCTAAAGTCTTCAAATAGTGGGTGAAAATTTTATTTTCCAAAATCATTCATTATTAAAGAAGTACGTCTATAAAAGCGGGATTTGACTTCTCGGTGGAAATTAAAAAATAGTTATTTCAGAATTTTAGGAAATTCAACCACTAAGGGGATTAAATAGGGGATGTCTTAAAAAAAACTAAATCGTTGTTAAAGAACTACTAAAGCATTTTTAAACCTATATATGTATATCAAAATTGGTATTTCACCTCTCAGTTAGGAATTAAAAAAATTCAACCCCTTAGGGGTGAAATAGGGTATGATAGATTTTAAAGACAAAACATTTGTGAAACTAAATCAATGAATATTTTTATTTGGTTTCTCAGTTAGAAATAAAAAAATATGTGTTAGAGTGTTTTTGGAAATTCAACCTGTAAGGGGGTGAAATACACTCCTGGAAATTGAAATAAGAACACCGTGAATTCATTGTCCCAGGAAGGGGAAACTTTATTGACACATTCCTGGGGCCAGATACATCACATGATCACACTGACAGAACCACAGGCACATAGACACAGGCAACAGAGCATGCACAATGTCGGCACTAGTACAGTGTATATCCACCTTTCGCAGCAATGCAGGCTGCTATTCTCCCATGGAGACGATCGTAGAGATGCTGGATGTAGTCCTGTGGAACGGCTTGCCATGCCATTTCCACCTGGCGCCTCAGTTGGACCAGCGTTCGTGCTGGACGTGCTGACCGCGTGAGACGACGCTTCATCCAGTCCCAAACATGCTCAATGGGGGACAGATCCGGAGATCTTGCTGGCCAGGGTAGTTGACTTACACCTTCTAGAGCACGTTGGGTGGCACGGGATACATGCGGACGTGCATTGTCCTGTTGGAACAGCAAGTTCCCTTGCCGGTCTAGGAATGGTAGAACGATGGGTTCGATGACGGTTTGGATGTACCGTGCACTATTCAGTGTCCCCTCGACGATCACCAGTGATGTACGGCCAGTGTAGGAGATCGCTCCCCACACCATGATGCCGGGTGTTGGCCCTGTGTGCCTCGGTCGTATGCAGTCCTGATTGTGGCGCTCACCTGCACGGCGCCAAACACGCATACGACCATCATTGGCACCAAGGCAGAAGCGACTCTCATCGCTGAAGACGACACGTCTCCATTCGTCCCTCCATTCACGCCTGTCGCGACACCACTGGAGGCGGGCTGCACGATGTTGGGGCGTGAGCGGAAGACGGCCTAACGGTGTGCGGGACCGTAGCCCAGCTTCATGGAGACGGTTGCGAATGGTCCTCGCCGATACCCCAGGAGCAACAGTGTCCCTAATTTGCTGGGAAGTGGCGGTGCGGTCCCCTACGGCACTGCGTAGGATCCTACGGTCTTGGCGTGCATCCGTGCGTCGCTGCGGTCCGGTCCCAGGTCGACGGGCACGTGCACCTTCCGCCGACCACTGGCGACAACATCGATGTACTGTGGAGACCTCACGCCCCACGTGTTGAGCAATTCGGCGGTACGTCCACCCGGCCTCCCGCATGCCCACTATACGCCCTCGCTCAAAGTCCGTCAACTGCACATACGGTTCACGTCCACGCTGTCGCGGCATGCTACCAGTGTTAAAGACTGCGATGGAGCTCCGTATGCCACGGCAAACTGGCTGACACTGACGGCGGCGGTGCACAAATGCTGCGCAGCTAGCGCCATTCGACGGCCAACACCGCAGTTCCTGGTGTGTCCGCTGTGCCGTGCGTGTGATCATTGCTTGTACAGCCCTCTCGCAGTGTCCGGAGCAAGTATGGTGGGTCTGACACACCGGTGTCAATGTGTTCTTTTTTCCATTTCCAGGAGTGTAGATGATGAAAATTTTTATGACGATATTTTGTTATATTATAACATATCTCACACTTTGAGCATCGTTTACGAAGGGATTTTAAGAAATACCACTCCTAAGGGAGTGAAATAGGGGGTTAAAACTTTTATGAAAATATTTCACTACAAAACATTTTGAAAGCAAAAACTCTAAAAATTTGTGTATGGATTCTCGGTTGTAAATGAAGAAAAAAGAGGTTCAGTGTTTTTGGAAATACAATCCCCAGCCAGGTGAAACAGGGATGAAGTTTTTATGGAAATAGTTCATTAGAAAGCACTTTTGGAACTAAATCCATGAAAATTTGATTTTGGTTCTCAGTCAGAAATATAAAATTACGTATTTACATATTTTTGGGAAGTCAACTCCTAATGGGCTGAAATAGTGGGTGAAAGTATTTTTTGATAATAATCCTTAATAAAGCACTACAGCATTTTTGAAGCTATATGTATGAATATTAGTATTTGACTTCGAAAATTTTTATTTGGCATCTCGTTATGAAATAAAAAGCACACGTTTCAGTGTTTTTGGAAATTCAACTCCTAAGGGGGTGAAATAGAGGCTGAAATTTTTATGAAAAATTTCTTTGTATTAAAACTTAAAGGGTGTCGATCTCATGCTGCAAGCATCGTTTAAGAACAAATTTTTAGAAATTCCACCCCGAATAGGGCGAAATATGGGATGAAATGTATTTTTGAAAATGTCGTTACTAAGAGAGTTTTGAAGTTAAAACTACGAAAAATTGTCATTTGGTTTCTCGGTCAGCAATAGAAAATACGTGTTTCAGCATTTTTCGGAATTCAACTCCTAAGGGGGAAAAACTGTGTACATTTTTGTAAATAAATCATTATTAAAAACTACTAAAGCATTTTTAAAGTACATTGGTACTTGTATTCTATGTCATAAATTTAAAAAACTCGTTGTTCAATGTTTTTGAGAATTTAATCCCTAAGGAGGTTAAATAGAGTATGTAAACGTTTATGAAAAACTTTCATTACGAAAACAAACTCCGAAGTACTTTCGAGAAAAACCTTCCTTCTCTGGCCTTAATTAGTGTAAGGTTTAGAAAGTTTTGCAATTTGTGAACTACATAAATTAAAGCTGTTTAACAATCACTTCATCATATCGACATTGCCAGAATTGCATAGAAATAGAAATCTCTTTGATACAATAATTTTTAGTCAGTCAAATATAAGTTTCTAGAATAACTTTTGTGTAATTACTACGCAAACCAATCGTTACTGATAACAAAATAGATATCATGTTTAAATGTGATTACATATACAGGAATACCTGTCTGAGACTAGAGATTTCAGTACCAGGTGTAAGATTGGCGCTAATGACTATGAAACCACTTATCAGCTTTTTTCTCTTTTTCTTAACTCGCTACCGGTATACAAAATTATATTAAAGACATTGGTACACTTTAATTATGCAAAGACGTGAAGCCATGTAAAGAGTCACTAACTCTTTTGCAATGTGTAGATTTACATATGACCAACGGATGTACAAAATAAAATTCGATTAAAGTGTAGACCATACCGTCTAAGCAAGCGAAACAGGGAGCGCTAAGTCACTATTATTAGACACATATTTAATTACTTTATGAGCCAAACAAAAATCTTACACTGAGATTACAGAACTCATAGAATAAAGATATGCACATGCGCAGATGGAGGTAGTACGGCGTACACAAAGTACAAAAGGACAGTGCATTGCCAGAGCTGCCATTTGCACTCAGGTGATTCATGAGAAACGTTTCCGACGAAGTTGTTTCCCCACGACGTGAATTAACATACTTTGAAAGCGGAATGGTAATTGGAGCTAATCGTTAGGAAATTCAATATTCCGAGGTCCACAGCGTCAAGAATGTGCCAGGAATACGAAATTCAAGGCATATCCTCTCACCAAGGAAAACGCAGTGGCCGATGATAGCCTTCACTCAACGACCGAGAGTAGGGGCACTTGCGTAGACTTGTCAGTGGTAACAGACAAGCAACACTGGCTGAAATAACCGCAGAATTTAGTGTAGGACGTATGACGAACGTACCCGTTAGGACAGTTCGACGAAATTTGGCGTTAATGGGCTATGGTACCAGACGACCAATGCAAGTGCCTTTGCTAAAGGAACAACATCGCCTGCAGCCACTCTCTTGGGCTCGTGACTATATCGTTTGGACCTTTGGTCATCAGTCTTCTGACTGGTTTGATGCGGCCCACCACGAATTCCTCTGTCGTGCCAACCTCTTCATCTCAGAGTAGCACTTACAGCCTACGACCTCAGCTATTTACCAGGTGTATTCCAATCTCTGTCTTCCTCTACAGTTTTTGCCCTCTACAGTTCACTCTAGTACCATGGAAGTCATTCCCTCATGTCTTAACATATGTCCTATCATATTGTCCCTTCTCAAATTAAGGCCTCTGTTTCATACTAGTAGACCTCCCTTGGCCAGGAATGCCCTTTTTGCCATTACTAGTCTGCTTTTGATGTCCTCCTTGCTCCCTCCGTCGTTGGTTACTGCCTAGGTAGCTGAATTCCTTAACTTCATCTCCATCGTGACCATCAATCCTGATGTTAAGTTTCTCGCTGCTCTCATTTCTGTCACTTCTCTTTACTTTCGTCTTTCTTCGATTTACTCTCAGCCCACATTCTGTAACCATTAGAATGTTCATTCCATTCAGCAGATCATGTAATCGTTCTTTACTTTCACTCAGGACAGCAATGTCAGCAGCGAATCGTATCACTGATGTCCTTTCACTTTGAATTTTATTCCCGCTCCTGAACTTTCTTTTATTTCCATCATTGATTCTTCGATGTACAGATATAACAGTACCGGCGAAAGATTACATGTCAATCTTACACCCATTTTAATCAGAGTTCTTCGTTCTTGGTTGCCCACCCTTATTATTCCGTACAGCTTACCCTATCTTTCTGCCGGCCGCTGTGACCGAGTGGTACCAGGCGCTTCAGTCCAGAACCGCGCTGCTGCTACGGTCGCAGATTCGAATCCTACCTCGGGCATGGATGTGTGTGATGTCATTAGGTTAGTTAGGTTCACGTAGTTCTAAGTCTAGGGGACTGATGACCTCAGATGTTAAGTCCCATAGTGCTTACAGCCATTTGAACCTTTTGAACCTATTTTTCTCAGAAGATTGAACATCTTGCACCATTTCACATTGCCGCACGGTCCTTCCAGGTCGACAAATCTTGATTTTTCTTTAGTCTAGCCACTATTATCAGCCGCAACATCAGAAGTACCTCTCTCGTGCCTTTACCTATTATAAAGCCAAACTGATCGTCATCTAGCACATCCTTAATTTTCTTTTCCATTCTTCTGTATATTATTCTTGTCAGCAACGTGGATGCATGAGCAGTTAAACTGATTGCGCAATAATTCTCGCACATGTCAGCTCATGCAGTCTTCAGAACTATGTGGATGATATTTCTCCGAAAGTCAGATGTTATGGCGCCAGACTCATACATTCTACACACCAACGTTATTAGTAATTTTGTTGCCACTTCCCCCAATGATTTTAGAAATTCTAAGCGAAAGTTATCTATCCCTTCTGTCTTGTTTTATCTTAAGTCCTTCAAAGCTCTTTTAAGTTCTGATTCTAATACTGGATCCCCTATCTCTTCTAAGTCGACGCCTGTTTCCCCTTCTATCATATCATACAAATCTTCCCCCTCATAAAATAAAATCTTTCAGTGTATTCTTACCTCCTCTTGTCTGCATATAGCAGTGGAATTCCCACTGCAGTCTTAATGTTACCACCATTGCTTTTAATGTCACCCAAAGCTATTTTGACTTTCCTGTATGCTGAGTCTGTCCTTCTGACAATCATTTCTTTTTCGATTTCTTCACATTTTTAATGCAGCCATTTAGTCTTAGCTTCCCAGCACTTCCTATTTATTTCATTCCTCAGCGACTTGCATGTCTGTATTCCTGAGTTTGCCAGAACATTTTTGTACTTCCTCCTTTCATGAATCAATTGAAGTATTCCTTCTGTTACCTATAGTTTCTTCGCAGTTGTCTTCTTTGTAGCTATGTTTTCCTTTCCAACTTCTGTTATGGCCCTTTCCAGAGATGTCCATTCCTCTTCAACTGTACTGCCTGCTGAGCTATTTCCTATTGGTGCATCTATAGCCAGAGAGAAAAGAGAACTAGATGAAAAGAGAGTGAGGGAGATGGATAGAGAGAAAGAGGAGTAGATGGACGGTGAGAGATAGGAGGAGATGGACAGAGAGAAAGTAGAGGGAGGAGGAGTAGGAGATAGACATAGAGAAGGAGAAGATGGACAGAAAAAGTACAGGAGGAGAGGGACAGTGTGTAGAAGGAGAGGGACTGAGAGAAAGAGACAGGGAGAGAGGATGCTGAGGAGTAGATGGCCAGAGGGACAGGAGAGAAATAGAGAGGAGGATGAGTTACAGTGGGAAGGGCTGCAGAGAAGAGAAGGAGATAGAGAGAGGGTGGAGGAGATGGAGAGAAAAGGAAGGGTAGGATGGAGAGAGAGGGGGAGGAGCTGGGCAGAGATAGGAAGGAGGAAGAAATGGACGCAGATAGGCAGAACGCAGGAGGAGATGGACAGAGAGATAGTGGTGGAGATGGACAGTGACAGAGTGCAGGAGGTATGGAGAGAGAGAGGGGGGGGTGGAGATCGTGAGAGATAGAGGAGAAGGATATGGAAAGAGAGTGAGGGACATGGACAGAGGGAAAGAGAAGGAGGAGATGGACAGAAAGAGAGGAGAAGGAGATGGACAGAGAGAGGGTGTAGAAGATAGACAAAGCAAGAGAAGAGAAGTGGTTAAGTGTTTGGACAGAGAGAGAGAGAGGAGGAGCAGATGGATAGGATGAGGCTGACAGAGGTAGGGAGGGGGAAAGAGACATAGAGAGGAGGAGGAGATTGACAGAGAGAGAGAAAGAGAGGGAAGGGCAGAGAAGGAGATGGGAGGCAGAGAGAGAGAGGATAGGAGGAAGAGATGGACAGAGAGATTGTGGGCTATGACATGGACGGAGAGGAGGAGAACATGGATAGAGAGAGAGAAGGGGGGGGAGGAGGAGGAGATCGGCAGAAAGATTTACGTAGAGAGTGGGAAGATGGATAGCGCGACAGTGGAGGAGGAGATGAACAGAGTGGAAGGGTAGGGGATGGAAGGGAGAGAGGAGGACGAGGTGATGAATAGAGCGAGAGGGGGTGGAATAGATGAGAGGACAGGAGGAGATGGACAGAGAGCTGGAGGAAATGTATAGAACAGGAGGAAATGGATGGAGAGAGACAGGAAGAGAGAGAGGAAGAGGAGATGGACAATAAGAGAGGGCATAGGAGATGGACATAACGGAAAAGAAAAGAGAGATTGACAGAGAGGGAAGGAGGAAATGGACAGAGAGAGAGAGAGAGAGAGAGAGGAGAAACAAATGGACAGAGAGAGAGAGGAGGAGGAGAAGGAGGAGATGGGCAGAGAGAAAGCGAGGGGGTATGAGGAGATGTGTGCAATATGTGACATACGTGTAGCCCTGTGAAACTGCCAATGAAAAGCAATCAAGTAAATAAATAAATTGCAGTTGGTACTCTGTGAACATTCCGTACATAGCCAACTCCCCACAGATAACCCGAGTTTATATTCCATCTCTGTTTACTACACCATCGACAGGACGGCGAGCAGTAGGGACTAGCCTTTCTTACATCCATTCCATGTCTGTGCACGTATTTATAATTTTTATTTTTGTGACAAGACGGTGGACTCCGAACCAAGGTTAATGTTCAAATCACTTGTCCGAATATGGCACTACCTTACGATTGCGGATGGTCGAATGTGGGTTGCAAGCCAACTATTGGCAGCTTTTTAGACATACAGAACCTATCTAAACTGAAGTGTCCCGCCGCGTTTTCCTATGTGCATGTCAAGGCTAATCTCAGGAACTACTGTAGGGATTTGATAGGGTTTTCATTAATACGTAGACTGATTCATGAGGAAGATTTGTGTATGTACTTTATTACCTAAGTCTGAAACACGTTTAGCAGCCCGAACCGCCGGAAGACGTGCAGGAAGAGAGTCAGAGAGGTTCTGGAAGATACTGACAGGAATTTGGAGCCACGCTGCGGTAGGTTTCTTGCTTGAGGGTCCATGCCGCGAAAATCCCGATTGAAGTGGTCCCACAGATTCGCTATTGGGTTTAGACCCCGGAAGTCTGGTTACCAGGGGAGTACGATAAACGCATCCTGATGCTTTTCGAGCCATACACGTACGCTGCGACCCTTGTGACACGTTTCATTGTCCATCTGGTAGGCGTCGAGGTAAAAGGAATTGCGTGTACGGGTGGACATGATGCCCAGGGTAGATTCAACATGTATTGATCCATTGTGCCATGACGATATCACACAGGCAATGCAACGAAAACGTTCCAGACCATAAAGTTTCCTCCTCCGGCCTGGACTCTTCCGACCATTACTGCAGTGTGTCGTCTCCGATGGAGCATGAAAAGTGACTCATCTGTCGCCAATCAGTGGTCGTCCATTTGCGGTAGAGGAGTGCGAATTCCAGCTTTTGACGCCGATGAACAGAAATCAGCTTGGGTGCATGAACGAGGTGCGTCCTGTGGAACACCATACGTAGCAACGTTCGCTGAACGCTCGTCGAGGAAACGCTGATGGTAGCCTCTTGGTGCATCAGTCTGCCCCGATAGCTGAGTGGTCAGCACGGCCGTCTGTCACCCCAAGGATCCCGGGTCCGATTCCCGGTTAGGTTGGAGATTTTCTCCGCTCACGGACTGGATATTGTGTTGTCCTCGTTATCATTTCATCATCATCAGTGGAAGACAACGGGAAACCGCCAGTGGAATCACTTCCCTAGACACTCATGCGATGGACCTCTCTGACGAGGCTTCCCCCATGACAAGACCTGCCGTAAGGCAGAACACGAAGCTTTTGGTGCATCAGGGCTGTCAACTGCTCAGCAGTTACAAGTCTATTCGCCCGTACAAATTTCCGCAGCCGTCGTTCAGCCCCGTCATCTACTGCCCGTGGTGCACAATAGTTGTTGCCTTGGTGGCGGCTTTGGATAGCGCCATTTTGCCATGCACGGTATACTTTAATCATGGCGGCACGTGAACTTTTTACAAACTTAGCCGTTTCGGAAATGCTTTCACCCTTGGACCGATAGCCAATGTTTATGCCCTTTTGGACGTCAGATAAATCGCTCCGTTTCGGCATTTCAACGATTACACTGTCTTCCACGAATCCTCGGTACGCTTTGTATACCATCCACTACTAGAGTCCCCATCTGTCGTGTGTGAGTGGTTTTTGACGTTGAACGTAAGCGGAGGTCACAGTAATGTGAGTAGACACGCTCCACACATGATCAGATTCTCATCGAAGGCTCTTTCACCTGATACAGAAAATGTCTCAATGTACTCCTTTAAATGATAGCATATTAAAAAAAATTTAAATCAACCAATGAAGGTACATCAACAATGGGATCACAATGACAAGTAGTTAATAAGGAATTACACAAACTAAAATCAAATAAATAGCTCAAGGATACATAACAAGTGCGTCGCACAACAAAAATTAAGTTCTGGTTTGTTGCACTGACAAAGACTCACAAAGCAAATTGCTGCTAAATGCCTAACTGCCATTTTTCCTTCTTCACAGGCAGGCAAAAGAAACTAAATGACAAATTCAGTAACTGCAAATTTGTAGCCGGCCGCGGTGGCCGTGCGGTTCTAGGCGCTTCAGTTCGGAACCGCGTGACTGCAACGGTCGCAGGTTCGAATCCTGCCTCGGGCATGGATGTGTGTGATGTCCTTAGGTTAGTTAGGCTTAATTAGTTCTAAGTTCTAGGCGACTAATAACCTCAGAAGTTAAGTCGCATAGTGCTCAGAGCCATTTTTTTTTTGCAAATTTGTCTTAAGTCCCAATTAACATTGTATGTTTCATCTGGAAGCCCAAAAAAATTTGTTACAGGCAAATATAGTCAACAAGGTACATCCATAATTATTCTTAAGAACTGCACCAACACCTTAAGGCCCAATGACGAAGCACAGTAGTAAGCCAAGTTTATAATATAAGACGACCTAAAGCGAAACCAACACTTAGCTTCACGGGAGTAAACAACGGCAGTAGCCACTGAAATCTACCGAAAGACTTGGCTGCACGATCAAACAAACACTTCTGATTTGATCTATTATAAATGGTTTTTTTAAAGCCTGCGACTGTGAAAGCAATAGGTTTGTTTATAAAAAAGTCTTCTGCTACCAATCACGATTTTTCTTAAAAAAAGTAAAGGAAAACCGTGACTGGTAGCAGAAGATTTATTTATAGACAAACCTAAAATAAACGACAAATATTAAAATTATTTCAATAAAACAGTCTTCATCACATGTATGTTGCATATATATCGTTGGTTTTCGGTCTACTGTGAGATCATCAGTCTACTTTTTTTACTCCTTCGTGACAGCAAATTTAAACGTTGATTGGTCTTCTTACACAACTCTTCCTTTTTACGTTTTCCTTTGTTTTTTACGTCATTTTTCGTACTTGACTGATTTCACTAAACGGTACAGCACAGATGCTTATCCTTATCATTTTGGTCACAGACGAATGCCGAATGTTTCTTGAATTCTAATTACACACACACACACACACACACACACACATACACACACACACACACACACACACACACACACACACACACACGAGCGGGCTCGCACGCGCATGAATCAAGAATGGTGGCACAGTGCTTAAAACTAACGACTTGTATTCTAGAAAATGATGGTTCGAAATCCAGTCCAGCCTTCCAGATTTAAGCATTCCACGCCTTTTTTCAAATAGCTTAAGGAAATTGCGAGGATGGTTTCTTTCGTATTAGACTAACCTCAGATTTAATCCAAATGTGCTTTCTAATTTCATTTTGATGCTTGTCGTAAGGAAATTAAGTTACACGGGTATCTGTATACAGAGCGGTCAGAAACAGCCGTCAGCGACGGTGTTGCCAACTGTGTTGTTTGTTTGGTTTCTTAAAACCAAACAAGAGTGGGATACAAAATCTGGACATGGGACGGTAGTAAGGATCGAACACGAATCAAAGGTCGAGCTGTGTCTTGCGCTCTCATCTATATCTACATCTACGTGGATACTCTGCAAATCACACTTAAGTAGCAGAGGGTTCATCGAACGACGTTCATAATAATTCTCTATTATTCAACTCTTGGAAGGAACGAACACCTATATCTTTCGGTACGAGCTCCGATTACCCTTATTTTACTATGATGATCGTTTATCCGCACTTACGTCGGCACAACAAAATACACTATGTGACTAAAAGTATCTGGACACACCCAAAAACATACTTTTTTCATATTAGTTCCATTGTGCTGCCATCTACTACCAGGTACTTCACATCAGCGACCTCAGTAGTCTTTAGACATCGTGAAGAGCAGAATGAGGAGCTCCGCGGAAATCACGGACTTCGAAAGTGGTCAGGTGATTGGGTGTTACTTGTAGCCATACGTCTGTGCGCCAAATTTCCACTCTCCTAAACATCCCTAAGTCCACTGTTTCCGATGTGATAGTGAAGTGGAAACGTGAAGGGACACGTACAGAACAAAAGCGTACAGGCTGACCTCGTCTGTTCATTGACAGAGACCGCCGACAGTTGAAGATGGTCGTGATGTGTAATAGTCTGGCATCTATTCAGACCATCATACAGGAATTCCAAACTACATCAGGATCCACTGCAGGTACTATGACAGTTAGGCGGGAGGTGAGAAAACTTGGATTTCTTGGCCGAGCGACTGCTCATGAGCCACACATCACGCCGGTGAATGCCAAACGACGCCTCGCTTGGTTTAAGGAGCATAAACATTGGACGTTGAACAGTGTAAAAACGTTGTGTGGAGTGACGAATCACGGTACACAACGTGGCGATCCGATGGCATGGTGTGGGTATAGCGAAAGCGCGGTGAACGTAATCTGCCAGCGTGTGTAATGCGAACAGCAAAATTCGGAGGCGGTGGTATTATGTTGTGGTCATGTTTTTCGTGGACGGGGCTTGCACCCCTTGTTTTAAGCACATTCTTGGTTCCCACTGTTCAAGAGCAATTCGGGGTTGGAGACTGCATCTTTCAACACGATCGAGCACATATTCATAATGCACGGCCTTCAATGGAGTGGCCTGCACAGGGTCGTGACCTGAACCCTATAGAACACCTTCGTGCCAAGCCTCACCGACTGACATCGCTACCTCTCAAGAACCTTCCAGCACACGACTGAACGTATGCCTGCGAGAGAGGAAGCTGTCATCAAGGCTAAGGGTGGGCCAACAGCATGTTGAATTCCAGCATTACCGATGGAGGGCGCCAAGAACTCATTTTCAGTCAGGTGTCCGGACACTTTTGATCACATAGTTTATTTTCACATTCGGAGGAAAAAGTTGGTGAATGAATTTCTGTGAAAAAATTCCGTTGCAACGTGACACGCCTTTGTTTCACTCATATCTCCGCAAATCGTGTACCACGTCCGTGACACTCTTTCTTCTATTTCTCAATAATACAAAACGTGGTACCCTTGTGTGGACGTTCCCGATGTACTCCTTTAATCCTATCTCGTAAGGATCCCAAACCGCGCGACAGTACTCGAAAAACAAGGACAAGCGAAATATAGGCCCCCGCGAGCACTCAGAAGTGTCGCAACACGACGTGGTATGGACTCGACTGATGTCTGAAGTAGTGCTGGAGGGTATTGATATCGTAAATACTGCAGGGCTGTCCATAAATCCGTAAGACTACGAGTGGGTGGAGCTTCTGAACAGCACGTTGCAAGGCATCCCAGATATGCTAAAGCGGAATGCGCAATGGACATGAATGGATGCCGGTAATGAGATAGGATGTTTACGTAAGTGCCACCTATCGGACTCGTATCTACATGTATCAGGGGTTTCATATCACCATTACAGAGCCTCCATGGATTCATGAGATTGTCTCCACCCAGACACATTCATCCGATCGATACAATTTGAACACATCTCCAATCATCAACACTCCAGTGTCAGTGTTGACTGCCCAGGCAAGACGTAAGGCTTTGTGTCGCGCAGTCATCAAGGGTACCAGAGTGGCCCTTCGTCTCCGAAGGCCTTATCAATGACTTTTCGTTGAATGATTCGAAAGCAGACACTTACTGGTGCGGAACGGTTACGCTTGTGTCACGTTGAACGATCCTCTTCAGTCGTCGTTGGTCTCCCTTGCAGGATCTTTTTCCGGCCGCAGAGACGTCGGAGACTTGAAGTTTTACCGGATTTCTGATATTCACGGTACACTCGTGATATGGTCGTTCGGGAAAATCCCCTCTTCATCGCTACCTCGGAGATGCTGTGTCCCATCGCTTGTGCGCCGACTATAACACCACGTTAAAACTCACTTAAATCTTTATAACCTGCGTTGTAGCAGTAGTAACCGGTCTAACAACTGCGCCAGACACTTGTTGTCTTATATAGGCGTTGCTGATCACATCGCCGTATTCTTCCTGTTTACATATCTCTGTATTTGAATACGCATGCCCATACCTTTTTTTTTTTTTGTTTTTTTTTTTTTGCGCTTCAGAGAAATGACCTGAAGAGCCGATCAGGAGACTGCGGACCATTTTGGAATTCTGTAGAGCGGATGCTTACGGAACCTGCAATGAATTTCTGACCTGGTAGCAGACTATTGTGGGAGCAAAAAGAAAATCTTATGGGGCTTAAATGCTAAGGTCATCAGTCCCTAAGCTTACACACTACTTACCCTAAATTATCCTGAGGACAAACAAACACAAACACCCATGCCCGAGGGATTACTCGAACCTCCGCCGGGACCAGCCGCACAGTATTGTGGGGGCCCTGTAAATTATTCTTACTCTGGTTTCCTGTCGCCACCATATTAATACTAGCTGGTCTAGAGAGCTAAGCTTCGTACCGGTAGCTTTCTTCTACCGAAACCTCCAGAAAGCGCAGTGTAGTGAACTTTGCCTTTTAAAATGTGTGTGAATTCCTAAGGGACCAAACTGCTGACGTCATCGCTTCCTAGACTTACACATTACTTAAACTAACTTATACTAAAAACAACACACACATCCATGCCCGAGGGGGGACTCGAACCCCCGGCGGGAGGGGCCGCGCAATTCGTGACATGGCGCCTCAAACCACGCGGCCACTCCGCGCGGCTTTGCCTTTTAGAGGTTTTAATAATTTATATGGTAATTGCAATTTAATTCTTGTGTAACTGAATTACGTCAAAATTTGCGAGGACGCAGCTAAGTTTCTAACTCAGGCTTTAATTGATTTCAGTTTTCAAACCGTCTTTTCCTGAGTTCCAGTGAGTATGTGAAGCAAATTTGAGCTTCATTCCATGTGCGTTGCCGTCGTACTGTTAAGCTGTTATTCCTGTAGCATAGAGTCATTAGAAATTGTAATATGAAGTAAGGATATGCGATGTCAGTTGTGAAGGAAAACTAAGTTTCGAGCCTTAACATTAACATCCTATTTTTGTCTGTAATAAATTATTTTTTTGGTAAAATGTGTAAAGTAATTTCGGCCCAGAACCTTACCACGTCATCTGTGCTCGTACCACTACAGAGCAGCTGCGCAAGAGGACGAATGTGCATCTCTTGATTTTCATTTTCCGAGCAGATCAGACGTGTACATTGTAGGTTTCATGTTTCACGTCATTTTAGCTTAGGTCACACTGGTCTGGGGCTTTAGCATCATCACAACCGATACGAAAGCGGTGTAGGAGGTAAGTACTCCTCCGGAAATCTTTAAATGGTTTGTGCCAGACTGAGTTGATGCTGTATTTGACGTGCAAAGTTCATTTTAAAGTTTGCGAGCACCCTGTTTGTAACTCAGTACAAAAGAAACTTACTAGGTGAATATAGGTCAGGTGCTGGGAATGGATTTCCTCTTCCTATAGAGCACGCCGAGTGCGGCGGGGCGCACGGCCTGAATGTATAGCACGGACAGTTGGGACCCGCATTGTGCAGGAGAAAGCAGACGGTTCCTGCCGGAGACTCCAGTAGCCACATTGTTAGTCGCTTAAGTGGAACCGTGGCAGACAAGAAATACAGGCCTCGCAGCAAACTTGTGATGCCATACTAGTCGGCTTATCCGCCACATTACGCTTCGTACAGGGCCGCAGAAAATCAATATTTAATAGTAATTTTACCCACTAAAGATCGTGTGCTGCCCCGAGCTTGCATGCGTTTAAGCGCCTGAAATACTTAATCGCTCCCATCCGAAGATGGCTGCTGGCACTATCGTAACACGCGCTATATCACGTGCTGTGACGTACGTGCCGCTACTTATCTTCCTCGTCGGCCGCGCAAGGAACTGCGTGACGTCATGAGGATCACGGCGAGCTCCGAGCGAGCAGTCTGTAGAACCATTTACACGTAATACTACTGCTATGCAATGTCAGAACCTTTACGTCACCTACCCCCCTGTGGTGTGTTTAAGGAAAAAATCGTGTAGTCTTAGAGGTACGTCTGAATAATGTGTCGACTTAGAGAGGGCGCCGGTTGTGGCGTGTCACACGCGCTGTATCGGGTAAAAGGCGAGAGATGTTCTCTTGCATTCTTCACTGCGCATGCCGCTCTATTCTCGTAGGAGAAAGTAGGAGAAAGCAGCCGAGTGCATAGCGGTGCATCGTACGCTGTGTAGCATTCTGGTGCCAGGTTATGTCAGAAGTTTCACGATGGCCGTGGATTGTCACCGAACGCGGCGCGGTCTCTGGGGGTGGCGGCAGAGGCAGCAGTGGTAGCAGCAGCAGCGTGCCTCAGATGGAATGGCAGTTGTCAGTGAAACAACCGGTTTTCTGTTATATCTTTTTCATCAACGACAGTTTAACCTGAGTGTTAAAAACCGCCAGTTTCCCAAATAACAGATTTTCGCTCTTTTTATTCCTATTATTTCCTGCAATAAACGTTAAATTCAAGCAGAGATTGAAAAATTTCAAGATGCATAGAATCAAAATGTTAAAGTATATACGCAAGTAAAAGAAAACTTAGTCCATCCACCTTTCGTTGTTTTTGCTGAAAAGTGAGAAGTGGTTGAACACTACACAAAACCACCAGTATCCTCCTGGCAATTCTAAACTTTTTATAACTCTGGTCAGAAATTGTGTTGCAATCGAGGGTCATCCCACTATTCGGGCATCATGAATAGTGAGTGTTAAAGAATGAAAAGTGAGATTGAAGAATATTTTTCGTGTTAGTTTGTCAATTTTCTAGGGTTACAGACAGTTAAATGCTTATTACGTAGACCCGGACAACAGAACAGCTACTCTGTACTTTCATTGCACTCTATGAATGAATTGTTAAAATTTATGTTTTCTCTTTATAAGACCTCTTAATAATCTTAATCTTTTGTTTTCTCTTTATAAGACCTCGAAATAATCTTAACCTTTTAAAGTATATGGAGCGTTGTACTTTACCTGATACCGCACTTTGTAAAATACTTCTGTAATATACTGTGTAATACAACCAATGTTTCTATGCCTCGTGATGACTGGGTGTTGTGTGATGTCCTTAGGTCAGTTAGGTTTAAGTAGTTCTAAGTTTTAGGGGACTGATGACCATAGATGTTAAGTCCCATAGTGCTCAGAGCCATTTGAACCATTTTTGAACTACTAATGTCTGACGATGACAGCGAGAAACTACCATGAATACGAGATGAGGCAAGTCTCGCACAGTGCATCCAACAGGCCACGACGCTTGGTAAAAGGTACATTGCTGTCTCGGCAATGCTGTATCAGTTCCTATACCAGCCGCGCGGGATTAGCCGAGCGGCCAAGGCGCTGCAATCATGAACTGTGCGGCTGGTCCCGGCGGAGGTTCGAGTCCTCACTCGGGCATGGTGTGTGTGTGTTTGTCCTTAGGATAATTTAGGTTAAGTAGTGTGTAAGCTTAGGGACTGATGACCTTAGCAGTTAAGTCCCATAAGATTTCACACACATTTGAACATTTTTGAGTTCCTATACGACGTGTGTGTTGCTCATTGGCTCATACTGTTGACTTTGTCGTTAAAATAGCACTGATGACTTTTCCCGTTTTGTATGATAATTTAATATTCCAAATCAGTGGAAATATTACGAATAAAAACTACTCGCCTTTTAAAACACATTTATTTAAAAAATCAAAAATTTAACACTTTGCTATGACTAATTGATATTTCGGTTTCTTACCCGGTTACTAGTAAAAAATAAAAAATAACACATCTGTTATAACCGAGACTAAACATTTACCGAGAAATATTGGTTATGCAGAAGTCAAATACCGGTATCGGTTTTAAGCGTTCGCTTTTTCCCATCCCCAGACCTGACACGACCTGCTCTCAACGCCGGCGTATGGCCATCGCAGTGTCCGCGGGTGTTTGCGGATAGCAACGTACTGTCTATAGGAGGTGAACGTAGCGGACGAGACCATCCTCAGTGTGGTGTTTGTTTTAATAGAGATGCAAGTCACTGTGTCTTCTGCTAACATAATAGAGACAGCCATGCAGGCTACATCACTGGACTAATCAGTTTTAAAGATAGGATGAGTGCTCCGTAGTTTTGACACACCGAAGACTTCCTGTCGTTTTAAACTTGATATTCTGAATATTTTCAACTTTAGCTGGTGTGGAGGGTTGAACTGCTTAAACTCTAATGTCAGAGAGTGCGTGCAGGTTGTTTAGGCCGGCCGCGGTGGTCTCGTGGTTCTAGGCGCTCAGTCCGGAACCGCGCGACTGCTATAGTCGCAGGTTCGAATCCTGCCTCGGGCATGGATGTGTGTGATATCCTTAGGTTAGTTAGGTTTAAGTAGTTCTAAGTTCTAGGGGACTGATGAGCACAGATATTAAGTCCCATAGTGCTCAGAGCCATTTGAAGGTTGTTTAGACATGGCACAAATGAGAGAGGGGCGAGAATGATAACAGCTCAGTGCTGTGAGGCCCAGACGCTCGCAGCCGGTGGGAAAGGTGGGCCTTTGTAGGCAGCGCGGGCAGCGCTGGTACAGTGGTGGCGGCGACGTTACAAGCGACGCCCCCCCCCCCCCCCCCCCTCACCCAACAGTGGTCGTTCAAATACAATATAATTTCCACTACCACACAGCATACAGTCTGGACATTAACTTATGATGCTGTATGTCGTATCTGCTGCCCAAACACAAACTGCAGGGGGGAATTCCTTAACTTGGCACAGGAAAATGGAATTACACATTTAAAATAACTTCTTGTGGTGTTCTATTTCCTCCAAGTTTATTTTCGAGGCTAATGATATGTTTGTAGACATGCATGCGGTGGCTGCGTTGACGATACGCACGTCGACGCGGTATAGTGCTTCAGTGCTGTTGCAGATCGAGCTCACAGCGAAATGGTTCCGCTGGCGTGCAATGCCCGCTTATATAGGGAACGTGAGTATCGTCAACGCCGCCACCGCATCCCTGCCTACAAACATATCATTAGCCTCGAAAATAAACTTGGACGAAATGGAACAGCCTAAGCAGTTATTTTAAATGGACCCATTGCTATAAATAGCCCTACAGGTCACTACAGGCAAGTAGCTTCCCTTTGCCCTGATCGTCTTGGATTCTGACATCATAATACAGCTGCGACTGTATTACAGCTCTGGGATAGTACATCAGAATTCTTCAGTGTTATAAATAGCCCCACATTTATAACTGGATTGTGACGTCATAGAGCCAGGGCTTATGCCCATCTCTCGGGCAGTACACTAGAATTTCTCGCTGCTATAAAAAGACCAGCAGGTCTGAGCTAGATCGTGATGTCATAGTCAGGACCTGTATTGTAGACAAGCCTGCATGTCAATACGCCATCTTGGATTTCCTACCAATTTATATCTAGGACAATAACCCTGCATCCATAGAAAACACACCAGCGCATTCAGGCTATATTTTGAAATTCCTACCATTTCTAAATTTCCCGCCAAAATTAGAGTTTCACGACATTTTATACACAGGGCTATTGGCGTATGTTAGAGGGGAGAGGGGGATGGGAGTAGGAAAATCCCATGACTCATTAATGACGTCATTGGTGACATACACTGCACCAGAACCCGCCCAAAAGTCCTACTCATGATGTCCTCCAATTTGACGAAGTGTATGCAAATGGATACCCCTGCCGCTAATACTTGAAACAGATTATCAAGTTGTTCATTCGTTTGAACAACTTCTGGTACGCACTGAACAATACTTTTGTTGCTTGAATCGTCTCCGGCATGAACCAGAAACAGAGAGCTCGAGAAATTAATTTCTCTGTACACACAACCAAAAAAGCATAGCCAGGAATGGTGATGTTCATTCTCTCTTGGATAGAAGAAGACGTAATTTCAGAGCACTACAGGCAGCAAGGAGTACGACTGTTAGTCTTAAAGGTTTTAAATAGCTACCACCACGTAAAAAATCAGGTAATTTTTTGTTTATTTATAGGTACATAGCTGCAGTCCTGACACGCGATGAATTTCCTGCTCCACAGTACATTAGCACGCCGCCAGAGGAGCAAAAATACGACGTCACAGGTCATTGATAAGACGAAACATGGTGCGGTAGTTAATTTTATGTGTATGTGTGGAACCAAAGCTCCAACCTCGTACTCAGGATTGCTGGTAGTTTACACTCGCATATGACACTGAGGTCAGAGGGTGCAGACTCCTCCAAGGTGATCAGATAATTATATCTGTGAAGAAGTGGAAACGAAGACAAGTGGTAACCCGGGTGCTTGAAAACCAACGTATCATAACTGAGACGATCGGAGAAAAAATAAATTAATCAATTTTCAACATCTTGCACGACATTCTGAGCATGACAAAGACACTACCGGGAGGGTGCTGCGATACGGGATGGCGATTATCGTTGAAACAACCAGTTTTCGGTTACATTGGTTTTTCTTCACGCCAGTTTAACCTTACAACCGCTCAAAATAACCGGTTTCGGAAAAAGAAACTATTTTCGGATTTTTATTCCTATTCCTTCCTGTAGTGAACATAGAAATCTAATAAATATTGAAATATTTTGACTCTCTTTTTCAAAATACGCAGAATCAAATACTAAATTAAATAGGCAGACGAAAAAAAAACTTACTCCGTCCACAGTTTGCTACTTTTCTCGAAAACTAACAAGTGGTTGAATACTACAAAAGTTATTCTCATATAATTCTAACTTTCCGAAATTCCGCTCTCAGAAATCAGGTAAACGGGAGTCGTACTATCGTTCTTCTAAATAATGAAAACTGAGGTTGAAGAACTCTGTTTTTCGCTTTAATTTGTTCGTTTTGAAGAGTTGAAAGCATATAAAGGTATACTTTGTAGACACAAGCTGCAGATCAGCTCTTTCTATTTTAATAGTATATTCTAAATGAATTTTTGTTAAGTCTTTAATTTTTTACTATTAACAAAACTTCCTTTCTCATGTTTATTTCACTGAAATGGCAGAGAAATATTTGATATTTTAAGCAAATGAAGCATTGTACTTCACTGTACTTCATTGGTACGTCACTTCCAGACAAAGGCTGGTACCATCTGCAATACAATAGACGTCCGGCGACAACAGTGACAAACTGCCTTGTAGACCAGGGGGAAAAGTCTTGTACACTCCACGTACAGGGCTACCTTAAGCCACCACGCACGGCAACAGGGACATTATTGTCTCATTAATGCTGTGCCAGTTCTTGCGCCATGTGTTTGTTGCTCTTTCCTGTTGGCATTGTTATTAAAACAGTACTAATCGCTTTCTACATTTTCGATAATAACGCAGTATCTCCAACCAATGCAAATTTTACAAATTAAAAAATACTTTTTTTTAAAAAAAAAAAGCTTATTTATAACCGAAAAATATCAGTACTGCTGCTATAGCTAATTGGTTTTTCCGTGTTTTATTCGGTTACTAGTAAAAACATAAAAATCACCAGTTATAACCGAGACCAAACAAATACTGTAAAATACTCGTTAAGAAAAACTAAAATACCGGTCTGTTTTAACTGATCGGTTTTTCCCATCCATATGCTGTGCTCCAGTGGTGGAGACATGTCAATTCACCACCCCGGAAAAAGGCAGAGGCCCAACCATCATAGGACTAGTTCCTCCCTATGTATGTACGTCGGTGCCAACAAAATATTTTCGCATTCGGAGGAGAAAGCTGGCGTTTGGAATTTCGTGAGAAGATTCCGCCGCAACTAAAAACGCCTTTGTTTTATCATGTCCACCCCAAATCCTGTATCATTTCAGTGACACTCTCTCCCCTACTTCGCGATAATACAAAACGTGCTGTCCTCTTTTGAACTTTTTCTTTGTACTCTGTCAACCCACTCTGGTAAGGATACCACACCGAGCAGTAGTAATCTAAAAGAGGACGGACAAGTGTAGTATAGGCAGTCTCCTTAGTAGATCCTGTTACGTTTTCTAAGTGTCCTGCCAATAACACGCAGTCTTCGGTTAGCCTACCCCACAGAACTTTCTATGTGTTCTCTCCCATTTACGTTGTTCGTAAGTGTAATTCCTTGGTATTCAGTTGAATTTACAGCCTTTAGATTTGACTGATTTATCGTGTAACCGAAGTTTAACGGATTCCTTTTAGCATTCATGTGGAGGGCCTCACACTTCTCGTTATTGAGAGTCAACTGTCAATTTTCGCACCATAGAGATATCCTTTCTAAATCGTTTTGCAATTTGTTTTGATCTTTTAGCGATTTTATTAGTCGATAAACGACAGCGTCATTTGAAAACAACTTAAGAGGGCTGCTCAGACTGTCTCCCAAATCGTTTATATAGATAAGCAACAGCAAAGGACCTATAATACTACACTGGGGAACGCCAGAAATCACTTCTGTTTTTCTCGATCATTTTCTGTCAGTTACTTCGAACTGTGACCTCTCTGACAGGATATCACTAATGCAGTCACATAACTGAGACGATATTCCATAAACACGCAATTTCACTACAAGCCGTTGGTATGGTACAGTCTCAAAAGCCTTCCGGAAATGCAGAAATACGGAATCAATCTGAAATCCCTTGTCAATAGTACTCAACACTTCATGCGGGTAAAGACCTAGTTGTGTTTCAGAAGAATGTTTCCAAAATCCATGTTGACTGTGTGCCAATAGACCGTTTTCTTCGTGGTAATTCACAATGTTCGAACACAATATACGTTCCAAAATTGTGCTGCATATCGACATTAATTATATGGGCCTGTAATTTAGTGGATTACTCCTGCTACCTTTCTTGAATATTGGTGTAACTTGTGCAAATTTCCAGTGTTTGGGTACGTATCTTTCGTCGAGCGAACCGTTGTATAGGATTGTTAAGTATGGAGCTATTGCATCAACATACTCCGAAAGGGACCTAATTGGTATACAGTTTAGACCAGAAGAGTTGCTTTTATTAAGTGATTTAAGCTGCTCAACTACGCCGAGGATATTTACTTCCATGTTGACGGCCTCTGTGAGCGAGCGGTTCTAGGCGCTTCAGTCCGGAACCGCGCTGCTGCTACGGTCGCAGGTTTGAATCCTGCCTCGGGCATGGATGTGTGTGATATCCTTAGGTTAGTTAGGTTTACGTAGTTCTATGTCTAGGAGACTGATCAACTCAGATATCAAGTCCGATACTGCTCAGAGCCATTTGAACATCCACGTTACTCATGTTCGCAGTTGTTCTTGATTCGAATTCTGGAATATTTACTTCGTTTTCTTTTGTCAAGGTCTTTTAGAAGGCTGTGCTTAGTAACCCTGCTTTGGCAGAACTATCATCGATAGTACTATCTCCACTGCCATCGCTCAGAGAAGCCATTGATTGTGACTTGCCACTAGTATACTTTACATACGAACACAATTTCTTTGGATTTTCTGCCTAGTTTCGAGATTAAGTTACGTTGTGGAAACAGTTATAAGTATCTCGCATTGAAGTCCAAGCTAAATTTCGAGCTTCTGTAAAAGATCGCCAAACTTGGGGATTATGCGTCTGTTTAAATTTGGAGATGTTGTTTCGTTGTTTATGCAATAGTATTCTGACCCGTTCTGTGTACCAAGGAGGATCAGTTCCGTCGTTTGTTAATTTATTAGGTTTAAATCTCTTAATTGTTGCCGATATTATTCCTCTGAATTCAAGCCACATCTGGTCTACACTTAAGTTGTTAATTTGGAAGGAGTGGAGATTGTCTCTAAGGTAGGTGTTACATTACTTTTTATCTGCTTCTTCGAATATGTGTATTTCTCGTTTGTTTTTGGAGGATTTGGGGGTTACAATATTCAATCTCGCTACAACAACCCTGTGTTCACTAATCCCTATAGCCGTTTTGGCAATCGTTATTAACTCAGGTTTATTTGTTGCTAAGAAGTCAAGTGTGTTTTCACAGTCTAGTATTCGCATGGGCAAGTGAGCCAACTGCTCGTAATAATTTTCAGAGAATACGTTTAGCATAATTTCGGATGATAATTTACGCGTACCTCCGGAATTAAACATGTATTTTTGCCAAAGTATCGAGAGTAAATTAAAATCACCATTAACTATTATCCTATGAGTCGGGTACGTGTTTGAAATCACACTCAAGTTTTCTTTGAACCTTTCAGCAACTGTATCATCTGAATTGGGAGGTCGGTAAAAGGATCCAATTATTATCTTATTCCGGTTGCCAACAGTGACCTCTGCCTCTGATAACTAACAGGAAATATCTACTTCAGTTTCGCGACAAGATAAACTACTTCTAACAGGAACAAACACGCCACCACCAACCTTGTTTAGGCTATCCTTCCGGAACGCTGTTAGGTTCTTCACAAAAATTTCGAATGAGCCGGCCTTAGCCGGCTTTCAGTGCCTATAAAGATTTGAGCATCAGCGCTTTCTATTAGAGCTTAGAGCTCTGGTACTTTCCCAACACAGCTACGACAGTTTACAACTGTTTCACCGATGGTGCCTGTATCTACTTTCTTCCTGTGTTCGGTCTCCATCCTTTCTGACTGAATCCTTTTTTGTGTTTTCCCGAGACCCTCTAACCTAAAAAACCGCGCAGTCCACGCCACACAGCCTACACTACCCGTGTAGCAGCCTTCTGCGTATTGTGGACTCCTGAACTATTCAGCGTATCCCGAAACCCAACCACCCTTTGGCGCAAGTCGAGGAATCTGCAGCATACTCGGTCGCAGAACCATCTCAGCCTCTGATTCAGACCCTCCACTCGGCTCTCCACCAGAGGCCCCCAATCGGTCCTGTTGACTATGCTGAAAATGGTCAGCTCTGCTTTCATGTCGCAAGCTAGACTGGCAGCCTTTACCACTTCTGTTAGCCGCTCGAAACCAGAGAGAATATCTGCAGATCCAAAGTGACACACATCATTGGTACCGACGTGAGCCACCATCTGCAGTAGGCAGCACCCTGTGCTCTTCGTGGCATGCGGGAAGACTCGTTCCACGTCTGGAATGACACCACCCGTTATGCACACGGAGTGCACATTGGCTTTCTGCCGATTCTTCGCACCGATGACCCTAAGGGGCCCCATAACGCGCCTAACGTTGGATCTCCCAACCATCAATAATCCCACTCACGCTCCTAACCTCCTGACATGGGACCCAGTCACCTCTTTCCCGAAGTAAAAAAATCGTTAGGAGGCAAGTATTTGCATAACTACTACAAGGTGATATTCGTGTTGGAGCGTTCCAGGAATTGCCAAAATGAAAGTTTGTGTAACCAAGGCCTTCACGCACTCATAAATCTTTGGGAAAAATGTGTTGTGGTGAAGGTTGGTTATGAAGAGAAAGTTTAACACCGACGTAAAGTTTCACGGCCGTAGCGTGATTAGTTCAATTTGATAATTAAAACAGTTTGATTACCTCACATGTATCATACACGTTGTCGTTGTGGAGGTCAGAAGTCCAAGGACTGGTTTTATGAAGCTCTCCGCGGTAGTCTAACCTCTGTGAAGCTCTCCACCTCTTCGTAACTACAGCAACCCACATTCATCTGAACCTGATTACTGTGGTCAAGTCTTCTCCCTCTACAATTTTAATCCCCACATTCCCTCCATTGGGATATTATTTGTTGGTGCATCGGGACATGTCCTGTCAATAGACCATTTAAACAATTTCTGATGTTGCTGAGCAAGAGTCATACAATTATTTTTAAACTAACACACCGACATTCAATTGTATTGTTGTTTATTGAATTACGACCCAGTTTTCGGCCTTTTATGCCATTATATTGACTGTAATACTCTCTTTCAAATTCTGAATGAGACAGGGTAAAATACAGGGAGCGAAAGGCTATTTACAATTTGTACAGAAACCAGATGGCAGTTATAAGAGTCGAGGGGCATGAAAGGGAAGTAGTGGTTGGGAAGGGAGTGAGACAGGGTTGTAGGCTCTCCCCGATGTTATTCAATCTGTATATTGAGCAAGCAGTGAAGGAAACAAAAGAAAAATTCGGAGTAGGTATTAAAATCCATGGAGAAGAAATAAAAACTTTAAGGTTCGCCGATGACATTGTAATTCTGTCAGAGACAGCAAAGGACTTAGAAAAGCATAAGATGAACATCAACAAAAATAAAACGAGAATAACGGAATGTAGTCAAATTAAGTCGGGTGATGTTGAGGGAATTAGATTAGGAAATGAGACACTTAAAGTAGTAAAGGAGTTTTGCTACTTGGGGAGCAAAATAACTGATGATGGTCGACGTAGAGAGGATATAAAATGTAGACTGGCAATGGCAAGGAAAACGTTTCTGAAGAAGAGGAATTTGCTAACATCGAGTATAGATTTAAGTGTCAGGAAGTCATTTCTGAAAGTATTTGTATGGAGTGTAGCCATGTATGGAAGTGAAACATGGACGATAAATAGTTTGGACAACAAGAGAATAGAAGCTTTCGAAATGTGGTGCTACAGAAGAATGCTGAAGATTAGATGGGTGGATCACATAACTAATGAGGAGGTATTGAATAGGATTGGGGAGAAGAGAAGTTTGTGGTACAACTTGACTAGAAGAAGGGATCGGTTGGTAGGACATGTTCTGAGGCATCAAAGGATTACCAATTTAGCATTGGAGGGCAGCGTGGAGGGTAAAAATCGTAGAGGGAGACCAAGAGAAGAATACACTAAGCAGATTCAAAAGGATGTAGGTTGCAGTAGGTACTGGGAGATGAAGAAGCTTGCACAGGATAGAGTAGCATGGAGAGCTGCATCAAACCAGTCTCTGGACTGAAGACCACAACAACAACATGCCATTATCAAGAGATTTAGTTTATGTCATCGACATACCAGGGGTATATTATAGGACATCAAGCTCAAAATTGACCAGAAATTAAGAAAAATATGCGCTCCCCATGAAATGCCTGATGTATAATCATCATCTTGTAAAATGATCAGTAAATAACAGTGGGAGCACGTCTAATTTAATAAAGACAGGTTTACAAGGTAGTTTTATTTTGATTATCATGGAAAATAAATGCTATTAATTTGTGTGTGTGTTAGAATAAATGACGATGGAATTAGTGGTGCATCGCAAATGCTACTCACAACTCCTCCTTGGGTTAGAAAGCTAACCACCCACACTGAGGATAGACACTTGTTACAAAACATGCTTCCCCTGCATTACTCCTCTCCATTGCGGCACTTGCTTGACCTGCACAGTGCAACCTCGTTTAAAATCAACCAACTTAAAATGTATGCACTATACTTACTGTTAGTAAATCACTTGATTGCTGCACTTCTTACTTCAGAACTGGAAGAAACTGGAAGACTTCATGCTGTTAATTCCTTGTGCCTGACCGCAGCCACTAATAGTAATAGTAATAGCAACAACAGTAATAATAATAATAATAATGTGTACAGCACTACAGTAGCCCTTATGTAGTTATTTCTGTGTCCTGCTGTCCATCAATTCAGTTACCTGTTTCGAAGCGAGTAATGAAGCGGTTTCTGGACTATTTCAGGTACTATCTACAATTTGGAGAAGACATTTTCTGTAGATATTTAGAATCTGTGACGTATATGTCTCACTTTTATCATCAGCGATATACGGGACAAAGCACAACATATGTGTGTAATGGATGGGCTATTGTGAGAAACCTCCACCGCATTAACGCTACTAACTGAGAAAAGCAATTATTGATAACTTATACAGTCAGTATTAGAGTCTCACAAAATTGTGATAATAGTAATGATCTTTTGAAAACAATTTGGTTTCGTGACTGAAAAAAAATCAAATCGTTTAGTTTATCAAATTTCATTTCAATCCTCAGGGGGTAATTCAAATGGTTCAAATGGCTCTGAGCACTATGGGACTTAACTTCTGAGGTCATCAGTCCCCTAGAACTTAGAACTAGTTAAACCTAAGGACATCGCACACATCCATGCCCGAGGCAGGATTCGAACCTGCGACCGTAGCAGTCGCGCGGTTCCAGACTGTAGCGCCTAGAACCGCTCGGCCACCCTTGCCAGCTACAGGGGGTAATTATCCCCCGGTTTTGAGCTACTGCCGTAGAAGATGACCTCTTCTCAGAATCTCACTGCAGAACCCAAGTGGCAGGGACTACTGTCTATCCGCTTGGTGGAGGGCAGGGAACAAGCTCTCACTCTCAACAACGTTTGTTTTTCAGACGATGCGCATTATCATTTCGAAGGTGTGGTTAAGAACCAAAATGTACACTTTTGGGCTACCGCACTGAAAATCCGCAAGTGCTTCATGAACGACAGCACCATGCTCCGAGGATTACAATGTGGTTAGCAATTCCCAGTCACGGACTTACTGGACCTTTTTTCTTTGAAGGAACTGAACACAGTTCGATTTATTTGACCACATTCCCTAATAACTTCGTTCAACAGCTTCTTGCTACTGGTTTGCCCATCAACACACACTGGTTCATGCAAGATGGAGCAAGGCCACATACTGTAAGCACTGTGTTGGATTTCTTACACGAGCGTTTGGACATGCGTGTCATTTCACTCGGGTTTCCAGGTCACTTCAGTGACGGACAATTTTGGCCCCCAATAATTCAGACGTGAAGCCATGCGACTTTTTTCTTTGGGAGTACATAATGGAAACAATTTTCCCGAAAAGTTCTATTGACTAATTGAAGTTCCGGCGCCTTGTTCTTCAAATCTGCCGTGAAATCCTTGAAGGCATGTGCCGTAAGGTTATTGCTAACATCAGTGTTTGTGTGAAGGAAGTTGGAATGGTGGACGTATTGAGCATGTGCTGAGTCAGAACAATTCTCTGCAGTGTACTTTCCACGGTAGCATATGTTCCTTTGAGTTTGCCCTAACAATAAAGTGTTAATTCAAAAACAAAATTGTGACACATTTCGTGCACCACTCCGTATTTTTTCACTTGCCTAAATACGGAGTATGCCTGATACTTTACAAAGAAAATTTGAAACAATTCTGAAATAGATAATTACTGGTAACTTCTTTTGTTGCATAGAATACTTTACTGATACAATCTTTTAGCTTATGTAATGAAAATTTATTACTTTCTGACGTCTTTTAATTAAGTCAGAACTCCAAATAACTGTAACAGCAACATTAGTGTGCACAATATAAATTTAGATCCATGTCTGTAAGAAAAACCAATGGTAAATTCGTACACAATACAGTGGAGACTCAACGCCATGAAATTAAAGTGATTTGCAGGTGTATCTGGAGAAAATCGACTGTGGTGAAATCAGTGGCAGCTGTCCCCAATTATGAACAAATTTAATGTTTCGCGCATAGTTACACAGAAGGAGCTATTACTGTTTGATCACATCTCTGGTGCTAAATTACTCGAATCTCTTAAAACAGCAACATATCTAGAAGTACACGTCCTGAGCTATCTGAAGTGGAATGATCAGTTGCCGGAATGGAAGGCACCAGACTGAGCTTCGTTGGAGGAATCCCAATGGAAAGTGTCCACCCAAAGAAGAGCGGAGCATTACGTCGGGCGTCTCTGTAGCAAGTACTAGAGCGTTTCTTAGATGGTTATGCACGCTCAGTGGCAGGCACTGTTAAAGAGGCGTCGTGCATCACAGAGGGGGCTACTATTAAAGTTCTGAGCTGATAATTCAAGCAACACATTACAATCTGGAAACACATACTTTTACATGCACCTCACGAAACGACAATTACGGTAAACTCAGAGATATAGTCTTATATTCCGACAGTCGAGAGTAAAACAGTAACGCTGTAGGGGGATGGGGAGGGCGGGGAAAGGAGAGGGATGTGTGATAGTGGTAGACAATGTACCCTCCACCACATGGCCCAAAGTGCCTTGTGGATAACTAGATGTGAAAATCTTTGTGGTGTCTGGCCTTAAAATAAAAACCATTCTCAAACTCCTCCCGCAGCTGGAACATGGTTCGCTGCACTCTTTGCAAAATACAAACCATGTAGATTTTAGAAAAACGGATTCTTCCTGTATTTCGTTCCAATAACTTTTCTCTCAAAAGAATATGAACCCTTTTCTTTTCAATCACAGCATCTTGCTTTATCATTCTTTTCGTAACTTTTATTCTGCTCATTTCTTACATCTCTCCACTTCTGACTCTCTTGCTTTACATCTACTGTATTTCTGCTACAACCAAAAAGTAGGCATTTTAACTACCTTCCTTACTGCCTAAAATTACCGTGATGCCCAATTTTATGGAACATCAAAATAAAAGTTGGAGTACAACAACCGCAAAAACTGTTGGATCTATTCACATACAAATTACATTTATAACTAGCGACCTGGCCCTACTTCGCAAGAGTAGTGTTAAGTGTCTGCGTCAGATAAAGTGTGTGGCGTAGATTATTTTGTTTCCAACCCATTGCGTAGAGCTCTGAATGAATTTCAGAGAATAGCGTTAAGTAACTGAATATCATCACAATCATATAAGTCACAAGATATAAGCAGCGCAAGACAGGAAAGCTGGAAGTATGGATGTTATGTGTCCCAAACTGAATTAGCATTTGGAGCGATGGCAGCTCATCGTGATGTATGTAATATGTTTCCAACCATTGTAAATATACAGTAGTATGCGAGTAATTGGTGTATGTGTGAGAGAGAGATGTACTATGTATCGGAGGCTGTCTGAGGTGGAACTAATTAAATTAAAAAATATTAAAAAGACGCATGATGTTTATATTTAACTCGTGTTAACAATATTCCTGTTGCCGGCCTCTGTGGCCGAGCGGTTCTAGGCGCTTCGGTTCGGAACCGCGCTGCTGCTACGGTCACAGTTTCGAATCCTATCTCGGGCATTGTGATGTCCTTAAGTTAGTTAGGTTTAAGTAGTTCTAAGTCTAAGGGACAGATGACCTCTGATGTTAAGTCCCATAGTGCTTAGAGCCATATGAACCATTTGAACAATATTCATGGTGTAAAGTTTAGATGATGTATTGTTGAGTCTCGTTGCTGCATTCCATTGTTGTGGACTCTATGGCAGACTTCTTTGCCGTGCCGTGCAATGTATCGTGTCCACATCTAGGTTTGATTCACGGAAGGAAAGAAGCTGCGCTGCCGAAAGAACGTACTGCATGTAACCAAACCACAGTTCCTGAAGTACTTTTTTGGAAAACTTTTTGCTTGTAGCATAAAAAATAAAACACCACATATTTTAGATTATTTTTTCCCCTAAACGTCTGTTCTCAAAAGATTGGAGGAAAACTGTTGGTTGGCCGGCCGCGGTGGCCAAGCGGTTCTAGGCGCTTCAGTCCGGTACCGCGCGACTGCTACGGTCGCAGGTTCGAATCCTGCCTCGGGCATGTATGTGTGTGATGTCCTTAGGTTAGTTAGGTTCAAGTAGTTCTAATTTCTAGGGGACTGATGACCTCAGATGTTAAGTCCCATAGTGCTCAGAGCCATTTGAACCATTTTTTTAAACTATTGGTTAAAATATTTGGTTATTTCAAATTGTCTCAGACCACAGCCTGATCATGAGATGCTATCTTTTCATTATAAGTCATATTTATTACGATACTTTAAAGCTGATTAACTCGTTGCTAGTTGTTCGTGAATTAAGAGAGTGCGAATTGCAAGTGCAAATATGAGGGAAGCAGAAATTGGTAGTCTGAAACTGTCATAATATTTCGAAATGCATATCTCCACATCATTGAGAAGCGAATGCTAGGTTAAGACGCAGAGCGAAGAGTGAGAAAGTTACCCAGCCGGGGTTCAGTCCCAGAACCTTTTAGTTTCAGTCACATGCTGTTTATTTATATATTACTCATCAGACACTAGTCCTCTCACACATGAGCGTTGTTCTGCTGTTGTGCAACGTAATATGCCATCACAACTTCCCGCCACCCGCATCCGGCCTCAGGCATTGCCCTGCCGGTAAAACGTAACAGCGAGCATGGTGGCAAAAGTGTAGCGAAAGTGCCGGCTACACAGATTTCCGATTGCATACACTGGCGAAATGCCGCTGAATGTCTCCCCCATCACCAGCAACCAGCAAGTGTACAGAAGGACACCAGACGACCCCCACACCAGATGGGAATTTGATTCCGCTTGCTACGTTCTCAACGAACTGCTGTCTTCTCTATTATGGCGTAAACCTGTATAGTGTATCTGTAAGTTCAAAGTGGATCAAAATCGCTACAGCAGTTCCTGAGATTAGCCTTCATATGCAGACGGACACGAGCAAGCTGCTTCAGTTTACATATAGAGAGATACAGTGATTAAATTGGATTTATATGCGAGTAAATGGGCTACAAACTTGCGAAACGAAAATTACTAGACGTATGCCAAATTACACATTGATCCGTGTGTTGTTGTTATGTTTCCCACATTGTTGCGTTTGATTACAAGAGTACAAATCTGAAACGTAATTTCGTCAGGGTGCAGAATTTTGAAAGTTGTCGCCCATCCGGCGCTCAGGACGCCCAATGTGGCGTCGAATGTAATAAAGCGTGCACCATGGCGGCCGTACCTGCCCCGTAAGGGGCCTCCCGGCCAATGACGCCAAACGCTCATCTCCCTTGATGTATTAAATAGTTAAGCTACCTCCGTAAAAACTGCGAATACGTGGTAGTTCTGACTTCCAATGAACATTAGTAATGTTTGGCATAATTTCAGAAAGGAAACCTAAAGCCTAAAGCGAACACTTGAAGCATACGATGAGGTGTGATATGTATGAGTAAAGTGTCGGAATAAAAAAAGAGACGGATTTTTTTCAAGCAATTTCATGTAGTTGCCGAAACTCTTCGTTCTTTCACATTAAAACCAGTTTTCGTTTCGTGAAAATTTATATCGAAAAAAGAGTCTTCCTTCCGAAGCAATGGATAAAATCTAAATCCAGTGCTAGCAGTCAAACATAGATTGACAATAGGAGCAGAGAATTCAGCAGAACTGTGTCACAAGTTTTCGGGCTGAGAAATGGAAGAGGCTGCTGCAATCCGTTTCCGTCGTACACGATTTCAATGGCGAGAAGCTATTTTTCGATACAGAACGTAATGGAATTATCTATCCGAAAAAATATTCTGTAGATTTAAGGGGTGTTCTAGAAATTTCTGCAAAGTTCTCGACGTCCTACAAAGTTTTGCAGTAGTTGTCTCACGATAACCAGCACAAAATTTCAATATAAACGCATTCATTTAGGAACATGGATTTCACCAGATGGAAAGGCTGTCAATCAAATAGATCATGTAGCTGTCCAGAAACGATTCCAAAACAGTATTAAAGATGTCAGAACCTTTAGGGGAATGGATTGTGACACAGATCACATGTTAATAACATCAAAAATGAAAGTGAAACTCAAAAGGAAAGTAAATAGAAATAGAGAAGAAATTACAAGATATAACATAGGAAACCTGGCGAAAGCAGATACAAAAGGAAATTTTACAAAAGAAATTAAAAGCAACCTAACAAAACCGAGACTGACCAATGCAGAACCACAGGATGTCGAAAGCGATGGAGGCACCTGAAGGGCTGTATTCAAGAAGCAGCTTCCAAAATCATAGGTGAAAGAAAACGACCTAATAAAATTTGGTTTAATACAAAGCGTCAAGAAAAAGTCCAGGAAAGAAGAAATGCGAGGAATGCATGGATTAAAGAAAGAGGCAATATTACATTGAAGGAAACATACTATAAACTCCGCCAAGCAACACAAAGAACCCTAAGACAAAAGAAAAGGGAATACTGTAACAATGTGATCAGAGAAGCAGAGGATGGTTTCCAACATCACAGGACAAGGCAGATGTATCAAGATATAAAAAAATCCTTTGGTAAATTCAATAAAAGGGAACAGTTTATACAGGATCAGTATGGGAAAATATTGACCAACAAAAGTGAAATACAAAACAGATGGAAGACATACTTTTCACAACTTCTCAACTGCAATGACCCACACTCTTACTTTAAAATTGAAGAACTTGATACAACTGATACAGCTGATACAGTTACTACCCCATCAGTAAATGAAATGCAACAAGCAATAAAGAAATTAAAGAATAACAAGGCATCTGGCGAGGACAAGATATACTCTGAGTTATTAAAGAATAGAAGCCCACGACTGGAATTAGAAATAAAGGCGTTAATAAAACAATTTGGAAGACAGAAACCATTCCTGCAGATTGAAAAACTGCAGTTCTGTGCCCATATTTAAGAAGAATGATCCACTTGTTTGTGATAGCTACAGAGGAACTGCCTTACTGGATGTCACCTACAAAATCTTACCGACCTGCCTATTAAACAGGCTGGTACCAATAACAGAAGAACTGATTGGGGACTGCCAATGCGGTTTCCTCACAAACGATCCACTTTAGATCACTTATTCACCCTAAGACAAGTATCTGAGAAGGCGTAGGAATTCAATGTAGACGTCCACATATAATTCGTAGATTTTAAAAAGGCATTTTATAGCATACACCGACAGACGCTCCTAAATATAATGAAGGAATTTAAAATACCACAAAAATTAATCAGATTAGTTAAAATGGGTATAGATAAAACTTTATGTCATAAAGACACCGGTAGGAGAAACTGAAGATTTTAAGGTGTACACTAGACTGAGACAAGGGGATGCCATTTCACCTATTTTATTTAACCTTGTCCTAGAGTAGATCGATAGAGAATTTTCTAAAACCAGTCCACAAGGGATCCAGCTACAGGATGTCAACATTACGAGACTTGTCTATGCGGATGATGTAGCACTAATAAGTCGTTCCAAAAAAAAATCAGAATGATGCAAAATTGCTACAGAATCGCTGAGAAAACAGGATTACATGTTAATGAAGAGAAGACAGAATACCTGCCCATAAGTAAGAAACCAGAAAAGATGCGCCTCTGACTGTAGATGGATTCAGTTTCAAGACCGTTGACCACTTCAAGTACCTAGGAAGTCTTTTTAGTAATAACAACAGAACAGATATAGAAATAGATGCCCGTTTATCGACAGCAAACAAGACACTTTTTAGTTTCATCAAATTCTAAGAAAAAGATCACTTAGTAGTAACTTCAAAATCCGCTTATATCAATCGACCACTATACCTGCTATGTTATATAGATATGAAACATTAATATTTAGAAAGAAAGATGAGGAAAAACTGTTAATATTCGAAAGAAAAGTAAAAAGGAAACTTTTTGGACCAATATACGACGAAAATAAAAAGTAATGGAGAATAAGAAGAAATGAAGTATTAAGAGGGCTGTACAAACACCGTAACATCGTCGAAGTGCTCAAGAGGAGAACGTTGAATGGGGCAGGCCATATAGCAAGAATGACAGAGAATAGACTACCTAGAATGGCATTCAGCAGAACAATAGATGGAACGAGAGGAAGAGGGAGACCGAGAATCAGATGGCGGGATAACATTCGGGAGGACACAACTAGGATGAACAGCAATAGCAACTGGACAAACAGCGCATTGGACAGGCAGAAGTGGAAGAGGCTCATAGAGCAGGCGTTCGGTCGATAAGGCCCTTGCCACATGTAAAGTAAAGTAAGTAATGTTCTCCATTGGGTCGCAAGTTGTCGGGCTGAGAATAGAATGAAGTTACTGGAATCTGTTTCCCTTCTACACTATTTCAATGGCCGGAACGTAGTTTTCGGTGCAGAACATACTGAAATGATCAATTCGGAAATTCTCCAAATTTAAGAAATATTCTAGAAATTTCTGAAAAGTTCTAGAATGTTCTAGAAAGTTCCGCCATTCGGTAGTAGGGGAATATTCTTGACGTGGAAATGTTCAGCGCCGTGATCCAGAAGTTTCGTCCTCATAGTTTATATGAGGAAACGTTAAAAAGGTCGTAGACCAACCTGTTCCACGTCACTCCGGTATACTGCGGGAATGGCCCGCGCCACAAGTAACTGACCTTCCTTCCTCCGAAATGCATCTGTGTTGAGTTACGTCACGTGGTTGCCGCATAGAAAAGACCGAGCCAGTGGAAACGAGTTGAGAGCGAGAGATTTGATCATCTGTGATACCCGCCAGAACGGAGAACCGGTCTTTGGCGTGTAAGGCGCACCGCACCGCTAGCTGAGGACTTCGCCGCCGCCTCCCGTCAACCTGTTGGCCGCCGAAGCGGTGGCGGGGTCGCGGGATGGAAGTGGGGGGGGGCAGCGGTGAGGCGGCGTGTTGTGCAACGCATGCTGGGAAAGCCGGCGGACGTGCTATCTGCTTCTGCTTCCTCGTGGACGCAGCCGAGCCGCACTGTCAACAGGCAACTGTATAACTACAGGTCGGTCTCCGCGCGCTTACGGCCGGCCGCCGCGTTCACTTGTTACCTTTTCTTTGCCGCCGGCCGCGACGCCATGGAAGTGACCACGTGGCGCCGCTCCGTTGACCTCCCTGCGTCAGTGTTGTACGCTAGCTTCAGTGTTGTTCTCGTATCTGTCAACGAACTGACAGGTGGGCGATAGCTCTGACGTAGTGTTCCTTTCAGTTGTGTGCGTGTGTAGCGGTTCGGTGACGCGACGACAGAAGATGGCACTGCGAGAGATGCACCTCCACGTGGTGAGTCACAAAAAACTTCTGTCTTCACTAGTGATTCAGTAATACTTTTGTAGAGTAGCGTGAAGCTCTATCCACACTAGACGCCGAGGCGAATCCGTGAACATGTAAAAATAATCGGCAATGCCGGCCAGGGTGGCCGAGCGGTTCTAGGCGCTACAGTCTGGAACCACGCGACCTCTACGGTCGCAGGTTCGAATCTTGCCTCGGGCATGGGTGTGTGTGATATCCTTAGGTTAGTTAGGTTTAAGTAGTTCTAAGTCTAGAGAACTGATCACCTCAGATGTTAAGTCCCATAGTGCTCAGAGGCATTTGAACCATTTTTTTTTAATCGGCAATGCGTGACATTTTCAGTACAAGTAAGATATTTATTTTCAGCCATAATGGCTATGTTTGTGAACCGTGACTGTGTGGGAATATTATTTATTTCAAGTTTATGCTACCAATCACCTTTTATTTTATGCTAAACCTAACATAATGCAACGCGTTTCGAACATGTTTTGTTCATCTTCAAGCGTTTGTACATATGTACATACATCGAGTACATTCCTCGATGTATGAATATATGTACAAACGCTTGAGGATGAACAAAACATGTTCGAAACGCGTTCCATTATGTTAGATTAAGCATAAAATAAAAAGTGACTGGTAGTAGAAACCTGAAATAAGCAAGTAAGATATGCGCTACAGCTGTAACGTTTTGTATGTGGAGAACTACATCGCCAGGATCTTAGTGAATATTTATAGTGCTGCCAGTTTCGACAATAAAGATCACCAGTCTACAAAACATACTAATTGCTGTGACAATTTTGCCTCTAGTTTGTCGCTTGAGGCCAAATATGCTTGTAGACTTCTAACTCTGGAATGTCTGATGTGAACAGAACTAGCCTTTGCGATTCTAACTATCGAATGTCTGATGTGAACAGAACTAGACTTTCGCGTATGTAGAGGATGCCACTAAATACCTTAATCTGAGGAGGTAATATTCATCCTTCCATTCATTCATTCACACGTTGTGTTCCATGAATCGTATCATGGAGGAGAGCCTCCAGGAATGTTCGAGAGCTAATGTTATGTAATAACAAAATGGTTCAAATGGCTCTGAGCACTATGGACCTTTACATATGAGGTCATCAGTCCCCTAGACTTAGAACTACTTAAACCTAACTAACCTAATGCCATCACACACATCCATGCCCGAGACAGGATTCGAATCTGCGACCATAGCGGTCGCGCGGTTCCAGACTGAAGCGCCTAGAACCGCTTAGCCACAGAAGCCAGCTATGCAATAACAATCACAGGCATCCGCTACTATCTACTTCTCTGCATGAGACTTTTCACAGACGATGCGGTTATCTGTAATGAAGTAGTGTCTGAAGAAAAACTGGACAAATATTGTCGAGGAGAACACGGCGAGATTTCCCAGATACTTCGCTCAGGGGAAGAGAAGTCAAAAGTAACCGAAGACACGTCTTGGTTTATTCGGAGATACTGGACCGTTTCTGAGAAAACCACGGTCAAAATTTTCAATGTAGTTTAGATGCCTTTTAGAGCGCTGTAATTTCAGTCGAAATGGTGCCGCAATGGCTAGCGTAGCGGTGTCTCATTTCTGATCCCTGTGTTCGAAACCTGATTATCGTATTTATTTATTTATTCAGTTATCTACACATGTCCGTAGAAGGTTACTCCATGAGTGTTTCTTAACAAGTTATGGGTTACAAGGGCGTTATATTAATTGTAAAATTACAGCTAGGTTTCCCAATACAGTAGGTGTCATACATTTACCTATATATTATATCTGTGTGTATGTTATTTTCAGCAGTTACATTCCTATTAAATTCTCATAATCTTATATTTCATTCCTACATCAATTGCTATATTAATTCTTATATTTTATTCTTATGCTTATTCTTCAGAAATTTTTGGTGCATTGGCTTGAATGATACCGACTGTAGAAACAATCGAAGCAGAAATTCTGACCACGAGCACCGCGCGAAGGCCGGTTTGCCACAGCGATATTCTCCGTATGAATCTCACTCGGTAAAAACGGAACTTGATTATGAATCAAGATATACTACAGGAATTTCACCGAAAACTGTTTCAAATAATTTTCTCTTTTTCTCTTTTTTTTTCATTCACCGTACCGGGTGGTCAAAAGGTCACTATAAATTTGAAAACTGAATAAATCACGGAATAATGTAGATAGAGAGGTACAAATTGACACACTTGCTTGGAATGCAATGGGGTTTTATTAGAACCAAAAAAATACAACAGTTAAAAAAATGTCCGACAGATGGCGCTTCATGTGATCAGAATAGCAATAATTAGCATAACAAAGTCAGACAAAGCAAAGATGATGTTCTTTACAGGAAATGCTCAATATGTCCACCTTCATTCCTCAACAATAGCTATAGTCGAGGAATAATGTTGTGAACAGCACTGTAAAGCATGTCCGGAGTTTTGGTGAGGCATTGGCGTCGGATGTTGTCTTTCAGGCATACCGGTCGATCACGATACACTTGCAACTTCAGGTAACCCCAAAGCCAATAATCGCACAAATTGAGGTCTGGGAACCTGGGAGGCTCAGCATGACGATTGTCATGCGCAGTCACTGACGTTCTGCTGTCCAGCGCCATCTTTTGGACATTTTGTGAACTATTTTTCGGTTCTAATAAAACCCCATGTCATTCCAAGCATGTGTGTCAATTTTTACCTCTCTATCTACGTTATTCCGTGATTTATTCAGTTTTCAAATTTATACTGACTTTTTGATCACCCGGTATATAGTTAGTAGACGAAAAAGGACATTGTTATTTCAGTATACATTGGGAACCATGCATGTAGTAATCTTCTATGGACATGTGCAGATAAATGAAAAACAAGAATAAAACAAATAATCGGGTTTCGAATACGGGGGCAAAAGTGCGAAGCTGTAACGCTGGCTACTGCGCCACTACTTACCGCTAAGTGGAACTTAAATACCTCAAAAACTTTGACCTCCGTTTTTTCAGAAACGGTCTGGTATCAACGGATAAGTCGAGACGTATGTTCGCTGATTTTGACTCCTTTTCCACTCAGATAAGTTTCTGCAGAATCAGGTTATTGTACTAGCGCTCTCATCGTCAGTCACATCTTGATGTGATTTCTAAGCGTCGTAAGGACTGACAAACTTACTTTAAATGTAAAACTGTGCATTTCACAAAACTGAAAAACGTAGTATCCTATGACTACAATATCAGTGAGTCACATTTGGAATCTGACAACATATACAAATACCTCCAAAATGGTTCAAATGGCTCTGAGCACTATGCGACTTAACTTCTGAGGTCATCAGTCGCCTAGAACTTAGAACTAATTAAAAACTAACCTAAGGACATCATACACATTCATGCCCGAGGCTGAATTCGAACCTGCGACCGTAGCGGTCTCGCGGTTCCAGACTGTAGCGCCTAGAACCGCTCGGCCACCTCGGCCTGCACAAATACCTCCGTCTAACAGTTTGCAACGGTATAAAGTGAACCAATAACATAGATCAAGTAAAGCAGGTGGCAGATTGCAGTTCATTGGTATAATATTAGGGAAATGCCATCAGTCGATTCTAGAGTATTTCTCAAGTATGTAGAGTAACAGGCCATATTGAACGGATCCAAAGAAGGGCAGCACAAATGGTCTCCTTCCAGAAATGACCATGTTCAGAGAGTAAAAGTACATCTCTAATAAAACGAACGCAAGTTCTTATGTAATTCGAATAGGGGTTAGGTTAGTGTTGTTTAACGTCCCGTCGAAATCGAGGTCATTAGAGACGGAGCGCAAGCTCGGGTTAGGGAAGGATGGGGAAGGAAATCGGCCGTGCCCTTTCAAAGGAACCATCCCAGCATTTGCCTGAAACGATTTAGGGAAATCACGGAAAACCTAAATCAGGATGGCTGGAGACGGGATTGAACCGTCGTCCTCCCGAATGTGAGTCCAGTTGTAACCTCCCCACAAAAATTTAAAAGATATTTTATTTAATAGAAATGGAGCCAAGCGTAACCTCCCTAGCAATTAAATTTAATGACAATAAAAATGAGAATCGCAATCTGACTCAAGGTGTAAGCTGTCACGAAAATGATAAAAAAAAAACAATTCAATGCTAATGAGACTTCATTGACAATGTAAACTCAATTAAACCAGAATATCGGTCTTTGGCCCTGTGCAAAAAAATCATAATTAATTTCTTACCTCATTCGAAACTGCATGTCAAAGTTCTGCTCTTATTGTTGGCCACGGCTTGGACGAAATGCATTGCAAGTACTATTTTTTTTATATTTTTTTCTTTGAAATTTAATTAAAACTTTTCTTTAAAGGAAATGGAAGGAAATCGTTCGTTCAATTAAATAGTTCTTTTGTTAAAAATATTGCTTTGAAAACCAAAATTATTATTGGGGCGATTAATGCACAAATTAGTTACAGTTAATTTACATTATTAGCTGAGCGCATTTAAAAATAATATACCTCATCCTGAATCTTGACCAGAGTGCCATGTCGACGCCCGCCGACTCCTCACACACAACTGTACTCGACTACTACTGCGGACCGACCGCTCTGGCCTACTGCTACCGACTACTGCTCGCAACTGTACTGCACGACTACTACTGACCGTGTACCGCTCGCAACTCTCGCGCGGTCAAGCGCAGACTAGCCACGATAAATGGCTCTTTGGTCAGAGACTCTGCAATGCCTCGCCATCGCCGCCACACAACATACGTGTTTCGTAGCCCTCCACTGGGGGGGCAAAAATTTGGCAGCGATGGTGAGTCATTTGGACTTGCCAAACGCGGCAAAATTTTTCTTTAATTAATCAACTTCTAGAAGTTACAGAATATTTAGATACATGAATTAAATGTTGTGCACATGCACCGAGTACAAAACATTTCAGACAAAGACAAAATGTGAGTACAAAACATAGTAGCAAATCAGAAAACTGTATATACAAATTATTTGACAGATAACAAAGTGCACACGCACTGAAAAAATTCTGTAGCATTTTCAGAACAAATAAACAGAATGGCAGAAAATCATGTTGACAAGTGACATGAGTGCACATGCACTGCAGTTGAGAACATATCAGCAAATGACGAAATGTATATACAATGAGTAACAAATGACATAAGTGCACATGCACTGAAGTATTGAACATACAGAATGAGTACAAATCATATTGAAAAATGAGAAAAGTGCACAGGCACTGAAGTTCAGTAGAAAACATATTAACACATAACATAAGTGCACATGCACTGTAGTTCAGAACATATCATCAAAATAAAAATGTATATACAATATAAAAGACAAGAGTGCACATATACTGTACTTCAGAACAAATCGAAAAAATGTCTTTAGCATTTTCACAACAAATAAACATAATGGCAAAAAAAATCATGTCGACAAGTTACATAAGTGTACTCGCACTGGAGTTCAGCAAATCGAAAAAAAAATGTATAGCCCATGAACATAAATGATGTTTGCAAAAAATGATTTTCACTATTAGGATAGGAAAGGGAAGGATTGCATCATGGTTGTAGCACTTTAGATTGCACACAGCTGTTCTGAAAGTCCATATCTTTCCACAGAAGTACAACACCAAGTGACACAATTTGAAGTTCTTTTCCCATCAGAATTTATCAGCGTAGCCAAGACACTGAACTGTCGTAGTAATGTTCCATGTTTTCATTTTGGCAGTACATTAGGTACACCAAACAGTGGGACCATAATAACCTCTCCATCGCTCACGGTGGTGGACAGCATGTCGTGTCTACACCCCGCTCTTACAAGGCACACCAACGTAGAATTAGTGCAAAAACCAAATATAGTGCTCCATGATCATGAGGATGGACAGGACAAATGGATATTGCAGTAGTTCAGGCTAGTTAGCTCATAAGGTGAAGGACATTAAGTCACATAATAGGCTTCATTGAGAATTACAGTAGTAGTTTGCGGCATTCATAGCCCAGTTATTGAACATTTCTGTACCAAGTATGTAGTATTACAGAATAATGTTCATAAAATTAAATTATTGGCATCATGGGTAATCGTATTACAATAAACAGTGGCAGTCCTTGGCCAGTTACAAAGCATATTTAGTATGACAGAATAATGTTCATCAGAAGTCTTAATTGAAAAGGAGAGTCAATTATTGGCCTAGCATTAACATAATACATTGAGTGATACAAATTATTGGCACTCATTGGCCACTTACCAAAACATGAAAAGTCAACATTGAAAACAAGAGCTAATTAATGGCTTAATTAATAACATAATTCATTTAGTGACATTAATTATTGGCACTCAGTGGCCAGTTATAGAACATGAAAAGTCATAATTGAAAACAGGAGCTAATTAATGGCATAATTATTGACGTAATTCATTTAGTGACATTAATTATTGGCACTCATTGGCCAGTTACCAAAACATGAAAGGTCATAATTCATTTAATTAGATTAATTATTGGCACTCAGTGGCCAGTAAGTATTGAATAGTATAAAACATTGTTCATCATTCAGTATTATTCAGAACTTTCTTAAATGAGTAGCATTATTTGAAACTGGTGACACACACCATTAAGAAGTCATGATTAAAAATCAGTTAATTACAGTCATAGCATTAATAATCATGGGCATTATAAGTAGTCTCATTACAATAAACAGTGGCAGTTATTTGCCAGTTACAAAGCATTATTTTATATATTTTTTTGTTTGTATCATTAAGAAGTCTTTACTGAAGTGACATACTATTCAGAGCTGATCAGTATTATTCAGAATGAAAACAATCGTACATAAAAAGACAAAATGTGACATTCGTTGTGTTCAGCTTGTATGTAGTGTAGTTAATAGAGGCGAGAATTAAAGACTTTAATGGAGAGAGAATTTGATAAAATTAATACGTCATTACATAGAATTGCATAATTATTCATAAAATACGTACGTTCATCTGGAAAAATATGCTCGGTCTGATGTGTAACGACAAGAAAAGCGACCTGCTAACCTTACCTTGCCGGGCACTTGCCAAGAAAAATACGATAATCATCAATAATTAGTCATGTGAATATAATTGCATTAGTAAATGGGATCATAGTGTGTTGAATCATAAAGTGTCTTCATTCAATAAAGGGTTTAATATTTGACCAATGGTGGTTGCCTTTCGATTTTCTAGTTCTCAAAGTTTCGACGTGTACAACATTGGGGTGAGGGATGCTGCGAATCCGATATGGACCTGCGTATAGAAGTTCAAATTTACTGCACTTACCTTTTATTCTGCTGGATAAATAGTGTGTACGTACTAATATTTTCTGTCCAACGTGAATGTCGCGGCGTGTACAAACCTGTTTTTGCTGTCTTCTCCGGCGCTCTGCGGCACGTTTGATGTTGTTCAGCGCAATGTCAATTATTTCATGGTGTCGTACGCGACGACATTTAGGGAAGTTTACTAATTCTTTAATTTTGTTTGGTGGTTCAACGTTTTTCAGTATAACAGACGGAGTTAGCATAGTGGATTCATTTGGAATGGAATTAATTACATCTTGGAATGAGAGTATGTGTGTATCCCAATCAATATGTCTTTTGTGGCAGTATATTCGGCACAGCTTACCAATTTCTTTCATTAATCTTTCACAGGGGTTCGAAGAAGCATGGTACTTGGATATATAAATCGGAGAAATGTTTCTAGCTCGTAACATGCGTGTCCATATAGCAGAACGAAATTGTGATCCATTGTCAGAAATTACTTTCATCACATGCCCTACATGAAATAGAAAATGTTTTACAAATGCTTTCGAAACAGTTTTAGCAGTAGCTTTGCGTAACGGAGTGAAGGTAACAAATTTTGAAGTGAGCTCAACAGCGACAAATATGTAGCAAAAACCTCTGTTAATTCTCGGAATAGGACCAAAAATGTCTACTGCGGCCATGTGTCTTAATATAACAGGTACAATGGGATATAAAGGAGGAATATGTGAAGTGGCCTCTGACTTAGCTTTCTGGCAAATTTTACAAGACGCTAAAACTCGTCGTATACGTTTCTCCATGTCGGTAAAATAACAGTTCTGTCTCAGTATAAGAAAACATTTTCGTGCTCCGTAATGTGCGTAACTTAAATGAGTGTACCAGATTAATTTGTTAACCAGTTCGTCAGGAATGCATAATAACCAATTGTTGCTGTCAGGATGAGAGCGGCGAAACAGAATGTCATTGCGTACAGTGTAATGGTTTCTAATCGTATCATTATTCCTATCTTGCCAAAGGTGTTTAATTTCTTTCCACACGTTGTCTTTATTTTGTTCTTGTGCTATGTCCTGTAATGACGACGAAATAAAAATTTCAAATGCTACTTGTTGGATGTACATGACACTGAAATTTGCTTTGCATTGGTTGCTACGTCTTGCTGATTGTTGCTGAGAGAACGCGATAGTGCGTCTGCTATAACATTTTGTGTGCCGGGAATGTGAACTACTGTAAAATTAAATTCCTGTAAATAAAGTTTCCATCTGCTTAATCTGTCGTGAGTGAACTTAGCCGAAAGTAAAAATTGTATAGCTCTGTGATCTGTGTAAACGGTGGTATGTCTGCCATAAAGAAAGTGCCGAAATCTCGTAAAAGCCCATACAACACATAATGTTTCCAATTCTGTAACGGAGTAATTTCGTTCAGCAGGTGACAGAATGCGGCTTGCAAATGCGATGTTTTTAATTACTGTAGACCCATCTTCTTCTATTTCCTGGAAAATGTGTACGCCTAAAGCGGTGTTAGAACTGTCAGTGGCAATGGAAAAATTTCTAGTAAGATCTGGGTGCGATAAAAGTGGAGCATTCAACAAAGCATGTTTCAGGTTCACAAATTCAGAATGTGCTTGCTTATCCCAAGACCAAATACTGTTTTTAACTGTTAATTGTCATAATCTGGGTGTGTCTAAAGCAGAGTGATGAATAAATTTACGAAAAAAGTTAATTAAGCCCAAAAAACTGCGTAATTGCTTTTTCGTTGTAGGAACAGTAATGTCACGTAGAGCTTGAAGTTTTTCCGGATCAGGCGCAATGCCTTCTGCTGAAATTACGTGTCCAAGAAATTTTATAGAAGTTTTGCCAAAGTGCGATTTACTAAGATTAACTGTAAGTCCTTGTGCACGAAAAGTTTGTAACAGTTGTTCAAGAATCAGATTGTGTTCAGACCAGTTAGCTTCTGCGATAAGAATGTCGTCTACATACGTCGTAATTCTGTCCTTAAGTTCTGTCGGAAGTATTGTGTTCAAACCGCGAATAAAAGCTGCAGAAGAAATAGTTACGCCGAACGGTAATTTGCAAAATTGATAACAGTCGCCAAAACAAAGAAATGCTATGTATTTTCTGCAATTCGGATGAAGCTGAATTTGCCAAAATCCCGATTTCAAATCTAGTGTAGAATAAATAGCAGTACCATGAAATTTCTGTAAAAGTTCCTCTAGTGTCTGTGGTCGATCTGTTTCATTAATAATAATGCCATTAATGTGACGTGAATCAAGTACGAGGCGAAGTGAGCCATCTTTTTTCTTAACAATATGTAGCGGGTTTATGTACGGACTAACTGCCGGTTCAATAATTCCTTGGTCAAGCATATCCTGCAATTCTTTTTTAACTTGTTCTCTGTGAATATATGGAATGGGATAATGCTTTGCTTTAAATGTGTCGTGCTGTTTGACTTGAAATTCATACATAAATCCGGACATAGTACCAGGAACATTGTCAAAAACTGGAGCTTGCTGTAAAAGAATTTTGTGTAATTGCGTTCGTTCGTCGTCTGTATTTGCACTGCTTTGTCTAACTTTATCGGAAATCATCTGCATTACGTTGTAGTCAGTTTCGTCTGGAGTATTATAGTTGTGTACGTACGTATCAGTGAACAATGTGGAATTACAGTCAATGTTACGCGTTGCGGAAATGACCTCTGTGCGGTTAATTGTTTGTTCTTCCGCAGATAGTGAGTGCTGAAATTCGAAAGCAAATTGTATATTTTCATCCTTCAACATTAAATAAGAATTCTGAAAATCAATAACTGCGTCATGTTGTACCAGAAAATTCGTACCTAAAATAACACCTGTTGTCAATAAAGGAACTATCCAAAAATTTGAGTGGAAAGTATGACCTCCAATACAAAATGATAAATGCGTCTGTAATTTAACGTCTACTCCTTTACTCGATACTGCTCCTTTCACTTTTGTTTTGCCTAAAGGTAATGTCGGATAGATATTCTCTTTGTTACACTCGTTAAAAGTTTCTTCATTTATAACTGACATAGGTGATCCGGAATCAATTACTGCTGAAAATTTCGATGAACCAATTTTAATTTCGATGACAGGATGTGAAATAGTTTTCTGAACAAATGGTCTTTCCTGCAAGAGAGTGTCTCTGATATCGTCAAAAGTAATTACATTTTCGTGAACAACATTTTGCGTGTCTAAAGTAGTGCTTGTATTATTGGAAGATGCGACCTGTACAGTATCTAGTCAGATTCTATCTGATGTGTTACTATTTTCAGCTGGATGTTGCGTCATTTCTACTATTTGAACAGTTCTATTACTTCTTCCAGACGTATTACGCTCTGGATGATACCTACTGTCGGGTTCATTCATGACAATAGGTTCAAATGGCTCTGAGCACTGTGGGACTTAACATCTATGGTCATCAGTCCCCTAGGACTTAGAACTACTTAAACCTAACTAACCTAAGGACAGCACACAACACCCAGCCATCACGAGGCAGAGAAAATCCCTGACCCCGCCGGGAATCGAACCCGGGAACTCGGGCGTGGGAAGCGAGAACGCTACCGCACGACCACGAGATGCGGGCCATGAGAATAGGTTCTTGTGTATAATTTTGCTGTTGGTATGTCCGACTGTTGTTAGATGTACGCTGAAAATTGTCCTCATTATTTTTACGTCTGTCGTAATGGTCATTCCTATACGGTGCATTGCGATAGGAATTGAAATACTGTGTTTTCTGTACGTAGTTGTTCCTTTGTTGCCGTGCGTTACTATTTGTTGGATCTGGGACTATACGTGCACGCGGCGAAATATTAAAGTTTAGTTGACCTTGTAGACTGCATTGTAGGTCAGGTATGCTAAGCGGCTGACTTTCATGCTGTTGTAGTGAAAAACGTCTATTGTTACCAAAAAATGCGTTTGCTGTTAATTTTACACATACTGATGATTACGATTTTTACCTGTTATTAAAATTACGGTGGTAGTTGTCATTACGGGAGTGCCTACTGAAAATTGTCACATTCGGTAAAAGATTTGTCATATCGGGTTTTCATTACGTATTCTTAGTTCTAGATAGAGCAATAGTTAAAGAGCTGTTTTGATAGATATAAAGGATAGTAGAAGAGAAGGCAGCAGTGCAGAAAACTAAAGATGAAACAGCACTACTACAGCTCGGGGCCCTATGCACGCTACGGCACATATTCATTAAAGCCTAATGAATCCCCTGAGGTCTTTTACGCACTGCAAATAAATTTTAGCTTTTGCGTTGCAAGCAATAGCGCTAAAATTCCAAAAGTAAATCGCTGTATTCTTGCTAATTCCACTTTCTGCATAATAGGTAATGCTGATGAAAATACAATAGCAAATTGTCGCCTCAGGTTCAAAGCTAGTTTCTCCATTACAGGTAATAGCGGTGAAAGTACAAAAATAAATTGTCGTATACAGTGCAAATCGTGTATCTGTGTTCTGCCATTATTAAATTCCTTACATTTTCTTACAAATGCAAATTGCTTATAATCAACGTTCTCGTCACTGAATTTGATAACACGTTCAGGTTTGTGTGTGAATCTGTTCGTCTGTGTCATTTCGGATTTCAAGTTGCGTAGCTTTTCAGATTTTAAGTCGCGTGGCTTTTCGGATTTTAAGTCGCGTAGTTGCTGTAAATTGCTCAAATTATACGCACTGCGTAAGTCTGACAAATGTTCGTAAAGTGGCGTCTGCTGTGATGTGTTATTAACTGAAATATTTTTTATCTCTGTTACTTCTTGTTGTAAACTTGACAATTTTCTACGCAGCGTGTTATTAGACGAATCGATCTCATTAATTGTCTGCCGTAAATTTTGAAATTCAGGTGTTTGATTAAATGAAACCGGTGAAGTATCGTCTGATTTGTTGTCATTACCACTTTCTATAACGTCAATACGACTGGCCAATTCCTCATATTTTTCAGTCAGTATTTTTACCTGGTCATCAGACTTAGTGTCAGAGGCATTAATCTGTTTTTGCAATTTACGTGTTGTTTCGTTCAGTTTTTTAACGTCAGTTTTGACGACATCGGAATGCTGTGTTAGTTCTAATTGTTCGAGTCTGTCGGTCACTGTTTGAAAATCGGTTGTGTATGTGTCTGTTTTCGATTTAAGATCAGAAATTTCGTCACGTAATTCTGTGTTCGACTGTTTGATGGTATTAATTTCGTCGGACACTGTCGCAATATTATTGTCTACATACATTTTTGCCTTCGCAAACATTTTACGTTTGTCTTCTTGTCTCTGTGCTGTGATTGTTTCCATTACTTGTCGTTTTACTTTGTTTTGATCCTGAATAAATTTACAGAAACGCGTATCACTGTTTTGTATATGGTGATTAAAGCGTTCGTCAATCTGAGTGTTCTGTTGGTAGAATTTCGCGTCGATCTTTTCATCCATTGTGCGCGAAAGTTCTGCTGTCATTGCTTTAAACTCGTCGCGTAATTGTGTAGCTTTTTCAGAGCATTGTTTAGCGACTCCGTTAATTTCGTCTCTAAGTGTTTCTGTTGCGGCTGTTTGTATTTCCCTTAATTCCTGAGCAACAGACCTAATTTCTTCGCTATTTTGTTTTGAACAAGCCTCAATTTCCACGCGCAACTGTTCCTTAGTGTCATGGCACTGCGCAGCAACGGCTCTAATTTGTTCACTAAGCTGTCTGGAACTGTTGTCTAATTTATCATTTAGCTGTTTGGAACTGTTGTCTAATTTATCATTTAGCTGTTTGGAACTGTTGTCTAATTTATTATTTAGCTGTTTGGAACTGTTGTCTAATTTATCATTTAAGTGTTGTTTGAGATTTTCGTTATCTTGTTTGTTCTGTTCACTAAGTTGTTTGAATTTTTCATCAGTATTGTCTAGTTTTTTACTATTTTGTAGCAATATTGGCATAATTTGACCCAATGTAACATTATCTACTCTATTATCTGTGCTGTTTAGTGGTGGATCTGGAATTATCTCACTTTCTGTAACCATTTGGTCATTCTGTAATTTACAAAAAGATTTGTCAGTCGAATGTACACTATCAGTCACTGTTTCGGAATTAAATAGATCCGTCCTACTTTGAGTATCCTGATCACTTTCATTAGAAAAATTTGTCTGTACATCACTTGAATTTTCCGAACCGGGTGTGTTAAGCTCGGCAGCGCTCATTACAATAGAGCGTCCCGCGTCATCAAATGTCGTCAAATTAACAGAAGAGACAATTGAGTTCGTTTGTTCATTATTAAGGTAAAAGTCATCATTATTGGTTGGAATGCACTGATTGTCAGTGAACGCAGGATTGTCATCATGACACCGCGTGTCACAAGTCCTATCGGTAAAGTTGTTTGAGTCGGTAATTTCATTCATAATACCTCGCGATACACTATTCACAGTCTTTCGCGGCATTCTTGCAATAGTCACAATTATTCACAAAACAAATAAGCACAATGCAAAAACAACACACAAATACAACAGAGCAACGAATTGCCGTTGACCTGCAGAAAGAAAGTCACAATATTAGTAAAAGCGTTGCGCCAATCCTAATTATATCTAAGCAAATAAGAGCAGATATCTGACTGTTTTTCAAAGGATTCTGAACGAAATACGATCCTGGACTGGGTGTCGCCAAGTGTAACCTCCCCACAAAAATTTAAAAGGATATTATTTTAAGAATGCTAATGCACATTGCGCTAAGTGTAAGCTCCCCAGAGAAATTTTGAAACACAATAATTGAATGTAAACTAGAATACAACCTAATGTAACCTCCCAGCAAATAAATTCAATGACAATGACAATTAAATAAAAATTAGCAATTTGACCCAAATACAAGCTCCCCACAAAAAAAATGAAAGTCAATTCAGTGATAATAAAATCTCAGTGACAATGAAAACAAAAACAGACCGAAATGTCGATCTTAGGCCCTGTTCATTAATTAAACTGAAATTCTTACCTTAGTAAAGCTGCATCTGCTCTTATTATTTTTGCCATAGCTTGGAGGAAATTGATTGCAAAAATTATGAATTTAAGGGAAACTTTTCTTTAAGGAATATCAAGGGAATATTTTTTTTCATTAAAGGATTCTTTGTTAAAAATTGCTTTGAAAACCAAAATTCTTATTGGGGCGATTATTGCAAAAATTAGTTACAGTTAATTTACATTATTAGCTGAGCGCATTTAAAAATAATATACCTCATCCTGAATCTTGACCAGAGTGCCATGTCGACGCCCGCCGACTCCTCACACACAACTGTACTCGACTACTACTGCGGACCGACCGCTCTGGCCTACTGCTACCGACTACTGCTCGCAACTGTACTGCACGACTACTACTGACAGAGTACCGCTCGCAACTCTCACGCGGTCAAGCGCAGACTAGCCACGATAAATGGCTCTCTGGTCAGAGACTCTGCAATGCCTCGCCATCGCCGCCACACAACATACGTGTTTCACAGTGTGCTAACCACTGCGCCACCTCGCTCGGTGTAATTCGAATATTCACGCGCATTTAAGAATAGTGGAATTACCACTAGGCGCTAAATGATTGGACGCCTACGACTCTTCACAGAACGTGGGGTTCAGAGGCATACCTGCCCTGTGAAGTAGAATAGATGGTGATCTGTGGAATCTCTGCCGATAGAACCAATGCTGGTGCACGTACAAGTGTTTTGGAGCACACCGTTCAACGTACATTGTTGAACATGCAGTTCCGCAGCAGACCACCACTACGTGTTCACATGTTGACTCAACGCCATCGCCAATTACGATTGCAGTGGGCACGGGACCATCGGGATTCGACCGTCCATCAATGGAAACATGTTGGCTCTTCAGGAGAATCACATTTTTGCTACACTAGGTCGATGGTCGTCTCTACAAGCGCCGTCATCGATGTAACGGAGGCCTGAAGCGCGCCGTGGACACAGGCTGATGGGAGCAGTATTATGCTATCGATGCTATGGGAGACGACGGAGCGTGTGGTCTGGCGTTGTCATGCTGAAAGAGAGGTACCCTTCGAATTCGAAATTCGATTACAGCACGCTGTTTGTCACGCATCGACATAGTTCCGCTATACACCGTCATGTTGTTATTTGTTGTTGTGGTCTTCAGTCCTGAGGCTGGTTTGATGCAGCACTCCATGCAAGCTTCTTCATCTGCCAGTACCTACTGCAGCCTACATCCTTCTGAATCTGCTTAGTGTATTCATATGTTGGTCTCCCTCTACGATTTTTACCCTCCACCGTGCCCTCCAGTATTAAATTGGTGATCCCTTGATGCCTCAGAACATGTCCTATCACAAACTCCTCTTCTCCCCAATTCTATTCAATACCTCCTCATTAGTTACGTGATCTACCCATCTAATCTTCAGCATTCTTCTGGAGCACCAAGTTTTGAAAGCTTCTATTCTCTTCTTGTCTAAACTATTTATCGTCCATGTTTCACTTCCATACATAGCTACACTCCATACAAATACTTTTAAAAACGACTTCCTGACACTTAAATCTATACTCGATGTTAACAAATTTCTCTTCTTCAGAAACGCTTTCCTTGCCATTGCCAGTCTACATTTTATATCCTCTCTACTTCGACCATCATCAGTTATTTTGCTCCCCAAATAGCAAAATTCCTTTATCACTTTAAGTGTCTCATTTCCTAATCTAATTCCCTTAGCATCACCCGACTTAATTCGACTACATTCCATTATCCTCGTTTTGCTTTTGTTGATGTTCATCTTGTACCCTCCTTTCAAGACACTGTCCATTCCCTTCAACTGCTCTTCCAAGTCCTTTGCTGTCTCTGACAGAATTACAATGTCATCGGCGAACCTCAAAGTTTTTATTTCTTCTCCATGGATTTTAATACCTACTCCGAACTTTTCTTTTGTTTCCTTTCCTGCTTGCTCAATATACAGATTGAATAGCATCGGGGAGAGGCTACAACCCCGTCTCACTCCCTTCCCAACCACTGCTTCCCTTTCATATCCCTCGACTCTTATAACTGCCATCTGCTTTCTGTACAAATTGTAAATCCGACACCTTGATAGTGATAGAGCGGTGCAAAGAGTGGTGAGTATGTAGCTCCGTCAACAAGATCAAACATTCTACAGTGACGGTATCAACAAACAGCTGTCATGTCGCGAGATATGTGTTCGTGCCAGGATGACTGCGTTGGGGAATAAGTTTGTAGACTTGAAGAATAAAGATGTAGAATGTAAAAAACGTTTGTTTCATTTTAAACATTTCAAGAGTTTTAACATTAAAACTTTTGGGCAATACCATTCGTCACGCCCTCGTATATTTATATGCATTTTTATTTACGTAGAAACTTTTTAATATATAACAGCAGAAAACAACAAACAGCAGTTACTCAAACCGTCTATTATGAAATGTGCACAGTAGAACTCGAAAACCTTCACTACTGTAACGTTCCTCCTAAGCACAACGAAAAGGCGAAGAAAGGAAAAAAAAAAACAAAAAAAAAATCTTATCATATAAGTTACTTCTCACGTCTCTTCAGAGCATGTGCTGCACGAAGTCCAAACAGTATATCTCTCATCCGCTGGCATTTAAAAGTATTGCTTTTAACACTGTGGCTAAAAGATAACAAACACATTTCTTAGGCAGATATAGGAGCTTGCGACCTAGATCTCATTTTTGAAATTCAGCGAGTTGTCCCAGAGCTATCACGTTCGGCATGAATTAGTGAACAGACTAGCACGTTTTTATGGACCTGACATGTCCCAAAAATTCTGAAAATCGTGTGATTTAGAAAAAAGTGAGTTTTTGTGACAAATGACCTATGTTTTCTAACACAGCGAACAGAAATTTACGGATCTGCATCAAATCTTTACACGTAACATTGACAGAAGATACAATTAAACCTCTGCTTCAAGGGACACATGGAACAGGCTTCTCTTACTGTATATACTTTCCAGTGCGCAGTTAATTTGGGAATCTATCTTATCTAGTACCGAAATTATACATTGCGCGTGAATAAATGTGCCTACACCTGAATTTTCTCTCAGACAGGTGAAGTTATTTCTGCAAACGTAGTTTGAAATACTGCTTAGGAGCGTTTTCGTGAGGAAGTTTACAATAAATGCTACATGCCCAATAGATGAAAGTTGTATTCGCCAGTTCTTCTAGACTTCATTACGGTAGTCTATAGTGCAGCGAACTCAGTATAAGCAAATCTTTTGTCAGCATCCCTTGAGGAGCTTTTCAGATCCTTCAACTGCGTAAAAGAAGTAGCAGTAGGTGTTAATGGAAATTTCAGAATCACCGTCGTTTCGATGATAACACTGAATCGTTTGACTTTAGCGTAGATACACTTAAAAAAGGATAGAGGGAACTTAATAAAGCAAGTTAGAAAGTGGACTTTAAAATCAGTTACAATAAGAATAACATATATAATCGATATGTGCAAAAGAAGATAGTTAAATTAGCAATTAACTCAGAGAACGAGGTGAGTTTTTGTGTTTATGTCCTTTGAAGATAAAGACTGGTATGACTGGAAAGAAATAAAGAAATGAATAAAACTGGATTGCAGTGTTTTTGCTAAACTAATTTTGTGAAGTGTGCGAAAAGTTGGCGCTTATTAAACTTACGAGTTTCGCTCTTGTCCTGACATAGAGGCTTTAAAATCGGGAACCACTGAAAACCTGATGGCTTCTCAGCGAGTTATGGAAAATACAGATTGTATATTACAAGGGGAGACAGGAAAACGAAGAAACAGGTCAGAGTACAGAGTAGCGAGGTAGGCGAGACTATGACTTTAATGCAAAAAGAAATGCAGATGAGTGTGAATGTAGTCTGGCAAATAGATAAACCAAAAAAGTTGTTCGCTGGATTTCAAGACTCAGGGATAGACTGAGGGGACGAATTAATGAAAGACAAGTTGTTTTTGTTGTCTTCAACGGAAGACTGGTTTGAGTTTGATGCAACAATTATCCAGCTAGTTTGTCCCTTTTTCTTTTCTTTTCTTTTTTTTTCTTTTTAGACAACTTGTGGTATCAAACTGTTTTCTGGCCGGCCGCGGTGACCGTGCGGTTCTAGGCGCTTCAGTCCGGAACCGCGTGACTGCTACGGTTGCAGGTTCCAATCCTGCCTCAGGCATGGATGTGTGTGATGTCCTTAGGTTAGTTAGGTTTAAGTAGTTCTAAGTTCTAGGGGACTGATGACCTAATATGTTAAGTCCCATAGTGCTCAGAGCCGTTTGAACCAAACTGTTTTCTCCCCGACTCAATGCCAACTCAATGCAGTACCCTCTCATTAGTTATCCAATCTATCCATCCATCCATCAAATCATCAGCATTCTTCTGTAGTGTCACATGGCACGTAGCTTATGCTTTCGACTTGGTTTGTCGTAGTATCAGTACATTTAAATGTTCCTTTATCTTGTTCTATATTCTATGTTCACTCATGCAACAGTTCTTTGTTCACGCAAGTTTACGAAGAGCTGTTCCTGTCTGTTTACTACGCTGTACAAGTCATCGGTTAAGACGATTTTGCCGCAGTGCGTTTCATTGCGACATGTGCCGTTTCTAAGAAGTATTGTAGAGGATTCAAAAACATTCGTTAACATTCTAGAACATTAGAAAAAGCTCGATAATATTCATCTGTTTTTTTTTCTGTTGAAAAATACATCGGTGCAAAGGGGACAGAAGACCACAACGATGTGATGGCGGCCATTTAAAACGTATCTCCACAAGCACAACGGCTATGACCCACAACCTCACAGTGCACAACAGTCGAATGAAGGATAGCCCCAGACATACGAGCTAGTGACTGGTGGATAGTGGTTCTGGAAGTATCTTCTTCGCCCACAAACACTAACTTTTATCTACACAATGATGAACGAAAACATTACGCCCGCACTAAAAACTGAATTCCGCCCGAACTGACCTCGGAAAGCCGAGAGGTACCGAGCGACCGCAGTATCATCCTCAGCCTTTTGGCGGTACTATAAGCGGATGTGCAGGGGCATATGGTGGCTCTTCCGGCCGTTGTCAGCTCTCGTGACAGAAACCGCTATTTCTCAACCAAGTAGCTCCTCAATTGGGCTCACAAGGGCGAGTGCATACCGCTTGAAAACAACGCTCCGTAGACTCTGACGGTCACCCATCCAATTGCTACTAGCCGAGCCGGACAGGGCTAACTCCGTTGACCCGACGAGAACCGGTGCTACCCCTGTGGCTAGGCCGTTGAGGTAGTGACCACTGATAACCGCGATGCTGAACGCCTCGTGGTACCTCTGCAGGCACGAGACGCGGAAAGCAAAGTATAATAGCGGAGCAGAAATGAATAGGAAATCATTCTAGCGATTAATTAGGGAAATCCTCTGACGTAAGTGACTTGGCGGAAATACTAATTCAACATGTAGAAAAGTCAAAACAACCTTCGGTGTAATTAAAAGCAAGGGTGGTGACATAAAGAGTGCAGTGGGAATTGCACTGTTAACTGCAGAGGAGAGAGCGGATAGGTGGAAATACATTGAAGGCTTCTAGGAGAGGGTAGATTTGTCTGATGAAGTGATTGAAGATGAAACAGGAACAATGTATCAGAAATCGTGAAGACAGTATTGGAATCAGAATTTAAAAGAGCTTTGGTAGATTTCAGATCAAATAAGGCTGAAGGAATAGATAACATTCCATCAGCATTTCTAAAGCCATTGGGGGAAGTGGTAAAAAAGGACTATTCACGCTGGTGTGTAGAATGTATGAGCTTGACGATATACTATCGCACATTCAGAAAAACGTCATCCACATAATTCCGAAGACTTCAATCGCTGACAAGAGCGAGAATTATCGTGCAATGTGCTTAACAGCTGTTGCATCCAAGTTACAGACAAGAATAATATACTGAAGAATGGAAAATGAAATTGAAGATGTGTTAGATGGCGGGCAGCTTGGCTTTAGGAAAGGTGAAGGTACCAGAGAGGCAGTTGATAATGGAAGCAAGACTAAAGGAAATGAACTGTCATAGGATTTGTCTACCTGGAAAAGGCTTTTGACAATGACAAATGGTGCAAAATGTTCGAACTTATGAGGAAAATAGGGGTAAGACACAGGAAGGGATGGGTAATATTCAGCATGTACTAGAGCCAAGAGGGAATCATGAGAGTGGAAGGCCAAGAACTAAGTGCTCAGGGCAGGGATGTAGTCTATACAACGAAGATACAATGAAGGAAGTAAAAGAAATGTTAAAGACTGGAATTAAAATTGAAGGTGTTACGATTCACGGATGACATTGCTATCCTCAGCAAAAGTGAAGAAGAATTACAGGATGTGCTGACTGGAATTAACAATCTACTGAGTACAGAATATAATTTGAGAGTAAATCAAAGAAGCAGAAATGAACACAGGGAGAAATTTAACATAAAGATTGATGGTCATGAAGTAGATGAAGTTAAACAGTTCTGTTGCGTAGATAGCAAAATAACGTATGATGGACGGAGCGAGGAGGACATAAAAAGCACACTAGCACTAGCAAAAAGGGCATTCGTGACCAAGAGAAGTCTTCTAGTGCCAAACATAATTCGAGGAAGACATTTCTGAAAATGTACGTTTGGAGAACATCATTGTACGGTAGTGAAACATGGACTGTGGCAAAACCGGAACAGAAGAGAATCGAAGCATTTGAGATGTGGTGCTACAGACGAATGTTGAAAATTAGGTGGAATGAGGAGGCATTACGCAAAATCAGAGTGGAAAGGAATATGTGGAAAACAGACAAAAAGAAGGGGCAGGACGACAGGACACTACTTAAAATAATAGTGAAAAACTTCCAGGGTAGTAGAGGGTAAAAACTGTAGAAGAAAACAGAATTTGGAATACATCTAACAAATAATTGAGGCGTAGTTTGCAAGTGCTACTCTGAGATGAAGAGGTTAGTAAAGAAGAGGTTTTCGTGGCGGGGCGCATCAAACCAGTTAGAAGACTAATGACTGGAAAGAAGATAATAATAAATAATAAAAGTGCTCTGATAATGTGGCCCAGTGCCTGGGAACGAGCGTCTCGGAAACAATGATGATGATCGTCTGTTAGCGTGCCGCTGCCATGAGCACCTCCCCCACTCTAAAGCTGTTCGGCTCATCACGTGCAGCCTTCCTGTGCATCTATAGGCGAGTACACATTGGGCCAAAGAAGGCCAACGGACGACAGACAACCGTTTCGTCGGCCGAGATTTGCTTAGTATGGACAGGCGCCAAATCGGAGCCAACGAAGTGATTGGCCTTGCTTGCGGTTCGATCTTCTAGCGGGTGGCTGGCATTGGGACCCCTCTCCTTGTGTTAGCAGCGTTTATTGACCAGTTATCCTTTTTGATTTAATAAGAGTGTATCAGAAATACTGCAATTAGTGTTTAAGAGGGGACGTTCACGAAATTGATCAAAAATGTCAATTTTAGATTTATTTTTTCTTTTTTAGGACAACTCATGGACAATAAGTTCCCAATGTTTCAATGTTGAAATAGCATCCGAAGTGCCTGAAAATTAATTAAAAGTGTGACGCGACCTCCATGCCACGCTCACGTTTTGAAGCAGCACTTCAATACCAGCTCAGTGAACAACGATTCTTTGCATTACTTTCAACCAGACATGTGCGGGATACATCTAGAAGGCCGTGATAGATACTCTATGGTTTTATAGATCATCTTTGGCCGATCCTGCACTTCTCACAAAGTGTGTTCTTGGCAAAACCCAAAATCCAAATGAGTCTCTAAATTCACTCATACGGGATGCTCTAAAAACACATTTTCATCTGCTACAGTTGTCAGAATTGCAACTTATGATGCAGTTATTGTATTTAATGATGGGAAAGTCGGGAGGATGAAGGTATTAGAAAGAATGGGCTTCAAGATAGGAAATTTTACTCAAGACATCCTGAGAAAAATAGATTTACAGCGCGTCTCTGCAGCTGAAAAGTCAGTTGAAGACCTGATGAAAGAAGACAGACAACAAGAAACCAGAAGAGAAGCCTCGAAGGGAAAGACGACCCAGAGTACAAATGTGGTGCCTTCTGAAGAAGTGACATAAGGAAAAAAGTTAGGTTGAACTTTAAACTGCGTTTCCTGAAAAGTTTGGTTTTCAAATTTTATGTACCTTTTCCTCAGATTCTATGAATGCTAGAATTATGAAATTTTGTAGACATATTTCTGTAAACCTAATAAACGTTGTCTCAAGAAAAAATTTTTGAAATTCTGATTGCAAGCTGAGATATGGGGCAAAGTGCTTCGAATTTTTCATGAATTTAAAATTGTACTTGTGGAATTATAATTAAAAATTATGAAAATTCTCCTATTTGACCTATTCCAAAAACCTCATGAGAGAAGCTTACAACACATAAAGAGACGAAACAGAGAAATTTTTGTAGGAATCTCTTGAATACTTTCTAAGAGAAGGGAACATACATTGTTTTTTGAAAATAAAACTTCAAATTTCATTGAAAAAGTTGAGTATATATAATCAAAGGATTTTATATGTAAATGTGTTACTTTCATGTAAAGCGTAGTACAAAATTTCATTGCCATATCTCCAAAACTGTGGATTTGGTGCATTTTTGAAATAGAGTGTGTTTTTCATCAGCCTTCCCTCTTAAAATGAAGTAGGTGGCTATTAAATTAAAGAGTGGAACCAGTCAATAAAACATACTCAGTACGACTTGTGACTGTCCTAAATATTTATTTTGAACAGTCACTGTTTTCCCTGCAGGCAATTCCTGATGTCGCTAAAGGTGTGTATTTATTGTGTTTAACAATACTGGCGTATAAATTGGAAATGGGAGAGGGCATTAGAGCTGACGTAGAAAGTGATATGCACGATGTTAAAAACAAAAGGGTGTCTTTATTGACATCTTTTGGCTCGTAATGATAACGAGAAACAAACAAAATTGGGAGTGACTACTAAGTCACTTCTGCAGGCACAGCTCCTGAAAGAACGCTTATCTTTGAAAATTTTAAGGTCTACACAATTTAATTACAATTCGAAAACTTTTGAAATAGCGTATAGTGCAATTACCCGCCAGGTTAGCCGAGAGCGCTAATGCTCTGCTTCCTGGACTCGGGTAGGCGCGCCGGCCCCAGTTCGAATCCGCCCGGCAGCTTAACGACGGAAGGCTGGTGTGCCGGCCAGCCTGGATGTGGTTTTTAGGCGGTTTTCCACATTCCACTAGGTGAATACGGGGCTGGTCCTCACGGCTCGCAGACATCTGAACACATTCGTACTCTTCCATGGATTACACTAGACACAGACAGTTGGGGTACACTAATTCCGTCCCAGGGGGTACAGGGTGGCACCCCTTAAAATTCACCTTGCTAAATCCGATTAACCATGCTGACCCTGCGTCATTTCGGGAAAAAGGCACACGTAAAAGAAAGAAAGAAAGCCTATACTGCAATTCAGCCTTAAGAACAGACATTAATTCGTCCCACCACTCTGCTCGCTACTTTTTAAAAGTGAGGCTGTCCACCGGCCTTGTTTCTTCTTCTTCTTTTTTTCTGATGTTCAGATTCTTGCAGTAAAATAAATCCTGCATGTGTGAGGACCGCTAAATCCTCTTCTCCCTCGTAATATCGACAGATGAAATTGTAATTAAAATGCTGCTTTACATAACAACAAATTGGGAGCAACTTCGGCGTGTTATCAGAGCCAACTGCGTTTCCACATGGCCGGATCCCTTGACCCCCAAGCATTGCTAAGTCGAATCAAGTCTCTGCCGTCCGCTACCCTAGTGTGTCCACGCCTTAAGCGAGACGGTCGAATGAATTAAGGAAGATTGGGTTTAACGTCCCGTCAACTTTGAGGTCATTAGAGATGGGGCACAAGCTCGGATTGTGACAAGGAAGGGGAAGGATCTCAGCCGTGCCATTTCATAGGCACCGTCCCGGCATTAGCCTGGAGTGATCTAGGGAAAACACGGGAAATCTAAATCTGGATGGCCGTACGCGGGTTTCCACCACTGGCTCGGCGAAAATGGTCGAAGAACGATGAAATCACGATTGGGTGACAAGGTGTTGGACGACAACACTTCATCACATAACGCGGAGGTCGTTGTATCGTCCACTTTCTAAAGCAGGACAGGCGACGATCTGTGCCAGACGTGAAGATGGAGTATAATGCTGATGTGAACATAATTTTTTAGGGGGACACGTTTCCGAACAGGGGTCTCCGCAGCAGTGAACTCGAATGTTTTCCTATGTTCACTCAACGACACTATCAGTTGACAAGCTGCGATATTGTCGCGAATATAACAGTGACCCGCATATACAATAAACTTCCTTTAATTTACGTCTATAGTCACAAACTTTTTGTTAACAGATCACCGGTTTCGATCTATAATGACCATCATCAGATCTGTTTTATAAAACCAAAGTCCTAATGAACTGCAGCCACAGGACTTTGTTTTTCTAAAACAGATCTGATGATGGTCATTATAAATCAAAACAGGTAATCTGTTAACAAAAAGTATGTGACCATAGGTGTAAATTAAAGGAAACTATCAATTGAGGCTGTTAAAAGGAAAGGGGTGCAAGTGACGAAATCGCAATTCTGCCACTTGCTTAGAAAGGATGAAAAATTAGAGGCACAAATGGAAGTAACTGCTGCAGATTCTGATAGTGCTATGTTACGGCAGGCGGTGACACTATGCTCAACTGTATTGTCGCTGAACTACGGAGTCCTATGTCTCAACGACTAGCATCAGTCGAATTAGAATTAATGTCATTGTTGAGGCTAGCCCTAAATCAGGAGCTTGTGGTCTTCAGTGAAGTGGGTGTGAAATCTTATAGGACTTAACTGCTAAGGTCATCAGTCCCTAAGCTTACACACTATTTAACCTAAATTATCCTAATGACAAACACACACACCCATGCCTGAGGGAGGACTCGAACGTCCGCCGGGTGAAGTGTACTTAATAATAAACATCCAGAACTTAATGTTTTTCTTCTTGTTCTGACCCTCGCATAGTCACTAAAGGAAATGAGGGTTACTAGAGACCGAGGAGGTTCTTGTATGTACTTCAGCAAACCATCACTATAAGCGTTTTCATTGCCTGTCTGTTCATTAGCTCCATTCATCTTAATATGTTCTTTCTGCCATTGTAATGCTCTGAATGCAAAAACATCTTCTAATCTACCAACTTCTAAATCAAATCTTCTGATCACAACACTTTAAAAAACATTTGGAACCAAACACATGTACATTGAGGTGACGAAAGCCATGAGATTCCGATATCATATGTACAGATGGCGGTAGTATTGCGTACACAAGTTACAGAAGGGCAGTGCATTGGCGGAGCTGTCATTTGTGCTCAGGTAATTGATGTGAAAAGGTTTCCGATGTGATTATGGCCGCGCAACGGGAATTAACAGATTCTGATCGGGGAACGGCAGTTGCAAGCTAGAAGCATGGCACATTCTGTTTTGGAAGTTGTCCGGGGATTCAATATTCCGAGAACCACAGCCTCAAGAGTGTGCCGAGAATACCAAATCTCACACATTACGTCTCACCACGGACAATGCAGTGGTCAACAGCCTTCACCTAACTACTTAGAGCAGTGGCGTTGGCGTAGAGTTGTCGGTGCTAACAGACAAGCAACACTGTGTGAAGTAACCGCAGAAATCAACGTGGGACGTATGACGAGCGTATCCGTCAGGACAGTGTGGCGAAATTTAGCGTTAATGGTGTATGGTAGCAGATGCGAGTACCTTTGCTAATAGCACGACAGTGGGTGCAGGGTTCCTCCTGGGCTCGTGACCATATGTCTTTGACCTTTGGCAACTGGAAAACTGTGGCCTGGTCAGATAAGTCCCGATTTCAGTTGGTAAGAGCTGAGCTGGTGGTAGGGTTCGAGTGTGGGGCAGACCCCACGAAGCCATGAGCCCAAGTTGTCAATAAGGCACTGTGCAAGCTGGTGGTGGCTAAATCATGCTGTTGGCTGTGCTTACATGGACTCGGCTGGATAGTCTGGTCCAACTAAACCAGGCATTGACTGCAAGTGGTTATGTTAGGCTACCTGGAGGTCATTCGCTACCTTTCATGGACTTCATATTACCGCACATGTCGTCGGGCTACAACTGTTTACGTTTGGTTTGAAGAACTGTGTTGACAATGGCAATGATTTAGCCACCCAGGTCTCCCAACGCGGATTACATCGAACATTTTGGGACCATCGAAAGGGGAGATCATGCTCAGACAGCTATAGGGGCAGCAGAGCCGAGTAATTCTGCAGTTGACTTCGAACGGCTTGTTGGGTCCAAGCTGTGTCGATTACTGAACTACACAGGGCAAGAGGACCTTTGAAGAGGTATTCCATGACTTTCGTCACCTCACTGTATGTCGACTCTGATGGTGAAGGTATATTCCAGCAGGATGAATGCCAGTGCCACAAGATCAGAATCGTACTATAGTGCTTGAGGAGTACTGTAAAGAGCTCACGTTGACGTTTTCGCCACTAAATTGATCCCGACACATTGCATCTGGCATGCAGCCGGACGCCAGTTCCGCGCCAACAGACCCCCGGCGCGTAATTTACGACAAAAATGTTCAAATGTGTGTGAAATCTTATGGGACTTAACTGCTAAGATCATCAGTCCCTAAGCTTACACACTACTTAATCTAAATTATCCTAAGGAGAAACACACACACCCATGCCCGAGGGAGGACTCGAATTTACGACAGTTTCTTTACGTGGACATCGGGTGCCGCGTACCTACAGAAATCTTCTAACAAACTGTTAGTCCATACTACGCACAATCGCTGTTGCATTGGGTTCAGAGGTGGATAAAAAGACTGTTAAGCAGGCGATCATATTTTTTTGGCTCACCGGAGTATATATTTATTGGTTTCATACTAAAGACCGATGGAACTCCTCTCAAAGCGAAGCGCGTTAGTCTGACAACTTTCGCATTGTATAAACAATAAGTAATGAAAGATAATATATCCGCCATGATGTCGCTCCCAGAGGTTAGAATTACTTAAGCAATAACGCAATGTAGAAGGCGGCGTTTCTTAATTGCCTGAAATTAGCATGTTCGATTCACGCGTGACTTCTCCCGTCTAGAGTAAAATTGTCCTTGGCCTTTCCAAAGCAGCGGAACCGGTTCGTCTTCTTGGACCTGATCCCCAAATTATGCCCATTCTTCGGTCATGGAACCGATTTTTCCAACTTTGAAACCTGTTACTGATAATCGTGGCCAAGTTTACCATACTTATGAAATTGTTTTTATGAATATTTATAGGAGATAGTTCCTTACAGAGCTGTAAAGATGGATGTACTGCCAAATGTGCTAGATTTTTCCGAGAAGCCTGTATTCCGGTCGCCCTGCATCTTTCACAAATATGTGGTCTGTGCAGATGCAGACACAGCAAGCCAGGCATGTGACATTAAAAACACAGCCAATACGCCCTGCTATTTCTGTATTTCTTGTTAAATCTTATCTAAGACATATGTATCTTCCACTCAAAGTATTTTCACTTTCTTGATGCGCAGCACTTCGTAAAATTTTTCAGTTGTTACCAAAACAAAGAATTAACGGAATACAGTTGCACACAAACAATCTACAAGATACATTACGCATAAGTTGTCTTGATAATGACCGTATGCGCTAACTGTTCAGTGGAAGTGACTGGATGAGAGTTGGCGATGAAGTTACGGGGAAAACAGCCTGAGAGACGCTTTTTATTGGTTGTTCGTTTACACAGCTCGTTCTCAGACGGACAATCTAGTAATGTGGTTTAGTATAAAAAGTTAGTTTGATGAATTTAAAAGGAACTATTTTAAATACAGGAGAGTTATTTAAATGGTTTGCTTCCGTTATTACGGGCAACAATTTTATACGTAGACCAGAAGCCCTGAAGCAAACAGAGAAACATTGCTTCCTCAGAGCGTGAACTGAGAGATCGCTCGACACATTATACAAATTCACAAATTACTTGACTCAATTTCCAAGTATAGGTGGCTATTGCACTGAGTCATTATCCAATGAAAGAAAGGTATTTTCTAGGTGATCTTGTATATCCGTTCCATCAGAACTGTTTCTAAGATTCCTCTGCGATGACAAAAGGTTTTTTTCTTTTTTTTTTCGTAACGGACCAAACTCGCTTCGGTCTTTCGTGTGAATTCGAACATGAGCACACCAGTGCTGTTCTGCCGCAGTTAATGTGATACAGCTAAAATCCTGGATTTCAAAGTGCACAAAGGTTGCTTGGTTCACAGTCCTAGCCAGCATCTCGATGAAGACAAGTGACAAATAGCACTTGAATGTTTTTGAAACGAAAGCAACCAGTTTGATATACCGCCAGATTTTTCGCAGTAATTCCTGGATTAAGTTGAAGTACATTACTTAGTGTTTCTATATTATCGCTAGACTTCTCTCATATACAGCAAGAGTTTCTTATTCCTACCGTAACTCCACAATGTATACTATTGCGTTCATCGTTTTGCACTTAAACTCTTTCCATCTCTTCAGGACGGCTTCTACAGCTGACATATCTTCTGCACAAGATATTTTTCTATCCTTGTCCTGCATTCCACACACAGCCCAATACTCTGTTGCGTATAAGAAAAAAGCCGAACTACTTTCTTTTGTCGTCGTCATAAATTTTGCTTCAGAAGTCAATCGGTATGGCTATTTACCTCACAAGCATTTGTTTCACAGTTTGATAGAGAGAAGGGGACCGTCGGAAAGTATATCATTTCGCAAAATCGCGTAGTTACGTGAAATTCGTTACTTGTCACCAAAAACAATACCACGTCAGAAAGCAACAGCGGCTTTAAGGGGGGTAGGATGTCAAACGGGCCGACTTGGAGGAGGAGAGGCACCACAGGACATTTTAATTTCCACTGTCTATACTTTTACAAATAAATTCATAAAACTTTAACATCATGACCAGGAAGGATTCAGAATTCATACTCATAGCAATGAAAGCTCAAAAACGTAACAAAACACATTTTTTTACATGTGAAATTTCATCATTGTTTCACTTACTACTGGCTGCAGTTTTTACTATAGGTACACTTTTCTTCCTAAGTAAAACAGATTCTTCTATGATTTTGGCACAGCATCCAAACCATAGTTACAGGTGTATGAAACTCTAGAAGTTATCCTGCTCCAAGTCGGACCGTTTGACGTCCTACCCCCCCCCCCCCCCCCCCCGCCCACTCCTTAAGCGGTGGAGCCACGGTGTTCACGAGGTGCGATCCTAATTTACAGTTTCTGTGATTTGACTAAATCCTTTAAGACGGAAGCCAGGGTAAATCATCAAAAGCCTTCTCCACTCCGCTTGCTAATGGTCTCTTCGCCGACGGGACCTTAACCCTAAACTAACTTCTTTTTTTCTACTAAAAACCAGCTTAATAAAACGAAGTTAAGCGGGACATTCAATAATTAATGCAGCACATATTTTTCTGGAACTGGATTGGTTTTATTCAGGGTTCCACTACACCATATTATTCTCCATTCTTTTGGCTACAGAACCCTGTTGTCCAGCATAATCTCCATTCGATGTAATGGCCTCACGCCACCTTACTAGGAAACTATGTATTTCCGCATGGTACCTCTACTGGTTGACGTCGGAGCCAACGCCTTGCTGCATCAATAACCTCCCCATCATCCACATACCTGCTTCCCGGTGAGAGCATGCTTGAAACGAATGGAAGTTGGAAGGTGCGAGATCCGGGCTGCAGGGTGGATGAGGGAGAACAGTCCAGTGAAGTTTTGTGAGCACCTCTCGCCCGGTCCGCAGACTTGAGTGAGGCCTTGTGTTGTCACAGAGAATCAAAAGTTCGTTTGCATTTTTTTCCTGAGGGTAATACAATACTGAGCCGTGCTGGCCCCGGCTTATGCGTTGGTTTAAACCTTGACTGTTACTCTGCGTTTGGTTTCCCGCGGTTATTGCTGTTATGCCGTGGTTCTTCCTCTTTCTACGTGTGGCACCAGTGGTGTGTACCGATATTGGCAAGTTGTACTATCTTTGGTCTGGTGCTTATAGTTTCCGGCTAGCCAGTGTTCAAATGGTTCAAATGGTCTGAGCACTATGGGACGTAACTTCTGAGGTCATCAGTCCCCTAGAACTTAGAACTACTTAAACCTAACTAACCTAAGGACAGCACACACATACATGCCCGAGGCAGGATTCGAATCTACGACTGCAGCGGTGGCGCGGTACCAGACTGTAGCGCCTACAACCCCGGTCGGCCTAGCCAGTGTGCGGCAGTCGGTCGGTTGGTGTGGATCAGCCAGGAAATCGCCGCGCTGCGAAGTGGGCTGGCCCGCTGGCGGTCTCTACACAGTGTCGGAGTGTGTGGTAGATGTTCTGATTGCTACGCGGTTCGTGGCTAACCGACCCAGGACATCAAAGTTGAGTGGTGATTCACATTGTGCCATTGGTTTTCATGGTTGGCTGTTGGGGATATTCCCGTGAGCAACAGCGAGTGTCAGAGTTGGCGAAAGTTTGGCCACCATCCGGTGGAGTTTAACTGTATTATGGTTATTTGAAGTCCAAGTGCACCAGCGGAATTTTCTGCCTTGTGGCCGTTAGCGTTCCGGTTACCTGCCCTGGATGCTGACGTAAAATTCAGGCAGTGTCCTTTCCTCACCGTGTTGTCCCTGTCCAACACGTGTGTGTAGTTTTGACAGCTTATGCATACTTGGTTGTGGACGGCTACGCCTTTTACATTTTGGCTTTGGAGTTCCTTGTGCACTGGTAGAGTGGAAAGCAAGTCGTCTTGTCGGTGGGTCCGTTGACTGTCTCTTGGTTGTGTTGCCAGTGTATCGGATATAGTTGGGCCGACTACCTGTCTGCCCTAAGTTAACTTTAATATTACAAGTGCATAGCGACCCCCGGAAACTTCTGTGTGCCGTGGCTGTACTGCCTTTTCTTATTGGTGTTTGATTGTGTATTTTAATGGCTTATAGCCGATGGCTTGAATTGATATGCTCTTAGGTGGGTTTTAAATAATGGGTCTTCAGTCGCTTTCAAGTGAAAGTTCCTTACTTGTCAAGTCTTATATAGTTTGGGCCTTCAGCCCCATTTTAAATATTTTTTGGATAAAGCTTTGGGCCTTCTGCGTTTTGAAAATTTATTGCAGTTGGGTTTTTCAATAATGGGCCTTCAGCCGCTTTAAAAATTTAAATTCGTGACTTGTTTGTTTTGGCCTTCAGCCTGTGTAAAATACTGCTTAAATATAAAGATTTGGGCCTTCTGCCTACTAAAAATTATTTTAGTTGTTTTAAGAAATCAGCCGTCAGCCGTTTCTAAATTAAAGTTCTTGCGTTTCAAGTATCAGACTGTGTGGGGCCTTCAGCCTAATTGAAGATAAGGCCGGTTCCCTAGTGTTTTTATTTAAATTAATTTTATCTGCAGTCTTAAATCATGGGCCTTCAGCCATCTTTAAATTAAACTTGTTTGCCTTTCAAGTGTGAGATTTGGTGGACCTTCAGCCAAGGTATAGAACTTACTTACGTGACACCTTCTGCCTTCTAAATATTCTGTTTTAAGTCACGGTAGTGCCCTTAAGACATAAGGTAGTGTGGCCTATTCAGCCGATAAATAAATTCAATAATTTTTCCTGTATTGCTCGGACAACTAAATAAAGTTATATGTGCTTGAGTGTAACTGACAGCCCCCCATTTGGCCCCTTTCCACAATTCCAATTACCTGTTCTCTCATGCGGACTTAGGTAGGGCGTTTCAAATACATTTCAGAGTTGATCGTTGTCGCATAAGGGAGGACATCAGAATACTGGCTTCAGAGTTTCATAAGATCATCGCCATGGCTTTTCCAGCTGAGGGTACGGCTTTGAAATTTTTCTTCGACGGAGAAGTGGTGTGGCGCCACTCCTGTGGATTACTGTTCTGCTTCCGGTGCGAAGTGATAAACCTACGTTTCATCGCCCGTGACGACGTACAACAACAAATTGTCAAAATCAACACTGTAATGCACAAGCAGTTCCTCATAGATGGTCTTTCGTTGCTCTTTATTGTCTTCTGTTAGGAACCCAACAGGCACGTACCTTTGAGTGTTCCAACTGGTGGACGTGTGTGTCAGCGCTACCAACAGAGACGTCCAGTTGAGCAGCGAGGAGTTTGACTGTGATCCGTCTGTCACATGGATCAGGGAGTCCGCACGTTCCAACATGGCAAGAGTCACAGCTGTTTGCGGTTGTCCGGCACGCGGGTGTTCGCCAGGCTTGCGCGACCTTGTTGCGGCGCTCAGAAACGCCTTGTTCAACGACCGACCGTCCATTTGTCCTCTGCCGTCTCTGCAAACACGCTGCAAGCGCCTACGAATATCTGTGATAATCTGGTTTCCCGCCAAAGGAAACTCAATGAGAGCTCTCTGTTTGGAACGCACCTCCGCTACAAACGCCATTCTGAAGGCTACGTATGGTGCTGCCACCTGTCAGAACATGATGAAAATATAGGGACTGAAGCGGAATATTCTACGATGTTCCACAAGAAATGCCACATTTTTTCATCGGAAACTGACTGAAGAACATGTGTTGGATTACTTATTGGACGCCCCTCGTAATTACTGTTGTTGTTGTTGTTGTGGTCTTCAGTCCTGAGACTGGTTTGATGCAGCTCTCATTGCTACTCTATCCTGCGCAAGCTTCTTCATCTCCCAGTACCTACTGCAACCTACATCCTTCTGAATCTGCTTAGTGTATTGATCTCTTGGTCTCCCTCTACGATTTTTACCCTCCACGCTGCCCTCTAATGCTAAATTTGTGATCCCTTGATGCCTCAAAACATGTCCTACCAACCGATCCCTTCTTCTAGTCAAGTTGTGCCACAAACTTCTCTTCTCCCCAATCCTATTCAATACCTCCTCATTAGTTACGTGATCTACCCACCTTATCTTCAGCATTCTTCTGTAGCACCACATTTCGAAAGCTTCTATTCTCTTCTTGTCCAAACTGGTTATCGTCCATGTTTCACTTCCATACATGGCTACACTCCATACAAATACTTTCAGAAACGACTTCCTGACACTTAAATCTATACTGGATGTTAACAAATTTCTCTTCTTCAGAAACGATTTCCTTGCCATTGCCAGTCTACATTTTATATCCTCTCTACTTCGACCATCATCAGTTATTTTACTCCCTAAATAGCAAAACTCCTTTACTACTTTAAGTGTCTCATTTCCTAATCTAATCCCCTCAGCATCACCCGATTTAATTTGACTACATTCCATTATCCTCGTTTTGCTTTTGTTGATGTTCATCTTATATCCCCCTTTCAAGACACTGTCCATTCCGTTCAACTGTTCTTCCAAGTCCTTTGCTGTCTCTGACAGAATTACAATGTCATCGGCGAGCCTCAAAGTTTTTATTTATTCTCCATGGATTTTAATACCTACTCCGAATTTTTCTTTTCTTTCTCTTGCTGCTTGCTCAATATACAGATTGAATAACATCGAGGAGCGGCTACAACCCTGTCTCACTCCTTTCCCAACCACTGCTTCCATTTCATGCCCCTCGACTCTTATAACTGCCATCTGGTTTCTGTACAAATTGTAAATAGCCTTTCGCTCCCTGTGTTTTACCCCTGCCACCTTCAGAATTTGAAAGAGAGTATTCCAGTTAACGTTGTCAAAAGCTTTCTCTAAGTCTACAAATGCTAGAAACGTAGGTTTGCCTTTTCTTAATCTTTCTTCTAAGTAAGTCGTAAGGTTAGTATTGCCTCACGTGTTCCAACATTTCTACGGAATCCAAAGTGATCTTCCCAGAGGTCCGCTTCTACCAGTTTTTCCATTCGTCTGTAAAGAATTCGTGTTAGTATTTTGCAGCTGTGACTTTTTAAACTGATAGTTCGGTAATTTTCACATCTGGCAACACCTGCTTTCTTTGGGATTGAAATTATTATATTCTTCTTGAAGTCTGTGCGTATTTCGCCTGTCTCATACATCTTGCTCACCAGATGGTAGAGTTTTGTCAGGACTGGCTCTCCCAAGGCCATCAGTAGTTCTAATGGAATGTTGTCTACTCCCGGGGCCTTGTTTCGACTCAGGTCTTTCGTTGCTCTGTCAAACTCTTCACGCAGTACCTTATCTCCCATTTCATCTTCATCTACATCCTCTTCCATTTCCATAATTTTGTCCTCAAGTATATCGCCCTTGTATAAACCCTCTATATACTCCTTCCACCTTTCTGCCTTCCCTTCTTTGCTTAGAACTGGGTTGCCATCTGAGCTCTTGATATTCATACAAGTGGTTCTCTTCTCTCCAAAGGTCTCTTTAATTTTCCTGAAGGCAGTATCTATCTTACCCCTAGTGAGACAAGCCTCTACATCCTTACATTTGTCCTCTAGCCATCCCTGCTTACCCATTTTGCACTTCCTGTCGATCTCATTTTTGAGACGTTTGTATTCCTTCTGCCTGCTTCATTTACTGCATTTTTATATTTTCTCCTTTCATCAATTAAATTCAATATTTCTTCTGTTACCCAAGGATTTCTATTAGCCCTCGTCTTTTTACCTACTTGATCCTCTGCTGCCTTCACTACTTCATCCCTCAGAGCTACCCATTCTTCTTCTACTGTATTTCTTTCCCCCATTCCTATCAATTGTTCCCTTATGCTTTCCCTGAAACTCTGTACAACCTCTGGTTCTTTCAGTTTATCCAGGTCCCATCTCCTTAAATTCCCGCCTTTTTGCAGTTTCTTCAGTTTCAATCTGCAGTTCATAACCAATATATTGTGGTCAGAATCCACATCTGCCCCTGGAAATGTCTTACAATTTAAAACCTGGTTCCTAAATCTCTGTCTTACCATTATGTAATCTATCTGATACCTTTTAGTATCTCCAGGATTCTTCCAGGTATACAACCTTCTTTCATGATTCTTGAACCAAGTGTTAGCTATGATTAAGTTATGCTCTGTGCAAAATTCTACAAGGCGGCTTCCTCTTTCATTTCTTCCCCCCCCCCCCCCCCAATCCATATTCACCTACTATGTTTCCTTCTCTCCCTTTTCCTACTGACGAATTCCAGTCACCCATGACTATTAAATTTTCGTCTCCGTTCACTACCTGAATAATTTCTTTTATCTCCTCATACATTTCATCAATTTCTTCACCATCTGCAGAGCTAGTTGGCATATGAACTTGTACTACTGCCATGGCATGGGCATGGGCTTTGTGTCTATCTTGGCCACAATAATGCGTTCACTATGCTGTTTGTAGTATCTAACCCGCACTCCTATTTTTTTATTCATTATTAAACCTACTCCTGCATTACCCCTATTTGATTTTGTATTTATAACCCTGTAATCACCTGACCAAAAGCCTTGTTCCTCCTGCCACCGAACTTCACTAATTCCCACTATATCTAATTGTAACCTATCCATTTCCCTTTTTAAATTTTCTAACCTACCTGCCCGATTAAGGGATCTGACATTCCACGCTCCGATCCGTAGAATGCCCTCTTGAGTAGTCCCTGCCCGGAGATCCGAATGGGGGACTATTTTACCTCCGGAATATTTTACCCAAGAGGACGCCATCATCATTTAATCATACAGTAAAGCTGCATGTCCTCGGGAAAAATTACGGCTGTAGTTTGCCCTTGCTTTCAGCCGTTCGCAGTACCAGCACAGCAAGGCCGTTTTGGTCAATGTTACAAGGCCAGATCAGTCAATCATCCAGACTGTTGCCCCTGCAACTACTGAAAAGGCTGCTGCCCCTCTTCAGGAACCACATGTTTGTCTGGCCTCTCAACAGATACCCCTCCGTTGTGGTTGCACCTACGATACGGCCATCTGTATCTCTGAGGCACGCAAGCCTCCCCACCAACGGCAAGGTCCATGGTTCATGGGGGAGTACTTACTAGTCAGTGCAATAACAGCATTGCGTTTAGTTAGGCGACAAAAGTGCAAAAAGTCCACCTTCTCTCCAACATTAGCGAGCATTATTTGCAAGATGCTTATCACTAGTGAGGAGATTGTACTGTCAAGAAATGCTAAGAAATTTCCCTCATAGAATTGGCTATCGTAATATATGTAATAAGTGGAATGGCCTCTTATATTCCACGCATTGAGCACTGAATGACATATCCTCGCTAATCTATCACTTAATGACGCGTTCACTGGTCGTAAGCACCTCTACATCCAGATCCTACACGTGCGGAAGAAAGAGAAAAACTCGCTGCTCTTTAGAGAATTGGTAAGGACTCTGTCTCAGAGTTGTGAATTCCTGATGACATATAGACCGTTCAAGTGAGGCCAAAGCAAAGTAAACTATTCTGTTTATAATTATTATCATCTGTCTTTGGCCCTAATGGACCACATTCTGTACAACAAGAGGAATTGTCAGAGTTAAATTTTAACTTTAGATTTGGGCCCACATTGCTTTCACCCTCAAAGAAAGGTCTCTTTTTCCGATTCCGAGCGCGTCAGACTAATGTGTTCCGTCATTTCCCCTTTTTTTTTCAGCTATACTAAGTATGTGAAATTTATTCACAGTTCCGAAATCTTTCTGGCATTACCTGCATTACGTATGGAGATATTACCAATTGGTCCCAATTTGTGCCGGCTCTGCAATCGGACACGGCACACCCGCTTGTGTGAGATCGGAGATGCTTGCACGACCGCACGCTTCCCTGACCGACCCAGACAGTGCGACATGTCGAAGTTTGGGCCTGACGTGGAACCGTGCTGGGATAATAGTTAATGCCACCGCTGGCGATAAGCGTAAAATCCGGATTCAAGTCCCGGCTTGGCACAAAGTTGTGTTATTCCTGCTACCTCCGGGTCCTCTTTCACTACGCCGATCCATTATATTGTTTCGGTTTTTACGTTACTGTAACTTCCGTGGAATTCCACTTTTTCAATGTGCCCATCGTCTTTCAGCCTACGTTTTGCCATATCCGTATACGTGTTAGTATACCTTTCAATTTCTTAGTCTGAACGTTCCTTCTTCAGTACGATTTCCATCTAAAATTTTCCTGGTTGATTTCCGTTCTTTCCTTTGGATGTCTTAAAGGTCTCTCACTGCTTAAAAACAGCGTTTCAGCTCGATAAAGACATTCTGGGTTGATTGATCTGTTGTAGCATGTCACTTTCGTGTGCCTCGAAGTGCATTTCCTGTTATGGACGTATTTTGTAAGCTTGAATGCTATTTCCATTTTGTGACAACGAATTTCTGAATCAGTCTTTTCCAAAAGGGTTCTTGAAAGTTTCGTCGAAACATTTGAACTGTGAAATTCACTCGTTTTTCCGGTACTTAATTTTTAGAATTTTTGGTGTCAGCTTCTTGTTTTCTTCAAAAGATGTTTCGACCCATAGTCTTTGTATTTTTTCTTTAAGCGAGCGGTCTAAGGCGCTGCAATCATGGACTGTCCGGCTGGTCCCGGCAGAGGTTCGAGTCCTCCCTCGGGCATGGGTGTATGTTTGTCCTTAGGATAATTTAGGTTAAGTAGTGTGTAAGCTTAGGGACTGATGATCTTAGCTGTTAAGTCCCATAAGTTTTCACACACTCTTTTTTTTTCTTTAAGAATTTGTGTGTGCTGTCTGAATGTCCTAACATAGAATCGTCAGGTCGTCTACATAAGCTGAGCAGTCTGTCTGTGTAGTGGTCCCAAGTTGCGGCGACTTGAATTCCCGCGGCCGCCTCTCCTGAACTCACTGCAGTGCGGTGCCGCCCAGTTGCAGCTCCGGCTTAACGGACACATCGCGGCGGGAGCTGTCTGCATGGAGTCTGCAACCTGGAAGTGCCATCTTCGCCTCGCTCCCCATGCAGTATGTCATTGGCTACACCGACACAGCTTGGCGACTTGTTCGGGTCGGTGACAGTGGCGGTCACCATCACACTTGTCATTGGTGTACTGGGCGATAGCCATGGCCAAGAAAACTTGTCGCTGAGGTTTAAGTTTGTTGCGCGCCGCTAAACGACATGACTGGTGCGTCTCTGCGGCCGCTGTGCTGGTTCGGCACGTAAAGAGGGGCCGATGTTACCATGAAGCAAGTAATGATGCCTGGAAACAATCCTGTCGGAGGAATATTGAAACTTCTAATATATATATTTTTTTACTTAAATTGGAATAACTGAGAAGATGAAACGTCTACGTTTTTACTTAAATTGATTAATGCAACTGAACCTTCTAAACTGCTGAGTAAAGCTGAACGTACTGTCATTTTGCTTGTCATTATCGTTTCAACACTGACCTACAAAATTTTCCCTGACAAATATAGCTCAAACTTATTCTATTCATTTATGACACACAATATACAAGGGAACGCAATCTGGCTATTAATGAACACAAAAGAATGTCCGTAAATTAGAAGGAAACCTAATAATAACCCATACATTTCATAAGTCACTTACCACACAGAAAATCTTCATGACACGAACTACAGCAAATGCAGCAAGTATACAGCCAGCTAAATAAAAACATTCTAACTACTGTGGCCTCTGACTATTAATACGCATGTGGTTAGCAAAGCAAAGATTATGTTGGAGAGCAAACAATGTATTTAGCGCATTTTACCTTACTAATGTGACATTCACTTCCAAAATTTATACAATCGTCCATGATTCCATTATCATTTTACAATCCATATACAACCAGCATTAAATCTCCATGACGGACACACACCCAGACCGTCCACTCCCGCTACTACGTCTAGCCTCCATCACTCCTAACTATTAACCTCTAACTGCGAGTCCGACCGGCCACAGAGTCTCTTACAGAGGACGCACAGCGTTGTCAGTTATATTAACGCAGTCTAAAGCGCTGCCTACATACAAACATATAAACAGGCTGCTTACAATATCAGCAACAGAGCATTATAGCAGAGTTTAAAAATACCGCTGCAGTTGTAATGTTCTTTTTATTTAAAGCACGACCGGTTTCGGGCTCTTATATGCCCATCATCAGGTGTTACAAGTTTGTGCTGTGACCCCGAGCGCTGCGGTAGACGGGTACACAACGTGCCATATAAGACCCCGAAACCGGTCGTGTTTAAAATAAAAAGAGCGTTACAACTGAAGCTGTATTTTCGACCTCTGCAATGTTGACTGGATTGTAGTTGCTAGAAGTTACTATGGAAGAACAACTTTCGATACCTGTGAATGATGTTGAGCTGTTATGTTTTCTTATTTGGTAAATTAGACAGGTAGTGTTGTCTAAGAGCCTAGCAGAATTGTTATCCCGCAACGTTTTTCAGAAATTTAGTAAATAGTTATGTACTGTTCAGTTGAAAATTTTCTGTTCCAAAACGGTGCATTTTCAAAATCATTTATGTAGTGTGCCAGCTTGCAAACCTAAGTTATAAACTTAGGGGTACTTTTGGTTGGAAGTAATTCAAAAAATGGTTCAAATGGTTCTGAGCACTATGGGACTTAACATCTATGGTCATTGATCCCCTAGAACTTAGAACTACTTAAACCTAACTAATCTAAGGACATCACACAACACCCAGTTATCACGAGGCAGAGAAAATTCCTGACCCCGCCGGGAATCGAACCGGGGAACCCGGGCGCGGGAAGCGAGAACGCTACCGCACGACCACGAGCCGCGGACGTAATTGCGGAAGTAATTGTTTGAAACTCTGCCTTATTATTGATATTACTGTGTGAGAAATTATCTGAAGTGTTTACAAATTCATTGTCATTATTATCATTATCATTCTTATTGCGAGAGGGCTCATTACAATAAACTTGCTGAAAATTTTGAGATTTCAAAATTCTAACACAGAAATTGTTAGCGGGGATTTTTAACATTATCTTCGTGAAATCTTTATAATCTTTTAATATTTTAATAAATGGATGTTGTCTTAAATGAATGTCACGCGCACGTCACCTAGCCGTTGCAGTCACTGAAACTGTAGCACTGTCCTAATATTGGTTCTTCCTAATTCTAATGGTTCGCCAATTTTAAGCTATTATATCAGTTTCCGCCACTCGTCGATTATTCCGAAATTCATCCCCTGAATTTTGCCTTAATTTTTGTACAGTTTTGTATTTCACTAGTAGCTTCGGTGGTATTGAGGTCCAGAACTTGTTCTGTCACATTCTGGAGGAGAAACTTACAGCCCATTGCGTCATAACTTTTTAAAAAAATTTAACCAGCTACGAACTACTTTCTTACTAAAAATTTTTTGATGCCAGAGATTTCACAACTGAAACTTGGTTTGCCGATTTCTACAGTTTTTAGTATGATACCCGCTTGACATCTGCCAATTTTGCATTCAAGTTTCTGTGCTCGGTTCAGGAGATTTTGCGATGGAACTTTGTATCGGTGAGGAATAATGGAAATTCATCTACAATTACTAACCTCTTCTCCTATTTCCTGTAGTGGATATATCAATGCAGCTTTCTAGTTACCGTAATCATCTCAGATTGCCAGATATTTGTACCATCAGCGTAATATCTTAGTTTTTGGGCCGGCTGATTTCAGGAATTGTGCAACAGTTCTGACATCAGCAGACCCTGTATTGTTATTTAACCTTCTAATTTCCTTAGTAATTTCCTCTTCATTTGGTTCATGAGTTTAAAAGTTTTTAAAACTATTTGTAAGATTCTCTGCAGTTTTCTTGGCTGTAAAGTGTAAATTGTCCATTTTCTTTTTCTAAACGAAGATAATTGGGTTGGTAAACATTTAGTTTTTTCAAAAAGTTTTTGAAAGTCCAAGTATTTTGTTGAAAGTGTTTTTCTATTTCACGGAGTTGACTGTTCTCACATTGTCTAGCTGCCACGAACAAGTCATGTGAATTGTCTAATTTTACACTGTGCCCTTCTTTGAATACCCTGTCCCAAGATGTTACTGCCTCTTCCCAATCTTCATTTCACCAGTGGTGGTTTTTTTCTGCGTTTGCAAAGGAATTACGTTTTGGACAACTTGAGCAGACTTTTGTTTCAGTTGTTCTCAGTTCTGTGCTTGCGTTCTGTCTAGTTCGTTTTTGTTAGTAGTGTATCCATACATCTACTCAACAACTGGACCGATTTCAGCCAAACTTAAGACGCATATCTCTTACCGTCGGACAACAACCGTTTTGAAGGTACGATCCACATATATGATAAGTACAGGATATATGACGTCATAAACTATAGAATGCGTGAAAAGTTACCGCATCATGCGTTACGTTTAAATTTATTACTTCTGTGCTACTAATTGTATTCGCGATAAATTGCGCATCTAGACTTCACATATGCCGCTAAATGCACCTACAAAACTCTCTCATGGTGCCACACATACTTCAGGAGATGTGACGTCATACACGCTGAGATGCTTGAAAAACTGCCGCATTGTGTTTAAATTTATTACTTCTTTTCTAATAACTCTGTTCACAGCACATTTTTGCAGATGGTATCCTCGTATACTGCTGAATGTGCCTACAAAATTACATCATTTCTTAACACAAAGATTAGGAGATATGACGCAATAAACACCGTATGTGTGAAAAAATGGTGCATCATGGATGAAGTTTTAATGTATTTACTCTTTACTACTAAGACACTCTTAGTCTGATCGGCTCAAGGAAATCCCTAATACCTGCCAGCGCTTTTGACAGTTTTCGACTGCGAAGTGCAAACGACTGTAGGCGAAAACAGTAGCCGCCTACAGATCCGTGCAGACGCGTTGTCATAGATACGTTTACAGAATATTTAGATACCGTGCTTATGAACTTGTACATTATACATGTTTCTTCGTACGGCTGTTTCATAATTTCAGCCGTGTTTTCATTAATACATGGAAATGAAATTTTATCTGTGTTATATTGCAAATACGGTTCAAATAGGCAAAATGAATATGTGGGCAATGCCGGGTTTATCAAATAGTCTCTCATAAAAAATTTTGGGTTGTTGCAAATCTAACAACTTCCTATATTGCGAACTGTATTACGAGGACTGTGTCGTAATTAAAATTGCGGCTGTCCTTTAATTTACCAGCTGCACTTCCCTTAATTCTCGGTGACGATGCCCCTATAGCTGACTCAGTTTTACGTTTTATCCGTGCAGCTGGGTTTTATCACTCGCTCTAGTGTGGGTGCTCTCGCATGATTTCTCAGGCTGGCCCACTCCAGCGACTTTTAATTGTGACGTGAATGCCAAAATAGTGTCTTTTATGGTAACAAGTTGTGTTGGTACCTCTATCAACGCTTTCCGGCTGGAGGTTCTTCGTTTGTAGTTGAGTGGTTGATCTTTTACTTGATCCATCAACCACTGTAGTCTGTTTTCCTCTAGTCGACTATTTGCTCTGTTCCTTTTAAGTGTCCTCTATTTTGTGTTACTGCGGTGTTCATTTTAGCTCTGTACCCCTTAGTGTTCCCTCCCTCTGGGTGAAGAGGTTACGCTTTTACTGTATAGGCCTTTTACAAGTATGTCTGTTTGGAACTGGGGACTGATGACCTCGATGTATAGCCCCCATCAAACCCCTAAACCAACCCAACCCTCGTAATGAAAATTAAAAATACTGTAATTCCGCTTCAGTCACAAGGGTTTTATTTCAGCCACAACGTCTTTCACAGCTAAATCATCATGGCTGGATAGGTGTCTGTCATAAAACTGCTTTTAGTAGCAAACATTGACGATTTTTGCAGTAGCACGCAGGCCATAATAATATGTTGGTCTTGTAGCCACGACAGTATCCACACATCTGACGCAGAAGACAGTTTAAAAGAGTAAAAAGTACTTCAAGAAGAGCAAATCAATGTGCGCTGCGGGGCACGTGAATTTTAGAGATTGGTTTTATATTTTTCGTATTACCACATTTTTTATTATGATTTGATATGATCCATTTAGTCTCAGCACTGTCCCACAACTCAATAAATTATAAACTTGTTACATGTCAGTGGGTAAATATGTCATATAATGTAATCAAATTAAACAGTGCTTGACAGGATCTCCACTAGCATTTACTACTCAGAGAGGAAAGGAGTAGGTGTTGGTGCTCTTCTTGGCAGAGCAGGGAAACGACCATATAAACATTTAATTTCAAGAGGAAAATTTACCACACACTTAATCTTTATGGTGATTCTTTCGTTCCTTAAAGCATTGTTAACATTTATCAACATTTAATTTAAAGAAATTCGTTGGAATATACTTGGTACCAGAAATAGACAGGCACGTGAAACATTTAAACAGTTGAAAGAATAGTCCAAGCTGGGTCTCAAAAGTTTGTTATATCAAAAGCACAAAACAGTCATAGTTGTCAAAGAGAACATTCAGCCGCACCGTCACCAGCGTACACCCAGGCTGGAAGCTAAACGACTAGAACACCAAGGGCGTATCGTGAAGTTTGCTAGCGGACGTCGGTCTGGGGCACTAGGCAGAGGAGGTGGACCTGGATCTGGGCCTGTTGGCGAAGAGGAATCTGTACCGGACTTCATCCACCCAGCAGTGTAGCTCTGTAGGTGCTTCGAAACAGAAGCAGCGCGGAGTCTGCTGGCAAGTTCGGCAAGCACTTTTTTAACAGTTTTTTTTTTAATTCATGACGCATATTATTGATGTTGATAGCTGCCTGTTGAAACGTTTGACATTTTTAAATTCGACTGAAAAGTGCGCACCACATGCCCCTCATCCCCGGTCAATTGCAAGTGAAACATTGTGGACGTGAGGTGGTCAATAGCACTACGGGTAAGCAAATCTGGAAACAACACTAATGTAAAACTTCCTGGCAGATCAGAACTGTGTGCCGGACCGAGACTCGAACTCGGGACGTTTGCCTTTCGCGGGCAAGTGCTCTACGTCTCGAGTTCGAGTCTCGGTCCGGCACACAGTTTTGATCTGCCAGGAAGTTTCATATCAACGCACACTCCGCTGCAGAGTGAAAATCTAGTTCTGGAAACATCCCCCAGGCTGTGGCTAAGCCATGTCTCCGCAGTATCCTTTCTTTCAGTTGTGCTAATTCTGCAAGGTTCGCAGGAGAGCTTCTGTAAAGTTTGGGAAGTAGGAGATGCGGTACTGGAAGAAGTAAAGCTACGAGGACGGGCCGTGAGTCGTGCTTAGGTAGCTCAGATGGTAGAGCACTTGCCTGCGAAAGGCATAAGGTTCCGAGTTCGGGTCTCGGTCCGGCACACATTTTTGATCTGCTAGGATGTTTCATATCAGCGCACACTCAGCTGCAATGTGAAAATCTCATTCTCAAACACTAATGTAAACTGCAAGCCATTATCAGAGACGATCGTCGAGAGCAACCTTTCAATCGCGAAGACTCGGGTGGAAGCCTACATGATAGATTCTGTGCTGGTGGACTAAATCTGCAAAAGGTATGAGTAATTGGACGGTGCGTCAACTACCATCAACCTACTTAGAATTACAGAGGGGGCCCGCAGAGTCGAAGTGGACGTGGTCCCAGGGCTGATTCGGCGTGGGCCGTGGAGCGAGAGTTTTCTGTGGTGCCGCCTGCTGCTCGACGCACTGTTTTCCCTCTCAGCCGAATCGATGCCAGGCCAATAGACAAAACGACATGAAAGGGCCTTTACGAGGTCATATCCTATTAGTCATAGTGTAGGAGAGCAAGGGGATCATTCAAGTCATACTGCCATCAGGCGACAGCAGAGAAGGAAATAGTTGCAGAGCAGACCAGACTCCTTAACAAGCAGACGCTCGGACTAACCATCGCACACAAAATTGACTACGTCAGATCACAGAACCCTGCCAGGTGGCCTGCACTGTGTGATGGGCCATTACTGGATGTCTGTCCACCACATGATGCCAATGATCCTCGATCTGAAAACGGACAACTTCGGCTTTGTCGAAAGCTGGGTCGAATCCCAAGGGAAAACACGACAACATATGTGCATTAGCATGCTGTTCCATAGACCTATAATGATTCTCATAGTGATATTTACTCAAAAACGAAGTACAACTTTGGAGTCAAGGCGCCTGTCCTGTCGAGAAATCACGAATGGGGTCAAAGACAGCCACGAGTAGCTTACGGACGGTAGCGAGAGGGAATATGTTGCCATAGAGGAAAACTTGGAGTGGCAAATACAATGATCAAAGCTCTAAATTCTTCCAATCCATATGTGGCATACAGCAAACCATTGTTTAACAGTATTGGTTAAAAACAGCCTTGGTTGCAATTTTTTATTTTTCAGCGACGCGTTTCGCCTTATTTAGGCATCTTCAGGATATCCAACTAGAAAAGATAACCTGAAGATGTCTAAATAAAGCAAAACGCGTTGTTGAAAAATAAAAAACTGCAACCAAAACTGTTTTTAACCAATACGATCAAAGATCGCTTTTGCTATCCGAGAACAGTTGCTTTCAACGGCTGTCAATGTTTCGGAGGTGTAACCGATAGGTCGTCCACAGCCACCAGCAATTTTTGGGAGCGAAAATCGCCCCAGCCCCGAACTGGCAAGCATCGGTTGCAAGGATGAGGTACCAAGACCCAGCGGTGACTTCAGTAATGAATTTGCGAGGGAGAATGCTCCGTCGCAGTCTGCAGACCAAGCGAAACGAGACCTTTTTCATGCAGTTTGTGCAGCGGATGATTGATATCCGCCGTGTTAATGAAAATATTCAAATAACAGCTGACTTCGCCGAGAAACGATTGGAGTTCCTTCAGATTCCGCAGTTTAGGTAGATTATCAATTGCGACTACATAGTGCTACTAAGGTTTTAAGCATTTCTTCGACAGGAGATGGCCCAAATATTCGCTTTCTGTCTGAAAAACTTCGATTTCTTCAGATAGCACTTAAAGTCTTATTTCAATTCAGCGAACAGAATCCGAAGGTTAGCGAGATGTTCCTGCCCTGAGGCACAGCACGCAGCTACCTGCGTTAACTAGTTTAATAAAATTCTGAAAAATGGCGAGAGCACCTCTGATGCCTAACGGCAGGTGCGTATAGAAGTAGAACCCGAAGGGAGTGTTGATAACTATAAGCTGCTGAGAGGTGAAACCTAGCCGAAGCAGCATGTACGGCTCCGTCAAATTAACGTACGAAGAGCTCTTACCGCGAACCAGTTTCGCCATTGTGTTTACAGGCCTGAGAATAGGGTAGCAACACGTTACCGATTGGGCATTAATGGCGGGCTTAAAATCCCCACACAAAAGAAATGTCCCCGTAGGCTTTCGGTTAACAGCCAGAAGTGTAGTCCATGGCTCAATGGAACGCATTCAGTCACACCTAGCACCTGCAACCTGTCCAGTCCTTGCTTGACAACCGGCCGCAGAGCAAATGAGACAGGCCGAGCATGACAAAATTTAGGAACAGCGATCAGTTTAAGGCTGATGTATGCCTCGTAGCCTTTTGCAGCACCCAATCCGGGAAAAAGAGAGACCCAAACTCTTGCAAGAACTCGTCCAATGCCTGGAACGCGATATGGTTAGAAATGAGATGCACAGCATCCTGCATTTGAAACGCAAAAGCTAAGAAATCGTTGAGACCAAAAGTGTTATCGGTCGTCGCACTGTCGATGACCAAAAATGTGACCACCCTTGCGACATCCTGATATTCAACTTCGATCGCAAACTGGTCATGAGCAGGACTCGACTTATTGCCGTAACCGACCAGACGACGAGTGAACGAAGATAGAGAAGGGCGACCCAAGCGGTTTCAAGAGTGAAAAGAGTCACGGAGGCCCCTATATTGTCCTGGAAGTGGAAATACTGTTGCTGAATTTGCAGCGTAACATAAATCTTTCTGGGAATACTGAGATCCCACCTGTTTAGCGCCGTGACACTACGAACCTCCAGAATATCCATGCGCGCCTTCGACACCAGGTCACGCAGCAGCCACGGCAAACCGCTACCATATGATCCTGTTTAAGGCACGCCGAGCCGCCGTGCTCCCGGAAGCATTCAAAGACATGAGGGGAACCTGCGTTAGGGAGAGCCACAGTTCACGAGATGGATACGACAAAGGTGTCTGCAAACGACACCTTCGCTGTGCTACCGAAGGCACCGCCGCAAGGTCTATTATGTCCTCAATCTGTTCAATGACAGCAAGGAACACACCGAACGCCAGAGGGCCACCTCGACTGTACGATCTTCTAAACGCAACGCCTTGCTACACACCTCTCTGACCGGAGCAGGGTAGACCACGATGTAGTATATCTGGATGTAGGACCACTTACAATGAGCACAAATAACGATGTATGTATGCATCCTGAAGGGAGAACGAAAGTTTGTACCAAGGCCGCTATTCGAACCATATTACAAATTTTCGCTTCAATCCTCATATATAAATCGTAGATGTTTGATACCTGAAAAGGTGTCTGAGACTATATAGCTTAATTTGATAAGAGCACAAATAAATATGCAGTTCCGACATAAACACGAAGTTCGGGTAGCCACGTTTGATAGGACTGGCCTGACTTCTTTTGTCACTGGTGAAACTCCATACAGTAAGTACTTTCCGAGCATCCCGGCACATTTGAGAGATCGACAGCTCCACAGTGTCCGTGAACAAAGCACGTTCGGAAATAAACGAAACGTTTCACGCTTGATCCAAGAAAAGAAAACGCGACTTTTGCCAATTCTGGTCCACTACCTGAAACGCTAAAAACTTTTTCTGAAAATGCTGCATGCACGATTTTCAGTTTTCTTTCGCAACTTGGAGCTGCGTAAAAGCTAGCAGAGCAGGTGACTGGGTCGGGGTCGGTTTGGGAGGAGCCGTGGCACCCTGCGAAGCAGTAACCAACTGACCAGGCAAGTCTGACTGCTGTTGAAGTTGCTGTTTCTGTCGCTGCTGCCGCTGTTATTCTAACAGCGGAGCCAACACTGGATCCATTATGGTTCCAGAACACGCGGATACGAAACCACCTCTCCGCCAAAAACTGTACTATCTACAATTTCAGTACTGTGGTGTGCGTACTGTAAGACCTTCAGTACACACACCATCAGATTATTTGACTTGTCGCTCTAACGAAGTAGGCGAATGTCAGCAATATGTCTCGTGGTCTTATCGTGGGGTGTTTATCTTCTGCCGTTAGGTCAGACGATAGAAATGCCACTTGCACGCTTAGAGTAGCAGATTGACGGTGACCAACTTTAAACAGAACTTGATTGATTTTCACACACATTTATTAAAATAATAACAAGCATAAAAATTACATAACTTGAATGGCTCTGAGCACTATGGGACTTAACATCTGTGGACTCAACTGCTGTGGTCATCAGTCCCCTAGAACTTAGAACTAATTAAACCTAACTAAGCTAAGGACATCACACACATCCATGCCCGAGGCAGGATTCGAACCTGCGACCGTAGCAGCAGCGCGGCTCCGGACTGAAGCGCCTAGAACCGCACGACCACCGCGGCCGGCGCACTAATATTCAACAGTTTGTCAGTCGCGATGTAGGCACTTCTCCCTTACAGGGAATCATCATTACAATCTTAGGACGTGGAATACATAACTGTAGTTTCACGCTGAATTGAAGGACACACAGTTTTTAAAATTATAATCGTGTTGTACATGCGGAATAGTAATAAGGACGGAGCAGCGTCCTGCGACCTTGGATGCTGCAGGCGGCAAACAGCGTCGTAAACAAGTGGCCGACGGCCGGTCTAGCAGCTGCGGCGGAGCGTGGTTAGGGTCATATTTCACACTGCTGTCTACTTTCGGTGCTGCCGCTGCCGCTGCCGCTGCCGCTGCCGCTGCAGCTAACAATGACTAGTGGTGAGGTAGCCAAGCTAACGTTGGGTGACGCACGAGCTGCGGAACAGTGCGAAAGCTGACGCTATTCAAAACACAAGCGATTATCACCTGCATCTACACTCTGAGAAGAAGTCTGGGGCAGAGGGTACTGTCTATTGTATTACGTACTAAGACGTCTCCTCCTTCTAATTAAAGATGGATCGTGGGTAGAAATACGGCTCATACATCTCTCTACGAGCTGTTACTGGATCGATTAAGTTCGTAGCGTTTCCCATAAGCTAAATAAACACAACAGATACATATAACAGAGACGTTAGACATCAGTAACATATTCTCCTGCACCATATACAACACTGTCGCAACATTTCAATTCCTCAGCTGTATAAATCACGTAGTTTTGACTCGAAGAACGTGTAGAGCCATGTTCGGAGCGCATTTTCATCCGAAAAGGAAATTCCTTGAAAGTTGTTCGAAAAGGAAAAGGTGATAATCTGAGGGCACAAGATTAGGAGGGCGCAATATCAGTTGGGTGAGGATTGCCTTCCCAACCCAACGCTTGTATCGTATTGTTTGTCAGTCTATTAGCATCTTTCTGATAGTTGTTCTTGGACTGCGTCTGCAAGATGTCTCATTGTTGACAATAAGTGTCACCAGTGATGGCTACACGTCAGGGAGGCAATTCGTAGAACGCCACACCGTCTCTGTTCCACCAAATGCAAAAATTATCTTTTGTGGTAGTTCCTATTTTTTTGGGCTAATCATTCCTTTCTTTTGGTTATGTTGCATAAAAACACCGTTTCTCGTCACCAGTAACGATACGGGATAGGAATGGCCAGTGCGCTGTGGCAGAGCGATTCTAGGAACCGCGCTGCTGCTACGGTCGCAGGTTCGAATCCTGCCTCGGGCATGTATGTGTGTTATGTCCTTATTTTAGTTAGGTTTAAGTGGTTCTAAGTCTAGGAGACTGATGACCTCAGATGTTAAGTCCCACAGTGCTTGGAGGCATTTGAACCATTTTGAATTGCCAGTGTTGTCCACGAGCCAGTTGATAACGGGCAAGCAGGGATGCAGATATGGTTGCCCGCTGGTTTTTGTGATTTTGGCTTACAGCATGTGTAAGTAGCCTGCTTGTATGTTCGCAGCGCTATAGACTGTGTTAATGTTGCTGACAGCGCTCTGCGTCATCGGCAAGAGATTCTGTGGTTGGATGAACTAGCAGTTAGCGAGTGCATAGTGAAGTGTATGCACCTGATATTCTTAGTGCAGCCTCTGCGTTGGTAGGACATGCATTCTAAAGTGAGACGCAAGGAAATTTATGAGGATGGATGTACGGTTGATAATATTTAGGCAGTGGAATTATTGACAAATGTATAATTTTTGGATCTGTATGTCAGATCAATAAGGTAAAATTTTTTAAATACGTTGTTTGTTCTTCAACAAAATCTCTCTCTTGCTAACCATATCCCTCCTAGTAGATAGAATCTTTTTATTTAGCTGACCGTTGTTGCTACTCGCTGTAATTGCTGTAGTTCGTGTTATGAAGATTTTCTGTGAGGTAAGTGACTTATGGAAAAAAAGAATGGGGTTTTCACTCTCGGGATTCGTGAATGAAATGAGTTTAGGCAATTAACAGAGTTGGAGGTAATTTCATATTTTTAGGATTTGTATTATTGTTAGAATTTCTTGTAATTCAGGGTCATTCTTTTGTGTTAATTATTGGAAGTCATGTTGTTAATGTACAGCAGTCAGATTGCGTCGGACTTGTATATTGTGGGTAATAAATGAATAGGTTAAGTCTGAGTTGTCTTTCTCAGGAAAAAATTCTGTTGGTCAATGCTTAATAAGAAAAATAATTAAAGAGTTAGTAACACATGCAGTACCCACACACCCGATTTTTGAACCTTCTCCACTGCATGCGAATGACGCACAACGGTAGTATTATCGCAGTACATCACATTTTCCAGTCCTCGACCACTGGACTTGCATTTGGGAGGACGACGGTTCAATCCCGCGTGCGGCAATCGTGATTTAGGTTTTCCGTGATTTCCCTAAATCGCTCCAGGCATATGCCGGGATGGTTCCTTTGAAAGGGCACAGCCGAATACCTTCCCCGTCGTTCCCTAACCTATGAGACCGATGACCGCGTAGTTTGGTCTCTTCCCCCAAAACAACCTAACCCAGTTCTCGACTAGAATGGCATGGATCATTGTGTATTAATGCGTTTAAACGATGTGTCTCAAACCCCGAATGTCTTACTGAACGTGGAGAGTCACTAATGTCGAAATGATAAAACCACTTTTTGCCGTGCTCTATCGAATGGCATTATCCGCATACACTGCCGCAGTGTTTCTGGTTGCCTCCGATGCTGTCACCCGTCTACTGAGCTCAAGCAGAAGAATATACCGAAATGTTCCGATTTCTTCTTGACACTTCATTTTTTTCTAGGGTCTACAGCTCCACTCACTATCTCTAAATGACAAAATGACAACATGCAGACTCAAATACTGTGGTAACCACAACCAACAGCGGGAACGCCTTGGGCTGCAGATCGGAGCCGCCAGGCGGGGAAGCCGCAGGTGGTGGAGCACGCACCACCAGGTAAACACAGGACGAGTCGGACGACAGACCAACGACAACCGACAACAACCGACCACGACCGACTATGAGCGACACAACAAGGAAGAGATAAACAACGGAGGCTTGTGGAAACCACAACACCAAACACCAAACGTAAATCCACTCGGAACCAGAGCCAGGCAAATGTCAAAATGTCAACAACGAGCAACGACCAGAACGCAGTACCACCGAGATAGATACGAAATCCAGAGCGAGTACCAGACTGGCTGGACTAGGTTTTTTTCTTTTTTTTTTCTTTATTGTATTTCAATTCCCCATCGGGGTGGGCTGGCAGCAGCATATGCGCTGCTCTTCAGCCGAAAGACATAGAACAAACAATAGAAGACATTTAAAAAGAACAAAGGAGAGAATATGGTGAACATAGATATAAATAAGGGGGAACATCATGGAAGGCAATAGACAAAAAACGGGGTGACCGTAAAATGGAGATAAAAAAACTGTTAAAACTGTTTAAAAGTAGGACACACAAAAAGCCACACACTGCGACAATTAAAAGAACACAAGGCACAGTATGACTGGAGCACGAAAGGTGTCAACAGATGGTATAGCACATAACAAACACTGGCGGCGAACCTCAAGGCAGTACACAATTAAAATCACACCTCGTGACGCACAGGAGAAACAGCACTAAACACAACACTGATGTGGCACACTGACGATGATCAAAACAGAGGATCTGCCAGGCGCAAGGAGATGAGGGAGACTGGAAGAAGGGAGGGAGGGGAAGAGATGGGGAAGATGAGCGGGGGGTGTGCTGAAGAGGGCCAGGTAGGGAGGGATGTGGGAAGGAAAGAGGCAAGTATGGGGTGCAGGGTCTCAGGGGTGGGGGGGGGGGGGGGGGAAGGAGGAAAATCCGCTCTGGGAGAAGGAGGGAAGAGGAAAAAAGGGAGCCCTGGGGAGGGGGGGGGGGGAACAAGGCCAGGTTATAGCTGGAAAGAAGGGTAGATGTCACGGTGAAGTTCGTCATCTGGGAGGGGGAGGCGTTGGAAATTGCCCTGATGAAGGAGATGGAGGGTGTGGAGGTGGAGAGAGGGAGGGATACAGCGATAGAGGCGCGGCAACGGACGTGGGGTGGAGAGGAAGGAGGAAACCAGAGGGGGGGGGGGATCAAGCCTGCGGACAATGTAAAGGATGCAGAGATGTTGGAGGAGGTGGAGGTGGGGGAAGGGGATCAGTTCATACAGGAGCCGTGTGGGGGAAGGAAGGCGGATACGAAAGGCAAGGCGGAGCGCATGGCGTTCAAGGATTTGGAGGGCCTTGTAAAAGTGGGTCAGGGCGGAGATCCAGGCAACGCTGGCATAACAGAGGATAGGACGGATGAGGGATTTGTAGGTGTGGAGGATGGTAGAAGGATGCAATCCCCATGTCCGGCCAGACAGGAGTTTCAGAAGGCGGAGGCGGGAATGGGCTTTCTGCTGGATGGTCTGGAGATGAGGGGTCCAGGTGAGGTGTCCGTCGAGGGTGAGGCCAAGGTATTTCAGGGTGGGGGTGAGCTGGATAGGACGACCATAAAGGGTGAGGTAGAAATCATGGAGGCGAAAGGAGCGAGTGGTGCGGCCTATGATGATTGCGCGGAATAGCCGCCGCGGAGGCGGAGCCATCTATGGGCTGACCACGTCCATTTGTTCTGCTGCGTATTCGACTTCCGCGGCGGAAGGTACTATAAATACCAACAGCGAAATACAAATAAAAAGTGACAATCGATAAATAAACCCATAGCAACAGGAATACCAACAAATTGTTCAAATGGCTCTGAGCACTATGGGACTTAACTGCTGAGGTCATCAGTCCCCTAGAACTTCGAACTACTTAAACCTAACTAACCTAAGGGCATCACACACATCCATGCCCGAGGCAGGATTCGAACCTGCGACCGTAGCGGTCGCGCGGATCCAGACTGTAGCGCCTAGAACCGCTTGGCCACTCCGGCCGGCGAATGCCAACATGCAAAACAAACATTGCTACGAACTTGGACACCAACGTAAGTCACTGAACTCTCTTGACAGACGCATTCTGCTGTACTTTTTGTTTACTGGCAACACAATACGCCCCGCTGCCTTCTGTACATTAAATGTATTCGCAATTGCGAATATGGACAACCATCACTCTAGAACAAAATGACGACAGTGAAACTTTGTGCCGGGCCGGGAGTCGAACCCGGATTTCCCGCTTATAGCGAGAGGTCGCCTTACCATTTGGCTATCCGTGCGCGACTCACGGCCAGACCTAAACTTCCATAAGTCGTCAACCATGTGTCGACAGACTGAACTCTTACAATCCATTACGTACATTCCCGTATACGCGAAACATTTTAGTTGAATGTCGCTTGTGCTGTGTAGTCCGAACGATACACACCACGATAAAGCTGGTGCCAATGCCATACAGACTCGCCACTTCAGCGAGTTCCACCAGCACCACGGGCCGCGCTGAGGGTGAAGATGTCGACTTCGCCTCGGACAATTGCCGGCCGTGTACAATCCTCCAATTACCGGACGACAACGGACAGAAGCCTACTCTGAAGTTAGAAGAGCAGCTCTTGATTGTAGATCATCGTCCAGGACTGACGTAGACAGGGAATGTCGTTTAGTGAACTCTTAGAACTGAACAGGCACTTGTTGTAAATTGCATTTTCTATATACTTTGAAGTCTACCTACGACTAGTTGCACTCAGCCATTGAGGGCCTTTTTGTGTCATAATACCAGCAGTGTTGCAGACTCCTTATTTGTCAAGATACAGATAACCTTTTAACTCATTTCTGTGACTTTGTTACTAATTTGTTGGAGTGTTGTACAGCCTTCGTTGTCGTACCCTCTTACCTGACCCTGGGGCATAGCTGTGTAATAGTGGCATGGAAAAATGGTCTTGGCGATGTATTGCGCCAGAAGCCGTTTCACGAACTCATAAACTCGTCCCGGCGTAACAGTGGCAAGTGGACCACCACAGCAGTATCGACGAGGCCTTCACAAAACTGACGACAAGACTTTACAGAACTGGTGACGAGGGTTTACAAAAGCTTGCTGGTGTCGGTGGATAAATACGATAACGCAATACCTGTGTTATTCAGAATACACAACACAAGCATTGCAATATCGTATCCCTTTATAACGGTGGATCAACTTCTTGTGATATGTAGTGTTCAGTTCCGAATTACATGGGGTTGTCCAGATACTTTTGACTGGCTAGTGTATGTCTACACGCGCTAATGCATGAAGTGACAATTTAGAATAAGAACAGAAAAAAAGATATTCTGTACTTTCACCTTCGCTGCTCACCACATTTCTCTGTCTGCAACCGTAAAACTACAGCCGGTTATGTCACTATTTAACTTACCTGTATTTGTCGATTCGTCAACTCATTTTATTTTGTAAAAATAGTATTCCAAGAGCCGCTATTGTTTTTCATTTAGGCTATCAGTTTCGACTCCTCAATAGAGTCATCCTCAGGTCCTGTAGCATGAACGACAAAAAGGATCCAGTCGTGCATGTTTATTAGAGGCGCCATGTTTCCTGTTATATACAAGTACGACTGGGTGCTTTTTGTCGTTCATGTTATAGGCCCTGAAGATGATTCTATTCAGAAGTCGAAACTGGTAGCCTAAGAAAAGCTGTAAAAATAATGGTTGTTGGAATGTTATTTTTACGGTTCATTGACCAGCCACAACCCCACACTCCATAACTGCAAGATGTAATTACCTTCATTTTATTTTAGTTTCAGTTCTCTCGTCCATCTAAATATTCCACCTCAAGTAGTTATCACAGACTTTTTTGGCATGATTACGGCTTTTCTAATCTTCTAATGTCACAAGAGCAAAATTAAATTGAAGTTGTTTATATGGAGGTCACGGGTTCGATACTCTGTGACTAATTAAATTTTTTTCCCTAGTTGGAAAGATCTGGAACGAAGTACTTTCAGTTTCGTGAGGTAGAGAATATGTCTGAATATAAAAGCACCGAAAGTGCTGTCTGGAGTGATAGGGCTGGGTGAGACATGACGTTTATTTTTTTGTACCAAAAGCAGCAGCCGCTATTTTTTCAACTTCGAGAGCCATGTTTATTATAACAATGAACATTGGACATTGTTCTTTGCAAGATGCAGACCAGCTGTATAGAATGTACGTTTAAGTTAGTGACGGTCAATGCAGTCCCTATCGACCCACTAATGGGTGTTCCAGTTTTCATGGTGGGGGTTCATTAGGTTTTCATGAAATTTTGACATAAAGTATTTGGTAAGTAATTAGTATTTGCATAACATTTCGAATGATAATGGCACAAGGGTGGTTAATTTTGCTGTTTCAGAAGACATGATTGTTGAGAGCACATATTTCAAAAGGAAGGACATTCATAAAGCAACTTGGGTCTCTCCGGATGGACACACCCGAAACCAAATTGATCATGTTCTTGTAGATCGGAGGTGGCACACTAGTATAGAAAATGTTAGTACTTTCAGGGGAGCAGACTGCGATTCTGATCATTTTCTTGCAGTTGCCAAAGTTCACCAACGGCTATCTACAGCAACATCAAGGTGTCACAATGCAGAACTTGTTAGGTTCGACACACACAAGCTAAATGATGAGAACTTTAGAAGAAGGTACATGATAGAAATTTCAAATAGGTTTGATGCTCTCAGGACACACAAAGAGCAGGACGAGGATGTAAATAAACAGTGGATCACTGTGAGGAATAATATCAAAGAGGCAGCGAAGGTCACAATAGGTACAATTAAGAAGAACAGGAGGAAACCGTGGTTTGATGAGGAATGGAAGAAATTAGTAGAGGAAAGGAGAAAAGCACGATTAGATTGGGATAGAATGGGAGACAGAAAACGAGAGGAGTTCTTGAACTTGAGAAGGGAAGTTGGTTGTAGGTTGCGGGCAAAGAAGAGGGATTATTTGAAAAATCAAATTACAAAAATGGAAACAAACAGTAAAACAAAAAACATTAGGGAGCTTTACCTAGACATAAATTGGTATAGGAAGGGCTTCAGGGCAAGGACAAATGCACATCGAGGGGATGCTGGGGGAATACTGACAGACCCAAATGCTATATTAAGTAAATGGAGGGCGCATTTTGAGTATGTATTAAATGTACACCAGGAAGCAGGAAATGAGCAGGCATACGAAATACATACAGCAGAACCCCAGATACCTGAGCCAACGTTAAATTAAGTAAGAGATGCAATCAACAAACTGAAAAACCATAAAGCACCAGGATCAGATTGCATAACTGCAGAATTAGTTAAAAATGGGGAACAGAAATTGGTGGAAGTAGTTCACAAAGTGATAACTAAAGTATGGAACTCAGAGATAATACCTGAAGAGTGGCAGGAGTCGATTCTGATCCCAATTTTTAAGAAGAGCGACAAAATGTAGTAATTATAGAGGGATATCGCTATTACCAGTATGTTCCAAAATGTTCTAGTATATTCTGCTAAGCAGGCTTACACCATATGCAGACGAAATTGTGGGGGATTACCAAGCCGGCTTTCAGAGGAACAGATCACCTATAGACCAAATGTTCACCCTGCGTCAAATTTTGGAAAAGAAATGGGAATACAATAAACCAGTTCATAATCTTTTCATAGATTTTACAAAAGCGTATGATTCAGTATTGCAATCAAAATTGTACAGAATTCTTTTGCAACTTGGAATACCAAAGAAGTACGTTAGACTTATAGAAGCGAGTTTGAAAAACACAAAAGGTAGAGCACGCGTGGGGAAATTGGATTCAGAAGAATTTGTAATAAAGAACGGACTTAAGCAGGGAGATGCCCTGTCTCCGCTACTTTTTTTATTTTGTCCTAGAATATATTGTACGAATCGCAGCAGATAATTCAGAGGGTGTGGAGTTAAATGGAAATATTAAGATATTAGGGTATGCGGATCATCTAAACATCATTAACGATAGGAAATAATCTGTAACAGCAAATGCGAATGCGTTAATCAAGGCTAGTGAAGATGTAGGTCTAAGGGTAAGTGAAGACAAAACTAAATACCTGGTTGCTACTAGAATGCCAACAGCAGTAGATCAGGAAATGTTAAGAGTTGGAGACATGCAGTTCGAAAAAGTGAACACATTCAAGTATCTAGGCGTGGACATCACTTCGAGAAATGAGATTGAATCCGAACTGAAGAAGAGATTACGGGCAGGAAATGCGTGCTACTTCTCACTGGTGGTGGTGGTTAGTGTTTAACGTCCCGTCGACAACGAGGTCATTAGAGACGGAGCGCAAGCTCGGGTTAGGGAAGGATTGGGAAGGAAATCGGCCGTGCCCTTTCAAAGGAACCATCCCGGCATTTGCCTGAAACGATTTAGGGAAATCACGGAAAACCTAAATCAGGATGGCCGGAGACGGGATTGAACCGTCGTCCTCCCGAATGCGAGTCCAGTGTGCTAACCACTGCGCCACCTCGCTCGGTACGACTTCTCACTGAATAGATTACTTTCATCACGGATATTGTCTAGGAATTTAAAGTTTAGAATATACAAAACTATTATTCTATCAGTTATGCTGTATGGGTGTGAGACTCGGTCTCTCACTGTGCAAAATGAAAAGCCGTTTCCAGTATTTGAAAACAAAATTTTGAGGAAAATTTTCGGAGCAAAAAGGGATGACATTAGCGGAGAGTGGCGAAAACTGCATAACGAAGAGGTTCACGAACTCTATTCAAGCCCTGACATAATCAGTATTATTAAATCACGTAGGCTGCGATGGGCGGGTCACGTAGCCAGAATGGATGAGGGCAGGACAGCGCGCAGAGTACTGGTAGGGCACCTAGAGGGAACACGTCCTGTGGGGAGACCGAGGCGTAGATGGGAGGACAATGTGAAGGCCGATTTGAGGAGCCTAGGTATTGAAGGAGAATGGAAGGAAATAGCCCAAGACAGGGACAGGTGGCGAAAATACGTTGCTGCGGTAATGGACTCTCGAGTCCGATATGACCAGTGAGTAAGTAAGTAAGTATTATTATTATATGCTTCAACATCTTGCATCTCTGCCTTACAAATTTTTTACCGTAAAGCTACTTCCTTACTTTATAAATCATCATTGCTATGGTTCAGAAATGGCTCTGAGCACCATGCGACTTAACATCTGAGGTCATCAGTCCCGTAGACCTTAGAACTACTTAAACCTAACTGACCTAAGGACATCACACACATCCATGCCCGAGGCAGGATTCGAACCTGCGACCGTAGCGGTCGAGCAGCTCCATACTGACGCACCTAGAACTGCTCGGCCACAGCGGCCGGCTCATTATTACTATGAAACTGCTGGAAGGCTACAAAATTTTGCTACTAACAGATATACAAAAGTGGCCGGTAGACAAAGATGGCCGAAGTATGGAGAGGTGGGGGGGATTATTTACTTGCAAAACTTTTTCAATGGAATAAACATGAGAACGTTGGTGCTCCTCAACATCCAAAGTTCGGCTTTCCGTCTGTATGCATTTTTCAAAACATCCGACATTTCTTTATGATAAACGTAAGTTTTCCTGTTATAGTTATTTAGAAGTTAACACGAAAGTGCCTGTATGGACAACAGTGAAACGTTGGCTTGCAGTATTGTTTGGCAATACTCCCTGAATAATGTCATTATTCTAGCATTTATTCACAGTGTGGTATGCATAAATGCAGGATTCCTGTAAATAAATCACTCGCCGCTGTTGTAGGCCTATTATCCTCTTACGGGAAGTATGTTTCCTCGTTCGCACAGGATCAGGCCTTTATTCTTCTGCCTTTTAAACCGGAGAAATTTTTTGTAGAATTTGCTTGTTGGGCTGAAAGTAAAGTTCTGTACGTCAATAATTGTGAGTGTCATGTAAGATTTTATTTCTTTGTATTTTTCAAAATATCGTTCATGAATTATTTTCGTTTCTTCTGTTTTTGAGTAGATACCTGAAGGCCGCACCGTGTTATTCCTTCCGTAACTTGGATACTATCACGTAACTCAACTATCAACATTTTGCTTGCACGCTCCGTCGCCTTTTTATTTACCACCGTCACTCCTTTCTGTTTCTCAATCAGCAAAATTAATGACGTTGACAGCAAGCAGAGGCGCCTGCCCGGACATCGTTTTTCACCGTCTCTCTCCGTGCTCGCACTGCACCCTGCTTCGTATTGTAACGCGGACGCACCTTGGAATGTGAACCGGTTAGTTATCTCTTCGACCAGCTCTACGTCTGCGGTTCGCCTTGAAGATAAACGCATCGTTTTTCTTAAACTATGTGCCAGCTAGGCTTTTTCAACAGTTTTGTCAGCCTCCCTCGCGACTCTAACAAGCCGGTGATCATTCACAACTCCTATCTTTGTATATGATGGCTTCTACGAGTCCCATACAAATACAAGCTACAATAAGTGTTTGGAAACACTCGCCTTTGTAGGTAAAATTTTCCAAATTTTCTGATAACGAACTCATGCCTGCCAGTTTTCTTTACATACGAGGTCATATGATCGTCTATCCACACTATGTTACTGCGAAATATGTGAATGACAGCCGGCCGCTGTGACCGAGTTGTTGTAGGCACTACCGTCCGGAACCGTGCTACTGCAACGGTCGCAGGTTCTAATCCTGCCTCGGACATGGATGTGTGTGATGTCCTTAGGTTAGTTAGATTTAAGTAGTTCTATGTCTAGGGGACTGACGACCTCAGATGTTAAGTTCCCTAGTGCTTAGAGCCATTTGAACCATTCTTTTTTTTTTGTGAATCACACCTGTTGTCACCGAATAATATTGTATGGTCGTCACGTATTAATCTTGCAGTCAAAGCTTAACGCGCCTTTGCGTTTCTCTCCATTACAGCTAGTTGAAAAAAGTTGATATCTTGTCTTGATCGGATTGGATACTGCTGCATTTTTTGCCTGATGAAGTATTCTCTATGCATATACACCAGCGGAAAAATAAGGTGATATGCTCCTGTTTAAAAGACTGATTGTAAAACTGAAAGCCAGTTGACTTCCTACCTTCTTTAGCACCCTTAAAAATTTTCCCAAAAATTTTGGCATGCGATGGCAAACCGCGCTCTTTTTAACATGCAACGCAACTCTCACGCCCACAAACTCCCCTGACTGTAACTCACTCATAGCCGCTAGCCCATCGCTATAAGTGGCTCACACCCCATCCGCATCCACCTGTCCATTCTCGTTGACTCATTCAGTCCAACTCATTGTCATTATCTACTTGTCTCTCTCTAACTGTCTTTGTCTCCTGTCTCACAGTCACAGTCTCCTTCGTTCTGTTCTGGTTTACGTATTCTGAAGAGTTTTGCATCGCTGATTCCGTGGAGGAAATCCGCCATTCTTCATCTGATCAGGTTTTGTGCTAATTATATTTCAAAAACTGCAAATTTTGGGCGAAATGTATTGAATTTTGCAGACATGACCTTTGCAATTGTTAATATCTCTTCTCCAAATTTGGCTTTTCAGAGTTAAAAACCTTTTTATAATTACAAAAAAAAACAGTTTATTAATTAAATAAACTTCAACAGTGTACAAGTCAGTTGCATGTGAAGGGCTTGATTTTACGTTTCGTGGAACATCTAGAATGCTCAGCAGTAGGGATGTCTCTTATGAAAGTTCAACGGTAATCTGCCATCATGATTGCACCCCAGCGTTCCTGGTATCAGATATCCATCTATTTTAATTCCCGATGAAAGCGCTCATTGTGCTCGTAGCCCATTGCTCCCAGGTACAGATATCTATATTTGTGAATAAGCAATGCATTTTAACACTGATGTTGCATCCATAATGTCTGAGTGCTGCCAGCTTAGTGGCAACAGCTTCTACGTTGTTCTGTTGCACAGAAAGTTCTTCACTACCAGAACAAAAGCCGTCCAATGTCCGAATTATGCATCTCGGATGAACTCGCGGATCTCAGGACCGTCAGAGATGTCTGCTTTCAACTTCTCCACGGTCAGTATTGGAAAATTCTGGCACAAGTGAGTGAAGTAGCCACTATTTATGTCCAGGTTTTTGGTGAGCCCGTCAGTGAACAGTCGTAAACCTCCTAAATTTTTGGCTTCGTACTTAGGCATTTCAAACTTGTCCAGTAGCGCGCCAGCATATGAAAAGAAAGTTGAGGAACTCTTCACACACTGTCGGGTAGGAGGTCTTTTTTTCAGTCTTTATGATAACAATTCTGGAAAGGATTTTGACAAGCTGAGATTTCGAACTAGGTCATTTATCTTCTGTTGAGAAAAAGGAGTTGAAGCACCGTCATTAACATCTAAATATTTTTCTTCTTTCTTCAATACTAGCGGAATCTTCGTTATTAACTTCAGGAAGGTCTCCAAAGAGCGGCACTGGAATTTCCTTACAGTGGCCTGCAGCATACGTTAGGCTCCTCAGGTTCTTTTTGTTGATCTCATTCACATCGACGGGCAGTAGTACACATTTGCCCTGGAGGGAAGACATATCCCGAAAGAAAGGACGCGCTGGATAGCCGTGCGGTCTTAGGCGCTCTGTCACGGTCCGCGCAGCTCTCCCCTTCGGAGGTTCGAGTCCTCCCTCGAGAATGGGTGTGTGTGTGTCTGTGTGTGTGTGTGTGTGTGTGTGTGTGTGTGTGTGTGTGTGTGTGTTGTCTTTACTGAAAAATAGTTTAAGTTAGATTAAGTAGTGTGTAAGCTTAGAGACCGATGAACTCAGCACTTTGGTCCCATAAGACCTTACCAAAAACTCCCAAAACTTCCGAAGGAAAGGGTCACAACGATACATATAAAACCACATTTCCAACCACTTCATTATCAGAGTCAGTTTCACGACTTTCATAAAATGTTTCTTCAAGCACAGGCTAACAGGCTACCAGCTGCACCTGTACTAGATGTTTCACGCACAGTTTCAATTGAAATCAATTGCCTTGTGGCTCGGGCCACCTGTTGGGTAGACCAGTCGCCTGTTGCAAGTCTTTCGAATTGACGCCACTTCGGCGACTTGGGCGCCGATGGGGATGAGATGATGATAATGATGAAGACAACACAACACCCTGTCCCTGTGCGGAGAAATCTCCGACCTAGCCGGGAATCGACCTGGGCCCCTTAGCATGGCGTTCCGTCGCGTTGACCGCTCAGCCTGGCAGACACAGTTTCAATCGACACTGTGTTATCCAGACTACCATCAGTTACTGTAGTAATGCTTGAAACAGCAGAAACAGTAGCCACATCACCTGCATCAGTCTCTCCTCCAAATTCTGAACCTTCCGCACATTCTTCTGTAACCTCTTCCCAGCTCTTCATTACACAATAAGTCAGAACTACTTCTGCTATGGCTGCTATGGACCTGTGGCCTGTGCCACCTACATGATGCCATTATTGTAGATTTAAAACAGATATTCACGAATGTCAGTATAATCGTTCTAACTATGAAAGCAAAGCAAAAATGAGTAAATATCATGTATTCAAGTAGATAAATAAAGTATGTTTTTCACCATGTTTGAAATTCTTAGTGGTCATCCTACACGTGCATTGGCAGAGAAAATAGATTTTAGTACCTCAGCGGTCAACATTTTTTTGGATAACGTGTTAAACAATATTATCTGTTGATTCCTGACATAACCAGGATGGAGACAAGCGATCTAAAAGTTTTACGTAAAGGTGAAAAAAAATTGATTAACTCTTCTAATAGTCAACTCGGTAAGTGAATAACATTAAATTATAACTAATTTCAGCCCATCATACGGCCGTCTTCTTCTCCGGAATAATAATAGAAAAATGCACTGAGTACCAGAATGGATTACACAAATTCTACTAAAACAGGAAAAAGATCAGTTAAATGCCGATTAGAAAAGCATGTGTTGTGTTTGCTCGTAAAATAAGGCCAATATACAACATCTGCATCTCAGTGGAGCTCATCGAAGAGACAGTTCTCAATAAGTTGATTATGTATACCACTACAATGAAATAGTAGGAATTCTAGAGCAGAAAACTAACGGAGACGTCAATACGAAATAAAATACAAAAATTTAATGAACCAAGCAAAAATATGCAGAGTACAAACCTATTGTATCGTACTCATACCAATAAAATCGTTTGTCTGTAGTAAACAGTGTAATGAACAGCCTTTAATACCGGTGGTATACAGGATGAGTCACCTAACATTACCGCTGGATATATTTCGTAAACCGCATCAAATACTGACGAATCGATTCCACAGACCGAACGTGAGGAGAGGGGCTACTGTAATTGGTTAATACAAACCATAAAAAAATGCACGGAAGTATATTTTTTAACACAAACCTACGTTTTCTTAAATGGAACCCCGTTAGTTTTGTTAGCACATCTGAACGTATAAACAAATACGTAATCAGTGCCGTTTGTTGCATTGTAAAATCTTAATTACATCCGGAGATATTGTAGCCTAAAGTTGACGCTTGAGTACCACTCCTCCGCTGTTCGATCGTGTGTATCGTAGAGCACCGAATTACGTAGGGATCCAAAGGGAACGGTGATGGACCTTAGGTACAGAAGAGACTGTAACAGCACATTACGTCCACTTGCTAACACCTTTTTATTGGTCTTTTTCACTGACGCACATGTACAGTACATTACAACGAGGGGTGAGGTATACGTACACACGTGGTTTCCGTTTTCAATTACGGAGTGGAATAGAGTGTGTCCCGACATGTCAGGCCAATAGATGTTCAATGTGGTGGCCATCATTTGCTGCACACAATTGCAATCTCTGGCGTAGTGAATGTCGTACACGCCGCAGTACATCTGGTGTAATGTCGCCGCAGGCTGCCACAATACGTTGTTTCATATCCTCTGGGGTTGTAGGCACATCACGGTACACATTCTCCTTTAACGTACCCCACAGAAAGAAGTCCAGAGTTGTAAGATCAGGAGAACGGGCTGGCCAATTTGAGCGTCCTCCACGTCCTATGAAACGCCCGTCGAACATCCTGTCAAGGGTCAGCCTAGTGTTAAATGCGGAATGTGCAGGTGCACCATCATGCTGATACCACATACGTCGACGTGTTTACAGTGGGACATTTTCGAGCAACGTTGGCAGATCGTTCTGTAGAAACGCGATGTATGTTGCAGCTGTTTGGGCCCCTGCAATGAAGTGAGGACCAATGAGGTGGTCGCCAATGATTCCGCACCATACATTTACAGTCCACGGTCGCTGCGTGCTACGACCATACCTGTTGCATACAGTTGGCGGTAGATGTTTTGCAATGTGCGGCACGTTGGATGCTCTCTGTCAGGGTACCGTTCTGCATACACCCTGCAAGCTTCAGCTACAGTTCGCCGACACTCGTCATAGATGAGTATCATCTCCGCCTTTTCAGAGTTCGAATACACCATGGTCACAGTTCCTACAACACTACACTATCACAGACGTCTGGTAACACGGTGTACTACAGTTGGTCTGCGTGCGGAGACGAATGCAGAATAACAATAGCAGCAAGCGCTACATGCGGACACTGCGACAGCTAGCCCAAACCACAACAGTTCACTACAGCCACAGTCGTAAACACGCCCGTCGTCATCGTAAACATGTCCCTGCAGATGCTACTCGCCGACCGTGGCCCGTGTTTGTTACAACATTCAACTGAACGTCGGAGGTTTCAAGCGTCAACTTTAGGTTACAATATCTCCGGATGTAATTAACATTTTACAATGCAACAAACGGCACTGATTACGTATTTGTTTATATGTTCAGATGTGCTAACAAAACTAACGTGGTTCCATTTAAAAAAAACGTAGGTTTGTGTTAAAAAACATACTTCCGTGCATTTTTGTATGGTTTGTATTAAACAATTACACTAGCCCCTCTCCTCACGTTCGGTCTGTGGAATCGGTTTGTCAGTATTTGATGTGGTTTACGAAATATATCCAGCAGTAACGTTAAGTGACTCACCCTGTACATATTTGGAGGTGGCACTTAAAGGGCTAAAAATCTGATTTTTATTGATTCTGGAAGCCGCTAGACAGGCAACCTGCAACTGGGATTATGACCCAGGTTAGCTGTATAGTAGTATAGAGTCGGTAAGCCCTTGTAAGCTATGAGTGCTATTTGTTATTGTAGTGGATGTAGTAAAATCTGCACATAAAATGAGACGGGCAATGATGCTATGAAAACGATCCACGTAACGTTCTATTTTTTTATTAAAATTGTTCAGTACAGAATGCCTATCAATATTCTTAAGAGGGTAATCCCAAACGTAAGGTCTCCTATTTTTTTATAAGTACAGATCTCTGTTTGTGTGGCAGTTGATCACACTGTTATGAAGAGTGCTTCACACGCTGTGTGTAAACATGCGCACGCCATGCTGAGGCGCTCAGTCTTGGCTTGGCAGCGATTGAGAATGGAGCTCCTGTTCGATGTTACCGCCAAGAGCGAATTGCGCGCAGTTATTCGGTTTTTGAGCGCAAAGGGTACTGTGCTGATTGAAATCCATCGCCAATTGACGGAAGTGTATGATCAGTCGTGATTGGATGTCAAAAATATTCGTAAGTGGTGTAGATAGTTTGCAGTCTGCCGGTAAAGTCATGACAACCGTTTTTTGGAATGGGAAAGAGGTATTGTTGGTCGATTTTATGCCCACTGGGACCACAATTAACGCTGACAGGTACTGTGAGACTCTGAAAAAAACTCAAACGGGCAATTCAGAACCGGAGAAGGGGAATGTTGGGCAAGGGCGTACACATTCTCCATGACAACGCTCGCCCACACATCAGTCGACAAACCGTTGCTCTCATGCAACAGTTTCACTGGAACGTAATCACCCACACACGCTATAGTCCTGACTTGGTGTCCAGTGACTATCACCTGTTCCCTTGGTTAAAAAAAAAAACATTTGGCAGGAAAGCGATTCAGCTCCGACGACGAGGTGAAAGAAGAAGTACATAACTTTCTGAACAGCATGGCGGCGAGCTGGTATGACATGGGCATACAAAAACTGCCACAGCGTCTACAAAAATACATCGACAGAAATGATGATTATGTCGAAAAATAGCTAAATGTTCAACCTGTAAACTGATGTAAACCATTGTAGAAATAAACAGGTCATGTACTTATAAAACAATAGGAGACCTTACTTTTGGGATTACCCTCGTAGTTGCACGCAGTGTAGATATTTTTGTTGTACTGCATGAGTAAATGTAAATAACATCTCCCTTTCAGACGTTGCATATCTTCCGTGGGAAAAGTCTTTATACTATAAACATAGAAATTCGTTACAATAAATAACAGTAACAAAAAAAATCCAGATAAGTGCGGGTACGACTCAAGCACGGAAGGATCCGTTCAAACTTAATCATGTATATAGATAGTTCATTCACGCCGAGACTCGAGAATTTCGAAGACTTTTGGCTCTTATCTACATCGACACGAGCAGGATATCAATTCCGACAATTTGAAGAGTTCCAAGAATGACACATATTATTTTTGGTGTGATATAATTACAAAATAACAATTTTCGGACTTTTTCCTTTACTTGTACTGTGAAACTTAGCTTCTTCCTAAACGTAGTGATTCTACGTCTACAGAAAGTGTCCTATAGAATTTGATGAGTTAGTTTGTGAGTATTAAAATATATGACACATGTGGCCGTATCTTTTCACTGCTTTCACTTAGGAGCTTGCAGTTTTCACACCATCAAGGGAACATAAACCTTAGTGTGTGACATAAATGAAAACTTGATACATCTACTAGTTCCTGAGAAAAGAAGTTTCTTAACAGACAGACGGATGAGCAACAGAGGGATCATATAAGCGTTCCGTTTTTACCGCCTGATGTAGGAAACCTTAAAAATATTAAGAATCGACAGCTGCAAAAATCTCGTTGCATTTGTGCACGGGTGGATAACGAATTAACATCAGACAGCGACCGAGAAATCTCCAGCGCTGTATCGTGCAGGCACGTCGTGACGCCATCAAAGTGGTGTCAAGTCATTTCCCAGACAACACTTGAGATGACATAAGATCGGATTCCAATGTATTTCAGACCCGCCAACGGTCCGTGTGGATACCACGAACCGAAATACGTTCTGGAGTATTTTAACACTGTGCTTCGCGAGATTCCATGTGAACTCCGTCTTCTTAAAAGGCTCTGTTGAAGTGTATCAAAGTTACTGATGTTTTGATATCTCGTGCTAGAAAACTGATATTAGTAGATATAGCGAACACCTCTTCCGTTGCCCGTCGCCTCACGGTAACACATCAAAAGTTAATGTTATCACGTCACATATTGCTATCCAGAGCCTCAGATGTGTATAGCAGATATGGCTCAGTAAAACAGAAGTTAATACGAGCGAGCGAAAGCGTACTACGTGCCGTGACCATTGAGCCTCACTCATGGCTCCTCCTCAGGAATGAAGATTTAGAAATCTTGAGAGAAAAGATTCTTTCTATGTCACCTTTCATCACTCAGTCTTTTTGATGAGCTCTATAAAACGTGTATACTATTATTAGCGTGATAGTGTGGACACTACCTGCAGTGAGTGATATGCCCAATATACGTTATCTGATCAAAGTTGTCCAAACAGCTGTTAGTGGATATTAATATTTGGTGAGTCCACCCTTCGCCTTTATGACGACATGAACTCTGCCATAGACACTTCAGTCAGGTATCTGTATGTTCATAGAGTAATGGCAGCCCAGTCTTCCTCAAGAGCCGAAACCAGAGAAGGTTGTGATGTGGGACGCTGGGGTCTGGAGAGTAGTCGACGTTCTAAATCATCTCGAAAATATTCATTTGAGTTCATATCGGGACTCTGGGAACGCCAGTCCACTCCAGGAATGTTACTGCTCACAAAGCATTGCATCTTAGATGCTGGTTTAGAACAGAATGCATTGACACGCCAAAATAATAATTGCCCTTGAGCTGTCCTTCTAACGTACAAGTTGACTGTAATTAAAGTTAAACTTTCAAACTGTTGTAGAAACAACACCACTGGTCAGAATGATGTCAAATTAAAACGGAATATTATCGGAGAAGTGAGAAAATGTATGGTAGAAGAAAAATAAATAGTTGAAAAGTGTAGCAATAGATGGCGTGGTAAGCATCATACTGGTGCGAAACATGTTCTGTCCACCGTTCTCTACAACAAGTGGAAATCGAGAAATAGCGTTCCACAACTGATCTAAGTGTCTCCGCGGTCACATTCAGAATGTGTTGCGCAATGCGTGCCTTCAATTCAGCTAAGTTTGCAATCGGTACACTGAACACAACATCTTTCAGGTAGCCCCACAGCCAGAAGTCACACGGATTAAGGTCAGGCGATCGAGATGACCAGGCTGTAGGAAAGTGGAGGCTGATAATTCTAGCATTTCCGCAATGGCGCTTCAGCAGCTGCGTAACTCGATTTGCAATGTGAGGAGGTGCGCCATCTTGCATAAAAATGATCCCATCCACACATCAACGCTGTTGGAGAGCTGGAATGACGTGGTTGCGCAAAAGACACTCATAGCGCTTACCAGTGACGGTACAGGTAACAGGCCGGAAGCACCTGTCTCTTCAAAAAAAATATGGCCGTATGATAAATGATGCCGTAAACCCTCGCCACACAGTGACCTTTTCAGGGTGCTGGTTGATTTGCGTGGGGATTTTCTGTTGCCCACATTCGACAATTCTGTGTATTGACATATCCTGTCAGATGAGGGTGTGCTTCGTTTGTGTAAAATATCTTTCACGGCTGATCATTGTCCACTTCAAGGCGAGCAAGAAATTCTAAAGCAAAGCTCTCGCTTGCTGGTAGGTCAACAGGAAGCAGCTCGGGTACATGAGTAATTTTGAATGGATAGCAAAGAAGGATGTTTCGAAGGCGTTTACAAACCGTGCTAACGGGTATGTCCAATGTTCCGACAATTCTCCATGCACTACACGTTTGCACACCACCACTCGTCTCCTCATGCACTGCTGTGACCACGGCTTCCACTGACGTCGAATCAAGTCGTTTCTTCCCTTTGCCAGGTTGTACAGTAAAATAACCCGTCATTTAGAATTTCCGACCCATTTTCTCCAGACCCACGGTTGTCATCGGACCAACGCCTTTTCTCAAACCCTTCAGTGTCCGGAACTTCTGCAGAGCGACGTGTGGACAGTCATCATTCTTGTTATACAGCTTTACAAGCAGGGCGCGATCCTGCATTGAGACAGTCATGGGAAACATCGCAGACGCCAAAGGAGAGAAGCGTTGTACCCGGCGTTTTTATACCAACATCAGTGGGTCGTTCGCTTGTGTTTTCATTTACGTATTCTGACGCATACAGTGTCATCTATTGAACAATTTTCACACTATTTTTTGTCTTCTGCTATATGTTTTTCCCCTTCTCCGATAATATTCCGTTGCAATTTAACGTTATTCTCACCAGTGGTTTTGAAAGTTTAACTTTAATTATAATCATCCTGTACACAGTACACCATGCAGTAAACCGCGTTCGCATACATCCGCGTTCAGCTTTTATGTCGTCTTGTTGCGGTTGGTGGTGTCCTCTGGAGGTGTATTGGGTTCATTTGGGTGTCGATGATTGAAGTGTGCATTTATTGGTCGTGACTATTATAGAAGAGCTGAAATTAGTTTCATTGAGTTAAGAATTAAGTTTCCGTTGGGTTTATGTTATTGCGGTGTCGTTTCATGTTATTGGTTTGCTGTTTGTCGCGCGGTAAGTCGTTTAATTCAATTTGTGGCTTCTTTTGTTAGGTATGGATATGACTTCTAAGTTTAATAGTGTGGGCGTCTGCGGGCTGAAATGGGGGACGACATGTTGTCCATCATTAAGTTTCTGCAACTTTTTGAGTTTGTGACTGAGATAGTGAAATGCGGCGCATGCAAGCAGAATATGCGAATTGGGAGGAGGAGGAGATTAGTGTTTGTCCCGTCGACAACGAGGTCATTAGAGACGGAGCGTAAGCTCGGATGAGGGAAGGATGGGGAAGGAAATCGGCCGTGCCTTTCAAAGGAACCATCCCGGCATTTGCCTGAAGCGATTTAGGGAAATCACGGAAAACCTAAATCAGGATGGCCGGAGACGGGATTGAACCGTCGTCCTCCCGAATGCGGGTCCAGTGTGCTAACCACTGAGCCACCTCGCTCGCTTGCGAGTTGGGGGTTCTTGTGTAGCGCCGGAAGATTTTTATGGTAAGTAGTAGTTTTTTGGGTCTATTGTTCGCGTGTTATAATGTTGAGTGGGGTTTTTATGTGTTGTTGGGTCAGTGTTATTTACTGCATGTGTTGGTGGTTGATGTTTTGGCATCGGCACTTGTGGTTAACGTATGTATCTTAGGGGGAAGTACGCGATTTCAATTTGTTCGTTATCGTCAGTTGTATTTGAGCTGCATAGGTCATGGGAAGTGACCGATTGCAATTCGTCGTCGTAGCTATGTGTGTTTTGGCATGGTGAGCTGTTGTTGACTTATACAGGTCAAGGGAAGTGCACGATTTCAATGTGTCTTTGTAGCTATGTGTGTTTTGCTCTCGTGAGTTGGTGTTGGTGTATAGGTCAACGGAAGTGTACGATTTCAATGTGTCGTTGTAGCTTTGAGTGTTCTGGTATCGTGAGCTACTGTTGATCTATACAGGTCAATTGAAGTGTCCAATTGCAATTTATGTTATTTTAGGTATTGGCTTTGTGGTATCGATAGTTGCGGTGTGATTATAATTTTTGGAGTAGTTGGTTTTTATTTTGAGATACCGACAATTGCTGTTGAGCTATGTAGGTGAAGGGAAGGGCCGGTTCCTGTCGGTATTGTATCGCAGGTGCGAATCCTGCCTCGGGCATGGATGTGTGTGATGTCTTTAGGTTAGTTAGGTTTAAGTAGTTCTTAGTTCTAGGGGACTGATGACCTTAGAAGTTAAGTCCCATAGTGCTCAGAGCCGTTTTTTTCGGTATTGCAAGTGTAGCGGAACTTGGGAATTTTGTGATGTTTTTATGTCGTCGTTTTGTGTGGATTGGGATCGTGGTGTGTGTCTGTATGTGTTTATATTTAGTTTGTCCCCACCCAAAAACCCCCGATTTTACGCGCTTGTCCCGTTAGTATGGTTATATTTTTGGAGAGAGATGTGTGTGTTGGTTTTACATGTATTTTCCTGTTTGTTGTCGTTTATGTAGTGACGTCATAGGCACCATATTGGAGACGTTGAGAATGGTCGATTCCACCGGGTGACGTCATGGGTCAAAGCAGACGGGTGGTTCAAATGGTTCAGATGGCTCTAAGCACTATGGGACTTAACATCTGAACTCAGCAGTCCACTAGACTTAGAACTAAGTAAACTTAACTAACCTAAGGACGTCACACACATCCATGCCCGAGGCAGGATTCGAACCAGTGACCGTAGCAGCAGCACGGTTCCGGACTGACGCGTCTAGAACCACTCGGCCACAGCGGTCGGCTCACATCATTCGAATCAGATGCTTCTGTATTCCCCCAGAGTCGTATGTAGGCGTGTAGGGGTCCCATATAACTCCAACTGCAGACACCCCACACCATTAGAGAGCCTCCACCAGCTTGAAAGTCCCCTGCAGGAGGTTGTCTCCACATCCATACACGTCCATCTGCTCGACACAATTTTAAACGAAATTCGTCCGACCAGGCATCATGTTTCCAATCATCAACAGTCCAATGTCGGTGTTGCCGGGCCCAGGCGAGGCGTAATGCCTTGTGGTGTGCAGTCGTCAAAGGTACACGAGTGGACCTTCGGCTTCAGAAGCCCATAGCGATGAAGTTTCCTTGAATTGTTCGCACCATAACATTTGTTAAGGCCCCAGCATTCAAATCTGCACCAATCTGCGAAGGGGTTGCACTTCTGTCATGATGAACGATTCTCTTCAGTTGTCGTTGGTCCCTTTCTTGTAGAATCTTTACCTGGGCACAGCGATGTCGGAGATTTAATGATTTACTCGATTTCTGATACTCAGTGTATACTAGTGATATGCTCGTACGGACAAATCCCCACTTCATCGCTACCTCGGAGATGCTATGTCCCATCGCTCGTGCGCCGCTATAACGTTCAAACGCAGTTATATCTCTACAACCTGTTATTGTAGCAGCTGTAACCGATCTAACAACTGCACAAGACACTTGTTGTCTTATGTAGGCATTTCCAGACGCAGCGCCATATTCTGCCTGTTTACATATCTCTGTATATGAATACTTATGCGTATACCAGATTCTTTGCCGTTTGAGCGAAGTACAAATAAAAAAAAAGTAGTACACATATTTTTGAAAACTTACTTATTTCTAACACAACATTTACGTGAGTGCATTATAAATAAGGAGAACGTACTGTATTAAATCTGTACCGCCAGGACAGAAAGATGTACATGTTTTTAAACTGTGGCTGGTTCGCGTACCTGGACATGCTAAAGCAGTGGCGTATGACATAATCACTGCAAGACAGTGGAGTCTTCACTTTGCAGTAACAGGGTATTCCACCATAGTTTTACACCGGTATTCCTAATTACCTTAATGACAAACTGCATCAGCATTGGATTGGACCTACTATACATTATGATCTTTCACAATCACCAGACAACTTTATGTAATTTCTTCTTCGCAGGAGTTAAGTGATTTAACACACGGTAATATTTATTCGTGTGTAATTTTACTTCTGTTACTTGTCTGGTCACTGTGTGTATTCACTCCGAAAACTGTAATTCGTTAGAATGGAAGACATACTCCTGTTACAAAAAGAGCTGCTCCTGAAAATGAAGCATTAGCTGTTTGTCGGCTCATTTACATGGGCACAGGAAAACAGAACGACTGCAGCAGGGTGGAACAATTACACCGAACAGGCCACATGAAAATATGGAGCCGTTCAGATCCTTGGTATCCTAGAAGCACTTGATACCTAAAGACGGAGATTTTTGGCAGTAACGTATTCTCGGGTGGAGAAACGTGTTTCAGAAGAATAAAAAAGCACCCCGACGTCCTATTGCAGACCACGCGTTTGTAATACTAAACCAATTTCCTGGAATTTTTTCCTTAGATGAACCTGTGACTGTAAACCACTGGACAAAGATCAAGGGCAGGAGAACACTTTGTGAAAGCGTTCTGATTGGTTGATGCCTTGGGAAAGAACAATTGGCGCCGAAGTTCTGTTTCATTGCAACAATCAACATGCCTCAGAAGCTGCTGCCGCTTGGCAGGTGGTAGCCTTGTCAATGTCTGCCCCTGCCGCCTCGTCCACGCTTTGCTGGCGACGCCGTCAAGGTCCGGGGTCCACCGCAGCCAGCCAAGGGCGTGAGTGCGGCACACGCAATGCGACGGCCAGCTTGCAGCGGCCGAGATCTGCCTTGTCACTGTGACTGCAGTGTCGCTCTGCTCCTCCTAAGCTCCGTCCCACTGTTCTGATCCCTTAGTAATAATGTGTCTGTCGTAGTGTTAACAACACGAAACGCCCTCGGTGCATCTTGCTTTCCGAGATGCAGGTCACTCATTGTAAACATTCTAACACTTCAGTTGTGTTTACTCCCACTGGTTCAACACATTTACCTCATAATGTTAATGTTCCATTATCTTGTACCCTGTATTTACATATCGCTTTCCTAGCATTTTCTCAGGAACGGCTTGCAATAACAAGTCTTTCATCCACAACTTTCACAACTGAATTATTTGAGAAACTAGTCAAGCGGCAAAACAAGAAAAAGTGAGTGACGGTAAATACGTATTTTATTGCTGTGAAATGTCTAAACACAATGTTTTAGTTAAAGTCTACAACTACGTTAAATTTCGTGTTTCGATCACAATCCAGTGAAACGACTCCTCTTATTTGGTTTTTGCAAGTAAACAGCTGGGACATTTTACGTTCTGATGTTGCATCTTGTCCTTTCGTATTTCTACCCTGAATCAGTCCCTAGTTTTGTCATATCTGACTGGAAAGGGATTTGTGGCTATTGCAGTGTTTTCGTAATAGTGACAATAAGTCTGTATCAAACTAAAAGGAAATGAGGAGAAGTAGATGAAAAGATTTACAGACCTGTTAGAATTCGTATTGAAAGAGGAAAAGAAGTTTGTTTCTTAATGTTAGAGCTTATTGTACACAAGAAGAGGACCAAAATATTTTTTTCCTGAACATCAAAAAATGACGACGAAGAAACTTCCACTTTTTGTTTTGATTTCGTGCAAAACTTGCCACATCCGAATATTCCTGTACAGGAAATTTTTGACATCCTGCATTACGAGTTAACGCTTTTAGTACCTAGAAAGTCCAACAGTTTCACTTGGAAGTAAGTCAGTTATCTGAACGTTACCGAACATGTCGTAAATGAAACGTGAAGATATTTTCACTCCCTTCAAAATAGAAACTTTCAAGATACATCCAAGACGTCAAACAAAGTCAAGCAAATCTCATTACGAAAGGCAAACAGTCTTCTCCTTCGCTGACTCAGAGATCCTATTCGACGGAGTCACCAAGTGATACACTCGCCCAGACGACGTCCATGTCGCCAGTGTGCAAGGCCAGCCGATTTGCTGCCCTGGACTCCGTCTACCTACAGAAGGAGAATGCCGAAGCCTCTGTAGATCTCATGGGGCAGGATCCTCCAACTTATGCGCCCAGTAGCAGTGAGTCTTCGAAGGCTGGCACTCGTTAGCCGCCGACGTGACACCCCTTCATTTTTTTCCCACCTCCCCTTCACCCATCATGTCTCTCCTTCAATGGAACATTTTCGGCCTTCGATCCAACAAAGAAGACTTGTGGCTTCTCTTAGAATCGCAGTGTCTGCCTGTTCTCTGACTCCAGGAAACCTCTATGAGCTCACGCATTTCTTCCCGGTCAGCTTTTTCCTCCCCCCGAGAAGGATATTCCATTTCATGGGGGCGTCATGTTGATCATCAAGGATGATGTTCATAGTCAACCCATCTCCCTGACTATCCGGCTTCAAGCTGTTTGCAGCACATTTTCCTTCCTGTCTTGGCCTTTTCCCTTTGCACCGTTTACATCAATACATTTGATGTCACCAGGGCAGACTTCCTCCAGCTTACTGGGCAGCTACCTCATCCCTTTCTGTTGCTTAATGACTAATGTGCACCATCCTCTTTGGCGTTCTCCAAGGACCTATCCGAGAGATGGTCTCTTGGCTGACCTCAGTCAACTAACTTCGTCTGTCTTAACACAGGAGCGCTCACATTCCCATTCCCATTTGGATCTATCCTTCTGCATCACCCAGCATGCCCATCGTCTTTTGAGGGGTCCGTTCTCTCTGACACATTCTCTTAGCGACCATTTCCCATGTGCTATTCGTCTGCTGACTCCTACCCCACCTACGTGCACACCCAAGTGGCAGGTTTCTAAGGCCGACTGGAGGCTTTACTCGACGAAAAACATTTCCCCAGTTGTGATGATCAGGTAGAATATCTTGCAAACGTTATCCTTACTGCCGCAGAACGTTCCATTTCTGGCACTTTCCCTTTACTGCGCTCTGTCCTGGTCCTTGGTGGACTGAGGCGTGCTGTCCGCGTTTTTAACCATCATCCTATATGTCAAATTACATTCATTACAATCAGTTGTGTGCACAGTGTCGTCGCGTTCTTCAGGATAGCAAAAAGACCCAGCTGGATTTCATTTACTAGTTCTTTTATCAGTTCCGTTCCACCTTCCGTTGTGTGTGCCAACCTCCGACAGCTCTCTGGGACTAGGGTCCATTTCCCAATTTCCGGACTGACAGCAACAGACAATGTCATACTGGATCCTAGTGCTATCTCAAACACCTTTGGCCACCATTTTTCGGAGATTTCGAGTCCCTTCCACTATCACACTGCCTTCCTCCATCGGAAACGAGCGGAGGAGGCTCAGACAATACCCTTCTCTTCTCAGTGAGTGCTACAATGCCGTGTTTGCTATGAGGGCGTTAGATCATGCTTTCACTTCATCCTGATCCTCTGCCTCAGGGCCAGACGATGTTCACATTCAGACTGTTGCAGGACCATTCTCTTGTGGGCAAGCACTTTCTCATTCACACATACAACTGCATCTGGGCAGGGGGCACGTTTCCCAGCCACTGCCATACCCACACTTAAGCCAGGTAAGGATAAACATCTTCGTTCTAGCTAACGCCCAACTTCTCTCACCAGGTGTGTCCGCAAGGTGATGGAACATATGATTCATGCCTGGCTGGTATGGCAGCTCTGGTCTCGCAATTTACTAATGGTTGCACAGTGTGGCTATCGAGCGTGCCATTCTGCAGTTGACCATCTTGTCACTTTATCCACCCATGTCAGGAATGGTTTTCTGCGGAATTCCCAGACTGTGACCGTGTTTGTCGATTTGGAGAAAGCCTGTGACATCTGCTGGAGGACCTGTATCCTCCGTACTCTCTACACATGGGGCTCCCATGGCTGCATGCCTTGTTTCCTTCATAAATATTTAAAAGACAGAGTTTTCAACGTCTGTGTGGGTTCTGCCCTGTTGGACACATTTGTCCATGAAAACGGTTTTCCTCAGGGTTCCGTCCTGAGCGTCGTCCTCTTTGCTGTCGCCATTAACACCATAATGGCATTTCCGGTTCCCCTTCAGTTGACGATTTTGCCGTGTACTGCAGTTCTACGCTGACTTGTCTCATCGAGCGGCGTCTTCAGCGATGTCTCGATCATCTCTACTCTTGGAGCATCGACAATGGCATTTGTTTTTCCACTGACAAAATCGGAGCAGTTGGTTTCTTCGACTGTCTTTACATCTTGGGCCTGATGCTCTTCCGTTCGTTGAAACTACGAAATTCCTGGGGCTCATGCTCGATAGGAAGGAACTTTCTTGGTCATCCCTCGTGTCTTACCTGGCAGCCCACTTTATGCAGTCGCTCAGTGTCCTCAGTGGTCCTTCCTGGGGAACAAATCTAACAACTCTCCTCCGTTTGTACCAGTCCCTTCTCCGTTAGAAACTTTACTATGGATGTTTAGTTTATGCATCTGTACGTCCTTCCCTCTTACGCTATCTCAATACTATCCACCATCGTGGCATCCGTCTGGCCACTGGCGCCTTTTACACTAGCCAAGTTGAGAGTCTGTATGCAGAAGCTACCGAATTACCGCTGTCCTACCGCCGTGACTTTCTTCTTGGCAGGTAAGCATGCCGTTTGTCTGCCATGCGTGGCCACCCCTCCTGTGCCTCCTTCTTCGACGACTACAGCTTAACTTCACGCTACCTGCCACTCTCCGGATGGTTGTGACGTGCGGCAGCCCGTGTTCACCTTGGCCTTCATTCGCTTCCTAAAGACAGTACTCCAGCCTCGCTCTTCCGCCTTCAGTTTCATTGACCTTCCCATGGAACTTCGCGATAGTACCGTTATGTACACTGATAGCTCTCGGACTGACCGATGTGTCGGGTGTACCTCCGTCGCTAGCACCGACGTTTTTTGGTATCCCTTCATGGGAACAAGCTCCGGGTTATTAAGCCTCTCCCAGCGGCTTGGACGACCTCCTCTCGACCCCGTGAGAAGCTAATTTTAGCTAGTTTGCATATCGGGCACTGTCTTTTTATCTTTTTAGCCGTCGTCGTTTGACAAGTGGTGCTCCGCCATGATTTTGTGCTCATTGCCCTCAACCATTGAAGGTTCGCAATTTCCTGGCGGAATGCACCTCTTTTAACTATTTAAGTTCTCATTAGTGTTTGCCGTTTAAGTTATCGGCCGTTATAGCGAATGACGCGCAGGCTGTCGAGCGCGTTTTGCTTTTTATCCGTCGCAGCAATATGGCGAAGGACATTTAATCTTTAGTTCAGGACCTCCGTTTGTCCATGTCGTGTCTTATAGATCTTTCTGGACATTCCCGCTTTTAGCTGTCTTCTCTTCCGTCGATTGGGCTTCACGTGCAGCCGTTTTTAGCTCCTCTCTTTGTCTTCGTGTTCTACAGTTCTGACATGAGCGCGTATGACCCTATTATTTTTGTATCCTAGTACAAAACAAAGCAAACGTTTTAGTAGCGCGTGTTGGTACCTTGCAGTGTAAGTACGGGTAGCGATCATGGAAAATGCAACTGGTTGCTGTCAACGCCATTAAATTTATCGATGAGGATCGGGAGAATGGACTGACAGTGATGGCGGAAAAGGATCAGGAATCCGCCAGAATAATAACAAACTTGAACAATCGATGGAGTGGAAATTATGACAGGTGTGGCGTCATCTGGAAGCCTATCTAGTGAATGGTTCAATTTGTTCAACTGATGTGAATGAGATGTAGAAAGAGAAAATAATGCGCGTAATACTACTAGTCATTTTGTCAAGTCTGATAATATTCTGTGACAAGTATTGTAAATATTTTCCATTAATCGCAAAGTTAAACAATGCTCTATTTCAATACGTTCCATGATTGCATGGAACTTCAAGTGTAATGTATATACATAAGAGCCATGTTGCTCGCCCCTGTTTGTTCTGTTTTTCGCTTCTTCTCTCTCTCCTGTGGATCGATGTATGTGTATGAGCTTTAAAGTTACAATATACTATTAACTGAAAGTACCTAGCTCTCCCTCCACGTGAAATATATTTAAAGGTCATAATAATAATAATAATAATATTGCTGTCGATTGCCCATCTGGTCTCGACTGCTTCGGCGACGCTGATTCCGTCATTGCGTGTTCGCGAACTTCACTCTCAAACGAAAATAATTCTTAGTGTTTTTATGAATTTTTACAGTCAGTTTTTAACATTTTTGGTACTCAGTTATTACAGGATAGTTTCTGTGTTAAGGATGGCCGCGCAGGATTAGCCGAGCGGTCTAGAGGCGCTGCAGTCATGGACTGGCGGCTGGTCCCGGCGGTGGTTCGAGTCTTCCTTCGGGCATGGTCGTGTGTGTTTATCCTTAGGATAATTTAGGTTAAGTACGTGTAAGCTTAGGGACTGACGACCTTAGCAGTTAATTCCCATAAGATTTCACACACATTTCAACATTTGTTAAGGAGGAAGATGCTGACAGATGAAAAGCCTAACTTAAGAGTTCTTAAATCACTGTCAGCTGAACTATTCGTATTAGAGAAATTTCTTCCATTTACATTATCCACGTAGACGTATATGGACTATAATACCCAACAGATAAAATCAAGCCATCTCTCAACTGCCAACAGTTCAGAGCACTGAGCGTAAAATTCCGATACTCATACCATAAGCAGCCCACAGTCAATGCATTAGCACTGTAGAAGCACTCTGAATGGCTTAGTATATTTTACACTGTTCTTAAGTGCCACTTGTCACGTTGTGTTTAAACATGAATGTTACTAATACTCTTTTTAGGGTTATGTGGTTCAATCGGTAAAAAAGGAACACTTACAGGACGTTATATGTAAACTGAAGGTGGAGGTGAGAGAAGGGAAAGGACAGGGAAGGGATTGTTGATGTCAGCTGCATCGGGACTTGACGCTGAATCAGCGGCGATGACTGAAAATGTGTGCCGGACAGAGATTCGAACCTAGGATCTCCCACTTATTAGACAGGTGCGTAAACCACTATGCCACCCGGACACAGTGTTTCTCGATACTGCGAGGACCATCTCGGCACGCACCTCGACCGTCCCACACTCTCACATAGCGTCACCTACCCTCAGTCCATGTCCGTCTCTTCCATGCTCGCTACTTTCAGATTCCCACAGGCGGTCAGACGTGCTGCGCACTGAAGAAAGTGGATTTGGTGGATTCGTTCACCAACGAGGAGAATTAATTATATGAATTCAAGGTGTCTGTTATTTCGGACATGTCCGAACCAACACAACAGGCACCACACATCCCTATGGCAGCAAGAAAGAGCGTAAGAGATGGAAAAGAGCCACCGCGGTACAACAACCGAGTTAGAAAACTGCTGCGGAAGCAAAGGGAACTTCACAGCCAACATCAACATAGCCAAAGCCTTGCAGAAAAACAAAAACTACGCGAAGCGAAATGTAGTGTGAGGAGGGCTATGCTAGAGGCGTTCAGTGAATTCTAAAGTAAAGTTCTATGTACTGACTTGGCAGAAAATGCTAAGAAATTTTGGTCTTATGTCAAAGCGTTAGGTGGATCGAAACAAAATGTCCAGACACTCTGTGACCAAAATGATACTGAAACAGAGGATGACAGACTAAAGGCTGAAATACTAAATGTCTTTTTCCAAAGCTGCTTCACCGAGGAAGACTGCACTGTAGTTCAAAAATGGCTCTGAACGCTATGGGATTTAACTTCTTAGGTCATCAGTCCCCTAGAACTTAGAACTACTTAAACCTAACCAACCCAAGGACATCACACACATCCATGCCCGAGGCAGGATTCGAACCTGCGACCGTAGCGGTCGCGCGGTTCCAGACTGAAATGCCTAGAACCGCTCGGCCACCACGGCCGGCGGACTGTAGTTTCTTCTCTAGATTGTCGCACAGATGACAAAATGATAGATATCGAAATAGATGACAGAGGGATAAAAACAATTAAAATCGCTCAAAAGAGGAAAGGCCGCTGGACCTGATGGGATACCAGTTCGATTTTACTCAGAGTACGCGAAGGAACTTCCCCCTTCTTGCAGCGGTGTACCGTAGGTCTCTAGAAGAGCGTAGCGTTCCAAAGGATTGGAAAAGGGCACAGGTCATCCCCGTTTTCAAGAAGGGATGTCCAACAGATGTGCAGAACTATAGACCTATATCTCTAACTTCGATCAGTTGTAGAATTTTGGAACACGTATTATGTTCGAGTATAATGGCTTTTCTGGAGACTAGAAATCTACTCTGTAGGAATCAGCATGGGTTTCGAAAAAGACGATCGTGTGAAACCCAGCTCGCGGTATTCGTCCACGAGACAGAAGGCCATAGACACGGGTTACCAGGTATATGCCGCGTTTCTTGACTTCAAGGGGTTTGATACAGTTCCCCACAGTCGTTTAAGGAATAAAGCAAGAGCATATGGACTATCAGACCAATTGTGAGATTCGATTGAAGAGTTCCTAGATAACAGAACGCAGCATGTCATTCTCAATGGAGAGAAGTCTTCCGAAGTAAGAGTGATTTCAGGTGTGCTGCAGGGGAGTGTCGTAGGACCGTTGCTATCCACAATATACGTAAATGACCTTGTGGATAACATCGGAAGTTCACTGAGGTTTTTTGCGAATGATGCTGTAGTATATCGAGAGGTTGTAACAATGGAAAATTGTACTGAAATGCAGGAGGATCTCCAACGAATTGACGCATGGTGCAGGGAATGGCAACTGAATCTCATTGTAGACAAGTGTAATGTGCTGCGAATACATAGAAAGAAAGATCCTTTATCATTTAGCTACAATGTAGCAGGCTAGCAACTGGAAGCAATTAATTCCATAAATTATCTGAGAGTAGGCATTAGGAGTGATTAAAATGGAATGATCATATACAGTTGATCGTCGGTAAAGCAGATGCCAGACTGAGATTCATTGGAAGAATCCTAAGGAAATGCAATCCGAAAACAAAGGAAGTAGGTTACAGTACACTTGTTCGCCCACTGCTTGAATACTGCTCAGCAGTGTGGGATCCGTACCAGATAGGGTTGATAGAAGAGATAGAGAAGATCCAACGGAGAGCAGCGCGCTTCGTTACAGGATCATTTAGTAATCGCGAAAGCGTTACGGAGATGATAGATAAACTCCAGTGGAAGACTCTGCAAGAGAGACGCTCAGTAGCTCGGTACGGGCTTTTGTTGAAGTTTCAAGAACATACCTTCACTGAGGAGTCGATCAGTATATTGCTCCCTCCCATATCTCGCGAAGAGACCGTGAGGATAAAATCAGAGAGATTAGAGCCCACATAGAGGCATACCGACAATCTTTCTCTCCACAAACAATACGAGACTGGAATAGAAGAGAGAACCGATGGAGATACTCAAATTACCCTTCGCCACACACCATCAGGTGGCTTGCGGGGTATGGATGTGGATGTAGATTTGCCGTCCGTCTGTATGTAAAAAACCTTTTTTCTAGTGAATGGATAGAAGTATTATTGAAATGCAAAAATAGTAGAGATTCTTGATTCGCGGATTGAATGAACTGACTCCTACTCGCTCCTGGCCAACTTGTTTTCCAGAATATAGCTATTATTTACGCCAGACGTCAATAGTAATAAACTGCATCTCTACTCACTTGCCTTACAGTTGTAAGGTGTCAGGCAAACCCAACACCTTCCATGAAAACCCTGACATGATAGCAAATCAGGCAGTATGTCACATAACTCCGAATAAATCCTGACATTAAATTAACCAAAGTAATACGATCAACGAGTGAGCAAATGGAATACCACAGACTAACACAAGAACGCCTAAACGCATGTCATACCTTCCCGCCGTGAGACAGACGCAGTTCCGAGGGGAGAAACGAGAACAGAAGCCGAGAGCAGAACCGTGTTAAACTAGAAGGCCCTACGATAAGGGACGGACACCCACGTCGCCGACCGACCGCGAAGACCACCCCCCCAGCCCATGTTAAAAAAATAGAGCCCTCCAGAAGAACAGTATAGATCTTACGATAACATTAAAAGGGCCACACCAGCTGCAAGTTCTAGCGTGAGACTTTTTCGCGTCTCTGTTACGTTGTTAAAAACATTGCCCCACCACGAAAAGTATAACGTTTCTCATTGGATAGACAGAATTTGTGTAGGTGGAGCTTAAAGTTAACATTGAGACCCTGCAGTTGAAAACACAGCTAGATATCTTTTCCTTAAACCCACATCAGTAAATTGTAGTAAAGAGAAGTTTGAGGGTTACTACCGAGACGGCGAGGTGTGTGGGGCTGCGCCACCCGCCCCCGCTGACGCTGACTAACCACCGACAAGGTAATGAACGCACGCGATTCCGCATAAGAGCGCATAAGGCTTCACTCAGAACTGCAGAAGTCTCACCTGTTACATCCCCTTTTTGCGTAATACTAGTGTCGATCGTCAATTAAACCTCATGGCATTCACATTTGCTACTTGAAGCTAAAATCTGAAACGCGATGATTTTTCTGTTATAAAAGTATTGAGAAGCCACATCAGCCACTGGAATATACGACAAGTTAAATAAGTAATTAAAGATAATTGAGGGTCACTGTAGACCATTTTTGATAGTTTTCTCGTTTATGAAACTTAATTTAAACCTAGATTATAGATATAGATATGGCATAGGTCATCCTTTGATTCATTGTAGGACTTGGAAACCCATTCAGGAAATATTCGTTCACATTTTTGTTGAAAGTAGTTGGTTTTTGTCATCCTGTATTAAAATATTTCCTTTCATCAATAGCGCAATTTATAAACAATGTTTTGTGAGTAGAATAAAAATTCCAATGGTAAACTTAACTGCTTTTTGACGTTATTTTAGCAGCTAACTAAAAATAGGAAATCGTTGAACCCCTTCCACTAAATTTAGTTAGTGTTAAGATTCTTTTACAGGGAGTGCAGTGGAGCTGACGCTGAAATCATTAAGTATTTGATTATATCATCGCTAGTCTCACTGAACGCTTCTGAACTCTACATGTCATGTGTGGTCTGGCGTCTCCTTACCAGCAACAGATCCCAGGTTCAAACTAGTCAATTCCCTAAAAAAAAACACGCTCAGAGCGTCGTTGCGCGAAAGTTGTAGGGAGACACGACTTAGAACAAACAGACACCACACAGAATGTTAGACAGTACGTGGCTAAATGATGCTGCCATGCTGCAACTCTTTACTTGTTTCCTTTTAATCGCTTGCTGCCTGAGTTTGTAGCAACATCGGAGTAGTTACTGGTTGTCAAGCGACTTCTCCAGTGACGCAACAGGTCCGTCCTTGGCCTTTTCAGCGTCCATTACAGGCTAGCGTGCGCATCTTACTGTGTTTGTCCCATGTTGCTGGTCGACATTTCTGTTTCTCTCTTTCATCTCTTCAAATGGCTCTGAGCACTATGGGACTTAACATCTATGGTCATCAGTCCCCTATATCTTAGAACTACTTAAACCTAACTAACCTAAGGACAGCACACAACACCCAGTCATCACGAGGCAAAGAAAATCCCTGACCCCGCCGGGAATCGAACCCGGGAACCCGGGCGCGGGAAGCGAGAACGCTACCGCACGACCACGAGCTGCGGACTTTCATCTCTTCGGTGTGGGTCATATCGTCCCGTCAGCAGCCTTAATTTGTCCTGAATTCTGTTATGAAGTGTTTTTATGAAATGTTGTAATAATTCGCCAGCAGTGAACGCTAGCATGTAATATATCTAGATTCCTAATCTAAAGTAACATACAGGCAGTGATCGACTACTGAAAGTTCTGAATCATGTATGGTGTGCACATATGAATCTACAAAATGGTTCACCCTATTACTAATGACGGACAGTATTGTTTATCTTAGCAGCCCAAGACGTAGGGGACTTTCACATATTTCATACTGAAGATCTGCCAGGTCAGAAGAGGAACCTATTATCACTCGAGTTTCAAACCCTGGGCTTTTGGAGTTGTGATACGACAGTTACAAATCTGTGAAAACAGTTCATGTATGGTCTACTGCTTCCTGGCGAACAGATCGTTATCAGTTAACATTGACTCTGCTTTAACGTCTGCAATGTCGAACAGGACGTGTGTATCATATAGTTATTTACGTCGAGAAGTATATATTCATCGCTTGCTTGCGTCTTCCAGTGAATCGTCGTACAAATATTTAAAAGCGAACCAACTGAAGAGAATATTACGGGAAATATATCAGCCGTTGTAGAGGATGATTGAGAACAGTCTGAAAAGTTTGCAAGCTTTTTGCGGGAGAGATTGCGCTCAGAAACAATTGTTAAGAAACAGTTCGATATGCTGCGCAGTTTCCAAGTGATGCAGCCTAGAAGTTAGCCAATCAGGCCGTCGCACGCACAAATTCAAGCAACCTGCCAGAGACAGGTAGCCAAACGTTTGGTTTCCCCAAACCGAACAAATGCAGTTTTCGCTCACCTAGATTAAATTTATCACTTCCGAAAAAGACCAATTTAACTGGTGATGAGCATTTCAGCAAGTGGCAACTCACGGGCTCGTAGAGGTCTGTGCATCACCGCGTTTTAGAGCCTCCCATGCAAGCGGGCCCGGCTTCGATTCCCGGCCTCGTTGGAGATTTTCTCCGCTCGGGGACTGGGTGTTGTGTTGTCCTCATCATCATTTCATCCTCATCACCGGCTAGCAAGTCGCCCAATGTTGCGTCTACTGAAATGAGACTTGGCGGCGGTGCTTCCCCGGATAGGGGCCTCCTAGCCAACGATGCCATATGCTCATTTCCATTTTTTACCACGTTTTAGAACGTACAAGTGCTTGCATTTGCATGCGCGACGACCTATTTGGGTAACTTCAGTGCTGCTTAGCTCTGAAACAGCGTAAAGAATCGATTTTCTTTCTTAACAATTAATTCTCAGCACAGCCTCCCCTCTAACATCCTTACAGGCTTTATAGACCATTCTGTATAAGAATAGTTTTAAATGAGTTTCGTGCCTTTATTTGGCTAGTCGTTTAAAATAGAGTCAGTAGTCTCACCTCAACCGGGAATATACGAGGTCTGTTAGAAAATTCCGGAATTTTGTCCGTAAAATTTTTCTATGCTTACCTTTACTAATTGTGCATGGTCTCCTCCGAAATACTCACCCCCACAATTGATACACCGCTCCCAGTGCCATTTCAACTTCCGGAAGCAGTCTTGGTACGCCTCTCACTGGATCGCTCAAAGCGCCGTCTCCGAATTCCCTTTTATCTCGTCTATAGTTGCAAACCTTTGTCCTTTCAATGGCGTTTCAACTTCACTCTCGTCACCAGTTATGACTCTCTTAAGGAACGTCTCCGATCCAAAAGCTCTTCACAATTGCGCAGCGAATGTCTTTCTGGTGTTCACTCATGAGACGTGGCCCTCCGGAGTGGCCGTGCGGTTCTAGGCGCTACAGTCTGGAGCAGGTTTGAATCCTGCCTAGGGCATGGATGTGTGTGATGTCCTTGGGTTACTTAGGTGTAATTAGTTCTTAGTTCTAGGCGACTGATGACCTCAGAAGTTAAGTCGCATAGTGCTCAGAGCCATTTGAACTCATGAGCCGTGGACGAACTTGGCAGCAACACGATGCATTCCAAGATGCCGTGTCAGGATTTCATAACATGGCTCAACTTAAATGTTATATTCTGCTGCAATCTCTTGGACAGTCCTTCTTCGATTAGCACTCACAATTTCGTTGATGTCCCTGACACGAGGGTCGTCGGTAGGCGTCGAAGGGCGTTCTGAACGAACGTCATTCCTAACTTCCGTTCGACCATTTTTAAACCGTGTAAACCATTCGTAACACCGAGTACAGCTTAAGCACTCATCACCGTAGGCTTCCTGTATCTTTTAGTGTGTCTGTGTAAAGGTTTTCTTGTGGTCCAAGCAAAATTTAATGCAGATTCGTTGCCATCTGGAAATTCGCAAACTGTGCGACGCAACGTCATACTCAGTACAATACTGAACAAAAACTAGCAGACATACAACACTGAAACTTCCGGCAGTTACACATTAAACACAGGCGTGTGCAGGGATGCCAACCGCATTTGACTCCAACAAATCACTGGCATGAAATCACGTATGTTCCGGAATTTTTCGAACTGACCTCGTAAATTCAGAGTTGGTTACAGAGAAACATCACATAAGCATGTTTCTTTCTATGTAGTCAATAAATTTAGCGCTAATATGAGCTACGAAAGAAGTTTAGGCGTGTATTACATGCAGTTGTACGGATACATACTGAGAGTTAAATGAATTAGTTAGACCTATCTGACCTGATAGTGAGATAATCACAGCTACTGTTTGGGCAGCAACGGAAGGAGGGTTGTTGGTGTACAGTTATTAATCACCAGACTGTGTGGCAACGACTAGGATCAAATTCAGAACTTGGCTGTAGCGCCTCGAGGGGTGAGGGAATGTGACACCTGCGACGGAGCTCCGCCAATCAGATAAGATCAGTGCTCACCTTGTTGCTATTCCAGAGTCGTTGGCTATATGCTGGCACAGGGTTTTGCTCTCCTCCTCTTAACTGCAGCAGCAGTTGAGTGGTCGCGTCAGGAGACGCAGAGGCGCTGCTTAATTGTTTTACTTCTGGTTCTCACCTACTTCTCACCTGTGGTTTAGGAAAGCGTATCTGATTAGTAATCAAAACGGCTTTGGTCCTGAGTTCGAAACCTGCCACCGCTTAAATTGTGATTAATAATCAATAATCAATTTTGGTGGCCGAAGACTTCCGCCTTAAGAAGTCGCCCCAATTGTACCAACAGCGTTGTCAAGAGGGCAGACAAGCCGACAGAGGTTCAGGACACTCTTGTCCTTGAGGTGGAAAACTGCCCGTAAAGGCGGAAGAATCAGCAATGATCAATGTCATGAGGACGCAGAAGGCAATGGAAACCACTGCGCTAAAGTCACATAACGTGTATTCACAGGACGTGTGACCTCGAATTTAAAAAAAGATGGGAATGTAAACAAAGACAAAAAATAGATTTAAATTTGCCTGTGCGATCAATATGAAAAATTCATTGCAAGGACCCAAAACATCGAGCATCAGTGAAGAAAGTATTGAAGAACAGGTATGGGGAAGACCCGCCGTGGTTCGACAGCCAAGTCAGAAAGCAAAGAGAACTTCACTGAAAATCTGAAAGTGACCAAGGCTTCACAGACGTATAAAAGCTGAACAGATCCTAAATCAGCGCCAGGAGAGACACGCGTGATGCGGTCATCGCATTCTAATGTAAGATTCTGTCTAATGGCAGAAAACCCTGAAAATATGGCGTGTTGCGCTTAAATCCCGACAGATTTCAATTTAAATTTCCCTCCATATCGTAGATCCGCCGGAGGTTGCGATTGGAGTTCTTGAAAGCCATAGGCATCTAGAAAACGATCAGAATCGCAAGATGGTCGAGATATTACGGGCAAGTGCGGAATATAGCCGAAGAGCAGTGATTATCGAAAGTCTTCGCGCTGGGAGTTTTCCCATCGAAATAGTTCGATTCTTGGGGTACCCGAGATCAACTGTTTACGACATTGTGTGCTTCGGAGAAGTCTGGCGTCCATGTCCGAGGTGTTGTATCTAGTGTGGGTGACATCATACCTCCACTTTCTTTTTAAAAAAAGAAAAATAAGTTTCTCTGCAAGTTCTGAGGAATGTCGTGAAACCGTGACCTCAGGGGAGACAGTATATCTCACAACAGGACGGTGCACCGGCTCGTACGAGCCATTTACCCCAAAACTGCCTCTCGGATAACGTTGACATGATCTGGTCAAAGGAGTTCTGGACTTGAACCCTCTCGAGCGTAGTCGAAAGAGTTACCAAAAAGACAGGACACTAATTTCGCATCTCTACGCACCGCTATCGAAGCGGCATTCGCGAATACGGACGGCGCTGTTTTAAAGAGTGAGTGCGATCGCTTCAGGACAATATTGGAGACGGTCATTGCGGCTGAAGGGGGCTACATAGAGTAATGTTACCTTTGAAACATGCCACTACCTATATCTAAAATGATTTTCATTTGTATTTTTTTTAGTAAACTTGCATTTAAAAAAGTTTTATTTGCCCGGATTTACGCGCCTCGCCCCGTATTTGCCCTTACGTTAAATCAGTGAACGGATCGAGGCGATCTGTCCACACATTATGAGCCTTGGCAACGAAACGGAATATGACAGAAGGTCGAAATACCAAACGTTTTCTTCCAAAACTGTTTCATTGAGGAAAAATGTACTGGAATGTGGCCCGTTTTATGTGCATCTCTGAGAATAGGTTCCGTGGGAAGGATGATCAAGTCTATCATATGAGATTATCACGCTCCAGAGTAGACGTCGAGCTCCGAATACTCACGTCCAACTGAGCATGCTTGCGGTACTGTACGTGACGATTACGCCCCTGAATTGGCATCACGGGCCTTTTCTGGCTGCTACACAGCAGCAGTGTGCGGCCTTACTGCTAGCTATGCTGGACTTACCGGTCGAAAAACATTATACATCCTGTACTTGCACTGCGAGAGCTCCACACTCGTATGTTGACTTCCTGTATGGCACCAGCGAAAGAGAAAGCCAACTGTCTGAAGAGCCATGCCTAAGCCATAAAGCGTGTAACAAAAATGAAAGCATTCGAGGTTATATTAGCAAATGAATTATAAGGCAGTTGTTTTCTGACAGTTGAAGCGTAATAGTTAATGGCTCTGAGCACTATGGGACTTAACTTCTGAGGTCATCAGTCCCCTAGACTTAGAACTACTTAAAACTTAGAACTACTTAAACCTAACTAACCTAAGGACAACACACACATCCACGCCCGAGGCAGGATTCGAACCTGCGACCGTAGCGGTCGCGCGGTTCCAGACTGTAGCGCCAGAACCGCTCGGCCACCAGCGGCCGGCGAAGCGTAATAGTCGAAAATGAAACAAATTGAGAAGTAAATCCTTACAAGAATGACAGCATTATAGCCTTTGGGGATCATCTGCCAAAATACACTGAACAGCCAATGAAACTGGTACACTTGCCTAATACCGTGTAGGGACCCAGCTTGCGCAAAGATGTGCCGCAGCACGACGTAGCATGGACTGGACTACTAGCTGAAGTAGTGCTGGAGGGGATTAATACCATGAATCCCGCAGGGCTGACCATAAATCCGTAAGAGTACGAGCGGGTGGAGACCTCTTCTGAACAACACGTTGCAAGGTATTCCAGATATGCTCAATTATGTTCACGTCTGAGGAGTTTGGTGGTCAGCGGAAGTGTTTGAACTCAGAAGAGTGTTCCTGGAACCACTCTGTAGCAATTCCTGACGAGTGGGCTGTCGCATTGTCCTGCTGGAATTGCCCAAGTCCGTCGGAATGCACTATGGACATGAATGGATGCAGGTGATCAGACAGGATGCTTATGTACGTGTCACGAGTCTTACCTAAACGTATCACGGGTGCCATGTCATTCCAATTGCACACGCCCAACACCATTACAGAGCCTCGACCAGCTTGAACAGTCGCCTGCTGACATGCTGGATCCATGGATTCATGAGGTTGTCTCCATACCCATACACGTTCATCCGGTCAGTGCAGTTTGAAACGAGACTCGTCCGACCAGGCAACGACACTTCTCGATGGCCCAGCACTAAAATCTGCAGCAATTTGCTGAAGTGTTGCACTTCTGTCACGTTGAATTGTTCTCTTCAGTCGTCGTTGGTTCCGTTCTTGCAGGATCTTTTCCCGGCAGCAGTGATGTCGTATATTTGAGGTTTTACCGGATTCCTGGTATTCATGGTATAGTCGTGAAATGATCGTACAAGAAAATCCCAGCTGTGTCACATCGCTCGTGCGCAGACTATAGCACCACATCTAAATTCACTTGAATGCTGATATCCTGACATTGCAGCAGCAGTAACCGATCTAACAACTGCGCCAGACACTAGTTGTCTTATATACGCGTTACCGACCATCTCACCGTATTCTGCCTGTTTACATGTCTCTGTATTTGAATACGCATGCCTATACCAGTTTCTTTGGCCCTTGTGTGTAAAACACAGAAATAAACATCTCATATTTCGCACACTATTCATGTTAACTGCTCAAACGGAATATACGAAAATAAAGTATGAGTGTTTTTGGGAACTGTTGAAATGCCTAATGAGTAATTGCTTACACTGACCAGGGTGCAGATCATAGACCAGTAATGTCATTAAAAAGTTTCAAACTACTGAAGTAGCAGAAGATGAGGATTGGTAACAGACGTCACCAGCCGGCTACTGACCGAATCCTTTTTCCTCCACAAGGAAGGCAGGGGTCGGTACGAGATGAGCGGGGAGAGGTATGGAGTCACAACCGAAAGACAGGGTTGGCCTCAACGTAAATTCTTGTCAGTTTCTCTTCTCACAAGAAAAGGTTGTTCTGGCCTCAGTGCCACTCATAGATTTAGTAAAAAAATGTTCAGATGTGTGTGAAATCTTATGGGACTTAACTGCTAAGGTCATCAGTCCCTAAGCTTACACACTACTTAACCTAAATTATCCTAAGGACAAACACACACACACATGCCTGAGGGAGGATTCGAACCTCCGCCGGGACTAGCCGCACCGTCCGTGACTGCAGCGCCCAAGACCGCTCGGCTAATCCCGCGCGGCATAGATTTAGTACGAGGGCAGTTCAATAAGTAATGCAACACTTTTTTTTTCTGAAACAGGGGTTGTTTTATTCAGCTACACAATACTATTTTTCAACGTAATCTCCACGCCACCTTGAAATGAGGGCCTGTATGCCCGCACGGTACCATTCCACTGGTCGATGTCGGAGCCAACGTCGTACTGCATCAATAACTTCTTCATCATCCGCGTAGTGCCTCCCACAGATTGCGTCCTTCATTGGGCCAAACATATGGAAATCCGACGGTGCAAGATCGGGCTGTAGGGTGCATGAGGCAGAACAGTCCACTGAAGTTTTGTGAGCTCCTCTCGGGTGAGAAGACTTGTGTGAGGTCTTGCGTTGTCATGAAGAAAGAGAAGTTCGTTCAGATTTTTGTGCCTACGAACACGCTGAAGTCGTTTCTTCAATTTCTGAAGAGTAGCACAATACACTTCAGAGTTGATCGATTGACCATGGGGAAGGATGTCGAACAGAATAACCCCTTCAGCGTCCCAGAAGACTGTAACCATGACTTTACCGGCTGAGGGTATGGCTTTAAACTTTTTCTTGGTAGGGGAGTGGGTGTGGCACCACTCCATTAATTGCCGTTTTGTTTCAGGTTCGAAGTGATGAACCCATGTTTCATCTCCTGTAACAATCTTTGACAAGAAATTTTCACCCTCAGCCACATGACGAGCAAGCAATTCCGCACAGATGGTTCTCCTTTGCTCTTTATGGTGTTCGGTTAGACAACGAGGGACCCAGAGGGAACAAACCTTTGAATATCCCAACTGGTGAACAATTGTGACAGCACTACCAACAGAGATGTCAAGTTGAGCACTGAGTTGTTTGATGGTGATCCGTCGATCATCTCGAACGAGTGTGTTCGCACGCTCCGCCATTGCAGGAGTCACAGCTGTGCACGGCCGGCCCGCACGCGGGACATGAGACAGTCTTGCTTGACCTTGCGGCGATGATGACACACGCTTTGCCCAACGACTCATCGTGCTTTTGTCCACTGCCAGATCACCGTAGACATTCTGCAAGCGCCTATGAATATCTGAGATGCCCTGGTTTTCCGCCAAAAGAAACTCGATTACTGCCCGTTGTTTGCAACGCACATCCGTTACAGACGCCATTTTAACAGCTCCGTACAGCGCTGCCACCTGTCGGAAGTCAATGTAACTATACGAGACGAAGCGGGAATGTTTGAAAATATTCCACAAGAAATTTCCGGTTGTTTCAACCAAAATTGGCCGAGAAAAAAAATGTGTTGCATTACTTATTGAACTGCCCTCGTATTTTCTGGTGCCGCCTGTGTTCGGCGTAAAACTTTCTGTGAGTGGGTATTTTTGCTTTTGGATTTGGCATTTCTTACTGACGGCACCTTAGTGTAGGACATAGTCCATCAGTGTCGTTCACGCTCTGTGACCGCTTTTCCTGTACCACAGTTACTTCGTTGCGCGACCCGGCATTGTCAGGGCACACTTTTACAGTGCTATTTTAATAGCTGCATTAAATAAATTGTGTTGCAGGCGCTGCTGGTGGTGCTGGCCGCGGTGCCGTGGCGGGGGGTGGTGTCCTGGGACCCGGAGGCGGGCTTCTTCACGTGCGACAACATGGTGCACAACACCTCGGACCACGCGCCGCTCTTCAACTGCACGCACGACGACAGCGAGCAGGTAACCTGACTGTGGCGTTCTTGATCACTACCCACTCACTCTTACGTCAAAATACACTCGACGGTAAAAAAATCACGCACCACGATGGAATGATCAGAATGGGGTCGGAAATGTATTCGTCTTGGCATTGATCGATGCTGCAGCTGGATGTCCTCCTGACGGATATCGTGCCAAATCCTGTCCAATTGGTGCGTTAGATCGTCAAAATCTCCAGCTTTTTGGAGGACCCGAAAGTTCTCAGTTGGGGAACTATCCGCCGGCCTTTCTGGCCAAGATAAGTTTTCGAAAGCACGAAGACAAGCAATAGAAATCCTCGCCGTGTAGCGAGCATTATCTTGCTGAAATGTAATCTTATGATGGCTTGATATGAAGGGCAACAAAACGGAGCGTAGAATATCGTCGATGTACCGCTGTACTGTAAGGGTGTCGCGGACGACAACCAAAGGGGTCCTGCCATGAAAAGAAATGTCACCCCAAAGCGTCACTCGTGGTAGTCGGGCAGTATGGCCGGCGTCAGTCAGGTTGCTATTCCATCGCTGACCGAGGCGTCTCCAGACGCGTCTTCGGCCTGGAATGTCATTGACTGGAGTAGAATTGTCTTAAGTGAAATGAGAGCCAATGAGCAGCGAAGACGGTTCGGAGAAGTCCTGGACTGAGGTGGGATACCAAACTGACTCTTTTCTTAGCAGGACTGTTTTGGTTGCAATCCGCGGCACTCTCATAGCACAGGGGTAGGTCGAGGATATTTTACACCTCGTTTTGTTGCCCTTCATGGCAAACCATCATGGGCTTACATTACAGTAAGATAATGCCCGCCTGCCCACAGCAAGAGTTTCTGCTGCTTGTCTTCATGACTGCCAAACCATACCTTGTCCAGCAGTGTCGCCGGATCTCTGTCCAACTGAGAAATTATGGAGCATTATGGGCACGGCCCTCCAAACAGCTCTGGATTTTAACCATCTAATTCGCCAATTGGACGGAATTTGGCACGATATCCCTCAAGAGGACATCCAACAATATAAATCGAAGCCAAGCCGAATAACCGCTTGCTTAAGGGCCAGAAGTTGACCAACGGTTATTAACTTTCTATAATTTGTGAAGCCCTTTCTCTTGAATAAATCATGCAATTTCTCTGAAATGTTAGTTATTTCTTTGCTGTAAATGAACATCTACCGGTTTCCGTCGGTTCGGACAATTACTTTTTGAAAAAAAGAGCGTATGTAACTGTACGATTCCGTTATAACGACCCGAATGTATTTCCCTTCTCTTACAGAATTTGACCTACTGATGAGGCAATAACGCTATCTGACAACTATTAACGCAGTATGAGGTATTAAGAGAACTTCATAACGTAAGGGAAAGGCGTTAAAATACCTAAGAGTAGGCAAAATTATAAGCAAAACCTTCAGTCGTCTGATACATCCTGTAAGTATAAAAGCCTCTTCTTGTAGTGAAAAGAGACGTCCATTGCACATGTGACTGCATAATACGTGGCAACAAGAAGAATGACTCACTGAAATACGAATTCTCAATGTATTCATGACTACGGCATGCGTCTTTAATTTCTCTGCAACTCGCGATTTATCTTGATCGACTTAAAATTTGCAAGTAAGGAAGAACATACTTTTTTGATTGAGGCAGTCTGTATAAGTATTAATTCTGCTGAAGGCAATCAATTGCAAGAAGTTGTGCTAACACACGTATGTGAATTTGAGCATGAAATCTCGTAAAACTGAAAAGTAATTCCAAGGGGAAAACAATTCGTGATACACTTGAAATTAACTTCAATTGTTTGTTCAGAGTATAGACGAAAATGTATGGACACCAGATGCTAAAAGCCCTCTACTTGACCATGTGGATTTACAATACTATAAATTAACAAAGAGCAGAAAATTAATTTCTAGCAGAACAAAATTTTCTGTATGCAGCGGGGTGTACGCTGATATGAAACTTCAGGGGAGATTGAAACTGACTGCCGGAACGAGACTCGAAATTGACTCTCGGTCCGACACACAGTTTTAATCATCTTTATAAAATTTATTTAGTGGGAAACCGATGAAAGTCGACCTTTCTCCATGAACGACCATTACGAAAGAAAGAACAAAACGGCCTAAACTTGCAGCCGTTGGTAGACAATGACAGCTGAAAAATCATGTATAAGGACAATGGAATTATGCCAATACACAGCAAACAACCAATCGTCTCTCCAAAACTCCTGAAAGCTGCAGTTTAGAAGGCTCATCTCAAATCATTCACAGGGCAAATTAAATTTCACAAAATCGTAAGCGTACAGCACGATGTAAAAGACGTTTTGTCGGCTCTGTGCCTAGGTAGTAAGTGTGTTGATTGGCTGTTCACCCATGCGACCTTATTGAAACTCTACGCCAAGTCACCTGATTGGTTGAAAAAACTCCGCGTTCGAAGTAATGCTTGCCGATATTCAGCATAACCTAAGATTAGACTTTGCTAGCAGACGACAGCATTGACTATGCAGTCTTTGCATTCTACAAAGGACTCGTAATTCGGTGACAAACACATTTATTTCTTAAAAAAAAAAGAAAAAAAATCATCTTCGCATCACAAGCTGACGTAACTGGCATGTAACTAACCTCAAAGTATTCAGACAAAGCATTTGCGGGTGGAGATAGAAGATCAGGTTTTTATGAGAGCTCAGAAATAACTATTTTTCTTCTCTCTATAGATTCTATTTGGAGAGATTTCTATCAAAGTGGGCACTATTTAGAAAAAAGTAACATACTGCCTGTGGATATTAAGTGACTGATTATACAGATGACATTGGAGTGCCTTTGTTATTCTGAATTACGATCCAAAGTTACTTCGGACATGAGTTCATGACCGAAGGAACTTTGCATCGTAATTTAGAATAACGCTGGGAATGCAATATCGTACTTATTCGCCGACACCGGGAAAGCTACATTCAACTGAAATATCTGCCCTATACGAGAATATACATAACGGCTGTACTAGCACAGGCTGTAGACAAAAATATGTTGTAACCACCAGCAATATTCGACAGCTGCGAAGAATTCGTTTTCAGTAACGAACGTAATATGAAACCAATTATTCTTCTTCCTTTACTAAAATACTTTGGCATAATAATTTGTCCATTTGTCAACCTACACAGGAATTTCTTTGTTTAATGTCTCCACATCATCGTGTGACTAATAACTGCTCCCCATATCCCACCATCCATCTCCCCTCCGTTTTTTACAAATGCTGAAATTTTAAAAAAATTTAAGAACGCTGAAGTTTTTTCCTTAAAAAATACTTAAATGTAATGATTATAACAGGTGAAAAAATCTATCGAATTTAATTCGAAGATAAAATAGTCCCACATTCGGATCTCCGGGCGGGGACTACTCAGGATGACGTCGTCATTAACAAAACTAGCATTCTACGGGTCTGAGTGTGGAATGTTACATCCTTTAATCGATTAGACTGGTTAAAAAATTTTAAAAGTTGAACGGACAGGTTGAAGAAAGATATAGTCGGAATTAGTGAAGTCCGGTGGCAGGATGAACAGGAATTCTGGTCAGTGTGTACGGTGTTACAAATACAAAATCAAACAGGGATGATGCGGGAATAAGTCTAATGATGAATAATAATGCGGTTAAGTTACTATGAACACCATTTCCAAAGACATGGGTCAGGGTTCGTGCTTTAAGGAAACCACGCATAACTTAACATTTGATGCGTGGGAGAAGATCTGAACCCCCTCCTTCCGAATATGAAACCAGTGGTCTGAGTACAGCGTTTGTTTTTAAGTACGTTAAGATGCATGGTCATTAATAATAGTACTGGCACATAAAACATTTGGACCAAAACTGTTAACAGAATCATGATCTAAACTGCAGGCAACAAGTGATAGTGAAAATATTACAACTAAGTATTTCTACTAACATTCTAAATGGCTGCATACAATAAGAAATATTTTAATCGTTATCTGGTGATACGGTGTTATTAACACCATATTCCAGCTTATTCGGCAAGGCAGGTGAAACAAAATTTTTTTCGACGCAGCTTGGACCATTAATTAGTGGCTTCTCTGTGGAGATACAGAGGAAGAGAGTAGAATGATTAATGAAGCCAAGTTCACAAGTCCACGATACGGGTTTGACGCGTCGCTCCTGCTCTGCGCCGTGGACTATTCAACCTCACAAATGTGAACAAGGGGTTTTCGGTGGGCTGCTTTGGTTATTTCGCTGTCTACATAGCTCTCTTGGCTCATGTTTCATTACTCGAGTGCAACAACCTGTCTCTCCTCAATGAGGAGATTAGGTGGGCTGTTCAAAGGCTGTACTTCTCCTGCACCAAACGGATCCTCAGCAGGCAGGGTTGACATAAGCTTCTGAAGACAGTAGTTGCGTGATATCGAGCTGCGAGGAGTCCCAGTGCTGAAAAAAGAAGTGGTAAGCTGGGGGAGCGATGCTCCCATTATCTGCGAACACCTCTTGTGCGAAAGAATCTGGTTTATGTCTCTCACTTCCATTTCATAACAAATGGAACTAAATACTACTACCCATTAGGACATGCGCTGGTGAGAAGATGGTTATGCTTAAGTGCTTGGAAACGAGCATTTTGAAAATGACGAAGCTGATTCGCGTGCTACTGACTTGAGCATCCGTGTAAAGTGGTGTAAGGATGGAGACAACATGAGTAGGTGACAAGATGTTGGACGTCCACATGTCATCCCAGAACTGTTGTGCTCTTGCTCCAACACTGTAGCCACAATCTCCAACCCTGGGATGTGGCATTCATGTCTCCTTTTAAAACCTTTTACCAACAAGCTTAGGAAAAATTTCTTCTCAATAATACGGGAAGTACTATGACATAGTCTCAGGTAAGTGCACCCTTGAGTGCAGCATTATTTCGTATAGCCGTTCAAATGGCAGCAATAAATGGCTTTAGAAATTTGGGAACTTTTCCTCTAGATCCTAACGTGTTTAATGATGAAGACCATACTGCTGAGGTTATTGAAATTCCTTTGGATGCGGACACTAATATGTGCCTTGTTCAAGTATTGGTTCGTCTCATTGCGAAATGACTGAGTCTTCAGCAAGTGCTGATCCCTCTGGACGTCAAACTGGCGCAATGGCTAGCGCACTGGACTCGCATTCAGGAGGACGACGATTCAATCCCGCGTGCGGCCATTCTGATTTAGGTTTTCCGTGATTTCCCTAAATCACTCCAGGCAAATGCCGGGATGGTTCCTTTGAAAGGGCACGGCCGACTTCCTTCCCCGTCCTCCCCTAAGCCGCTGAGACCGATGACCTCGCTGTCTGGTCTCCTTCACCAAAAACAACGCCAAACTGCTATGTCTTATTCAAATGGGCCAACTGGTTGTGCAGGCTGCCGTCTGATTATAGGTGATAAGCATGCTCCAAGAGAAGGTTCTCCTTAGCGTCCGACCACCGAAGAACGTCACGCTGAGTATCCAACGGGTAGGTTCCACATAAGCCCATAGGACGTAATGTGTGAATCAAAGTCAAACTAGGAATGAAAAAGTAAAGAGAGCCATAATCACTTAAAGCCCTTTTAAAAATGTGTAGGCTGAACCTAAAAGAAACAAGATGAAGAGCTTTTAACAAAAAAAGTTTGAAGATAAAACAAACAAACGAAGCCAATATTCTACAATGTAAGACAACACAAAATAAAGGTAAGTAGCTGAAAGTGGAACCCAACGCTAAGAGTTACTGCTAAGAAGAAACTTTTTCAAGAAAAACTGAAGAAGACAGTTCCACTGATAAGAAAAGTGACAGACTGCTTTTACTGCAAGAAAGCGTTTTTTGTATCTAAAGAAAATGAAGGATGTATAAGATGTCGGTGATGTAATCACCGGGCTCACGAACAGTGCGCTGAATGTCATGAAGATGATGACAACTCCATGTGCGAATTTCGTACGTAACTTAATATAGTTTCTGAATTTGTAAGCTGAGTGAATTGGACTGAAATAGTAACCCATGACCTTTTTGTGCAAAGAGTGTATTTCAACACGTTTCTTTTTAATTTTTTATTACTGGTCTCCTAATAATAATCAATTATGAAACAAACACTTTCAGCCTACCCATGTTTTTAAAGTAAACAGCTTATTTGAGATTAGTGGCAAGGGACTAGCTACTTTATCCCGTTAGGTAGGAAAAAGTGGCCGCTAGGCAAGCATTAAGAAAAACGTTTATATATCCCATAAAATATACTTTTACCTGAGCTATAAATATTTGGTAGATACCATGCGATACGTAGAACCGAGATGTATACGCCACAAGCTCCTGTTAATAGCCATGGTTTCATGAAAATCCAATTTCGCTTAGAGTGGCAACTTTACCCTACCTTTCCCCAGCGGGTGGCGCAGTTAAAAGTGGGCCGTTCGTATTCTGAATGCGATTGCAGTAGTTCCACTTCTGAAACAGGGTTCAGCCACAAAAATGTACATTTTTATGTAATCGATTGTTAGCATTCTTCTTTCAGCATTTCAGTTTATTTCATCCATGAAGTTAGACGTTTCTCTGAAGGTAGACAGTCTGCAAAATGAGTTCCTCGATAGAAGAAAGAATTGAAACTGTGGAAGCATAACGTGAAAACAGTCTCGATTAAGAAAACTCGCGAAATTTTCGGGGACAAGTATCTAGGTAGAGGGCGGCCAGCAAAGAGAGCAATACAGAGTCTGTATAAAAACTGCCGCACCTACGCAAATCCAAAATGTAAAACGACAAAAAATTCCTTCAATCCGCACATCACAAGTTATTGAAGGCATTCGCCGGAGAACGATTCATAGCCCATGTGAACAAATAAACTCGCTCAGCAGGCGCACGTAAGTATGATTTGCCAGCGGCTATTGAAAAGTCTTAATTTTAAGCCATATCGTGTGACGGTTGTGCAGCAGTTACGGGAGGATGGCAGTCGGAACCGCGTAGATTACTGCACGTGGCTTTTGAATAACACCAACAATGGTTTGTTACACCGTTTCCATAATATCAGAGTGATAAAGCATGGTGTCATCTTTCCGGTCATGTGAGTTCACAGAACACGAGGTTATGGGCAACGGAGAACTCTAGCTATTTGTGTCAGCAGCTACTCGATGATGAAAACATCGGCGTTTAGTGCGGTGTACCTGGAAGGCGCTTGATTGGACCGACATTTTTTGACACTGCCCTCAACACGGTTGCATACATGAAAAATTTTGATACATTTTGTGCTCAACTCACTGAATATGAAAGACAATACTGCAATACTGCTCCTTCCAGCAAGATGGGGCACAATGCCACACATCTAAGATATCCCTGGAACGAGTCCATGATGGCTTCACGGAGGAACGAACTGTCAGCAAACATTTATGGCTGATCTAACAGCATGGAAATACACACACACAATACAGGAAACGAAAAACAGCCTAAGCTGTGAAGTTGCCGCCATCGCTATCCGAATTTTACGTCCACTGTGCCTGAATACGCTTAGACGTGCATAGCTGTGTGTTGATGTTGCAGGTGTCACTTTCAACGTCTTTTGTACATGTATTTTTTATTGTAAATATACGATGAGCCCATTTCAACTCTACGTTTCTGTAATTTCACTGCATTTCCTTTATACTTACACGGCCAACTTTTATCTGCGCCACTGCCAATCGGGACGTTACGAGCATTAGAATATAAATGTGTTTCTGGCCCGGTTTCAGCATGGTTTGTGCAGAGTACATCTGTCTGTTGTTTATCTTTCGTATTTATTTTACATTTGGAACAGCAGCTGTTACGCACGTCTGTGCGGTCTTCAGCGTAAACAAATGAATCATTTAAAAGCCGAGCTACTGCCTCGAATGTAGCGGTAGACAGTCGTGACCACGGGAGACTTTATGTTGAGCGAATCATCTTGAAGATGGGAGATGTTATAAATTGCAATTACAATAAAAATTTATCTGCAGCCATTAACCCATCCAATTCGATCGTCTGACAACATTTCACGCAACAGCTAAAAGCTTCAATTTCCTACTGTTTTCAAGCAATAGACAGGAACTGAGGGCAGTAACTCGAATTCGGATGGATCACCTTAAGCAACAGTGTCCCGAATGTCGTATTATTTATCTTGTACTCCAGTTTTACTTGTAACAAAAGTTCTGTGGTCGTTATATGACTTCCATTTTACGTGCATTCCACAACACTATGCTACAGTTAACCCCCATGTCAGTAATTAGCAAGGCTTTAGTTCCCATGTCTATGCTGCCTTCGGAAAAACATCCATTCGGCTGTTGCTCGCATTTGTGTTATTCTTGCCTATTCTTTTCAGACTACAGAGTCGCTTGCTGGTGAAGATCCTTAAAATAACAATTTGATGTGCCATATCTACGTCCGCATTTGTGTATTATTACCGCTGGTACTGTATGTTAAGCACTAATTTTGACCCTTCTCAACTGTGCATCAAAACGTTACTGATGGACGGAAATTTCGTGCTTTAGAAAGAAATTATCTTGAACAAAATTTATCAAGGACATCGTGAGGTTCCGGTAGAGTGTGATTTCTTGCCCCTAAAAGTTTCTGTCTGGAATCAACGTCACATTTTTTCCATACAATATCGTTGTAATGGAAGATTGTCAGTGATAACAGTCACTTCATTTTTATCCACATTCTTCAGCTGCGGAGGTTAGAGTATTCAATACACCGGTGTTTGAATAAAAACGCCTTCAGTCACAGTTTTTTCGTGATTTATTCAATCACACGATGCATTTTGATCCCTTTGGGTCCGTCTTCGGGTGCAAATCGTCTAACAGATAACACTTGCTCTTGAGCGAGAAGAAATGCGTTTTCCTGTTAAGAAAAAATTAGTTAGGTTTCGTATTTCGTGAATCGAGTGCGGATATATGAGAGAAACAGTGTAAAAAATGGGAAAAACTTACAGAATAGATGAGGCAGAACATTTTTAACCGTTTGAGATAAGCATAGATTCGTTTATTCATACCGCCGTCGTACATCACGTCCCTCCTGGTGCACGTTTGTTTACAACTGTTTGAAAATGCTTCACAGATGTAATTTAACCTCACATGATCAAAGATGAAGTTTATTGTTACTGAAGACGTTTTTATTCAAACTACCTCTGTATTCAACACAGTCACGTTCACAGCTGCAAAACATGGATATAATTAAATTGGATTTGCCCAGACAAGCACTGAAAGCAGTATGCTCATACAGAAACTACAAAATAAAACTTACGAAAACTGTTCCTAGTGTTAAATCCACTAAGGATTGCCTAACGTCCTAATTATATCAATGTGAAGCAAGTCCACTGCATTCCACATTCCCAAAAGGAAATGTGATATAATGTGGATTAAATGAGAAGTAAAATCTCAGTATAAGAAAAAAAGGACAAATCATGTAGTGCTGTTAACACACGTATTTACAACTAGCTACTATACTACACCCGTTGGTACTGAAATCACCTGAAGATTATATTTAAAGTATTGTAAACAAAATGCAAACTGAAATCACACACCGGCACCAGAAAATCTAGAAGCCATACATTTAAAATTTTATCAGCAACAGCGCAACAAGCCATCCAATGAAGCACAGTTTTATAAAAGAGTCATTAATGAAACTGACGTCTTCAATAAGAAATAACAGCATTTACTCAAGATGGGATTAAAATACAATGTAAAACCCAGATGAAGCAACAATATGCTAGCCTAAAAAAGTCATGATGTACACTAAAAAAGGAGATGACTTAACTGACATAATTAATATTGAACCGACTGACCTAGCACACAAAATAATTAAAATCATTTAGAGGGACACAAATACCCACAGAGAAACCTGCTAACGAATTTTTAGAAGAGAAAAAACTTGTATACAGCATAAATATGAGACTCAGGAATAGTCTTAATAAAGCTCTTAATAACGCCATAAATGTGTAATCTGAGAAAAGCAGTTCTGTAGAAATTATGAAGAGAGATGAATACATCATTAATGCACTGGCCTTCTTTTCTGATAACTACACAATTGAGACTAAACAAGATCGAATAGTAATTTTACAAAACAAAAGCAGAACAATGATTAATAAATGTAATTTCCTGTTCATAGAATAACCAGTAAGGACATGAATTGCACTGCCCTGAGACTAAGAGCTCAACCTAAGACCCATAAAGTTCATGTTCCAATGAGGTCTGCTGTTGACTCTACAAAATACTTTCTCATAAACATTCTCAGTTACTGAATAAAATTATGAAGCAGTACAACAATTCTGATGTATCACACTGTTAAGAACACAAATGAATCAACTTGCTTGTTTTCGTGTATCTAACCTGTTTACAGATTTACCAACTAAAGAAACAATAGACATAATCTTTAAAAACATAGTAAAACATAAAAAGTTTTCAGTTTTAGAAATATCAGAGGTCACTGACATGTTGCAACGAGTATTGTCACATGCTTACTTTACTTTAATGGGAAGGTTTGTTTACCAACAGAAAGAGGGTCTTGCATGGGCAGCAGCATACGAACTTCCCCGGTTTTTCAGTTGAAAAAATGCGGTCTCTATTGTGGGACATTGTGAAATATTCCTACTTCCATCCCTACAGTTTCATGAAGTTCTGATAGGTGCTGACGTCTTTCGGAGCCTTCAAAATGCCGTCTGTAACTGGGGTACGTTCGAAGCAGCAGTGTCACCTCCCACGTGGCGACCGACCGCACACAACTGCGATCCCTGCAGTGTTGTAAAGTGCGGACACTCATTTGAGGTGATCGTCAGATCACAATCGAACACCTCACTGCACAGCTGACGTCTCTGTTGGTAGCACTGACACACTCATGTGTCAACACAACATGGGCTCACGCCTCTGAGTGCCCAAACTGCACCAATGGATTCCTCAACGCCTAGCAGAAGACCTATAAAGAGCAATGAAGGGCCACCTACTTGTGCTTTACGAGGCTGATTTTTTTCCGAACATCGTCACAGGCGATGAAACATTGAGTCATCACTTCGAACCGGAAACAAAATGCCTATTTATGGAGTGGCGCCACACCACTTCTCCTCCAAAGAAAAAGTCCAAATACGCACCCTCTGCCGATAAAGGCATGGCATTGGCCTTGTGGGACTCTGAAGTGGTTGTTCTGTTTGATATTCTCTGCATGGTGCAATGATCAACCCTGCAGTGTATTGTGTTATCCTCAGGAAACTGAAGAAACGACTTTAGCGTAGTCGTCACCACAAAAATGCTGTCAAACCACTCCTTCTCCATGACAACACAAGTCCTCACACTAGTCTGCGCACCCATAAAGAGCTCACAAAACTTCCTTGGACAGCTCTTCCTCTTACGTAGTCCATATCTTGCATTTTCCGACTTCCATCTGTTTTGTCCAACGAAGGATGCATTTCGCGGGGAGCAGTATGTGAATGATCGGGAAGATATTGATGCATATAGACATTGGCTGCGACGTCGACCAGTAAAGTGGTACATTGACAGCGTACATGCCCTCGTAACAAGGTGGCGTAAGGCTACGTGTTGAACGAATGTGTCGGCCGGCGTGGCCGAGCGGCTCTAGCCGCTTCAGTCTGGAGCCGCGCGACCGCTACGGTCGCAGGTTCGAATCCTGCCTCGGGCATGGATGTTTGTGATGTCCTTAGGTTAGTTAGGTTTAAGTAGTACTAAGTTCTAGGTGACTGATGACCTCAGCTGTTAAGTCCCATAGTGTTTAGAGCCATTTGAACCATTTTGAACGACTGTGTTGTTTTGGAATCCTGCTTTCAAAAAAAAAAAGTGTTGCATTACTTACTGAAAGCCCCTCGCATATTTCTCAATTATCTGGAAAATAATTTACTTAAAGAACACAGTCGGCTAAGGGCCGCTGCTCGTGGTCGTGCGGTAGCGTTCTCGCTTCCCACGCCCGGGTTCCCGGGTTCGAGTCCCGGCGGGGTCAGGGATTTTCTCTGCCCCGTGATGACTGGGAGTTGTGTGTTGTCCTTAGGTTAGTCAGGTTTAAGTAATACTAAGTTCTAGGGGACTGATGACCATAGATGTTAAGTCCCATAGTCCTCAGAGCCACAGTAGGCTCAAAAGTAAAGCAGTATATTAATGGAGATATGTTGATGATACATTGCTACTATGTGATGGCACAGAACAGGAGATTGAGGAGCTACTTACAGTATTCAATTCTTTCCACAAAAGCATAAAACTCACACTAGGGCATGAGGACAACAAAAGAATAAATTGCCCGGATGTTGGAAACATCAGCCTCCAACAAAAACATGTTTGTCACACACAGAAAGAATACGTTCACAGATATAACAAATGACAACTCATCCTGCCATCATAATACAAATCACCACCCTGACTTTAGGTCCATGCTGCACACAGCACACTCCCTTGATATGGAAGGAAACAGCCTTACGACAGAAGTGGAGACAATAAAAAGTGTTGCCATACACACTGGCTACACGGCGAAAACAGATAATAATTTAGATACACAAGTACACGAAAGTAAAGTGACAAATTGTCACACTCTGAGAGAAAAAGTAATATTTGTCAGCATCCCATACATAGGCCTCGTATCACAAATGCGGTTAATCTTTTCGAGAAAACCAATGTAACAGTTGTGTTGTCCACTAAAAATAAGTTAATACACTTACTAGTCCACAACGTGAAAACAGATTACGAAAAATTCAACAACAGTGTAGAGCATAAAATATCACGTCCCACTTGTCCCCCCTACTCCGTACGCAAAGTAGGGCAGAAATTTTCAACAGCGCTTCCAAGAACACGCAAGTGCTTCAAGACACAACCATTTTGAAAAATTAGTTGTTCCGGAGCATATGTTAGAAACGAAACATGTGATCAGCAAGACAGAAAACAATGTGGTAGTAATAGACAACGAGGTCAATGGTAATTAGCAATCCTAGTCATACTATTGGACAAAAAAATCAAACAAGCTTACTTCTATGGTGGAGGGGCTGTGGTCACAAACCCAGGGAACCACATATCAATTATATACGTTTATTCAGCAATACATTATCTACAAATAACGGTCTGAATATTTTAAAAAATTTTCAAATGACAACGACAATGATGTTGACACGCAACGAATGGTGTAGCCTCCAAATAAACAGCTGCTACGGGTTTGCTGACCTCTGCCTTCAAATAATACATTGGGACATGGTAGATACAGGCAAAATTTAAAACACATATATTAAAAAATTACAAAACTTACAATGGCAAATAAGCATTAAACATAATTAAAAGGAAACCTTCTTGGCACTTATACAGCCACTCTTGTTGTGAAAAAAAATTAGGTGAGTTTAAGAACCAGTAATAAAACTTAATATTCACTGAAAAGGGTACGCCCAGGAGTGCAAACATTTTAATAGAAAATGCACTTTGCTTTAAGGTAGAATTGTAACGCCTACTACTTAGGTAAACTCAGTCTCGGGACAGAGCTGAATGAGCCGCAAGGCAGTACAAGCTAGCTCTCACCTTTCGTAACTTGCTCCAAGCATTATACGCATTCCATAGAGGCTTTTAAGAAACAGGCGTACACTAGTCACGCATAATCTTGCCCATAGCAGAATTTAAGTTTAGCTAAGCAGATTTTAATCTGTTAACCTGCCTTCAGAGTACGTCAGAGAAATCCTTACACAAGTTCATCAGTGACATAAACCAACAGTAGCAAAATTGGCGAAGAGTTCTCGAGCTTCCAGCCGGGTGGCGGTGTCTTCAAACTGCGACGTTTCGACGAGTGACATACTCGCCATCTTCTGGCGAAGTGCCGAGACTTTGCGGATGCCGGTCCCTTTATACCTGCGGTGTGCCGCCCACCACCTGGCCGCGGGAGGCTGGGTCCAGAGGAGCCGGCGGGCGGGGTGGAGGGTGAGCTGTCGGCATCGACAGGTTTGAATGTGCCCAGGAAAACATCTTTGGCGCCAAAAGTGTAGCAGGGAACAGCCGACCGTTGTGTGATTCAGCTCCGAGGGAAACAATTTTGGCGGGAAACGTGCGGAGGCGACGAATACACGTGGTGAGCGGACAAGGGACCGTTGTGACGACAAACTCGGCAAGTTCCAGCGTGTTCAGGGAAAAACATGTTTACGATGTGGGAGCGATCGCTGGGCTCGCCCCCAGCGCGGGCGGCCGCCTCACATGACAGGTGTCCGCAGTGTCTCCGCGCGCTGGCCAGGAGGTGGCGAGGATTTGAACTAATTCAGTTGGACTACGGATGTCGTGGTGACTGCACTGCGATATCAAAGATGTGTGTGCTGACTGTGTCGGAGAAAAAGTGATGACCGTACTGCTTGAAATAAAGTCTTCAGTCGCTTCACCCTGCAAAATCAAAGGACGTGACTTACATTATTATAAGTGCAGTTTATTATTTGATGCGATTATGATAGGCTACCAGTGAAAAAAGATAAGTGACGGAGAAAGCACGTACGTGTGATCAATTATGGTGTTGGGATTTGAACTTGTGATAGATTTTTGTTATGGATGTAAGGAAAATGGCTTTCTCACCAAGAAAATCGGACATCTTGAATAAATAATAAATGATAATAATAAGTAGAAGTACAGTTTTCGAGACAATATCGTCTTGGAATTTGAATATGGCGCAATTTTCTAGAGGAGGTAGGCCTATGATAATAAATAATAATAATAATAATAATAATAATAATAATAATAATAATAATAATGAACGATAATGAATGATAATCAATAATAATAATAAAGACAAGTACGGTCTTTGCATGCATTATCCTGTTTGAATTCCAACTTCCCACCATTTTTCCTTCTGGAGGCTTAGGTTAGTGGACGTTGCACAAATGGACTATTTTCCCGCCAAAATTCAAACTTCCCGCCATTTTTTCTTGAGGTTAGGTTAGTGGATGTAGCACAATTGGACTATTGTCCCGCCAAAATCCTCTACATGCCGCAATCTTGGATGACTTCATCGCCGCCATCTTGAATAAATTTAGCAACAATGCACCATGTCTTGACGCGAACCTTGTACCACTACTCCTCTACAGCCGATTCTGGACACTATCAACTCGCACAGTTATGGACTTGCCAAATACCTGGCGACACTATTAAAACCACTGGTGCGACACTGCAGTCGTCAAGTGAAAAACTCCGCAGATTTCGTAAGAATACTGAAGGACATCCGAATACAGAGAGATGACCTACACGTAAGCTTCGACGTCACCTCCTTGTTCACGAAAGTATCTCTACAAGACGCCTTGGCACTCCTTAATCAGCACTTCGAGCGTGAAAAAGTGAAGCTCTTTGAATATGCACTTACGACCACCTACTACAAGTGCAATGGAGAGCATTATGAACAATTGAATGGAGTGGCCACGGGATCTCCCCTTGCTCCAGGGATCGCGAATCTTTATATGGAACACTTTGAGGAGGTGGCACTACAAACTGCTCACCGTAAACCCCGGCACTTCTTCCACTATGTGGACGACACTTTCGTGATTTGACAGCATGGCAGGTAGGCACTGGAGGAGTTTATGGACCACCTAAACGGCACACACGAGAATATCACCTTCACGATGGAAGCAGAAGAGAATGGCTGTATTCCATTCCTGGACATACTGATCAGGAAGAAAGCGGATGGCACGCTGGACCATTCAGCATATAGAAAGAAGACGCACACAGACCTGTACCTCCATGCAACCAGCTGCCACCATCCGGCGCAACGCCAGTCAGTACTGACCACCTTGATACATAGGGCGCGCGTCATTTGTGACAAAGAAAGCCTCTCAGCCGAATTACACCACCTAAGAGAGGTATTTCGGAAAAACGTGTACAGAGAAACACAGATTGGTAGGGCCTTCAATAGGAGACAGGTTGACAAATATCAGGAAGAGGAAGAAGAGGAAGTGGAAGTTAACAAGAGACTCGTCTTTCTTCGATATTTGGGGCCCATATCAGCCAAAATCGGGAGGCTACTGAGAAAATCAAACATAAATACCGTCTTCCTACCACCGCCGAAGACGAAAGAGCTGCTGGGCTCAGCTAAAGACCCACTCAAATATACAGCATTGCCTGCGAATGTGGTGTACAGTACATTGAACAAACGTAACGCTGCATCTCGAAAAGGTGCGAGGAACACACCAGCCATGTCCGACTTGGGCAGATAGAGAAATCTGCTATAACTGAACATAGCATCAAAGAAAACCACACTTTTGATTTCGAGAACACCAGGGTGCTGTGCCGAGCCGGGAGCTATTGGGACAGCGTCATTAAAGAATCAATAGAAATACGGGTCGACGAGAATCCTGTGAACAGGGATGAAGGTTATCAACTGAGCCTGGAATCCAGCATTAGCCGCAATACGCCAGGACCGCACCAAGAACCGTCGAGCTCACGAGACGCGACCGGAATGCTCTGACGGAGACACGAACGGCGCACCCGCTTCCCCCTCCACCCCGCCCGCCGGCTCCACTGGACCGAGCCTCCCGTGGCCAGGTGGTGGGGGGCACACCGCAGGTATAAAGGGACCGGCATCCGCAAAGTCTCGGCACTTCGCCAGAAGATGATGAGTATGTCACTCGTCGAAACGTCGCAGTTTGAAGACACCGCCACCCGGCTGGAAGCCCGAGAACTCTTCGCCAGCTGTATACGCCTGGAAAGCATGCATTCACAGTAGCAAATTTTTTCATTAATGACATGAGCTACAGTTGCGGTTTATTCTGATAAAATTTTTTGCTAACCTAATCGACCAGCCATGAAAGGTAACATCAGTTTATAATAATGACAGCATTCGCACAGTTACCATGTGTTGCTAGTTGTAGAACTGTTATTTCCCCAACAGTCATCAAAATTCAAAAGTAACTAAAATTTCATATTGTAAGACTTACCTACAAGTGTGCCACGCAACATTTTTACAATAAATCACTAATTCCAGTAGGACCAAACCTGTTACACGTGACAGTAACACACACACAAAAATCTGTTGATGTTAATCAGCCACAGAACAGTTCAACAATAGTTTACTTCGTCCAGTATGGTAGAACCTGTTACACAGGGCACCTACAAATACGTAAAAGTACTTTAATCTTTATGTGCTACAGGATAGTTTCACAGTAATGTGTTATATCCAACAGGTAGATGTGCATGACAACCAAACGGCGTCAAATTAAGATCAGCTGTAATCGCTAGAGAGAAGCAACTCGATACGCTGACCTAAAAGAAACTATCTGAAAAAATGTCTGGTAGGAAGTAGTTCAGTTTCACAGGAACACCAAACACATTGGTGTAAGCAGATTGAATAATTCAGTGCAACACCATCTAACATGATATACAGGACATAAAATCCCGTCTGAGGCATGCGATCATTTTTATGTTAATAATTAGCAACCAATGCTGTACAATCGCAATAAAGTCATGAAATGTTCAATTGACTTATTAGAACATGTTACCAGTTTCGGGATTACACCCATCTTTAGATATCTGTTACAAAAAAGTACAAAATATTAGTGAATAGCGCACTCAATACGTCTCAACGTTACAGAAAATGAAATCTGGTCATATGAGTTACATACCATACCGTACCATACAACACATATGGTATGTAACTCATATGGCCAGATCTCATTTTCTGTAACGTTGAGACGTGTTGAGTGTGCTGTTCACTTATATGTTGTACTTTTTTGAAACAGATGTCTGAAGATGGGTGTAATCCCGAAACGTATAACATGTTCTAATACAAGAGTCATTTGAACATCTCGTGACTTTATTGCGATTGTACAACATTGGTTGCCAATTATTGCCATCTAACATGTCACACCATCGTTCGGTGTCTCACTCCAACAAAATACCCTTAAACACGATGTTTTAGGCTGACTGAATACACATCACAGCAATGTCCAAGGCATCGCGTCACTACTTACAAGGGAACCTCCCCATCGCACCCCCCTCAGATTTAGTTATAAGTTGGCACAGTGGATAGGCCTTGATAAACTGAACACAGATCAATAGAGAAAACAGGAAGAAGTTGTGTGGAACTGTGAAAAAACAAGCAAAATATACAAACTGAGTAGTCCAGGGGTCGCATAAGCAACATCATCGAGAAAGTGTGATGCAGAGTGTAGTGGTCCCGTGGTAGCGTGAGCAGCTGCTGAACGAGAGGTCCTTGGTTCAAGTCTTCCTTCGAGTGAAAATTTTATTTTCTTTATTTTTGCATAGTTATTATCTGTCCGTTCGTTCGTTGACGTCTTTGTTTACTGTAATAAGTTTAGTGTCTGTGTTTTGCGACCGCATCGCAAAACCGTGCGATTAGTAGACGAAAGGCCGTGCCTCTCCAATGGGAACCGAAAACATTTGATCGCAAGGTCATAGGTCAACCGATTTCTCCACAGGAAAACACATCTGATATATTCTATACGACACTGGTGACGGCATGTGCGTCACATGACAGGAATATGTTGTTGACCCACCTAACTTGTACACTTGGCGAATTGGTGAAAAGATTCTTCTACCTTGCCCGATTTAGGTTTTCTTGTGGATGTGGTAATCACTCCCAAAAAACTGATGAAAACATAAGAGTTTGTCACATAAACTGAAAATAAAAAATTAAAGTTTTCACTCGAATGAAGATTTGAACCAAGGACCTTTCGTTCCGCAGCTGCTCACGTTACCACGAGACCACGGCGCTCCTGCGTTCTGAGTGTTCTTGACGTTGCCTATGTTGCCATGAACTACTCAGTTCGTATATTTTGCTTATTTTTTCACAGTTCCACACAATTTCTTCCTGTTTTCTCAATTGATCTGTTTTCATTTTTTGAAGGCCTATCCACTGTGCCAACTTATAACTAAATCTGAGGGGGGTGCGATGGGGAGGTTCCCTTGTTAGTGCCTCGCTCCAAGAAAACACTCCTAAACACGATGCTCTAGACGGATCCAAAAAGCACTACAAAGCGGTCTAACATGTTCCATTATTCCTCAGCGCCGACGGAGTGGCCGAGCGGTTCTAGGCACTACATTCTGCAACCGCGCGACCGCTGCGGCTGCAGGTTCGAATCCTGCCTCGGGCATGGATGTTTGTGATGTCCTTAGGTTAGTTAGGTTTAAGTAGTTCTAAGTTTTAGGGGACTGATGACCTCAGAAGTTAAGTCCTATAGTGCGCAGAGCCATTTGAATCATTCCTCAGCGCATTGCTTGGAAAAAGCACCCTAACCAATTTGTGACTCCATACGGACGTTGATTCATAGGTCACCGGTTTCTCACTAGTGAAATTCGCCACTCTCCACTAGCTACCCCACCGACGAGTGCGTAATCTTCACCCAGCACGCGTTGTACCCTCGCGTCTGTCCACAGTCGGTAACTGACAGAATGCAAGACAGCACGCCGCAACCACAGCCACGAGTCCTCGTCAGTCCACAGGCGTCGTTTCGACGAGGGGAAGCTAAGAAAGCGTGCTGCAAGCCAGGAACACTCTCTGTTAATTTGGTTCCATCCTGCACCATGTTGTGTTTTCCTTCTTACTTCGGTGGCTGCTTCCTTTCTACTATACGGACAATCGCATTTTCTCTGTCTCTCCCGCTGTAGCTACATCTAGAGGGCATTGCTCAAGTTTCCTCTCGGTCAGAGAGGCTCCAAGGTCTCACTAGAATTGATAGCCGCTGGGACGGCTCAATAAGTTTGATAAAAAAATTTATGGAGGAACATAGAGCAGCAGTTATTGCCGGAGCTGTGGCTTAGCCACTAGACACGTACGTCACGGCACCTTTTATTGGGACTTGCAGCCAGGACGTTGAATTTCGGCCGGTTTAAATTGCGACGGGCGTTAGAGCGGTGTACATTACTCTCGGTTAGTGTGACGTGGTCTTGTGCACAAGGCCTCGCCGCGACCTGTTTTAGGCTACAACGGCCGCTGCGTTCAAGCAGAGAACACGGAGAGCTGCGTTTCAGTTGCCTCGCGGAATTTCCTTATCTGCATCTTTCGTCATAGCGATGTCGAAATGAAAACATTCAGCGGTTAACAGTTGCACCAGTGATATCCGTTACGTTGAAAATACGGCACTGACGTCGCTTTAAGCTGTACCATATGAGACTTCAAGCCTAACAGATACTAACAGTAAGGCACGTAGTGGACCAATAAACGCGAGTAAAATCAGAGTTGTACCATGTGCTCTAGGTTTAGCGTCTTTGACTGGCAATAGAAACACTATCAGTCCAAGGTTGGAATCCAGAAACAACTAAAATTTTGAATAAAAGTCATCTGTTATGGCTGTCCAAGACTTCCAGCATAAGACGTCGCCGTAGATATGCCTACGGCCTTGTCAAAGAGGCTGGAGGAGAGGGCAGAATTTCAGGGTTTCAGGAGATTCCGTAGCCCCTAAAAGGCTGTAGAATCAGCAATGATCAACGGCAATAGGACGAAAAAGGCAATGGAAACCACTGCATTATAGACACACAGGACATGTGGTCTGAAACTGAAAAAGTGTCATGATGACGCCTCCGTTGGCAGAAGATCACGGAGTATTCCCCCATTCGGATCTCCGGAAGGGGAGGTCCAAGGAGGAGGTGACGATGAGAAAAATATTGAGTAACCAACGAAACTGTAACGTTCTACGAGTCCGGCCGTGGAATGTCAAAAGTTTGAACGTGGCGGGGAAGCTGGAAAATGTGAAAAAGAAAATGCTAAGGCTCAGTCTAGATACAGAGTAGGCCAGGGAAATGAAACGGAAAAAAGACAGAATCAGGATTCCTTATGAATAGGCTGGTAGGACAGAAGAGTATTATTCCGAAGAGATCAGTGTTAGGGTTGTTCGCATCAGAATCGACAGAAAACTAACACCGACTCGCGTAGACGTCGCAAGTAGAAGATGAAGAGGCAGAGAAAACATATGAGGTTACTGAACGAGTAATTCAGTACGTAAGGGGACATGAAAACAGGAGGGGGGGGGGGACTGGAATACGGTTATGTGCGATGGAGTAGAAGGAAGGGTTACAGGAAAATGTGGGCTTGGGAGTGCGAATCACAGAGAAGAAAGACTAATTCAGTTCTCAATAAATTCAGTTAGTAATAGTGAATTCTGTATTCAAGAATCACAAGAGGTGTAGGTATACTTGTAAAAGGACGGAAAATACCGGAAGCTTCCAGTTAGATTGCATCATGGTCAGGCAGAGATTTTGAAATCAGATGTTGCATTGTAAGGTGTAGCCATGAGCAGATATAGACTCAGGTCACAATTTAGTACTGATGAAGAGTGTGCTGACGTTAAAGAGACTAGTCAGGAACAATCAACGTGCACGACTGTGGGGTACGGAAGTGCTAAGGAATGAGGAGATACGCTTGAAGATCTCTAAGGCTGAACATACCGAGTGAATGATCACTTCAGCTGAAGAGCAATGGACATCTTTAAAAAGTGCAATCAGAGATAACGTAAGTAACAGAATAAATACTTCACTTCATGGACGAAAGTACACAAATATGTTCAGGGAAATAAAAGAGTACAAAAAGATAAGTCACTTCGGAATGAAATAAATAGGGACTGCGGGGAAGCTGAGCCGAAATGGCTGCATGAAAAATAAGAAGAAATCGAAAAAGAAATGATTGTCGGAAAGGCTTACTCAGCACGTAGAAGAGTCAAAATAACCTTCGGAGAAATTCAAAGCAATGACGGTAACACTCACAGTGCGATGGAAATGCCACTGGTAAGTGCAGTGGAGATAGAGGATAGGTGGAAAGAGTACTTTCAAGGTTTCTGTGAAGAAGAGGACTTGTCTGATAAAGTGACAGAAAAAGAACTAGGAGTCGATATCGAACAGACAGGGGATCCAATATTAGAATCACGATTTAAAACAGCTTTGGAAGACTATAAATGAAATAAAGTACAAGTGGTGATTAACGTCCTTTCTCAAATCATTCGGCAAAGTGCCAACTAAACGACTGGTCACGTTGGTATGTAGATTATACGAGTCTGGTGATATACCATCAGACATTCGGAAAAATATCATCCATAAATTTTCTGAGATAGCAGGAGCCGACAACTGCGAGAATCGTTGCGCAATCAGCTTAACTGCTCATGCATCCAAGTCGCTGACAAGAATAATATACAGAAGAATGAAAAAGAAAATTGAAGATGTCCTAGATGATGATCAGTTTGGCTTTAGGAAAGGTAAAGGCACCAGCAAGGTAGTTCTGAAGCCGCGGTTGACATTGGAAACGAGACTGGAGGAAATTCGAGAAGTGTTAGTAGGATTTGTCGATGCGCAAAAAACGTTAGACTATGAATATTGGTGCAAGATGTTCGAAATTAATACGCCGTATGTACAATATGTACAAGAGTCAAGTGAAAACAGTAAGTCTGTTCAATGTAAACATCGAAGAAGCCAGAATGGAACTGATAGAAATGTTCAAGAGTGGGATTAAAATTCATAGTGAGAAGATATCAGTGATGTGATTTGCTGATGACGTCACTGTCCTCAGTGAGGCTGAAGCAGAATTACACAATCTGCTGAATAGAATGAACAGTAGAGAATATGGATTGAGAGGAAATCGAAGAAAGATTAAAGTTTTGAAGTTTATTTTTGTGGTTTTCCAAAACAGCAACATGTTCTGAGAATGAAAACATGGTCCAAGTAGACCGTATTCTTTTTATTATCCGTGCTCTCGGCCAGTTTCAACCAGTTTCATTTTTCGTAGTAAAACATCGCTGGTACATGTGAACAGGAATACATCTTGCTTCCGTGAGAATGTGGCACAAAAGCAAAACAATATTGTACATAGTTACACCTATGAGCCGACACAAACAGAAGGATCTTTCTGTTTGTGTCAGCTGATATGGGTAATCACATACAATATTGTGTTGTTATTGTGCCACATGCGCACAGAAGCAAGAGTATTCCTGTTCACATGTACCAGCGATGTTTTACTGACGAACAAGAATTTATGACGAAATTTCCTCAACATGCTACAAGATTAATGTTATGGAGTGGATATGCTAACGATGTTTTCATATACATGATGGTAAAATGTGTAAAACGACCTCTTTCTCCGGGATCTAAATAGTTTGAACTAAAGGGTACAGTTTATTGGGCTGTGCACCGAGAATGACGCTTTACCGATTTGGACCTCTAAGTGACCGAATGGAAATATTGGTTTGAATGTACACCGCAAGCCAACCACGAGAGATCGTGTTATACACACGCAGTCATGCTACACCATGAAACATAAATCCGCGACATCCCGATCCATGTTAAACCGTATGTATGTAGTGCTCCTTACTAGAGAAGATCAAATGGCTGAATATGAGGTTGTACGATAGCGTATCACAACACTTGCGATACAGAATTTGTTAATACAGTTAACACCAGTATATTAAAAAAGAAAAATCTTCTTCCCGATAGCGTATCAGAGGCAGATTTTATAACGCTTAGACCAGCCGAGTAGACAGGGAAACGCTTTTTTTATGTAGAATACTATATTTGTGTGCAGTGTGCGGAAAAATAGGCAGATGTATGCGACCTAAAAACATTATTCGAGCATATTTTACTTTTTCGGATCTAGGCAGAAAACTCAGGCACAAGGAAAGAGCTGTGGTAACTATAATTAAGCGGGTGTATGCTGCATTACATGCAGTTATTGCCCTAAGAAATATGTAGGGCAGACCGGAAGAACATTTCGAATAAGATTTAAGGAACCCCATAACTCGAATAAGATTTCAGGAACACTTATCTTAGATAATTTCCTAGCCTTAACAGTGCACTTACGCGAAGAAGGTTACAGCATCATATGCCCTTCAGATAATTTAAAAATACTTAATGAAAAACAAAAAAAGACGTATTTTGAATATATTAGGGGAAGTACAAATTTTTAGATATAAAAAAGAAAATGCACAGTCCACGTTGAATAACCAATTAGAAATAAAGCACCCGATTCTGGTTAATTTTGATTGTTTGTACGATTAGGTATTAGTGCATAATAAAATTCTCACTGTTTCTATAACGTGAGGTTCAACAGCCGTAAAGTATTTTTAAAATGCATAATAACCATCACTTGTAAATTTGTCTCGTTAATCATCTGCCAGTATCGGTAATTAATCATCATCCAGGATGTAGGGTACATCAGATCCTTCGTCTTAGAATGCTCTAAGTATTCTAAGACAAATTATATCAGGTGTTTGTACAATTTCAGTGGATAATTTCGATACTGTTCAGCTTCAAAGGAATATGTGATGCTTTTAACTTATCTGTTTGACCATACACCCTGGATGATGGTTAATAACCGAAACCGATAGATGACTAAGGGAACAATAAACAATGTTTAAAATCCATCTTATAGAATTAAAATTGTGTATTATTCTCGCTTGTAAAGGTAGCAACCTAGATGTCCTAGGGTGAGTATACGACATCACACTATCCACATAGGCAGCTTCTGTGACCCCAGCCAGCTCGTCTGTATTTGTAGTTCGTGCTGGCCGCTTTTACTTTGCCCAACACCGAATCACCTTGCCATCACACCGGTAAGAAACCTGACACATTCCACGCACCACTTTGCATAGCACAATAACTAATTATTTTTTTAGCGTCCTCTCACTGTAAAATATTTTTCGTTCTTCTTTTTAGATGGAGGAAAATTTCAGAACATGGATTTGTAACTGCAGGTTTCACCTATCAGCAATTTGTCCTAAATGAATGGAGCACGTCTTCGTTACCTTTCACTCACCATATTATTGACAATATTCACTGAACAGTAAATTTTGACTAGGAGCGATGGTTTGCCTATGACCCTTTAACGGTGTGCATTGTGAGTGTATTTTAGACACTCCATTATTAATTTTAATATCTACAAATTTGTGACACTGTACATTGCTCTTTACCTTGACCATGCGAATTCAGGACGCTGAACCAGTTCTCTTTCAATCAACAACAACACTACCAGCTGTTATCGGAATTCTTCTTAACATCATCCTACTATTGGTAGCGGTTCATCAGCAGTCTCCTTCCTCTCTTGTTGCCAATGTTTACAGCGTCGCTGAAACTTTCCGAAACATCTGCATAGACCAGTCATCCCCGGGTGAGAATGATTTGCTATTTGTATCTGATGTCGCGTCAAATACGTTGGCTCCTCCTCTTTGGCAGATAGCAAGATTTAAAAAAATATATATAATCATTTTCGTCATAGCGAAGGAGAAATAATCGACATCGAAGACCCTTGACTTGAAAGTCAGGCAGCGCAGAGTTCTCTAGGTCTCCTATCTAGGAGCTGACTAGCACGAGTTGCTCAAAGGAGAGACTGCAGTAAGACGAAAGTCCGTCAGCTCGTTGCAGCCTGCGTCCGCTACCTGTGTGTCATCAATGCATACCCCATCGTGGAAATTCGCCATCCTTGCGCCTAGTACCTGCATGGTGGCCCCGAAGAGTTCTGACATCATCACACACCTATTTTCTTTCTTGAGACACCGGTCTTCTGACGATAAATATGCCACAGATTCCTCTACTGTGCCAGCCTTTTCATCTCAGAGTAGCACTTGCACCCTACATCCTCAATTAATTCTTAGATCTATTCCAGTCTATCTTCCTCCACAGCTTAAACCCTCTACAACTTCCTCAGGCACCACGGAAGTTCTTTGGTGTCTTAAATTTCCTTCTTCCTGTTTGGAAACCGCGGACAAAAACTTCTCAGTGTTTTCCACATGTGCCTCCCCTCGTAGGTTTTGAACATAACCTCATTTTTCATCCCAATGGGCCAGACACTTCGATTGTCTTCTTATACGGTTTTTCCAAAGTTCCTGATTCACCTCCGAACAGCACTGCGCTGCAAACATACATTCTAAGAAAATTTTTCGTCAAATTTAGGTTGATATTTGGTAGTAGTCTCCTTTTGCCCAAGAATGCCCTCATTGCCTGATCTAGTCTCGGTTTTATATGCGCCTAGCTCCGTCGGTCATATATACACATCAAAAGAAGTTTTGCATCACCCCGGTTCCGAGAGTTCCGCAACCTGCACAGAAAATTGGAATAGATCAACATAAACCTCATTCCGCCCTTTTTATTCCTCATGAAAACCACACACGGCGTGATGTACCACCATACAGCGAGACCTTCAGAGGTGGTGGTCCAGATTGCTGTACACACCGGTACCTCTAATACCCACTAGCACGTCCTCTTGCATTTATGCATGCCTGTATTCGTCGTGGCATACTATCCACAAGCTCAACAAGTCACTCTTTGTCCGGATTGTCCCACTCCTCAACGGCGATTCGGCGTAGATCCCTCAGAGTGGTTGGTGGGTCACGTCGTCCACAAATAGCCCTTTTCTATCTACCCCAGGCATGTTTGATAGGGCTCATGTCTCGAAAACGTGCTGACCACTCTAGTCGAGCGATGTTATCCTGAAGGATTCATTTACAAGATGTGTACGATGGGAGTGCGAATTGGTGTCCGTGAATACGAATGCCTCGTATGCTGCAGATATGGTTGCACTATCGGTTGGAGGATGACATTCATGTATCGTACATCCGTTATTGCATCTTCCACGACCGCCACCGGCGTACCGTCGGCCCCACAGAAAGCCACCCCAAAACAGCAGGGAACCTCCACCTTGCTGCACTCACTGGACAGTAAGTCTAAGACGCTCAGCCTGACCGGCTTGCCCCCAAAAGCGTGTCCGATGATTGTCTGATTGAAGGCATATGCGACACTAATCGGTGAAGAGAACGTGATAGCAATCCTGAGCATTCCATTCGGCATGTCCTTGGGCCCATCTGAAGGGCACCATGGTGTCGTTGTTGCAAAGATGGCTCTCGCCATGGACGTCGTGAATGAGTTTGCGCATCATGCAGCCTATTCCGCACAGTTTGAGTCGTAACAGGACGTCCTGTGGCTGCACGAAAAGCATTATTCAACTCCATTAGTTTTTGGGTGGCATTCTGTGGGACCGACGGTACGCCGGTGGTGGTCATGGGAGGCGCCGTACGATACGTGAATGCCGTCGTCCGACCGATGGTGCAACCATATAGGCATCATACTGGCGAAGCATTCGTCTTCATGGACGACAATTCGCACTCCATCCTGCACATCTTGTGAATGACTTCCTTCAGGATAACAACATCACCGGACTAGAGTGGCCAGCATGTTCTCCAGACAAGAACCCTATCAAACATGCCTGGGATAGATTGAAAAGGGCTGGTTATGGACGGCGTGACCCACCAACCACTCTGAGAGATCTACTCCGAATCGCCGTTGAGGAGTGGGCCAATCTGTACCAACAGGGACTTGGTTAACTTGTGGATAGTGTGCAACCGCGAATACAGGCATGCTTCAATGCAAGGGGACGTGCTACTGGATATCAGAGGTGCCTGTGTTTACAGCAATCTGGACCACCACCTCTGAAGGTCTCGTTGTATGGTAGCACAAAATGCAATGTGAGGTTTCCATGAGCAATAAAAAGGGCGGAAGTGATGTTTATGTTGATCGCTATTCCAATTTTCTGTTCAGGGTTCGGAACTCTCGGAACCGCAGTAATGCAAAACTTTTTTTGAATTGGTGTATTTTGCTTCCTGAGTGACAAAAATTCTAATGCTATTCCAGGATCACTAGCTATGATGTTTAAGCTCATAGTTGTCTCATTTCTGCTACTACTTTCGTCTGTCTTTGGTATACTCCCAGTCCATATTCTGTACTCATTAGACGGTTCAGTCCATTCAAATTGTCCCGTAATTCTTCTTAACTTTCACTGTGGACAGCAACAACGACAGCGAATCTTGATACCCTCCCACCCTGAATCTTAATTTCATTGCTTGCTTCTTCGATGTATAACCGAACCGTGGGAGGTGAACCACTACATCCGTGTCTTATAATCTTTCTGATCCGAGCACTTCCGTCTTGTATTCTGTTCCTCTCGTTCCTCTTGGTTCCAGTACATACAGTAATTACCCATATTTCCTTACAGCTTACTCGTATTTCTCTCAGAATTTCGAACACCTAGTACAATTTAACATTGCCGAATACTTTTTCTGTATCGAGAACCCCTATCTGAATTTCATTCTGTAGTATTGATAGCATTACGAGGACAGTGTCAGAAATGTGAAAGCATAATAAAAGGAAAATCTTACTGACTAGGAAACAAACATTAGATTTGATCGAATGTGTTATGGGAACGTTTGAGCAAATTTTTTGCGCATGAATGTCAAAGGGAGAAGAAGTGATCAAAGAATGGAATTTGGAATATCTAAATCCGATTTTTAAGAAACGTAGTAAGAAGATAGGTGAAAATTACTGTGGAGTCAGTGTTACAAATCTATTGGTAGGTTTGACAGTCGGATCCTAAAAGACAGGATGGAGTGGCTGTTGCTAGGCATTGCAGAGCGAATTGGATTCCGGAAGGGACGATTCTCTGACGACAACATTGTTATTTTATGACAAATAATGACAAACAGCATAATGAATCAGAGTAATCATGTAATAATGTTGTTAATTTAGCGATGTAATTTTTAGGTGAGCGTCCAAAGAAAAAAAAGCAAATTATACATATTCTAATTCTTAGGCCTACAACAGTTAAATTATTATAAATTTTATTTTGTACTTTACAGAAATAAAAATTTGATCCACAGAAGATGACACATGTTTTGAAACATGTCTGGGTTCAAATGGTCGGCCGCGCGGGATTACCCGAGTGGTCTTAGTCGCTGCAGTCATGGACTGTGCGGCTGGTCCCGGCTGATGTTCGAGTCCTCCCTCGGACATGGGTGTGTGTGTTTGTCCTTAGGATAATTTAAGTAGTGTGTAAGCTAAGGGGCTGATGAACTTAGCAGTTAAGTTCCATAAGACTTCATAAACATTTGAAAAATTTTTTTTTAATGGTTCAATTGGCTCTGAGCATTATGGGCCTTAACAGCTGAGGTCATCAGTCCCCTAGAACTTTGAACCGGTTAAACCTATCAGACCTAAGGACATCACACACATCCATGCCCGAGGCAGGATTCGAACCTGCGACCGTAGCGGTCGAGTGGTTCCAGACTGAAGCGCCTAGAACCTCTCGGCCACCCTGGTCAGCCATGTCTGAGTAAATACAAAAATAAACAAATTGTGTTTGCATAAGGCTGATTTTCAAAACAACCCAGTTGGAAAACGCAAACACGGAAGAACATCAAGAGCAGCTTCAAACCGTAGTAAATTGAGTATCTCAACGCCAAGTCAAGCATTTCCCACGAAGCTCTTCAACAAATTCAAGAATACAACAGTACAGCTGCACATAACTATCCTTAACATCAGGTTTAGCAAAATCTGTCTAATAAGTAACATAATCCCTGGTTTTGTAAAGGCAGTGTAAACAGCAAGCCACCTGCAGCACAAGTAGCCAAAAGAAACGCAGAAATTATTTGGTTAGAAGAAGAAATTCGTTTCCGGTATGCGAAAAAACAGAAGCTTGATCTGCAATTGTACAAAACACACCTTGAATTAGCTGGTCTCTTAAAAACACCAGCTCTTTTCTATGACATAACCCAAGAAATCAGGTCTTACACAGTAATACTAATGAACAAAAAGAAAGAAACACAAAACAAAATATTGAATCACCTCATGAGATCTACCACAACAATAGATAATGAAGACAGAGTAGGGGCCCAACAGAAGTTACATGGCAGAGCTGTCAATTTAAGTGACATAGAATTAACAAAACATGAAAGAGAATTACTTTAAAAGGGGACAAAACTCAACATAAACACAAACCTGTCCACAAAATCATAGAAATCCTGATCACAGAGACGGAATACATAATAAAGCAAGAAGAAAAGTTGTACAACCCAAATTTCAATGCCAACTTGACAAGAAAACTTGTAGCAGAATAGATAAAACTCATCAAGGAAAACAGGACCCACACTCTCTTAAAAACAAAAACAACAGAGCAAAATATATGCATACAACTAAACAAAAAATTCCAAGAACACAATGAAATCATCACGAGAGCAGACAAAGGCAATACTCTTGTACTTATGGATGAGGCAGAGTACATAAAGAAAGCAGAAGAACTTATAGAACAACGTTATGAAATTAATTATTGATCCCACCATGAGGTACGAAAGAAACATACAAAAACTCTTAAAGTCACCGTCACGGAAACTCGATCCAAATACATGACACAAAAGAATCCCAAAGTGCCCAGCCTCAATAGTTTACCAAAGACACATAAAAATCAGGCCTGTAATCAACTTCAAAAATGCACCATCTTACTACCTAGCTAGACACCTACATACGTTGCTACAGAAATTATACACTTTCACAAATAACAGAAACCTAAGAAATACCAGTGAACTTATAGAAAAGATAAGAGATATAAACATATCATCAACAGCAACACTGGTATCCTTTGACATCACGTCCATGTACACGAATGTGCCAGTAGAAGAAACAGTCAACACTGTTAACAAACATCTGCAGTATCAGGGAGACAGAGCAAGTGCACACAGATATGAAATATAAGTTACCCTACAGATTATGACAGAACAGAACTACTTCACTTTCAAGAAGGAGTTCTATCTACAAAAAGACCAAAGTGGATTAAGGAAGGGACGATTCACTGACGACAACATTGTTACTTTAAGACAACTAATGACAAATAGACTAAGGAATCAGAGTAGTCATTTAATAATGTAGTTCATTTGGAGATGTAATTTTAAGGTGAGCGTCTAAACAAAACAAAGCAAATTGCACATATTGTAATTCATAGTCCTACAACAGTTAAATTATTAAAAAATTTCTTATTGTTTTTACAGAAATAAAAATTTGACCCACAGAAGACGACACATAGGTGTCGAAACACATCTGAGTAAACACAATAATAAACACATCGTTTGCATAGGGCTGATTTTCAAAACAACCCAATTTTAGTCATTTTATGTTCATACATATCGAGAAGGAAACAAAAGAAAAATTCGGGGTAGATATTAAAATCCATGGAGAAGAAATAAAAACTTTGAGGTTCGCCGATGACATTGTAATTCTCTCAGAGACAGCAAAGGACCAGGAAGAGCAGTTGAACGGAATGGACAGCGTATTAAAAGGAGCATATAAGCTGAACATCAACAAAAGCAAAACGAGGATATTGGAATGTAGTCCAATTAAGACGGGTGATGCTGAGGGAATTAGATTAGGTAACGATACACTTATAGTAGTGAAGGAGTCTTGCTATTTGGGGAGCAAAATAACTGATGACGACGAAGTAGAGAGGATATAAAATATACACTGGCAATGGCAAGGAAAGCGTTTCTGAAGAAGAGAAATTTGTTAGCATCGAGTATAGATTTAAGTGTCAGGAAGTTGTTTCTGAAAGTATTTGTATGGAGTGTAGCCATGTATGGAAGTGAAACATGGACGATAAATAGTTTGGACAAGAAGAGAATAGAAGCTTTCGAAATGTGGTGCTACAGAAGAATGCTGAAGATTAGATGGATAGATCACATAACTAATGAGGAGGTATTGAATAGAATTGGTGAAAAGAGGAGTTTGTTGCACAACTTGACTAGAAGAAAGGATCGGTTGGCAGGACATGCTCTGAGGCATCAAGGGATCACCAATTTAGTATTGGAGGGCAGCGTGGAGGGTAAAAATTGTAGAGGGATACCAAGAAATGAATACACTAAGCAGATTCCGAAGGATGTAAGTTGCAGTAGGTACTGGGAGATGAAGAAGCTTGCCCAGGACTGAAGACCGCAACAACAACACCTCGAGAAGGCGTATGACACTGTGCCGCTGAAAAAAGCTAAGGGCTTGAGGCGAAATGACATTGAAAAGGTATACAGGGGGAATTTACTAAAACTTGGCACTGCACATATTTCCGTAATACAAGGCGCCGCTGATAACGCGGATTTCACAGATTGGGGTGGCAGGCAGGGGCCCGCCTATGCAGCCCAGACACAGTTCTATGTGTTTCAAACATGTATTTATTTTTAGAAAGGTATAAATATTTTAATGGAACAATGCCTGTTAGCAAAACCACAATCAAACTAGACTAAATTAGAACGTCAATAGTGTTTGTTGCAGGAGTCAAGTGCAAGCAGGTTACGAGATACCGTAGTTTGAATGTTGTGGACACTGTCAGTTATTTGTTCCATGTTGTAACACAAAGGAATTTTTATTTCTCCTGGGTGCCGGCCGTGGTGGCCATGCGGTTCTAGGCGCTGTAGTCCGGAACCGCGCGACTTCTACGGTCGCAGGTTCGAATCCTGCCTCGACCATGGATGTGTGTGATGTCCTTAGGTTAGTTAGGTTTAAGTAGTTCTAAGTTCTGAGGGACTGATGACCTCAGCTGTTAAGTCGCATAGTGCTCAGAGCCATTTTTGTCCTGGGTGCGCCTGTGCAACCCTACATTGATGTTAGTAGGTGTCCGGCGGTGTCGTGTTGTTGATTGAGACATTGCCTAGGACAAATGAAAGACAAACAAAACAAAGTTGAATGTAGTACCTCTGTGAGAGCTGAAAGGTAGAGAACCGATCTATCCTTAAAGCCTGTTCTCAAAATAACCACTATTAGCGTCTATACAAGCTTGTAGTCTGCAATGTGACGATTGCTGCACACGTCCTAGCATTTCAGCAGAAATTGCAACGCAAGGAGCAGTAATACGCTGTTTCATACCATCTGTAATTGTTTCATGAGGTTGAAGAAGTTGACGGCCATTGTGACATCTTCCGGTGTACACGGAACCTCACACGAACGGCATACTTCATACATTCACGATATACCATGAACTTCTCCGGTTTTTTCGCAGTGGGAAATAGCATCTGACAACCACGTGGTACTACGTGCACCGTAACGCAATAAGTGACAGGATCGTCTCAGTGCAATCACAGTGTACACACAACACTACGTAATCAAACGTAACATCGCCGCCTAGCATCTAAGCAACAGGATGGAGCAAACAGCTGTCGGTGTTAACAGTGTTCACAATACAATAACTCGTAAACTACTTGCACTAGCTTCCTGCAACAAACACCCGTGACATTCTCATTTATGCTACTTTTAGAATTTTTCTGTCAATATGCATTGTTCGATTTAAAAATTTATGACTTTTGTAAAAAAAAACTGTACCTTCGTCAACGTCTCAAAATCTGCGTATTGGCTGCAAAAACGCTCCCTTGCCTACAATTTAATTACGTCAAAACCGTGTATCAATAGGGCCTTCGATGTCCAAATTATTTGCAGTGCAAGCGGTTTGTGGTTCACCCTGTACGTTAGAAGTGTGTGCAACCTATACAATTTTGCAGTGTAAGCTGGGAATAACATTTTGACACAGCCGTTCGGAATTGGAAAAGGATTAAAACAGAAATTCTGTTTATCTCCTATATATTGTTAAAATATACATCCAGACAGCCTCAGAACTGCGGAGTAGGAAATTTGCTGGAATAGGTACTCATATGACAAAGGATCAACATATGTACAACCCATTCATTTCGGATGATCAGGTAATGGTGGCCAGTGAATAAGATGTTATCTGGAATTAAATTACAACAGTCTAGATCACAAGACACGTTTATTAAAAGGTTTAATAAACGGGCCTTGTTCTGACGACTGTTACAATTAATTTTAAAATGCTGTTTGCGATCGCTGATTTCTCCAGTAATTTTGTCAAAGATGATCTCTCCCTTATGCTAGGAAATTATTAGAAGAATATAATAAAGTAGGGATTGAAAGTAAACTTCCAAAAGACTGAATAATTAGGAAGCAGAGAAAATGTAGTAGGGGCCCGCACATCAGTGCAAGTGAAAAACTGAAATATTTGGATAGCACCCTACTGGAAGACACAACAACTAATTGTGAAATACAATAACAAGGAGCCACGGGAATGCAGCAGTTCAGAAGCTAAATCCTTTGTTATGGTCTTGTAGGTAAGTTGGAAAGTAAAGACCTATGGATGAGAGTGCTGGAAGTTTCCTTGAAAATAGTAAAAACAAATTGAAAGTTGTAGAATTGGACTACCGCAGCAGATCGTGTAGAATACATTGGCAAGACAACGTAAGAAATACCGGGATTAGTGAAATGACCGAGACTCAAGAAAGCATTACACATAGAAGAACAGAAGCTCTCCTGATATGGACACACAATCGGAATGACAGATAAGAGATGACCAAAGAAGGTCTTGAAGTACCACACTCAGTGAAGAAGGAGAAGAGGAAGACCGAAAGTTGCCTGCTTAGTTGGCATGAAGGAGGCCATGAGAAAAAGAAAAACATGAAGTTAGAACCAGTGACGGCACATACTCTAGATGCTGCGACAGCTCTAAAAACTCCACTGGACACAGAGAGTGTCAGAACTGCGGCTGGTGTCTTTAACTTTCTTAAAGCCAAACTGATCGTCATTTAACAACAACTGTAGGCGCCTAAGGAAATACGGTAACAGCGATTTGATCGATTAAAAATGTATTCTTCGCAGACAATTTTCATAATATGTGTGGTGTCCGACAGAACAGACACTACACATATAATTAGGGTGATGACGGCCAATGACCTCTTCAGAACAAATGCACACCAAGCTCAAAGTCTTACGGGAATCAGCGAGATCCGGCGAGTAACGACGGTAATGAGCAGTGGCACTACATCAGTTGTGGTAATAGAAGGTGTACTGTATTTAATAGAAGGTGTACTGTGGTGACTAACTTTTCTTATATTTAGTTTTTGACATTTTGCTATCACAGCTTGCACAGTGTAGACGTGCTGGCGTAGGGGAGAGACGTGAGAGGTGCGTGTCTCGGCCTGCAGGTGTTCCGGTGCGAGGTGGTGCTGGCGACGACGGGCAAGAACTTCCACGCGAACACCAACCTGGCGGTGTCGCTGCAGCTGCGGCGCGACGCGGCGGAGCCCCGCTGCCTGCTGCTGGCCGCCGTCAACGTGAGCCAGGTGCCGCAGCCCGCGCTGCCCAACACCATCCCGTTCGGCGACCTCGAGGACAACATCTTCTACCAGCAGATCCAGCACCTGCGCGTCGCCGTCGTCTTCCCGCGCAGCGTCCCCTTTGGCAGGCTTTGCACTGAGCAGTCTCCCTACAGGTACGCCGCCACTTCCATCGCAACGTGGTATTTATATTGTGGACTTTTTTTCATTTTACTTACAGAGAAACCCACCGTCTAGTAGCTATGGTGGATTCTACTGCTACTACAAAATGTAGCGTTAGTGGCACTCATGGTCTCTTAGCCGGTGTGAGAACTTCTAGATGTTCATGAAAGTTCTCACACCGTTGCCCGTCCCTAGCCACGTGGAGGCGGACCCGATTTCTTGCACGGTGTGCCACTAACCTTCCTCTGTTTATTATTCGTTTTTTTATATATTGTATATATTTTTTGTATATATTGTTAATACAAAGAAACTCTAAAAAGAATTTAGAAAGTTTGAAATTTAAGAAACATGTAAAATCAAAGAAGAATAAAATTTACATGAGATAATTTGTAAACTTAAGATCTACTTCCTTAGCAGATGGCCAAAACAAGAATGACTAAAAACGGGATGCTCTGATTCCACGGAAAGCCTCACCCACATGAGGGCTCGGCAAGTCCTCGAGCCTGTCATAGTGGACGTGGCTTTTGTACAGTTGAACTTCTATATATGTTCGTTTCTCTATAGCAAACTAGAAGCATAAGCATTATTAATCATACAAGAAAACAAGAATAATATGCACTACCGTGTTCATGATAAGTGTATACTAATTTATAATCTTAGGAGTACATTAACATTTGTTACCAAATCATTGCACATAATTGCCAATACAGTTCGCATTAACATTAGTTACCAAAACAGGAACAATTTTAAGCAATACAATACAATTTATATTGTGGACAGTTGCATTTCGAATAAAATACTGGAGCCTTGGACAGCTGCCTCCAACATCGTCATCAGAGGTAGAAATTATTGGCTACCGGGATTGCCACGATGTCCATACATAGACGCGGTAGTAGCGTCTGGATCTTCGAAAGAGGGTGGAAGTTGTAATATTACTGCGCAAAAGAAGAAATTAATGTTTTAAGCTGGTATTATTGAACTCGTTGTTTTTGGACTAGTGTGAGTAGTGTCTGTATGTCTGAGCAGGATAATATCCCATATGGCGTCGACTTCCCCCACAGCGTAGGTAATTTCGTACACGTAGACACGTTACTCTCTTGCCGACTCCGACGGTCGCCTGTAAAATTCTTGAAATGGGAAGAGAAAGAAAACTTCTATAGGATCTTCTCGAATTGGAACACTCCCATTCGCATCACGTCATTCGCTGATTGTCTGCGAGTGAAATGAGTTCCTTTTAGCAGTGAAAACTTTATCTATGCTTTTGGCCCTGTTATTGAAGCAGGTTCTACAGCAAGCATCGACCACCAAATGTTTGAAGTCCTATACAAGCTTTTAGCACATAATAATTCATCACAGAATCCTTTGATCAAAATTATATACGCGCAGTAACCTTTGAAATGCAACAGACTGTATTATGGCCGTTACTCAACTCCACATTAACATTACATATCACTTGTGAATCTCATAAAGCACAAATTATACAATATGGCGGCTAACAATAACTGTTTCATTGCCCACACTTCATACACGTCCTCTCGTTATCCTGTATCGTAACAAAGTCCAGTCGCATTCCGATTTTCTTATTTTTCTTCGCTCGGCATGGAGCAACGCGAAGTCAAGGAATAAATATTTCGCTTGCGCACCACTTCTCGATATATATTAACTTTAAACTATGAAGGTCGCTCGAACCCCTACCCGCTGGTATGGTCAAGGGACTGTAGTGACTTATTTCTGACAATCGATCCCTACAAGTGTACAGTGCTTCATAAACATTCCGTGAAGTGTTAATTTACGTGCAGTGATATAGTTATTCTATGACTTAGCTTTTGCTAGTTATTCCGTGCTGTTCATGTTTACACAATTCATTCATGTGTGTAGTGTTAAGTTATTGCTAAATGTATGTGGGAATAAAGGAATTGCTCTCTCCAACACCCACATTTGGTGACACCCGACGAACTACGTTAACATCCGCGTCGGCTTCAGCGTTTAACGAAGTTCCGCGACGTTCACGTTTGTAACTTCCGTGCCAGCCGCGTCCCGCTCGTTTCAGCACGATAATGACCGACTCGCCAGTCTCAATTCAACCTGAAGCCAGCAGTGCAATTAACAGGGTGACGATAAAACCTCCACCATTCTGGTTACATAATCCTCTATTGTGGTTTGCCCAGTTAGAGAGCCAGTTCGTCCTCGCACAAATATCGGCGGACGAAACTAAGTACAGCTATGTGGTTGCAGCACTTACAGAAGATCTAGCAGCAGAAGTACAAGATATCCTAGCCGCACCACCGGATACCGATCGTTATGGATCCATTAAAAACGCATTAATAAAGCGTTTGTCACAGTCAGAGGCAAAACGGCTAGAGAAGCTACTGCACACTGAAGAATTCGGAGATCGCACTCCATCACAACTCTTACGACGTTTGCGCACACTGGCAAGTAACACTGTAACTGGTGATGTGCTACGAAATATATGGTTGTCTCGGTTGCCGCCAGATACTCAAAAAATTCTCACGGTATGTGCAGGCGATTTAAACGCACTGGCACAAACGGCCGACAGGTTAACTGAAATGTATCCTACATCAAGTGTCTCAACATTAACGCCACAACAAGAAAATTCGCCCACAGTGACGTTAGTCTCCCTACAATCACAACTGGCAGAGTTGGCCGCACAGGTAGCTGCATTACAAACAATGCACAACCGCCAACGGCCACGCCGCCGACGGTCACGAAGTCACAATGGATCACCGTCACTATAGAACTTATGCTGGTACCACAAGACATTTGGTAATGATGCACGAAAGTGTACGCCACCTTGCAAGTGGAAACATGAAGCAGACACCGTAGCAGCTATAATTTCCAGTGCAAACACTCGCCGACTTTTTGTGACAGACCGCGAAACAAAACTACAGTTTCCAGAATGAGATTTTCACTCTGCAGCGGAGTGTGATATGAAACTTCCTGGCAGATTAAAACTGTGTGCCCGACCGAGACTCGAACTCGGGACCTTTGCCTTTCGCGGGTAAGTGCTCTACCATCTGAGCTACCGAAGCACAACTCACGCCCGGTACTCACAGCTTTACTTCTGCCAGTATCTCGTCTCCTACCTTCCAAACTTTACAGAAGCTCTCCTGCGAACCTAGCAGAACTAGCACTCCTGAAAGAAAGGATATAGCGGAGACATGGCTTAGCCACAGCCTGGGGGATGTTTCCAGAATGCGATTTTCACTCTGCAGCGGAGTGTGCGCTGATATGAAACTTCCTGGCAGATTAAAACTGTGTGCCCGACCGAGACTCGAACTCGGGACCTTTGCCTTTCGCGGGCAAGTGCTCTACCATCTGAGCTACCGAAGCACAACTCACGCCCGGTACTCACAGCTTTACTTCTGCCAGTATCTCGTCTCCTACCTTCCAAACTTTACAGAAGCTCTCCTGCGAACCTTGCAGAACTAGCACTCCTGAAAGAAAGGATATAGCGGAGACATGGCTTAGCCACAGCCTGGGGGATGTTTCCAGAATGAGATTTTCACTCTGCAGCGGAGTGTGCGCTGATATGAAACTTCCTGGCAGATTAAAACTGTGTGCCCGACCGAGACTCGAACTCGGGACCTTTGCCTTTCGCGGGCAAGTGCTCTACCATCTGAGCTACCGAAGCACGACTCACGCCCGGTACTCACAGCTTTACTTCTGCCAGTATCTCGTCTCCTACCTTCCAAACTTTACAGAAGCTCTCCTGCGAGAGCTTCTGTATAGTTTGGAAGGTAGGAGACGAGATACTGGCAGAAGTAAAGCTGTGAGTACCGGGCGTGAGTCGTGCTTCGGTAGCTCAGATGGTAGAGCACTTGCCCGCGAAAGGCAAAGGTCCCGAGTTCGAGTCTCGGTCGGGTACACAGTTTTAATCTGCCAGGAAGTTTCAAAACTACAGTTTCTCGTCGATACAGGCGCAGAAGTGTCCGTATATCCAGAAAACCGCCTATCACGACGGATCTGCGACGACTGTTATCTATACGCCGCCAATGACTCCAAAATTAGAACATACGGTCGAGTAACATTATTCCTTAACTTGGGGCTACGCCATGTGTTTGAATGGCAATTTACAGTGGCAGATATATCACAGCCTATTATCGGAGCTGATGTTTTGTCCTTCTACGACTTACTGCCAGATCTGCGACATCAGCGACTAATAGATTTCACTACTAGTCTGCATACAACAGGAAAAGTCCGTTGTATCACACCACTAGAGGTACGCACAGTCACAGGCGACACACCATATATACGATTACTGAAAGGATACCCCGAGATCACACAGCAATCGCCTACTCTCCCACCAGTCAAGCATACAACCGTCCACCACATTTTGACCACGCCAGGGCCGCCAACTCACGCTCGGCCTAGACGTTTAACGGCCGAAAAGCTAAAAGTGGTAAAGCAGGAATTTCGCAGCATGTTGTCACAAGGTATCTGCAGAGTTTCTAGTAGCAGTTGCGCATCCCCAATTCACATGGTGCCTAAAAAGGAGAATGGATGGCGCCCCTGCGGTGACTATCGCCAACTCAATGCAAGGACCATTCCAGACCGGTACCCAGTTCCACATATATAAGACTTCTCTGCAAATGTTCACGGTAAGACTATATTTTCTACCATTGATCTAGTTCGAGCTTACTATCAGATCCCTATAGCTGCAGAAGACATTCCTAAAACAGCGGTGACAACACCATTCGGTCTATTTGAATTCACCCGAATGCCATTCGGACTATGTAATGCCGCCCAGACCTCCCAACGTTTTATGGATGAGGTTACAAGAGATTTAGATTTTTGTTACGTGTATATAGATGATTTATTGGTGATGTCTGCATCGGAAGAGGAGCGCTTACAGCATTTGGCACAAGTGTTTGACCGCCTACGCACACATGAACTAGTAATTAATCCTGCCAAGTGTGTTTTTGGTGAGAAAGAGGTCCACTTTCTAGGATATTTGGTGAATGCACAGGGTATTCGACCGCCACACAGTAAAGTAGAGGCCATAAACAAGTACCCCCGCCCTTTCACAGTCAGAGAATTACGACGATTCATTGGAGTAGTGAATTTCTACCAACGCTTCATTCGCAATCATGCACTGATAACTGCACCATTGAATGAACTACTTAAAGGCGCACCTAAACCTAACCACAGTGTGCATTGGACTATCGAGGCGGACACCGCGTTTCACGCTATAAAAAAAGCTATAGCAGAGGCCGCACAATTAGCACACCCGGTCGCGCATGCTCCACTCGCTCTCATGGTTGATGCTTCGTCCACTGCCATCGGTATCGTACTTCAGCAACAAATTGATCAGTTATGGCAGCTCATTGCATTTTATAGTCATAAGTTGTCACCATCTCAGCAACGTTGGGCAACATATGACCGTGAGCTGTACGCAGCTTATGCGCCAGTAAAAAAATTTAGACACGCATTAGAAGGGCGACAGTTCACGATTTACACAGATCATAAACCGCTTACCTATGCCTTTAAGGTAAAGCCAGAGAAAGCATCACCCAGGCAGCTGTGACACTTAGATTACATCAGCCAGTTCACGACCAGCATTGTGTATGTGGAAGGGAAGCTAAATGTCCCAGCTGATGCACTTTCTCGCATAGAAGCAGTGTCCACAGCAGCAGATGACATCGCACAGGTGGAAGCAGTGACAAAGGCCATTGATTACGACGCCCTCGCGCATGCGCAACGATGTGATAGTGAGTTGCGTGATCTATTGCAACAAGAGAAAGGATTGAAGCTACAGCTCGTGACATTTCCTGAAGCAAGCATTGAGTTGTACTGTGACGTAGGAAGAGGAATGATACGTCCATTTGTGCCACAGCAATTCAGAACACAGGCAATTGCGTCAATGCACAATCTGTCACACCCAGGAGTAAGAGCCACACTCAGATTGGTCAAACAAAAATTTGTATGGCCATGTATGCACACAGACTGTAAACCATATGTGAAGCAATGCTTGGCGTGCCAGAGGAATAAAATCAAACAGCACGTCAGGGCACCATTAGGCACATTTCTTCCACCAAATCAGCGTTTTGACCATGTGCATGTTGACATTATCGGCCCACTGTCGACATCGGGAGGCTACAGTTATTGCCTCACGGTGATTGACAGATTTACTAGGTGGCCTGAGGCATTTCCAATGAAGGACATCACTGCAGAAACTATAGCTCAAACATTTTTTCGTGGTTGGATTGCCCGCTTTGAAGTTCCACTGAGAATTACAACTGATCAAGGACGACAATTTGAAGCCTACGTTTTCAAAGCATTGGCTACGTTATTAGGTATGAAACGCATACGCACCACGGCATACCACCCCGCATCAAATGGCATGATTGAGCGTCTTCATCGACAGTTAAAGGCAGCACTGAGATGTCACGCAACACCGAATTGGACAGATACACTACTTATCGTACTTTAAAAGTGATCTGAAAGCAACAGTAGCAGAACTGGTGTATGGACAAACGTTACGCCTACCTGGAGAATTTCTGCACAGCGTGGTAGATGATACAATCACAGCCTCAGAATTCGCCACAAGATTAAGAGAGCATATACGCCAATTGAGACCAACAATGCCCAGAAACCAGCTTGGAAGACACTCGTTCGTTTTTGCGGAGCTAGACAAGTGCACGCATGTATTCTTACGCAATGATACTGTGCGCAAACCACTGCAGCCACCATATGACGGACCATATCTGGTAGTCAGTAGGGATACCAATACTTTCCGCATAATGATTAACGGTACACCCACCACAGTTACAGTGGACCGTATCAAGTCTGCATTTCTGGACGCAACAGACACCACAGCTACCACTGAACACAAACCAGAGAAGACAGGAGAAGCTACAAGATGTGTTCCTATACCCCATGAACACCACAACACTCAGCGAACACCAGTCACTGCAACACCAAGACCGACGTCGAGGACTACTACACCACTCCCTGACACAACCACTGACACACGTGACGCACCGCCCGGTTTCAAGAAAGAAGTAGTTACAAGAGCTGGACGGCGTGTGAAATTTAATCTGCGGTATCGTTAGCATTAAAGGGGGGAGTCATGTAGTGACCTATTTCTGACAATCGATCCCTACAAGTGTACAGTGCTTCATAAACATTCCGTGAAGTGTTAATTTACGTGCAGTGATATAGTTATTCTTTGACTTAGTGCTAAATGTATGTGGGAATAAAGGAATTGCTTTCTCAAACACCCACAGGACACTATATAGTGAGACATGCACACACGTGAAGGTGGCTTGGATTCCCGCCTTCCACCCGCTGGCATGGGCCAAGGGGTATTATGTAGTGAGACGAAGGTGAAATGGGCAAATCTAGCCCCCGGCGAGACCGAGCGACGTCAGCTGGCGCAAGGAACTGGCGTGGCGCCACATCCGAAACCACCGCCCCTGCTCCCCCCTCCTGGCCTCCAAAACCACCGTCCTTAGGTGATATATTGTGTATGCCGCCCACCTACTCTGGAGCTCATGAGGACTCGCTTGTGTATTTCTGCACCACCATCGGCCCTCCCCTAGACCCCCACATCCAGAATGTGTCCCAGCAGGAATGGTCAGTACTCCGGGATAAGACAGGAACACCTATTTGAAGCCAGAAAATTCATATGGACACGTGCTCTATTCCGAATCGTTTCCGAGGCAAAGCTCATTTCACCAGACATGTGAGGGAACATGTCAACCGCACTTACCCAAGTCGCTGGATTGATCGTCGTGGTACAATTAACTGGCCACCAGAATCGTCGGATCTTACACCATTAGAGGCATTCTGACGAGCAACGCAACATGTTCTCCTAAGATTTCACAAATGCAATGCAGTTTACAGTGGGATATTGGAGAATTTATTGTGACTTGTACAGTGACCTTTACGATAATTCTTAGAGGCGAAAGTCTTAAAAATAGTATTTTTCAGTTGATACTTTGTACAATGCATGTTGCATTGTTTATTGTTGTAAACGGAAACCATTCAAAATAGGACATTTGTCTTTTTTTTTTTTTTAAATCATCAGTCTTCTAATTCGATGTGATGGCCACGAATTCCTCTCCAGCCACCTTTTCATCTCAGAGTAGTATTTGCAAACTATGTCCTCAGTTATGTGTTGGAAGTATTCCAATTTCTTTCTCTACAGTTTCTATCCACTACAGCTCCTTCTAGTAGCATGGAAGTTATTCCCTGATGTCTTACCAGATGTCCTATCATCCTGTCCCTTCTTCTTGTCAGTATTTTCCATATATTCCTTCTCTCGCCGATTCTGCAGAGGGGATCCTCGTGCGTTACCTTATCAGTTCTAGCATTATACGTAGGTAGGAGAGCTAATCGGTCCCCTAGAAATGCTACGAGATAGGGTGCATATGGTGTACAGCTGAATGCCAGCAGGCCCGGCGGCTGCTCAAGAACAGCCCAGGACGAACAATGGATGTGGGTAAATCCCAAAAGAGGGGAGCTGGATAACAGTCGCTCGCTTGGCAGAAAGCGGAATGACCAGCAATGGAAGACTTTGAGACAAGCTGAAAGATGGCTTCTTTCAGTTCATTGAGAGTCTATAAAAATTTACAATCAATATTAATGCAATTATGAATACATCGGCAATCTCAGATAAATAAGGCGCGTGAAATGACACAACATTTCAATATCCATAAACTACAGAAGTTAATATTTCATAGTAAATAAACATTTACATATCGAACCTCTGAATTAACAATTTTCAATTGCTTCATGCTATTTCAACAAAGCGTATCTCAGATGATACTATTGCACTACAGCCGTCATCCCTGAAAGCCATTCATCTATATCTATTTTATTTATTGACTTATGACTTATTTATAGTTTTCCATTATGCATATGTTAGAACATAGTATCCTCCACAATCTCATATTTGTCATACTTGCGTAGTTATTTAATAAACAGTTTACCATTTTGCCAGAAACTTCATTCGAATCTTGATTGCAAGTGCTGTTAGAAAGTTGTGCTAGCTTACAAATGGTCAGTCGCACGCGTTAGTGGACACTTTGATTGAAAAAAGAACGAAAAGATGCTTCTGTCGAAAAGGCATAAATAACAGTTTAAACAATATGCAAGGACAATCTGGTGTCATATATCGTGAGCACACATTTGGAAAAACACTGGCTTACTTATTTACGAACCAAGTATTAATTTTATTTATTGTAAACGATCTGAGTGACAGAAGTTTTACAGCATTCCTTCATTTAAACGTTGCTGTAACATGTTTATTCTGGGAAGTAGTCAAGAAGAATCAAATGAAGTCTGCAGAATGTAAGAACGATGTGTCTTGTGGGGTGATAATGTTCAGCCAATGGAAAAGCAGACAATAGCAGAACGCTATGGGAGTCAAATAGAGACTGGGACTCTTTGAGTGAAGAGCTCTAAGGAGCTATTCTGGACACTTTATGTCGAGTATTGGCAGAAGGCACACCTGACCTTGGTAACGTGTGTGATTCAGACATACGGACGATTGATTCTGGGCTATGGATGGTCGCTACAAGAACTTCTCTGAACCTGTTCCAGTCTTTGAAGATCCAACTTATATCCCATTTAAGGTGGATTTCGAACGATTAGAACATGTCCGGCTAACAACACAGATGGCATACTGTGCATTTTATTGTTTGTTGCGATTTCATGTCGCAAAACTCATGTGTTAGGGCTACTACATATGTGGACATTGCCACATCCAGAAGGTGCTTTTTTTAAAATGTATTATTTGTGACAACCCTTAGTATAACGTGCTACATTTTAGCCATTACTGTGACAACTTTATATGAGATTACAACTCAAAATGAACGCGTTTTGTAACAAAATTTTTTAAATATCTCGAGGTGAGAACAAAATCTATCGAAACGGTTGTTGTAAATAAAGAAATATTTATGCGATCTTGGCTTTAGAAAGTTTTTACCAAGTAAAACAGATCGCTTCTTCTGATTTCACAACATGAGGAAATTCAGTCGAGTATCATTTCGTATAATTATATTGTGAGAAAAATGATATAAGATGTTTTTACTTGATTGCACCTCGTAATTAAGCTTTGACGCCTCTGAAATCTGTCGTGGAGCTGGTGTCTTACGTTATGCAAGAAAGGTAGTGTTGTTGTAATGGTTTCCAGACGGTAGACTTCCTTAATGCAGCTCTCCACGCTTTCCCATCAGGTGCAAGTCTCTTATACGTTTACTCCGCAATTCACAATTAAGTGTGTGGCAGAAAATTCATTAAACCACGTTTAAGGTTATTCTCTGCCATTCCACCCTCTAACAGCGCGCGGGAAAATTAACACATAAATATTTCTGTGTGAGCTCTGATTTCTCTATTTTATTGTGATGATCAGTCCTCCTCAGATACACTCCTGGAAATTGAAATAAGAACACCGTGAATTCATTGTCCCAGGAAGGGGAAACTTTATTGACACATTTCTGGGGTCAGATACATCACATGATCACACTGACAGAACCACAGGCACATAGACACAGGCAACACAGCATGCACAATGTCGGCACTAGTACAGTGTATATCCACCTTTCGCAGCAATGCAGGCTGCTATTCTCCCATGGAGACAATCGTAGAGATGCTGGATGTAGTCCTGTGGAACGGCTTGCCATGCCATTTCCACCTGGCGCCTCAGTTGGACCAGCGTTCGTGCTGGACATGCAGACCGCGTGAGACGACGCTTCATCCAGTCCCAAACATGCTCAATGGGGGACAGATCCGGAGATCTTGCTGGCCAGGGTAGTTGACTTACACCTTCTAGAGCACGTTGGGTGGCACGGGATACATGCGCACGTGCGTTGTCCTGTTGGAACAGCAAGTTCCCTTGCCGGTCTAGGAATGGTAGAATGATGGGTTCGATGACGATTTGGATGTACCGTGCACTCTTCAGTGTCCCCTCGACGATCACCAGTGGTGTACGGCCAGTGTAGGAGATCGCTCCCCACACCATGATGCCGGGTGTTGGCCCTGTGTGCCTCGGTCGTATGCAGTCCTGATTGTGGCGCTCACCTGCACGGCGCCAAACACGCATACGACCATCATTGGCACCAAGGCAGAAGCGACTCTCATCGCTGAAGACGACATGTCTCCATTCGTCCCTCCATTCACGCCTGTCGCTACACCACTGGAGGCGGGCTGCACGATGTTGGGGTGTGAGCGGAAGACGGCCTAACGGTGTGCGGGACCGTAGCCCAGCTTCATGGAGACAGTTGCGAATGGTCCTCGCCGATACCCCAGGAGCAACAGTGTCCCTAATTTGCTGGGAAGTGGCGGTGCGGTCCCATACGGCACTGCGTAGGATCCTACGGTCTTGGCGTGCATCCGTGCGTCGCTGCGGTCCGGTCCAAGGTCGACGGGCACGTGCACCTTCCGCCGACCACTGGCGACAACATCGATGTACTGTGGAGACCTCACGCCCCACGTGCTGAGCAATTCGGCGGTACGTCCACCCGGCCTCCAGCATGCCCACTTTACGCCCTCGCTCAAAGTCCGTCAACTGCACATACGGGTCACGTCCACGCTGTCGCGGCATGCTACCAGTGTTAAAGACTGCGATGGAGCTCCGTATGCCACGGCAAACTGGCTGACACTGACGGCGACGGTGCACAAATGCTGCGCAGCTAGCGCCATTCGACGGCCAACACCGCTGTTCCTGGTGTGTCCGCTGTGCCGTGCGTGTGATCATTGCTTGTACAGCCCTCTCGCAGTGTCCGGAGCAAGTATGGTGGGTCTGACACACCGATGTCAATGTGTTCTTTTTTCCATTTCCAGGAGTGTAGATGGGCGCCAACAAAATATTTTCACACTCTGAGGACGAAGCTGAAATGTCATAACAAGATCCCGCAACAACGAAAATCACCTTTGCTTTAATTACTCCCCTATTTCGCGATAATACAAAACGATCTCTCCTTCTTTGAATTTTTTCTATGTCCTCCGTCAGTCCTGTCTGACGTGGATTCCACACCGCACTTTCATATTCTAGAAGAACGTGGACAAGCATAGTGTAAAAGGTCTCTTTAGTACACCTGTTACATTTTTCAAGTGTTCTGACAATAAATCTCATTCTTTGGTTTGCTTTCTCCACAAATTAATCTATATGATCGTCCTGACTTACATTATTCGTCATTGTAGTCCCTAAATGTGTAGTTGATTGTAGAGCTTTAGATTTGTCAGTTTTATCCTGTAGTCGAAATTTAGCGGATTCCTTTTAGTACTCATGTTGAGGCCCTAGCACTTTTTATTATTTATAGTCAGTTGCCACTTTTCGTACCATACAGATTTCTTGTCTAAATCGTTTTGCAATTTGTTTTGATCATCTGATGATCTTACAAGAAGGTATATAAATATAAAGAGCTAGTTGAAACGATCTTTTCTGAATCGTCCTGCATTACTCATGTTGATGACCTCGCACTTTTTATTACTTATAGTAAGTTGCCGCTTTTCGCACCATAAAGATTTCTTGCATAAGTTTGAACGTGCTTACTGTGTTCAAGCCTTTGTCTATCTCACACCTCCTTTTCCTGCCAAACTGACGATTCCTTGAAGCCTCAGGATTTGTCCTATCACCAGATCGCTTCTTTTAATCAAGTGTGCCACAAATTTCTTTTTTCCTCATTGCGATTCAGTACCTCTTCTTTAGTTATTCGATCCAGCCATTTCATTTTCAACATTCCTCTGTAGCACTACATTTCAAAAGTTTCTATTTTTTTCTTTTATGAACGGCTTGTCATCCACTTTTCACTCCCACACTTGGCTACACTCAGACAAATATCTTCAGAAAAGACTTCCTAGCATTTAAGTTATATTTGATTTTAACAAATTTCTCCTTTCTTGGGTTACTAGTCTATGTTTGGTATCCTTTCTGTTTCGGTCCTCATCACTTATTATTGGACTGGAGCAACAGCCAGGAGCTATGTGGTGGGGTCCTGAGGTGCTGGAGAAGCTAAGACACACATATTACTTAAAAACACAATTATTACAAACAAAATTTCCCAATGGGTAAACACGACCTTAATTACATTTTTAGTGGAACACGTCCACAATAGACTTAAACAAACGTTACAGAAGAAAATTCAATCGAAACTTCTTTTTTAAACCTTGAAACGCTAAATTAACTTCAAACTTCAGAACGTTACAGCGGTTACAGGCCAAAGAGTTTACAGTGAGAAAATTTACTAGCAACCAAAGTAAAACTGCAAGAGACTAACAAAGTTAAAAACCAGTTTAAAGCCTACACAGCGTTGTGCTGAATGAACTACTTTCTGTGCCACTTAAAGAATTAAACTTCGTACATCACTAAGGCTGCATGTTGTCTATAATTAGAGTAATAACAGATTCAGGCATCACGCCTAGAACCTGCGGGCGTAATTACTGGCATAGGGTGACGGAATAATTACACGTAGCGGTGACAAAGGCCCACAAAGCCATGACATACATAACCCTCGTCAGCCATCAGTACAAGCTCTAGGATTTACAAACACAGTTATTTAGCTATCTGGAACACATGAAAGAAATATAAGCACAGGCTCAGAACAAATGAATACGCACAGTTTAAAAGGAACCCGTTCAGGTTTCCACAAATGAAAAAAATTTACCTACTTGGAATTTAGCAACTAATATTCTGATTAAGGAATCGCCTCAAAATATCCATTTTAATGTATCAGTTGCTCCGAACAGTCTCTTACGCAATTAGGTAATTATTTAACCATTACGACAATTTATCACCAAACTTGCTACACTTTAATTATTTCAGTAGCATCAGTGTCAGGACGAATTCTATCACAGCCCGGATAACTACTCTTAACTCTTTCCCGGGCTCACTTCCCGTTCTATAACAAAAAAAGAAAGAAAGAAGGAAAACCTGACGGTGGCAGACGACGAGAGTCCGATAGGTTTCCCCATAAGAATACCAGCTTGGCAAGGAAATTAGTCAGTACTCACCAATAAACAAAGGAAGTTTCCGCAGTAAGCGGAAAAATCAAGTCGGATCAAAAGGATGTTCATGATCGAGGTGAAACGTCACCATCGTACTGCCGTATAACAACAGTCATAGCTCTACCCAAGGCGTGCAATAGAAGATTCCGTCCGCTGTACCCAATGCCAGCGAACCCTCTCGTCGCTACACGATTCAAAATGCTAGGGCTGTTCGGAATGTAAGTTCCGATTGATCGCAAAATGGAAACCACTGTGATAATCATAAATATTTTATCTGCAACAGTTAGCTACAGCTTCCAGCCACTGCTCTACATAGTCACCAGTCCGACTCAGACATTTGTCGTGGCGTTGTACCAACTTTTCAATACCCTCGCCATAGAAGGCAGCCTCCTGTGCTTCCCGCCAATTCTCTGCGCTCATCTGTAGCTCGTTGTCTGTGCGAAAATGTTGTCTTCATATCCAGTAGTTAATGTGAGCAGAGATGAAACAAGGAGGGAGCCAATTACGGGCTGTAGTGCGGGTGATCAAACACTTCCCACCGAATATGCTGCAGGAGCATTTTCATTGCTCCTGCAGATTGCGACCGAGAATTGTCACGAAGTAGGAACCGTATGACAGTTCTGTAACGTGGGCTGCGTAACATCAGGCGAAATCTGTCACCAGGTCCTCATACTTGACGGGAGACACTATTTTCTACGCGTCTTTAGATGCTCACCATGCGCTCAGAACTGAAAAGAGCGAACTGATGTAACCGACAGGCATACTAGAGACACTGCCGAACACATTTGTGAAGAGCTTTATTAGATTTTTACAGTGGTTTCCATTTCTTGGCCGATCGGAGCTTACTATCCGAATAACCCTCGTACCACGGCAATACAGGTATGCCGCATCCATTCACCACTCAAGTCCGTAGTAAGTGCACAACTACCACTAGGAGCTAACCAGTGCTCAGGCCATCTCAACGAGCGCCATCGTATCTTGTTTTTCTCTGCTGGTCGGTCACAAAGCGAACAGTATTGAGCTTTCATTTCATCCGCTCCCCTACATCATACCCTCTGGTTGCAAACAAAGAGTTTACCGTTATCGACGTATGAGGCAAAGAGGGTATTCGAACAAAGGTAAATCAAACTGCTGCACCACGACTCAGTTCTGTTGCTCAAATAGCGAAACTCATCCGCTACTTTTAGTGTCTTATTTCGTAATCTAATTCTTTTAGCATCGCCCGATTTAATTCGATTACTCCCCAGTATCATTGTTTTACTTTTGTTGATGTTTACCTTATAACTATGTTCAAGACATTATCCATTCCGTTGCCCTGATCTTCCAAATCCGTTTCCAAACTCTTCTTTTGTTTCCTTCACAGCTTGCTCAATGTACACTACTGGCCATTAAAGTTGCTACACCAAGAAGATGACGTGCTACAGACGCGAAATTTAATCGACAGGAAGAAGATGCTGTGATATGCAAATGATTAGCTTTTCAGGGCATTCACACAAGGTTGGAACCGGTGGCGACACCTACAACGTGCTGACATGAGGAAAGTTTCCAACCAATTTCTCATACACAAACAGTTGACCGGCTTTGCCTGGTGAAACGCTGTTGTGATGCCTCGTGTAAGGGGGAGAAATGGGTACCATCACGTTTCCGACTTTGATAAAGTTCGGATTGTAGCCTATCGCGATTGCCGTTTATCGTATCGCAACATTGATGCTCTCGTTGGTAGAAATCCAATGACTGCTAGCAAAATATGGAATCGGTGCGTTCAGGGGGGTAATACGCAACACCGTGCTGGAACCCAACGGCCTCGTATCACTAGGAGTCGAGATGACAGGCATCTTATCCGCGTGGCTGTGACGAATCGTGCAGCCACGTCTCGATCACTGAGTCAACAGATGGGGACGTTTGCAAGACAACAACCATCTGCACGAACAGTTCGACGACGTTAGCAGCAGCATGGACTATCAGCTCGGAGACCATGGCTGCGGTTACCCTTGACGCTGCATCACAGACAGGAGCGCCTGCGATGCTGTACTCAACGACGAACCTGGGTGCACGAATGGCAAGGCGTCATTTTTTCTGATGAATCCAGATTCTGTTTACAGCATCATGATGATCGCATCCGTGTTTGTCGACATCACGGTGAACGCACATTGGAAGCGTGTATTCGTCATCGCCATACTGGCGTATCGCCCGGCGTGATGGTATGGGGTGCCATTGGTTACACGTCTCGGTCACTTCTTGTTCGCATTGACGGCACTATGAACAGTGGACGTTACATTTCAGATGTGTTACGACCCGTGGCTCTACCCTTTATTCGATCCCTGCGAAACCCTACATGTCAGCAGGATAATGCACGACGGCATGTTGCAGGCCCTGTACGGGCCTTTCTGGATACAGAACATGTTCGACTGCTGCCCAGGCCAGCACGGTCTCCAGATCTCTCACCAATTGAAAACGTCTGGTCAATGGTGGCCGAGTAACTGGCTCGTCACAATACGCCAGTCACTACTCTTGACGAACTGTGGTATCGTGTTGAAGCTGCATGGACATCTGTACCTGTACACGCCATCCGAGCTCTGTTTGACTCAATGCCCAGGCGTATCAAGGCCTAATACGGCCAGAGGTGGTTGATCTGGGTACTGATTACTCAGGATCTATGGACAGAAATTGCGTGAAAATGTAATCACATGTCCGTTCTAGTATAATATATTTGTCCAATGAATACCCTTTTATCATCTGCATTTCTCCTTGGTGTAGCAATTTTAATGGCCAGTAGTGAATAAATTGAATAACACCGTCATAAGCTACAACTCTGTCTTATTCCTTCCAAATTACGGCTTCCTTTTCACGTCCTTTGACTCTTATAACTGATTCTTCTGTAAATAATTCATGTCAGTATTTTGTAACCATAACAAGTTAATGGTTCGATAGTAGGAGAGTTCGAACTTAAATAATGGCAACTACTTTTTCACAACCCATACAAAAGAATTACATGTTTGCACCTCTTACTGTCCTTCAAAGTAGTCACTAGCGTTGTGTAGAGCCCGGTGCCAGCGATGTGGAAGGCGTAGTATACCGTTAGCAGCGACTGTTCTTTCGATACTGCGAATGGAACGCTCTACTGCCTGTCGAATCTCTGGAACTGTTCTGAAGCGAATGCCACGAAGTGGTTCCTTCATCTTCGGAATCAAATCAAAGTCACAAGGACTTAAGTCACCTGCGACCAGCGTTGTGAAAGAAGCGGCGACACTTTCTGCGCAATCCACCAATCATTCTGCACGACAATGCGAGGGCGCATACAGCGCAAGCTGTGGCTGCTCCGTTCGGTCGATGGGCCTGGGAAGTACTGTACCATGCACCATACTCCCCGGACTTACGTCCTTGACAAGGACTTTGATTTGATTCCGAAGATGAAGGAACCACTTCTTGGCATTCACTTCAGAACTGTTCCAGAGATTAGACGTTCCATTCGCACTATCAACAGAACAGGCTCTGCTAACGGTATACTACGCCTTCCACATCGCTGGCAACGGATTCTACACAACGCTGGCGACTACTTTGAAGGACAGAACAGGTGCAAATATGTAACTCTTTTGTATCGGTTGTGAATAAATAGTTGCCACTATTTAAATTCCAATCCCCGTAAATACAGCAGTGAGCCTTCTTTGGAATACAAATTACTGCATATCGGTGTGGCCCTTGCTTTCAAAATGATAATTTTTTTCTTTTGTGTATACAAGTGAATATGGGCTTGTCACAAACACTGCAGACTCAAGTCCCTCCACTTTGGGTTGCCTTTGTGCCGCGCTGAGTTTTAGCCCTCTAACGTGTTGGTAACAGGGCAATGAATGTAAGCTGTCATGCGAGAAGTCGAGCTTTAGTGATCAATATCTGAAACTGTTGTGTTCTATAATTTCCACTGATTCTCGCGTCTGACGAGTGGAACTAGCTTTAAATCAAATAATACGCTGTCCACTGCCCACAGTGGCGTATCTGTGCATTGCTACATTTGAGTAGTCCAGTCTCGATAAAAGTCATCTTGCAGTTAACGAATGGAACACCAAGGGAGTGTAGCGTTACGGAACCCTCCGTCGTGGAGTGACAGCGTTACAGTAACCGAATCGTGTCTGCTTTGAAGAGCACGGCGTAGCGCAGCAAAGTAGGCGGCGAGCAGCCCGCTTAGCATTTAGATGGAAACGCTGTTGATGTGCGCCTAGCTATTTCGGCAACACCCAGCACGGCGGTGCGACGCAGGCCAGATGCTCCGAACCAGGGCAGGCGCGGGCTGCTTCTGCAGTCTCTGTAACGGCGTGTGAGCGCTCCCAAAAGGTAGCAGCCAGAGAGACCTGCCGCCTCACAGACAGGGCGCTCTGCCAAAGACGGAGAAACGCGTCGTCTCGAAATTCGTGCAGGGTGTGCAGACTGAAGATGCCACGTGCGTTAACGTGATGCTCACTGTACGTCTTTTGCAATCAGTGTTTACTAATGCAGACGGTAAGGAACTGTAGATTTACTGGTTTGTAGTTCCATCGCCAAGTTCTCATTTTGAAACTTCCTAGCATTCTCTCTGTTCAGGAGATTACGCTGTGTCTGTTTTCCTAGAAACATCAGTGGTGTTAGACTACTTACGAAAGTTTAATTGTGATTTTGGTATAGCCTTCCACAGTACTGTGCGGGTCGCAGTTGAATCTTAAGGAATCGGTATACATCGCAAAAGTCTCTAAATTGTATTGAGCTGGCGTCTTAATTCCGCCTGGTTGTCCCAGAGTATATAATGGCGGGACGTTGGATCCTCATCAAGTGCAGTTGGCTGAAATGGATTGCTACTACTCGTGACACTGATATTCAGGCTCAGAAAGCCTATTAAGTGACTTAGTCGAAATTTTAAAAGGGATTAAAGTTATTTTACACGCAAGGTTAAAGTTTGTTAAAATAACAAACTCACTATCGTCAATAATCAGTGCTCTGACATCGCCAGACGGTCTACAGATCACAAGAAAAATTTGATCAATAAGTTTTTCATAAACAAATGAACAGTACATAAAGTTTGTCTGCAGTACTCAAAAACTCGGGGCACCAAGTATATATTTACTGGTTACCAATCCAAAATTTAATCATGTAATCAGCTAACACACAATTTCGTACGCCAGTAAGATCTGAGCTATACTACCAGTGTAGATGTCTCACAGGGGGCATCGTTCGTAACAACACAACAACGCACGAAGTGGTTCCGGCTGTTCTAGATTTTCTTTTGTTTTACACGCTATGATCAGATTATTTTCATTAGCATTTTACGATTACACTAATGAGAAAAGCTTTATATGCCTGTTTGACATCTGATTTAACAAATAATAAGTAATAAAGGTACAAGTTTTGCCCACATGCAGCTCCCCAGTAGCCAGTTTGATTGCGGGATCGCTCCGCAGTTTCCAAGTCAGCTAAATGGAGGATCCTACCGAATTATGGTGCAAAACATGTAGTTTTCTTTGGTCGCATACACCGATCAGCACTTTTTAATGTCATCAGATACCTGCTACGTAAGTTAGGATGCTTTAATTGACAATAGTGTTATTGTGGCTACAACGATCAGAAACGCAATTTAGTTAACAAGATACGATCATACGGATTATTTTCGCAAAAATATGATTGCCTCGAAGAGTGATATACTGCGGATACAGGCAGATTTCATATGCCCAGGATTCTGAAAAGCGTTTAACACAGTGCCTCATTGCAGACTGTTAACGAAGGTCCGAGCATACGGATTTGGTTTACAGATTTGTGGATGACCTGTTCTTAAGGAATAGAAACCAGATCGCTGTCCTCGAAGGCGAGTATACATCACAGACAAGTACGGTATATCGTCAGGAGTGCGCCGGGGAGGTGTAATGGCACTTCTCGTATTCTCTGTGTACATAACTGATCTGACGAACAGGGTGCGAAGTAATCTGCGGCCGTTGACTGATGACGCAGTGGTGCACCTGAAGTTGTGACATTCAGTGTCTGTAGGAGGATACAGGATGACTTAGTTGGTGTGATGAATGGCAGCTTACTATAAATACAGAAAATAACGTTAATTAATGCAGATTATTGGGAAAAATAATCCCATAATATTCGAATACAGCATCAGCAGCCTGTTGCTTGACGCAGTCACATCGATGAAATATCTAGGCGTCAAATGGAATGAGCGCTAAGAAGGCGCATGGTCGACATCGGTTTATTGGGAGAATTTTAACAAAGATTACCTGATCTGTGCTATAAAAGGGACTGAGTGTACAACACAAGTGCGTCGTACTCCTGAGTACTGTTCGACTTTCTGGTATCTCCCCCAAGTCGAATTAAAGGAAGATACTGGAGAAATTCAGAAGCACGCTGCTAGATTCGTTGCCTGTAGGTTCGACCGACACGCGAGTATTACAGAGATGCTTCGTGAAAAACTGGACTCCGTGGAAGGAAGAAGTTCTTTTCGCGAAACGCTATTGAGAAAATTTATGGAGCTGGCATTTGAAGCTGATTGCAGTTTGCATCTTCTGCTGTCGCGAAACGCTATTGAGAAAATTTATGGAGCTGGCATTTGAAGCTGATTGCAGTTTGCATCTTCTGCTGTCGACGTATATTCCTCATAAGGACAATGAAGGGAAATCATGATTCTTACAGAGGCACATAAAAAGTTTTTCCCTAGCTTTATTTGCGATCCGAGTGAGGTGGCCCGGTGGTCAGTACATTTGACTCGCTTTCGGTAGGATGGCGATTCAAACTCGTGTTCAGGCATCCTGATTGAAGTTTTCCGTGATTGCTCTAAACCGCTGTAGGCAATTGCTGGGATGGTTCCTTTGAAAGAGTATCGGCGATTTCCTTCCCCATCGCTGAAATATTCAGAGGTTGTGCTCCGCCGCTAATGACTTATATGTCGAGAGGACGTTATACCCTAACATTCCTTTATGTATTTGCGGATGAGGATACATGTAGCCTGAACTTTAATGACACGTGGTGTCATATTGTGCGACGTGACAAATGCCGTGTTGGATGACACAATGACATGTGTCATGTTAAACGACATGACATCATGTATCATGTTACTTTACTTGACAAGATACGAAGGGTATTTCGAAAGTAAGGTTCGATCGGTCGCGAAATGAAACAACGATAAAACTGTGCAAAGGTATGTTGGACAGTGTCTCTAGCATGCCCGTTGATCACGTCATGCCTGTCTGTTCACTTCTGAGCACGTAAAGATGCATAGAAAACAGCATCTCTCGCGAAGTATGAGTGCCCTTGAGATACTTCGTCTGATTTGGTGGAGCCCGCAAAACATAACTGTCATGCATTTTTTTCCTCGTGACAGTTCTCGACCACACTCTCCAGCATTTTCGATGGGAAGTGTTTGATCACCTTCCATACAGGCAGAACTTTGCTCCCTCTGATTTTCATCTCTGCTGACACGAACCGCTGGCTATGAAGTCAACGTTTTGACACAGACAATGAGTTACAGATCAGTACAGAGATTCGGCGAAAAGTGCAGGCGGCTGCCTTCCATGAACGAGAATATTGGAAAGTTGGTAAAACGCTGCGACATATGTCTCAGACAGAGCGGAAACTATGTAGAGACGTTGCTAGAAGCTGTGGCTAACTACTGCAAATAAAGCAGTCTGAAGTTGCCATGTAAGTCGAGAAGCTAGTTCTCTTCTTTTACATCCCCATTCGCCTTTCTTTGCTATAAAAGGAGCATTTTTCATTCTAGCAGTTTTATGTTTCACAAGGTTCCAGGAGCACATTGTTGCAGACTCAACAATAACTGTAGGAAAATATTTCAGCGAAATTAGTCACAGAATTATACTTGATAATCTTCTAGTGGTGCACATTTTAGGCAAGAGCTGGAAGGCGGACATGTTGGAACAAATTAAAGTATTCAGCATCGAAAATGGGAAATTTAAATACTCACCGAAATGATGTTAATACAGTGCTGTTAAATTAGAAATCATAATGACCAGTAGTATATATGGATACATATTCTCAAAAATTAGATCTTTGTAATTTTGGCGGAATTACCTGTTTGTCATGAGTAATGACAAATATTTCACATTTTCAGTTATCGTTACACATTCCACGTGCTGGTATCAAAGACACTTTTCTCAAGTGTAAAGAAAACATTAGAAAGTAAAAGATATCACCAGCACCAGCATGTAGGTAATGCAGTTAAAGTGAGCTTTTCTTAGGCCGCTGTCTTGATTTCTGTGCACGGTAACGTTGTTAGTGAACTTCAAAAGATCACAAAGAAAAGACAACAAAAATCCAGAGAGCGAAAGTGATGGCGATAACATAACAAGGGAACATCTATTTCTGAGTCTTTACATTTTCTTCTTGGTAATAGACCACAAATTGAAATAGACTTTCTCACAAATGGGAAGTTCGCTCTCTTCTTCCGCAGGCAGTCCGCACCATACGCTAAGAGCAAAATACTCCTACATTAAGATCTATGTGTAGTGAAGTTAAATGTTTTTCTACTGTGATATTTGCCCGATGAAGAGGCTACATCTCGAACCATGTAGTCGTGTTAAAATTTGAGCACGCAAACAAAGATTGGGCAGGTGCTAGTAGAACTCGCACACTGGCGGTTCCGTACAAACTTGATTATTTGTACGCAGGCAGCTCATCCATTCCGGGAATCGAGGGTCTCGACGATTTTGCCTGTTACGGATACTGGCAGTGGCAAGTATTCCAAGAATTTCAAAAAAGTCTTAACTTCAAGCCTGAAATGGGATAACAAATGCTGAAAGAAGTAGTTTCGTGTGGTATAATTACAAATTAACAGTTTTCTAATTGTTCCTTTACTTTTACTATGAAACCATTCTTCTTGCCAGATTTCATGATTCTACATCAGGGGGTAGTTAAGCTATAGGTTTTAATGAGTGAGTCCGTATCAAAATATGTGACATAAATCACTGTATCTTTTGATTTCATTGGCTTTAAAATTTCTGCAGTACCAACGGACTGTAGACCTCAGTATATGATATAAATGTAAACCTGATCTATTTTGTTGTTCCTCAGAAAAAACGGTCTTAACAGATGGACGGACATCTCATAGCAAATGATTTTTTTCCGTGTGATATATCTACAGATTAACGGTTTTCGAATTTTTCCTCTGGGTTTACTGTGAAACGTTGCTCTTGCCCTATTTCATGCTTCTGGGTCAACGGAAAGCACCCAGTGGATTTTGATGAGTGACTTCGCGGCTATCGAAGTATGTTACACAAATGGTCGTAACTTTTTGACTGGGTTACTTAGTAGCTACAGTTTTTCTCCATCCCCTAGCAACCATAGGTCTTAATATGCGACGTAAATTTCAACTTCATCCATCTACTCTTCAAAACATGCCAGGCTACATGGAGGAAACCTTAACGCATGACACTTAGAACTCCACTGGGAAACACCGTTTATCACAAAGATCATGCGCTGTCTAGTAACGAATGATTGAAATGTTTCACTTGGAGCTAATCTAGGGGCATGCAACAGAGTTCTGGTGACCAGAACCGGTGCTAGGTGTTTTTCTGCTGTAGGCGAGAACTGAAAAATGACGCCCCTTTACCATCCGTCTCCCCGATTTTCTTCCCCCAACCATCCCCCCCCCCCCTCTACACACACATACAGATCCACACTCCACCACCATGAGTATCCAACGGCACAACACTGTAACTGTCCTGTCATATTTTTAATCATTAAACTAAAGTCACCAGCCGTTCTCATTGCCTATCGATAGTCTTTAATTTTCATGCTTTGTCCTACGTTGCTTCAGAAGTGAATGAGAACAACAAAAATCATCGGTCTCCCATTTTTTGTCTTCAATTTTTGAAATTTCCCCAAACAATTAAAATGGGAATTGTGTGCTGCAAATTTTAAAACAGAACTCACTTGAATACGTCAGTCCATCCAAATTTGACATCACTTACTTACTTTATTTAATTACAAGCAAATGGGCAGATAAATGTATGGAACTATTTTCTGGTACGAATGAATTTATCCTTCAGTTTAGAATTTATGCCATTGTGGGAGACATTCTGAAACATTTTAATGTCGTTGTGTCATTTACCTTGTTTCGATCGCAATATTTTTACAATGAGAAATGACTCTCATCTTTTTCCTCATTCAGTTTCTTGCGATAAAATAAATAAATGATGCTTTGTTTGAGTGCTCCATTGAGGGTACTACAATTTTTCTTAGGCGCAGTGGTCTAAGCGATTGGCTTCTGATCATTCGTCCTAGATGAGTCCAGATTCGGATCCCGGTGAGGGATGGATTTTGTGGTTGTCTGAAGGCAGTAGCACTTTCCATTGTTCGATCCGTACTCAGTAGCGGCTGCTTTAGTTCTGAGGTTGGTAGAAGCAATGTATTTACTTTCGTCAAAGTAAGTAAAGAATTACTAAGCAACTGTTCCCTACGCTTTCGAAAACATTTCGATGCTTTAATTTTTCTTATTATACACTTTTCCCCTCATTTGCTCATACTTTCTCTGTTCAATTGAAATTAATTTTTTTCGCCCGCTACCGCCCCTAAAATTTTGCCGCTCTTAGGTGGCCGCCTAATCTTGCCTAATGGTAGAGACGACTCAGCCGGGGACACAGCAGCACTGAAATGGAGTTTAGTGAAAAAATGGGCACTTAGAATGTTTTGTATTTCCACTCTCTCTCTGTACATATCCAAGCATGTCACGCCAGTTTGATGTCTGTTCCACGCCACCTTCACGATGTTGACTATTTAGTGGCCTACATTGTATTTGTCTCCGGACATGTATTTATAGGACTTTTCTGTACTTTTGACCAGTGCTTTAGGGCCTACATGTAAGAAAATTGAACAATTTTTTTTAAACAGACGCTGTCTTTAGTTTTGAGAATGAACTGAGCTGGATGGCACTAGCTGGAGACTACTAAGTGATTTTCTGTACCTCACCTGCTCACTGTTCTGCGGTGTGTTGCAGGCCGTCGGCGTGCCTGAACCGGGACACGGTGCTGGTGACGGCGGTGATTCGGCACGCGACCGCCGCCAGGAAGGGCGTGCTCAACAGACTCCACTATATACACAACGCCACGCTCATGGTGAGTACCCACACACCCTGTCCTGAAAGTGTGCACAGCGTAGCTCGACAGTATCGAATGAGGTACACTATTGGCCATTTCTATTGCTACACCAAGAACAAATGCAGATGATACACGGGTATTCGTTGTACAAATATATTATACTAGAATTGACATGTGATTACATTTTCACGCAATTTGGGTGCATAGAACCTGAGAAATCAGTACCCAGAACAACCATCTCTCGCCGTAATAACGGCCTTGATGCGCCTGGGCATTGAATCGAACAGAGCTTGAATGGCGCGTAGAGGTACAGCTGCCCATGCGGCTTCAACACGATACCACAGTTCATCAAGAGTAGTGACTGGCGTATTGTGACCACCCAGTTGCTCGGCCACCATTGACCAGACGTTTTCAATTGGTGGGAGATCTGGAGAATGTGCTGGCCAGGGCAGCAGTCGAACATTTTCTATATCCAGAAAGGCCCGTACAAGACCTGCAACATGCGCTCGTGCATTATCCTGCTGAAATGTAGGGTTTCGCATGGACGGAATGAAGGGTAGAGCCACGGGTCGTAACACATCTGAAATGTAAGGTCCACTGTTCAAAGTGCCGTCAATGCAAACAAGAGGTGACCGAGACGTGTAACCAATGGCACCCCTTTACCATCACGCCGGGTGATACGCCAGTATGGCCATGACGAATACACGCTTCCAATGTGCGTTCACCGTGATGTCGCCAAACACGGATGCGATCATCATGATGCTGTAAACAGAACGTAGATTCATCTGAAAAAATAACATTTTGCCATTCGTGCACTCAGGTTCGTCGTTGAGTACAGCATCGCAGGCGCTCCCGTCTGTGATGCAGCGTCAAGGGTAACCGCAGCCATGGTCTCCGAGCTGATAGTCCATGCTGCTGCAAACGTCGTCGAACTGTTCGTGCAGATGGTTGTTGTCTTGCAAACGTCCCCATGTGTTGACTCAGGGATCGAGACGTGGCTGCACCATCCGTTATAGCCATGCGAATAAGATGCCTGTCATCTCGACTGCTAGTGATACAAGGCGGTTGGGGTCGAGACATGGTGTTCCGTATTACCCTCCTGAACCCACCGATTCCATATTCTGCTAACAGTATTGGATCTCGACCAACGCGAGCAGCAATGTCGCGATACGATAAACCGCAATCGCGATAGGCTACAATCCGACCTTTATCAAAGTCGGAAACGTGATGGTACGCATTTCTCCTCCTTACACGAGGCATCGCAACAACGTTTCACCAGGCAACGCTGGTCAACGGCTGTTTGTGTATGAGAAATTGGTTGGAAACGTTCCTCATGTCAGCACGTTTTGGTGTCGCCACCGGCGCCAACCTTGTGTCAGTGTTCCGAAAAGCTAATCATTTGCATATCACAGCATCTTCTTCCTGTCGGTTAAATTTCGCGTCTGTAGCACGTCATCTTCGTGGTGTAGCAATTTTAATGGCCAGCAGTGTAGTATCTACACTCCTGGAAATGGAAAAAAGAACACATTGACACCGGTGTGTCAGACCCACCATACTTGCTCCGGACACTGCGAGAGAGCTGTACAAGCAATGATCACACGCACGACACAGCGGACACACCAGGAACCGCGGTGTTGGCCGTCGAATGGCGCTAGCTGCGCAGCATTTGTGCACCGCCGCCGTCAGTGTCAGCCAGTTTGCCGTGGCATACGGAGCTCCATCGCAGTCTTTAACACTGGTAGCATGCCGCGACAGCGTGGACGTGAACCGTATGTGCAGTTGACGGACTTTGAGCGAGGGCGTATAGTGGGCATGCGGGAGGCCGGGTGGACGTACCGCCGAATTGCTCCACACGTGGGGCGTGAGGTCTCCACAGTACATCGATGTTGTCGCCAGTGGTCGGCGGAAGGTGCACGTGCCCGTCGACCTGGGACCGGACCGCAGCGACGCACGGATGCACGCCAAGACCGTAGGATCCTACGCAGTGCCATAGGGGACCGCACCGCCACTTCCCAGCAAATTAGGGACACTGTTGCTCCTGGGGTATCGGCGAGGACCATTCGCAACCGTCTCCATGAAGCTGGGCTACGGTCCCGCACACCGTTAGGCCGTCTTCCGCTCACGCCCCAACATCGTGCAGTCCGCCTCCAGTGGTGTCGCGACAGGCGTGAATGGAGGGACGAGTGGAGACGTGTCGTCTTCAGCGATGAGAGTCGCTTTTGCCTTGGTGCCAATGATGGTCGTATGCGTGTTTGGCGCCGTGCAGGTGAGCGCCACAATCAGGACTGCATACGACCGAGGCACACAGGGCCAACACCCGGCATCATGGTGTGGGGAGCGATCTCCTACACTGGCCGTACACCACTGGTGATCGTCGAGGGGACACTGAATAGTGCACGGTACATCCAAACTGTCATCGAACCCATCGTTCTACCATTCCTAGACCGGCAAGGGAACTTGCTGTTCCAACAGGACAATGCGCGTCCGCATGTATCCCGTGCCACCCAACGTGCTCTAGAAGAGGTAAGTCAACTACCCTGGCCAGCAAGATCTCCGGATCTGTCCCCCATTGAGCATGTTTGGGACTGGATGAAGCGTCGTCTCACGCGGGCTGCACGTCCAGCACGAACGCTGGTCCAACTGAGGCGCCAGGTGGAAATGGCATGGCAAGCCGTTCCACAGGACTACATCCAGCATCTCTACGATCGTCTCCATGGGAGAATAGCAGCCTGCATTGCTGCGAAAGGTGGATATACACTGTACTAGTGCCGACATTGTGCATGCTCTGTTGCCTGTGTCTATGTGCCTGTGGTTCTGTCAGTGTGATCATGTGATGTATCTGACCCCAGGAATGTGTCAATAAAGTTTCCCCTTCCTGGGACAATGAATTCACGGTGTTCTTATTTCAATTTCCAGGAGTGTACTCCACTTAACACTGTTATAACAACACTAGCGTTTCTCACATACAGTGGCGGAAAAAAATGTAGATTAATGAAATTTCTCGAATAGATTTGTCTAGATAGAATGTTTTGGTGATTGACATTGCCAGACCACAGTTTAATGTCAGCAAGAGATACGCCATTACAAATTCGAAATGCTGGCACATTATTAGAAGGCCTAACTGCCACAGCGTTCAGTAGTAGAATTGAAAGGTGTACGCACAGTGTTGTACAGGTGCCGGATGTCCTTTTATGGGATGGAGTTCCATGCCTGTGGCACTTGGTCGGACAATACAGCGACAGTTAATGCTTTTTGAAGATGAGGCTGTAGTTCTCGTCCAACGATGTCGCATATGTGTTCGACTGGTGACAGATCTGGTGATCGAACAGGCCAAGCCAACATGTTGACAATCTGTAGATCATGTTGGAACACAACAGAGGTATATGGGGGAGCTTTATTCTGTTGGAAAATACCCCCTGGAATGCTATTCATGAATGGCAGTACAATAGGTCTAACCACCAGATTGACGCAGAAACTTTTAACCAGTGTACGTAGGATAGCCAGGAGAGTGCTCCTGGTCTCAAACGAAATCGCATCCCAGACCACAATTCTAGGTGTTGGTCCACTGTGTCCAGCACGCAGACATGTTGATTACAGGCCCTTCACTGGTCTCCTTCTAAGTCATGAATGGCACCGAGGCATAATCAGCTTTCATCGGAAACACATTAGACCTCCACCTTGTCCTCCAATGCTCTCTCCCTTGACAATAGTGAGGTCGCCAGTGACGGTGGTTTGTGGCCAGTGGAATGCACGCCACAGGGCACCTGTCTCGGAGCTGTCCTTAAAGCAAAATATTTGAAACAGTCCGTTGCGTCATTGTGGTCCCAACTGCTGCGGATTCTCTACGATGGGCCGGAGCCATACGCCGAACACGATAGTCTTCCCTCTCGCCAGAGCCATGCGGACGTCCGGAGGCCAGTCCCCTTGCGACCGTACATCCTCGTAACCACCGCACCGAGCGAGGTGGCGCAGTGGTTAGCACACTGGACTCGCATTCGGGAGGACGACGGTTCAATCCCGTCTCCAACCATCCTGATTTAGGTTTTCCGTGATTTCCCTAAATCGCTTCAGGCAAATGCCGGGATGGTTCCTTTGAAAGGGCACGGCCGCTTTCCTTCCCATTCCTTCCCTAACCCGAGCTTGCGCTCCGTCTCTAATGACCTCGTTGTCGACGGGACGCTAAACATTAACCACCACCGTAACGACCGCAGTCAGCAATCGTTTACAGTGGCTACATTCCTGCCAAGTCTTTCTGCGATATCACAGAAGGAGCATCCAGCTTCTCATAGCCATATCACACGACCCCATTCGTACTCAGTGAGATGATAATAACGACGTCTTTGTCGCCTTAACGGAATTCTCGACTGACATCCACTCTCAACGCCGAATCACAATGACTGTTACAGACTGTATTTAAAGCAAACCTGGTTTGCATCCTTACGGTGGCGCTTCTAGCGCCACTCTTATGCGATTGGCGTATAATATGAGTAATCATCTTTCAGATGTACGAAGACACCTTCCTATTTTCGTTTGTATTGTGACGTTTTTTCCGTCAGTATATTTCTTACCTTAGCGAGTCTACGGACAACTTTCAATCTTATCAGTCAAATTCATTTTCAGAATCCTTTTGCAACACTGGATCTCATACGTTTCTACTGTTTACATTTCTGCCTTTTTTTCACATTTAACGACTCACTTCTATACAATTCTGCGCCCGAAACGCAACCTATCTAGATCCAAATTATCCGGACACCACCAACTGTCACAAGAGGCTGACCAGCAAGTACAAAAGGAAGCAACGAGTATTGTGTTATCAGCAGAGAAGCATTAACGGCGCAATGGGTCGGTCAGCATGGTTCAGGGGGTCGGTCAGCAAAGTTCAGTAACGTCGAACGTGAACCAAATTCATCACGGACATTTAAACGCTTCTAAAGCTTCCGAGGTCGACTAATGGTGATGTGCTTGTGAAGTGAAAACGCGAAGGAACAATCCGGCTAAATAAAGACGAAGCAGACTTTATGTTCTTACGAGCAGGAACCATTGCGGAAGACGGTTAGAAAATAATGGCAAGAACTCGGTGGAAGGAATCACTCGTGAATTACAAATGCGTTACTAGCAATCCAGCTAGCGCAATGACTGTGCGTGGATAGTTAAAAGGAATGAGCTACAGTAGTCGAGGGGCTCCTCAGAAACCAAACATTTCTGTAAAAATTGCTAAGCGACACTGGAGGTGTTGTAAAGACCGACGTCACTGTACGGTGAATCACTGGAAACGAGTTATTTGGGGTGATAAATCATGCTTACCCTGTGGCAGGTTTTGGTACCTACGAACGCTTTCAGAACGGTGCCTGCAGTCGTGTGTAGTGCCGAGATTAAAGTTCAAAGGAGGAGATGTTACGGTATGGGGGTATTTTTCGCAATTAGGATGTGATTCCCTTACTGCGCTTGACAATGATGTGAACACACTTCACGCAATGCGTATCGCTTACAGTAGAGGAACAGTTCGGAGACAATGACTGGATCAGCACGACAATGCACCTGTCAAAAAGTGTCGTCTGTGTAGCAATGCTATGTGGCCAAAAAAGTTCCTGAAATGTTCTGGCCTGCACAGAATCTGGACCTGAACGCAATGGAACCCCTTTGGGATGGGTTACAACGTAATATTTCACTCGAGGCCCCAGTGTCCTAGTCTCTTGAGGAAGAATGGGATACTATTCCTCCACAGATATTCAGAAACTTACTGTCCAGCTGAGTTCAAGCCATGATAACGGAGAAGGGTCGACACAGCCTGTATTAATGTCTACTAATAGTGTGCGAATACTTTTGATGTGATAGTGTAAATTGTCAGAATTTTCTTTGTAAGATTAGTGCCTCCTTTTTATATTTACCTTGCTTCCTCTGTGTGCGTTTGTCTCCATGGAAGCAGAACTCTTTCACTTGCTTTCCTACATGCTGGATATTTTGATGTTAAGTTTGTCACTGGTCTCACTTCTGGTGCTCCTACAGACTACTAGTCTACATTCTGATTGTATTCTGTGATCTGTAGACCTTTCCATTCAACAGGTCTTGTAGATTTTCCTCACTTTCACAAAGGGCATCAATGTTATCTTAATCGAATTTCGCTCACCCGGCTAGCCGCGCGGTGTAACGCTCTGCTTCCCGAGAGGGAAGGCGTGCCGGTCCCCGGCACAAATCCGCCCGGCGGATTAGTGTCGAGGTTCAGTTTGCCTGCCAGCCTTTGGATGGTTTTTAAGGCGGTTTTCCATTTGCCTCGGCGAATGGGGCCTGGTTCCCCTTATTTCGCCTCAGTTACACTACGTAGGCGATTGTTGTACAAACACTGTCTCCACGAACGCGTGCATCGTAATTACTCTACCACGCAAACATTTTGGTTACACTTGTCTGGTGTGAGACGTTCCCAGGGAGGTCCACTGGCGGACGAAACGCACAATAACCCAGGGTTCGGTGTGGGGTGGTGGTGGGGTGAGTGGACTGCTGTAGCCTTTTGTGGGGTTATGAACCACTGAGGGCTACGGCGTGGACGAAGCCTCTCCGTCGTTTCTAGGTCCCCACTACAATCGAATTTCTGTCCTTTCTCCTCAACTGCAGTTCGGCATTAATTTCTTATCACAGTATTGTAATTGGGTCCATTATTAGTACAGAAGCGGGATCAGTTTCCTCCAGACTTATTAAATTTATTTATTCACTATTAACTCGATTTGGATCGCCTAAGCCAGTCTCAAGTGATAGGTCACTATGAAGTGGGTCAATTCACATCATCCGTTTTAAAAAGATAGGGCGTTTCCCCTCTTAAAAAGAGACCAGGTTGCCGCCGTTACGCATTATTACGTCGGACTCACTGTCGGTGCAAGTTGTACTCTGCGGAAGGTTTGACACGGAGTGGTACGTCAAATGAACTGCAAAGCTAAATTGTAGGAAAAGTACACTTAATTCTTCCCTGTAGGATTTGGTGGGGCTTGCTTACCACATATGTTCTAAAGCTATCCCCACTGAATTTCTTCTCTGTAGACCTTGGCTCCTAACTGTGCGACAGTGAATGTTGCAGTGACTTTCAGGGATACTACTACACTGCTACAATAATGTTTCCGTACATGGGATGGCATCAAATTCATTAATACAAAGCAAAATGAAAAAATTGCGTCTTCACAATCAGCCCCTTACGAAAGGCAGTTTGAACTCGTTAATCAAAGGAACGATCGCTGAATGTGAATACCGCTGAAATGCCTGACCTAGCAGGACAGAACGGATTGGGTTGTGGAAAGGGGCCAAACTAAGTTGCTGTCAGTTGTACTCAACATACAAACTTTATTTATCAACACAAAAAACTCAAAACTTTAATCGACCTCCTTTGATTAACTTTAGCTCGGCTGAAGGCCACACTCAAAATCCAAGACACTAGGCCGAAGCAAGAAATTGAAATACAAGGTTCTTCTGGAGGTTTCACTCAAGAATATTTTCTGAATCTTCAATCTAAACAGGCTGAATGCCTTAGCAATTTAATTTTAATGGAACTTGGCTAGAGGCCCCTTATTAAGCAATAAGAAGAGTTTCAATCAAGAGGCAGAAGACCTTATCTTAAAACATTTCATGCAAAATTGGGCCGAAGGTCCGTACAAAAGGAAAACTATCTTGTGCCTTAAGCGCAAGACAAGAACATTAATTTAAGAGATTTTAAAGCTAGGCTGAAGGCAGCTCATAAGCAAATAATTTAATGGGTTAAGGCCTAGAAAAGAATTTCAATTTAAGTGGCAATAGGCCTTAGCTTAAAACATTTCATATAAAATTCGGCTGAAGGCCCCATATAAAAAGTAACAATCTCATGCCTTAAGGGCAAGACAAGAACATTAATTTAAGAGATATTGATACTTGGCTGAAGGACACACATCAACCAAATAACTAAAATTCAGACAGGGAAATTACTATGTAACACACAAGGGCCGGCCGGAGTGTCCGAGAGGTTCTAGGCGCTACAGTCTGGAACTGGGCGACCGCTACGGTCGCAGGTTCGAATCCTGCCTCGGGCATGGATGTGTGTGATGTCCTTAGGTTAGTTAGGTTTAAGTAGTTCTAAGTTCTAGGGGACTGATGACCTCAGACGTTAAGTCCCATGGTGCTCAGAGCCATTTGAACCATTTGAACACACAAGGAACGGCGCCCGGTAGTTTCCACGGGTCGTCCTGAGATTGCAACACTAACGCCCATTTAGGTGAGACAGGCAGCCTGTCCAACGACTTCTTAATCTGAAGGCAACCCAACCGACAGAGAGCCGACCGACCATCAACAAAATCAGTTCAGCTTCAGGCAACCAGCAAACGACCACAAGACCTCAGTACAACGACACACGGAATATTGGCGCCCGCAACGATCAACAACACCTCAGCTGTAGAGCTACACGCCGCCCTGGAAAGCAACAACATGACGAGGAAAATACACTGCCTAAAATTACGTCAACGACCAGGGCAGGTAACCGGAACGTCAACGGCCACAAGGCGGAAGCTACGGCAGGTCAACTTCAGTAACGGGGAATAAATAAAGTTAAACTGCATAGGAAGACGGCTGGAATCCAAGCCGACTTAAATACACACACGTTGTTGCTCGCGGAAATGTACCAACAGCGACTTCCCGGATCAAACGAAGAAATGTAAACAGTTGAGGCTCGATAATAGCTTTAGTGAGGACTCAACTTTCATGTCCAAGATCGGTGGGCGACGAACTTCGTGGCACTCGCAAGCAGCACCTCACACTAAAACCACGGGTGTACACCGCCAGTGGCCTCGGCCAGAAACGCGCGATGGAAACTTCCTCGCTGCTCCACGCCAACCGACCGACCGCGCAGACCCGGAAACGATGAAAAGACCAAATACAGGTCGGTGGATGAGATGACCAACCGAGCAACCAACCAACGGTCGTTCCGCTCCAATCTCCCTCCGTCCGACAGTTCATGTGTGTCGCCAGCGGTCGGCGAGCACTGAAGCGCTCCGTCCCCGACTTCACTGCTGCCACGTCCCGATTGCGCTGCTGGTTCGTCTCCAACTGACTGCCAGACACACGACGACCCGGAAATACTATCGGTCGCTCCAGAGATGGTACGACAGTGCACTTATCGATACGCGCTGCTGCTGCCGCTCATTGCCAAGCCAGTCAGGAAGTTAATGACGCCAGTAAATGGAATAAGAAAACGAGGCGGCAGTACGTAATATGAGATGATAAACAATAAATGGCATGAACACGAGCCGTGCAGGGCTCAACCACCCTTCGAGCATCATAATGTTCACGACATCTGTTTCCATGTTTCTTCAGTCGCACGCATCAACTTTATGTTGACAATGTGTATTGCAGAACCAGAATTGATACAGTTTCCTGAGGCAAAATTACACTTCAGCTCAATTTTGCTTAACAAAATTACCACTCGTTCACACTTGTTGCCTGCATGAATGCTAGTCTTAGAATTTGTAATTGGCTATTCTATTCCCACCTGCATGCACTTCTGTGATTGGTCGGTTAAGTCCACCAATCATTCATAACATTAAATTATTGCCTTTGTTGATCTTTGCAGATCGATATGCAGTTACTGAAATTTTAGGGCCGGCCGCTGTGGCCGAGCCGTTCTAGGCGCTTCAGTCTGGAACCCCGCGACCGTTATGGTCGTAGGTTCGAATCCTGCCTCGGGCATGGATGTGTGTGATGTCCTTAGGTTAGTTAGGTTTAACTAGTTCTAGTTCTAGGGGACTTATGACCTCAGATGTTAAGTCCCACAGTGCTCAGAGCCATTTGAACCATTTTTTGGAATTTTAGTTACATTATCAGTGTGGGTTATTACTAAAATTTAATGTTAATAATAGAAGTTATGCATCTCGTCGCCAAATCTGATAACGGTACTGCCTCCTCTCTGTCGTCGCTCATGGACAATTCAGAGCATTCTGATCTCTTTCCCACACTCCTCATCCATATGTCATCATCATGTGGAGTACTTATTTTTCTTACCAGCTTGCATAGCTGTCGCAGCAGTATGCCATAACCCTCACAAGGCCATTATCTTCCTGCCATTTATGTAAAACAACGCAACATGTCATATGATAATTAGCCTGTTGCTTGAAGTATTAGATTATTTTACATAAATGATGAAGACTTTTGTCTTATTATATGTCCATACATTTAAACAAGTATTATACTAGGACGGTATACTCGTAAAAGGAATAGTGTTGATTGGCGCACTTCATAGTAATATATCATCTGAAATCGCGTCAGTGATGAATACATAAATTTATTCGCAGTCTAAACAAAACATGTTGTCCATTGCAGTAATTGCAGTAATTAGCCAAATCGGCTGCTGGCGACGTGAAGATGACTTAAGCTAAGGCCTTAATAAGTTGTAGGATATGTGCGATAAGCTCCATCGTCATCTGAAACAAAGACACGAAATCTAAATTTTACAAGGTAGTAGCATATCCTGTCCTGCTCTACGGACGTGAAGACTGGACTCTATTACTAAACCCTCAGTCAAGGATCTGGTCAACAGGTATGAGATTCCTAACGAATATCTTAAAGGTGTCCAGGCTGGATCACGTCCGAAACGAAGATATTCCGCAGGAACTGAGTGTCCTTTATACTCATGAAAATTCGAAGGAGAACTGAAAATACCATGATGACAGAATGGAGGCTTTGAAGTATCCCACTCAAATGCTACGATATAAGATCGCGAAACATGGGCTTTATGGTTCTCTCGCTTACTAATCGAAGCGGTGAAAAAATTCACCGTTCTGTAACCAACCTGCCCATTGCGAAATATTCAACCCTTCCTATTGATGACATAATTTCAGGGCAAATGAAAGAAAAAAGAAAAGTGTATAGCGTTCGACCTTGCAGCCAATCAGCACTGCAGTTACATTGGTTGGTGTTGTCCTTAAAAACAGGTATTGCCATTGGTTCTGCCTTCTCTTCCGCTAATTGTACTTTTCTGATTGGTGCTGCCATTTTTATAACCCAAAGTACAAGACAGGTTTCCGCTATCGGAAGTGAAAATGCACTAAGGTATAGCGCATGCATCCAGTGACAATATAGTTCATCTACTTGCAGTCATCGACATAGCTGGTCAAATTTCTCGTGCTCGAACGCTCCTTGCGTAATGGTCCTCTTTTCTGTGCAGTTCGCTACAGCCGAGCACATGGTTTACTGTGTGTGCGACAGAGATGTCATCGCTTTCCGCTCTTATCGCCCCAGACACCACGGAGAAAGGTATAACGTCGGTGTGAACACCATCGCTACTACTGACAAGGCAGTGTTAAGTCTCAGGCGTAGAAAAAGCATTTGTGTGTGATGTATTTAAGTGACCCACTGGTCTTCACCATAGAGACGATCTGGCCGCTCACGATTCTTACACGCAACTTAATTCGAGTATGAGAGAAACCACTTCGAACAGACAGACAGACTGGTATAAACCCATTACGAGCTGCCGTATCCAACACGTTCAGAGCACTTACCTTTTTCTCATGTCAATATGAGATGATACGACGTTCTTTGTTGACATATAAATTCACGTAGTCTACATTTAAAGCTCATGGTCATATAAATAGCTGCAGTTCATTACAAAAAGCATAACGTTTATACATATTGCGTCCAGCTGAAAAAAAGAGAATCTGCTTTTATTATTATTCCTGACCATGTTAATGTAAAAAACATGAATATTCGGCAGTTCATTTGAACATTAGTTCTTGGTTTTAAAGATAAAGTGTATGGTCATAGAAACAGCTTTACTTCATTACAAACACAATAATTTTTAAACATATTACCTTCAGTTAAAATAAACAGAATCTATCCTTACTAATAATCCATATCATGTTAATCTGAAAGCAGAAATAAGTCAGCAGTTCATTTGAAGTTTTGTTATTGTTTAAAATTTAAGTATAAATTTCATGGTCATACAAACAGCTGCATGCCATTGCAAATACTATAACTCTGTACTGTTTTATTCCTGGGCATTCATGTTAATGCCAATTTTGATTGAAGTATTTGTTCCTAAATTTATTGTATTATATGTTAATATATGAACAGACATCAGATCACTTGAAGCTTGTACTTGTAGTAATTGCTTTATTTATTTCGTTTATTTTGAGCCTTAATGTTAACACAAGTATCATTAAAGTATTTGCCCATACATCGCCTTTAATACATACAAACAAAACAAATGACATCTCTGAGCAAAGTAGCCTATGTAATATATTTTTGTCAAGAGCTTTAAAACAAGCAACAGTTGTATAGCGCATAGTGGATGTTGGCAGAGTTTCGCCATAACAGTGTCAATGCATACAGATTGTGTAAATGTGTGTGAAACGATGTATCAACTGGCCATCAAAATGGAAACAGACAGATGGACACCAACAGAAAAAGGGCTCATAAGGTTGCAGTAAGTACAAAACTAAAATTTTGAATCCATATCGACAGACAATACTCATGGCGATACGTTAAAGCGTGTTCCATCTTCTTGTCACAGAGCCATCACCCAGCATTATGCTCGAAATAGTGATGTAACTTCCAGGAAACCATGTGAAGATGAACCTGGAAAGGTTCGAAAATCTTTTCATTGAATAATAAATAACTATTCAAAAAAGTGAATAGTTGTAGTTTTATTTATTTATACGCATTTCTTTTTTTCATATTTAGCATCAGTTTCTTTTAACGCAAACGTTACATGGTTCAAATATTTAGGTGACTTTAGTACATATAGCATACCATTCATTTGCATCCAGTCTTCTAGTACTGCCTGTTACAATGTCGTATGCTATCCAAGCGTAGTTTGCGCTATAATTGGTACATTCTACGAATGCTCTCCGTACAGTGGTGAATAGGAGTAATTGAATCGATATAAACCAAATCGCATACAACAGTACTGACTGCTTTGTGTGACTGAGTCCATTGATTTACTTCATGTCGGAAATACAATAAGCAACCAACACAGTTTGACAAATAAGGTACAAAACAATACAAAAACAAAAACACTAAAATAAGTTCATAAAAGTAGTACTGCGAGGGCGTCGCATAGGCACAGTTGATGTGAGGGCCACCTCTCGCTGCTGGCAGCTGGGCGCCGAGCTGACGAAGCTTCGCGCAGAGGTGAACGGCGAGGTGGAGCTGCAGCTGCAGCAGGTGCTGGACCTGCTGGCCGGCACCAACGCGCACTCCGTGGCGCTGCACGGCGGCAACTGGAGCGACGCGCCGCTCCAGCTCTCCGAGCAGCCCCTGCTCACCGACCTGGACCTCGCCAGCTGCCGCATCGCCAACGTCAACATCAGTAAGTGAGCCGCGGCTGGACCAAACCTTTATATACGGGCAAGTAACCCGTCGTAGCAATTATTACAGTCCTCGTAGTGCATAAGGCCTGTCTGTGTAATCGTATAAAAGGCCACTTGTGTGGTCGCCATCATGGTTTACTTTCTTCAATTTCTGAAACAAATCCTGCAGCATATACCGCCGGAAAAAAATGCAGCACCCTCAAGGCTCAGGTCATTTTATTGCCAAGTGACGTGATAGGTAGTTCATCATTGTGGGAATATGTGATGACAATTTCAAATGAAACAAACTCCTCACAGTGAAGAGTGCCAAAACAATCTCATTAGTACATAGTGTACAACCACCCCCCCCCCACCCCCTCTGGCCGAAACGCAGCCGAATACTCTCTAGTGCAAACGATGCCCAATGGCATCCTGCGGTAGATTTTTTCAAGCACTTTGCACTTTTTATTGCAATTCGGCAATGGCACTTGTATGCTCTGGTGAACGGGTATCCGCTTCTCCACGTCCCATACATGAGATCTGGTCATCTTGAGTAAGAAAAGTTGTTGTGCACCCTGGAGAGACTGTTTGTGGACGTTCATTCTCCTTCTGAAGAAGTACATCACCTTCCTGTCGAAGAAGTGACAGGGGGATGGGCGTAACAGCCTATGCATTATAGTGGCTAGCCGGCCGGAGTGGCCGAGCGGTTCTAGGCGCTACAGTCTGGAACTGCGCGACCGCTACAGTCGCAGGTTCGAATCCTGCCTCGGGCATGGATGTATGTGATGTCCTTAGGTTAGTTAGGTTAATTAGTTCTAAGTTCTAGGGGACTGATGACCTCAGAAGTTAAGTCCCATAGTGCTCAGATCCATTTGAACCATTTTATAGTGGGTAATGGTTACTTTACCCTGCAGAAACACCAAATGTGACCACGAACTGCGACTGCTTACCCGCCACACCGTGAAGCCTGGGGTGACACCCGTGCATCGTGAATAGCACACTCACCAGTTCCACGCTGATCACGTGTACATCCGTCACTGTCATACAGACAGAACCTACTCTCACCACTGAAGTCAATATGGTGCCCTGCACTCTCCAGTCAAGTTTCTCACAACACCAGAGTAACCCTGATTGACGGCGTCGTGGTGTCAGTGGTAACGTGGCCAGAGCCACACTTGATCTTAATCCTGCCACAAGTAGGCGGTACCCAGTGGTCCCTGGTGGTACATCAGGTGAATCATGTGTCCAGATTTCTTCCCTCCATGATGTTCGGTCGATTATTGCTACTTTCACAATGCGTTGATCTTGGTGTGTGTGTGCGTGTGTGTGTGTACTACGTGGACGTCCAGAAGTTGGGCCACAGTATGGCAATGTTCCACCGGCTACTACTGAAACAGTGACACACCACCGATATATTATACCCAACATGTGCAGCAACGCGTCATTGCGTCCATCCAGCTACACGTATGTCTATATAATACATTGTAGTAGATATGGGATAAAAGAGTTCTTGTCATCTGCATCATCTGCATGAAAAGATTTTGGTATCGCTATCCTAGTATTAGATTAAAAACAAGTTTTGCAGCACTAGCTACTCATTTCTTTAAGAGTTTTTAGTTCCACTTCGATTTGTGTGTGATCCTTTCCCTAGTAGCGGCGAAACTATATGTAGTTGAACATTAGCAGAAATTTCAAACCAATTCACAGAAAACAAAAATGAACATCTACATCTACATTTATACTCCGCAAGCCACCCAACAGTGTGTGGCGGAGGGCACTTTACGTGCCACTGTCACCACCTCCATTTCCTGTTCCACTCGCGTATGGTTCGCGGGAAGAACGACTGCCGGAAAGCCTCCGTGCGCGCTCGAATCTCTCTAATTTTACATTCGTGATCTCCTCGGGAGGTATAAGTAGGAGGAAGCAATATATTCGATACCTCCTCCAGAAACGCACGCTCTCGAAACCTGAGCAGCAAGCTACACCGCGATGCAGAGCGCCTCTCTTGCAGAGTTTGCCACTTGAGCTTGATAAACATCTCCGTAACGCTATCACGCTTACCAAATAACCCTGTGACGAAACGCGCCGCTCTTCTTTGGATCTTCTCTATCTCCTATGTCAATCCCGCCTGGTACGGATCCCACACTGATAAGCAATACTCAAGCATAGGTCGAACGAGTGTTTTGTAAGCCACCTCCTTTGTTGATGGACTACATTTTCTAAAGACTCTCCCAATCAATCTCAACCTGGCACAAGCCTTAACAACAATCAATTTTATATGATCATTCCACTTCAAATCGTTCCGCATGCATACTCCCAGATATTTTACAGAAGTAACTGCTACCAGTGTTTGTTCCGCTATCATTTAATCATACAATAAAGGATCCTTCTTTCTATGTATTCGCAATACATTACATTTGTCTATGTTAAGGGTCAGTTGCCACTCCCTGCACCAAGTGCCTATCCGCTGCAGATCTTCCTGCATTTCGCTGCAATTTTCTAATGCTTCAACTTCTCTGTATACTAAAGCATTATACGCGAACAGCCGCATGGAACGCGTCATCCGCGGATAATAATTCGGCAGAATTTATCTCTGGCTTCAGCCAGCTTTCTGTACCTATAACGATTTCAGCTTCGGTGCTTTCTATCAGCGCTTGAAGTTCCTGTACCTTGCCAATGCAGTTCACAATTACAATACCGCTGCTTGCTGCTTGGTCCCCGCATGTCCTGACTTTGCCCCGCAGCCTTTGAGGCTGTTGCCCTTTCTGTACTTTCCCGAGGCCATCTAACCTAAAAAACCGCCCAGTACACGCCACACAACCCCTTCTACCTGTGTAGCCGCCTGCTGTGTGTAGTGGACTCCTGACCTATCCAGCGGAACCCGAAACCCCACCACCCTATGGGGCAAGTCGAGGATTCTGCAGCCCACACGGTCGCAGAACCGTCTCAGCCTCTGATTCAGACCCTCTGTACCAAAGTTCCGCAGTCAATTCTGTCGACGATGCTGCAGATGGTGAGCTCTGCTTTCATCCCGCTAGCGAGACTGGCAGTCTTCACCAAATCAGATAGCCGCCGGAAGCCAGAGAGGATTTCCTCCGATCCATAGCGACACACATCATTGGTGCTGACATGGGTGCACCCTGTACCCTTCATGGCATCCGGAAGGACCCTTTTCACATCTGGAATGACTCCCCCTGGTATCTACACGGAGTGCACATTGGTTTTCTTCCCCTCTCTTGCTGCCATATCCCTAAGGAGCACCATTACGCGCCTGACATTGCCCGCCTGACGTTGGAGCTCCCAACTACCAGTAAGCCCACCCTCTGCGACTGCCCGGATCTTACAGACTGAGGGACGGCCTCTGGAACAGGACAAGCAGCCATGTCCGGCCGAAGATCAGTATCAGCCGGAAACAGAGCCTGAAACCGGTTCGTCAGACAAACTGGAGAGGCCTTCTATTCAGCCCTCCGGAATGTCTTTTTCCCCCACGTTAATTAACGTGGTGAAAATAAATTTTCGTGTCCTCAGATGCATTCAGTATTCCACTTCAGCAGCCCATGTGCCCTGCTAACCATTCCTATACCTCTCCAGTTGGTAAAAACTATTTATTCACAGAATTTCACTGTTCCACCTTGGGCCGCGTGGTAGCTTTCAAGTGGAGTACTGCGAAAATTGTGCACTGCATTACTGACAACTTGAGCACAAGCAGTTGTTTGACGTTAGTTATGCATAAGGTGACAACAATGTTGACAAGATTATGACATATGTACAGATAACATATACAAGGTAAACATATATATCTATATGGAACAGAGCACTGCTAACAACACAATGAATAATTAGTATTTGCAGATGGCGGTGATCTGCACCGATTATTCAATTGTCTTAAAGCAATGAGAATGACTCAAAAAATTTTAAAAGAAAAACACTGTTATGGCCCCAACTTCAAATTAATAAAAAAGTTTCTTAACACAAATATAACTTTAACATAACTGCAGATCTGAGCTCACTAGTTGCGAATACGAAAAATAAAAATTTGTAAAAGCTATAAGGTTCCAAAAATACTCAAATAGCAAGGTCTCATAAATACGAGAATTAACTATTATGGAAAACATTAGGTAATATGATGTTATGATAGCCTAAAAGATCTACACAGCAATCAGTACATTCTCGACGTTTGGCGTTCACATCGTTCGCGCGACTGAAGTCCGTGATCGAGAATTCAAGTGACAACAGGCAGGAGGGCCTGCGCACACCAATAACTTCTCCTGCCAAGAGCATCGCAGGAAGATTTTTGAAAGACATCATGTTTACGCCAGTGACTCCTAAGCTTTTTGTTTCCAGTGTTGCAATTTCGGGGTTAGGGCATTATCAAGTGCAGATGTTTTGGCTTTAAACCATGTCAACTTTATACACGCTGACACATTTATATGTCGTTGTTAATTGCTGTTGTATATATTCGTAACGCTGCTAAGTAATGCGAGCACACATGTCCATATATCGTAAAACAGCACAGTATGTACATACACATGTTTGTTCCACCATCACTAATAACAGCGAAATATAAATGTGTCGGCGTGTATAAAGTTGACATGGGTTAAAGCCAAAACATCTGTACCTGATAATGGCCTAAGGCTGAAATTGCAATAATGGACATAAAAAGTTTAAAAGTCACTGGCGTAAACATGATTTCAAAAATTTTTACATGACTGTGAGTCCCAGTTATGAAACGTTCATCGCAGGAAGTCAATGCTCACAAAGAAAGGCGATCATGATTTCTTCTACAAAAAATTATACGAAAATTGATCGAAAAATTTTTACATGCAAATGTTCACAATTATCGCAGTTTCTTTTCACGAATATATTTCCGTTATTAATATGTTCATTGTATTGTCATAACCCGTTTCCCTCTTTCCATTTTTTTAAAATCACTGTTGGTTCCTGATCCATATTTGATACTTACTAGACTTATACAATTTATAATACATAATAAGTAATAATTTATAATACATAACAGATAATTTATAAAATATTTTTGAACATTGATGAATCTTCCCGGGTTATAGACGAGTCGTGACGTCAACAACCAACGTTTCGATGAACTTCCTACTCGTCATCTTCAGGCAAAAGGCTGTCAGCAGAGTCTTGGTGTCACGTTGTCGCAACTTTTTACAAGTTTACCACAACAGGGGGCAACAACAAGACTGCCCAGTGTCAGTGATGGGGCAACGAACTAACATCTCTAAATCAACTATTCAAGACAGTCTCTTGAATGTTTTGAAGAAGAAAAAAGTTTTTACAAAATTTGTTCGCAGACATTCGTACACCACATGGGAAGTCCGTCAGCAGAGTTCAAGCAGTCAAAAGATGTCGACTAATAAGCGTGTACATACTTTTTGATCAGATACAGTCAATGACGAAACTTCCTGACAGATTAATACTGTGTGCCGGACCGAGAGTCGTGGGCTAGTGCTCTACCAACTGAGCTACCCAAGCACGACTCACGCCCCGTCCTCAACAACTTCACTTCTGCCAGTACCTCGTCTCGTCGTTTCATATCAGCGCACACTCCGCTGCAGACTTGAAAATCTCATTCTGGATACAGTCAATGATGTCACATTCCAGATGTGTAGATTAAGGCAGGATGTGTTCAAAGAGTTGGGAAGCGGTTACATTCGTTTGTACCGTCTCATTTTTTGGCTCTGGTTGCTATCCCAGTTATGCTTTGAAGTGCTATTGCCATTGGCTAATTTACCACGATCGCCTGAGTACAGATTGTTACCGAAGCTGTTAAGTCGTAGCGCCGGACTGCAGCTGCGGCACGGCTGCCCTGTGGAACGGGATGCAGTGGGTGGTGACCATGGTGCTGTTGTGTTGGCAGCGGACTTCGGGCTGGTGCCGCGGCTGCGCTCTCTGGTGCTGCACCACAACTCGCTGCAGGACGTGCCGGCGGGGCTCCAGGCGCTGGCCGAGCTGCAGCGGCTGGACCTGTCCGACAACCCGCTGCAGAACACCGACTCCGTGCACGTCCTGGGTAAGCCTGCCTAGCCACTTCACCGCTCTCATAACGGTAAACTTAAGGCCACACATTTAGTAACCACTTTTACCAATTCGTCAATTGGTTCATGGTTCATGCATCAATTACATGTTCACGCACATTCTACAGATTACTGTGTCTATTGTGAGACGCTGTAATCCTAATCATAGTTGAATACTGCGTTCTCGCTTCCTGCGCACGGGGTCCCGGGTTCGATTCCCGGTTGGGTCAGGGATTTTTCCCTGCCTCGAGATGACTTGGTGTTCTTGTGTTGTCTTCATCATCATCATTCATCCCCATTACGGTCGGGGGAAGGCAATGGCAAACCACCTCCGCTATGACCTTGCCTAGTCGGCGGTGCGGGTCTCCCGCATTGTTCCTTACGCTCCTCGGAGAATGGGACTTCATCATCATCATCATCACTAAAGGCTGTAGACTAATCACATTTTAGACTGCTAGGCTTTAAAACTGCAACATCAGGTAGGATTGCAAAAGATGAAATTTTATACACGGTGGAGTCACATTGATGTGAGCACAACGTATTTTCGACGTCAGAATGCAATAATAGGTCACAGATGGCAGGTGGCTGCACTAACAGTGGAGGGTATGCAGGGTGTTTCCGTAGGACCGTGGAAAACTGTAACAGGACATAGAGAATGCTCCACTGAACAATTTGTGGTAGAGAACCTGGCATCGGAGAAGCGAGCTTAAGAAGATATGGAAGTAAACTTGTCTACCACTTTGTCTAGCATTACTGTTTTCCAACTTATTTACATCTAACATGGGTACAAGTTTATACATACCGTGCTGTTATGAAATCACTCAGCTATCTTCATTTAGTGTTATTTGCATTTTTCCTATACTGAGCCTTTTATACTGAGATGTTTCCCACACCACCTTGTGTTGTGGATTTATGTGTATGAGTGACTGTGTGTGTGTGTGTGTGTGTGTGTGTGTGTGTGTGTGTGTGTGTGTGTGTGTGTTCTGTTGTAGTGACTACATATACCGTTGGTGGGACACAGGGCGATGGGTGATGATGATAATGATGATGATGATGATGTTTGGATTGTGGGACACTCAACTGCGCAGTTATCAGTGTCCGTACAAATTCCCAATCTTTTCTCAGTCCAATCTTGCCACTTGCATGAATGATGATGAAATGATGAGGACAACACAGACACCCAGCCATCTCGGGGCAGGTGAAAATCCCTGATCCCGCCGGAAATAGAACCCGGGACCCCGTGCTTGGGAAGCGAGAATGCGACCGTGAGACCACGATGGGTGAAACTGCTTTCACACTATACGCTTCCGTTGCTATGGCGATCGTGAATACGCACCAATACATGGATATTGTTACATGGATTCGGTTTCACTGATTTCGTCAGGAATAACGTCTGCTTTTGATAAACTGCAGGTAACAGACGCCCCTCTAGTATTAACTAAACCTTGCTGGCATGCTTTGAGTTCAATTTCAATCTTTGCCTTCCAAGCAGGAAATTCTTCTCCTACATTTTGTTTAATCTCTTGAATTTCTGATTTAAGTTGTCCTTGTGCAGTCTCGTTGTTAACTTGTACGTTAGCAACCGTTTCTGCCAAGGTTTGATCCACATAAGTTCTCACCGTCTTGGTTTGCACTTTCGCCCATTTCTCTATGTCTTTAGAAAAAACAATCTTATGTTCGTTGAAACGTTTCTCTATTTGTTTCTCACCTTCGAGACTAAGAGTGTCTATCCTCCGCGTCAGATCAAGGATTGCTTGCTCGTTTTCGTGCTTGATTGTAGCACTTGCTGTGCAATGGTGTTCTGTACACGGGTAACTTCTTGCACTTGATTACTTACTTTATCTTGACGATATATCTGCGTATTTGGTTGTTAATTCTTTGTATTGCTGTTCTTGTGTGACGATGAGTTGTGTTTGACTGGCCATCAAGTGACTCTGTTTTGCTTACAATTATTGCTTTTAGTTTTTCGGATTTCTCCTGAGGGAAAGTGTACTGTGCTGTAGCAAAATTAGTTTGCATAGTTGTTATATCATTTGCAAAACTGGGTCGTTCTGTTGCAAAATTAATTTGCGCAGTTTCCAATGCTTGTACCTTATTCGCTATTACGTTAGTCCCTTGTGATATGACGGTCAAATTCGACATCATCTTGGATAACAAATCAGTATCCTCAGCAATTGAGGTTTGCACTGGGTTTATTGAAGATTGTACCGACACAATTTTCGGCACAGTCATTTCGGGTTCTCACGTGGTTGCGGGCAATTCTCCCCTAGCGAGTGCTTCTGTATCAGAGGTCATGTTCATGTTATTATTTGGTTGCTGCGTATGTCTTTGGATTTCACCCAACATATGAATGTCGGAAATTGTAACCGTTTGTGTTGCCGACGTGAGCCCAGAAATTACTGCAGGTTGCTCAGCCGTAACCGACACTTCGCTAACTATGCTTGGTTGAAATTCTGTGGCACTATTTGACGATGTAATTACATTACTTATTTGACTTTGTGCCATCGTGATATCACCATGTAAATGAGCAATTGGTAGTTTCTCCACTAAGTCTTCTCACAAGAGTCAATATTAATCTCTACACACGCAAAAATATTAATGTCGTAATGCTGTTGATGCTCACTTTACAATGTAGCACCAACACATTACATAGAAAACGTATAAAATACTGTCTTAATATACCCACTAAAATAGTGAAATTCTAATGAAAGTAATGGAGAAACTACTGATTGATGCTTAAAAGTCAATAAGTAAAAGGTCATTCAAATGCATAAATGCTTCAGAAAGCTAGTAATTCAAATGTCTGGCCTGTTTGAACTTTCAGCCTGGCTGCTAGGACGGCGTACACATTCTCTTCACAAGATACTCCCACACATTCAGTTAGCATCAAATATACAAAGAACCATAAGGTAGTAACACTTTCTAGCTATACATAAATGCACAAAAATGAACATTAATTACTTAATTAATAGGATAACTAATTTCTGTTCCAAAGTGTGTTACAGTTATCAGTAATCACAAATATGTTTGACTGTTAGTGTCGTGTCTCACCGTCATTAATTAAAGTGGTATAGCGGGTTCTAGTTCCTTTTTAGTGCTGTTGTATCAGGATCGAGTCCTGTCACAGTCGCCAATTATAAAATCATTCAGCTATCTTCACTTACACATGAATTAGCGATTCTGTATTATATATACGGATGTACATACAAATTTCCTTCAAAATCTCGCAATGGCGTCGATTTGTACCACACAATAAAGAATAGACTCCTCTCTCATGCAATTAAATCTTAACAAGAACAAAATCTTATTATTTAAGAATAATTAACTAAGTGCACTACGCCACATAGTAATAAAGAATATCTTTATCTCTCTCTCTTGTACTGTCACATTAATGCATAGCAGTCTTGTTACATGATACATCATACTGTTTATTTACATACACATTCTTCGTGCAAGGAAACAAGGAGGACGAGCCTGATTACTAGTAAGTCTACCGAATGGCCCCCTGTACTTGAGGTTCGTTCTACCTGAATTGTTGGAGAACGAACCCTTGGTGGTTCGTGGGATGATGTTGATATAACAGTGCGCCACCTCACTTCAGTGTGGATGTCCGCAGCCATATCAATACTGTATTTCGTGGTAGCCGGATTGGAAGGGAAGGTCCTATTCCATGGCCTGCGTGGTCATCGTTACCTGAATCCTCTTGATTATTTCCTGTGGCGTGCCTAAAGTCGTTTGTGTATGTGATCACACTGGATACGGAGATGGAATTAGCTGCCAGAATTGTAGCTGCCCGTCATGTGAATCGAAACTCACCAGGGATATCTGTCAGGGAGCGGCAGAATATTGTTCGCTGATGTGGTGCTTGCACTGAGGTTAAAGGGGGTCAGTTTCAGCAGATTTTGTAAGATACAGTACGAATGGTACGTTCATTGTGTCAGTGATGATATTTGTAGTTAACTGTAACTAATGTAAATAAAAAAGTATACAGTAACGTGATTTAATTTCTATTATCTCCTTAAGCTGGCTTTTCCGACCTCAGGTTCCCTACCTCAGACTGTTCAGTGGAGCACCCTCAATGTCCGCTTAAATTTTTGCGCGCTCTTACGGAAACACTCCGTATAAAGCGTGTCGGGGGACGCGGAAAACACTGTAGTCATTGCCTTAACACGGAAGCGGAGCGATTTATCTGAAGCCCTATAGGGCATGATCATCATCGGCTTTCAGGCCGCCTTGGTTAAAGTACAACGTGGATGGCAAAATGACGGTATCCGAAATCGACGGCGAGGCGACTGTGGTATATCACGGTCCGTAGAGAATAGGAGTAAGCAATGATTGGGGAGATGTGTACGGGCGAATAGACGTGTAGTAGCTGACTAACAGACCATCCAGATGAACCAAGGGGCTACCAACAGTGTCTTCTCAACAACCGTTCAGCGAACGGTGCTTTGTACGGACCCGCCGGCCCGGGTGGCCGAGCGGTTCTAGGCGTTTCAGTCTGGAGCCGCGCGACCGCTACGGTCGCAGGTTCGAATCCTGCCTCGGGCCTGAATGTGTGTGATGTCCTTAGGTTAGTTAGGTTTAAGTAGTTCTAAGTTCTAGGGGACTGATGACCTCCGATGTTAAGTCCCATAGTGCTCAGAGCCATTTGAACCATTTTGATCGTCGGAAGTTTCCAGAGTAGGTGCCATTCCCTGCATGACCTCGTTATTCTGGAAGGCACAATTGGTCAATACAAGTACGCATCTATCACTGGGGACCATGTTCACCCCTGCACCAAATTTCTCCTCGGCACAATGGCATCTACCAGCAGGACAACCCAACTTGTCACACAGTTCGCAGTGTATGTGCGTGGTTTGAAGGATACCAGTATTATATTACCCCACTCCCCTGGCTACAAGACTTTCTTTCTTCTTTTGCTTTTGCCGTTTTTACCGCGGATACGCAGGGTCGGCATGGTTAATCGGATGTGGCAATGTTAGTTGAAGGGGTGGCCGGATGCCCTTCCTACCGCCGTCCCGTACCCCCCCCCCCCCCCACCCGCCCCACCCCCCAGGAAGGAATTAGTGTACCCCCCAACTGTCTGCGACTAGTGTAATCCATGGAATAGTGCGAAAGTGTTCAGATGTCTGCGAGCCGTGTAACTGAGGCGGGACGTGGGGATCAGCCCGGTATTCACCTAGAGGGATGCGGGAAACCGCCTAAAAACCACATCCAGGCTGGCCGGCACAGCGGCCCTCGTCGTTAATCCGCCGGGCGGATTCGATCCAGGCCCGGCGTGCCTACCCGAGTCCAAGGAAGCAGCGCGTTAGCGCGCTCCGCTAACCTGACCCTGGCTACAAGACTCCCCGGATTTAAATCGAGCTGAGAATCTGTGGGGCAACCTCGACCTGGCAGTTCACGCCACGGGTCCTTAGCCGCGAGACTTAACGCTGCTGGCCACAGCACAGACGTCGGCACGACTCCACAGCCCTGCCGCTACCTTCCAGAACTGACTCTCTTCCTTCTCGCGGCACGTCTCGCAAAGTACTGCAAAAGATGGCTATTTGGACTTTTGACAGATGGTCAGTTTAATGTGACTGGTCTGGTTACATTGCGCATAACCCCAAAGTAAGAAAGAGGAATCAATAAATTTGTAGTTACGCAGTGTGCAACATTTATTACACCTCTGGCAGTAACATTGGCTCTAACCTGCCTAGTCACCGAGTCGAACCGAGACCGGATGACACACTCTAGCATGACACTCCCTGCTGCTTTAACTCTGAGCCATACATCATCAAGCTCAGTCGCTGGCGAGTGGTCAGGTGCCAGTTTCTCGACAATTTATTACCAGATATTTTCATTGGCTGAGAAATCGCTAGCCATAGCAATGGTCAAACACCATATGCATCGACATAGGTTAGGAAGGCAGAGAAAAGAAGCACTCTTGCGTTATCTTGTTGAAGAATGCCACGGAGACCTCAGAGACAGCTCACAGCCATCGGCGTTATAACGTCAGAAATGTAACTCCCGCTGTCCAAATTACGTCCTATTCAAACTAGAGGTGATTGTGTTGTTCGCCCATTCACACCAAGTGCTAGGTCCATATGACGATGACTGCCGCGCGGGATTAACCGAGCGGTCTAGGGCGCTGCAGTCATGGACTGTGCGGCTGATCCAGGCGGAGGTTCGAGTCCTCCCTCGGGCATGGGTGTGTGTGTTTGTCATTAGGATCATTTAGGTTAAGTATTGTGTAAGCTTAGGGACTGATGACCTTAGCAGTTAAGTCGCATAAGATTTCACACACAATTGAACATTTTTGATGACTAATGCATATTGGCGGTATTGATCATCCTCGGAGCCTCCACAAATAGGTACTTCTATCGTGGACGTGGAACCAACCGGGACTCGTCTGACAAGATAATGTGGTAGCATTCTTGTGTCAGCTGTTGCCGCAGGAAGCAGAACTGCGTATGGTTGATGGGCGATGTTTCAGAAAGGAAGCTATTAGACGAACTTCATTGATTGGAAGGTCACATGTTTGTAGTTAAGAAATCAGCCTCGGTAGGGACAGAATTTTGATCAGTTTGGGAGCTGATAGTCTGATGAGATTTTCGCACAGAAACTGCACTGCTTGAATGTCAAGAAGGCATAGGTGAGTTTCTGAATCTTTGAATGTACTGGGTTGGAACTGCTTAAAGCTCATTTCTTCAGACGAAAATAAGGCATAGTTCGGTGGTATGAGGTTTCACTGAGAGGTTTGTTAGATTTAAGGAACAGGAGCCACTTGGTCGTCCACGGCTCGGAGCAGATATCTGCATATACGATGGCACTGCACAGCGTTGCTAGAGCTTCTACCAAGAAGAAGGGAATTTTCACGACGGGGTCAGGTAATATAGCCATGAACCGGTGTTGTATTATGTTTCGTAGAGAGCGTTGCTTAATGTCGTGTACCGTAACTGATCTTAATTTGGTTTGTGACCTAATGTGAAAGTACAAAACATTTGATCAGGCGAACATCGACAACTGAGGAATATATTTGTAGAATAAGAATTCGCCTCAGTTGCTAGTAATTTTCGAAATTTATTTCACGACCAGTTTTGAAGCACAAAGCTTCATCTTTAGGTGCCACCAAATAGATATGAAAGCATAAATATGTGGAGATCGGCCAGTCAGTCATTGAGGATCACACCCACATCAGACAAAGGCATGGGACCGTAGGACAAGCAACCACAGCTCCCGGCTGGACAGCAAGACATGAAAGTGAGAGTGTTAATACTAGGCACCAACGCTTAGTATGGTTGTACTCATACGCTGGGTGACATACGGGGTCATCGAGTGGTACAAGTCTGAGTTATTACGACCAGCGTGGATTTCTTAAAAGTACAAGATACGTGCCCAGCCAGAGAAGGCGATTTTTTAACGGCAGCATGACGCCAAAGGCACGTTCTCCACACGTGACGAAGCCAATGTCGCCGTTGGAATGCTTCGTTGGCCTCTGCTGAATGGCTGATCTGACAGAATAATGAAATGTACAGAAATATGAGGAACAAAGGGAAGTAAACATACGCAACACCAGAGTGAGATTCCGTTGTATACAGCGAGCCTAATCCAACAACAGTGCAAAAAAAAAAAAAAGAAAAATACTCAGTTTGACAGAGGAATGAGTGATTCTGTTTCTGAAACGCTTGCAGACGAATTAAACGAGTTCTCGATCGAGTCAGCTCTCGAGTTGTATCAGCCATAACACTGTACTACCGGAACAGATGAGTTTTGCTTCAAATATGTTTTCACATCCACAATACAGAAAGCCATCGTGAGGATCTTTCTGCGGCGGTAGGCGGTGAACAGATTATCCATGATAGTAACATAACTGAAGTTATTATTATAGGTCTTATGGACTCGTCGATTTCCCTTTCACTAGCGGTACGCATCCTGGTATGTAGAAATTCACCTCAGTTCGACCAGTACCCAAGAATAACAACCCAAACTCACCGTGAAACAAACTGCCAGTCAGCAAATTACCAACAGTGTGTAAAACATTAGAATATGTTTTCATCCATTGCCTTATCCACAATAAATATGAATTAGGCTTCTGAGAACACGATAGCACAGAAATTTGCACTAATCATAGTAGCTGGCAGTATCAAACAAACCACGGCTAGACGTGAAGCAAATATTTTGACACGCTTCATTTCAGGAAGGTTTTTCATTCTGTTTATTTCCGTATAGTACCGTAAATATGAATCACATTTTTCTGCAGATCTCATTGAATGACGTTGGATAAAGTACAGATTCAGTTCAACTTATTTACAAAATACTGACTAATAAAACTAAGACAATGAAAAGTGAAAGTGTGATACACAGCATTCATTTTATTATAATAGTAAGTTTCATCCTCTCCTCCGAAGGGTAGAGATGGTGTTTCAGATGTAGCATATTTGGGTTCCTTAAAAAAATATATCCGCCTGGGATCGTAGTGGGGCAGAGGGGTCGGTATTTTCTGAAAGGGTTGACTAGAATATGTCTTACAACCAAGGGAAATCCCGCGAAAACTGAGGATGGAATCTAAATATCGTAGACCCTTCTGATGTTAACAATGCGACACCTACTTTCATGTTTGACATATTTTGATCAATCTGAGTCGATACGGACTAAATGTCATAAACCTTTACACGCATAGTTTAGCGCAAGACTTTTTACGACTGGCTGTGATAAATGAATGAGTTCATATTAGCCAATTATGTACGAAGTGAAGAATCCCAATAACCTTTGCCGCATCTAGGAGTTTAAACGTGATTCAATATGACACAATATAGACTTTTCCAGTAACAATAAATGATTTGGTGATGCTCCCTTGGGGATATACTTGTTGTTAAATTAAACCGATTGGTGTAAGTGAATCCGAGAATGTTTGCATACTGAAGTTTATAATATTGAGTTTGTAACATCTTGAAGTTACCAGAGTTAATTAAATAAACGTGTTGCAATATTAGCATACAAAAAATTCAAATTCATGACGTTAGTTTTTCTTCTGATGTTTCTTTCTTAGTATTGTCAATGCACTGTTAATTTGTTACCTGTAATTATCCTAGATTATAAAAAAGCACTGTGGCACTCTTGTAAACGAGATGCTTAAAATTCTTCTTCCTTGATTCCTTCAGTCAGATGTAGACGTCTGCACTCTTCCTGCTACGATTCTTCGTAGGTGTGTACATCGATCAAACGCTAGTAAATGGTGGATCAAATGTAAATGAATGTAGTGATTCTCACATCCTTCGACCGCAAAAGTTGTGGACTGTGAGTATTTGTGCTCCTCATACAGACAAGAAAAATAACGTAATTTTTATTGCCATTTTTATTTCAGTCTGTTGTCACATTCATGTTTATAATGACAACTTGTTTCGTTCTGTTTTAGAACATCTTTAGATCTGCAGTAGTCGCAGACTGGCACGTCGACTAACTGTTCTGTGCTCAGTTCACTACTAAGTTTTTATGTTTCTATCATTGTTTAATAGTTATGGATCATTAGGACTGTCAACAATACAATGTTTTTCTTCTATAAAATTCTTCTTGGTCATTTTTACAATCTTGATTGTATATGTCTTTCAACAATAGAGAGAACCTGATTGCACTTTCATATTTGCTTTGTAGTTGCACATTTCATTTCAGTACCGTCACTCGCACAGTAGGCAAGTTTCTTAAGCCTAGCCGCATAATGCAAGCTCTTCAAACACGTGAAACAGCAGTTTTATTTCAGCAGAATAATTCAATTACCAATCACTTTCAATAATCATCTAATGTAAAACTATAATGAATTTTGATAGTTTATGAGTTCATTGTTCTCACATGTATAGGTAACATTAAAATTTAGAACACTACTTAAATATATACAAATACGGATTTTCATTTAACAAATATGTTTTATGTGCATATTAAAACTTCGACCTCTCATTTTCAGATTGTAATCTGCGATTGCAAAAGAGTGCTACGTTAGAGATGTTTTGTTCAAGGAGAATTTCCAAAACGAGAAAGTGTAAATATTAATTACTGCTCTGCCTGTATCCTGGAAAAGTAGCTCATTGTGTATGCTGGAAATGTCTGTGTTAAGAGTGGAAGTCTTACTAATGAATTACGACAGACGCATTACCACAATACATATTCTTTTTGCCCTGAAACAGTTGTGGATGCTCACACAATGCAGGTATTCACAAACGGCATTTGCGATATTGCTGATATTTTTTTTATAGTCATTTGGCCGTGGTTCAAGGCATAATTTTTGGCCTTAAATGATCGAGCTCATCTTCCAAGCACTGTGGTCCACAGATTCCTTCTACGCGATCCATCAACAATCTAATCGCTCCTCTTTTCTGCCTGGGATGATGATTGGAATTTCTGTGCAAGCATCTATCCGTGTGAGTGGGCTTTCTCTACACTTTATGCCCTGCAGTTCCGTAAGGCTCTCTAAGTCCATTTACATTCAATACTAAAATTTCATATTTCTCTTTTTTCATAGTGAACTTAATATTATCCACAAAATTCAAAAAATTCAGAGCGCTATTTTCCTCCATGAGGCCATATAATGAATGTGCTATCCTCGTACGGAAACCAACATGAGGGTTTTTCTTCACCGTTTGAAGGGTTGCTTCCTCATATGTTTCGTATAAAAATTCGCTACAACTGTACTTAGTGGGTTCCACACAGCCACACCATCGGTTTGCTCGTAGAATTATTTGTCCCACTGAAAGGAAATGAAATGTTTAAAGAGATCTGCGATGTTCCTAAGAGAATTCATAGCAAACAGTGATACATAATAACTAAAATCCCTTACTCATGCGCCAAAGTGTACATAGAAACTTCAGAAAGTTAACACGTACCTGAACCACCAAATTCCTATCTCTAACACTGTCGTTTTAATAAAATCTAATAATTATCACGCTAGATGTACAGAGAAGCCATAGAAATTCATAAGCTCGACAAGAATTTTAATAGAAAATTTGAAGAAAAAGGATTTAAATTAGACTAATCGTGGGCAATAGTGCTCAGTAAACCAAACGACGCTAACTCTTACCCAGTACACGTTCCATAGCATGTGGCGGAGCGACTCCGAAATCTTAGACAACAATCTGATGACGTCACGGACCGACCGTTGCGTCGATACATTTAAACAGTTCGGATTGGTGAGCTAACGTCTCTAGCAATGGAAGACGAAAGTTTGGGCAGAGATTTATGCCTTGGACCACGGCCTTACGGCCATAAAACAAGTATCAGTAGTTTTCTTCTGGATACTGGTAAGGACGAGCACCCCTGCGTGACCATGTAATGACGCGTTGCGAGGAAGCTGGCACGAGCTGTGTCGGGGCTGTGGACTCGCGGCGTTGAATTCAGGTTAGGAATGGGAAAAACTGACCGATTTAAACTGATATCGGAATTTTAATTCGTAATTTTTTTCTTTTTGAATAAACCTTTTTTAAAGAACTAGTTATGTTTGTTCTTAAAATATGCTTTGTCTTGAAATATTGCGTCAGTACAGAGAAGGGAAGAAGAGATCAATAATATTTCGATTAAAATGCAGACAGAAACTGGCAACGAACACATGGCATAAAAGGCTACAGCACTTCTGGGACAATGGTGTACCTCGTACCATATTATGTGCCGTATTAGATTGTATGTGTGTATCTGCAGTGTGCAAGACTTGTCCAGTGTAGTCTATATGGTAATTTTTTCACTGTCGACGTCGGACGTCAGTCTATTACAAAATTGGTACAATCCCTAGGATGGAAGTGTTTTACGAATGCGGTATTAATGAGGCATAATGCTCCATATTCTTTAACAGACTAAATACAGCAGGAGCTACAACAAACTTCTGTATAGTATTAGAAGAAATAGAGACTATCCGATCTGCCGGCTGTTTCTACATAACTCGCCTTTACCTGCTTGTAGCCCATTAAAGCAGACAACACGCAAAATAGCGTTCTTGAACCGCAGTTTTCACCCTTCATCATTGACTATTCGTAGTGTCCAAATGGTAGTGTGATCTCGTATTAGAACATGATTTTTGGGCTGATTTTCAAGCAATGAGAATCAGTATTAGTCAAGTTCTTACCGCTCTTTGAGAAAAGTATCGAAAGGTGGATGGGCTAAGTGCAAAATCTTTCTATTTTTTCCTAATTGAAAGAAAGTCCGAGTGGCAATACAACAGCTTCTTTGTAAACCTAACGGCGACCAAATAACTGTCCGTTGCGATTTATAATTACTATTTAACTGAGCCTCTTCTGCAGTTCCAAACAAAATACAATTTTGTGGATTTGACTCCACCTAACTCCCTGGAGCAAGAACTAAACCATCAGATGACTAACACTCGAAGAAAGCTCTTTTCCAACGCAGAATCCTACTTCTCGACATTCCGCTGGCGTCACCAATGGCACGTCGACGAGAACTAAAGGCCAGTTTCTCATTCAAATGAGCGAAATATAGGCAAAGTATGGAAATTTTTTTGAAACAGTGAAAAGACGTACAAAGGATCTGTTTGTGGATTATGATTTCTCATACTCTGAACTTTATTTTAGATTTCCAGTTAAAAATGGTGCACGTAATTGCGGTTTCATCAGGGCCCTGCGAGTTTGAAATACGCAGACTACGTGCAGTGTAGCCCCTAAGAAGTTATCTGAAATCTAAAATGGATAAAGTCAATCAATGCTACATTACATTTATGGGAGATTGTAACTAACCACAATGAGATAACCTTAAATTTAACGATATGGTGCTAACTCGACTTTGATTTCGATTCTGGAGATTTTTTCACTGTTTATGGCTTTACAAAAAAAAAAAAAAAAAAAAAGTTAAAACTAACAGATTTCATATAAGAGGGTTGGTACTTAAATAGTGGCAACTATTTATTCACAACCGATACAAAAGAGGAACATGTTTGCACCTGTTACTGTTCTTCAGAGTAGTCACCAGCGTTGTGTAGAACCCGTTGTCAGTGATGTGGAAGGCGTAGTATACCGTTAGCAGAGCCTGTTCCGTTCATGATGCCAATGCAGCTGTCTACTGCCTGCCGAATCTCTGGAACAGTTCTGAAGCGAATGCCACGAAGCCAAAACTGAAACACCAGGCCAACGAATGGCGTCATTGTGGGTTGCCTTGAAAGTCGAAAGTGCGTCAGAGCCCCAATATGTTGAAAGTTTTGGTGATTCTCTTGTACGACTGTGATGCTCTTATCCTAACGCATTAAGTTCCTCCACGGCAGACCGTCAATGCACAGTATTACTGTTCGTTTTTCGAGGATCACCTGCGACCAGCTTTGCGAAAGAACCGGCGACACTTTCTGCGCAACCCACCCATCATTTTGCACGAAAATGCATGGGCGCATACAGTTCAAGCTGTGGCTGCTCTGTTCAGTCGATGGGACTGGGAAGTACTGTACCGTCCACCATACTCCCGGAATTTAAATCCTTGACAAGGACTTTGATTTGATTCCGAAGATGAAGGAACCATCTCGTGACATTCGCTTCAGAACTGTTGCAGAGATTCGACAGTCGGTAGACCGCTCCATTCGCACCATCAATAGAACAGGCTCTGCTAACGGTATACTACGCCTTCCACAACACTGGCAACGGGTTCTGGACAACGCTGGTGACTACTTTGAAAGACAGTAACAGGTGCAAACATGTAAATCTTTTGTATCCGTTGTGAATAAGTAGTTACCAATATTTAAGTTTCAACCCTCGTATTACAGGTATAAGCTCCCAAAAGAAGTAGAAGTTAATGGGTGGAACCGTTTTTTTATTCTATGCCTCACACAGTTCTGAAAAATCGTTTTGGATCGCCACACTGTGTACCGTGATTCGTCACTCCATACAATGTTTTTACACTATTCGGACGTCCAATGTTTACTCTTCTTACACCAAGCGAGGCGTCGTTTGATATTTATCGGCGTGATGTGTGGATTATGAGCGGCCGCTCGGCCATGAAATCCAAGTTTTCTCACCTTTCGCCTAACTGTCATAGTACTGATACAGTTTGGAATTCCTGTGTGATGGTCGGGATATATGTCTGCCTATTGCACATTACGAGCTTCTTCAACGGTCGCCGGCCTCTGTCAGTGAACAGGCGAGGTCAGCCTGTGCATTTTTGTGCCGTACGTGACCTTTTACGTTTCCACTTCAGTATTACATCGGAAACAGTGGACCTAGGGATGTTTAGGAGTGTGGAAATCGCGCCTACAGACATGTGACACAAGTGACACCCGCTCACCTGATCACGTTCGAAGTCCGTGAGTTCCTCGGAGCGCTCCATTCTGCTCCCTTACGATGTCTAATGACTACTGAGGTCGCTGATGTGGAGTATCTGGCAATAGGAGGTGAAGAACACTCAGTATTGTAGAACACTCAGTATAATGTCGTTTATTGAAACTGAACTACACTTCTCGAACCATCACTATATACACACAAAACAAATAACTTGTAGAGCTTAGGTGAGGTCCGTCGTAGCTGGTCCTAGCTCGGCGAGGAACTGGCTGTACTGCTGCTGCGCTGGCCTTATAAAGCCGGCGGAGGCCGGCGGAGTACTCCAACTTTCCGTGTATCTGTGAGGCGACCTCTGCAGAAAAAGGTTCGCATTAGTCTCTAGGAAGTTCTGTTGTTTTGAAAAATTGTTTTCCTCTTGTTTGCGCCTGCAAGTGCTTGTGTATGTTATATGCTACACAGGGGTGTCTCGAGTGTAGTCTGCCTAGCAGGGGCCGTTTGTGGCAGACGTTAACAGGAGGCAGCACAGTGCGCAATATGAAAAACGTATGTTTTTGGGGTGTCCGGTTACTTTTGATCACATAGTGAACCTGACCTATCTGGAGGGGTGACTGCTATGGACCGTGTGAACGTTGCTTCCGTGACTCGCTTGTTACAGCTGTCGTGTGTGTTGCGGCTGGCGCCCGTGGGCACCACAGCACTAAGTTTTCTTTTACTTCCTCCTTAATTTAATATTTTGAATCTCCGTATCTGGAGACCGAGGTCGCAGTAATTTTTCAATCTCTATTCGATTTCTACGTTTATTAAGGAAATAATAGGAATAAAAAGACCATTAATCTGTTAGTGGAGACACCGGTAGTTTTGAGCTGTTTTGACAGACCGGTTACGCTGCAGTTGAAAAAAAAGAAAAAAGCGGTGTAACGGAAGACCGGTTGGTCCGGCTTCGCCCGCCTTCCGTGATGCAGGTGCGGAACGGCGTGTTTGTCGGCAGGGTCGCTGGCGGCGCTGCGCGAGCTGCGCCTGGCTGGCTGCGGGCTGAGGGCGCTGCCGGAGCAGCTGTCGCTGCCCGCCGGCCTGCAGCTGCTGGACCTGTCGCGGAACGGCCTGGAGCAGCTGCCGCCGCCGCTGCCGCCCGCGCTGCGCAGCCTGCTGCTGCACCACAACCAGCTGACCGCCACCCTGCGGATCACGCTGCACGCGGCCGCGCCGCCGCTGCTGCTCGTCGACCTGGCCGACAACCTCATCGACCAGCCGGTCGACGTGCTGCGCGGCGACAAGTGAGTCACTCGCCCAGGGTTTCCAGATGAGGATTCCCTGATTTTAAGATTAAATAACGTGAAACACAATGTTTAGGCAGAAAGCTGTGATGTGTCGACAGAAGTGCCGACACAGTGTGGTTTGAGGAGACCGAAATACACGCTATAAGCTCACGCAGCATGGCGTGAGGTCTGAAACAGGATACGTAATGAATGCTATAAAGAAAAGTACGTAGCAGTTTCAGACAATATACTGCTAATGGCGCCTTGCTAGGTCGTAGCCATTGACTTAGCTGAAGGCTATTCTATCTGCTCTGCAAATGAGCGAGGCTTCGTCAGTGTGCATCGCTAGCTACGTCGTCAGTACAACTGGGGCGAGTGCTAGTACGTCTCTCTAGACCTGCCGTGTGGTGGCGCTCGGTCTGCTATCACTGAAAGTAGCGACACGCGGGTCCGACATGTACTAATGGACCGCGGCCGATTTAAAGCTACCACCTAGCAAGTGTGGTGTCTGGCGGTGACACCACAAGCTGTAAGACTTTTATATGCAAGTTTCGAGGTAATAAATAAAAAACCTGCTAACCTGTGGGGCTGTAATCTCTTTACACACAATCCATGAAAAAGGTCTAAAACAATAAAAAAAAGAGACGCATCACGGAAGAATTAGCCGATCTGGACAGAAATCGGTTTATGTGTTATACATGTACAGATAAACACATAACTACAATCTCGAAAAATTGGTTGATTTATTCAAGACATAGAGAACAAATTGAGCAAACCAATAACTCGTAGATCCCCCTCTCGCCCTTATGCAAGCACTTATTCGCTTTGGCACTGATTAACAGAGTTCTTGGACGACTCCTGAGGTATCTCGTGCCAAATTCTGACAACAGGCGCGTTAGATCCTGAAAATCCCGATGTGCTTGCTAAAAACCGAAGTCGTAAATTCGTGCGGTGCAAATGACTGGGAACCCGCAAAAGGAAGGTTCAGCCACCTAATTAGAATCGTTTTCCTTGTCCTTCGCGCCAAAGGCACCATTCCTTCGCGAAGTATGAGAATAGCATGTTAAGTGTAGGTAATGTCATGAGTGTGTGTGTAGTGTAGTGTAATGCAGATGGAGTCGACTCACTCAAAGGCAGAAGTGCTGTATAGACGACAGGTGCACAAACAAAAGATACAGCCACTAGATGGCTTTTGCAATACACTTCTTTTTCAAAAACTGTAAGAAAACAAAGCACACACACACACACACACACTCAAATGCATACGCCTGTGCTCAGTCGACTGTCAGCTCATATCTGGCCCATAGTGAGTGTACTGAAGTGAGATGGAGTATGAGGTCGGGTGGGATGAGGATGGAGTGAAGTGGAACGCAGGGAGAGGGTTGGTGGAAAGTGCCTAGTGGCTCGTGGGAGAGTGAGGAGCCATCTCTGGACTAGTTAGGAGTACAGGTGCAGGGACCAGACGGCAGATGGCTGCACAAATGATTTCACAGACTAGGGAATGAGATAACAGCACACAACTATGTGATGTAGGAACACAAATTGGGCCTGGGTACTCCTCGGGGCACGAGATGGTGTATGCACACACACACACACACACACACACACACACACACACACACACACACACACACACTATTGGGTGAGGGATTGGGGGGAGGGAGTTAGTTACCTTTGATGTAGTCCAGGAAGGTTACAGGGGCAAACAATGTGCTGTAAGAATAGCTCCCATCTGTGCAACTCAGAAAAGCTGATGGTAGTGGGAGAGATCCAGATTGCACAGATTGTGAAGCAGCTATTGAAATCCCACATGTTGTGCTCTGCTACATGTTGTGCCATTGGGTGGTCCTCATTGTGTTTGGTAACAGTTTGGCGGTGGCTATTCATTCTAGTTGAGATCTCGTTGGCTGTGATAGCAACATAAAACGCTGTGCAGTGGTTGTAGCTCTGCTTTCACAGGTGGCCTGGCCTCTGATGGGGTAGGATAAGCCTCTCACAGGACTGGAGTGGATCATGCTGGGTCAGTGTATTGGGCAGGCCTTGCAAATGCATATTCCTCAGGGGTATCAGCCCTATGGCAAGGAACTGGGGGATGGAGTGGTATGCACATGCCTGACTTCCTACATTGTGCTCAGTCGACTACCAGCTCTTTCCTGGTCCACGGTAAGTGTACGGGAGTGAGGTGAGGGTGTGGGGAATGGTGTAGTGAGGGATGGCGAGGGGTAGGAGGCAGGGAGAGGGTCGGCGGAAGCGTCTAGCGGCTCGTGGAAGAGTGATGGGTGCAGGTCGAGGTGGCAGGTGGCAGACGGCTGGAAACGCAATTACAGTACAGATAACAGCACACAACTAACTGCTGTGGAGACACAAATTTGGCAGGGTTACTGCGGCAGGGGATGGTGTACACATACGCACAAACACACCCTCACACATACACTACTGGCCATTAAAATTGCTACACCACGAAGAAGTGCAGATGATAAACGGGTATTCATTGGACAAATATATTGTACTAGAACTGACTTGTGATTACACTTTCACGCAATTTGAGTGTACAGATCCTGAGAAATCAGTACCCAGAACAACCACCTCTGGCCGTAATAACGGCCTTGATACGCCTGGGCATTGAGCCAAACAGAGCTCGGATGGCGTGTACAGGTACAGCTGCCCATGGAGCTTCAAACGACACCACAGTATATCGAGAGTAGTGACTGGCGTATTGTGACGAGCTAGTTGCTCGGCCACCATTGACCAGACGTTTTCGATTGGTGAGAGATCTGGAGAATGCACTGGCCAGGGCAGCAGTCGAACATTTTCTGTATCCACAAAGGCCCGTGTAGGACCTGGAACATGCGGTCGTGCATTATCCTGCTGAAATGTAGGGTTTCGCAGGGATCGAATGAAGGGTAGAGCCACGGATCGTAACACATCTGAAATGTAACGTCCACTGTTCAAAGTGCCGTCAATGCGAACAAGAGGTGACCGAGACGTGCAACCAATGGCACCCCGTACCATCACGCCGGGTGTTACGCCAGTATGGCGATGACGAATACACGCTTCCAATGTGCGTTCGCGACGATGTTGCCAAACACGGATGCGGCTATCATGATGATGTAAACAGAACCTGGATTCATCCGAAAAAAATTACGTTTTGCCATTCGTGCACCCAGGTTCGTCGCTGAGTACACCATCGCAGGCGCTCCTGTCTGTGATGCAGCGTCAAGGGTAACCGCAGCCATGGTCTCCGAGATGATAGTCCATGCTGCTGCAAACGTTGTCGAACTGTTCGTGCAGATGATTGTTGTCTTGCAAACGTCCCCATCTGTTGACTCAGGTGTCTAGACGTGGCTGCACGATCCGTTACAGCCATGTGGATAAGATGCCTGTCATCTCGACTGCTTGTGATACGAGGCCGTTGGGATCCAGCACGGCGTTCCGTATTACCCTCGTGAACCGATTCCATATTCTGCTAACAGTCATTGTATCTCGACCAACGCGAGCAGCAATGTCGCGATACGATAAACCGCAATCGCGATGGGCTAAATTCGACCTTTATCAAAGTCGGAAACGTGATGGTACGCATTTCTCCTCCTTACACGAGGCATCACAACAACGTTTCACCAGGCAACGCCGGTCAACTGCTGTTTGTGTATGAGAAATCGATTGGGATCTTTCCTCATGTCAGCATGTTGTAGGTGTCGCCACCGGCTCCAATCTTGTGTGAATGCTCTGAAATGCTAATCATTTGCATATCACAGCATCTTCTTCCTGTCCGTTAAATTTCGCGTCTGTAGCACGTTATCTTCGTGATGTAGCACTTTTAATGGCCAGTAGTGTACTATTGGTCGGGGGGTAGGGGGCATTGAGTTACCTTAGGTTTAGGCCAGGAAGGTTACAAAAGCGAAGCATGTCGTCTGGGGTAGCGCAGAACAGTGATTCATCACTGAGCATAGTGTGACTCCTTTAACCCATAGTTCATGCTTCCTAGTCTTGATACCACTCCAAAATCAGCCTCTTATGGCGTGTTGTTAACGGTACCCTGTGGATTACTCGTTCTCCTATGATAAATGGAGATGTGAAAGGGTTGCACTGTGCTTGGTGCACGATACAGCGATCTTCCCTTCTGGTGGCATGACATGTTTGACTGGTATCCTGATGACAAGAATGTCAGCCCTCATATTCCCATACGATCTAATATCAGGCCACTATCACATCCCACAATGCTCCATAAAATTACATTGCGCGATTCGACCAGCCAGGAGAACGGAGACCCACAATGAGGCCCCTTTACAAGTCCGCTAGGTGCTGATAACGCTACACACATACACGGCATCCCCTTGTCCTTCAAAGTAACCACTCAACATCTGACACTATTCACGCCCCTTATATACCCTACCAGGTCCGGTAACAACAGTACACATGGATAACGCCAATGCAGTTTGGTGGCCGTTTTAACTGTCACAAAAAATTGCATCTCCAGTCATTTGCATACCTGTAGATAGCGTGTATGTGTACGAAGTGTTTTTGACATTTGACCATGTCTTCCAGGTCCTTTTCTTATCTTTTCTGGCAGCGTAACTTATCCACAAAAGGAATGCCTGATAAAGCATTTGTTCGGCCGATTCTTGAGTGTTGTTTATCAGTCTGAGTCCCAAACCAAGCTGGATTAATAGAGAAAAATAGGGAATATCCAAAGAAGATGGGCGAGTTTCGCCACGGAATCGTTTACTCTGAGCGAGACAGTTATGCAAATGCCCAGCAAAGTACAGTGGCTGACGTTATAAAAGACACGTAATGCATCACGGACAGGTTTGCTATTGCGATTCCGAGAGATCACGTTGCAGCAACAGTCAGGCAACATTTTAATTCTTCCCACTGTGCCTAGGTATACCATCAGATAAATTAGAGCTCATACAGAGCTTCAGCGACGGTCATTCTTCCCATGCTCCATCCGTGAATGGAATATGAAAGGATAAAAAAATACTGCTACCAGATGTACTCACCACAGCTACCCTACCAGGTGTACACCCTGGAAACAAACCGTACAGTGACTTGCGTACAGCTGTAGATGTACTTGAATGTTACCTCTGCATGAGAAATTAATTTTCTGCTGAACTTCTCAGGAACTGCCGCCTTACCATTGGTGAGGAGGTTTGTGCACTCTGCTATCACCCAGAGAGCTCTTCTAGCGGGAGCTTAAGCTCCTGGCAGGGTCACCAAAGCCAGACAGGTCTCTTGGGCAGCAGTCAGACGAAGGGCAGTCCAACATAGGGGGCAGGGAGCAGGGGGGGGGCGGAGGGAGGGCGCTTCTAGGTGTAGAGAAGTCAACTCTCCTAGAGGAGACAACCTTCATGAAAAGGAGGGAAGGACACCCTACAAAACTCCCCAATCGGTTGTGTCATGTGACGGTTCAGTGACACCAAGCCATGTGTACAGAGGACAGAGGGAGCCCTGGTGTTTCTTTTCATGGCCTATCCCGGGTTCTGCAACTGTATTTCACTTTCGAGCGAAAGTAGCAGTCACAGCATGTACAACGTCTTCGTCTTTACGCCATGTACTGGGAAAACTTTATTTGTTCACATATAATAACAGAAATCATATTGCCTTCTATGTTAATTGATTTACCTTCACTATGAGTCAAAGTGCCACAGAAGCTTTCGCAGTATCCTTCCGTGCTGTAAGGCCACACAGTGCAATATGGTTGGCGAAAAATATTTATTGCAACATCGTGATTTTGAAATATCGCCACGTTTAGAAACTACAGTCCTCTCTACACATGACTTGAGATCACTGACCCCTCACATGACACAACTGATGGGAGCCGTGCCATGTGAAACGATGCACTTAAGGAGACAGACGTACACAACCTGCTTACATTAGGTCATCAGCGTCATCTACATCAATGATTGGGCGTTTTGGTCCGCTCTGTCTCCTTAAAAACTAGTCAAGCCATCTCTTTATTCGTCTTCCTAAGGATCTTTTTGCCTCTTGGATTGTATTGTTTCAAGGCTTTGGAAATTATTGCATGATGGTCTATATGTTCTTTCTATCTTAACTGATATTTATTATGCTAACTATGTTTTGCATATTCAGTGAATCTCGGATGTAACCATTTCTGTTTTTGCCTGTCGAAGTATTTCCAGCCACGTACCTATAGAAATTCATTTTACATGCTTCTATTCTTTTTTCGTCTATCTTCTTAGGAGTCCAGTTTTGTAATCCAGCCGTAACCTTACATTACTTTAGTAATCTCTGTGGACTTTGTTTCCCAACGTTCTGCGTATTTAACTGGGTATATCTGAGCTATATTCCAGTCTTCAGGTATATAGTACTTTGCCAGCACATATTAATGAACTCAAGTATTCTTATTTTTTCAATATTTTGTGCAGATTTTAGCACGCATTTTAGCAACTACAGTTTGTAATATCCATGTCTGTATGTATGTCTGAGCGTTGCTCTGTGCTCACTCTGTAGCCAAAAAACCATATTTGGATTTGAGTAGTTCTAGAAAAAATTGTATAAATACCAGTTTGTCAATCGGGAAATCTCTCTCGAGCCTTTACAGAAGCTGAAATATTTATATGGTACCTGCCTTCTCAGGAAGCTGTCTTAGTATTCTTTGCCCATGTTTGTTTCATGCAGTCTGATGACGTCGCCGTTGAGTGCCCCTAAACAACACACACTTGTTTCATGCACGACAATGTAGCTAGCTGCCCACTATCCAGCATTGCTTTGTGTTTGTGGCCATTAGATTGGTGGGTGTGGATGCCTATGCAGGATTGTGTCCCTTTGTGTTTGCTGAAGGAGCTGTTGATGCAGTTGTCTTGCGACTGCATGTCCTCTTTTGTGTTTATGTCCAGCTGTCTGGTAAGGAAGATATTGGTGCAGATGTCTGGTTACTAACTGACACTCCTTTGAGTTTGTTCTCGACAGTCTGGTGAAGGAGTTGTTGACATAGTTCTGTGGTCATTTTCGGCACACGTTTGTGTTTGTGCCCGGCAGTCTGTTGAAGAAGCTGTTTTTGCAGTCCTGTGGTCACTGACTGCACTACTTTGTTTTTTGTGCACAGCAGACTGGCGAAGGAGCTGTTGATGAATTTCTCTGGTCCGTGCCTGGTGCCCCTTTGTATTTGTGGCCAGCAGTCTGTCAAAGGAGCTGTTGATACAATTGTCTAGTCAATAGCAATTGCTGCTCTGTGTCTGTGCCCGGCAGTCTGGCAGAGAAGCTGTTGACGCAGTGCCCTGGTCAATATCTTGTGCTGCTTTGTGTGTTTGCGCCCACCAGGCTGGCGGAGGAGCCGTGGACAGAGTGGCTCAACCTGAGCTGGAACCAGCTACAGACGCTGCCCCGCTCAGATGCAAGACGCCTCCAGCGGTCTGCCTCGTATGCCGTAGTCCTGCACGACAACCCCTGGGATTGCTACGTGTGCGAGACGGCACCTCTCAAGGAATGGATCCTACAGCCTGAGGTACGTTGCGCAAGCCACCGTCCTCTTTCCTTCTTTTGACGATGTTGAGTGGAATACTCTCACTCAAATTCTAAAGGTGGCAGGGGTAAAATACAGGGAGCGAAAGGCAATTTACAATTTGTACAGAAACCAGATGGCAGTTATAAGAGTCGAGGGATATGAAAGGGAAGCAGTGGTTGGGAAGGGAGTGAGACGGGGTTGTAGCCTCTCCCCGATGCTATTCAACCTGTATGTTGAGCAAGCAGGAAAGGAAACAAAAGAAAAGTTAGGAGTAGGTATTAAAATCCATGGAGAAGAAATAAAAACTTTGAGGTTCGCCGATGACATTATAATTCTGTCAGACACAGCAAAGGACTTGGAAGAGCAGTTGAAGGGAATGGACAGTGTCTTGAAAGGAGGGTACAAGATGAACATCAACAATAGCAAAATGAGGATAATGGAATGTAGTCGAATTAAGTCGGGTGACGCTGAGGGAATTAGATTCGGAAATGAAATACTTAAAGCAGTAAAGGAGTATTGTTATTTGGGGAGCAAAATAATTGATGATGGTCGAAATAGAGAGGATATGAAATGTAGATTGGCAATGGTAAGGAAAGCGTTTCTGAAGAAGAAACGTTTTTTAACATCGAGTATAGATTTAAATGACAGGAAGTCGTTTCTGAAAGTATTTGTATGGAGTGTAGCCATGTATGGAAGTGAAACATGGATGATAAATAGTTTGGTCAATAAGAAAATAGAAACTTTCGAAATGTGGTGCTACAGAAGAATGCTGAAGTTTCGATGGGTAGATCACATAACTAATGAGGAGGTACTGAATAGAATTGGGGAGAAGAGGACCTTGTGGCACAACATGACTAGAAGAAGGGATCGGTTGGTAGGATATCTTCTGAGGCATCAAGGGATCACCAATTTAGTATGGCTCTGAGCACTATGGGACTCAACTGCTGTGGTCATAAGTCCCCTAGAACTTAGAACTACTTAAACCTAACTAACCTAAGGACATCACACACATCCATGCCCGAGGCAGGATTCGAACCTGCGACCGTAGCGGTCGTGCGGTTCCAGACTGTAGCGCCTTTAACCGCTCGGCCACTCCGGCCGGCACCAATTTAGTATTGGAGGGCAGCGTGGAGGGTAAAAATCGTAGAGGGAGACCGAGAGATGAATACACTAAGCAGATTCAGAAGGGCAGTAGGTACTGGGAGATGAAGAAGCTTGCACAGGATAGAGTAACATGGAGAGCTGCATCAAACCAGTCTCAGGCCTGAAAACCACAACAAGAACAATATGTGAACCAGTCTTCGGCTGTCACCTTATCATAAGGTATAAAGATAAGTATGTGATGCAGTGAAATTTTGGTAGATCAAAGATTTTAAACCAGTGCATCTACAGGGTATCTCAATTTTCAGAGACGAAAAATAATGTTAGGAATAAAACAAGAGGGGTTATTTCAGTGTGAATGCGCTGTAAGATTACTTAACTAAGATAAAATATGTGACACATTAACTAATGAAGTGTAGACAAACTACAACGGTTGTACATATAAGAAAATAATTCAACAATAAACTTCGGTGACGTGTTCCAAAGATGTCGCTGAACAAAATATGCCTGTCTTTAATAGTTCCTCAGTTTCAAACTGAGAAGATGTAATAGTGATATTAAGCAACTCGGGAAAGCAGCGTTTATTACACAAAGTAAATTTTTTTAACATATCGAAAGAACTTATAGGAACTGAAATAAATGAAAATGAGGCATGTGAGTAAGAGCGGTAATTTACAACATAGCCTGGACAGTATTATGAGTAGGCTAGTATCTGTAGTTAGAAGTGGCGAGTAATGGAACTCTATCTGGACACTCAGTACTAAGCTTCGGTTGATGGACATGTGCTTAGTAATTTTCATTATTTCAATATAATTCATCTTCCTTCCTTTCTGAATGTGATTGTAGCCTTCTTTAAGCAGGTGATTTGCAAAAGTAGTGTTTTCTTTTCTAAGTTTACAACTTCTCCGATGTTACTTCAAGTGGGTACATATTGCCCTGCCAGATTGGCCTGTTGCCACAGTTACAAGTAATTTTGTAGCTGCCACTATTTTCCAAAGCTGGAGTGCTGTCTTTAGCATTGGGCAAAAAGTGTCCAACAGCGTTGTGATTTTGCTTTCCTGTATTTAAGCTTTCTGGCTATATCCAATGATATCTTAGTGTTTTGTTAGACCCCCCCTTGGCCCTTACAGCAGCCTTCACTTCAATCAATTTTCTAATGGTACTGATGTCAGTCTCATGGTGCCACGCTTTCACAGTCACCTCCAACAGGCTTCTTCTTCTGAACCCCTTTCCCAACCAGTCAGCGCAAATTCTCAATTTGATTAAGGTTTGGCGAATTTCCAGACCATGGAATGTTCTCTGTTACCCAATTCAGTCAGGACAGAACGAATCTGAAATTATATATCTGGGCAATATGTAACAGCAGAATCCTCTAAAGTTGTATTACAAAGATAAAATAACCGAAACTTAACTTTTTGATGCACGGCGTAGAACCACATCTTGTTTGAAAATCAGAAAAAGCACCACATGCAGTGACCATCAAAGGGTGCCGAATCATAACTTCGTACTGATCACGGTTCATTGTTCCCTGAACGATGTAAACCCTCCTAAAACCTTGGTATGTCATTGCTCCCCATACCATTACCGACGGAGCATGCGTCATGGTTCGCACAAGGCAGTCAGGTTCCAACCTTTCATTGGGTTCGAGCATGACGAGCTGTAGTCTGTCTTTCACCATGGAAAATTGGCTTTCATCTGAAAATGCCGCATAGTGAACTTGGTAACAAAAAGCTTATTCAAATTCGTTTGCATATTCTATAGGTCCATGTAAATACCATCAGACCTTCGGAAAAATGCCATCCTTGCATCCTCAAAGATACCAAGGGCAAGCAAGTACGAGAACCGTCACATAGTCAATTCAACATCTCATGCATGCAAATTAATAACAATATTGTACAGAAGAAGAAAATAAAACTGAGTTTCCAGATGATGATCAGTTTGGCTTAAGAGAAGGTAAGAGGAGGAGAGAGGCAGATCCGATGTTGAACATCATAATGGAAGCAATACTTCATGAAAATAAAAGCACATTCATTGCATTTGTCGACTTAGAAAAAGTTTTCGCCAGTGTAATCTGTTGCACCAGATTCAAAGAAAAAACACAGTCACTGTAGAACTAAATGTATCTAGTCATCAAAGTAGAATTAAATGTATCTAGTCCATGAAACTCCCAAGTCGTTAATAAAGCTTTTCTTAGGTGACTCTTTGCAGCTAACTCTTTTGAAAAAAATATGTTTGTGCCATCAGCTGTACAATTGTGTATTTATTTTCTGCCGGTTTCAGTTATGACAACCATCGCCAAAGGATGTTATTAATCTCTTCAGATGTTCAATGTAAATTTTCTGTAGTTTGTTTCAGTAGTTATGAAATTCCATTGCGACAGTCTTCAAAATGAATGCTGGAATGGAGCATATCATTTTGAATGTTTCTTGTCCTTCCAGTCTCGTCACAGATGAGGAATTTTCCTATTGGCTGAGGAGTGAAAATGTGACATGTGTTTTCGGGTATTACATTTGGGTGCTGGGGAGGAATCGCAAAGAGAGTCCCGTTGGTTCACTCCAATGGCTTATATATGTGAATGACGTTCCACTTAACATTCAATAAGCAGAACTGGTACTTTTCCCAGACGATACAAGTGTTCCTATACATCACATTGGAGGGAAAGCAACAGAAGATATTTTTAACGATGATTTCAAAGAATTGTTAAGTGGTTCCCTTAATTTTGAGAAAACATGTTATATTCAGTTCTGTACAACAAATGGAGTCATACGAACAACTGATGTAGTGCTAGAACAGAAGTCAGTAAATAGAGAAGAATGCGCCAGATTTTTGTGTGTACATATTGATGAAAACTTGAACTAGAAGAAGCATATTACTGAGCATCTCAAACAATTAAGATCAGCTACTTTTGCTCTTCGTATAATTGCTAGCCTTGGAATGAACCTCTTGAAATATTTTACATACTCCCACTTAATAATGCCTCATGGAATAATTTTCTGGGGTAACACATCTCTTTAAAAAATCGATTGCACCTAAGCTAGCAATAAGAATAATATCTGGTTTCCACCTGCAGTAGTTACGTATGTACCTCTTCAACGAGTTAGGCGTTAAACTGCACCATCACAATACATCTATTCGCTAATGAAATTCGTCATAAATGAGGGGCTGAGAGTACAAGCGGTACAAACTGAGGAAATTAATACGAGTGATAAATGGCTAATTATGTGAGTTACTAACGAAAATCAGATTTTTTGCTAATGATCAGTTAGTCCTGCATTATTTTTTAAAATACTTAAAAATAGCTATACTTCTTGCATATTAGAACTTTTAGAGTAAAACAGGTACTAGTGAGAGAACATTTTATTTACTGTGCTGTATTTTGAAGATTTCCTTGGTACAATACACATGATACATGTACTACAATACATGTTCATTATAAAACAATGATATTAAAATAAAACAATGATATTTATATAAAAACCTGAAAAACGGTATGCAAAAAGCAAATAAAATTAAAATACAGAAACTAAGATGTATTGGCACGGTTCCAACACAAACTAGATGTCATGCACGGCCACTTTCTAACATCCTCTCACAGTCAGTGTCTGTAGTGGTATATCTGGAATAATATTCTTCCTGGGTAACATTCATGATGCTGTACCGTTGTGTTGTTCTTTTTTCTGTCTTCATCGTCTCCTTCTCTGGCTACGTCCCCTTCTTTCTCCACTCTCTCCTCCTACTCCGATGGTAACTGCTGTATGGGGATGGGGATAGGACATGTGTTGTTATGGAACTCATGGTAAAGTGGAGGGGTGTAATTCTTCATTCTCTGAAAATGTTTCCATTTCTCAACTTTCATTGCAAGCTCGTCTTGACGCAAAGAGTGCACAAGTGGTATTGTTTGGGATCCAGTATTGGGCCTCCTAAAATTCGCTTCTATGAACTCAAAATCACGATTTAGTGAAAACCTGAACTTCATTTTTAGAGGATTACCTTTGCAAATTCAGATCCACCTTGTAGTAATCCGTTGTATTTTGTTTCCTTCTGTGTCCTCAGAATTTTTTCTTTCGCATCCATGGCTTTAATTGAAGGAAAGTTTTCTGTTTCCATTTTCACTACAAAAACCTTTCTCTGACCTGCTCCACTAATTCCATCCTGTCTTAGGGGGACAAATACATTTTTGATGTGTTTCTTTGCCTTTTCGGAGAGAAATCTAATTCTCTGTTACATTCCATATAAGTATGTCCAGGTTCAAGGACCATACTATTTTTTGTGTCAGTACGCAGATTTTACATCAAGATGTAGAAGTGGTATTCCAAATTATGGCCTATTTAAACATGTATTAAATATTACTGTAGGTACACTTAAAAGCATACACATTATGCTATTGCTAGACTTTCAGAAAGATACATACGCAAACATTCACTAAATATAGCAGCAGTTTTGTTTCTGTCTGCCATTTCACTTGTACGAGTTTTATTCTGAATGGCAGGCGTTGGCTTAAAGATTAAACTATATCACCACAGAGTGTGGCAATATGCAGGGGAACGCTTACACGTGTCTTACTCAGATATTATCCACGCTTTAGGTTACGAAATGTGCATTTAGATCATTGTATTGGGAAAAGTTACTTGCATCATTTGTAAACTCAGTCCCTCAGGAAAAAATATTGTTGTCTGCACCTAAAATACTAGAGGAAAAGACGACCATCATTGCGCACTATTAAGCTGTCAGTAGCTCAGAAAGGTGTTCAGCATGTAGCAACAAAAAGTTTTGATAATTTCCGTGGAAACGTAATATGTCTTACAAGCAGCAAAGCAAGTTTTAAATCTAACGCAAAGTCAATTCCCCTGGACAACTCCCTTTGTTCTATGGACGAGTTTATACTTAAGAAACTCGTAGCCTGTAAAACAAATTCTAGTTGTTTAGTAGAGTTGCATGAGTACACCAAAAAATTAATCTTCATTAATTTTAAGGCTAAACATCCATACAGATCACATAAACTGACTCGTTCCACACAATTAGTATAAAGGAATCGTTCAAATGATCTATGAAAAATGTGTGTCAGTGAGAGAGTGTGTGAGAGAGAGATAGCGAAAATAGCACTGGAACATTCTGAACCAAACCTGGTCCACATATCAGTTACTATCTGGAAAGTAGCACTGTGCGGGGAGGAACCACCTACCTCCACAGGGATGCGGTAGGGGTGAAAAGATGTTAACATAGTGGCATAAAACAGAAAGGTCTGGATCAGTTTCAACTGTATTTGGTATATACATGTTCATTACTCGTGTAAATGTAAAGTGTGAGTAAGTATCCCTGGGGATGGTGGTGAAGATGAGATGGGGTGACATTCAGAAACGTACTAAAACGGTCTGTTTGTATTTATTTCCTGTATTCTGCTGACTTAGAACACCTTAAGAGTATGAAGTGCAATTTGTCTCTTATATTAGCTTTTCAGTTTATCGAACAGATCGCGAGAATAAGTAATGCAGCGAGCCATTCATTTTGTCTGCGTGTTTCGAGATCATGCCACACGGCCCAAAACCAAAGATAAATTTAACATTCTCTCTGGGTTGGGTGGTGTAAAACAGCAGAAAATCAGACATACATGTGTCAAATATACATGAAGTAAGTGTACGTAGGCGAATCCACAGGTATGAAATTTGTGCAATTTCGTCTTTTTTTAATGTGCAGATGAAGTCGGCCCAAACAAATATTGCTCGTCACTTGTTTCATGCGATGCCCAGTGTCAATGGAAAGCATCAGTTTATTTCCCAATTCAAACAAAATTATTAGTAAAGTTGAATTTTAGGTGCCCATTTTAGAAGAGTCCCACGCAAGTCTAGTGCGATGTTTATTTTTTTCTGGGTCACTTACGGTGGTGAAAAAAAGGAAATGAGCGTATGGCGTCGTTGGCTGGGAGGTCCCTATTTGGGGAAGTTCGGCCGCCAAGTGCAAGTCTTATTTCATTCGACACCACATTGGGCAACTCGCGCGCAGGACATGGGGATGAAATGATGATGAGGACAACACAACACCTAGGCCACGAGCGCAGAAGACCTCCAACACAGCCGGGAATCGAATCCGGGCCCGCTTGCATGGGAGGCGAGCACGTTACCACCCTGCTGAGCAAGCGGACTACGGTGGTAATAATTAGGAATTAGTTGTGGAATATTCTAACTTCAACCTATGTAATATCACGAAATTCCGATAGGTGGGGGCGCTATACGTAGCCTTCAGTATGGCGTCTGTAACGGAGATGCGATCCAAGCAGAGAGCTGTAATTTAGTTAGTATCTTTTGGCAGAAAACCTGAGCATCGCAGATATTCATAGGCGCTTGCAGAATGTCTCTGGAGACCTGGTAGTGAACAACATCACGTTGAGTCGTTGGGAGAAGCGTCTCTCATCAGTGACTCCTGCAATTGAAGAAACGAATTCAGCCTGTTCGTCCCACAGAAGTGCAAACTACCTTCTCCTTCCCCATGACAGCGCAAGGCCTCAAACATACCTGGGCGTCCGACATCCGAGAGGAGCTCACAGAACTTCAGTGGACTGTTCTTCCTCACCCACCCTAAAGCTGGAATCGCCCACCATCCGTCTGTTTGGTCTTATAAAGGTCAGCCTCTTCGAGAAGCAGTATGATGTGCCAAAACATTATGATCACCTGCTCAATAGCTTACTCGTCCGTCTCTGGAACGAAATACGTCACTGATTCTCCGTAACGCGGATCCGACAGTTTGTTCGTAGATTTATGGAGATTTGTGGCATTAGATGTGTACGCACAGTTCTTGTAATTCGCGTAAATAACGAGCCGTTGATTTGCGCCCAATAGCGAACCAGATGGGTCCCACAGGATTTACATCTGGCGAATTTGGTCACGGAGATACCAACATGAATTCACTATAATGCTCCTCAAACCACTGGAGCACGGTTCTGGCTCCGAGACACGGACAATTATCTTTCTGAAAGATGACATCGCCGTCGTGGAAGACATCAAGCACGAAGGGATGCAGGTGGTTCGCAGCTATCAGCATGTCTTCGATTACAGATCGCATGCTAGTGTAGGAGAACGTCCCCCCATAGCATAATACTGTCTTTGCCAGCCTGCGACCGTGGCGCGCCGCACGTTTCAAGTCACCGTTCACGTCGATGACGGTGTTTGTGGAGAAAACCATCAACCTAGTGCAGCAAAAATTTGTTCACCCGAAGAGCCGGCGTGTTTCCATTGATCTGTGGTCGAATGCTGATGGTCCCATGCCGACTGCAATCGTAGTTGACGATGTCGTTGGGTCAACATGTGAACGCGTGGGGGTGGTTTGCTCCGAAGCTCCATGTTGAACAATGTACGATGAACAGTCTGCTCCGAAATACTTGTGAGTGCTCTTTCGGCAGAGATGCCACAGATCACCATCTGTCCTTTTTACAGAGCAAACGAGTCTCCGAACCCCACGTTCTTTGAAGAGTCGTGGACTCCAACCACTTATAGCCTAGCGGTACCTCCTTCTACCTCTTTCCGTAGATGATAACGACAGTATCAAGTGAACATTCGACCAGATTTGGCGTTTTCGAGACACTCGTTCACAGCCTTTCTGTTATAACGATTGCAGTTTGTCAGAGTCGTTTATCTCAATGGATGTCCCCATTTGCAGCCCATATTTTCGCTAGGGTGATCATCCCCCTTCCGTGTGTCTCCTCGTACATACTTCTGTTACAACGTCACGTGCCCGCAACGCCATCAGGTGGCATTCAATGTAGCGGTAGGCAGCGGTCATAATCTTTTGGCTCATCAATCAGTGCATGTTGGTGTGTGTGTGTGTGTGTGTGTGTGTGTGTGTGTGTGTGTGTGTATGCACTCTTGTATTCCACTTGCATCCGATAACAGACTCAACAGATCACTTTTCAGTTAAACAGGTAGCGACGAATACTAGTGAATCATGTCTCCCAGTGTACGGAGACAGCGAGTCCCGAGATGGTGTCATAGTTCCCATCGGCGAGTTTAAAGCTGTATCACAACCACTTCTGGATTTAAATAAACGAGTTAGTGTAGACCTTTCTACTCTCTGCTGAACCACACGTTTATTGTTGCTGAAGTTGAGGAAGGAGGACTTCAGAGCGTTCAGTGTACCACAGGAGGAACGACCCCAGCCCTGCAACGGAGAACTACAACCGTAAAGACGTCCATGTTCCGTGTGAATGAGGTCGGGTGCAACCAAAGTACAACGAACGGTTCTCTCACGGTTGCTTCCATTGCATTTTTGACAATTCGTAAATAAATAAATGTGTTGCTATGGGTCGACTGTGACTTTAACATACACCACTGGCCATTAAAATTGCTATAACAAGAAGAAATGCAGATGAAAAACGGGTATTCATTGGACAAATATATTATACTAGAAGTGACATGTGATTACATTTTCACGCAATTTGGGTGCATAGATCCTGAGAAATCAGCCTCTGGCCGTAATAACGGCCTTGATACGCCTGGCCATTGAGTCAAACAGAGCTTGGATGGCGTGTACAGGTACAGCTGCCAGTGCAACTTCAACACGATACCACAGTTCATCAAGAGTAGTGACTGGTGTATTGCGACGAGGCAGTTGCTAGGCCACCATTGACCACACGTTTTCAATTGGTGAGAGATCTGGAGAATGTGCTGGCCGGTTCAGCAGTCGAACATTTTCTGTATCCAGAAAGGCTCGTACAGGACCTTCAGCATGCCATCGTGCATTATCCTCCTGAAATGTAGGGTTTGGCGGGGATCGAATCACGGGTAGAGCCACGGGTCGTAACACATCTGAAATGTAACGTCCACTGTTCAAAGAGCCGTCAATGCGAACAAGAGGTGACCGAGACATGTAACCAATGGCACCCCATACCATCACGCCCGGTAATACGCCAGTATGGCGATGACGACTACGCGCTTCCGATGTGCATTCACCGCGATGTCGCCAAAAACGGATGCGACCATCATCATGCTGTAAACTGAACCTGGATTCATCCGAAAAAATGACGTTTTCCCATTCGTGCACCCAGGTTCGTCGTCGAGTACACCATCGAAGGCGTTCCTCTCTGTGCTGCAGCGTCAAGGGTAACCGCAGCCATGGTCTCCGAGCTGATAGTCCATGCTGCTGCAAACGTCGTCGAACTGTTCGTGCAGATGGTTGTTGTCTTGCAAACGTGCCCATCTGTTGACTCAGGCATCGAGACGTGGCTGCACGATCCGTTACAGCCATGCGGACAAGATGCCTGTCATCTCGACTGCTAGTGATACGAGGCCGTTGGGATCCAGCACGGCGTTCCGTATTACCCTCCTGAACCCACCGATTTCATATTCTGCTAACAGCCATTGGATCTCGACCAACGCGAGCAGCAATGTCGCGATACGATTAACCGCAATCGCGATAGGCTACAATCCGACCTTTATCAAAGTCCGAGACGTGATGATACGCATTTCTCCTCCTTACACGAGGCATCACAACAACGTTTCACCAGGCAACGCCGGTCAACTACTGTTTGTGTATGAGAAATCGGTTGGAAACTTTCCTCATGTCAGCACGTCGTAGGTGTTGCCACCGGCGCCAACCTCGTGTGAATGCTCTGAAAAGCTAATCATTTGCATATCACAGCATCTTCTTCCTGTCGGTTAAATTTCACATCTGTAGCGCATCATCTTCGTGGTGCAGCAATTTTAATGGCCAATAGTATATCTACAAGAGCGTAGTTTCAGCTCTGCGGAGACGGACTGGTTGCCGTTAATGTAACTTGATCTAACTTTCTTTTGTTATTAGCTTATGTCCGAATGAAATTCCGATCGAGTTGTTTCTCATGTGTCGCATCACACACACACACACACACACTACACACACACACACACACACACACAGACACACACAAGTGCGCTCGCACCGCACTCACATGTGAATGTAACGGTCGTTTCGATGGATTTAGAACTCGTCGCTAACTTCAAATGGTTCAAATGGCTCTGAGCACTATGGGACTTTACTTCTCAGGTCATCAGTCCCCTAGAACTTAGAACTACTTATAACTAACTAACCTAAGGACATCACACACATCCATGCCCAAGGCAGGATTCGAACCTGCGACCGTAGCAGTCGCTCGGTTCCAGACAGTAGCGTCTAGAACCGTATGGCCACTCCGGCCGGCCCTTCTGCTGTCACCTGCAAAATATTTCGAGCTTATTTACATCACTGGCGATAGTTGTGAATGTAGCATAAACGTTTGGTACTCGTTGGTTCGAATTCCGTTGGTAGTAACTTTTTTATGTTTATTTACATTCACTATATATTAACAAACGTAAATGTTAATTAACAAATGTTAAATAATAGTTTTTGTATAAAAAACATCTTACTACTTTAAATGACTAATCGTATGAAAACTCGAGTACCGGTATAGAAAGTGAATTAAAATTTGGCATTAAAATGCGAAACATTAAACAGAACGTAAGATATTTTCTTATTTCTAGAGACTGAACAGTATTATTGTATTTAATTTTATTTTTTTTTTTTTTTTTTTTTTTTTTTTTTTTTTTTTTTTTTGTTTCGCAGTAAGGCATTTCTCATATCTACCCGATTTTAATTCGATTAGTAATTAAAATTAGAGATGTTATTTTCATTAAAAAATTATGATTCATTATTTGCTAACCAGCATTTTAATATTAATACACATGGAATCTGAATGAAAGTGAAATTCTAACCAAGAACTTCACGATTAGTAGTCTTTTACATTATGCACTCAGCTATCAGCCACTAGGTTAATGAACTCCTAGTGTTTTGCAGTGAATCTCCTAATTCTCCAAGGCGACTCTTTTGATATTTTTTTGGGAATTGGGCAATACTGCTTTAGCCTATTGATGGGTAGCCACTGAAATTCAGATCCTGTAAGCCTAAAGAAAATCTGAGAGAGTCAGGACGGGAGGTCTCCAAGTTAATAAAGAAAGCAAAAAATACAAATTGCCCGAAATACACAAAACCATGTTTGGAAACGTGAGTAGGATGGGACCTAACGGAATTCAAAGAAGAAAGTGAATATGATTGCGTAGGCTTCCGCATCCAGAGTCAGTCGACATGAAAATTTTCTGGGTTTGGTACCGCGTCATAATGTAAAAACTACTGCTCCTATAGAAAAACCAACGTTTCGGCCACGATTGCAGCGGCCTTCTTCTGGGTCTAATGTTTCAGGTCATAGTGAAATAAAGGGAATGTCTCAGGCCCTAGCAGTCACGAATTCATGATTATTTTCCTGCACCACGACTAGCCCATATGCCAGAACTTCCTAGCAATCACAAACGCTATAACCTTATTAGATGCGCCATATGTGCTAATAGCTCTAGAGAGACACTTTGCATGGTCGGCTATTGTCTTCTGGTCCCACAATCCGTCACCCTTCAGTTACTACAACAGGACGACCTTAACCCACGCAATTCTCACTTCCCACCTTCCTTTGGAATTGCGGCCTTCAAGTTACGGAATCTCCAGTCACGCATTTCATCGCCTGTGTCTTACACCGACATACATTGGTCATCCAGAACGTAAAGACCACCGACATACTATCGATACAAACTCGTCCAGGCGACCGATCCAGGTGGCGCAGTGGTTAGCACTCTGAACTCGCATTCGGGACGATGGCGGTTCAATCCCGCGTCCGGCCATCCTGATTTAGGTTTTCCGTGATTTCCCTAAATCACTTCAGGTAAATGCCGGGATGGTTCATTTGACAGGGCACGCCCGACTTCCTTCTCCATCCTTCCCTAATCCAATGAGACCGATGTCCTCACTGTTTGGTATCTTCCCCCAAATCAATCCAATCGAATTGTCCAGCCGATAGCAGCGTTACCTCGTGAGGAATGACTGCTACATAGACACGCGCACGCTGCATGTAGTATCAGTTAGCGTCCTGTCCGTGTGTAGAGTAGGGAAGGCATGTGATCTATCTGAGTCTGATCAAGGGCAGATTGTGATGGCCCAAGAGCCTTGGCACGAGAATTTTGAAAACTGCTCGACTTGTCGGGTGTCCGACGAGTGCTGTGCTGTGTCTTCAGCACGTGGTGAAACCAAGGTGAAACCACGTACAGACGTCATGGGGTTGTGCAGCCACCTTTCATCACAGATGTACGTCGTAGACTGGGCAGACCACTAAAACAGGACAGGCGGCGAGCTGTGGCGGAACTAACATCAGACTTTAATACTGGGCAGAGTACAAGTGTGTCTGAACACACAGTACACCGAACACTACAACAATGCGCCTCCTCACACGATGACACATGCATGTGCCAATATTAACACCACGGCACTGGCAACTACGACTGAAACGGGCACGTGTCTATCGGCACTGGACTTTGGAGCAGTGACAGAGTGTTGATTGGTCTCATGAATCCAGACGCCTTCTTCCTCATGGAGATGAGAGAACGCGAATCCGTTGTCTTCCAGGAAAAGAACTCCTTGACACCTGTACTGTGGGACGGAGACAAGATGGCGGTGGTTCCATTATGTTCCAGGGAACAAAAAAGTGTTCAAATGTGTGTGACATCTTATGGGACTTAACTGCTAAGGTCATCTGTCCCTAAGCTTACACACTACTTAACTCAGATCATCCTAAGGACAAATACACACACCCATGCCCGAGGGAGGACTCGAACTTCCGCCGGGACCACCCGCATCCAGGGAACATTCACATGGGCATCCATGAGTCCATTGCAGCTGGTGCCCATCACCATCATGGCCATGGAGTATCGTATACTGGTTCACACCAACTAAATACCATCAAGACGATTATGGTTCGCGATGGCAATGGCATTTTTCAACAAGATAGTGTACCATGTCACAAGGCGAGGAGTGTGATAGAGTATTTCAAGGAACACAGTGGCGAGTTCCAGTTGATGTGTTCCCCCCCCCCTCCCTCGCCTCCCCCACCCCCCAGCCGGCCGCGGTGGCCGAGCGGTTCTAGGCGCTTCGGTCCCGAACCACGCGGCTGCTACGGTCGCAGGTTCGAAGCCTGCCTTGGAAATGGATGTGTGTGATGTCCTTAGGTTACTTAGGTTTAAGTAGTTCTGATGACCTCAGATGTTAAGTCCCATAGTGCTTAGAGCCATTTGTTGGCCTCCCAGCTCGCTAGATCTGCACACGATCCAACACGTCTGGGATGTGATTGAACGTGGCATCAGAGAGCATCGCACCGCCGCCTCCCCCTCTCCCCGCCATTGACGGGAATCAGGTGACTTGCGAATCAGGCGCAGGTGTGGGGCCAGCTGCCTTCAACGAGCTACCAAGGCCTCGTTGCTTCCTTGCCACGACGCGTCGCCGCTATTACCCGTGCAAAAGTTGGACATCCCGGATATTAGGTAGATGATGTTCTGGCTGGTCAGTGTATGTGTATACAAATCGACTTCCCGCTTGCATTCTGCTACATCACACAAGTTCTCCTGCAAATTTTATGATACTAACACTCCGGAAGAATGGATACTGCGAAGACAAGGCTTAGCCACCGCCTGGGGTATTATTTCCAGAATGAATTGTCACTTTACAATAGAGTGTGTTTTGATTTGAAATTTCCTATCAGATTCAAACTGTGTGCTTGTGCGGGAATCGAACCTGAGACCATTGCCTTTCGTGGCCAAGTCCTCTATCTATGGTTAGGTCCCAGTTTCGTCACGCCAAGAGAATGGGCTGTGTAGGTCCTGGACGTCTCACCAGCTCTAGCCTTCGCTTGTCACATGACTTTATGTATCTAGTGCTTAGTTCAGGTCGTCTACCGTCTAGTGCGCCTTGTGAAAATATTCACGTCATTCCTATTTGAATGTAAGGCACTTGACTTTGATTTCCAAACTGCTTGTCCCGTTAAAAGGGCTTGCTGGTCCCAGGCTCGATACTGGAACCTTTGCCATTCTCGGAAAATTTCTCTGCCGAAAGAGCTGTCCAAGTACGACTTCCTTCCAAACCTTCCAAACATCACACAAGTTCTCCTGCATACTTTACTATACTAGCACTGCGGAAGAACGGATGCTGCATAGACATGGCTTAGCCACACCCTGGGCTATTGTTTCCAGAATGAATTTTCACTTTACAGCATAGTGTGTTCTGATTTGAAACTTCCTATCAGATTCAAACTGTCTGCTTGTACGGGAATCGAAACTGGGACCGTTGCCTTTCGCGGGCAAGTGTTCTATCGAATGAATTGTTCAAACACGCCTTCACAACACCACTTCCGCTACCTACCTAACGTTTATTCACCTAATCACCTCCTACCTATTGTTCATTTAGGATAATTGAAACATTCCTACGAGATCATAGAGCTACAGATAAAAAGAAAAACCTAAATAACTAGAAATAAATGAAACGTCATGTGGCTTAGAACCTACATCTAGCACTTGAAAAGGGTACCAAGAAACAGTGTTACCATCGGATAGTTGAAATGATGAAGACCGAAGACGCAGCGCATTACAGCGATCCTCGTTGAACGCGATCCCTTCTGAATATGACAAGTCAGTCATAAGAGCGTGTACGTTTGCGACTGATTGCTCTGTGTTAGCGCAAATACCACATAACTGTCTCCATTTGCACGGAACCAGCAGGACGTGTAAGGAGCCAAGTTGTGTCTTGTCACATCATAGCAAAACAAAGAAATTCTGAGAATGCCAATCAGTCTGGTATCTTCCAGTGATGCTCTCGTCCCGACAAAGAGATTGCAAGTACACGGTGTCTCAATTCGTGCTACGCACTTCTATAGGTAGCAGAGGGGAATTTGTGGATCAAGTTTTTCGTGGAACCCATGTCCGGAAACGTCATCCAACGACGCTACAGATCTAAACTTCCTGGTAGATAAAAACTGTGTGTCGGACCAAGACTCGAACTCCGGACCTTTACAGAAGAGCTTCTTTGAAGTTTGGAAGGTAGGAGGCGAAGTACTGGTAGAATTGAAGCAGTGGGTACGGGTCGTAAGTCGTGCTTGGGTAGTTCAGATGGAAGAGCACTTGCCCGCGAAAGGCAAAGGTCCCGAGTTCGAGTCTCGGTCCGGCACACAGTTTTAATCTGCCAGGACGTTTTATACCAGCGCACACTCCACTGCAGAGTGAAAACCTCATTCTGGACGCTACACAGCGTCAAAATTATAGACCCCGGCACCTGTAAATGTGTGAATGTAACAGGGTGATTCCGTGATGAAGTTACAAATATTCTAGGACGATAGAGAAGGAAAAATGTATCAATCTGAGGTAAGAGTCCCTGTACCGGAAACGAACGAGCCGAAAATTATAAGCTAAAACCGTTCTAATATTTCTGACAGCATAATTCACGTACCGGTACTGTTGTTGCTAAAATTGTTGGGTAGGCAACCTCCAGAGCTGGTAGTATGGACCACAACAAGCAAAAAATGTCTAGTAAACGTGGGCTCTAAAATGTTTACTTGAGATGCTATGAGCAGTTGTTCATCTTCGCTTCTGCGAAACAAACCTCCTCTACTGAACAAGGTATGCAGTTTAGGTCCCATGTTCTCCAAACACTTTTTTGTGTTTTGGTACGTACTACCTACCATACAATCTTACCAACAATTATACCCAGGGTCGATTCTAGAAGTCGGTCAAGGAGGGGGGAGCTAATTGGGGGGACGGAGGGGGAAGGGGTTTGGGGGAATGAAATATAGCTTAAAAAAAGGAGAGTTGGGGTCCTCCGCCGACAAAGTAGTAAAATTATACCGACCACGGTATATAAGTACCGACATGTAGGAAACGGATTAGTGTGCCATTCGTGTCTCTCCGACGTGCGTTTGGTAAATACTGAAACGTGAACTATGGCGACGTTGTTACCAAATGCGTCCAAACAAGTCGAGCACACTGTTGTTCTTCCCTTCGCTGCCGAAGAACAAACACCGGCAGACAGCCATCGGAGAATGAAGAATGTGGATGGGGCAGCATGTCTGTCGAAAACCACCCTTGTGCACCAAGTTCCATGCTGCTTCATGATAACGCACATCCCGATATCGCAAATGTCGTAAGGCAAAAGTTACACAAAAAAAAAAAATGGTTCAAATGGCCCTGAGCACTATGGGACTTAACTGCTGAGGTCATCAGTCCCCTAAAACTTAGAGCTACTTAAACCTAACCTAAGGTTCAAATGGTTCAAATGGCTCTGAGCACTATGGGACTAAACATCTGTGGTCATCAGTCCCCTAGAACTTAGAACTACTTAAACGTAACTAACCTAAGGACATCACACACATCCATGCCCGAGGCAGGATTCGAACCTGCGACCGTAGCAGTCGCGCGGTTCCGGACTGCGCGCCTAGAACCGCTAGACCACCGCGGCCGGCCAAAAGTTACACCAACTAAATGCGAGAAAATTATAAGCTAAAACCGTTCTAATATTTCTGACAGCATAATTCACGTACCGGTACTGTTGTTGCTAAAATTGTTGAGTAGAGCACCCGCCCTATAGTCCTGATGTCTTCTCACGCGATTACCACGCCTTTGTTCCTTAAAAAAGTCCTATGGAGGGTACACTATTGTTGTTGGATGAGAATCTGCAGCAGGCAACACGGACTTCATAACGCAACAGGACACGACTTTTTAACAATCGGGTGTTTCCATACTGGTGCTTCGGTAGGATGATGTCAATGCTCACGCCGATTTTGCCTGACAGGCGTTCCGATTATGGACTCTATGGGCCTCGTAAGGAAACTTTTTGACCGCTCCTTATAGGGATTCTCTTCCAGTGTTACACATGGTACAAAATATGTTAAATATTTCACAAATCAAGCTACGCATTCTAAGCTCAGTTTTGCTACGCCTTGCCCATAGAGTCGAGGTCTTGCACCCGCACTGCAATCCATACTGTTAGGTACCTACGTCAAAAGCAATGACCGTAGTGTTTGGCGCGTAACAAGCAACTGGACTGTTCGCCCCATCTACTAACATAACCGTTTCGCTGGTCGGCCATTGGCGCAGAGGCGATGACACACGAATCCAATCAGCCTTTCTCTTTACACAAAATTCTCCAAAAATTGAAGCTCAAATGAAGTTTTAACTACGTGCTGATAGCTTAGTGTCAAGAGGTTATCGCCTATTCATCCAGATAACAGTGCGTTAGCACGCCGCTTTTCGGGTATCGGGGAGGAACGTCGGCCCCAGATCCAATCAACTTGGCGGATTAGCGACGGGGTCTGTGTGCTGGCCAGTCTGAATGTGGTTGTTTGGCGGTTTTCCACATACGACTAGATCGATACCTGGCTGCTACCCACACCCCGTAACAGTTGTATGATTCACAAACATTTCGAAAACGTTCTCACACTGTCACGTGGATAACACTAGACGCGGACAGGTGGAGAAGACAAATTCTGTCCGGGAAAGGAGGGAGAGGGGGTCGGGGGGAAGGGCTGGCAACCGAAAAGAATCCGGCCACCCTCTAAAACTAATATAGTCAAAGCCAGAATAACGTGTTGGTTCCGTGAAGATATGACATAAGACCAGGAAGAAGAATCGGTTCCCCCTGTTATAACAAACAAAATCTGAAGCATACTTTCGCAATAATGAACGAATGAAAATGTGAGTTTTGGTGCACTGGCCCGAGGGTAACCCCTCCATCTTCTGTCATGGATGCCAATCAGATTAAAAGACTACTCAGTTGGCACAATTTCTCACGACTGGTGCACTTGTAGCACTATCTGTTGTTGGTACCACACTCGACATTTGTAATCCAAAGAGTGGTGAAATTTTATATAATTCAAGGACACCCACTCAAGGACACATTCATTAAATAGGAGTTAGAGCATGGACTTCGCTTTCGTAAACACAAAGAAATTCCAGGTCCTTTTAATCTGAGGAACACCATAGTTTGTCATACTTATTGAAGTGAATCTAGCGGTTAATTAATACGTTGACTAAACAAGTTTAATCATGGGAAAGGGCATGAGAACAGCAACAACAATTTCAGGAAGAGCGGAAACATGACACGATAATTCCAAACTATTTTCCATCACAGAGTTACAGTCACTTAAGCACACAAAGATTTTAGTCTGAAATCGGTGAAAATAGAGTATTAGTACTAGTTTTCAAGTTTCAGTGGATAACAAAAACATTAATTCAACAAGAATAATAATTTCTCATATTTGGAGAGTGAGAGAAATGCGACCAATGAGGAATGACAGTGGAACACGAAGGTGCGTCGCCAAGTCTATAGCCAACAGAAGGTTACTGTGAGCTGGCGCTTCATATTCCGATCCCTTAAAATTTGCAACAAATTATCCACGTCTTGACCGGTAAATGTCATGTTTTATGTTAAAGGAGCTTATTTCTCTTCTAAATGTATGAGCTCTCAGTACAAAACTTTCGACAACGTGGAGCCTAACTTGAGGCCACATGTGGTGGGCATTGACTTAGTGACACTGGCGTTAGTTATCGGATACTGCAGAGAAACTACGAACTGCGTGCTATTTAAAGCAAGAAAGAAGCTTACTGTCGAACTTGGCACTGTTTTATAAAATCACCTTGCAAGTATAGTCTTACTACAAACCAGGACCTGTTTCTCCCAGTTGGTCCGCCCCTATAGCTGAGTGGTCAGCGAGACGGAATGTCATGCCAAGGGGCCCTTCATCATTATCCCCATCGACACGCAAGTCGCCGAAGTGACGCCAACTCAAAAGCTTTGCACCAGGCGAACGGTCTACCCGACGGGAGGCCCTGGCCACACATTTCCTTTTCCATTTTTCTGCGAGTTGTGACGGAACTCTACATATCTGTTAGGTTGACGTTACGTGTATGGTCCCAACTCCCAAACACCTCACAGCACCGGTGTCCTTACGCTCTTGGGATTGTCCTCATACTGGTGAACATTAGTAATTACAAAGTGAGACAAGTTGAATTAAAAAGTAATTAAAATATTTCCTTACCTAACGAATATTATTATCTAATTTCCACCTTTTCTCATCTCAGAAACACACAGAATTTCATTAATCTAACAGAAGCTAACTAATAGATTATTCTAACAAATATAATACACTGTAACTGATACAAGTATTCTTCAATTATATTTTAATCTGCATCCCGTCTGCTGCCCTCTTGCGTGGGCTCAGCTGTAATGCGCGTATATGTTGCGGTCGTAAAAGGTAAGGAATGCAGGAATGCTATACCTGTTGATGAGATAAGAAACCTGCGCCTTGGTAACGAGTTCTCTATTCTCCTGTGCACTGAGACCGGCGTGTTGTCACTTCCCATACACAAGATGCAGGAATACCTGCTTCTCATAAGCGTATATTGAATTTCTTTGGCGTCTGCAACTATGTCGGCAAACAGGCGTGTCTGTTCCGTAATACATGCTGTGCAAATGCTTCCTGACTGCAAGCTTAGAACAAATGCGAGTTGAGTAGCTGCTTACATTCAAGTTGTCCGATTAGCATTTAGAAGTAGGCTGTAAGCATTACGCCAATGTACATTCGGCTGCCTATCTACACGGCGCGTGTGAAATCCATAAAAAAGAGACTTACAGCCTTCAAAGGAAACAGCACTGCAGGGTATGTCAGATGAAGCTGGTCCAGAAAATATTTCACGTACCTTAAGATATGTATCCCTCCTTACATCTTCTGCACCCAGTAGATAGGGGGAAGATGGGAAAGTAGCCATCCTAATATAATGTTGTTTTCCTCTCACCACATTTTATAGATAACCATACGAAACATAACTCTATACACTGTACCCATTATGTACCTTGAACAGAATTGTATTATTATTTAAATCCTCTTTTTGTAAAAGAAAAGTGAACTCGAGTAACAGTCTGCAAAGCGACCAGAGACAGAGTAAATCGAAAATAAGGCTCAGATAATGATTTTGGGACGCTGTAGATAGGAAGAAATGTATTTAAAATTGAGAAAGGATTTACATATATTAATGATTTATCAAATTATGTAAAATGTTTACAGTGTTTTAGTTTCCAAGTTACACAGTAACACTTGTCATATTTTCTAAGTCAAATTAAATTCTAAAGTCAAGTATTAATACAATATTCATACACAAACAAATCATCTTCCGCATCACAGTCAGCACACTTTTACGAGTCCACTTCTTGCTATTAGAGCATTTAATCAAACCGTCAATTTCCACAGAGAAAGTTTCGTAGCAGTACTAACATTCAGTGTCCTTGTCTTCTTCACTATACTCTCCAAAAAGCTGCTTCTAACGCTTCACCGGAGCCTTTCCGCGTTACGTCTGTGCTTTCGTATCACTCATATCAGAAGGTCTGGACCTTTTAGTCCTTACTTCTGTTTCTACTGGCTTCCATCTTTACTTGTTGATCTGCTTAATTTTCTTCGTATCGTGTTCTAATAGTTTAGATTTGTATGGACTCAACGTTATTATCTCTGCCTTGATCTTTCTTTGGATTTGCTTTCGTTATTGTTGTTGACCCAATTTTTATTTTGGCAAAAGCATTCTTGTCATTGCGACTGTCTTCTGCTTTGTGCTCAGTTCCATTTTCATCAACAACTTTTCTTTTCTTACAACATCCAGCGCCTGGCGCATAGCTTGGGAATTCCATGAGTGTTGCAGTGATTTTCTTAACTACTTCGTCGGCGTCACCGCGTACACCTGTCCTAAAGGAACATAGCTTTTCACCAAGTTGTTAATAGACTAATGGCTTCATACTCTTATTTTGTGAAATACTATTGTGTTCTTATTAATTCAGTTGCCTTGAAACAAGGCAAACACATCTAAAAATATGTAATTGCGGCTATTCCCACGACACTCTCCGACAATACCAGAATGGTCTCTTTGGACAGTGTTGAATGCACGCCGCTAGGCTACAACTCCCTCAACCAGGATAAAGGTAGTGGTCATTGTTTGATGATACCTTCAGCCAAAAACTTTTCTTTTCTCTTTTTTTTTTCAGTGCTTGTTTAGGAAAGATTCATTAGTCAGTTATAACTATCACCTCACGGAAAAAAATTTATCTGCGGGACATTTATAGCTGTTTATTCGCTTGTATTTTAGAATTGTGTACTACATTACTTTAAAGTTGTGTATGACACTTTTCTTATTGAATTTCGATTTATTTTCTTGTTTTGTTGCACGAATTGGAAAGTACACAATGGGTCACAATAATCAAACTAAACAAACCATTACATACTTAATCTAAACAGAGTAGACACAGCTCAGCGTCGAGTTTGGACATAAACATGCAAATTCCCTTAAATTTGTATTAGAACTGCAAGTTCTCGATTGAGAAAATGAAAACCGCTCCAATAAAAGTAAAGCCATACTGAAACAATTTGCTGTAACGTCGAAACGCCTCCTAGCTTTAACTTTATACACAACTTGACGAACAACTGTCATATTCACGTCTTCACCCGTTGCAAAATGTGCGCAGGAGAGTTGTTGGCACGAACACTTTCTAACATGCGGTCGGCAGCAGAGTCCTATAGGTTCTCATGCGTTCCGGTCTTTCCTCTCGTTATTGTTTCCGCAAACTGATGAAGGGATTGCAAAAATCTCCAAATTATCATACTACCAGTTCGGTCCAGAAAAGAAGCGAAAAATCAGTGCACTAATGTATCAATGTAGACTCGTGGAGCATGAGTTTATCGTGGCCTACTGAATCTTAAAATAACTTAGCAGAATATAGGAGAGTGTGTCCTGCATGATCTCCGACATTTCCATAGCTGAAAATCGTCTCATTTTCAAGAATTTTTAACATCGTGCAGCCCCGTCAGCAACTATGATAAACATATAACACGTCAGCCTCAATTGCAAATAGAAATCAATCTTTACCTATGTTTCAGCCAAAATAATTTGGCCTTCTTCAGAGCTATTGACACTAAACTATTGCATGCCAAAGCTTTATTCTTGACATGGCCAAACTTTGTCATGCAATAGTTTAGTATCAATAGCTTCTGAAGAGGGCCAAATTATTTTGTCCGAAACCTACGTAAAGATTGGTTTCTATTTGCAACTGAGACTGACGTGTTATATGTTCCTCTCATTTTCAAAGCACAAAAGTAGTGAGAGGTCCCTGGGCATCACAATGTAAAAAACTCAGTGGGTGGCGCTGCATCTACACGGTAACCAAATAGGTTGCTTATGAAAAAGACAAAACATACTAGTCTGATCACGCAACAAAAAGATAATAAAAAAATCAACGTCAGCGTCTAATGGGCAAAAAAAACAGTGGGGTGTTTGACGGTTGGCATGTGATTCCCCACCCCTATTCAAGACAAAAGTTTATGTAGCTAAACCTGGTCCCGTCAACAGGTTTAATACAAATGCGATTTAGCCGCGCGGGATTAGCCGAGCGGCCTGGGCGCTGCAGTTATGGACCGTGTGGCTGTTCCCGGTGGGGGTTCGAGTCCTCCCTCGGGCATGGGTGTGTGTGTTTGTCCTTAGGATAATTTAGGTTAAGTAGTGTGTAAGCTTAGGGACTGATGACCTTAGCAATTAAGTCCCATAAGATTTCACACACATTTGAACATTTTTGAACAAATGCGATTTAAGAAAAGGAGTCTCTGGCAACGCTGTAACTGCGTGCAGCGTGGCTAACAATAGGTAGCATGAATCCTGTTTTGTGTCAGAGCTGTCCCATTAGCTCTGTGAGACGAGGCAATGCCGTCGGGAATGGATATGCAGTCTCCCCAATATTCGAGTCACATTCACGCCGTTGTTTTTTTTTTTTTCAGTTAAGACACCTCCACTGTGCGATATCCTGCGTTTTTCGTTCTGTTTTTGATGCCTTTATGAACTTCTTATGGATGTAAACGGTCAGTTTGTTTCATCCGTGACACAAATAAAACCAATAGAAAATAACAGTGGATACAGTAACATCGTCTGCATCCAACGAGGTACAAAAAACACAATAGGTGCTTTAGATTACACATTATGCTGCGCGCAGTGATTGCATCTTGTACATTTGACGTCCAGACTTATCTTCAATCGACGTATTCACCATCTTCCATCGAAATTCGTACCAGGGACGGATTCATCAACAGAGATTGCGGCTATAACCTCAGCAAGGCATGGGAACCAGCACTGAGTCTAATTAAAAAGAGGCTCAGCAAAGAAAACGAATGAGCGACCAGGGCGGACGAGGCAGTTACACCAACGCCACCACAGACGCCTCTCAGCGACCGCTGACGCGCGGTCGCTTGAGCGGACCGCGGAGAGAACGCCTCGCGGGGGAAGCGGATTTAAGACGGCCGCCCGCCCTCAGGAGCTCAGTTCGTCAGACACCTGACGATGGCGACATGTCTGACGGCCGAAATATTGTGCCCGTTGGACACTATGGACCGGCAGTACAACCGTGGACTGTTCGAGTATGGAGGACGTATTCGACATCTGCGGCAGACACTCGGGGACAGCCCGGCCATTTGCCTTTACACAAACAACCTGTTTCAAGTAATTTTTCATGCCATCGTCTATTGCTGTGTGCTGTAGGAGGATCCACACCACACCTAGTACGCAAGTCACGCTGAACAGTTACTACTTCCCGCACTGTGCGAAATGTAGAACATAAAACGTTAAAACGTTTTCTGTTGTCGCGGCCCAATTTTTACTGGAACTGAAGAGGTCGCGCACTGCTGCTACAGTTTAAAACTCGAGAGTTTGCTCTTTCCAACAGTACGTTGCTCACACACATATCTCAAATAAGGTAATAGTTATGATTATATAGGGTGTTAAGAAAAGGTACGGCCAAACTTTCAGGAAACATTCCTCACACACAAATAAAGAAAAGATGTTATGTGGACATGTGTCCGGAAACGGTTAATTTGCATGTTAGAGCTCATTTTAGTTTCGTTCTTCCACCTACGCTCAGTGGAGCACGTTATCATGATTTCATACGGGAGACTCTACCTGTGCTGCTAGAACATGTGCCTTTACAAGTACGACACAACATGTGGTTCATGCACGATGGAGCTCCTGCACATTTCAGTCGAAGTGTTCGTACGCTTCTCAATAACAGATTCGGTGACCGATGGATTGGTAGAGGCGGACCAATTCCATGGCCTCCACGCTCTCCTGACCTCAACCCTCTTGACTTTCATTTATGGGGGCATTTGAAAGCTCTTGTCTACGCAACCCCGGTACCAAATGTAGAGACTCTTCGTGCTCGTATTGTGGACGGCTGTGATACAATACGCCATTCTTCAGGGCTGCATCAGCGCATCAGGGATTCCATGAGACGGAGGGTGGATGCATGTATCCTCGCTAATGGAGGACATTTTGAACATTTCCTGTTACAAAGTGTTTGAAGTCACGCTGGTACGTTCTGTTGCTGTGTGTTTCCATTTCATGATTAATGTGATTTGAAGAGAAGTAATAAAATGAGCTCTAACGTGGAAAGTAAACGCTTCCGGACACATGTCCACATAACATATTTTCTTTCTTTGTGTGTGAGGAATGTTTCCTGAAAGTTTGGCCTATATATATATATATATATATATATATATATATATATATATATATATATATAAAATCGGGCGATTCTTTTTGATTCATCCTGTATACCTATTGGCAGATCTTAATATGTGTTCGGTCCATCCTTCGCATTTATAACGGCTTGAACTCTACAAGGAGCACACTCAGTAAGCAGCCTGTCTGTGGATGAATGGCATTCCACTCTTCCTCGAGGGTCGAAACCAGAATAAAAACTGATGTTAGACGAACGAAGTCGATGTTCTAACTCGTTGTGAAAGGCTTCAAATGGCTCTGAGCACTATGGGACTCAACTGCTGAGGTTATTAGTGCCCTAGAACTTAGAACTAGTTAAACCTAACTAACCTAAGGACATCACAAACATCCATGCCCGAGGCAGGATTCGAACCTGCGACCGTAGCGGTCTTGCGGTTCCAGACTGCAGCGCCGTTAACCGCACGGCCACTTCGGCCGGCGTGAAAGTCTTCCATTGGGTTCAGGTCGGAACTATAGACAGGCCAGTCCATTTCAGGAATGTTCAAAAAATGTTCAACTGTGTGTGAAATCTTATGGGACTTAACTGCTAAGGTCATCAGTCCCTAAGCTTACACACTACTTAACCTAAATTAGCCTAAGGACAAACACACACACACACCCATGCCCGAGGGAGGACTCGAACCTCTGCCGGGACGAGCCGCACAGTCCATGACTGCAGCGCCTTAGACCGCTCAGCTAATCCCGCGCGGCCCAGGAATTCTATTGTCCACGAACATCATAGATGCTGCTGTATGACAGGGTGCATTGTCATGCTGATAAACTCATCGTCTCGGAACTGTTCCTTTACGTAGTACGTAATGCTGTCAAATGTGTTCAGATGGTCCTACATTTAGTGTATTCGTAAACGAGAGCGTACCATAAGCACGAGAAACACCCTGTTGCCGTAACACTATCTTCTCTGTATTTTTCAGTTGGCGCTACAAACGTTGACATGTAACGTTTTCCAGGCATTCGCCAAACCCAAGCCCTTCCATCGGAGCGCCTTAGGATGTGGTGTGATTAATCAATCAGAATCACACGTTTCCAGTCATCAGCTACCCAGACATCACCCTTTACATCGTATCAAGCGTCGCTGGGCACAAAAGTACAGAAATTTATAGTTTATGAGGAGCTGCTCGATCATCGTGCCTCATTCTTGTTAGCTCTCTACACGCAGTCACTGTGACAGGTGCGCTGTAGCTAGCGCTTTGGAACTCGGCTGATTTCATGAGATATTTTACAACTGCCGTCAGTAACGTTCGACGCTCCTTTTATAGTGGTAAGACTGCGTCTCGTGACATCTCGTGGCCAGTTCCACTTTGCGTAGGGGTGTGCCGATACTTCGTTCAGACAGTTAACAAGGGACACCGAAAAAGCAAAGAGAACAACAATTTACAGCTCAAAACAACTATGTGGAGGTTTCTTCTTTAATTTGGTCGTCTTCCCAGAAATTGTCACCACGAACGGAACGTCGTATTCAACCAAGGCTCGCTACTATGTTCCAGGAAAAACACAACACGTATTGTCATACTCCGGAAAACATATCTTCAATCGTAGAATGCGACCGTACCTAACGGTTACTGCTGAGTAATTGTTCTTAATAAACAGCATCCCATAAGAGCAGACCAGTTGCTTCTTTACCTTCGGTTACTGCTACGTCGGGTACTTGGGCTGTGCAGACTCTGTTTAAAAAGAATAATAGCTCGATGTACTCATTGGGTCCAGCCGCGTACGTCTGCTTTAACGTCCCGCAGGTAATTCGCTGCACATATTACACCGTTGCGTGATCCTGCAGTCAAATAGTCTATGCTTTGGCCAGAATTGAGAACTAATGAAATTCGCAGAAACACAAAATAAAAGATAAATGAACAACTGAATAACAAAGGCTCTATTCTAACGTCTGTTAATTGATGTAGGCGACAGAGAATTATGTTGAATAACTTTGATTCAAGAAAGGACATCTCGGATAAACGGGAATTTGAGATACAGACAGACAGAAAATACCCTTATCAAACGCAGTAAAATTACGTTGAAAGAGTTAAGACAATGGTAACAAAATCCCCAGATTAAACATCAAAGACTCGCGAAAATTAAGTCCATTTCGTGTTCACAATACATGAAAGATTCAGCAGTTCAAAATAATTCAACACGATCATTCACAAATTAACACGCGCGTTACAAAGAATAGAAACTCATAGTGTGTCTCTCCGCAATTCCGTATTGCAAGCGAAAAAGATGAGAGTCCTACTATGGGGTACATTCAGACCTCTCGAATTATAAATAAGCTTCAGAAGTATGATAGCGGCCGTTCATAGCCCAGAATCACACTCGTTACCAAAGGCGGGTCCGTCTCCTTCTAGTGTTCAGCATCGCTCCCTTGAGCTCTTCACTCGAGAGGTCCCCATTTCCACTTGACTCCAGCAGTGTTCCGCCACTGTGCAACTCTCATCGGCTGAAGGCCATCCCCACCGAAAATACATCGTTCTCAAGCTCTACAAACATGCTCTGATTTAACATGACCACTTTCCAGACAAAACTAATATTTTACAACAATATTTAAATAAAGAAACGTTATAAACGTTATAGTTCACAATATTTATAAAAGATTTGTCCATAAATAAATATGCCAGTATTCTTGTGCAAGTGCGCTAAAGTTAAAAGACCACAGATTATAGATAAATATTATTTATATAATTGTTTATGCCTCCTTAACACAATCATCTTTTGGTTCTCTTTTCAATTATGATGTCTGCCAACACATGCGGTTGACCAATTTTAAGTAAGCTTATTTGTTTAATAGCGTTTGCGATCAACATTTAAATAAAGTGATTAGCAGAATACTAAACTGTTCAGTAAAAAAGTACGCAAGTATGACCAAATATTAGGTGCTGATACTGTATACATTTTCTGTGTAATTGTGGAGAATAGGACCATCAGACAAACATTTGCGTAATGAAAGTGGTGTAAAGTAGTCATAAATCAGTAAATAAAACAGATACAGATGCTTAGATTTCAAGGATATTAGCTGTAGCGCAGTGCTATCATCTGAGATATCGTTATGTTGAAATCACTTGAATCAGTTAGAAGTTGTTAGTTCAGAGGTTCCTTATGAAAATGTATATTCTCTGAGAGACAGTAAGTTTTGTAGTTTTAAAGGTACTGAAATACTGTTGTCTCATTGGATGCGCCTCACTTTCCTGAGATTGTAAATGTATTCAGATTTGCAATAGTATTTGATGTGAGTTATTGTCGAATCTCAAACAGCTGAAACTTAGCTATCTTTAACACTGTCTGGCACTCCGCCATTTCTTAGATCATCTCCTGCAGAAAGGCCATGCGAGTAACAGCCCTCCAAATTCCCAGCGTAGGTATTTTGACCACGTCTTGTCCTTTGTTACCGCACGTGCCGTGTTTGCAGCGGCTGTGGCGGGCCGCCCGGCTGCCCTGAGGCCGCACAGCTTCGCAAACATATTCACCTTACCTTGTATCAGATCTAGGTCTTCGAGTAGCTCATCTACATACGCGTAACGTTACAAGAAGAAGGCTCACGACACACTTTTTAACACGAACACTATGGGATTCCGTGCATAAGAATAAATATTGTACGTTGCAGATTCTCTCACTAACATTTCCTTCTGCAGCCACATGTTTTTTGCACTTAGATACACCTGGAAGTCAGCGGCCGTAGGAAAAAACTAATGACACATCCTTTGGGGCGCCTGATACTACCTACTCCCTTTGTGACTTTATAATGCCGGAAATGATGCATTGCTGGCTGCTGGCGAGACTGAAGGTGTGAGACAAACCACTGCACCGCACTCGGCATGAAATTTATGCTCCAAAGTTCAGCAAATAAATGTCGAAGTCGACACGATAGTCGTCTCTCACGTATCCATGGAAAGCTTTAGGTCATCTGTTACCTTTATTGCCTCGGACATGTATGTGTGTGCTGTCCTTAGGTTAGTTAGGTTTAAGTAGTCTAGGGGACTGATGGCCTCAGATATTAGGTCCCATAGTGCTCAGAGCCATTTGAACCGTTTTGTTACCTTTATTAAGACAGATGTTGTGTTGCGATTTTTACGGAAACCTAACTGGTATCCGTCTAGTCCGTTGTTTGTAGTTAGGTAGTTTGTTAGGTGGTCCTGAATTGTATACTGATCAGCCAGAACATTATGAAAAAAAGTGGAAATTTATGGTAACTCCCTATGGGACCAGACTGCTGAGGTCATCGGTCCGTAAGCTTGCACACTAATTAATCTAAGTTAGACTAACTTACACTAAGGACGACACACAGACACATGCCCGAAGTAGGACTCGAACCTCTGAAGAGGGGAGCCGCGCGGACCGTGACAAGATGCCCGAGACCGCGCGGCTGAACATAATGACCACCGACCTACAATCGACATAAGACCGTTCAGGTAATAGCAACGTCATCTGGCGAGGAATGACTGCTAATCAGACACCGAGGCCGTGCACACAGCACCAGTGAGTGTGCTGTCCGTGTGTAGAATTGGGACGGTATTCGATCTATCTGAGTTTGATCGAGGGGAGTTTGTGATGGCCTGGAGGCTCGGCACAAGAATTTCGGAAACTGCACGACTTATCGGGTATTCGAGGGGTGCTGTGGTGAATGCCTCTAACACAGGGCTTAGCAGCTGGCCGGTTTTGAGCGCGAGTACTTGCGTCTGCTCAGGCACGTGCTCGCGAGCAGGTGCAAGGTCGCGGAGTAGGGAGGGAGGGGAGGGAGGGGAAATGCGCGCGCACGTTTGAATGTGATCTCGCGTTCTTAGCAGATTTAACTAGCCATCTGAATGCTTTGAACATTTTACTACAAGGTAAAGATCTGCTAATTACTCATTTCATAGATCGAATACGAGCTTTTAAAATGAAATTGACACTTTGGGTGAGTCAGCTGGAAACAGGAAACCTAGCTCATTTTCCTAAATTATCATCCATGCAAGATGTTCATAAGGACTGTGAACGTTATTCACATAGTTTAGTTGATCAGCGCTTTCAAGATCTGACAGCACTAGACAGTGATTTTGATCCGTTCTCTCCATATTCAGCGAATATTTAAGAGATTCGTCCTGAGCTGCAACTATAAATTATTGACCTGCAGTGTGACAGAGAATACAGAGGCAAATTTCAGAACAAGAAAAACATTTTGGAATTCTACAGACACTTCCCGCAGAATAGATTTCCTCGTTTGCACAAACTGGCGGCTACAATAATATCAATGTTCGGCTCCACGTATGTTTGTGAACAACTGTTCTCTGCAATGAAATGTAACAAGACGCGCCTGAGAAACGCATTGTATGACCGAAATTTAAACTGCACGCTGTGCCTAAAATGCACAAGAACAATTACTCCACAATACAATTACTTACACAATAAAAGGTGTCACTCAAGTGTGGGATTCTCAGTTATCTTGTACTTTTTGCCCTTTACAATTGCGTCTAACAGTTCACAAATTAATGCGAACGTAGAGGCATACACTCAGCTAATAAAATTATGTGGCACGTGTACATTCTCCTTTATTTGTTTCATTTGTCGCAGTAATAATTCGTGAGTGATATCCCTGCAGGTGGCCGCGGATTTACATTGACTGGCGCCAGCTGTTGTGTGCCCCACGTGACTTTCCCCACTCTCCGCTCTGGTCCGGTAGTGGGGGTAGCGTGCTCGCGCTGCTCCGTGCTCGCGCCTTGCTGCTCACAGCTTGCTCCGCGAGCACGTATGTTGTGAAGCCCTACTCTAACACGTGGCTAAACCAATGTGAAACCACTTCAGAAGTCGTGGAGTTTCGCGGCCTCCACTCATTACACATATCGTACGTCGTAGGTTGGCCAAACTAGTAAAACACGACAGGGGGAGAACTGTGGCGGAACTAAAACCAAACATTAACGCTGGGAGAGTACAAGTGTGTCTGAACACACAGTGCATCTAACAATTCCAACGATGGGCCACTGCAGCCGACGGTCCATGCATGTGTCCAATGTTAACACCACAACTCCAGCTACGACTGAAATTGCCACATGATCATAGGTACTGAACCCGATACCTTCTTCATAGTGCCAGTGGGAGGGAGTACGAATCCATCGTCTTCCAGGGGAACAGCTTCTTGTCACCCGTACTGTGGGATGGAGACAAGCTGGCGGTGGCTCCATTATGCTCTGGGGATCATTCACGTGGGCATCCATGGATCAAGTTGAGCTCGTGTAAGGCATCACGGCAGCCAAGGACTAGTTGCAGACCAAGTACACCTCTTCATGATGGTCATGTTTCCCGACAGCAATGGCATTTTTCTACGAGATAATGGGCCATGTCACAAGGCCAGGAGTTTGATGGAGTGTTTCGGGGAACACAGTGGTGAGTTCCAATTGATATGCTGGCCCCCAACTCGCCAGATCTGAACCCGACCGAACGCATCTGGGATGTGATACAGCTTGGCGTCAGAGCTCATCGTCCCCCGTCCCCGGAATATACGGGAATTAGGTGACTTGTGTGTGCAGATGGGGTGGCAACTCCCTCCAGTGACCTAACTAGGTCTCACTGGTTCCATGCTACGACGCGTCGCCGCTGTCATCGGTCCCACAGTTGGACATACCGACTGTTAGGTAGGTGGTCATAATGTTCTGGCTTATCACTGTGTACCCTAAGGCCTTGGACAGTGCAGAAAGAAAGAAAATACCTCGGTAATCAGAGGGTGCCGCGGAAACGGCCTTTTTTCGTAGGGGCTTAACTATCCCCTCTTTCCAGGCCTCAGGGAAAACACTTGCGGAGTGGTTAAAGAGATCTGTTGTAGTGGGCAGTAGTGGGTCAATAATAAGTAATAAGCTTCATCATTGGGACTGCGGTGCCATCATCTCCAGTAGAAGCTGATTTGATATGGATGATAGTTTTTTTTGACGGTATTGCAAGTAACATGCTTTCGATAGAAGTTTTTGTGGCTGCAGTCTCGTTAACCCCCATGAAATGATCAATGAGCCAATTCGTTTGTTGTTAAATTGTGGTTGTAGGTAATGTGAGGTACCGTTTCAGTTCTTCGGCTGGGACGACAATGGGATCAACTACTGCTTTTACTTTGCGTATACCTGGACCATACAGACTTTTCTATAGGACAGCTGATCTGTTTCTGTTGTCGGTTAATGTATGGATGTGCCGCAGCTTTGCATTTCGCGCAGTTTGATTGACTCTGTTCCGCTTCTGCTTGTAGGCAACATGATTTTCAGCCTTGGGCTGAGTCTGTATGCCCGACGTGCAGTCTCTCTGAGATTCATGCGCCGTTTTCGTTTTTCGGTTAGCCACGGTGCAGATTTCCTTCCTACTTTCCAATCTTTAGGGGAGCATATTTGTTATAGAGTGGACTAAGTCATTAGTCATTTTTGTAGTTCCGTCAGTCCTCCCACAGTCGCCAAATCAGTTAAAGCAGAGGTTTTAGGATACGTATCCACAGAATGGCTCTTATGCCATACATTTCTTTTCCGCATATCGCTAGGTGACAGTATCTGGCTTGACAGATGGTTACAATGTCTGTGTTTATACCATGTCTGTATCTTTCAAACACGATGTACTTCATAAATGCATACATGTCACTTACGAATACAGCTGTGGTAAGCATTACGAAATAGATACGCATTGTGTGACTATCACTGACGTCAGCATCTTACGTCATGTTAAATTTGTGCCGAACCGGAACTCGAACCAAGATTTCCCGTTTATCCCGAGCGTCGCCTTAACAGCTTCGGCTGCTCGAGCACGCCTCAAGGACCGATCCATTCATCCATGTGTCACGTAGTCTCAGGCCTTATGTTCACAAAGTTCGCGATTTCCGCACAGGAAAACATTTTAGCTCTTCGAGGCTTGGAGCCGGCCGGTGTGGCCGAGCGGTTCTAGGCGCTTCAGTCTGGAACCGCGTGACCGCCACGGTCGCAGGTTCGAATCCTGCCTCGGGCATGGATGTGTGTGATGTCCTTATGTTAGTTAGGTTTAAGTAGTTTTAAGTTCTAGGGGACTGATGACCTCAGATGTTAAATCCCATAGTGCTCAGAGCCATTTGAACCATTTGAACCGAGGGTTGGATACATCATTGATGGTTACAATGTGTGTATTTATACAGTGTCTGTATCTTCACAATACAATGTCCTTGGGACATGGATACATGTCTGCTGTATGCGGAGGCTAATCTCAAGGATTTTGGTATCCGCAGCGGATTCGCGCCATGCCCCCTCCCCCCCCCCCCCCCCCCCCCCCACACACACACACACACACACCAAGTCAGTGGCCTCGGACGCGCGGCGCCTTTGATGCAAGGTGTGCATTGCGGGCATACGTTACGAAACAATTTGCAGCGCAGTAACGGCGACAAGTTGTGTTGTTCAGGCTACACACGGTAGTGAATTGCGACCTCGCTTCAGCGAGATTAATACGCATACTTACATGTGTTATGCAATTTACTGCAGTTCTAGCATTAAAAAATTATATAGCCTCTGAAAAAGAATGTGTGTGTTTTGCCGCTGATACCGGTAATTCCCCAGAGCGAGTAAAGAGTTTTAAAAATAAATGTGGAAAAATTTTAAAAATTTGTGTTTGTTTTCTGTTTACTTTAAACATATCCTTGAAGTGATATATCCTTTACCCACTTTTTTAACGCTTTACTTTCATATTTGTCGATGACCATAACAATTTTTAATTAGGTTGCGGTACAGTTTTTGGTCTCTGTTTAACTAGAATTATATTATTCTGAAATATCAGTTACGGTAAGACCGCTTTTCAGTCTTTTTATTGATTACCGGTTTCGACAGATCTGTGCTAACATAATCAGATCTTGTAACTTATTAACATTCGCCATTGGTAGGACACCAGCACCGGATGATCAAATGGTTCAAATGGCTCTAAGCACTATGAGACTTAACATCTCAGGTCATCAGTCCCCTAGAACTTAGAACTACTTAAACCTAACTAACCTAAGGACATCACACACATCCATGCCCGAGGCAGGATTCGAACCTGCGACCGTAGCGATCGTGCGGTTCCAGACCGAGGCGCCTAGAACCGCTCGGCCACCAGCGGCCGGCACCGGATGATCTGTGTTTCATATTTGTGGTATTTTGTGTTTCATTTGCTGATGTTCCTCGCTACCATTTATTGTAAAACGACGCAACATCACTACGTGGCTTGCAAATTTGTAAAGATCATGAGCGTCTGCCAATATCTTAATACATCCGATTATGACAGCCCTGGTCTGTCTATACCAGTAAACAGTAAAGAGAGTTACAAGCGATCTTGGCGTACCTGATATCTGAGAATGATACAACAATTCAGACCGCCCCCAGCTGTTGACACAACATCAAACACATATGAACTGTACCTGTTGCTCGTGGGAAATTTTTTGAAACTGCGCTCTTATCTACCTTTTTAGATAAGTCGAGAGATTCATTACTACCACGAAACTGCTTCCAAATATGACATGGAGGAGTTTAATATCAAAAAGGCAAATTGTTCAATTAACAATTCATGTTTTCTACTCAATGAACAAGCAGAATGCGTCTGAAATAGCACTATATGCATCCACACGTCTTTGTACTAAAAAGAAAAATGGAGATTCCCTGATGATAATAATAATAATTATTATACTTAGCACTTTGTAATGTGATTAAGAATTGATTCTCTGGGACGGTGCTTCCATTTTAAATATGAAACCACAGTTTTAGCTTGTCGAGTTACATCGCACCATAATTCCACTTCGAACATTACATTGTATTTATGCAAAAACTTGCCGCCTGTTAAATGCAAGTCAGTCTAGCGGAATTATCATAAACGACTAAGGAATCTGGACATTGAGCTGTCGTATTACCTAGTTATGTACTGATCAAAGTTTAAATCTACATACATTCAAAGACTTTGACCCCTATTTGTTCATACAGGATGCCGCTAAACAATTACCAGTTTGAGCGGCACTGTTGAACACGGCCACCATATTCAGTACGGAGAGAGAAGCGCTGCGGCAGCTGTCAGCGCAGTTGCCAGTTCAAATGGTTCAAATGGCTCTGAGCACTGTGGGACTTAATATCTGAGGTCATCAGTCCCCTAAACTTAGAAATAGTTGCCAATATTCGACGTGTAGTGGGCTAGTAACTAATGAGGCAGGGGCGTGGGGGGATTGGGGGGCGGGGGGGGGGGGGGGGGGATGACCGTCCCCTCCCACCCTTCGGCCCCGCAAAAGCCATTACTGCAGAGCTTGACAATGCCGCACGATTCATTGCAGGTTTCTTGTTAGTAGCATTCTACTGAAATGATGAGTTCCTTGATCAAACATTTTTCCTCGTGCGTTAACTGTGTTTGCTTTCTTACACAGACAGACACAAATAGTCGGTGTATGTCTACCTTTTCGGAGATGATTGAGGGACTCGGCTGTTCAGTACAGCAGGTGATAGTTAAAGTCATAACTATATCAAGCAGAAATTTACAGGCACCAGTCTTTGAATGCTGACCGGAGCAGAGGTTGGAATCTTCCTACACGTCGGTCAGAGGGCCTGAAAATGGCGCAGTAAATCGCCGAAACTGGTAGCCAAATAAAATAACAGTGTGGAAATTAGACGGCTGAAAGGTATTTGCTTTGGCATTCTGTCCAGATACAAATAGATTTTCGACATTAATAAGGTACAGCAAAAATGCACAAATGTTACGTGTAAAATATCGAATGAAGACGTTACCTTTATTTTTGGTGTGAGAGAACGGAAAACCCCAGATCGTCTTCATGTGATTGATCATCTCTCATCACGACCAAACAGTCTTCGGCATCTTCGCTGCTGCTACCCTCATCATCCGGTAAAGAAATTACAATGTTTTATATTGATTCTTTCCCTACGTCTCCCTCTGTGTTCGCCCTTACAATCTCTTTCCATATATGGTCCATGACGTTCTTCCGGTTTTCTGGCATTATTCACGTGACAGCATCATTTATCAGCCTCTCTGTGTCTTGCAACATAAAAGTTTCACTTCGATTAGTGACATCTGCATTTATTTGAGCACAGGCAAGATCGAGGGGGTCGTAATGGCAGTGGTATGACTTTGCGACAATGATTCTTTGATAACATATCAGTTACATATTGCATCTCCTGTGCCTTGTATCGTTTTCCTAATTCCAGAAGTTTCACTTTCAGAACATTCTGTTCAAAGCCTATTTATTATCTTTCAGCCAGATGACTATTTCGTCTCTCCTTGCACCAGCCTCTGGCGCCTTATTTAATTGTACAGAATGGTACAGCACGTTGTCCATTACAAAACCTACCAGAGAGTAATGAACTAGTGTTTAAATGTATCTGCATTCATTTCCTCGTAATAATCGACAGTTTTGTTCACTGAAACACCATCTTAGCATAGGGCACAAAGCTGGTCATGGAGCCAGCGTGAACAATAATTAGTCGCCCTACCTTACCAGCTGGCACACTCATAGTTCCGTGGCGCACTTTTCTGTCCATGTGACAGATCGTACATGACACAAATTGACCCATGTTTCGTCAATCAACACTACATTCTCCGGATTCACGGCTAGCACCTCACGTAGGAAGCGACATCTCCACGCCACAAAGTCTCTGCATTCCATCAGCACTTTTTTTTTTTTCGGAGAAATTTTTCCTCTGGAAGACAATTTTTTCTTAACGATGGAGAGACTTGTCGATCCGCCTGTGAACGGACCACTGTTTGACAATGATGTCATCAACTTTTTAAGTGTCGGATTGTCGTTACTGCTGTCGCACGCGTGTATGTGTTCCTTAATTGCATTTTGGTCAAAGTTGTCTGTCTCAGTCAAAAGATACGATCTCTAACTCGACTTTCCTGGCATCGCAATAAGAGGGCTCCCAGCTAAGCTGGCAGCCTCTTTATCATTTGTGTTTCTCTTCACTGTCCTTTTAGAGATGTTTGATGCTTCTGTCACCCTGTCAGTCACTTTGCTCACTGGTATCAAAGGCTCCCCGTTGTCTCTTTTCCTTTCAAAGTAAACAGGCATTCTGTACAAAAATTCGTGTGCTTGAGATTTAAGAGTAGCTTCTTTTCCAAAAGTTCTTTTTTCTGCACTACTGGAACGCATTTTCGACGCTGCAGGGGACTCACAGAATTAGTGGAATCCATGTGTATAAACATAAACCTATACGATACACACAGCACAACTGCCTGAAAGGACGTGTCACCTAACACTGTGGAAACACTGGGGAGTTGCCACGGTAATGTAAATAAAATGTCATGGTCTGACTGGCTGTCTCGAATGCGCGAATCATGTGCACCAAGCCACTCCAACTGAAGGCTCTTCTCTTGCCGTTCAGAATATAACTCACAGAGGTGGTTTCCGAAATTCTGCGACAAATCCTGATCTTCGTATGCCTTCGTTTCTGCATTTCTTCAGCATTCCTTTTTATTAACCCTGCTGCCTACGTAGATCCGTGCTCGCATTTCCTTGAAAAGCATTAGTACTTACCCCACAGTGTGCATATCTCCATGCAAGCACTCCACCAACATTCCTTAGTAATGATCCTGCTGTCCAAATTCCACCATGTACCCATTTCTGCGGCATTCATTAGTACTAACCCTGCTGACTGAATACTTCCATGTTTGCGTTTCTACAGCATTCCTTAGTACTAACCATGCTGTTCACAATCCTCCATGCTCACACGTTTTTGGCATTCATTAGTACTACCCTGCTGTTTATATACTTCTATACTCACATTTTCCTGACATTTCTTGGTACTAATCCTGACATGTGTTTACCTCTGTGCCTGCATTTACCAAGCATTCCTTGGACACCCTGCTGTTTGCGTACCTCAGTGCCCACATTTCCTTGGCAATCATTGCTGCCAACTGCTGTCCGCATACCTCCATGCCCGCACTACCCTGACATTCATTAGTACTAACCCTGCTGTCAGTATTCCTCCGTGTCCACCTTTCTTCAGCATTCCCTAGTACTAACCCTGTTAAATGTATTGCTATATTGCATTTCTCCAGCATTCATTAATACTAACCCTCTTTTCTGTGTACCTCCCAATATTCTGTGGTACTAACCATGCAGTTCACTTACCTATGTGTCTGCATTTCAGCAGTGTTGATAAGCACAAACCTTGCTGACAGCATCTCTCCAGCATTCATAGGACTAACCCTACAATCTATGCCTGCATTTCCCTGACATCCCTTGGTACTAACCCTGAGGTGTACATACCTCTGTGCCCACATTTCCCCAACATTCCTTGGTACTAACACAGTTACCTGCATTCTTCACCATCTCCATTTCTGCAGCACTCCTTAATATTAATCCCGGTGACCACATACCTCTATGTCTGCATTTCTCCAGCATTCCATGGTACTAACCCTGCCACCCACATACCACTGTGACTGCATTCCCCTGACATTCCTTGGTACTAATGCTGATGTGGTCATACCCTTGTGCCCGCATTTCCCTCAACTAAGTTCTAAGGCTGAAGATCACATGCCTCCATGGCTGCATTTCTCCAGCATTCTGTATTGCTAACCCTCCATGCTACCTCTAAGCCCCATTTACCTGAAGTTCCTTGGTACTAACCCTGATATGTGCATACTTCTGTGCTAGCATTTCTCCCAAATTTCTTGGTTCTAACACTGCTGTCTGCATACCTCAGTGTCTGCTTTTTTTCTGGAATTCCTTAGTACTAACTGTTCTGTTTGCATACCTCAATGCTTGCACTTTTTCGGCATTCCTTAGTACTATACCAGTTATTTGCATGGCATTGTGTACCAATTTCCCTGACATTCCTCAGTACCAATTTGTCTGTCCGCATACATCTGTGCCCACATTTCCCTCAGTCGTTAGTACTAACCCTGCTGTGTGGATACTTCTGCTGTCTGCATACCACTATTTCTTGGTACTAACCCTGCTGTCCACATATCTCCATTTCTGCATTTCTCCAGCATTCCTTATTACTAAGCCCGCTGTCGATACCCACCTGTCTCTGCATATCTCTGGTAGTCCTTAGTACTACCCATGCATTGTCGGATCGCAACCAGTGAATATTTTGAAAAGTAAGAATATGATTCGTACCGTTAATACTGAGCGGCGGTGTTTGGCCGTGTTCGCAGGACGAGAGGCCCGCGGTTGTGGGCGAGGTGTTCTGCGCGAAGCCGGCGGCGCTGGCGGTGCGCTCGCCCACCGTGCTGGACGGCTGCAGCTCGGTGGACATCGCGGTGGCGGTGGGCGTGCCGATGGCGGCGCTGGGGCTGCTGGCCGGGCTCGTGGCGGCGCTCTGCTACTCCTACCGCTTCGAGCTCACCTACCTGCGCCACATACTCGGCGTCAAGATAGGCGCCGCCAGGCGCGGCCGCCGACGCCCGGGCGCCGAGGGCGCCGCCGACGACCACGACTTCAAGTACGACGCCTTCGTCAGCTACAGGTGAGTCGGTCCTGCACACCGCACTCAGCACGAGCAGCAGCACGTACAATGCGGCGCTACAACTTGAGGAGAAGACGTCCCCGTTTTACTGTTTATAAAGCAGTAGATCATGTTGTTGCTGAACCTGTTAATGGGCAAGTGTTTTTACATGGCCCTTCTGTTTTTACGGGGGCTGTGTTTAATTTTACTATAGATAATGCAGTAGACTATGACCATGGCAATGGTTGGGTTACTGTTGCAATAGCACGTTACCCAGGAGACGAGGAGGACTATTTTTCCTTTCCATTTCCTCAAGGACTGTCGCCTTACCGGGAGATTTGTACATTCTTCTACGACCGAGAGAGCTTAAGCTCGTGGCAGGGCGACACAAGCCATACAGGTTTCTTGGAAGGGAGTTAGACGAAGAGCAATCCGCAACATGGGGGGGGGGGGGGAAGGCTCATAAGCGTGCGGAAGTGAACTCTCCTATAGGAGACAACCTCGAAGAAAAACAGGAAGGACATCCTACAAAATCGATCTATAGCTGTAGTGAAAGAACGCATCTAAGAGAGACAACCAAAAAAGAAAAATAGGTGTGCTGGGATAAATGAAAGTGGCACCCCACCACCTGGCTGCCCTGGCTACAGGCCAGTATCCTGTAATGGTGAAATCATAAAATCTTGACAAAAAAGCAAGCCAGATTGATAAATTTAGGACAACCTGGGCATAAAACAGAAATAAACGGCTTGGAATAGATAGTGTGTTCAGACTGACTACTTGTAATGACCACTCCACAACAAGAAAACAGGTATGACATGATCTACAGCGGTGTCCCTCAGAAGGAAAGAACCTGTTCTGGTTCAAATGGCTCTGAGCAAAAAATGGTTCAAATGGCTCTGAGTACTATGGGACTTAACTGCTGAGGTCATCAGTCCCCTAGAACTTAGAACTACTTAAACCTACCTAACCTAAGGACATCACACACATCCATGCCCGAGGCAGGATTCGAAACTGCGACCGTAGCGGTCACGCGGTTCCAGACTGAAGCCCCTAGAACCGCTCGGCCACTCCGGCCGGCCGAACCTGTTCTGGAATCGATGTTCTATTTAAGAATGGGTAGATCACGTAACTAATGAGGAGGTACTTAACATAGTAGGGGGGAACAAGAATTTGTGTCACCACTTGTCTAAAAGAAGAGATCGGTTGGTAGGACACGTTCTGAGGCTTCAAGGGATCGCCAGTTTAGTGTTGGAAGGAAGCGTGGAGGGTAAAAATCGTAAAGGGAGACAAACAGATGAACACACTAAGCAAATTCAGAAGGATGTAGGTTGCAGTAGTTACTCGGAGATGCGGAGTCTCCATAGCGAGATCCTGATCGTTGGAATGTTTCCGCAATTGGCACCCGGCCCAGGACGCTCATTCTCACTGAACTGGTCCATCGTCGCCTGTGCCGGCCTAAATATTGCCCATATCCCAGGATACTGCTGGTACTATTTTCGGTCACGAGGCCCACGGAGGAGAAAAGGTTTGTAACCTCTTCGGGTGTTCAGGTTGCTGCCTGGCGGCGTGACCGTGGACAGCCCTCTCGTGGAGGTTATCTACAGAGAGGTCGATTGCCCGCATGGCCCACCTGTGTTATTGGCTGCTGGCAGAGTAGGCGCACGTCCTCGCCAGAGCAATCAGCCTTCTTTGTTTTTGGGATTATTATAGTCTTCTAAAAATCTGTTCCACCTGTCTAATATATATTCCACCTACAGCTGCAATAGTTTTGCCTTGGTTGGGTTGTGGAGGGAATGTAGGCTGATCTAGGTGACTTGTTTCAGCTTAAGTACTCTGACAAATCCTGCTCTAATATCGGATCATCCTGTCCATCTCCATCCACTTCTTGTGCCCTTTCCATAACAATCTCTTCTAGTTACTTAATATTATATCACAACTCTACACAGTCCTTTCACCTTTCAGTATCCCCCTCTTTACTTAGTACTAGCTTCTCTTTTCTCATTATTTGATGATATCTATCTCAATCATCTCGTTATCTAGTTTCTTCCTTTATTTATTGTGATTTGTATTCTGCAATTAACAGAGCAGGAGATCCCGAATTTATTTCATGTTCCTTAATTTTCTGATAGGTGCTGTCTCTTTCCTTCAGTTATGCTTCCTTGGCAGCATTCCTGCTTCGCCACTCTTCAGTTTCCATCATTGTAATTTTTTGTATGTCTATATTCCCTTTCGCCTGTTTCCTTTACTGAATTTTTTAAATTACCCATCTCATCAAGTAAATGTAATATCCCTTATATTAAGCAAAAATATATGGTGTGTCTTCCTTTTTCGCTAGCTGTACAATTGCTGTTTCACTACTTTTTTTCTCTCGAACCTACCCTTTCATCTCGTATTTCCTTTGTTTTAGGTAGTCGTTGCTTGACGCCCTCTCTGGCTGCTTCAGCTGAAAAGCCTTTTTCACCTCTACAGTGTGCATATATTAGCATATATTCTCCACTGAAAGTTCTTTGAACCTTTGAACATCTTGCTGATCGTGGAAACCCACCTGCAGCAATGGTCTGGACGTTTCCGAGAATCTATCTTGTGTCTGATCTGCAAGTGGCACCACTTCTCACCTGCAACATCTGCCCTTCTCAGTAGAGAAAACGTAATGCACAGGAACCAAACGCCTAGCCTCTTTTATTTATCTTAATCGCTGAATAGCAGGATATTATGATTACAAGTGCCAACATGAGAGTGGAGAAATGGTTTGAAAATTTGTTCTAACATACACAAAGGTGTATAAGTTTTAAATGTTACCATTTTTAAACGCAAGAATTACTGTAGGTCGAAAGAAAAACGCCTTTTACATGCTGCACATTTAGTTTTCATACTTAAATTACGCAACCAGACGCGTTTCGCCTTGTTGCTAGGCATTTTCAATGAGTTTTCTAAAATATTACACGACTGTTTTCGTTCGCACGTATAGGTTGTCGTTTGCAACACAGCTTATAAATTTAAAACAGTTCATTGAAGTTTTTATAATAAAACGGAAAAGTACTTAGAGAGCAGTGTCTATTTCGTTATTTGTAAACCAAACAGGTTTCACTCATGTGGCAAACTGGTTGAAAGTTTGCAGTTTTCCTTGTTATCACTGTTTTCGAAATATAGCACTCTAACCGCCATTTTCTCTATCTAGAGTGTCATTCATTTCTGTAAGTGTTGCCAACTTTGCCAGGTTTTTCCTTCAAGTGTTTTTCTTTTCTGTGACTATATGAAAAATTGAAAGCAAAACCTGACGAAGTTGGCAACAAGTCTTACAGAAAGGAATGATATTCTAGGCACAGAAAGCGGCAGTTTCAGTGCTATTTTTCGAAAACAGTGACCACAAGGAAAACCGCAAACTTCAGTTTGCCACACGGGAGAAAGCTGTTTGGCTTACAAAAAATGAATTAGACGCTGATCTGTAAGTACTTTCTCGTTTTATTATGAAAATGCAGTGAACTGTTTTAAACCTGTAGCTTTCGTCTGTAATCGATAACCTATATGTGCAACCAAAAATATCGTGTAAAATTTCGGGATACTCATTGAAGATGCCTTGTAACGCTTTTGGGAATGTAAGTTAAATAAATAAAATTTAATGTACAACGTGCAAAAGAAGTTTTTCTTTTGAACTACCGCAATTTATATTCAGCTGACGTGAAAATAGCCGCCACGAGAAAAATGTTAGAATATTTGCATCTACTGGGATTTGCCTTGATACAGACGTACAAAGGTCTTTGAGTCGACAACTGTATTGTCGGTGCACTGACGTATACATGGTACCGTATTACACTTTTTGGTAGGTAACTGGCAGTAGACTTTGGTTAGTCAGTAAACAAAACTCTGTGAGAATTTTAAGCGCCAAAAGTAATTACATCCATGACATGTATGAGGGGCAGTCAATTGGAAACGAGACAGATGGAAAAAAGTAAGTGAACTCTTTATTATTTCAAATGTAATCGGCATAAGTGTTAATACATGTATCCCACAGCGAAACAAGTCGATCAGTGTGTTCACAGAGAAATGTTTGGGGTTGCCTGAAGAACCATTAGTGTAGCCAGGCGTGCACCTCTTCGTCCGATGCAAATCGACGGCAACGAGTGCAGGCCCATCCACATGATGCCAATGTTGTTTCGACTACGTTGCAGAAGTTTCGAAGGAAGTACTTCATTAGGCATCCTCCATACCGTCCAGGGCACTGCCATGCGATTGCCATATTTTTGGAACCCTGAAGAAAGACATTCGTGGCTGTCGGTTTGTTACCGACGAAGAGGTTCACTCCTTGGTACAATCGTGGTTCCATAGGCAACTGCAAACATTTCTCCAGGAACACACTGACCGTCTTGTGCTCACAGAGGGATAACATGTGTCCGTATCTTACGGATTATAAGACGCTACAGACTGTAAGACGCACCTGAATTTCAAGTTATTGTTAGATTGCAAATCCAGACTAAAAAAATCGTAGTTTATAATATCAAGCTGACCTTTAAGATCCCTGAAAATCGTCATCTGAACATTCTTCTTCTTCTTCTTCCTGTTCTTTATCCTTTTCGTCGTTCGCTTTCGATATTAGATGGTCTTCACTGCCATCGAGAGCGTTACTTATGCCGCACTTTTTGAAAGATTTAACAATATTGTCTTCTCCCACTCTGGACTACGACTGTTTTATCCACTGACATACTTGGTTCGTTACAGTTTGTTTTAAGGCTCCCTCCGACATGAATTCATGTTGGGTTTCATCCATCATCCATTTTTTCCATTCCTCTCTCATATACACTTTAAATGGTTTATTTATTGAGATATCAAGAGGTTGCAATTGTGAAGTAAGTTTTTCCGGAATAACAGGAAACTCTGTACTTCCACGTCTCACTTTCTCTTTCACACTATCTTTAAAATGTCTATGAAACTGATCTAGAACAAGTAGAGAGCTCTTCTCCAGTAAAGCCCCTATCCTTCTCTACCAAACATCGTTACTCCATAATTTCATACCAACCTCATCCATCCAACCACTGTCATCTACCTAAACAACAACACCTGGCTGTATTTCAGAAGGTTTTGACATTGTTTTGCACTTGAAAATGATCATTTGATTAAGTTTAGTACTGTCAACTCAACGTGAAAGGACAATAGCGTACTGCTTTCTTTGATGTCCGTTTGTTTTTATAGTTAAGAGTTTTAACAACTTCATGAAAACAGTTCTGTTCCTCGGCAAATCAAATTCCAGAGGAGTTTCGTCCATATTCGCTACCTGGCTTGGTTCCACACTGCTTTTCTTTCGATATTGAATGATAAAGCGATGGAAAGATAATATTTTGTCTCCATACTCTAGTAGCATTATCTGAGATGTTTTGGTTCCCATGCTAAGTCCATGACGCTTCATTACCTATAGCACCAACCAACTCCACCCTTAAAATCTGTTAAGTTCCACTGTAGCTCTAGATTACATGTTTCTGCATCATTTCTGTATTAATTCCAAAGCCATTTTGACGGTGTCGTTGAATCCATTTCAATACGTCATCTTCTAGTTTTAGCCATTTTGCTTTCAGCCCTCTACACATTTTAGTCTTCCTCATTTTTTTCAGTTCTTCTTTACTATCCCATCAAGCGCTAATGGATTTTTGCTGTTGGTGGAGAGCTGATATGCCTCTCAGCTACCCTATTCTCCTGCATATGCTATTACTTTCAATTTTTAGCCGGCATCATATGAATACCATTTCTTTTTTCCCAATACGCAACTAGCTGCCGGTTGTTGTGACCGAGCGGTTCTAGGCGTTTCAATCAGGAACCGAGCGACCGCTACGGTCGCAGGTTCGAATCCTGCCTCGGGCATGGATGTGTGTGATTTCCTTAGGTTAGTTAGGTTTAAGTAGTTCTAAGCTCTATGGGACTGATGACCGCAGATGTTAAGTCCCATAGTGCTCAAAGCCATTTCAGCCATTTGAAACTAGCTACTAACAAAAATATTGTACTGTTACCGATAACACAAATCGCTTTCAATTCAACATAACTGCAACCGTAGACTGCAGTGACGCATCGTAGGCCAGGCATTGCTATGCGTTTGCGATAGTGGGGCGGGAGGGTGACAGTCTCAGCAAACTCGTGAATCACCGCAATTCATGTTCGTCTCATCGGTACACTACTGCCAGTTGAATTCAGTTTTGCCAGACACAGAAAGCTTTCCCGCCGCATCGAATATATGGACACTTCTAAGACTGGTGGGAATTTTAAATTAAGCGCTGGACATTTTTATATTAATTTCGAGTATAAGACGCACCCTTATTTCGGAGGCAATTTTTCGAAGAAAAAAGTGCGTGTTACAGTCCGTAAAATACGGTAATAGTTATGTCGAATACTTAGAAAATAAAAAAATGATTTACCTACTTTTTTCCATGTGTCTTATTTTGACTGTCTCTTAAATAATGGACGGTCTTACATGTTTGACAAGGCATATTTGTTACTTGGTTATTGTTGCCTGTGCATAATGGCATAATACTTTCAAAATAATGTTACTTGCGCAATATAGACGTAGTTCAAATACATGTGCCTTGTTATGTAAAATAATGCGAAGCAATGATTTGTGTTTTCCTAAATTATAGAACTTTACAATAAGACTATGTCCTCCGGAAAAATAGTGTGTTTTGAAATTTTAATCACAAATTTCCGACAGCTGGTGCGTCATAATCACAGTACTTACATCGCGATGCAGTTGTACTCCTGGTTCACAACAGACCATCTTTCACGAGGTAGGCAACTTGGCATCTACGTTTCGCTGTCTGTCAATTCAGATTTCTCACCATTCCCATCATTCTCCCGTGCATAAAACCTGTTGAAGAGCGCCAGTCAACCGACCTTTCATATAATTTCGTGGTTTTATCAAGTTTTGCAGAGTGTCTTTTCCCTGTCTGTGTTTCCCCATATTTTTCCATACCAGGGAGGAAGATCTTGCTGGGAACCGCAACTGAGTGTGTTTTATTTTCACTTTTATTACTTTTGTGTTCGGCATAGGACCCGATGTACCGGTAACCACATTTCCTAAACATAGGTCATCGTTTAATTGGAGGAATGTGGGTGCAAATTCCAACCGCATGCAACTTGTTGTATTCGGGTGGACTTTCTTGGTTCAGCTTGGGAGCAGAGCCCTGAGAACGGCAGCTGAGATTAATTTTCGAAGCTAACTTGAGGCTCCACTCAGGCGGTGCGTAATATATGCAATCTTTCTTACGGGTGGCCTCGCGTTTAGTTCCTTCAGACTCACACGAAACGACCACGTTTGTAGCACTTTTAAACGGGGAACCAACGGAAAATTTTGAGCAACAGGAAACGGGCATTCTCTCTCCTGTCTTCTGACTGAAGGAGGTGGAAGGTGCCACTAACGATTTCATTTTATGTGTTCATCAGTTCGGCCCACCAAGTTTTTCGGTTTCTGGGCATGGAGGCGAGGCAGGTTGAATTCTGAATGGAGTTAATTAACGACTCTCGGAGATGGTGTGTGATGAGTTTGATGTACCGCTTCTGTGTGGACTTATGCTCTGATTTTTCATGGGAGTTAGTTCAGATTTCCCGAGTTAAGAAGTTTCTGAAATTTTAAAGCAACAGCATTATGGGATTCTCACGAGTGATAATTTTGCTGGCATTTAACTAGTTGAGATGGGGCCTAACGTGCTCCTCATGCTGTCACTACTCACTCCATGTATCGTGATCCAGACTGAGTTTGTGTTTCTTTCCGCTGCGAGTCACGAACCTGTCCCCGACAACTCAGCTTTTGACAAAACATGATTACCATCAGTTATTCTGTGAATGTTTGTCATTGTATGTGAGCACATATGCGTCCATTTTTGCATCCCCAAGCCAATGAGGTCACGTGAGAAAAGTACAAGCCGATTTTCGCACAACCTTTGTTTTCGGAATCCGTGCCGGCTGGCATGGAGGAGGTACTTCATTCGTGACACCTCATTACATTTCAGCTCAGAATATGTATTAAAATTCTGCATCAGATGTATGTCAATAATTTTAGGCACTGTTTTTTTGATTAACTTCAGCTACCATTCTGGCACATAGTATGGCCAGAGCTTTCTTCCAACTACTGGGCACGTTTTCTGTTCGATGGATGTTATGGTATTCTCACGTTGTCGGTTTTCTACCCTTGGCCGTTTGTTTGAACTTTTTAGGATCAGACCATATGCTATTCGTTACAATGCAACAATGGTTATTTTGTTAGATGTAGTTCCAGAAAGCCAAGTTGCGAATGTTGATGCTGATGCTCCTAGCTAATGAAAAAAGTACTTTGTGGTTTCCCGCCGTGAGTACATACAATGAAAGTGGCGTCGATGTACCTGTTCATAGATTTCGTAGTAGCGGGACAGAGTGAGTGGCTGCTGCTCCAACGAACTGGAAGAAACCGATGGCAGTAGTGAAACTGTCTCATCAGTCTGGATAAAATAAATGTCCTTTCATAGCTAAGTCCACCCTGTCAACTGGCCGAAGCCTATGACGTGTAGACCATAAGATTCTATTCGGCAAATTAAAATGTCGTAACGTAAATGGTACTTCTCGTGCACAGATGAATTCTTGCTTTCGTAGTAGAAAGGACAGAAGCTCACTGACGTACTGTGCAATAGCAATGAATCTAATATTACACTACTGGCCATTAAAATTGCTACACCAAGAAGAAATGCAGATGATAATCGGGTATTCATTGGACAAATATGTTATACTAGAACTGACATGTGATTACATTTCCACGCAATTTTGGTCCATAGATCCTGAGAAATCAGTACCCAGAACAATCACCTCTGGCCGTAATAACGGCCTTGATACGCCTGGGCATTGAGTCAAACAGAGCTTGGATGGCGTGTACAGGTACAGCTGCCCATGCAGCTTCAACACGATACCACAGTTCATCAAGAGCAGTGACTGGTGTATTGTGACGAGCCAGTTGCTCGTCCACAATTGACCAGACATGAGAGATCTGGATATCTGGAGAATGATCTCGAGAATGTGCTGGCCAGGGCAGCAGTCGAACATTTTCTGTATCCAGAAACGCCCGTACAGGACCTGCAACATGCGGTCGTGCATTATCCTGCTGAAATGTAGAGTTTCGCAGGGATCGAATGAAGGGTAGAGCCACGGCTCGTAACACATCTGAAATGTAACGTCCACTGTTCAAAGTGCCGTCAATGCGAACAAGAGGTGACCGAGACGTGTAACCAATGGCACCCCATACCATCACACCGGGTGATGGCGATGACGAATACACGCTTCCAATGTGCTTTCACCGCGATGTCGCGAGACACGGATTCGACCATCATTATGCTATAAACAGAACCTGGATTTATTCGAAAAAATGACGTTTTGCCATTCGTGCATCCAGGTTCGTCGTTGAGTACACCATCGCAGGCGCTCCTGTGTGTAATGCAGCGTCAAGGGTAACCGCAGCCAAGGTCTCCGAGCTGATAGTCCATGCTGCTGCAAACGTCGTCGAACTGTTAGTGCAGATGGTTGTTGTCTTGCAAACGTCCCCATCTGTTGACCCAGGGATCGAGACGTGGCTGGACGATCCGTTACAGCCATGCGGATAAGATGCCTGTCATCTCGACTGCTAGTGATACGACGTCGTTGGGATCCAGCACGGCTTTCCGTGTTACCCTCCTGAACCCACCGATTCCATATTCTGCTAACAGTCATTGGATCTCGACCAACGCCAGCAGCAATGTCGCGATACAATAAACCGCAATCGCGATAGGCTACAATCCGACCTTTACCAAAGTCGGAAACGTGTTGGTACGCATTTCTCCTACTTACACGAGGCATCACAACAACATTTCACCAGGCAACGCCGGTTAACTACTGTTTCTGTATGAGAAATCGGTTGGAAACGTTCCTCATGTCAGCACGTTGTAGGTGGGGCCTCCGGCGCCAACCTTGTGTGAATGCTCTGAAAAGCTAAGCATTTGCATATCACAGCATCTTCTTCTTGTCGGTTAAATTTCGCTTCTGTAGGACGTCATCTTCGCGGTGTAGCAATTTTAATGGCCAGTAGTGTAGAATGTGTGCTGTGCTATAGCAATGAAGCTTATATCACAAAGGAGAAACATGTTAGGAACAGAATCAGTAGTGAGTCCATTCTTGTCCTTAAACTACGTAAATGTTCTTGCAGTGGTCTAAAAGGTATTTCAAAAACCGTAGCGTTTGCTGATAATACAAGCATACTGCTCAAAGGCCCAAACTTAGCCGCAACAAATACACCTCAGGTGATAGACCAACAGCCCTGTCACAAGTTCTCAACAGTTTGCTTCTTAACTCACAAATATCCTTGACATTCAATTTTAAACAACCATAAAAGTCCTGGTAGCATGAGAAGCATAATTTCGTGATCTTGAAACACTGGTTGCAATATTTCTTGAGTGCCAACAGGATAGAACGTTAAAACAGAAACAAACTATAAGAAAGAACTTAGTTCAGCATGCTTGCTCTTTCAAGTGTCTGTCACTATTCCTAGAATGAATATTTCTTTCTGCAGCCTAGCTCGTGTTGTTCTGAAAGTTCCTGGTAATCAAAACTGTCTGCTGTATCGGGTCTTGAACTCGGAACAGTAACTCTCGTAGGACATGCTCTCACTGATTGACCTATCGAAACGCAACTGATGGCTCGTTAACAGAGCTTTGTCACTATTGCGCTCACTTAAAAGACAAGACTTTGCCTTGTTTGTCTTTTTGACTCCTAGTTGTTTTATAGATTTATCTCCTTGGGCAATGTTCCTAAAGTGAATAAAGCATTTATCCAGCAGAAGCGAGGAGTTAGAATGTCGGATAAAGTAGATGTCAGCACATCTCGCAGATTCCTCTTTAAAGATGTGCTATTTCTTTTACTCAGTTTCCACTACATTTCCTTTTTAGCGGCGTGTGTTGCTAACAGTAAAAAAATGACTGTGAGGCATTGATGGCCGGGAGGCCCCATTCGGGGAAATTCGGCTGCCAGGTTACAAGTCTTATTACAGGTGACGCCAGATTGGGTGATTTGAGTGTCGATGATGAGATGATGGTGAGGACAACACAACACCCAGTCCACGAGCGGAGAAAATCTCCAACCCAGCCGGGAATCGAACCTGGACCCGTTGCATTGGAGGGAAACACGTTACCACTCAGCTAAGCAGGTTGACTGCTAGTAGTAAAAATCAAATAAGCTGTGTTTAGAATCCTGCGAACCATTGACGACAGTCAACAGGCCGAATCCGTTTTCCTAGATTTCCTGAAGGCGCTTGACACGGTGGCCCACTACAGACCGTTAACGGAGGTCTGAGCATACGAATTATGCTGCTAGATACCTGAATGTTTCGATAAGTTGGTAAGCAACAGAACCCCATACGCTGTGTCCTCGACGGCAAGTATCCATTAGAGACAATGATATTTACAGGAGTGCACCAGGGAAGTGTGATACCTCCGCTCATGTTCTCTATATACCTAAATGATCTGACGGACAGCAATCTGTGGCTGTTTTCTGATAATGCTCTGGCGTATGGGGAGGTATCGTTTTTGAGTAACTGTAAGAGGATAGAAAAAGACCACACGGCAGTTGGAATTTTATAATTTTCAACTTTTATGGTACGCGAAAATCAGTATTAAAATATCGCTTCCCCTGAACAGTTCAATGTAACAATCATAAATTCTCGAGAATATCGACTTTGATGTATTACGCTAAAATAGGGTAGATTTATCTACTTAACGGCGTGGAAGAGTGGTAGAATTCTCGTATACAAGGTGAGGAGGAAAGGGGGGAGGGGGTAAGGGGACAGGAAGGATGGGGTGAGGGAGGAGGGGCTAGGTGTGATTCCTAGTGGAATTAAATTATGAAACAAATTTGCGTGTTCTACGAGCATTTCCTTAACTTGCAGAATTGATAAATATTGAATGTAATCGGTGGCGTTCGAGACGTAATCGCTGGGTCAAGTCTCCTTTCGGTAATTATTATTTTTTTCATTTTTTTCGTTCAATTCGAATACCTACGTCATTAAAATACAAAATTCATAAAATATACGCTAATTAAGATATCTAATTAATATTTTAAGGAAGGTACACTTCTTATTATTTCTAAGTATATATCTCTCACAAAAATCCAGTTTCCATGCCAACAGAAACTCTTAAATACCGATCTTTTATAAAAGACTGTTTGTGAAGAGTGTTTAAATTTAAAAAAGATATTACAAGCTAATTTTTTTCCATCTTTATATATTTTTCCAATTCACGGAATTGGTCATAGAGCATGGAACATGCACCTTTGTTTAAAAACTTGATTCCGCCAGGAATCGAAGCCATACCTCCCACATGTCAGACAAGCACTCCATCACAAAGCCACAATGCCTGTCTTTCAAAAAAAAAAACTTTTAGAGTTTTTAACTTTACGTAACATAAATATAAAAGACTACGATTGCCGTGTGTTCCCATAGTTGACAACATTTCTAGTTGACGTGATGAATGGCAGCTTTCTCTAAATGTAGAAAAATTTAAGTTAATGCAAATGAGTAACGTTCGAATACTCTTACAGCTTTTTTTTGTGTGCTTCTTGACACAGACGCGACTTTGCAAAGCGATATGAAATGGAACGAGCACGTAAGGGTGGTAGTATGGAAGAATAACGGTCGACTTCGGTTTGTTGGGAGAATTTTAGGAAATTGTAGCTCATCTATAAAGCAGACCGCGTACAGAACGCTAGTTCCACCGATTCTTGTTTGGGATCCCCATCAAGTCAGATTATTGGAAGAAATTGCAGCAATTTGGAAGCAGGTTGCTGGATTTGTTACCATTTGGTTCGATCAGCACGTGAGTATTGTGGAGGTGCTTCGTGAAATCAAGTGGGAATCCCTGGAGAGAAAACGACTTTCTTTTCGTGAAAAACTACTAAGAAAACTTAGAGAACCGGCATTTGAAGCCGACTCCATAACAATTCTACTGTCGCCAACGCACATTTCGCTTAAGGACCAAGAACATAAGGGGAACTTGGCAGGTTCGGAGGCATATAGACAGTCGTTTTTCCCTCGTTCTATTTGCGATTGGAAAATGAAAGGACAAGCAGTGATACAAGGTACCCTCTGTCATCCACCATACCGCGGTTTGCGGAGTATGTGTGTAGACGTAGATTACAATACAAAGCATGAAAATATTTTTATATTTTTCCTAGTTGCCTAAAATTCTGAATGCAGTTAGTGATGCAGTGCGAAGATATCAACAAACTCCCTTCTAACGCAGAGATACTGGGAATCCCTATTTATTTCATAAACATCTAAAAAGTGAAGCAGTCACTCCTACAAACATGGATTCAAGAATTCCGCATTCCTCGTTGTTTGGCAAGCACCAGTGATCATTGTGAACCTCCGTGTGAAGAAATATTCGATGTGAGTAACCCTCTGCCGTTACAGATGTAGGAAACTGTTTATTTACATTCATGTAAATAAGAAGCTAGTTGTGGGAGATAAATCACAGCTATTTCTATTTAATTTAATATAGCTGGAGTACCAGCATTTCCTTTTTTTTTCTCGAAGTGATGGGTTTCTAGCTAGTTCCCTAGGCTGCGTTTAGCTGCAGTAAGCACAAGCAGTATTAATCTGTGTGGTAGTAGTTTAGTGACGATGCAGTACACAGAACGAGTTTGTAAGAGATTGCTTGTCACTTGTAAACGTGTACCTTGGCTCAGTCCCGTATCCCTGATGCTTCTTGGTGGGATCTACAGAACACTACGAATGACTGACTTAATGAATGAATGAATGAATGAATAAACTAAGTCCCGAGTAACTCTTCTTCAAGAAGTACATGCAAAACATTATTACGTCCCTACAATAAATGAATTAATGAAAGAATTTCCGAATAAATCGTCTTTAGGAAGTGCATGCAAAATGTTACTACACCCCTACAAATGTTTTGTGATTTGTTCTCCTGTTATGTTTATGGATTGAAGTACAATCGTTGGAAAGAGGATATATACTGAGGTGACAAAAGTCATGGGATATCTCCTTATGTTGTGTAGGGCCTTCTTTTGCGCGGCACAGTGCAGGAATTCGACGTGACGTGGACTGAACAAGTCGTTGGAAATCCCCTGCAGAAATATTGAGCCGTGCTGCCTCTATAGCCATCCATAATTGCGAAAGTGTTGCCAGTGCAGGATTTTGTGTTCGTACTGACCTCTCGATTATGTCCGATAAATGTTCGATGCGATTCAAGTCCAGTGATCTGAGTGGGCAAATCATTCGCTCGAATTGTTCTGAATGGTCTTCAAACCAAACGCAAGCAACTGTGGCCTAGTGCCATGTCGCATCATCATCCATAAAAATTCCATAATTGTTTGGGAACATGAAGTTCATGGACGGCTGCAAATGGTCTCCAACCAGCCGAACACAGCCATATTCAGTCAGTGATTGCTTCAATTGGACAAGAGGACCCAATCCACTCCATACGAACACAGACTACATCATAATGGAACCACCACCAGCTTTCACAGCGCCTTCTCTTCAACTTTGGTCCATGGTTTCGTGGGAACTGCGCCACACTCAAACTCTGCCATCATCTCTTACCAGTTAAAATCGGAACTCATCTGACCAGTCGCAATTTTCCTGTCGTCTAGGGTCCCACAGACATGGTGATCAGGCCAGGTGAGGTACTGCAGGCGATGCCGTGCCGTTAGCAAAGGCATCGATAGACCGAGCGGGGTGGCGCAGTGGTTAGACACTGGACTCGCATTCGGGAGGACGACGGTTCAATCCCGCGTCCGGCCATCCTGATTTAGGTTTTCCGTGATTTCCCTAAATCGCTCCAGGCAAATGCCGGGATGGTTCCTCTGAAAGGGCACGGCCGACTTCCTTCCCCATCCTTCCCTAATCCGATGAGACCGATGACCACGCTGTCTGGTCTCCTTCCCCAAACCAACCAACCAACCAAAGGCATCGATAGCCTGCTGCCATAGGTCATAGAGCCAAATTTCGCCCCACTGTCCTAACGGCCGCGTACGTCGTACGTTCCACATTTATTTCTGCGGTTATTTCACGAAGTGCTGCATGTCTGTTAGTACTGACAAATCGACGTAAAGGCCGCTGCTCTCGGTCGTTCCGTGAAGGCCGTCGGCTACTGCGTTGCCCATGATAAGAGGTAATGCCTGAAATTTGATATTCTCGGCACACTCTTGACAGTGTGAATACTTTGGAAACCTTCCAGCATATGGAATCATATGCAACAGATGTAGAATTTCATAATAAATCATTCATAATAGTAAATGTTAAATTTAAAACTCTTCTAGTAAGAGCTTACTGCAGTCAGTAGCACAGTCATTAAACTTAATTTTTACTGTTAATTTCTCAACTATAATAATTAAGGACTCGCAGACGGCCGTTGCTATCTTCACAGAAATGTCTAATGAACAAAATTACGTTATAAAACCAATAGTAAGTAGGACATGCAGTTCCATTTGCTAACTCTTAATATTGTTCAAGGTACAAAATCTTTTAAATCGGAGATCAAGAGGGTATTCAGTAATCAAAAAGTTGTTTTAGAAAATTTCTCAGAGATATGAACAAAGTAATGTGTACAATGCTCATAGGTTGAATGAGAAATACAGCACTTTATTAATAATATCCCCAACTTATTTGAAACCTGTTTCATCCCATAACTAATCCGAATAAGACCAAAGCCTATAAAAAGCCATGGATTGCACAAGAAATAAAGTCATCCCGAAGACAGTAAGGAAACTACATCTATCAGTCAGAAACAGCTCTGATGTTAATACTGTTGATCATTACAACACATACTGAAAAATATTGAAGATAGTAAGCAATGCATGATCAAAGCAGCTGCATTATCAGAAAGAGATAGTTGCATCAGGTAACGAGATAAAGACAATATGTGATATAGTGAAGGAGAGGGTGGTAGAACCAGAGATGAAGAGGAGCACATAGTATTAAGAGTGAATGATTCACATGTAACAAATGTGTGCTGTGTTGATGAACTTTTCGATAAGCACTTCATTACTGGTACTGAAAATGGGGTTGTCAGGTTCAGTAGATGCTGCCATGGAATGTGTCACACTAGTCACTACAAATAACTACAATAATACGAGTAATACCCTCAAAACACCAGTAGAAATAAAGTCCACTATAATATCCTTAAAATCAAAACATTCTGGCAACTACGATAAAACATCAACAAATTTGATTAAACAGTGTGCCTCTAAGTTTAGTGACTTTCTAACTTATTTGTATTACCAGTCTTTTATCTGCAGAATATTTACTGACTGGTTGAAATACGCTCAAGTTAAATCTTTGTATAAGAAAGGAGTTAAGAAAATTTCACTTTTACCTGCATTTTTAAAAATTTTGAAAACGATAATATACAGTCGTTTTCTTAACCATCTGACCACAACTAAAATCTTCTCCAAGTCACAACCTGGAATTCTAAAGGGTTCTGATACTGAAAAGGCTATCTACACATGCAGTGAGAATGTACTTAATTCATTAGATAATGAATTGCAGGTTACTGATATATTTTGCGATCTGTCAAAGGAATTTGACTATGTAAATCACAATATCCTCTTAACTAAATTAGAATATTAGTGTGTAACAGGAACTGCTGCAAAATTATTTAAATCCTATACCTCTGACAGAAAAAAGGGTGACAACAGGGAAGAGATGTGTACTCAGCTATCAGGCATCACGCAACTAGTACCAATAACATGTGGTGTTCCCCAAGGTTCCATCTTAAGACCTGTTCTTTTTCCTGTGTATATCAATGAACTTCCATTAATATCTTTACCAGATGCCAAGTTTGTTTTTCTGCCGAACATAGAAACATTGCAATAAATAGTAAATCAAGTATAGCCTTAGAGAGATCGGTTAAGGAAATTTTCATGGACATTAATAAATTGTTCCCAGCCAATTCTCTGTCACCAAACCTTGAAACACCTACTACTGCAATTCAGTATTTGTAAAAGGTTTATATGCCTAAAATATGACAATAGCCAGATAGAAGAAGTCAACAGTACAAAATTCTTGCGATTACAGCTTGATAATAAATTACACAAGGAGGAGCATATCACAGAACTGCTGGAGTATCTAAGCAAATCTCTCATTGCTATGCGAATGTCGTCAGACACAGGCGATATAAAAATAAAAAATGCTAGCGTTCTATGCTTACTTTCATTCCATAATGTCATACAGGGTTATTTTAGGGTTAACTCATCAAGCCTAGCTAAAATTTTCCTGGCCCAAAAAACATGCAATATGAATATGAATTGTTTGTGGTGTGAACTCAAGAACGTCCTGCTGAGGACTGTTTCAGGAACTGTGGGGTGCTAACTACTGCTTCCCAATACATACATACATATATAATTTTGTCCTTAAAAATATATCTTTTTTTGTTTTAATTCAACAACACAGTTCATGGAATCAATACCAGAAATAAGAATAACTTGCACAGAGATTTAAAGTCACTGACTTTGGTTTAGAAAGGTGTCCACTATTCGGAATACTCATTTTCAATAACATGCAAGCCACCATGAAAAGTTTAACTAATAGTAAAGCTGAGTTTGGGAAGAGTCTAAAAGATTTATTGGTGGCCAACTCCTTCCACTCCTTTGATGAATGTCTTGGCAGAAACAATTGATACTGTATATTATTAATAACATCACATAATGTGAATACTGCATACAATCAAACGTTTGTACAAATTTTGTGCATTAATCCAATCATTGCAAATAAGTGCTATAAAATATTTTCATTTTAATTTTTTTATTTGATGATGAGTGGTTACAGGAGCCTAAGAGGTATCGTATCCACCTAAGAGTATTGAACATTTAGTATTTGATAACAGGCTTTGTATTTATTTAAATGTGAACATCCATAAGATTTTTTGACCATTTTCACTTCCACAAGGGCAATTTCATTTGGGATCTGTGGAAGGTACATTAGTATATCTGTTCTTATTTTGTAAATATTTATTTAGTATTCTTGTTTGCTGACAGATGATTTCCCCTTTATGGATGAATTGGAATGAAAAGTACATCCAATATAATATTTAGATGAATCACATGAGTACAATGACAGTTGTGCCAATGCACGGCTCTTTTACACCTTGCATACGTGATACTACCATCATCTACTTGAGTGCATACCGCTATCTCAAGACTTTAGTCACAAAGTGTAGTGTGTATTTTGGCATCAGTTACACGCTCTAATAAGTAAAAGGAAAGTGTTCTAAGCTCTTAATGTAATTAGCGATCTGTCTGTAAAAGACTAGAATGAACTCTGCATGTAAATCTGAGGCCAGATAGGAGATTTTTGAGGGTGTCCTTTTACAGCAAAAAATGAATCGTAGCAGCAGCACGAGGCGAGATGTACGTTCGTGGTATATGCCAGATGCAGCTTGGTTGTTTTTCTTCTTGTTATTATCTTCAGTCTGAAGACTCATTTACTACAGCTGTCCATGCTAGTCTATCCTGTGCAAATCTTTTGATCTCTGAATAACTACTGCAACTTGCATTTATTTTAACTTGCTTAGCGTATTAACACTTTGGCCTCCCTCTACAAGTTTTAATACCTCCCTTTCCAGTGACAAAATGACGATTCCTCGATATCTCAGGGTATGGCCTGTTAATCCATCCCTTCTCCATCCATGTTGTGACACAAATTTCTTTTTCTTCATTTCGATTCGGTACCTCTCCATCAGTTATTCGATTTACCCATCTAATTTTAAACAGTCTTCTGTAGCAGTAAATTTCTATTCCCTTCCTGTCTGAACTGTGTATCGCTGCATTTTACTTTCAAGCAGGGCTACACTGCAGATTATTACCTTCAGAAAGAATATGATAGCATTTAAGTTTATATTTGCCCTAGCAATCCACTCCTGCTTAGCATGGGTAGCTTGAAGTATGTATAGCCTCACGACTCGTCTGGCGTAGCGATAATGAATTAATGCAGAGACCTTGCTCCTGAATCAGTCTGCCTATTAGTGAACACCATATCGAAGTCGCTACAGTAGTTCCCGATATTCGCCTTCACATGCAGAGGGAGAAACGCGGTGGTAACTAATTTATGATATGTCAAGATGCTCATAAATTTTTCCTTCCCAAAACCAGTTTTCTTACTGTTACCATGCTACACATTCTGTATCCTCTATTTCAGCCATTATCGCTTAATTCCATTTCGCTGCCCAGATAGTGGAACTCATTTACCCAATTTAATTCCCTCAGTATTGCCCGACTTACTGTGCCATTCCAGTACCTCATTTTTACTTTTGTTGATGTCCATCTTAAAGGCTATTTTTTGACATCCATTCTCTTGAATGCTCTTTAGCCGTGGTTAACCTCAGAGAAATAAAGTATAATCTGTTTGGTGTGAGACTTCGTGCCACTTTACAGTACAGTCTGAAATTTCAAATCTATTCGGACCGACTCCTTCCCCATTATAGCATAATTATTCGAAACACTAATTTCCGAACGTATAAGTGTTTGTTCAACTTGCAGCTAAGCGTACGTACTGAAGAACTTGCTACAGTCGAATTTATAACCGAACACAATGATGTTAATAAAGATATCGCTAGTTTTTGTTGTTCATAATAATAAAACATCTGGAAATTAGCCTCTGCATTCAATTGACTCATTTACTTCCACATTACTTTTCGTACTGGGGCATAAACATTCGGGGGTGACCAGTAGGCTATTCCATAGTCACAGCAAACGACCAATTCTTGAAGTGCAATCATTCGAAAATGTACTTGACGAGGTTGGAAAGTATGTGTTAGGAAAATACATCTTCTACTTAACCACTGAACAAGCTACAGTTCCTTTAAGGTATCTGCTAGGAGTATGTCATTTCCAAGTTACTCCCGATGAAGTTTCAGCTCCTAGAGGCCGATTAAGAGATTGTTAGGCAACGGCGCTGAATTCAGAAGAGTATGCGCTGCCGGCTGAAAGTTTCGGGTCGTCCTCTGATGACAGAACGAGAGATCAGCCTAGTGCTACGCGCCTGTTTGCCTTCCAGTATCAACGGTGACGGGTGAATTTGTATGCCGAGAGGGGCCTATCAGCCAGCCCTTGACTCTTGGAAGTTGAATCAACGCGTCCTTGAAGCCCCCAGATAGGACGAGAAGCAAACTTCACCCAATTTGAAGTAACGAATATCTCTCTCCGGATGTTCATCACGTCACAGTTTAATTAGGTGGCTAGCTTCATTCAGCTGCGCAGGATCACTACTCTGGCATTTTATTCTCGTTCCAGGTATAGAATTAATATTTAAGACGCAGAATTGATCGTTTTTTACAGAATTACCATGTATTCCCTTCATGTTGTATGCTTGAGAAATAACATATAGGCAGTCTGCATTCTTATTAAATATTTTCAATAGATGGCATCGCACACTGTACCATTCAGTCCGAAAGTCTTGTTGGGAAACATTTGGAGATATGCTGAGTTAATTATTTGTTAGCGTGCTACTAGTTTCGGTCTACAAAATCCCCGTCAAGCCACAAAACATGACCTTAAAAAAACGTACTGTTCTGTGTAAAGTTTCAAACATTTAAGGTCAGACATGCATCTCAATTTCTGTCTTTGAAATGGCAGATATCAACAAAATTACAGGTTGAACATGTGTGATGCATGTCACTAAAAGCTTAATTTGAAAAGCCAGTACCAACTCGAAATGCTCTCGACTCGTGATAATAACTTCAAATGTCTACCCAAAACTCTAGAATTGGTTACATTAAACGTACTGTGTTCGATTTCCTGCTCAGGTGTTCGGCATTTGTCCAAAACTCCTCCATCAGAGCAACGTCTTCATTCGCCTCCCTTATTACTGATTTTATGTGATTGCCCCGTTTTATACCGCTTCTTGTTATTATCCTAAATACTTATACGGTTTGACCTGGTACAGATACTCGCCACTAATGTTGTAAACGAACGTTATCAGGTCTTTCTCTTTGTTATGGACATTTATTCACATTTGAAGACGGCTAACTTTCGTTACACCATATCTAAAGTTTCTCCTATTCTTTATTCATTTCCGTACGATCGTTCATTTGCAATACTTTCCTGCAGAGAGCAACGTTGTCACTGCAGAATCTGAGGTCAGTTGTAAGGCATCGTGTTTCAAAGCTAAACTAATCACATGCTCAGTGCAACCGAACATACACAAATTTATCAAATTATGTGGTAGCTCAATATCTCACATCCAGACCTTTGGATGATATACTCGTTAGGCGATTCGACATTTTTGCACCATTTCCCGTCATTTTCCAGTGACTCTTCGGATGATTGCATCATGTTGCGCCAACTAGAAATAATGACATCGATAGGTAGCTAAATATCTTGCTAAAAACTTGTAGCTTGCATACGAGAAGGACAATGAACCGGCGTGTAGTCAAACAAATTTATCACAAGAAATTGTGGTAACTCTTTGCTTCTTATTCTGATACATTACAACCGACAGCTTCAAATTTCCTGTATAATTCTGCTTACATTGTTCTACTATGTGGTCAACTAAATTTCGTAACGTTAATAGGTACCTTCACTTTTTTCCTTTAACATATTTCCCCAAAAACAGAGTAAAAGTAGTTGTAGTCCTCGGTTCCTGTCAAGGTATTCGGGAGCTTTTCCTTTCCTGTAAAGCTGTCCTGAACTGGTAATTCCCCCCCTCCTCCCCCTGTTTTTGTTACTGTGTTCTTCAAGAACACAAGAAGACTGATTTAATGCAAATTTCCAAGAAACGTATTCCGTGGAAGTTCTGGTCTGAATTGCATCGTCCATATTTCACTTCTGTACAGAACTACAGTCTTGACAAATATCTTCAGGAAAGACTTCCTAACTAAGAAGTTTGTAATTTATGTTAACAAATTCCTCTTCCCCAAACATGTTTTTCCTCATATAACCAGTCTGCATTTTTCCTTCAGTATCGCCTGACATAATTCGACTACACTCCATTCACCTTGTTTTATTTTTATTGATATTCATCATTTAATATCTTTTGAAAATGCTGTTAATGCTGTTCAACTGCTCTTCAAAGTCCTTTTCTGTCTCTGATAGAATTACAATCTATCGGTATGTTTCTTGTTTGTTTCTTTCACTGCTTGCTCACTGTACCATGTCCTTCGGTTCATATAACTGCTGTCTGGTTTCTGTGCAAGTTGTAGATATACTTTCGCTCCCTGTATTTTATCCCTACTATTTTTAGAATTTCAAAAAGTATATTCCAGTGGATACTGTCAAAAGCTTTCTCTAAATTTACAAATGCTATAAATGTAGATTTGCCTTTCTTTAACCCATCTCTTAAGATGTAGTACCCAATGGAAAAATCGTCGAGGAAAATTGAATTACATTTGGTGTTTGCCAACGAAGTTTTATAAGCCCTCTGCTATTTCTTAGCTGTATAAATGATTTAGGAGACAATCTGAGCAGTCTTCTTAGATTGTTGGTAGATTATGCTTTCACTTACCATCTAGTAAAGTCATCAGAAGATCAAAACCAATTGCAAAATTATTTAGGTGCGAAAAATGGCAATTGAACCCTAATAGTAAAAAGTGAGAGATCATGCACATGAGAAACGCAAGGAATACATTTCATTTTGTTTACAGTATGAATTACGCAGATCTCAAGGCTGTCAATTCAACTAACTACCTATGGATTGCAATTACAAACAGCTTAAATTGGAACGCTCTTGTAGATAGTAACTTGAGGGAGCCGAATCGAAGATTGTATTTTATTGGCCGAAACGGTGCAACAAATTAGGAAATTTATTTAGCCATTAAGACAGTTTTAATCTAACGACATTCATAATAATAGAGGACTCATACAGAAAATTTATTTGCCTAGTTAATAAAATGAATTAAAGGCAAGTAAAGTAATGAGTAGTCTTGGATGTACACATTGAATCTGTGAAGCACAATAAATGACTTTTGGCTTATAAATAAATATCAGAGCAGGCTGAAAAGTAATGTCTCCGAAATTTTATGTGAAAAAGATTAAAGACTTTTTTTTAGAAAACAAACTTTATTAACATTCCACATATTTATTCTTCATGTCTACATATTTGTAGGGAGTCGAATTGTAGTGTGTAACATGGCGGTGTGTTACATAACTACGTCGGTGCGTCAGAAACAGCGTACTACAATCGGGTTCCGAATTCAAAGAGCCCATATGCCTCAGCCACACACGAACACTGTAACAGCTGCAACAAACAATCCAGCTGCTTGCGATTGCTGCCATAGATTATCCTCTGTACTGTCGCTAGTTGACCCAATTTGATTTTCATCTGTTTGCGAAACTTACAGAATATTTTCGAGGACTTCACTTTGATAGTGATGAAGCGGTGCAAGTAGAGGTGGAGTTGTGGCTACGTCAACAAAGTCAGACATTCCACAATGATCTGACGGTGTCAACAAAACAGTCTCTCTCTGGAATAAAGTGCTCGCCGGCAGGGTTCCTATGTCGATAAATAAATATGTAGACATGAAGAATAAAGATGTAAAATGTTAATGAAATCTGTGTTATTTAAAAATGTTTAAAAGTTTTCACTTAAGAAAGTCACAGGCATTACTTTTTAGCACGTCCTTTATTTCGGGGCGAAAAGCGAGTTACTCCACCACGGTATCGCAAAATGTTTAGGAATGTATTTAGCAGGAGCCAACGCTATTGCTGCGCAACGGGCAACAACTGAGACTATCACCTGAACAACCTTGGGTCGCCCTGATCGGCACACATCAAAGCTGCCTGCCGTACACAGGCCATGCGCTCTCGCTGCGAATGCAGTGTCCTCCACTGTGTTTTCTCACGAGTAGGACGAAAGCGGAAAGGAAAATCGATCGAAGTCGAGGTTTCCACGTCCTCTACCTTCTAGCAGACACGCCACAGACGCCTCTCACGTCATTCCCGTGCGAATGGCTTTCACAATTTTACGTGTTGACGTTTTCAGTTTCTTCATCCGAGAATTAAACAATTATACGAGACTCGCAGAAACGAAAAAAGAATTCCGCTTTTCCCGGAAATCTAGCTATCCATAGTTTATACCTGATAGGAATTTTTTAATGTTACCAATAGCGGCCATGCAGCTACAGCGGATATCCATAGACCTGTGTCAACATCTAAAGCCGGCCTGCATGGCCGTGCGGTTCTAGGCGCTTCAGTCTGGAACCGCGTGACCGCTACGGTCGCAGGTTCGAATCCTGCCTCGGGCATGGATGTGTGTGATGTCCTTAGGTTAGTTAGGTTTAAGTAGTTCTAAGTTCTAGGGGACTGATGACCACGATGTTAAGTCCCATAGTGCTCAGAGCCATTTGAACCAGCCAACATCTAAATTCCGAAAGCGTCTGGAGCTAGTAGTTGACAACTGTCATTTCTCCGCCTGCCTTTTCCTCTTACGGAAATAACTCATGGCCAAAAGCGTCTTTATTGTTTGTATCTTCTTTATCATCTCTAATTATTTGTCCTAGTTCCATGGAAGTCCCTGATGTCTTGAGAGCCATTCCTTCTTCTTGTCAGTGTTTTTCATACAGTCCTTTACTCACCAATTCTCTCGAGAAACTACTCATTCCTTACTTTATCAGTCCACTTAATTTGCAACGTTCTTCGGCAGAACCACATCTCAGAGTCTTCAGTTCTCTTCTGTTCCAGTTTTCCATGTTTCCCTGCCATACAGTGCTGTGCTCCAAACGTACACTCTCAGAAATTTCTTACTGGAATTAAGGCCTATGTTTGATACACGTAGACCTCTCCTGGCCTGGAATGACCCTTGTTGCTAGTGCTAGTCTGCTTTTATGTCCATCTTCCTCCGTCTATCATGGGTTACTTTGCTGCCTGCGGAACATAATGCCTTAATTTTTCGAAAATGTACGCATGGCGCACATGATTTTGTGGAAGTGAGTCATGGACTATGTGAGAAGCTGAGAGGAGAATCGGAGCCTGTGAGACGTGGTGCTATAGAAGGAAGTCGAAAATTACTTGGCCTCGCAAGATAACAAACGAGGATGTTCTTTGCAGAATAAGTGAGGACAGAAATACGAGGGCGGTTCAGAAAGTAACCTCCGATTGGTCACAGTGCGGGTTGTGGGGGGAGTAGCGACGCCATCTGTGCGTTCACGCACTCAACAGGTCAGTCGGCATCAAGCCGTGGTCGAGTGAACGTCGTACCTGCGCTAGTTTAGTTTTTGTGGCAGTTTGAAATGTGTGCTGCAATAGAAAACCCCGCCAAATGTGAAGTGCATGCTGTCACAAGGTTTTTTACAGCCAAAGGATATTCTGCAGCAGCTATTCATCGTGAGTTTTGTGCCATGTATGGACCAAGAGTTATGAGTGAAGGAGTTGTCCGTGAATGGGTACGTTTATTTAAAAGTGGACGAGAAAACGTTCATGATGAAGAGAGGAGTGGTAGACCATCATTGGTGACTGACGAACTCGTTCAGACAGTTGATGCAAAAGTTCGTGAAAATCGACGTTTCTCAATATCGGAGTTGTCTACTGGTTTTCCACAGATTTCTAAGACTCTCTTGTACGAGATAGTGACAGCAAGATTGGGTTACCGTAAGTTCTGTGCACGATGGGTGCCCAAAATTCTTACCGACCACCACAAAACTCAAAGAATGGCCTCTGCATTAGACTTTCTGTCACGTTATGAGGACGAAGGAGAACCATTGTTAAACAGAATCGTGACCAGTGACGAAACCTGGATTAAGTACGTGAACCCTGAGACAAAAGAACAATCAAAGATGTGGGCACATTCAAATTCGCCTACCAAACCAAGAAAAGCCTCGCAAGATTTTTCTGCCAGAAAACTGATGGCAAAGGTGTTTTGGGATGCCAAAGGGGTGTTGTTGGTTGAATTCATGGAACGTGGTACGACCATTAATCAAGACGTGTACTGTGAAACAATAAAAAAGTTACGACGGGCTATACAGAACAAACGCCGTGGTATGCTGACTTCCGGTATCGTTTTTTTGCACGATAATGCCCGTCCTCACTCTGCTCGCAGAACAACGGCCCTTCTTGAGTCCTTCAAGTGGGACGTTATCAACCATCCACCTTACAGCCCAGACCTGGCGCCAAGTGATTATCACCTCTTCATGCATTTGAAGAAATGGCTCGGGTCACAGCGGTTTGATGACGACGAAGAGCTCAAAGATGCAGTCACAGGCTGGCTCCAGGCACAAGTGGGTGATTTTTATGCAGAAGGAATTTCAAAGCTTGTGAAGAGATACGATAAGTGCCTCAATCGCTATGGAGACTATGTAGAAAAATAGTGCAAAGATGTAGTTGTAAGATGTATATATTAAAATATTTTTATTGAACCTGGTGTATTTTTTTAAATCAACCGGAGGTTACTTTCTGAACGGCCCTCGTACATTGGAAACATAGACAAGGAGAAGGGGCAAGGTGATATGCCGTCAACTTTTATAGTGCTAGAACTGGAAGGAGCTGTAGAGGATAAAAACAGTAGAGTGGGGGTGGCCAAGATGTCAGACCACGAGCGGTGCCCGAGCCCTGGTGCAAAGGCGCTCAGTGTCGCTCTTCACATTTCCCCCTCCGCCACGCCACGCTGTCTGAGCGTCGACTATTGTAATTTCTTTGCTCTTTCATTGTCATTTAAAAGTGTAACTTGTTTCTCCATGGTACTATAAAGTTGTTTCGTAGCAATTAACCAGTATTCGTCGTTCTTGCGAAGTGAAAGTTCTCATCCCCCTCTTCTGTCAATCCCGTTCATTTTAAAGGATTGTGCAAAACAACCACTTGAGCTATGAACGTCATTTATACTACGAACAAACAGCGAAGGGTAAACAGCACTGACACCACGATTCTGCCGAACTTGGAATGTTGTGCCGACAGCAGAATGGCGCACCACAGTGTTAAATGAAACGTCGCGCAATTCCGGATACTTCCAAAAAGGACCGAGCAAAACCGAGTGACAGATCGGGCTTTGGCTCGCACGCGGCACGCACACGCTTCACGTGCTAAGTTTGTCACGCTGTGGCCGGCCTTGCCGTAGGCGAAGATCTAAACTGGAACACATCAAACGTATAATTGAGGACGTAGTGCTATTCTGAGATGAGAGGAAATCGTAGCGGACCGCATCAAACCAATTAGATGACTCAACAAAAAAGAACATTTTTACGTCGTGAAAAGAGCACAGGAAATAACTATTCTTCAGCTCCAACTAATCCCTTTGTTTATTTGATCACAGTTAGTTTCAAGACTAAGCATTTGTTATCAAGTGCTCACGTTTGGTGAAACCAGACTTGGGATGTCCACACGTTACCAGACGTATATTGGACCACAATAAAATGTAAAAAATCAGGGCGCCGATGGAGGTGAAGGTAGCAGGGTCATTTCTAGTGTTCGATTCCACCCGTCGGTTTTGAGCAATGACAACGTAACTAAGGCAAAGACGCTGTATAGAGGCAATCTTTGACAGGAACTGACTGTATTCGTAAACAAACGAACGTAGCATAAAATTGCAGTCACAGTTCGCGTGATTAGTTACTTAGCAACGAACTGTATCGAAAAGAACTGAAAGTAACGAAAATAAATAAGAACAAAGAAAGAGTAATATAGATGCCTGAAATTACTATCGTAATTTATGCGAGTCAGAAAAGAACCGTTAAATAGGATATAGGAGATGCTGAAGTCGTAATACTTTTAAACAGCCCTAATTTTTAATAATAATGACTGAATATAACGGATTACTGCGGGAATGTTGGGGGTTTTGGCTGGAGAGAAACTAATATGTAACACCAAAACGGGAAAATGAAGTTAATAATGATATATATGAAGCACAAAAGAACAGTTCAATTTTTTTTTTATTATTATTTCATTTGGCAGCAAGGATACATTACTTGAATTGAACAGCAATGATATTACTGGTAACACAATATGCATATACTACAAATAAAATAGATTATATTCATTTACGGTAATAAAAGTCTTAGATTAGATCGATAAATCAATAATATACATATGGATAAAAACACTAGGATGAGTTACATGTAAAAGAGAAAATGTGGTTTTTATAAATTGTAATATTGACAAACAGAGCTTCAAGTTGTAATAAAAACTACAGGTTAATATCTAAAGTATCCAGCCAGGAGATTGCTTCCTCAGAGACCTCATGTATACTGGTCAGAGTTCCAGCATATTTCCGTAGGGGACACTCTGTGACTATGTGGTGTATTGTTTGTCGTTGGTGTCCGCAGTCACACTTGGCACTTTCAGCGATTCCCCACTTATGCTTCAAGTCCTGGCATCTTCCGTGCTTGGTGCGTATGCGATTTAGGGTGGTCCACGACCTCCTAGGTAAGTGGAATCCAGGAGGTACTCGTGTAGGATCAGCAATGAGACCTGCAGAATCGGGATTGGCTGCGAACCATTCTTCCCGCCATGCTATTTCTGGTTGGAATCCTTCAGAAGTAAACCTTTTTCCAAGTCTCCAGGAGGGTTTCCTGGACTTGAGACGTTGCCTTTGAGTGGCATCACAGTCCTGGTGTAGCGGTAACTCGGGATTCTTGGAGCATTTGGAGCATTTCTCCCATTCCCTTTTCAACGCTGCTTGACGTCGTAACTTCGGTGGTGCAATATTAGACAGAACAGGTAGCCATTCTGTGATTGTGGATTTTATTGTCCCGGATGCGCTTCTCATGGCTACATTCAGCTGCGTGTCTACCATGGCTGTATGAGCGCTGTTCAGCCATACTGGGCAGCAATATTCCCCAACAGAGTACACAAGTGAGAGGGCAGTTGTTTTGAGTACTGATGCCTTAGCTCCCCAGCTTGTTCCGGAGAGTTTGTGTAATATATAATTTCTGGTTCTCATTTTTAAAGCTGTTTCAGATAGGTGTTTTCTATATGTCAGCGAACGATCCAAGGTCACGCCGAGATATTTTGGGAATGGGTTATATAACAGCGACTGATTTCTAAAGGAAATTTGCGGGTTATAACGAGCATGCCTATTACTCAGATGGAAGGTGGAGGATTCAGTTTTATTTCTGTTTACTTTGAGTCGCCATCCGTTAAAAAATTCATTTAGAATTCGCAGATCCTGAGTGAGAGTCATTTCTGAAGTTGTAAAATCGTTAGACTGCGTCACCAAGGCTAGTCATCAGCATAGATAAATGTTCCTGCTTTCGTTTCTGGAAAGTCAGCGGCATATAAATTGAAAAGTAGGGGGGGCCAATACTGATCCTTGTGGTAGTCCGCCATTTAAATTGTATACCTTGCTTACTTGACCTTTTAGGTGAACTTGGAATTTCCTGTTGGACAGCATGTTATTGAGTAGTTGTGCAATTCTTTTACATGGAATTATTCTTAAGAACTTAAGAAGCATGCCTTTCCGCCACACTGTATCATATGCTGATGTTAGGTCAATAAACGCGGCCATTGTTTTCTTCAGGTCTTCGAAGCCCTTCTCTACGTGTGTTGCCAACGCTAGCACTTGATCGCTACAACTGCGGTCTCGTCTGAAGCCAGCCTGTTCTACAGGAATGTGTTTCAGGATAGTTGGTGCAATTCTATTATACTCTGTCCAGCAGTTTATAGCAGACACTTAGAAGTGCAATGGGTCTATAGTCTTCAGGATTGATACCAGATTTTGACGGTTTCAGGATGGCAATTATTTTAGCTTTCTTAAAAAGATTTGGCAGTCTTCCTGTTGCGAAAATTTCATTAAACAGTGCAGTTAGCCACTGCACTGCACCTTTTTCATTAAACAGTGCAGTTAGCCACTGCACTGCACCTTGGCCAGCATGTTTAAGGAACTCCGGGTGTATACCATCACAACCAGCCGCTTTACCAGATTTCAGAGTATCTAGGGCTGAAACAACTTCGGCGGCAGAGATTTTCTGTGCAAATTCGGAAGGCTGTGCTTGAGACATTTTAGACTTTAGCTCATGTCTTATTTCTTTGGCTTTCTGTTTGTTGTTGTTGTTTGGTGTTCTTGTTATATTAACAATCCTGGCTGCTATTTTGTTAGGATTTATTTTGTCTGATAAGATATTAACTTCTGTGGCACTGCCAAGCTTTCTTAATAAATTCCAAGCTTTCTTACTCGAGTGTTGGAAAGACATGTTTTCAGTTAGTTCCATCCATTTCTTTTGCCTAGCTGAATCTAGGGCCGAAATCAATTAATCTGCTACCTTGGTGTCTCGAGTCGTTTTAAATTCGTCATACAATTCTTGACATCTGGGGCTCCATCCAGGAATGTAGTTCTCTCTGTAGCCTCTTGGAATATGTTTTCTGGCAATGGAATGAATCAGTCTAACAAAGCGGTCGTAGTGCCTAACTTTAGGTGGAATAAACTTAATAATATGATCAACCTCTTCAGAGAATTTTTCCCATTTGGCTTTTTGGAAGTTCCATCGTGGCTTTGGTATAGACTTCACAACTGGGATTTCGAGTCCAATTTTCACCAGTACAGGTCGGTGTTGGCTTCTAGGGAAATCACTGAGCACCTTCCTGCTGCTCTGCAAGGGTAATCCTTTGTTTTTAGTGGTAACGAAACAGAGATCGGGAGTGTAGTCCTGAGCCCACCTAGCTGAGCGGAATGTCCCTTTGTCCTTCCCGTGAAATAGTAAGAAAAGGCGTTCCATTTCAGCCCATTCTGATACTTTCTCACCATCTTCATTCGTGGTTCTGTAGCCCCATTGTGTGTTATGGCTGTTGAAGTCTCCAATTACTATTCCTGGATGTGGAATATTTTGAGTAGCTCCATTTACCCATGGTTGTGCTGGGGGCTTATAGATGTTCACAGTCTCTGTGTTGGCGACTTTCAACCTGATGGTATGGATGTTATTCTCCGTTTTTGTTTGTACATCTGTTACCTCTTCAACATCATTCTTGATATGTGTTGCAGATCCGTAACTTGCGTGGTATGTCGCAGCAGCTAGCGTGTAGCCAGGGAGCTTACACCTGGAATGAAGTTGGGTTTCGTCTGAGCAGTGGGTTCCCTGTAGTAGAACAACGTCCACCTTGTTTTCAATCAATATTTGAGTGAGATACTCACTTTTTGCTCTGCTTGTTCCCTCTATGTTTAGCTGTAAGAGCCGGAGGGTATTTCCTAAGTCCTTTGTCAGGTAGTTCTTGGCAGAACTGTTTTGCTTCATTGCTATGTATCCTCTAACAGCTGGGATATCCTAAGGTAGTTTGCAACCACCAGAGGTCCAGCAGCCTATATCTGCAGACTATTTAGCCGTAACTTAGTTACGTTGCCCGGGGTACACCACTTGGAGGCTTGTCTACTTTGTACCCCAACAGTTCCATGAAACGTTGAGATACCGACACAGAAATCCTAAAAGAAATGCCAGTACATAAGTAACGAAAATTCACATAAATTAAAAAATATCCGAATCGGTAATTAGAATTATTAATTATATCAATTCTAGACACAGATACCAACCATTCCTCGGTTCGTTATTTGGACCTTTTTGGGATAGATATTTGTACTACACTGTTATAAGGTATCTACTTTTGGTATTACTCGCTTCATTACAATGAAAAAGAAAAAAAAAAGCTTGGTATCGGTACCTAAAATATTTGTTACTTTTTCGGAGTAGTTCAGAGATGAATAAGAATTCTGGAATATCCAAAATTATGAACCGTAGAATGGTTGGAATCGGTAACTAGAATTGACGTCTTATATAGTTACTGATTCCGACAATTCTATGGTCCAATATATAGATTTTTTTCCGGCACGTACGTAAGTTTATATGTAGGTAATAGAATTTCTGCTTTTGTAATTGCTTTCTAAACTTTTGAGAAAAAATAACAAATATTGGAATCGGTAAGTAGAATTAAGCGATATAGCAGGTCAGTTCTAGTTACCGATTCTAACTACAGCATTGTTCACTGATTACATCGTTTTTGCGGCAGATGTGTGCACTGCAATGTAATTTGTTTTTTGCTCTTGTAACTGGTCTCTGAATTGCTCCGAGAAAGTAACAAATATTGGAATCTGTATATAGAAGTAATGTATACAGGTCACTTGTAGTTAGCGATTCCAATATTTGTTACTTTTTGTTGAATCTTCGTTATTTGGGTACTGTTTTTTTTTTCTAGGATTTCTGTGTCAGTTTTTCCACATTTCATGCTACTGTTTCGTATATGTTATTATTTATTTCATTTTCCCGTTGTTGTGTTACATTTTAGTTTCTGCTGTCCCAAAAACCCCTCTTTCTTTTGGTAGTCGCACTAGATTCAATAATCTAATAATTTTTACCAGTCAACGCTATTTTCTGATACACTGAAACGACAAAGAAACTGGTATAGCCATGCGTATTCAAATACAGAGGTACGTAAACAGGCAGAACACGGCGCTGCCGTCGGCAACGCCTCTATAAGACAACAGGTGTATGGCGGAGTTGTTAGACCGGTTATTGCTGCTACAGTGGCAGGCTATCAAGATTTAAGCGAGATTGAGCGTGGTGTTATAGTCGGCGCACGAGCGACAGGACACAGCGCCTCCGAGGTAGCGATTAAGTGGGGATTTTCCCGTACGATCATTTCACGAGTGTACCATGAATATGAGGAATCAACAAAAACATCAAACCTCCGATGTCGCTGCGACCGGACAAAGATCCTGCAAGAACGGGACCAACGACGACTGAAGAGAATCGTTCAACGTGACAGAAGTGCAACCGTTCGGCAAATTGCTGCAGATTTCAATGCTGGGCTATCAACAAGTGTCAGCGTGGGAACCATTCAACGAAACATCATCGATATGGGCTTTCAGAGCAAAAGATCCACTCTTGTACCCTTGATGACTGCACGGCACAAAGCTTTATGCCTTGTCTGTCGCCGTCGACTCAAACCTCCGCCGGGACCAGTCGCGCAGTCCATGACTGCAGCTCCTTAGACCGCTGAGCTAATCCCGCGCGGCCCTATATCTTTCAGTACGAGCTCTGATTTCCCTTAGTGGTCGTTCCGCCCTATGTAGGTCGCTGTCAACAAAATATTTTCGCATTCGGAGAAGAAAGTTGCTGATGGAATTTCGTGAGAAGATTCCGTCTCAACGAGAAACTCCTTTCTTTTAATGATTGCCAGCCCAAATCCTGTATCATTTCTGTGACACTCTCTCCCATATTTCGCGATAATACAAAACGTGCTGCCTTTCTTTGAACTTTTTCTATGTACTCCGTCAGTTCTGTCTGGTAAGGATCTCACACCACGCAGCAGTATTCTAAAAGAGGACAGACAAGCGTAGTGTTGGCAGTTTCCTTAGTAGATCTGTTACATTTTCTAACAAGTGAACCTCCCCATCGCACCCCCCTCAGATGTAGTTATAATTTGACACAGTGGATAGGCCTTGAAAAAATGAACACAGATCAATCGAGAAAACAGGAAGAAGTTGTGTGGAACTATGAAAAAATAAGCAAAATATGCAAACTGAGTAGTCCATGGGCAACATATGCAAGATCAAGGACGATAAGGGCACAGGAGCGCCGTGGTCCCGTGGTTAGCGTGAACAGCTGCTGAACGAGAAGTCCTTGGTCCAAGTCATCCCTTCAGCAAAAATTTAAAATTTTTATTTTCAGACAATTATCAGAGTTCAGGCACTCACCCATAATCAATTTCGCTCTCCAAAATTCCAGGGCATGTTCAGATTTGCTTGGACATATGCAGGATTTGACACTCTACACACAGAAAAATTTGAAAACGTTAAAAACATATGTTTTGACGGAGTGCAGAGAAAACTGTGCGACTGTGAAACTGTTGCATTCATTTGTTGCAATTTATGTGACACACCCTTATGTTTTCATCACTTTTTTGGGAGTGATTATCACATCCACAAGAAAACCTAAATCGGGCAAGGTAGAAGAATCTTTTTACCCATTCGCCAAGTGTGCAAGTTACGTGGGTCGACAACATATCCCTGTCATGTGACGCACATGCCGTCACCAGTGTCGCATAGAATATATCAGACGTGTTTTCCTGGATGAAATGTTTTCGGTTCCCATTGGAGAGGCACGTCCCTTCGTCTACTAATCGCACGGTTTTGCGGTGCGGTCGCAAAACACAGACACTAAACTTATTACAGTGAACAGAGACGTCAATGAACGAACGGACAGATCATAACTTTGCAAAAGTAAAGTAAGTAAACTTTTCGCTCGAGGGTAGACTTGAACCGAGGACCTCTCGCTCCGCAGCCGCTCATGCTAATCACGGGACCACGGCGCTCATGTGCTCATATTATCCTTGATGTTGCCTATGTTGCCCATGGACTACTTAGTTTGTATATTTTGCTTATTTTTTTCATAGTTCCACACAACTTCTTCCTGTTTCCTCGATTGATCTGTGTTCAGTTTTTCAAGGCCTATCCACTGTGCCAAATTATAACTAAATCTGAGCGGGGTGCGATGGGGAGGTTCCCTTGTAAGTGTCCTGCCGATAAAACGCAGTCTTTGGTTATACTTCCTCACAACAATTTCTATGTGTTCCTTCCAATATAAGTTGTTCGTAACTGTAATCTTCTGAATTTAAGCACTTCCGCTGGCCACCAAACTCCCCAGACATGAACATTATTGAGCATATGTGGGATGCCTGACATCGTCCTGTTCAGAAGAGATCTCCACCCTCTCGTACTCTTGTGGATTTATGGACAACCCTGCAGGATTCATGGTGACAATCCCTGGAGAACGACCTCAGACATTAGTCGAGGCCATGCCACGTCGTGTTGCAGCACTTCTGCGTACTTGCCGGGGCCTTCCCGATATTAGGCAGGTGTACCAGTTTCTTTACCTCTTCAGTGTACTATGGCTTCATCAGGAATGGAATTTAAAGGTTCTCTGTCCTTTCCTTTGTCGCATACATTAAGACGATAATTTACACTAGTGGCCATTAAAATTGCTGCACCAAGAAGAAATACAGATGATAAACGGATATTCATTGCACAAATATGTTATACTAGAACGGACATGTGATGACATTTTCAGGCAATTTGGGTGCATAGATCCTGAGAAATCAGTACCGAGAGCAACCACGTCTGGCCATAATAAAGGCCTTGATACGCCTGGGTATTGAGTCAAACAGAGATTGGATGGCGTGTACAGCTGCCCATGCAGCTTCAACAGGATACACAGTTCATCAAGAATAGTGACTGGCGTATTGTGACGTGCCAGTTGCTAGGCCAACATTGGCCAGACGTTTTCAATTGGCGAGAGATCTGGAGAATGTGCTGGCCAGGGCAGCAGTCGAACATTTTCTTTATGCAGAAAGGCCCGTACTGGACTTGCAACATGCGGTCGTGCATTATCCTGCTGAAATGTAGGGTTTCGCAGGGATCGAATGAGGGGTAGAGCCACGGGTCGTAACACATCTGACATGTAACGTCCACTGTTCAAAGTGCCGTCAACCCGAACAAGAGGTGACCGAGACGTGTAACCAATGGCATCCCATACCATCACGCCCGGTGATACGCCAGTATGGCGATGACGAATACACGGTTCCAACGTGCGTTCACCGCGATGTCGCCAAACACGGATGCGACCATCATGATGCTGTAAACAGAACCTGGATTCATCCGAAAAAATGACGTTTTGCCATTCGTGCACCCAGGTTCGTCGTTGAGTACACCATCGCACGTGCTCCTGTCTGTGATGCAGCGTCAAGGGTAACCGCAGCCACGGTCTCCGAGCTGATAGTCTATGCTGCTGCAAACGTCGTCGAACTGTTCGTGCAGATGGTTGTTGTCTTGCAAACGTCGCAATCTCTTGACTCAGGGATCGAGACGTGGCTGCTCGATCCGTTACAGCCACGCGGGTAAGATGCCTGTCATCTCGACTGCTAGTGATACGAGGCCGTTGGGATCCAGCACGGCGTTCCGTATTACCCTCCTGAACCCACCGATTCCATATTCTCCTAACAGTCATTGGATCTCGACCAACGCGAGCAGCAATGTCGCGATATGATAAACGGCAATCGCGATTGGCTACAATCCGACCTTTATCAAAGACGGAAACGTGATGGTAAGCATTTCTCCTCCTTACGCGAGGCATCACAACGTTTCACCAGGCAACGCCGGTCAACTGCTGTTTGTGTATGAGAAATCGGTTGGAAACTTTCCTCATGTCAGCACGTTGTAGGTGTCGTCACCGGCGCCAACCTTGTGTGAATGCTCTGAAAAGCTAATCGTTTGCTTATCACAGCTTCACCTTGCTGTCGGTTAAATTTCGTGTCTGTAGCACGTCGTCTTCGTGGTGTAGCCTTTTTAATGGCCAGTAGTGTATTTCGCACATTATTCCGTCCTCATTTATTTCCGTTATTTTCAACGCGTTTCGAATTTATTCGTGGCTAAGTAAATCGTTGCGTGAGCTGTGACTGTAATTTTATCGTGTGCTGCATTCTTTTGTGTATGAGTATCATCCATTGCGTTGAAAGATTAGCTCCCGACGAGTGGAGTCGGATACTAGAATTTAGCCGGCCAGAGTGGCCGAGCGGTTCTAGGCACTTCAGTCTGTAACCGCGAGACCGCTACGGTTGCAGGTTCGAATCCTGCCTCAGGCATGGGTGTGTGTGATGTCCTTAGGTTAGTTAGGTTTAAGTAGTTCTAAGTTCTAGGGGTATGATGACCTAAGATGTTGAGTCCCAAAGTGCTCAGAGCCATTTGAACCATACTAGAATTTCCCCGGTGGGCAGCGCGTGTTATTGCTCGGCGCCCAGTCGGCCACCTCGGTGGGAGCAGAGGCGCTCCGGGCTGTGGCTCAGAGTGCAGGCGGGTGATGCGACAAACAGGCCTTCAGCCGGCCGAGGCGCGCGACTCGGCCGCCGGCTATCGCTGCGGTGGCGGCGGCGCTGTTTGTTGGTCTTGGCCAGGCTGTGTGGCCGCCGGCCGGATGCCGGCCCTCGGTGTCGCCACGTCCAGGGCCGCTTGCCAGGGGCTCGCCCGGTTACACTCACCGCGCCCCTCCCCTATCACCAACACACAAGATACGTGCTTTGTAAACCACACCGAAATACGTCGCTGCGTCTAATGAACCTAGGGAAAGTAAGACGTGGGTGCCCATCTCTGATAAACCAGTCGCTCAAGTCGGCCCTTCCTTTACGGAGATATGATTTAGTCTATTAGCTTGGGACATGATTTGCTTGTTCGTATTCCGATTGCTATGGATTTATTTATCGATTGTCATTTTTTATTTGCAGTTCACTGTTGCTATTTAAGATCACAGATAGTAGTTTTCTAATCTGGAGATAGTGAGCGGAGCTGTGGACGCTAGAAAATGGAGTGCCAAGTGGAGAAATAGGAACATTTCCGACATATCTTTCTTTCTATCTTTCGCTACTGCCTGTGTCCCACATTGGGCCCTTCCTGCCGCCACCCCATACCCCCTTGGACGGAATTAGTGTAACCCAGCTGTATGCGTCTAGTGTAAATCGTGAAATAGTGTGAATATGTTACAAATGTCTGCGAGTCGTCTAACTGAGGCGTTACGTGGGGACCAGCCCGGTATTCACCTAGTACGATGTGGAAAACCTCCTAAAAACCATATCCAGGCTCGCCGGCACACCGGCCGTCGTCGTCAATACGCCGGGCGGATTCGATCCGGGGTCGGCGCGCCTACCCGAGTCCAGGAAGCCGCGCGTTAGCGCTCTCGGTTACCCTGGCGGGTCTTCCGAAAAATCCTTCTGTTTCAGTTAAATAGGGGAGTGACAGCAGCCGAGGAAGCCATAAACATTAGCACCGTGTAGAGGGGTAATGCCATTGGACAGAGCACGGCAGGGATAGGGTTGCTCTTTTTAAGGAGGATTATTTGGCAATAGAGACTCTCCACGTTCAGAAAGACCTTTGGGAATGAAGATCACTTTAGCGGAATAATCCACAATGATCTACGCCAGTGCACTCGAGAACTGGCAAATGTGATCAACGGTGATAGTTCCACCACTGTGCGACATTTGCATGCAATGGGGAACGTGCAAAAATCGGTTGTGTGTGTACCACATGCTTTCAGCCAAAATCAAAAAATCAATGGGTGGTCATATGTGCATGATGAGAAATGGTATCGTTGTGTTGACATAAGGAAAGGAAAGGAATTGTCGAACCCAAACAGATAAGCAGCTCCTCCTACAAACTGTTACGCGCATCCACAAAAGATAATGTTATGGCTGGGTTGTTTTGGGGGAGGAGACCAGACAGCGAGGTTATTATTCTCATCGGATTAGGGAAGGACGAGGAAGGAAATGACCGTGCCCTTTCAAAGGAACCATCCGGGCATTTGCCAGGAGCGATTTAGGGAAATCACGGAAAACCTAAATCAGGATGGCCGGACGCGCGATTGAACCGTCGCCCTCTCGAATGCGAGTCCAGTGTGTTAGCCACTGCGCCACCTCGCTCGGTGATAGTGTTATGCATCTGGTGGGACGCCGACTGTGTGTTGTACTACGAATTGCTGCCTCGAGGTGTAACCATCACTGCTGACATCAATTGTCAACATCTGAAACATCTTGACAGACAGAATGCAAGAACAACGAGCAGGAAGATTGTGTGAAGTGACGCCGCTCCACGATAACGCCAACCCACATTCTGGTAAACTGACAAGAAACACCATACAGGAGCTTGATTGGGAAGTCATTTCACTCACTCCTTATTCACCTGGTTTTGCACCCTCAGATTTTCACCCTCTCCGCTCTCTGTCGAACTGCCTTCAAGTAACTTCCTTTTCGGATGAAAATGTGCTCCGAACATGGCTCTGCGAGTTCTTCGCCTCAAAACCACGTGATTTCTGCAGTCGCGGAATCGAAAAGTTACTCCAGCGTTAGCAGACTCTTCTAAATAGTGAACGAGAATATATTACTGATGACTAAAGCCTCTGTTACGCGCATCTGTTGTTTTTATTAAGCTTATGCGAAAATGCTGCGAACTTATGCACTAACCCAATAACTCCTCACTTCACTTCCGATAAAACTTACATAAACACTGTTCCGTATTATTTCGGGCGAATGGTCGGATGTCAGTAGCTTTCTGCCACGATATTTCGGCGCAGAGTCTTCTGCCCACCATGTGGTGTATTCTGGCGACAATACACTGAGTTCTAATGGTACTACTTGAAACCTCGTCGGTTCATGCATGGTGTAACCAGTTGTCGAACCTGCTACAAGTTTCTGAGCTGCTGAAAACGCCCTCCGTTGTGAAAATTCGCCTCATCGGTGTCAGATCGATCGTTTTCACGCTATGAAGTCGCCGGACGGCGCCGGCTAAGAACAGCTTTTCTATGACACAAGTCAACTGAAAACCGGTGTCTCGGTTGATAATAGTGTTAGACAGTCGTATCTCTAATGATTAATTGATAATGGAATTCCAAAATATTTGATCAAATAAACATCCGCAAATGTTGAACATTTTGCAGAATAAAAATCTGATGTGTTGGTAAATGTGCCAACACCTTGTAGATAGAGGCGGCCTAAATGCACGCTATCTAAGGCAGACGGGCGTGAATTCTGGAACAGGATAAGTAGTGAATTCTCATAAGAAAAGTATGCAGCTCCTCGAATACTTAACTTTATTCTATCTTTGTGGTACATCGCTTTTCTTCTTGTTGAGACATTTCATATGATAACTATCAAACTCTGTAAGGCTAATGGCGCCTTGCTAGGTCGTAGCCATGGACTTAGCTGAAGGCTATTCTAACTGTCTCTCGGCAAAGGAGAGAAAGGTTTCGTAAGTGTAGTCGCTAGCAAAGTCGTCGTACAACTGGGGCGAGTGCTATCCCGTATCTCGAGACCTGGATTGTGGTGGCGCTCGGTCTGCGATCACACAGTGGCGACACGCGGGTCCGACATGTACTAAATGGACCGCAGCCGATTTAAGCTACCACCTAGCAAGTGTGGTGTCTGGCGGTGACACCACAAAATCAGCTTCGCTTGGCAGTAATATCCTAATTTATTCCATGACCGGTTTCGAAGTTTAAAGATTCATCTTCAGGTGCCCCAAAATAATAATGGGAACACAAATGAGTGGCGGTCAGACTAGTCAGTTACGGGCGTAGGACAAGCAACCACAGCGCCCACGTGGACAGCACGACACTTCCGTGTTTTCAACATCATCTGTGTGAAGAGCGTTTTATTTAAGTCAAAATTCTGTTGACTGTAAAAGTTACATACATCAACAAAGAAGTAACTTTTTAAAAACTCCATTTAGCGACAGGACTCCCAGTGAAGAAATTCAGATAAAAACGCAAGGTAGACCACTCCTGAATCTGTAACTTTAGCAGCAAACAAAAAATCGATGCCCTAAGTTTAGTCTGGAAATTTACTGAAAGAGCAAATGGATTTGGGGTTTTGAAGAAAACAACGCTCTTTTTTCGGTGTTATTTTTCGGAGATATTCATTGCTGTAAGACCGGTACGATTAATATTGGGGGGTACCTGATCTAAAATGAAAGTATATGAAGTGTCAAAGCGAAACATGAAACATTTCTAGGAAAAGCCAACATTCAGCAGAAATTAGATTCGCGATATAGACGAACACTTGACTTGCACAGCTAACAAGCAAAAATGAAGATATATATATACAGAATTGAACTGTGAACTGTATTGAATTCTGTTGCGTTTTGGAACTAGCTCTCCTGGGCCACAACGAATCGAATCCCTTTCAAAATAAGGGGGTTTTCTTGAGCTACTTCAGTTTAATGCGGTATTCGATAAAGATCTTCATCTCTTCATCAGTGTTCAAAGGTACTTCTGTGTATGTTCAGAACGAACTGCAGTGCATGTTGGAAGTGTACCACGAGGAAGTTCGAAATGAAATAAAACATGCCCATTCTATTGCAACAATCGCCGATTAAACCACAGATATTTCTTGCGAATTTCAGTTAATTATTGTTCTGCGATATATTTTGTTGAGGTAAAACTTGTTGAAAGATTTTGGAAAAATTTTAGCCGACAAAGACAGAATGCTCATACTATAACAGAGAACATTCTGAAAGAAATTGAACCCTTAATTGGCTACTACCGTTCAAAACTAATATCTCAGAGTGACAACGGTACAAACATTATGAGTGGCTGGTCGAATGGTGTACAGAAATTAACTAAAGACAAGTTCCTAATTGCAAACTATATCCACTCTTATGCAAGCCAGTTCAGCATTATTATGTCAATGGCAGCCTCTGTTAATAGCAAAGGCTACATCTTTTTGGATATATTTCCGGCATTGCTCCTTTCTTTACAAATTCGCCACAATGTTCGAAAGTAAATCTTGCCCCGTGTGTCTTTCATGAGATGGAATTACCACTCGCGAGTAGTAAAGAATATTTAGGAAAATAGGATAGAACTTATTACTGTCATAGATGGTTCATACAAACAAAGACTGCAAGATAAGGAATTCATTTTCTGGCTATCATTTACCTATTAAGGCATTCCCTCATGCGGACACACTTTGTAATCAGTTTCAGTAGAAGACAGCCGGTCGCTGTGGCCGAAGGGTTCTAGGTGCTTCAATCCGGAACCGCGCTGTTGCTACGGTCGCAGGTTCGAATCCTGCCTCGGGCATGGGTGTGTGTAATGTCCTTAGGTAAGTTAGGTTTACGTAGTTCTAAGTCTAGGGGACTGATGACCACAGATGTTAAGTCCCATAGTGCTCAGAGTCATTTGAACCACTGCGGATAGCGAAACAGCAGTTCAAGCAAATCATGTTAATGGTTTTCATTACGATGAAGTAGATTGACAATACTTAACCCGTCGCCTTTAGAAAGATTGTCGCAAGCAATTGGCGACGTGCAAATAATCTATGTCCTTCAATGTATACATTTTCCAAGCAGAGGCCGCTCCTGTCGTGATGATGTCCTAGTGAGCATTTTATTGACTGACATCGTCTCATAGCCGTCTCTGCTGTATCGTTCTTGATTCGTTCCGGCGCTCGTCCTTACACCGGAACATTCCTCCGCCCCCTCCCCCTCAAAAAAAAAAAAAAAAAAAAAACGACGGGCCGTCGCGTAAGGAGCGCGACAAAGACGGAGGAGGCAGGAGTATGGGCGCAATTCCGGTCCGGAAGCTGTGGCTGCAGGGGACGTCAAGCTTCCGGTCGTACCCCGCTATCCGGCCTGAGCTCCGGCGTAAACATCCCCCAGAAAATGATCAGAAGGGTACGTGTCCACCTCCTAATGTAACGAATGAGATGAAGAAGGCGGCGACTGCTGCGGTGTGGGCGGGTACAGCTCCATCGTAGGACGAGAGGAGGCGGAGGAGGCGAACGCTCCGTCTCCATAGAGTCGTCCCGCGGCGTCGTGATGACACCCTCCGGCTGCTGCTGTGACCGCGCTGTCCTCTGGTTCCGTGAATCTGGGGGAGGGGAGACTGAAAGATCACCGTGTACATGACATAGGCAAAGTTGATTGTGATGTCGGCGCTGCATGCCATCTGGACCTAAAATAAGATACACGCAAGCGCCAAGTCCACGGACGACCTCGGCTCGCGCCCACCGTCTGCTGCCGCTAAAAACACTGTAAAAGACAATATCATGCGACGCGATGCGATACTTGCGGCCTTCCTTGGGCGCCGGATGCTGAGGAGTGCGGGGCAGGTGAAGCAGTGTCCGATGGCGGCGGCCGTGAAGCATTTCCGACGGTGACGGTCCATCTCGTGGGTGTGAACGATAGGAGGCGAGAAACAGTTGCAAGGCTTCATCTCTGTTGTCTCCCGAGCGAAGTTTGGCCCTCTGCTGCTTGAAGGTTCTGACAAAACGTTCCGCTTCACCGTTCGACTGTGGATGGAACGGTGCACTAGTTAGATGCTGTATGCCATTGCGTTCACAGAATGTTTCAAATTCATTTGACGTGATCTGAGGGCCGTTGTCTGACCATATAACTTCAAGTAAACCTTCGAGGCAAAAAATAGAGGACAGCGCCTGAATTGTGCTACGTGAAGTTGCCGAGTTCATTGGCACAACAAAAGGAAACTTTCTATAAGCGTCTACCATAATCAACCAACGAGCGTTCGAAAAAGGTCCCGCAAAGTCTGTGTGCACACGTTGCCATGGTGATTGCGACTTAGGCCAAGCAGAGAACTTTTGTGGTGGTTCAGATGGTTCAAATGACTCTGAGCACTATAGGACTTAACATCTGGGGTCATCAGCCCCCTAGAACTTACAACCACTTAAGTCCAACTAACCTAAGGACATCACACACATCCATGCCCGAAGCAGGATTCGAACCTGCGACCGTAGCGGTCACGCTGTTCCAGACTGAAACGCCTAGAACCGCTCGGCCACACCGACCGGCTTTTGTGGTGTAGCGGACTGATTTTCCGCACATGCGTGACACAGTTTTGTCATCTTTTCTATTTGGGCATCCATACCCTGCCAAGTACAGTGTCGACGCGCTAACTTTTTGTAAAGGCTTAGGGATCAACGCACGTGACTGTCCACTGTTATTTTGAACAAGAATCACACCTTTCTATATAGCGACGCTATTCCGACGTGCAAAGTATCGGCGGACTACAGAGTTCTTGATGCTATGCATGGAACGAGGGCAAGATGTACGAATGTATGTTAGCAAAATGTTCAAATCTGAATCAGCTTTCGTGGCCCGTGCAATTTTCCTATAGTTCAGCGGAAAAGATTAAAGCAGTTCAGAATCCTGAGCATTGATATTACAAGATGCAGCAGAGGCGTCAAAGTCTGTATCAGGGCCAATGGGAAGACGCGAAAGCGTGTCCGCATTACCATGTTGAGCTGTCGGACGATACACAATCTAGTACTGGTACTGAGACAACAACAAATCCCATCTTTGCAATTTTTTGGTATTTCGTAAAGGAATCGGTTTCTTCAGATGAAACAAGGACTGCAAAGGCTTGTGATCCGTTACTAAGAAGAATTTTCTGCCATACAAATAGTGGTGGAATTTGGTGACATCATACACAATATCCACATCCTCTTTCTCTATTCGGGAGTAGTTATACTGAGCTTTGGACAACGTTTTTGATGCGAAAGCAGTAGGCCTGTGTTTATCACCAATTCTATGCGAAAGTACTGCACCGATTCCGTAAGAGGAAGCATCAACTTGCAATACAAGTGGTTTGTCAGGCTCAAAATAAGCTAACCATCGATCTGTCCGGATATAGAGGACGTTCTTGCGACGCAGGAGCTGCGATTTGTGCAGCATTCGGTATGAACGGATATAATAGTTCATTTTCCCTAAGGCTGACTGCAATTCTGTGACATTGCGAGGGACTGGCAAATCTCGTATGGCTAAATGCTACTCAAGATGATGTACACCTTGACTGTTTATGACATGACCAAGATACTGTAATGCAGGTTTTAAAAAAAATCACTTGCCCAATCTACACTTTAGTCCTGCATCAGATAGCACAAGAAACAAAGCACGCGAATTAGCAATATGCTCTTCAGGTGTACGGCCTTCTATGACAATATCGTCCAAATAGTTTGAACAATTTGGCACTTGCGCAGTCAGCTGTTCCAAATACCATTGAAAAATGGCGGGTGCGGAAACAATGCCAAAAGGCAAACACAAATATTAGAACGAGCCCAAATGAATATTCGCTACACACACTTTTTGAGAGTTTTCATCGAGCGATATTTCAAGATACGCGTCGCGCAAATCAGTTTTTGAAAAATAGCGTCCAGCGCTTACTGTGTCCATGCGATCCTCTTGGCGTGGCAATAGATAAGTATCAATCACAGTTTGTGGGTTGACTGTAGAGTCAAAGTCAACACAGAGGCGAATGCGACCTGAAGGTTTGTGGAGAAAAACCAGTGGACTTGCCCATTGACTAGCTTGTACGGGCGCAATAGCTCCACTATCGTGTAATTCTTTAAGTTCTGCAGTGACTTTGTTCTGTAATGCAATGGAACAGTTCTGGCCCGGCAAAATTTCGGCTGAGCATTGTCTTTCAGAGTAATATGTGCAACAAAATTGTTAGACTTGACTAAAACTTCGGAAAAGAGTTCCGGGAATTCTGTTAGCAAGCATGGAATGGAGACACTAACAACACATTGTCCTGAATATTAAAACCAAACAAATCAAATGAATCAAGAACAAATATGTTCTTACAATCGCCTGATTGTAGCACCGTAAAAGTCACTGTTCATGTATGCGAGCGATACATGGCAGGCAAAGTACATTTTCCGAGGACGGGAATGTCTTGTCCATTATAAGCCGCCAGTTGTGTGCTAGTTTTAGACAGGCATGGGGAGCCTAACACTTCATATGAGTGACGATTTAGCAACATGACAGAGGCACCCGTGTCCAACTGAAATTTCCCCTGTTTCCCACAAAGAAGCAAATGAACAAAACGTTTGTTGGAGTGGTGGATCGCTGAAGAAACTGCCCACTTGCTAGTTTTGGTAACGCCTGTTGCAGACTTTGAATATAGAGCATTAATGACATGGGCCTTGTGACTACATTTTTGTAAGTGATCCGAATTCTTAAGTTGGTTCCGCCGGCGCTTCAGTCTGGAACTGCGCTGCTGCTACGGCATGCCTCGGGCATGGATGTGTGAGATGTCCTTAGGTTAGCTAGGTTTAAGTAGTTCTAAGTTCTAGGGGACTGATGACCTCAGATGTTAAGTCCCATAGTGCTTGGAGCCATTTTTATGTTAGTTCCATTACAATCATACTAATTGTACATTTCCTTTCTGGCCACAAGCGTAACACTGAGCTTGTCAGGAGGGGCGGTCTTGGCGTTTGTGCCGCGAATAACACCAAGGGCAAGACTTAATTGGGTTTGCCTGGGTAGCCGCTACTTTAGTGGGCTGCTTACGCACCGAGGAGCGTTGTTTACTCCGAGTGGCGAGTGCAAGCTGCCGCTGAATGGGCCAATCGCAAGAAAGGGACTAAACCAGACAGGTTGCTGGCTGCTCAAATGTATCGGCTGATCGGCTGACAGGGCAGGGGGTGGAATAGGTGGGATGGGCATTTTGGAAGAGACAACTACAAGATACAGACAAGACAATCAAGAAAAATAAGTAAAAAAGCAAAGAAAATTTCTGGAACGCCTGCCTGGAAACAGTGATTAGCAAAAGACACTATTTAAGCAAGTAAACACCTCTGCAAAGAAAGGACAAGAGAGAATTAAGGCGCCAGCAAAACAAAAACAAAAATCTATGGACGCGAGGCGCGAGGTTTGTTTGTGGCTCTAAGCACTATGGGACTTAACATCTGAGGTCATCAGTCCCCTAAAACTTAGAACTATTTAAACCTAACTAACCTAAGGACATCACACACATCCACGCCCGAGGCAGGACTCGGACCTGCGACCATAACATCAGCGCGGTTCCTGACTGAAGCGTCTAGAAGCGCTCGGCCACAGCGGCCGGTGGTTTGTTTGTAATCCTCGACGTCAATATGGTTTTCTGGCCACTCCTGTAATATAGGTTGCCTAGGATGCTGTTTTCTCGGATAGCTAAATAACAATTCAAGCGCCGGCCTCGGTGGCCGAGCGGTTCTAGGCGCTTCAGTCTGGAACCGTGCGACCGCTACGGTCGCAGGTACGAATCCTGCCTCGGTCATGGATGTGTGTGATGTCCTTAGATTAGTTAGGTTGAAGTAGTTCTAAGTATTAGAGGACTGATGACCTCAGATGTTAAGTCCCACAGTGCTCAGAGCCGTTTGAACCATTAATGGACGCCCTATTATTTCTTATATCAATGGCACTCATGTTGTATCGGGTATTCTACTGGCAGTCGGCCGCGAACGTAAACAAACGAGGACTTTGGTAGTCGAGGGGAGAATGCTGGTGCCGGGGGCGACCAGCCACGCCTCCGTCTCACAGGGCTGGCAATCTGCCTCAGCGTTGTGTGCTCCTGCGAAGGCAGAACTGGCGTAATGGTCATATGGTTCGCTGATCTCATCTGTAGTTGTGATTGACCAAGACTGGTCTCTGCACTCATTTGAAATAAGAACAGGAAACAACGAACGGGCACAACAAAAAGAAAAGCGGTGTACACAAAGCATTCGCTAACGGTTACGGCGCAATTGTTTGCTGAGGTTGGCAGTCTCGTAAAGTAGTAGCTTAGGTCCGACCTGTACCGGTATCTTACGCAACCTTTCACCAGAACACTCCCCACTTAAGACTCTCACATAAAAGTGTCCACCATAATCGTATGAGTAGTGAAGAATAACGCGGTCGATATGCGCGCATGAATTTCCTTGTCCGAGAGGAATTTTAGGAGTTGCTGTTGCGTCTTATTTCTCATGCAGACACGAGGGAAAGATAGTTAAAGCAAACTCTCTCTCTCTCTCTCTCTCTCTCTCTCTCTCTCTCTCTCTCTCTCTCTGTATCCTTCGCGAAATAATTGAAATAAAACAAAGCTTCCTGTCATATTCTCAAGCAATATATGAAAATCCTAATGTGCCTCATAGAGCGCTGTTGTAATAGGTGTTTATTTCTGTTTTCCTATACATTTTATTTGAAACACTATATTACGAAAAATATGAGTTATTGACAAATTTTTCTAATACTTTTGATGCTACCGAACGGGCTTTTATTTTTTTTTTTTATTTTTTTTTTCCACGACCAACGTATTGCCTACGTGGCTGTCATACTCTAGAACTATTTGGAACAGCGGGTGAGATATATCCACGCAATCTGATAGTTCTACAGGATCTACTCGTCAGTGAATAGCTTCAGTTGGATGTCGCACCACTGAAGGTTCCCTTCCTCGCAGAACTGAGGCCATTATAGCGACTAGAGGCGATGTTCCGCGATGTTAGCGTGATCCCTGCTGGAGGTGAATCATTTTTCTTTCTCCTTTGCGCATGCAAGCTCCCTGTGTAGTTTTGAAAACGGATTATCTACAAAAGTAAGTTCGTATTATGACCAGAATTTAAATGTCTTTTCATATGCCAAGTTGAGATCCACTAATTTATCAAGAAGGCAATCCTAATAAGATATTTAGAGAATATGGCTTACAGCAAGAGAGACTTACTTCGGGCAGTATAAGATAGCGTGCAAAGTAAGTAGTTAACTGATTTTCTTGAGCATGATTACTTGTAGGAAACATCTAAATTTATCTGGAAAACGTCCAAAAGCATCGCTTGTAGAGCCGTTGAGTGCAGCAGGCATGATGTAGCTACACTTTCAGCGTAGCTTACAAATACATGAAGTAAAACTGTCGCACTTGATAGGATAAACAACTGCAACACTTTCAGCTACGTTGAACTCCGTCATTTACCTACTTCTCCAAAAGACGTTAATGTAATAATCGTGCATAATGTTTACCATCATTGGTGCAAAATTTGAGATTAATTGTAAAATGATATATAAGGATGTTATCGTAAGGAAATCAAACTGCGTTACAAATTTTATAACGGTATATAATTACTTCCAAAATGTAGTTACGCCACGATGTCACATATAACATTAGTACTTACAACATGTGGGACAAAAAGCTTCTACGTGTTGATGCGTCGCACCTAATCTTCTGTTTAGTTTTAGTTTACCTTTATAATCTTTAAGGAAGAACAAAATATTGTGAGATGGGTAACTAACTAATTAGTAAACAGCCGCGCGGGGTATCCGCGCGGGGTATCCGCGCGGGCTATGGCGCCTTGTCACGGTCCGCGCGGCTTTCCCCGTCGAACGTTCGAGTCCAACCTCGGTCATGGGTGTAGCTGTTATCCTTAGCGTAAGTTAGTTTATGTTAGATTAAATACTGTGCAAGCTTAGGGACCGATGACCTCAGCAGTTTGGTCCAAGAGAATCTTACCACAGATTTCCAAGTAAACATAAGGCCGGTCCTCAAATGAACAACGACCGACAGCATCATTGTTCGGAGACGAATTACCGAATCGTTTGTAACATGTCTTGCGTCGAATGCGTGCAAGATACACCAAAAAGATCGGCCTTTGAGCACAAAGTCGCTGATTGCTATGAACAAGTACAAATTAATGACTGAACGCAATCCACATTCGGTCATTGCTTCTCTTCACAATGATCTGCCGAATCCGCTGGATCCTATTTGTAACAATTCAGCATGTCAGCTCGCTACGACAGGCTACGAAAGAAATCCAAGAGACACAAATCTCGCGCTCTTTTGCAAAAGCAACGAAAAGTTTATACCTTCTCTATTCTGTTTCAACAACAGACCATTTCAATATCGATGATCATCGATATATCTCCACTATTCTTTCTCCAAAATTAACACCTTAATGTGAGAATTAGAAACAAGAGAAAATTTGTATATTAGGAGGAACATCGGGAGACGGTGATTGTCCATCAGTGTGACGAATTATTGCAAATATACTGATCTTCCACACAAACAGATAGCATCTTAGCATACCGTAGCACATAGCGACACGTGCCAGCACACCGATCAGATTACTGGCGTCCATATTACTCACATCGCTTTTGTGTTTCAGTCACACTGCTCACGGGACGTTACAAAGCGCCCATCATTCTCACTCGGTAGTGGAACCGGAACTCGAAAATTTCTTCCGTCCAAGTTCACAGAACGCCGCAAAAATACTCATGTTTGTAGAAATCAATAGCTAGGTACAGGTGTGTACCTTTATACTGAATCTGCGAGTTTATAATACTCAAAATACACGCTGGTGTACGGAGTACGTCAACATTTTCTTTCTGAATAAACACTTTACTGTCAATCCAAACTCAAAGCAACAGTGTTGTTGTGGTCTTCAGTCCAGAGAGTGGTTTGATGCTGCTCTCCACGCTGATCTATCCTGTGCAAGCCTCATCATCTCCGAATAACTTCTGCAATCTACATCGTTCTGACTCTGCTTATTGTATACATCTCTTGGTCTCCCTCTACGACTTTTACCCTCCACACTTCCCTCCAATACTAAATTGGTGATTCCTTGATGCCTCAGAACGTGTCCTATCAACCGATCCCTTCTAATAGTCAAGTTGTGCGACGAATTCCTCTTCACCTCAGTTGCATTCAGTACCTCCTCCTTAGTTACGTGATCTAACCATCTAATCTTCAACATTCTTCTGTAGCACCAAGTTTCGAAAGTTTCTATTCTCTTCTTGTCCAAATTATTTATCGTCCATGTTTTACTTCCATGCATGGCTACACTTCATACAAATACTTTCAGAAAATACTTCCTAACACTTAAATCTATGCTCGATATTAACAAATTTCTCTTCTTCAGCAACACTTTCCTTGCCATTGCCAGTCTACATTTTATATTCTCCGTAATTCGACAGTCAGCATTTACTTTGCTTCCAAAACAGCAAAACACATTTACTACTTTCAGGGTCCCGTTTCCTAATCTAATTCCCCTGATTTAATTCGACATTATCCTCGTTTTGTGCATGTTCATCTTACATCCTCCTTTAAAGGACCTGTTCATTCCGTTCAGCTGCTCTTCCAGGTCCTTTGCTGCCTCTGACAGAATTACAGTGTCGTAGGCAAACCACAAAGTTTTCATTTCTTCTCCATGGATTCTAATTCCTACTCAGAATTTTTCTGTTGTTCCCTTTACTGCTTGCTCGGTATACAGATTGAATAACATCGGAGATAGGCTACAACCCTGTCTCACTCCGTTCCCTACCAATTCTCCCCTTTCGTGTACCTCGACTCCTACAGCTGCCATCTTGTTTCTGTACAAACTGTAAATAGCCTTTCGATCCCATCATTTTGCCCCTGTCGCCTTCAGAATTTGAAAGAGTATTCCAGCCAACCTTGTCATAAGCTTACCCTGCTAGAGATGTAGTTTTGCCTTTCCTTAACCTATCTTCTATGATAAGTCTTAGGGTCAGTATTACCTCGCGTGCTATAACATTTCTACGGAATCCGAACTGACCTTCCCCGAGGCCGGCTTCTACCAGTTTTTCCATTCGTTTGTAAGGAATTCGTGTTAGTATGTTTCAACCGTGACTTATTAAACTGTTAGTTCGGTAATTTTCACACCTGCCAGCACCTGTTTTTTTGGGATTGGATGTCTGAGGGTAAAAAGCAACATACAGTACCATGGAAAACACTCTGTCGAGATCTTTCCTAACTCAGCACATGCTCAACATGTCTACCATTTTGATTCCTAATCTTCTACACGCGAATACTGATTTTAGAGATAACCCTGCGCCACACGCCTTCCGTGATTTCACAGCAAGCTTGAGGGATAAGGCGTCTGAGCTGCAGTAAATCACGTGGATGTTTCTCGAAAATTGTTACCTTTAGGTACCCCCAAATAAGGAAGCCACATAGGCTGAGGTCCGGACTATAGAGGGAGGGGGCAGGGGGGGACCAAAGTTGCCCGTCATTCAAACGACCCGGAAATCTAAGTGAAATGATCCGCTTTACGAAACTCTCGTGTAAGAAATCCCACACAGTCTTTGCAGTTTGTGGCCTTGCTGCATCCTGTAAAAACCACTGCGTGTTGAAGGACAACGCAGTAGCAAGAAGCTGTGGAATGAACTCATTGCAGAGCATGTTCAATTAACAAGCACTGTGTGGTGTCACCGCCAGACACCACACTTGCTAGGTGGTAGCCTTTAAATCGGTCGCGGTCCGTTAGTATACGTTGGACCCGCGTGTCGCCACCATCAGTGATTGCAGACCGAGCGCCGCCACACGGCAGGTCTAGAGAGACTTCCTAGCACTCGCCCCAGTTGTACAGCCGACTTTGCTAGCGATGGTTCACTGACAAAATACGCTCTCATTTGCCGAGACGATAGTTAGCATAGCCTTCAGCTACGTCATTTGCTACGACCTAGCAACGCGCCATTATCAGTTACTATTGATGCCGTAAAACATGTACCGTCAAGAGCGATGTTCACCAATTATGGATTAAAGTTTTCCAGCAGCTACGTACGTTTTTTGTTAGTCTCATTTCCTTGACCTGTTCCAGACCTCACGCCAGCCTGTGTGAGCTAAAACGCGTGCTTTTCGGCTTCCTCTCATAGTGGGTTGGCTCTCTTGCCAATCCACAACACACTGTCCACAGTTTCTTCAAAAAAAAAAAAAAGGGTCCAGTTAGTCCGTGAGTGGAAACTACGACTCACACTGTAATTCTCGGAGCGTAACGTTGTCCTTTATGAAGCAGTTGTGGATTTTCAGTAGCCAAAAAGCGTACATTTTTACGTCAAATGGAAATACGCCTGATCTGAAAACCAAACGCTGTTGAGAGTTTCTATCCCTTTCCTCTGCCCAGCTTGCAAGCAGTTGTCTCTGCTGCTTGTGTTCTACAGTGAGTTTCTAGGCGGAGGACATCCAGTACAGGTGCATGCAGAGGACTTATTTAAGGGAAGGGGGGAGAGAAAGAAGACGGATTACTGATGCCAACTACGGGACATCACGCGGAATCAGCAGCGGGAACTGAAACTGGGTCCCGATCGAGATTCGAACCCGGGATCTCATGCATACTAGCAAGTGCGTTAACCAGTGCGACGTGCGGGACACAGTGTTGTCGCAACTGCGCGGACTACCTCGACACGCCTCACGGCCGACCGACACTGACACCGAGCGCCACTCATCGGCGGCCCCTGTCCATTTCCTCCACGCTCTCTTCTCTGAGATTGTCGTAGGAGGTCGGACGTACTCGTGCATCCGCACTGAAGAAGGTGGACCCGTTGCCCGTCTAGGCGAATCAACTATATGAACGGGTGGTGTCTGTTCTTTCGGATACGTCCGAAAGAATAAACACCACGCATTCATATAAAAAGTAACATATCTGCCGATCGCTCCTGCGTTGGTTGTCGTCGATTGCCGGCCATGTTGTAAATACTAGTCTCGTAGCGACGGAATAACGCGTCGTTTGGTAACTCAACTGTTTCTGCAAGCTTCGCTGCTACTGCTGTTGACATGCTCAGCGGGATATGTAGTGCGACTCACATGTTAGTAGGAAACGAATGGTGACACTTTCGTGAGCCACCCTGTAGTTTAGTGAAAGCTGGAAGTGAAACGGACAATTTTCATGCTTAGTAACAGTAGCATTCGAGGTGTGATCAAAAAGTAATGGGAATCTTTGTTTTTCTTAAATAATCTTTATTTATTTGTTAACATCAACTTCGTCCCCTACAAAATAATCCCTCTCGGATATAATACACATGTGCCAGCACTTTTCCCATCGTGAAAGCGCTTCTGCAGGTAACTTTTCGTTATGGTGGTCAGCTCCTTCAGCGATTCCGCATTTATCTCATCAGCAGTGGCGAAGAGACGTCCTTTTATAGTTCTCTTCAGTCGCATGGGGCCATGTCCGGCAAGTACGGTGGCTGAGGCAATATAATGGTTTTGTTTCTTCGCCAACAAATCACGAATAAGCACTGAGGTGTGAGTGGGAGCATTATCGCGACGCAATTTTCACGAGTGGTTTTGCCACAATTCTGGTAGTTTTCTCTGGGGTGCTTAACCCAAACGGTGCACAACATCCAGGTAGTATTCCTTATTCCCCGTAAAAGGCAAGGCTGGAACTCGTGATGCACTATCCCATCGTAATCGAAGAAAACAGTGGAAAGAATCTCCACGTGTGATCCAACTTCTCGAATTTTTTTTCCGGTCTTGGCTTTAGAGGCAGTTTCCATTTCGTCGATTGGGCTTCAGATTCGACGTCATATTCGTATACCCTTGTTTCGGCACCTCATATAACCTCTTTCAGAAGTTGTGAATTGTTGTCGACATCGTTCAGCAATTCCTAAGCAATGTGTACGAGACGTCGTTTTTGGTCGAAATTCAACAGATCTCGAACAAAATCCGCTGCTACATGTTTCTTGCCCAAAAACCCGAAAAAAATGCTTGGCATGAGCGGAAGGATATTCCGACATAATCAGCAACCTCTCTGCTGGTGATTCGGTGATTTTCCAGAACAACTTTCCATACATCTTCCACATTGTCGCCGGGTGGGATTAGCCGAGCGGTTTAACGCGCTGCAGTCATGGACTGTGCGGCTGGTCCCGTCGGAGGTTCGAGTCCTTCCTCGGGCATGGATGTGTGTGTTTGTCCTTAGGATAACTTAGGTTAAGTAGTGTGTAAGCTTAGGGACTGATGACCTTAGCAGTTAAGTCCCGTAAGATTTCACATACATTTGAACATTTTCCACATTGTCGTCAGTAATCGATCTGCTAGGGCGACTCTCTTTGAAACGTTTATACCACTCGTAGATTCTTGTCTTACTGATAATAGATTCCCCAAAAGCCACAGTCAAAATTTCGAATACGGTGCTGCACTGTATTCCGTTTTTCAAGCAAAATTTAATGCAAATCCTTGGATCTATGTATTTTGATAGTAAAAATTCATCGAGCTCTCGAAAACACGTGTAGCCTCGTCGACTATCGACCATAAGCTAACAAGGACAGGTCCCGTGGTGCGATCGACTTTTTAAGACTATCTATACGGTGATATAGGTTAAGACCCACACACATAGCAAATGGTTCAGTTGGCTCTAAGCACTATAGGACTTAACATCTGAGGTCATCAGTCCCCTAGACTTTGAACTACTTAAACCTAACTAACCTAAGGACATCACACACACCCATGCCCGAGGCAGGATTCGAACCTGCGACCGTAGCAACAGCGCGGTACGGGACTGAAGAGCCCAGAACCGCTCGGTCACAGCAGCCGGCCCACGCATTGCAGCCATTTACCTGGTGGGCCCTCCTTTACGAGTAAGTGACGAAAAAAAATTGGGAGTTTTGTGTGACCCTCATCAGGGTTAGAAAAGTTGCATTAAACAGTTTGTTTGCGTGGTGTGATGGATAGGATAAAGACTTTTCGTGCAGGAAATAGTGGGTTCGAATCACGTTAGATGCAGTATGTCTTTTTTATTTTTCAGTCTTTATCGAGATGACTATGATCATCAATTTTAATCAGTTAATTTATTTAAATGTAATTTTTAAATTCGAGTCCTCTGTCGCATATTTTCAATCACAATGTCTACTTCATCATTTGCTCTCTATTTTTCTTCCTATCATTCTTATTTTAATCGGAATTTTTGTGTATGGATTTGATTAAAAATGGTTCAAATGGCTCTGAGCACTACGGGACTTAACTTCTAAGGTCATCAGTCCCCTAGAACTTAGAACTAATGAAACCTAACTAACCTAAGGACATCACAGACATCCACGCCCGAGGCAGGATTCGAACCTGCGACCGTAGTGGTCGCGCGGTTCCAGACTGTAGCGCCTAGAACCGCTCGGCCACTCCGGCAGGCATGGATTTGATTACATTTACCTATGATAATAATCAGTTATTTTAAAATTCCGATCTATGAGTTTTAAAAATAAAAGACGAAATAATCTATTTATATTTGTGCGGTGGAATGTAAAATGTATTTTTGTTACGAGACGTACTGTTTCTTTGGACAGTAATGGTCATACAAACATTTAAAACATAGCCCAAATACCTAATGCAGTATGGACAAAATAACGCAGACGAAAATTTGAATGAAAGACGGTTTTATTTTAAGTGCGACAGAATTAAGAAAAATGAGAAACAGATATTTTCACCAACTGCGACATGGTCGCGTATACAAACAGTGATCCGATACTGTCAAATGTTTTTTTATTCCAGTCTTTGATCACGATATGAATTCTTTAGAGGATGACCGGTTTCGGTCCGTAATGACCATCCTCAGATCTTTTTTACACCACGTCCTAAAGTGATAACGCCATAATGGCATCGTCAAAACATTATAATCAGCATGGCATCGTCATATAGATCTAAAATAAGTCCTATTCTACACCTTATTTTAGATCTATATGCCGATGTCATGCTTATTACATTTATATGTTTTGACGATGCCATTATGGCCTTATAACTTTAGAACTTGGTGTAAAAAAGATCTGAGGATGGTCATTACGGACCGAAACCGGTCACCGTCTAAAGAATTCATATCGTGATCAAAGACTGGAATAAAAAAACATTTAAGAAATATATATAATGAACTCAATAATGTGGACAAAAAAAAACAAGGAATGATAGGAAGAAAAACGAGAGCAAATGAAGATGTTGATATTACGATTAAAATTATGTGACAAAGGAACATAATTTAAAAATTACATTTAAATCAATTAACCGAATAAAGATGATGATCAAAGTCATTTCGATAAAGATTTAAAGATTTAAAAAAATGTCTTTATACATCTGACAGGATTCGAACTCATAACCTCCTGCGGGCAAAGCAGTTATCCTATTCACTCTATCACGCAACCAGACTGTGTAGTCCTCCTTTTTAACGCTGTTGAATCACATGAAGTTGCGAATTTTTTTTCTTCTTTCCTCAATTACTCGCCTATGAGGGTCAAAAAGTTGATCGCACCGTTGCGGACCTCGTCTTGTAAATGTTCAAAACAGCTGGAAACGCAAGAAGATATATCAGAAACATGTGTACCAACAAGATAAAAAAATAGAAAATCGAATGTATAAATCCCGCGAAATTAAAAAAAAAAAATCCCGTCACCTTTTACCATACCTCGTACATTAGCACATTACTACCATTTTAGAGGGTCTGCCGTTAACGTGCTGGAGCTATAGAACTGGGAGAGCAGCTGAACAGGAGCCTGTGTGGTGTGTTGTTTAGCGCGTCGGACCGCGAGTGGGTGCTGTACCGGCTGCTGCCCGGCCTGGAGCGAGCCCCGGAGCGCTTCCGGCTGTGCCTGCACGAGCGCGACTTCGCGCCCGGCACCTTCATCACCATCAACATCGTCTCCTCCATGCAGGCCTCGCGCCGCATGATCGTCGTCCTCAGCGAGGCCTTCGTCTCCAGCCAGGTTAGTCGCCTCTCCTCTCCACAGCCAGCGTTAGGCTAAAGCACTTGTTCCCAACCTTTCTTAGACCATTACACCTGAGTGCAATCAGAAATTAGCTAGTGCCGGCACCACACGACCCCCCCCCCCTCCCCCATAGTCATCTGTTGCAGCCCCCACCTCCCTCTCCAATTAAGTACCTAACTAAGCTGTAGAATAAAACACTTTTCTTGGACCACTTTTATTTTTAAAATGTTGAAAAATGGATGATATTTACTTTGTGTATGTATGTATGTGTGTGTGTGTGTTTGAGAGAGAGAGAGAGAGAGAGAGACAGAGAGAGAGAGAGAGAGAGAGAGAGAGAGAGAGACAGAGAGAGAGAGAGAGAGAGAGTCAGTGACGAAGGAATTCGTATAGCACAGCAACTAAGTACTACCCGCAACTGTTTAACTGTTTTTCAGAAAAGAAAGCCAACTATCGACTGCTAGGGTAGACACATTTTACAAATCATTCTCACGCTGCATTACTCCTCTCCACTGCGGCGCTTGCTCGACCTGCACACCGTAACCCCATTTAAAATCAAACAAATTTAGATGCGTGTTTCTTACTTCTTGTTGTTGTCTTCAGTACTGTTCGTAAATCACCTCATTGCCGCAGTCCTTACTTCTGAACTTGGAAGAACTGGACGACTACAGGTTGTTAATACTTCGTGTCTAACCGCTCTAACAATAATGTAATAACTGTATGCAGTACTATAGTAGCTCTCATCTGGTTACTACTGTGTCGTGCTGTCAGTTAATTCATTTACCCGTTTCGAAGCAAGTATTGTAGCAATTTCTTGGCCTAAGCAGGTACTATCTACAACACAGAGAAGATATTTTCTTCAGATATTTAGCATTTGTTACGTGTATGCCTCACTTTTATTATCAGTGATGTTCGGGACTAAGAACATGGGTGCAGTGGATGGAATATGTGAGAAACCTGTAACCTACACCACACTAATTCTACTAACTGAGAAAAATTAATTATTGATAACTTGTATAATTAATATCAGAGTCTTACAAAATTGTCATAATAGTAATGATCTTTTCAAAAAAGTTTAGTTTCGTGACTGAAACAAAATCGAATCGTTTAGTTTTTACCTCTTAGAAAATTTCATTTTACCCCAAAAGTTATAATTACCCCCAGGTTTCGAGCCACTGGGCTAAAGTCTCATAAATCGTACCACATTGAGCATTTTTGGGATTTTACTGACATATAACATTAATTAGCTAAATCTGCTACTAATCAAAATGCATGCGACAGCGTGCTTACCAATACGTCCCAAATCGCCGAGTACAAAAACGAAATTTTCCGGTGCTCATACCTCAAGTGCTGTTGTTGATAGCCGGCCGGAGTGGCCGTGCGGTTCTAGGCGCTACAGTCTGAAACCGAGTGACCGCTACGGTCGCAGGTTCAAATCCTATCTAGGGCATGGAAGTGTGTGATGTCCTTAGGTTAGTTAGGTTTGATTATTTATAAGTTCTAGGCGACTGATGACCTCAGAAGTTAAGTCGCATAGTGCTCAGAGCCATTACAACCATTTGAACCTGCTGAGGAAATAGCAAATAGAAACATTTTCTGTCAGTGAGTTCGACGATTAATGTGCACTTGCAGACTGGAAGTAAGTTATGGTCAGTATGTTCTCCATCGCTTTGTGGATGGCCACAAAAAATAGTTTCCAAGCTCTTGTAAACGGCACAAAAGATTAGATTATAACTTAACTTATCAGCCGCCCCACAATTTGGTACCTCGTTTTCAGTCATTCTTTTAAACAGGAGTATATTCACCTTTTTCGTGCTTCAATAGGAGCATTTGTCCATTGGTAACGTGAAGCTCGTACTCCCGGTCACATTCGAAGAATGATCAACAAAGACAAGAGACTGATTTTGTTTTTCGCAAATGTTTATTACTCCATTTCAATGTTTACCTGGACTTTTTCAAATTATTCCCCTCCTGCTTGAATGCACCTTTTATAGCGTCTCTGCTAGTCCTCGAACACATCGTGCAGACCATTCTTTGACAGGTGCTTAAGAATCACTTCACGTTCCTTGAGCACTGCTTCAAGCTCTCAAACTGAATTTCTCTAAGCTTTTTCTTTATTCAAGAAAATAAAAAAAAATCACAAGATTCAAGATCGGGGCCAATACGGTGAGCGCAGTCGACAGGTAATGTTGAACTGAGCCAAAAACTGCATTATTTGATTTGCGACATGAGGTCGCGCATTGTCATAATGAAGTCGCCAACCAGGCCGAGAGAGTTCTGGTGGTTTCCGTAGAACGTGCTTCATCAGTTTAGTCAGTGCTTACGTGTAGCATAGTGTTGACGAACCTAGGATTTTCTACACTGTGTTGACTCGTTTTCATTCGGGGTCATAAAGATTCAGCCAGAAATGACCTTTGTATGGGAGTAAAACAGACGTGGTAGTCAACGGGTACAAACACCGATGACCCATAGATGATCAATATAATCGTAAAGACACCGCCATATGAAATTCTCAACACTTCACTGAGGTTACATAATGTTACCTGCCGATCCTTACGGACAATCACAGTAGCGGTGCTGATGTTGACTTCAGTTACAGCAGAAGCCGAAACATCAGGCCCAGCTTGTTTAACACACACAAATCGACCTTCTTTGAAGTCCTTGAACCACCTAAACACTGTTGCACCAGACTGTGCACCTTCACCGCCCGGTTGCTACAGATTTTCGTGCGTTTCAGTGGCTGCGTGGTTTAAACGAGCTCAGAATTTTATTGCGGTCCCATCGGCTTAGGGAACGAGTGGTAAGGAAATTGGCTGTGCCCTTTCAAAGGAACTATCCCGGTATTTGCCGGGAGCGATTTAGGAAAATCACGGAAAACCTAAATCAGGATGGCCTGAAGTGGGTTTGAACCGTTATCCTCCCGAATGCGAGTCCAGTGTGCTAACCACTGCGCCACCTCGCTCGGTGGTCGTATATGTGTTTGTTGCATCGCTTGAGTATGTCGTGAGTAATTAAGTTTTAAAATGGAAGCAGAAACCGAGTCAGGGCGGATTATACGTAGTGACCAATGTTCCTACATCAAAATCGAATCCATATGTGGAAACATTCCAGAGGAAATCTACAACGCTTTCAGAGGCATGTGTGAGAAAAGTGCAGTGGGTCGCAGCACAGTTATCACGGTAGTCTGCTCGTTTCTGTTGAAGGTCGGGTAACCGGCACCGAAGACAACCCAAGAAATGGAACCCCGTCATCTGCAACAGACTACGCCTCTCATGTTACTGTTAATGACATTTTGAGAGAGAATCGACGAAAAACATGTGAGAAAACTGCTTGTGAGGCCAGAATGTCTGTCACTTCAGTTTACAGAATCGTAACTGTAAAGGTAAAGATGAGAAAAGTTGCTCTCAGATGGGTTCCATACGATATGAGCGAAGAGCAGAAAGCAGGTCTCAAACGAATCGCAGAAGTATTGCTTCAACGTTGTCGAACAGAAGGAGAACACTCTTTGAAAAAGATTTTTGCACTCGATGAAAACTGCATACGAGATTTTGAGCTGCAACTGAAGTCTCAATCGTTACAAAGTAAAAGTTCCGATTTTCCACGCCCACAAGAATTTCGCCGCCAACAATCAAAGGTGAAACTGATGATGATGATCTTTGCGTATGACATGAATGGTGTCATATCTGCAAATAGAATACCCCAGGGGATGCCTGTAACAAGTTGCTTCTGCAAAACGTTTTGCCACCGAGAATTCGCCAAAAAATGTCTGACATGCTTCCAACTGGTGTCCTCATTTTGCACGATAATGCAAGACCGCACATTGCCCCGCAGTGACAGAAACGTTAGAGAAATATGTATGGCAAGTACTTCCCCAACCACCATATAATCCTAATATGAGCCAATCGGACTCTGATTTGTTTCCCAAATTGAAGGAACAAATCGGTGGAAAACGTTTTGATACAACTGATGAAGCTTCCAGTGAGGTGACCCACGTATCAGACAGCTCAACAATGAAGGTGCTCTATCAGGAATACAGAATTTGCAAAACGTCGGGAAGCCGACATAAGGAAGAATGCGAGTAGCAATGAAAAGAAAATAATCTGCGAGAGTGGTTTGCAGCAGGAGCGTGTGGAAACAAACGGAAAACTACTGTGTTATAAATCCTGTAATACCCTGCTCCGATGTTTCCATAAAAAACGACACGTTCCTTTCCAGTCATTTTTACCGAGAGGTATTAAACTGGATCATGTCAGCTTCAACCCAATCAAGCGAGCCATTTAAAAGTCGCGCACGCTACTAGCTACTGCTGCCAGTGTAGCGGTAGACGGTAGCGCCTGGGTGGCCAATGTAAGCCAAGGTTGTATAGAAGGCCTGTAAAAGTATTCTATAAAATAACTTATTTTCTTCAATTCTATCTTAAAGAATGCAGAACTTTTGAAAAGACTTTCGTATTTCTTACAACTTCCTTCCTCTCATTCAGAGTAACAGCTCGCAGCTCACTGCAGTGTTAGTGCGAATACGATCAGGGGATAAAATACCAAAAGCAATGCAGCTGTCATATAACCACGCCAAGGCTCGATACACTCCCGGTGAGTGTGTGACTATTGTCAAAAACTTCGGAACTGAACACGTGAAGCAATGAAAAGAAAATAATCTGCGAGAGTGGCTTTGCAGCAGGAGCGTGTGGAAACAAACGGAAAACTACTGTGTTATAAATTCTGTAATATCCTGCTCCGATGTTTCCATAAAAAACGACACGTTCCTTTCCAGTCATTTTTACCGAGAGGTATTACACTGGATCATGTCAGCTTCAACCCAATCAAGCGAGCCATTTAAAAGTCGCGCACGCTACTAGCTACTGCTGCCAGTGTAGCGGTAGACGGTAGCGCCTGGGTGGCCAAATCATTCGCTCGGATTGTCCAGAATGTTCTTCAGACCAGACATGGTGACATGGCGCATTGTCATGACAACATGAAATCCAAGAATGGCTGCATATGCTCTACAAGTAGCCGAACATAAAACCATTTCCAGCCAATGACCGGTGCAGTTGCACCAGGGGGCCCAATCGATTCCATGTTAACACAGCCCAGTCCATCATGGAACCTCCACCAGCTTGAACAGTGTCTTCTTGACAACATGGTGGGGTCTGCGTCACACACGAGCCCCACCACCAGCTGTTACAAACTTAAATCGCGACCCATCTGGCCGGGCCACGGTTTTCCAGTCGTCTGGCGTCCATCCGATATGGTCACTGGCCCAGGAGAGGAACTGCTGCCGATGTCATGCTTTTAGCACAGGCACTCTCGTCGATCGTCCGCAGCCACAGCCCATTAACACCATTTTTCGCCGCACTGTCCTAGCTGATACGTCTGTCATAAGTCCAACATTGATTTCTGTGGTTATTTCCCGCACTGTTGCTTGTCTGTTAGTACTGACAACTCTACGCTGACGCCGCTGCTCTCGGCCCTTAATTGAAGGACGTCGGACCCTACGTTGTCCGTGGTGAGAGGCGATGCCTGATATTCGGTATTGTTTGGTACACTCGTGGCACAGGGTATCTCAGAATATTGAATTCCTTAACGATTTCCGAAACGGATTGTTCTCTGCGTCTAGCTACAACTACCTTTCCGCGTTCAAAGTGTGCTAATTCTTGTCGTGCAGACGTAATCACGTCGGTAACCGCTTCACATGAATCACCTGGGTGTAAATGACAGCCCCGCCAATACACTGCCCTTTTATAGGCAAAAAAGACGATACGGTGTTACATAAATTGAAAATAATTACATAGTTCAATTCTTTTATCTTGGCGGCTCGCGCATGCCCACCCAGACGCGGGAGATTGCTGCGTTGCCAGTTGCACACGACGCACCCGCCAATAGAAGCAGCGCCATAGTATAGCATAGTTCGCAAGCTTACGTTTAGGAGGGAGCGCGCAGTTCATGAAGTAAAGCCACCACGGCCGCATTAACCCTTTCGCTGCTACAAAGACGTGCTCCCTGCATTCCGCGCTGTGCGCGATTTCGTCACTGCACTGCTCGCCTGCACTCTTCAAAATTTCGTGCTATGGTTTACTACATTTAATGCTGCATAATAACTGCGTTGAACATCGAAACAAAATTAAGTCATTTATGGGGGGAAGGTATCAGTCAAGAAGACGTGTAAAAATAAAATTTTTGGGCCAAATAGTTTTTGTCAAAGCAGTGGGAACACCATGTGTCTGCACAGGCGAGCAGTGCAGTGATGACAAAATCGCGCACAGCGCGGAATGCGGCGAGCACGTGTCTGCAGCAGCGAAAGGGTTAATGAAGAGACAAAGCACTAGAAATTTCAAAAAATTGCATTCAAACGAATATAATTCGTGAAGTAAGGCACTTCGATATTGTTTTTAAATAATGAAAATGTTGTGGCGTAACAAGCTAGTTACGCCACATTGCGAAGTGAGCCGAAAGAAAGGCACGCGTACACACACGCCGACTGGCGTCAAGTCTGGAACAGGATAACTATTAAATGGTAGCAAGAAAAGTACGTAGCTGCTTTATACTTAACTTTTATTCTTGGTTTGTTTACAACGTTCTTCGTGAGACATTTTTACGATAACTCTCAAAGTAGGTAAGGCTAATGGCGCCTTGCTAGATCGTAGCCATGGACTCAGCAGAAGGCTATTCTAACTGTCTCTCGGCAAATGAGAGGAAGGTTTCGTCCGTATTGTCGCTAGCAATGTCGTCCGTACAACTGGGCGAGTGCTCGTCCGTATCTCGAGACCAGCCTTGTGGTGGCGCTAGGTCTGCGATCACACAGTGGCGACACGCGGGTCCGACATGTACTAAATGGACCGCGGCCGATTTAAGCTACCACCTAGCAAGTGTGGTGTCTGGCGGTGACACCACAGAAAATATTAAGCACCGCAGAAAGTTTGAACTCATAACCTTTCGCGTAGAGGCCCAACGCCTTAACCGTTACGCTAACGCACTTCGTTTGACTACAAAACGCCATGAGGACTGTAACACGTCACGCAAAATACTGACAAACACTGTTGGTATGACTATGAATTACTCACGCTTCGTCGAAGTACAATAGGAAATAAACAATTACCGCTGTTCTTTATTGCGAAAAAGCGGTTCGTGAGAGTGATACAAACACCTTTCCTTGCTATCGCCTAAATTAGGAGTCTTATTGCTTGTTTGGTTTAATTAATTAATAAAATATGAAGCAACTGGTATAAAGAATGCTTTTTCCAAACTTTCTATAAAAGAATGTCTGCTATCAAGACATTGCTTTTGTTCTATTACTTTATTTATAACTGAACGTTTCTAAAACTGAAGACTCTCGTCCATGCTCTACACTGCAGTCGAGATGTGGCAACGTCGTTCTCTGTTCATTGGCTGACTGTGTTTTGTGACGTCAGATGCGCAGAACGAACCTAAACTCGGCCGCCAACATAAATGACGCGCACTTTAGTTATAATAAGAGGGTATCGTTTTGTGAAACCGAGTAACCATGAGAGTTTACGAAGATGTAGGAAGTTCGGTTCAAAGTTGTGATGATATCAATCTTAGTGCAATAGTCGCCAGAGGTACTGATAGTAGCACGCAGTGTAGTCGAAGTGGGTTGGCCAGAAGTAGTCAAGTATCAGTTCAGTTGTTAACTTTAGACAGTTCAGTGTATAATTGCAAGTTGAGTCATATGAAGAGTATTGTATTTTGGTGGTGTAAAGATGCTAATTTTCGTATATCTTGTGATTTTTGTCATTACTGCACTACTTTCAACACTAGTCACAATGCTCGATAAAAGTTTAAATATATAAGCGTTCTGTACTAAAAGTGGTAGAGCATCCACTTATTCAACCGAAGTCATTCTAGTATACAGATTGAAAGTTGTAACAGTCACTGATTCATGAGACAATCGTCGCACGGTAGGTGACAAGAAACATTGTGACGCAGAACATGTTGACAAGCAGCTGAAATAGAATAGACTGCCATATTGTTCAATATGTCGATCGGTAGAGAACAAGTAAATCAGCGTTATCGATGTACAGAGTGTCAAAGAATGATAGAAGCAGCTAGGAATGCAAAAATAGGAACAATATAGTAACGGTATCGTCACACCATGTATACAACTCCGAAACACTCGAGCCAACCGTTCTTTTAAGGCTGCTCTGTGCGGTCCTTTGTATTTCAAAAGAAAGAAAAATGTAAATAGAGACATCAATGGCGTGGTAGCAATGTATCATTATACTGTTCACAAGCTGTTAGTATCGCAGTTTGTACAACCAAAAAGCGGCCGTATCGACTACTACAACAGACATCCCAAAAGAATAACCATCTCTCCACCTTTTGTCGCGCACTGAAGAAGGCAGATAAATACTCAGCCTCCCCTTCCCCCTACCCACACCTCGTCACCTTCTTCAACCACCCACGACCACCGCCACATACTCGCCTGCGCATGTCATTATCAATGTTTCTCTAAATGGAATGATTTTGGATATAAAAAGAGGAAGGAAAATTAGAGTTTAATGTTCCATCGACATCGCGGTCATTAGACACGGAGCACAAGCTTGGACTACTATGAAAGGGGGAAGGAAATGGACAGTGCCGTTTTGAAAGGAACAATCCCTGCATTTGTTTGGAACTATCTCCGAAAGCCTTAATCTGGACGGTATCTGACCGTCCTCCTCACGAATTCGAGTCCAGTGTGCTGGCCAAGTGCCGCCTCGCTCAGTTTTCGGAACTGAGGTTTCTGCGATGTATCTACATGGTGTTGCCTGTTACGGACTTCTAGGTGTCGTGGTGGACTCTCAGCGGATGGTGTCGTGATAGGGAAATCACGTCCAGAAACGTACTGTTTGAATATGAAATAAGTTTGAAAACTGGATCACTTTCAGATATGCCGCTTCACAGTACGAACATGACATCAGTAACCAGTTTCGTCCGACTATAAGAACGATTGCGAGAAACTGGCACTTTTCCGACTAGGAGGGCTCATTATAGTGATCCACAGACGCGCCTCACTCTGCACTGTGAAGAAGACGTCTTTTCTCACGTGGAAGAAAATCAAAGGACGAGTACTGGAAGCATTTCGCATGCCCTGGTCTTATGTAGAGCAAATCGAAGATCTGAAAGTGATCAGATGTCCAGACGTAATTTATATCCAAAAGATACATTTCCGGACATTGGTTCCTTATGAGAAACATTACCTACCAATTATTTGTAAGTAATTTCCGTTATTTGACTGTTAATTGTTCATTTCTTTTACACAATCATGATTTCAGCTTTCTAGTCATTTCAAGTGCGTGTTGAAATGTTAAACTATGTCTGAGCTCTCTGTCACATGTCATAGTGGGAAAAAATATGGTCTTATACACCAGTTGTCGTATTACTGGATATCTCTGGTCTTATAGACCAATTATTTTATTACAGGATATGAGTACATATCGAGGATACACAGCATGGCCGCCATTGTATAGAGTGAAAAACCATTAACACATAGCATGCATATTTAACAGCCAGTATATTTCTGTAATCTGCATTCGTCACTTCAAATGGAAATTCCTTTAAAAAAGTTCTACACGACTGTGGTCTCCCACGAAAGAAAGATTATTATCTACTAAATTCTGTCTAGAGCCCCTAGGAGCCTGTAATAGAAATTGTGAAACACCATGACTGAGGAGCCTAGGATAAATTTGTGCCGTACTGGTTTCTATAGGATTGGCTTCGAGGGAATCACCATATTTTCTTGGAGACAGCAATTGGAATTTGGTCTGTAGGCTCCCACACCGGACTTTTCATATTTCTCCTCACATTGGAAGGTGACGGGGGATGTGCAGTCCTAAAGCATCGACTGCACACGGACATGCGCAACTCCGCGAAACAGCATAAAGAAGACGCTGCCCACCAGCCAATGGAAAGAGCAGACAGCGCCACACCTCCGGGAAGACAGCGTTCAGCACCCCCTGTTGGTTGGTTGGTTGGTTGGTTTGGGGGAAGAGACCAAACAGCGAGGTCATCGGTCTCATCGGATTAGGGAAGGACGGAGAAGGAAGTCGGCCGTGCCCTTTCAAAGGAACCATCCCGGCATTTGCCTGGAGTGATTTAGGGAAATCACGGAAAACCTAAATCAGGATGGCCGGACGCGGGATTGAACCGTCGTCCTCCCGAATGCGAGTCCAGTGTGCTAGCCACTGCGCCACCTCGCTCGGTGCACCCCCTGTCAATGCTGATTTACCCAGCCGCCCACCGCTGGCCGGCCAAGCTGGATCACAGGCTTTGAGAGGATCGCAGACTGCGCAGCAGTACTCCAAAAGAGGACGAACAAGTGTAGTGTATACAGTCTCTTTAGTAGATTTGTTACATTTTCTAAGTGTTCTGCCAATAAAACGCAGTCTTTGGCTTCCCTTCCCCATGACATTTTCTGTGTGTTTTTTCCAATTTAAGTTGTTAGTAATTCCTGGGTGTTTAGATGAATTTATGGCCTTTAGATTTGACTGATTTATCGTTTAACCGAAGTTTAACGAGTTCCTTTTAGCGGATTCCTTTTAGCACTCATGTGAATGACGTCACACTTTTCATTATTTAAGGTCGATTTCCAGTTTTCGCACCATACAGATATCTAAAATTGTTTTTCATCTTCTGATGACTTTACTAGAGGATAAACGCAAGAATCGTCTGCAAACAACGTAAGATGTCTGCTCAGGCTGTCTACTAAATCGATTATATAGATAAGGAACAGCAGAAGGACTAAAAGACGACTTTGGGGAACGCCAGAAATGACATCTGTCATTTCTTCATTTACCAGCAGTGCTGAGAACAAGTCCATCGCAGGATATGTTCTTCACAGTTATTCAGCCAGCTTTTCCAGCGACTAGCAAGGACGGTCGTGGCAAACCTCGCACCATTCGTTTTCCTACTGTGTAGCAGCGAGCGTTGGAACTGGCGGAAGAGGACACTGTTTTGTGGACTGGCAAGACAGCCAATCCACGAGGACGGGAGGCCGAAGGGCACGCGTTTAAGCTCACGCAGGATGGCGTGAGGTCTGGAAAATGACAAGGTCTTTATAGTAGCAAAAATAGTACGTAGCTTCTGGAATACTTAACTTTAATCCATAATTGGTGAACATCGGTCTGACGGTAGATGCATAACAAGATAAATAGCAGTTGATAATGGCGCCTTGCTAGGTCGTAGCAAATGACGTAGCTGAAGGCTATGCTAACTATCGTCTCGGCAAATGAGAGCGTAATTTGTCAGTGAACCATCGCTAGCAAAGTCGGCTGTACAGCTGGGGCGAGTGCTAGGAAGTCTCTCTAGACCTGCCGTGTGGCGACGCTCGGTCTGCAATCACTGATAGTGGCGACCGCGGGTCCGACGTATACTACCGGACCGCGGCCGATTTAAAGGCTACCACCTAGCAAGTGTGGTGTCTGGCGGTGACACCACACACTGGCCCTAATTTACGTAGAATTTCAGCATTTACCAGGGGTTAGACATCCTCCAGTCTGGGCAACCCTGCAAGAGCAGTTGCTGTACTCATATGACATGAAGAGTGTTCAGGACCTTCGGCCAGAAGAACATCCTGCCAGGATGCAGTTTTGGCAATGGCTTTTCACAACAAAGGCATTGTTTGCAGACGAGGCTCCTATCACCCAAAGCGGGATTGTAAATTTTCATAACGAATAAATATGGGTTGATGAGATCCATACGCATGTATCAGGCATCAGCGTCGGTTATCAAGTAATGTATGGCGAGGAAGTATTTGCGTTAGTCTAATAGTACGTTACACACAACCAAACAGAGTGATCGGTGAAAAGTATCGTCAGTTCCTATCAAGTTACTCGCCTGTCCTCCTACAGGAGGTGCCACTCTAACAACGGCTGGAGATGTGATTCATACATGATGGAACACCAGCCCATTTTCTTCGAAATGTCCGAGGGCAACTCACACAGACATGTAATGGGGAATTAATTGGTCGGGGAGATCCACCACGATGGCCAGCTCATTCTTCCGATCTTAATCTGTTGGATATTTAGTTGTGAGGAAGCTTGAAATCTTTGGTGTAGGCAAGCCCCATTAACGCAGGAACGTGTCACCAAGTCTGCCAACTTATCCGTGACCAGCCTCGACTTTTTTACAGAGTGCGTAATTCCCTAAGACGTCGGAGAGAACCATGCCTTAACGAAGAGTAGACAACGACTGGACGATACCTTTAGAGATGATTCACAAGTGCATATCGTATGTAATGGGAAGCAGGTGATATTAGATGCTCTGCTGTTTCACAGTAACAGAATAATCGGTTCTCGTTTATTTATTCATATGTTCACTTCATCCCGTAGGTCGTACGTAATAGAAAAGACCATGCAATAGAAGAGACATGTTTGACAGTAACGAAGATGAACAAGTGCTCGTAGCTCTTAAGGTATGCATTTTAGAGCCAACTGTTAGTAGACTTTTTTTCTTCTTTTGGTCCATATTGCCACCTCTCAGAACACTGAGTACTTTTTTTTAAATTCCTTGTATGTGAAGGGACTTGAGAAAGTAAGTTACTCAGGTCGTCCCACTCAAAGACCATTACGCTAAAAGAGTGGCGCATTCTCAGAAGAGGGTACATATTGTGGCTTTTTCGCAGACACTATTGTGCTGTTGGGCGGTTAACTGGTGCATCACAGTGTGTGAGTGAAAAGGCGCGGCAACTGGAAACGTGCTCCAAAGTTGAAGTCCGAAGGACAGTACAATTCTTATGGGCAAAAAGCCTAAATTGCACACAAATTTACCGAGATAATCTGGCGGTGTATGGACCAAATGAAACGTCGCGTTCAGTCGTAGTGAAATGGTGGCAAGGCCGCTCAAGCAGTAGATGATATTGATCAGGGAGCAAGGCCATCGATATCGAGCACAGACACCAATCTCCAGGAAATCGAGGGACTCATTCGCAGCAATCGCAGATTTTTAAAGACTGAGGACGTTCACACAGCTACTTAAATAATGGTAACAAAACCAGCGGCTGTATTTGAATCTACCATCGTTTATTCCTTTTAATACATGCTACCAGTTTCGACATCACGTGGCGTCATTTCAGACCCCTGCATTTGTACACATACACAAAATGATAGAAGAGCATGAGAGCATACGTAACATAAATCATGGTTTATGACTAAAAAGAGATAAATCACTTCATAAATTACATAATAAATATATGTTATTGTTGCTCATACAAAACAAAATTAGAGCATGTAAATTATATTGCATTTTTTTATAATGGACGTACTGACAAATGTCACATGAGATGTTACTCGGCAGTAGTTTGTAGACAGATATCATGAATGCTACTTTTAAACCTGTCGGTATATTTGACGGCATGAGAGCATACGTAACATAAATCATGGTTTATGACTAAAAAGAGATAAATCACTTCATAAATTACATAATAAATATATGTTATTGTTGCTCATACAAAACAAAATTAGAGCATGTAAATTATATTGCATTTTTTTATAATGGACGTACTGACAAATGTCACATGAGATGTTACTCGGCAGTAGTTTGTAGACAGATATCATGTATGCTACTTTTAAACCTGTCGGTATATTTGACGGTGGCTGTTAGGAAAATATGTGACTGCGATCGCTTTGCTGGTGTGATTATTTGTACGTATGGGTTCCCCTCAAGTCCATTACGTCCATTATAAAAAAAAGTACAATATAAGATAGAGGCCCTAATTTTGTTTTGTATGGATAACAACACCAGATTTTATTATCTAATTTTATGATGTGATTTATATCTTTTAGTCATAAACTATGTTTTATGCTGTCTGTGCTCTCATACTTTTTTATCGTGTTGTGTATATTTCCATATGCGGTGGCCTGAACATGGCACCACGTAGTGCCGAAACTGGTAGCATATCTTAAAAAGAATAAACGACTGTAGATCCAAATGCGGCCGCTGGTTTTGTTATCAATATCCAAGTACTACGTGTCCGGTTGCCGTCCCACTTTCCTTCATGTGGTGCCAGGGATTCACCTAGCTGTTCACCAATGGCTTCGTGACCAAGGAGTGGATTTCTATCGTCGAGACACTGAACGATTGATAGAGCGTTACCATGATCGTTTACAGTGACATGTGGTGTATGTTGAAACCGAGCGAGGTGGCGCACTGGTTAGCACACTGGACTCGCATTAGTTAGGACGACGGTTCAAACCCACGTCCGGCAATCCTGGTTTAGTTTTTCTGCGATTTCCCTAAATCGCTTCAGGCGAATGCCTCGATGGCTCATCTGAAAGGGCACGGCCGACTTCCTTTGTCGTCTCCATCCCTAATCCGACGGGACAGATGACCTCGCTGTTTGGTCCCCTCCCCTAGATCAACCAACCAACCAAGTATGTTGAAAAACAGTGTGATACATCTGTGTCACTTTTATGTGCAGGATTCAGTAAAGTTATTTGGCCTGACATAATAATGTGTACGTTACTTGGTGAAGTCCTCTCGTAACATGCGCATTCGCCTCCGTAGCCCACGTCGCTAACGCACGCCTGTCTCCTGTCTTACGACTCGTAGGTAGACGGTTCCAATCCTCCTGGCAGCAGAAAGTTTCTCCGCCAGACTCACACTTTGCGCCAGTTTCATTTCCGCAGTGTCTCATCGACTGAGGGCATGATTATCCTTGCGCAGATTGTGGACGTAGAGCCTCGTAGCATCATTGGTGCTGTTCGCGAGGAGGAGCTAATGCGCCGGCACCAGGTTACACCCTCTCCCTTCTGTCATTGTCTTACAGCACGACAACAAACTATAGAGACACACATTACAACCACCTGCACTTAATACACATCTCTAGCCCACTGCGAGCAAACGGAGCAGTTTGTGCAGGTTAGGTTACTGAACGCACCTCTTGGTGTCTCCCGGGCAACAATACATTTTTTTTAGTCATCAGTCTACTGACTGATTTCATGCGGCCCGCCAAGAATTCCTGCCTTGTTCCAACCTCTTCTTCTCAGAATAGCGACTGCACCCTACGTCCTCAATTATTTTTCGGATGTATTCCAATCTCTGCGTCCAGATTTTACCGTCTACAGCTTTCCTGATGTCTTAACACATGTCCTATCGTCCTGTTACTTCTCCTTGTCAGTATTTTCCACATATTCCTACCCACGCCGATTCTGCGGAGAACATCCTTATCAGTTCACCTAATTTTCAACATCTTTCTATAGCACTAATCCTCAAATGTTTCTATTCTCTTCTTTTTTGTTGTACCAACAGTCCGTGATTTACTATCATACAGTGCTCTGCTCTAAACGTACATTCTCAGAAATTTCTTCCTCAAATTAAGGCTGATTTTTGATGCTATCAGACCACTCTCGTCGAGGAATGCCCTCTTCGCCTCTGGTAGTAGCTTTTTACGTCCTTCTTAGTTTGTCTCGCATATATTATGTTGCTTCTAAGGTAGCAGGGTTCCTTAACGTCGTGTACTTCGTGGTCCTCAATTTTTGATGTTAAGTTTATCGTTAATCTCATTTCTGCTGCTCCGCATTGTTTTCGTCTTTCTTAGGTTTACTCTCAATCCACATTGTGTACTCAATCGACTCTTCACGCAGTTCAGGGCGTCCGGTAATAATTCTTCTGCACTTTCAGTGAGGAGAGTAACGCCATCATCGAATCTTATCATTGATACATTTAACCTGAATTTTACCCCCGCTCTTGAGCTTTGATTTTCCTTATCTCGCTTCCATTATCAATAGGAACTTCACAACTGCCTCTCTGGTGCGTCTGCCTTTCTAAAGCCGAACTAATCGTCATCTACAAATCCTAAATTTTCTTGTACATTCAACTGCATATTATTCTTGTCAGCAGCTTGAACGCATGAGATGTTAACTTGATTATGCGATACTTCCCGCAGTTGTCTGAGTAGAAGGATTTTACCGGTTCTGGTTCACTTTTCCCAAGAAAGCTCACTCACTCATAACACTGAACATTTAATATCGAACTTTGAACATAAACGTTGAACATAAGCGTTGGACGTTTATTATCAACATTAACGTAGACGTTTATATTCACCGTTCAATATTAAATCTTCAGTGTTACGAGTAAGTGAGCTTTCTTGGGAAAAGTGAGCCAGAACCGGTTAAATTCTTTTGCTTATCTGCCATACAGCTATTCATTTCTAATATGTGCTGAATAGTAAAGACTGCGTTTAGGCACGACCCTCGTTTTCTAGGGTTACACTGATGTGCCGGTAGTAATTCTTCGGGAAGGAGCCGCAATTTTTTTTAATTTTGATAAGATAGCGGCTTTTACGTTAGACTGTTTCTGACTGAAGCACACTCAGTACAAGGAAAACTGACACAGCTGGACTTTCAGCCCCGCCGGCGAGCAGCGGCTGGGGGTTGCGTAACGGCCATCAGCGTCCAGTTGACTCGCCTGCCCCCTGCCCTGTGCTGTGCCGGGACGACCTCATTGCTCCAGGCCACGGGCCAGCCACTGCGTCCACACTGCACTGGCCCCACTGCCGACGTCCGATCCCCCAGTGGCGTTGCTCGCAACGTGCCACCGGCAGCCCAGCCCCAGCAGACCACCACTCTCCAACAGAACATGGAAGGTCAACACAGACCACCAGTGATGTCAGCAGTCCCAGCTGGTAGTCTCCTAATACAATGAAACAATAACTGTGAAAATGTCATCCCTCTGAGGAAAACCATATTTCTCTGTACTGTACCGCAGCAGTTGCAATGTTGTAAATGGTGAATCATGAGAATAAAATTTCTTCTCCTTCTGTTATTGTAGCGCACAAGTTCTGCCAGTAAAGAAAAGAACATACTGGACACATCGCAGTGAATTTCTGATGCTGCTCTAACACTGCTACAGGGGCTTGGATAAATATGGAAACATCAAGAGTGCAACACATTACCATTCTTGATGTTGTTGTTGTTGTTGTTGTTGTTGTTGTGGTCTTCAGTCCTGAGACTGGTTTGATGCAGTTCTCCACGCTACTCTATCCTGTGCAAGCTTCTTCATCTCCCAGTACCTACTGCAACCTACATCCTTTTGAATCTGATTAGTGTATTCATCTCTAGGTCTCCCTCTACTATTTTTACCCTCCACACTGCCCTCCAATGCTAAATTTGTGATCCCCTGATGCCTCAGAACATGTCCTACCAACCAGTCCCTTCTTGTCAAGTTGTGCCACAAACTCCTCTTCTCCCCAATTCTATTCAATACCTGCTCATTAGTTATGTGATCTACCCATCTAATCTTCAGCATTCTTCTGTAGCACCACATTTCGAAAGCTTATATTCTCTTCTTGTCCAAACTATTTATCGTCCATGTTTCACTTCCATACATGGCTACACTCCATACAAACTTTCAGAAACGACTTCCTGACACTTAAATCAATACTCGATGTTAACAAATTTCTCTTCTTCAGAAACGCTTTCCTTGCCATTGCAAGTCTACATTTTATATCCTCTCTACTTCGACCATCATCAGTTATTTTTCTCCCCAAATAGCAAAACTCCTTTACTACTTAAAGTATCTCATTTTCTAATCTAATTCCCTCAGCATCACCCGACTTAATTCGACTACATTCTATTATCCTCGTTTTGCTTTTGTTCATGTTCATCTTTTCAAGACACTGTCCATTCCGTTCAACTGCTCTTCCAAGTCCTCTGCTGTCTCTGACAGAATTACAATGTCATTGGTGAACCTCAAAGTTTTTATTTCTTCTCCATGGATTTTAATACCTACTCCGAATTTTTCTTTCGTTTCCTTTACTGCTTGCTCAATATAGACATTGAATAACATCGGGGACAGGCTACAACCCTGTCTCACTCCCTCCCCAACCACTGCTTCCCTTTCATGTCCCTCGACTCTTATAACTGCCACCTGGTTTCTGTACAAATTGTAAATAGCCTTTCGCTCTCTGTATTTTACACCTGCCAACTTCAGAATTTGAAAGAGAGAATTCCAGTCAACATTGTCAAAAGCTTTCTCTAAGTCTACAAATGCTAGAAACGTAGGTTTGCCTTTTCTTAATCTAGCTTCTAAAATAACTCGTAGGGTCAGTATTGCCTCACGTGTTTCCATATTTCTACGGAATCCAAACTGATCTTCCCCATGGTCGGCTTCTACCAGTTTTTCCATTCGTCTGTAAAGAATTCGCTCTAGTATTTTGCAGCTGTGACTTATTAAACTGACAGTTCGGTAGTTTTCACATCTGTCAACACCTGCTTTCTTTGGGATTGGAATTATTATATTCTTCTTGAAGTCTGAGGGTATTTCGCCTGTCTCATACATTTTGCTCACCAGATGGTAGAGTTTTGTCAGGACTGGCTCTCCCGAGGCTGTCAGTAGTTCTGATGGAATGTTGTCTACCCCCGGGGCCTTGTTTCGACTTAGGTCTTTCAGTGCTCTATCAAACTCTTCACGCAGTATCATATCTCCCATTTCACCTTCACCTACATCCTCTTCCATTTCTATAACATTTCCCTCAAGTACATCGCCCTTGTATAGACCCTCTATATACTCCTTCCACCTTTCTGCTTTCCCTTCTTTGCTTAGAACTGGGTTCCCATCTGAGCTCTTGATATTCATACAAGTGGTTCTCTTTTCTCCAAAGGTCTCTTTAATTTTCCTGTAGGAAATATCTATCTTGCCCCTAGTGAGAGAAGCCTCTACATCCTTACAATTGTCCTCTAGCCATCCCTGCTTAGCGATTTTGCACTTCCTGTCGATCTCATTTTTGAGACATTTGTATTCGTTTTTGCCTGCTTCATTTACTGCATTTTTATATTTTCTCCTTTCGTCAATTAAATTCAATATTTCTTCTGTCACCGAAGGATTTCTACTAGCCCTCGTCTTTTTACCTACTTGATCCTCTGCTGCCTTCACTACTTCATTCCTCAAAGCTACCCATTCTTCTTCTACTGTATTTTTCCCCCATTCTTGTCAATTTTTCCCTTATGCTCTTCCTGAAACTCTGTACAACCTCTGGTTCTTTCAGTTTATCCTTAAATTCCCACCTTTTTGCAGTTTCTTCAGTTTTAATCTACAGTTCATAACCAACAGATCGTGGTCAGAGTCCACATCTGCCCCTGGAAATGTCTTACAATTTAAAACCTGGTTCCTAAATCTCTGTCTTACCATTATATAATCTATCTGATACCTTTTAGTATCTCCAGGATTCTTCCATGTATACAACCTTCTTTTATGATTCTTGAACCAAGTGTTAGCTATGATTAAGTTGTGCTCTGTGCAAAATTCCACCTGGCGGCTTCCTCTTTCATTTCTTACCTCCAATCCATATTCACCTACTACGTTTCCTTCTCTCCCTTTTCCTACTACCGAATTCCAGTCACCCATGACTATTAAATTTTCGTCTCCCTTCATTATCTGGATAACTTCTTTTATTTCATCATACATTTCTTCAATTTCTTCATCATCTGCAGAGCTATTTGGCATATAGACTTGCACTACTGTCGTATGCGTGGGCTTCGTGTCTATCTTGGCCACAACAATGCGTTCGCTGTGCTGTTTGTAGTAGCTTACCCGCATTCCTATTGTTTTATTCATTATTAAACCTACTCCTGCATTACCCCTGTTTGATTTTGTATTTATAACCCTGTAATCACCTGACCAAAAGTCTTGTTCCTCCTGCCACCTAACATCACTAATTCCTACTATACCCACCTTTAACCTATCCATTTCCCTTTTTAAATTTTCTAACCTACCTGCCCGATTAAGGGATCTGACATTCCACCCTCCGATCCGTGGAACGCCAGTTTTCTTTCTCCTGATAACGACGTCCTCCTGAGTAGTCCCCGCCCGGAGATCCGAATGGGGGACTATTTTACCTCCGGAATATTTCACCCAAGAGGACGCCATCATCATTTATCCATACAGGAATGCTGCATGCCCTCGGGTAAAATTACGGCCGTAGTTTCCCCTTGCTTTCAGCCGTTCGCAGTACCAGCACAGCAAGGCCGTTTTGGTTGGTGTTACAAGGCCAGATCAGTCAATCATCCAGACTGTTGCCCCTGCAACTACTGAAAAGGCTACTGCCCCTCTTCAGGAACCATACGTTTGTCTGGCCTCTCAACAGATACCCCTCCGTTGTGGTTGCTCCTACGATACGGCTATCTGTATCGCTGAGGTACGCAAGCCTCCCCACCAACGGCAAGGTCTATGGTTCATTGGGGGAGATAGATTAGTAAAACGGGGGATTTATGTATAAATGTGAAAAGATGGGAGAAACCATATTCCCAGCTGTATGACTTGGAAGCGAGTACCCACTATACTACTTGCTGCCCTGATCGTGTCTAAAGTATCTGATTTGTCACCCACAGCAGGCGTCATTTGACCCTGTCTTCACAGTCACAGGGAATATAGTAAGGACGGAAGAGGTAATACAGCGTTGTTTAAATAGGAGTCGACCACAGACTCAATTAAATATCTATATTTTCATAAAGACCCACAGACATACAAAAAAAGCTCACAGATCGAAGTGGGTAACGAGGCCATTTGAAATAGGTGGCAAATGTGCCTGGATAACAGAACGTTATTACTGTATATTCGAACAACAGTCAGTCCAGTTCGCTCCGGGAAGCAGAAGAGACAACATCGGCGGTTCCTACCCAGCTAGTGCTCGAGCATTGTATACTGTGATAGTTCGTTCCGGTATTTGTTCTACTTCCATAGGCTCTGGACTGCCGCGCGGAGTGGCCGCCTGGTTCGAGGCGCCATGTCACGGATTGCGCGGTCCCTCCCTCGGGTATGGGTGGGTGTGTTGTTCTTAGCATAAGTTAGTTTAAGTTAGTTTAACTAGTGTGTACGTTAGGGACCGATGACCTCAGCAGTTTGGTCCCTTAGGAATTCACACACACACACACATAGGCTCTGCCGAATTGTTGAAGTATATATCAAGGCGATTGGAGCGTCTCTGCTCCACAAACTTCACAAAACCAGCCCCACAGTGTCCCAATGGATACTAAAGCATTTCATGTATTCATCAGTAAAGTGATAGCGACCCAATCATCGCGTACTGCAACGCAGACGCACTCCAACAACGCTCCACTAGTAGATGCAACTACAGAAAGAGGCCTACAGCCCTCGCAGAAGCGCCAACGGGACCTGGCGGACGAGGAAAAAGACGATGAACCACGTTCAACGAGAAAAAATGGAGAAAGTGCTACGTGTCGACGCCACCCACCAGCTTGTTTGTTGAAAGCAGAGACAGATACATAGCCAGGCTCCACTCTACGGCAATAGACAAATCATTAGGCGGGACTGCGAGCCATTGTTCAGGTATATAATTAATATTACGATGGCAGGAAAATTAAGACTGTGTTAGGATTAACTGTCAACACCTTCGTTCAACACTCATTCTTAGACGAAGCCGCAGGTTCGAATCCTGCCTCGGGCATGGATGTGTGTGATGTCCTTAGGTTAGTTAGGTTTAATTCGTTCTAAGTTCTAGCCGACTGATGACCTCAGAAGTTAAGTCGCATAGTGCTCAGAGCCATTTGAACTATTTTAGACGAAGCAAGTTTGGAGGGGTACATTCTGAAGGTCTTCGCTACTAAACGGAGCATCATCAGTGATTGTGAAACTCGAGATGACGTGTTGCTGCATCGGGACGTTCAATAAAATTATAATGCTGAACGGGCTAAAGGTAACAAAGCCGTCCCCAGTTATTGTTGCAGCATTTTAGATTACAGCGGCTCCCATATTGGTGCTCGCTGTTCTGTGGAAGTATATGTACCTCCCGTCTTACAATGATATAATTGTTTGCAATTTGGGAACGGAAACCGACAGTGCAGCAGTAGCACGAGATGTGCGTACTGAGCAGACCCACACAGAAGTGATAGCGATACGTGTGGGAGGGCCAGTCAACCAACCTGTGTTGACTGAACCGATGGTAACAGTGTTCTACTTCGAATCTCCTCAAACTTAAACTATTTTCTGCTTTCAAATATCTGACCAATTGTGTGGAACAACAGTGAATGGAACGTGCAATTCCGTCCCGTTCCATTCCGTTATCGGCCAGTGTGGATTCTGCCATTTGGAAAGCGCTGTGCAATGTTTTGTCATTTAGTTCCATTGCGTCCCGTTCCGTTCTGTTAGCGGCCAATGTGAATCCTTCCATTTGAAATGTAATGTGGAATATTTTCACGTTCCATTCCCTCCAGTTCCGTTCTGTTTTCGGCCAGTACGAATACTGCCACTTTTAAAGTGGAATTTTTTAAAGTTCAGTTCCGTTCCATTGTTGGCCACCGTGAATGCTACCATTTGGAGTGCACTGTGGAGTGTTTTCACGCTCAGTTCTGTCCCATTCCGTTCCGTTGTCGGCCAGTATGAATACTTGCATTTGGAATGCAATGTGGAACAGTTTCACGATCAATCCTGTCCTATTCCATTCCGTTGTCGGCCAGTGCTTCCATTTCAAATGCACTGTGGAATATTTTGTCTTTCAGTTCTGTCCCCTTTCCGTTCTCTTGTGGTCAGTGTGAATGCCGCCATTCTGGATGCCCTGTAGAATGTTCTGACTTTCAGTTCCGTCCCGTCCCGTTGTCGACCAGTGTCAGTGCTGCCATTTGTAATGGACTATGGAATGCTTTGACGTTCAGTTCCATTCCGTTCCGTTACGTCAACTTAGAATCAGTGTTTAGTGAGTTCAAAGGCCGGAGGAATGGAACGACACACCGTCTCTAATAGAACTATGTGTAGTAAGGCAGCCGGCCGCTGTGGTCGAGTGGTTCTAGGCGCTTCAGTCCGGAACCACGCGGCAGCTACGGTCGCATACCTCCGGCATGGATGTGTGTGATGTCCTCAGGTTAGTTACGTTTAAGTAATTCTAAGTCTTGACAACTGTACCTTTAATTTTACACGAACTGTTACCCGTGCCTAAGCTCGCAAATCAGTAGTTTTGTTATGATAAGTGATGTAAAGTAAGCAAGCTAATAATTTATGAATATGTTTGTATGATGATGATGTTTGGTTTGTTGGGAGCTCAACTGCGCGGTCATCAGCGACCGTACAAAGCGTCAATTTTTTCACAGTCCAATTTTTTTTCGCATTCCATTCTAGCCACTGTCACGAAAGATGAGAATGATGATGAAATGAAGAGGAAAACACAAACACCCAGCCTGCGGGCAGAGAAAATCCCCAACCCGGCCGGGAATCGAAACCGAATATGTTTATATGTAATGGTTCAAAATGGTTCAAATGGCTCTGAGCACTATGGGACTTAACTTCTGAGGTCATCAGTCCCCTAGAATAGAACTACTTATAGCTAACTAAACTAAGGACATCACACACATCAATGCCCGAGGCAGGATTCGAACCTGCGACCGTAGTAGCAGCGCTCTTCGAGTCTGAAGCGCCTAGAACCGCTCCGCCACAGCGGCCGGCGGAACCAAGATAAGAATTCAGCTCACAAAAATCTAGTCACAAGGCCCATGTCATTAATGCTGTATATTCAAAGTCTGCAACAAGCGTTAGCAAAATTAGCAAGTGAGTAGTTTCTTCAGTGATACGCCAGTCCAGTCATCTAGTAATTGAAGTAAGGTTTTGCCACCAGAGTGACACATACCAAATGTTTTTTATCTCATTTCAACGAGTTACAGGGCCTACATTTCTAATCCATTCTTCCTAAGATGACTAATCGATGATTAACAGAACCAATTAATGGACCATAATGAAATACAGTCTCACTGAAAGTCTCCAACGCTATACGTGTACAGGCATGACGTCTCTCTGTTTGTCCTAAAACCTTTTAAACGGCACCACCGTTGGAAATCTTCTACTGTCTGAGAACGTATAAAAGACGTGTCATGCTCAGCGTCTAAATTCCGACGGGCTTGTAACTGTTCTAATGTTTCTTTAGCTCTTGAGGCCTTCTGACTTTCTACATCTAAAGATTGCCAGATGTAAGATTGCTCCGAGATTTGTTGAGTTCGAGTAACTTTCGCAGCTCCACCCCTTTCAGAAATATGAGCTAAAGCAGATATATCTTTGCGCAGCAGTTTCTAACAATTTCAAATACGGTTCTCGCCCTTACTGTCCACAACAATGGGCCATAAAAACTGTCCAGTTTCTCCACATGGTTTCGCGGTTCTTTTTAACATTTCAAAAACTGCTTGTATGATTAAACACTGGATTCGCACTGTCGCGTGACAAACACCAAGAACTGCCGACATCCATGCAACCGTCATCGGCATCCCACTAACATACTTCTTATCAGTTGTGATTTTTCATTTTTTATTTTTATTATTATTTTTATTTTATTTTATAAAGTACCATGTGTTCTTCCTCAAGACTTAAGCTATCTGCGTACCAAATTTTATCAAAATTGGTTCAGCGGTTTAGTCGTGAAAAGGTAACAGAGAGAGTTACATTCGGATTTGTAGAATTAATATAGATTGTTCTATGACATGAAGTTTCACATTCAACAGATCTAAATGCAGCAGCCGGCCGAAGTGGCCGTGCGGTTAAAGGCGCTGCAGTCTGGAACCGCAAGACCGCTACGGTCGCAGGTTCGAATCCTGCCCCGGGCATGGATGTTTGTGATGTCCTTAGGTTAGTTAGGTTTAACTAGTTCTAAGTTCTAGGGGACTAATGACCTCAGCAGTTGAGTCCCATAGTGCTCAGAGCCATTTTTTAAATGCAGCAGCGAACATTTTTGCTTCAGCCTAGAGCAGTGGTTCCCAACCTGGTTAACCCTAAGGGGTAAAATGAAATTTTCTGAGGGGTAAAAACTAAATAATTCGGTTCTGTTTCAGTTAATAAACTAAATTATTTTCAAAAGATAATTACTGTTATCACAATTTTGTAGGAATCTAATATTGATTATACAAGTTATCAATAATTACTTTTTCACAATTAGCAGCGTTAATGCGGTGGAGCTTACAGGTTCATCACACAGTCCACCCACTACACACATATTCTGCGCTTTGTCCTGTCCATCGCTGACGATGAAAGTGAGTCATAAACGTAACAAATGCTGAATATCTCAAGAAAATATGTACTGGGGACAGTGTTTGCGCAACAATCGACGACATAGTGTAACTGAGATGGAATAAGGGGAACCACCCCGCATTCGCCGAGGCAGTTGGAAAACCGCCTTAAAAACCATGCACAGGCTGGCAGGCACACCGGACCTCGGCACAAATTTGCCGGGCGGATTCGTGCCGGGGACCGGCACATCTTCAGGCTCGGGAAGGAGTGCCTTAGACCGCGCGTTGCATCTGCTGTACTTCAGTAATTGCTTCATTACTCCCTTCAAAAGAGATAAAGGAATTCATTGACAGCACGACGCAGCAGTATCTTCATAAGGGCTATCATAGGGCTGTGCACAGCTTTTTTATTATTATTATGATTAATATTATTAGAACAGTTAGACACAAACAGTTAACAGCCTGAAGTCGCTCAATTGCTGTCAGTTCAGACTTAAGGAGCGGAGCAATGAAGTGACTTACGTACAGTAAGTATAGCGCACACATCTGAAATTGTTTGATTTTAAATGGGGCTGCAGTGTACAGGTCAAGCAGATGCCGCAATGGAGAGGAGTAATGCAGGGGAAGTATGCTTGGCACCAAGTGTAGCCTCGCTGTGTATACTTAACTTTCATTTCTGAGATTGAGTTGTGGACAGCACTTGCAATGCACCGCCAATTCCTTCGTCGTTTATTCTAACACGCACACATACACGCAAACTAAGTATGTGAGACGTGGGACTTAGGGAAAGGCAGGGTTCGGTGTGGACGGGGCCTTACTCAGTTACCGTTGGTTGCTCGATTTTTCTTTCTTTTAATACCACGTGCACTTTATTTGGAAACAACTGCAAATGAGGTTAACATTAATTAACAGCTATCAAATCTGACTATTAAGACACAATGACTAATAAAAAATTCTTAAGCAAGTTGCTCTCACGGATGAAAGCCTTATTGACCAGAAATTCAAATTATTTGTCAGCTGAAGGCCCCAATAGTAATAATTATATATACAGGGTGAGTCACCTGACATTACCGCTGGATATATTTCGTAAACCACATCAAATACTGACGAATCGATTCCACAGACCGAACGTGAGGAGAGGGGCTGGTGTAATTGGTTAATACAAACCATACAAAAATGCACGGAAGTATGTTTTTTAACACAAACCTACGGTTTTTTAAATGGAACCCCGTTAGTTTTGTTAGCACATCTGAAAATATAAACAAATACGTAATCATTTCCGTTTGTTGCATTGTAAAATGTTAATTACAACCGGAGATATTGTAACCTAAAATTGACACTTGAGTACCACTCCTCCGCTGTTCGATCGTGTGTATCGGAAAGCACCGAATTACGTAGGGATCCAAAGGGAACGGTGATGGACCTTAGGTACAGAAGAGACTGGAACAGCACATTACGCCCACATGTTAACACCTTTTTACTGGTCTTTTTCACTGACGCACATGTACATTACCATGAGGGGTGAGGTACACGTTCGACGGGCGTTTCATAGCACGTGGAGGACGCATTAATTGGCCATCCCCGTTCTCCTGATCTTACACCTCTGGACTTCTTTCTGTGGGGTACGTTAAAGGAGAATGTGTACCGTGATGTGCCTACAACCGCAGAGGATATGAAACAACGTATTGTGGCAGCCTGCGGCGACATTACACCAGATATACTGCGGTGTGTACGACATTCGTTATGCCAGAGATTGCAATTGTGTGCAGCAAATGACGGCCACCACATTGAACATCTATTGGCCTGACATGTCGGGACACACTCTATTCCACTCCGTAATTGAAAACGGAAACCACGTGTGTACGTGTACCTCACCCCTTATGGTAATGTACATGTGCGTCAGTGAAAAAGATCAATAAAAAGGTGTTAGCATGTGGACGTAATGTGCTGTTCCAGCCTCTTCTGTACCTAAGGTCCAACACCGTTCCCTTTGGATCCCTACGTAAATCGGTGCTCTCCGATACACACGATCGAAGAGCGGAGGAGTGGTACTCAAGCGTCAACTTTAGGTTACAATATCTCCGGATGTAATTAACATTTTACAATGCAACAAACGGCACTGATTACGTATTTGTTTTTATGTTCAGATGTGCTAACAAAACTAACGGGATTCCATTTAAAAAAACGTAGGTTTGTGTTAAAAAACATACTTCCGTGCATTTTTTTATGGTTTGTATTAACCAATTACACTAGCCCCTCTCCTCACGTTCGGTCTGTGGAATAGATTCGTCGGTATTTGATGTGGATTACAAAATATATCCAGCTCCACGGAAACACGTTGACCTCCAGAGCAGGTAACTGGGGCGTTAGCGCCCTCTAGGCAGAAAAATACCGCTGGTTGAACTTTACCAACACGCACAAGGAATTCAATGATTAATAACAAGAAGCGGAGACTGCTAACTAATCTAATCTCACTAACAAGGGGAGGCCCCCAATTGTGAAAGTCAGATTCGATTCATACTGCGCATAATAAAAGCTCATGGCCAGAGGTGTAATGTGGCAAAGCACCAAGATGCACTTCTCAGCCGTTGTCGAGAAAATCGACAGTTAAAAGAAACCGTTGCGGTGAAATGCTCTCTACGGTTAATAGTTTTATACAGCGTCGTGGCGCAGCAGTAAGCGCTCGGGTTTGTAATCGGAAGGTCGGTCGCCGGATCGAATCTCGCGCCATGCAACATTTTTTTTATCATTAGTTTTTTGTAATTCAAATATATATATATATATATATATATATATATATATATATATATAATATTAATGAAATGCTTATGCATTTTGGTGAAGGCGGATCGCTCTCCAATTGTACCGCCTCCATTTTTCCGTTTGTTTAACAGGGTGTACCAAAGCTCTCACGTCCGCACTGATTTTCTCGACGATGTTATAAGTTGAGCTAGGGACCGCATCTACCTTCTTTCGAAGTTAGCAGGCAACTACGCTTTTATGCGGCGGCTCGTTTCGGCCCATTCAGCATCTGTCCTTCAAGTATAACGAGCGAGTAACGGAGCTTATATTTCATACCTGCCACAGCAAATTTGTGTTCGTGGGGTTTCTATTCTAATTCGAACGTTTGACTTACGCTATACGTATTCGTTTCGGAATATCGTTTCTACGTCTTCCGTTAACTATACGTGGTTAACATTACGAAGACAATTAATAACATTTGTGAAATACAACTTTGTTTGCGGAAAACATAATGATGTTCGAAGTCGCCAGTTTTTCCACGACAAACGACCTTCAACAACTTATTATATGCATAATTGCTGCAACTGATTGCCGGGAATTATATATATATATATATATATATATATATATGTGTGTGTGTGTGTGTGTGTGTAGACACATTTGAATAACAAAAACCAAATACTAAAAAAAAAAAAAAAATTGCATGGCGCGAGATTCGATCCGGCGACCTTCGGATTACGAACCCGAGCACTTACCGCTGCGCCACGATGCTGTCGATAGTTATTAATCGTTGAGAGTATTTCACCGCAATCGTTTATTTTAACTGTCGATTTTCCCGACAACGGCTGAGAAGTGCATCTTGGTGCTTTGCCACATTACACCTCTGGCCATGAGCTTTTATCATGCGCAATATGAATTGAATCTGAATTTCACAATTGGCGGCCTCCCCTTGTAAGTCCAAACACTCCACTCGTTGCTCTCCATCTCAAGGACCCTGCGAGTAGCAATGTGCGAATAAACAGCGTGATCTCAAAATAGTGGAGGTTTCACTGCTGGTTTAATGTTCACTCAAACATCCTGGGTCCGGTGGATCACGAGGTTGCGGCCCTCGCAACTGCAGCCCCCGATTTGGCAATGCCTGCGTGCCACCAGCGGTCCCAGCACGTCCTCGTGCTACCGGACCTCGCCGCTGCCCTGTCCCAACGGATCTCCACGACACACTCTGACCTGGAAAACACTTGACGTCCTTCCAAAGATAGTACCACAGTACTAGATATCGATAACCGCTGCTGCTGCCACTTGTGGACAGACAGTGTTAGCAAAGGTAGTGGTGCCAGTAAACACGAGAAGAAATCGAGACGGCTCTATCCCTATTACACAATGCCAACCTACCAACGGCATCAATGCAAACCGCAACATGGCTCAATATGATTCATCTTTCATCATTTTAAAAATAAATGTGTTGCAAGAAAAGTGTTTCATTCTACACTTTAGTTAGGTGCTAAAATTGGTGATACTCTGGGTAACAGAGGGGTGGGCAACAGATGACAAGTGACAAGAGGGGGGGGGGGGGGGATGATACTATCTAATGCCTGATTGTACTCAGGTCTATGAAAGGTTGGGAACCAGTGGCCTAGAGTAATCGGCGATATGGGAAGCCTCTCGATATTGCCTACATCTACATGTATTCTCCGCTAGCCACCAAGCAATGTGTGGCGGAGGGCACTATGCGTGCTGTCCCCCCCCCCCCCCTCCCGTCTGTTCCACTCACGGATTGCACGAGGGATAAACGACTGTCTGAACGCCTCAGTGTGAGCTCTGATTTCCCTTATCCTTGAACAGTGATCATTGCGCGATATGAAAGTTGCTGGTAATAATATATGCTCTAGATCCTTGGCGAAGATCGGATTTTGGAATTTAGTGAGCAGCCCCTTCTGTTTAGCGCGTCGTCTTGCAGTGCCCCACTTGAAACTTTCTATGAGATTTGTAACGCTCTCCCAGTGGCTAAATGTACCAGTCACGAGTCCTGCCGGTCTTCTTTGGACCTTCTTAATCTCTTGAATCAGACCCAACTGGTAAAGGTCTCATACAGACGAACAATAAGACTGGACGAACTAACGTATTGTAAGCAATTTCCTTTGTTGAAGGACTGCATCGCTTCAAGATTCTGCTTATAAATTGCAATCTAGAGTTCGCCTTAACCGTTACTTGTGTAATCCGATCGTTCTATTCGACATAATTTCGAATAGTCATACCCAGATACTTGACGGATGTTACCGCTTTCAAAGACGGCATTTATTTTGTACTCTTACATTAATGGGGACCTTCGCTTCGTTATACGCAGTAGGTTACACTTACTAATATTGAGAGATAACTGCCAGTCATTACACTACGCATTTATTTTCTGTAAATCCTCATTGATTTATTCACAACTTTCATGTGATACTACTTTCCTGTAGGCTATAGTATCATCGGCTAACAGTCTAATGCCGCTGTCAATACTATCAACCAGATCGTTTATGTAAATCGTAAAAAGCAGCGGAGCTATTACGTTCTTATACGAAAGTTCAACTCTTACATTACAGATTACTTTCAGTCGACCACCCCAGTAAAAATTTTGCTTACACCAGAGATTTCTAAGTCGCTCTCACTTGCCTCGCTGTGTAGTTCATGGCGGAACGTGTTTCGTGCCAATATTTGTTGTACACTGTCCTATCACATTCTCACGTGGAGCGGTTGGGGGAGGGGGGGGGGGAAGGGGGGGGGGGGGGGAATAACACAGTGCCCTGTACTTGCTGGGGTCCCATATTACTTTCATCACCATTACACAAGATATACGAGGGAGGCAGTCTAATATTGTTGCGCAGTCTAGCTAGAATACTATTTCTCTGTGCCCAGCTGACCAGGAACCTGAATAGGGGCTGTACTCTGAAGTTAAGTCACTCTGCAGTGGTTTCACTGATTATCATGTGTACGTCGTGAAAGCAATCTGTCCTACCTGATTTGAGAGAAGGCCTGAGACCGCTCATTTTGCCAAGGTACGGGAAAAATGACTAAACAGACAAAGTCCACAGTCCCCTCTCCTTTGACTCTTAACCTAAGGGAAAAAATGACTAAACAGTGCCCTGTCTAGCATTTATCGCCTTTGACTGTTAATTCCGGCAATGACATCTTTACACAAGCACAGTTTGCTATATGCAATTACGTATTTAGGGACAGCGCCAGAGCTCGTTGTACGCCACGCAGTGACGGTACGTTGCAGTGGTGCCAGTGGGAGCTGGACATGGCGAAGCACCAGGTGTGGGAGGACGGCAGCGACTTCCTGCTGCTGCTGGAGCTGGAGCGGCTGGAGCGGCGGCGGCTGCCGCGCCACCTGCGCGACTTCATGGAGACGCGCACCTACCTGGAGTGGCCGGCGCGGCCCGCGGCCGAGGCGGACGAGGCGGCGGCCTGGGGCAAGCTGCGCGACGCGCTCAGCCCCAGCCTGCACCAGCAGCGGCAGCGGGCCCGCCAGCTGCAGCGCGCCGCCAGCCAGCGCCGCCGCCAGCAGCAGCACCGCGACCACCAGCTGCACCAGCTGCACGGCAGGCGCTCCGCCGCCGACGACGCCGACGACGCGTGAGTAGCCCACAGCGGCCTCGCATTTGGCAATATAGGCTACGTTAGCAGATCCGAAATAAATTAAGAAAAATGTTCCTCACTGTAGCGCCTTGGCACCATAATCGTTCGCGATATACATCAGTAAATAAAATGTTCTCTGGTTTCCAACCGCGTCAATTGCTTAAAACTACACGAGCCTTCGGCCAAGCACTTCTTGGCCATTATCGGGAAGTCGGTGAAGTCGCCATTGGAGCCATAAGCCAGGAATTACGACACGCGAATCACTCGCACACCATGCAGCATGTACTACAACGCTCGGCTGAGGGACCGGATAGCCCAGTCGGTAGAGCACTAGACCTTCAACCAACACTGTCGTAACGGCTAATGTGCTGGCAACGAAAGCACTACAGAAACGAGTGAGGCCATGTCGTGTTCTGCCATCAGATTGCTTGTAAAGGAGGTATGACTTCCAGTGGGCTGTTGGTGCGCCCTGGCAGTCATATCACTTGACAATGGCCAAGAAGTTGTAAGATGGCAAGAACTATGCCCCTTAGATGAAGTCATTAAAGATCACCTAACTCACGTTGAGCGAACAGTAGGGCTCAACAAAAATGACTGACAAGGCACAATGCATCTTGTAGAGGGTATACTAAGGACGTATTGGAATAATTAATGCCGGGTGATGGTTTTTGTAGTGGCGTGGCAAGACAGCCAAGTCACTCGGAGGTAGCCGAAAGGCACGCGTTAAGCTCTCGCAGATTGGCGTAAGGTCTGGAACAAGGTAAAGTAATTATCCTATAAAGAAAAGAACGTAGTTCTTGGAATACTTAACTTTAATCCACAATTGGAGAACATCGCTCTTGTTTAGACATAATTACACTGAATATAAACTGGTAATGGCGCCTTGCTAGGTCGTAGCAAATGACGTAGCTGAAGGCTATGCTAACTATCGTCTCGGCAAATGAGAGCGTATTTGTCAGTGAACCATTGCTATTAACGTCGGCTGTACAACTGGGGCGAGTGCTAGTAAGTCTCCCTAGACCTGCCGTGTGGTGGCGCTCGGTCTGCAATCACTGATAGTGGCGACACGCGGGTCCGACGTATACTAACGGACCGCGGCCGATTTAAAGGCTACCACCTAGCAAGTGTGGTGTCTGGCAGTGACACCACAGTTTTAAAGTAATTCACACTACATGAAAACTTTGTGTTGATTTACTGGAGGCTAGTTTATCCCAGGGAATAACTGACCTTGGCCGGCGGGGGAGCGTCAAAGGGAAGCGACAATAGGCAGCTTAGGGCGGCTCAAGCTCTGAGAAAGCGGTAATGGGGCGCGGCCTCCAGCTGCCTTAAGATGAGTGACACTGAGTGGGTGGTTGACCACATGCTGGTGTACCGGGAAGCAGACGGAGAGCTTGTACGCCTGTTGATAAATGTCTGTCGTCCCGTTTTCAGTGAAACATGCGAGAAAGCCGCGCAAAGCTACGGTAGAGCAGTCAACAGAGGTCAAAATATGCGTGTTCGTGACTATAGCAACTTCGCGCTGAATTCACGGTCCACAGAGTCTGAAGTAAATCAGGTGAAGAGCGACAGAATGAAATACACCGGCCCCCGATGGGAACGTAGGACCGAGGAATCTGAAGTACTCTCCTGGGAGTCAGAATTCCGGAAAAATTGATGCTAACCTTGATGGGTGGCCTGGGAGGAGCTAAATAGCAGAAGTTGAGAGGAAGGGAAATTTTGTGGGAATTTGTTCACTTCCCAGAGCAGGCACTGGTCGGCGTTGGGAAGCGACGCATAATTAACGCGACTTGCGTTGCAATTGGCGTAAGTGATTTTGCCGGAGGGGAAACCGAGGTGAAGAGCGGACTGGGAGAAGTCTCTGTGGAGGTCTTCCGTTCCCAGCTTGCCTAGAGTGCGGACGTGGCGTTCTTTTCTCAGTTTGCCTGAGAGAGAGTGAGCATCTCTGCAGTTTAGGACTTAGCAAATGGAACGATTGAGCTGGAGATAGAAAGTTTTGCTTCAGCTATGTACTGAGCAAGATAGCGAGGAGTGAATAGACGAGCGGAGCCTTGCAGCACCACGAGGCCGGCCGACGTCCTCACAACGACGCCTCCCCGCCACGCTGAATTCGGTGATATTGGACCTGCTCTGGCTTGAATTAGGCCACATTTGTTGGATCACGTCAGCAAACTTTCCACGAGGATTTCATGGGCCGTATGTTGGGGAATTCTCGCACTTTGCATTACGCCTGGGTCAGTCGATAGGGATTAATTTTGATTTATCGCGCTTTACTCTACGTAAACGCAATTTATTACCACTGCCTGATAGGAGAGTCATGTAATATGATGATGGAAGGTCGGGAGTTAAAATAAATTTGTGCTAATCGACTGCATCTGTTTTCAATCAAGTAGTTGAAATTCCAAGTCATTTTCTTAATTATATGTTCAACATTTGCATCTGGTGTTCAATAGCTGAATATAACATCAATGTGCACCCCTTTTTAATTAAAAGTGATCAATTCTGAATCAATTAATGTCAACACTGCCACCGCAGTTCAATCAGGAGTCACAGGGCCTTATTACTTTCTTTGCGTTATCCGATATTGCGGCAGTTTTGCGCTCTCTGTTGATCTGTTAGTCAATTAGCTGGGGTGAACACACGCCAAAACCAGTGACGGGTGGGGTGTTACAAAGTGCTTGGCTGAAAGCTCGTGTAGTTTTAAGCAATTGACGCGGTTGGAAACCAGAGAACATTTTATTCAGTGTTATCGCTGCGAGACTCTGCATTCATACATTACGTACCTCTAAGGGGAAGAAATGTGGCGCAGCGTAAAACGTCTCGGAAAGCTCCGTGTCAAGAAGGCAAATTTGTTAAGTTCGCTATCCTTCCTACTGCGCTGCCGCAACGAGAAAACCATTCCACTATTTGCTATGGTATTCCATCATATCAACACCGCTGCCACCAGGAGGATATTTCTTCGTATCAGCTTTGCATTATTATGAGAAAGGATTCACAACACAAGGCAACAGCTGGATGCAAATGGACGTGCTCTTATGGCCTTGCACCTGCAGTTATCAAGAACACTCACAGCTTTGGACTGGGAATGGGTCGACGCTGCTACGGTTTCTCAACAGACGTCAGCACAGAAACGAACTACAGAGAAGCAGAAAGGAAAGTTCGGCCGCCTTTGGCAACAGCAACATGGTGCGGACCACAGATCTTCAGAACGCACCGTCATCAACTCGACGACGAGAGATATAGACGCGGGTGCAATGTCGGCACTTAAGAAACGACTTTCGCACCTTCACCGCGGAACATTCCTGTCTGTGAAATAATAAGCTGTGTTGAACAGGCAGTCCACAAGCTCCCACATGAAACAGCGGACGAAATACAGCGAGAAACCAGCCGTATACTGACAAAGGCGAAGTTACCAGCATCCAACATGACCAGGGCTGCGCGCAACGGCCTTCGACCACTCCGTAATGATGAAAGCATTGTGGTACTTCCTGCTCACCAGGGCAATGCCGCCGTAATTATGGAGTTCGAGGACTATGATACGAAGATCTGTGCGCTACTGAACGAAGATACTTATCGGAAACTCCCACGCCACCCGACATCAAGAATAGTAAGAAAAACATCAGAACTTCTTTAGCGATCTTCAGTGGAAGACTGTGTGGTTAAGAATCTTCTCCCGCAGGCGCCTAGACCACCTACTGCTTATGGTTTACCGAAGATACACAAGGACGGGGCGGCATTCCCCTTATTGTGTCTACAATAGTTTCTCCAACATACAAGCTGGCGAAGTACTTGGCCAAGCTCCTTGCTCCACATGTGGGACACTGCAAACATCATACAAAAACTCAGCAGAATTTATCAGAAGAATCAACCGTCTACGCCTTAGTGAGAATGGTATTATGGTCAGTTTTGATATAGTGGCGCTGTTTACGAATGTGCCTATCAAAGACGCTTTGGACCTAATTTCCCAGTTCTTTGTAAGTGATGTGGTCGAGCTATTTAGGCACACTCTTACGTCCTCCTATTTCGTGTACAACGGCCAGTATTACGATAAGACAGACGGCGAAGCAATGGGTAGCCAGTTGGCTCTAGCTGTTGCAAACCTCTTCATGTAGAATTTTGAGGATATTGCCATAGATTCTGCGCCATTAAAGCCGAAGTTTTTCTTTCGATACGTTGACGACACGATCGTCATTTGGCCACACGGACGCGAGAAACTAGACGAGTTTTTGGAACACCTCAATAGCATCAACAGTAAAATTCAGTTCACCATGGAGGTGGAAAAAGATAATGCATTGCATTCGCTCGACGTCCTTGTCCACCGTAAACGAGATGGGTGCCTTGGCCACAGCGTCTACGGAAAACCCACCCACACAGACTTGTACCTACACGCCAGCAGCCATCATCATCCAGCACAGGAGAGCACAGTATTACAAACATTGGTGCATCATGCAAGAGTAATATCAGACGACGATAACCTGCCCCACGAACTGAGCCATCAACGCAAGGTTTTCAGGAATAACGGCTATAGCGCCCATCAAGTGAAAGAAGTGATTTCTGGGAAATATCACAATGAGACCACCGACGAAGAGCAGGAAAAGAAATTTGCTTTCCTGCCATTCTGTGGCTCTGTGTCGGGAAAGATAAGCCACCTGTTGAAAAGACACAAGATCAAATCAATCTTCAGGCCTCCAACGAAAATCCGTCAATTACTGAGACCAGTTAAAGTCACAGTAGGTCTCAGAACACCTGGAGTCTACGAAATACCTTGTGAGTGTGGCCAGAAGTACATCCGACATACAGTGCGCACTGTGGAACAAACCAGGAAAGAACATGAGAGGTATTATCGCCTACGCTATCCAGAGAAATCTGCGGTCACCACATAAAATTTGACGATACCTCTGTCGTGGCTAGCACAAACGGCCTCTGGGACAGTTTAATTAAGGAAGTTATTGAAATAAAAATTACCGCAAACACCCTGAACACAGACGGTGGCTTGCAGCTCAGCGCTGCGTGGGATCAAGCGATCGCGCGGTTGTAGAAGGCACATCCAACCCGACTCAAAACATCCCCATATATGGCAATGTCACGGGTACCAGTGACGTCACAGCCGGCAGCTAGCGTATATAATGGCGCACCAACAGCCCACTGGCAGTCATACCACATGATAATGGTCAAGGAGTGCTTGGCCGAAAGCTCGTGTAGTTTTAAGCAATTGACGCGATTGGAAATCCGAGAACATTTTATTCAATGTTATCGCCGCGAGACTCTGCATTCATACATTACATCAGTTAAAGTCTCCAGCCAGATACACGCACAAGTGTGACACTGAGGTGACAGTCAAATTGCGTGTCGGACATCTTAATCTCAACGTAATACAGCAACTCGATGTCGCATGGATCTCAACAAGTCGATGGAAGTCCCCTGCTGAAATATTGAGCCATGCTGCATCTATAGCCGTCCATAGTTCCGAAAGTGTTACCTGTGCAGGATTCTGTGCACGAAATGAACTTTCTATTATGTCCCATAAATGTTCAGTTGGTTAATGACGGGCGACCTGGATGGGCAAATCATTCACCCGAACTGTCCAGAATGGTCTTCAAACCAATCAGGGACAGTTGTGGCCTGGTGACATGCCACATTGTAATCCACAAAAATTCCATGGACGCCTGGGGACATGACGTCCTTGAAAGGCTGCAAAAGGTCTCCAAGTAGCCAAAAGTAGCCATTTCTAATCAATTATCGGTTCAGCTAGACCAGAGGACACAATTTAGCCGTGTAAACACAGCCGACACCGTTATCGCGCCACCACAGTGCCATGTTGACAACTTAGATCCATAGCCTTGTGGGGACTACGCCACATTCGAACCCTATCATCAGTTCTTACCAACTGAAATCGGGACGCGTGTGATCAGGCCATGATTTTCCAGTCATCTGGGTCCAACCGATATGGTCACGATCGCAGGAGAAGCGGTGCAGGCGACGTCGTGACGTTAGCAAAGGCGCTCGCGTCGGTCGTCTGCTGCTATTGCCCATTAACGCCAAATTTCGGCGCGTTGTTCTGAGGGACACTTTCGTTATACGTTCATCATTGATTTCTGCTAGTCTGTTGCACTGACAACGCTAAGAAAAGGCCGCTGCTCTCGGTTGTTAAGTGGAAGCCGTGGGCCACTGTACTACCGTGGTCAGAACTAATGCCTGAAATTTGGTATTCTCGGTACACACTTGACATTGTGCATCCGAAGTCCCAAACGGTTTCCCAAATGGTATGTCTTATTCCCTGCTCAGAGTCTGTTAATTCCCGACGTGCGGCCATAATCACGTCGCAAACCTTTTCACATGAATCACCTGAGTGCAAATTACAGATGCGCCGATGCACTTCCTTTCTATACCTTGTGTACCCGATACTAGCGCCTTCTCTATATGTGCATATAGCTATCGCATGACTTTTGTCACCTCAGTGTCTTACGTACCGTACGTAGGTTGGAACTTAAATAGTGGCAACACTGCTGTAGAGACACTATGCAATTGAATCTACTATTGTCGCTGATAGCAAACGTTGTTGATACACCTACCTTTCCTCCGAGCACATGGACTCGCCGTTCCACGTCATCGGCGTGCGCAGAATCGAGGGAAACACAGTCACTTGTCAGCGAGCGGTCTAACGTAACGGAGTCCCTATGTTTTCGAAACAGAAACAACGGATCAAGATTTAATGTGCCAGAGGTCTTACAGCACGACAGTGTGATCAACGTCTTCAAGAGGCCTGTGGGGAATGGGCATTGCCGTACACAACGGTGGCACGTTGGGTAAAAGCCGTCAACGAAGGTCAGCAAACTGCGGTAGACATGCATCGGGCAAGTCGTCCTAGCGTCTCTGAAGAAGAAGTCCATGCTGTTGCCGTGTTAGTGGGCAGTGATCGACGCCATAAGATTCGTGAGCACGCTCATGAAACCAGATTAGTGCATACTACTGTGCTTCGCATCCTGAAGGAACGCCTGGGCATGCGAAAAATTGCATCACGATGGCACCCGCATGTCTTTACGGAAATGCAGAGATGGACGCGTTACGACGCTGCTCAGACGCACTTGGAGCGCTGTGAGCGCGAAGGAGAGGCTTTGTTATCCCGTATTGTGACACTGGACGAGACATGGGCCACATTTTACGTGACAAAACTGTAACGCCAATCCAACGAATGGCGTCATTATGGGTCACCGCGAAAGTCGAAAGTGCATCGGAGCCTCAGTATGGTGATTCTCGTGTACAACTGTGATGGTGCTATCCTAACGCATTACGTTCCTCCACGGCAGACCGTCAATGCACAGTGTCACTGTTCGTTTTTGGAGCATCACCTGCGAGCAGCTTTGCGAAAGAAGCGGCGACACTTTCTACGCAACCCACCAATCATTTTGCACGACAATGCGTGGGTGCATACAGCGCAAGCTGTGGCTGCTCTGTTCGGTCGATGGGACTGGGAAGTACTGTACCATGACCATACTCTCCGAACTTAAGTCCTTGTGACTTTCATTTGATTCCGAAGATGAAGGACCCACTTCGTGGAATTCGCTTAAGAACTGTTCCAGAGATTCTACAGGCGGCAGACCGCTCCATTTGCACCATGAACAGAACAGGCTCTGGTAACGGTGTACTACACTTTCCACGTCGCTGGCAACGGGTTCTACACAACGCTGGTGACTACTGTGAAGGACAGTAGCCGGCCGAAGTGGCCGAGCGGTTCTAAGCGCTTCAGTCCGGAACCAAAAAATGGTTCAAATGGCTCTGAGCACTATGGGACTTAACAGCTATGGTCATCAGTCCCCTATAACTTAGAACTACTTAAACCTAACTAACCTAAGGACAGCACACAACACCCAGCCATCACGAGCCAGAGAAAATCCCTGACCCCGCCGGGAATCGAACCCGGGAACCCGGGCGTGGGAAGCGAGAACGCTACCGCACGACCACGAGATGCGGGCAGTCCGGAACCGCGCGACCGCTACGGTCGCAGGTTCGAATCCTGCCTCGGGCATGGATGTGTGTGATGTCCTTAGGTTAGTTAGGTTTAAGTAGTTCTAAGTTCTAGGAGACTGATGACCTCAGATGTTAAGCCCCAAGGTGCTCAGATCCATTTGAACCAAGGATAGTAACAGGTACAAACATGTAACTCTTTTGTATCGGTTGTCAATAAATAATTGCCACTATTTAAGTTCTAACCCTCGTATCATCGAAATCCTAAGTTAAGATTGGAGTATTTATCGTAAGAATACGTTAGTCGCCAATGGTGGCGGCATATTTATTGCAGCAAAGATCTCGGTGATATCAAGCGAGCTTATCACGGATCCAGAATGTAAATTAATCTGGGTAAAGTTAAGCGAAAAAAATGGTAATAGAATGCTTTTATAGACCGATTAGGTCAGGAGCTGTAGTGGTAGAGCGCTTCAGAGAGAACTTACAGAATATCGTTGATAAATATATTTTTTTGTGCTACTGTTATAATGATGGGCGGTGGGGGAGTGGGGGAGGAGTTCAACTTACAGATATAGACTGGGAGAGTCATGATACCATAACTGTTGCCAAAGACAGGAATCCTGTAAAATTGTTCTTAATCTCTTGTCCGAGTATTACTTTAAGCAGATAATTAGAGGACATACTCGTGAAGATAACATATTAGACCTCTTAGTAACAAATCAGTCAACGTAGAGAAAGCTGTTAGTGTTCATAAGGCTGTGGTAGCTACGAATTTTACGAAGAAGATTATGTTGGAAGTTATTTTTGCTTAGCCAGAGTGGCAAGAGACAAATTGCAGACTATTTGCATCAAAATTTTTGTGATGAGTGCAAAGATGTGGAGCAAAAATGGAAAAAATTCAAAAGCATTGTTCAGTGTGTCTTAGACAAGCATGTTCCGATCAAGGTCTTAAAGGATGGAAAATACCCGCCATGGTTTAACAGTCCTTTTAGAAAACTGTTCCGTGAACGCAGAGAACTTAGTTTCAGATTCAAGAAAAGTCGAAACTTGGCTGACAAACAAAAGCTGAACTTAGCAAAAATGACATTAGGGAAAGCAATGAGAGCAGCGTTCAATGATTTTGAGAGTAACATTTTGTCAATTGATCTGAGTAAGAACCCTAAGAGATTTTGGTTTCATGTGAAATCAATAAGCGCTTAGAAATCTTATATTCATTCACTCAGAGACCATACTGACACTGAAACTAATGTTAACAGAGGAAAGGCTGAAATATTGAATTCGGTCTGGCGAAACTGTTTCATCGTGGAAGGCTACACTGTCCCTCCTTTCAATCACCAAACGAGCGTCGAAATGTCATATATTGAGGTAACCGATCGTGGAATAGCAAAACAACAACAGTTGCTTTGTAGTGGAAAGGCATCAGGACCAGATGAGACATTTATATGATTCTGCAAAGTTTATGTGAAAGAATTTACTCCGCTTCAAACAGAGTTAATCATAGATGGCTGGAGCAACAATGGGTCCTTAGACGCTGGAAAAAAGCGCAGGTCATTCCCGTTTCCAAGAAGGGCTGTAGGACAGGTGCACGGAAACATGCTTTATGTTCATGAACTATGAGGTTTCTGGAGACCGAGAATATTTCTTTCTTTCTTTCTTTCTGTTGCCATTGCCTGTATCCATCATTGTGCACAGGGTCGGCTGGGTTAAGAACGGATTTGGCATGGTTAATTTTAAGGGGTGGCCAGGTGCCCTTCCTGCCACCATCCTATACCCCCCGTGACGGAATTAGTGTACCACAGCTGTCTGCGTCTAGTGTAAGTCGTGAAATAGTGTGAATGAGTTTCAAATGTCTGCGAGTCGTGTAACTGAGGCGGGACGTGGGGACCAGCCCGGTATTCACCTAGGAGGATGTGGAAAACCGCCTAAAAACCACATCCAGGCTGGCCGGCACACCGGCCGACGGTGTTAATCCGCCGGCGCGCCCACCTGAGTCCAGGAAGCAGCGCGTTAGCGCTCTCGGCTATTCTGGCGGGTCTTCTGGAGAACGAGAATCTCCTGTATAAAAATTAACTTGGATTCCGCCATCACAGATCTTGCGAAATCTGTTCGTCGATGAGATAAAGATCGCTGTAGACAACGGCGCTCAGATTGACGCCATGTTCCTTGACTTCAGGGAGGCAATTGAAAGCTTCCCGCATTACTTCTTAGTTGAAAAAATACGAGCTTATAGGGTACCGGAACAAATTTTTGACTGCATTCAGGACTTCCTTGCAGATAGAACTCAACACGTCGCTCTTAATGGAACAAAATCGACAGATGTAGAGGTCTACAATACACAGGGTGGTCCTAAACTACAGGGTGATTCAAAAAGAATACCACAACTTTAAAAATGTGTATTTAATGAAAGAAACATAATATAACCTTCTGTTATACATAATTACAAAGAGTATTAAAAAAGGTTTTTTTCACTCAAAAACAAGTTCAGAGATGTTCAATATGGCCCCCTCCAGACACTCGAGCAATATCAACCCGGTACTCCAACTCGTTCCACACTCTCTGTAGCATATCAGGCATAGCAGTTTGGATAGCTGCTGTTATTTCTCGTTTCAAATCATCAATGGTGGCTGGGAGAGGTGGCCGAAACACCATATCCTTAACATACCCCCACAAGAAAAAATCGCAGGGGGTAAGATCAGGGCTTCTTGGAGGCCAGTGATGAAGTGCTCTGTCACGGGCTGCCTGGCGGCCGATCCATCGCCTCGGGTAGTTGACGTTCAGGTAGTTATGGACAGATAAGCGCCAATGTGGTGGCGCTCCATCCTGCTGAAATACGAATTGTTGTGCTTCTTGTTCGAGCTGAGGGAACAGCCAATTCTCTAACATCTCCAGATACTGTAGTCCAGTTACAGTAGCACCTTCGAAGAAAAAGGGACCAAAAATTTTATTGGCTGATAAGGTTTCATAACTAACCTTTTTCGTAGGACTCTCCCTACAGTTGATTGTGGAATTTGCAGCTCTTTGCTAGCTCTGCGAGTCGATTTTCCTGGGCTGCGAACAAATGCTTGCTGGATGCGTGCTACATTTTCATCACTCGTTCTTGGCCGTCCAGAACTTTTCCCTTTGCACAAACACCCATTCTCTGTAAACTGTTTATACCAACGTTTAATACACCACCTATCAGGAGGTTTAACACCATACTTCGTTCGAAATGCACGCTTAACAACTGTCGTCGATTCACTTCTGCCGTACTCAATAACACAAAAAGCTTTCTGTTGAGCGGTCGCCATCTTAGCATCAACTGACGCTGAAGCCTAGTCAACAGCGCCTCTAGCGAACAAATGTACGACTAAATGAAACTTTATAGCTCCCTTAATTCGCCGACAGATAGAGCTTAGCTCTGCCTTTTGTCGTTGCAGAGTTTTAAATTCCTAAAGTTGTGGTATTCTTTTTGAATCACCCTGTATATGTCAAAAATGTAATGGCAGGTACTGAGCGACCGAAATAAACAGATGTCGTACAGAAGTGTGTGTGCGGTAATGCCGCCTTGATTCCGTACAGAGTGCTGACGACTGCGATGCATAAAAGCGCTTCGCTAGCAGGATCCATCATTTCCGGCACGGATCTCGAGCAGCACGCGTCCTTTCACTAATGCGGAGCTGGCCGACATGCATTTCATATATGGAACTGCGTAAGGAAATGAATTAGCTGTTCAAAGGATGTACAGGGAGCGATTCCCGGATAGGAATCAGCCGGATTGCCGAACATTCAAGCGTCTTCATCGGGAGTAATGCAAGAGTGGATCGTTCCATGTTTCCAAGCGTGGAACTGGCTCTGGAAGATATCGCTGAACTCCTGCAGTGGGAGGAAGAATACAGTAGAGGATAATACTTCGACAAGCTCGAGAGCTGTAGGACGTGCGGCGGGCGTGAGCCATCACAGTGTTTTGAGGACTTGAGGACTTTACATGAAGACGGAATGCATCCGTATCATTTACAGAGAGTGCGAGCAATGACCCCTGACGATTGCCTTTGCTCTTTAATATCTACAGCAGACCGCAGCGAATGAAACCTTCCCTGCAGATGTTTTATTTACCGATGAGGCTACCCTTAACGCGGTCGGGTATGTTGAACATCCATAATCCTCACCTATGAGCTCATGGTAACCCACACGTCACAATAGCACATGCCTACCAAGAAAGTGCTTTGAACCAGGTTTTAAATTGTAAGACATTTCCAGGGGCAGATGTGGACTCTGACCACAATCTATTGGTTATGACCTGTAGATTAAAACTGAAGAAACTGCAGAAAGGTGGGAATTTAAGGAGATGGGACCAGGGTAAACTAAAAGAACCAGAGGTTGTACAGAGATTCAGGGAGAGCATAAGGGAGCAATTGACAGGAATGGGGGAAATAAATACAGTAGAAGAAGAATGGGTAGCTTTGAGGGATGAAGTAGTGAAGGCAGCAGAGGATCAAGTAGGTAAAAAGACGAGGGCTAGTAGAAATCCTTGGGTAACAGAAGAAATATTGAATTTAATTGATGAAAGGGGAAAATATAAAAATGCAGTAAGTGAAACAGGCAAAAAGGAATACAAACGTCTCTAAAATGAGATTGACAGGAAGTGCAAAATGGCTAAGCAGGGATGGCTAGAGGACAAATGTAAGGATGTAGAGGCCTATCTCACTAGGGGTAAGATAGATACCGCCTACAGGAAAATTAAAGAGACCTTTGGAGATAAGAGAACGACTTGTATGAATATCAAGAGCTCAGATGGAAACTCAGTTCTAAGCAAAGAAGGGAAAGCAGAAAGGTGGAAGGAGTATATAGAGGGTCTATACAAGGGCGATGTACTTGAGGACAATATTATGGAAATGGAAGAGGATGTAGATGAAGATGAAATGGGAGATATGATACTGCGTGAAGAGTTTGACAGAGCACTGAAAGACCTGAGTCGAAACAAGGCCCCCGGAGTAGACAATATTCCATTGGAACTACTGACGGCCGTGGGAGAGCCAGTCCTGGCAAAACTCTACCATCTGGTGAGCAAGATGAATGAAACAGGCGAAATACCCTCAGACTTCAAGAAGAATATAATAATTCCAATCCCAAAGAAAGCAGGTGTTGACAGATGTGAAAATTACCGAACTATCAGCTTAATAAGTCACAGCTGCAAAATACTAACACGAATTCTTTGCAGACGAATGGAAAAACTAGTAGAAGCCAACCTCGGGGAAGATCAGTTTGGATTCCGTAGAAACACTGGAACACGTGAGGCAATACTGACCTTACGACTTATCTTAGAAGAAAGATTAAGGAAAGGCAAACCTACATTTCTAGCATGTGTAGACTTAGAGAAAGCTTTTGACAATGTTGACTAAAGGTGGCAGGGGTAAAATACAGGGAGCGAAAGGCTATTTACAATTTGTACAGAAACCAGATGGCAGTTATAAGAGTCGAGGGACATGAAAGGGAAGCAGTGGTTGGGAAGGGAGTAAGACAGGGCTGTAGCCTCTCCCCGATGTTGTTCAATCTGGATATTGAGCAAGCAGTAAAGGAAACAAAAGAAAAATTCGGAGTAGGTATTAAAATTCATGGAGAAGAAATAAAAACTTTGAGGTTCGCCGATGACATTGTAATTCTGTCAGAGACAGCAAAGGACTTGGAAGAGCAGTTGAATGGAATGGACAGTGTCTTGAAAGGAGGATATAAGATGAACATCAACAAAAGCAAAACAAGGATAATGGAATGTAGTCTAATGAAGTCTGGTGATGCTGAGGGAATTAGATTAGGAAATGAGGCACTTAAAGTAGTAAAGGAGTTTTGCTATTTGGGGAGCAAAATAACTGATGATGGTCGAAGTAGAGAGGATATAAAATGTAGGCTGGCAATGGCAAGGAAAGCGTTTCTGAAGAAGAGAAATTTGTTAACATCCAGTATTGATTTAAGTGTCAGGAAGTCATTTCTGAAAGTATTCGTATGGAGTGTAGCCATGTATGGAAGTGAAACATGGACGGTAAATAGTTTGGACAAGAAGAGAATAGAAGCTTTCGAAATGTGGTGCTACAGAAGAATGCTGAAGATTAGGTGGGTAGATCACATAACTAATGAGGAAGTATTGAATAGGATTGGGGAGAAGTTGTGGCACAACTTGACCAGAAGAAGGGATCGGTTGGTAGGACATGTTCTGAGGCATCAAGGGATCACCAATTTAGTATTGGAGGGCAGCGTGGAGGGTAAAAATCGTAGAGGGAGACCAAGAGATGAATACACTAATCAGATTCAAAAGGATGTAGGTTGCAGTAGGTACTGGGAGATGAAAAAGCTTGCACAGGATAGAGTAGCATGGAGAGCTGCATCAAACCAGTCTCAGGACTGAAGACCACAACAACAACAACAACCAAGAAAGGTTTTCAGTTAATGTTTGGGCAGGCATTGGGCACAATTACTTGTTAAGACCGTGTATTCTACCAAGTCATTTAACTGGCCACACATACGACATCTTCCTACAGGAGGTCTTACCTGAACTTCTGGGTGATGTTCCTCTAACTGGCCGCAGACGAATGTGGTTCCACCACGATGGAGCCCCAGCTCACTTCAGTCGAATCGTGAGTAATCACTTGGACGCCGTCTAGGCCAGCGGTGGATATGACGGGGCGGTCCAGTTCCCCAGCAACCGCGTTCTCCCCATTTAACCTGCGTGGATCTTTTCTTGTGGGGTCATATGAAAAGCCTGGCGTACGAGAGACCTGCCACATCTGAGGAAGATGTAGTTACCCGTGTGTTTGTTGCTACTGGACATGTGATCGACGTGCCTGACGTCTTTTCTAATGTACGCCGATCCATGCACCATCGCTGTGAATAGTGTATCGCACAGAATTTGAGGTAAAAAATTCATTTATTTTCATTAATCCAACTTAAAAGTAATTTTACATTTCCATAAGCAGATACAACACTATTTTCACACGTCTTCTTCTTCGTGAGCTTATAGATAGCAGGAAATCCGTAGAATTCCAGGTCATGAACAGATGCAAACTTGAAGATTCGCTGCACCATACGATCTTCTCCTCGCCTTTGACATAGATGATGGTGTCAGGATGATCGAATATTCGAAGTAACGTCATCGTTTCTTTACAAGGTGTACCAGGATCGTCCCAGTGGAGTCCATGATAGAAACGTGTTAGCCACTTTGCACTCCTCTGCGTTTCAGCACAGTTCACATCCTTGAAATGCCTCTGGGATGCAATGCATGCTGCGAATGTCTCTATTATACCAGCATATTCTGTGTATGCTATGAGAGCAACATCTTTAAATACGAATTGTCTACACTCATCATTATAGAAACATTGAATGTCGGCAACGACGTTCATACTGCCAGTTGTCATTGTGAAATGCTCTGGGCGTGCCACAGCACTTGGTCATTTATACAGCATGCTACAAAACACCAGTAAGTGGACAATAGTTTATCACACGGTCATGTAGAACTAGAGCATACGCTGCAGTGTGTTCTGGGAAATTTCATGAAGATTCAAATTCGATTCGTACATCCGTTGGTCCTGATTTAACTACCTCATTCTGCTTAGAACAGTCTGTCACGATGATTGGTGCCAGCTCCTTGAATTTCCGTGGACTGAGTAGGCATCCTTCCTCTTCAACATCTTCATAGTAAGAAGCACGGAACCTTTCATACATGTCAAATGTTAGACTGTATATCCAACTGTAGCACTAAATTCTCATACTGAGGGGACTGATGACCTCAGAAGTTAAGTCCCATATTGCTCAGAGCCAATTGAACCAATCTCATACTGATAGAATTCGGAATTCAAGGAGACTCTGGTATTAGTTACAGTTGTCAAATACGGTAGAATCATTTGTTAAATTGCCCCTTCTATTGGTCTGGAATGCAAGTATGATGAATCTTGGTGTTTCCAGCTGCACTGAGTTTTTAATAGCCCTTATTTGTCTGCTCGCTGTCGGTAGCACCGGCTACTCGTAAACGTCCCACGAGTGGAAAGTTAATTGCAGATATGTACCGGTATTCAGAACTTTTAAAAACTTCAAACGCTCCTCGTCTACCACAGTGATGTGCGCCATTTTCCATATAATTTTATTGATGATGATCGGATTCTGCTGTTGAGCTCCTTGAATTTATGAGTTGCTATCGGTTGCGCTCCGTACCAGAGTAAGTTCCTGTTTAGCATTCATAATAATTCGCTGCATGTCCTCAAAGTACCCCATAAGCATTTTTAGAGGTGTACGTGCAGTAAATCGGAGGTACTCTTCTGCTGTTCTGCCCACAGCCTCGTCTATGAACTAACGTTCATTTTCTAATCCATTCAAATCTGAGGGTGATGGTGAGACATATGTGTGTGTGGTCTTATGGGACTTAACTGCTAAGGTCATCAGTCCCTAAGCTTACACACTACTTAACCTAAATTATCCTAAGGACAAACACATACACCCATGCCCGAGGGAGGACTCGAACCTCCGCCAGGACCATGAGACATACGTTTGAAGGGTTGATGTTATGCCGACATTACGTGTACGATCAGTCTCTACCCCATTAATATCATAACGTATTTCCTAGAACAGGAATACCAAAGCATTACTTGTAAGCCTTGGCCGTCCGTTGTGGCCGAGCGGTTCTAGGCGCTTCAGTTTGGAACCGCGTGACCGCTCCGGTCGCCGGTTCGAATCCTGCCTCGGGCATGGATGTGAGTGATGTCCTTAGGTTAGTTAGGTTCAAGTAGCTCTAAGTTCTAGGGGACTGATGGCCTCATATGTTAAGTGCCATAGTGCTCAGAGCAATCTGTAAGCCTTGATCCCACTGTATGACTACCCTTTCGAGCGCCTCTTGCAAACTGTTACTAAATTATTGATGCCATTTGTCTTGACGTGCGTTTTTAGTTTCCTGTGAACCATACTGCTGTACAAGCTAGCGCTGTAATGTGTCATTATTGCCCAAACATTCATAAACCAGATCTGCTTACTTAGTTCCCTTCTACCTGCCTTTACATTTTTGAGATACAGTTTAGGACCATCCTGTACATAAATGGTCTAGTAGAAAGCGTCGGATACTCTTTGAGACTGTTCACAGTTGATTCTGTTGTAAATAACAAAATAGCAATACCAGAAGGTAGTAACGATTTTACGACAAGTGAAAGAGAGAAAAATATAGGGGGGGTTACAAGTGTATGATAAATCCTGTCCCTCGAAAATTTCCTTCCTTCATACCTTATCTGTGTTACCACAATGACGTATCACTGATATCATTCGTACTAAGATTAAGTACACGAGAGGCGCCTAGTTGCTTCCACCGTCCTGAGTGGAATGCATGAGTTCTGAATAACCTTTACCAACGTGAAATCTTCTATAGCATTGTCCGCTGCGCGAAAAACAGCACACAGAGTATGAATCTTTTATCTTAAGGCTGTAATAAACTGTTAGCAACGAACTGGTGTAGTATATATAATTAACTTTTGAATTGGTTTGTTTAACAGGAGTCCATTCGTTTTTTTGTGACCAGAATGCGAGAAACTAAACAATTATAGTGCACATTATGAAGTACAAATAATTTCCATTCTTCACGTTTTCGCAGAGAATAAACAAAATAATTATCTGCATATTTGTGTAATTACTGTTAAACTGTTCTCCATTACATGTCTAAATAATCAGATACTGCTAATTAAGTTCTTAATCAATACCGACCAAGGCAGACAATATGCTTGTCCTTGGAGACTGCCGAAGCAGCTCTGGTCTTACAGCCGAACCACCTTGCCTACCGTCCAAGTTAGGCGCGATCCGTAGATCCCCGAAGCGTTTCGTCTTTTAAATAATGGAATGATAACCTGTTGATGTCAATATTAATAACAGAAGCCTATAATTTAGGCTTGCTACTTCCGAATACAGTGGACAATCACGGAGAAGGACTACAATTTATGAGTTCTATCTCACGGTACACGTTACCGAATAAACCATCTGCACTGGTACCTCACCCTACATTACGTCATCTTGCCACTGCTGCCTTCTCAACTGCTCTAAGTACAGCTTCTTGTAGCAGTATACGATGCTTGTAAAGCCAGAAATACTACAATGTCCAGAATGGCCAGTAGGTAGCTGATTAATGTTGCGGGCTCTGACAGTTGATTCTGAAATTAAATACACAACTCAAAAAATGTTTTGCATCACCACGGTTCCCAGAGCTCCTGAAGATATACATTGACTGTGGATATTGTATCACAGGCACAGTCCCTTTGACTGTTCAGAGATGTCACTAATACCGCCCAAAGATATAAACAACCATGCATGAGCAGCGCCTATTAGACGGAGGGGGTCCGGCAGCCGATCAGTTCCAGTCATTCCACCAGGAAGTAGGTACGCGGCTTATTTTCTCTGTAGTTCAACCATGCCTAGACGGTCGATACTGCGGTTCGATTGCGTACTCATTGTTATTTTGTGCCCAGGAGTCTCGGAGTGAATTAAACCGATGTTGTTCGGACATGGAGCAAACACAGAGAGACAGGAACTATCGATGGAGTGCCACGCTCATGCCGCCCGAGGGCTACTACTGCAGTGGATGACCGCTGCCTGCGGGTTATGACTCGGAGGAACACTGACAGTAACGCCACCATGTTGAATAATACTTTTCGTGCAGCCACAGTACATCGTGTTACGACTCAAACTATGCGCAATGGGCTACATGATGCGCAACTTCACACTCGACGTCAATGGCGAGATCCATCTTTACAACCACGAAACCATGCAGCGCGGTACAGATGGGCCCAACAACATGCAGAATGGACTGCCCAGGACTGGCATCATGTTCTCTTCACCGATGAGTTTCGCATATGCCTTCAACCAGACAATCGTCGGAGACGTGTTTCGAGGCAACACGGTCACGAAGAACGCCTTAGACACACTGTCCAGGAAGCGCAGCAAGGCGCAGGTTCCCTGCTATTTTGGGGTGGCATTATGTAGGGACGACGACGACGTACGCCGCTGGTGGTCATGGAAGGCTCGGTAACGGCTGTACGATAAGTGAGTGCCGTCCAGCCGGCCGACGTGGCCGAGCGTTTAAAGGCGCTACAGTCTGGAACCGCACGAGCGCTACGGTCGCAGGTTCGAATCCTGCCTCGGGCATGGATTTGTGTGATGTCCTTAGGTTAATTAGGTTTAAGTAGTTCTAAGTTCTAGGGGACTTATGACCACAGCAGTTGAGTCCTTTAGTGCTCAGAGCCTTTTGAACCATTTTGAGTGCCGTCCTCCGATCGATAGTGCAACCATATCGGCAGCATATGGGCGAGGCATTCGTCTTCATGGACGACGATTCGCACCCTTATCGTGCACATCTTGTGAATGACTTCCTTCGGGATAACGACCTCGCTCGACTAGAGTGGCCAGCATGTTCTCTAGACATTAACCCTGTCGAACATGCCTGGGATAGTATGAAAAGGGCTGTTTATGGACGACGCGACCCACCAACCACTCGGATCTACAGCGAATCGCCGTTGAGGAGTGGAACATTCCGGACCAACAGTGCCTTGATGATTTTGTGGATATTATACCACGACGAAAACAGGCATGCATCAGTGCAAGAGAACGTACTACTGGGTATTAGAGGTACCGATGTGTACAGCAATCTGGACCACCACCTTTGAAGCTGTCGCTGTATGGTGGTACAACATACAATGTGTGGTTTTCATGAGCAATAAAAAGGGCGGAAATGATGTTTATGTTGATCTCTGTTCCAATTTTCTGTGCAGGTTCCTGAACTCTCGGAATCGTGGTGATGCAAAACATTCTATGATGTGTGTAATTGCAACTCATCGCGCATTCATACGAAATGAAAGCCACTACTGTATGATCACACTGTTAATGAGAAAATGCTGGAAACAATACCTACCGTAAGGTATCTAAGAGTAACTATTCAGAGCGCCCTTAAGTGGAATAACCAGATATAACTAACAGCAGGAAAAGTAGATGCACTGGAAGAATGTTAAGGAAATATACATCGTCCACAAAGGAAGGTAGGCATTTGACTGTTTTTCACTGTTCCGCGAAATAAATAACGAGGTTATCGAGTATCGGCGCAGATTTGCGACTTTACTCAAGACTTCCTTGCAGATACAGCTCAACGCTTCGTTCTTAAGGGAACAAAATCCACAGATGCAGATTCAGTTTCAGAAGGAAGTGTGATAGGACCGTCTATATATATATATATATATATATATATATATATATATATATATATATATATATATATATGTATGTATGTATATAAACCAGATGGTGCTATGGTTGACCCGCTAGATGGCGCTGCCATAGATCAAACAAATATCAACTGATTTTTTTTTTAATAGGAACCCTGATTTCTTATTACATATTCATGTAGTACGTAAAGAAATATGAATGTTTCAGTTGGACCACTTTTTTCGCGTTGTGATAGATGACGCTGTAATAGTCATAAACATGTGGTTCACAACTTTAGACGAACAGTTGGTAACAGGCAGGTTTTTTAAATTAAAATACATTGACAGGTACGTTTGAACATTTTATTTCAGTTGTTCCAATGTGATACATGTACCTTTGTGAACTTATCGTTTCTGAGAACGCATGCTGTTACAGCGTCATACCCTGTAAATACCACATTAATGCAATAAATGCTCAAAATGATGTCCGTCATCCTCAATACATTTGGCAGTACGTGTAAAGAGATTCCTCTCAACAGCGAGTAGTTTGCCTTCCGTAATGTTCGCACATGCATTGACAATGCGCTGACGCATGTTTTCAGGCGTCATCGGTGGATCACGATAGCAAATATCCTTCAACTTACCCCACAGAAAGAAATCCGGGGACGTCAGATCCGGTGAACGTGCGGGCCATCGTATGGTGCTTCGACGACCAATCCACCTGTCATGAAATATGCTATTCAATACCGCTTCAACCGCACGCGAGCTACGTGCCGGACATCCATCATGTTGGAAGTACATCGCCATTCTGTTCAAAATGGCTCTGAGCACTATGGGACTTAACATCTATGGTCATCAGTCCCCTAGAGCTTAGAACTACTTAAACCTAACTAACCTGAGGACATCACACACATCCATGCCCGAGGCAGGATTCGAACCTGCGACCGTAGCAGTCTCGCGGCTCCGGACTGAGCGCCTAGAACCGCCGCCATTCTGTCATGCAGTGAAACATCTTATAGTAAAATCGGTAGAACACTACGTAGGAAATCAGCATACATTGCACCATTTAGATTGCCACCGATAAATTGGGGGCCAATTACCCTTCCTCCCATAATGCCGTACGAGACATTAACCCACTAACGTCGCTGATGTTCCACTTGTCGCAGCCATCGTGGATTTTCCGTTGCCCAATAGTGCATATTATGCCGGTTTACGTTACCGCTGTTAGTGAATGACGCTTCGTCGCCAAATAGAACGCTTGCAAAAAATCTGTCATCGTTCGGTAATTTATCTTGTGCCCAGTGGCAGAACCGTACACGACGTTCAGAGTCGTCGCCATGCAATTCCTGGTGCATAGTAATATGGTACGGGTGCAATCGATGTTGATGTAGCATTCTCAACACCGACGTTTTTGAGATTCCAGATTCCCGCGCAATTTGTCTGCTACTGATGTGAGGATTAGTCGCGACAGCAGCTGAAACACCTACTTGGGCATCATCATTTGTTGCAGGTCGTGGTTGACGTTTCACATGTGGCTGAACACTTCCTGTTTCCTTAAATAACGTAACTATCCAGCGAACGGTCAGGACACTTGGATGATGTCGTCCAGGATACCAAGCAGCATACTTATGACACGCCCGTTGGGTATTTTGATCACAGTAGCAATACATCAGCACGATATTGAGCTTTCCCGCAATTGGCAAACGGTCCATTCTAACCCGGGTAATGTATCACGAAGCGAATACCGTCCACGGTGGCGGAATCTTACGTGATACCACGTACTTATACGTTTGTGACTATTACAGCGCCATCTATCACAGAGCGAAAAAAGTAGTCCAACTAAAACATTCATATTTCTTTACGTACTACACGAATATGTAATAAAAATGGGGGTTCCTATTAAAAAAAACGCAGTTGATATCCGTTTGATCTGTGGCAGCGCCATCTAGCGCGCCAACCATAGCGCCATCTGGTTTTCCCCTTCAAACTAGACGAGTTTCGTTCTTTGTAGTTTTTCGTTTGATGCATATTTCGTTGATATTTGGCCCGGTCACGATCAATGGACCACCTCTCAAAGTATGATAGGAGCTGAAGAATTTGTGGGACAAAAGTTGCACGGTACAACAGGGGCCGTAATATGACGTTGGGTGTTTGTTGCTAGGTGGAGTCGCGTCGGAGATATGAAGGTCAATCTTTTTTTAAAAAAAAAAATGGGATGCTATAGTTGGGTAGTATTTTCTTATAGCGACTATCGAGACGAATCCGGTGATGTGTAGCAGTAAGGTCTTTGAAGGTCAACGGTTAAAAAGATGGCATGAACATCCATTTACAGAATGTGTTCGAAGTGATGACCATTGGTCTCAATGCAGTGCTGCAATCTTTTCGTCATGGATTGAAGCCGGCCGGAGTGGCCGTGCGGTTCTAGGTGCTACAGTCTGGAGCCGAACGACCGCTACGGTCGCAGGTTCGAATCCTGCCTCGGGCATGGATGTGTGTGATGTCCTTAGGTTAGTTAGGTTTAATTAGTTCTAAGTTCTAGGCGACTGATGACCTCAGAAGTTAAGTCGCATAGTGCTCAGAGCCGTTTGAACCATGGATTGAGTGGTATTCGTTGTCATTTCGGCTCTTATCGAAGGACATGCTCTGACAATTCTCTCTCGCATATCTTCAAGTGTCGTTGGAACAATGTCTTTAAGAATTCCCACAAGAGAAAATCCATAGGCGTCATGTCTGGCGAACGAGCCGGTCACGACACATCTTCTCCGCGTCCAATCCAACGATTTCAGAATTGCCTCTGCAACTCTTTTCTAGCCGTCAGTGAAAAATGTGCCTGACACCCATCGTGTTGAGGACTCCTGTAAGGGTTGAATGGGTTGATTTGGTGGAGGAGACCAAACAGCGAGGTTATCGGTCGCATCAGATTAGAGGAGGATGGGAAAGGAAGTCGGCCGAGCCCTTTCAAAGGAACCACCCCGGCATTTGCCTGAACCGATTTAGGGAAATCACGGAAACCCTAAATCAGGATGGCCGGACGCTGGATTGAACCGTTGTCCTCCCGAATGCGAGTCCAGTGTGCTAACCTCTGCGCCACCTCGCTCGGTTCCTATAAGGACTGACGCGCGTCTGTAGAAGTGCCGGAGAAGTGGGGATGCGCTGGAAGACGCGGGAGAAGCGGCCGCCAGCTGCGCGCCTTGCCGGACAATTGAATGCGGCGGCGTCCGTGGCCCGCGGTGTCGCGACGCCGGCCGCCGCCACCCCCCACACACTGCACGGTGCCTGCCAGTACTGCTACCGCCGCACAGCGAGCTGCCACTGTCCGCCTAGCCTCCGCTGTATAGAGCCTGTGCAGCTCTCGCTCCGTAAGTATGACCTCCTTCTCTCTCTATGTCTGCTACTGTGCCTCAGCCGTATGAAGAAAAATCTCCCTGATGCAACACTATTCTGTATACAGCTTGTTACCGCTCTGTTACCAGCTTTACATCTACGTATACAGGGTGGTCCACTGATAGTGACCGGGCCAAATATCTCACGAAACAAGCGTCAAACGAAAAAACTACAAAGTATGAAACTTGTGTAGCTTGAAGGCGGAAACCAGATGGCGCTATGGTTGACCCGCTAGATGGCGCTGCCATAGGTCAAACGGATATCAACTACGCTTTTTTTAAAAAAAATAGGAGCCCCCATTTTTTATTACATATTCGTGCAGTACGTAAAGAAATATGAATGTTTTACATGAACCACTTTTTACACTTTGTGATAGATGGCGCTGTAATAGTCACAAACGTATAAGTACGTGGTATCACGTAACATTCCGCCAGTGTGGACGGTATTTGCTTCTTGATACATTACCCGTCTTAAAATGGACCGTTTACCAATTGCGGAAAAGGTCGATGTCGTGTTGATGTATGGTTATTGTGATCAAAATGCCCAACGGGCGTGTGCTATGTATGCTGCTCAGTATCCTGGACGACATCATGCAAGTGTCAGGACCGTTCGCCGGACAGTTATGTTATTTAAGGAAACAGGAAGTGTTCAGCCACATGTGAAACGTCAACAAATGATGATGCCCATGTAGGTGTTTTAGCTGCTGTCGCAGCTAACCCGCACATCAGTAGTAGACAAATTGCGCGAGCATCGGGAATCTCAAAAACTTCTGTGTTGAGAATGCTACATCAACATCGATTGCACCCGTACCATATTTCTATGCACCAGGAATTGCATGCCGACGACTTTGAACGTCGTGTACAGTTCTGCCACTGGGGACAAGAGAAATTACGGGACGATGACAGATCTTTTGCACGCGTTCTATTTAGCGACGAAGCGTCATTCACTAACAGCGGTAACGTAAACTGGCATAATATGCACTATTGGACAACGGAAAATCCACGATGGCTGCGACAAGTGGAACATCAGCGACCTTGGCGGGTTAATGCATGGTGCGGCATTATGGGAGGAAAGATAATTCGCCCCCATTTTATCGATGGCAATCTAAATGGTGTAATGTATGCTGATTTCCTACGTAATGTTCTACCGATGTTACTACAAGATGTTTCACTGCATGACAGAATGGCGATGTACTTCCAACATGGCTCGCGTACAGTTGAAGCGGTATTGAATAGCATATTTCATGACAGGTGGATTGGTAGTCGAAGCACCATACCATGGCCCGCACGTTCACCGGATCTGACGTCTCCGGATTTCTTTCTGTGGGGAAAGTTGAAGGGTATTTGCTATCGTGATCCACCGACAACGCCTGACAACATGCGTCAGCGCATTGTCAACGCATGTGCGAACATTACGGAGGGCGAACTACTCGCTGTTCAGAGGAATCTCTTTACACGTACTGCCAAATGCATTCAGGTTGACGGACATCATTTTGAGCATTTATTGCATTAATGTTGTATTTACAGGTATTCACGGTGTAACAGCATGCGTTCTCAGAAATGATCAGTTCACAAAGGTACATGTATCACATTGGAGCAACTGAAATAAAATGTTCAAACGTCCCTACGTTTTATATTTTAATTTAAAAAACCTACCTGTTACCAACTGTTCGTCTAAAATTGTGAGCCATATGTTTGTGACTATTACAGTGCCATCTATCACAAAGCGAAAAAAGTGGTCTAAGTAAAACATTCATATTTCTTTACGTAATACACGAATATGTAATAAAAATGGGGGTTGTAATTAAAAAAAACGCAGTTGATATCCGTTTCACCTATGGCAGCGCCATCTAGCGGCCCAACCATAGCGCCATCTGGTTTCCGCCTTCAATCTAGACAAGTTTCGTTCTTCGTAGTTTTTTCATTTGACGCTTATTCCGTGAGATATTTGGCCCGGTCATGATCAATCGACCACCCTGTATACTCACGACCGGTTCTAGAACACTTTTTCACAGAAGCAACTTTTCATTTGACGACCCCTTCCCCTCCCTTTCCCTCGTGCTGTTTCACCGGTGCTACGTTTCGTCACTACCTGCGATACGCACTATATGCAAATTTTCCACTTGAGCGCTTCTGGCCCCCCTCTCAGCATGACGACCTAATTAGCTCCTTGTGTCACCAGGGCCTTAAACCAGTGCTCTGTAAGCTCCGGAAGCGGAGGATACTTCGTAGTCGAGAATACCTTGTAACAACATTACAAATTTCCTATCGTATTCCATTAGCATATCGTGTCAGACTGAAATGAAATGACAGTGTACCTGTACTTGCCTACATACGGGCACAAAACTGTCAAGATTTGTTTTGCTGCCAGGCTCGAATTCTTCTCCTGTGCCAACCTTTTCATCTCAGAGTGGCTTGCAACCTGTACCCGCAGTTGTTTGCTGGATGTACTCCACTCTGTTTTCCTTTATAGTTTTTACTGTTTACACATCCCTCTAGTACTGTGGAAGTAATTCCGTGATATCTGAACAGATGCCCTACCGACCTATCTTGAATTTAGTCACACACTTGAATCTTTTTTTTTTTTTTACTTCCGTCATTGACACTTCGATGTATAGATTGCACAGCAAGGGTGAAAGACAACATCCGTCTCTTACACCCTTCTTTAAACCGAGCACTTTGTTCTCGATCTTCCAGTCTCATTGTTCACTTTTGGTTCTCGTACTTATTCATCTTCCCTACGTTCCCTAGAATTTCAAACATCTTCCACCATTTTACATTGTCGATAGCTTTTTCAGATCGACAAATATTATGAATGTGTCTTGACATTTCTTTAGTCTTGCTTCCATTATCAGTCGTAAAGTCTGAAGTCCCCTCTGGTGCATGACCTTTACATAGCCAAACTGGTCGCCATCTAACAAATCCCTACATGACAAAAGTACGCTTGTCGCAGCAGGCACTTCCGCATGGCGATCCTCGATTACTAGCGCTACAAACCATCAATGAATGGTTTCTAGCCAATTTTTTTCACGAATCTTTGATAAATTGGCCACGTGCGACTAAGACTCGCAAACTGAGGGTTTCGTACAAATTTTATTTTATATATACATGTGGTTCATCCATCCGGGGAATCGAGAATGTCAACGATTTTTGCCTGGTGTCGATATAGATACCGTCAAAGTATTGGCCTCGGGAATTCTGAGACAGTATTAAAATCTCAATAGAAGATCCTCATACTAGACCGGACATACAAAAAGAAGCGAGCAGGGGACTTCAGTTTATATATACACGGTGTTACAAAAAGGTACGGCCAAACTTTCAGGAAACATTCCTCACACACAAATAAAGAAACGATGTCACGTGGTGACCGGAAACGCTTAATTTCTATGTTAGAGCTCATTTTAGTTTCGTCCACCTACGCTCAATGGAGCACGTTATCATGATTTCATACAGGATACTCTACCTGTGCTGCTAGAACATGTGCCTTTGCAAGTACGACACAAGATGTGGTTCATGCACGATGGAGCTCCTGCAAATTTCAGTCGAAGTGTTCGTACGCTTCTCAACAACAGATTTGGTGACCGATGGATTGGTAGACGCGGACCAATTCCATGGCCTCCACGCTCTCCTGACCTCAACCCTCTTGACTTTCATTTATGGCGGCATTTGAATGCTCTTGTCTACGCAACCCCGGTACCAAATGTAGAGACTCTTCGTGCTCGTATTGTGGATGGCTGTGATACAATACGCCATTCTCCAGGGCTGCATCAGCGCATCAGGGATTCCATGCGACGGAGGGTGGATGCCCTCGCTAACGGAGGACATTTTGAACATTTCCTGCAACAAAGTGTTTGAAGTCACGCTGGTACGTTCTGTTGCTGTGTGTTTCCGTTCCATGATTAGTGTGATTTGAAGAGAAGTAGTAGAATGAGCTCTAACATGGAAAGTAAGCGTTTCCGGACACATGTACACCTAACATCTTTTCTTTATTTGTGTGTGAGGAATGTTTCCTGAAAGTTTGGCCGCACCTTTTTGTAACACCCTGTTTAGAAAGAGAACGTTTAATAAAATATTTGTATTTACCTACTAAAACAGGCTACAGCAACGCATTATGTTGTAGTGAAACATGGATTATGGGAGAACATACATTTTTATCTCTGTTATGCTTTTGACGGTAGATGAATGCATTGATGTTCAAACAGAAAAAAAATTTTTTTTTTCAAGCAATTCAATTACAATTTAACAAGTTTCAGATTTCCTACTTTACTTGTACTGTGAAACCTCCCTTCTCGACGAATTTCATGATTCTAGGTCAACGGAACGCACGCTATAGATTCTGATTAGTGAGTTTTGGAGCATGAAAATACACTCCTGGAAATTGAAATAAGAACACCGTGAATTCATTGTCCCAGGAAGGGGAAACTTTATTGACACATTCCTGGGGTCAGATACATCACACGATCACACTGACAGAACCACAGGCACATTGACACAGGCAACAGAGCATGCACAATGTCGGCACTAGTACAGTGTATATCCACCTTTCGCAGCAATGCAGGCTGCTATTCTCCCATGGAGACGATTGTAGAGATGCTGGATGTAGTCCTGTGGAACGGCTTGCCATGCCATTTCCACCTGGAGCCTCAGTTGGACCAGCGTTCGTGCTGGACGTACAGACCGCGTGAGACGAAGCTTCATCCAGTCCCAAACATGCTCAACGGGGGACAGATCCGGAGATCTTGCTGGCCAGGGTAGTTGACTTACACCTTCTAGAGCACGTTGGGTGGCACGGGATACATGCGGACGTGCATTGTCCTGTTGGAACAGCAAGTTCTCTTGCCGGTCTAGGAATGGTAGAAGGATGGGTTCGATGACGGTTTGGATGTACCATGCACTATTCAGTGGCCCCTCGACGATCACCAGTGGTGTACGGCCCGTGTAGGAGATCGCTCCCCACACCATGATGCCGGGCGTTGGCCCTGTGTGCCTCGGTCGTATGCAGTCCTGATTGTGGCGCTCACCTGTACGGCGCCAAACACGCATACGACCATCATTGGCACCAAGGCAGAAGCGACTCTCATCGCTGAAGACGACACGTCTCCATTCGTCCCTCCATTCACGCCTGTAGCGACACCACTGGAGGCGGGCTGCACGATGTTGGGGCGTGAGCGGAAGACGGCCTAACGGTGTGCGGGACCGTAGCCCAGCTTCATGGAGACGGTTGCGAATGGTCCTCGCCGATACCCCAGGAGCAACAGTGTCCCTAATTTGCTGGGAAGTGGTGGTGCGGTCCCCTACGGCACTGCGTAGGATCCTACGGTCTTGGCGTGCATCCGTGCGTCGCTGCGGTCCGGTCCCAGGTCGACGGGCACGTGCACCTTCCGCCGACCACTGGCGACAACATCGATGTACTGTGGGGACCTCACGCCCCACGTGTTGAGCAATTCGGCGGTATGTCCACCCGGCCTCCCGCATGCCCACTATACGCCCTCGCTCAAAGTCCGTCAACTGCACATACGGTTCACGTCCACGCTGTCGCGGCATGCTACCAGTGTTAAAGACTGCGATGGAGCTCCGTATGCCACGGCAAACTGGCTGACACTGACGGCGGCGGTGCACAAATGCTGCGCAGCTAGCGCCATTCGACGGCCAACACCGCGGTTCCTGGTGTGTCCGCTGTGCCGTGCGTGTGATCATTGCTTGTACAGCCCTCTCGCAGTGTCCGGAGCAAGTATGGTGGGTCTGACACACCGGTGTCAATGTGTTCTTTTTTCCATTTCCAGGAGTGTATGTGCTATAAATGACCTTATTTTTTTACTGCATTGACTTACAAGTTTAAAATTTTTACACTGCCAAGGAGCTGTAGATCTTAGTATGTGACATCAATTTGAACTTGATACTCTAATCTGTTCCAGAAAAAAAAAAAGTTTCTTAACAGATGGACAGACAGACGGCCAACAAAGCGAATCTGTAAGGATTCCATTTTTACACATTGAGGCACGAAATCCTAAAAAGCCACTGTATTCAGTTTAGAAGAGCTTTTACTTCAGTATATGCCTAAAAGAATACGACAATCAGATAGAAGAATTTGGCAATCTTAAATTCTTCAGATTGCAGTACTATAATAAATTCAACTAGGAGGAGCATACCACAGAACTACTGAAGCATGTGGAATTCAAATGTTTTCAGACATATGTGACATAAAAATAAAAAAAAGGTAGCATTATTTGCTCAATTTCACCCGGGATCATTTATAGTGCAACTCATGAAGCCAAGGTAAAATTCTTCGAGTCCAAATAATTTTTTATGTGAACTCAGAAACGTCGTTCCTTTGCAAATGCAAAAAAAGACAGAATTTGAGATTCCCATTATCACAATAACATGCAACTTGTCTGACGAATCATTACCAGTTGCAGGGTTGGGAACTAAATGTGTGTGATTTGAAAATGGAGGGGAAGTCATGTTTTGAGACCCGCAAGTACTGTCAACGGGGTACACTATAGCCTGCCAGAACTACCTCTAGCACTAGCAGTGTTGATGAGTAATTTTTTGATGTTAGTTGTCTTACAACTATACATTATTTATGATAGTTTTTCACCTGGTGTCATTGTTTTGAAATAGAATTCATTTGCAGCCCTTCCCCGCCTTCAACAGTCACATTTCCATGCCAACAGAATCTAGCACCATCAATGGTCAATGGTTGTGAGACAACTTGTGACAAACCACAGTCCTCTTTCACCAATGGCTAATTTTATGTCATAATTTTTGCACATTTACAATCTCATAAAAATTTAAAGTATACATGAGAACACATTAAAGACATTAATACAATATTCCACATAAAGGAGCTTCATCAACTGACAGAATCCTCTTCAGCAAAGAGAAAAAAATTCTAGGTCGAAAACATAAAATTAGTTTTCATCTAGATAAACACTGTCTGTTATCTTAAATCAGTTTTCTGAAAATATCTCTGCAGAGATTTTGTGAATATGTGCCTCACTTTACCACAGGTTGATGATGATGCTAGTTCCAAGTTCGAAGAGCTGAGGACACTAACTACTGCTTCTCAATATAGTTATTCCTTAATGAAGTTTTTCATGAAGATACATCTGTTTTTCAAACCAACTGCTCAGTTCGTGGAATCATTACTAAAAGTAATAATAATAATAATAATCTTCGCAAGGGTTTAAGGTCACTTGCTTTGGTGAAGAATCGTGTCCATTATTCGAGAACAAACATTTTTAATAACTTGTCAGCAGCAAGAAAAGTTTAATTATTAATATATTTCACTTTAGGAGGAGCCTAAACGATTTATTGGTGGGCACCTCCTTCTGTTCCACTGACGAATTTCTTGGAAGAACTGACTCACGTGTATATGTTATTAATAATGTAAGATAACGCGAGTATCAACTGACAATATGACTTCTGTACAAATCATTGCACTAATGTGATCAATGTAAACAAGTGCTATAAAATAATTTTCCTGATTGGTGATGCGTGGTTACAGTAGCCTAACAATTATCAAACGCGCCCCAGTGTATTGAATATTCACTTGTTTCGTGACAAGTTTGTTAGTACCTTTTAAATGAAAATATGTTTAAGATTTTTGAGTTGGTACACATCCAAGACGACCATTTCACATCGTATCTGTCGGCGCACACTAGCATATCTTTTTTTATCCTTTGAAAATATTTATTGCGTATTCTTGTTATTCTTATTTTCTTACATGTTTTATATCCACATGAGTACTCTGCAGTCCGCGTTTAAGTGCCTAACAGAGCGTTCATCGAACCACGTTCACTTTATTTTTCTACCGATCCATCCTCGAACAGCGCACTGGGAAACCGAACACTTAAATATTACCGTGCGAGCTCTGATCTCTCTTATTTTGCTACAATGATCGTTTTTGCCTGTGTTGGTGCGTGCAAAGAAATATTTTCGCATTCGATTGTGAACGTTGGAGATTTAAATTTCGTTAAAAGAAGAGAAAAACACCTTTGTTTTAACGACTGCCACCCCGGCTCGCGAACTATAAACGTGACACTCTCTCCCCTGTTTCGCGATAATGCCAAACGAGGTGACCTCCTTTGAACTTTTTCGATGTCTTCCCTCAATCCTATCTGTTGAGAATCGCATACTGCACAGCAATACTCTAGCAAAGGGCGGACAATGTAGTGTATTCTGTGTTTTTAGCACACGTGTTGCATCTTCTAAATATTTTGTCAATAAAAATCAGTCTTTGCTTTGCCTGTTGCACAACGTTATCTATACAATCGTCCCAATCTAATTTGTTCCTAATTGTAATTCCTAGATGTTTAGTTGAACTGCCAGTCTTTAGATTTTTGTGATTTATTGTGTCACCGAAGTCTAACAGTTCTCTTTTAGTATGTGTATGACCTCACACATTTCAACATTTAAGATCAATTAACACTTTTCTTACCGAAGTCTGAATCATTTTGCAATTGGTTTTGATATTCTGATTAGTAGACCGTAAATGGCAGCATCATCTGCAAACAACCTAAGACGGCTGCTCAGACTGTCTCGTAAATCATGTCTCTAAATTTCTGACAGCAGAGGGCCTAACAGCACTTCCTGAGGAACTCCAGATATTACTTCTGTTTTACTCGATGACTTTCCGTCAGTTACTACGAACTGTGACCTCTCCAACAGGAAATCACGAACAGGAAATCACGAACCCAGTCGAACAGTTAAGGCGATACTCCATTGGCACGCAGTCTGATTAGAAAGCGTTAGTGAGGAACAGTTTCAAAAGCCTTATGGTAATCTAAAAAATATGTAGTCCCTGTAAGAATAAAGAGTTAGTTTTGTCATACAAGAGCGATACTTTCTCAATCTGTGCTCTCTGTCAGTAGGCCGTTTTCTTCGAGTTAATTCACAATATTCGACCGCAGTATACGTTCCAAAATCCTAGTGCAAATCGACGTCGGTGACCTGTGTAACTTTCCATTCCTTGGGTACGCATCTCTCACTGAAAGATACACATATTTTATGTCTCTTTATTAGCAATTTGTTATACTCTTTGTAAGGTAACTGGGCACTTATTAGGTTAGGTAACATTTTTCTTGCGATATGGGTATTGGGTATTGTAGAGATTGTAGAGACCTTTCTTTAATTCGTTACACGAGCTGTTGTCCTCGCAGCTTTTCGATTACTGGTGCACAAACTTACGGCGGATATCAGCGGATCAAGGCCCATGGCACTTTGTACTCATGCCGGCGCTGGGGTTGAATGGTGCCTATTAGTCTGACCGGGGGTATTTCGCACCTTAAGTGATCCACTTTGGTAAAGTGCTTCGTGGCATAGTCCGTTATTTTTCCGTGCAGATACTTCTCCCTTAGGGCTTCGTGTAGCTCCCTGGCTGTCGTCCATCGGGGAGCCCCTAGCGTCCACCGTAGGCACCTGTTCTGTATGGGCTGGAGTGCGCTATATTAGTATCACACGTGGCCCCCCACGCTGCACATCCGTAGAGGAGTTTTGGCTTACTGTCGATCTATGAATTGGTACTTGGTGTTGGTGTTAAGATGAGTATTAGTGCGTGCGCCACCTTCATGGCGTCCATTTTGCGTTGCTGTGTGTATATTGTGAAGGGACTTATCCAGAATAACCCCTAGACACTTCATCGAGTGGGACCAAGGGATAGGTTGCCCTAGCACCCTTAGTGAGTAACGTAGTACCGGTAGCTTCTTCTTAGTAAAGAGCACTGCAGCACTCTTCGTGGCGTTGAGTCTTATTTTGTTGAACTGCGCTCGCTCTTCCATGAGATCTATTTGGCGTTGAACCCTATTTATCAGCTGGTCCAAGTTGGGGCCCGACGTGACAAAGGCAGTATTATCGGCAAATAAACAGCAGGTCACCAGAGGAATCTCTGGTAGGTCATTTATAGATACACTGAACAGCAGTGGTGAGATAATTGATCCCTGCGGGATACATGCTTCTGGTGTTTTGCCCGATGAACGTTTGGCATCCACATAGAAGTTTCTTCCCTGTAGAAAACTATCTACCAGTTTCACGCAACAATCTGTTGTCCCAAGCATATTGCAACAAACGGTGTATTTCTATCGCTGCTCGTTTAGTTTGTATTGCCGTTTCAAATATACCGGTCATTTTTTAAACACCCTGTAGCTGCATACTACAGAACCACTGTGCACTGAGGTAAGAAAAGTCATGGGCTATCGATAGGCACATGTACAGATGGCGGTACTATCGCAAACACAAGTATAAAAGGGCAGTGCATTGGCAGAGTGAATTGGCGGAGCTGTCATTTGTACGCATGTGATTTATGTGAAAAGTTTTCCAACCTGATTGTGGCATCACGATTGGAATTAACAGACTCTGAAAGCGGAACAGTAGCTCGAGCAAGACGCATGGAACATTCCATTTCGGAAATCGTCAGGTAGTTCAATATTCTGAAATTCCCCCGTGTCAAGAGCGTGCCGAGAATACCGAACTTAAAACATTACCTCTCGCCAGGAACAACGCAGTGGCCGGCGTCGTTTGCTTAGAGTTGTCAGTGGTAACAGACAAGCGACACTTCGTGCCATAGCCGCAGAAATCCATGTAGGTCGTACGACGAACGAAATTTGGTGTTAATGAGCTTGCAGAAGACCACTGTCGTGAGAACCTCTGCTAACAGTACGACATGTCCTGCAGCGCCTCTCCTGAGCTCGTGACCATATCGGTTGGACCCTACACGAACGGAAAACCGTGGCCTGGTCACATGAGTCCCGATTTCAGTTGGTGAGAGATGACGGTAGGGTTCGAGTGTGGTACAGACCCCAAGAAGCCCTGGACCCAAGCTGTCGACAAGGCACTGTCCAAGCTGGTGGTGACTCCATAATAGTGTGGGCTGTGTTTACATGGAATAAACTGGGTCCCCTGGTCCAACTGAAACTGTGGTTGACTGGAAATGGTTATGATCGGCTACGTGGAGACCGTTTGCAGCTACTCACGAACTTCTTGTTCCCAAACAACGATGGCATTTTTATGGATCACAATGTGCTATGTCAGTGGGTCACGATTGTTTGCGAGTTGTTTGAAAAACATTTTGGACAATTCGAGCGAAGATCACACAGGTCGCCCGACATTTAAGGGACATAATCGAGAGGTCAGTTCGTGACAAAATCCTGCAACGGCAGCACTTTCTCAATTATTGACATAGGCAGCATGGCTCAATATTTCTGCAGGGGACTTCTAACGACTCGTCGCTGTCATGTCACGTCGACTTGGTGTCCTACGCCGGGAAAAAGGTCGTCCGACACGACATCCCAGGACTTTTGCCACCTCGGTTCCCAGTGGGCGGGGAACTGAGCTGGTGATTTTCTGCCTTTTTCACCTGCGTACTGATGGAAGGAACAATTTCCCACCCCTTCAGTACATGCCCTAATCTATCTTGTCATATTTTCCTGATCCCTACGCATCATTCACGATGCTGGCTGCAGAACTGTTTTATACTCTTCCCCGAGTATAGGCGCTCTGATTTTATCTAACCTGATTTCACGATCACAATCAGTAAAATGAAAATTACTATCACACACGCTGTGAGACTACTTGGATTTCCTGGTTGGTTGTGACAGGGATTCTCCTCCAAAGTGTGAACTCCTTTATTACCATAGAACCTCCTTCTCATTTCCACGTCGTGCCACAGTTTGTGCGTGGAAATGCGTGAATAAGATCCTGTTACAAGACAAGTGGCAGCTGCGAAATGTAATACAAACAAACTGTTAAACAAGAGCTAGAAAAGAGTGAAAATAAGTTCTGCTGACGGTCTTGTCAAAGTCCAAATAGTGAAGCTCCACATTTAGGAACGCGCCATGGTGATGGTTGTAGCGATCAGCACCGTAAAACGTTTGTTACGAGTCAACAAAAGTGCATTTTTTATTACTTTAAGGGCGCAGAACACCAACAGACCACCAAATAAAGTATCCTGCTATGACACACAAATGCAGTCTCACTTACTCACATGCTGTTCCAGTCTCTAACTGATTCATATGGTAACGAAACTACTCATCAATGTGCGCTGTCGCACATGGATAGAACTCAGCCAGTACTGTGCAGTCACCGTGGCAGTCACGTCATTTATGAAAATGCAGTCAAGAATGAAGTCCTGTCCCACAGTTTTTAGCAGGCTTGCGTCAGTATATACGAGTATATAGAGTCTATGACTGCATATCGATTGTTAACCTTTTAAGTTATAAAATGTTTTAAGTAGCATGGCAATGAAATACATGCCGATCGTACGCTTTGGATTTAGTAATGAATAAAACTGCGTTATTTGTTACGGATTTCTAGATCCAACATGATTTATTGAGTGGTAATGATTCATGTCAATCAATCAGGAGCACAAAGCTTGAAAAATCTGTAGGAAATTAGCAATATCAAATTCTGTAGGTTAACATATGGCCTCAGGAGGAAGATACCAGGGGAAGTCAAAAAATAAAGGGACTTTTGAGAAAAGGAACATTTATTCAAATTATAGAAAACTGAAACACACTATTTTTCTCCATAACCTCCCTGCCCTTCAACGCACTTTGCCTAGCGTTTTTCAAGTTTCTATATTCCGTCGTAAAAAAGGTTTTTGTTGCACCTGTAACCAATTTTGCGCCACACAAGTGACTTCTGCTTCGGTTGAAAATCTTTACCTGAGCGCTTCCTTCAATGATCCAAACATACGGAAAACGCTTGAAGCCAGGTCTGGACTGTACGGCAGGCGTTCCAGCAATTCGAATGCCAACTCCTTTATTGCATCGGCTGTCCTTTTGGCAGAATGTGGCCGAGCGTTATCTTCCTGCCGGATGTCTCCTTTACTCAGTTTCCCGCGACGTTTGGATCTAATCACAAGTTTCAGTTTAGTTCGCATCACAACACAGTAGTTCTCACTGCTCACAATTTCACCTCTTGGGGTGAAATGAACACCTTCCATGTCCCAAAATAGCGTTAGCATAATGTTACCAGCTGATGGTTGATGTTAAAATTTCTTAACTTCGGGTTATGATTGGTGTTTCCAAATCATACTCGCAGCCGTACTTTCCGGTTCGTCAAGATGCACACACGTTTCGTCTAAAGTAACGATTTGCTGTAAGAGTCCATCTCCTTCGCGATGGGCCAAATATTTACGAGAGGTGTCCACCCTTTGCACCTTGCGCTGCGCTGACAATTCTTTCGGTACCCACCTTGCACACACTTTCCGAAAATTTAGCCTGCCGTACAAGATGGAAGACGCTGAACCAACGTAAAATACTGGCGATTTCATTCACAGCGATTCGTCTGTTTTCCATCCCCATACCATCAACGACTTGCAGATTGTCCTCAGTTGCTGACGCCGATGACCCGCCCGATCTTCCCTCGTCACACAGAGAAGTTCTTCACTGTCTGAAGCGCTCTATCCATTCGTACAACTTGTTTCGCGATAAACAGCTGTCACCATACTGCGCTTACATTCGATGAATAATTTCTGCAGGTTTAACGCCATCCGTAAATAAAAAGCGAATCACTGTCCACATTTTCTCTTTGGTGTGAACCGGCAACGAAACTGCCAAGTTTTCACGGTCTGCCACAATACAACGACTAACGCGGGAATAAGAGTGACACGTTGTATAGAATTGTTGCAGACGACAATGCTTCAGCCCTGGACACTAGCACTATTACCAAGCCCTAAGGCAAGGAACTGCAAAAGTTCCTTTATTTTTTTACTTCCTCTGGTATCTCCGAAAGGCCAGGGACTCAGAAACAACTTTAGACGATAATGAGATTTTCACTCTGCAGCGGAGTGTGCGCTGATATGAAACTTCCTGGCTGATTATAACTGTGTGCCGGACCGAAACTCGAACAAGGGACCTTTGTCAAGGGTCCCGAGTTCTAGTCTCGGTCTGGCACACAGTTTTAATCTGCCAGGAACTTTCATATCAGCGCACACTCCGCTGCAGAGTGAAAATCTCAATCTGGAAACATCCCCCAGGCTGTGGCTAACCATGTCTCCGCAATATCCTTTCTTTTAAGAGTGCTAGTTCTGCAAGGTTCGCAGGAGAGCTTCTGTAAAGTTTGGAAGGTAGGAGACGAGGTACTGGCAGAAGTAAAGCTGTGAGGACGGGGCGTGAGTCGTGCTTGGGTAGCTCAGATGGTAGAGCACTTGCCTGCGAAAGGCAAAGGTCCCGAGTTCGAGTCTCGGTCCGGCACACAGTTTTAATCTGCCGAGAAGTTTCAACTTTAGACGATGTATATAAATGCATATTTGTAGCTGTTCTAGTATCAGAGTCAGTTTCACGACTTTCATGAAATACTGCTTCAAGCTCAGGCAAACAGTTCACCCTCCCTGCTGCTTCTGTACCAGACGTTCCACCCACCGGTCCACTTGACACAGTGTCGCCCGCACTGCTATCTGTTACTGCAGTATTTTCTGAAACTGTAGAAAAAGTAGCTACATCATCCGCAGCACAGTCTCAAATTGCGAATCTTCTTCGTGCTCTTCTGTAACCTCTTCTAAGAAATTCATTACACATTCAGCCAGAACTTCATCTGCCTTGAATCTTTGCCATCTCCATGAAGTCATTATTATAGATCTCAGCCAACTGAGGAGCTACTTGATTAAGAAGTGGCGGCTCCGTTCACGAAAACTAACAACGGTTCGGACAGTGGTGTGCTGCCAACATGCCCCTCCGTATCCACATCCGGTGACGCCTAAGGGCAGAGCATGACACGGAAGCCGGTCGGAACCCTCTTGGGACTTCAAGGCCTTTACGGAGGGTATGCTTTTTTCTGTTTTTCTAAGGAAGAATTCACGAGTGTCTGTATGATCCAGCGAACAAAAATGAGTAAATAATATATCTACTACAATCCATTTTCATCATGTCGCGTGATCTATTCACACGTGCACTATCAACAGAAATAATTAATATCATTCATATTTATATTATCTGCAATGTTCATTCTTCATTGGAAGAAGCATTTCGCGGCATATTATCAGTTAAACTGGATGTAACAAGGAACTAAGTTGGTGACCATGTGTTTGCTCGCATGTACGGCGCAGAAGAAACTAGCAGTAAATTTTCTTACAAACGACTCCCGTCTTGATTTTGTACTTCATAATATAGGAAATATTACTACGAATCGAATTTATCATCTTGAGGGTTGAATAACACTTAGGCGGGTTTTTGTTCTGCAGATTCTTTATTTGTATGAACTAGTTTTCGTCTTATTAAGCCATCTCTAAATTACTACTGCCTATATTTTACAAGGAGATTGAGTTCTTACGAAGCAAACATTCTGGACTAAGATACAACGCACTTACATACGAACTTTAGTTGTGGTATTGTCTTTGGAATTGTCAAACGGGTCGTTTGACTTTTTGTTCTGTGAAACTGTTTTTTTAACATAATAAATCAGATGTTATGGTTTGTCATTACCATACACGACAACAATTAGAATTATTTAGAATACACATTATTACAAAATTACAATTTTTTGGTATTTGTTGTGAGCAGTTGCACTGGACACTAATTGTTGGTTGTACAACAGCGATGTTTTCTTTGGGGGTTACATTTTGTTATTAGAAATTTTTTTGACATTACTGTATTAATAAATACCAAATATTACATTGTTACAGTTGTGTTACAGTTAGCGACATAAAAACATAAGTGATATTAGATTATACTGGGGTGGGAATTTGTTTACTATTGGGACACTTTATGTTTAGTAGCAGATGTACTGTATTGTGTAAAGTTTAACAGTGTGATGTGCTCAGTCGCAATTGGTCATTTAGAACCAGCTGTGGATTTAGGACTAAGTGTTTGTTAATTTCAAGTGCTTCTAGTAGACTGAGTTTTTTGCCTTTGTTGGCTATACACCTGTAGCACTTCTGTGTGTGTTATTTATTTGTGTCCTTCTTTGATCACATGTTCAGCAAAGGTGGAGTCTGATTTATTTAATCTCCAGCTGCGTTCATGTTCAGTCAGCCTTGTTGCTATGGCCCAGCCCTTTTGACCAATGTACAGTTTATTGCAGTCAGTGCAGGTTATTTCATAGACCCCACTGTTGCTTAGTTTCTCTAGTCTGTCCTTGCTGTTGAATAGGAGATTAACTGTAGTGCCTGTTACATAAAATGAAGTTTTATAGTTTTGGGATTTCAGTGTTTTGGCTAGTTTTTCTGATAGCTTACCTAGATATGGAATAGTACACCAGTTGGTTTTTGGTGTGATTGTTATTGCAGAGGGTGCATAAATGCAGGGCAAGATTTTCCTTCTTTGTTTATTGTGCACGATTTTTTCAACTAATTCGGGTTATAGCCATTGTTATATGCAATATATTTAATGGTGTCTACTTCTGTTTGGAAATTCTGTTTTGACATTGGTATGAATGTGAGGCGATGTACCATGGAATGGAAGGCTGCATGTTTGTGTTATTGGGTGTTGTGAACATGAAGGTATTACTGTGTCTGTTGTTGTGGGTTTTCTGTAAATTTTGAAAGTATGTGTATTTGTGGTGATATCTATGTTGAGGTCTAAAAAGTTAATGGGTTTTTCACCTAGCTCCATGGTGAATTGTATGTTGTTGTGTTGTGGATTTAGATGTTCTAGGAATGTGTTCAGTTGTCTGTTGGTACCTGTCCACATACACAGTACATCATCTACATATCTGTACCAAATATTATTACTGAGGGGTTCATCTTCTAGGAACTGTTTTTCGAAATTGTCCATCAGCTAAGAGGGGACTGAGAGGGGACACCATTGCCAATCCTTCTAGTTGTTTGTAAAGGGTGCCTTCAAATTGGAAATAATTTTGTTTCAGACAAATTTGCGTGGCAAACTTTATGTCTTCTACTTGTACTGGGTTGACATCTGCTCTGTATAATAGCTCTGTCAGAATGCCTGGTTCGTAAGAACTCAAGCTCCTTGTAAACAATAGCCAGTAGTCATCTGAAGATGGCCTAATAAGCCGAAAACTAGTTCATACAAATAAAAAAATCAGCAGACCAAAACACGGCCTATTTCAACACTCAGTATGGAATTTTTGTACCAAGAAGCGACGGAAGAAATCATAAATAAGAATTTATCACCGTTTATGTCAGGCGATAAAGGATAAGTAAATCCACAGGTGACAAATGCTAACTTATCGCAGCCCTGAATACGAATCCCTCAAGGGACATCATACGGAAGCATCCACCATACAAGCACCAACAATTTGCCTGCGTTCGAATTCATTTGTTGTTGTTGTGGTCTTCAGTCCTGAGACTGGTTTGATGCAGCTACTCTATCCTGTGTAAGCTGCTTCATCTCCCAGTACGTACTGCAACCTACATCCTTCAGAATCTGCTTAGTGTATTCATTTCTTGGTCTCCCTCTACGATTTTTAACCTCCACGCTGCCCTCCAATACTAAATTGGTGATCCCTTGATGCCTCAGAACATGTCCTACCAACCGATCCCTTCTTCTAGTCAAGTTGTGCCACAAACTTCTCTTCTCCCCAATCCTATTAGTTACGTGATCTACCCACCTAATCTTCAACATTTTTCTGTAACACCACATTTCGAAAGCTCTTCTTGTCCAAACTATTTATTGTCCATGTTTCACTTCCATATATGGCTACAACCCATACAAATACTTTCAGAAACGACTTCCTGACACTTAAATCTATACTCGATGTTAACAAATTTCTCTTCTTCAGAAACGCTTTCCTTGCCATTGCCAGTCTACATTTTATATGCTCTCTACTTCGACCATCATCAGTTATCTTGCTCCCCAAATAGCAAAACTCCTTTACTGCTTTAAGTGTCTCATTTCCTAATCTAATTCCCTCAGCATCACCCGACTTAATTCGACTACATTCCATTATCCTCGTTTTGCTTATGTTGATGTTCATCTTATATCCTCCTTTCAAGACACTGTCCATTCCGTTCAACTGCTCTGCCAAGTCCTTTGCTGTCTCTGACAGAATTACGTCATCGGCGAACCTTAAAGTTTTTATTTCTTCTCCATGGATTTTAATACCTACTCCGAATTCATTTAGCTCCCAGATAATGCTCTCACAACTGCAGAGAACACCGTTCTGGCCACGACTGACACTTGCAAGGTATTGACGGCACTGGTCAAACGAGGGCACTGGACAGGCACCGTTCGTGGTCAAATACAACAGTGCCACCCGCAGGCTCGGCTAGCATCTATTTTGAGGTTTTTAGGTTCACGTATGCATTTCTAGCGTTGTTTCCATATTTCTGTGCTGTCGCTGTAGATTTATCACTGCCACGTAACGATTTAATCAATAGTACAGTGTAGTTTTGAACTCCTTTCGAGAATCAACCAACTCGCGTGCGCCTGCTACTTGCAAAACACGACGTGTGAAGAGAGTGAGCTGTTTTTCTCACGAGTGGTTTGCGCCGCGTTGGTGCAGCGTCAGTGGGAGAGGGTCTACTGCGGGCACATGTGCTGCTTGCCACACTCCGCCGGCAGCGAGTCCCAGGTCAGCGTTCCGGGAAAAGCCCGGAGCGGAGAGAGTGGAAGGGCGCGATAACGACGACGGGACGGGAAGGTGAGATAAGTGCGGCTTCTCACCCGCCTCCAGGAATCCGCGGCCCGCAGCCAAACAGCTGATCCAGCGCAGAGGCCGCTACCCACAGCCGGCACTGACCCACTTCCGTTCTTGGCGCCCAACTGTGCGTCGTCCCTGACGTCACACAAGTATTGCGAGGACGCGGTCCCACAGCTGCCAGTAGCCGGGAATCGCTGCTTGTGTTTACCTCTGGCTCTGTCTCCAGGGTGCAAGCCGCTAGAATAGAGTTCATTACCGTTCACAGCTCTCGCACTAATTATTGCACCTGGGCTGGCGTCGCAGTCCCTCTGAGGTATGTGTTCTGTAGCAAGCGGAATGCACGGCTACTCGAGTGCAGCGTCTCATTGTTTCTACTGTCACCAACAAAACGTGCACCCCAGTTCCTTAAGGGGAGGTTTATTATCTTTCGGTTCAAAAAAATCGCTATTTTTAAAATTGCATTTTTGGGTCCATAAAAGTGTTAAGAATCCACTCCTAAAACGGGTTTTCCGAATACGGAACGGAAATGTTTGTTATTTGCGGTTGAACAAAACACCTGCCTGAAATCGGCCTTTTTCACGCTCCAGTTTTTTTCTTTCGGAGGAAGAGTTATTGTACCAGTGCTTGGGGGAAAACACACAAGATTCAAATGAAAGTTTGAGCGCGTGTGTTTAGAAGTTTGCCCCCAAGCATTTGCATTCTGGCGCGAAGACTGTGGAGACTGAGACTTCCCCGGCAGTGTGCAGCTTCAGCGAACGGTATTCAGCGGTTCTGAAGACAATGACAACGATTTGACGTCACCCGGGGACTCTATTCGACGCAGTTCGCCAAGTATTCGGACGAATACCGGATTCAAGCGGCCGAAAACCGCTTGTCACCGGCCGTACGAGCGGCTCTGGAGCAGCGCAGGATGGACCATATCGAGCAGAACGCCCTCTATGAGGAAGAGGAAGGACTAGGTTATGGACCCGGAACAGCAGATTGAACGTACGTTGCATAATATTGCATTTACGTAGTCGAAACTTCAAACGCGTTTTTCTCGAAATGACGTTTTTTTTATCACTTAAAATCTACTGAACCGATTGGCATGATTCTTAGTTTCCAACGAAGCTAACTAAATTGTCTAAGAGTTGTACCACTTTTATGCCGATACATCAACTATTAATATTTTTACTTGGCCGACGAAGTCGAAAAATCGATGAAAAAAAAACCTTTTTTTTAAATGGCCGCCATTTTGTTTCCTACGGTCCAAATAACTTAAGCGAGGTACAACTCATAAAGCATCTTATATGCTTCTCTAACGTCAACTCAATTTTGGTTTCAGGTGAGACGGCTGACCCGTGACATACCGCGCGTGGAGGTCTACATCGAAATTTTGTTTCGTTCCGACGGCACTTACGCCTTTGGTCTTCTTCATTTCCTGTCGAAAAAATTCCAGTTTCTGAGGAAGGATCAATAAACATTTTGACCAAACTTGACATTCATATTTATAACACAACACGAGAAAAAAATTTCTCAAAGAACATGCTTTTTTCGGGCCAAAGATAGTAAACATCCCCTTAAAGAATTGAACTCCCATGTGTAAAACAGCTTCAGACGTCTGATTACTTTGCAGACGAATTAATGTGTTAAGTATCTAAGTGAGGAAAAGCTTAGAAAAGGTCTGAAACTCTGTGTACAGTTCGTTGGAAGACGCTGATTGCTCTGCCTCAGTTACTGGATGACTACAGTGTGGGTGATTTGCGTGCAGACTTACGTATACACAGTTTCTGACTGTAGTGCTTGGCTTATTATGTTAAATCTCATAACGTAAGATTATAGCTGTTATTGAGTAGATGACAGCACTTTAAACATTTAAATTCGGTCAATAATCGTAAGAAATATTGAAAATCAAATTTTTGTAGCCCCTGAAAGCCGTTGGATAGGCAATCTGCAACAGGATCTTTGCAGCACATTAGCCACTTAGTAAAGCTTTTGCCTTCTCTTTCTCCAGTGAGCGGCACCGCATCTGTTACCTTAACAATCGACTAACTTCGTATCTGTTTCGACGGGTCTGATTTTACAGCACAGTGTCCAGTCACAGCAATTTCTGCCTCAAAAGCTCTGGTCTCTAACGCAACCTATCGTAATAGCGTTGGACTCAGTAGTAGACGGTTCAAAACATGATCGAAAGAACTTTGCATTGCCAGTATTTAATAGGGGAGGGGCAGGTGGCGTAAGTTTTCTCGTCAGCAGGCCTTACGCCGAAGTCCTGGGTTAGATTCCAAACCTATCTGTAGGGTCTCATACAGTGAGGGCTTCTGACATTGTTTATCTTAATCTGGCGGTCCCCTTTGTGCTGAGTGAGAAGAATAGTCTGTGCATTTTCGCCGAGATTCGCTTTCTCTCCCTTCCTCGCACTGTGTATTTTACTGTACTATTTCTTTAATGAAAAGTGATTTCAGTGCCATGAGAAAACAGCGATCACGATACTTAAAACTGTTGTCCGTATACAAGTCGGATATCATAGAACTTTTTTTAATGTTATTTGACAAGCAATTTCTGTCTAAAGGTCATTTCAGATCACTTTGTATTAACAAAATATTTTATTCTCTAACGCTACCAAATTTACCAAAAATTTTGGTATCTTTTTTATACAATTCTATTAACACAGACACATCTGAACATGACAACTAAGAATTGAAACTTCTTCTCAAATAAAATAAAAAGTCTTGCTTTTAAAGACTGCAATATTTTGTCACCTTCATATCGGTTAGTATTAACTCTTTTTTAATCACTCTCTAACACGCCTATCTTAGCAGAAATCTTATAATTTTTTGAAGCCATTTTGACTATTATTCGACCGTGACTGTCTCAAGAAATATGTAAAGGTTTTTTTTTTTTAAATTACCGCTCCCAGTCACAGACTTTGTCGACTATTGTATTACTAATTTATTCAGCGACATGTTTCGAGGGTTAAACCTCATCTTTAGGCTAAATGTCATTACGAAAACAACTTTACAATAATGTCATACTGATATTACATAGTCTTTTCGTAAATGCTGTGGTCATCTTGTGGATGTTATCTCTTCTTCCACAGGATGACCACAGCATTTACGAAAAGACTATGTAATATCAGTATGACCTTATTGTAAAGTTGTTTTTGTAATGTCATTTAGCCTGAAGATAAGGTTTAACGCTAGAAACATGTCGTTAAGCAAATAAGTAATACAATAGTTGATAAAGTTTGTGACTGGTAGCGGTAATTTTAAAAAACCTTTAAATGCTTATGATTTTTCTATACAGTTCTATTAACATAGATTGATGTGAAGATTATCATTATGTACTGTAACTTTTTATGAAATAAAACAAAAAGTTCTTGTAATCAGAGGCTGGTATAGGTACAACAATAATTTTTAATTGTGTTATAGACATTAGACCTCCCTCTACAGAGTTACTTTCTTTTGAATTTTTATTAGTTCCTAACAAGCAAAGAGGGCTCATTGGTTCTTTACAGCCGAACCCCACAGAGCTGGAACCCAGGTGGCAGTAGAAGAGACGAACTGCATAGTTAGCGTCAAAAAATCGTAAAATAATTACAGGGAACTGTAACGAAAAAAAGGAGAAAGAAGATTACGGTTTAAAGTCCCGTCGGCAATGGGGTCATTAGCGACAGTGTACCGAAACAGGTCTATGGGAAGTCCTCGCCACAACTTGCGTGTCAAAATAAAATATTGATAGCTACTCTACACTATGAAGAGCTGCCGCTCCCCAACTGTGTACTGAGTTAGTGAATACCCGTTCCAGTTGCTAGTGTGCTCTTATGCACAACTTTACATCGCTTCGCCGCAGCACGTTTTCATGTCCGCTAGAAAATGACTTCAGTATAAAAGTCGAAAGTGGTGCGGGCAAATATCGGATATTCATTAACAAAATAGAATATTTCTGCAGTGCAATGACCCATTTTAACTTCAATTTCATAACAGTATGTGTCTTTATAATTTATTCATCCATAATAATGTGAACACACCATCCATATGACACACATGCTCACCTGGAACGTAGAAAGTGCCACAGTAATGTAGAGCGGAAACGATTGTGCCAGACACGACAGTTGCAGTCACAGCAAGGAACTGGCAACGAAAGCATAATTAATGTTAACGTTTTATCAGAAATTCAAAACAATTTTTACATATTTTTTGTATTAGAATATTTCATCGAAAATTTTTACATTCGCGCATAAGCAGACAGTACCTTAGTACGTGTGTGAATGTAATTTAACGTCATAAAATAATTATGTGCGAAAAATTTACTGGATCCGGTAGTGAATTTATTGTATGTATCGTATTCTATACTAGAAATAAAAGTTTATCACTGACCAGTTCCGCTATAATCTGACGACTAAAAATTAGGTGCATTCAGAGAACTTAATAGCTGAGAACTGATCATAATAAGGTATCATGGTATTCTTCTTCTTCGTCTTCTTCTTCTTCTTCTTCTCTTTTGTTACGCCTGTCCTACGAGAAGAGCTATCGATTGGACGCTCTCCACTCTCTTGTCCTATCTCTACTTCGTCCGTTATCCACGTCGTTCTTCTTCTTTCTCTCCTTGTATTCCCTACAATCTTTCCTTCAATAGTGGCACATTACAGGCAGTTTCATCCGAAGACAATCCAGGGCTAAGACGTTTTCTCTCACTCTTATCATTTTCACTACTTTCCTCTGTTACTTTTAGTAATACTTCTTTATTTCTCCCTCTGTCTAATCAGTCACTTTTAGCATTTTTTTCTCGACAACCTCAACTCAAAAGCATCAAAGTATTTTACTATTTTCCCTTTTTCATTTTAACTGTCCATATTTCACCTCCACGCAATTTCCCATTCGAGACAAAAGATTTTGCGAGTATTTTAATCACTTCTGTAGTAACTCCCTTTGTTATCAGAAAACTTTTCATATTTTCAAAAGTTCATTTGCAAGAAGAAATTTTGTTTCTTATTTATTCCGTTCATCTTCAGTTTCAGCCAACAATCTCCTTAAGTTCCTAAACGATATTACGTGTTCAAAGGCCGATCCTTCCAACAATCCTTCCAAGAATATTGTGATGGAGTCCCCGTGCTTTTTTGTTTCTCGCCCAGTTAGGTCTTTCCTGCATTTACCCTCATTATAAACTCTTTTCCCACTTCTACGACCGTCTCCATTAGGATTGTTCACAGGACGACTTTTCTAGACGCGGGGATTTCGCACCAACTTAGTCGGAATCTCCAGCCACTTTGGTTCGGTAGGAAGCACGTAAATTTCATGTGGGTTCATCGAGCTGACTGCTTCTGTTGCTGTTAGAAGTTTCTGATATATGTGGATAGAAATATCTGTAAAAATTAATATGTGTGTGTGTGTGCGTGTGTGTGTGTGTGTGCTTCAGGGGGATTAGAAATCCAGAGAAAAAGAATATTTTCTAAAAGATACTGCTATGTCTTACGATGCTGAAGCCACGAAACTGGCTTTGTGTTTTGTATGACATAAGCCATTTTGTTTTCCAAGAACAGTATGGAAAAGTTTGAAGATAGCAATTGATTTTGTAGTAATAATAATATTGTTTGTTTCCATTTGGAAAACAGGAAAGATAACTTAATAACGATGAAATATGTATTTTTCAATGCATTAAAAATTATTAGTTAGAGACATTTACATCAAAAGGGAAAATTTTACTGTGAAATGGCCGTTGACTCAAAGATACTCGTCACTGCCGCAGAGAACAAATTCATTTTCGTTCTCCACTCTTTCAAAAACTGCAATACATCAGAATTTCATTTTGACGTAAATCTATATTCATTCTGAAGATTGGTTAGAACAGGGCAGGGCTTTAATAGGCATGTTCCTATTGGAGATAGTATATCCCAGCTTTCTTCCGGTTTTGGAACTGACAGAAGTGAAAGATGGCGTAAGGGGCGGAAAAAAGTTCCAGTACCGTCCTAGAATCTTAACCCATATATACAAAAGGTTTCAATTTACAGAAGAGCAACAAAAGTAACAAAACAAGTACGTCTGCGTGGCCATTACCAGCAGCCAGTATGTAAATATTTGTTTTATGAATTCAAATGCCTTTTTCTTGCTGCAGTCTAAATTCATATATTTATCAAACGCGTTTTGGCTTTTACAGCAAGTTGTATTCAATGGATTTAATTTGGAATTGCTTACTGTTATTCGTATCCCGGCCGTAATCTGCGTTTCCTCTCATCTATAGCCAGATGAGAGCGAACGCAAATTCCGGCCGGAAAATCGAGTAATTGTAATTCCAGATTAAATCCATTGAAGAAGCCTTAACATAAAAGCATAACGCGTGTGGAACTTAAATAAATATAGATTGCAGCAATGAAAAAGGCGTTTGAAATTATACAGGGTGATTCAAAAAGAATACCACAACTTTAGGAATTTAAAGCTCTGCAACGACAAAAGGCAGAGCTAAGCACTATCTGTCGGCGAATTAAGGGAGCTATAAAGTTTCATTTAGTTGTACATTTGTTCGCTTGAGGCGCTGTTGACTAGGCATCAGCGTCAGTTGATGCTAAGATGGCGACCGCTCAACAGAAAGCTTTTTGTGTTACTGAGTACGGCAGAAGTGAATCGACGACAGTTGTTCAGCGTGCATTTCGAACGAAGTATGGTGTTAAACCTCCTGATAGGTGGTGTATTAAACGTTGGTATAAACAGTTTACAGAGGATGGGTGTTTGTGCAAAGGGAAAAGTTCTGGACGGCCGAGAACGAGTGATGAAAATGTAGCACGCATCCAGCAAGCATTTGTTCACAGCCCAGGAAAATCGACTCGCAGAGCTAGCAGAGAGCTGCAAATTCCACAATCAACTGTATGGAGAGTCCTACGAAAAAGGTTAGTTATGAAACCTTATCGTCTGAAATTGGTTCAAGCACTGTCTGCAGCTGCTAAGATTAAAAGAATCGATTTCTGTGATTTAACCCCCTGCGATTTTTTCTTATGGGGGTATGTTAAGGATATGGTGTTTTGGCCACCTCTCCCAGCCACCATTGATGATTTTAAACGAGAAATAACAGCAGCTATCCAAACTGTTATGCCTGATATGCTACAGAGTGTGTGGAACGAGTTGGAGTATCGGGTTGATATTGCTCGAGTGTCTGGAGGGGGCCATATTGAACATCTCTGAACTTGTTTTTGAGTGAAAAAAACCTTTTCAAATACTCTTTGTAATGATGTATAACAGAAGGTTATATTATGTTTCTTTCATTAAATACACATTTTTAAAGTTGTGGTATTCTTTTTGAATCACCCTGTACTTTCTGTTATCGTGTCGGACCTCGTTTTTACTCAGCGTAGTGAAGCAAGTCGATGGACGTTCCGTGCAGAAATATTGAGCCATGCTGCCTCTATAGCCGTTCGTAATTCAGAAAGTGTTTTGTGCACGAACTGGTCTCTCGAATATCGCAACAAATGTTCGATGGGATCCATGTCGGGCGATATGGGAGGCCAACCCATTCGCTCTAATTCTTTAGAATGTCCTTGAAACCAATTGGAAACAATTGTGCCCCGATGACGTGGCGCATTGTCATCCGCAAAAATTCCATCGTTGTTTGGGACATGAAGTCCATGAATGGCTGAAAATGGTGTCCAAGTAACCGAACGTCCGGAGGACTCAGTCATTTTATGTAAACTCTGTCCACAGTATTGTGGAGCCACTACCAGCTTCCACAGTGTCTTGTTGACAACTTGAGACCATAGCTTTCTGAGGCCTGCGACACACTCGAAACCTACCGTCAGCTCTTACCAACTGAAGTCGGGATTCATCCGAACCAGGCCACTGTTTTCCAGTCGCCTAGGATCCAAACGACTTGGTCACGAGCCTAGGAGAGACGCAGCAGGCGATGTCGTCCTATTAGCCAAGAGTCGCGTCGGTCATTTGCTGCCATAGGATAAACGCCAAATTTCGCCACACTCTTCTAACGAATACTTTCATCGTACGTCCCACATTAATTTCTGCGGTCATTTCAAGCAGTGTTGCAAGTTATTTTATCAATGGTAACTCTGCGCATACGGAACTACTCTCGGTCGTTAAGCGACGGCAGTCGGCCATTGCCTTGTCACCGTCTATGCAAAAAGAAAGTCGTCTTTCCCAAAAGCTTGAATTTGTATTCGATGTTAACAAATTTTTCTATTTCAGAAATGCTTTAGTTACAATCGCTAACATGAGTTTTATATCCTCTGTACGTCGGCCACTATCATCTACTTTGCTGCCTAAATTCCAAAATCCATCGACTACTTTTATGTCTCATTTTCTAATGTGAGTCTATTAGCACTTCCTGATTTGACTCAACTATATCGCACTACCTTTTTTTGGTTTCTGTTGATATTTATCTTGGAACCTCCTTTCAAGACGCTGTTGACTCCGTTCACCTACTCTCCCAGTCTCCCAGATTCTTTGCTGTCTCTGACAGAATTATAATGTCGTCGGAAAACTGCAATGTCTTCATTTCCTCTTCTTAAACTGTAATTCCCTTTCTAAATTTCTCACTGATTGCGTTTACACCTCGCTCAATGTACAGATTTAATAACATCGGGAGACGCCTACAACCCTGTCTCGTTCCTGCTCAGTTACTACTTCACTTTCAATCTCATCGACTCTTACCACAGCAGTCTTTTTTCTGTACAAGTTGTAGACAACTTTTCGCCTCCTGTATTTTAGAACAGCCCTTTCGCAACTTCAAATAGCGCAGTCCAGTCGGCATTGTCAAATGCACTCTCTAAATCTACAAATATTATAAACATAGGTTTCTTTTTTTTCAGTCTCTCCTCTAAAATAAGTCGCAGGGTCGGTATTGCCTCGCGTGTTACTACATTTCTCCGGAAACCCAACTAATCTTCCCCGTCTGACGTATTAAACTAGTCCTGTCAGGATCTGCCTTCTTTGGAATGGGCATTACTACGTTCTTCTTGAAGTCTCAGACTATTTGCCTTGTCTCATACATCTTGCACACCACGTGCAATAACTTCCGCATGGCCAGACCCCTGGGAGGTTCTCAATGATGCTCAGGGCATGTCCTCTACGTTATGGAGTCTGTTTCGATTCAGACCATTCAGTGCTAAGTGCTTTCTCACAGAACCCTATCATCTCATCTTTATCTACTTTCTTTTTATAATACACATATGAAAAAAGTTTCCCATCACCCCCGTTTCCAGAACTCCTGAAGACAGACGTTGACTGTGGACGTTGAATGTTGAGAGATGTCACTAATCCTGCCCAGAGATGTAAACAACCATGCATGAGAAGCGCCTATTAGACGGAGGGCGTCCGACAGCCGATCAGTTCCAGTCATTCCACCAGGAAGGAGGTACACGGCTTGTGTTGTCTGTAGTTCAACCATGCCTAGACGGTCGATATCGCGGTACGATTGCATCCGCATTGTTACTTTGTGCCAGGTAGATCTCTTAACAAGGGAAGTGTCCAGGCGTCTCGGAGTAAAGCGATCTTGTTCTGACATGGAGGAGATACAGAGAGACAGGGTCGATGACATGCCTCGCTCAGGACGCTCAAGGGCTACGACTGCAGTGGATGACCGCTACCTACGGATTATGGCTCGGAGAAACCCTGACAGCATCGGTGACATGTTGAATAATACTTTTCGTGCAGCCACAGGACATCGTGTTACGACTCAAACTGTGGACAATAGGCTGCATGATACGCAGCTTCACTCCCAAAGTCCATGGCGAGGTCCATCTTTACAACCAAGAAACCATGCGGCGCGGTATAGATGGGCCCAACAACATGCTGAATGGACCGCTCAGGATTGGTCTCACGTTCTCTTCACAGATGAGAGTCGCATACGCCTTCAACCAGACGGTCGCCGGAGACATGTTTGGAGGAAACCCTGTCAGGCTGAACGTCTTAGACACACTGTGCAGCAAGGTTAAGGTACTCTGCTGTTTTGGGTGGCAATATGTGGGGCCGATGTACGCCGTTGGTATCATGGAAGGCGCCATAACGGCTGTACGATACGTGAACGCTATCCTCCGACCGACAGTGCAACCATATCGGCAGCATACTGGCGAGACAGTCGTCTTCAGGGACGACAATTGGCGCCCCCATGGTGCACATCTTGTGAATAACTTCCTTCAGCATAACGACATCGCTCGACTAGAGTGGCCAGCATATTCTCCAGACATGAACCCTATCGAACATGCCTGGGATAGATTGGTTCAAATGGTTCAAATGGCTCTGAGCACTATGGGACTTAACAGCTATGGTCATCAGTCCCCCGGAACTTAGAACTACTTAAACCTAACTAACCTAAGAACGGCACACAACACCCAGTCATCACGAGGCAGAGAAAATCCCTGACCCCGCCTGGGATGGATTGAAAACCCACCAATCACTCTGAGGGGTCTACGCTGAATCGCCGTTGAGGAGTGGGGCAATCTGGACCAACAGTGCCTTGATGAACTTATGGATGGTATGCCACGCCGAATAAAGGCATGCATCAATGCAAGAGGGCATGCCACTTGGAATTAGAGGTGCCGGAGTGTACAGCAATCTGGACCACCACCTCTGAAGGTCTTACTGTATTGTGGCACAACACGCAATGCGTGGTTTTCATGAGCAATAAAAAGGGCGGAAATGATGTTTATAAGCCGGCCGATGGGGTCGAGCGGTTCTAGGCACTTAAGTCCGGAACCACGCTGCCACTAAGGTCGCAGGTTCGAATCCTGCGTAGGGCATGGATGTGTGTGATGTCCTTAGGTTAGTGAGGTTTAACTAGTTCTAGGCGACTGATGACCTTCTCCATCAGCGTTCCTTCTTTGTCGGTTTGTTCATCCACTCACTCTCATATTTTAGATTTATTTATTCCCTTTTTCTTGCTTCATTTGATGCTCTTTTGTGTTTTCTCCTTTCATCAGTTACGTACTGTACCTCATGCATTATCCAGGGATATCCAATGAGCCTTATCTTTTTGCCTATTTCATACTCTGCTGTCTTTACTATTTCTTCTCTTAAGGCTACCCATTCGGCTTCTGTTGTGTTCTTTACCCCTGTTTCAGTCAGTCGTACCCTAAAGCAACGTTTCACGCAGCATCCTATAGCTATTTCAGTTTATCAAAGTCTCACTGATCCATTTAATTTGCAGTCCAGATTACATAATGATAAGACAGAAATTTCTAAACTAGATTTTAAACTGCGAAATATTTCCAGTAACAGATGCTGAGTCTGACCATTATTTGCTCAAAGTGAATAATGGCCGGAGTCCACATCTGTCCCTCGAAATGTTTTGCAATTTAAAATCTGATTTCGAAATCTGTGTCTTATGATTATGTAATGTACTTATACATTACTGTGTCCGTTCTTTGAATATAACATTAATTCATCTCTCTCAAATCAATATTATCAGTTAATAATCTTCGCTCGGTGGAAAATTCTACCAGGCGGCTTACCCTTTACTCCTTTCCCCCACACCATGTTCTTCCATGATTTTTTCATCTCGAACTACTCCTACCATCGATTTCCAGTCCCTCATCACACTGAAATATTCGTCTCCATTAACTACCTGAATGATTTTTTTTTATATCATCACATATTTTCCAACCTCTTCATCATTACGGAGCTAGTTGGCATATAAACATGTACTACTGTGATGAGTGTTGCCTTCGTATCTATCTTGGCTATAATAACGTGTTCCACATTCTTATTTCCTTATTTGTTACCCGTATTTTATTTTGTGTTGATGAGCCTGTACTGACCTGTTACAAGTCTACTTCTTCCTGACACCACACTTCACAAATCCCCACAACGCTTAATTTCAACATATTCATGTGTCTAGCCTACCTACCTACCTATCTACCTACCTACCTACTGCATTGAGATACCTAATGTTTCACATTCCGGCCCGTAAAACGGCAGTTTTGTTTCTCATAATGACGACATCCTCCTGAATAGTCCCCACCCGGGTATCCACATATAAAAGTATATTACCTTCGAAATACGCATCAAGCCATAAGCAGAGCTGCATGTCCTCGGGAAATATAACGTCTGTACTTTCCCCTAGCTTCCAGTAGTAATGGCAGTGTAAGAGGGGCGTTACTGCTTATATTTGTGTTCATGATGTAGTTGATAACGTTAGACTCTCTGTGGAGACTATTCTTCGAGAATGTTGTCATCTATAGGGAAGCTGCAGTGCCATAAGGCTGTAGCAAAACACAGGAAGATCTGCAGGGGACAAACGGTTGGTGCAGAGTGCAGTAGATCGTGAAAGCAAACGAAAACTGTGTTATGTTACAGAGATAGCCTTGCCACCCAAAGTTGGCAACGCGAATCGTTATTACAGACATTACCGAGAGCTCACCGTAATCCACGACAACATACAGGAGCCGCTCTTAAAGACCACACCTATCCTCTCAGCCCTCACGCTGAGTTCAGTTTACTGCTAAGCCAGAAAGAGCTCCGTCCCAGTTCTAGACCTCAGCCACAGCAGGCAACTTCATAGTATAGGACCAATGAGTCGTTAAAGTTTCATTTGAAATTGTAGTGCTGTAAATGTTGAGCATTTTGCCTCAAGAGAAGAGTATGTTAATTAGTGTATCAAGTGATTTTTGGCTAGTCCATGACAGCTGTAAATTATCCAGGACTCCTGTGGCAAAGAAGTGGGTCATGAGCCTTCTTCCAGACCAATCAAAGAAGCCTAAACGGCCGCGCGGGATTAGCCGAGCGGTCTTAAGGCGCTGCAGTCATGGATTGTGCGGCTGGTCCCGGCGGAGGTTCGAGTCCTCCCTCGGGCATGTGTGTTTGTCCTTAGGATGATTTAGGTTCAGTAGTGTGTAAGGTTAGGGACTGATGACCTTAGCAGTTAAGTCCCGTAAGATTTCACACACACACAACCCCAGACGAAAGCAATTTCTTGTGGACATAATAAAAGCTGCGTATAAACAGGTGAAGAGATCCACTAGTGGCGAAAAAAACTGGAAACCGTAACTACTGTAACACACCTAGTAGTAACCATCAGGAACGGCCTAAAATGAAATTGTTACATACAACAGATAGTAGGAAAAGCAGATACAGGCTGAAATTCATAGGGGAAAAAATATAATTCACCCACGAAAGAAGTTACTTATAAAATACTTGTTCGACCAATTCTTGATTACTGTCCATCGTCTGGGACCCGCATCAAGTAGGATTAATGAAAGATAGAAGAGCCAACGAAGAGAGATGTATTTCGTCACAGGATCGTTTAGTCGGCGCGAGAGTATTAAGGGGATGCTCAACAAACTACAAGAGAGGCAACGTACATCACGGAGAATTTTCTATTGAAGTTCCGAGAGCGTGAGTTCCTAGAAGAATCGGAAAATATATTACTCCCTCCCAAATATGTTTCCTGCAGTGATCACAACGAGAACATCAGATAAATTAGAGATGATGCACAGGTTTATCGAAAGTCGTCATCCTGGTACAATTCGTGACTGGCGGCTTGCGGAGTGTAGACTTAGATGCTTCTCAGCACATACACTTTAAAGCGTTGATGAGAAATTATGTCTTTGCCTAATACCCCTTTCAGTACAAGTTTCGTCATCGCCAGTGCTAACTACGACTTTGTCAACAGCCGTGCCGAGGTGAATTCAGCGGTTCCCATCCGATCAGCACACTTCAGTACCGTCGGGCGTGGCCAGTACGTGGATAGGTCAGCGTCCGGGTACTCCGCGCGCTGTTGGCAATTTTCCTTTGCCTTTAAGGCAGAGGGGACAGGAGAAGTGGTAGCGTGAAGTCCTGATCACCATTCCTGGATTCAATTCCATTCCTCTCCGCAGTGTCTTATGAAGTGAGGGCGTGCTACACTGTTAATGGTGATCCGTTCGTCGGATAGTGATGTTAAGGTCGCCGTCACATTGATGGTCTTCGAGAGGAGTAGGCTATGTGATGGCACTGTCTTTCTCATCACGTCCAACACCAACGTGACACTGTGCTATACACGAACACCCATTGCAGTCACATACACTTAACAGATATACTTACGCACACGGGTCTTATACGTCGCGAAAGGAAAGTGCCTGCCGGCGCGAAGGATAGAGAAAACCTTTCCAATTAGGCAACTGAACCTGCCCTTCGGGATCTCTCAGCCATTTATCCCATATGACTTTATTTTACTGCAACTGTTAGTCTTGCGTGTTGTGCACAGATCCTTTACTACTCTCTGTCCTTGCGGTCTATACCAGCGTTCTTCAAGGACTTCAGGGCTATGGGCCCATTTTCATTCTACCAGCACTGTCTAATGCTATAGAATGAACAGCTTACTATTATGAAACTTCCTGGCAGATCAAAATTGTGTGCCGGACCGAGACTCGAACTGGAACCTTTACCTTTCGCGGGCAAGTGCTCTACCATCTGAGCTACCCAAGCACGACTCACGATACGCCCTCACAGCCTTAATTCCGCTGTCTCCTACCTTTCAAGCTTCACAGAAGCTCTCCTGCAGACCTTGCAGAACTAGCACTCCTAGAAGAAAGGATGTTACGGAGACATGGTGTAACCACAGCCTGGGGGATGTTTCCAGAATGAAATTTTCACTCTGCAGCAGAGTGTGCGCTGATACGAAACTTTCTGGCAGATTAAAAAAATGTTCAAGTGTGTGTGAATTCTCAAGGAATCAAACTCCTGAGGTCATCGGTCCCTAGACTTACACACTACTTAAATTAACTTCTGCTAAGGTCTACACACACACCCATGCCCGAGGGAGGATTCAAACCTCTGGCGGAAGGGGCCGCACAATCCGTGACAGATTAAAACTGTGTGCCGGTCCGAGACTCGAACGCGGAACCTTTGCCTTACACAGGCAAGTGTTCTAACATCTGAACTACCCAAGTACGACTCACGGGTCGTGAGTCGTGCTTGGGTAGTTCAGATGTTAGAACACTTCAGCTTTACTTCCGCCAGTACCTTGTCTCCTATCTTCCAAGCTTCACAAAAGCTCTCCTGCGAACCTTGCAAGACTATCACTTCTGGAAGAAAGGAGAAAGGATACTGTGGAGACATGGCTCAGCCACAGCATCGGGGATGTTTCCAGAGTGAAATTTTCACTCTGCAGCATAGTGTGGGCTGATATGAAACTTCCTGGCAGAGCAAAACAGTTTTGGTGTGGAGTTAACTAGTATTATAACATCAAATAACCATTTGGACGAATACTAGTCCGGTTTCCTACAAAATCACAGGACAACGACTGCTCTTATAAAAGCGAATGACGAACTCGAACAAGCTCTGGATAAACAACAGGCTACTATCACGCGCGTTTTGGATTTCAGCAAAACCTTCTATACTGTCGACTTCGACATTCTACGTGCTAAACTTACAAGTCAAAATTTTTCTTCAAGTGATGTACAGTGGTTCCACTCATATTCCTCATCTCGTCAACAGTGTGTAATGATTGGAACAAAACGTTCGTAATGGAGGCTCAGGATCAGGATGAGCCCATTACTCTTCTCATTGTATGTTAATGATGTGTCAAATACTCTCATTTCAAATGTCGCCTATATACTGAAGACATTCAGTTCTTTGTAAGTGGAAGTCCAACAAGCCTGTGCACAGGCATCCACCATGTAAATGTCGGTCTATAAGCCCTACTCGTGTGAGCGCACAGCGTATGTTTGAAATTTAAACCATCTAAAACGCAAGCAATCTCACTTCCTCATAAAAGACGTATTAGTCCTCATTTCAGAGAATGTCTTCCACTATTGATCATAGACAGCAAAGAAGTAATTTTTTTTTCTTCTGGAAAGAACTTGGGGATAATTCTGGTCAATCATTTAGATTGAAATGAACACACAGCTGCAGTTTGTAAGAACGTGTCACTGTCGCTTCACTCACTACGAAAGTATAAAAAAGTATTTCCTTACGAGCTAAATAAAAAAAAAAAAAAAAAGAAGCTCATAGAGACAGTAATACTCCCCATGTTTGAATACGGTGATGACATTCTTCAAGGACTTTCGTATGAAAGCTCACACTCCAGCTTACAAACAGTTATCATGACTACATGCCGAGAAGCGTAGAGACTATCATATATTTATGTTTAATCTGTCGTCTTCTCAATCATATCACTCCCTCTTTTTAGTGCTCAACTATTACTTTACCATCTGAACAGCACAGCAGAAATACTCGTCCTTAACATAGTTTTTTAAATCATTTTCTGCATCAGGAACCCACCTTTGAAACAATCTTCTTCAAAATATGTGAGAAATCAAACATCTTGCAAACTTCAAGATACAGCTAATGGTCCATCTTCTTGCACAACAGCCATCTCTCCTACACTCCGTGCAGTTCATTCTCGTTAGTCTTCCTCCCTCAAAACGTTTCCCCACTCCATGCCGTTCTTTCCTAACAGCCACCGTCGTTGTCATTTCAGTTTTCTCTTCCTTTACCCATTCCGCTTGTAATAATACTAAAAATGGTTTCAAATGTGCTAATCTTACCTACATCATTCCACTTATATTTTCTGTTATTATTATTAATATTATTATTATTATTATTATTACTATCGTGTCAGTTGTTATTGTTACCAGTATTGTCATTATTATTATTATTGAGAAGGTTTTGTAATAGTTTTGGTATGTGTTGTTTGTGGTCAGGAACAACGTTGGGCCTTAACGCCCTAATCTGGTCAGGCTAAACGAGCAATAAATAAATAAACACAAAAACGTGTGTACACAATCCTGCCACCTTCTAGCATTTTCTGTGTTGCCGTCTTCAAACAACTAGCAGCATCATGTGCCCTTTCTTTCTTCATGAATTCGAACTCCCTGTCTTCCTGAAATTTTCTTACAGATCGTCTGAGCACAGCCAACACACGATATTTTTAATGTCCTGTATGAAGCTATCCATTTTATAACCTCTACGATATATCCATTACAGCTGATCTCTTTTTTGCGTAAAGGGATGTTTAAAGGGAATATAGTAGTTGTAACTAAATATTCCGGCCCAATTCTTTTATAAACATAAAATCAAACAGTGACGGAAGAATCATTTAACAAACTGTTCTAGTTTGTTGATGGAAAAGAAAGGTGGAGAATAGTACAAAATGTTCTAAAATGGAAACCGCATTCCAAATTGATGAAAGACTAGAAACAAAAAACATGTCGTACTGTTGTTCAAGAGGACGAGACGGAGCTGCGCTTTGTCAGGCGTGGGGCTTTACTCCACACAAGAAGTGTGAGACAGTGGCTTGCTGTGAAAGGCCCGCCGACGCTAAGTGCTCTGAAGCACAGCCAATGACTAAACCGGCCACGAGCCATTAAGAGCTCGTTACCCTTTACACTTTTTGTCCGACTACAATAGAGCCACGAACTTGAACTACGGCCTCGCGCTCTTCCATGACCCTGACGTCATAACACATAACGTTCTCACCAGCAGCCCTGTACCAGAGCAGTGAAGCAAGTGCACTTTACACAGAGACTATGACAATCGTGGGATAGCTATATGCGCATATGCAGATGAAGTTAGTATCGCGTTTACAAGGTATAAAAGGGAGGTGCATTGGCGGAGCTGTCGTTTGTACTCACGTGATTCACGTGAAAAGATTTCCGACGTGATTACGGCCTCACAGCAGGAATTAATTGACTTCGAACGCGGAATTGTAGATGGATCTAAAACCATGAGACATTCCATTTTGAAAATCGTTAGAGAATTCAATGATCCGATTCACAGCGTCAAGAGTCTGACGAGGATAGCAAATTTCATGCATTACCTCCCACCACGGACAACGCAGTGGCCGCCAGCCTTCTCTTAACGACCGAAAGCAGCGACGTTAGCGTAGAGTTGTCGATGCTAACAGACAAGCAACATTGCTTGAAATAAGCGTGAAAATCAATGTAGGATGTACGACGAACGTATCCGTTAGGACATTGCGGCGAAATTTGGTATTTGGCAGTAGACGACCGAAATGAGTGCCTTTCCTAACAGCACGTTTCCTGCAGCTCCCCTCTAGGGCTTGTGGCCGTATCTGTTGGACCCTAGAGGACTGCGAAACCGTGGTCTGGTCAGATGAGTCCGGATTTCAGCTGGTAAGAGCTAATGTTAGGGTTCGATTGTGGCACAGACCCCACGAAGCCATGGATCCAAGTTGTGAACAAGGCATTGTGCAAGCTGGTGGTGGATCCATAAAGACATGGGCTGTGTTTACATGGAATAGACTGGATGTGTTCCGACTAAACCAGTCATTAAGTGCCATTCATGGATTTCATGTTCCCAAACAATGATGGAATTTTTATTGGTGACAGATGTTCGCGATCGGTTTGAAGAACATTCTGGACAATTCGAGCGAATGATTTAGCCACCCAGATCACCCGATATGAACCTCACTGAACATTTATGGCACGTAATCGAGAGGTCAGTTCGTGGACAGAATTTTGCACTGGCAACACTTCCGCAATTATGGATGACTGTAAAGGCAGCATGGCTCTGTATGGGATGAGAAGTTCCGCCTTATGCAAGACACCTTTTTGCTTTTGTTTCACCCATACATGTTTCAGCACTTTTGTGCTATCGTCAGCGTGTTCTATTTTTATTTTTGACTTTAAATTAGTTGTTAACATATTAACATTTGCGTCGTTTACAACATTATGTAAAAGTTGCATTTATAACTTAATTGGCGAAAAGTGGGTGTAATCGTAAGTAACATACCTTACATGATGTTATTGTCCACTTGTTTTGGTAGCTGTTCTGCTACACAATATACAACTTGTCATCTGCAAACAGCAAAACGTAATTTATTTTCTGTTTGTTATGCATTTACGAACGGAAATAAGACTGTATCACGTTTTCTTTCTGTAACTTACAGTTTTGAAGTTGTGGTGCGTTTTCCTGTGTTGTTGGCGAAGTAAATAGGCTTACTTCTTTGCCTATGTTCTCGTGGCAATGCAGTTTTTAGATTACTCAAAACATAGGTGGAGTTTTCGCTGCCATTACGTGTTGTTGTGGCTGTGTGGCGTTCATTTGTTTCGTAGCGTGTTCCGCTGGGTGAGGCGCGCGAGTTTGAATTGTATTTGGTGTTAGTGGTGTGTGGTTTGTGTGGGTTTGCGTGTGTGTGATAAGTACTGGGGCAGAGAGAGAGAGAGAGAGAGAGAGAGAGACTGCCCCAGTACTTATCACACACACGCAAACCCACACAAACCACACACCACTAACACCAAATACAATTCAAACTCGCGCGCCTCACCCAGCGGAACACGCTACGAAACAAATGAACGCCACACAGCCACAACAACACGTAATGGCAGCGAAAACTCCACCTATGTTTTGAGTAATCTAAAAACTGCATTGCCACGAGAACATAGCCAAAGAAGTAAGCCTATTTACTTCGCCAACAACACAGGAAAACGCACCACAACTTCAAAACAGTAAGTTACAGAAAGAAAACGTGATACAGTCTTATTTCCGTACGTAAATGCATAACAAACAGAAAATAAATTACGTTTTGCTGTTTGCAGATGACAGGTTGTGTATTGTGTAGCAGAACAGCTACCAAAACAAGTGGACAATAACATCATGTAAGGTATGTTACTTACGATTACACCCACTTTTCGCCAATTAAGTTATAAATGCAACTTTTACATAATGTTGTAAACGACGCAAATGTTAATATGTTAACAACTAATTTACAGTTAAAAATAAAAATAGAACACACTGACGATAGCACAAAAGTGCTGAAACATGTATGGGTGAAACAAAAGCAAAAAGGTGTCTTGCATAGATGTATACAGGGACTGAAAAGTGGTCAATGTTAATGTGGAGGCAGGCTTTAGCCCCTTAGCCGCACACGTTCAAAAATACTAGACTGGTTGATAGTTAGAGACACAACATCGTCTTCGAAAACCGGTTCATAGATGTTGGCCACTGATGAACCGTGTATACAGATGGTGTTAACTCCCTCAGCGTCAGTTAAGACCTGAAGACGGTGCACTGAAGCACCGTATGATAAATAACATCATAAGGACGGCTGCAGGTGTTCATTTTATTACGATATACTTGTTGTCGAAATGCTGGTTAAAAAAAATGGCTCTGAGCACTATGGGACTTAACATCTGAGGTCATCAGTCCCCTAGAACTTAGAACTACTTAAACCTAACTAACCTAAGAACATCACACACATCCATTCCCGAGGCAGGATTCGAATCTGCGAACGTAGTGGCCGCGCGGTTCCAGACTGTAGCGCCTAGAACCGCTCGACCACTTCGGCCGGCTGTCGAAATGCTATTCATCAGTACTCATGTGTTCGGAAAGATGATAAAATCAAACTGGGGCAGTTTCTCACTTTGTAATTTATTCATCTCTTGTGGTGTTTAGAAATACCTCTGCAACAAATGAATTCCAACGGTATACGTATCCAACAGAACACTATTTTGTATGGTGTTGTTGCTTTCATGAGCGATAGCTGCTTCGCTAGAGCTATTCGTACCATATTAAAAGTAGTATGACAGTAGTTCCGGAAATGGGTGAGGTGCCTCACTGTTAAATCCCTAGAATTGCATTCTTATGGACGTTGGTTCAAATACACGTTCTGCTATCCTCCAAAGTCGCTAAACGCAAATGTCGGGACACAACTGATACCGTCACGAATCAGAGTCCATGCATGCTCCATTTCTAACAACCCCTTCGTCGATGGAACGTGAAACTTCATCATTTCTTCCTTTTTCTGATTACCGCGTGATTCTTATTAACGTTTAAAACACCCAAAGCGACGTTGATGACACTGAGACAAGTAATTTAATACAAGACACACGTGCTCGCAAATGTCGGGAAATGCCCCAAAAATGGATGAGAAGTATTGAACATGTGACGTCACCAGATGACATAACTCGCCGCACGTGCAGCGGCTGAACTTGGACGTGAAGCGATGATTGAGCGACGCAATACATGCATTAGAGCAAACGGAGCAAATTCCGAACACGTTTCGTACATGTGCTCTGTTGTAAGCACAGAAGTTACAAAAATACATCTTCCCTGTAACGAAATAAGAGCTGTTCTTTTTTTGTATTTCTTTCTTTTAATCCTATCTTTTTTTTATTTGCAGAAATTACTCAGTTAAGAAAACGTAAACATTCACTGGTAACGACGCAATTCTGAATCTTACGCTGTTTAACTTGTGACGCAATACGTTACGTTTTTGTTGTTCTGCACTTTGCAATAAAGTAACGGGGACTGCGAGACCGTTAAATAGACTAATAAATCCTACCTCAAGGTGAGCACATCATTGTGTGTCTCAATCAAAGAAATACAGCCTACCAAATACAAGAATCTAAGCACTAACCCAACGCGCTAAAGTAGTCACTTGGATACAGTACCACACCGAGGGGAATACTAGACTTGGGTTGGGATGATCAGGTGCGATAGAGCAAATCTCAACCGCTGAAGGTACGGCGAGGTACGTCATGTGATGATGTGTTACGTTCAACATTCGTCCTCTCCTTTTGGAGTATTTCCCGACATTTGCGACCCCTCGTGTCTTATATTAAATTAGGAGTCGCTTCGGAGGTTTTTAAGCGTTAGTAAAAATCACCCTCTACATCACACAGTGTTTAGTTAAAACATTTCAGAAGCCAGTTATTGTCTCCGCTCCTCCTATACTGCTCGTCTTGCTGACTGGAGGATTTCTTTTGCCTTTTTTTTTTAAGTATCAGGCAGTTTAGCGGAGGCTCATCTTGCAGGACATTACGGCGTGATAAAACGTACCATTCTTTGTCGGCCCTGAAGCCATGTGTCTGCATGCTCCATTTCGGTCTTGCCTCAGTATCTTTCTGAGAAGCAATTAAACTGATGCAATTAAACTGTGTTCCATGATGCGAAGGAAAGCAGTTAACGTACCTCAGTGAAGGCAATGTTTGTTCTGGAAACTAGTTAAACACGGTCAGGATTCAAAGCACAAATATGCTCTTCGCCGTTACAGTAGCGTTTCTCTGAAGAGACGAATGGCTAACTGAATCGCTTCGTAGACCCTTTTTCTCCCTAGTAGATCTATTGTTGTAATCAGAATTGTGTCAGAATATACAAGTATCACGATTTCGGCACAAAGAACTTCTGTGAAGTATTAAAGAGCTGCGAGAATTCAGTGAGAGCAGATACTACCTTCTGCCGCATCGCTTCTCAGTAATTAACGTTTAGATTCCTTTTTATATCATTCCAACGTCGGCTTCCTATTAGACGTTTCGTAAAATTCTAGACTACTTTATACACCTCTACACTGAAAACTGTGATGAATGGCTGCTTGCTCAAAACCTGGAAAAGAAATGTAAGTTAAAGCAGATGATTAGGAAAAGCTCCTGTAATGTTCGAATACAGTATTAGTAGGATGGTGCTTGCCACGGTCATGTCGATTAAATAGCGGGCCGTAATGATGCAAAGCGACGTTAATTGGAACAAGCACGTAAGGTCGGTTGTATGGGAGATGAATGGTGGTCTTCGATTAATTTAGAGAATTCTGGGAACGTGTAGGTCATCCATAACAAGCAGAACACTTTCCGACCCACTCTTGAGCACTGCACAAGTGTACTTCGAAGCACGCCTTTCTCCTTGAAGTACAATGATAATCCCCGAAAGAAGAGGAGTTGCTTTTCAGGAAACATTACTCTGAAAGCTTATAGAACCGGCATTTGCGGCAGACTGAAGAAGGGTTCTACTGCCACCGACAAACAGCTCTTGTAAGCACCGCAGGGACGCGATAAGAAGAATCAAGTCTCATCCTCAAGCATATAGTCGTTCTTCCCTCGTTCCTCTTGCGCGTGGAACAGGGAATAACTAGCAGTGACACAAGGTACCCTCCGCCGTGCACCGTATGGTGGTCTGCGGAGTATTTACGTAGGTACAGCCTACTAAAGCCAACTACAGCACTTTTTATTTGCTGTAAAATGTGTTTTAATTCGTAGTCAGTTTGGTTTTCGATTTAATTAAACTATTACTGTTAGTGATCAATCATGAATTGTTACAAAATATGAGTAAGATATGTCTAGTTTCATTAGACTTAATTCAGATATTTCAACCTGGATACGTCAATATCCACGTAAAATAACGGAAGAGCATTTGCTCTGTTTTAACCAAAAACCGTCGTCTCTAAACAGCCAACACCAATGTTCCAGTGACTTCGGTATTGGGCGCTTGCATTTGTCGATAATTTATATTGTTGCTCAGTTAGCTGTTACATTAATTATATACCTCATTTACAACTTTACAGAGGTTCATTGGCTCCCAATACTTCAGTCGCGCCGAGGGAAATGGCACGGGTGTGAGGCACTGGACTGGCATTCCGGAGGATGGCGGTTCAAATCCCACCCACACATTCATTCAGATTTAATTTTTGTGCGCATTTTCCTAAATCGCCTAAAGCAAATGCTCGATTAGCTCCTTTGAAATGGAAACAGCTGGTTTCCTCTACTTTCTTTCCACAATCCAACTGCGAACTCTTGTCTCTAATGAACCCGTGATAGGACGTTAAAACATAATTTTCCTTCCTTCCTTCCTTTCCGTTCAGTTGACTGACTAGAACAGCGTCAGTTACAAGGTCGAGTCACATTAATGTTATCACTCCCTATGTTTTTCAACATGCTATAACCACTCACAGACAGCACAGCACTAACAGAGGTGGGTATATATAGCGAGGTGTGGTGAGGGGGGGGGGGGGGGGGGGGTTGAGGGAAACAATAGAATCGTTGTCGTAATGTGGAAACGGAGCGATTTATATGACCTCGAAAAGGGCATGATCATTGACTTTCGGGGCAAGGGTGGAAGCATTTCTGAAACGACGAAGTGTGTACTGCCGCGTGCTACCGCGGTTAAAGTTTATCGAGCATGGCAAAATGGTGCTACCTAAAACCGGCGCAGAGGCAACTGGGGTGAACCACGGGCCATAGATGACAGGGGTGAACGATGGTTGCAGAAGTGTGTGGGGGCGAATAGACATCCAACTGTTCAGCAACTGACCGCCCAGACGAACCAAGGCTATCAACAGTGTCTCCGCAACGACCGTTCAGCGTTTGAGCCTCCGCTGTAGGCGTCCGGTTGATGCACCTATTCTGACTGCTATTCATCGGTCACGAAGGCTGGTTTGCATGCCAGTACCGAAACTGGACGTCCATTGAATGGCGACAGGTGCCATTTTCAGATGAATCACGTTTCATGCTCCGTTGGACACATGGCCTTTGGTATGTGCTGCCCTGCAACAATCGTCGGGATGGTCTAGGCCGGTGTAGGGAGCATTCTGATCTGCGGAAAGTTTTCGTGGCATTCCATAGGTGATTTCATTGTTGTGAAAGGCATAATGGATCAACACGCGTATGCACCTACCCTTGCGGACAATGTCTACCCCTATACGCAGCTTGTTTCTCCTCGGCACGGTGGCATCTACCAGCAGGACAACTCATGTGTCACACAGCGCGTAGTGTGCGCGTGTGGTCTCTGAGAGCACCAGGATGAGTTTATCGTACTCCGCTGACCACCAAACCCCTCCGGTTTAAATCCAATCGACAATCCTTGGGGCCACCTCTATCGGGCTGTTCGCGCCATGGGTTCTCAACCGGGAAACCTACCGCAACTGTCCATGGCACTGCAGTCGGCGCGGCTCCACGTCCCTGCCGGTACTCTCCAGATCCTCAATCTCTTCTTGCACGTCCACGGTGCAATAGGTGGCTATTCAGGCTTTTGACAGCTGGTCACGTTAATGCGACTGGACCGTGTAGCATCTTCTGATTGCATTGACTTAGAAGCTTCACTTTCATACAGTTCCAAGAGTTCGTAGACGTTAATATAGGGCATAAACTTAATGCGCGTATCCATTCTCGAGAAAAAGGGTTATGTCGTCTGAAGCAAATTGGTAGACGCGAATGACCTTTTTCAGCGTCCCAAAAATATGGAAATAGCATTGGGAGTGATTGGGACTGTGTAGATGATGTGTAAGGTTTCACGGAAAAACTTTTGCAGCGTACTGAAAATAACAGGCATGACATCTCCGGGAAACCATGATGACCTTTCTGTTTGACTTCAAGGGCCCACAGCTCATTGACTTTCTGCAGCATAGTGCCACAATCAACACGCAGCGTTACTTGGACTCTTGGCAAAAATTGAAGTGTGCAATTAAGTCCAGACTCACAGCAATATTTACGGACAACATTCTTCTGTTGCAAGACAGCGCCCATTAAAATGTTGTCAAGACTGTTTCGACTATGTGGCAGAAGCTTTGCTGGGAAACCTTACAAATCCTCCATACGCTCCCGGCCTCTCCCCATGCAGTTTCCATGTTTGTTGGAGTCCCAAAGAAAGACTTTCGTGGCGGTCGAAAAAGAGGAGCGCACTCTGTACAATCATGCTTCCGTAAGCAACCGCAAATATTTTTTCCATGAAGGCTTTGACCTTCTTGTCTCACAGTGGGATAAAGATATTAACAGTTACGGGCATTACTTTTGGAATAATAAACATTTTACTTACTTTTTGTCCTCTATCTCGTTTTCATTTGACTGGCTCTCATGCACGGTTGTACACATAAATATTTAGAATTTTAGCGTTGCTGTTGTTGTGGTCCTCAGTCTAGAGACTGGTTTGATGCAGCTCTCCACGCTACTCTATCCTGTGCCTCTTCATCTCCCAGTACGTACTGCAGCGTACATCCTTCTGAATCTGCTTAGTGTATTCATCTCTTGGTCTCCCTCTACGATTTTTACCCTCCACGATGCCCTCCAATACTAAATTGGTGATCCCTCGATGTCTCAGAACATGTCCTACCAACCGATCCCTTCTTCTAGTCAAGTTGTGCCACAAGCTCCTCCTCTCCCCAATTTTATTCAATACCTCCCATTAGTTATGTGATCTACTAACATAATCTTCAGCATTCTTCTGTAGCACCACAGTTCGAAAGCTTCTATTCTCTTCTTGTCTAAACTATTTATCGTCCCCGTTTCACTTCCATACATGGCTACACTCCATACAAATACTTTCAGAAATGACTTCCTCACATTTAAATCTATACTCGATGTTAAAAAAATTTTCTTCTTCAGAAACGCTTTTCTTGCCATTGCCAGTCTACATTTTATATCCTCTCTACTTCGACCATCATCAGTTATTTTGCTCCCCAAATAGCAAAACTCTTTTACTACTTTAAGCGTCTCATTTCCTAATCTAATTCTCACAGCATCACCCGATTTAATTCGACTGCATTCCATTAACCACGTTTTGCTTCTGTTAATGTTCGTCTTATATCCTCATTTCAAGACACTGTCCATTCCGTTCAGCTGCTCTTCCAAGTCCTTTGCTGTCTCTGACAGAATTACAATGTCATCGGCCAACCCGAAAGCTTTTATTTCTTCTCCACGGATTTTAATTCCTACTCCGAGCAGCTCCCCCTACATTCTGTGTATATGTAAAGATTACGCAGCGGATTTCTCATTCAGACATTGTGTTTCAGTGTTGGTTGTTTCCGAGAAGATCGCCCGTCGTATGCCTCCAGTAAGAATGGGGAACGCCGACCAGCACATATCGGAATTTGACTGCGGCAGCCTCTTCGCCCAGCTTATCGTTCCACGAGAGTTCTGACAGCGTTGGTTGAGATTCCATGGTTTTGATGTGCATGCTGAATGTATGGGTTCAAAAAGGCAACACCAAACGCCGTGCAAAGTGACATCGGCGTCACGCGACTAGCCCTCTGAACGACAGACACGTTGTTCGCCTGGCGTGCAGCGTTTTACAGCCACGTCATATACCTTGAATCAGGAAATATACTTTTTTGCAGAAAGATATGTATCCACAAGGACAGAGCGATGACATATTGCAGCACCGCTACTGTCGACAAAGAGACCTGTGTTGCGGCAGCTGAGAGGCGTCCCGCCCAACGACAACGCTGGACGCTGGAATAGCACAACATTGTCCTTCCAGATGACTGCCGATTCTGCGAACGTATCACGATGGAAGTAACCGTGTGATGAAGCTCCGAGGAGAACGAAAGTTGGCAGATTTAATTCGTCGATATGAAGTGGAAAGGGCAAGTGAGAACTGTGGTAGGGAAGCCTAATGGTCGACTCCGGTTTATTGGGAGAGTCTTAGGAAAGAGTGGTTCCCCTGCAAAGGAGATCGCATGTAGAACGTTGGTTCTACCTATTCTTCAGTACTGCTCGAGTGTTTGGGATCCCTATCAGGTCGGATTGAAAGAAGACATCGAAGAAATTCAGGGCCGGGCTGCTTTATTTGTTACCAAGTGCTACGGAGATGCTTCGGGAAATCAAATGGGAATACCTGGAGGGTAAGCGACCTTCTGTTCGAGAAACACTATTGAGAAAATGTAGAGAACCGGCATTTGAAGCTGACTTCGAAACGATTCTACTACCGTTACCATACATTGCGCATAAGGATCACGAAGATAAGGTACGAGAAATTAGGGCTTGTACGGAGTCATATAGATAGTAGTTTTTCCCTCGCTCCATTTGCGAGTGGAACGGGAAGGGAAATGACTAGTAGTGGTAAATCCCTGACGAGATCTTTCGACAAGATAATGCAAGACCGCATGTTACCCACGCTGTCACGACCTACCTCCGTGTGGAGGCTGTTCAATAGTTACTCTGGCCAGCGCGTTCGCCCCGTCTCTCACTCACTGAAAATATGTCATAATGATAATGCGTTCACAGAGTCTGTCACGTCACCATCTGGCGTTGTGTTGAAGCAGCACGGAATTTCGTGCCTGTCATCCAATTTCAGTTCGAGAGCTGAGTCAGGCTATAGCATCTTTTGCTGCGAGAGGTGGCAGCTGTATGTATAGTGCGATTAAAATTGCTTGCAAGTTGAAGTCTCGTCACTTGCCGCCACAGTGTTGTCACATCGGTGCTGACCACCGCTCGTTTGTAAGTGACACACAAACACGGCAGGTCAGAAATGCTATCAATGTGTGATGCTGAGCAATGTTGGAAGTAGCCACCGTGAGGTATGTCGGAAATGCGGTATGCTCTTTCGACAACTGTTTTTAAGTGCTAATGACAGAGCGGAGGATGACGACGCATTTTGTAACCATGAATTTAAACTCATGCCCTAAGCTAACCACAGCTTTGTGATGTGCAATGTACCCGGCAAAACGTAGGTCAGCGATCTGCGGAAGATGAAAGTCTCAATCGCTTTGTTTACATTGATTGAGCTAACTATAAGAACAAAGTCAAGACAGAAAAATTATTTACAGCTCCAATTTCTCGCTGTCGTTGGTCACCTGGAACTATCCTCACACTGGCTACACGAGCTGCTGAGTTACCAACCGATGAGCAGACCGCGTTAGCACTTGGTTGCACGTTATAGGCAATACAGGCAGATACCAGACGAAACAAGAATGATAAGCATAAAAATAATAGCAAATAAAGTCAATGCGACGATGAAAATGACGAGGTAAGGTATTAGAAATAGAAAAGAGTTACACTTAAACAAAGTAACTAAATTTAAAAAATTAAGATTGCGCTGCACCACAACTCTTCGTCGTTTATTTATGATTGTAGTAGCCCAGTCGCAAAGATGAATTTCAGCCTTCAAAAAATCGTTTTCGCGCAATGTCGTGCGAAGCTCACCATAAGCCGACCTCTGTGACGCCGAATTGCTTATTGTGCGGAAGTATCTTGCAACATTTGGTTAGTGCGTGGATGAAACGTGTGTATTTTGTTAGCATCGTTGTGTGTATGTGTTGTTTTCGACGTAATTATCATGTGCGATAAGATACGAATTAAAAGTGCCAGACCCGTGATTCGGGATCAAAACGCATCAAGAAAAAAAAACGGGCAAGGAATTGGTAGTGAAATGATCAGTTGTTGTGGCAGGATCGAAACACATCAGGAAACAAAGCCAAACAACGAACTGGAAGAGAAATGGTAAGTTGTTGGGGCAGTTTGGAACGGCGGACGGTTCGAACGTGGCGTTGAGCGCTCTGATCGAACGAAACCAGATCCAATCGGACTTCAGTAAATTTCGTGCCCTGTATTCCCTCGAAGTACCTTCAGATCGTGTTCTCCCTACCATACTGCATGCGAGTTTTAAGTAAAATTTCGTTATTTCCCGTCCTTCCTGGTGTTACAATTATTTTAATGACCAACGGTGTATTTAGATTTCGACAGGCGCCCCTTGCATTGCATAATCGACACGATCTCCGACAACATGTGGGCAGGCATTTTTTTTTTTTTTTTTTTTTTGACAATGGCAATAGTGGCTATTGAAGAAAGTAGAATTTTTGTTCTAATTTAATGAGGCAATAATAGTGGGAAAAATTTATACAGTATCCACTACACTGCAATTCTTTGGCACGCTTATTAGGACTGTTGATATTTAAAACATCGGGAATGCGATATATCGATATTTAATAAAGTATTATCGGCCCTAGGTACATCGAATAAAGTTATCGATATACCGATATGTAGACGGAAGAAATATCGACGTACCAGCCAAATATTGGCTTCACGTTGTAAATATACTGCCAGTTTTAGAGCTGTATATTTAAGTATTGATTTATTATTAAGTATTCTGTACATCAAAAAGTTAGCAGTCTGCTTATCCCCTTCAGAGCAAGAATTGAAAGGAAAACTATGCACATTCACAGTTGATGACAACCATTTGGCTAACGATGGCAACTTCAGATAAGAGACACAATATAAGATGTCCGATGGCTCCGTCGATGGTCTGGAACACTTCATGTCTACTTCCCTGTTTTTTCTGTTTTTTTGTTTTTGTTTTTTCATTTCTGCAAGCCGGCCGAAGTGGCCGTGCGGTTAAAGGCGCTGCAGTCTGGAACCGCAAGACCGCTACGGTCGCAGGTTCGAATCCTGCCTCGGGCATGGATGTTTGTGATGTCCTTAGGTTAGTTAGGTTTAACTAGTTCTAAGTTCTAGGGGACTAATAACCTCAGCAGTTGAGTCCCATAGTGCTCAGAGCCATTTGAACCATTTTTTCATTTCTGCAAACGCCAGCGACCTATCAGTTGTAGTGTCAAAATTACGAGGTGAATTTACACGTTGCAGTTGTAAGTAGGCTGTTTAGGTTTTTATGTTGGTAACGCCACGTAGCGCTCTGTATGAAAATCACTGACTGTGCTGTGTGCAGTCTGTGGCTGGTTGGACTCGTTGTTGGAATATTCGCTAGTGTAGTGTTGGGCAGTTGGATGTGAGCAGCGTGTAGCGTTGGGCAGTTGGATGTGAGTAGCGTGTAGCGTTGCGCAGTTGGAGGTGAGCCACCAGCAGTGGTGGATATGGGAAGAGAAATGGCAGGGTTTTGAGAGGTTACTATGAACGGACGATCCGGAATTTTGAAAACTGGATGTCACGAACTGATATATAATGACTTTTGAACACTATTAAGTTAAATACGTTGTTCGGTCTCTATCAAAATCTTTCATTTGCTAACTATGGCTGTCAGTAGTTGAAGCCTTCAGTAGTTAGAATCTTTTATTTACCTGTCGGTATTGGCGCTCGCTGTATTGCAGTAGTTCAAGTAACGAAGATTTTTGTGAGGTAAGTGATTCATGAAAGGTATAGGTTATTGTGTTGTCCCCCCCATGAACCATGGACCTTGCCGTTGATGGGGAGGCTTGCGTGCCTCAGCGATACAGATAGCCGTACCGTAGGTGCAACCACAACGGAGGGGTATCTGTTGAGAGGCCAGACAAACGTGTGGTTCCTGAAGAGGTGCAGCAGCCTTTTCAGTAGTTGCAAGGGCAACAGTCTGGATGATTGACTGATCTGGCCTTGTAACAATAACCAAAATGGGCTTGCTGTGCTGGTACTGCGAACGGCTCAAAGCAAGGGGAAACTACAGCCGTAATTTTTCCCGAGGGCATGCAGCTTTACTGTATGATTAAATGATGATGGCGTCCTCTTGGGTAAAATATTCCGGATGTAAAATAGTCCCCCATTCGGATCTCCGGGCGGGGACTACTCAAGAGGATGTCGTTATCAGGAGAAAGAAAACTGGCGTTCTACGGATCGGAGCGTGGAATGTCAGATCCCTTAATCTGGCAGGTAGGTTAGAAAATTTAAAAAGGGAAATGGATAGGTTGACGTTAGATACAGTGGGAATTAGTGAAGTTCGGTGGCAGGAGGAACAAGACTTCTGGTCAGGTGACTACAGGGTTATAAACACAAAATCAAATAGGGGTAATGCAGGAGTAGGTTTAATAATGAATAGGAAAATAGGAATGAGGGTAAGCTACTACAAACAGCATAGTGAACGCATTATTGTGGCCAAGATAGATACGAAGCCCACACCTACTACAGTAGTACAAGTTTATATGCCAACTAGCTCTGCAGATGACGAAGAAATTGAAGAAATGTATGATGAAATAAAAGAAATTATTCAGATTGTGAAGGGAGACGAAAATTTAATAGTCATGGGTGACTAGAATTCGAGTGTAGGAAAACGGAGAGAAGGAAACATAGTAGGTGAATATGGATTGAGCTAAGAAATGAAAGAGGAAGCCGCCTGGTAGAATTTTGCACAGAGCACAACATAATCATAACTAACACTTGGTTTAAGAATCATGAAAGAAGGTTGTATACATGGAAGAACCCTGGAGATACTAAACGGTATCAGATAGATTATATAATGGTAAGACAGAGATTTAGGAACCAGGTTTTAAATTGTAAGACATTTCCAGGGGCAGATGTGGACTCTGACCACAATCTATTGGTTATGACCTGTAGATTAAAACTGAAGAAACTGCAAAAAGATGGGAATTTAAGGAGATGGGACCTGGATAAACTGAAAGAACCAGAGGTTGTACAGAGTTTCAGGGAGAGCATAGGGGAACAATTGACAGGAATGGGGGAAAGAAATACAGTAGAAGAAGAATGGGTAACTTTGAGGGATGAAGTGGCGAAGGCAGCAGAGGATCAAGTAGGTAAAAAGACGAGGGCTAGTAGAAATCCTTGAGTAACAAAAGAAATATTGAATTTAATTGATGAAAGGAGAAAATATAAAAATGCAGTAAATGAAGCAGGCAAAAAGGAATACAAACGTCTCAAAAATGAGATCGACAGGAAGTGCGAAATGGCTAAGCAGGGATGGCTAGAGGACAAATGTAAGGATGTAGAGGCCTATCTCGCTAGGGGTAAGATAGATACTGCCTACAGGAAAATTAAAGAGACCTTTGGAGATAAAAGAACGACTTGTATGAATATCAAGAGCTCAGATGGAAACCCAGTTCTAAGAAAAGAAGGGAAAGCAGAAAGGTGGAAGGAGTATATAGAGGGTCTATACAAGGGCGATGTACTTGAGGACTATATTATGGAAATGGAAGAGGATGTAGATGAAGATGAAATGGGAGATACGATACTGCGTGAAGAGTTTGACAGAGCACTGAAAGACCTTAGTCGAAACAAGGCCCTCGGAGTAGACAACATACCATTGGAACTACTGACGGCCTTGGGAGAGCCAGTTCTGACAAAACTCTACCATCTGGTGAGCAAGATGTATGAAACAGGCGAAATACCCTCAGACTTCAAGAAGAATATAATAATTCCAATCCCAAAGAAAGCAGGTGTTGACAGATGTGAAAATTACCGAACTATCAGTTTAATAAGTCACAGCTGCAAAATACTAACACGAATTCTTTACAGACGAATGGAAAAACTAGTAGAAGCCAACCTCGGGGAAGATCAGTTTGGATTCCGTAGAAACACTGGAACACGTGAGGCAATACTGACCTTACGACTTATCTTAGAAGAAAGATTAAGGAAAGGCAAACCTACGTTTCTAGCATTTGTAGACTTGGAGAATGCTTTTGACAATACTCTTTTTCAAATTCTAAAGGTGGCAGGAGTAAAATACAGGGAGCGAAAGGCTATTTACAATTTGTACAGAAACCAGATGGCAGTTATAAGAGTCGAGGGACATGAAAGGGAAGCAGTGGTTAGGAAGGGAGTAAGACAGGGTTGTAGCCTCTCCCCGATGTTTTTCAATCTGTATATTGAGCAAGCAGTAAAGGAAACAAAAGAAAAATTCGGAGTAGGTATTTAAATTCATGGAGAAGAAATAAAAACTTTGAGGTTCGCCGATGACATTGTAATTCTGTCAGAGACAGCAAAGGACTTGGAAGAGTAGTTGAACGGAATGGACAGTGTCTTGAAAGGAGGATATAAGATGAACATCAACAAAAGCAAAACAAGGATAATGGAATGTAGTCTAATTAAGTCGGGTGATGCTGAGGGAATTAGATTAGGAAATGAGGCACTTAAAGTAGTAAAGGAGTTTTGCTATTTGGGGAGAAAAATAACTGATGATGGTCGAAGTAGAGAGGATATAAAATGTAGACTGGCAATGGCAAGGAAAGCGGTTCTGAAGAAGAGAAATTTGTTAACATCCAGTATTGATTTAAGTGTCAGGAAGTCATTTCTGAAAGTATTCGTATGGAGTGTAGCCATGTATGGAAGTGAAACATGGACGGTAACTAGTTTGGACAAGAAGAGAATAGAAGCTTTCGAAATGTGGTGCTACAGAAGAATGCTGAAGATTAGATGGGTAGATCATATAACTAATGAGGAAGTATTGAATAGGATTGCGGAGAAGAGAAGTTTGTGGCACAACTTCACCAGAAGAAGGGATCGGTTGGTAGGACATGTTCTGAGGCATCAAGGGATCACCAATTTAGTATTGGAGGGCAGCGTGGAGGGTAAACATCGTAGAGGGAGACCAAGAGATGAATACACTAAGCAGTTTCAGAAGGATGTAGGTTGCAGTAGGTACTGGGAGATGAAAAAGCTTGCACAGGGTAGAGTAGCATGGAGAGCTGCATCAAACCAGTCTCAGGACTGAAGACCACAACAACAACAACAACACATAGGTTATTGTTAGTCAGGGCCATTCTTTTGTAGGGATTATTGAAAGTCAGACTGCGTTGCGCTAAAAATATTGTGTCTCAGTTTAGTGATGATCAGAATAAGTAAATAGAGAACTGTCTGAGTACGTTCAGTTTGCTCAGCGGTTTGAAAATCAAATAACGTAAGAGTTTTTCCAGCACTGTCATTCTTTACATACAAAGGGGAAGTTTCACAGTTTCTGTTGGCAGTGCTGAACGCCGATTACATCAGCGTTTTTCCTCACGTGCCTCCTCCCACCGCAAAGACAAACTTTGCCGTTTAGATTTTTGTTCATCAATTTCAGCAACTGTTTTTGAAGAATACCATTGTGACAAACTAGCACCTTAGTTGCGTTAAAGTTGTTTTTTAATGCAGGTAGTGTACTGTTTCTTCACATTGTATAACTTCTTATTCGATTCACACTGCAACCCCCACCCCCACCCCCACCCCCGCCCACCAAGTGCAATCAGATCTTCTTTGTGTCATCTTGCTTCACATAGTCAAAGAGAAAGGCCGTACGTGATGAAAACTCAAAAAGTAGTAAGGCTCCTTCACACAATGACAGTGACATTATGTTTTACTTCAATTTCAAAAGAACAACTTCAAATGTTTATCGAAAACTGCGAAAAAAGTATAATATAAAATAAAAATATCGGTGATAAGCAAAATGTAAATAACTACAGAGGTATATCTTCGTTGCCAGTGGGTTGTAAAATATTTTCAACAATACTACTAAACAAGGAAGTAGCAACACTTGATAACTAATTGGTAGAGTATCAGAGTGGAATTAGGAAGGGCAGATCTTGCTCAGAACAGATTTTCAACCTAAAGTCCATAATTCGTCACAGACTTACAAACTCCAAGGATATAGTTGTAACATTTATAAATTTTAAACAGGCATTTGACTCAGTTGATAGGGAAACACTAGATAAAGTGATCAGAGAATTTGGCATTAAATCTAAATTAGCAAACCTTATTCCTGAAACGCTCACAGACACAAAATGAAATGTAAAGTTTCAGGGTGAAATATCGAAAGCATTCAACATAAAAGTAGGTGTAAGGCAAGGTGATGGCCTGTCCCCACTCCTCTTTGACTGCGTACTAGAAAAAACAGTAAGGGAATACCTAACACATGCTGGAATACAAATCAATCTCTTAGAAGAAACAGCCAACAAAGCAGTTTTAAGAATATCTGTAGAAAAAACAAAATTTATGACTAATATAAAAAATGCTCTGGAATCCCTAGTAACAGAAATTGCACAGATAAAGAGGGTAATTATTTTAAATATTTGGGAGAAATTATCCAAGAAAATGGCTTACAAAAAATCGCTATAGAAGAAAGAGTACATAAAATGGAGAGAGCTTATGGAATAACGAGGAATGTCTACAACAAAAGGTGTCTGTCTAAAACTTTGAATATACAGCACTAAAACACAGTAGTAAAACCAGATTGTCTTTATGCAAGTGAATGTTTAGTACTGAACTACAAATTACACAAACTTGAAGTACTAGAAAGAAAAATCATTCGAAAAATATTTGGATCACAAAAAATTACATAGGTATGGAAGTTAAGAAGCAATGAAGTAGTTTATCGCAACATAGAAAACATAAATGAAACACTACGAAAGAGGCGACTGCTATTTTTTGGACACTTATACAGAATGATCGGTAACAGAGTAACCAAACTGATTTTTAAACATCTTTGAGACAACAGCGTTGTACCGCGTTGTACCGCAAGTCTCTAGAGGAACAGAAGGTTCCAAATGATTGGAAAAGAGCAAAGTCCCAGTCTTTAAAAAGGGTCGTCGAGCAGATGCGCAAAACTATAGCCCTATGTCTCTGACGTCGATCTGTTGTAGAATTTTAGAACATGTTTTTTGCTCGCGTATCATGTCGTTTTTGGAAACCCAGAATCTACTATGTAGGAATCAACATGGATTCCCGAAATAGCGATCGTGTGAGACTCAACTCACTTTATTGTTCATGAGACCCAGAAAATAGTAGATACAGGCTCCCAGGTAGATGCCATTTTACTTGACTTCCGGAAGGCGTTCGATACAGTTCCGCACTGTCGCCTGATAAACAAAGTAAGAGCCTACGAAATATCAGACCAGCTGTGTGGCTGGATTGAAGAGTTTATAGCAAACACAACACAGCATGTTGTTCTCAATGGAGAGACGTATACAGAAGTTAAAGTAACCTCTGGCGTGCCACAGGGGAGTGTTATGGGACCATTGCTTTTCACAATATACATAAATGACCTAGTAAATAGTGTTGGAAGTTACATGCGGCTTTTCGCGGATAATACTGTAGTATACAGAGAAGTTGCACCATTAGAAAATTGCAGAGAAATGCAGGAAGATCTGCAGCGGATAGGCACTTGGTGCAGGGAGTGGCAACTGACCCTTAACATAGACAAATGTAGTGTATTGCGAGTGCATAGAAAGAAGGATCCTTTATTGTAAGGTTATATGATAGCGGAGCAAACACTGGTAGCAGTTACTTCTGTAAAATATCTGGGAGTATGCGTGCGGAACGATTTGAAGTGGAATGATCATATAAAATTAATTGTTGGTAAGGTGGGTTCCAGGTTGAAATTCATTGGGAGAGTCCGTAGAAAATGTAGTCCATCAACAAAGTAGGTGGCTTACAAAAAACTCGTTCGACCTATACTTGAGTATTGCTCATCAGTGTTGGATCCGTACCGGGTCGGGTTGACGGAGGAGATAGAGAACATCCAAAGAAGAGCGGCGCGTTTCGTCACAGGGTTATTTGGTAAGCGTGATAGCGTTACGGAGATGTTTAGCAAACTCAAGTGGCAGACTCTGCAAGCGAGGCGCTCTGCATCGCGGTGTAGCTTGCTGTCCAGGTTTCGAGAGGGTGCTTTTCTGGATGAGGTATCGAATATATTGCTTCCCCCTACCTCCCGAGGAGATCACGAATGTAAAATTAGAGAGATTCGAGCGCGTACGGAGGCTTTCAGACAGTCGTTCTTCCCGCGAACCATACGCGACTGGAACAGGAAAGGTAGGTAATGACAGTGGCACGTAAAGTGCCCTCCGCCACACACCGTTTGGTGGATTGCAGAGTATAGATGTAGATAAAAGAAGGGAAAAAGATGCAACAGAAAGAGAAAGTTTCAAAAGGAAAGTGTTAAAAAAGGAAGGATTCCAAGGCAAGTGGGAGAAGAAGACAGGGTCAAAATGGTCCGAAGAGAGAAACAGAATCGATAGTGTAAAGACGAAAGAATACTGGAGGAAAAAGAAAGAACAACAAAGTAGGAAGCATTGAAATTGGTGCGTGCTCCTTAGATGACCCAAACGAAGAAAGAAGATAAATATCGGCACTCGATATTGCCATTTCTATATCGACATTGTGGAAAAAGCGTCGATGATTTATATCGGTTTTTTTACGGAAGGATATCGATATTTTGTCAGAAGCGCAGCCAATGAGGGGCCCCGGCAGCGTCATGCGTGGCTGTCTGAGGCAGACAAAGAGCCTGCATTCCTGGCAGGATTTACGGGTCGCAGGACCAGAGAGGGCTGCCCGAGGGCGGCGCAGCTGGCTGGCTTCCCACGCGGCACAGCTGGGCGGCCGAGGTCAGACCCACAGGACGGGCCGCAACAGCTGAGAGGACCGGCGCGACCCCAGGGCGGCGGAAACCGGTTCCCCCCTCCCAGCCGACTGTGCAGGCCGGCGCCTCTTCCAGAAGGTTCTGCGCTGCCTCCACAACGATCACGTTAAGGCCGGTCCACATGAAGCGATACGTCTCTGCAAATGTCTCAGTGTGCGATTTGCAGGGGGGGATGGGGGGAATTTCCCCTCCTCTGGTTTTAGTTTATGGATCCCAACCAGGGATGTTTATTTCCCACGCACTGGAGTAGAACTTTACATATAATTTAAATTTGTGGAGCCGAACACTGTAAGTTTTTAATACAGTCTTACTTTTAATACTATTAATATGTTTGCTTATTAATTTTGAAAAAGTGTTATGTAGTAGTTAAGCATTTCAAAACATTTAGAACTAAATCATCATTCTCATGTTGTCATCGTTAGTTTCGTCTAAGGTGCGTCATCCGTTTACTTGCGAGCTTGCGAGGGACGTAGTGTGGCAGTCATACCGCAGCTGTCGTACCAGAGAGTTGGGTCAGCTGGGGGCTGAAATTCCCACCCCAGGCCCTGACACTACATACGCCGTAAGATGTTGCCTGTTGTAGCATGCTACAAGACGACGCACGCCACATTTCCGTAGCATGCCACAATGTTGCAAGACGTCGCCCCAGCGTAAAAGAGGCTTTAGAGCCAGGTCTGTAACGTATGGTGGATGCGATGTGTTGCGTACGAAACTAAAACCTGCAATTAGATGCAAACGTCGTGGAAAACTGTGAAGAGGTGTCATCCTGCAGCAAGATAACGCTCGCCCACATTCTGCCAAACGGACAGCCGACGCAAAAAAGGAGTTGAGATTCGATGTGCTGGAACATCCACCATACAGTCGAGACCTGGCTCCAAGCAATTTTCACATGTTTGGACCCTTAACGGAAGCACTACAGGGGAGAAGATTTGAAAGTGATGAAGACGTCATTGCTGCGGTGCAAAATTGTTGACAGATGCAACAGAAAAACGTATTTTCTGATGAAATAAAAAAAGAAACTCGTAAAACGTCGGGAAAACTGCATTGAAGTCCAGGGAGGTTACGTCGAAAAATAACGCATGTTTCAGTTTTCTATCATCAGAATAAGTACAGCTTTTCACAAATGTGCCTTTACTTTTTGAATTCCCCTCTTATACCTGAATGTAGATGATTTTGTAAATAAGCTTTACCTATAATGTACTTTTAAAGATATAACAGAGGATGGCTTTTCTGATAGTGCATACGCGTGAATAGTGAGTTTCGGCATTAACATCTATTTATAAATAATACTGTTTAACCATGGCTAACGCCACGGCCCAATATATAATTATACTAACCCCCTAAGACATCCCCCCTACTAGTAAAAGCACAAATCGCACACTGAAATGACTGCATGCATCTGGGCAGAAAAATCGTAGCATTTGGACTAGAAATCGCCGCAAATCTGGTGCGCGAATCGTGTTTAAGTTCACTGTTTGTTTAGTCTCGTCGTTCTCGTCTTTGCGTGTACACTCGATTCACAACTGTCTGATAAGCGTCAGTGCTCTAGTCTAGAGAGATCATTGCTGAAATAAGTGAAATACGTAGCTAGAAGTCAAACATGCTTGTGGAGAGGTAAAAGGAATACTGCTATCAGCGTAAGAAGGCAGTTGGTTGTAAGTCTAATCCCGTGTATAGTGTCTCCCTCTCTCTCTTCTCGGCGATCACAGGCCCTGTAGACCACGCGCTGCATCAACGGTCTGATTCCACCGCCTTCTATCTCTCGCAGCCTCTCTCCACCCTGAGGAAATTCCTAATGCTGCGATGTCCTTCTCTATGTCGTCTTTCCACCTTGTACGGGGTCGGCCTAATGGTCTTGCTGCCTGGAGAGTTCCTTCAGATGCTCTCTTGGTGATTCTGTTGTTTTCCATTCTAGCCCCATGTCCAGCCCACTGCAGTCTCCTACTTTTTAATTTCTGGATGATAGTGGGTTCTTTCATTAACTGATAGATTTCATTGTTCTTTCGAATTATCCATACACCATTCGTCCAACCTAGGTCTCCAGATTTTTCTCATTACTTTTCTTTCGAAAACATTCAGTTTTTCTCTCTCATTCTTTGTAAGCGTCCAGCTTTTTGAACCGTGCAGTGCTATGGGGAAGATGATAGTGTTGTATATCTTCATCTTTGTGGTGATTGACAAAGCTCTACTTTTGAGTAGGTTGCTTAGTGAGTACAGACATCTTGATCATGAGGCTATTCTTTCATTTATATCCATTGTTATGATATTTTTACTGTTGAAACGTGATCCAAAGTATTTAAACTGGAGAACTTTTTCTGAATTTAGAATGCTGGTCAATTTCAAAGTAAAGATTTGTGATCGCTTATATAGTGTAAACGCGAAAATCTGTGTGTATGTTTGTTATCCCTGCACACTGATACGGCTGGACGGATTTGGAAGAAATATCAAATGGAATTAGCTTATGCCCTGAATTAATACATGAGCTACTTTGAAAAGTGAGTACGACAAGATATCTATTTGAAGAATATAACTCGAAACGTGGAACAATTAATACCCTTAGAAAAATCTATTACCTTTTTGACTTTTGAATTGTATGGTATTTGTGAAAATTCTATTTTGTCGAAAACTGACATTCTGAGCCCGTCGCTATGTACAAAATATGGGTTGACTCTTACATAGAAGATAACAGCAACCAGCCAGTTTTTACAATGCTATTTATATATGTAAATAGCGCCATTACCGGTTTCGAACCGACAGTTTCATCTTCACGCGGCTAGTTAACGTGAACTAGCCGTGTGAAGATGAACCTGTCGGTTTCAAACGGGTAACGGCGCTGCTTAAATAAATAAACAACATTGTAAAAAGTGGCTGGTTGCTGTTGTCTTCTACATAATAGTCAACCCATAATTTGTGAATCTGCTTTTATTGTTTCACGTGCCCTACATAACATGAGTCTTTCATCCATAATTGAATACGAGCCCATTGCTGTTTAGCCGCTGTGCGTCACGGATATCTTCTTGTATCTGAGACGCCTGAAAACTCACAACGATGGTGTCATTTAAATTCTGCAAGACAGAGAGGTATACGAACGTATCTGCTGGTAACAGGCATACACGTGAGGACAAATGACGTTGCACGTACAAATATTACAAAAATTTCGCTGCACGTAACTAGAAATTGCTAATTTTCTCTCTTTGACAAGTTAGTATGTTTCTTGCTCCATGACGCTGAAGCAACTGGACGGATTGGACGAATTTTGGAATGGAGATAGCCTATAACCTGAATTCACAGATAAGGTATGTTTCATTGCGGAAAAAAAACGCTGTTCCCGTGGGGGGGGGGGGGGGGGGGGGGGGGGAGGTCAAAGTGACTAAAAAGTCATCCATGAAAGTTTACTGTCAAATGAATGCATTACGTTTACCTTGGAGATAAGTTTTTTGCTTCAGATTCTCTCATCGTCTCAAAATCTGGTGGTTTCTTTCCGACGTCGCGGGGTTTGCCGGGCCGCAAGTCGTTCTCGCGCCTCAGTACCTCCCAGGATATAACCTTCGTGATGGTGCATACACGCGGACAGTGAGTTTCGGCATTAACATTTCTTTATAAAGAATTATTTAACCGTTGGTAAGACGGGGCACATCTAGTAGATAAAATAAGAGCAGCTGACTCTACGGCAAACAGGGAAACGATAGTAAAATTAATAAATTTGTGGGAAGTGTGGGAAGTTCTCGCAGCATGTTACTTACGGATCGTTGCGACCTTTACTGCAAGACTTACGTGAAACAACGAAATGTATTCTATATGGCGTCGCGAACCATGGGATATACAGGGTGTCTCAGTAGAAATGACCTATATTCGGGGATATGACAGAAATGCTCATTCGAAGAATAAACTTCATCGGCCTTATTCCGAATTGTTTACGAATTAGAATACATTAACGGTACGTTTGTTTTTCTCCTAGTGGCGCATTCGTGTATGTCTTAGCCACCCAACCCCTTTGACCTTCTTTCTAGCCCAACCTAACTCGTTCCTTCCATCCTTTTTGCCCGGTATGTCTTCCTGCCATTGAATTAGCCCGTTATGTCGTCGGCGCTTTCCGACAAATCGAATTTCTGATCGTAGAGCATGAGGGCTACCAACTCACGCAGTCTTTTCAGTGTCTGCTGCAGAACATACGTTTTTTTGTTACTCTAAATGGAAAAGAGCGACGGAGAATGCAGAAGAATGAATGGCCTTCCACAGGGAAGTGCGCTGGCTCCAATAACTCATGACATGTGTTTTGTCCTGGAAACCATTCGGAATAAGGCATATGTCCATATGAAGCTTTTCGTCTTAAATGACCATTCCCGTCATATTCCCGAATATTGACTATTCCTTCTGCGACACCCTGTACAAACCGAGTTAGTGGTTCTTTAATCTCGTACCATCTCTGTCTAGATTTCACACTATAGTTCTACACTGAAGCGCCAAAGAAACTGGTATAGGAACGCATATTCAAATACAGAGATATTTAAACAGGCAGAATACGGCACTGCGGTCTCCAACGCATATATAAGACAACAAGTGTCTGGAACACTTGTCAGATCGATTACTGCTGCTACAATGATAGGTTATCAAGATTTAAGTGAGTTTGAATGTGGTGTTGTAGTCGGCGCACGAGTGATGGAACACAGCATCTCCGAGATACCAATGAAGTGCAGATTTGCCCGTATGATATTTCACGAATATCATGAATCCGGCAAAACGTCAAATCTCCGACATCGCTGCGGCCGGAAAAAGTTCTTGCAAGAATGTCGCCAACGACGACTGAAGAGAATCGTTCAACCCTTCGGCAAATTGCTGCAGATTTCAATGCTGATCCATCAACAAGTGCCATCGTGCGAACTATTCAACAAAACATCATCGAATGTGCTTTCGGAGCCGAAGGCCCACTCGTGTACCCTTGAAAAATGCGCGACACAAGGCTTTACGGCCCGCATCTCGTGGTCGTGCGGTAGCGTTCCCGCTTCCCACGCCCGGGTTCCCGGGTTCGATTCCCGGCGGGGTCAGGGATTTTCTCTGCCTCGTGATGGCTGGATGTTGTGTGCTGTCCTTAGGTTAGTTAGGTTTAAGTAGTTCTAAGTTCTAGGGGACTGATGACCATAGATGTTAAGTCCCATAGTGCTCAGAGCCATTTGAACCAAGGCTTTACGCCTAGCGTGAGCCCGTCATCACCGATACTGGACTGTTGATGACTGTAAACATGTTGCCTGGTCGGACGAGTCTCGTTTCAGATTGTATCGAGAGGATGGACATGTACGGGTATGGAGACATCTTCATGAATCCATGGACCCTGCGTGTTAGCAGGGGACTGTTCGAACTGGTGGAGGCGCTGTAATGGTGTGGGGCGTGTGCAGTTGGAGTGATATGGGACACCTGTTACGTCTAGGTACGAACTGACAGGAGACACTTCGTAAGAACCCTGTCTGATCACCTGTGTCCATTCATGTCCATTGTGCATACCGACGGATGTGGGAAATTCCAGCAGGAAAATGCGACACCCAACACGTCCATAATTGCTACAGAATGGCTCCAGGAACACTCTTCAGAGTTTAAACACTTCCGTTGGCCACTAAACTCCCAAGAAATGAACACTGTTGAGCATATCTGAGACGCCTTGAAACTTGCTGCTCAGGAGAGATCTCCACCCCTTCGTACTCCTACGGATTTATAGACAACACTGCAGGATTCATGGTGTCAGTTCCCTCCAGCACAGCTTCGGACATTAGTGGAGCCCATGCCACATGGTGTTGCGGCGTTTCTGCATGCTCCTGTGGGCTCTACACAATATTAGGCAGGTGTAACAGTTCCGTTGGCTCTTCAGTGCATATCGTGGAGCCACAGCGTGTAACAGATTGCTGGTAGAACTTCGGGAAGGCAACTGAAAATCACCAGATAAACAAAGTAAAAGATACCTTATTGCCTATTGTTATAATTTATTAGAGTATACGGAGTTCCACACACGTCATTGACTGTAACTATAAATATTATCTGTTGGGGACGAGTTCATAGTTGATATATTACATAATTACCATATATTTTGCCTTCGTGATATTCTTATTTAGAAGAGTGTGTGTAACTTCGCACATCTCAGGTGTAATTTCGATCAATGCTTGCTAGGAAATTGCATTTGAAAATTCTAAATGTCTGTAACATGCTCCCGTTCCCAGTGATTCCAATGTCGCTGTCAGCCGCTCATGTGATGAAATAACTGGAGTAGACAATATTCCATTGGAACTACTGACGGCCGTGGGAGAGCCAGTCCTGACAAAACTCTACCATCTGGTGAGCAAGATGTATGAGACAGGCGAAATACCCTCAGACTTCAAGAAGAATATAATAATTCCAATCCCAAAGAAAGCAGGTGTTGACAGATGTGAAAATTACCGAACTATCAGCTTAATAAGTCACAGCTGCAAAATACTAACACGAATTCTTTACAGACGAATAGAAAAACTAGTAGAAGCCAACCTCGGGGAAGATCAGTTTGGATTCCGTAGAAACACTGGAACACGTGAGGCAATACTGACCTTACGACTTATCTTAGAAGAAAGATTAAGGAAAGGCAAACCTACGTTTCTAGCATTTGTAGACTTAGAGAAAGCTTTTGACAATGTTGACTAGAATACTCTCTTTCAAATTCTAAAGGTGGCAGGGGTAAAATACAGGGAGCGAAAGGCTATTTACAATTTGTACAGAAACGAGATGGCAGTTATAAGAGTCGAGGGACATGAAAGGGAAGCAGTGGTTGGGAAGGGAGTAAGACAGGGTTGTAGCCTCTCCCCGATGTTGTTCAATCTGTATATTGAGCAAGCAGTAAAGGAAACAAAAGAAAAATTCGGAGTAGGTATTAAAATTCATGGAGAAGAAATAAAAACGTTGAGGTTCGCCGATGACATTGTGATTCTGTCAGAGACAGCAAAGGACTTGGAAGAGCAGTTGAATGGAATGGACAGTGTCTTGAAAGGAGGATATAAGATGAACATCAACAAAAGCAAAACAAGGATAATGGAATGTAGTCTAATTAAGTCGGGTGATGCTGAGGGAATTAGATTAGGAAATGAGGCACTTAAAGTAGTAAAGGAGTTTTGCTATTTGGGGAGCAAAATAACTGATGATGGACGAAGTAGAGAGGATATAAAATGTAGGCTGGCAATGGGAAGGAAAGCGTTTCTGAAGAAGAGAAATTTGTTAACATCCAGGATAGATTTAAGTGTCAGGAAGTCATTTCTGAAAGTATTCGTATTGAGTGTAGCCATGTATGGAAGTGAAACATGGACGATAAATAGTTTGGACAAGAAGAGAATAGAAGCTTTCGAAATGTGGTGCTACAGAAGAATGCTGAAGATTAGATGGGTAGATCACATAACTAATGAGGAAGTATTGAATAGGATTGGGGAGAAGAGAAGTTTGTGGCACAACTTGACCAGAAGAAGGGATCGGTTGGTAGGACATGTTCTGAGGCATCAAGGGATCACCAATTTAGTATTGGAGGGCAGCGTGGAGGGTAAAAATCGTAGAGGGAGACCAAGAGATGAATACACTAAGCAGATTCAGAAGGATGTAGGTTGCAGTAGGTACTGGGAGATGAAAAAGCTTGCACAGGATAGAGTAGCATGGAGAGCTGCATCAAACCAGCCTCAGGACTGAAGACCACAACAACAACATAGACGAGTATTTTGTAATATTATGTGAGAAGTCAAGAGTGTAAGTAGATATTTGTATGTTTCCTTTTGCAAATAATTTGGCCAATTGTTTGGTTCGCCCAGTAACACGCGAAGCGAATTAATGTAGGAAAAGTGCCGTCGTTTAAGTAGCACTGTCTTTACCAGTGGTCGTGAAACGTTTTTGCTCACGAGCCATTACTGATATTGTTTTTTGCCGCCAACTCGGGCCGAATACGTACCGATGGTATTATTAGTTGATAATGGACATAAATTAATATCTTACGAGACACCAACAGACTAGTTATAGGACTGAGAATATCCATTTCGCGATAGAGAAGTCGCTTGACCCTCAACAGGTGACTGTGTGGTGTGCAGTGTCCAGTCACGGAATAATCGGTGCGATATTCCTTGATGGCATTATGAGTACCGAACGATAGTGAAAGTTTTGGAAGATGACTTCATCCACATCATCGAAAGCGACCCTGACTTCGATAAGAGTGAGATCGACCCCATCGAAGCAGGAGAGCGTTTGATGTCCTGGAAGAGCATTTTGGGGACCGCATTCTGGCTCTGGGTACCCAGAGGGTACTGGCATTGGCCGCCATATTCTCCAGATCTGAACACATGTGACGCCTTTTTATGGGGTTATATTATAGACGAGGTGCACAGCAATAACCGCAAAACCATTGCTGAGGTAAAAACAGCCATTGAAGGTCATCGACTGCAATAATGTTCCGAGACTTTAGCGGGTCATGAATAATTTCGCTATTCGTCTTCGCCACATCATTGCCAATTATGGAAGGCATATCGAACATGTCATAGCCTAAATCCGAATATCTGCAGTGACGGTTGCGTGTTGAATAAAGTGTGTACACGCCGTAGTTTGTAACTAATTTACGTTTTTTCGTATAGTTCAATAATTGTCACCCTGTAGGTTCCGTATCTTGTAATGTTATTTTTAAAGAATGTTGTGTATCATATTCATCTGCCTAACCATACCCTCAGAATTCAAGAAATATTCGGATAAAACAGCCAAATATTTGTGGAAAGAAAGAACGCTAATGTTCTTGCTGATCCCAGAGTACCAATGGTGACGTTTCTGTGGTAAATCTCCAGTGTACTGAAAAACTACATGCGGATGAAACACAGTGCTTTCCAACTGGCCTTCCAGTTCTGACTTTTGATTGCTCGTTTAGTTAGAGCTCAAACTACATGTTGGGGTTATTGTAGCCCCTGTATTGTTTTCGTTCTTACCTCTACAGACATGGTGTTGTGAGGATTGTAAGTACAGTTAGTGCCGGCAGGAAAGTCGTCAAATCAGAGCAGGCACAGTGGCACACACATAACTGCATCTGTTCTCTGAGCAGATCATAGCTTGGATAAAATCATACTGAGCACTCGACTCAGTGGTTTTTTGTTATCGCGAAAAGACGGCTACAAAACATGTTTTCTTCCAATTTACGGATGTCCATCCTATCGCATTGCGAGAGACTTCAGCTGATGATATTTATGAGAAAAAGTATCCTGATAATGTCATTATTGTCTCACATGACAAATTTTGGTGGCACAATACCGCCACCCTCAGGCCCCACCACAGGCGAAAGAGTATTATATTTCCTCGGCGCAGTTATTGTGGAGTCCTTGTTATTGGTACACATGGGGTAGTTTTCCTCGGCAATCTCTACTCGACACTGCGTTCGAATAGAGGCTCTTGAGGAAAAGTACCCACGTGTACCAGTAACAAGGACTCCAAAATAATTGCGCCAAGGAAATCTAATACTCCTCTGGCAGTGGTGGTGCCTGAGGATGGAGGTAATGTGCCGCAGAAACTAGCCGTGTGAGACAATAAAGATATTCTCAAAATACAGCTGTGTTAGTACCTTTACACATGTTTTCGTCTGTTATGCTTGCATACTAGCATGCACTTGAAGAGAAACAGGCACTTTTAGTGCGATTTCTTGCTCACATTCGAAGAGAAATGGTATAATTTAATGCAAACGATAGAATAACCTTCGATTCTGCTCCCTTGCAGAGCGACAGAAACACGTCTGAAGCCAAGATCGCATATATCTTTATTTACTCACAACAGATTTCGACAGACTTTGCTGTCGTCTTCAGATTTTCAGTATTTTTTGTAATAAAAGGTGTTCATTTTGAGTTGGGCCTTATGGCAAGTTCTCATGTGAATAAAATGTAATGCATAATATAAAGTTTTCTCATAAATAAAACATCTCAAATCAACAAGCACTTTGTGCACATAACCATGATTTGAAATGTTTTATTTATGACAAACTTGTGTATTATATCTTACATTTTATCAGTGTGACAACTTGGCGTGAGATCCAACTATAAAAGTACTCATTTTATAGCAAAAATGTTGAAGGCCTGAGGATGACAGCAAAGAATGCCGAAACCGGCTGCGTGTAAATAAAGAAATATTTATGCGATCTTGGCTTCAGAAAGTTTTTACCTAGTAAAGTAGACCGCTGCATCTAATTTCTGGCCATGAGAAAATTCAAAGAGTCAGCACAGATAGAATTCAGATGCCCCTGCCTCTCTCCAGGAAGGTGATGCCAGATTTCCGTCGCACACAGTACCGACCGCTCAGTGTAATGCCATACGACAAGTAAAATGTAAATAGTTCAGGTCATCTGTGGCCCACGTGATTAACTATAACATTTAATCAAGATTAAAAGGAAGACGCAGTAAGATTAAGAAGTCGTCAATCGAGTGCTTGTTAAAGAACACCGACCACTCCGAGATAAGTGGCCGCAACATCTGATGCAACTTACATGGTATCCCTAAATCGATCCATCTAAATTTCCGGTGTTCAAAGCAGCAGTGAACTTTAAACTCACTTTCTTCTTCCTACTTCAGGTGCCTTTTCAGTACAACTTCATTTTCTGCGTCACCCACAGCGGTCACGCAAACCAGCAAATTCAGTCAGTGTGATCGCAATCATATGTTAACGGGTTTCCCAGCCACGTTGGCAACACAGCGTAGCTGTATCTGTGTGAGAAGACTGAGACACTGGGAGTTGTTCCGTGCATCCAGAGCGGCCCCCTCGCTCTCGTCCCCTACCTTTTTCTTTCTTTCCCTGCTCCACTGTTTCCAGGAGCTCATTATAACTTTTTCGCGGCTCGTAGTAATGGCTCAGAGCCCAACCAGCAGTGTTATAGGGCCTGCCGCAGCGGTGCGGACAGGTTTGACTCTTCCTTTTTCCCGGTCCCACAGCACACTCTTGCTCTGATGGGGCAGGTCGGGATCCAGTCACGTGACCGTGTTCCCCAGGCAGCCACTACTGCGCCTTAGCGCCGCTCTCTACCAGCGCATGGAATCGTTTCTGAATAAAATGAACATAGCCTATCATGAAACTTTACTTGGTACGTGGAGGTTGCTTAGCCATTTGAGAAGTTCATAGACCAAGTACTTAAAGAAGAGGTAACATTTAAAACAGGCAATAAAAGTACTGTAGTGTGATCGGGAAGACTAGAGAGTTAGGTTGGTAGTTACGTGGTAGGTTAACTCGACAACGGTGGAAGTTAGAATGGCAACGGAGGGCAGATGAATATTTAACTAGAAGACGGAATTCAACAACATATTTAACGCAATCGTGCCAGGCCATTGCCCACATACGAATAAAATAGTCAATACAGGTCGAAAATAACAGATCCTAAGATCGTTTTTTTTTGGGGGGGGGGGGGGGGAGATAACACCTCCTCCCTTTCCGTCACCCCTAGTTTTAACTCGCTGCAGAAGCCTGTTATTATTATTATTATTATTATTAGTTGAATATGAACCCTGCTGAATCAGCCAGCGCTTTTAGATTCCGTTTCCTGACCTACCATATGGCTCTCCTTCTGTCTCTGCAGGCTCTTTTTCTTTAGTCTGCTTGGTCCCTGGCTTTCTCGGAGTCCTTTTTAACTTGTTGGATTAATAGTACACTCTTTAATTTTTCTATAAATACGACAATATTGTGTGTAAGCTTCATTGTTGGGGCATTTGAACACGTCCATAAAACGTTTTAATCTCCGTTTTATTTTGTCTGCTGCAATGTTTCATAATTCATCTGCCTGTGATTGCTATAATAATGAAGAAGTACATAAAATGTTTTGACATAATTAGAGCTTTTCCGCAAAATAAAAGTCGGAGAAAAAGGAAGGAAGATTAGGGTTTAACGTCTCGTCGACATCCATATCATTAGAGTCGGAGCAGAACCTCGGATTGATTCAAGGATGGGAAAGGAAATCGGCCGTGCCCTTTCAAAGAAACCATCTCGGCGTTTCCCCGGAGCGATTTAGGGAAATCACGGAAAACGTAAATCAGGACGGTCGGACGCAGGTTGGAACAATCGTCCTCCCGAATGCGAGTCCAGTGTGCTAACCGCTGTCCCACCTCGCAGAATAAAGTTCAGTCGTCATCTGCACAACTGGAATATTTTATCTTACTTAGCCGATTTCAACAGATTAATCTGTCACGTTCCGAAGCCAACAAAGCTTAGGAATATGAAAATAATTATAACAGTGCAGGTAAACTGCAAGAAATTACAAAAACTTACTCTGTATTACCTTATCTTTTCATATACTTTTATATATGACGGACTTATTTCAGTAGTGGTACATATCCATTTTTGTTCATTCTGAGATGCAGAGTCCTTAAGTTAAATGGGCGCTGAAAAATCTGCAGTTGAGATACCAGAAATATTCAAGCATATGGCTTCTTGCTAGAGATACCTTTCTTTCAGTTTGATTCGACCATTAATTTCAGTAGCATTATAGACAGAAAAGCGGAGGTAATGTACTTGTACCACTATTGAAATAAGCCATTCATATGTTCCTTGCTGCTAGCGCACCAGGTTGGCTCTGTATGTTAGTGCGATTAATTCGCCCTAAATTATCAATCTCTTGTTATGATTATTGTGTTCATATTGCATTGTGTTGTGGTATTATACTTCGTTGACGCACTTATTGAGATTTGTTTATCCGTGTTATAAGCCGTTATTGAGCAAGTTTATTGTAATCCGCTTCGTGTACTTGACGTACATACCTTGCGAACAAAGAAGCAGCTATCGCCTTTGCTGCCGCAATACAAATATTAAGCACCTTACATCACCAAACTCCTCCCCCTTCTCCCCCCCCCCTCCCGGCACCAGACCAGTAGTCTGGAGGAAGATTCTTTAATTAATAATCAAAACGTCCTCAGTCCCGGGTTCGAAGCCCACCACTTACTAAATTTTGAATTAAAATCATCAGCACTGGCAGCCTAAGACTTACGGCATGAGAAGTCGCCCTCATGCAGCCAACGGCCTTGTCAAAGAAGGCGGAGGAGCGGACAGAGGTTCAGTGCACTCTCTTGCCCTTAGACTGCCTCTAAAGGCGGAAGAATCAGCAATGATCAACGGCATGAGGATCCGGAAGGCAACGAAAACCACTGCATTCAAGATACATAATGTCCATCCACAGGGCATGTAGTCTGTAATTGAAAAAGTGTCAGGATGCTCTCTCTATTGGCAAAAGACTCCGGACTAGCCTCCAGTTGGATAACGTTCTACGAGTCGGGACGTTGAATGTCGGAAATTTGAACGAGGTAGGAAAGCTAGAAAATCTAAAACGGAAATGCGAGGGCTCAATCTGCATATAGTAGGGATCAGTGAAGTGAAATGGAAAGAAGGCATGGTTTTCTGGTGAGATGGGAAGGAGGTAACGTCTGCAGCAGCAGAAAGTGTATAACGGGAGTAGGATTTGTTATGAGTTGAAACAGAGGGCAGTCAATGAGTTACTGTGAACAGTTCAGTAATAGGGCAAAGACAACAAACCGACACTGTCAATAACAGTTCAAGAATACATGCCGACGTCGAAGACAGGTGATGAAAAGATAGAAAAAGTCTGTGAGGATACTGAACACGTAATTCAGTATGTAAAGGGAAATGAAAATGTAATAGTTATGGGGGATTTGAATGCTGTTGTAGGAATGGAAGAAAGAGTTACGCGAAAATATGGACTTCGTTCTAAGGATGAGAGAGGAGAAAGGCTAATTGAGTCCTACAATAAATTTTGGCTAGTAACAGCGAATATTCTGTTCAATAACCAGAAGAGGAGGAGGTATACTTGGAGAAGGCCGGCAGATACGAGAGGATTTCAGTAAGATTAAATCATGGTCAGGCAGAGGTGCCGAAATCGGATGCTGGAGTGTAAGGCGTACCCAGGAGCATTTTTATACTCAGATCACAACTTAGTATTGTTGAAGAGTAGGCTAATGTTTAAGAGACTAGTCAGGAAGAATCAGTGTGCAAGACATGGGATACGGAAGTACTTAGGAATGAAGAGATACACTTAAAGTTCTATGAGGGGATGGATACTGCGATAAGCAATTGTTCAGTAGACAGTTCAGTTGAAGATGATTCTACATCTCTAAAAAGGGCAATCACAGAAGTTGGCAGTAAACACATAGGTACAAAGAAGGTAACTGTGAAGAAACCATGGGTAACAGAAGAAACATTTCAGATGATCAATGAAAAAAGTAAGTACAAAAATGTTCAGGAAAATTCAGGAATACGGTAATACAAGTCACGTAGGAATGAAATAAATAGGAAGTGCAGAACAAGGGAAGTCTACTAATATCAAACATATGCCTTAATTTGAGGAAGAAATCATCGAGAATCTACGTTTTGAGCGCAGTATTTTATGGTAGTGAAGTATGTATTGTGGGAAAACCGGAAAGGAAGAGACCCGAAGCATGTGAGAAGTAGCGCTATAGAAGAATGTCGAAAATTACGTGGACTGATGAGGTACAGAATGAGGAGATCCTCAGGAGAATAAACAAGGAAAGGAATGTATGGAAAACACGACGGAGAAAGCAACGTGAAGATAAAAAGAAGACTATTGCGGGTAAAAACGGTATTACTGGCCAGACAAGTCTACTAGTATTAAACATAGGCCTTAATTCGAGGAAGAAATTTCTGAGAATGTACGTTTGGAGCGCAGCATTGTTAGGTAGTGAATCATGGACGGTGGGAAACCTAAAAAGAAGAGAAGCGAAGCGTTTGAGATGTGGTGCTACCGAAGAATGTTGAAGATTAGGAGGACTGATATTGTAAGGAATGAGGACGGCTTCTGCAGAATCGGCGAAAAAAGGAACACATCGAAAACACTGACAAGAACGAGGGACACAATGGTAGGACATCTGTTGAGACATCATGGATTAACATCCACGGTAATACAGGGAGCTGTAGAGGGTAAAAACCGTAGAGGAAGACGAAGATTTGAATACACCCATCAAATACACCGAAGAGCCAAAGACACTGGTACACCTGCCCAGTATCGTGTAGGGTCCTCACGAGCACGCAGAAGTGCCGCAATACGGCGTAGTATGGACTCTACTAAGGTCTGAAGCAGTGCTGGAGGGAACTGAAACCATGAATATTGCTGGGCTGTCCATGAAACCGCAAGAGTATGAAGAGCTGGAGATCTCTTCTGAACAGCGTGTTGCAAGGCATCCCATATATGCTCAATAATGTTCTTGTCTGGGGAGTTTGTTCGCCAGCGGAAGTGTTTAAACTCTGAAGAATGTTCCTGGAGCCACTCTGTAGCAATTCTGGACGTGTGAGGTGTCGCATTTTCATGCTGGAATTGCCTAAGTCCGTCGGAATGCACAATGGACGTGAATGGATGCAGGTGCTCAGACAGGTTGCTTACCTAAGTGTCACGTGTGAGAATCGTATCTAGACGTATCAGGGGTCCCATATCACTCCAACTGCACACGCCCTACACCATTATAGAGCTCCCTCTAGCTTGAACAGTCCCTGCTGACATTCAGGGCCCATGGATTCATGGTGTCTCCAAACCCTTACACGTCCATCCGCTCTATACAATCTGAAACGAGACTCGTCCGACTAGGCAACATGTTTCCAGTCATCAACAGTCCAATGTCGGGCCCAGGCGAGGCGTTAAAACTCTGTGTCGTGCCGTCATAAAGTGTATACGAGCGGGCCTTCGGCTCCGAAAGCCCATATCGATGATGTTTCGTTTAATGGTTCGCACACTGACACTTTTTGATGGCCCAGCATTGAAATCTGCAGCAGTTTGCGGAAGGACTTCACGTCTGTCACGTTGAACGATTCTCTTCAGTCACCGTTGGTCCTGTTCTTACAGGATCTTTTCCCGGCTGCAGCGATGTCGGAGATTTGATGTTTTACCGAATTCCTGATATTCACGGTACACTCGTGAAATGGTTGTACGGGAAAATCCCCACTTCATCGCTACCTCAGAGATGCTGTTTCCCATCGCTCGTGTGCCGACTATAACATCACGTTCAGACTCACTTAAATCGTGCTAACCCGTCATTGCAGCAGCAGTTACCGATCTAGCAACTGCGCCAGACACTTGTTGTCTTATATAGGCGTTGTCGACCGCAGCGCCGCATTCTGCCTGTTTACATATCTATGTATTTGAATACGCATACCTATACCAGTTTCTTTGGTGCTTCAGTGTACTTGAGGACGTAGATTGCAAGTGCTACTGTGAGATGCAGAGGTCGACACAGGAGAGGAAGTCGTAGCTGGCCGCATGAAACCAGTCAGAAGACGAATGAATAAAAAAAGGTTAATAAATAAAAAAAATAAAACGGGCCAACAAGTAAGATCAGTAAAAGTCATTTTTGTGTCGGTATTTCATTATCTGGTGATGATGATGAATCAAACACGTGTTTATTAGTGATAATGTTTATGATTGACGGTCAAACTAATCGAATTCGACAACTTGATGTTTAGGCGTGGAAACTTGTAGCTGGCGTCGGAAACGAGCAAAACGGTGTTGAATGTGTGCCGAGAAAACTCATAACAGAAATGTGCTGTTACATAGGTGGAATACTGACAGTAAAGGTGAAGACTAATATAAAATTAATGTGTGTTGAAAGGGGCATGAATCTTCTACTTCATGAAAGCTTTACATTCTGACACTAAAGGAAAGTCATACATACTGATCGTCGAACAAGGAAAACTACAATACCTAAACGCTGACAGTAGGAAAAGATGATGTTTTGTCTAGGCGTGCAAGAAATCACGCTGGTAATCCATCTTCAGAACAAGAGATAACAGGAAAAGGGTGAAAAATCACATGCAATAACAAAGAAAGGCAGCCGAATGTGAAAAGTGGATGTGCTTCGTTACTGCTCCTGCCGAACTTACGTGAAACACAAAGAAGTCCCACATGGGTTGTGTGAACTGATAAACATTTATGCTTTAAGATACATTACTCGCATAGTTCGCCATGTGTCTCAAAGAAAATTATATTGATGAGGCAAATGAATTTTTGTCTCTTTGTTTTTGAGAGGCATGTCCTCTGCACTTTGAAGAATGTTGAATGTGTGGGAGAGTTTTCATTCTCTTTTTAACTCTTTGATTGAATCATCTCACCCTTACTTCTCGGATAAATAATGTTGGCTCTTGTTCTGTGCTAGCAACTAACAAGAAAACCAAAGAAAGGGTTTTCATTCATAACGATGTATGGGACGTCAAGTGTTATGGTGTCTCAACTGTGCAATAAGATAAGTTAGCATTCTCTGCAGAAGATGACAAACGTTTTGTACATGGGGAAATTTTTGCTGTTTCTTTGTATCATTGTGATAGAGATAGCAGTTTGTTTCAATTTTGCTGCTAAGCAGTGATGTATGGAGCAGTTTTTTTACAGTTTTGTGTGGCACTTACACGTAACTGAGAATCCACTTGCTGACGCCGTCTGGCAAGTTATAGCAAATACACTGGCAGATTCTGGTGACAAAATGCATTTTTAATATCTATTAGTTGACAACCAATATCAAAAAATGGTCAAATGGCTCTGAGCACTATGGGACTCAACTGCTGTGGTCATAAGTCCCCCAGAACTTAGAACTACTTAAACCTAACTAACCTAAGGACAGCACACAACACCCAGCCATCACGAGGCAGAGAAAATCCCTGACCTCGCCGGGAATCGAACCCGGGAACCCGGGCGTGGGAAGCGAGAAGTGAATCCCTGACCTCGCCGGGAATCGAACCCGGGAACCCGGGCGTGGGAAGCGAGAACGCTACCGCACGACCACGAGATGCGGGCACCAGTATCAAGTTATGGAACTTCATCAGCGGTGAGTTTTGAGTAACTCCTACATTTAACATGTTGTCATGCTAGAATTTGCTTCTGTTGGCAAGACACAGGTGAACTTACGCAATGTCATGTCGTTAACATGCAAACACTGTTGTAATTACATCAGAATCCTGAAACAGTGGTTTATAAATGTGGAACTGAGGGCAAGCCAGGTTAGTAGCTTACGAAATATCACATTCTTGGCCATGGCGAAATCGTAGACAAATATTAAGTGCTGTTCTTATTTTAAGCCTGCATCTCGTGGTCGTGCGGTAGCGTTCTCGCTTCCCACGCCCGGGTTCCCGGGTTCGATTCCCGGCGTGGTTAGGGATTTTGTCTGCCTCGTGATGGCTGGGTGTTGTGTGCTGTCCTTTGGTTAGTTAGGTTTAAGTAGTTCGAAGTTCTAGGGGACTGATGACCATCGATGTTACGTTCCATAGTGCTCAGAGCCATTTGAACCATTTTTCTTATTTTAAAAATATGTACTGAATGAAAGTACTTATAATTCAAGCTCGAAATTATATAATTCATTTGTTTTAAGTAGTCTTTCGTCATAATTATGTCATTTGGAATATTTTAGAAAACAATTTGCCTTTTTGTATTTTTAATGAAGAAGTAGTGGTAGTAAACAGTACTACACTCCCACAATATGATTAGAAGAGAGTAGCCTAAACAAAATCGCAAGCCCGTTGCTTGCTGTTGAATTCGCATACTGACGTAAGGGCAGTTTTGGGCAAGTTGCAGAGTTCGTATGTTGTGTAGGTAAAATGTGGTGTGCGTACTGTAAGACCTTCGGTACACACACCATCAGATAATTTGACTTGTCGCTCTAACGAAGTAGGCGAGTGTCAGTAATATGTCTCGTGGTCTTATCGTGGCGTGTTTATCTTCTGCCGCTAGGTCAGACGATAGAAAAGCCATTTGCATGCTTAGAGTAGCAGATTGACGGTGACCAACTTTAAACTGAATTTGATTAATTTTCACACACATTTATTAAAATAATAAAAAGATAGTAATTACGTATCTTGATTCTGGATGCTGTTTACAATCTGAAGTTCCTTTGGTCTTGGTACGTTAATCTTATTCTCACATATCTCTGATACTTGACAAAGTGTCTATACATTTCTCTTCATGGTTATGTACAGGAATATGATAATCTTATTAGGCTCAGACTGAAACTTGACTGCAGACAAATGCAGACTAATGCAGACTGACTAATCGGAGGTCTGTACAGTCGTTATAATACCTCGAGCGTTCAGGTATCACTGCGCGAGTGTGATCCGCGAGGAGAAAAGGTTCTACGTTAGCAGCAATCTCATTGGCTACGTGACATATTAATATGCAGATCGGCGGAAGCAGAATTTGGTCCGTCTCTAAGACAGCGCCATCTCGTATTGCGGGGCGGGGCGCGCTCTAGTGGGAAAGTTGTGATCGCGCTGACTACGCGGAACTATGTGCACAACGTAAAAGCTGCGGACTTCTTGTGAACCGATGGAATTGTGGAGTTCCTAGTAGCTCTGGGGAAACTTTTTTACCGCTCGGTTCTCGACTCGATGTTGGATGTTAGTGAGGTACAGACGCGCACGTACTGTTACGGGCTTCCGCTGTGCGAAGACGCTATAAATACAGGAATAACAGCGCTCTCGGGAGGCGGGGGAGCGGCTGGTTCAATGGAGGCGTCAACGAGCGTTCATTGGGGCCACGCGGCGCTGGCGCTCCAATCGAGCTGTTTACGCCTCTCGCCTCAGAGGGCGCCGCTATATAGCCGGGTCAAGACAAACGGCCCTCCCAGTCGGAAACCAAAAGCTGATAAAGAGAACAGACGGACCTGCCGATTTTATCAGCCAACGAACAGAGGCAACGCACGTAAGTTAGTGTCTCCCTCAAACACTTTTTTTTTGAGTCGCCAGTCTTCTGATTAGTTTGATGCGGCCCGCCACGAATTCCTCTCCTGTGCCAACCTCTACATCTCAAAGTAGTACTAGCAAAATACGTCCTCAATTATTTGTTGGTTGTATTCCAATCTCTATATTCCTCTACAGCTTTTGCCCTCTACGGCTCCCTCTAGTACCATGGGAGTCATTCCCTGATGTCGTAACAGATGTCATATCTTCCTTTCCCTGCTCCTTGTTAGTGTTTTCCATATATTCCTTTCCTCTTCGATTCTACGCGGAACTTCCTCATCCCTTACCTTATCACTCCACCCAATTTTCAACATTCGTCTGTAGCATCACACGTCAAATGCTTCGAATCTCTCCTGTCCCGGTTTTCTCACAGTCCATGTTTCCCTAGCATATAATTCCGTGCTCCACACGTACATTCTCAGAAATTTCTTCCTCAAATTAAGTCCTGTGTTTGATACTAGCACACTCCTCTTCGCCAGGAATGCCCTTTTTGCCAGTGCTAGTCTGGTGTTGATTTCCTCCTTGCTCCGTCCGTGATTGGTTATTTTGCTGCCTACTGCGTGACCATCAATCCTGATGTTAAGTTTCTTGCTGCTTCTTGCTGCTTCTCATGTCTGATACTTCTCATTACTTTCGTCTTTCTTCTATTTATTCTCAACTCATATTCTGTACTCATTAGACTGTTCATTCCATTAAGGTGATCATGTAATACTTCTTCACTTTCACTCAGCATGGCAATGTCATCAGCGAATCGTATCATTGCCATCCTTTAACCTCGAATTTTAATGCCACTCCTGAACCTTTCTTTTATTTCCATCATTTCTTCTTTGAACTACAGGTTGGACTGTAGGGACGAAAGATTACATCCCTGTCTTACACCCTTTTTAATTCGAGCACTTCGTTCTTTGTCGTCCTCTCTTATTATTCCCTCTTGGCTCTTGTATATATTGCATCTTACCTGTCTCTCCCTGTAGCTTATCCTGTTTTTGACAGGATTTCAAATATCTTGTTCCATTTTACATTATCGAATGCTTTTTCTAGATCGACCAATTCCATGAACGTATCTTGAGTTTTCTTTAGTCTTGCTTCCATTATCAACTGCAACGTAAGAATTGCCTCTCTCGTGCCTTTACCTTTCCTGAAGCCAAACTAATCGTCATCTAACACATCGACAATTTTCTTTTCCATTCTTCTGTACATTATTCTTCTCAGCAATTTGGGTACATGAGCGGTTAAGCCGCTTGTGGGATAATTCTCACACTTGTCAGCTCTTGCAGTCTTCCGGTTTGTGTGAATGATATTTTTTCGGAAGTCAGATACTATGTCGTCAGACTCACACGTTATAAACACCAACGTAAATTGTCGTTTAGGGGCCACTTCCCCCTATGGTTTTCGAAACTCTCGGTGAATGTTATATGTCCCTCTGCCTTATTTGATTCTAATACTGGATCCTCTATCTCTTCTAAATTTACTCTTGTGTCCTCTTCTATCACACCAGACAAATTTCCATCCGCCCCCATAGAGGCTTTCAATGTATTCTTTCCACCTAGCAGCTCTCTCCTCTGCATTTAACAGCAGAATTCCCGTTGCAGTCTTAATGTTACCACCCTTGCTTTTAATTTCACCGTAGGTTCTTTTGACTTCCCTATATACTGAGTCAGCCCTTCCGACAATCATTTCTTCACATTTTTCTTGCAACCATTTCGTCTTACCTTCCCTGCGCTTCCTATTTATTTCACTCCTCAGTGACTAGTATTTCTGTGTTCCTGAATTTCCCTAAACATTTTTGTACTTTTTCTTTCATCGATCAACTGAAGTATTTCTTCTGCTATCCATGGTTTCTTTACAGTTACCTTCTTTGTACCTATGTTTTCCTTTCCAACTTCTGTGATAGCTCTTTTCAGAGATGTCCATTCCTCTTCAGCTGTACTGCTTTCTGAACTATTCCTTATTGTTATATCTATAGCCTTAGAGAACTTCAACCGTAACTCGTCATTGCTTAGTATCTCCGTGTCCCACTTCTCTGCGTATTGATTCTTCCTGACTGATCTCTTAAGCTTCAGCCTACTCTTCATCACAACTAGATTTTTTCTGAGTCTATATCTGCTCCTGGGTTTGCCTTACAATCCACTATCTGGTTTCGGAAACTCTGTGTGACCATGATGTAATTTAACTGAAATCTTCCCATATCACCTGGCCTTTTGGAAGTATACCTTCTCCTCCTCCGATTCTTGAACAGAGTATTAGCTGAAATATATTACGGAACTCAATTAGTCTTTCTCCTCTCACATTCCTTGTCCCAAGCCCATATTCTGCTGTAACCTTTTCTTCTACTCCTTCTACTAAAACTGCATTCCAGTCCCCTATGACTATCAGATTTTCATCTCCCTTTATGTACTGTATTACACTTTCAGTATCCTTACATGCTTTCCCTATCTCTTCATCTTGAGCTTGCGACGTCGGCATGTATACCTGTTGGTTTGCTGTCGGTTCTCGTAAGAGCAACCCTATCACTGAACTGTTCACAGTAACACACTCTTTGCCCTACCGTCCTATTCATAACGAATCCTACTCCGACTGTACCATTTTATGCTGCTGTTGATAATACCCTATACTCATCTAAACACAGCCTTCCGAAACGCCTTCACAAAAGAAGACGAATTAAATATTCCAGTACTCGAATCAAGAACAGCTGCCTACATGAGTAACGTAGAAGTAAATATCCTCGGAATAGTAAAGCAACTTAAATCTCTTAAGGATGCGGGGTTCTTATAAATGGTGGAATAATCTAATTTTTTATGACTTTATTAAATTCTATAATTTTTCCTTATTACAATGATATATACATTATAGGGTTTCAAATGAATAATGACCTATATATACAAAAATTTAAAGTTATGGTCATGTATGCCACCACGCCCACTTTATTTTCTTTACAGAAACCAGTATTATTTCGAAAAGGACTGTGAACTTTCTGTTTCCAGCGATTATACGTATGACACATTGTATATGTTGATAAGAGTTCAGGTTTCTAGTGACTGTAAATGATTATCTTTGCTAGTATTTACTTTTGTTTCGCTGAAGCAGTTTGTTCACCTGATACTGAATGTTTGTTGCCCAAGTGCTACATATATTTGTGGAGTACATATCCTTCAGTGGACAATAAATACGAACTATCCCACGCATCAAGAAATTCGATAAAAGGAAATTCCGTGGTGATCAGTTCACAAACAAAACATGCCACACTGTTGAAAGTAACTTATGTATCAGTTCATCAGGGAAGAAACTCCCACATGGCACGCCTCCTGGTGATTCAAATTTTTGTTTTAACAATGTCGCTGTTTGTAGCGGATTTGTTGTGGGGATCTTATCCTCTTTGATAAAGAAAGTGACGAAATGTAAACAATGTGATGGTGTAGGCTGTCTGGAAGTAACTGAACAACAAAGTAGCAGTAAGGGTTTAGCGCCAAAATTAGTTGTTCTGTGTAGATCCTGCAATAAACCTACCTCGAAAATGACTTCGAACATTTTGCGTAATTCATATGATGTTAATTTGAAGCTAGTGTATGCAATGCCTGCAATAGGAAAATGAAAAAAGGCTGCTCAGACGTTTTGTGGTTTGATGGACCTTCCTCCTCCTTCCAGTAGCTTCAGAAAGCACATAAAAATACTTTTAGGTGCCTTGACTTTTGTGTCTAAAACATCTATGAAACGTGCAGTAGAAGAAACTGTTAATATTAGTAAATCAGGGACATTGATGTTGCACTTGATGGGACATGGCAATGTGGAGGACATTGTTTCTTGAATAGTGTTGTAAGTGCTACTTCTCTGGAAAATGGAAAAGTTGTTGATGTTGAGTGCATATCTAAATACTGCCGCACCTGCTACGGTAACACTGAAGGACATATTGAACAACGGTGTTCTAAGAATTATGATGGTTACAGTGGAGGTATGAAGTGTGATCGAGCTCTAAAAATATTTCAGAGGTCGGTGCTCGTTTATAACGTTAGATATACGAAGTACCTAGGCGATGGGGACTCTAAAGCTTTCAATAACATTAATGAGTTCAATGTTTATGGTGATAACTTGGTAACAAAACTGGAGTGTTGTGGACATGTGCAAAAGAGGATGGGTGCTAGATTGAGGAAGCTACGAAGAGAAATGAAAGAAAAATTGTTATCTGATGGAAAATGTCTGTCTGGAAGGGGCAGATTGACAGAAACTGAAATAGACTTCTTCAGAGTTATTTTGGACTGGCCATTATACGAACTCAACCTCTGAATGATGTTTACAGCAATGAGGAAAGCTGTATGGGCCACCTACTTTCATAAGTTGTCCACAGAAAACCAACCTGTTCATGGGCTTTGCCCTAAAGGAGCAGATTCTTGGTGTGGTTACCAAAAAGCAAAAGAAAGTGATCAAATATACCATCATAAGCATTCTCTTCCTGAGACTTTTATAAACGAAATAAAACCAATTTTTAAATACCTACGTGACCCTGTTTTGGGTTGTAAATGTCTTCATGGGGGCTCTCAGAATACAAATGAAAGTTTCAACCATTGCATATGGGAAAGATCACTCAAGAATGTTTTTGTAGGACTAAATACATTAAAAGTTGGTGTACTAGATGCAGTGATATGTTCCAGTGATGGAGTGATAGGAAGATTGGACGTCCTGAGTAATTTAGGCGTAAACTGTGGCTCTAATATGGAAGCTCAATTGCTTGCATGTGACAGACAACGGGTGCATGAAGCTGAAACATTCGCTCTTCAGTTACCAAAGAAGCAATAAGTGCTAAAAGAAAAGCCAAGAGGAAACTTGAAGATGAAGAAATGCTGCAGGATGAAGACTATGCTTCAAGAATGTTCTGAGGCACAGTTTAATTGGAATCATATCTTCATTCGCAATTTCCCGCAAGTCGTATTTTTCAGAATTCAGGTACAAATAATTCCTAAAGTTTATAAAGCATTGCTCTAATTTTTCTGCAACTTGCAAGTGTCGGTACTTATTTAGTAGACCTTTATTGCAGAATCAACTAAATTTTAGAAAGAATAATATTTTTATTAGGAAAAAGTTATAAAAATTAAAATGTAAGATGTGACATTATTATCCTTGTAATATACATAACAGGTGGAATTAAATTAGTACCTCAGCCATCGTGTCATGCATATCTGGTAAAAATTTGATCTCCTTCAAATGTATAACGTTTGATTAAATGGTACCTCAACTGGAGGAAGCATTTTGGAAAAAAAAATGCATAAATTTCTTTGTAATTTTTAATAATCCTAAGTAGATTCAAAAATATCCAAAATACTTCCAATTTGTTTGTTGTTTAGAAATTGTGCTGCTTTACCTGGTATCAACAAAAATTTGTGGAACATATAAATTATAAACAGTGGCTGAAAGAAATAATTGTCGACTTTTGCATAATAGGCAAGGTCCTAGTGGAGGTGGTTTGCCATTGCCTTCCTCCGACCGCAGTCGGGATGAATGATGATGATGCAGACGACACAACAACACCCAGTCATCTCGAGGCAGGAAAAATCCTTCACCCCGTCGGGAATCGAACCCGGTACCCCGTGTGCGGGAAGCCAGAACGCTACCGCAAGACCACGAGCTGCGGACTCCTCTGTACCTAGTGTGGCAAAAATGTGATTCACCCCAAGAGCTGACATGATTCCATTGATCGACGGTCGAATCCCGATGCTCCCGTGCCCACTGCAATCGTAATTGATGATGTCTTTGGGTCGACATACGAACACATACGGGTGGTCCGCTGCGGAGCTCCGTGTTCAACAATGTACAATGAAATTTTGCTCCGAAACAGTTGTGCATGCACCAGCATTGTACTCTTTCGGCAGAGATGGCACAGATCACCATCTATCCTACTTTCCAGAGCAGACAAGCCTCCGAGCCCCACGTTCTGTAAAGAGTCGTGGACGTCCAACCATTTAGCGCCCAGTGGTAGTTACACTGTTCTACCTCTTTCCGTAGACGCTCACGACGGTAGCACATAAACATTCGACCAGTTTCGCCGTTATCGAGATACTCGTTCAAAGGCTCTGCGTAATAATAATCTACCCTTTGTCAAGGTTGCTTATCTCAATTGATTTCCGTATTTGCAGTCCATATCTTCGCTTGGGTGATCCTCCGTCTGTGTCTTCTCTGCTTAAATGCTTTTGTTATAGCGACACGTGCCCGCAACAGCACAAGGCAGCATCGAACGCGGCGGTGGGCTACGGTTATATTCGTTTGGCTTATCAGTGTATCTGATCTTTCTTGTCATCGTGAGGACAAGAGACATAGTAACGGCACATGTAAAACCAGCAGCAGTGGCTGACAAGTAATTCAGAGGAAATGGAAGGGAAGGGAACGGCTTGTCTGGGGTTTTGCCGCCCGACGCGATCTCACGTCTGGCTGAGACTCGGACACGCCGTGATAAATGAGCAGCTCGCGTCACGGCGCGCAAACACGCCCGCCGCTAATTCCTAATGGCCTGCTGGCGCTTCTCGCCATGCCTTAGCTGTCTCTAGCGTGCCGTGTTCTTCCACTGACCTGCTCAGCATAGTTCGTGCCCTAAACTTCAGAAAACCAGCTACTATCTCTCTGTCGTACAGGAATTAATCTATCACCGAGTGGAAAAATATAAGGGTACCTGCAAATTCTCAAGGTCAAAGGACATTCAGGAATCATAGACAATGAAAAAGTTGACAGATTACCGAAGAGTAATACCATGGAAGGGAAATTTTACTTTGTCGGTCTACTTTATGCATAATATCCAACTACGGTAACCGATTCTGAGAAGCTTCTCAGATGACGAGAAGACCAGAATTTGCAAGGGATTCATTCCTAAAAGAACACGGCGTTCAGAGTTAAAACTTTCACAGTTGCAACAATACAAAAACGAAATAGACACAGCTTTTAACCTGTAGCCGTACATGTCTACAGAATCTCCATATTGCGAAACTCATCCTTCAGAATTGGCACATCCACTCGAAAATCACCTACTGCTCAGCTTTTACATCTACTGCAGGCAGTAGATGAAACCCTATAAGGCAATCGTGAAATTGTAAATTCCTCTACCCGTGTCACGAACATTATTCGACAGTCAAAGATCTTCACTGAGGTGAAGAAAGTCATGGGGCAGCAGCGAACGAGCATGCAGATCGCGGTACCATTCCGACACGAGGTATAAAAGGGCAGTGCATTGGCAGTGCTGTCATTTGCACTCAGGTGATTCGTGTGAATTACAAATAACCTAAATTGGAACGATCACATAGATAATGTTGTGGGTAGAGCAAACCAAAGACTGTGATTCATTGGCAGAACACTTAGAAGGTGCAATAGGTCTACCAAAGAGACTGCTTACACTACGATTCTCTGCCTTATTCTGGAGTACTGCTGTGCGGTGTGGGATCCGCATCAGGTGGGACTGACGGATGACATTGAAAAAGTACAAAGAAGGGCAGCTCGTTTTGTATTATTGCGAAATAGGGGAGATAGTGTCACAGACATGATACGTGAATTGCAAAAAAGTGGTTCAAATAGCTCTAGCACTATGGGACTTAACATCTGAGGTCATCAGTCCCCTAGAACTTAAAACTACTTAAACCTAACTAACCTAAGGACATCACACACATCCATGCCCGAGGCAGCATTCGAACCTGCGACCGTAGCAGTCACGCGGTTCCGGGCTGAAGTGCCTAGAACCGCATGGCCACCGCGGCCGGCGTGAATTGCAGTGGCAATCATTAAAACAAAGTCGTTTTTCGTTGCAACGGGATCTTCGCAAGAAATTTCAATCACCAGGTTTCTCCTCCGATTGCGAAAACTATCTGTTGGCACCCACCTACATAGGGAGAAATGATCATCACGATAAAATAAGAGAAATCAGGGCTCGCACGGAAAAATTTAAGAGCTCGTTTTCCCCGCGTGCCGTTCGATAGTGGAAAGGTAGAGAGACAGCATTGAACCGTCTGCCAGGCACTTTATTTTGAATAGCACAGTAATCACGTAGATGTAGTTGTAGATGTGAAAAGGTCTCCGAAGTGATTATGGCTGTACGAAGGAAATTAAATGACATTGAACGCGGAATGCTAGTTGCAGCTAGAAGCTTGGGACCTATCGTTTCGGTAATCGTTAGAGAATTCAGTATTACAAGATCCACAGCGTCGACAGTGCCGAGAATACCAAATGTCGGACATTACCTCTCGACGCGGACAACGCAGTGGCTGACAACGTTCACTTAACAACCGAGAGCAGTGACGTTCGCGTTGAGTTGTAAGTGCTGAGAGACAAGCAACACTGCATGAAATAAACGCAGATATCAATGTGGGACGCACGACGAACGCTTCCATTAGGACGGTGCGGCGAAATATGGGGCTAATGGGCTATGGCAGCAGACGACCGACGCGAGTGCCTTTGTTAACAGCACAACATCGCCTGCAGTGCCTCTCCAGGGCTCGTGACCATGTCGGTTGGACTCTAGGCGACTGGAAAACCGTGCGCTGGACAGGTGAATCCCGATTTCAGTTGGTGAGAGCTAATGGCAGGAGTTCGTGTGTGGCGTAAACCCCACGAAGCCATAGACCCAAGCTGTGAACGAAGATTTCCATGAAATTGACTGGGTCCTCTGATCCAACTGAACCGATCATTGATTGGAAAAGTTAACGTTTACTTGGAGACCATCTGCACCCATTCATGGACTCTATGTTCCCAAACAACGATGGATTTTTTTTTTATGAATGACAAACCGCCGTGTCACTAGGCCACAATCGTTCGCGTTTTGTTTGATGAACATTCTGGTCAATTCGTGCGAATGATTTGCCCACCAAGATCGCCTGACATGGGATATAGCCGAGAGGTTAGATAGTGCACAGAATCCCGCACCAGCGGCATTTCCGCAATATTATTGACAACTATAGAGGCAGCATGGCTCAATATTTCTGGAGAGGACGTCCAACGGCTTGTTGAGTCCATGCCACGTCGAGATGCTGCACTACGCCGGGCAAACGGAGGTCCGACAAGATACTGGAGCTATCCATGATTTTCTCGTCTCACCGCATAAGGCAATCGTCACACTGGAAGTTCCTCTACCCATGTCATGAATCTTGTCCGACAGTGAAAAACGTTTGTCGACATCGAAAGGTATCCCAAGTGATAAGCATTTCTAAATTCCAATACGAGAATACGTCAAGACACAGCAACCACAATATTTCAGTCACTCCATGGGAGCACACTGGCAACTGATGATGCTGGAAGAAGAAACTTCCTGCTTTCATATTTTATAATTGGTTATTTGTAGATAGTATTAATTCCTTGCCCTATTACTTATTCGTATACATTCACGAACCTGTGGAACTTACGAGTGAAATACAGTTATTAATGATTGGTATAAAACTGTTATATTACATAAAAAGAAAAGAAAAATAACAAGAATTAGGAAGTGTTTTATGTATGTGTTGTCTAAAGTGATAACATGTAATTAAAAAACTGGAAGCTGTTTGGAAAAGTAGCTTATCGTCTTAGAGATTAACATCTTCAAATTATAGTTGGCTACTAGTTAGTCGAAACCGTTCAGGAGATTGTGAAATGCTCATATTATTGCTTAACAAGAATATAAAAATAAAATAGATTTTTCGAAATTTCATGGTACATGTAAGAAATGACTAAGTAAATTGTAAACGTGTTAACAATAGCAGTTGGGCAGCTACAAGCTAAAAAAGAAAAACAATAATCGATGAGATATTTCCGCGAGAGATTTCATAACTACTCTATTTTTTGTTTTTAACATTTATTATAACATTATAATATTTATTATAACAGTATTTTAATAGTCTTATAGCAATTAATATTGACTATTTTAACCGAAACTGTTATAATAAATATTTAAGAATAAATAAAAAATAACCTTCCGAAGATTACAGAACGTGTAACAAGTGTAATGACGGTGGAATTGTTTGGCCGCATGACATCCAATTCTTGAGCTCACATACTGACGTCTGATGAGACTAATGTTGTTAAAATGAGTGAGAATGCTAAGACATTGCACAATGAAAACAAAAAATATTTCCCAAATCTTCACAAACACACACACACACACACACACACACACACACAAATTTCCCATGTATCATTTGTTAAAAACTTAGTGCAAAAGGAAAAAGAAATCTCAAAAAGAACGTATTAAAAGACACCATTCTGCAACGTATTGAAATGTGCGACCTAACGAGTTATGTTGTTGTTTTGGTCTTCAGTCCTTAGACTGGTTTGATGCAGCTCTCCATGCTACCCTATCCTGTGCAAGCTGCTTCATCTCCCAGAACGTACTGCAACCTACATCCTTCTGAATCTACTTAGTGTATCCATCTCTTGGTCTCCCTCTACGATTTTTACCCTCCACTCTGCCCTCCAATACTAAATTGGTGATCCCTTGATGCCTCAGAACATGTCCTACCAACCGATCCCTTCTTCTAGTCAAGTTGTGCCACAAACTCCTCTTCTCCCCAATTCTATTCAATACCTCCTCATTAGTTATGTGATCTTCCCATCTAATCTTCAGCATTCTTCTGTAGCACCACATTTCGAAAGCTTCTATTCTCTTCTTGTCTAAACTATTTATCGTTCATGTTTCACTTCCATACATGGCTACACTCCATACAAATACTTTCAGAAACGACTTCCTGAGACTTAAATCTATACTCGACGTTAACAAATTTCTCTTCTTCAGAACCGCTTTCCTTGCCATTGCCAGTCTACATTTTATATCCTCTCTACTTCGACTATCATCAGTTATTTTTCTCCCCAATAGCAAAACTCCTTTACTACTTTAAGTGTCTCATTTCCTAATCTAATTCCCTCAGCATCAACCGAGTTAACTCGACTACATTCCATTCTCCTCGATTTGCTTTTGTTGATGTTCATCTTATATCCTCCTTTCAAGACACTGTCCATTCCGTTCAATTGCTCTTCCAAGTCCTTTGCTGTCTCTGACAGAATTACAATACCTACTCCGAATTTTTCTTTTGTATCCTTTACTGCTGCCTCAATATACAGAATGAATAACATCGGGGATAGGCTAAAAACCTGTCTCACTCCCTTCCCAACGACTGCTTCCCTTTCATGTCCCTCGACTCTTACAACTGCCATCTGGTGTCTGTACAAATTGTAAATAGCCTTTCGCTCCCTGTATTTTACCCCTGCCACCTTCAGAATTTGAAAGAGAGTATTCCAGTCAATAACGAGTTATATCATGTGTTCAGAATTTGATAGAGATTATTCCAGTCAATAACGAGTTATATCATGTGCTAAACTAGTGAGCAGGTCATCAATTCAGTTAATTGCTGTTCTCTCGTCACAATACGAAACTCTGTCTGTTAAAATCTGCTGTATTCAGAAACATACTCCACAAATTGTTGCGTCCTCTTGCTGCAGCAAGACGTAGCGGGACAGAGGACAGTCTAGAGGCACTTCATCCCGTCCTTGTGATCGGAAGGAGGGTCGCCACGGCCGCACTATTAGCTTCACACAACGCAACTTATTTTGTGGCGCTTCCAGCAACTCTGCCTCCCAACAGTTTGTGACTTTCTGCCTCAACAGCGAGGAAACAGCTCATATAGGGACCGTACGTGTTTACGCAGTTTGTCCCTGACACTCTTCCTTGACTGCAAGGTCAGCTTCCTCGCTTCTTAAGGTGAAGACGAGTCCTAGTACCTGGCAGAATGCTACGTCCTTTCCCTGCTTACGGAGATTCATCAGGGAGCCCTGAATCATCTGAAGCAATTTCTCTGCCGGGTATATGTGTGAAATCGCTTAGAGGGCGCAGAGGGTATTGGAGGAGATAAGAAAAATTGTTCCCTCTCTTGTGACTCATTGCCACTAGTGCCTTCGTAATTGCATACACTTGTGCGTATGCTGAGGACAAGGCAACGGAAAACGACGGAGCAGCCATGATAATCCCCCTTCTACATCTACTACATCTACATACATACTCCGCAATCCACCATACGGTGCGTGGCAGAGGGTACCTCATACCACAACTAGCGTCTTCTCTCCCTGTTCCACTCTCAAACAGAACGAGGGAAAAATGACTCCCTATATGCCTCTGTACCAGCCCTAATCTCTCCTATCTTAACTTCTTTCTCGTCTCTTTACAATTATCTGCCGCATTATTTGCACTACTGTCAATGCGTGATCGTCCATTTCTAAAACCATTTTGTTCATCCAATAACATGGTGTCAGCTATTTTTTCCAATCTGTTATTAATTGTTCGTGCATATAATTTATACCCAGTGTTCAACATATTCCTCTGTAGCTTCCACAAGTATTTCTTATTCCTTTTTTGTAGAGTGATATTACTTCTGCCGCCCTCCAAGAATCAGGTATCATCTTCAGTTTTCAACATTCATTTAACAAACGCAGTAGCCTCAGTTCTAACATTAACTCTCCACATTTGATGAGTTTTGTATTAATGTTATCGGGTCATGGTGCTTTTGTATTCTTCATCTACTTTAACGCTTCTTGTATCTCCTGCAATGTAATGTTGTCTCCTTAGGTTACTGCTCTAGGATAATTATTAAAAAGTTGTTCCATTACTGAGTGACTAACAGTATGGTATTCAGGCCATTGGGTTAGGAACGATCTTGCCGCACCATGAACAGTTGCCGCCTGATATTGAGTGGGGAGTTCACCAGCCTCAGCACAAATGCTGGGGATAGAGCTGGTCCTTGTGGCCAGCATCAATCCTTCATAATGAACCGCATCGAAACTCTTAAAGTACAATGAGGTGAATGGTGGAAGCCTGCTTTTCTTTTAATAAAGCATGACCTATTAAAAATCTAATACGGATTAGCGTCAAACGTTTTATTTACCTAACAAGTACGACTCAGTAAGAGTGTTATCTTAATAGCTATTTTAAATACCGCCTGTGTGTAGTGAAATGTGTATAACTATGGAAGAATATTACTTCGGCGGCGAGAAGAAATTTAGCATTCACGTTTTCGACTTCCTCTGTTTTATGACGCAGTTCACGAGCCCTTTATATGGGCCTTTTATGGCAGAGCCAGTACGGAGCTAGTCTCAGTATCGCTGCACATAAGTACCTTCCAGCACTTAACCATGTGGTGCGGCACTTGTGCTGACACCAGCTACGCAAACAGTTGGTGGAGTAAGCAAACAACTGCCCACATTTTCATTCTGTTCTGGGAATGACAAGTTCCTTTTGTTCAGCGACCAGAATGTTACGACATATTCAAGCACATATTTGGGCGCCTCTAATGATGTTATTTAAAGAAAGAAAGAAAGAAACTGAAAACATAGGCATTCACTTCTGTGTCCTAACTGCCATGAAAAAGACTTCAAACGTCCAGAAAATCCACGCATCTCTCACATTAGATCTTCCGAGCGTTTTGTTCACTGTTCCTACTACATTCTGCTGTAAAATATCGACAGCATTTTTTACGATAGCAACAGCACATTGAGAGTCCATTACTTGTGCAAAGTTCAGTTAGGGACAATCGACCCTTCCCCACTTTCACATACGCTGTAACCGACAGTTATCGATGAATGCAACTGCTGCCGTTCTTCGTGTTGGTCTGGATCTTGAAAGGTACGAACAGATCGCAAGCATACAACTTTTTTTACTGCTCGCCGCTCCTCAGTGGCGCAGTTGAGCTACATTTTTCTGAACGGCATTGCTGAACGCTTTTCTGAATAACGACCGACGAAAGTAAAATTATTCTGTAGTCCATTGATGTTAAATGAAGCAAGATTAATCTAGATCTCAGTTTGTTGATATGTTAATATCCCCAATAAATTTTTATTTTTATAGTATCTATACACAGCTGCTGTGGTAACCATATTGTCTCTTGATCCATTGACTTATACCCAAGGAGGGGATCAATATTTTCTCACCCATCACACTCACAGGATGGGAATAAAGTTACAGTGTTCTGTTATACGTCTTTCTAGGCCATTACCAGGTTGAGTGTGAAACTCTGTTTACCTGTCTGCACTAAGATTTTATGATGAGTGCAGAGAAATTTTCAGCTTTCCTTTTGTATCGTACTACAATTCCTTCCAGTGTTTACGAATATATGACTAGAGCTGCTGCTTAAAGTCACACAGTTCAGGATTATAATTTCCTTATTCCTTGCATGGTATCTAGCAAGACTGATGTCCGCCTACTACACTGTTTCACCACTTATCAGTACCAGGGTGAAGTTTCTTTTTGTATAAGTTTTTATGATTATTTGGTTAGAGAAAATAAATGATGTACATTCAAGAAAATTTTTAAATGTCATTCGTTTTACCTTCCTGTTTTTTAGAAACCGTGAAATAAATATACCTGCCCTAGAAGAAACACTAATGCAGATGTTCTTTACAGTTAATTTGTGAACAAGTTACGTGTCCTACAGATCGTACTCAGCTCCAATTTGTGGTTTGGAACGTGTTAACTGACAAGTAGTTGCACACGTTTCTTAAAACAGTATGTTTATGTGGCTATTATTAGATGGTTTCTCCAGTTACACGGTTCATCAATGCAATCAAGTAGCTTACAACCTTTCACCTCGTTCATTTGTGGTAGATTAGTTGGCGTTGGGATGTCTCCTGCTATACAAAACTGAGTGACCTTTTTTTATTGAAACAATGGGGAACACCTATAGTAGTTGTTTCCCAGGCATATGTCGTGGTATGGTGTGAATTATTTAAACATGTTAGAGCAACCTTCCAAATTATTATACATAAGAAGTGTCTGAACCAAACATGTACTGAAGCACAAAACTTCTCTAACAAAGTGTTAGAACTGTCGAGTGTCAAATCTAAAATATAAGCGGTGCTCCATCTGAAATTAATTAGTATTTTCAAGCCATAGGCCCTCTGGGTTTAGATCCTGAGTCTGTCGGGTGCAGAACTGTATAGTCTGTTTAAACTGTATAGCAGGTTTCTAAAAAGAGATTAGGAAGAAATGGCGACCGAACACTGGAAATGTAGAAGACAGCAAAGCAAGAGTAGGTACTTAAGCAGGTCCGTGATTTCTGTCAATATAAAAGCTAAAAACTAAATTAAATAAGCCTAACTGACCACTCAAAGTAGAATGTTTTGCGCCAGGAGAAAAAAATTTGAGCCAAAAAAGACACTAGTTGTAACAGCACCAACTTACTTTATATATAACATTATGAACACTGCACCTTACTTCTTTTGCTTAGGCCTAGTTAGTTTTATCGCATGTGAGGGAAAGGCAACAGCGGTAGCTGGAACCAGAGCGAAACTTCTGACTTTCTTCTGTATAATCTAGCGATTGATGTGATTGGTCTTGATCTCTCTAGAGAGTGTGCCGAAAATGACCGCTGAGGAACAGCTGGATGTTTAGTGGCTTATGATGGTGTGTGTATTAACATAGTAGAAAATAAATAGTGACAATAGAGTTTTTGTTTTAAATATTTAAGAACGGAGACTAAACCGTAATCAAAACTTTTTGTGGATACATCTCAGAAAATTGTATTTAACTTCCTTGCTGAATATCACTGCTTTAAACTGAAGATCTTTCAGAAACAAACTGCAGCAGCCACTCACTCTTTATATTATCAAACTTATTTTGTTGTCCATTACCGATCTGATGGTGCTAATTTGGGCTATTACATAAAACAAATAACAGGTCTAACACCTGTTATTATTAGACGAAGAAGGACTAGAAAGGACAGACTACATTACATATACTCCTACAAAAGTTTATATAATCTTCTAAAAAATGATGATATGAGAAATATATAATCTGATACGTCTTGGTGTTTGTAAGGGTTCAAAGTAGCAACTTTTTGTGTGAGTGAATATCCCACCAGACATTGTAAAGGTTTTATTTTATCCATTTTGATCAAAGAACATCGCAGATATTTCCGTATATTACACTGCACGAAAAACTGCAACCAGCCACAAGTTTCCACTGAAATGATTTTATTGTACCATAACTAGGAAGTGCAAAATGGCTAAGCAGGGATGGCTAGAGGATAAATGTAAGGATGTAGAGGCTTATCTGACTAGGGGTAAGATAGATACTGCCTACAGGAAAATTAAAGAGACCTTTGGAGAAAAGAGAACCACTTGTATGAATATCAAGAGCGCAGATGGAAAACCAGTTCTAAACAAAGAAGGGAAAGCAGAAAGGTGGAAGGAGTATATAGAGGGTCTACACAAGGGCGATGTACTTGAGGACAATATTATGGAAATGGAAGAGGATGTAGATGAAGATGAAATGGGAGATATGATACTGCGTGAAGAGTTTGACAGAGCACTGGAAGACCTAAGTCGAAACAAGGCCCCGGGAGTAGACAACATTCCATTAGAACTACTGACAGCCTTGGGAAAGCCAGCCCCGACAAAACTCTACAATCTGGTGAGCAAGATGTATGAGACAGGCGAAATTCCCGCAGACTTCAAGAAGGATATAATAATTCCAATCCAAAAGAAAGCAGGTGTTGACAGATGTGAAAATTACCGAACTATCAGTTTAATAAGTCGGGGCTGCAAAATACTAACACGAATTCTTTACAGACGAATGGAAAAACTATTAGAAGCCGACCTTGGGGAAGATCAGTTTGGATTCCGTAGAAATATTGAAACACGTGAGACAATACTGACCCTACGACCTATATTAGAAGCTAGATTAAGGAAAGGCAAACCTACGTTTCTAGCATTGGTAGACTTAGAGAAAGCTTTTGACAATTTTGACTGGAATACTCTCTTTCAAATTCTAAAGGTGGCAGGGGTAAAATACAGGGAGCGAAAGGCTATTTACAATTTGTACAGAAACCAGATGGCAGTTATAAGAGTCGAGCGACACGAAAGGGAAGCAGTTGTTGGGAAGGGAGTAAGACAGGGTTGTAGCCTCTCCCCGATGTTATTCAATCTGTATATTGAGCAAGCAGTAAAGGAAACAAAAGAAAAATTCGGACTAGGTATTAAAATCCATGGAGAAGAAATAAAAACTTTGAGGTTCGCCGATGACATTGTAATTCTGTCAGAGACAGCAAAGGACTTGGAAGAGCAGTTGAACTGCATGGACAGTGTCTTGAAAGGAGGGTATAAGATGAACATCAACAAAAGCAAAACTAGGATAATGGAATGTAGTCGAATTAAATCGGGTGATGCTGAGGGAATTAGATTAGGAAATGAGACACTTAAAGTAGTAAAGGAGTTTTGCTATTTGGGGAGCAAAATAACTGATGATGGTCGAAGTAGAGAGGATATAAAATGTAGACTGCCAATGGGAAGGAAAGCGTTTCTGAAGAAGAGAAATTTGTTAACATCGAGTATAGATTTATGTGGTGCTACAGAAGAATGCTGAAGATTAGTTGGGTAGACCACATAGCTAATGAGGAGGTGTTGAATAGAATTGGGGAGAAGAGAAGTTTGTGGCACAACTTGACTAGAAGAAGGGATCGGTTGGTAGGACATGTTCTGAGGTATCAAGGGATCATCAATTTAGTATTGGAGGACAGCGCGGAGGGTAAAAATCGTAGAAGGAGACCAAGAGATTAACACACTAAGCAGATTCAGAAGGATGTAGGTTGCAGTAGGTACTGGGAGATGAAGCAGCTTGCACAGGATAGAGTAGCATGGAGAGCTGCATCAAACCAGTCTCAGGACTGAAGACCACAACAACAACAACAACTAGTTTCCAGGCTGATTTCCACAAAATCAATAAAAAACTTAATGAGATCCTCCCCAATGCTTTTACATTTGAAGATAGTTTTTGTCTAAACAACAGTTTATTGCTTACAGAAAGCTTCAGACACAGCCAAATTTGCGTCTTTTCACATAGGAATAGTTAACTTGTATTCAAATATACCGGTAAAAGAAACAATCTCAGTAATTAAAATAACCTTATTAAATATAAAAAGATCAGTCTATGTGGAATTTAAGAACTGGTGGAAATTTCTGACCTTGGTGCTACAACATAACCACTTCAGCTTTAATATCAAATTTGATGAACGGGAAGAGCGTCTTGCAGTGGACAGGTGCCAAGCCTGCTAGCCAACGCTTATAAATCATTTGGAAACAACGTTTTTCATTGCCAATATGACAATGCAGAGAAAAATTATATATTACAAACGCTATGTTGATGACACACTTATCTTATTTAATGGAACGATGGAAGAAATTAAACACTTTTCAGTACAGCATAACGAACTCCACCAAAACATAAAATTTTCTGTTGAGCATGAAACTGGTAATGGCATAATTTTTTTAGATCTCAGAATTACTAAATACAGTGGCAAACATAAATTTAAAATAAAACCAACTACAACAAATGTCACAGTCAACACCTCGTCATGTCACCCCAAGCAACACAAAATGACATGTCTTATTGCAATGCTCAACAGAATGGAAAAAAATGTTTTTGGACACTGAAGATAACTACAAGAAGTAAAAATAATCAAACTAATAGCGCAAAATAATGGGTCAGTTCTGACACCATTACTAAACTTTACAATAGAATTAAAAACAAATAGAGTTACAGAGAGAGCTATAAGTCCAAATCAAACAGCGCTTTAACAGAAGTAGTTCCATAAAACACTGTGAAATGTGTTTGTGTACCATCCACTGGTAAAGTGTCATATCAGATTGCAGACTTACTCCATACCAAAAATATCAAAATAGGTTTTCCACAAGTAATAAAATGAGAGCCAAAATTTTTCAGAACTTAAATTTAAAAAACGGAGCACATCACAGATCTGGAATTTATAAACTGAATTTTTCCGTGTGCCCCAAATTTTACACTGGCCAAACTTATAGCACATTTAGTGTATGATACGACGGACATAAGGATGCTTTCAGGTTCAACAAATCAAATAAATCAACTTTCGATACTCATTTGGCTCAACGCAGAAGCATGGAGATAAGCATCGAAGAAAAGTTAGAGACACTACATTCTGCCGAAAAGGAGTGCAGATATATTTATTAGAGGAATTAGAAATATACAACCACACTCACGGTAAACCTGACTGCATCCTGAATCATCAGCTAGAATTAAAAACCCAAATGTACCTCAAAAATTTCGTACAACATCTATAATTTAAAATGATAAAGATAGCAAGTAAGTGACGGAGAAAAAATTTCTTCATTGGTCATTACCAGCAAGTTTCAAACCTAAATAATTAAATGTATAACCGTATAAAGTTATATGTACTACGAAGAAGAATCTTTGCAATAACTCCAGAAGTATGCCATATCTGTACACATATAACTTTCTTTGACACATCAGATCTGCAGCCGATGTAAACAAATGTACCCTTGTACTTTGTTGTTGTGGTCTTCAGTCCTGAGACTGGTTTGATGCAGCTCTCCATGCTACTCTATCCCGTGCAAGCTGCTTCATCTCCCAGTACCTACTGCAACCTACATCCTTCTGAATCTGCTTAGTGTATTGATCTCTTGGTCTCCCTCTACGATTTTTACCCTCCACGCTGCCCTCCAATGCTAAATTTGTGATCCCTTGATGCCTCAAAACATGTCCTACCAACCGATCCCTTCTTCTAGTCAAGTTGTGCCACAAACTTCTCTTCTCCCCAATCCTATTCAATACCTCCTCATTAGTTACGTGATCTACCCACCTTATCTTCAGCATTCTTCTGTAGCACCACATTTCGAAAGCTTCTATTCTTTTCTTGTCCAAACTGGTTATCGTCCATGTTTCATTTCCATACATGGCTACACTCCATACAAAAACTTTCAGAAACAACTTCCTCACACTTAAATCTATACTCGATGTTAACAAATTTCTCTTCTTGTACTTAGTTCAGTTAATTGATCAGCACGGATCGTAAAAGAAAATCAAACATCTATCTGATAATATCTTAAGAAGAGCTCTTCCTTAAGTAATTACAGTGTATAAAGCATATATAAATGTAAAACTGTGTAATCACAAAATCTTTGTTACATTTTAGGACGCAAATGTACAACCTATTCAAACTATGCAATCACACAAACTTTATTATATTTTCGGACACAGATGTAAAACTTGCAAAGAAGTCAGCGCTACCGTCTGACGAATGGCTCAGGCCCGAAACTAGTAACGGTACAATAAAATCATTTCAAAAAAACATGTGGGTGGTTGCTGTATTTAATACAGTGTAATGCTAATGATATTCCGAAACTTTGCAGTACATTACAGTCGCAGGTGGTAATGAGAAACGGAAGGCATCTAAAATTACTTACAACATACTGAATGGTACTCTAATTAATACTCGCACCGGTAGCACTAAGTATGTACAGTAGGACGACTTGCCTGGCGCATCTGTAATAAGTTACATACATGAACCTACTACGTGAGTCTATCTATTAGTCAAAACCAGATCAACATGCCTACAGTAGTTCCTAAACTCGGCCTTCGCATGCATACAGAAAAACGCGACGAGGGACTTCAGTACACAACACACTAATCAGCCAGACCATTATGACCACCGAGCTGCTTTCGATATAAACTTGTCCAGGCGATAGCAGAGTCACCTGGCAAGAAGTGACTGATAGTTACACACGCGCACAGTGGACGTAGCACCAGCGAGCTTGCTATCCGTATGTACAATGCCGAAGGCAAGCGATCTATCTGAGTTCTACAAGCTGTGATATGGTCGCGAATTGAACAGTGACCCGAAAAGACGGTACACTTCCTTCACTTCACGTGTGTGCTCACAAATTTTTATGTCGTCGTACTAAAGGTTTCGGTCTATAATGACCGTCTTCAGATCTGTTTTATAAAAACATGTCCTGACATACTGGAGCCATAGTGGCATCGTCAAATGTTAAATACAAAATCAGCGCCAGCATCGTCAAACATATATAAATAATAATAAACAAAAGAGTCGTCTTATCAGCAGCACTACTGTTAAAAGAAACGCAACTGTTTTGAACAGTAGTGCTGCTGACAAAACGACTCTTGAGTGCACTATTATAGAGGGTCTATACGAGGGGGATGTTCTTGAGGACAATATTATGGAAATGGAAGAGGATGTAGATGAAGATGAAATGGGAGATACGATACTGCATAAAGGGTTTGACAGAGCACTGAAAGACCTAAGTCAAAACAAGGCCCCGGGAGTAGACAACATTCCATTAGAACTACTGACAGCCTTGGGAAAGCCAGCCCCGACAAAACTCTACCATCTGGTGAACAAGATGTATTAGATAGGCGAAATACTCTCAGACTTCAAGAAGAATATAATAATTCCAATCCCAATGAAAGCAGGTGTTGACAGATGTGAAAATTACCAAACTATCAGTTTAATAAGCCACGACTGCAAAATACTAACACGAATTCTTTACAGACGAATCGAAAAACTGGTAGAAACCGACCTCGGGGAAGATCAGTTTGGATTCCGTAGAAATATTAAAACACGTGAGGCAATACTGACCTTGCGACTATCTTAGAAGAAAGATTAAGGAAAGGCAAACCTACGTTTCTTGCATTAGAAAAAGCTTTTGCGAATGTTGACTGGACTACTCTCTTTCAGATTCTGAAGGTGACGGGGGCAAAATACATGGAGCGAAAGCCTGTTTACAATTTGTACAGAAACCAGATGGCAGTTATAAGAGTTGAGGGACATCAAAGGGAAGCAGTGGTTGGGAAGGGAGTGAGACAGGGTTGTAGCCTCTCCCTGATGTTATACAATCTGTATGTAGAGCAAGCAGTAAAGGAAACAAAAGAAAAATTCGGACTAGGTATTAAAATCCATGGAGAAGAAATAAAAACTTTGAGATTCGCCGATGACATTGTAATTCTGTCAGGGACAGCAAAGGACCTGGAAGAGCAGCTGAACAGAATGGACAGTGTCTTGAAAGGAGGGTATAAGATGAACATCAACAAAAGCAAAACGAGGATAGTGGAATGTAGTCGAATTAAATCGGGTGATGCTGAGCGAATTACATTAGGAAATGAGACGCTTAAAATAGTAAATGTGTTTTGCTATTTGGGGAGCAAAATAACTGATGAAAGTCGAAGTAGAGAGGGTATAAAATGTAGACTGGCAATGGCAAGGAAAGCGTTTCTGAAGAAGAGAAATTTGTTAACATCGAGTATAGATTTCAGTGTGAGGATGTCGTTTCTGAAAGTATTTGTATGGAGTGTAGCCATGTATGGAGGTGAAACGTGGACAATGTATTGAATTGAATTGGGGAGAAGAGAAGTTTGTGGCACAACTTGACTAGAACAAGGGACTGGTTGGTAGAACGTGTTCTGAGGCATCAAGGGATCACCAATTTACTATTGGAGGGCTGCGTGGATGGTATAAATCGTAGAGGGAGACCAAGAGATGAATACACTAATCAGATTCAAAAGGATGTAGGTTGCAGTAACTAGTGGGATTTGAAGAAGCTTGCACAGGATAGAGTAGCATGGAGAGCTGCATCAAACCACATATTTGACGATGCCGGCGGTGATTTTGTGTTTAACTTTCGACGATGCCACTATGGCTCCAGTATTTTAGGAAACGTTTTTATAAAATAGTTCTGAAGATGGTCATTATAGACCGAACCGGTAGTCTGATGGCATAAAGATTTGTCACTATAGACGTGAAGTAAAGGAAACTGATTCATCTGAGTTTGAACGAGGGCCGATTGTGATGGCCGGAAACTGTATGACGTGTCGGATGTTCGAGGAGTGCTGTGATGAGTGCCTTCAACACGTGGCGAAAGCAAGGTGAAATCGTGTCCGGAGGTCATTACAGATATGCAGCCGGCCGGAGTGGTCGAGCGGTCCTAGGCGCTACAGTCTGGAACCGCGCGGCCGCTACGGTCGCAGGTTCGAATCCTGCCTCGGGCATGGATGTGCGTGATGTCGTTAGGTTAGTTAGGCTTAAGTAGTTCTAAGTTCTAGGGGACTGATGACCTCATAAGTTAAGTCCCATAGTGCTCAGAGCCATTCATTACAGATATCGGAAATCGTACGCTGGGCAGACCGGTAGAAAAGGACTGGCGGCGAGCTATTGCGGAACCAACATCAGATTTTAATGCGTGACAGGGTACAAGTGTGTCCGAACACACGATGCACGGAACATTTCTAACGATGAGCCTCCGCAGCGAGACTCATGCGTGTGCCAATGTTAACACCACGACATCCTCAACTACGACTGAAATTGGCACGTGACCATCGGAACCGGACGTAGGCGCGGTGGCAGAGCGTTGTATGGTCCGATGAATCTCGACACCTTCTTCACCATGTCGATGGGAGGGCGCGAATCCGTCGCCTTCCAGGGAACAGCTCCTTGACACCTATACCGCGGACTGAGACAAGCTGGCAGCGGCCCCATTATGTTGTGTGGAACTTTCAGGTGGGCGTCCATGGGTCCAGCGGAGCGTGTGAGGCCAAGGAGAATCGTACACTGTGGCGAGTTCCAGTTGATGGTCTGATGTGATGGTCCCCCACCTTGCCAGATCCGAAACCGATCGAACACATCTGAGATGTGAGTGAACGCGGCATCAGAGCTCATCTGCTCCTCCCCGGAATTGACGGGAATTAGTTGACTTGTGTGTGCAGACGTGGAGCCACCTCACTCCAGCGACCTGCCAAGGCCTCACTGTTTCCGTGCCAAGACGTGTCGCCGCTGTAGACATACCGGCTATTAGGTAGGTGGTCGTAATGTTTTGGCTGGTCAGTAATGTGTAGATTACATTTGCACGAGCCTGTCACGGCTCCACTGTGATTCATCGCAGTGTCAATGCCCTTGGTTCTGCAAGCGGCGGCGAAAGCGGCGGGACAGGTTAATCTTTCGGTGTACCCGTCGTCCTTGGCTCAGAATGCACAGAAAACGGCTGGAACATGCTAATTCGACGGATAACAGGCTGCACTTGCGGGCCATAATTTGTTTCGCGCAAGGATGTATATTCACATATTTGGCCTTGTGTGCATTACGTGCCTACTGAGCTAGTGCACGCAGATTTGAAATAGTATTTTTTAGGTCATTGCTAGGTCAGTCGCGGATCTGGTGCGAGGATTGTGACGTTAAACACAGCTGTTATGCGCAAACCAGAATGAGATTCCTTACTCATAGGGCCAGTATCCGCTGAGCTAATGCACACGTTCTGTGATTCACAGTAAAGTACGCTGCGAGTGGGAGGGCCTCCACACCCTGTGTCAGTTTAGATGTGAAGGGGACGGGTGCAAAGTACATCTGCAGTGCGTAGGCTTCGAATACTTGTGTCAGTTTGAATCTGAAGAGGACCTGTTGTAAAAACGGCCGAAACAGCGCTTTTGTTTTTTATTTCTTTCTTGTAAAATAACGCTAACTATTAACCAAAGGACAGTACAAAGAAAAAGAGAAATTGGCCGGGCACAAGATGGACTCGCGCCCTTAAAGTAACGTAATTACGTATACAGACTGCCCATTCACCAGGGGAATCGAGAATGTCGATGATTGTTGCCTGTTATCGACATTGATAAAGGCGAGATATCTGTCCCGTGAACTCCAAGACTTTCGACAACGTTTTAATGTTAAGTTTGAAGTCGGATAACAAATGGCAAAAGAAACGGTTTTCAGGATCTTTTTAATTTTCTTGTACCTTGCTCCTTGCCATACTGTATGATTCTGGGTCTACAGGAGATACTCTGTGAGTCTGCGAGTGTCAAAATATGTTACATGAATGGCCATACCTTTTCACTGCATTGACTTAGAAGATTAAATTTCTTACAACCCCAAGGTACCACAAATCTTAGTACGTGGCGTAAATTTCAGCTTGCGAGAAAGTGGTCATAAGAGATGATCGGACAGACACACAGTTGAATGCCGGCCGCGGTGGTCTAGCGGTTCTAGGCGCGCAGTCCGGAACCGCGCGACTGCTACGGTCGCAGGTTCGAATCCTGCCTCGGGCATGGATGTGTGTGATGTCCTTAGGTTAGTTAGGTTTAAGTAGATCTAAGTTCTAGGGGACTGATGACCTCAGAAGTTAAGTCCCATAGTGCTCAGAGCCAGCCACACAGTCGAATAATAGCCGAAGAACTTTTTTTCCCTTGTGCTATAACAACTATATATATATATATATATATATATATATATATATATATATATATATATATATATATATATATTTGCTTTAGTCGGTACTGTGAAAACTTGCTTCTTGGCAAATTTGATGGTTCTAAATCATCAGGATATGATGATCGAGTCTGCGAATACCAAAATAAGTGATATAAATGACAGTATATTTTTATTGCATTGACTTACAAACTTCAGTTTTTTACATTGCCAGGGGACCGTAGTTCTTAGCCACTAACATGAGGTGCAACTTGATACGTGTACCCGTTCCTGAAAAAAAGGAGTTTTTAGCTGTCAGACAGACAGCCGGAAAAAACCGATCCCGTAAGGGTCCCGTTTTAACTGACTGAGGTACGGGACCCTAAAAAATATTGAATTTCTAAGATAATTTCTAAAAATTTTATGCCTTGTTCTTCACAGCCTGTAAGAATAATGAACGCTTAATATCCCTATGAAGGCTAGCGCCTCTATATAAATTTTGCTGCGATTTCATCAAGAACAGATAAAACCACAGCGAAATTTCTATGAAACTAACTTTCAAGGAGTATTACGAAAGTGAAGTGCGAAGCTCACAAATGCGGGAAAAGAAAAGGCGGGTTTTCTAAAAGTCGAAAAATCGCATATACGAACAACAATGGAAAAACCTCTCAGTTTCAGGATATGTTAAAAAAAAAAGACAATCAACATCGTAAGTAAATTGTACACAAAATTCCAAAAGAAAAACTATTTTTAATTTATAAACAGCAAATTGCAGTAGCGTTATGTACACATTAGTTGACTAACGATCACTGACGATGCTTTGTAAACGTAAGTGAAACGCGCTTGGTATAAAACCTACTGACGTTGAAGCACGCAGAAACAAATAACAATTAGTGTATAACAGCTATTCCGAAACACGGCCATTTAAACATATAGAAAATATTTCTCTTCGAATGGATTGCAAAATGTCATTTTATTGATGAGTAGTCCCTACTTACATTTATTTCATAATCGCTCATGCCTCTTAATATTAATGTACTAACTATATCGCAAATTACAAACATTGTTCTTAGAGTCCTTATGACGTTAACGCGTTTCTTGCCGCTTGGGGCGCTAGTGTCGCCCCAACAGTCAGACGGCAAGTTTCGCAGCAGAGAGCGTCGCACCCGCATTTGTTAGACTGCGGTGGTGTCTTTAGCTTATAAAGCTGGCCGCGCTCAAAGCCTTTGTCCCCTCCAGCTGCTGAGCGGCGCTACCTGGGTTCGCAGGTGTAGTGACGTCACGCAGGTGACGTCGGCGTGACAGGGGCGAGCTGCGCGTACCTGTGGAGCGGCGCTGACGGCCGCAGTGGCTCCTGGACTCTCACCGGACCCTCATCACACTGACATGGACGCCGACACCAGCGCCGACACCAGGTGAGTCACAGCGGCTTGTTTATCCAACTTAACATTATGTGTCGTCACTTGTCGCCAAGTGCCGAAGTACCTCGCTCGTCTAGCTGTTGAATGATGTTCTAAACAATCAGGGCGCTCCCCCCAGCTATGTGTGAAGGAGCAGCGCGAGAGGCAAAATTAACGGCAGCCTTGTATCCAACTAAACAGTGCAGCGGAACTGCACATATTTCATAGCGCACTCAGGGTAAAAATAGCGGATCTCTGCAACAAATTTCATAGAACGAACAAGTGATCCGATTTCCCCTACACTAGAAAATATATCAGATAATTACTTCCGCAAGCAGAAAAATACCTCTCATTAAAGATTCATTACGATTACTGTTATCGTTTTATTTTATTTCAATGAAACTGACAATAAAACGTCCTTCACAACTGCTGAAACAATACATGAGGCAAGATGTATTGTGTGACTGAGACTAATAATGACAATAATAATAATAGTAATTATAATAATAATAATAATAATAACAAATAACCGAAAAACAATAAGATTAAGTAAGGGAAATTTAGTGAATTTTATTACTATCGATGCACATGATCTGCTGATATTTGATTAGAGGAAACTTTTTTTAATATGGAAACGTTTTAAAATTTCGAAAATTCTCATAAAATTGTGAAATTATTGCACACAACATCTCAAAACGCGCACACTTTCATTGCAATAACCACATACTGGAAAATGTTGATATAAGTTACAAAATAACTTGCGCAGGGAAGAATTGCTATTGCTCAATATCACAAGAACTGATTTCTAATCTGATTTCGAGTCTGAATGTTCGGAATACTTAACCATATGTATAAATTAATTTGCGATATGAATTTTAAATGATTCGCTCCACATCATTACCATCTATCGTACGAAATGATCCGTGGAATGTGTGACTAACTAATTATCTGAAGTACCTCTATGAGCGAGAAGCATATCCAAATGTTTCGGATTTAATATTCATCGTCGGACAGGCTTCGAAATCCTTCTGTTCCTACTTTGCAGACCGTACTCACATTTGCATCTCGTAATTACATGTTCGAAAAGAACAGTGTATTACATAAAAAACTATGCTTCTCGCATCCTGTAACTGAAATATAATTTGGCAAGTATACTTCCCAAGTTTCACCATTTACGTGAATTCTTAAGATGGAAACACGACTATGGAATTCATTCAAACAGTCCACGGCTCTAGAGCAACGGCAAAAGGAAACAAACTGAAGATGGTTTTGAAATCGATGTAAAGCTCTGTTATCCAGGATAACACAGTTGTGAAGGCAATTAATTATGTTGTTTTGGTCCTTCGACTACAGCAAATTTTCTGTACGATACTGACAGCTTTTATGGAACTAATTATCTGTAAAATAAATGCATTTCACTAGTTGTTCTTCTTGCCTTGCTCTGTCGGCAACGTATTTCCGTAGAGAGCTAAAGGTGTTTAGCAGAATATCGGCAGGCTAATGTAGTGAAATCCAGGAAATGCGAGATCTTCTTTCGTTTTCACTCATATTGAAGTTGTCCATGTAACACACAGCCACACTGTACAGTATGACCACAAATAAATGTTGAAGCAAATCAGAAATATGGGGAGTTTCAAAAAGGTTCATACGATTTCGTAAAACTGTATCTTCTTCATGAGTGAATATGAAACTTTGGGATGCATCTTACGCAAAGCATTATAAAGATTGTATTTTCAAATTACCACTCGACGTTACAAGAGTGTCTCTTACAAATGCATACACCTACAATTACGTTTAGATCAAAGTTTTCATTTACCTTTCACAAGTCTTCAACGTGTCATCCATGCGACTGTCAAACTCGTCCACACTTTCTGGGGTATGTCTGCAGTAACTGCATTCACTGTCGTTGCTGTGTGACGTCGCAGTTTATTCAAATGCGACATACCTTGAGATCAGGCGACCTTGGAGGCCAATTGTGCAACTCGAGATACATAAGGAATATTTTATTGCACAATTCATTAAAGGTTTCTTACCATCCCATAGATGGAATGTGGGAGGGATGACTGCCTACACGCCTCCATGCAAGCTGTTACTTGCCTAATTTTATCTGTGTGATCTGCACATCTAGATCAACATACGTATACCGCAAACTACAGTATGGCGCATGGGGGAGGGTACCTTGTATCACTATGAGTCATTTCCTTTGCTGCTCCACTCGCTAACAGAGCTACGGGAAAGGACTTACGCTTCCGTACAAGCCCTGATTTCTCTTTCCATATCTTTGTGTGTGTGTCGAGGTGGCAGTAGAATTGTTCCGCAATCAGCCTCAAATGTCGTTTCTAACTCTTCTAAATACTGTTCCTCAGAAAGGAAGTCGCTCTGCCTTCACAGATTCCCGTTTGAGTTCCAGAATCACCTCCGTAATACTTACATGTTGATTGATTCTAGCAGCCCACCTCTGAATCGCTTCGATGTCTTCCTTCAGTCTGACCTGCTGGGGATCCCAAATACTTGAGCAGTACTCAAGAATGGGTCCCGCTAGAGTACTGTACCCGGTCTTCTTTACAGATGAACCATACTATCGTAAAGTTCTCCCAATAAACCGAAGCTGACCACCCGCTTTCCCTACTATAATGTTTGTGTGTTCTTTCAGATTTCATATCGCTTTCAACGTTACGCCTAGATATTTAATTGATGTGACTCCGTCAGGCAGCACGATACTAATACTGTGTTCGAGCGTTACGGGATTGGTTGCATTTGCTTGCAGGTTTCTACACACAGAGCTTGCTGCCATTCATCACACCTACTAGAAATTTAGCCTGTCGTCTTGTATGCCCTTACAGTCCACGTCGACACCTTGCCCTACACAATTTCATCAGCAAAAAATCGCAGACTGTTGCCCATCCTGACTGCCCGATCATTTATGTATATAGAAAATAATAGCCGTCCTATCTCAGTTCCTATCTCAACAAATGAGAGGCTCAAGGGGTTGTCACCAATTTCATCGAGCCCGTGGGCACTCCTGACGATACCCTTGTGTCTGATAAATGTGGTAGATGTGTAGGCGGCTAAAGAATATTCTTAGTTTCTGCCCTGAAATACGACACTTGAACTTCTCTAAATGTATTCTCGCTAGACGTACAGCGTCTTTCTTCGACTGGTTGCCAGTTAGGGCTTCTTGAACGTGTCTGTTACGCTCTGTATCCAGTCAGATAAGCCTGTGACTCTTCACAGTGCCCTCCCACATTGACGTCTGTACTCGGAAAGCCACCGTACTGCGTGTTGCGGTGGGTACCTCGTGCACTACTGTCTCCTGGTTCGCGGAAAGAATGGTTGCTGGTAAGCCTCTGTGTGAACTCGCGTCTCTCTGATTTTACCTTCGTGGTTTACTAGCGAGATATGCGTAGGAGGAATCAGTATAACGCTAGATTCTTCATGGATTCTGCGCTTTCGGATCTTCAACAGTGAACCACCTCGTGATGCAGAACCCCATCCTCTTATACCGTCTACCACTGATGTTTGCTGAACTCTTTGAGGCTTTCGTGCTTACCAAATGAAACTGTAATGAAATGCGCTGCTCTTCTTTTGATCTTCTCTATTTCTTGTATCAATGCTGTATAGTAGGGATCCCAAATGACGAACGACAAATGTTCCAGTATTGGTCGAACGAGGATTCCGTAAGCTGCTTTTGTGGGTGGACTACACATCCTGAGAGTTCTTCCAATGTCATGCACAGTGTTTTAACTTTTAGTTGGCAGACCACTTTGACACCTGCCTCACCTGAGATTAGTTTTGTGTGGTCTTTCCACTTTAAATCACTACGGGCGCACACTCCTAGATATTTTATTGAGGTTGCTGCTTCCAGAGATTCTTCTGCAGTCGTGTAATCATACAATAATTTCTGCAATGTATCACATTTCTTTTATTTAGGAGCCGGTGAGCTGCTAATTTCTGCATCAAGCGCCGGTCCTGTGCAGGTCTTCGCTACAATTTTCTGGTGTTCCGACTTCTCCGTATACAACAGCGTCATACTTCTCAGTATACAAGAGCGTCATCCGCGAAAAGCCTTATACAACTTTCAACCTTATCCACTAGGTCATTTACGTATATTCTTGTACTGGACGAAATAATAACCGGCGGCACAGTGGTGGATTCTTAGATTTACTTCTGGAAAAGGGCGATTTCGTACCATAACACATACAAACGATTTAATCGTTATATTATAACCTGAAAAAGATGAAACAGTTCACTTTGAAACAACCCATTGATGCTGGAATGTCATGCACAGTGTCTTAACTTTTAGTTGGCAGACCACTTTCTAGTTCTGAATCGGTAGAAGTCTGACGGGTCCGGCTGCTAATCATTTGTTTTGGCTGTGGCCAACATTAGATAGCTCACAGTACTGTTTGTTTGAGGTACCATTGTTGTCTGCTGACTGTATTTAGCAAGGTTTCTTTCCTTGAGTGTTTTTTGCTTCCGTGAGTGATTTCTGCTTTCATGGAAGTATGAAGCGCAGTTTCTGGTGCCATCATCGCAGGGACCAGGCGTCTCCTGTTCCCCCCACGCCCCCTTCCCTCCACCCCTCACCGCATAGCTCCTCACCCGTGGCTGTACACACTGATCGTCCATAATATTCCGACCACTGCCCTACTATCTATATTAACTCGTCCAGGCGATAGCAGCGACGCCTGGCGAGGAATGACTGCTAGTCAGACTCACGCTCGGTGTATCTAGCACCAGGGAGCGTGCCGTTCGTGTGTAGAATGGGGAAGGCACAAGATATCTCAGTTTGCCTGAGGGCACACTGTGATGGCCCGGTGGCCCAGCACGAAAACTTCAGAAACTGTACAGCTTGGGTATTCAAGGAGTGCTGTGGTGTCTTCAACATAGGGCGAAACCAAGGTGAAACCAAGTCCAGACGTCGTGGGGTTGGGCGACCACCCGTCATTACAGGTACCAGACTTCGCAGTCTTGGCAGACTGATAAAACAAGACAGGCGCCAGACTGTGGCGGAACTAATATCAGTAAAGCTTGTTAGAGTACAAATGTATCTGAACACACATTGCCTCGGACACTCGTAACGTTGGGCCTCCATAGCCGACGACCCATGCATGTGCCAAAAACACCACGACATCGGCAGCTATGACTGAAATGCGTATGGGCAATGGGCAGAGCGTTGCATAGTCTGATGAATCTCGATACCTTCTTCATCATGCCGATGGGAGGGGGCGAATCCGTCGTCTTCCAGGGAAACAGATGCTTGACGCCTGTACTCCGGGACGAAGACAAGCTGGCGGCGGCTCCATTACGTTCTGGGGAACCTTCACGTGGTTATCTATGAGTCCAGTGGAGATCGTGCACGGCAACATTACGGTCAAGGAGCATCGTACACTGGTTTCAGACTAGGTACATCCCTTCATGACGATCATGTGTCCTGACAGTGGTAACATTTTTCAACAAGATAGTTCGCCATGTGACAAGGCCGGGAGTGTGATGGAGTGCTTCGAGGAACACAGTGACTATTTCCAATTGATGTGCTGGCTCCCCAACTCCCCAGATCTGAACACGGTCGAAGAACTCTGAGATGTAATTGAACGTGCTGTCAGGACTCATCTGCCCTCTCCCCGTAATTTACGAGAAGCCGTGCGAGGTAGCCGCCCGGTCTTAGGCTCCTTACCATGGTTCGCGCAGCTCCCCCCGTCGGAGGTTGGAGTCCTCCCTGGGGCATGGGTGTGTGTCTTTAGCGTAAGTTAGTTTAAGTTAGATTAAGTAGTGTGTAAGCGTACGGACCGATGACCTCAGCAGTTCAGTCCCATAAGAATTTACTACAAAAAAATTGCGAGAATTAGGTGACTTTTATGTGTGCAGTTGTGGAGAAAACACCCTCTAGCGACTTACCAAGACCTCATTTCTTCCATGCCACGACGCGTCGCCACTGTTGTCATTCCCAAAAGTGGACATACTGGCTTTTAGTTAGGTGGTCATAATCTTTTGGCTCAGCAGTGTATGTGGGGGACAGGAATGCTTCCTCCGCTCCCTGCTTCTCCCCCACTGAAATCTGCAAATTATCATCAGGTTACCTCCCATTACGAACGTGGGTGCACTCAACGAATGTGATCTGATTTATAAATGATAGTGCTCAGCAATCAGTCGTCCTTTTTCGCTGGTTTTATTTGGCAAATCCAGATTTCTGATAGTGCCTAATGCGTTGATAAATGCTACGCACTAACCGAAATCTAGATTTGCTACATAAAACCTGCAAATTTGCTGGAAAATTCTATGTACAGGGCTATTACAAATGATTGAAGCGATTTCATAAATTCACTGTAGCTCCATTCATTGACATATGGTCACGACACACTACAGATACGTAGAAAAACTCATAAAGTTTTGTTCGGATGAAGCCGCACTTCAGGTTTCTGCCGCCAGAGCGCTCAAGAGCGCAGTGAGACAAAATGGCGACAGGAGCCGAGAAAGTGTATGTCGTGCTTGAAATGCACTCACATCAGTCAGTCATAACAGTGCAACGACACTTCAGGACGAAGTTCAACAAAGATCCACCAACTGCTAACTCCATTCGTCGATGGTATACGCAGTTTAAAGCTTCTGGATGGCTCTGTAAGGGGAAATCAACGGGTCGGCCTGCAGTGAGCGAAGAAACGGTTGAACGCGTGCGGGCAAGTTTCACGCGTAGCCCGCGGAAGTCGACGAATAAAGCAAGCAGGGAGCTAAACGTACCACAGCCGACGGTTTGGAAAATCTTACGGAAAAGGCTAAAGCAGAAGCCTTACCGTTTGCAATTGCTACAAGCCCTGACACCCGATGACAAAGTCAAACGCTTTGAATTTTCGGCGCGGTTGCAACAGCTCATGGAAGAGGATGCGTTCAGTGCGAAACTTGTTTTCAGTGATGAAGCAACATTTTTTCTTAATGGTGAAGTGAACAGACACAATGTGCGAATCTGGGTGGTAGAGAATCCTCTTGCATTCGTGCAGCAAATTCGCAGTTCACCAAAAGTTAATGTGTTTTGTGCAATCTCACGGTTTAAAGTTTACGGCCCCTTTTTCTTCTGCGAAAAAAACGTTACAGGACATGTGTATCTGGACATGCTGGAAAATTGGCTCATGCCACAACTGGAGACCGACAGCGCCGACTTCATCTTTCAACAGGATGGTGCTCCACCGCACTTCCATCATGATGTTCGGCATTTCTTAAACAGGAGATTGGAAAACCGATGGATCGGTCGCGGTGGAGATCATGATCAGCAATTCATGTCATGGCCTCCACGCTCTCCCGACTTAACCCCATGCGATTTCTTTCTGTGGGGTTATGTGAAAGATTCAGTGTTTAAACCTCCTCTACCAAGAAACGTGCCAGAACTGCGAGCTCGCATCAACGATGGTTTCGAACTCATTGATGGGGACATGCTGCGCCGAGTGTGGGAGGAACTTGATTATCGGCTTGATGTCTGCCGAATCACTAAAGGGGCACATATCGAACATTTGTGAATGCCTAAAAAAGCTTTTTGAGTTTTTGTATGTGTGTGCAAAGCATTGTGAAAATATCTCAAATAATAAAGTTATTGTAGAGCTGTGAAGTCGCTTCAATCATTTGTAATAACCCTGTATATCGTGACAGGAGTCTTATTGACATAGGAGCATTACTAAAATTTAGCAAAAAAAAAAAAAATGGCTCTGAGCACTATGGGACTCAACTGCTGTGGTCATAAGTCCCCTAGAACTTAGAACTACTTAAACCTAACTAACCTAAGGACAGCACACAACACCCAGCCATCACGAGGCAGAGAAAATCCCTGACCCCGCCGGGAATCGAACCCGGGAACCCGGGCGTGGGAAGCGAGAACGCTACCGCACGACCACGAGATGCGGGCTAAAATTTAGCAATTTAAGTTAATTTTCAACAGCGCTACTGAATTGATTGGTGGTATATTTCCTTGTGCACAATTTACATCCGTGTTTAATACACTGATATGCCAAGTATGGGCTTTTTTCATTGAGTCCATTTTAGTGACACACTACAGGCTCGTAAAATCGTTCGAGACAATTTACACCGGGCACTGGTCTAATTACAATGACGGAACAACAATCGTAGCCCGAAGGAATTGTCCAAAAATTGGTAGACTGATTCCACATGTGAAGGAGGGTGTTTATTCAAATTTCGCGCCAGTGGTATAAGAATGGCGTTAGTAGCGCCACTATGAGGATGCGAATCAGGTTTTGTCTTAAATACACGCTATAAGGGTCGTGAGCGTTAGTTACCTTTGATGAGTTGATGTTAGTCAAGAATGCCTCGAAGACGACAAAGACGCGCTTATCCCAACACCTCGCTGATTTTGAACAAGGTCATGTAAGTGGGCTACAAGAAGCTGGACGTCCCCTCTGCGATACTGCAGAAAGACTTGACAGTAACGTAGGCACTGTACACTATTGCTCGCAGCGGCGGTCACCAGAATGTACGAACGCAGAAAGACCGGGCACTGGACGGCCACGTGACACTACCGGGAGGGAGGATCATCATGATAAATGTATGGATCTGGCGCAGCGTACTGCATCCGCAGCTATTTGAGCAGCAATTAGCACCATAGTGACACAACTTACAAATCGGTGACTTCAAGGACAGCTCTGCCCCAGACGCATTTTACCGAACTTTCCACTGACCTCGAACCGACATTGGTGTCAGGTGAGAGCTCACTGTAGAACTAGAGGGAGGCCTGTTATCTTTTCTGATGAACGCCGGTTCCCCCTCGATACCAGCGATTGCCGTGTGTTTGTTAGGAGGAGGTCAGTTGAAGGCATGCAATCATCCTATCTGGATGCCAGATGCACTGATCCTAGCGGTAGTTATGGTCTGGGGTGCAATTTTGTATGCCAGCAGGAACACTCTCGCCGCCATCCCACGCAATCTGTTTGCAAATTTGCACGTCAGTTTCGTGATTCGACCTGTTGTGCTGCCACTGGAACATCTTCGGACGACAACTCCAGCGTCATCCCCAACCAGCATTAATCGTCCCTATATACATCTACAGGGTTACTCTGCAATTCACACTTAAGTGCCTGGCAGAGGGTTCATCTAACCATTTCCGTACTACTTCTCTACCATTCCACTCTCGAATGGCGCGTGGGAAAAAGGAACACCTAAATCTTTCAGTTCGAGCTCTGATTTTTCTTATTTTATTATGATGAGCATTTCTCCCTACGTAGGTGGGTGTCAACAAAATATTTTCGCTTTCGGAAGATAAAATTGCTGATTGAAATTTCGTAAATAGATTTAGCCGCAAAGGAAACCGCCTTTGTTTCAGTGACTGCCACCCCAACTCGCGTATCATATCAGTGACACTCTCACCCCTATTGCGCGATAACACGAAACGAGCTGCCCTTCTTTGCACTTTTTCAATATCCTCCGTCTATCCTACCTGGTAAGGATCCCACACCGCGCAGCAATATTCCAGCAGATGACGGACAATTGTAATGTAGGCTCTCTCTTCAGTGGGTTTGTCGCATCTTCTAAGTGTTCTGTCAACAAAGCGCAGTCTTTGTTTCGCCTTCCCCACAATACTATCTACGTAGTCTTTCCAATTTAAGTTGCTCGTAATTTAGTCAAATTGACACCCCTTAGATTTGTGGGATTTATCGTGAACCCAAAATTTGTCGGATTTCTTTTAGTACCCATGTGGATGACCTCGCACTTTTCTTTTTTAGTGCCAATTGCTACTTTTCACACCACACAGAATCCCACTTGCAGTTTGTAGTTGGAATTGATCGTCTGATAATTTTACCAGACAGTAAATTACAGCGTCATCTGCAAACAGTCTAAGGGGGCTGCTCAGATTATCACCTGGGTCATTTATGTAAATCAGGAACAGCAGAGGGCCTATGTTCCCCGACCAAATGCAGCAAGCCTGGAATCTAGCCCACAAACTCACATCCGGCACAAGTGCAGCAATATGCACGCACGTTTTCTTGCTTACATTCAACATTCTGGCGGTTACACTGGTTATTGATGTACCGGTGTTTCGTATGTGCAATAGCTTACCTCTCGCTTACCTGTGATTTTGCAATGATAACCACTTAAAACGTTACCTAGAGAAATGTATTCTCTAAATTTCGTTACGCTCATTATTTAATGGTTTTGCGATATTTTCCTTCAGTATAGTTAGTTCCATTTCCCGTGGATCATATTCACGATAAACATTATGATGTGGACCATGCCACTTCAACAAAAGATTGCAGATACAACTGATGGCGTCGGTGGAAGGAAGTACTAATGGACGAGAGCGTAGTTTTAAGTTATTGTATCTGTATATGTGTTGGTTAGATTCAAAGACTAGATCGTAAATACAATAACACCAAATAGTTCATACCTTAGCCACTTCTTCCCAGCGGAACAAATGCAGCCACTTGTTAGCGTCATGTCGTGCACCTGAAAAAAAACAACAAATGCTTTGATCGTCTCGATCCTTGCTACAATGAGGTTAGCTTCTCTCCCACCGACGCTTTCAATTACACAGCTTTGTACTTGCCACTCACAGGCTCAATGGCCAGGCGTATGAAGGCCGTTATTACGGCCAGAGGTGGTTGTTCTGGGTACTGATTTCTCAGGATCTATGCACAAAAATTGCTTGAAAATGTAATCACATGTCAGTTCTAGTATAATATACTTGTCCAATGAATACCCGTTAATTATCTGCATTTCTTCTTGGTGTAGCAATTTTTAATGGCCAGTAGTGTAATTAGTACCGTCAGAATACGCGATGTTGTTAATAGTTTTTCGTGGAGGACTTACTTCCAGCAGAATACCAGTGTTCTGCCTAACACAATTAGGGACACGCTGTTCTGAGGGACACAGAAATGTGCTTGTAGCAGTCCTGTGCGCATGCACGAATCTGACCCTCTCCGTGCAGCAGAGCTCCACTTAATTAAGCCCTCCCTCCCCCCGCCATGCCCTCGACGCCTAGCAGAGGCTCCGCTAAACCGGTTTCCCTGCTGGCTACGCAGACGAGGGCTGCGGCGCTTCCCCGACGCGACGAGCGCCCGCCAGCGCCACGACCTGGCGGCGCCCAAAACATTCTGGAGGCCGGCGCGCCGTTCCGGGAATCCGTATTCAGCACACAGCACGCAGTGCCACGCCGCTCCACTGCACTCCAGTCCACAAGGCACCGACAGCGCGTACTGCCCGCTCGCGCGTTTCCTGTACCAGCGGGTGACTCAGCAACAACCCGACTCCACCTCAAGCACTCCGACCTTCTCCGTGCCAAACGGCGAGCATTCCTAAAACGTCCAGCTTGCGGCGATCAACTCGCACACTTGCCACGTAATACACGACGGGAAAGGAATCCCAGTACCTACACTACTGGCCATTAAAATTGCTACACCAAGAAGAAATGCACATGATAAACGGGTATTCATTGGACAAATATATTATACTAGAACTGGCATGTGATTGCATTTCACGCAATTTGGGTGCATAGATCCTGAGAAATACATACCCACAACAACCACCTCTGGCCGTAATAACGGCCTTGATACGCCTCGGCATTGAGTCAAACAGAGCTTGGATGGCGTGTACAGGTACAGCTGCTTGTGGTGTCACCGCCAGACACCACACTTGCTAGGTGGTAGCTTTAAATCGGCCGCGGTCCATTAGTACATGTCGGACTCGCGTGTCGCCACTGTCAGTGATCGCAGACCGAGCGCCACCACACGGCAGGTCTCGAGAGACTTACTAGCACTCGCCCCAGTTGTACGGACGTCTTAGCTAGCGATGCAACACTGACGAAGCCTCGTTTATTTGCAGAGAAGATAGTTAGAATAGCCTTCAGCTAAGTCAATGGCTACGACCTAGCAAGGCGCCGTAGCAATTGATAGTTATTGTATGAAGCATGTCTCATCAAGAACGATGTATACAAATGATGGATTAAAGTTAAGTATTCCAGCAGCTACGTACTTTTCTTTATAGCATTCATTACGTATCCTGTTTCAGACCTAAAGCCAGCCTGCGTGAGTTAACGCGTGCATTTCGGCCTCCTCTCTCAATTAGTGTGCGTTGTGTTGGCTAATCTGCCGACACAACACTGCTCATGCAGCTTCAACACAATACCACAGTTCATCAAGAGTAGTGACTGGCGTATTGTGACGAGCCAGTTGCTCGGCTACCATTGACCAGACGTTTCCAATTGGTGAGAGATCTGGAGAATGTGCTGGCCAGGGCAGCAGCCGAACATTTTCCGTATCCAGAAAGGCCAGTACAGGACCTGCAACATGCGGTCGTGCATTATCCTGCTGAAACATAGGGTTTCACAGGTATCGAATGAAGGGTAGAGCCACGGGTCGTAACACATCTGAAATGTAACGTCCACTGTTCAAAGTGCCGTCAATGCGAACAAGAGGTGACGGTGACGTGTAAACAATGGCACCCCATACCATCACGCCGGGTGATACGCCAGTATGGCGATGACGAATACACGCTTCCAATGTGCGTTCACCGTGATGTCGCCAAACACGGATGCGACCATCATGATGCTGTAAACAGAACCTGGATTCAACCGAAAAGATGACGCTTTGCCATTCGTGCACCCAGGTTCGTCGTTGAGTACACCATCGCAGGCGCTCCTCTCTGTGATGCAACGTCAAGGGTTACCACAGCCATGGTCTCCGAGCTGATAGTCCATGCTGCTGCAAACGTCGCCGAACTGTTCGTGCAGATGGTTGTTGTCTTGCAAACGGCGCCATCTGTGGCTGCACGATCCGTTACAGCCATGCGGATAAGATGCCTGTCATCTCGACTGCTAGTGAGGCCGTGAGATCCAGCACGGCGTTCCGTATTATCCTCCTGAACCCACCGATTCCATATTCTGCTAACAGTCATTGCATCTCGACCAAAGCGAGGAGCAATGTTGCGATACGATAAACCGCAATCGTGGTAGGCTACAATCCGACCTTTATCAAAGTCGGAAAGTAGTGTAGAAGGAGTAATGGGATACAAACGAGACTGGCTAGACGTGTTTCTACATCTGAAAGACGATTTATATTCAGATTTCGAGACAGTTGCATAAGAGTGGCGGTAGTATCGCCACTATGAGGATGCGAATCAGGTTTGCCTTTAATCTCACTGCAAGTGTCGTGAGCGTTAGTTACCTTTGAGATTGGACGTGGTGAGCTGATGTTAGTCAAGAATGGCTCTAAAGCGACAAAGACGCTGTTATCAACACCTCACTGAGTTTGAACGAGGACGGGTGTAAGTGTGCTACAAAAAGGTGGTCGTTCATTCTGCGATATTGCGGAAGGACTTAGCAGGAATGTAGCCACTGTAGACGATTGCTGCGGCGGTGGTCACGAGAATGTACGAACGCAAAAAGACCGAGCACTGGATGGTCACGTGGCACTACCAAGATGGAAGACCATCGTGGTAGGTTTGCCTCTGGCTCAGGGTACTGCATCTGCAGCAGCAATTTGAGAAGTGACACTATGAACTGTTACAATACGGTTACTTCAAGGACAGCGCCTAGCTAGAACCATGTACCGTGCATTCCATTCACCCCTGACCAAAGCCAACTGCGACTTCAATGGTGCTAAGCGAGAGATCGTTGGAGGACAGGGTGGAGGTTTTTTGTGTTTTCTAATGAAAACCGGTCGTACCTCGATGCCACTGATGGTTGTGTGTTGGCTAGGAGTCCACTTGAGGGCCTGCAAATGGTTTTTCTGTGTGCTAGACACACTGGATCTGCACTTGAAGCGGCCGTCCGCTATGGCCTAGTGGTTCTAGGCGCTTCGGTCCGGAACCGCGCTACTGCTACGGTCGCAGGCTCGAATCCTGCCTCGGGCATGGATGTGTGAGATGTCCTTAGGTTAGTTAGGTTTAAGTAGTTCTAAGCTCTAGGGGACTGATGATCTCAGATGTTAAGTCCCATAGTGCTTAGAGCCATTTGAACCATTTCTTGCACTTGAAGTTATGGTCTGGAGTGCAGTTTCGAATGACAGCACGAGCATTCTCGAGGTTATCTTACGCACACTGGCTGCAAAACCGTACGTCAGTCTCGTGATTCGACACGTTGTGCTGCCATTCATGAACAGCATTCCAGGGGCTGTTTTCCGACAGGATAACGCTCGCCCACATACCTCTGCTGCTACCCAACAAGTTCTACAGAGTGTCAAAATGTTGTCTTTGCCTGCTCGAGCGCCAGATATGTATTGACCGATCAAGTGCAACAAAAATGGTTCAAATGGCTCTAAGCGCTATGGCACTTAAAAAAAAAAGGTTCAAATGGCTCTAAGCACTATGGGACTTAACATCTGAGATCATGAGTCCCCTAGAACTTAGAACTACTTAAACCTAACTAACCTAAGGACATCATACACATCCATGCCCGAGGCAGGACTGGAACCTGCGACCGCAACAGCAGCGCGGTTCTGGACTGAAGCTCCTAAGACCGCTCAGCCACAGCGGCCGGCGCTGCTATATCGATGTTCACGTTGAACCCGCGGGAAGACAGGATTCAAATGATAATCATTTTTGCAGAATGTACTAATGTGCATGCCCTTTGAATATGAACGTCCTATTTCTAATCGTTGAAGGTGTCCCGTTTTTTCTTCTGAACATGAGTGTATTTTGGTGATGCGATTTCTTTTCCCGTCAGTGTATCCCTAGAGTAATAGGTACAGGTAACCACGTAGATTTCGGGTACCTGGACTTTCTATATGTACATTTTCAATGTAAAGCCATTGTCTAATGTGTGGTGGAGCATACTTCGAACAATTATTAACGATTTTCTGCACTGCGCCTGTAACAGATCTACTAAAGAAATTGTCTACACTACGCTTGTCCGTCCTCTTTTAGAGTACTGCTGCGCGGTGCAGGATTACCGGGTCGGATGAACGGAGTACATCGAGAAATTTTAAAGAAAGGTAGAACTTTTCGTATTATCGAGAAGTAGGGGAGAGAGTGTCACAGACGTGATTCAAGTCTGGGGTGAATATCATTAAAACAAGGGCGTTTTTCGTTGCGCCGTGACCTGCTCACAAAATTTCAATCATCAAATTTCTCCTCCGAATACGAAAATATTTTGTTGACGCCGACCTACGTAGGGAGAAACGATCATCATAATAAAATAAGTAAAATCAGAGCTCACGCTAGAAGATATAGATGTCCTTTCCTTCCGCGTGCTGTTCGAGAGTGGGATAATGGAGAATTAGTATGAAGGTGGTTAGGTGAACCCTCTGACAGGCACGTAAGTGTGCTTTGCAAAGTATTCGCGCAGATGATACGTAGATCTTTAAGTCAGCTGTTGCTGCATTATGGTCATTATCTTAAGTTTTCTTCATTCGAATTGAGCTGTCACTCATTAAACTAAGTGGAAATTATGTCTAGTCTTCCTCCATTTCATTACGATCGTACAACAACGTTACTTTCCTAGTAAGGTCATTGAACAATCTGGGAATGCTGCTTGCTCTATCTGATAAATTTTTTATGTATAATGAGAATCTCAGTAATCGCATTGCATTTCCTTGGCATATACTGAAGTTACTTTTGTCGCTATGCACCGTCCAGTATAATAGACCAGTCAAGAATTTATCTAGACAATCTCATCTCCTTGAAGACACTCCGCATGACTGTATCACTGTACAAAATACTGTGGTTAAATTTCGAACGCCTTTCAGAAATCTAGGGGGATGGGATCCACTTGGGCACCTGCAAAACCTGCAACATATCTCGTGTGAGCGAAATGAGTTATTTTGTACGAGCGTTTTTTTTTTCCTTGAATTCGTACTGATTCTGCGAGAGAACGTTCTTTGCCTCCTGGAATGATAGGTCCGATATTACGCTACGCTTTAGGAACTCGCAACAGGCGAAAATTGGCGATATTGAACGTAATTCAGTGCATCCTTTCTTTTACCGTCTTTGTAAGCTGTCCCGCACGACGCTGATAAAGAAGCTACAATACAGAAAAGATCATTTTATTAATAAGTGAGGTGACAGGTGTTTCATGTTTATAGGGGCACATGATGATAAATTCAGACCAAAAGAAACACATGTCGTGGTAGAGGGAGCCCAGACAATCACTTTTATACACACTGTCGTCATCCCTCCCCTCACCCCCCCCCCCCCCCCCCCCACGCTCTCTCTCTACCCACTCCCCTTCTTCAATTGCACCTTTTGTTGCAATTGGGCTATGGTCAGGGCAGTTGTTGTACATCACGAACGGCACATAGTGTCGCAGCAGCCGTAAGTGGACCTGCATTGGTCTGCTGAAAGATCACACCGCCTTCCTGTAGAAGAAATGGCAATAGCACGTGGACAACAGCCTGTGCAGTGTAGCGAGCACTGGCTGCTTTACCATGCAGAAACACAAAACGTGAGCGGGAGTTGTAACTGATGCCCGCTTCCCACGATGAAGCCTGGGGTGGGACCTGTGTGTCGTTGGCGAATGCGCTCTGGAATTGGCAGCTCACCGATCGTGACCCATACATGTGTATGTCCATGACTTGCATACAGACAGAAACTCCTATCATCACTGAAGACAACAGAGCGCCAGTTCACTCGCCAATCAACTGTAGCACGGCACAAGCGCAGCCATGCATAGCTTTTCCAGAGGCACTCGTGATCTTAATACTGCTGCAAGCACATTGTTGCCAGTGGTCTCTGAAGACACAGCAGATGCTACATGTTAATTAATTGAAACCTCCAGCTGCCGACAGGTGTTGTTGATATACCTCGATGGGGACAGCTGGAAATGCGTGCCCCGATCGGAACTCGAACCCGGGACCTCCTGCTTACATTTCAGACGCTCTATCCGGGTTCGAGTCCCGGTCGGGGCACGGATTTTCAGCTGTCCCCATCGAGGTATATCAACAACACCTGTCGGCAGCTGAGGGTTTCAATAAATTATCATTTATTCTAGAGAAGCTGCACGGTCATCAGTGGTATCTGTTCTTTCGAGAAGTTACTATCTTCATATATATATATATATATATATATATATATATATATATATATATATATATATATATATATAGGTGCCACACGTGCCTGGATTTCATCCCACTACCTGTATGTCCAGAACCTCGAGAGGTGTGGTGATGTTCCAGAGACCACTGTTGAAAGCAGCGACTCACCACCGATACATTGTGCCGAACATACACAGCAGTCCTCCGATACATGTATCCAGCTTCCCGCAGGCCCACAATGCGACCTTGTTCAAATGGTTGAAGGTGGTCAACAGGAGTATGTACTCATTGGTGAGGCATCGTTGTACCCCAGACTGAATGTTGCAAACACTGTGCAGTTACTGCATGGAGACTCAAAGCAGACGTTGCACAGACTGGTCTTCTGAGCGATATCAGGCCCGCCGATGATCGTGACAAAAGAATCACTAACACTACAACACCCAACCATCTACATTTTGTACCCTGGTGCCACTGAGCATGATCTTTGAGAATGATGCATTTCTATTTTTTTTCTTCATTTTTACCCGGCAGGGTGATTACACGTGCAATGTAGCTGGCTTTGCCAGTGGATTGAAAACTTACCAATAGGCAGAGTGACGCATGATACACTGGTTAAAAGGTCGTGCAAGAAATAGAAGTAATTTCCAAAGTATATAGAGAAATTTAACGTGCTGGTTAGTATTCACATTATGTATTACTAACATACTGGACAGTATCAGTCGGAGTGGCAGATCTTTCACAGATGACGGAGGAATATACGAGGAAATATTGACACGCAACAATTTTAGTAGTATACAGTCAAATATGAACATAATATCGAACTGGCTCAAAAGAAACTAGCTCTTAATGTAGAAAAATAAATATGTAATCACTTTATGGAACGTAAAACTGACGTAAACAGGACTAGGGGTTGAATATTTACTAACTAGAATTACTGATATCAGATCAGTACCTCTTAAAAATTGTGCGAAGTATCTGGGCGAAGTCATAAAACTTGCTCTCGTGTAGATTAAATACAAATCTGGTTTTGGAGCATTATCTAACCGGAGTTTGCATACGGATGATAATGCTGACAAAATATGTGCAAGACCCATAGCCTAATTTGCTCAAATGAACAGCTACCATCCCAGGTCGAACTAGAAGTGGTCATAGAGCGTATAAAAAAGTAATGGTGGCGCGAATTATCACTGCCATTTTGAACGGGGGAGTCTGTAGAAAAATTCCCAACAGCAGCCTTCCCCACATGAGTAGCGAAAATAAAATTAGGTTGATTACTGATCGCAGAGAGATAGATAGGTCGTCAAACGTTCTACAACGCGTATTCAGCTGGAGCAGTGGCATGACACTGGACTTTTGAGGAGGAGCGGGATTCATATCTCTGTGTGTCCACTCATGTTAACAGGAGTGCTCGGCTGGTTACTCTGTAAAGCACACTGTCGATTTCCTTCACAACCCTGGTCCAGTGTGAGCTCCGTCTCTAATGACCTATGCACAGAAGTGTTCGGCGTATGTGGGAGCAATAACAGTGACAATCCAGGAGGTCTCTACAACTGAACGAAAAAATTCAGTTCTGAAACCCATCGCTGTCACAAATTTAATTTGGCATCTCATAAATTCGTCCTCCTCGGCAAGTTAAAGCTTAGTCTCCCTCCTCTTAACACTCGATCCGTGAATAAGTCGGGAATATTATCTGTTTGTAGTAAGAAAAACGCAATCTCTTCCAAAAACGTCTTTGTATTTTAAATAGGTCAGAAACAGATACTTCAACTCAGGCCTCCAGAAAGTTCTGTATTCCAGTAAAATGTAGCCGGCCGGTGTGGCCGAGTGGTTCTAGGCGCTTCAGTCTGGAACCGAGCGACCGCTAAGGTCGCAGGTTCGAATCCTGCCTCGGGCATGGATGTGTGTGATGTCCTTACGTTTAAGTAGTTCTAAGTTCTAGGGGACTGATGACCTCAGATGTTAAGTCCCATAGTGCTCAGAGCCATTTGAACCAGTAAAATATATACAATCTAAGCGATTATCAGGAAGTGAAAAGCGGTAACTGCACCAGTTGTCTAGCATCTCTCTTACCCCATTCATCCAGTTCAGTAAAACCAAATTGCCAACAACTTACACTGAGGTGACAAAAGTCATGGGGTAGTGATACACACATAATTATACCAGTGGCGGTAGTATTGCATACGCAGTATATAAAAGGGCAACGCATTGACGAAGCTGTCATTTGTACTCAGGTGATTCATGTGAAAATATTTCGAAAGTGATTATGGCCACACGGTGTGATTAACAGACTTTGAACGCTGTTTGGTAGCTGGAGCTAGATACATGGGATATTTCGTTTCGGAAATCGTTAGTGAATTCAATATTCCTAGATCTACAGTCAAGATCGCCCCGAGAACACCAAACTTCAGGCATTAACTCTCACCACGGACAACGCAGCAATCGACAGACTTCACTTAACGACCGACAGAAGCAGCGTTTGCATAGAGGTTTCAGTGCTAACGGGCAAACAGCACCGCGCGAAATAAGCGCAGAAATAAATGTGGGACGTATCCCTTAGGACAGTGCGGCGAAATTTGGCGTTAATGGACTATGGCAGCAGACGACCGACGCGAGTGCCTTTGCTAACTGCGTGACATCAGCTGCACTGCCTCTCCTGGACTCGTGCCCATATCGGCTGGACCCGAGACGACTGGAAAACCTTGGCCTGGCCAGATGAGTCCCACTTGGATTTGGTGAGAGATGACGGTAGGGTTCGAGTGCGGCGCAGATACCACGGAGCCATGAACCCAAGTTGTCAAGAAGGCAATGTGCAAGCTGATGGTGACTTCACAATGGTGTGGTCTCTGTTTGTATAGAATGGACTGGGTCCTCTGGTCCAGCTGAACCAACAATTGACTAGAAATGGTTATGTTCGACTACTTCGACACCACTTGCAGCCATTCATGGAGTGCGTGTTCCCAAACAACGAAGGAATTTTTATCAATAACAATGCGTTGCTCAATGTAGGTGAAAATACGATTAGTAATGTTTCAGATTTCGAGGTAGAATGGGATAGGAATGGTGATGGAAATAGGATCACGTTTGAGGAAGTGGAGAAAATGGTCAATAGATTGCAGTGCAATAAAGCAGCTGGGGTGGATGAAATTAAGTCGGAACTCATCAAGTACAGTGGAATGTCAGGTCTTAAATGGCTACACAGGATAATTGAAATGGCCTGGGAGTCGGGACAGGTTCCATCAGACTGGACAAAAGCAGTAATCACACCAATCTTTAAACATGGAAACAGAAAAGATTGTAACAACTACAGAGGTATCTCTTTAATCAGCGTTGTGGGTAAAATCTTCTCAGGTATTGTTGAAAGGAAAGTGCGAGTATTAGTTGAGGACCAATTGGATGAAAATCAGTGTGGGTTTAGGCCTCTTAGAGGTTGTCAGGACCAGACTTTAGCTTACGACAAATAATGGAGCAGTGTTATGAGTGGAACAGGGAATTGTGTCTATGCTTTATAGATCTAGAAAAGGCATATGACCGGGTTCCTAGGAGAAAGTTATTGTCTGTTGTACGAGATTATGGAATAGGAGGCAAACTTTTGCAAGCAATTAAAGGTCTTTACATGGATAGTCAGGCAGCAGTTAGAGTTGACGGTAAACTGAGTTCATGGTTCAGAGTAGTTTCAGGGGTAAGACAAGGCTGCAACCTGTCTCCACTGTTGTTCATATTAATTATGGATCAAATGTTGAAAACAATAGACTGGCTGGGTGAGATTAAGATATGTGAACACAAAATAAGCAGTCTTGCATATGCGGATGACTTAGTTGTGATGGCAGATTCCATTGAAAGTTTGCAGAGTAATATTTCAGAGCTAGATCAGAAATGTAAGGACTATGGTATGAAGATTAGCATCTCCAAAACGAAAGTAATGTCAGTGGGAAAGAAATATAATCGGATTGAGTGCCAAATTGGAGGAACAAAGTTAGAACAGGTGGACGGTTTCAAGTACTTAGGATGCATATTCTCACAGGATGGCAACATAGTGAAAGAACTGGAAGCGAGGTGTAGCAAGGCTAATGCAGTGAGCGCTCAGCTACGATCTACTCTCTTCTGCAAGGAGGAAGTCAGTATCGAGACTAAGTTATCTGTGCACCGTTCAATCTTTCGACCAACTTTGTTGTATGGGAGCGAAAGCTGGGTGGATTCAGGTTACCTTATCAATAAGGTTGAGGTTACGGATATGAAAGTAGCTAGGATGATTGCAGGTACTAGTAGATGGGAACAATGGCAGGAGGGTGTCCACAATGAGGAAATCAAAGAAAAACTGGGAATGAACTCTATAGATGTAGCAGTCAGGGCGAACAGGCTTAGATGGTGGGGTCATGTTACACGCATGGGAGAAGCAAGGTTACCCAAGAGACTCATGGGTTCAGCATAGAGGGTAGGAGGAGTCGGGGCAGACCAAGGAGAAGGTACCTGGATTCGGTTAAGAATGATTTTGAAGTAATAGGATTAACATCAGAAGAGACACCAATGTTAGCACTGAATAGGGGATCATGGAGGAATTTTATAAGGGGGGCTATGCTCCAGACTGAACGCTGAAAGGCATAATCAGTCTTAAATTATGATTATGATGATGACAATGCGTCGTGTCACCAGGCCGCAATTGTTCGTGATTGTTTGAAGAGCATTCGCAGGCCGGGGTGGCCGTGTGGTTCTAGGCGCTACAGTCTGGAACTGAGCGACCGCTACGGTCGCAGGTTCGAATCCTGGCTCGGGCATGGATGTGTGTGATGCCCTTAGGTTAGTTATGTTTAATTAGTTCTAAGTTCTAGGCGACTGATGACCGCAGAAGTTAAGCAGCATAGTGCTCAGCGCCATTTGAACCATTTGAAGAGCATTCTGAACAGTTCGAGCTAATAATTTGGCCAACCAGATCATCCGACGTGAATCCCATCGTGTATTTATGGGACATATTCGAGAGGTCAGTTCGTGGACAAACTCCTACACCCGCTACACTTTTGCATTTATGCGTGGCTGTAGGGTCAGTACGGCTCAGTATTTCTGCAGGGGACGACTTGGGTCGATGACACCCCGAGATGCCGCACTACGCCGTTCAAAAGGAGGTCCGACAGGGATTTTGCCACGTCAGTGTATGTTGCCTGTCCCTCTCGGTGACGACAAAAAGTGTGCCAGAATCTCACAAGGTGTACACTATTACAGCACTGTACTAAGCCACACATTTCAAGCGCAATAAGATTATTATTTCTGTATGTGTACGATAAAATGCCAAATAATTGTACACAGATTTTGTTTATCAGCGATCGACATTACGTTAATCTTTTATTTTTATTTTATTTATTCATTTATTTTCACTTCTGCAAATCTGTTAGGCCATCATCCTTGACAAACTATTGTACATTTCCTAAACGTTGTGTGTCCAGGCAGGCAAATGTTCCCTTTCTGGTGATTCCAAGATAAGTTTCACTATTTCACGGTAATGCAGTAAATAACAACTCCGGGAAGGGTATTGATTGACTTCATTCTTTTGTTTCTAGTTTCTCTTCATCGTTTTTTCCTTTTAGACCGTTTTTGCCGTTATCTTGTAGTACTACAGCTCATATGCTTCCAATGCTGACCTTGTAAACGTGGTTTTGCTGTTTTTGTTGTTGCTTTTATTGTTGTGGTCTTCCGTCAGAACACCGACTTGACGGACTTCACAACACTTGTTTATCCTATACAAGCCTCTTCCTTTGTGCATAGCTTTTACAGCTTGCGTGCATTTGAACCTGTTTACCAAAAGTCAAGCCGTGGTCTCGCTCCACAGTCTTTACCCCGACAGTTCCCTACATTATCAAATGCCTTGATGCGTTAGGATGAGTCCTTTTAGTCATGTTGTACTATAACTTTAATTTTCTCTAGACTTCGATTCAGTATTTCTTCGTTAATTAACTGATCTACCGATCTAATCTTCAGTATAATTCTGTAGTACCTCATTTCAAGAACTTCTATTCTCTTCTTGTCTTTTTTACTTATTGTCCATATTTCATTTGCATATAACACTTCACTCTAGACAAATACTTACGTAAAAGACTTTCTAACCATTAAATCTTTACCGGAAAGGCTGTTCTTACTATTGGCAGTCTGTATTTCATATACTCTTTGTGTTTCCCATTGCCAATTACTTTTCTGCCCAAAGAGTTAAACGCGTCTAGTACCAACATAATTCACTCAGCTTTACCTGATTTAATAATACTGCACTTCATTACTCTTTTTTTTTTAACAAATTTCCAACTTCTCTAACCTAGCTACACACATAAGAAAGTCTATCCTCCGATCAGCAGAACGCCAGATTTGTTTTCTCTGATGATAATATCCGCCTGTGCATGTTCTCTGGAAATATATTGGCTATATTTTCCCCTTGCTTTTAGCTGTCTGCAGTACCAATAAAGATCGGTCATTTTTACAAATGTTACAAAACCAAATCAGTAGCCGGTCGAGGTGGCCGAGCGGTTCTAGGCACTACAGTCTAGAACCGCGCGACCGCTACGGTCGCAGGTTGGAATCCTGCTTCGGGCATGGATGTGTGGGATGTCCTTAGGTTAGTTAGGTTTAAGTAGTTCTAAGTTCTAGGGGACTGATGACCTCAGAAATTAAGTCCCATAGTGCTCAGAGCCAAATCAGTAAATGATCCACACCGCTGCCCCTGCAGCTTCGGAAAAGCCAATTTCTTTATGTCCTAGCTGTGTTGGTAAGTTTCGCAAATCACCCCGCTGCAAGGTCCATCGTTCGTGGAAACCCTACCTTACGTCCTTCTTACCTCGACTTCTTTCACATTCTATTAATTCCATTTTGTTTTTACTGCTATTTTAAATTATCTGCTTTCTCTTTAATAACATCGTAATCAACAAGAAGTTTCACTGCAACGTCCTCGTACTCAACAAATAGAGCAATTCCAACTTTCAGTTTTCTTACTTCTTGATCTCTATGCTCTACCCCACACCATCTTTCAGTTTTTAAAATGTTGTTGCATTTTATATTACTGAAGGCTTCCTCTAGATATACAAGAAACATGGAGAACTAGTTAGTGTTTCTTCAGTTCCTTTTCATTGCTAACGACAAAGTCAGTATTGGTTCTCAAGCAGCTTTATGTACCTTTTCTGAAGCCCTCTTCACGCAGAGTCTATATATGTTCTTTGGGTCTATGCGAGTGCTTTAAAAACAGACTTAATCAGGTGGGTTCTCATTCTTCCTCTTGCAAATACTAGGCGATTCATCTCTTCTGACACAGGGGAAGTCGCTACCAACGTGTACGTGGTCCCGTTTTCCATTTGGTCAATAATTTTTTTTAGTGTTCTTCCTTCATGAATTTTGTTTAGCTGTGACAGCCATGTTTCTTTATTTTCGTTGATTGTATTTTCTGTTCTAAAATATTCAGTTTTCTTCGAAAATGGTTCAAAAAAAAAGGTTCAAATGGCTCTGAGCACTATGGGACTCAACTGCTGAGGTCATTAGTCCCCTAGAACTTAGAACTAGTTAAACCTAACTAACCTAAGGACATCACAAACATCCATGCCCGAGGCAGGATTCGAACCTGCGACCGTAGCGGTCCTGCGGTTCCAGACTGCAGCGCCTTCAACCGCACGGCCACTTCGGCCGGCTTTTCTTCGAAAATCGTCATTTTTAAATCTACCCAGTCTCGTGCTGCCTTTCACTGCTTTAAGCAATCTCATTCTGTATCTTAGTAAGATATTTAATTTTCGTAACCTATGTGTCTAATCCGTACAGTAAAACTGGCACAACTAAAAATAAAAATCCATTTTCGTTTATTTTCTCGTTTTCATAGGTGAAGTTCCGGTTGTTGCTCAAACGACCTCGTATATAATCATTTTGTGATGGGCATCAGCCTCAGTGTCATATGTTACGTCACAACCAAGCTGTTGAAAGTGATCCCTTTTCCAATAACACTATTTTCTAGTGTTTGTTGTCTTGAAATTGCCGGCCGCTGTGGCCGAGCAGTTCTAGGCGCCTCAGTCTGTAACCGCGCGACCGCTACGGTCGCAGGTTCGAATCCTGCCTCGGGCATGGATGTGTGTGACATCCTTAGGTTAGTTAGGTTCAAGTAGTTCTAAGTTCCAGGGGACTGATGACCTCAGATGTTAAGTCCCATAGTTCTCAGAGCCATTTGAACCATTTTTTGTCTTGAAATTGAATATTTGCGTCAAGAATCCATAGTACTGGTCTTTTCCACGGATTTTCATGCTACTCTTCCGAGCAGATATGTTTAAGTTACTAAACAGACCTCTGAAGTTCATCCTCAGTTGAGTGAATAATAACTTGATTATCAGATATCACAATTGTATTGAAGTGTATTTACGTCCATTTTTCTAATTCCTGAGCTTATTCTTAGCTACCATTCGCTAGTTATGCCATCTATGTGGATATTAAAAAGCTACAGACTTGAGGTGGTTCTAGGCTGATATAAATGTCTTCAATGACTGATTTCCTTTTGTAGTATTACTTGTGTAGAAGAGAGAGAGGATATTCTTCTTCATTCATGATCTCCTTTACATGGGATCTTGGACCTCTGTCAAAGTCCTTTTCATAATGAATGAATGTCAGTGTGTCTTATGATTGAATTCTCGTCTTCTTACCCTGATAATGTTCTTAGAGGATATCGTATTATACACACGCTACAAAAAAATAAATCTTTTTGGCTACATTGGATCGAACGAGAACAAGTCAGGTGTGGCCACGTCTTCGAATTGTAATCGCTGATAAGTGACTCTCCGAATGTGAAATCTATTCGCACGTTTATCGTACGGCACCTTCCGCGAGGCAGCTGTAAAGGCGAAGGAGCAGAACGCTTTGTGCTGCCACCATACACGTACTGCAGGTTTTCTGCGAGACGCCGCTTCCCCTCCTTCGCTGCTTTACCAGCCGCCGTAACTCTGCTGCATAAGCGCTGCAGCCTCTAGCAGCGTGAGTTCTCAGTCTGCGTTGTGCGAACGAACACAGGACACAGTAACGGGGCCGCGACCTCGAGCTGTATCCCGCCTACAGCCTTCATGTGTGTTCGTACAATTCACCACTGGCTATGCACGTTAGTGTCTGGACAACACAATTCTGAAGACTGTTCTCGCATCCTCTCTTTTTTTTGGAGGGGGGGCGGATGGGGGATGGGGGGGGGGAGAAGGGGAGATGTAATTAGAGTTCTGACTGGTTTGTTGTGACCAGCCACTGCGTACTCTCCTGTGCCAAAATCCACGTCGCCAAATAGCACTTCTACCCAGTGTTCTGTTCTGGCGCTGAACAGACATCAGTCCACTTCTTCCAGGGTTGCTTATGCCCAGCCTTGTGCACGATGAGGGATTAGCTAAAGCTAGTATCACTGCACACGAAGTTGTCGAGTTCAGGGCTGTCGTTTAAAATATGTATGGTCTATATTTTTCCATAATATGAGGGTTGTCCAGAAAGTAAGTTCCGATCAGTCGCGAAATAGAAATCACTTGCAAAATCCGGTAAAGCTTTGCATAGATGTGTTGGGCAGTGTATCTAGTACGTCTGTCGATCGTGTCGCGTCGCTCTTTTCTGTTCTGAGTCAACACTGAGCACCTAAATATGCGTAGGCAGTAGCGTCTCCCGCCAAGTATGAGGGCCTGGTTAGAGATTTCGCCTGTATCATGCAGTCCACATAACACAACTGTCGAGCATTTCCTTATTCATGCCAATTCTCGGCCGCACGCTTCAGGGGCAATGACGACGCACCTGCAGCGTTTCCGATGAGAAGTGTTTGATCACCCACAATACAGTCCGTAATTGGCTCCCCCTGCTCACCTGAACCGCTGGCTATGAAGACAAATTTTTTCTACAGACAACGAGCTGAAGTCCAGTGCAGGTAACTGGCCAAAAGCACTGAGGATAGTCGATGCACGACTACGACAAAACTCGAAATTGGAGCGGCGACTATGTAGAGAAGAAGGTGGAAGGTGTACCTAACCTATGCAAATAAAACGTTTCTGGTTTTCACTGTGGTTTACATTTCGCGACCGATCGGAATTTATTTTCTGGACAACCGTCGTATAAGGCGTATATATATATATGGGTGTGTGGAAACAGTTCAAACAACTCTCATAGATCGTGGCAAGCAAGTCCTGATATATTAATGATAAGCAGAATGAGATATGTAATGCCCAACGGAAAAGTTAAGTTTCTAAAGTTATCGGAGTCGAAAAACATATATAAGGTAATCACTCATCACCCACTTTCATAAATCCTGGGTGGCACAATAAGAAAAAGGACTTGCTTATCTTAAAACAGTACATAATGGATGAATGAACAGTTTCGTGAAAGGAAGAGGTTGAGTATGTGTAAGCCTTTCGCTTCTAGTGTCCAGATGTGCAACGGAGCAGCTTCCCCTTTCGTACGCAGAAAATCATTAACTAGCTGAAGACCATTTAACAGAAGCCTGAAATTCTGTCGGCCGGATAACGATAGCAGTTGAGTGTGGTAGTGCTACCTCATCTGTTATATCAGCGTCCAGCAACACAGGTCCATATGTGGCCTCGCCTTGAACAACAATAGTAATATTCAGCGCCCACTCTGCATCAGAATATTAGTTGTTGGAACTGAATAACAATGGCATACTTGAATATCATCGCAACACAAGATGGCTGCTCGATACTATACTACATTTAAAGAATTTAAATATAGCAAAATATGTTTTTGGTAAATAAGTTCGCTACACATGGGTTCCATATATGATGAACAAACCACACAGTTTACAGCTTCGTGGGGTAACCCAACCCTCACTTCTCGTTAGTCAACGAAGATACTATCATAACAAGGTTAACCTGAAAGATCCTATCGAAAGTAACCTTAAACTCCATGAATGTTAACATTGAAGAACTTAAGACTGCACGCAATGAAACAAAATTATAAATGATACAGTAGCTAAGCTCCAAGGACTTCGTAATTCACAACCTCTCCGAACCTATTCCACTGCACATAATCACTTGGAATGATACTATCGCACGGAGCAATACTAATAAACAAACCCGACTAATCTCATATGGTAGATCGTACTTCATACAGAATATAAATTGCACTCGTATTATAAGGCATCTTGCATGCAGTAAAGACCGTTGAATAACATGGCATTCCATCAAACAAAGCTGACTTCATGTACCCTCAAAGCTGACTTCACGGTATCCTCAAATTTAGCTCCCGAACCAGAAGCGTCTTAGTCGCCAACGAATCCTATTGGCTGATGGCAAACCAATTCACCAAAGACTTTCTATCAGTGCGGTGATTTAGCGAAGAATTTGCAAAAGTATCTGATCAATGCACTGAAACTGGTTAGTGCAAAGTCTTAAAGATAGCAGCAAAATAAATAATACAGATCACGAAAAACAGTAAAATATATTTTGAGAAAATGGAAGAGCCAACTAACAGGTACTTTTCAAGGCTAAATTAATAATGCGGAATCTATTTCCCATATCATCTCCAGAAGTGCAATGTTCGGTGAGAATACTTACAAGGAAGAAGAAACGATGTGCCTACTCCAGATGTATATCAGAAATAACAGTACCAAAGCCATGCAATACCTTCATTGCGCAATGTCATGGGTAATACTACGATTTACAAAATAGAATTTTCAGAAACCCCTACACGAAAGAAGATGCAGTAAATATTACTCTTTATTCACAGGAAATAATGATTGTTATTGACAGAGGACATCAAACTGATTCCATATTTCTAGATTTCCAGAAGGCTTTTGACACTGTTCTTTACTGATGACCATAGATGTTAAGTCCCATAGTGCTCAGAGCCACACTGTTCTTAACAAGCGGGTCTAACCATATTCCGTACCTGAGCGACATGATTCATGATTTCCTGTCCAAAAATTCACAGTTCGTAGATGGTAATTAGAACTTCATTATGCCTTTACATCCGGCCGTGGACATGAAAATTGTGGTGTAGAGGAGCAATGCCAAATGATCAAGTCTCTACATCACAGTCTTTAGGTTCACTTCAAAATGGCGTGATGTAAATGCCAAAACCAGTCGTAGGCTCAATGAAGATTTTATTATCAAGTGGAACAGCAGTTTAATACTGACATACAGTTGTGGAATCAGCATCGTTCGAACATATAGAATGTAATAATAGGCGGAAAATCGTTGTGTAAAACGGATGAGATGTCCGGCGTTCCCCAAGGAGGTGTTACAGGCACTCTGCTGTTTCTAATATACACTCCTGGAAATTGAAATAAGAACACCGTGAATTCAGTGTCCCAGGAAGGGGAAACTTTATTGACACATTCCTGGGGTCAGACACATCACATGATCACACTGACAGAACCACAGGCACATAGACACAGGCAACAGAGCATGCACAATGTCGGCACTAGTACAGTGTATATCCACCTTTCGCAGCAATGCAGGCTGCTATTCTCCCATGGAGACGATCGTAGAGATGCTGGATGTAGTCCTGTGGAACGGCTTGCCATGCCATTTCCACCTGGCGCCTCAGTTGGACCAGCGTTCGTGCTGGACGTGCAGACCGCGTGAGACGACGCTTCATCCAGTCCCAAACATGCTCAATGGGGGACAGATCCGGAGATCTTGCTGGCCAGGGTAGTTGACTTACACCTTCTAGAGCACGTTGGGTGGCACGGGATACATGCGGACGTGCATTGTCCTGTTGGAACAGCAAGTTCCCTTGCCGGTCTAGGAATGGTAGAACGATGGGTTCGATGACGGTTTGGATGTACCGTGCACTATTCAGTGTCCCCCTCGACGATCACCAGTGGTGTACGGCCAGTGTAGGAGATCGCTCCCCACACCATGATGCCGGGTGTTGGCCCTGTGTGCCTCGGTCGTATGCAGTCCTGATTGTGGCGCTCACCTGCACGGCGCCAAACACGCATACGACCATCATTGGCACCAAGGAAGAAGCGACTCTCATCGCTGAGGACGACACGTCTCCATTCGTCCCTCCATTCACGCCTGTCGCGACACCACTGGAGGCGGGCTGCACGATGTTGGGGCGTGAGCGGAAGACGGCCTAACGGTGTGCGGGACCGTAGCCCAGCTTCATGGAGACGGTTGCGAATGGTCCTCGCCGATACCCCAGGAGCAACAGTGTCCCTAATTTGCTGGGAAGTGGCGGTGCGGTCCCCTACGGCACTGCGTAGGATCCTACGGTCTTGGCGTGCACCCGTGCGTCGCTGCGGTCCGGTCCCAGGTCGACGGGCACGTGCACCTTCCGCCGACCACTGGCGACAACATCGATGTACTGTGGAGACCTCACGCCCCACGTGTTGAGCAATTCGGCGGTACGTCCATCCGGCCTCCCGCATGCCCACTATACGCCCTCGCTCAAAGTCCGTCAACTGCACATACGGTTCACGTCCACGCTGTCGCGGCATGCTACCAGTGTTAAAGACTGCGATGGAGCTCCGTATGCCACGGCAAACTGGCTGACACTGACGGCGGCGGCGCACAAATGCTGCGCAGCTAGCGCCATTCGACGGCCAACACCGCGATTTCTGGTGTGTCCGCTGTGCCGTGCGTGTGATCATTGCTTGTACAGCCCTCTCGCAGTGTCCGGAGCAAGTATGGTGGGTCTGACACACCGGTGTCAATGTGTTCTTTTTTCCATTTCCAGGAGTGTATATAACGATTTATGAGACAATCTGAGTAGCCGTCTTAGATTGTTTGCAGATGATGCTACTGTTTATTGTGTAGTAAAGTCATCAGAAGATCAAAAAAAATTGCAAAATTATTTAGACAGGATGTCTATATGGTGGAAAAAGTGGCAAGTGATTCTAAATAACAAAAGGAGTGAGGTCTTCACGTGAGTACCGAAAGGAGTCTTTTAAATTTCGGTTACACGACAAGAAAATGAATCTACTAATTACCTAGGGATGACAGTTACTGAAATTGGATCACATAGAAAATGTCATGAGGAAAGTCAATCAAAGACTGCATTTTACTGGCAGAATACTTAGAAGATGCTGCAAACGTAGTAAACGGACTGCCTGCATTGTGCGTGCCCGGTGTTTTCTGCAGTATTTCCGGGCGATACTGGATTCTTACCAGTTAGGATTGACGGAGGACATCGAAAAACGTCAAAGATGGGTACCTTGTTTTGTATTATCGTGAAATAGGGGAGAGAGTGTCACAGACATTACAAACGAGTTCGAGTAGCAATCGTTAAAACAGAGGTGGTTTTTGTTGCTGCGAAAAAATTTCAATCACTAACTTCCTCCGTCGAATGTGAACATATTTTTTGACTTCCATTTACATAGGGAGAAATGATTATCGTAATAAAATAAGAGAGACATGAGCTCACACGGAAGAAATTACATTTTTCCCACATGGTTTTCGAGAGTGAAAAGGTAGAGAAACAGACTGACAGTGGTTCTGCGCATGCTCTGTCAACCAGGCGTGGATTTCAGAGCAAGCATGAGGATGTAGAGTCTAGGAAGTCTCTCAATCACTATGGATTTCTTAAATCATGTAGTAAGGTGAACTTGATCATACGCGCTTTTTAAGTACAGTTTTTTCGACATACAATGCAAGGGGTTCCTGGCTTTACGCGGGAAAAATATGTCGGTAGACAAGCTCAGATGATCCCATAATGTTCCGGACCGTTGTCTGGGCCGTGGGTCGGGTAGCGTGTAGGTTTTAGCCGAGACTAAGCTGAGCAAGTTAGGAGCGGCCTTGGAAAGAAGTCCGAGGAAGTCGTTGCGCCATTTAGCAGTAAGCAGTGCATCGACTAACCAACTCATATACTCCTGCTCGAAGTCATGATTGCAACTGGCTAAGATAGTCCTTGCATGGTGTGGAGGTTGATGCTAAACTCACTTTCCTTGTTTTAAGAAGCATGGCTGCTTTTTTTTGGGATGCATGAGCTTGCAGAACAATCGACTTTGGAGTTCTGAACATCCTCGTCAGTTTGGTCAGTAACCTTTGGATAACTGGAACACAGGAGCGTGGTGTTCACTTTGTGCAACACGAATATCTGGTGTGAACTTTTTCCAGAAAACCAAAACCAAACCCTCTGATAAATGAGTGAACATCGTTTTTATGTGCACGACAACATATTACAACCATTTTACAGAGAAAAACAATTAACAGACAAGATAAGATCTACGGTTATTCGTGCGCGACAATGCAAGAGAACACGCCCCTAATGTGTCGATGATAGTGCTGCGCAGTGTTTTCAACGATAGAGTAGTTCATATCACGAATGACGCACCCAAAAGATGCAGCTGTGCTTCATCAGAAACCAAAAACATTTCAGGGTGAATCTCTCAATCGTTCACAGACTACAACAGTAAGGTGCAGCACTGTCGTCGAGCATCAGTATTTGAATTGCCCTGTTGGTGCTCTGACCTTCCATCTGTCAGCAGATGCTAGTGACACACCCGTCTATTGTACTAACTGGCACAACGTTTTCTTCGGACTTCTTTCTAAGGTCGCCAGTAACTCGCGCGCTAAAGCCGATACGCCACCTGCCACAGTGACTGAGAAACGGCCCCAGAGTCATGCGATGATCGCAGCTTAACTACGGTCGTATTAGTTGCCGCGCAACGACAGAAAGAGTGCTCGTGTCGTTTGTGAAACACCCTTCAATTGGCAATAAATGACAGCCCCTCAGATGTGCAATCTAGGGAAGTATTTTCACTGTTTCTTACCCTACCTTGACACGACAAGATTACGTTGTACAAGAATCCCGACGTGAAGATGTTGTTTCCAGTATAAAGAAGTGTTTGCCTGTGACACGAAATGACTTCACTCATCTTTAGGATTTGCAGCTCTTGCATTTTTTCCGTGTTTGCAGTTACAGTTATTTCGTATATTATGCAAAAACACTACTTTATGTTGTTAACCTAACATATTTCGGCACCTGTGCACCATCATCAGTGGGTTTTGTTTGTTGAAAACAGTACAAAGTAAACATATTTTAGGTTGTCACTTTGTTAGATCAGTTGCAACCTAAAATATGTTCACATTTTACGGTTTTCAATAAACAAAACCCACTGGTGATGGCACAGAGGCGCCGAAACATATTTGGGTAACAAAAAAAAAAGAAGACAGTGTTTTTGGATAAAAGACGGAACCTATATCCAACGATGGTTTTAGTCAGTTGCTACAAAGCTTGTCGAACAGAAAATAAGCACATGACTAGGGGACCAGCGCGAAACTTTCGCAATTTTGTAGTTGTAAATAACGACTGTATTTGGACTAAGTGTAGTCGGTGGAATAAGGGTAGCTCTGGGAACGAAGAGAAAATATTTTTAAAAGTCAACTGAAGACATGAAACAATAATCATGAATGTATGACACATGCTTGAATGTACAGTTCAATGCGCATAATTTTCTACAAAATTCTTTACAGAACGTTGCATTATCTCGGTGTAAACGATACATGATGTAAGAACGTTATCTTCATGTCCAGTTAACAACAACATTAAAACAAATTAAATTGTGTTTTTAATAAGATAATATGAAATGGTAGTCTCTTACTCGTGATTAAAAAGTTAGCTTCAGAAAATATAGCTATGAAGGTGGGTTTTCAGCTGCCTTTTGGCTGTTGATGGTTAAAAGTATCTTTTATGTTAACAGTTTCCAAAAGTAGTACGTTTTAGCTCAAAATTGGTATGCATTGTCGAAAGCCGGTTAAAAAAGCGTTCTAACGATACCTTATTCATCACTGTACGATTAGTATTTGTTGAGAAAAAATGACGTTGACTTGAGGAATGATATATATGATGTGACTAGCAGCACCTGTGGAGCCGATAGTCCATACAGTGAAGTAACGAATCTAACGAATCGTCCTCTGCTTTTCACGCGTTGATGTGAGACTACTGACGCAAAGATCCTTGTTTATTTACTTGCCTGACTATTCGGTTTTTTCTTCAAAACTTTGCAATCTGTTGGACTCCACCTGCGAGTATTGCTTACCGGAAATTGCTTGCGAACGGCGTAAAAATGTTATCGTCGCCGTTTGTGTCTGCTTTGGATGATAAGAGGCGCAGAGCAGGACTGCGGCGCTTTCTTATCGCTTTGTTCTTCAGCGGAGCTCCTACGTCGGCTGTAACGGCGAGATGTTTACGCCGTCCGTTCCGCGTCCCCTACTGGTGTGGGAGGCTCTCAGGAAGGCGTGCGATACCGCGGCAGCACGGAACACATCTGCCCTGTCAGCAGGCACGATGGAGTACCCTCTACCCGTCGCAGCAGCAGATTAGATTACATGAGCCACATAGATATTTCCAGAAACCCATACTGAGGAGCTCCTCAAAAAGTCAAACTTCTGAGAAAACCAAAAGTACGTATTGTATCGCGTAAGCACTTTGGACAAGTCTCTATACATAAAAGGCAACGGCCTTGCCGCAGTGGATACACCGGTTCGCGTAAGATCACCGAAGTTAAGCGCTGTCGTGCGTGGTCGGCACTTGGCTGGGTGACCATCCAGGCCGCCATGTCCTGTTGCCATTTTTCGGGGTGCACTCAGCCTCGTGATGCCAATTGAGAAGTTACTCGACCGAATAGTAGCGGCTTCGGTAAAGAATACCATCTTACGACCGGGAGAGCGGCGTGCTGACCCCACGTCCCTCCTATCCGCATACTCCACTGGGGATGACACGGCGTTCGGATGGTCCCGCTAGGCCACTCGTGGCCTGAAGACGGAGTACTATATATAAAAGGCAATGTCATGACTGACTAGCTAACTCGCCATTGCCCAGCCTAAAGCGCTAAAGGTAGAAACTTGAAATTTGGAGAAGGTGTGCATATAAACTGTAGGTGTCGTTTGAGAAGCGATCTTTCGAAATTTCAACTCTAAGGGGTTGAAATAGGAGATGAAGATTTTTTTAAAAAAAATGTCGCTATCAAGGAAATTTTGAAGCTGGACCTACGAAAATTGGTATTTAGTTTCTCGATCAGAAATAAAGAAACACGTGTTTGGGTATTTTTGGAAATTTAACTCTATGGGGCTGAAATATTAGGTGAAAGCATTTTTGAAAATATATCATTATTAAAAAACTACTGAACTATTTTTCAAGCTACATCTACAAACACTGGTATTTGACTTCTCGGTTACAAACAAAAAATACATGTTTCAGTGCTTTTGGAAATTGAACCCATCAGGAGTGAGGTAGGGGATGAGATTTACTATGAAAATATTTTACTATGAAAGTATTTTTAAAGCTAAATCTATGAAAATTAAAATCTGGCTTCTCAGTTAGAAATAAAAAAAATACTTGTTTCACTGTTTTGGAAATTAATCCCTAAGGGGGTGAAATAGCTGTTAAAAGTTTTGTGAAAATACTTCATTGCGCAAGCATTTTTAAAGCTAAATCTTTGAAAATTAGTGTTTGGCTTCACTGTTAGAGATGAAAAAAGGGGTTCACTGTTTTTGGAAATTCAGTGCCTAAGGGGGTGAAATAAGGTCACATTGATTCACTGTCTCATCATCGCCCAGCGCAAACCGCCAAGAAAAGAAACGTGAAGTTTGGAGACGGTATGGATCTTATGTTACAGGCATCCTTTAAGAAGGGATTGTCCGAAGTTCCATTCCCAAGTGGATAAAATAGGGGATGAAATGCTTTTTGAAACTATGTCTCTATAAAGGGAATTTTGATCCTAGAACTACGAAAACAAGTACTTGGTTTCTCAGTCTGAAAATAAAAAAAAACTGGCATTTAAGCATTTTTGGAAATGCAACCACTAAGGGGTAAAATAGTGGGTGGAAGGATTTCTTAGGGTACATCTATGACAGCTGATTTTTGACTTCTCGGCTAGAAATAAAAAAACACATGTGTCAGTGTTTCAAGAAATTCAGCCCCTAAGGAGGTACAATAGGGCTGACAGTTTTTAAGAAAATATTACGTTAAAATTCAAAAAATTAAAGCTAAATTTTTGAAAATTTGTTTCACTTCTTGGTTAGATGTAAAAAAAATATTCGTTAAGGGATGAAAGTTGCTATGGAAATATCTCCACAAGAACGGAAAAGGCATGATTAACAATGCCGAAGACATTCGTTTTGCTGCTCGAAGAGTGAGGTCCCTTGCTAAAGATGGTACCTCACGATGGAACCACAAATCAATGACAGTCGCTGCCAGACGCAGCCACGAATGAGACACATCGATGAAGACACACCCACAAGAAGCTACGTTTGCCGCCACTGCATGGAAGTCTACCTACGTCAGAGAGCTGCGCCGTTCGCCCACTCGAATAGCTGCGTCATCGTAGTTCCCAACCAGCAGCCAGCTAGTGTCGTGAGTCAGAATAGTGTACCAAAGTTCAGAGCGAAAAGCAACATGTGATATTTGACTGTCATGTCAGGTTGACAATAATTCTCTGTGGCAGATATATTCAGAACACGAACTATAAACAGTTGCGACAAAAGCAGAATTATTATTCAATGTGAAGAAGAATTTCTCACTGGTTATGTTCGTGGAGAAGGCTTTTGACAATGTTGACTGGAATGCACTCTTTGTAATTATGACGGCAGCAGGGGTAAAATACAGGAAGCGAAAGGCTATTGACAACTTGTACACAAACAAGACGGTAATTTAAGAGTCGGGGGGCATATAAGAGAAGCAATGGTTGAGAAGGTAGAGAGACAGCGTTGCAGCCTATCCCCGATGTCATTCAGTCTGTCATTGAACAGGCAGTGAAAGAAACCTAAGAAAAATCTGGAGTAGGAATTAAAGCTCACGGGGAAAAAATAAAAACGTTGAGGTTTTCCGATGACTTTGAAATTCTCTCACAGACAGCAAAGGACATGGAACAGCAGTTGAACGGAATGGACAGTCTTGAAAGGAGGATATAAGATGAACATCAACAAAAGCAAAACAAGAATAATGGAATGTAATAGAGTTAAATCAGGTGATGTTGGGGGAGTTAGATTAGGAAACGAAACACTTAAAGTAGTAGATGAGTTTTGCTTTTTGGGCAACAAAACAACTGATGATGGACGAAGTAGAGAGGATATAAAATGTAGACTGGCCATGGCAAGAAAGCATTTTTGAGCAATAGAGATTTATTAAAATTAAATATAGATTTAAGTGTTAGCAAGTCTATTCTGAAAGCATTTGCCTGAAGTGTAGCCATGAATAGAAGTGAAAGATGGACCATAAACCGTTTAGATAAGAAGAGAAGAGAAGCTTTTGAAATGTAGTGCTACCGAATAATGTTGAAGGTTAGGCAGGTAGATCACGTAACTAATAAGGCACTGAACAGAACTGGGGAGACAAGAAATTTGTGACAGAAGTTGACCAAAAGAAGGGATCCCTTGATAGGACACATTCTGAGACATCAAGGGGTCACCAATTTAGTACTGGAGGGAAGTGTGGGGGATAAAAATTGTAGAGGGAGACCCAGAGGTGAACAATGGCTCTGAGCACTATGGGACCAAACATCTATGGTCATCAGTCCCCTAGAACTTAGAACTACTTAAACCTAACTAACCTAAGGACATCACACAACACCCAGTAGAGGTGGACACAGTAAGCAGATTCAGAAGAATGTAAGTTGCAGTAATCCGGAGATGAAGAGGTCTGCAAGGATAGAGTAGCATGGAGAGCTGCATCAAACCAGTTTTCTGACTGAAGACCACAGCAACAACAACAACATGTTCTGAGATTGTATTATGTATTATCGTCTCACATACTGACATGGCTGTTTTCTAAAGATAAGTATTTTTTATTACAGTGTTGTGCAGAAACTGATGCGTTGATTTTTAAATGTTGTATTTCGATCTTCTCCAGAATTTAAAACCTTAGAACTGTGGTTCAGGTTTGCTACGGTATATAAAATCATTAATACCGAAGAACAGAACAAAACAGTCTTGGACGCAAGAGTGATTTCATTCATACCGTGTAACGTCTACTCAGGCATTGATAATACCGTCAGTTCGTCGAGGACGAGATTACACAAGCTTTTGCAGATATGCCTTTGCAGCTGAAATCACTCATTGATGAGTAGATACCACAGAGGGCTACCAAACCTCGCAGGAGAGCTTCTGTTTTATAACAGCGCACACTCCGCTGCAGAGTGAAAATCTCATTCTGGAAACGTCCCCCAGACTTTGGCTAAGCCATGTCACCGCAATATCCTTTCTTTCAGGATTGCTAGCTCTGCAAGGTTCGCAGGAGAGCTTCTGTAAAGTTTGGAAGGTAGGAGACGAGGTACTGGCACAAGTAAGGCTGTGAGGAGGGGGCGCGAGTCTTGTTTGGGTACCTCTGATAGTAGAGCACTTGCCCGCCAAAGACAAAGGTCACGAGTTCGAGTCTCGGTCCGGCACACAGTTTTAATCTGCCAGGAAGTTCCAATACGCATTGTTTTTCTTATAAATATACACATATTATAAAATTTCATTATTTTAAACAATCATTTATCTTTTTCCATATAAGCATTACAAACTTCAAACTTCGTGTTACAAATCAATGACCTTAACTAACAGAGAACACACACTCCATAATCGTAGATACATTAACCTAATATAAATCTGCTACTAATCGACATAAGTGTTAGAGTTAGGGCAACACTTGTTCCCTGATATTATACCAATAGCATATTACTTACGTTCATAGTAACGAGAATGAAAGGGCCCAAGTCTTGTACCCAAAACATCCTAGAAACGATAAGATCACATCTGGACGAAACTAAGCCATCCACACAGCTTAGGTTAAACGCTTCACTGGACCGTACGCGGATTAAAAGTCGTGCATCATTTGAAGAGAGCCGAAATGGTGACTCGTCGCACGACGCTCTACATATCCAACCAGCTACAGCCCAGTTCCAGTGTCCTTTGACTCTCTGGGGACCTGTAGCCTTATGTGAGGCTGTCAGGATCGGCCTTCTGTCAGGTACTCGACACCAAATGTTGCTTGCATGCAGTTCCCTTCGGAAACTGAATGAGACAGACCTGCAATCAATGGCAGCGGCAACTGAGGAACTTTTTAACAATCAACGAACGCTATTTACAGAATTTTAAGAAGAGGTATTTTTTAGTTGTACTTAATACCGTCGATTTAAAAAACTTTAAAAATATAATACTGGTCATCCATGTAGACTGGGGTTGATAAAGGAATAATTTAAATTCATCACTAATCTCACATACTGAGAAAAAAAGGTTGGAAATAACATTTTTTTTCGCATCTATGAAAAGGGATGAGTAAATTTTTTAATTTAAGAGCACCTTCTATACACAAATCGAGCTCTACAGCTTTCATGCATGACACTTTTCATTTGAAGTAGCAATTTTTGAGTTATAGGCGTTGAAACACGAGGATAACGCACTTTTCCACTAAACTGGTAAAATAATTGTTTTGAAGCTACAGCCTATAGCTGTGAAGTACTTGAAATAATGTATTGCAAACCATCAGCTGTACCAGAACAACTTTATTCCTCTATCGGTTTCGGTTCATAAAACCATAATGACTGGAGGAATAGCTGGGCACTGATGATTTACACGAATATATTGATACAGTGGCACTTCACTATTAACTTACCTCTCGCATAGCTCACAGAATATTTGCTAATCATTACAGCAACATATGTCAAAAGACCACGATCACAAACTTGAGATATTTCTCTCCGGTATGATAGTTTCATGAATCGAGTAACAAAGTAGTGTTGGCAAATCTTTCGGTATGGAGTACATTATTATAAATAGGTAAAAAAGATGACGATCTTTGACGATCGATTGTGTCTAAACAGCTGAACCGACTTTAGCTCTTAAGTGCGTCATTCTATGTGAAATTTTATGCTCTTTCATATTGGTAGTTTGGATTTTTTTTAGGATGTATGGTTTTCGAGCTATAAGCGAAAAACTGAGAGAAGCCCAAGAATTTCGTTGCATTTCGGCCCTCAAAATCTTAGCACAAGTCAGAAATCATTGCAGACTCGTTGAACTCTTATTTGAGGTACATAACATCGCTAAAAATTATTTCCAGTTTGTGCATGTTTATTGGCCAGTAATAGTCCAGTGAGGCTACACTAATCGTACTAAGAAATAATCGTGTTCAACTTTTGTTTTATTTATATACACGATATCTCTATCCATTGAATTACAAACCTCCTGCTTTGTGTGTTGTTTCAATATAGGTAACGGTCTATATTTAGATCTTCATTCGAGAGCGCAATCGTGCACTTCTCACTCTTTCACGGTGACGAGCCTGCTGTATGTTGCACTTTTCACTCTCTGAATCGTTTCAGAATATTCTGAATCTTCTCACACTTAACAATGATGTTCCAACAAGAGCGTACAAAAGCAGCAACTAATCTTGTAGTAAAACTGTAGCTGAACATGAAAGAGAATTAAGCGGGACAATGTACGTACATTATTGTCCACCAGGAGCTTAGCAAATAGTTCGTTTATCTTGTAGGGTATTGTGCGATTGCTTGACAATAAACGCACGTGAGTATAAGGGCTACTAAAGTTAACGTTTAAATTTTGTGTTCTAAGCCTCAACCACGCAGAATAAAAGAAGGATACCTGGGATTTGTGGAATCTTGAGAAATGGAGATGTCGCGTTTCGTGAACATTTACTGTATTCAGGCTTATTTAACAATGGCAAACGTTCAGTTTAGTTGCACTCTCATTTAGCCATTGTGTAAGTGTTGTATTAATGCGTGGTGTCTGTTCTTTCGGAATTTGCAGCTGTGATACGTGTTACGTAAATTGAATGTGGAGAGGGGGAGGGGGGAGAAAGGAAAGGAATGGGAAGGAACCAGTGGTGTCAGCTGCATCGCGACTTCGTGCGGAATCAGCAGCGACAAGCGGAAATGTGTACCGGACTGGAATTCGAACCCGGGATATCCTGCTTACAAGGCAGTTGCGTCAACCACTGAGACACAGTGTTTATCACCACTGCGCGGACTATCTGGGCACACCTCCTAGCCGACCCACATTCCCACCGAGAACCACCCATCAGTAGTCCCGTCTATGTCCGCCAAGGCTGCTACTTCGACATTCCCACAGGAGGTCTAAGGTATTGTGTATCCGCACTCAGGGTGGTAGATTCATTCCCCTTCTAGGTGAATCAGTTGTATGAACGCGTGGCTTCTGTTCTCTCGTTCTTTCGGACTCATTCATATAGCGACGGCCCACCAGTGCTGGGTAGCCTCAGTAGTTTTGGTAAGCGCAGGAAAACATCCCGATACTGGTTTCCGACAGTGTTCAGCCGATAGGGGACATCAGAAAACTTCCGGGTAACGTCGCAGCAGAATGATCGAAACATGGAAAACTTTGTGTGAGGGATGTTACGCGTCCTGTTCACCCAGAAGGGCTAATGGTCGGGGAAGCCTCCTTATACAGAATGTCCCAGGAGAAATGGTCGTGTTCACGAGTGTGACAGAATGAAAAAAAGTCTAGTAAACGCGGGCTGCATACTTTCAGAGCTATGGCACTTCGTCACTTCTGACACTGTGAAACAGATCTCTTCTACTGCAAGCTCTTTGCATTCCATATTTTGCGAGGAAGTAGCATGGGCCAAAACAAGAGAAAAACTTCCTGCTGAACATGGGCCCTAAATGCATATTACGAGCTAACAGCAGTTGTTAAGTAGAAGAGATGAATTTCATAGAAGTGAAGATGAACATGAGCTCGTAGTTATTAAGTTATACACTTTAGAGCTCATATTTACTGGACATGTTTTTCTTATATTGGCCATACTACTATCTCTCAAAACACGGAACGCAAAGAGGCTGCAGTAGAAAAGGTTTGTTTCACAGCACCGAAGATGATGAAGTACTCATAGTTCTTAAGGTATGCATTTCAGAGCCCATACTCACTAGAACTGTTTATTTCGAATGATCGTTCCTATCACATCCCTGAATATTAATCACTCCTCCTGGGACACCCTGCATACTGTAAAGGCTTTTACTCTGCTTTCTGAGAGAGAACAGCTTTGCTGGATGCCTCGTTCTAGGTCCTCTGCCGTTCGCATTTGCTCACAAGTTTAAAGAGTACTCAGCAAATCGTAGAATACGGAGAGCAGACTCAGAGGCTGCGGTCGTTAGTATGGGGTTTTATAGTCAGGACCGGCGGACTTTACGGCGCTTTACCTGCGAAGAAATGCTCGTAAAGAGGCCACGGAACTGCGGTCCGTCGCTACTGCACAGGCACGTCGGTTTCATGGACTCTATGCCGATAAAATCGTTCTACCTTTCAGATTGATTCCATTTTCTCAAGTGAGATGATTTTCGTTTTGCACCAGCAAGTAGGTATGTCCGACGAGTATTGGTTTCAGTTATAACTTCGTTTGTCAGTGTATTCGGATTAAAAAGTAGATGGAAGGAAGATTTTGGTTAATGTCACACTGACATAGAGGTGATCAGACATGAAGCAAGAGTTCGGGCTGTAGAAGAATAGGACAGAGGCACGGTTACAGCATTCATCTGAAGTGTTTAGGGAAGGTACACCTTGTTGGTTTCATGGTGAATTGAATCCCACCTTCAGAATACGGGTCACGCGAAATGAGGTTGCTTGGAATTGCAGAGGAGACAATAAACGTATTGACTACACGCCTATCTGTCGTCGTTGTATTCTTTGATGGCTGCCAATCCAAAACCGAATACAGTACAATTTTCGTTTCTTTCTTCATATTAGCTTTCTCTTTCTCCCGGCGTCTTCTTATATCTGGACACAAGACACCTTGAAACTTCCTGGTAGATTAAAACTGTGTGCCGGACCGAGTTCGAGTGTCGGTCCGGCACACAGTTTTAATCTACCAGAAAGTTTCATATCAGGACACACTCCGCTGCAGAGTGAATATCTCATTCTGAAAACAAGACATCTTAATCGTGCCACAAGTGCAGGAGGAGTTTAACTGCGAAAACAAGACATCCAGCTTTTTGCGGAATTGCAATTTGCTGAAACTAATGTACTGGACATAAAGTCAAAAGAAGTCTCCTGTATCGAACAACGGACACCTTCGTGAAACCTAAATGTTTCATGCGTGAGGATGCAGTTGAGAAAGCTAATATACAATACGAGGCGTCAGCCTCATGTAGGAGAAATACTTGATTAAGATTTCAGCAGTGTGTGTGTGTGTGTGTGTGTGTGTGTGTGTGTGTGTGAGGGGGTGGGGAGACTGACTGCAGGTGTTGGTTGAACGGAAAGATGGCGAGGCTGGAGCTATCTTCAACTTCCTGCTCGCTGGAAACTCTTCTCGCTTCAGGCTTTGAAGACGAGTGTGATCCGTTGCATGTTGTCTTACCATTTTCTTCTACTTCTGATATTTTCATAAATTTACAATTAATGATTGTAGACAGCAGTTCTCATAGTGAAAACTGTAGCGGACGTGAGCATTGATTACTTTTGAGACTGGACATGGTGAGTTGAAGTTGACCAAGAATGCCTTTAAGGCGAAAAAGATGCCATTATCAACTCCTCGCTGTGGTTGAACGATGTCGTGTAATAGGGCTATGCAGAAGTTACATGCTCCTTCTACGATACTGCAGGAATACCTGGTAGGAATGTAGCTAATCTACATGGCTGCTGACAGCGGTGGTCACGAGAATGTACGGTCTCGAGAAGACTGGACTCCGAACGGCCACGTGACACAACTGAGAGGGCCAGCCATCTCGTTCGGCTTGGGGCTCTGGCACATCGTACTGCATCTGCGGCACAATTTGAGCAGCAGTTGGGACCATAGTAACACAACGATCTGTCAGAAATCGGTTACTTCAAGGACAGGTCCCAGTCATATGTCTTGTAGCGAACATTCTACTGACTACAAACCACCTGCATTTGCGACTACAGTGGTGTCAAGTGAAAGCTCACTGGAGGCCAAGGTGGATGTCTGTTGTGTTTTCTGATGAAAGCTGGTTCTGCCACAGTGCCAGTGATGGCCGCGTGCTGGTTAGGAGGAGGCCATCTGAGGCCCTGCACCCAATCTGTCTACGTGCTATACACACTGGACCTACACCTGGATTTATGAAGGAAAGAAGGAAGGAAGGAAGGTAGATTGGGTTTAACGTTCCGTCGACAAAGGTGTTCAAAAATGGCTCTGAGCACTATGGGCCTTAACATCTGAGGTCATCAGTCCCCTTGAACTTAGAACTACTTAAACCTAACTAACCTAAGGACATCACACACATCCATGCCCGAGGCAGGATTCGAACCTGCAACCGTAGCGGTCGCGCGGTACAGACTGGACGAACTAACATATTGTAAGCAATTTCCTTTGTTGGAGGACTGCATCGCTTCAGGATTCTACCAATAAAACGCACTCCACTGTTCGCCTTGCCCGTTACTTCTGTAATCTGATCACTCCATCTGAGATCATTTCGAGTAGTCACACCCAGATCCTTGATGGGCGTTACCGCTTCCAAAGACTAGGTATTTATTTTGTACTCGTACATTACTGGGGATTTTTGCCTTGTTATACGCTGTGGATTACACTTATTAATATTGAGAGATAACTGCCAGTCATTACACCACGCATGTATTTTCTGCAAACGCCTGCCATTAACGCTGCTGAAAATGCCCGCCAGCAGTTTTAGTGCAAGCTTACATTCATTATCTTATAGGACCCGACATTATTTTCATCTAAATAGTCATAAAGGTTTCAAATGAACATAGAACAAGCTGTCCTTTCCCCAGACTTAAGTTCTTCCAATTCCAGCACGTGAAAGTGTTTACTTCACTACGCATCCACTCACAACTAGATGTTGATTGCATCGCTCCTCCTCTCTTTATTGTGTGCGTCACGTCGAAAGACGCGTTGCACAGAGAAAGGCAGCAATAGCTGAGCCTGGAGGGGATGAAGTCGTTCTGTCAGGGAGGGGAAGACACCATCCACGGTGGCAGGCATTACGAATGATCCGCCTTCCATTAGTAAGGCCACATCACAGTTTCAAAGACAGTAGCTACCGCGCTCAAACGTTGCTATCGTCTACGCGTCCAGAAGAATGTTTCCTAAAACCAGACTGACTCGTCGGCATAAACTTCTCGGTCTCAAGAAAATTTATTGTATTTCAACTGAGAATATGCTCAAGTATTCTGCAGCAAACCGAAGTTAGGGATATTGGCATGCAATTTTGTGGTAATTTTGCAATTTTGAGACAGCAGATAACTTCAAAATTCAACAACTTAATCCCTCCGCAGTTGGTGCTTATTCATTTCACTACATGTCTTGATAGCTCTTCGTCTCCGTCTGCGAACTTCAAACAACGTCTTCAACAATTCCTAATAGTATTAAAATTTTTGTCCACAGTGGCCACTTTAATTACGAAGTTACCGTGCGGTTAAAGGCGCTGCAGTCTGAAACCGCAAGACCGCTACGGTCGCAGGTTCGAATCCTGCCTCGGGCATGGATGTTTGTGATGTCCTTAGGTTAGTTAGGTTTAATTAGTTCTAAGTTCTAGGGGACTAATGACCTCAGAAGTTGAGTCCCATAGTGCTCAGAGCCATTTTTTTAATTACGAAGTTAAATAATCCTAGACTTCTTGGAACACGTCCCAGAAACCAGCTGCTACTCTATCGTTGTTTATATGTGTTTCTTCGTCAACACTGCTTCCTGAAATATTGCATGCATATTCTTTAGCATTACATTAAAAAATTTCGTCCTCTCAGCCTGTCCTACATCGTGTTTACTTATCAGTGCTACTGGATGATACTCTGTTGATAGTCTGGTTGGCTTTTTAACCGTAATTTTCTTTTCATTTTTAGCGTTAGTATATATTTCATGTCCCCCTGTTTACGATCTTCTTACTCAGTTTTATTATTTAAGAATTTTTCCGTTAACTTGTTTTGTCCCTCTGTTATTTATTACACTTCTTATCATCATCATCATCATCATTTAAGACTGATTATGCCTTTCAGCGTTCAGTCTGGAGCATAGCCCCCTTATAAAATTCCTCCATGATCCCCTATTCAGTGCTAACATTGGTGCCTCTTCTGATGTTATACCTATTACTTCAAAATCATTCTTAACCGAATCCAGGTACCTTCTCCTTGGTCTGCCCCGACTCCTCCTACCCTCTACTGCTGAACCTATGAGTCTCTTGGGTAACCGTGCTTCTCCCATGCGTGTAACATGACCCCACCATCTAAGCCTGTTCGCCCTGACTGCTACATCTATAGAGTTCATTCCCAGTTTTTCTTTGATATTCTCATTGTGGACACCCTCCTGCCATTGTTCCCATCTACTAGTACCTGCAATCATCCTAGCTACTTTCATATCCGTAACCTCAACCTTGCTGACAAGGTAACCTGAATCCACCCAGCTTTCGCTCCCATACAACAAAGTTGGTCGAAAGATTGAACGGTGCACAGATAACTTAGTCTTGGTACTGACTTCCGTCTTGCAGAAGAGAGTAGATCGTAGCTGAGCGCTCACTGCATTAGCTTTGCTACACCACGCTTCCAGTTCTTTCACTATGTTGCCATCCTGTGAGAATATGCATCCTAAGTACTTGAAACCGTCCACCTGTTCTAACTTTGTTCCTCCTATTTGGCACTCAATCCGTTTATATTTCTTTCCCACTGACATTACTTTCGTTTTGGAGATGCTAATCTTCATACCATAGTCCTTACATTTCTGATCTAGCTCTGAAATATTACTCTGCAAACATTCAATCGAATCTGCCATCACAACTAAGTCATCGGCATATGCAAGACTGCTTATTTTGTGTTCACATATCTTAATCTCACCCAGCCAGTCTATTGTTTTCAACATATGATCCATAAATAATATGAACAACAGTGGAGACAGGTTGCAGCCTTGTCTTACCCCTGAAACTACTCTGAACCATGAACTCAATTTACCGTCAACTCTAACTGCTGCCTGACTATCCATGTAAAGACCTTTAATTGCTTGCATAAGTTTGTCTCCTATTCCATAATCTCGTAGAACAGACAATAACTTCCTCCTAGGAACCCGGTCATATGCCTTTTCTAGATCTATAAAGCATAGATACAATTCCCTGTTCCACTCACAACACTTCTCCATTATTTGCCGTAAGCTAAAGATCTGGTCCTGACAACCTCTAAGAGGCCTAAACCCACATTGATTCTCATCCAATTGGTCCTCAACTAATACTCGCACTTTCCTTTCAACAATACCTGAGAAGATTCTACCCACAACGCTGATTAAAGAGATACCTCTGTAGTTGTTACAATCTTTTCTGTTTCCATGTTTAAAGATTGGTGTGATTACTGCTTTTGTCCAGTCTGATGGAACCTGTTCCGACTCCCATGCCATTTCAATTATCCTGTGTAGCCATTTAAGACCTGACATTCCACTGTATTTGATGAGTTCCGACTTAATTTCATCCACCTCAGCTGCTTTATTGCACTGCAATCTATTGACCATTTTCTCCACTTCCTCAAATGTGATCCTATTTCCATCATCATTCCTATCCAATTCTACCTCGAAATCTGAAACATTACTGATCGTATTTTCACATTGAACAACTCTTCAAAATATTCCCTCCATCTGCCGAAGGCATTCACAGGATTCACCAGCAGTTTTCCTGACCTGTCCAAAATACTTGTCATTTCCTTCTTACCTCCCTTTCGAAGACTGCTAATTACACCCCAGAATGGTTTTCCAGCAGCCTGACCCATAGTCTCCAACCTGTTTCCAAAGTCTTCCCAAGCTTTCTTCTTGGATGCTGCAATTATCTGCTTGGCTTTGCTTCTTTCTTCAACATAACTTTCTCTGTCTACCTGAGTTCTAGTATGTAGCCATTTTTGATACGCCTTCTTTTTCCTTTTACAGGCTGCCTTGACTGTGTCATTCCACCAAGCTGTTTGCTTCATCCTACTTTTATACACTACTGTTCCAAGACATTTTTTAGCCACTTCTAGTACTGTGTCCCTGTACCTTGTCCATTCCTTTTCCAATGACTGTAATTGACTACATTCAACTAACTGGTACCTTTCTGAGATCTCTGTTATGTACTTGTGCCTGATTTCCTTATCCTGAAGTTCCTCCACTCTTATCCTCCCACATATGGAACTGACCTCCTGCACTTTCGGCCTCACAATCCCAATTTCACTGCAGATTAAATAATGATCAGTGTCATCAAAGAATCCCCTGAATACACGTGTATCCCTCACAGCCTTCCTGAATTCCTGATCTGTTATTATATAGTCAATGACAGATCTGGTTCCCCTGCCTTCCCAAGTATACCGGTGAATGCTCTTCTGTTTAAAAAAGGAGTTTGTGATTACTAAGCCCATGCTGGCACAGAAATCCAAGAGTTGTTTCCCGTTCCTGTTGGCCTCCATATCCTCTCCAAATTTACCCATAACCTTTTTATACCCTTCTGTTCGATTTCCAACCCTTGCATTAAAATCACCCATGAGCAGAACACTGTCCTTGTCCTTTACTCTAACAACTACATCACTGAGTGCCTCATAAAAACTATCCATCTTATCTTGATCTGTCCCTTCACAATGCGAATGTACTGGCACAATCCTAATTTTCCTTCTAGACACTGTCAAATCTATCCACATCAGTCGTTCGTTTACATACCTTACTGCAACTACGCTGGGTTCCATTTCTTTCCTGATGTAAAGCCCTACACCCCATTGTGCTATTCCTGCTTTGACTCCTGACAGGTAGACCTTGTATTCTCCCACTTCCTCTTCTTTCTCACCCCTTACCCGAATGTCACTAACAACTAAAACGTCCAGCCCCATCTTACTTGCAGCCTCTGCCAGCTCTACCTTCTTCCCAGAGTAGCCCCCATTGATATTAATGGCTCCCCATCTCATTACCATTTGTTTGCCAAGTCGTATCTTAGGAGTCTCTGGTTTGTCAGTTAGAGGTGGGACTCCGTCACCTCCAAAGGTCCGAGGCATTTTGCTCTGATTGTTGCCAGCATCATATTTAAAGTACCAGGGAAGCAGGTTGCTAGCCTTACTTGCCCCGAGTCCCATTGAGTTTTACCCCTAACGGTTGAGGGACTAACCGGTGGATTTGGTAGTCTTTGCCGTATGAGCACAAAGGTGACCACGACTCAGAATATGTCCGAGATGCCCAGCCTTATTCCAAAGTAGCTGGTATCCCGACTGTCGGGACCACTTACTTGGCCACTCATACGTTGCCCGTGGTTCATGAACTAGGACATGACTATAGGAACCCACACCATGAACCACTATTACACTTCTTTTTTTTTTTTAAATTCTTAACTCACAGTAACCATCCATAACATTAATCAATTTTTTTAAAATTTTTCCTTAACATACATATCTTATTTACTCCCACTATTACTTCCATTTTGAAATTTTATGTCACTACCTACAGTGCCTCTTAGCGACGCAAATGGAATGACGCCAAACTATACACTGTGGTGACAAATGACTTAGGATACCTCCTAATTTTGTGTCGGATCTCCTTTTGCCCAGTGTATCGCAAAAAGTCAGCGTGACATGGACTCAACAAGATGTTAAAAGTTCCCAGCAGAAATACTGAGCCATGCTGTCTCTACAATCGTCCATAATCGCGGAAGTGTTGCTGGTGCAGGACGTTGTGCACGAACTGACCTCTCGATTATGTCCCACAAATATTCGATGGGGGATCTGAGTGGCCAAATCATTCGTCCGAACCGTCCATAATGTTATCGCAAACATTTGAGGCCCGGGGGCAAGGCACATTCTCATCCATAAAAAAAGCCATTATTGTTTGGGTGAATGAATTCCACGTGTGGCTAAAAATGGTACCCAAGAGGTTCAGTTGAACTAGAGTAACCAGTCCATTCCATTCAAACACAACCCACACCAGCTTGCACAGCGTCTTGTTGACGTGTCCATGACTTCGTGGAGTCTGCGCCATGCTCAAACCCTATCATCAGCTCTTACCAACTGAAATCGGGACTCACCTGACCACGCTACGGTTTTGCAGTCGCCTAAGGTCCAATCGATATGATCACGAGCCCAAGAGAGACGCTGCAGGCGATGTCGCGCTGTTAGCTAAGGCACTCGCGTCGGCTGTCTGCTGCCATAGTCCACTAACATCACATTTCGCTGCACTGTCCTAACAGACATGCTTGTCGTACGTCCCACATTGATGTCTGCGGTTATTTCCCGCGTTGTTACTTGTCTGTTAGCACTGACAACTCTACGCAAAGGCCGCTGCTCTCGGTCGTTACGGAAATGCCATCGACTACTGTGTTGTCCGTGGTGAGCGGTAATGTTGAAATTTGGTATTCTCAGAACACTCTTGACATTATGGATCTTGTAACATTGAATTCCCTAACGATTCCCGAAATGGAAATGTCCATGCCTCTAGCTTCAACTACCACTTTCAAAGTCTGTTAATTTCTGTCGTGCGGTCGTAATTACGTCAGATATTTTTTCACCTGAATCACCTGAGTAAAAACGCCAGTTCCGCCAATGAACTGCCCTTTTATACCTTGTGTGTGCGATACTACTGCCATCTGTGTATGTGCAGATTGGTATCCCGTGGCTATTTGTCGCCTCATTGTACGTGAAAGTGTTAACATTGGCCGCCAACATATTCGGCACAAGCGTAAAGAGATGTTGTTTCCAGACAGGAATAGAATGCCAGACGGGAACAGAAATGTGTTCGACCTCATGTTTGCATTTAATTGAGATATAGTTGCCCTCCAAAGACAAACATACAAAACTATTCTGTTTGTCTCACAAATCAAAGTTTAAATTTCCGCCATCACGCACTGCCTTCACGTATCAAAAATATTTTGTTTTTCCATCATTTGAATTCATTATCTGGACATACATAATATGAATAACGTTCGAATATATTCACGAGACACACACAGTAACGACGCGCTCAAAACACGCACTTTCTTAAAAAAACACACATAAGCAATCACACATACACACATGTCCGTTGTGGCTTTCGAACCAGCTACCTCCATCTTATGAGGTAGCGATTCCCCAGAAAATTTTGACTGGCGTAGTGTTCCGGACACTGGGCACGCCTCATGGAGGCCGGTGATTTAAATCCCTATCTGGGTAACCAGATTTGCGTTTTACGTTGTTTCCCTAAATCCTTTTTACAGAGTTGTTGCTGAGCATTTGGGGCGTGTAACGGCAGTTTCCGTGTCGCGCGACACCCCGGTTATGCTTTCGAAAATGGAGACGCGTGAAATAGCCACGTTGACTTCAAAGCTGGACAGAGAAAATCTCTAAAAATAATTGTTCAGTTACCGTGGATTCAACGACTCTTAACACGTTGGAAAGTGATCTTTTAGGCATATTCAGTTTCATCCTAGGCATGCTGTCATACACAACTTTATCAGAACCAACAAGAAGTTTCTAACGTTTGTGAGGAGTTAAAATTCTACGTATGTGAGGGTATCGAACACTGGTCTTTTTGAAGACCTGCCAATTCTTGTAAATTTAAGCCTATTTGTTCATGAATAGTTATGAATTTTGTTCTTGCGCTGAAAGTTACTGCAAGCTATTGAATCTACATTGTAAGTACTTCAGAGATGACAGAAACTTAAGCAGGCGCAACGAAGGCACCCAGTCTGAAGCAATTCAGATAAAATTAGGTCAGAATACTGTGTGGTAATCAGAAATAGTGTCCGCCCGTAGTAGCTGAGTGGTCAGCGCGACGGAATGTCATACCTAACGGCCCGGGTTCGATTTCCGGCTGGGTCAGAGACTTTCTCTGCTCAGGGACTGGGTGTTGTGTTGTCCTTATCATCATCATTTCATCCCCGTCGAGACGCAAGTCGCCGAAGTCGCGTCGACTCGAAAGACTTGCACCAGGCGAACGGTCTACCCGACGGGAGGCCCTAGCCACACGGCATCTCCATTTATTATCGAAAATAGTGAACATTCATCTTGTATTAAGCCATGCCTTATAGACTCGACTACTGCATGACAAATTTGTTGTTGTTTGCGACCTATGCTGAATGAAAAACTTAGTAATCTATGGGTTGATGTGGTTGTTGTATCCGGATCCGGCTCCAGCTACCGCCGGGTTTTGGTTATTACTATGCATTTGGGCAATGTTCGTTTCATGGGTTGATGTGGCGAGTAATATTATATCCGGTGGCGTTGTCTGTGCGATCGCATATGTTGCAGTCTTATCTGTGGTGCAGAAAATTTTTATCAAAAGCAAAATCAAGGGGCTGCATAATTAAATAGCGTTGACCGTGAGTTGAATGCAATATTACAGGCTCTGATCCGCCGATCACCTCAAATGAGTGTCCGCACGTTCCAGGAGTTACAGCTGTGTGCGACCGGCCGGCACGCAGGTCATCGGACAGGATTGCTTTACATCGTTGAGGTCATGAAAAAAGCCTCGCCCAACGGCTCACCGTGCTTTTGTTCACTGTGAGGTCTCTGTAGACATTTTGCAAGCGCCTATGAATATTTGCGATGCTCTGGTTTTCCGTCAAAAGAAACTCTGTGACAGTTCTCTGCTTGGGACGCACCTCCGTTATAGACGCCATTTTGAAGGCTGCCTCTAGGCTGCCACGTATCGGAACGTCATGAAACTACAGGGGCTATATTCCACGATGTCTCACAGTAAATTCCACATATTTTCGGCAGAAACTGGCTGCGAAAAAAATGTGTTGCATTATGTATTGAACGCTCCTCGTAATACCACGCTTGCCACTGTTGTACTACCTGACTTGGTGTATCACGCTCTCCAGATCCACGTCTCTGACGACCTTTAGTCGTTTTTATGCTGATGGATAGGGTACCGTTCATGTCCCATTGTGAAATTGATCTTTGTTCTACTTAGATTCAAATACGGCAGCTTCTGTCTCTTGCGAATGTCCGTGAACAGTTCAGCCGCAAGTCTTTTCTTTGACCCATTTCGTTTATCGACTACTGGTTCTCTAGGACTTTGAATTAACTATGTTGGTGGCTTGGTCCCCAGTGATGTGTGACATCTCATTAAGCCGTCGGCACCCTGACCGTGCATTCGAACGTTGTGCGTTGAACATGCCGATCTTCTGACTTCATAGCGTGGAAAAAGCACGTTGGGGAGTCTTCCCGAACGTGCAGGGTAGAGCAGTGAGATGGAAGAACGCCAATTAAGTATTATGCGTTTGTGAGCATCAGCAAATTGCAGATCTCTCGAAAACGCATCGATAATTGTATGACTTGTTGTAATAAAATGACGGAAACATTATATTGTTGGTTGAAGAATTATTGTACCTTTAGTTTCAAAGGAAAAGGCACATTGAGGGGGACATCGAAAACGCGTTGTTCTTGGCACAGTTCGTTATAATTATATGTCAGTTAATGACTTATCAGCGGCTGAAGATTTTAGGAAATGGAATGATTCAAAAAATGGCGTAAAACATTCGTGGACTGTGTATCGTAATGAGTAGAGTCGCTGCATTGCAAGGTATCAGCGATGGTGGTTCACATTTCACTATATGCAAAGTTTTTTTGCAAGATTCCGTGCTTTCCATTAGATTCCACTGCTATCTTATTAGTTTAATAAAAGTAAATTCTATAATATTCGATGCTATGTAATTATAAGTGCGCTCTGTCTGAAGAATCAGTTTGTTTGAATGCCTTAATCTACAAGACAGGGTATACTACTTGCAGTAAGATACTTTGGACTTTCTTGTTTTAAGTTTCATATTTCACATCTTCTAAAGATTCTGCTACGGAATAGGAACAGTGATCAAGTAAGAATGAGCTGTTTTACTAAAAGGTAAGAATGATGAAATTATTTTTATCTTATGTGGAAACTACTGTAAACATATATCGCACTGTTAGTAATGGAACATTTATAAGCCAATGTCCTTACTGACTGGACATGGTCCACTCCGTTTTGCATTTATAACATGTTCACGTTCAAATGGATCAAATGGCTCTGAGCACTATGGGACTTAACGTCTGAGGTCATCAGTCCCCTAGAACTTAGAACTACTTAAATCTAACTAAGGACATCACACACATCCATGCCCGAGGCAGGATTCGAGCCTGCGACCGTAGCAGTCGCGTGGTTCCGGACTGAAGCGCCTAGAACCTCTCGGGCACAGCGGCCGGCCATGTTCACGTATGTTGAAGTTTTTACTTATGTTTAGTGCAGGCAGAACAGTATGACTGGCATATGGAGGAGGAAATGTCAGTTTTAATTGAGCTAACAGTAACTATACGCCCGTCCATTTCGTAAACAGTGTGATTTGCGAGCCAGATACAGCCGAAAGCTGTTGCTGGAACGCACAACTGTAACGTGTACCAGGTTGATGCACACGTACCGTAAGCACAAGTCGCACCTTCCATGAGCAGCACTTTGAAATGGGCAAGCTGAACGTTGACGTTCGAAAGCACGGTCCGTGTGTCAACGGCCTTAGTGTCCTCTTCTCGCAACCAGCCGTGTCCACAACAGGCTTCACTTGACTTCAGCGCGACTGGGTCCGCTAGCTAATCACAGGTGAAGGAGAGCTATCTCTGTGTCGTTACATCACAGTCGCAGCCGCCGGCACGGATCCAGCTCCACTCAGCTGGGAGCCAGCTGGTGGCTTCAGCGGCGACGCGTCACAGCTTGCGCAACTGCGCGGCCTTCCCCTGTGGCGTAGGCACCGCCTTGCGGCTCACACTAACCTCCGGGCAAAGCATCAAAGCTACTGATAATTATGACGAGGGAAAGGCGAAGCACGGCGAGGTCCAACTGGGTCGCTCCCTGTCTTCACATGCGTCTAGGCCGAACAGAAATGGGGGCTCTTCAGTTACCAAGCAATCCGATAGATGTCTCCACGGTCGCGCTACCATGATCCGTTGCGAATTCAGGGTGCCCATTTCTGCAGTTTAGCTCGGGAGAAGCCAATTCAAGGCAACGGCGCACTGACACGAACACGTCGGTCTGTTTTACAGTTTGTTAATATTGAATGTCGGTTAGTGACATATCGGTGTTAAAAAGTCTTGAGATTAATTTCAAGATAAAATTTAAAGCCTAATGTCATGAAACTACAGCGTAGCGTAGTGCGAAGAGCGAGGCAGTGGAGAAACAGAAGAAAGAGATTTTTAATCTGCCCGTGTGTTGAAATGTCTTTTTCTTTCATCTTTACGTTTGTATAATATTCTCGGACTTTCCTGTTAACTTAATAAATGTGTGTTCTGCGGTATTATATGTATGTACACATATTACTACCTCCTTCCAACATAACCTAGATCAATGTCACGACAACCTAGATGTCACGGGGAAGCGGTGTCAAATACCACCCGCTAGCCGCTTTTCATTCAGTTGTGTTTCGCTGAAATTGGGTTGTCCGATTGCGTAAACCTCACTTTCCATTTTAATACCTTCTTTCCAGCAGTGGAATTCATTTGGAGTTATGAGCTTTCCGAGTGAATTTTCATACCATATACATACATAGTCTACACGAAAACATATTTCGAAAACCTGAAGGCCCTAACATGTTTTCATGAGCTAATGTTTTAAGTAATCTGCAAAAACCGTTACCTTCGCGTTGGGATCAAAAGGGAGGAACATGTATTTGACACCCCCTCTCCCACTCCTCCCACTGAAATCGTGGTTGTGGTGACAAAGCTGTGTCTAGGGCGCTGCAGTCATGGACTGTGCGGCTGGTCCCGGTGGAGGTTCGAGTCCTCCCTCGGGCACGGGTTTGTGTGTTTGTCCTTAGGATAATTTAGGTTAAGTAGTGTGTAAGCTTAGGGACTGATGACCTTAGCAGTTAAGTCCCATAAGATTTCACACACATTTGAACTTTTTTTGAAATGTGATATTTTGGTTGAGACTTAGTGTAGACGACAAATGTGAATGCTAAAGAAAGATTGTGGTAACAGGCTGAACTGTAGCATAATCTAATGTTTACGTTCGCTCTACATTCAAAACATTTTGTCATATTTAACGAACCTTTCGTCATAATAATTAAAACTGCAAGGTAAATTCAGAGAACCTATATTAGATAATGGACAAGTCTAAGGCGAGAGTTTTGATACTTATTATTTACATATACATACTCGGAAATCGCGATACATTCGGTAATAAACAGCCAATATTTGTGACAAGGAAGGACAGAAAAGACGTTGCTGCTCGTTGTAGTCACAAAAATGTAATCCTTCGTTTCTTAATGAGACTGATTTAACAAAATCTAACAAAGCCACTCCTCACACAGAGCGCTCTTATACGTAAATAACACAGAATATTGCAGAACACACTTTTATTAAATTGATACTAACGTCAAAGATTGTTTTACAAACGCAAAGGTATAAAAAATAAATTAGCAAATGCACGGACTTAAACCTTCTTCCACCGGCTTCTGAACTGTCTCGCTTTTCGCACTACGTTACGCTATAGTTTCGTGAAATTAGACTGTAACCCTGATCTTTTTAACACCGATGTGCTGGTAACCACCATTTAATTATAACAAATCGAAAAAAAGTTTGACATGTTCAGGATCAATTTTCAGTGTGCAGTTGCCTTGAATTGGCTTCTCCAGAGCTAAACAGCAGAAATGGGCACCCTGGACTCACTAAGGATCATGGTAGCGTGACCGTAGAGACATCTTTCGGATTGTTCGGTAGCTGAGAGTCCCTGTTTTTGTTGGCCTTACGCGCCTTGTCCTATATTCATGTGCCGAGTTGCTGTCCCACGAAGTATTTAGCATACCCGGCACCGGACCGAGCATGTCGATGAGAGGTTTCCAAGTTGCCACAAGTAGAAGCGTTTAAGCTCCTCCCCTATACCAAGTCGCTGGAAAAGATTTTGAGCCGCCTACTGCAAATGGCGGGCTACATAGGCAGCGAGTTCAGAAACATTAATTTATGGTAGGCACTGTTCTGTCAGATTTAGGAAAGACCTGTGACAGTCACAGGTTAACAAAGAAAACGTGAAATGGGGACTAAAGAATTTTGTCTCATTTCCACAAAATATCGAGGTAAAAAAACACTGTTGTATTGACAAGACCACATGCAGTACAAATCACTCTAAAACGTTCTATCTTCAGAATGCCGACATGGTTTTAGCCCTCCCTCTTCAGGCCACGAGTGGCCTACCGGGTCCCTCTGAGCGCCGTGTCATCCTCAGTGGAGGATGCGGATAGGAGGGGCGTGGTGTCAGCACACCGCTCTCCTGGTCGTTATGATGGTATTCTTGACCGAAGCCGCTACTATTCGGTCGAGTAGCTCCTCAGTTGGGATCACGAGGCTGAGTGGACCCCGAAAATTGGCAACAGCGCATGGAGGTCTGGATGGTCACCCATCCAAGTGCCGACCATGCCCGACAGCGCTTAACTTCGGTGATCTCACAGGAACCGGTGTATACACTGTGGGAAGGCCGCTGCCACATGGTTTTAGCCTAATAAATAATTTCAAATCCACAGTCACCACTAGAATCAGAGATCTTAGAGCAGTTTTCTATAGCAAAAGCGCTGCCTGACAAAACAAAATCAAGCACTCAAAAGACATGGTCGAATGACAGTGTAACTTTCAACATGCACACACACACACACACACACACACACACACACACACAGACACACACACACACACACTATCGGCGGATATGCAGATGAGTAGAGTTGCAACTCTCTGTGACAGGTTGTAACACAACCCCTTCTCAAGGAAGAACAGTCATCAGAGTGTATCAATGTTGTTCGTTTATACTGTTGCTACCAGGCCTGGCAGGGTAAATAAGGGGACTGAACAGCGGCAGTTGATGAGTGATCACTGTGAAACGACAGGAGGATGCCTCGTACTCATGTGAGATAGCATCATCAGTAGTTTACAGTTTGAAAGAGCCCTCATTCTGGGTTTTTACTTGGTCGGATGGTTCAGTCATGCAGTAGCCAGATTTTTGGGGCATTCTGATGTGACATTGGCCCGTTGTTGGAGTCCTTGGAAACGTAAGGGCAGGCATACCCATTGTATTGGTTTTCATCGACCACATCTGACCGCCACAAGGTAGGATCGCCGTATTTTGCTGAAAGCACATCGGAACCCTTTCAAATCTGCGGCTGTCGTACGAGAACAAGGAGTGGACTCCCTGCAACATTCTGCGTCATCCCGAATCGCTGGTCGGACTAGGAAATTACCGTCCCATGCGTAGGGTGCCATTAATACCACAACACAAAAAGCTGCGTATCAAGTGGTGGCGTGATACGGGAAGCATGGACAACTGATGAGCGCTGTTGCATTGTGTTCAGTGATGAATCGCTGTGCTTCACTACGGCATATGACGGGAGAATGAGGCAGTGACATGAGGAAGGTCCCATTATTACAATGTTTTGGACAGGCACAGCGATTGTTGCTCCTGGCGTTATGTGGTGAGGGGAAGGAGGAGGACATCAGGTGCGACTTCGTGTCACGGCTGGTAGTGACCATAGGAACGCTGACCGCACATCGGTTTGTCATGGACATTATGCGTCATCATCTGTTACCTCTCACTCGAAAAAATTGTGGTACAATTTTTCAAGAGCACAATGCTCGCTTACACATGACACGTTTCTCTGTTAACTGCCTACTTGATGTTTAGGTACCCCATGGCTAGTAAGGTCCGCAGATCGATCCGGCCGGCCGCTGTAGCCGAGCGGTTCTAGGCGCTTCAGTCTGGAACCGCGCTGCTGTTATGGTCGCAGGTTCGAATCCTGCCTTGGGCATGGATGTGTGTGATGTCCTTAGGTTAGTTAGGTTTAAGTAATTCTAAGTTCTATGGGACTGATGACCTCACATGTTAAGTCCCATAGTGCTTAGAGCCATCTGAACCATTTGAAGATCTATCCGCAATAGATCGATGGGACCAGCTGTGAAGTCTATCACAGAGTCAGTATCCACTACTTCAAGGAGCAGTAACAACAGTGCTGGCCAGCTTGCCTCAGGATAATCCGTTCCCACTCAGCGCATGCGTCCAGGCCAGAGGAGGTGCACCGCCATACTGATAATTGGCTCATGCTGCAAAGTTCTTTGTAAATTTGATACGATTTTGTAATCACTGACATAACATCACATACCCTGTCAACCCATAAAGTTTCTTTTCGTTTCCCTCTCCCCTTCTGGGCACATCACTTTTTTTTCTGAGGCAGTGAACCCCAAAATACAGGCCTCTGCCATGCAAGTGTCTTACATATGGTTATCAGAATCACTTCTGGAAAGAACACCTTTTTTGTCGAGCTAGAGACAGTACCAAATGGCTGTTTAGAAGATAATTTGAGTGTCCGGCAGAGCCACATTTATTTGTAACGAACGGCCCGTTTTGGCAGGCATCGTCTGTCAGTTGACAACGGGGTTTCTCATTGATGGGATTGAACGACGGACTGTACATCGAGGAGACCTCCTAATATCGCATCGGACCTCCTTCTTCCCGGCGTAGTGCGGCAGCTCGGGGTGGTATGCACTCAACAAGTAGTTGGAAGTCCCCTGCGGAAATATTCAACCACGCTGCCTCTGCAGCCGTTCACATTTGCAGAAGTATCCGGTGCTGGATTTTGAGCACTAACTGACTCCTCCGTTATGTCCCATAAACGTTAGATAGGATTTATTTTGGGCGATACGGGCGGACAAATCATTCGCTCAAATCCTCCACAATGTTCTACAAACCAATCGCGAATAATTGTGGCCCAGTGACTTGGAACACTGTCGCCTATACAAACTGAAATCCATTAAGGGCTGCAGATGGTCTCCAAGTCGCCTAACATAATCATTTCCAATCAATGATCGGTTTAGTTGGACCAGAGGACCCAGTCCCTTCCATGTAAACAAAGCCCACACTTTTATGGCGCCACCAAAAGCTTGCACAGCGCCTAGCTGACAACTTGGGTCCATAGAGTCGTGGGTTCTGCGACACACTCGCTCGAATCCTACCGTCAGCCCATACTAAATGAAATCTGGACTCATCTGATCAGGCCGCAGCTTTCCATCGCCTAGAGTCCATCGATATGGTCACGAGCCCGAGAGAGGTGCTGCAGGCACTGTTGTGGTCTCAACAAAGGCACTCGTGTCGGCCGTCTTCTGCCACAGCCAATTAACGCCATCTTTTGCCACACTCTCCTAACAGTTATGTTCGTCGGACGCCTCAATGTATTTTACGACTTGAAGATCGTCGATACCGATCGAAATCGGTCATTTCGTTCGACATGGTGTGATAGTGCTGGATAACTTTTTTCAGACTCACTTCTGTTCCGAAGTAGCATCTGTCAGTGGTAATGCAGAGGGTAATAGGAGGTACGTATTACAGTTGCGAAAGCGTCATTGAGATAAGATAGGAAAGCTTCTTGCCTTTCAACGTCGTTAGACTGCTCCAGTACGGTTTGGGCAAGTAGCGATCAGACGATAGGTGACAACATACGTGTACGTAGCGCACCCAAAGCAACGCTGTGATGTGCAGTTGATCTTATGACGTCTCCGATGTGGAAAAGTGATGGACATAAACCAATCCACAGATACTGGTTTCCATATTCATCACAAAAATCATTAGATATGTTTTGCGATACGTGTAACGTTAGAAGTTAATAGTTATCTCTTATTACTTGGCCTGAGCCAGAAAAGTGCTGTAAAAACTAGATATCGGTGTTCTGCTGGTAGTATCCATAACTCTGGTCGTTTCCAAGAAAGCTTTAGATGACTCAGTAGTTCCCGATACACCATAGCACTGACCAATACCGATTGCGTCTGAAAAATATCGTCCGTGGAGTCATCTCTCATAGTATTTCTAAGAACAGGTCCGGTCTTATTAATGATGGTCGCTTAACAAATTTATGTATGTCTCTGCTCACTATTATACACACGCCAAGTGTTGTTTGAGAAGAGAATTGTACAAAGGGAAACGTTGGGAAATCACCGTAAGCGGGAGTCAAGTTGTCGTCTGAACTCGGAGCTGTGTTATCAGTACTCCCTTATTCGTACGACAAGATTCAAAGATCAGTTCCGAGTGCTGCATTAGACACACAATCTCTCAGGAGTGTTTGCAAAAGACTGTAACATAACGGCAGAAATATGTCATATACCAGCCACAATCTCAGCCACTTTAACTGTCTCACACTATCATTTCAATGACTCGTTGCCGGTTTAGGGGCACAGAAAACGTTTGTTGTAAATCGCTAAAGGGTCAATCGGCATTAACGATTCTATAGCCGGACAGACATCTGGTCTTAGCTGCAAGAGAAATTTCGCTTCCTTGTCATCATTCTTGTGTGAGGCGCTCCGCCACGATTTCCTCTCCTCTTGAAATCACAGTTGCGCCTACACCCAAAGCTCTCAATAATATGTCCCATATATTACTATTTATTCATCCCCTCACAACTCTTCGCCTCTACAGCTGCATCGAGGACCACGGAAGTCACTCTCTGACGTAGTGATTTTCACGTTTTGGTTTTCTCAGTGATCCTACAGAAAACCCCCTCATTTCTTATCTCACTATTCCATGAAATTCTCAGATCCTGCTGAAAACTTTTATCTCTGGTGTGTATATTCTCATAAATTTCTGCCTCAGATCGAGGCCCATGTTTGATACTAGCATACTCATTTTTGTGATGGATGCTCTCTTCCCCTATTCTGGTCATTGCTTCATACGGTATGACTTACCTTCTTCCAAGTTACCAGCACTCGTTCACTATGGTTAGGGGAAGTAGCGAGCAGATGATAGGTAGCAAGATACGTGTACGTAGCGCATCCAAAGCTACGCTGTCATGTGTAGTTGATGTTATGACCTCTCCGATGAGGAGCAGTGGTGGACATAAACCAATCCACAGTGATTGGATTGCACGTTTATCACAAAAACCTTTTTGTATTTTTCGTGATACATGTGAAGTAATTTTAATGTCAAGTTTTCGATATTCTTTTAAGGTTTATAACTGGAACAGCAACAAGCCACAAGTATGCTTGAACAAGGTTCATTTGGATCAGACCACTACCGGTTTTAGATATTTTACAAATCCATCTTCAGATGGTTGTTATACGTTTCGTTTAGTTTTCTGGTTATCACAAATTCTACGCAGGCCAAACAGATACAACATTTGAAACAAGGTTTAAGTAACACCTGGATATCCTACAACTGAACAACTTAACCAAATCAGCCTTTGGATCCATCTTGCAGAAAACAATCACACAGTCGACAATACAGAAAACAACCTCCATATCTGACATCTGACAATGAATCTTCTACAGGAGATTGAGATTCATATGCATCAGAAAAATTTTCCTGATTTCATCCTGAAAGAACAAACAGAGTCATCCAACATCTCCTTCCTAAATAATTTCAGAAAGTCTTATCGTCGTTTAAACCAATCTAATATTCCCATAATTCGCGACAGCCATAGGACTTTAAAAGTTATACCTTCACTGTTAAATTCAAATCTAAATTATATCCATAGTCTGATGTATTAAAACGGTACTATATATTATTTAAAAGGCCACCAGAGATTAAGTGTTCAAACTTAGCTTTATTACTGTAATAGAAATCGTATCTTCTGTTCAGTGTTTGCCATCATGTTCTGGTTGAAAGTAAATTAGGAAGGGGTGTTACGCCCTTCGTGGGATGTTACATCTGTGATCGAATCACCAGATAGGTCTTAATAGGTCGCCAAATTTGGGAACAGATGCATTTCGTAGCCGACCACTGTGGCAAAATAAAAGAGGTGAACAAGAATAACTGAAAAAAAAACAGAAAGGAAAATACTCAGAAAAATTTTAGGACCATAAAAGATAAAAGATGACTACTGGACGGTGAGGAGAAATGAAGATCTGTATGCAAAGAATCACAGACACAATAAGAAAGACGAGATTAAAATTTTACTGTGATATGCACAGAATGAATGACAATAGGCTAACTAAGAAAATTTTTTACTTCTTTTACAAATAAAAAGCACCACGGGGTGGCTGGAAGAGACAAGAAAGGACTTGAGAAAACTCAGAATCTCACAAATCACCATACATAGCAGGGAATGTTTCAGGCTGCTGACCAATACAGCAAAATTTCCTGTCCAAGAACGAAATTCACAAACTTGGAGTATGATGTCAAATGAACAGAGGTAGGCCACCAGCCAACGCATGAAGAAGTTCTGGGAAGCTAAAAAGAAAAAGATTGTACCGTTGTCTTAGGTTGTATGTGGTCTATAATTGTCCAAATTCCGTAATAATAATGAAAAAGAAAAGAAATCGTACCTTATCGTGCTTATGTATTGTACACGTTGTTTGGATTGCCTATAAGTGTAATCCTGACCATTCACCATATTAGATACTGTTGTGAATAATTCTGCTTCTTTTTTCGTTTTTTTAAATTTATTCCTTTGCATTAGCAAAGACATATTTTAGTAAGTCCATACACACTCATAGCATCCGTAACCTAACATCTTCATGACAGTAATATCTTTGAAAAAATTGTTTCTGCCACTCACGTGAAGTAGGGCCACGTTTTCTAAATATTTATCGTCTATGCTGCCATCAGACAGAGAATAATATGGAGTAAGGTGTTTTCCAAGGAACTGAATAGCACTTCCACCTTGGACGTCAACAAATATGTTAATTTCAAAATTCACAACAAAACACAGGGCGATTTCGTCACCCAGAAGCAAACAGCAAGTAAATTCTCACCATATTTCAAATTGTAGTAAGTGCAGCAAACCAATAACGGTTACATATCGAGGCCCCCAATAAAAAAACAAACGAAACATGTAACAAATGATTGAAGATGGATTTCTGAAAAAAATCCGAAACTGGTCAGGGGTTGATCCAAATAAATACTGCGCTGCTTTTTCAATCATAAATCCCGTAGTATTACGGACACTGTTGTCAAAACGTAAATTTTCGACAAAATAGCATTCGGTAATCTTGTTTTTGCTGCTGCTCAAAACTATCATTCTATCTTTGTTTCACTCTCACTTCATTGCTCTCAGCAGTTGTAGAAGTTAATTAAGTAGTTAGTTCACTGTTCCATAGGCCAGTTGAACGAATTTTTTATCGAAATTATGTGCAGCGAGTGAGTTTACAGGATATCTGTTCATGATTCCTCACAGTGGACGGTTAAAAGCTGCCAACCTACAACTTTTTAAATGGCAAACATGCCTACATTTAACGTTAATTAACATAGCACACTGATGTACAAAAATCGCAGCACCACAAAATTATTAATGTAGAGTAATGAAATTCCGGGAATACATGTTAATCATAACATTGCAACAGGTTAACGTAAACGAAAGATAAGTCATTGCAAACGTGAAATGCTGATACATTAATAACTGGTGTAACTGCCTGAATGTTGAATGCAAGCATGAAAACTCGCATGCATTGTTTTGGTCACGTGCCGGCTGTCAGTTCCTTGCCTGTAGCACTTCGTCGGCCAATGCAGGAACATTTAATGCCGGTTATGGACGACCGTGGAGTTGTCGTCCAATGATGTCCAATATGCGCTCGATTGGAGACAGATCTGCTGAACGAGCAGGCCAAGGCAACATGTGAAGACTTTGTAGGTCATGCTGGGTTACAACAGTCGTATGTGAGTTAACGTTATCCTGTTGTGAAACGCGTTCTGGAATGCTGTTCATATAACGAGAGTGACGTACAATTCGGCAGTCAGGGTGAGCGGGTAGCCACGAGAGTGCTCCTTCTGTCATACGAAATCGTACCCCGGACCGTAATTCCAGGTGTAGCTCCAGTGTGTCTAGCACCAGACAAGTTTGGGGCAGGACATCAAATGGCCTCCTCCTCCTAACCAACACACGGCCGTCACTGGCACCGGGGTGCAATCAGCTTTCATCATAAAACGCCCTGTCCTCCAACGAACTCTCGCTTGACACCACTGAAGTCGCAAATGGCGGTGGTTTGGGGTAAGTGGAATCCAAGCTGCAGGACGTTTGGCTCAAAGGTGTCCTTTTAGTAACCGATTTGTAACAGTTCTTTGTGTCACCATGGTGCCAACTGTTGCTCAGACTGCTGCTATAGATGCATTACGATGCGCCAGAGCCATACGCCGAACACGATGGCTTTCCCTGTTGGTGGTGATGATGATGTTTGGTTTGTGGGGCGCCCAACTGCGCGGTCATCGGTGCCCGTACAAAGTCCCAATGTTTCCACAGTCAAATATTTACACAATCCAATGTAGCCACTGTCACGAATGATGATGATGAAATGATGAGGACAACAGAAACACCCAGTCCCCGGGTAGAGAAATTCCCCAACCCGGCCAGGAATCGAACTCATGACCTCGTGATCCAGAGGCAGCAACGCTAGCCACAAGACCAGGAGCTGCGGACTTCCCTCTCGGTAGTGCCACGTGGCCGTCCGGAGCTCGGTCTTCTTGTGGCCTTACGTTCTCGTGACCACCGCTGCCAGCAGTCGTGAACAGTGCGTTCATTCCTGCCAAGTCTTTCTGTGATATCACAGAAGGGACATCCACCTACTCGTAGCCCTATTACACGATTCCAACTGCATGAGGTGTTGATAAAGGCGTCTTTGTCGCCTTAAAAGCACTCTTAATTAACATCAACTCACTACGTCCAATCTCAATGATAACGGCCGCTCACGACCGTTACAGCCTGTATTTAAGTCAAACGTGATTTGTATCAACATCTTGGCGCCATTTTCAAGCGACTGACGTGAAATTTCAGTAGACATTATGTTTCATGTAGAAACACGCCTAACGTCTTTCGTTAATGCAGCACAACTCCTTGTTGGTGTTGCGATTTTTTTCCGTCAGTTTAGATATTGTGAAGGTGCAGTTAAAACGCCTAAATCCTTGAAGAGGTATATACGTGGTGAATGCGGATGAACACCATATATTATTCTTACTGCTCGCCTTTGTGTAGTCACAATTTCTTTATAGATGATCTGCTGCTCCAGAAAAATATTTCATAAGAAATATTGGATGAAAATATGTAAAATGTGTTAGGAGATTAAATCGTTCGTTTCCAAGACTATCAAGTATACCAAGAATAAATGATAGCTGATCTTAATTTTTTGAGCAGCTCAGTAATGCTCCTTCAAAAAGGATGGAAGGTCAGGGTTAATCGTCCCATCGACATCGAGATCATTGGAGACGGAGGACAAGCTCAAATTGAGTCAAGGATGGGGAAGAAAATCGACCGTGCCCCTTCAATGAAACTATCAAGGCATCTGCATGGACCGTTTTAAGAAAATCGCTGAAAAGCTGAACCTGCATGGTCGGGCGAGGAACTCAACCGTTATCCTCCCGAATATGAGTCCAGTGTACTGACCAATGACCGAGCGAGGTGGTGCAGTGGTTAGACACTGGACTCGCATTCGGGAGGACGACGGTTCAATCCCGCGTCCGGCCATCCTGATTTAGGTTTTCCGTGATTTCCCTAAAATCGCTCCAGGCAAATGCCGGGATGGTTCCTTTCAAAGGGCACGGCCGACTTCCTTCCCTAATCCGATGAGACCGATGACCTCGCTGTTTGGTCTCCTTCCCCAAAACCAACCAACTACTAACCAATGTCACCTCACTCAACGCGTTTCTTCAAATTAAAGTTTTCATCAATATCCACACAAAACGTTTGTAATTCTTCCGTGTTATAACTGCTGTTCAGAACTACATCAGTTACTGGTACTATTGAATTTTCTGTGCATAACTGAATACAGCGTGTCTTCTCAAAATTCAGAGAACCACTTAATAATTATTTGAACACCTTCGTTAACCATTTCTTCCGCTGCTTCTTCTCTTTTGGGATTTATGATAACACAAGTATCATCTGCAAAAAGTAGCCTTCTGCTCGGTGACTGTTAAATGAATGGTCATTTACGTATCTATGGAATAGCAGTATCATTCAAATCAGTTGTCTAAAAAACATCAACTTATTATTTTTCTACGAGCGTTTCTGACCTAGACAATCAAAGGCCTCGGACATACCACAAAAACCAAAATGACATATAATGGCGTGGTTATTATCACTCATAAATAAATCACTGATTCAAGGCTAAATTAAGGCATCTGACGAAGACGCCACGCTGTTAAAAGCTCTTGTATCGATATCGTTGGAAAGTAATGACAGAAACAGTAATTCTTATCTGATATATTGCAAGCCATTAAAAGAAACACATCCGTCTCCGTAGCCGAGGTGTCTAAGGCCCGCCTGTGCAGAGGCGTTGAACTCCGAGGTACGCCAGTTCAAATTCATAGTGCTGGATGAAGTTTTCACGGCCATTATGTGGCTGGCATGGGGAGGAGAGGTGATGGCGTAAAGTTCTTGATCACCAGTCTTTGCTCCAATTCTCCTGAATTTAATTCTCTTATGAAGTTAGGGTGATTGACACTCTTGAAAGCGGTCAGTCCGTCGAATGGGGACGGTAGCGTTGGCAGACACGTGGAAGAGGAACAGGCCATGGGCAGGCGCCGGGTTTCAACCTTTCACTTCTCTCGGCATCATCGTACAGGGTGATATAATTAAACTTTCAAACCGCTGTAGAAATAACACCACTGGTCAGAACGACGTGAAATTGCGACGGAATACTATCGGAGAAAGGGGAAAACGCATGGCAGAAGAAAAATAATTAGTTACAAAATGTAGCAATAGATGGCGCTGTAAGCATCATAAATTAATAGAACGGTCGACTACAAATGACAAATGAATCATACAGCAATGCCTAAGGTGTACGTTTGACGTTAAGCAAACTGTACTACTCAGTGTGCATGGGTGTATAAGTGTGATATTGTTAGTTACGTAAGCCCACCCACAACAGCAATGTCATATCACATCGGATGGGAAAAAACGATTTTTAACTGTCCTGAGCCCAAAAACAGACTGAAAAGCATCACTCACATCGATTTTTAATTATCCTGAGGCCAAAAACCACATAAAAAAGCATCGGTCAAAATCAGATAGGATTATTAATTTCCGCGTGAGGGCGCAAAACATGTTCAATATGCATCCACCGGCTGTTGGGGCCGAGCGGTTCTAGGCGCTTCAGTCTGCAACCGTGCTGCTGCTACTGTCGCAAGTTCTAATCCTGCTTAGGACTGGAAGTGTGTGATGTCCTTAGGTTAGTTAGGTTCAAAAAATGGTTCAAATGGCTATGAGCACTATGGGACTTAACATCTGTGGTCATCAGTCCCCTATAACTGAGAACTACTTAAACCTAACTAACGTTAGGACATCACACACATCCATGCCCGAGGCAGGATTCGAACCTGCGACCGTAGCGGTCTCGCGGGTCCAGACTGTAGCGCCTAGAACCGCAAGGCCACACCGGCCGGCGGTTAGTTAGGTATAAGTAGTTCTATGTCTAGGGGACTGATGGCCTCAGATGTTAAGTTCCATAGTACTCAGAGCCATTTGAAACATTTTTCGCTGTCCGCCGTTTCCTGCAACAAGTTGAAATCGAGAAACAGCTTGTTCCACAGCTGATCGAAGTGTTTCCGGCGTCACGTTCAGAATGTGTTGCGCAATTCGTGACTTCAGTGCAGCTAACTTTGCAATCGGTACACTGAACACAACAGCCACAGCCAGAAGTCACACTGATTAAGATCAGGTGACCGGGACGGCCAGGCTGTAGGGAAATGGAGGCTGATAATTCTAGCATTTCAGAAATGGCTCTTCAGCGGCTGCTTAACTGGATTTGCAATGTGAAGATGTGCGCCATCTTGCATAAAAATAATCCCATCCACACATCCTCTCTGTTGGAGAGCTGGAATGACGTAGTTGCGCAAAAGACACTCATAGAGCTTAATAGTGACGGTACAGGTAACATGACCTGAAGCACCTGTCTCTTCGAAAAAATATGCACCTGTGATAAATGATTCCGTAAACCCTCACCACACATTGACCTTTTCATGACAAGTGGTACTGGTTGATTTGCGTATGGCTTTTCCGTTGCTCATATTCGACAATTCTGTGTATTGACATATCCTGTCAGATGGAAGTGAGCTTCGTCTGTCCTCAAAATCTCCCACGGCCAATCACTGTCCACTTCCATGCGAGCAAGAAATTCTAAAACAAAGGTGTCTCTGGCTGTCAGGTCAACAGCAAACGATTCCTGCACATGGGTAATTTTGAATGGATAGCAAAGAAGGATTTTAAGTACCGTGCTCACGAATATGTCCAGTGTTCGGGCAATTCTCCGTGCACTACACGTTTGCACATCACCACTCGTCTCCGGCACTGCTGTGGCCACTGTTTCTACTAACGTCGAATCAATTCGTTTCCTCCCTCTACCAGGTTGCACAGCAAAAGAACCAATCTTTCCGAATTTCCGAATCATTTTCTCCAGACCCACGGCAGTCATCGGACCAATGCCTTTTTTCAAACCCTTCAGTATCTGGAACTTCTGCAGAGCGACGTATTCATACTCATCATTCTTGTAGTACAGCTTTACAAGCAGAGCGCGATCCTGCATTGAGACAGTCATGGCGAACGTCGCAGACGCGAGAGGAGGAAAAGCCGTGCAACCGGCGTGTTTACATCAACTTCAACGGGTCGTGCGGATGACAAGTGTTTTGATATACATGTTCCGACGCATACAGCGGCATCTGTTGATCAATTTTCAAACAATTTTTTTTTCTTCTGCCATACGTTTTCCCCTTCCGATGCATTTTGACGTCATTCTGACCAGTGGTGTTATTTCTACAGCGTTTTGAAAGTTTAACTTTTATTATAACCACACGGTAAAAAACAAACAATACTCTACATCATACACACATTTATTACACTCACCTACACTCCACAACTACACATACGACACAGCTCTCACAGAGATGAAGAAAAATATGGAAACATCAAAAACACATTAAAACTAAAGTCCTTCCGAACAGGCCATGAAGGCCCAACGGTACTGACCTGCCGCCGTGTCATCCTCAGCTCATAGGCGTCACTGGATGCGGATGCGGAGGGGCATGTGGTCAGCACACCGCTCTCCCGGCCGTATGTCAGTTTCAGAGACCGGATCCGCTACTTTTCAGTCAAGTAGCTCCTCAGTTTGCCTCACAAGGACTGAGTGCACCACGCTTGCCAACAGCGCTCGGCAGACCGGATGGTCACCTACCCAAGTGCTAGCCTAGCCAGACAGCGTTTAACTTCGGTGATCTGACGGGAACCGGTGTTACTACTGCGGCAAGGCCGTTGGCCAAAAACACATTACCATGCCTAAAAGTGCAAGAAATCCGTTGGTTTTCAAAATAGTATCCATTCCTCTCAGAATGGACAAATACACGTCCTAAATGGTTTTGAAAGAGACCTCATACCTTTCTTCCCTCAAAATAGTGGAAAGTTCATCAACGATGATGGAGGTGCATAGCGATCGTGCCCCCTTCTCTCCAAAGTAGGCCACAACAGCTCAATAATACTGAGGTCTGATGACTGTGGTGATGAGGGAAATGCGACAATTCACCCATGTGTTCAAAAAACCGGTCCTGAACGATACGGGCTGTGTTAACAGGGACTCTGTTGCCTTGAATATAGCATCACCATTAGGGATCAAACACTGTGCCAAAGGGTGGACCTGATCAGCCAGACTGGTAACATAATCCTTCTCAGTAATGTGACCGTGGAGAGTAAACATGCGGCCCATGGAATACCACGAAGTAGTTGCCCAAAGCTTTACCGAAACTCCACCGTGTTTCACTCTTAGGACGTAAACTGTGCCAGAACTTGGAAACAGTGTAAAACGACCTAAAGACATTCTTCCATTGCTCCATGGTCCAGGTGTTACGATTTTGTCACCAAATTTTCTTGATAAGGACATTTCCATCACTGATGTCTGGTTTTGGAATTCCAGCTCGCGCTGCAATTCCGAAGTTATGGAGCTCCCTTCGTGTTGTTTTTGTGCTGACAGAGACCACGAGTGCGACACCCCCCAGAATAGCCGAGAGCGCAAACGCGCTGCTTCCTGGACTCGGGTAGGCGCGCCGGCCCCCGATCGAATCCGCCCGGTGGATTGTCGAGGGCCGGTGTGCTGGCCAGCCTGGATGTGGTTTTTAGGCGGTTTTCCACATCCCGCTAGCTGAATACCGGACTGGTCCCCACGTTTCACCTCAGTTACACCACTCGCCGACATCTGAATACGTCCGCACTATCCCATGAATTACACTAAACGCAGACAGCTGGGGTACGCTAATTCCGTCCCGGAGTTTACGAGGTGGCGGCAGGAAGGGCATCCGGCCACCACTTCATACTAACCTCGCTAAATCCGTTCCTAACAATGCCGACCCTGCGTCAGTGCGGGACATGGCACCAGTGAAAGAAAGAAAGAGTCCATGAGTGCGACATTCAGTTCTGCAATGACCTATGCAGCTGTCGTCCTCTTATTTTTCTTCACGACCCTCTTTAATGACTGTCTATCACGACCACTTAACACACACTTTCGTCATTTATCATTTCCCTCTACGAGATATGAATCAGGTACGGTACCTTTCGAAAACCAAACGCTTCGGCTACCTTGATTACAGATGCACTTTGTGCACGGGCACCAACAATTTACCCGCATTAAAATCCACTTAGCTCCGACATACTACGCTCATAACTACACAGAACACTGTTCTGGCCACGCCTGACACCTGCAACGTTTTGAGGACGCTGCACAGATGCAGTTCGTCGTCAGATACAGCAGCGCAGCCTGCAGTTCTTGGCTAATATCTGCGTTTATGCACAAGCATGTATTTCTCGCAGTGATAATCTTTTCAGTTTTTTGAGCCTTAGTCATGTAGTAACATTTGAATGATATTTCCGCCATTGACTCTACAACTTCTTTATTTCATATTGCTATCACGACTTCGACCTTAAGTCATTATCAAGTAACAACGAAGTTGTGTATAATTAGACTTCGTTAAGTGAAGTTATCGTCAGGATCTACTGAAGTGGGTGTTCGAGTTTGTAGATAAGTACAAAATCAATGCAATGTATGGCGGACAAGTAGCTAACATAAAACAACCAGGAAACAGCTGAGACACGGAATGAACACCAATACAGTGGCTACATGCGCAGAAGTTGTAGAGTCAAGTGGCAGAAATACCATTCAAGCAAAAAAGTTTTCAACACTCCTTCTGCTAGGAGGCTGAATCCACCCCGTAGGGTTCACAGTCAGCAATGCCACACGAGATTCAAATTAATTTAAAAGAAAGACAGACGTAAATACAAATACTCATTTACACGCTGCGAGAAATTAATACGACATTACTTTGGGAAATCTGAATAATTACGTATGATTCATATCTTCCAGAGCATCTAAACCATTCCCAAAATGACAGAGGCCCTTAATAATTGTCGGTCTCTTAGTGAACAACACCTAAAGTACCGACGCTTTCTTCTCGTGGTATGACGCGTGAATGGGCTGCTCTGGTGGTCCATGCCGGGCGGAATTGTTGTCTGATACACGCCTCTCTAATGACCTCGTCGTCTAAAGACAGTGAACTCTAATACGTACATAAACTTGATTTTTTATCCAAAACAAAAATAAGCCGTTTAATAAACACGAAATATGTAAAATGGCCACGGAAAGAGAACTTGAATTACGGCTTGAGATTCCAGAGTCTCAGAAGAAAGCACATGCTGTCCTTCATTGGTTATTTTGGGCACTGTCGTCTGCTGGTTGATCGTTGGAAGGAACATCCTGGAATCACAAAGCAGAAGGGTCCAGGGGACACGGGTGGGACAGTAGAAAGCACATGCTGTCCTTCATTGGTTATTTTGGGCACTGTCGTCTATTGGGTGATAGTTGGAAGAAACATCCTGGAATCGCAAAGCAGAAGGGTCCAGCCGACACGGGCGGGACGCTAACTAGTCACATCCAGTGTGTGTCAGTTCGTCTGCTCCAATGTGTGCGCCAGGCGGTAAACAAACATTTGCCCGGCACAATGTTGTAAACACGAGATAGGGGCCGGGTGACAGCCAGAGCACACAGATTCGTATGCTCACTGCTGCTGAGGCAGGAAGTGTCGCAGCACGTTGCCTGACACCACAATGCGTATTCATGGAAACAGAAGACGGCGTGTGGCCACTATTATTTTCTGCATCGTCACTTGCATTTACATTCCACAACACTGTTAACTGTTTATGATGGAGAACACTACCCTTCCTACATCATACCCAAGGTGGTATCACTTTAAGCAGCTAGAAGTAGCACCAGCATCCTTCACTGAAATTAATACTTTCATAAAAACTCTAAATACAAAGGCTAGTATTGGAGTGATGGAATTTCAAACAGAATCCTGAAAAGTTGTTGACAAGGAATGTCCTTAGCGATTTTTTCCAGACAAAATTTGCAATTGTTAAACTAGTTCTTCGGAAAGGTGACAAGACAGACTTAAACAATTATCGTCCAATTTCTTTACTGACATCTTTTTCTAAGATACTCGGAGACTCGTTGCACAGGTAATTGGAAAGAATTTACTTAGCACGTTACAGTTTCTGTTCCAGAAGGGTTTCTCGACGGAGAATGCTGTTTGTACTTTCACTCATCAAAAACTACAAGCCTTAAATAATAATATATCACCAGCTGGTATTTATCATTCCAAGGCGTTTGATTGTGTACATCGTGTTAATCTCACAGAAAAACTCAAACTCAAGTTTTATAGACTTGATGGATTTATGCACAGCTTGTTTGAATGATACATGAAAAACAGAATTCAAAATGTCATGCTGAATGATTCAGATAACGTCGGAAAGCTAGAAAATGGTGATGATTGGGGAAGAAAAATCACAAACAGAGTCCCACAGGGTTTAGTTTTCGGTCCGCTCCAGTTCCTTATATATGTGAATGACTTTCCACATAACATTAAACAAGCAAAAGTGGTACTTTTTCCAGACGATGCTAGTTGGTAAATGATATTTTAGAAAGAATTATTAAGTTTTCTTCTGAAAACGGACTCTCCTTAAATTTTGAAAAAAAGTTACATTGAATTCTGCACAAGAATAATCATATCAACAAATGATGTAGCACATGAGCAACAGTCAGTAAATACGGAGGAATGCTCCAAATTTTTGGGTGTGGATTTTGATGAAATGTTGAACTGGAAGAAGCATTTTAATGAGCTTCTATAGCAGTTAAGTTCAGCTACTTTTGCTCTTGGTATAATTCCTGATGTTGAACACTGAAGTATCAACCTCCTGACATATTTTTCATATTTCCACTCAATAATGTATTTAGGAATAATTTTCTGAGGTATCTCATCACTTAGAAAGGAATTATTCATTGCACAAAAGCGAGTAGTAAGAATAGTATGTGGTGTTCACCCACAGACGTCATGTAGGTACCTCTCCAAGGAGCTGCGCATTATAAGTGTGCCGTCACAGTAGATATATTCGCTAATGAAATTCGTCATAAATAATCCACCCCAGTTTGGGAAGAACAGTGACTTCCATGCCTACAACACTAGAGAGAAAAATGACCTTTATTACCAATTATAAAGCTGTCTCTGGTTCAGCAAGAACTTCAATATGCAGTAACAAAAATTTTTGATCATTTGCACAATAACATAAAATGTCTGACAGTTAGCGAAGCAAGTTTTTAAACTAATTTAATATCATTTCTTATGGATGACTCCTTCTATCCACTGACGAACGTCTACATACAGTATATAGCGAGAAACAAATTAAGTGTAGTTGCATGAGTAGAGCCAAAAATAATAAAGTGTTCGTTGATGTTAACACAAATCATGTGCACATTTCCTCCAAACTGTCTCGTTCCACATCATTTTGATCAAAGAAAGGTTCAAACGATCTCTGGAACATGTAACTAACTAACTAACTAACTAACTGGATGTATGCCTTTGTAGGTATTTTAATGTCCCCTGCGTTGTTATCATGATTACTATGTTAAAGATAAAGTGATGACAGTAGAGATGTTGCTCAGTCTATCTCGAATACCCTATCTCTACATTAACCATGAGGGACGCGCGAGAATAACGTCGTTATTCTTCCAACAATTCCCATCTAACTTCCCTCAGCGTCGCAGCTACAGTATTGTAGAGACTACAGCCGCCTGTCTCCCTATTAGGCTGACGTGACAAATGCCTATCATATAGGAGCAGTTCTCTAGAATAGAGCAGGTGAGAGTAGAGCCGCGCATACTGTAAAAACCTGCACCGAAGTTTTAAACTGACCGCCATCGATGCAGGAATTCACCACCAGGTGGCAGGTGCGGCCTATCGTAACGTGTTGTCGTTACTTCTCTGATGTTTTATTTGAACATTGTACATTGAAAGCCGGCAGGTGTAGCCGAGCGGTTCTAGGCGCTTCAGTCTGGAACCGCGCGACCGCAGGTTCTAATCCTGCCTCGGACATGGATGTGTGTGATGTCCTTGGCTAGTTAGGTTTAAGTAGTTCTAAGTTTTAGGGGACTGATGACCTCAGATGTTAAGTCCCGTAGTGCTCAGAGCTATTTTGTACATTGAAGTTAGAAAAGTCATGGGATAGCAATATATACATATACGTATGGTGGTAGTATCGTGTACATAAATTATAAAATGACAGTTACTGGCGGAGCTGTCACTTGTTCTCAGGTGATTCATGGGAAAAAGTTCTCGGAGAGAATTAAAAGACTTTGCACGCGGGATGGTAGTTGGAGATAGACGCACAGGACATTCCATTTCGGAAGTCGTTAGGGAATTCAGTATTCCAAGATCCACAGTGTCAAGACTGTGCCGACAATAGCAGATTCCAAGCATTACAGCGCTGTGGCCGACGGGCTTCACTTGACGATCGACAGTATCGGCGTTAGTGTAGAGCTGTCTGTGCTAACAAACAAGCAACACTGCGTGAAATAACCGCAGAAGTCAAAGTGGGGCTTATAACGAACGTATCCGTCAGAACAGTGCGGCGAAATTTGGCGTAAATGGGCTCTGGCAGCAGGCGACAGAAGCGAGTGCTTTTCCTAACAGCAGTAGCGCCTCTCCTGAACTCTTAGCCATATTAATTAGACCCCAAACGACTGGAAAACCGTATCCTGATCAGATGAATCCAGATTGCAGTTGGTAATAGCTGCTGGTGGGGTTAGATTGTGGTGGAAGTCCCACAAAGCCATGGACCCCAGTCGCCAACAAGGCTTTGTGCAAGCTGGTGGAGGCTCAATAATTGTGCGATCTGTGTTCATATGGAATGGTCTGGGTTCTCTGGTCCACATGAACCGATCGTTGACTGGAAATGTTTATGTTCGGCTTCTTTGAGACCATTTGCTGCCATTTATGGTCTTCCTGTCCCCAAACAACGATAGAATTTTTATGGATGAAAATGCGGCGTGCCAGCGTCCCATATGTGTTTGCGAATCGTTTGACGATCATCTGTACAGTTCTAGAGAATGATTTGGCCACACAGATCGCCCACCATGAATCCCATCGCACATTTAAGGGACATAATACAGAGATAAATTCGTGGAGAAAATCTTGCGCCGGCAACACTTTTGCATTTATTGATGGCTACTGAGGCAGTATGACTCAATATTTTTGCAGAGGACTTCCAACGACTTGTTGATCCATGCCAAATCGAGTTGCTGCACTACGGCGGGAAAAAGAAGGTCCGTGCATTGTATAATCAATGGTTGGAAAAGAAGAGGTGACAATGTACTCGTTGACAATACAGCATTTGGTTTTCACTTTGACGTTGATATAATTGTTCTATTTGGTCCGCAAAATCAAGATAGTGCATTTTTCAGAAAACGGCAAAATGGGGCACATCCCCGCAGCTCCAAAAATGTGGGAATTTATCCTAGTCAACCCACAATTACCACTTTTCGCCATTTTTTTAACATTTATGTTTAGAATATGTTTAATGCAGTCTACTCTCTTTTAAAGAATTTTTGATTTGTATAGGAATGTTATAGTATTTATTTAAACTTATAATCAGTTCAAATTTCTTTAATATTGTACTAATTTCAATTTTTTTTTATTTTATGGTCGAGGAACTGTATTTAAAAATAAAACAGAATTTAGAGCTAGGGCGGACATCAATCTCAATGAGCCACAGATCTTAATAGTAGCAGTCTTCTCGATTCGTAAGGCAGCCATTCACACTGAATTCCACGAAGGCACACTAAGAAACCAATTGAAGAGGGGAGGAGGTCTCAGACTTGAATGATTGGAGAGTTAATTCCGTTTAGTTTGATGTCTTGGTCCCTCATATATTTTTATCTCAACTGCACTGAAAACCAGTGCAGGTGTAGAAAGTAAGCGCTTTGTGTCTAGTTTGGAAACAAACTTGTTCTATTCAGTAACAGTTCAAAATGGTTCAAATGGCTCTGAGCACTATGGGACAACATCTGAGGTCATAACACCCCTAGTCCGCAGCTCGTGGTCGTGCGGTAGCGTTCTCGCTTCCCACGCCCGGGTTTCCGGGTTCGATTCCCGGCGGGGCCAGGGATTTTCTCTGCCTCGTGATCACTGGGTGTTGTGTGATGTCCTTAAGTTAGTTAGGTTTAAGTAGTTCTAAGTTCTAGGGGACTGATGACCATAGATGTTAAGTCCCATAGTGCTCAGAGCCATAAGTCCCCTAGAACTTAGAACTACTTAAACCTAACTAACCTAAGGACATCACATACATCCATGCCCTAGGCAGGATTCGAATCTGCGACCGTAGCAGTCGTGCGGTTCCGGGCTGAAGTGCCTAGAACCGCACGGCCACCGTGGCCAGCCAGTAACAGTTCTTGGTGCTGACAATCAGTAACGCCCCTCGCCCCTGCCCCCTTTTCAATCGCTGCAATCAGCCTTTAGTGCTGGTCGATTTTGTCTCAAGTGTCTTTACTGGCAGTGGTACAATATGGATGGCGTTCCTGATGAAGAGTTGACCAATACGCACCTTGTGTATGGGTTCACTGGATTCAGTAGAAATCTCCTGCAGCGACGGGGTAACCACATCACAGCACTTTTGCATCTGTCAAATATTGCATTACCTTCATATTGGTGATCGCGTTTCGTTGTCGTGAACGTCTTTCACAGACACACAGATAATTAGTGTAACAAACCAAATAAATCATATTAATCTGGAACGAACCACAGAAGACGACCGATCCCTTATACCAAAATACTTGGAAAGTCTCATTATGAAACGCCCAAAATTTTGACGATGGATTTCGTCTCGCGCTCTGTCAGGATAGCTAAATGGCTTACTTCCGACGGATTAAAAAGAAAAACTGCGTCTTTGACGTGATTGGTGAGCTCCATGACGGGCGCACCTCAGCTCTAGCAGCAGCCCAACTGGTTTTCTACCGCCCCTCTCGTACAAGCACACTCACACACGCATACACGCGCGCCCTTGCTGTTACTATGCGGAGCCCCACAGGCAGACATAACCCCGCCACTGCTATGCACGTAGCCTGCATTCAAGGCGCTAGCAGGCGCGGCCCAGCCACTGGCAAGACTATTTCTTCACCTTTCGCATTGCCTCATCTCCGTCGAAATCTGTAGCACGTTCTGATGCTGAACCATGTCGAGTTTTAATTAATACAGTGTTCTGCCTTGATCGTTTTCATTATAAATACACACAATTTTACACCTTTTTGGGCTAGGCCATCATCTGTATCGTATTTAAAATTGCATCGGTTCACACATTTCCGTCGGATTTCTGTATGCGAACACGTAAAATAGATTAGTGTTGAATGCTCTGTACTGGTATTCCCTATAACATACAATTCAATTGCTGGGATACACCAAACCGCATAAAGTTGTATCGTATGTGTAAATAAAAGCCAGCCTCTGTGGCCGAGCGGTTCTAGGCGCTTCAGTCCGGAACCGCGCTGCTGCTGCGGTCGCAGGTTCGAATCCTGCCTCGGGCATGGATGTGTGTGATGTCCTTAGGTCAGTTAGGTTTAAGTAGTTCTAAGTCTAGGGGACTGATGATCTCCGATGTTAAGTCCCATAGTGCTCAGAGCCATTTTAACCATTTTGTAAATAAAAAACGATCAACACGGAACACGGTACTGATTAGAACGTACGGTCGAGGACTCTTATTCATATTTCACATCTGTATGATAAAAAGGTCCAGTTTTGCCTTTCTGCACGTTCGATACGGACCTCAGTTGCTTCTTGTAATTCGCCAGGGACTTCATTATAGAATACACTCTTCAAACAACACCATGAATAATCGATTTTACCCGCAGAGGATAGAACTATTTCGTTCTAGACTGCTGTATTCAGGGGTATGATTATTTTTTAGCCGGCCGAAGTGGCCGTGCGGTTAAAGGCGCTGCAGTCTGGAACCGCAAGACCGCTACGATCGCAGGTTCGAATCCTGCCTCGGGCATGGATGTTTGTGATGTCCTTAGGTTAGTTAGGTTTAACTAGTTCTAAGTTCTAGGGGACTAATGACCTCAGCAGTTGAGTCCCATAGTGCTCAGAGCCATTTTACTCTATTTTTTCGTCACGACTATCTGGTTTTAGCATTGGCACTTGCAGGTGGTACCTATGAAACATGGAACGTATACGTAGTAAGTTACGTAAAGCTGATATGGCTAATTAGTTTCAGCGACACGGTTTTATACTACCGAATGGCCATAATTACAGTGCGGCTGCTCACAGAGGTCGTTAGTAATCTTTACCGTGGACTTTAAGTATCGTATGGCAGCGAAAATTGGTAGATATGCTAATGCGTTAATTCGGAATCGTTTAACAATGGAAAAAATTAGTTCCAAATTGAACCAGCAGGTCCAAATCTGGCGCTGTAAAGCATCTCGTCGACGTGTCCGGTGTTCATATCGAACAAATTGTATAAGTGGCAGTTAATTCAGAAACTCAGATTATGCATTTCTTACTTGTTTGACCCTCCTGCTAACGGCCCGTTCCTAATTCTTTACATATTGAAACATTTCTATAAGTCTTTCTTGCATTTAGAGCGCCAGATTTGCACCTAATGGCCAAAACTGGAACTATTTTTTTCTAGCGTATATCGGTTCCACATTAACGCACTAGAATATCTAACAAGTTTCGCTGGCAGACGACAGTTGCAGTCCACACTGCACCTCGGTGAGTAGGTGGTCTGTAGTTATAGCCACCCAGTGAATATCGTCTGGTGGTATGGTCTTACCGACCTCCAGTAATTAAACAGACTTACACAGTCTGTTTAAGGGGGACATAGAGTTTAACGTGAACTCAGAATCACGGATCAGATTGGCATTTTTCACATTACTACATCACTGCCGGAAGCGATGGAAGTGATAAGTGACAGAAAAAACATTTTAGCCAACTAGATACAGGTGCTGTGACACCTTTGGACTTATAGTTAGACACTCACTCACTCGTCGAACGAGAAGAATATACATAATACTTTGAAATGGATACAGCACGCCATTACGTCGTCATTAAAAATACGTAAATTTGTGTCGTGCTCGCTTCATTTTTGTAACTTGCCAAATCTCCAATCAGGTCACAATACAGGGATGGCTAGTCCATATGGGCGTTATAAGTACTTTTAATATTGTCATTGGGTATTTCACAGTTTAACCTTTAACTAATCTTGTTATTAACCACCAATATCGCTAGTAAATAAAGATATCGGCACATAAATGTAAGAATAGCAAGGCCCCACAGGAGATTTCTGTAAGGAGTTAGGTTGGTAACTTCCCAAACTATTCGTAATGTATTCTTCCCAAGAATAAATACGTGTCTGATTTTACCTGGGTTGTCCCACATTATTATGTCACAGATCAATATAGAGAGAAATTATGCAAAGTGTGCCAGCAGTCTAATCTGAACGTCAACACAATGAGAGAGAGAGAGAGAGAGAGAGAGAGAGAGAGAGAGAGAGAGAGAGCGGTTTCTTAATGCACACCGCACATTACTGAGCACTTTGGCTAGCTTATATGCCTCAGTTTATTATATATTATCTACATGTCCTTTCTTGCCACAAGCGCAACACTGAGCGTGTCAGGAGAGGCAGTCTTGACGTTTGTGCCGTGAATAACAAAATGGTTCAAATGGCTCTAATTACTATGGGACTTAACATCTGTGGTCATCAGTCACCTAGACTTAGAACTACTTAAACCTAACTAATCTAAGAACATCACACACATCCATGCCCGAGGCAGGATTCGAAACTGCGTCCGAAGCAGCAGCGCGGTTCCGGACTGAGGCGCCCTAGAGCCGCTCGGTCACAGCGGCCGGTCTAGGAACTTCACAGGTGAGGTTTCATATAGTGTGTGTTCTTTCTGGTACCTGTAAATCATTTTTTGTTTTCGGTTGCTTGACCCCATAATTTTACCCGTAAAATAACTGCGTCACTGCTGTTTAAAATTCTCCGTCACCACAGAGAAAATAAGGTCCATTTAGAGCAACATTTGTATTCCTTAACACGCGGGAGGTGTTGAAAACGATGTTATTACTGGAAAAGTTAGACATGTTGGTATTTGAAAGTTACACGTAAATCCTTCGTGTGCTGGGTTTGAGAAGGAAATTGCCCCCCATTTGTTGGTCGTAAATGACACTTATTTATTGTCCCAGAGGACACGAATTTCTGAAAGTCGCCCTCCTTGAGTGCTGTTCACCTGTGGTGGAACGAGAAATAGTAGATATGTCTGCAATCGTGCAACTAACTTCTGGCACCCATGAGAATAACTATACTTCTGTTGATGTTCGTTAAAGTCATAAATACCTGTAGTTAACTATGCCCATTTTTATATTTGCATCAGGCCTCTCGAAGTTACCAAACCAGTTAAAGCAGGGGTTTTGGGATATGTATCTTCTGCATGCCTTTTATTCTATAAAGACCTTTCCACCAAATCACTGCTCTCTTCGAAGTGAAAAAAATCATTGTCGATGAAAAACTTAATTAATAGTAATACTAAAAACGTACATTTATACTTGTAACTTCATAAGACATGGTAAGTGATACACCCGATCGAGAGAAGCTTATAGAGGGCATGCACTTGCAACAGCATCTTTGTGATCTTCACTAGAGCACTCCCTGCTGACTGTGGTACGAACGAAAACTGTAATCAGCATGTCCTTGGGTGTATAAGAGGTCACTACGGAGCTGTTACTGAAAGTTGTGAATATGCGTGGGGTTAACAAGAGGAGAACCACAGTGGTAATGGCCAGGGAAAAGCCCTCAGACGTTAGTGCGGCAGGTACATATAAACTCTGGCAGCGAGATGGATTCCAGTCCGTCACTAACAATGGAGGATGAAGTTTTGACAATGCCAAACACTCGTGCTGGCGAGACGTCAGAAAAGTCGTCAAACAAACACTGGCTGAAGAACACGATATAGAAGCCAACTGGGATTATATCCACAAGTGGCCACGGAAGCCTGAACAACTTTGTAACATGTTATGCGGTCGTCATGAAAGTGTGCCGAATATGGTTGCAACTTACGACATTGTTTTTGATTGACCTACACTTGGGACTAGCTGATCACTCGCACTGCCTGCTTACAAATTATTGCAGTTTTATATTAGATAAGAAACTGATTCAAATTTGTGAACAGCATAAATTAAAGTTCATGATATGTGCACCTGTCGTGGTTGACATCAGTTCTCGTCTTTCAAAATTATGCTTTCGATTTCACCCGCGAGTTCCACCCTCGCCCGTGTGGATCGCTTCTCAACACGCTTGTCACCAATCAGCATAGGGCATCGATAACTGTGGATTTCAATGTAACTTCTTTCGTTTGCACATGTTATGCCCTTCACGTCCCCAATGCACTTGTTAGGGTACAAGAACAGTCGTACCTCAACATCAGTTCAAAAATGTTCAAATGTGTGTGAAAGCTTATGGGACTTAACTGCTAAGGTCATCAGTCCCTAAGCTTACACACTACTTAACCTAAATTGCCCTAAGGACAAACACACACACCCATGCCCGAGGGAGGACTCGAACCTCCTCCGAACCACAACATCAGTTAATTCCAGAAACTATGTCATTCATGTACCACCTTTACTTCAAATTTGTTGCCAGTATTCCAGAGTTATGCTTACATGTCTTATTCCTCCACACCGAAACCCAGAGATAGCTGTGCTAGAGTTCTCTTACCCATTCGGTGTTACTTCGGCTATTAAGCTATTCGCTGATAAGCCGAAACATTATAACCACTGCCCACCGCGACGTTGGTGGCGTTGCGGACAAAATGGCTCTGAGCACTATGCGACTTAACTTCTGAGGTCATCAGTCGCCTAAAACTTAGAACTAATTAAATCTAACTAACCTAAGGACATCACACACATCCATGCCCGAGGCAGGATTCGAACCTGCGACCGTAGCAGTCGCTCAGCTCCAGACTGTAGTTCCTAGAACCGCACGGCCACTCCGGCCGGCCGTTGCGGAAAAGTGACGTGGTAACAAAACTGTGTAAGCTCAGCAAGCACGGACGAGGGATCATCCTAGCGAAGAAGCGGGTTGCAAATGGGGTAATCCATTGAGATAAGCGACTTTGACAAAGGATGCAGAGAGCCTATGAAGGAGTAACGCGAAAACGGCGAAGCTGGTCGAATGTTCACGTGCTACTGTCGTGAGTATCTACGGAAAAAGATCGAAGGACAGTGAAACTTCCACTGGCCGCTAAAGTGTTGGACGTCGACAAGTATTCATAGAACGTAGGGTTCGGAGGCTTGTCTGCTCTGCAAACTACGATAGATGGTGGTCTGTAGCATCTCTGCCGAAAGAGCACAGCTCTAGTGCAGGTGCAAGAGTTTCAGAGTACACTATTAATCGCACATTGTTCAACATAAAGCTCCGCAGCAGGCCACCCCCTACAAATTCACATGTTGACCCAACGATGTGGCCAATTACGATTAAGGTGGGCACGAGACTGTCGGGATTCGATCGTCGGTCAATAGAAACATGTCGGCTCTTCGGCTGAATCACATTTTTGCTACACTAAGTCGATGGTCGTCTCCACAAACGCCGTCATCGAGGTGAATGGTGGCTCGCAACGTGCAGCGCGCCAGGGACGCAGGCTGGGATGAGCGGTATAATGTTATGCTTCTGCGTTTGCATGTAACCTGCAGCAGTATTGAAGAAATGCCGACAGCTGCGATCCACCTGCATCCCTTCATGCATGATGTCATCACCACGGCGATGTCATCTTTCAGCAGCAAAATTGTCCGTGTCTCTGAGCCAGAAGCGTGCTATAGTGGTCTGAGAAGCATTATAGTGAACTTACGTTAATTTCTCGGCGACCATATCCGTCTGATGTCAATCCTATAGAACCCATCTGGGACTCTATCGGGCTCCATCTCCGCGTACGCAAATCATCGGTCCGTTATTTAAGCGAAATGCATGACCTGCGCGTAGACATCTAATGCCACATACCTCCACAAACCTATCATCAAACTATCGGATCCCTGATGGGCAAAATCAGTGATGCATTTCGTTCCAAAGACGAACGAACAAGCTATTAAGAAGGTGTCATAATGTTTTGGCTCCAGACAGTGACCACAATTTGTTTCTCCGGCGCGAACCTCCGTTCTCTGAGGCCTCTGAGGTTTCAGCAAGGTGATTGGACCAGCCTGTTAACTATGATCACCACCGCACAAAGGTTCACAGTAGCTAAACACATTTCTCACGTGATTGCCTGACGAGCACAGTACTTTTCACAATGATTCCTTTCTGCACAGAACATTTATAAACTTTAAAATTAAAGGGACGCCCATTCTAGTGTCAAAGTCATATATTAAGTTACATACTAAAAATGAATATATGTGTTAATAAAAATATGGGGTGACATGTGACGTATCCGAGGATATGGTACCCTTACATGTGCATACAGGGCGAACACGAACTACACCGACAAAATTTTGGAGGTTGTTCAGGGACCTGTGGTAGCAACAAACATGTAAAGTAATGACGGCCGCTATACCTCTACAGGAAGTAGATCGAACAATTCGTATTTTGTTACTGAGTCCATAGCTAAACCATCACTGAAATAAAGCTATGACATTTTAAACAAGCGGCCTTTCAGCTTGGAACTGTGTTGGATTGAGAGTTGTTGTATGAGACAATTACAGCTTTCGTTCATCGCTGCTGATTCAGGCTCACGTTATTTGCAACGTTCGCTCTGTACTGCGTTTTCGCCTATCGGATTAGCATCGATTCTGTTTTCCCACTACGGGGCACAGATTGCGATAGTGACTACACCAATCGAGTGGAAAATTTTTTCCCTAAAAGACTACCGCTGGGAAAATTCTTTCGACAAAACATAAACAGTTGCTCTCACCTAACAGAAAATCTAGCTCCAGCGGTAGCGATAATCTTACCTCCCAATAAAAATAAAGTGCCTCCCTACGTTCGTAGTTCCAGCTCGTAAACGACCCGTTATATACCCTGGCCCTTCTCCAGATTGGTCGTAAACGAAAGGGGGTCACCAGGAATTTATATTTGTCAGTAAAATGTTACTGAATTTAATTCTGTTAGCTAAAGATAGCAGTGTATAGAAAAACTGCGGTAACTGTCGTAATATGATGAAAATTGAAACAAATGCCTAAAAGTGGTACAATTATAAGGTTACGCTTACCCATCAGTACAGCTGTATTGCGGGAACAATGCCTGTAATCTGAAATGAGCTGCTGAAAGAACTTGTCCGCGTCGTGACATCGTAATGCAGAGATTTTGATTTCATTTCTAGTTGCGTTGGGTTGTCTTACACGTTTCTCAGGTAGCGGTATTTAATCGAACTACTGAACATTCCTGGTAACTGAGACGTTTCCAAAGTTCATACTGCCTGGTATTCTGGAATGTACTGCTTCCTACTATGTCACAAAATTTTGTGGTTTCAGAGAGATAACAAGGCGATTGAAAACATGACTTGTCGTCCATCTAGAAGTGACTAATTGTCCATTGCAGTCTCGGATGTCTATGCATCGTTTTCCGCTTCGTTATGATGGAAACAAAAGATACGTTAGACAGTATGATTTAAATTCAGGGTAAAAGACCAAGTGAAGAATTACAGGTCGTGTTGAATAGAACCAACAGTCTGATGAGTACAGAACATGGACTGTGAGTAAACCGATGAGCCGGCCGGAGTGGTCGAGCGGTTCTAGGCGCTACAGTCTGGAACAGCGCGACCGCTACGGTCGCAGGTTCGAATCCTGTCGCGGGCATGGATATTTGTGTTGTCCTTAGGTTAGTTAGGTTTAAGTAGTTCTAAGTTCTAGGGGACTGATAACCTCAGAAGTTAAGTCCCATAGTGCTCAGAGCCATTGGAACCATAAACCGATGAAGGAGGAAAGCAATGAGGAGTAGCAATAATGAGAGTAACGATAAACTTAACATCAAAATTGGGAACCGCGAAGTGGACAATGTTAAACGGATTCTCCTACCTTGGAAGCAAAATAGCAAATGACTAACGAAGCAGGGAGGACTTTAAAAGCAAATTTTCAGAGGCAAAGAAGGCATTTCTGGTCAGGAGAAATCTGCTAGTATCAGACAACGACCTTAATCTAACGAGGAAATTTGTGAGAATCTACGTTTGGAGCACAGTATTGTATGGCAGTGGAGCATGGATTGTGGGAAAGAAGAGAATCTAAGCGTTTGAGATGTGGTGCTACAGAAAATTTTGAAAATTAGATGGACTTATAAGATAAGGAATTAAGACGTTCTCCGCAGAATCGATGAAGAAACTAACATATAAAAAACATTGACATGAAGAAGGATGATAGAGCACATGCTGAGAAATCAGGGAATAAATTTCATGATTCTAGAGGTAGCTGCAGACGGTAAACACTGTACAAGAAGACAGAGATTGGAATACGTCTAACAGATTACTAAGGATGTAGGGTGTAAGTACTACTCTGCATGGCACAAGAGATGCAAGAAGAAAGATTTTATCTGGCTAGAAGTGGAACGTGGTCCAGCTGCGCTTCTCTGTGGTGTAAGATGAGCACATTTTGCACTCCCTTGCGCCGACTGTTGGAACATGTGACAAATCGGACAACTGTTCTCTCTCTCTGTCCTTCTCTTTCCCTCCCTGTTTACAAAGTTTTAAGCCTACTACAAAAGTCAATAACTGATAGAGCTAGGGTTTGGTAGGCAGCTTATTTAAGGTTATGATGATAAAACGCAGCGTTGCATCTGCATTCACCACATTTCAGTCATCACCCACCTTTTTCTTTTCCTCTTCAGGTTTTTTTTTTTTAATACTATCCTTAATTTGTCTCGTCATCTAGACGCTTGGAGTGCCCGTTTCAGGTAATTTCCTGAATATTAGTAAATATGTGATATTAGGATTGTTTTTAATCTTACCAGTGTAACATCAGGAGCTGTACTTTAGGAAAATTTGACAATTTGTCTCATACTTACTGAATTCATAAAACTTTTGAGACGAACCATTTAAAGATCTATACTTTCGAATTGTTCGAGTCAAAATGAAGGTATTACAAGGTGACGACACTGATGCAAGTGTTGCGGAGCTACTATTTTTCGGCGCTACTCAGTGAACCAGCAGCTTAACCACAGTGGTCGCAAATAGGCCGCGGACGCCAATAGGTACGGAGCCGACCAAAACATCGTTGCAGCAGATTCAGCGATACCACCCACTGGTTTTCATATTGCGGACCAGAGGTCTGCGCTCGCAGCCCTGACGAAGACGGGCTGACCACGGCAACGGCACGCCAGTAGCCACACTTTCTGGCCGCCTTGTTTTGGTGTTCAGTGAACGAGGACGGCCCAGATCGTAGAATGGAGTGCTGCTAGTGGTTTACTAACATGGTGCGCAACGATGGAGAGATTGCAGAGATGATTGTGCGGTCTGATGAGGCACAGTTCAAACTCAATGGTACAGTAAATCGCCACAATTGTATCTACTGGGCAGCCGAAAATCCGAACGTCCATGCAGACAAAGCCGTGAATTTGCCAGGAGTAAATGTGTGGTGTGGGTTGTCCTACCGGGGCTTGATTGGGCCATTCTTCTTTGGCGGCACAGTTACCGGTGAAGTGTACCTTCGGAAGCTTCAGACACCCATTTTACCTGCCATCCGAGACTTGTATGGAGACGGAAGAGTTTACTTTCAACAAGATGGTGCCCCAGCCCACTACCAAAATCGTGTTAGGGCGTACCTCGACGAAAACCTACCAGGAAGATGGATAGGCCGTAGAGGTGCTGTGAGGACCACGTTCCCCAGACCTAACTCCTCTGGATTTTCACCTGTGAGGAACACTAAAGGACGTCATTTATCGACAAAAGCCACGCACATTGGATGAGCTTCGAGAATCCATCGTACATTCATGTGCAAATATCCAACTGAACACGTTGCAGTCAGTAGTTCGTGCTGCAGTTCGAAGGCATCGTTTGTGTGTGGATGTTAATGGTGACCATTTCGAACACCTACAGTGATATCTTTAAGTTGGACTTTAAGCTACACTTTCACCAAAAATGAGACAACTCCGTCAATTAGTTTGCAATTATGGACTTTTAAACAGAGGATATATTTTTTTGGGCCCCTCTGTATAAAATGAACTGCAAATAAAAACTGACAATCAATAAATAAACCTATAGCAACAGGTATATCAACATGCAAACCAAAAACTCTTGGAACTTACGCACCAGTTTAATAATTAATATTTGACTCTCAACAACGTCTGGCGTTGGTTACTTTTGGTTTTGTTCTGACACTAGTTGTTTACGAAAGTGTTATCTTCCTATATATGCCGTAGCTGACGTACCCCCACCCCCAACGGTTCAAGTTTCCATACACAGAGATCTCTCGTTCCATTTGTGCCGTGACTACGACTGGGTATTAACCAGCCGATATGTCGGCGGTTATCGAGGACTGACGACAGAGACTAGTAGCTACGACATCAAAAGTTGGTCCCTATCAACAACGCAGATATCACTGCCCACAGTCTCGGCGAGGTGACCAGTAAACCGCGCAAAACGCAGTCCACGTGCAGTAGCAGGATCGTTTGGTGTGTGCGCAGGTGCGACGCGCCGATGCTGAACGGCGGCGGCGGGCGGCTGCAGCTGGTGGCGGCGGCGCACAAGGAGCCAGCGGCGGCGCTGCTTGGCCCGGTGCCGCCCCCGCCCCCGCCCCCACAGGCGGACAGGCGGCTCGCGTGGCGCCGGCTGCGCGCGGAGCTGCTGGTGGCGGGCGCCTGCTTCCTGCTCACCGTCGTCAACGGCTTCCCCATTGGCTTCTCGGCCGTGCTGCTGCCGCAGCTGCGCTCCAACGCCTCCTCGCTGCCCACCTCGGACGACATGTGCTCCTGGATAGGTGAGCACCGCCTCCCGCCTCTCTCACAAAGTTTCCCTGCCCCTTACTAATGCGAATGAGTGATAGATCGGCTTAGGCCTTGAGTCCATGCCCCACATTCACATAATGCTTGCTTTGCCTAAACGGACTACGGTATATGGGGGTATAAGAAATACTTATTTTTTTGTCAAGAAACTGAAAAACACAAACCGATGAAATTCGGCGAGTATGATGCCCAGTAGTGTCCAGGCCGTAGGTGACAATGTATGTGCATGCACTGCAGACATATGAACAAATAAATATCGGAAACGGTACTATCCAACTACTACCACTCACTTTTTTTTTATCACGATTACGCCTTGCGAAATTTGATATTGGTGGAAATTCATTCTTTTGCAGAAGAAAAAATCTGAGCAATTTATTAAGAACTTCATTGAGGAAACATTAAGTATGGCTAAATCCGAGAAGTTGAATAAGATTTCATTTGTCACTGACCGAAGGGTAATACTCTCTTACAGAGAGAGAAAAAGATGTACCACGAAGGATTTATCCGAATGGGACGATTATCATTGGATGGGATGTACGTGTACAGACAAACAATTTCAGAAAAATTAGTTGATCTATTCAGGAGAAAGAGTTTCACAAATTGAGCAAGTCAGTAACGCGTTGGTCCACCTCTGGCCATTATGCAGGCAGTTATTCGGCTTCGCATTTATTGATAGCGTTGTTCCCAAGGGATACTGTGCCAAACTCCGTCCAACTGGCGCGCTAGATTGTCAAAATCCCGAAATGGTTGGAGGTCCCTGCTCATAATGCTCCAAACTTTCTCAGTTGGGGAGAGATTGCTCGTCGTTACTGGACAAGATAGGGTTTGGCAAGCACGAAGACAAGCATGAGAAACTCTTACCATGTGCAGGCGGTCATTACCTTGCTGAAATGTTATCGCAGAATGCCTTGCATGACGGGCAACGAAACGGAGCTTAGAATATCGTCGGCATAGCGCTGTGTTGTAACGGCGCCGTGGATGATACCCAAGGTGTTCTGCTATGAACTGAAATGGCGCCCCGCACCATCACTCCTGGCTGTAGGGCCGTATGGCGGGCGGCAGTCAGATTGATATCCATCCGTTGCTTGCGGCCCCTCCAGACACGTTTTCGCTGGTCATCGGGGTTAATTTCGAAGCGGGACTGATTACTTCAGACTGTTCTACCCCAGTCAATGCGATTCCACGCCGAAGACGTATCTCAAGACGCCACAGCGGTGGGATACCAATCTCAGTGTTGCCCGCCATACGGCCTGACAACTAGGAGTGATGGCCCGGAGTGCCATTTCATCTCACAGCAGGACGCTTTGTTGTCAACCTCAACGATATTCTAGCCTGTTTTGTTGCCCTTCTTGCCAGTCCACCCTGGCCATACATTTCAGCAAGATAATGCCTGCCACCACACAGCTGAGAGTTTCTAATGCTTGTCTTCGTTGCTGCTAAATCTTACCTTGGCCAGCAAATCTGAAGCACCTCTCCCCAACTTAGAACTTTGGGCAGGCCCCTCAAGCTCCCTCGGCATTTAACTATCAAACGCTCCAATCAGACAGAATGTGGTACGATTTTTCTCACAAGGACGTCCAATAACTCTGTCGATCTAAGCCAACCCTAACCTGCTTGGATAAGGGCCAGAGGTCGACCAACACGTTACTGAATTGCTCGGTTTGCAAAGCTCTTTCTCTTCATTAAATCAAGCAGTTTTTCTGAAACTGTAATCTTTTATTTTTCTGTTGATGTACGTCAATTGTACCGATTCCCGTCCTGTTCGGATAGTGCTGCGTCGTTTTATTTTTTCTTAGAGGCTATACAAGAAGCATTGCAATCCTTTCAGCATTACGCATGCATTACACTTGTTTAGAACAAAGCCCACAAGCATATTTTCGACGACAGTGATTTGAAAAATGAAGTCGGACTTACGCTACCAAAGATACTGTTCGTTTCGTGAAGAAAACTGTTGACTTGAATTCGATACAGAGAGGCTTGGAACATGAAACAGTCTGTTTAAAATGCTACAGCATGTAGCTTGGCAATACGATAAAATCATGGAAGTTATTGCGGAGAAGGCAATACGGGATGTACGACAAACGTATCCGTTAGGACAGTGGGACGAAATTTGGCGTTAATGGGCTTCTGTGGCAAACGACCGACCCGACGCGACTTCCGTTGCTAACAGCACGACATCGCCTGCAGCGCTTCTCCAGGGCTCGTGACCATATCAGTTGGACTCTTTACGACTGGGAAACCGTCGCCTGGTTAGATGAGTCCAGATTTCAGTTTGTAAGAGCTGACGATAGGATTCGAGTGTGGCGCAGACCGCGCGAAGACATGGATCGAAGTTGTCAACAAGGCATCGTGCGAGCTGGTGGTGGCTCCAGAATGGTGTGGGCTGTGTTTACACAGAATGGATTGGAGTCTCTGGTCCGACTGAACCGTTCACTGACTGGAAATGGTTACGTTCGGCCACTGCGAGACCATTTGCAGTCTTTTGCAGACTTCATGGTCTTAAACAACGACGGAACTTTTACGGATGACAATGCGACATGTCACCGGGCCTCATTTGTTTCCGATTGGTTTGAAGAACATTCTGGACAATTCGAGCGAATGATTTGGCCACACAAATCACCCGACATGAATCCCATCGAACATTTATTGGACATAGTCGAGAGTTCAGTTCGTCCACAAAATCCTGCACCGGGAACATCTTCGTTGTTGCGGGCGGCTGTAGAGGCAGTATGGCTCAGAACTTCTGCCGTGAACTTCCAACCCCTTGTTGAGTCTATACCACCTTGAGCTAGTGCACTACGTCGGGAAAAACGGCATCCGTCACCACATTAGAAAGTATCCCATGTCTTTTGTCAAAAAAACATCACACGAATATTTTCCCTATTCATCTGCATTAAATTACAGTTTTCTACTTTCAAAGTAAGTTGCTGTACTTCACAGCAAGTAGAATAAAGTCATCCGGTATCCTCTACAGTCAGTCATCGGAAATCAGTCGCAGATGTACATGAAAGGAACGTCCACGAAGATTGCAATAAGAGAAGAACAAGAAATGAGTAGCAATAGCGTGTAGCGTGGGTAATGTCGGAAAACGCTACGAAGTGCGCTGACGGCAGATCCATTCACAACCGGTCTCCATTCAGATGAACTGCATTCCGACCGGTCTTTCTCAAGACAATTTGTTTTTATCTCCATAAACATCGAGGCATTTTACCGAGAGAAAGAAGTTTTAGTAGCAAATTTATGTCAAAAATATACATGTGACATTCTGTTAGTCCAGGATACACGCTGGGGAAGTACTAAAAACCGTCCAAGAATTGCTGGTATGGAATTAATACTGGAAAGGCCTCACGACAAATACGGCAGTGCCATCTTTCCCAAACCTAACGTGAATATCGAATCAACATCAAAGACTGAAGACAACATCGAGCTCCTCACACTGCGAGCTCCATTATTCTGTGTAACATCGGTCTACAGACCGCCCGATGCCAATTTCAGCATTAAAACACCAGCCAACTTCAACGATCAGGACGTGTTCTTAGTCATAGGCGACTTCAATTGCAGAAGCACATCATGGGGATACCCAGATACCGACACAAACAGTGTAGAAACATGGGCTGAGGCTCATGACCTACATCTGATCCATGATCCGAAGCTCCCACCTTCTTTTAACAGTGGCATGTGGAAAAGAGGGTACAACCCAGGCAACATCTTTGTTTCTTCAAAGGTAGCTGTACAATGTACGACGACTGTAGGAGAGCCCATCCGCCGTACCCAACATAGACCTGTCATATGCACTGTGAATCCTGAAGAGGTACAATTCGAGAGGAAGTTTAACTTCAAGATGGCTGACAGGCAGAAGTTCAGTGAAGGGCTTGACTCAAAAGTGATAAACATTCCACCGCAACCTGAAATCTACGAAAACTTCATCAAATGCGTCCAAAAAGTTTCGAGGAAAGCTATTCCGAGAGGATGCAGAACTCAGTATGTTCCAGCCATGTCCAGAACTGTTGTTAGAAAGAAACGAAACTCTGTATGATTAGGATCCATTTGCAGAATAAACTATCCAAGCTGGTGAAATACTCCTGCAAGCCATTTCAGCAACTCGCAAGGTCAAGTGCAGTAACCTGGTAGAAAACCTCGAAATGAAGCTGAACAAGCTGAACAGTAGACATCCCTGAAAACTGCTTAAAATCCTGAGTGGCGACCCTGTAAAGTCTTAAGACAATTTTACGAGTATGACTCTTGATAAAGTGACAACCCGGCTCCTGCAGAACGGCAAAATAAAAGGAAGGACGCCCAAAGAAGCTCTTCAGCGCGACCCAGAAACAGAGCATCATTTTCTTAGGGACCCCCTCTCCATGGCTGAACTTGAAGCTGCCATCTCCAGTTTGAAGATGCATAAAGCAGCAGTTGTCGATGATCTTATGGTTGAACAGGTAAAGAACTTCGGCTGTAAAACGATGGAGTGGCTACTAAACCTAATGAACACATCTGTCGCCAAGCTACACATCCCGAAAATGTGGCGGAAGTCTCGAATCATTGCAATACTTATACCTGGAAGGGAACAAAACTAAACAAATTTTCGACCTATCTCCCTTTTATGCCACACCTTCAAGATATTAGAACGGCAGATACTTAACCGAATCAGTGCCACCCTAGAAGTGAAGTTTATCCCACAACAAGCAGGCTTTCGTGCTGGCAAATCATACTGTAGTCAGGTCTTGAATCTAACCCAGCACGTCGAGGACAGTTTTGAGCGTGATGAGATTACTGGAGTCGCTTTTGTTGATCTAACAGTTGCATACGACGATTTGAATCATAGGAAAAAGTTAAAGAAAGTGTATAACCTCTCTAAGGACTACATCCCTTATCAGCACCTTCCTTCGGAACAGAAGATTCCAAGTTTCAATACACGATAGGAGGCGTAGACGGCGAACGCAGAAGAACGGTCTCCCCAAGGCAGTGCGCTTGCTCCAGCACCGTACAATCCGTACACAAATGATCAGCCAATATCAGCAAGTACTAGGCTCTTCATCTATGCCGATGACACAGCAGTAGCTGTTCAGGGGCCAACCTTTAGAGGGAAAACTGTCTCTAGCAATGGATGAACTCTCCGAGTACTACGACGCCAACCACCTGAAGCCCAATCCCAGTAAAACTCAAGTGAGTTCCTTCCACTTACGAAACACGGAAGCGCAGCAAAAGCTGGATACCCCATGGCGAGGAGAGCAACTGAAACATTGCCCAACATCAGTCTACCTAGGTGTCACACTGGACAGGACTCTAACGTACAGGCAGCAATGCCTAAACGTGAAACAGAAAGTCATTCTCGCAATGGGGTGCTTAAGAAGCTGATTGGCAGCAGCTGGGGAGCAAACCCGCACCTCCTAAGTACTTCTGCACTTGCGATTTGTGTATCAGCCGCTGAGTATGCTGCTCCTGAGTCGAACGCTTCAGCATATGCTAAGCAAGTCGATATTGCGCTCAACGATACTGCTAGGATCGTCTCAGGATGCCTTAAGCCAACACCAGTGCAGAAATTGTATCCGATTGCTGGACTAGTCCTACCCAACATCCGGAGAATGATCGCCGACACCTCTGTATGGTCATCAGACAGCAAGATGCCGCCTTAAATCCCGCAAGCGATACCTTGCTAGGACTGCACCACTGGAGGGAGCACCAGAGGCAATTCGTCTTGCAATATGGAAGAGCTCGCTGCCCGTAGACGTCTCACCAAAAGAAGACCTAGCTCCTGGCGCAAACCTAAAAAGCCCCGTGTGGAGGTCCCTCAACGGCGTCCCCCGATGCAAGACCAACCTGAAGAAATGAGGAATCCTTCCACCGAGCGCAGACACCTATTGCGACTGCGGGGCTGAAGAATATCCAAGCCACCTACTTGTATGCCCCTTCCTGGGCAACCCTTGCACAATACAAGATGTTAACGAAAGAAATGACAAAGCTATCGCAGCTGATATTTTTTGGAAATGCTGACCGGACACCGAAATGAATGAACGAGTCGCAGATTGCTGGTCACCCTATCCGTCATAGCCTACAGAGAACATGAGCAGTGCTATTATTTTTCCTTGACGCTGCTGATGATACCCTTGTCTTTTATGAACACTCGCCTACTACAACCATATACTGAGTTCTGTTACTTACTGTCTTCTAACCAACGACATGTCAGAGGATCAAATAATAAAGTTAGATCATCAGATGAGATTAAAAAATAAAAAAAGAAGACAGAGATTAACAGAATCGATGGAACGTGGAAAGCTTCTGTAGTGCTAACAATGTGACACGGACACTGGTCCCTGGTTCACTGTTGGACAGCAAGAAGACGGCTGAGATATGCAGATCACGAAGCTATACCGATGATAACATGTAGAGCTTTTATCTAGTCTAATGGAGAAGGAGATGGGGAAATATTTAGTAGTATGCAAAGTGCTACTACGATGATGGACGTACCAATTTCTGTATTAATGAAAGGCAGCTGCAGTTGCCGATACGTACGTTACTTCAGTCCATTGCCGGTTTCGGCTTTCGCATCCCGGTTACTTTTAAGTGGATGAACATTGCTTCACAACAGCACAACAACCACTTGAAAATGGCCTGGTTGAATCCCTAACCCAGTCGTGTGAAGTATGTATCATTAACTGGAGCGGCATTTCATTAACTGAATATTCAGATGAAGGAGAACTGCACCCTCTGCACATGGAGGAATTTAATAAATTCAATATTGCACTTGTGAAATGATATATGTTTGATAAATGAGGAAAGATATTGAGGACAACAGTGTCTATGAAACCGAGGAGGACAGCAGAGCATGTGTGTAGCCTGCCCGGTCACAGTTATCCTGAATTAGGATACAAGTGACCTATACGATCCAACAACCTGTTGTTAGATAGATATTATACACATGCATTCAGGGCCAACTCTAATCGTCTAAAGTATTTTTTTTTTTTACTTTATGCCGTGTTGAGCTACATTCAGCGCCTAGCAACATCACTGCTCTGCACAGCGGCAATGTGGGTTGCCTACAAAGAAGGTCATCTTTTCCTGTCTCGAGTCCACAGTACGAAAGATAACGGATCGTGCTGAATGAAGTCAAGAGATACATGTTGTGAGACGGAATTATAGCAAGTGTCCTTAATTTTTGTCCTCGTAGGTGACTGCTTATAAAGAGTGGATCTCTATCATACAATCGACAAAGTATCCATCAGCAATCAGCATTCGAATATCATAAATGCAAAACATGATCGTGTGTAAAGTCACAAATAATGAGTGATTATCTTTCGGATGTTAACAATCTACAGCATCCTGTGACTGTTTGGGTGCTGTGTTCAGTTGGTCAACACGACTTCCTGCGTCAAGTAGGGAGCTGCGTTTTCTTCTACTGCAGATGCTACTGAATCATTTCCACATACTCTGTCCAAGTGTAGAGCTTAGAGCTAGAAGCCAGCAGATAACAAGGATGAACTACCACTTTTTCTGTAAGCCTCGAACTAAAATCAACTCGTGGCCTGATGACTAACATGAGCAAGAAATGCACTGTAAATGTCACAAAGCCGAACATAATTAGTTGTTAACACGTTTGTTTATGTGTCATTCACGCCGAACATGATACTCACCAACGATATCCCCATATGTGAGGATGACAGGATGCTTTGCATCAATCAATATCGCTACTATGAAATGTGACAGACAGCGTGCACGAGATTTGATAAACTTTCAGCTCTTGGTTGAGATGCTCATTACGAAATACAATTATGAAGGAAGCGGAGCGGTTTCCACAATATTACCAGCAATCTGTAAAAGGATACTGTTGCGCTCTTTATCTGGTTTATGCACATTTTGTATTTTTATGTACTTACGAAGAGCTATCTGTCAATATACGAGGGTTGTCCAGAAAGTAAGTTCCGATCGGTAGCGAAATGGAAACCACAGTGTAAACCAGAAACGTTTTATTTGCAACAGTTAGGTACAACTTCCACATACTTCTGTACATAGTCGCCGCTCCATCTTCGAGTTCTGTCGTAGTGTTGTATCAACTTTCCATTATCCTCGTCATAGAAAGCAGCCGCCTGTGCTTTCGGCCAGTTATCTCCAGTGGTCTGTAGCTCGTTGTCTGTGGAAAAAGTTTGTCTTCACAGCCAGCGGTTCCCGCGAGCAGAGGTGAGACGCAGGGGGAGCCAATTACGGGCTGTATAGTGGGTGATCACTCTCACCGGAAACGCTGCAGGAGCGTCTTCATTGCCCGTGCAGTGTGCGGCCGAGAATTGGCATGAAGAAGGAACTGCTCGACAGTTGTGTTATGTGGACTGCATGACACAGGCGATATCTCTAACCAGGCCCTAATACTTGGTGCGAGACGCTATTCCCTACGCATCTTTACGTGCTCACTGTTCACTCAAAACTAAACAGAGCGACGCGACACGATCTACTGGCATACTAGAGACACTGCCCCACACATATTTGCAAAGCTTTACCGGATTTTCCCAGTGGTTTCCATTTCGCGACCGATCGGAACTTACTTTCTGGACAACCCTCGTAACTAAGTGTAAATAGGTTGTTCAATTGTTCCTTATAACGATCGACAGGTGTTGTCATACTATAGACAACAGCAATTTCAATGAGAAATTTTATCTCATAGTTACCTCATTAATCTTCTTAAGTACATTTTGTATACATTTTCCTTAGGCTTACATTCAACGTTGCTTTCGTTTCTGATAAGGATCCGCCACCCAGTGCAACTCACTGTCTTCTAATACTCAAAAATTTTTCACGCTGTTCACATAGCACAGAAACTACTCCTTATGATTATATGTTTCACACGAGTCGACAATATGACACACTGTCGAAAGCCTTTCAGAAGTGGACAAAGATGTGCTGTAGTTGTTCGTATGTGTCCAATATTTATTATTCAGGGTGTCCCAGGAGAAATAGTGTTCAGGGATATGACAGGAACAATCAATCGAAGCAAAAATGTCCAATAAACGTGGCCTCTAAAATTCATACGTTAAGAGCTATGAGCACTTCTTCATCTTCAATACTATGAAGCAAAGTACTTCTGCTGCAGGCTCTTTGCTACCCATATTTTGAGATGAGGTAATACGTTCCAAAACAATAAAAACTGTGTAGTAAACAGGGGTTCCAAATGCGTACCTTAAGAGCTGTGATTACTTCACGGTAGCAAAGATGAACAATTATTCAAGCTCTTAATGAATGCACTTTAGAGTCCATGCTGACTGGAGATTTTTTTATTTTGGTCGATACTGCCACCTCCCAAAATATGGATAGCAAAGAACTTGCAGTAGAAGAGATTTGTTTCACCGAATCGAAGATGAAGATGTGCTCATAGCTCTTAATGTATGCATTTTGGAGCCCATGTTTACTAAACATTTTGCTTCCAATGACCGTTCCTGTCATACCCCTGAATATTTACCATGCCTCCTGTGACATCCTGTGTATCTTGTGTGAGAAAATGATATGAGTTTTCAGTAGCAGTGATGACCCTTTGGTTAAAGCTTCTTTCTGTCGATAATGTCATAAAGTTCGACATTGAAAACATGTTCAGGGTTCCACGATAAACAGACAGTATCGATATTGGCCTCGTACATAAAACATTCAATTAACCGTTTTGTGCCTTGTACATCTTCAGATGTACTATACAGAACTTCCCTCTGGGCTTTCACCAAGATGACTGTGCCGTTGTAGTGCTTAGAGAACTCTGCTGGACAACTCCCGCAAAAGAAACACCAAAATATCTTAAATGAATACAAACAGTTCGACCTCAAAACACAATTATTTAGTGACAACTGGTTTCGGTTGGCTTTTGAACATCTTCAGACCTCGTTCCATGATGGTAGGCCGTGGCGGTGAACGGAGCAGATGTTATCATTCCACGAATGTCAACGACGTCCGAAATCGGTAGCCACAAAATAAATGTTTTTTTTTTGCGGTCGATACTATTTGTGTTCATTTAAAATACTTTGTTCAGACTGCTGTTCTCAATGAGAAATGTTCTCAGAAATTACTGTAATATCGGTTGTCTTTTCGTCGCGTAAACAAGGATGACGATGCATTACACCCTCAGACTGGCACTTGACAGGAGCAGTGTTTATTTATTTATTTATTTACTTTATTTCACACCATTTACACCATTGGAGCTTGTTAGCTAGATGGCTAAAACAGTCCATACAAACCATTAATTTGTCACATATAATAATTATTTTGATAGTCTCCTAGGGTTTTCTGACAGATCCTGAAGATCACGGACGGGCGGATCGTCGAAATACCGAGTCTTGCTGATTTTATAATTCGTTAAAAACCCGAGGAAACTAGTTAGAATTATTACACCGATGATGCCTACGAGGTGAGAATATTTATTACTACTTGCTATATAACCAGTTATCCAACTACCAGTACAACACTTTGGACTGCACCTTCTAAGACTGTCATCCCTACACGTCTCTTCATGCACGTTTATTAATGTGATCGATTCGTTCCAAAATAAAACGTCTAAACAATTGTTGTGGGTTTCCGTCACTGAATGTGCTCCGGAACTACGCTGATTAACCACGTTCGTCTGTTGGGTTTTATGGGCTCAGGATACAACATGAGAAATCCTTCACTGAGGCAATCAATTCAGCATTTCACTAAAGCGTTTCAGAATTCTCTTTAGGAAATAAAACAAGTTCTTGGTTAAAGTAGCGGTGACGTGTTATCGCTTTAGCGATAGCTGCTTTTAATCCCACCATGACACACGGTTCCTGACATGAAATCATATACTTGTTCGTAGTTTGTACTCTTCCGTTCACTCACATAGCGTATTCTCTCTCGTGTAGTGCAGAACTCGCTACCTGCTGTCCAAGAAACAGCAATTTCAACTAGTCGCCCCCCAATAGTTGCCAGTTTTCTATTCTCGCACACTATTACACAGTTCACCAATATTCAGCAATCTGACGTTTTTGAAATATGACTGCACAGTATCGTATGCGGAATTATTTTAGCCCATCAGAAGAAAGTCACAAAATTTTAAGTCCCAAAACTTCCGGAATTGCTGAATACAGCTGATTTCATCACTTTCCGAACCACTTAGCTTTACCAAATTACTGGAACACAAACAATAAACTCCCACGCTATTAAAGCTCAATAGCGACTCTTACAGAGAAGAGCGCACAAATCTCTCCTGCTTCCAGAACGAGCGATCATTCTCCTTTCTGATTGACTGGATCGTACTGTAGCGAATCAGCTTCATAGCACTACGCGGCCAGTACGGTAATTTCTCTGCGTGACCAAAGCTCAACTCGGAATCTAATTTAATCACTTTCCGAATTTCGTATTTTCCTAAAAGCAAATAAACTAAAAATAATTACTTGTGTCAAGGACGGAATTCTTATTGTTGTTGTTGTTGTTCTTGTTGTCGTCTTCAGTCCAGAGACTGGTTTGATGCAGCTCTCCATGCTACTCTATGCTGTGCAAGCTTCTTCATCTCTCAGGACGGAATTAAAGACTTTATTTTTATAATCATTAAACTAGCTACTTTACAATAAGCTTCTTGAGCCACCATTACATAATGTGATTCAGGCGCTCATTCATCATTAATTATTAACAAATTCCAAGATTTACACGTCGCATTTTCCTTTTGTCTTGGCAGAATATTTTGTATATTATGAATGATAAACACACGACACTGGTGTACTGTTCTATAATATGTATTATTTTACAAATCTGGTGTCGGTGTATCTTGAGGTACAAAGATTTTATACAGGGTGGCCAGAAACAGATTGAATAGCTTGTAAGGGTATTGCAGGGAAGGTTAAACTGAGAAATAATTGCTAAGAAAAATAATCGATACTTTGCACCGTTTCTGAGTTAATTAGCATAGAATTTAGCCAAACAGCCCGTTTCGCGCGAAAATTCAAGCAGTCAGTCAGATACAATTAGTGTTAGTTCTCAAAGCGTAGACGACAGTCCATAACATGCTCAACCTTTGACTCGGGTTCTATCGTTACTACCGTCGCACGTCCAGTTTATATATAGCTCTTTTGTTCGGGCTTAGGAAACCAGGTGAAGTACGCGTTTGGTGACACAATCTCTTGCGGGCCGCTTAAATTCGCACGCAAACTGGCTAAATTCAATGCTATTTAATTCGGAAACGACGCAAAGTATCAAATTGTTTTCCTAATAATTATTTATCAGCACAACCTGTCCTGAAACACCCTTACGATGTTTTCAGATTGTTTCTCACCACCCTGCATATCTCTCTAAATGAAGATGACGTAACTATAATAAAAATAAATATTAAATACTATAGAGTATTACTCCAGTATATTGTGTTTCTTTTTTTATGTTATTCATATTGAAAATAATAATGCCCAGCAACTGCAAACATTAGTTGCTACCTCTAAACTGAAAACATTACGTAACTTATCCTGTTAGGAAGAAAATACTATTTAATTACCCATTTAGCCAGAAAGCGTTCAGTTTAAGCCATTCTCTGATGCAATTATAAAATCGTTTTAACGTTTCACGAAGGTACTTATAATGGAAGGCTGTGAAATCTAGGTTTAAGATAAATTTGAATTTCTTAGAAATTATTTCCAATACAGAACTGAAACTGGTACGTTATTATCTATTTTTGTGCGTTATTTAAACGGTCTGGAAAGCGTGCGTGTGTATGACAGACTGCGACCGGTGACTACAGAAACAACAGATGGCAACTTTCCAGTGAGGGAAGTTATTCTCTGTGGCATCGCGCCACTAAGATAAACCTTACATCTTCCTAATCATCACTATGTCACCTCTGATTTTGATAACCAATAATTTGGTCATTTCTGAGCTGTTAAGATTGGTGGCTGTGCTATGATCTAAGCCTCCGTGGTATGGTCTTTCAGCAATATACGGCAAGACCTCGTGTTCCCCGTATTTCCACACGTGACTCGATACACGGAGTGTTCAAGGGTTGCTCTGGCCAACAAGTTTTCCAGGTGTCTCACCCACTGGAAACCGAGAGGTTGGCACGCCAGCGCTCGCCAGCTACTCGTATTACTACTGATGACGCTGGCACGGACTGAAGCAGCGTGTAGCTGCGTCGCCTAAGCTCAGATGGAATTGGTGTCCAGCCGCGTTAAGAGCCCTCGTTACTGTCAAGTGACCGCTCTGCGTACTACATTTTGCGCCCAGTATACCTGCAAACCTTCTATAAGTTTAATCACATATTCTTTCATCTATATAGCATACGTATAATGCGTAAAATTCCGTTGTTTGCTATCCTTCTTGGTATCGAATGAAGCAACACGTTTACTGTTACCAATCACTGTTTATTTATGTCCACAGAGTTTCGAAAGTTTATAACATCCATCATTCAGTAAATTAACATGTTTTAGTACGACGCGCGTGTGTTGTGTTATGACGTTGGAGTAACCTGGGGCACTGCACAGTGGAAAAATAAAAACAGTATTTCGGAACTAAAAACTAAACGCATGTCTAAATGTGAAAATAAAACTGCTAAAATAGATCTTATAACTAAACGTTTCCCTGAGACATTGAAGTCTCTTAATTATCTACGATAATGATCCAAGCAGAAGGACTGAATTAAAATTTTTACTGCGGCCAGGACACGAAGCCGGGTCTTGTTGCTTGTTAGGCATAAATGCTAACCATTACTACACCACAGCACCAAGCACCTTTGCTGCACGAAGTACCTAAGTCGAGTGCCCTCCCCAACGCAAACTTCATATCTTCTGCTTATTTTCCCTTACATTGTCACTACTGCCAGGGTTCCTCGACATTGCAATAGCACCCCAGCATAGGACGTAATGGGAAAGTCCGGTACCATAGATGATCTTATAGATTTTATGATTAAATGTTTCCATGAGACATTTAAGTCTTTTCAGTAGTGACAATGTAAGGGAAAATAATCAGAAGATATGAATTGAAGTTTGTGCTGGGGAGGGCACTCAACTCAGCTAGTTCGTGCAGCAATGTTGAACATCGTGCTGTGGTGGTGTAATGGTTAGCTTTTTTGCCTAGCAAGCAAGAAGACCCGAGCCGCAGCACAAATTTTAATTCATTTCTTCTGCTTCATTCATTATCGTACTAAAATAGAATACCTCCGCTGGTCACAGGCTCCTTTCTCTGCCTTTATGCAGGAACTCGTTGTGGATATAAATGAACTATGACTGGTAACAGTAAATTTGTTGTTTCATTCGGTATCAATAACAGTGTAACCAAAATTGTTGATTCTCCTTGGTGTTGCAGTTTCAGTAACCAGCTGTACAGATAGGACTATGACCATTCAGGTAATGTGCCAGACCATCTCATTCGCAGCCTCTACCAGGTGGTTGGGAGAAATTTGTGCACTATCTCCTCAAAAGTGTCTGAATACCTATTAGAGGACATCAGTATTGCGTGTGTCCATCCTTGGTCTTTATGACGGCCTGAAATATTTTCACTGAGGTGTGTGAATGTATGTGGACGAATTGCAGCCCATACTTCCTGAAAAGCTGAGTCGGCGTTCCAAATCATACCACAGGTGTTTGACTGGGTTCAGATCGGGCCAGTCCATTTCAAGAACGTTCTTGTCCACACACCATAGCCTCAGAAATGCTACTTTATGACAGTGTGCATTTTCGTGATAATACAAACAATCGTCGTCTCCGACTTGGTCATCTGCAGTATGCAATGTGTTCACATCCTTCCGCGTTTGGCGTTTTCTTAAGCGCAATAAGGGGACCACATTCTTACCACAAGAAACATTGCCATACCGTTTTCTACTGACAAAACAGTACGACCTTGTCATTTTATACTGACAGATCCTGACATCTAAGTCGTCAATTCTGCATTATGTAGGGATGGCCGGATGGTTCAGGTAGTGTCGGAAGTATCGCGTTAATTTTGAACATGTGTAAAACGTGATGTTGTATTACACTACTGGACATTAAAATTCCTACACCAAGAAGAAATGCAGATGATAAACGGGTATTCATTGGACAAATATATTAGTCTAGAACTGACATGTGATTACATTTTGCCGGCCGGAGTGGCTTCAGTCTGGAACCGCGCGGCCGCTGCGGTCGCAGGTTCGACCATGCCTCGGGCATGGACGTGTGTGATGTCCTTAGGTTAGTTAGGTTTAAGTAGTTCTAAGTTCTAGCCGACTGATGACCTCAGAAGTTGAGTCCCATAGTGCTCAGAGCCATTTGAACCATTCTTTTTCAATTACATTTTCACGCAATTTGGGTGCATAGATCCTCAGAAATCAGTACCCAGAGCAACCACCTCTGGCCGTAATAATAGCCTTGATACGCCTGGGCATTGAGTCAAACAGAGCTTGGATGGCGTGTACAGGTACAGCTGCCCATGTACCTTCAACACGATACCACAGGTCATCAGGGGTAGTGACTGGCGTATTGTGACGTGCCAGTTGCTCGGCCACCATTGACCAGACGTTTTCAATTGGCGAGGATCTGGAGAATGTGCTGGCCAGGACAGCAGTCGAACATTTTCTGTATCCTGAAAGGTCCGTACAGGACCTACAACATGCGGTCGTGCATTATCTTGCTGAAATGTAGGGTACCGCAGGGATCGAATGAGGTTTAGAGCCACGGGTCGTAACACATCTGAAATGTAACGTTCACTGTTCAAAGTGCCGTCAATGAGAAGAAGAGGTGACCGAGACGTGTAACCAATGGCACCCCATACCATCACGCCCGATCATACGCCAGTATGGCGATGACGAATACACGCTTCCAATGTGCGTTCACCGCGATGTCGCCAAACACGGATGCGACCATCACGGTGCTGTAAACAGAACCTGGATTCATCCGAAAAAATGACGTTTTGCTATTCGTGCACCCAGGTTCGTCGTTGAGTGCACCATCGCAGGCGCTCCTGTCTGTGATACAGCGGCGTCAAGGGTAACCGCACCCATGGTCTCCGAGCTGATAGTCCATGCTGCTGCAAATGTCATCCAAATGTTCGTGCAGATGGTTCTTGTCTTGCAAACGTCCCCATGTGTTGACTCAGGGATCGAGACGTGGCTGCACGATCCACGCGGATAATATGCCTGTCATCTCGAGTGCTAGTGATACGAGACTGTTGGAATCCAGCACGGCGCTCCGTATTACCCTCCTGAACCCACCGAGTCCATATTCTGCTAACAGTCATTGGATCTCGACCAACGCGAGCAGCAATGTCGCGATACGGTAAACCGCAATCGCGATAAGCTACAATCCGACCTTTATCAAAGTCGGAAACGTGATGGTACGCATTTCTCCTCCTTACACGATGCATCACAACAACGTTCCACCAGGCAACGCCGGTCAACTGCTGTTTGTGTGTGAGAAATCTGTTGGAAACTTTCCTCATGTCAGCATGTTGTAGGTGTCGCCACGGGCGCCAAACTTGTGTGAATGCTCTGAAAAGCTAATGATTTGCGCAACACAGCATCTTCATCCTATCGGTAGCACGTCATCTTCGTGATGTAGCGATTTTAATGGCCAGTAGTGTAAGTTTTCCGTACTGGCCTGTGGTCCACGTATCGCACGTACTTCCGTTTGATCGCCTTTCTTTATCGAACACAGGGGAGCTTCTTTTGCCGAGCCGCAGTGATGTCCGTCGCAGACGACCTTGATCCCCAGCCACTGGCGACGGCAGCAGCAGCGTCTGTCGGCCTCGGAAGACAGGCGGGGTGGGGGCCCGTGGCGTGTGAGGTGTCACGCTCGCTTCCTGCGAGGCCGCGAAACAGGGTCGACGGCCCATTTAGACAAACGAGCGGCGGCCGCTAACTGCCGGCTGCTGATTGGTCGTTAACCTATAAGCGGCGCACTCTGCGACGCTGGGACGGGCGCACGTATGTGGTGTAAGGTCAGCGACGCGTCGCGGCGAGACGAGCAAGGGCGCCGTGGGACAGGCCGGCACTGGTATAGCACACCACTGCCTGCGGTCTTCACGGGCTGGGGGTGCCGGCAGCAACAGGCGGCGCACTCCCTACTCATTCGTCCTCTTAAGGTCGATTCACACCTAACGCTGACAAGGAGACGGCACGACAATGGGGTCGGGGATGTGTCCGAAATTTTGTGTGGTGAAAGATGACCCCTAACAGCTCACGTGGTTAAAATATTAGGACGCACTACCCGGAAAATCCCGAGAAAAATCGATCCAAAGTTTCTTAGATACCGTATGAGTATAAAATGTTAGTCCATTCCCGAGACGCCGTTGGCCTACAAGGTTAGCGCTCTTACCCTTACGTCACTGGTCTCGGGTTCGATTCCTCCTCCCACACTTTTTTTTTTTTCTTCTGTTCCTTGCAAAATTGCAGCTCATTGTTACAGGAGAATCGTGAAATTAATTTCTGGGAAGATTGTATAAAATTTCATTCTATAATTCACCATCAATTATCGTCACCAACATTCCGAGACATGATTGAATATTCCTGGTTTCCCTTGAAATTATCAGAAACTCAAAACATTTTCGTAAATGTTAATGGGACATGTTTTTGTACAGATTTATTGCAAAAGCCCTGTGATGTCGCATGAATTATTGCTTTGTTTGTTTTTACGATAATTACCACTGCGGTTCTTGTTTATAATTATTATATGTATATAAATTGAATGTTTCCCAATCGTCTTTGTTATTATGATTAAAAACCCAATGTATTTTCCTCATATACTTTACAATGAAATATGGAAAACCAACCGCCATGAATTGTGTTGTTGGACATGAAGAATATAGTTTTTATTCAATAATGTAACTAATTTGTTAAAGATAATGTAGGTTTGGGGAAACTTTCTGAATAATTGGTGGAATAACAAAAGAAAATGAAACAGAAAAAAAAAGTGCCAGAGGAGGAATCGAAACCGAGACCTCTGGCGTAATAGTCCGAGCCCTAAACATCTAGGACAGACTAACATTTTATACTGATATGGCACCTAAGAAACTTTGGATCGATTTTTCCAGGGATTTTTCCGAGTAGTGAGTCCTAATACTTTAACCACGTGAGGTGTTAGGGGTCCTCTTTCACCACACAAAATTTCTGGCAAATCCCCGACCCCACGGTCGTGCCGTCTCCTTGTGAGATCTACTTATTGCTTAATTGGCATTAACTGGACTCTCTACCAATAATGTGGATGTTGTTTGTTGTTGTGGTCTTCAGTCCTGAGACTGGTTTGATGCACCTCTCCATGCTACTCTATCCTGTGCAAGCTTCTTCATCTCCCAGTACTTACTGCAACCTACATCCTTCTGAATCTGCTTAGTGTATTCATCTCTTGGTCTCCCCCTACGATTTTTACCCTCCACGCTGCCCTCCAATACTAAATTGGTGATCCCTTGATGCCTCAGAACATGTCCTACCAACCGATCCCTTCTTCTGGTCAAGTTGTGCCACGAAGTCCTCTTCTCCCCAATTCTATACAATACATCCTCATTAGTTATGTGATCTACCCATCTAATCTTCAGCATTCTTCTGTAGCACCACATTTCGAAAGCTTCTATTCTCTTCTTGACTAAACTATTTATCGTCCATGTTTCACTTCTATACATGGCTACACTCCATACAAATACTTTCAGAAACGACTTCCTGACACTTAAATCAATACTCGATGTTAACAAATTTCTCTTCTTCAGAAACGCTTTCCTTGCCATTGCCAGTCTACATTTTATATCCTCTCTACTTCGACCATCATCAGTTATTTTGTTCCCAAAATAGCAAAACTCCTTTACTACTTTAAGTGTCTCATTTCCTAATCTAACTCTCTCAGCATCACCCGATTTAATTCGACTACATTCCATTATCCTCGTCTTGCTTTTGTTGATGTTCATCTTATATCCTCCTTTCAAGAAACTGTCGAATCCGCTCAACTGCTCTTTCAAGTCCTTTGCTGTCTCTAACAGAATTACAATGTCATCGGCGAACTTCAAAGTTTTTATTTCTTCTCCATGGATTTTAATACCTACTCCGAATTTTTCTTTTGTTTCCTTTACTGCTTGCTCAATATACAGATTCAATAACATCGGGGATAGGCTACAACCCTGTCTCACTCCCTTCCCAACCACTGCTTCCCTTTCATGTCCCTCGACTCTTATAACTGCCATCTGGTTTCTGTACAAATTGTAAATAGCCTATCGCTCCCTATATTTTACCCCTGCCACGTTTAGAATTTGAAAGAGAGTATTCCAGTCAACATTGTCAAAAGCTTTTTCTAAGTCTACAAATGCTAGAAACGTAGGTTTGCCTTTCCTTAATCTTTCTTCTAAGATAAGTCGTAAGGTCAGTATTGCCTACGTGTTTCAATATCTCTACGGAGTCCAAACTGATTTTCCCCGAGGCCGGCTTCTACCAGTTTTTTCATTCGTCTGTAAAGAATGTGGATAAAGGATGGAAAAGACCCACCATGGTTTAATAACATAATTGGGCGGATGATGAGAAAGCAGAGGCTGTTGCACTCTCTGTTCTCAAGGGAAAGCTCAAATGACGACAAGCGAAGGTTAGCAGAGATTCTTGCGTCTGTAAAAAGATCTGTGCGCGAAGCATACAACAACTACCACAGTCACACCGTACCAAAAGATCTGGCAGAGAATCCGAGAAAACTCTTGTCTCACATAAAATCGCTAAGCTGCTCTAAAACTTCCATTCAGTCCCTTGTCGACTAGTCTAGTGTGGCAGCTGAAGAAAGCCGAAGTTTTAAATTTCACGTTCAATAAATCCTTCACACAGGAGAACCGCACAAACATACCGTCATCTAAGCATCGGAGAGACTCCCGTGTAGACGGCATAGTAACAAGCATCTCTGCCATAGAGAAAGATTTGAAAGCAAATAAATTACCAGGTTCGGATGAAATCCCAGTTCGATTTTACAAAGAGTACTCTACAGCATTGGCCCTTTTGATAGCTTGCATTTATCATGCATTTCTCGCCCAGCGTGAAGTCCCAAGCGACTGGAAAAAAGCTCAGGTGACTCCAGTACATAAGAAGAAGGGTAAAAGAACGGACTCGCCAAATCACAAATGGTTCAAATGGCTCTGAGCACTATGGGACTAAACATCTGAGGTCATCAGTCCCCTAGAACTTAGTACTACTTAAACCTAACTAACCTAAGGACATCACACACAGCCATGCCCGAGGCAGGATTCGAACCTGCGACCGTAGCGGTCGCGTGGTTCCAGACTGAAGCGCCTAGAACCGCTCGGCCACAACGGCTGGCTCACAAAATTATAGACCTATATCCTTCTGTTTGCTGCAGTATTCTTGAACATATTCTCAGTTCGAATAAAGCCGGCCGCTGTGGGCGAGCGATTCTAGCGCTTCAGTCCGGAACAGCGCTGCTGCTACGGTCGCAGGTTCGAATCCTGCCTAAGGCATGGATGTGTGTGATGGCCTTAGGTAGGTTTAAGTAGTTCTAAGTCTATGGGACTGATGACCTCGGATGTTGAGTCCCATAGTGCTTAGAGCCATTTGAACCATTTGAATGAGTTCGAATATAACAAACTTTCTTGAGACTGACAAGCTTATGTCCGCGAATCAGAAAGCATCTCTCGTGCGAAACTCAGCTTGCTTTCTCTCTCATGACATACTGCGAACAATGGGTGAATGGCAACAGGCAGATTCCATATTTCTGCATTTTCGGAAAGCATTTGACACAAGGCCCAATTGCAGGGTGTTAACGAAGGGACAAGCATATGGAATAAGTACACAGATAAGTGAGTGGCTGGAGGGCTTCTTAAGTAATAGAGCCCAGTTTGTTGTCCTCGTTGGCGAGTGTTCATCAGAGACGAGGGTATTGTCAGGAGTGTCCCAGGGAAGTTCGATAGTACCGCTACTTTCTCTACATACGTAAATAGTTTGGCGGTTTGGCGCTTAGGGTGGGGAGCAATCTGCGGTTGTTTGCTGATGATCCCGTGGTGTACGATAAAGTGTCGTAGTTGAGTGACTGTGGGAAGATACAAGACGACTTAGACAAAATTTGCAGTTGGTGTGACGAATGGCATCTAGCCAGAAATGTGAAAAAATGTAAGTTGATGCGGATGAATAGGAAGATCAAACCCTTAACGTTCGGATACATTATTACTGATGTCCTGCTTCACACTGTTAAGTCGTTTAAATACCATGGCGTATTACAAATCTGTTAAGACTTTCGTGGCCACTTGTTGACAAACTGCCTTTTGGTTTCTGTCCCGGGTTCTTCGGCCGACGTTATCTAATGATTTTACTGACGTTTCACCAGCACGAGTGGCTGCCATTGTCAAAGTTTCACCCTCCATTGCCGTTGGTGAATGGATAAATGTCACCTGTTGTTAGATGCACTGCACATCGCTACGTAATAGCTGAATTCTAGATATGCTGTAATAAAACGACAGATTTCGCGTTCGACTGCTGTTCTTTTCTCCATTGTCAACGTGACAGCGATCCACTGAATGACGGAAATACGATTTTACCATCTTAAAGCTACGCAAAAGGTATGCAGTGCCATCTTGTAAAGATCCGCACTTCTGTTGTTTCCTGAAAGTGTCTGCCAAGACCCTCACCGCAACAAGTGCCCACGCAAGAACTGCTTCCAAAGAAAAGTCCCCAACCTCCCTTTCAGTTGAGGCTGCTGCTTTTATTCTAGGGACTTATGGCGTCATACAAGCCCTTAGTCAGAATTCAGACGTGTCCTATGACGAAAATTAAGTATTGTGTGCATTTAAATTAGGCCGATGGCTTATAATACAGATAGTTCAGTGGATCCAAGTGACATTGGGGACTGCCTCACAAACTGCCGGTTGCGATCGCTTGCAATTTGTGTTTATACTGTTTTCGTTGAACTTAGTAGAAAAACGCCAAAATAAAATCTAACAGAATAGTATAACGATCAACATTAAAAGATTCATTTTTCTTACAAGATTACAAAACTGTAACTGGATTCCGTCTAAGAAAAGTGTAATGAAAGGTAATGACCTGTATTTATCGATGTTTGTGTTACTTAATAGAAATTAAAACATAGTCTTTTAAGTTAAACTAATTGTCAGAAGCGAGCTATTTCGACCTCCTGCTCCAGTTGACACACATCACTTGGCTCAAAAGACTTTTCTTTTAATAAATTTAATGAGCAGTGTTTTCTTATTAAGCTTTGCAGGATTAGTACGTAGAAGTTTTCCTCCAAAAAACCTAATACGTCACAGCCAATAACAGGTGGTTCGTACTTCCAATACGTGTTAGTAAAGCTACAGATAATATCCAAAAGACAAACCAAATACGAAAATTTTAAAAGCACGAACGAAACTGAGAAAGTAGATATAAGTAGAAGGTTTGATATTGAAAGCAACGGATAATTCCAAGCAATTTTTTGTAGTTCCAGAAAGTGTCCGTTCCGTTTCATCGGAACCAACTTTTATTGTGTGGAGTTTAGGTTATGGATAAAGTAACAGTTTTCATCTGAACCAGTTGATTTGAAACAGAGCGATTGGCAAAATCGACCTCTGATTTTTTAAAAGAGCGTTGAATGCAGTAGGATCACAATGTCACGCAACGGGACGTCTAAACATTCCGAAAGACACTTCACATGGCAGCACTCACGCAGCTGTCAACGGAACGGAAGTTGGACTTCAACGTCAAGAATTCTTTGAAACAAAATATTGACATTGCTGTGGGGAGAGTGGGAGGTTCCGAGGAACGCGGAGCAGTGATGTCGTCTGCTAACATGAGAAGTTAACCTACTCTCGCGGCGCGCGCCCGTGTTATAGGAGTGAATTTTGTTCCTTTTCCCTTCTTAACCTTCATTTCATAGCTTGCTTTATTTTAGTAACACTTTGATAAGCTTCCGTGACTTCGATATTTTTTTCTGTGGGTACTCTGCTACAATAGACGCTAAACATAAGAAAGCTAAAAATGATTTAGGTTTTACAATATCTGCACAATGTGAAAGCTATGCTCTGCATAAGCCATCGTAAACTGGGGTGGACCCTTCGGTGCGTTCCGTCTCCTTGAGAGTTGATCAAGTCATGTCTTCATTGGTCTTCCCGTAGATCTTTTGGCTATTGATTAACATTATTTTGTTGCTTTAGTGATTCTAGCATTTGATATACGGTTTGTGTGTCCTTTCCACCATATTTAATATTGTCAATTATGTTTTGCATATTCAGTTGAGCTCGAATGTCATCACTTTGCTTTTTATCCATTACCGTTTATCAAGGCACTTATGTACAGAAGTTCATTCCACATGCTTCTATTTTCTTTTCGTCTCTCTTCTTCAGAGTTCAGTTTTCGCACCCATAGAACAGTGCAGGTGCAGCAGTAACCTTGTAGAACTTCAGCAGAGTATGTGCTGTGCTGGTACTGCGAACGGCTGAAAGCAAGGGGAAACTACAGCCGTAATTTTTCCCGAGGGCATGCAGCTTTACTGTATGATTACATGATGATGGCGTCCTCTTGGGTAAAATATTCCGGAGGTAAAATAGTCCCCCATTCGGATCTCCGGGCGGGGACTACTCAAGAGGATGTCGTTATCAGGAGAAAGAAAACTGGCGTTCTACGGATCGGAGCGTGGAATGTCAGATCCCTTAATCGGGCAGGTAGGTTAGAAAATTTAAAAAGGGAAATGGATAGGTTGAAGTTAGATATAGTGGGAATTAGTGAAGTTCGGTGGCAGGAGGAACAAGACTTCTGGTCAGGTGACTACAGGGTTATAAACACAAAATCAAATAGGGGTAATGCAGGAGTAGGTTTAATAATGAATAGGAAAATAGGAATGCGGGTAAGCTACTACAAACAGCATAGTGAACGCATTATTGTGGCCAAGATGGATACGAAGCCCACACCTACTACAGTAGTTCAAGTTTATATGCCAACTAGTTCTGCAGATGACGAAGAAATTGAAGAAATGTATGATGAAATAAAAGAAATTATTCAGATTGTGAAGGGAGACGAAAATTTAATAGTCATGGGTGACTGGAATTCGAGTGTAGGAAAAGGGAGAGAAGGAAACATAGTAGGTGAATATGGATTGGGGGACAGAAATGAAAGAGGAAGCCGCCTGGTAGAATTTTGCACAGAGCACAACATAATCATAACTAACACTTGGTTTAAGAATCATGAAAGAAGGTTGTATACATGGAAGAACCCTGGAGATACTAAAAGGTATCAGATAGATTATATAATGGTAAGACAGAGATTTAGGAACCAGGTTTTAAATTGTAAGACATTTCCAGGGGCAGATGTGGACTCTGACCACAATCTATTGGTTATGACCTGTAGATTAAAACTGAAGAAACTGCAAAAAGGTGGAAATTTAAGGAGATGGGACCTGGATAAACTAAAAGAACCAGAGGTTGTACAGAGATTCAGGGAGAGCATAAGGGAGCAATTGACAGGAATGGGGGAAATAAATACAGTAGAAGAAGAATGGGTAGCTTTGAGGGATGAAGTAGTGAAGGCAGCAGAGGATCAAGTAGGTAAAAAGACGAGGGCTAATAGAAATCCTTGGGTAACAGAAGAAATATTGAATTTAATTGATGAAAGGAGAAAATATAAAAATGCAGTAAGTGAAACAGGCAAAAAGGAATACAAACGTCTTAAAAATGAGATCGACAGGAAGTGCAAAATGGCTAAGCAGGGATGGCTAGAGGACAAATGTAAGGATGTAGAGGCCTATCTCACTAGGGGTAAGATAGATACCGCCTACAGGAAAATTAAAGAGACCTTTGGAGATAAGAGAACGACTTGTATGAATATCAAGAGCTCAGATGGAAACCCAGTTCTAAGCAAAGAAGGGAAGGCAGAAAGGTGGAAGGAGTATATAGAGGGTCTATACAAGGGCGATGTACTTGAGGACAATATTATGGAAATGGAAGAGGATGTAGATGAAGATGAAATGGGAGATACGATACTGCGTGAAGAGTTTGACAGAGCACTGAAAGACCTGAGTCGAAACAAGGCCCCCGGAGTAGACAATATTCCATTGGAACTACTGACGGCCGTGGGAGAGCCAGTCCTGACAAAACTCTACCATCTGGTGAGCAAGATGTATGAAACAGGCGAAATACCCTCAGACTTCAAGAAGAATATAATAATTCCAGTCCCAAAGAAAGCAGGTGTTGACAGATGTGAAAATTACCGAACTATCAGCTTAATAAGTCACAGCTGCAAAATACTAACACGAATTCTTTACAGACGAATGGAAAAACTAGTAGAAGCCAACCTCGGGGAAGATCAGTTTGGATTCCGTAGAAACACTGGAACACGTGAGGCAATACTGACCTTACGACTTATCTTAGAAGAAAGATTAAGGAAAGGCAAACCTACGTTTCTAGCATTTGTAGACTTAGAGAAAGCTTTTGACAATGTTGACTGGAATACTCTCTTTCAAATTCTAAAGGTGGCAGGGGTAAAATACAGGGAGCGAAAGGCTATTTACAATTTGTACAGAAACCAGATGGCAGTTATAAGAGTCGAGGGACATGAAAGGGAAGCAGTGGTTGGGAAGGGAGTAAGACAGGGTTGTAGCCTGTCCCCGATGTTGTTCAATCTGTATATTGAGCAAGCAGTAAAGGAAACAAAAGAAAAATTCGGAGTAGGTATTAAAACTCATGGAGAAGAAATAAAAACTTTGAGGTTCGCCGATGACATTGTAATTCTGTCAGAGACAGCAAAGGACTTGGAAGAGCAGTTGAATGGAATGGACAGTGTCTTGAAAGGAGGATATAAGATGAACATCAACAAAAGCAAAACAAGGATAATGGAATGTAGTCTAATTAAGTCGGGTGATGCTGAGGGAATTAGATTAGGAAATGAGGCACTTAAAGTAGTAAAGGAGTTTTGCTATTTGGGGAGCAAAATAACTGATGATGGTCGAAGTAGAGAGGATATAAAATGTAGGCTGGCAATGGCAAGGAAAGCGTTTCTGAAGAAGAGAAATTTGTTAACATCCAGTATTGATTTAAGTGTCAGGAAGTCATTTCTGAAAGTATTCGTATGGAGTGTAGCCATGTATGGAAGTGAAACATGGACGATAAATAGTTTGGACAAGAAGAGAATAGAAGTTTTCGAAATGTGGTGCTACAGAAGAATGCTGAAGATTAGATGGGTAGATCACATAACTAATGAGGAAGTACTGAATAGGATTGGGGAGAAGAGAAGTTTGTGGCACAACTTGACCAGAAGAAGGGATCGGTTGGTAGGACATGTTCTGAGGCATCAAGGGATCACCAATTTAGTATTGGAGGGCAGCGTGGAGGGTAAAAATCGTAGGGGGAGACCAAGAGATGAATACACTAAGCAGATTCAGAAGGATGTAGGTTGCAGTAGGTACTGGGAGATGAAAAAGCTTGCACAGGATAGAGTAGCATGGAGAGCTGCATCAAACCAGTCTCAGGACTGAAGACCACAACAACAACAACATGTGTGTAGACTTTCTTTCCCAATGTTATGTGTATGGTAGCACAGAAATAATTAAAAAGATCTAATTTATTTTGTATTTTATTATTTGCCGCACATGTAATATTGCACCCAACTATTTAACTGTCTTTTTATTCGATCTATTATCTGCTTTTCAGTTTCGATCTTAAGTGGCATAGGTCGGTGTCCTAAAAATTCCATCGATTTTGTCTTTCTAATGAAGATTTACAGATCGTATTCCCTGGCTGTTTTACTTAAATTGAAAACAGTTTCTTGTTCATTTTCCTTCTGCCTAGCAGTTAGTATGTCGTTAGCAAAAAACAGTGTACGAACATTCACATTATAAATTTTTAAATGTTTTAATCTCCGTGAAAGGGGACACCCTTGTCAGACTCCTTGGATTATTTCAGTCATATTATGTCTGTTTTCTGCTGTTAGTATTTGTATTTTCTTATTCATGTATGTATAAACCGTGTACGGCTCCTATAAAATGGGATAGAATCCATCTGTTTCTTAAAATTCCCAACAGTTCGTTTCCATTTACTTTATTAAACATCTTTTTCGATGATACAATCTCAGCATGATCGTTCTTTGAGAAAAACAGGTTGTGCATCTGGTAACACATTTTCACCGATTGGTGAGGATCGTAATTCTTAAAATTCTAGCATATAATATATAACATATATTTAGAAGGCTAATACCTTCGTTGTTCTGACATTGATGTCTATTTCGTTTCTCATAAAATGGGCTATATTCCATTCTTCAAGTATATAACCACTTTGCCAGCACATATTCATAAAATCAAATATGTTAAGTGCATGTTTTATTCGTTCTGTATCGATTTTAGCACATACTGGAGTCTTCCTGTTCTTGCTAGACTTCATGGCATCCTGTAGTTCTTCAACGTTAGTACGTTAACATTTCTATCTGGTTCACTCGGAAACGTCTGCTTATTTTGCACATCCGTCCAGAGTGTTTTACTGTATTTTAACCAATCAGTTTCACATATTCATTATTTTGTATGCTTTGTCTTGGCTTCCTATTACACCACGTTCAACATCTGTAATACGTTTTTCCCAAGTATAGCTTTCAACTTGCGTAACTTTCCTTTTCACTAGAGCTGATTCTCTTTAACCATCTAGTCCCAGATCAGGAACACCTAAGGAATGTAACGTTTTCGAATAGCATAAACAGGAACAAAAATTAGTGAAACGATGGTCATTAAAACATTAACAGCGAAAAAGGCAGTTCTGTTTTAGGAAAAAGCTGTAGCTGCTTTAACGTTATTTGGTTGTTAGAAAGAGAAAAAAACACAGTGAATATTGTTTGATGAGTTTGGATGTATATATCTTCTCGAGCAAACAAGTTTTATCATTGGTAGCGATGGGACAATATGTTTCGTATCCTTTCACTTCTTAGCAGTGTGAAAAATTTACCATACGAGCTTGATCAAGAACATCCGTTACAATGGTGCTTTGGCCATCAACAGATATCACTGGACTTCCTCAATTCTGCTAGTACATTCTGACTTCTTCTAACACCAACGGTATCCCATAACCTTACCTTTACCGTCCGGTATTGCGCTAAGCGAAGTGACAGTGTGTAGACGTTCCGCCTAGCTTGCACACATTCCCATGAGGTGACCGTGCCATCCAGCGTAAATAGACTTCCATATTCTGACCTCACAGTCTTCATCCAGCCTTCAGCGCTTTGAGTTTGGTAACGAATCAAGAGAAAAGCATGGAAGATAAGGAACATACTTCCTTGTGACGGCATTCTACTATAAAACTTTCTCTGTCATTGCCTTGTCTAGTAAGAAAAAAAATCAAGCTTTCTTCGACTGTTTCCATTGCCTCCGCGAGAAACAGCTCGCTGTTGTCATATTGCAGATTTTTTATCGATGTCTGCGATGCTAGTGTGTCCGTTGGAAAGTGAAAAACTTGTCGAATTTCTCTGCTGGCTTTGAACACAGAGACCCCGCTTCCATGCAACAGACATTACAGTCTTGGCCGTTGTTAGAGGTACTGGTGCATATTCTCATCACTACAGCCTATTTGATGACCTAGCACAAATCGAGCTACGACTGCGGGTCAGCTTCGTCTGAAGAGAGTGAACAAACCAATAGCAAAAGATAAAAGAAATACGGACAAGCAACATTTTAAAATATTTTGTGCAGGTGCAAATTGGCTATTAGCGTCCATAATAATAATAATAATAGTGGATAAGGTAATTCGTGAATTTGGAGTAAACTTGGCCAACCTGATCCTAGAAACTGTGACAGATACAATGTCAAAAGTACAGTTATGAGTGAGATATGTCGACTTGTGTAAATAAATCCATCTTCCAGGCAAGTCTGTAGTTTATTTCTACTTTTTAAAAGTGTATCAAAGAGAAAAATGCAAGAATTTGGAATTAAAATCTTAAAGAACCCCTCATATCGCCACACGTGCTAGGGATAAACAACTAATGTGCTGCAATAAATAACGTAGCATTTGCGCAAAATTTTGCCATAGTTTCTGAAAGCCCGAGTGTTTCTGCAGCGCAAGTCATTCTCCTGGAAGAAAGAGCCTACAAGAGTGACTTAAGAATCTATGTAGAGAAAACGAAATTTGTGACAAGTGTAGAAAATGCTCCAAATATTAAATAAAAATGTTGGGAAAATAGAAAAGATAAAACAGTTCATATTTTTTGGTGAAGCTACCCACGAAACTGTGGTATCGTCCAAAGATAGCGGTGCCACATCGATATAAAAGACTTAACGATATCTCACTGCAATCCGCAACGACGAATGGGAGGCGCTCCTGAAGATACCCCTCTCTCTCAGCACAACAGCGGTCTTGCAAGCAGATCAATGTAGGGCCCAATGTGGAAGCGCTCTGCACCAATTGGTCACCACAGCTGAAGCAGTCATCGTCACTGAGCAGGACTAAAGAGTTTTTCAAATCTCAGATGGCCATATTGTTTTGTAAATGTCCAACATTGTACGTCAAGGCGAGAGTTTGTTAATCAGTGCATCAGGTGATGCTTTTATAGTCAGTGACAGCTGTAAATTATCAAGCACTCCTGCATCCAAGGATTTTATCATGTTCAGTAAATCTTTTTATCATTCGTGTAATAAAGCGAACAAAAGTTTCATATGTTGTAGTTAAGATGAGCCATCTCCCACAGCAATCAGAGAATCCACAGTTATGGCCGGACGATTGCAGTTTCAGCTGGGCATAAGAAAAACTATTTAGAAAAAAAATTACTTTAGAGAGAAAGATACAAAAGCGTTTGATGTAACTAAGAATACCAACAACAAAGATATTTAAGCTAAAGCACTACAACACACTAGCGAAAGCTAATTTATCAGATGTCGGCAGATGTCTACTATTAAATTATAAGTTACAACTATTAAAAAGAAGAATTATACGAAAAATATTAGGTCCTCAGAAAAATGCAGCATTCAGAATATTAAACATAGAAAAACAAAGAACATAGAAAACATAACATAAACAGGAAGGAACAGAACATTACTATTTCTTGCACATGGTCATGGACATGGACGTGCTCACGGACTTGGAGCGCAGCAGACTAACGAAGCAGACCTTCTTAGGGAGAAGAAATTACCAACCACCTGAATTCAAGAGGTTAGCAAAGAGTTAGAAAGATGTAACATAACAGAAGAACAAGTGTTGATTGGCGACTCCATGGAGTGCCGTGTGCACAACGACCATATACGTGAAATTTGAAGGAAGGTCAGCGTTGGCCGTAATATTGATGGTTTATTGATAGCTAAATCGATTTTCGCTCACATATTGACCATCTCCAGTGTTGGAAGTTAAAAATTTCACATAGCGATCAGTGAATAAAAAACAACACAGCACACATACATTTGAGTATAAACCAACTGTTGGAAAGAACATACCTGTGGTGTACAAATTAAACTCATAGGCACTGGTATCAAGTTATTATCAGTAACCAAAGCTAAGAAACGATGACAATAACTTCTCTCCAACAGTTGGTTTATACTTAGGTGTATTTGTGGTGTTTTGTTTTCTATTCACTGATTACTATGTGAAATTTTTAACTTCCAGCACTGGAGATGATCACTGTGTGACTGAAAATCGATTTTGCTATCAATAAACCATCAATATTACGGCCAACGCTAACCTTCCTTCGAAGAAGAACAAGTGTTAGAGAGATTTTTAGGGAAAATTTATAAAACTAGAAGTATCCAAGACGGGAAGAAAAGAAAATTGTGTGAAGATAGAGAAAAGGCACCAATGGAGAACTACTGAAAAGAAAGCAAAGACAACAAAAGATTAAGAACTGTAATTCTAACGTGTTTCTTTGAAGGCCTTAACGCGAGAAAAAGGAGAATATAACGGCATAATGTTGCTTACAGATTATTAATCACAGGTCTGAAACGGGTAAAAAATGGTTCAAATGGCTCTGAGCACTTAACGTCTCAGGTCATCAGTCCCCGAGAACTTAGAACTACTTCAACGTAACTAACATAAGGACATCACACACATATTTGTCCGAGGCAGGATTTGAACTCGCGACCGCAGCGGTCGCGCAGTTCCAGACTGTAGCGCTTAGAACCGCTCGGCCACAAAGGCCGGCTGAAGGGGGTAAAGTGACGACCGTTGCAAACGATTGCGACACTTGCAGAGCTCTTTGGATCGTCGCCTCCTTTCCTGCCCTACATAAGCCGAGTGGACTAGCGTGCCACTACTGTGCGTGGTGAGAACGGGGTCCGTGGCGTGCCCCCGCGCGGCTGGACCTCCCAGCTAGCGCCGGCGTGGCTTGCCCAGCCCGGCCCCTGCGGCTGCCATTGGGCTATCCGCCCGCGCCGGCGCCGCACCGTTGAGCGGTCGTCAACCTTTTAAAGAGAGACAGCGAGAGGCAGAGCTGCTCTGTGCTGCGGTCGCCTCAATCGGCGGGTGTCGAGCCGAGAATGTACGCAAGGTCGCCGCCGGGCAGCGCCGAAGATAGCAAACAACTGGCCGCAGTTCTCCACTCACCACCCTCAGTTGCTTCCCTACTACAACAATAAAATGTATCAGCTTGTTTCCAAAAGCAGCGTTCAGGTGAACTTTTCTGGCAAAAATCAGGCTGTTTGACTGTTATAGGTACAAACGAAAGGGGCGAGATGATGACAATGGAATGGTGATAGTGGTGGTGGCGGTGGTGCTGGTATGTATAGGGCGCTCAACAGTGAGGTCATCAGCGCCCACAATCAAATAATGCTAATAAACACACGTCCTGAAACCAATGGTGTCCTCAATAGGATGTATGCACAAGTGCAGTCATGCCACTTGTACAATAATGTTAACAGCTAAGGATAATTTTTGGATGATGTCCCTTACAGTGAAAGAATACGTGTGTGGCACAAGATTATGATGCACTGACACACTTTCATTTGACTGTTCGGGAATACGTATTGCAAATCTTCGACATCTAACGTGAGGGTTATGCATCCTCAACACGACGGCCTCCCAGGTTCCCAACACGAACCAGCTGGACTTTTTTTGTGGGGATATTTAAAACCTTTCGTGTATCCCAACGTTACTGACAGTGTCGATAAAGTATGAGAGCACACTGTGAATAATTGTCAAAGCATTTACACTACTGGCCATTAAAGTTTGCTACACCAAGAAGAAATGCAGATGATAAACGGGTATTCATTGAACAAATATATTACACTAGAACTGACATGTGATTGCATTTTCACGCAATTTGGGTGCATAGACACTTCGTCTTCAGGCCACAACTGGCCCACCGGGACCATCCGACCGTCGTGTCATCCTCAGCTGAGGATGTGGATAGGAGGGGCGTGTGGTCAGCACACCGCTCTCCCGCTCGTTATGATGGTTTTCTTTGACCGGAGCCGCTACTATTCGGTCGAGTAGCTCCTCAATTGGCATCACGAGGCTGAGTGCACCCGAAAAATGGCAACAGCGCACGGCAGCTGAATTACCACACATCCAAGTGCCGGCCACGACCGACAGAGCATAACTTCGGTGATCTGACGGGAACCGGTGCATCCACTGCGGCAAGAATTTGGGTGCATAGATCCTGAGAAATCAGTACCAGAACAACCACCTCTGGCCGTAATAACGGCCTTCATACGCCTGGAAATTGAGCCAAACAGAGCCTGGATGGCGTGTAGAGGTACAGCTGCCCATGCAGATTCAACACGATACCACAGTTCATCAAGAGTAGTAACTGGCGTATTGTGACGAGCCAGTTGCTCAGCCACCATTCACCAGACGTTTTCAGTTGGTGAGAGATCTGGAGAATGTGCTGGCCAGGGCAGCAGTCGAACATTTTCTTCATCCAGAAAGGCCCTCACAGGACCTGCAACATGCGGTAGTGCATTATCCTGCTGAAATGTAGGGTTTCGCAGGGATCGAATGAAGGGTGGAGCCATGGGTCGTAACACATCTGAAATGTAACGTCCACTGTTCAAAGTACCGTCAATGCGAACAAGAGGTGACCGAGACGAGTAACCAGTGGCACCCCATACCATCACGCCGGATGATACGCCAGTATGTGCGATGACGAGTAAACGCTCCCAATGTGCGTTCACCGCGATGTCGCCAAACACGGATGCGACCATCATGATACTGTAAACAGACGTTTTGCTATTCGTGCACCCGGGTTCGTCGTTGAGTACACCATCGCAGGCGCTACTGTCTGCAATGTAGCGTCAAGGGTAACCGCAGCCATGGTCTCCGAGCTGATAGTCCATGCTGCTGCAAACGTCGTCTAACTGTCCGTGCAGATGGTTGTTGTCTTGCAAACGTCCCCATCTGTTGACCCTGGGATGGAGACATGGCTGCACGATCCGTTACCGCCATGCGGATAAGATGCCTGTCATCTCGACTGCTAGTGATACGAGGCCATTGGAATCCAGCACGGCGTTCCATATTACCCTCCTGAACCCACCGATTCCATATTCTGCTAACAGTCATTGGATCTCGACCAACGCGAGCAGCAATGTCGCGATACGATAAACCGCAATCGCGATAGTCTACAATCCGACCTTTATCAAAGTCGGAAACGCGATGGTACCCAATTCTCCTCCTTACACGAGACATCACAACAACGTTTCAACAGGCAACGACGGTTCGAAACTTTCCTCGTGTCAGCATGTTGTAGGTGTCGCCAACGGCGCTAACCTCGAGTGAATGCTCTGAAAAGCTAATCATTTGCATATCACAGCATATTCTTCCTGTCGGTTAAATTTCGCGTCTGTAGCACGTCATCTTCGTGGTGTAGCAATTTTAATGGCCAGTAGTGTAGAACACTCCTGGGATATACGACGTGCTGCAGCGTGCGTACTTACGAATGGTGGCCGTGAGCAGCACTTGTAATGTATTTGTCCTCAAGTGCAAACCTACAGTACGCATCCTCGGGGACTCTGTTATATAGTGTTCATGTCCTCAGTCATGGTGCGCCATATCATGAAAACAATTTGATTCCGGACTTATTTTTGTTGCGACTGGTTATTTGCCTCTTGGTCGTCTACACATCCCTGTCTTTTGTACGTATAACAATCGTTTACCGATTTTTCAATTTGGTTCTCACATCGTTGTTCCAAATACACTCTAAAAAAATACGCACCACGAAGCAATTATCCGAATGGGACGGAAATCGTAGGCGTGATGTGCATCTACAGACAAGTACATGATTACGATCTCAGAAAAATTGGATGATTTATTCAGCAGAAAGAGCTTCGCAAATTGGGGAAGTCTGTAACGGGTTGGACCACCTCAGGCTCTTATGCAAGCAATTATTCGGCTAGGCACTGATAGAGTAGTTCGACTTCCTCCTGAGCGATTCTACGCCAAATCCTGTGCATTTGGCGCGTGAGATCTAACATACGAAATGGACAGGATTTGGCGTGACATCGACCAACTCTTTCAATGAATGCCAAGGTAGATAACTGCTTGCATAAGAGCCTGAGGTGGTCCAATCCGTTACTGACTTGCCCAATTTGTGAAGCTCTTTCTCTGGAACAAATCTTCCAATTTTTCTGAAATTGCAATCATTTGTTTGTTTGTATATGTACATTACATCTCCTGATTTCCGTCCCATTCGGATAAAGCCTTCGTGGTGCGTCTTTTTAGAATTTATTTTGAACAGACCAAGAATCCACCACTGTTTTGACCTACTAGTCTATCTGAAATCGTTGACTGCTCAGAGCGTGGTTCAAATGGCTCTGAGCACTATGGGACTTAACATCTATGGTCATCAGTCCCCTAGAACTTAGAACTACTTAAACCTAACTAACCTAAGGACATCACACAACACCCAGCCATCACGAGGCAGAGAAAATCCCTGACCCCGCCGGGAATCGAACCCGGGAACCCGGGCGTGGGAAGCGAGAACGCTACCGCACGACCACGAGATGCGGGCTGGTCAGAGCGTGCTGCGGGATTCCAAACACATGATAAACTGCAGTAGGATTATTTGGTCCATATGGGTTAGCAAAGAGCGAGGCGACGTAGTGGTTATCACACTGGACTCGCATTCGGGAGAACGACAGTTCAAACCCGCGCTCCGGCTATTCAGATTTAAGGTTTTCGTGATTTCCCTAAATCGCTCCAGGCAAATGCAGGGATGGTTCCTTTGAAAGGGACGGCCGATTTTGTTCTCCATCCATGACACAGTCGTCGACGGCAAGTTAAATCCTAACGTTTCTTCCTGTTTTGGAAGAAGCATATTACTGAGCAAATCAAAAAATTAAAATCAACTACATTTACTTTTCGTATACTTGCTAGTGTTGGAAACAATTGATTTTTCTCAAACATATTTTGGACATTTCCACTCAATAATTGCAGTTCTACTCATCTACATATTTCCCGATAGTGTGTGTGTGTGTGTGTGTGTGTGTGTGTGTGTGTGTGTGTGTGTGTGCGTGTGTGTGTGTGTACAAAGTTACATTGACATCCGAACATTTCTTCTGACTGTTTTTTTTTTTTTTTTTTTCCTTCTTCTTCAGGCATCGTATTTGCTACAGATAATTGCTCTAAAGTCTCTGATACTATTGGCGGCAGCGGATATAAAATTATTTTCATGCCTAAAAACACGTTGGCATTCTCAAGACACAAAGCCTTTCATACAAGAAGAACTAGAATCAAAACGTTATAATAACAAATAACAACAGCAGAAGTGTCACAACAAAGTACATTTCTCTGTCTGGCACAAATAAAAACCACTTCTACTTTCGCAGTCATTTCAGTATATTTCAAAGAAAAAATGATGACAAAATTGACACATATTTTCATCTAACACATTCAAATTAATTATAGCTGAGTCCAAGCTTCAGACTTTCCGCTCGAAAGCGTCCCAGATGCATGCATTAGGGTGAGGGGGGACTGTTCGTAAAAGCTCTCATGACCATGTAGTGTTCCTTACGCTATTGTGATGGCATAAGTTGTGATGGAGTGATGCGTTGTCTTGCTGAAAGAATAGGTCCGCTTGCTCCTGCAGACGAATGGTTGTCAGCATGGACATCATGACCACTGTGGGAGGCATTTTTCACTTCCCGAAGGGCGGTGGAACGAAAAGGGGAGACTGTGTTCTGTAATTGACAGTCAATCATGTGCAACATGCAGTTGAATGTGCTAGATATTTGTAAGATATTACATGAGAGATGAGTCACAGATTAAATTTCCGTTATTAGTTACATAAAAAATGGGATCAAAATAATTTAAAGACATATATATAAATACAATAATACTTTTAAAAATATTTTTCTGTTTACTTTAATTCCACAAGCCGCTGCAGTGACAGTAGATGTTGTGTCCTGTAGTCAGAAGGTGCACACGCAGTGAATATCATACTCATACAAAGCGTCGACAAGGGAATTCCCCGAACAGACACGACACTAACCACGGCTTCGCACCAGCGGAGCGTTAGTATTGTGAGTGCATGTTGTACCTATCTTCAGCGTTGCAAGATGGAAATCTATGGCGTCTAGTCACTCGAAAAATAGCTCATTGTCTAAAAAATTTTTCTCAAAATGGCTAAAAACGAGTGCTGCGAATATTTGAATGAATACTTGAAATACGGATTCATGTTCACGCCTACAAATGGACAACTACCATTATACCTAATTTGTGATAAGGCATTACAAAATGAAGCTATGAAGTTTTCCATCTTAGTAAATTGCAATCGTACAAAGTGGTTAATCCTAGCTAATTTTTTACAGGTGTAGCACCAAAGTTTGAGAAACGCTAAATTGGAGGCAAGGTAATCGAAGAAATCTAATCTTCGTGCTTACAAATGCCTCTTTGCACCGTCTGTAATGACCTCGATGTCACGGGGCGTTAAACCCAATCTTCCATCCTTCCATTATATGGGTGCTGTAGAAATTGAAATTTCGTTAAAAGAGTCGAATCTGTGGTGTGCTGGCAAGCTCTCGAAGAAGAACAGGTCTGCGACGATTCGTGTTCTTGCCTGAAATATCAACCGTACCGTAACGCTATTCAGTATTTCATTCCATTCCTTGAGGCCCATTCATATCTCAGAAGATACTGAAGAGGATCTTATAATCGGACACTTGACAAATGAAATTCTACTTACCGAGCGAAGTCGTATATCATAGTCTGAGCTTTAGCCCTTATAATAACACTATCGGATTTACACCCTTATAACAAAATATGCCTTTTTGCCTTTTGGCATTTTATGGCGTCATAAATTGTATTGGACGTCTGCTCACGAATGACTCGTCCGCATCGTATCCTAGGCTTGCACCAAACTCACAGGATGCAATATCTGAAAAATCTCAACAATTATTAGATCTAGTACTGTTTTATGGTTCTCTGGTCAGAACTTCATATAAATCATGACGTCATTGTGTTCAACATTCTCATTAGAAGAAGCCATGTTGGGACAACAAGAATAGTGTTCATCAACTACTGACTTACATCAGTTTTCATGGGCGTGTATCGCTCGTACACCCTTCTCTTGATGTGAACTTACCGTTACTCTGTTCCATCACCTTTCTTTGAATTTTTATCGATATTTTATGCTCTCCAACGACAAATATATCTCCTTGCAATTATTCTTCATTGCACGTCACCGTATTTGATCAACTGCTCCTCCCAATTCACAGGCTTGCCATTTTTGTGCTTACGAGAACATTTTCTCTAAGAAAGTATCTTTTCCTCGCGAGAGTGAAATGCCTGGTAGTAAAAGAAGAAGAATAGAGCTGAGCACCCCCTCGACAATGCTATCGTTAGTCTGAATAGATATTAGGGTTTAAAGTTCTGCCAATTACGAGGTCATTAGAGACGCAGCTCGTATTGGGGAAGAATGGGAAAGGGCATCGAAATTGCACGTTTCAAAGGAACCTTACCGTAGTTTGCTTTAAGACGATTCGAGACATCATTGAACTCACCCGGGATTGCCAAATCGGAACGCTAAACGGGGAGATGAACTGCCTTCCTTGCGAATGCTAGTTTATCATCTTAACTGATGTTGCCCAGTCGAAATTCCTGGTATGCTCATTACATCTGATATAGTGAATTTGGTTTTGAATTCCAGTAAACTCTCGTGTTTGCTTGAAATGACGTGAAACCGCGAAGTTTTAATTGAAAGTGGCAGCTGAATCTAGCTGCGAATCTGCTCTGACACTAATGCCACCCAGCACCGGTACTCCATTTTTACATAGGTGGTATGAAGCTGTGGATTCTGATTGACTATGGAACCTCAGCTCTCGAGTTCCAGCTGTGAAAGGCCCTTCACATCCGCAACCGTTTCAGAACCCTTTTCCTGTCCATATATTCTTATCTATTGACTATTTCATTACCCACGGCGCCCTCATTTACCATTGTAGATACCACCTATAATCTTCCCGATCGTCATTCCAACGTACCGTTGCCAGCGACGCCCATCTGTTCCTCTTATAAGTGCAGTCACCATCTAAACCATGTTCTAATCCACAATCTTCAATCCTCGTTATGTGTTCCACCGATCTGCTACAAAATGTAACTAAAATTACTCCCACCTCCAGAAAATAAGAAGTTAGCTGCCGTCTCCAAGTGCTCTGTTAGATATTCTGCTAACTGTTATTGGATCTCGACCAACACGAGCAGCAATGTCGCGATACGATAAACCGCAATCGCGATAGGCTACAATCCGACCTTTACCAAAGTCGGAAACGTGATGGTACGCATTTCTCCTCCTCACACGAAGCATCACAACAACGTTTCACCAGGCAACTGCTGTTTGTGTATGAGAAATCGGTTGGAAACTTTCCTCATGTCAGCACGTTGTAGGTGTCGCCAGTGGCGCCAACCTTGTGTGAATGCTCTGAAAAGCGAATCATTTGCATATCACAGCCTCTTCTTCGTGTCGGTTAAATTTCGCGTCTGTAGCACGTCATCTTCGTGGTGTAGCAATTTTAATGGCCAGTAGTGTAATAAACCATTTGGTAATGTACTCAAGCAGATGGAAGATGCTTATCCCGGTCAAGCCCGAATAATTTATACATCTCATATTACTGCAGAAATCCATAGTACGACATTGTTTGTAATGTTTCTCCAATTTTTACAATGCTATAATTATTTTATGTTGAATTTGTATGTCCTACTGTATTCGAGGTGGAATGAACTAAGGAAATAATTTGATGAGGATAGCGAGTGGGAACAGTGCAAAGAAATGAAAGAGATTCCCAGTATGCCGTAATAGTATTTCTTGTAAGTCAAAGACTGAAATCTGTAGAAAATTTTAACATATGGTTAGGGCTGCAAAGTTTTTTATTTAAAAAGAACTGTCTGATTGTAGGAGCGTTCATGTTTTACATACATGCACAGACAATCCTGCGGAATATTACGCTTAGGATCAAAGATTTCGTTTATCTTTCACAAATGCTCAATGTATCCTCAAACTGACGAACAACAAACATCCAAACGGCAGTGAAACTCATCCCATACTTTTTCCAACATTTCTGGAGTTCATGCATTCGTTGGTGTGGTATAAACTGTCACAAAAAAATCTCATGCCGTGAGATCTGATGCCCTCAACGGAGTCTTCATCCACGTGGTTTGTGTTCAACAATGGTTGCTGGTTGCCTTTAAGGACAAGTTTATAATTGAGCATATTCCGGACATAATTGACGAGTGCCATGTCAGGTAAATATGTAATCCAGGAAAGGTGTGGTACCTGTCGTTGTTCGAAGAACACTTGCACATTCCTCTCATGACTGGAATTGACCTGCTCAAATATGACACGGGGAGCAGTACCTCGAGCACTGAAACGTATCTGATACAGTTGTTGGCCGGCCGCTGAGGCCGAGCGGTTCTAGGCGCTTCAGTCCTGAACCGCGCTGCTGCTACGGTCGCAGGTTCGAATCCTGCCTCAGGCATGGATTTGTGTGATGTCCTTAGGTTAGTTAGGTTTAAGTAATTGTAAGTCTAGGGGACTGATGACCTCAGATGAAGCCCCATAGCGCTTAGAGCCATTTGAACCATTTGATACAGCTGTTGCTGTTGAGGCTGGCCTCAGTATGTAGTGGCTTAAGATCTTATATCAGGGTGGTGCACATCGTCGGGTTTGACGTTTGTCTGTTATTCTAGTCAACAGTCCAGAATGTCAGACTGATTATTAGGATGCAAGCTCCGCGTACCGAAACCAAGATACCGACAGCCGGAAGGAGAACTATGGTGCGGTCTTCTGACGCAGTGTTCGCGCTACACAGGCTCTTACTGGCACGGCACGGCACGGCACTGTAGTTACTTAGTAACGGCTATGGTACAAATACTGCATTATTAGATCACCAATGTTGTCGACGGCTGGACACAAGATACTCGTGAGGCGAAGTCGATCGATTTCTACCTGCTTCAGATTATCCAGAATTAGGCAGCCCTCTTTCAGGCCTTACGAGCAAAATGTTATCATTTTTCGTCTTCCAGTGTCGTTTTTAGAAGCAAGCGATCCTGTTCTTCGAGGGGGCGTTCAATAAGTAATGTAACAAGTTTGTTTTTCCTCGGGCTAATTTCGGTTGAGAAAACGCAATTTTTTGCGGTACACCGTGGAATATTCCCCCTTAAAGCCCTATCGTTTCATGAAGTTCCGATAGGTGGCGGCGGTATACACAACCATCACAATGACGTCTGTAACGGAGGTGCGTTCCAAGCAAAGAGCTGTCACTGTGGCGGGAAACTAGAGCATCGCGGAGTCCTTTGGCGGGGCATTTGTGATCAGCCCAACAAGGTCGCGCAAATATTTCCGACCTCCCACGTGCCAGTCGGCAGCACACAGTTGTGACTCCGTCAATGTTGGGACGTGTGGACACTCTCATTCGAGGTGATCGATGGATTACAATCAAAGACATCGCTGCATAACTGGAAGTCACTGCTGGTAGTGCTGACACACTCGTCTAGCAGTAGGGGTATTCAAAAGTATGTGCCCACTGGGTTCCTACCTGCCATGAAGAGCAACGAAGGACCATCTGTGCGGAATTTCTTTCGCCTTACAAGGCTGATGGTGACAATTTTTTATCGAACATCGTCACAGGCTATGAAAAACGGCTTAATGACTTCAAACTGGCAACAAAACAACAATCCGTAGGTTGGTGCCACACCATGTCTCCTCCAAAGATAAGGTTAAAAGGCGCGCCTTCAGCCTAGTAAAGTCATGGCGATGGTCTTCTGGGACTCTGAAGGGTTATTCTGTCTGATATCCGCCATGGTGTAAAAATCAGCTCTGAACTGTATTGTGTTACCCTGAGCAAACTGGAAAAAGGACTTCAGCATGTTCGTCGCCACAAAAATGTAGAAAAACTTGTCCTTCTTCATGACAACGCAAGGCCTCGCAAAACTCTGAGCACCAGAGAAGAGCTCACAAAACTTCACCTGACTGTTCATCATCCTCCTTACAGCAGGATCTCGCATCTCCCAACTTCCATTTGCATGGCCCAATGAAGATACACTCTACACGAAGCAGTACTTGGATTGTGGGGAAGTTACAGATGCAGCAACACGTTGGCTGCGACGTCGACCAGCAAAGTGGTACCATGAGGTCATACAGACTCTCTCAGTAATATGGTGTAAGTACTGGAGCTAGGCCAGCGCCAGTCCATTTTGTTAGTGCAGGCTGCCTACATGAGGGGGCAGGTATGCAGTCAGGGGCAAACCTATTGTTCTCCTTTGATTGACAGGTCCTTAACCTATTGTTCTGTTAAGTGGTTTTCCATATCACCCCCATTTCCTTATGGTTGACAGGCTCTTAACCTATTGTTCCCCCCACCCACCCCCTTCCCCAACTCTTATCAATTTGATTTCTTAATTAAACTGTTCAATTAATTAACCTCTCACCCACTGGTAAAACCCCTCCCCTCTCCTCCCCCAGAAAATGGTGGAAGTTCGAGTTCCATCAGGACAATGCAACATACCATGGCTACCGCCACTAACTGGGTTAAACGCTCTGATGTCAGTATGTTCACAGGCTATACACATCAGATGTGTCCTGTTAGAATAATGGTAGAGAGAAAACGGTCAAACAGATGAGAGGGATGATAAATCTCTCTGGTGTTGGTACTGTGCACTAGCTCACTTGTTCACCTCATGGGAAACACACTGTTTCCCGCCATATTGGACAACAGTACTTGTGTCATCGGCTGATGTCATTTCACCATCTTGGATTACGTCACAATTGCAAATGCACTCAGGTGGCAGTACTGTGTACTAGGTCAGTTGGAGTCTGGAATTCGTGGTGAACACACTAGATGGCTGTACTGCATCAAATTGTTTATATAAATAGTGCATGCAAAATTAAAATTTATGTTCAGCACAGGTTGAGTCCTCTTCCCGCCATTTCCTAAGATGAGATGGTGGTCGGGTGACTTAGGTTTGTGGAGGTAGCCCAACTGTCCTTCCTTTCACGCCATTTTCTTAGGTTAGTGAAGGTAGCCATGGTATGTTGCATTCTCCTGGTGGAACATGAACTTCCCACCATTTTCTGGGGGAGGAGAGGGGAAGGGGGAGGTGATTTACCAGTGGGTGAGAGGTTAATTAATTGAACAATTTTATTAAGTAGTCAATTAAATTGATAAGAGTGAGAGGACCTACTCCAATAATTCAGACCTGAAAGTGTACCTGCAGCAGCGAGGAGGGAGAGGGGTTGGGGGTAGGGGTGGGGGTGGAGGAAACAATTGGTTAAGTTCCAGTCAATCAAAAGGAAATTGGAGTGACATGGAAAACAACTTAACAGAACGATAGGTTAAGGACCTTTCAATCAAAGGAGAACAATAGGTTTGCCCCTGACTGCATATCTGCCCCTGATGTAGGCAACACGCACTAACAAAATGGACTGGCGCTGGCCTAGCTCGACTACTGGTGTAAGGATGTGGCATTTAACGCCAACTATGTTGAAAAATAGTATTTGTAGCCCAAAGAGTAGGGAGTAATGTGGCATATTGGAATCCTGAATAAAACCTACCTGCTTCCAGAAAAAAAATGTGTTGCATAACTTACTGAACCCACATCGTACACGTTAGTTTTGTGCTGTTGCCCTGCCGACTGACCATACTCCTCATCCCAACGGATTCCTGTCCCTATATTGGGTTCTTTGGTGTTGACGAACCGTATTGGCGAGTGCTTTTACGTTGCTGCTCAGTCAGGAGGCTCCCCCCACTTAGGCACGCCTCCCCGGTGTTTGTGTGCAGCGAGCATCCACTCTGCGGTGACGCCGCTGGGCGCGCTGTCCTCCAGCTGGTTCTCGGAGCGGCTGGGCCGGCGCGCCACGCTGCAGCTGACCGTGCTGCCCAACGTGCTGGGCTGGCTGCTGCTCGCGCTCGCCAGGGACCACGCCGTGCTGCTCGCCGGCCGCGCCGTCTGCGGGTTCGCCGTCGGGCTCGCCGTGCCGCCCACGCAGGTGAGTGCCTCGCTGGTAGCACCTTTACAGCACTTTCAGTAAGTAAGCCAGACCTAATAAAACAGCAGGCCACCACTATAGAGTAGTACAGCTGGTACAGCCTTCACTCCCTTACACTTCCAAGATCATTTATAATCCATATCGTACGCTAGACAGCGCTCCACCCTTCCATCTGAAGTCCCTTTGGATTTACAGGTGTTGATCAAAAATATGGAAACACGCTCGAAGTCACAGTACCAAGTTACGACACCTGAAGATGGGCGTATAAGAGCTCGAAACCGGTCGTATCATAATAAAAGAACTTTACAACTGCAGCGGTATTTTCAACCTCTGGTATAATGCTCATGTTCCTCCAACAGGATTGTTTGAAAGTAAGTAAATTTCAACATGGACAATTTGTTGGTGATCGTGCATTGGGTGCTTCCGTAGCCAAGTTGTCGAAGTGTTTGGTGTTTCAAAAGACACCTAATCGAAGACCTATACAGGGAAAGCGGATACACATCATCCGCTAAGTCACAATGCGCACCAAAGTTGTTCTGAGTGATCGTGATGGACGGTCGTTGGAAAGGATTGTGAGGAAAATAGCCAGCGGTTCATGTGAGCAGAGATGAAACTCAGAGAGAGACAATTACGGGCTGTATTGTGGGTAGTCAAACATTTCCAGTTGCAAACGATGCGGGAGCATCTTCATTGCCCCTGCAGAATGCGGCTGAGAATTGTCTTGAAGAAGAAAACGCACAACAGTTATGAAATGTTGACTGCATAGCTTCAGGCGAAATGTCTCACCAGGCCGTCGTACTTGACGGGATACACTATTGTTCTCGGTACCTTTATGTGCTCCCTGTGTGCTCAGAACTAAAAGGAACGACGTAATGCAATCGACAGGCATGCTACAGACACTGCCCAACACACCTGTGCAAAACTTCATCCGATTTTCACAGTGGCTTCCATTTCGCGACCGATCGTTCCTTACTTTCCGAATAACCCTCGTAAGAAGACGCCAGCTGCTGAACTGAACGGCGCACTCGCGAACCCTTCAGCACCAGGACAACGCCAAGGGAGCTCCATAACGAGGGAACTACAGGGCAAGCTGTAATCCGAAAGACACTCATCAATGATGCAAATGCTCGTAACAGGAAAACGTGCTGCAGAAGCCATAAAATGTGGAGTATGGAGAAATGAAAGAAAACCATTTTGTCGGACGAGTCTTATTTCACAGTTTCTAATTTCTGGCCGAGTTTACGTCCGAAGAGTGACATATGGCCAGGGTCTGCCAATTTTTCGGACAGTCGTAGTGGTATTCCATGGACCCCATGGGTATTCTGCGAGGCAGCATTATTGCTAATGATTAAGTGACCAGGTCCGTTCCACGGGATAATGTCTGTTCCCCAACTGTGATGTTGTGTCCCATGACGACAGGACACCTGTTCACACAGTTCCCACCGTCTTGGACTAGTTTTGTGAGTTGTGAGCAGCAGGATGAATTACGGTATCCCCCAGAACACCATAATCACCAGATATCGATATTATTCTGCCTTTGTGTTCTATTTTGAATTTGCCTATAAGAATGGTATAACATTCCCTCTGGAAACCACGCAAGACCTGTATTTATCCTTTCTGAGACAACTGCAAGCTTTTTCCAATGCTAACGGTCTTCGCACACCGTACTGGACACAGCCGTGTGTCGTGATTTCGCTCTTTCCACACTTTGGTCCACCCGTCTGATTGTAGGAAGATTATATGGTGTTGCAGCGGAAAACCTTTCTTTACAATGCACCGTGGAAAGAGATACGAACTTCAAATGTAAACCTGAGTTTCTTCTGGCGAATAAAATGTTGAAGTAACTAACAGGAATGGAGCCGGGTGACGTCGTCGAGAACCGCCGAAATTTCGGCAGGAGCACACCCTGTCATTTTCAAGGCAAAACTGTAAGAAATAAGCGCTGTGCAGCAGAGTTTGAAGAGCAGTTCCGGAAAATTCACAAACACACACACACACACACACACACACACACACACCGTAAACACTAGCGCCAACACACAACCAAAGATCACCGACATCGAAAGTTGTCGACTGCGAAAATTAAAAACGAACGGGTGAGGTAGTATTAAGTCCGTTCCTCTGTCTGTTTACAAGGGAGAGAGCAAGAATCCAAGCATCTCTATTTTTAAAATTACTTGCTAATTTAATTTCTTGTAGCACGTCATATGCTGGACAGACTGTGGAGGACCATTGTACGAAGCATAATCATCACAAGACGCTAACAGCAACGAGCAATTCCGCTATTGCAGAGCACTGTCTTGGCATCGTTCATCTTATGGAATACAACAACACAGAGATTCTCGCATGCACTTCCACCTATTGGGATAGCGTTATTAAGGAAGCAGTTGACAATAAATTAGCAAGTAACCTTGTAAATACACATGAAGGTTTTTGTTTAAATTTTGCTTGGAATTCTGTTGTCTTCCTTATCAAGAACAGAAGGGTAGAGTTCACTATCGATAACTTCTGACGTCGGTCGTCTTTGTCTGTGAGAAGGTGCCTTGTATGTATGTGTGTGTTCCGGAATTACTCTGCAAACTGAGGCTTTAAGTTCCCTTGCACAGCACTTATTTGATACAGTTTTGCGTTGACCATGACTGGTGCTCACCCGTCGAAACGTTGGCAGTTGTTAACGATGACACCTAGCCGCATTCCCGTAAGTTACTTGGGTTCAAATGTAAATTGCCATCGTAATAACTATAACGACCCTACTACACCATCCCCAAGCTGTGAACTACCCAGGAGGATTTGCTGTCACCTAATTGTGCGTTCTCGCTTCCCGCGCCCGGGTTCGATTTCCGGAGGGGTCAGGGATTTTCTCTGCCTCGTGATGACTGGGTGTTGTGTCATGTCCTTAGGTTAGTTAGGTTTAAGTAGTTCCAAGCTCTAGGGGAATGATGATTATAGATGTTAAGTCCCATAGTGCTCAGAGCCATTTTTGAACTAATTGTGACGGAAACAGGCCATACCAGAACTAGGGCGACGCTACAGAGCTGGGGTATAGTTGATAGATTTGAGAGCAGTGCGTGGAGTACGTGGTCCATGACTGCCCCAAGAGAAGATATTTAGGAAATGTAACTACAGCTAAAGCTCTTATCTGAACATGTAACATTAGAGTTGTTTATGTGCGATACTGCGTATACACTCCTTAAGGAAAAGAGAGTCGCACCAGAAAGGAAATTACAATTCCAGAAAAATTGGATGATTTATTCGAGAGAAAGAGTTTTACAAATCGAACAAGTGAATAACGTGCTGGGCGACCTTATACAAGCAGTTATTTGGCTTTGTAGTGACTGATAGAGTTGTTGGATGTCCTCTTGATGCATTGTGGCCAGTTGGCGCGTTAGATCCAGCGACCTTGCTGGCCAAGGAATGGTTTAGCAAACATGAAGATGGCGGGCCGGGGTGGCCGAGCGGTTCTAGGCGCTACAATCTGGAACCGTGAGACCGCTACAGTCGCACGTTCGAATCCTGCCTCGGGCATGGATGTGTGTGATGTCCTTAGATTAGTTATGTTTAAGTAGTTCTAAGTTCTAGGGGACTGATGACCTCAGACGTTAAGTCCCATGGTGCTCAGAGCCATTTGAACCAAATACGAAGACAAGTAGCAGAAACCCTCGTCGTTTGCATGTAGGCATTATGTTACTGAAATGTAAGTGGAGATGGGCAACAAAATGGGGGGTATAATATCGTCAGCGTACTGCTGTGCTGGAAGGGTACCGCAGATGACAACCAAAAGGGTCTTGCTAAGAATGATATGGCACAGCAGACCACCTTTCCTGGTTATCGGGCCGTATGGCGGGCAGCAGTCTGATTGGTATCTGACCGCTGAATGGGGCATCTCCACAGAAGTCTTTGCTGGCCAGTTCTATTCCATTCAGTGAGATTCCAGGCCGAAGACATGTCTCGAGATGCCTGGTGGTATACCAACCTGACTGTAGCCTGCCATACAGCCTCATAAACAGGAGTAATGTTCTGTGGTGTCATTTCCTTTCATAGCAGGACCTATTTGTTCGTCATCCACGGTATATTGCAGGTACAAGTGGAATGCTTTAGAAAGCACCCCTTGAGCACAGCGAGGTAAAGGCTCTTTTATCTTTCCTGGTCTCCTTTGGGATAAGTCTTTACAGTAGGTAACGGCTGTGGACTTTAGCTGGTGGTCCGTGTGCAGGTGTACCTGGGCGAGACGTCGGAGCCGCGGGTGCGTGGCATGCTGGCGGGGTCGCCGATGGTGAGCTACTCGCTGGCGATCCTGGTGGTGTACACGCTGGGAAGCTGGCTGGAGTGGCACACGGTGGCCTGGATCAACACGGCGCTGCCGCTGGTCGCACTCGCCGCCGTCTCGCTGGTGCCCGAGAGCCCCGTCTGGCTGGCGCGCAACGGCCGCCTCGAGCAGGCCCGGCGCGCCCTCACCTGGCTGCGTGGGGGCCGCTTCGCAGACCCCCACGAGGTGAGTGGGTAGCCCAGGCTGCTGCCTGCGCACAGTGTTCAGAGTCCGTTTTTTCCTCATCTTCCTTCATTTCTTTCCCACCACGTAGGAGGGGGACGGGCAGCATATCACTGACCTTCAGCCTAACTATACAGTCTGGTCACATTAATGCGACCACTGCCTATGTTCGGCCTCAACGTGCAGTAACCACTCACATACGGCAGGTGGCAGCACTAGCAATGGAGGGTATATATAGCGTATTAGGGGAAAAAATGGAAATGAGCGTTTGGCGCCTTACAGGGCCCTTTACGGGGCAGGTCCGGCCGCCTTGCTGCAGGTCTTATTACATTCGACCCCACATTGGGCGACCTGCGCGCCGTATGGGGATGAAATGATGATGAAGACAACACAACACCCAGTCCCTGAGCGGAGAAAATCCCCGACCCAGTCGGGAATCGGGCCCCTTAGGATGGCAGTCCGTCACGCTGACCATTCAGCTATCAGGGCAGACAGCATATTGGGGGGACATGGGCAAAAGTGCAGACGCTGTAGTAAGGTGGAAACAGACATCCAAAAGGCATGATGATTGGCTTTCGGGCCAAGGGTGGAAGCTCGGCTTGGTTTGTAAACCGTTTGTGTAAGGCTGTGGTTAAAGTATACCACGCGTGCTCTGAGGCAACGGTGGCGCACCATAGACTATAGATGAAATGGGTGAACGACGCCTGTTGAGGTATGAACAGATGAATGTATGTGAAAGGTTGAGCAACTGGCCGCCCAGACGAACCATGGGGCTGCCAACAGTGTCTCGTCAAAGACCAATCAACAAACGTTACTGCCTATCCGTCTCCCCTTCGTGCGCCTGGTTCATGCATCAATGGTGACTGGTGTTCACCGGCGACGAAGGCAGGAATTTGCATACCGATACCGTAATTGGGAGTCCACTGAGTGGTAATCAGGTTTTACGCACCATCGAATGGATGGCCGTTATCCTGTGTGGCCCTGCAACAATCGTCTGAAGGGTCCAGGCAGCAAGAGAAAGCATTATGGTCTACAGAATGTTTTCGTGCTCTTTCTGGTTGATCTCGTTATTCCGGAAGACACAGTGGAACAACACAAGTACGCATCTATCTTCGGGAACCAAGTCCATCCCTATGTACGGTTTGTTTTTCCTCGGCACGATGGCATCTACCAGCAGGACAATGCATCATGTCACACAGCTCGCAGTGACATGTGGGGTTTGAAGAACACCAGGATGAGTTTACGGTACTCCCCTGACCACCGTACTCCCCATATTTAAACCCAATCGAGAAACTGTGGGACCAACTCGATCGGGCTGTACGCGTTGCGCATCCTCAACTGAGAAACATTGCTCTGCTGGGCACAACACTGGGTTCGGCATGGCTTCACACCCCTGTCTGTACCTTCCAGAGCCTCATTCACTCTCTTCCTGCACGACCGCCCTAAAAATATTGTCGTTCAGGCTTTCGACATTAGGACCAGCCTAGCGTGTGCCTAAACGAGCGCAGGAAACCTTCGAAATCCACATTCAGGCTGGTCCGTGCACCGTACCAAAGTCGTTAGTCTGCTATGCGTATTTTATCCAGGTCTGGGTTGCCTCTCTGTGTAGCAAGTTAGCACATTGCGCTTTAAGCTGAGCGAACAGGTCAGTGAAAAATAATCCCCATGAAAAAAGTAAAACAGAACTTTACTCTGAATTTAAAAAAGAACAGTAACCAAAATAAAGGAACTTTCTTTGAATTCGCACTTGAGCAATTAAATCTGCTTGTGGGTATCGTCTTGCTCCATCTCTCACATTATAAAATGCTTAGATTCACAAAGGCATAGTGTCCACAAGCTGTGCCAAATGCTGCTCCTTAAGTGTGTCCTACTCTTCGACGGCAACTGTCGTGAGGTCATCCAGTGTGTGTGGAGGGTTCCTGCGACGAGGCTCCCCAAGTTTCGGGTCGTCTCAGACATGCTCAGTCGGGTTCATCTCAGCAGAAGCCGCACGCAGATTTCCGAAAAATGGTAGCTCAACGGTCGTGTAAAATTTACATCTTCCTAGATTCCGAAATCCGCTGGTGAATATGCGGACCAAACTATCAGAGAGATTCACTACCTTTGACAGCGTAACTCGATACTTGAACACTTAATGACCCATACCCTTCAACATGATGTTACCCAATAACCATGTTGCCTGGTAACAAGGCGCTCAAACGGTGCTGGCTAAATCCGACAAATGAACATAATGTTGGTGACACGAGTCGCGGCGTCACTGATCGCTTAAATGCCTTCGAAACCGACCACACGCAGTTACTGTTAGGCAAAAGGCTTTTAGGATCGAGAAATAACGTTACCTTGACACTCTGCGTCTGTTACAACTGCCAAAACATTCCTGAAGAGAGAGAAATCTTACAAAGTTCCAAAGTGAAACGCAATAAGACTACATAGTAATTGTTATCGACCATCTTAGTAAAATTACGATGTCTCAAATCTGAACCGATATTGCGGAACAAATTATACGTAATATTGAGCCAGGAGTGACTCGTCTGGTCTATCTCTCGCACTTCGACAGGTATGAGTGTATTTATAAATTCCGTCTCAAACCGCTAAGCGGTACTAACAACTTATTCTATACGCTAATAATTTAAACGTACCAATAATTTCTGCAGCTGTGGGTTTACAACTTCCTACCTCCGTATTATACTTGTGTAGTGTACGATCACTCCTAGTTCACTCATAGAAATGCGAAGATTTGCATAGTGGAACACCAGTCCAATACATAAATCAAACTTTGTGGAGATCTCCATTAATTAACGGGTATTAAATGATTAAAATTTCATCCCATTCGAAAATGGCACGCACATCGACGTTAGTATGAGATATGAGCCCCATAGGCCATAATAAATTCTTGGGTTCGTTACCACTTGGAAGTAAATAGCCTTGAAATGTCGTCTTCAGGGTTTCTTTCCACGTGTGGAACAAGTGCTGTGTAACTCCATGAAGATTTTTTGATGGCGCCTGGCATGAAAATATTCCCAAAGCGTAACACACATGCTATCCTTATGACAAATCAGCGGAGTGGACGGGGCCCTAGAGGTTCCGTACATTCCTCAACGCGTTTGTAGTGTGAACTGTAATCTGGGGAATTGCTTTATCTTGCTGAAATAAGCCATTTGCTACCCTTGGCATGAAGTGTATGACAGCAGCGTTTACCACTCTTAGCACATACTGGCGAGCATTCAGCCTACTTTAGACAATTACGAGAGCTCAAACAGTCCTGTTGGCGTACCAACGTCTTTAATTTTTAAAATTAAAATTTAAAACAGTCTTGATCGCGGTGGAGGGTCGATGGAACTCATCTAGCAGTGTCCATCCACCACTCTGGAGCCTGAAGATGACTCTTTCATAGAGTCGAAACCGGCCACTCACTCCAATAAATAATATTTTAACAAGATTGCGATCAAGACTTTTAAATTTTAATTTCAACAAATTTTAAGATCGCTGACTATGTTTTCAAAAATTTCAAAAATTTTATGTCTTTAATTGTGTCCCCCAAATGCCCAGCGTTTCTACGATTGTATAATTTGATGATTCCAAAAATTGCAGAGGTGCGAGTCTCGTGTGACCTTTGACAGTGTGGTCTACAAACATGCTGGCGTCCTTCAGACTAGGACAAGCAGAGCCGTGGCTTGTCATTCAACAACACATACTGCCACTCAATGTCCCAGATGATCCTGATACCACGGAAGATTCTGTAGTTTATGATATTGTTTCAGTGATAACCAAGAGATCTCAACCCAGAGTCCAGTAATCCAATCTCGACGGTTTGTGCTGATAGTCGCTACAACCACGGCCCGTATTTTAGCTGTTGTCATATATCTATTCATCACAGCCAGTTGAATAATCCTACAATCTTCTTGTGGTGTATCCATGCCTCACCGCTGTCCCGAGTCCACCCCATCGCTAGTCGTTCTGCAGTCACTGCACTAACGCCAACTGTCTGTGTCATCTATTGGTATGATGCTCCCGTGTTCCTCATACCAATGACGCGACCTTTCCCAAAGTCTGAAAGATGATTACAACCTGCACGTGCATGTCCTCCAGGCACGCCGTGATCTGATCTCCGTGTGAAAACTACCAGTAACATAAGATACACACAATACTCACTATTTACTGACACCACTCTTCGAGGAAAGGCTGCCTTCTGTACTGAAAATGCTGAAAATGATAGACTTTTAATTAAACTATTCCACAGGCATGGAAATGTGGAGTATCACTTTGGTAGCATTCGGTCACCCTGTTGATGGTGTAAGACTTTCCACTTCCGCCAGTGAATATGAAACAATTTGTCTAGGACAATGGACAATATTTTCCTAGAAAAAAAATTAAAAACCGTTGTAATTCCCATAGTTCTGACTAATGCTTTGAAAAATTTCTCTTCGTCGTAAGACAAATGCTGTAACTGTATTCCCATCGCTTTTATTCCAGACTAGGAACCTCTTCACTCGTCAGGTAACTGTTTTGAAACTAACCGATGCTTTATAATGGGCCTCAATTATGTGGCAGGCCTTCATGTTGTTGCCTGGGACATATAGTCCTAAGAAATCAAAACCAGTCCCAATCATCGGCTGCGACCAATATTTTTGGGAGGTTTCCTTTGGTTCTAAAGCAAATGCTGGAACTGCATGTCCCCTCCCAAATATTCCCAACTGCGAGCTCCTGTGCCACCCTACCACGCCACCTGGCTTTTTATTGAAAAGATCTCGGCTTTGTACTCAGTCACGTCTCGAACAGGCCCCACTGCCCTCCGTGGGAGAGACCGCAGCTTTGTACATTATGAGTACTAAAGAGACAGTGTGATTTCCTAGGCGGACGTCAGTTAACTCATAAGAAGGAGGACATTGTTCGGAAAGAAGTTTATAAATCTTACTTATGACCGGCCTCTGTGGCCGAGTGCTTCTAGGCGCTTCAGTCCGGAACCGCGCTGCTGTAACGGTTGCAGGTTCGAATCCTGCCTCGGGCATGGATGTGTGTGATGTCCTTAGGTTAGTTACGTTTAAGTATTTCTAAGTCTAGGTGACTGATGACCTCAGATGTTAAGTCCCATAGTGCTCAGAGCCATTTGAACCATTTGAATCTTACTTATGTTATTTAATTTGTTTGAAGCTGTTTTACTACACCCCACTAGCTCACGCACATTGTGCATGTACTGTTTTACCATTATCCTACATCCTACATTTTGGAATGCTTAGAAAACCTGACAGTGAGTTAAGATACAGTTCTGTTCCCGTGCACACAACAACCGAATGTTTTCTCACAACTCACTGATTGTGTACAACTGTATCGGCCACTACAAAGAGACAGAGGGAATCACAATTACAAATTAACAAGCTGTGATGAACTAAGTATTATCGCCATTGGTTCAGTTTTATTTTTTCAGGAAATATGCCAACATTTGTGTAAGTATACCTATAAAAATGAAAATTTGCTTACCTTCAAGTAAATAAAGTAAATGTATAATTCTCGGGTCAGTCCAATTCTCATTTTCCTTCTGTTTACACATAATCAGTAAGTTAACATTAACCAACACTTTAAAGAAGAAGTAGCAAACTGACAACACAATCACGGTTTACATACATTAGAGATTTTACTTTGAGCCGAAAACGTTGAGCTCAAACCCAGCAGCCACAACCTGACTCCGGAATGGACATTAGAGTGTTTATTTGATCAGTCAAAAGGGGTATCGGGAAATGGAAAGTGTTATATCGTGAACATCTTGGCCGAACACTACAAAACTGATACTGCGGTATTTAAATGTCTGTTGAATATGTTAGCTGATTTTTTGCCTCGCGCACTTGATTTCGATATAGAAGAAAACGAATTCCAGAGACGAATGTTGGTGTGAGTACACGCTAGGTGTTGCGCGTGTCCCACGTTACTGAAAGTTATCAGATGGAGATCGCAAACTTGCTTGCCTAGACGACGTGCACATGCAGCTTATCTCTTTCTTCTATAGCACATTGATAAAAGTCAAAATTTTGGCATTGACGTGGGAGTCTCTTACTGATATATTGCACGGACATGTCGCTGCAATGTAATAACTGCTGAACGAGCGGTAACAGTTTCTAGCGCAATCATGCGACTAGAACAGTGGGCAGGGGTCCTTCCAGAAGGAGAGTGCCACGAGAAGATAGTAGGATTCTTCGGCTGGCTCTGATGAATAACCAGATTATAACAATTAATACACCGGCCACAGGTCAGAGGCAGAGAGTCGTCAGGAACAGATTGCTGGAAGCTCAGTGTAGATCTCGAGTTGTCATGCGACGATTACTATCCATATCGTACTGCACACCATTGAACCTTGCATGGCGTACAGCCAGAGTCAACTGGGAAGTTGGATGGCGTTCTGTGGTGTTCAGCAATGAGTCTCGCCTGTGTTTATGGTGGTCTGATCGACAACCTGGTGCATGGATAGGAACTGTCAATGACATGCCTCGCTCAGGCCGCCCACGGACTACTACTGAATTTTTTATTAAAAATGAAACTCCTCCTATTGTACTTAATACCCCATCTCGAGACCCCCAATTCCGGGAATCAGGATGTCGTGAGCCATTGGATATGACAGAAAAAAAATTATTGAAAGAAGGCTGAATGCTCGCCAGTATGTTACAAGAATGGTAAAACCTGTTATCGTACCCTCAAGACCAGGGTACCTAATGGCATATTTCAGTAGATTAACGGAAGATCCCACACTGCAGTTCCCGTGACGAACACCTCAAAGAATGTACTAATCATTGACTGGCAGGGCCAGTTCCGTTATTGTAACTCTTAGAGAACGTCTCGGATGCTATGAACAAACGTATACTTTATTCCAGCCCTGAGCTCAGTCTGATAAACTAAGGAAGGGCGTGTCTCAGATATGGCAAGAAAATCCTCAAGATAACATTCGGAACTGCTTCTGTGCCACAACGAATAGAAGAGGTATTCATGCTGGTTGAGGCGACAGTTCATACTGGTGTTGATGATGGGCATCACTTCCGAATAGTATGAAAGTATAATTATTCAGCACAAATTAAATGAGAACATCCTCACAAACTTTGATAAATATCGCACAGCTACTTCACATTTTCATTTCCATCAGTGTAGATTTATGGTAAATCAAAACTGGGAGGCTCTATATAGTGTATCTATGTGTTTGAAAATGCTATCACGAAACGACCAAAGGCTGCTGTAACGTCTGTTTATTTAACGACTGTCAGTTTCGGTCGAGCGACCATGTTACGGTCACGAATACAATTACATCAATTTACAAAAAGATTTCTTAACTTCAAGTACGTAATTAATCTCAATTGCAGCATCTGTCACACCAAAAGGTTTCGAAACTGGATTCATAAAAAGTATAAAAAGTTAAGATTGTGATTTCAATGCTCTGGATGTTTTACATAGCATACAGAATGTTCATACAAACGTGTAAAACCGTCAGAAATGTCGTTGTTTGAGATGGTGTTCAACTCGCCAGTCTTGGATACTAACAAACCATCAGAGACCCATACTGCACTTTGTCGTTTTGTGGTAGGTTCGTATTGATAACACCAGTTCTTATCACCCGAGATGGTTTCTTCCAGAAAGGAAATATTTGCGTTTTTCATTTGCATCAAGTCGCGGCAAGCTCCTACGTATCGCTGTTTTTGTTCCGGAATCAAGATGTGCGGGACAAACCTTGCACACTTGCCTGTTCTACAAAACATTGTGGAGGAAGTTTTGAACGTCTGATGTTTCTCCACTGCGATTTGTGACACAACAGCTTCACGTCCACTGTTTAAAATTTCCTGCTCACAACTACCTAGTCGAATGCACATCCGTTGCTTACACATGTTACTTCAAGCTTCATACCGTAGTTATTCCGCTGACGTCACCTACACGCAATACACTGTTGGGCGGGTGGTGTATACATGCATGCATTTACTTATATACAATTAACAGACGCTGCACTTAATAATATTTATCTATATGACCACTAGAGAGGCAGCTCTGGTGATGCTTTTGATAATGGAAGGAAGGCTGAAAAAAAAATCAAGATACCGTCATAGGGTCTGTCTATCTAGAAAAAGCATTCTACATTGTGAAAAGTTGCAAGACGTTCGAAATTATGAGAAAAATACGAGTAAGCTATAGGGGAAAACCTGTAATACACAACGTGTACAAGAACCAAGAGGGAACTATAAGACTGGAAGTACGAAATACTCTTATTAGAAAGGGTGTAAGACAGGGATGCAGCCTTTCGCCCCTAGTGTTCGATCTATACATCGAAGAAGCAGTGACGGAAATGTGTGTGTGTGTGTGTGTGTGTGTGTGTGTGTGTGTGTGTGTGTGTGTGTGTGTGTGTGTGTGCGTGCGTGAATTATAAGGGACCAAACTGCTGAGGTCATCGGTCCCCAGACTTACGCACAACTTAAACTACACTACTGGCCATTAAAATTGCTAAACCACGAAGATGACGTACTACAGACGCGAAATTTAACAGACAGGAAGAAGATGCTGTGATATGCAAATGATTAGCTTTTAAGAGCATCGGTAGGCTCAGGAGAGTAATACGGAACGCCGTGCTGGATCCCAACGGCCTCGTATCACTAGCAGTCGAGATGACAGGCATCTTATCCGCGTGGCTGTAACGGATCGTGCAGCCACGTCTCCATCCCTGAGTCAACAGAGACAACAACCATCTGCACGAACAGTTCGACGACGTTTGCAGCAGCATGGACTATCAGCTCGGACACCATGGCAGCGGTTACCCTTGACGCTGCATCACAGACAGGAGAGCCTGCGATGGTGTACGCAACGACGAACCTGGGTGCACGAATGGCAAAACGTCATTTTTTCAGATGAATCCTGGTTCTGTTTACAGCATCATGATGGTCGTATTCATGTTTGGCGACATCGCGGTGAACGCACATTGGAAGCGTGTATTCGTCATCGCCATACTGGCGAACCACCGGGCGTGATAGTATGGGGTGCCATTGGTTACACATCTCGGTCACCTCTTGTTCGCATTGACGGCACTTTGAACAGTGGACGTTACATTTCAGATGTGTTACGACCCGTGGCTCTACCCTTGATTCGATCCCTGTGAAATCCTACATTTCAGCAGCATAATGCACGACCGCATGTTGCAGGTCCTGTATGGGCCTTTCTGGATACAGAAAATGTTCGACTGCTGTCCTGGCCAGCACATTCTCCAGATCTCTCACCAATTGAAAACGTCTCGTCAATGGCTGCCGAGCAACTGGTTCGTCACAATACGCCAGTCCCTACTCTTGATGAACTGTGGTATCGTGTTGAAGCTGCATAGGCAGCTGTACCTGTACACGCCGTCCAAGCTCTGTTTGACTCAATGCCCAGGCGTATCAAGGCCAGAGGTGGTTGTTCTGGGTACTGATATCTCAGGATCTATGCACCCAAATTGCGTGAAAATATAATCACATGTCAGTTCTAGTGTAATATATTTGTCCAATGAATACCCGTTTATCATCTGCGTTTCTTCTTGGTGTAGCAATTTTAATTGCCAGTAGTGTAACTTACTCTAAGAGCAACACACACACGATGCCCGAGGGAGGACGTGAACCTCTGGTGGGAGGGTCCGCGCAGTCTTTGACATGATGCTCCAAACAACGCGGCCACTCCGCGCGGCAATGACGGAAATAAAAGAAAGTTTCAAAAGTGAGATTAAAATTCAGGGTCAAATCATCTCAAGATAAGATTCACAGATGACAATGCTATCCTCAGTGAAAGGGAAGAACTACACGATCAGTTGAATGGATTGAACAGTATGATGAGTACGAAATACGGATTGAGAGTACACAGGAAAAAACCAAAAGTAATTAGAATTAACGGAAATGAGAATAGCGAGAAATTCAACATCAAAATTGGTGGTCAAGAAGTAGACGAAGTTAAGGAATTCTTCTATGTAGGCAGCAAAATAATCCGTGACGGACGAAGCTAGGAGGACATAAAAAGTAGACTTTCACAGGCAAAGAGGGAATTCCTGGCCAAGGGAAGTATACTGGTATCAAACATAAGTCTTAATGTGAGGAAGAAATATCTGAGAATAACGTTTCGAGCACAGAATTGTATTGTAGTGATCATGGACAGAAGAAAAGTTGGACACAGGGGAAACGAAGCGTTTGAGATGTGGTGCAGCAGAAGAATGTTGAAAACGAAGTGGGCGTAGGAGGAGGTTCTCCGCAGAATCTGAGAACAAAGGAAAATGTGGAGAACACTGACAAAAGAAGGGTTAGGATGATGGGATCTCTCTGCCTCGTGATGACTGGGTGTTGTGTGATGTCCTTCGGTTAGTTAGGTTTAAGTAGTTCTAAGTTCTAGGGGACTGATGACCATAGATGTCAAGTCCCATAGTGCTCAGAGCCATTTGAACCATTATTTTGATGATGGGACATGTGTTAAGGCATCAGGGAATAACATCCATGGTAGTAGATGGAACTGTAGAGTGTAAACACGGTGGGTGAAGACAGAGACTGGAATACATCCAGGAAATAATTGAGGATCTAGGCTGCAAGTGCTACTCTAAGTTGAAAAGGTTGGCACAGAAAAAAAGGACGTGACACCAAGGAAGCTTCCATTAATTTGCCGACGAAACAGTATGAAGATGGTCGCTCGACTGCAGCTTGTTGTCGCCAAATAAATACACATTAAAGCAGCTTTTGGTGGTTTCCTGATGCCGTTCTTTGAAGGGGCAGGGGGTTTTAGCGTTCACGAAAACCACACACTGTTTAATACACACCACATCCATGCCAAGATAGCGCAATGAAATTTTGTATCATGTTTTACACGAAATTAACACATTTATCGTTAAGACACTTGGGTTAAATATGTATTCCTTTTTGTACAATTTAAAAGTAATATTTTCAAAAACAAATATTTGTATCTTTTTCTCAGAAAGTACTCAAGATATTTCAACAATATTTTCTCTGTTTAGTCTCTTTGTCCCTTTGCACTTAGTAAGCTTCTCTCATGAAGTTTTTTTTAATATATCGAATAGGACAATTTTAATACGTTTTAACTATACTTCTGAAAGTATAATATAAAATTCATGCAAAGTTCTATCCACTTTGCCTCATATCTCAACTTATACTCAGAATTTCAAATTTTGGTCTTGAGATAATATGTATTGGATATATAGAAATAAGTGTATAAAATTGCGTAATTCTAGTCTTCACAGATTCTGAGAAAAAAGTACATAAACTTAAATAAACGTAATTTTTATTATGTCACCTTTTCATAAGACCCAAGATTTGTATTCAGGGTGCTCTTTCATTTAAGGCTTCTCTTCTGGTTTCTTGTTTTCTGCCTTCTTTCCTTTACCAGGTCTTCAACGAACTTTTCACCTGGAGAGAGGCGCTGTAAATGTATTTTTCTCAAGATCTCTTGAGTGAAATTTCATATGTTAGAGCCCATTCTCTCTAATATCTCCGTCCTCCTTACGTTCCCGTCATTAAATAGAAGAACCGCTTCATTGGTTGCACAACGGACAACTGTAATAGATAAAAACGTGGTATTAAAAGGCGTCGTTTCAATGTGAGTGAATTTAGAGTGTCATTTGGATTTTGTGTTTTGTCAAGAACGTACGTTTTTGGAAGGTCAGGATCGGTCAGAAACCTCTAAGTACGCTTGACAACATCCAGGATACAATTTGGAAGCCTTTCCTTGTGAATGTAGTGGTTATTATCCCCTCTAAACCAGTAGATATTTACATCAGCTAATGTGGAATACATGATGAATGGGATGTTCGTCTGTTGACACCATGTGGAAATTTATTACCCCTACTGCACTTTTCATGTCACCTACTCTAGATAGGTTCTGTCTGACAGCATAGCCATGATAGTCTCGAAGAATGTCTCTCATTTTCTTTATGAGTCTGTTGTGGCCACTCAATGCCCTTGCCATCTTCCAATGTTTTGCCGTTTCCTCAATATAGAGCCCGTTCTCTTCTGGATGTGACCAATGCATCCCGTGCAAATTTGCTTGAAAGAAATTTAAGGGACCGTTGTTCACCCAGCTAGTATTGAAGTGTTGCTTTAAAAAGTGGGCATGGCAGAAAGGTCGCGTCACACATTTAAGTATCTTTCAGGCAGTTCAGATATGATTTCATTTATTTTCCTTTCACATCTGTATCTCGACTGGTTTGATGCGGCCCACCACGAACTCACGAGCTCCTCACCTGAGTCAACCTCTTCATCTCAGAGTAGTACTTGCAACCTATGTCCTCAATTATTTGCTGGATGCATCCCAATCTCTGTTTTCCTCTACAGTTTGTACCGTCTACAACTCCCTCTAGTACCGAGCGAGGTGGCGCAGTGGTTAGCACACTGGACTCGCATTCGGGAGGACGACGGTTCAATCCCGCGTCCGACCATCCTGATTTAGGTTTTCCGTGATTTCCCTAAATCGCTCCAGGCAAATGCCGGGATGGTTCCTTTGAAAGGGCACGGCCGAGTTCATTCCCTGTCGTTCCCTAATCCGATGAGACCGATGACCTCGCTGTCTGGTCTGCTCCCCCAAACAATCCAATCCAATCCAGCTCCCTCTAGTAGCATAGAATTTATTCCGTGATGCCTTAACAGATGTCCTACCATCCTGTCCCTTCTTCTTGTCAGTGTTTTCTATATATTCCTTTCCTCATCGATTCTGTGGAGAACCTCCTCGTTCATCATCTTATCAGTCCACCATTCTTCTGTAGTACCACATCTCAAATGCTTCGATTCTCTTCTATTTCGGTTTTCCCACAGTCCGTGCTTCACTATCATACAAAGTTGTGCTCAATATGTACATTCTCAGAAAATTCTTCCTCAAATTAAGGCATATTTTTGATACTAGTAGACCAGGAAAAGCCTTTTTGCCAGTGCTAGTCTCCTTTTTATGTCCTCCTTGCTCCATCCATCATGAGTTACTTTGCTGCCTAGGTTGCATAATTCCTCAACTTCATCTACTTCGTGATCACCGAAACCTCTGTTAAGTTTGTGGCTGCTCTCATTTATGCTACTTCGAATTACTGTCGCCTTTCTTCGATTTACTGTCAAACCGTATTCTGTACTCATTAGACCGTTCATTTCACTCAACAGATCCTGTTATTTTTCTTCACTTTCGCTGATGATAGCAGTGTCATCAGAAAATCTTGTCGTTTCTATCTATTAACCTTGAATTTTAATTCCATTCTTGAATATTTATTTTATCTCCATCATTGTTTCAGATCGATTATTAGGGGCAAAAGGTTACGTCCCTCTCTTGCACGCTTTTTTAAATCCGAGCACTTCTTTCTTCTTTTCCGCTGTTCTTGTTCCCTCTTCTTCGCTGTTGTACATTACCTGTCTTTCCCTGTAGCTCACTCCTATTTTTCTCAGTATTTCGAAAGTCTTGCACCATGTTACATCGTCTTGATTTTTCTTTTGTATTGCTGCCATTATCAACCGCAACGTCAGAGTAGCCTGTCTGGTGCCCTTACTTTCCTAAAGGTAAACTGATCTACTAATAAAAAAATTTGTATTTAGTCATGACTGTCTTAAAGAGGGCGACTAAATGCAAGTTTTTCTTTGAAATTCATTTGACTTCATTTCAGTAGCCAAGCTGTAGTCGTATGATTATATCCTGAATTAGACACAGGACAGGGAAATAACGGTTTGCTGCATTTAAATTTGGATGTATGTGTACGTAGCTTGTAATCGTGAACACAGCACTCAATAGCACTGTCTGTTAAATTAAAAATTGACACTTTTGGCGAGTTGGATGACGGTCTGCTCTTAAGCAGTGTCAACAGGAAGGTGGTGTGCAGGTGGAGGGGGTGCTGCAGGAGATGGTGTCTCGCATGCACGCCGAGCAGGCGTCGCTGGCGGCGGAGGCGCGCTCGGGCAAGGCGCGGCCGTCGCTGCTGCAGACGTTCCTGCAGCCGCGCGTCTACCGGCCGGTGCTGATCGTCAACCTGGTGAACATGGCGCAGATCTTCTCGGGCACGTTCATGCTCATCTTCTACTCGGTGGACCTGATCCGCGAGGCGGACGAGGCGGGCGAGGTGGGCGTGGGCGGCGAGTTCGGCGCGGCGGTGCTGACGGCGGCCGTGCGGCTGGCCGTGGCGGTGCTGGCGTGCGCGCTGCTGCTGTGGCTGGGCCGCCGGCCCATGGCCGTGGGCGCGGGGGCCGCCACCGCCGCCGCCGCCTGCGCCGTGGCCGCCGTGTGCCGGCTGCGCGAGGCGCGGCCCCCGGGCCGGCCCGCCGCCCCCGGCGAAGCGCCCGCGCTCGTCGCCTGCCTGCTGCTCTACATCGCCGCCAACACCGCCGGCTTCTTCGTGCTGCCCATCGTCGCCACGGGCGAGCTGCTGCCGGCGCGCGTGCGCGGCATCGCCGGCGGCTACATCTACTTCTTCTTCAACCTGGTGCTCTTCGCCGTCGCCAAGCTCTTCCCGGTGGCCGTGCGCGCCGTCGGCGTCTCCGGCGTCTTCTGGGCCTTCGGCGCCTTCTCGCTGCTGGGCACCGTCCTCATGTACCTCGCCGTGCCCGAGACCAAGGGCCGCACGCTCAACGAAGTCGAGGACTACTTCGACGGCGAGAACGCGCTCTGGGTGACCAGGAGGAAGGGCAGCGAGTTCTCCAATCGCCGGGCCGCCTACAAAGCTTGAGGGCTTACGAAAACTGTGCGGTGAAGCAACGGAGTTAGCAGCCACGTGCAGGGATCGCCGTGGAGCAGCACAGAGCTAAGAGAAATCCAGTGGAGAAACATTCCGAGTGACAAAATTGTCGAGGCCTTCGAGACCAGTTGTTGACTTACTGCGTTTCGCCTTCCACGTCGTGATTCCTGGCCGACGTTTCTTCTACGACTTTCCTGACTGGGCGTTCGATCCCAGTCCACTGCACGCAATGGAAGGTGAACCTTTGACAGTGCCAGCCACCCGTGCCGGGGGAAGCCAGAAAAATCTATTGATCTGATGGAACTGCATTTTTCTGGCGATATACGATTCTCAACTTTATCTTCGCTGAGGATGGAATCTGAAGTAATGAATTAAAATTCGTGCCTGCTTACTACACAGATGTACTAACCAATTACACAAGCCTGCCATTTTGCGTACCACAGCTCCACAGACAACCATAGTCCACTGGCCGAAGTAAGGCTGTGAGGACGGGGCGTGAGTCGTGCTTGGGTAGCTCAGTTGATAGAGCACTTGCCCGCGAAAGGCAAAGTTCGAGTCTCCGTCCGTTACACAGTTTTAATCTGCCAGGAAGTTTCATATCAGCGCACACTCCGATGCAGAGTGAAAATCTCTTTCTGGAACCATAGTCCAATTCCCTCCATAACACAAACTTCAGTTGAAGGCTTCAGCACATTTTCCCCTTCATAAATCGCCAGTATTGCCGAGGTTCAGCGATACTGAAATAGCACTTTTATGTCTGCCTGGAGCGGCAACTGGAATTGATAGCAGGACGAGACCGGGGTGTGACGCAAGATCTGATGGCCGAGGAAAGATTAGTCTCAAAGTAAGGCTCCAGCGATCAGGAGGATTACATATCTTTATTCTCCACACTGAAGCACGCACCGTCTATTGATCTCATAGCAAGTAGCTACGTAATTAAGTTCACAATACAATTCACAAATCCACAGTGCAATCCAAATCGTAACTAAGTTCTAAGCCCAAGGTTGTCATATAAGGTCTATACAATAACACTTCGATATTAACACAGCTAGCGACCAAGAGCGAGTGGCCGTGGCGTCAGCTCTGTGCTCCCGTTATATCTTGTGGCCATAGAGGGAGCTGCAGGCAAGAACTATTGAATGGCGCGACGTCTTGAACCTCTGCCGGCCGCGATGTGAACCTAAGGCCGACCACCGCGCATGTGCGGCCGGGCTGAGCGACGGCAGGGCGCGCGTGATTCGGTTAGGTCCGCGGACATAGCAAGCACCCCAGCTTTCTACGTAATGAGGAAATCATGCCTATAACTCAGGTGTAGGTGATCGAATGGAATTGCATTTCCCTGGAATCGGACGCGTCTCAGCTGTACCTTCGTTAAGGACAGAAGAGCTTAATTGGTTTGTCTTAGGGAGAGCATTGGACAAGGGCGTCCGAGCAGCTGTACGAGCTACAGTGCCACAGTGGTGTAGTCGTTAGCACATCTGTCCAGGAAGCAGGAGACCCGGCTTCAACTTCCGGTCTTGGCAAGAAATTTAATTCATTACTTCAGCTTCTTTCCTTGTTTCGGCAAAGCTTTTGAACAAAAATCGGCTAACGATCCCGACACAAGAGCCAACTGGCCATTGTTCCGAGTGAGATCAGCAGATAGCTCTAGTTCCAGTAACAGAGTCGCACGTAAGAAGCCAAAGAGCAGCCCAAGAGTAGAGTCAATGTCAAGGATCCGATATCCTGGTGTAGCGACAATTTACCATGACATTCATAACAATGTACAACTAGCTGTACCCTGTGTGGCCAGTCCGTATATCTGCAGAGCAGCTGCCAGACTTATAGCCCACTGACGCCGCAGAAGGCCTTGCGTCTCACGCTGGTAGTGCCCTCGGTGGTGTGACAATAGCTATAGATCTCATATCGCTGACTGATGCGAGTGCCAGGCGGCCATTCCCTCCCTACCTCAGACTTACCTGCAGAGTATCCACGCTGCCTCGTATTACAATTTCCCTTCGGCACCTACTACAGTACTACTCCGCCACTTACAATAATCTTGAATCACGCGTTTGGCATCTCCACCATTCTCCAATCAACACCAAGTAACCTGATGGCCAGGAGACGAGTTAAACGGCAGAGGAAACATTGTACAAAGACTGAATCACTAGATACCTGGAAAAGTTATCACAGTGCAAGCAACAGTTCCATAGAACCTTAGTACAAACTAGTAGGTTCGTTACTCAGTATTATATTTCTTTCGTTCCTGAAGAATAATTTTTGAGTGATTTATCAAACTGCCTTGAACATGTAGGGTTCTCACTGAAGAGAGACTGAGCTTTTTAGGGTGTAAGTGATTTGTGAAACTCAGTTATTTTGTAGACTGTGATCTGTGTCATCTAGCACTATTACAATACACTTGTATTTTTGGAACACTTACATGACAAAGATTTAGTGAACGGTGCCTTACGGATTGTGGACCATTTTAATACCAGAATTATAAGTTTTGTCTAATGGAATTTTTACTGTAAAATACATATTTTATTTGCGGCCAGTATTGAAATATAGGAAGAAAGTGGAAGGAAAATGTACTTATTTCTGTCTCTCTTATGGTGTTTACTTGAATGTACTTATCGTTTTTTCGTGCAGCACTGTTGCTCATTTACCTATTATTAGCAAACGTAACATTTATTTGTTTTAAGTTAATACTGAAGGGACTTTATATGTTATTTTCGTTTAAATGTCAAAGTGTATGTGTTACGAATCACAACATTTGTCTGAGACGGAGTACGCCCTCCATATATGATATGTATCAGTCATAATAATATAAACATTCATTAATTTGAGTATATATGTAATAGATATAAATGTGCATGATCCTATGTTATTTTACCAATAGTCTATTTACTTTACACAAGCTGTGCTATTTTTTGGACTACTTGTGATCCTATTATGCCATGTGTGCTCTCTCATACATTATATGTTATGATGAGGATAAATTTTTTGTAACAATGAAACAGTTGCAACATTTTTTTCGTTTCTGATATGTAACAATATTTATGTCTGTATAATTAACTCATGCACACAAAGGACCATCTCTTATGTCTCATTCATGCATTTAATACCAGATTTTTTGGGGAACTTACTGCTAAGACAATTTATTTATTTACAGCAGTTTACTTATTTAGGATATGGAACAAATGTTATTTCAAGACACATAAAGAAAAAAACACATAAAATAAAAATTTTATTTGTTAAGAGTAGTAGCAGTTATCAACTCTAGTCACATGTCTGTTGAAACAAAGAACTCCATTGGATCATCATAATAGCTCTCAACTCACATTTCTCGACAACGTGACCGATGCATTGTCTACTCCAGAAAGCACAACATGATCCTGTAGTAAATAAAATCCACATGTACTCATATCACAAGATAAGGACTATCCTGGACCAATTTGAAGCTACTGTCATGATGTTCCTGTGCTTCCAAATCATTCACAGATGTGTAGTCATGGACTGAAACACCTCTTACATCTGCTCTTGCAAGATTACTTCTGTCTCGTCACTGAAATGATTTTCGACAAAGGATTTGGCGATGGGGCCGTTGAGACGAGATTCATATTGCTGACGAGTGTGACACTAAAACTCTCCTAACTTCTTCTTAGTTCTGCTGTTCGGTGAAGACTGTTTATTAAAAGCTGCGTGCACTGTCACTCAGCTACGTGTTCCATAATGACACCCACAGTGTCCTACAAGTAAATATGCAGCTGATACCTTCCGCCACCTAATCAATTAGAGTGTAAAACATAAAAGTGCCTTACTGCACGTAAACCATAAATGTTCTGAAGCAAGACGTTCACCAAAACAACTCGTAAACTGTTGTTATTAAAACGTTTCACACCCGTCCATTTAAACCAACTCCTAAGCAGACTGCTTCTACCCTGAACTAACATATCAAATCATATTTTAGATCATATCTGTCTCTAAGAATGACTGACTGAGATCGCAGATATGGAACACAAGCACAATTCAATCACATCTAAGTGAGACATATATATACAAATAAAATACTATTTAGCAAGAGTTGGCGTAGCAATAAATAACTCCGGAAATTTGAATTGGCAGTACATGTTTGTTATGCGGAAAAGCCGTTTCACCAAGCTGGTTACTTTGATGTTAGCAGTTTAAATCTGCTGCAATTCAGAATATCCTTGGTGGGAAACTTTAATTACTAAGAAAAACAGTCAACAAACAAATAAATGATCCGTTATTGGAATAAAGTTAATGTCAGCACTAAAGAATGAATGATTACCTCGCTTTAGACAATGTTTCTGTAAGGAGTCTTGATTTAAGTCATAGTTAACTGATTATAAAGGCGTCAGCATAAACAAATATGTCAACGCACGTTTTTATGGGACAACTACGTAAAGTTCTGGCATTTGAAACAGTCTTTCATAGCACAGAACGTAAATCAGAGATGTTACTGCAGAAATACTGTTGAATAGTAAATTGAAAACTGACTTGAATTTACTAGTGCACTTTAATAGTGGGAATTTGTATTGGCAATTCACAGCAAGGTAATGTCAGTTGACAATCAGCAATGCGGTTGCAGAGATGTGCATGATGTAGACTCCTACCTGAGAGCAGCCATCCTGATTTAGGTTTTCCGTGATTTCCCTAAATCGTTTCAGGCAAATGCCGGGATGGTTCCTTTGAAAGGGCACGGCCGATTTCCTCCCCAATCCTTCCCTAACCCGAGCTTGCGCTCCGTCTCTAATGACCTCGTTGTCGACGGGACGTTAAACACTAACCACCACCACCACCACCACCTACCTGAGAGGACTGTTGTAGCATCTTTGGAATATGTACATCATTGTATTGTTTTCCTACCTGTCAAAATACCACAAAAAAACTTTTCTGATTCGGAAGAGCGGAAAAGGTCGATCGAGTAAGTTTAATATTAAAAACATAAGAAGATTTACAGAGAACAATAGTGGACGGCTGGTCTAACATCTACCTTAATGTGCAGTCCGCTCGTTTATTTTTCACAACGCCAGAATTAAATTATTTAGGAACTCGTCCCCAACTTAAATTTCATATATATAGTTTTGAGGATAAGGATTCTGACCATACACAGTTCACTGTGTAATATGACAACAGTCCCTCTCACTCGTAGTGTTCAGCTATGCTCGTAATGGCAACAAACCATAACTCACTGTAACTCGTCATCTGTGCCTTTGTAGCCTATTCCACATTATTGTATTAATTTTTCTACTGAGACGAAGCCCTCGAATTACAACGAAATTACATAGTACATGGTAACAACGTTACACAGTACATATTAATATTAATTCTATGTAATACTTTACATTGCACCTGTACATACAAAATCATTATAATCCAAGATAACCAGCGGTAAAACAGCAAAGAATAAAATACAGAAAAACTACATACAGACTTCGTTGATATTTTACAGGACGACAACGATCATTCGCAGAGAACAACAATGGACGGCTGGCTGAATATCTATCCTAATGTGCAGTCCGCCCGTTTATTTTTCACCATATAATAACATAAGCCAAGTAAGCCCATTACAACTCGGAGATTGTGATTTGCCTGATACTAATTCTGGGTGTGGTCTCCGATTAAGAGAAAGGCGTCCAGGAATAGTATTATCTCCAAACTATATGAGTCACTACGAGTTTATTCGTAACGAAAAACACTCTGAAACGCTCTTTTCTAACATGAGGCGCCTTCGCGGCAAAATACGAGGTCTAGCGTAGAGTCAGTGAGCCAGATGCTAAATCTCTGTTCAACAAAGCAGTAGCAAAAACGGCTAAGCTCATAAGAAAAGCCGCAGTCAGAACAACCTTTGTCTTCCATAGTTCTGACCGAAAATTGACTAGAACTGACCAAATTCTGTCCTCCGATTTAGGTTCCATGCCGCCCAGACTGTGTCTTTCTTGTGAAGGAAGGAGAGCTACCACTATTGGAGATTGATTACGACAGTAGAATGTCCCCAACCAGTGTTTCTGTCTCTTCTCGGTCTCGTCTTGCGCTTTGTAATTTACTGAATAGTGCGGCTCCAATGGTTTTAACGATGCTGAAAGCTTGATTTTACTGCCTAGTTTACGTTCTGGCTTCCGGCCAATTCCCAAGAGAAAGTGAGAATTTGTTCCTACGCACTATGTTTGAGTAATTACTCTTTAACGGTGATAACACGTGCACCCATTGTAAGAGGAATTAATTTCTGCCTTGCACGCTGTGTCACTTGTTCATCATACGTCACAACACAGAACGTGTGCCCATTATTCTACGAATTTATTTCAATATACGCTACGGCAGCAATTTAATGTCGCCCTAACAGCGTATCTTTTTGCTAACTTTCCGAACACTTGGCTTCTCACTTGTGAATACAGTACAACGCTTCTCAGTTGATTGTCAATGTTTATTCGAGAGTAACAGCATTATCTCCACTTAGAATAGGCAGTTTTATTGACCTTTGTGAACCTGCACAAAGTTTGTGCCCAAGAACTTTCCCCCATTGTTCATTCTGACTCTGGTCATGATTCTAGACTACTCTTGTCTGTCGAGACGCAGTCGACACGCTTTGTTTTGTGAAATCATCGCACCACAAACCATGCAGAAATGCTAGGACTCGCTGACAATTACGCACACAACGTTCACTGGCTATGTCTCCTTCAAACGCCTACAAGAAATACAAAGCAACCCACAACTCCCTATCCATTATGAGACAGTTATCCCAGAAAGAAACCAGCTTCGATCAAGAATATCATATATGGAAACAGCCCCCGAGCTGCACACCTCTCAGTTCCACTGTGCAGCCTCGTGGGAACGAGACTAGACAGAAGCTTGCCCTCCACGTTGCCAGAACTTGTGCTGTGTGAGGGTGAAATCCCCTTCCCTCGACCAATCGCGCATGATATGGACAACGATAAACAGAATACACACCAGTCATGGTAGCACGGCCTCTCGTTAAAGATGGGGTAAGGCTGCAGCTGTGAAGCCTCCAGGCAAACCGTTCTTCTCATTGTTTTTTTTTTTTTTTTTTTTTGTGTGTTCAACCCTGAGGTTGGTTTGCAGCAGAGAGCCATTCCTCTCTTCTGTCTGCCTTCCTCTTCATTACCACGTATGTGTTACATCCATCGTCATTCATGATGTGTTGCATGTATGATATGCTTGGTCGCCCCCGCCGATTCCTTCCCTCAATAGCACCTTCTGCTATTGTTCCAATGATGTTGTGTCGTAGGATGTGTCCTACAAGTTTGTCTCTTCTTGTTTGGATGTGCCTCCACAGAGATCTGGTTTCCTGTACTCTTCTATGCACGTCTTCATTTGTTACTTTGTCTTTCTAGGTGATCTTCATTATCCTTCTATAGCATCACATCTCCAGGGCCTCTAGCAGTCTTCTCTCTTCTCTTCCAATTGTCCAAGTTTCACATCTGTATAGGGCCACCCACACTCCAAAAGAAACCTTTCATCATACGTTTCCATATTTTCAGACTGATGTTATTGCTGATGAGTACGATTAAATGCAATTTTGGCCTTTTGTATTCTGCTCGAAATTTCTTTCCGGCTTCTACCACCCCTTGTGATTTTGCTTCCCGTTGTTGATGTTGTTGTTGTGGTCTTTAGTCCTGACACTGGTTTGATGCAGCTCTCCATGCTACTCTATCCTGTGCAAGCTTCTTCATCTCCCAGTACCTACTGCAACCTACATCCTTCTGAATCTGCTTAGTGTATTGATCTCTTGGTCTCCCTCTACGATTTTTACCCTCCACGCTGCCCTCCAATGCTAAATTTGTGATCCCTTGATGCCTCAAAACATGTCCTACCAACCGATCCCTTCTTCTAGTCAAGTTCTGCCACAAACTTCTCTTCTCCCCAATCCTATTCAATACCTCCTCATTAGTTACGTGATCTACCCACCTTATCTTCAGCATTCTTCTGTAGCACCACATTTCGAAAGCTTCTATTCTCTTCTTGTCCAAACTGGTTATCGTCCATGTTTCACTTCCATACATGGCTATACTCCACACAAATACTTTCAGAAACGACTTCATGACACTTAAATCTATACTCGATGTTAACAAATTTCTCTTCTTCAGAAACGATTTCCTTGCCATTGCCAGTCTACATTTTATATCCTCTCTACTTCGACCATCATCAGTTATTTTACTCCCTAAATAGCAAAACTCCTTTACTACTTTAAGTGTCTCATTTCCTAATCTAATCCCCTCAGCATCACCCGATTTAATTTGACTACATTCCATTATCCTCGTTTTGCTTTTGTTGATGTTCATCTTATATCCTCCTTTCAAGACACTGTCCATTCCGTTCAACTGCTCTTCCAAGTCCTTTGCTGTCTCTGACAGAATTACAATGTCATCGGCGAACCTCAAAGTTTTTACTTCTTCTCCATGAATTTTAATACCTACTCCGAATTTTTCTTTTGTTTCCTTTACTGCTTGCTCAATATACAGATTGAATAACATCGGGGATAGGCTACAACCCTGTCTCACTCCCTTCCCAACCACTGCTTCCCTTTCATGCCCCTCGAGTCTTGTAACTGCCATCTGGTTTCTGTACAAATTGTAAATAGCCATTCGCTCCCTGTATTTTACCCCTGTCACCTTCAGAATTTGAAAGAGAGTATTCCAGTTAACGTTGTCAAAAGCTTTCTCTAAGTCTACAAATGCTAGAAACGTAGGTTTGCCTTTCTTAATCTTTCTTCTAAGATAAGTCGTAAGGTTAGTATTGCCTCACGTGTTCCAACATTTCTACGGAATCCAAACTGATCTTCCCCGAGGTCCGCTTCTACCAGTTTTTCCATTCGTCTGTAAAGAATTCGCGTTAGTACTTTGCAGCTGTGACTTATTAAACTGATAGTTCGGTAATTTTCACATCTGTCAACACCTACTTTCTTTGGGATTGGAATTATTATATTCTTCTTGAAGTCTGTGGGTATTTCGCCTGTCTCATACATCTTGCTCACCAGATGGTAGAGTTTTTCATGACTGGCTCTCCCAAGGCCATCAGTAGTTCTAATGGAATGTTGTCTACTCCCGGGGCCTTGTTTCGACTCAGGTCTTTCAGTGCTCTGTCAAACTCTTCACGCAGTATCTTATCTCCCATTTCTTCTTCATCTACATCCTCTTCCATTTCCATAATATTGTCCTCAAGTACATCGCCCTTGTATAAACCCTCTATATACTCCTTCCACCTTTCTGCCTTCCCTTCTTTGCTTAGAACTGGTTTGCCATCTGAGCTCTTGATATTCATACAAGTGGTTCTCTTCTCTCCAAAGGTCTCTTTAATTTTCCTGTAGGCAGTATCTATCTTACCCCTAGTGAGATAAGCCTCTACATCCTTACATTTGTCCTCTAGCCATCCCTGCTTAGCCATTTTGCACTTCCTGTCGATCTCATTTTTGAGACGTTTGTATTGCTTTTTGCCTGCTTCATTTACTGCATTTTTATATTTTCTCCTTTCGTCAACTAAATTCAATATTTCTTCTGTTACCCAAGGATTTCTATTAGCCCTCGTCTTTTTACCTACTTGATCCTCTGCTGCTTTCACTACTTCATCCCTCAAAGCTACCCATTCTTCTTCTAATGTATTTCTTTCCCCCATTCCTGTCAATTGTTCTCTTATGCTCTCCCTGAAACTCTCTACAGCCTCTGGTACTTTCAGTTTATCCAGGTCCCATCTCCTTAAATTCCCGCCTTTTTGCAGTTTCTTCAGTTTCAATCTGCAGTTCATAACCAATAGATTGTTGTCAGAATCCACATCTGCCCCTGGAAATGTCTTACAATTTAAAACCTGGTTCCTAAATCTCTGTCTTACCATTATGTAATCTATCTGATACCTTTTAGTATCTCCAGGATTCTTCCAGGTATACAACCTTCTTTCATGATTCTTGAACCAAGTGTTCGCTATGATTAAGTTATGCTCTGTGCAAAATTCTACAAGGCGGCTTCCTCTTTCATTTCTTCCCCCCAATCCATATTCACCTACTATGTTTCCTTCTCTCCCTTTTCCTACTGACGAATTCCCAGGTAAGTAAATTCCTCTATCACTTCCAGCTCCTCTCTTCCAATTCTCATTCTCAGAGGTTCATATTCTGCTCCTGCTCATGAGCAGACCAAGAGTAACCAGACTGAATATCCCTCTAGTCAGCTGTTACAACACGTGGAACCACAGGAATCCCAGTCTGCCAACATGGAACAAAAGAGAACTGCAACTAGGCTATCTGAAATCTCGGAATCGGTACTGTAGACCAGCCATTCACCAGTCACCATCTCACTCACACTACCAAAATGAAAGCCGCCATTAAAGGAAAAACGTCTTTCAACTGTTCCAAGCATATTGTTAACACCGTGTGTAGCAGAGCTTTGCATCTGAGTATGTGCTGTGTAACACGAGCGAGAACTGCCAACGGCCGGGAGAATGGTGTACTGAATATACGGCTCTCTATATCCGCATCCGGTGACGCCTAAGATCTGAGGATGACACGGTGGCCGGTCGGTACCATTGGTCCTTCAAGGCGCGTTCATACGGTGTTTGTTTGTAACAAAAGGCCAGTTTCTGGGAAGTTGGAAGCAAACTTCTGTTTCTGTCGTGCAGAACTGAGTGAGTTACTGACACACAGTGATACATCATCGTTAAGATAGCACAACCTCATAACTCAAAAATTGACAGTTTTGAGTTACATGTTTCCACACAGTAAAAAAATGTGTCATGGATAAGATGTAAAACCACGTATCTCAATTCAGGCATACTCACGTTTTCTGTAGCAAACTATCAGAACCTCATATCTTGTAGTCTCACGCGTCAGAAGAATATTTTTCTTTTGAAATTTACCAATCGTCTTTTATTGTTGGATCAATGTAACAATTATTTAGTGTTTGCTGGTGATATTTATAACATTCTTTGTATAATTTCTGTTATAATGTAGTCCTTAATATGTAATAAGTCATTAATTGTGCAAGTGATTCATTAATATGTATAGAAGATTAAATAAACAAACAAACACCGTCCGAAGAGGCCTTGATGGCCCAACGGTACCGACCGGCAGCCGTGTCATCCTCAGACCTTAGGCGTCACAGGATGCGGATACGGGGTAGCATCCGGTCGGCAAATAGCTCTCCCGCCCATTGTCAGCTTTCGTGACCGGCTAGAACATTAAACACACGTCCAAAAATTGTAACCACAAAAACAGTGAAACACAGGCCTGTTATAAAACAAAATTCATAAATAAAAATAAGGTTAGCTCAGATTTGAATCGCGTGATTTTTCCCTCCATATTAGTGTACTTTATTGTACCAAAGCTAATGTTTCATTTTGTAGATATGTCTCTGTGTAGGTAGATAGCAGTGTCATGCTATAGACGTATAATATTTCTACAGAGTGTCCCAGAAGAAAAGGGCGAATGAATTTTTCCTCTTGAGTCAGAAAGTTTTCTGAAAGTTTCTCTTAATATTGCAGAAATTCAAATACCAGTAAATAGTTACGAATCAAGGGGAGTAGCATACTGATGGCCCTACAATTATTTGAAATTTCATGCTCAGAACCAAGTGTAGGACCAGCATCATTCTCGTTATCAAGTGAACTTTCAGCATCTAGTTGTAAGTAGGCTGTTTAGGTTTTTATGTTGGTAGCGCCATATAGTGCTCTGTATGAAAATCGCTGACTGCACTGTGTGCAGTCTGTGACTGGTTGGACTCATTGTTGAAATATTCGCTAGTGTAGTGTTAGGCAGTTGGATGTGAACAGTGCGTAGCGTTGGGCAGCTGGAGGTGAGCCGCCAGCATTGGTGGATGTGTAGGGAGAGAGATGCCAGAGTTTTCAGAGGGTGCGATCTGGACGGGTGTCCGTCAGAAAAAGGAAATTTGTAAGACTTGTTTGTTCTCTATCAAAATCTTTCATTTGCTAACTACGCCTTTCAGTAGTTAGTGCCTTCTGTAGATAGACTCTTTTATTTAGCTGGCAGTATTGGCGCTCGCTATATTGCAGTAGTTCGAGTAACGAAGATTTTTGTGAGGTAAGTCACTCGTGAATGGTATAGGTTATTGTTAGCCAGGGCCATTCCTCTGTAGGGATTATTGAAAGTCAGATTGCGTTGCGCTAAAAATATTGTGTGTCAGTTTAGTGATGATCAGAATAAGTAAAGAGAAAACTGAGTACTTTGAGTTTTACTCAGCTGTTTCTGTATCAAATAACGTAAGAGTTTTTCCAGCACTGTCATTCATAATTTTTCTAAGGGGATGTTTCAGAATGACTTAATTTCATGGATCTCGGTACAACTTATGAGCCTGCTACAACACAAGAATCTGAAGCCTAACAAGTTGATGATCCAAACCTAAAAGAAAATGAAGGAAGAAAGTTGGTTTCAAAATGGCCAAAAAAATGAAACAAACGAAAAAGCAGAAAACATTACTTACAATCAGTTACAGTTGTTGAAAATAAAGTGGTGCTAGATAATTAGAATCTAACTGAAAGCCAAGCTGAACAAGGAAACTTTCTGAACAATGCTGTGGATCCAGGACCCATTAATAAATTCAGTGAAATAAGAAGAAATCGTGCTAAGAACGGTACAGCAGTGCATTCTGTATCGAAACGGAATGAAACTAAAATTTCTGGAATGAAAGGCAAAGAAAAAAAGGTACTGTGGGTAAGAAAGAAGCAGACCAAACTGAACTAACAACAGGACCTTTGACAATGGGTCCACGATGCCCATGAAATTTCTGTTGCAAATCAAAGAAAAAGGGAATGTGTTCTCCAGTATCTGAAGAGAACCGTTGAAACGTCCCCTTAGAAAAATTTATACATGACTGTGCTTTAACTGACACACAATATTTTTAGCGCAACGCAATCTGACTTTCAGAAATCCCTACAAAAGAATGGCCCTGACTAACATTAACCTATGCATTTCACAAATCGCTTACCTCACAAAAATCTTGGTTACTCGAACTACTGCAATATAGCGAGCGCCACTACTGCCAGCTAAATAAAAGATTCAAACTACGGAAGGCACTAACTACTGATAGGCATAGTTAGCAAATGAAAGATTTTAATAGAGAACAAACAATGTATTTACCTTAATAGTCATAATATATATAGCAGTTCATAACAAATTACAAAACTCCGCCATCTCTCTCCCCACATCCACCACTGCTGGCGGCTCACCTCCAACTGCGCAACGCTACGCGCTGTTAACATCCAGCTGCCCCTGACCAACACTACAATGGCAGACAACAATGCAAACTAGCCACAGACTGCACACAGCACAGCCAGTGATTTTCATACAGAGCGCTATGTAACATTGCCAATAACAAAACATAAACAGCCTACTTACATAGCCCCCATGCTCCCCACAAAAAATTTTACAAATTGTTTTGGGCAGTGGCCAATAATGATTTGAAAAAATTTTTCATAATTACAATAACAAAGAAATCAAATGCACACACTTATTGATACAATGTTGGTCAAAAGCTATATAATTTTCTCACAGTCCATGAAGACAGTTCTGATCATTCGTCACAGTGAAACTGCCGTTTCTTTTCTCAAAGTCTGAGCAGTAAAAGATAATGCATATGGAAGTAGTGGATTTCCATGCAGTCTTGAAGAAGTAGTGTTGTCCTTCCAACGGAAAGACAGTGCTGACTCTCGACATGCAGACAGGTAATGGGCCACAACAGAGCAAACCCACAGCAGAGTCAGTCGAAGTTTTGAAGAATATTGGTAGGTAAGTCATCACAGAGTAGACCCACTGTAGTCCTGGTAGAGATTACGGTATTGGTGGCCCATCAGAGGTGCAGACCCACTGTAGTCCTTGTAGAAATAATGGTATTGGTGGATCACCAAAGGTGTAGACCCACTGTAGTCCTTGTAGAGATGGCCAGCAGCCATCTGTTGCAAATGTGCAGGTGCACAATCACCATCGAAGAGTCTTGCGGACAATATAGCAAGTCCATAACCACCACTTGTGCACTCACAAAGTTTCTGGAATTGTCCTTAGAACCAGCAATGCTGTTATCCAGTCCCTTGCTGAATTATTAACACACGTGCAAACACTAAAGTTCCTACTTCTCACATATTGTCCATATACTATGACCAACAGAAACGTGTGCAGTGAAATGGAACTTACAAGTTACTTAATTTGATGAACTGGTGTCAAGTACAATTTTATAACATAAGAACACAATAACAAAGGTACAAAACACATCATTAAAAACATAATAATACAGATAACATTTGTAGTAATACAGGCTTTACAAAAGAATAGAAATAAACATATACATCAGTGTTACAGGAATTATGTCTAAGTAAATACATAAAAGATCAGAATAACTTTTGAAACATCAACTTTACACATGAGCATTAAAACAAAACAAAATAAATAATGTCTAAACATATTTACAAGGTAAATAACATTATTAATGCCAATTATATTTGAGGATAACAGTATTCCTCATCATAGTGAATGTAGCTTAGTATTAGAAGAAGAAGAAATTCTATGAAACTACACAGAGACAGGAAGAAAACAAATACACAAGGGTACACAAACACATAGTGGGATAACACAAAGGGAAAGGACAGGGTTGGTTTTTACTGCAGTATCTTGCAAATAAAACTTTCTTTACTTCTTGGAGATCTCCCTTCGTTCTTCATTATTTCAAAAAGTGCTATCTATACCTGCTTTCTGTATTCTATTCGTATTTCTTTCAAAATAATTATTTCTCAGTGTGCAATACTCATTTTGGCCCAAATCTTTTTCATATAACTTCTCAATGCATTCTTTCCCTATTGTCCATAGTCAGTTTCTTATATAGTCTACCCCCTCTTAAATCTACTGAGCTCAGATGCATAAACTAAGGGACGAGCCAATGCAGCAGCGAAAAACAATTAACACAAACAGCAATGATAAAAAATACAAAAGGCAAAGCAAGCAGCATAAATTACAACTAATATAAGGCAATGAGCAGCAAACAAGAAAAATAAATCAGTAGTAAAACTGGCTTAAAGAATAATACAAAGTGAAATTTAGTAGCATTATGCCTGGTAAACAGCAGCAGTAAATGCTATAACGTATACCTAAGCATGTCAAAGCTCAAGCAGAAAAAATAGTACACTAAAGACAACAATGAAGATAAAGGAAATGTATAATCGCATCTTAATGTCTATGTAATTAAAGTGGTGCACCACAACTTATTCTACAAAAATAAATTACCAAGTACTTGAAAAGAAAATTATGAATGCAGTTCCTGTGAAGGTAAATGTCTTTTTGTGCTCCCTCATTTTTTTAAAAAAAATTATTATTTACTCGATCGGTAGACAGAAAATATTTATATTAGTAAATCTATAAAATTTTATTTTAACCAATGCTGCAGTGCAGCTAGAAACTAGATATTAAACGAAATGAGCAAATATATACATAAAGCAAGCCATATGGCATTTCTCTCAGCTATCAAGATAATAGATGTAAAAATGTTCCTCGTCATTTCATTAGGCAATTTAGTAAATATGATAAATTAAGAGCTCCACAGTGTAATCATATGTTATCAAGTTCGACCGTGTCGTTTTTGCGATGCTTTCTACAAAGGAACGTCAATAGCGAGGATAATGGCCTCCCTTTTTCTTCCACCTGTGCCTCTTGAAGGCACACGCTAATGGCTTTTTTCCAGGCGACTGTCGCCCAGCTGGGTGCCCACGACGCATTACGTGCAGGTGGTCACTTAACTTTCTTACCGAAATATTTGCGACACCAGTTTCTGCTACAGTGACAGTCTCACATAAAAAAAATCACAGGTTGAGAATTTGCGTTACAAATGTGTAGAAACAAAATCCTATGAATATAACATTGTTCAAAAAATTTTCGCCGGCATTGTGATACATTCACGCATTTGCACACATTTCATAACTCTTAAAGTACGATTCTTGGTTTCCAACATCCTTTTTCACAAGTCAGAGTCCCTAACCACTACTCATTATTCCTTACCTTATTACACATATACATATTCGTCGACACTTCTTCAATATTTCATCATAAGAAATACGTAGCATACTCAAATAACTCATATAGCATCAGTTTATTAATCATAAACATACCGCAACAGCATAATACACATCATCATCATAATAATAACATCATAAAACCTCAGCCAAATCTCAAAATCGTCGTAGCTTCCTCCAATAGTTTCAAAAGCTAAAAAAAAATTCTCTGCTCATTTCAATAGTGTCATCTACCTCAAACATACTTTACAATCATGATCCCATACCAAATACATCATTCAAAGCTCTCATAGAATCACAATGGTTCTGAAAAAATATGAAGAGTTCACAAAGTACATACAAAATACAATTTCATAAGTGTGAAGTTATCCAACTGTGTAATTACATAAACATCTGTCACTGATGTAGTAAAAAGAATGTTTGTTTCTCTGTCAAATAATCAGATAGCTATGTAATTCTGTGTTAGAGAAATATGGTACCGATGTGTAAAGTTGTATAAGCAAATACCGTATTAGCTAGGGCTCCTTGTGCTTGCCAAACACATGGTACACAAAGTAAGCGTGTACCCCCCTGAGGATTAATGTAATTACACTCTCAGGTGTTACGACCGAGCGAGGTGGCGCAGTGGTTAGCACACTGGACTCGCATTCAGGAGGACGACGGTTCAATCCCGTCTCCGGCCATCCTGATTTAGTTTTTCCGTGATTTCCCTAAATCGCTTCAGGCAAATGCCGGGATGGTTCCTTTGAAAGGGCACGGCCGATTTCCTTCCCCATCCTTCCCTCACCCGAGCTTGCACTCTGTCTCTAATGACCTCGTTGTCGACGGGATGTGAAACACTAATATCCTCCTCCTCTCAGGTGTTACAGATTACAGCAATGGAATGAAATGTATCACGGAAATCCTTTGTATCATTGTACTTCAAATATCTTAAAAAAATAAATGTTTCAAGTACAAAATTAATCACTCAAATACGTGTACTGTAGCGCTAAACTGTGCGTCTTGTTGTAAGATAATCTCTGTGGAAGTGTCGTATTTATCGTCCTCCGAAAGCTAAGTTCTGCAAAAGACAATGTACTTGCCTCATGATAAACATAAGTGAAATGGTTTGCATATAGATATCTTAGTTATTACGCTTATTGCCGTGATGAAGAAAGTACTGTGCTGTAACGTATTGCTGTGCTACGGAAAAGGCAGTCTCATTGTAGCTATACCACAAAAGTTACTACTAAAACATGTTTTAATTTCCAGAATAATACAGAAAAACTGTGCAGATATAAAACAGAAACACTGCAAAAGCAACATTGTAAATCGTCACTCATTAGTAGCGTCGTGATAAAATCGTGTAGCTCTTACATAAACTAACCTCTGTGTCATCTGGTATCTCACAGAAAGTACTTTAAATCCAGAATGTTTTTTTTTTTTTTTGTTTTAGTAAACCAAAATGTTGCATTAAAATCTCATTAGCAGTACAAGTATATGTTCTAAGTATGGAAGGCTGATAGTCGTTACGCAATACAATTATCATATGGTATATGTCTGAAAGGAATGCTAAATCTTTTCTCAAGGTTAGCGTCTGTGTTATTTTTCTCTGAGCCAGCCGGGGCAGGTGACTGCCTGCGGTGCGAGTCATTGTCTGTTTCTTTGTTGGCGCGTGTCGTTACTGGGATTTGGAGACCTAACTTCTACAAATTCACCTTGCCCAGAGGGCCCAGCCCTGTTTAAATCCCGCCAGTTCTGATGAAATTCAGGTCTGTCGTTATGTCGGTAGTTGACATAGTTTCTTGTTTGTCGGTCATGTGGTGGAGAATTTCTCCCGGAATCGTAACTGCGCGCTGGACCGTTGCGTCTAAAGTTATTCTGTCTCCCTTGATAATAATTATTTTGGTTCCCAAATTGTCTGTTTCTCTGATTGTCTCTGTGATAGTAACTACCGCGGAGAGGTGATCTTTCCCTGTAATTATTACTACTCTGCCAACGGTTGTCATACGGGTGGTGTCTGTTTTGGTCACGATATGTGTTGTGAGAATAGCCTTGTTGTGTCCAGTTATTATTTCTGTCATCGCGGAATTGTGACAGATGTGACCTGTAATTGTTGTGCTCCTGTTTTCGCGTTCCGCGAATGTCAGTGTCAATTTCCAGTTCTTGTAAGAGCCCCTGAAAAGCTTCAATGTCGTCTTTGCAACGTCCTGCCAAAATAATATGCCGTAAATGTTCAGGTAATTTGATTAAGCAAATGCGGTTGAGTTCTGAGGGGCTGTATGGGTTTGAAAGATACTGATTCTTATGCAACATGTCTTCAAAATATTTCACAAGACTGGAAAATTCAGATTGTTCGAAATGTTTCATCATTATGATGCCATGTTTTACTCGGTCTTGTGTGGCTTGAGACCAATATGCTGAGAGGAAGGCATGGTAAAATTCTCCTTCACTGTGACAATCGTGAATGACCCATCGCATTCTTACAGCTGGTTCATTCTCTAAGTAGCCACACATAAATTCTAATCTGTGCTGCAATGACCAGTTGGGAGGAAAACAATGAGAGAATTGATGGAGCCATGCTTGTGGATGAATGTCGTTGCCAGAATTCTTAAATGTTTTGAATTTACGTGTAGTAATGAACAGCTTATAGTCAAAGTCATCATGTCGGCGAGTCGCATATCGGTCATTGTTACGTCGTTTCGGCGGTTCCATTTCAAAATTCGGTGCACCTTGCCAATTTCTTTCATAATTTCCGAAGTGTCCTGTGTTATTATTTTGTGGCTGTTCCGTATTTCTATGTCCCTCTTCCCGTATTGGGGCGCGAGTGTCCTCTGAAATACGTAATTCTTGTATTACCTGTGTCAGCTGATCTTGTACTTCGCGGATTTCTCTTTGGTGTTGCGTATTAATTTGATTCTGATTTTGTTTGAATTTCCTAATTTGTTCGCACTCTTCTGTGTCATTAAAGACTACCGGTTTTGTGTCATTCAGAATATCATCTACCTTCGTAGATAAATTATTTAGCTGATCCGAAAGTTCAACTACTTTCTCTGATAATGTACTAATTTCCTTCATGTGTCTTTCTACTGTGTCCTTTAAGTTTTCCTGAGTTTTTGCAAGTTGCGTAACCGAATCGGTAGATGCAACTGAGTCAAATTTGGCTTGCAAGGTCTCATGATTTTCATGAACAATAGTTTGCAGTTCTTTTATGGCTGCTTCGTGATTCTGTAATGCATTTTCATGACGCAAAAAAATAGGTTGGAAATGCTCACAAATTTGTGTTTTTACGTCATTACAGACTTTTTGACATTTCGATTCGATGTTATGTAACTCAGTAGTTAAATCTTCACGTGTTTGTTCAAGCGTCATGTCTAACTTTTGAAGATTTTGTTCCATTGTGTCTAACTTTTTAAGATTTTGTTCCACTGTGTCTAACTTTTGAAGCTTTTGCTGTGTTTGTCTCTGATTTTGTTCCATTGTGTCTAACTTTTGAAGCTTTTGCTGTGTTTGTCTCTGATTTTGTTCCATTGTGTCTAACTGTTGCTGTGTTTGTCTCTGATTTTGTTCCATTGTGTCTAACTTTTCAAGCTTTTGTCCCATTTGTTACATTAATTGTAATAACAATGCACTGGTGTCTGAAACATGTTCCTCAGTGCTTTTCGGCAGTGAATTTGCACCGGCAACATTTACATTTAGACAAGCGGAAAATGTGTCTTGACTCACTTGAGAAAACGGTGAGGACGCAAAACCTGAATCTACGGTATTTGCGAGATTGTTTCCTGTCATTTCGGATTCCTGAGGCAAGCTGTTGCCGACCGATCGATCGATAATGCTTCCCTGTTCACTAATTGTTTCACTGCCTACACCATTATTTGACGCCCGCTCCATTTCCCTATGCACAGTTACCAAATTACTACTTTGAATATTTACTAATTCATTACACAGTGGTGCTGATAAGCTACGCTCGTTGTCACTATTATTTCTCAGTTTACTTTGGAGCTTAGTGTTACGTTTTTCACACGCCATTATTGTCTCAATATTACACACGATAACACAGAAAAGCACAATTTGAAGATCAAAAATAAGAGAACACATTAACATAGCACTGAAAATAATATGTAGTTAATTGCAAGCGCAGCTGCGAAATACTTGGTGCAAATCTACATGCATGCCACAACTGTTTTACTGTACAACAATGAAAGACTGCAACTACAAAGGAGATTCTCTCTACAATTACGCGCTAGCAATAAACAATAGCTACACTAATTACACAAACTACAAGAAAAAAATCAGAAGATCCTGTGAGGTATCCTCGGCTAAGGGTCGACATATGAAACGTCCCCTTAGAAAAATTTATACATGACTGTGCTTTAACTGACACACAATACTTTTAGCGCAACGCAATCTGACTTTCAGAAATCCCTACAAAAGAATGGCCCTGACTAACATTAACCTATGCATTTCACAAATCGCTTACCTCACAAAAATCTTGGTTACTCGAACTACTGCAATACAGCGAGCGCCACTACTGCCAGCTAAATAAAAGATTCAAACTACGGAAGGCACTAACTACTGATAGGCATAGTTAGCAAATGAAAGATTTTAATAGAGAACAAACAATGTATTTACCTTAATAGTCATAATATATATAGCAGTTCATGACAAATTACAAAACTCCGCCATCTCTCTCCCCACATCCACCACTGCTGGCGGCTCACCTCCAACTGCGCAACGCTACGCGCTGTTAACATCCAGCTGCCGCTACCCAACACTACAATGGCAGACAACAATGGAAACTAGCCACAGACTGCACACAGCACAGCCAGTGATTTTCATACAGAGCGCTATGTAACATTGCCAATAAGAAAACATAAACAGCCGACTTACACCGTAATCAAATATTTCACACAGTCTTCTGGGATACGAACTGAGAACAACGGAAATTTTATGTTCTTACCTTACTTCACACGAAATAAGTTGAAAACAAATAGGAGAATCACGAAGAAAATTTAGTTTTCAGTGAAATTTAAAAGTAGATGATGATGTGTTACAGGTGTGCAAAGAAATGTTCCTTTCACATTTAGAACTGGTGAATAGTCCCTCTTCAGTTGTGTTAAAGAGAATGGAGAGGATAATAATTTTAAAACAGGAAGAGAACAGAAAGTAGAGGTCATGTACAGAGAGAAAACGCTCGTAAATTGTTGGATAAAATTCGCTAGTTGACGTCCTATTATTACCGGGTATTTACTTCCAAGGTTCCTTTGATAGTACATTTAGTGAATTGTACAGAGCGTTCAATAGTTATTGCATTAGCAATAATGTTGGTTAAATTGCTGTATAAGCATAATTTATAAAGTAAATAAAGGAACATAACATTGCTGTATTCCATATATAGAACGACGGATGTACTCTCTGTTTTTTCCTTACAAGTTACATAATATTTCAGAAAGTTAGTACAGTTGTTCATTAGATGAAGAAAGTGAGGGCAACGCAGGAGAATCCAAATGATACACACCCAGCTGAAGCGTGAAAATGTGATGTGTCTACCACGCATGTACAAGCAGTGCACCCAGTCCATGCAACACAGGTCATTTGCCTTTTCTTTCAAAAGAAAGTAGCGTTTCACAATTTGACTGTTTGTAATTTAGACGATCGTTCAGTGATATTTTATGTTTCGCACGATGGAGAAGATGATTTCCGTAACAAGTTTTTTAGACACAGAGAAGAGAGTGACAAAAATAAAGTTAAAATGCACGTTCCACAACTGAAGGCAGAAAGATAAACAGGGTGCGCTATTCCACGGCTGATGTTCGTTGTGATTAGGAATTGTGATGTGGCAGCGAGGGTGGGTATAAAGTAAAGTATTTATCTCATGATTTTTAAAGGCACAAGGTCCACTGACAATGAAAAAATGTGAATTGATTATTAAGATACGCTCCTGGAAATTGAAATAAGAACACCGTGAATTCATTGTCCCAGGAAGGGGAAAATTTATTGACACATTCCTGGGGTCAGATACATCACATGATCACACTGACAGAACCACAGGCACATAGACACAGGCAACAGAGCATGCACAATGTCGGCACTAGTACAGTGTATATCCACCTTTCGCAGCAATGCAGGCTGCTATTCTCCCATGGAGACGATCGTAGAGATGCTGGATGTAGTTCTGTGGAACGGCTTGCCATGCCATTTCCACCTGGCGCCTCAGTTGGACCAGCGTTCGTGCTGGACGTGCAGACCGCGTGAGACGACGCTTCATCCAGTCCCAAACATGCTCAATGGGGGACAGATCCGGAGATCTTGCTGGCCAGGGTAGTTGACTTACACCTTCTAGAGCACGTTGGGTGGCACGGGATACATGCGGACGTGCATTGTCCTGTTGGAACAGCAAGTTCCCTTGCCGGTCTAGGAATGGTAGAACGATGGGTTCGATGACGGTTTGGATGTACCGTGCACTATTCAGTGTCCCCTCGACGATCACCGGTAGTGTACGGCCAGTGTAGGAGATCGCTCCCCACACCATGATGCCGGATGTTGGCCCTGTGTGCCTCGGTCGTATGCAGTCCTGATTGTGGCGCTCACCTGCACGGCGCCAAACACGCATACGACCATCATTGGCACCAAGGCAGAAGCGACTCTCATCGCTGAAGACGACACGTCTCCATTCGTCCCTCCATTTACGCCTGTCGCGACACCACTGGAGGCGGGCTGCACGATGTTGGGGCGTGAGCGGAAGACGGCCTAACGGTGTGCGGGACCGTAGCCCAGCTTCATGGAGACGGTTGCGAATGGTCCTCGCCGATACCCCAGGAGCAACAGTGTCCCTAATTTGCTGGGAAGTGGCGGTGCGGTCCCCTACGGCACTGCGTAGGATCCTACGGTCTTGGCGTGCATCCGTGCGTCGCTGCGGTCCGGTCCCAGGTCGACGGGCATGTGCACCTTCCGCCGACCACTGGCGACAACATCGATGTACTGTGGAGACCTCACGCCCCACGTGTTGAGCAATTCGACGGTACGTCCACTCGGCCTCCCGCATGCCCACTATACGCCCTCGCTCAAAGTCCGTCAACTGCACATACGGTTCACGTCCACGCTGTCGGGGCATGCTACCAGTGTTAAAGACTGCGATGGAGCTCCGTATGCCACGGCAAACTGGCTGACACTGACGGCGGCGGTGCACAAATGCTGCGCAGCTAGCGCCATTCGACGGCCATACCGCGGATCCTGGTGTGTCTGCTGTGCCGTGCGTGTGATCGTTGCTTGTACAGCCCTCTCGCAGTGTCCGGAGCAAGTATGGTGGGTCTGACACACCGGTGTCAATGTGTTCTTTTTTCCATTTCCAGGAGTGTAGTTTGAAGTATGCTTCCTGATAAGTACTTATGTAAAGGTCCTAGATGTAAGTTTAAATGGCCGTTTGCAGAGTGAGACGCATCTACTTCTAGTATTGTGATATTTCCCGTCTATGATATTTGAATTCATAAGCTCTGAAACATTTTTCCGTTGCTTTGAGCTTTCCGTTATTACTACAATGTTTGTTATCTTGCTTTCTGCTGTAACAACGTAACATGTGTGTTTTTATTATTTCTGCATAAAAAAATTCCGAGATCAATCTCCGAAGTTTTCAAGGAAATAGTGAATATAAACATCTTAAATACATCATAAATACACTACAAGTTGTTGATAATTCATTTAGTGATAGTAGAGCAAATTTAAGGTAGGTAATACTACTCTTTCTGTGAGTTCAGAATAAAATGAAAGTGCCTCTACTGACAGCTCTCCTAGGATGAAACTGTTTTCTAGCCCTCCTACATATAATGTTGATGCAGTGTACCCTAATACTAATAGGTGGAATGATATATTGGATATTTGTGTACGAGCCGTGGCTGTTCATGTATCGTTGAGACCGATTGTGGTTGAGGTAAGGTATCTTTGCTTTTCGAGTTTCTATCTTGCGGCTTCGCAGCAGAAGCGAGTTGGTTGTTAGCTTTCGACGGGAACCCTCGAGATCTCGTGTCATTCGCGGGGGAGACTAGTGTCAACGGCTGTTGTACGCGTGTGATGGCCGTTACACGTTGTGGTGTGAAATTAGTTGGGCGTTTTGCAGACATGGGCAGCTTGGATATACAAGCTCTGTGACTTCGCTGGGAACAAAATTTGAAGGTGAAGCTGTGGAACCCGCTCCCTCGTATTGTGTACCTGATATGGAGTAGACCTAAGTCGTCGTAATTGATTTTTCACCGATGCACTCAGAGATTTTAAACTTTGTTATTATTTTGGGAGACTTTTTGGCCTAGTTAAATGGTGGCTGTTATTTGAAAATTTCGTAATTTCCAAGAGTGATTGCCTATCGAAGTCCTGGGGTCCAAACGATACATATCGAACGAGCGATCGTAAATTGATCATATTATGACTCTCGTGGCGGGCGTTATGAGTATGTTTACGGTGGTCACTACAGCAACGACAAAAGAAGAGCGTTTCAAAAATACTTGTAATTGCAAAGGAGACGACTTACCTTACTCGTCGTCGGTGTTTTCGTTATGTGAAAGTCCATTACGGTGGTCTGGATGGATAATTTGGAAGTGTCAAACCATGTATTCTTCCTGATACTAGTTCGTTTTCCGCACTGTCCGCAATGAAATTGTAACGGTATTTCAGCATCGACGCTGTACTTACATAGTTTTACACACTTCGCACCACCAGTCTAAACAGTCCCTCCTTTCCTCGTCCGGTAGTACTCCATATCTGCGACAAAAAGTCGGACAATTTTCTGCGCTGGATAAACATGGAATTAGATTCGTCCATGTGAGAGAATCCGCCGAAGAAACGTGAAGAACACCAGATAACCTACTCACTAACGACATAAATCATCTGGGTTTCCCTAGCAGCTCACAAATAATTGGCGGAGGTATGTAATTTAGAGAAACTAAGGGAAAGACGGAAAACAGATAAAAATGACGATCACAAATAATTGATCACAACGCCCGCCACCGGAGTCGCATGATCGATTTACGATCGCACGTTCGATATGTATCGTTTGGACTCCACGACTTCGATAGGCAATCATTCTTGGAAATTACCTAAAATTTTCTCAAATGACTCTATGTTGCTGTTTTTAAAGCCTGCAGGCAGGTTAAGCTGGTAGATATATATATATATATATATTGTATATAACCTAATCGTATATTAACTTGTTTCTTAAATACTAGGGACTGGCAACTGGATAAACGTTAAACTACATAGCATCCGCTGAGTTCCTTCTGCAGCTTTTTCTAGTAATTTCTTATTAACACGTCTGAATACGTAAACATTTATTTCTTTTGGATCAGTGTCTCTGTTGCAGTTTTTTTTATTATGTTATGTAATGGCATCTTAGTTTGGCACTTGTGCTCAAGTGTTAAGTCACCCTTTACCTGTAATTATTTCGTTATACCTATTTTGAGGGAAGTCCTATATGGGAGTTTAAAGATCTCAAGTTTGTCAGCAATTCCCTTTTCTTAATGTGGATTTTTTTGTTAAGAGTACTGAGTACGTTGGATTTCTAATTGAATTTTCAAGGTTTTATCTAGTGGCTCGTCCACAATTTGTAATTCTCAAATTGTCTTTTAAAGACGTAATGCCACTAAAGTGTCTTAATTATAAAGTGTGACTACCAACCATGATTCCATCCCCCTTCCTCGTTTATGGTATTTAAGGTATACTGTGCAAGTTTGGTAGAATGGTACGACTAAGGATTCACATATCACTTGGTAGCAGAGAGAGAAAGGGTTGGGGGGTTGCTTTTGTTATCCTCTCCTCTGGTAAGTAACATGAGTCTCCGAGTTTGCCCTGGCATAACTTATTAACGGAAAGAGCAGCTGATGTATAAACTCCGTGTGCACGGGCTGTCCGTAGACGGAAATGTCTGATTTGATGGCCAGGCTTCGTGCAGCGGTTGACATTCCCGGCGCCATACTGACAGACATCGTTAACGAGGTAGGTGACTAGTTGTCGAATATCGAAACTGCTGTAAGGGATGTAGGTCGGACGATTGAATTTCTGGCATCTACTCAACCGACGTATAAACAAATTTGTCGCGTGCAGGCGCATTTAGCCCATTACTGTAATTGTTTATCGGATATCGCTTCAATCGATCTCAATGATGCAATGACTGCGTGTACTTTCAGAAAATATGAGTTGGTTTTTTAAAAATAAACATACCAGGAATGTATTAAATGCACTGCAAGTGCAATGAAGCTTTAACCTCGATTTCCTATAAATTTATTTCCAGCCTAATGTATCTTCTCTCTCAAACTATTTATAAAAGAGCAACGAAATTGAAACAGCCAGTCGTCGTAGTACATGTGCGTCAAGTGGCATCTTTTTAGCCTAGTAGCTAGCATATACTTGATTTGATTTTTTTTAAATTTACCTGAAAAAACGGTCATTATTTTAAAAATTTAAAAATATATTATTCTTAAAACAGCTTGTTAGCAAACAGTGTAAATGTACGTGAAAAACTTTCTGTATTCTACGTTAATATTCTCTGAGAAAAGTACATTGAAAAACGTTCAATGTAATGTCGTTGTGGCATAAGGCACCTTCTCCCCTTAAAAACTTTTCTGAAGTTCTGTGGTACTAATCAGTTTGTCCAGTGAATAAGGTAGAAGATACATGTGTTCTGAAGTACAGTTCATCTGTGCGTATTGATTAGAAACTGAATTTTGAACAGGAATAAAAATTGCTTCCAAGACGCCCCAACACAATCATCAGGAATCCAAAAAAAGTCTGTACACTGAACCAGTTGCAATTTCTGCACAAAAGTTCGTGGTTCATTGCCTCTAAAATAAGTTATTCGAAAAATTATCAACTTTCTTATGAAAATCTCCTTTATAAATGCTGTCAAGTAAACTGTGGGTGAAGCACAAAGAACTTTTTCATAACTTTTTGTGTGAAAAAGGCTTTAAATTCAAATTAAATTTATTTCTTTTGTATGCTCAGTAATGTTGTAACATCGAAAACTATTTGAGTGCAGACAGTCGTAATTTGTTGTAGTTAACGATGTTTTGTTGCAAAAGATTGCATCCTATAAAATGGAATCATTAATGCCTAAAATACCGAGTAATCTATGCAGCAGATAGTGTTACTATAATTTCTGACTCATCATCTCTCTAAACTAGAATCACTCTTATCATTCCAAATTGCATGTATTACTAGATTCTTTTATCAGTTTCCTGTAAAACTTGCATTTTTTAGATACAAGTTTTGCTATCTTAACGACATTGTGTGCAATACTTTTGCCACTTCTCCGTAGATTTGAAAGGTTCTGATGCATCTCATGTGGCGATTTAATCGCAGGTGTGCCATTTAACAGTCGCCCATATAACTGCTATTAATGTGGAGGTGCTGTGCGTTAACCCTGTTGGTAAGATTTTATTAACTTTTAGCCTCTTTTTAATATTACTCCAAAACTGGTGATATGGGTCCTGGCGCTTCTGTGCGACGTTTAATTTTTCTTCACACCCAGTTATACTGCTACGTTAAATTTAAGGAACATTACCTCTCCCATCAGATTATAGATAGATAGATGTAATTATTCTATACATGACTGTTATTTGTAATTGAATTAGATAAACCTTGTATCGTTATTAGTCTTTAATTTTTTACAAATTACGAGAACACTATAATGAAATGTGCAAACTAACTTGCTGTACAGACACTGAAAGTTACCGGTCTTATCTGTAATGATTCACTTGAAAATGTTGCTGAGATCGATGTTTGACGTTTTAACAGGAGTTTAATGAAACTCCAGCTCATAGGAAGGATTTTTCTGAGTGAATAGACCATTCCTCATATATGTGTTTCTTTTACAAACGTTTTTCTTTTTCTAACATGCCTCCTTAAATCTGTGTTTCCTCTCGGTATCTCTCTTCCTGTCATTGCCCATAAATGATATAGTATTGGTCACGTATATTCGAGAGTGCATGATACTTCATAATACACTCCTGGAAATTGAAATAAGAACACCGTGAATTCATTGTCCGAGGAAGGGGAAACTTTATTGACACATTCCTGGGGTCAGATACATCACATGATCACACTGACAGAACCACAGGCACATAGACACAGGCAACAGAGCATGCACAATGTCGGCACTAGTACAGTGTATATCCACCTTTCGCAGCAATGCAGGCTGCTATTCTCCCATGGAGACGATCGTAGAGATGCTGGATGTAGTCCTGTGGAACGGCTTGCCATGCCATTTCCACCTGGCGCCTCAGTTGGACCAGCGTTCGTGCTGGACGTGCAGACCGCGTGAGACGATGCTTCATCCAGTCCCAAACATGCTCAATGGGGGACAGATCCGGAGATCTTGCTGGCCAGGGTAGTTGACTTACACCTTCTAGAGCACGTTGGGTGGCACGGGATACATGCGGACGTGCATTTTCCTGTTGGAACAGCACGTTCCCTTACCGGTCTAGGAATGGTAGAACGATGGGTTCGATGACGGTTTGGATGTACCGTGCACTATTCAGTGTCCCCTCGACGATCACCAGAGGTGTACGGCCAGTGTAGGAGATCGCTCCCCACACCATGATGCCGGGTGTTGGCCCTGTGTGGCTCGGTCGTATGCAGTCCCGATTGTGGCGCTCACCTGCACGGCGCCAAACACGCATACGACCATCATTGGCACCAAGGCAGAAGCGACTCTCATCGCTGAAGACGACACGTCTCCATTCGTCCCTCCATTCACGCCTGTCGCGACACCACTGGAGGCGGGCTGCACGATGTTGGGGCGTGAGCGGAAGACGGCCTAACGGTGTGCGGGACCGTAGCCCAGCTTCATGGAGACGGTTGCGAATGGTCCTCGCCGATACCCCAGGAGCAACAGTGTACCTAATTTGCTGGGAAGTGGCGGTGCGGTCCCCTACGGCACTGCGTAGGATTCTACGGTCTTGGCGTGCATCCGTGCGTCGCTGCGGTCCGGTCCCAGGTCGACGGGCACGTGCACCTTCCGCCGACCACTGGCGACAACATCGATGTACTGTGGAGACCTCACGCCCCACGTGTTGAGCAATTCGGCGGTACGTCCACCCGGCCTCCCGCATGCCCACTATACGCCCTCGCTCAAAGTCCGTCAACTGCACATACGGTTCACGTCCACGCTGTCGCGGCATGCTACCAGTGTTAAAGACTGCGATGGAGCTCCGTATGCCACGGCAAACTGGCTGACACTGACGGCGGCGGTGCACAAATGCTGCGCAGCTAGCGCCATTCGACGGCCAACACCGCGGTTCCTGGTGTGTCCGCTGTGCCGTGCGTGTGATCATTGCTTGTACAGCCGTCTCGCAGTGTCCGGAGCAAGTATGGTGGGTCTGACACACCGGTGTCAATGTGTTCTTTTTTCCATTTCCAGGAGTGTATTTCATTTGTGGTATATGGGAATAGCACCACATACGACAAAGTTATTGTGTTGTGCGATCTGTATGACCTTCGGTACACACACCATCAGATCATTTGACTTGTTGCTCTAACGAAGTAGGCGAGTGTCAGCACTATGTCTCGTGGTCTTATTGTGGCGTGTTTATCTCCTGCCATCAGGTCAGACGATAGAAATGCCACTTGCACGCTTAGAGTAGCAGATTGACGGTGACCAACTTTAAACAGAACTTGATTAATTTTCACACACATTTATTAAAATAATAAAAAGCATACAAATTACTTAACTTGATTCTGGTTGCTATTTACAGTTGACAATCTGAAGTTCCTTTGGTCTTGGTACATTAATCTTATTCTCACATAACTCTGATACTTGACAAAATGTCTATACATTTCTCTTCATGGCTATGTACAGAAATATGATAATCTTATTAGGCGCAGACAGAAACTTGACTACAGACTAATGCAGACTAAGGCAGACTGACTAATCAGAGGTCTGTACACTCGTTATAATACTTCGAGCGTTCAGGTATCACTGCGCGAGTGTGATCTGCGGGGAGAAAAGGTTCTACGTTAGCAGCAATCTCATTGGCTGTGTTACATATTAATACGCGGATCGGTGGAAGCAGAATTTGGTCCGTCTCTAAGACAGCGCCATCTCGCAGTGCGGAGATGGACGAGCGCTGCGCCTGCACTGTTGTACTTAGCGGGGCGCCCTCTATTGGGAAAGTTGTGTACGCGCTGACTACGCGGAACTATGTACACAACAGTTATAGTGTGATATACTCTGTTATAGATCTTGGACCCTCTCATGCATTATGTTAGTGGAACCAGATCCATGGTACAAGTAGGCTTCAGTAGGTACAGTGGGTTAGGGTGTGTTTATAGAAACAACCACAGTCTTCAAAAGTTATTATGAGCTTTATAAGATCCGTTTTCAGAGATTTTTCTGATACTGAGTTATTGATTAAATGTCTTTATGTTCAAAATCACATGAGTTTGAACACTGTGATTTGCACCAGAATTCTGGTGGTCAGACCAATGACACTTCTTTGAACTTTGTCAGAGATGATGCCTCCACACCAGCAACATGATGACAAATAGCAACATTGTCCGTAGAAATTGTCATTTTACTGTTACATACACACTTTCCTCGATTTTTCTTTTTTAGGCACTCAGTAACTGAATTGTGCAAAGTTTCATGGAATCAATAATAAAATTCACAAAGCAACAAAGATATTCCATTTTCCTTTAAACTCATTGTCTTCAAGGCAAACAGTGGTTGTCGTATGATGTTAGATAACTGTGGGAGTATGTTTCACAGTTATATTATCCGTGCAGTTAGCGAAGAGCTTTAATAACAATTTTTTCAGAGAACATGTCACAATCAAATGTCGAAAAGATTTTGGAAAATACATAAAAATTATGTGGAGTGAAGCTAAATATACAGTACATACAAAATTTAGAAAAGATAGTGTTCACTATTTTAGCGGTCCAGAGACCATTTTACTATAAATATGGATTTTTCGTGCTTTCCCAGTTGTGAATAAAGACTTGACTGTATAATTCGACGGTAACATTCCTAAAGCGAATAATTTTGGCACTCTGAAATCTCATATTCCCCAGGACGCTAAAAGAAGAAACTAACGCGCTAAGAAGACTAAAACTGGAAGTGAAACTTACTTAGATTGATGTTAATTTTAAGTGAGTACATACTAAAAGTGCTTATGGATGATATCAATTTTTCTTTCACTGCTTAAGATTACTCTTTCACCAATTTTTCTATAGCTTTGCACAATAAGATTTAGAAATTTACAAAGTATTCCATAAAAAAAATAGCATTAAGACATACAATATTTTCATGATCAATCGTACGTGAATACCTTAATGCTATAAAAAGGACTGAAGGAAACATGGAATTTTAAGAAAACGCTTTACACACACAGTGGGATGAATTTATACAATTATATTTTGAGATCTGTTGAACTACAAGCAATTTAGTCAAGATCGAATACCCCTGAACATAATTTTCATTTTCAAATACTATACTCTTGACACGAACACAGCTTTTGTCAGTAATTATGATGCAATATGCTGCTGTTATTAGCAAAGTTGGGATTTTGGGTTTGTTAGGAAGTAGAAACGTGTTTTTAACTTGATTTTATACGACATTACAACTTATCATGATAGACCTATATAGCCTACAAGACTAACGCCATCATAGACTTTTACTCACAGATAGCACAAACAGTTCATTACACACCAATATACTCGTATATATATATATATATATATATATATATATACATATGAGTATATTGGTGTGTGCACTTATATTTTTCCTTGAGATTCATTGTCTTGAAGACAACCAACTGATTATTGTACGATGTTAGATATAAATCTGTCTTGAAGTGTTGAAGTGTTGTATTCAAATGACGCAGTCTAAATTGATCACGGTACCTTGGGCACAGGTGTGCTGCTCTCTCATACGTTCATATCATTTAAATGTTACTCACACTTTTTTCGCTCTTTTTCTTCGTGTCATTTGAGCTCCACATCCGCCTCACCGAAAGCAACGGCGTTCTCCAGCTCGCTGCTTTCCTGTCGACCAGTGAAATCCTTCCCACTCGTTGGATGAAGGCCACTGGTTTCTTTCCGTGCAAATTATTTTATTTCTTGTTCCCATGTTGACCACAGTATCAAGTGCACACATTGTTTCTGACGAAAACGGTTTATTTCATCTATGATTTTTTTAAATATTTTTGAATTTGTTAAAAATATCAGTACGTCCTTTTGATTTACAGGTTATTCTCCGTGTATTTCATCCATTTCGATGTCACCCCTTATTTTATACATTGGTATCTCCTCATTTGCATCACCCATTTGCTTCATTTTGTGCAACAATGTTGTGGCGAATGTCATTTTGCACTGATCGATTGAAGGAGACGGAGAAGTAGTTACTCAGCCATCAATACTTTCCCACTATCCAACTATCAATGCACAGATAGACATAGCTGTTTTGTACGGGCAACAATGGGAGGTTACAGGTAAAGCATGTTTTGCTACGCTCAGTCGTCTCAGATCGGCTGTGCTGTTGACCTGTTACTTCACCATGATATCTGAAACTGCTGACACGGGTATATTTATCATGGCTGAAGCATACCCCTTTGATTTATCTGATCATCGAAAAAGAGAACTGCCTAGAATGGTTAATTGTGGTATCTGATGCTGTGCTTTGCTGGCATTCTGACGTTTTAATGCAAACAAATTCCTGTATTTCATTACTGACTATACACTCCTGATAGATATGAAACTGTGGTTTTCCTTTTTAATTTACACAGGGTGAGGCCGCTAAGAGAGATTTCCTTGAATTTATCCAGAACCCCTAACCATATGGAAGTCAGGTTTCCGGTAAGCTATAGCTGACGATATTTTTTCAAGACTTTGTAAAGAATCTTCGAAAAGGATTTCTGCGACGTTGGCCGAGACTCTTGCAGAAAACATAAATGTAAGTGTGTAAGGGGTTACAGGCAGGCAAGGCAAAATCCCTGCGATAACTTGAGTAAGAGACGCACATTTTTTAGGTTAGAGTCAGGTTCCAGACAGTTAGTCTTGAAAGAAATAAGAACAGACAAGGGGGGTAATACACTCTACGACAAAAAAAGAAAAAAAAGCGCACCACGAAGCAATTATCAGAAAGGGACGGAAATAGGTAGATGTGCCGTACATGTGCAGACAAACAAATGATTACAGTTACAGAGAAATTGGTTCTTGTATTTAAGAGAACGAACTTAACAAATTGAGCAAGTCAATAACGCGTTGTTCCAACTCTGGCCCTTATGCAAGCCGTTATTCGGCTTGGCACTTATTGATAGAGTTTCTGGATGTCCTGCCGAGCGATATCGTGCCATGTCTGTCCAGCTGCTGCGTTAGATCGTCAAAATCCCGAGCTGGTAGGAAGGCTCTGCCCACAAAGTTCCAAACGCTGTCAGTTGGGGAGATATTCGGCGAATTCACTGGCCGAGGTAGGGTTTTGTAAGCACGAAGGCATCCATTTGAAACTCTCGCCATGAGTGGGCGGGCAGTATCTTGCTGAAATGCAAGCGCAGGGGCAACAAAACGGGGCGTGGAATATTGACGACGTGCCGCTGTGCTGTAAGGGCGCCGTCGATGACAACCAAAATGGTCCTGCCGTGAAAACAAATGGCACCCCAGACCATCACCTCTGGTTGCCAGGCGGTATGGCGGGCGACAGCCAGGTTGAGATCCCACCGCTGTCTGGGGCGTCTCCAGGCACATCTTCAGCCTGGAATCTCATTGGCTGGAGTAGATTTGTCTTCAGTGATGATTCCCTCTTCGAATTGAGCCCCGATGACCAGCAAAAACGTTGTTGTTGTGGTCTTCAGTCCTGAGACTGGTTTGATGCACCTCTCCATGCTACTCTATCCTGTGCAAGCTTCTTCGTTTCCCAGTACCTACTACAACCTACATCCTTCTGAATCTGCTTAGTGTATTCATCTCGAGGCCTCCCCCTACGATTTTTACCCTGCACGCTGCCCTCCAATACTAAATTGGTGATCCCTTGATGCCTCAGAACATGTCCTACCAACCGATCCCTCCTTCTAGTCAAGTTGTGCCACAAACTTCTCTTCTCCCAACCCTATTCAATACCTCCTCATTAGTTATGTGATCTACCCATCTAATCTTCAGCATTCTTCTGTAGCATCACATTTCGAAAGCTTCTATTCTCTTCTTGTCCAAACTATTTATCGTGCATCTTTCACTTCCATACATGGCTACACTCCATTCAAATACTTTTCAGGAACGACTTCCTGACACTTAAATATATACTCGATGTTAACAAATTTCTCTATTTCAGAAACGCTTTCCTTGCCTTTGTCAGTCTACATTTTATATCCTCTCTACTTCGACTATCAGTTATTTTGCTCCCCAAATAGCAAAACTTCTTTACTACTTTAAGTGTCGCATTTGCAATCTAATTCCGTCAGCATCACCCGATTTAATTCTACTACAGTCCATTATCCTCGTTTTGCTTTTGTTGATGTTCATCTTATATCCTCCTTCTTTCAAGACACTATCCGTTCAACTGCTCTTCCAAGTCTTTTGCTGTCTCTGACAGAATTACAATGTCATCGGCGAACCCCACAGTTTTTATTTCTTCTCCATGGATTTTAATACCTACTCCGAATTTTTCTTTTGTTGCCTTTAGTGCGTGCTCAATATACAGATCGAATAACATCAGGGAGAGGCTACAACCCTCTCTCACTCCCTTCCCAACCACTGCTTCCCTTTCGTGTCCCTCGACTCTTATAACTGCCATCTGGTTTCTGAACAAATTGTAAATAGCCTTTCGATCCCTGTATTTTACCCCTGTCAACTTCAGAATTTGAAAGCAAAGACGTAGTATCGTAAAATATGTCATTGAAATGCATAGAAATATTCACGTCTTGGCAGAAATTAATAATGCAGGTAATAATATTGAAACTATATAGGATATCGGTAAACACAAGAGAGCATAACCAGTCAGTATGCAAGATACCATAACAATAAAAATATAAGTGACGATGTTGCGACTGATAGTTCGCAAGCGCCGAATGTTTTCAACATCTACTTACAAAACGTAGCAGCAAAAATAGGATTAAATGGTTGTTGAAGAAACAAAAGAATATATTTGGAATGCCATTCCACAAAAATTTAAGCAACTGGAAACAGCACCAATATCGTTCACAGAAATTAACGGAATTATATGAAATATAGAAAATGAAAATTTATTTGCTGTTGATGGAATTTCAGACGGATTCTGAAAAGTTGTTCTAATTTACTAAGTAATGTCCTCAGTGAATTATCTAATGCAGCCCTGGAATTTTTCGAGACAGGTTAAAATAAACTATTTTTAAACCTATTTATAAGAGACGTGACAAGACAGACTTAAATAATTATCGTCCAGTTCTCTTACTGTCATCTTTTGCCAGAATATTTGAAAAAGTAATGTATCCGAGAGTTGCCTCACATTTAATTAGAAACAATTGTCTTAGCATTTCACAGCTTGCATTTTAGAGGGTTACTCGCCTAGTATTACAAGCCTCGAATAGTAAAATGTCGACAGCTAGTAATTTTTGTGACTTTTCCAAGGCGTTTGCTTGCATAGATCATAGTACTGTCTAGCGAAAACTCAAGTTTTGTAGAATTGATGGCTTTACACAAAACTGGTTTGAACCGTGCTAACAAATGGAATGCAAAAAGTTGTGCTAAATAATTAACACAATATTGGAAGAAGAGAAAATCTCAGTGACCGTGGAGAAATCACTGACGGACACCCACAAGTTTCAAATTTACGCTTACGCTTTACAAACGGGCCTGCTTTGGCCCGAGGTAGCGGAGTTTAAGCTGTTTGAGCTGTTCCTCCTGAAGTCCTCTCGGTTTGGAATGGTTTTTTCTTCGCGTGTTGGTCTGTCCTCTGGTTTCTCTGGATGCAGCAGCTTATCTGCCGGCTGATTCCGGCGGCTTCTTGTTCATCTTCTTCTTATTACTGCTTCCTGGCTGCCCGAATTCTATTCTCTTCAGGCGGGACCAGTCCACTGGCGGCGTCTGTGTCCGGATATACTTGACTACTTCCTCAGTCATGTATTTCCAGTCCTCATCCGTGAAGATCGGGTGCTTGTTTATGAGCTCCAGATCTCCACGGCTGACGATTGCCCTCCCGCGCAGCTTCTGGTTTAATGGTTCGCACCCCCAGTGGAAATCGTAAGCTTTGTGAGGAAGGAGAGGGATGTTATCTACTGTGAAAGGATAAGGATGGTCATGATGGGGGTCCGTCTCGCAGGGAATCGTCGATCTTGGTGAGCACCTCCCTCACACAGTTCTTCTTAGGGAGGGGGAGGCACTCGAACGGCTCGTCTTCTTCTTCTCCCTCGGACTCCATCGGCTGTTCCTGTGTCGTCTGCGTTTCCGCAGAGATAGGAGTGACGACTGCTTGTATGTCCTGCAGGTGCTGCTTCACCACTTCCGGCGGCGGCGGCGAGACGGACTGTACCACGTCCATGGGCGTCTCCCCGGTCTCCTGTATTGCTACAGGTTCCGGGGCGACGTCCGTTTGCGCGGACACATCCGTCTGCGTGGACACATCCGTCTGCGTGGACACATCCGTTTGCGTGGACACATCCACCCCAACTTGTCGTGCCACCGTGGGGGTGGCAACGGGGGCGGGTGTCTTCTTCTCGCTACGGTCGCAGGTTCGAATCCTGCCTCGGGAATGGATGTTTGTAATGTCCTTAGGTTAGTTAGGTTTAACTAGTTCTAAGTTCTAGGGGACTAATGACCTCAGCAGTTGAGTCCCATAGTGCTCAGAGCCATTTGAACCATTTTTGTCTTCTTTTGCATCAGACGGATTTCTTCCCGCAACTCTTGCAGCTGCCGGTGGAGACCGACGACCTCCTGCATGGCCGCTCTCTCTGCCGCCATCGCGGCTTTGAGGGCGGCCACGGCGTCGTCGGTAGCGGCGCTGGACGGGATTGCGGCCGCCCCGTTTTCCCCCTTGGGCGGAGGTGGCGGGACGGCTGCCTCTTCTTCATGTACCGCCTTATTGGCGGTTGTTGGTGTCCGCTGCTTCAGGTATGCGCAGCTGCGTGCATTTGCGGCGTGCGCGCCGCCACAGTTAACGCACGTTGGCGCGACGTGTGATGGCTTGTCGCAGTCGCGTGTATCATGTGCCTTTGCACATTTCAGACAGGCGACCGCGTCCCTGCACGTCCTGGCGACGTGTCCCATCTTCTGGCAGCGGTAGCGCTGCCTCTTGTGCTGCGGTCGGCTGCGCTTCTTCTTCTTGTTGCTGCCGCGGCCGTCTCCTGCCAGCGTGAGCAGAAGCTTTGCCACAGCAGCAAGTTTGCCTCCCTTTCCGCGTCCGGACACGGCGTTGGGCTAGTGGCGTTGGCGTGCGCGAGCGACGGTAACGGTGCGAGCCGCAGCGAGTCGAGCAGCGGAGTGCGTGCCGCGTGCGGTGCGCGTGCCGCGATTTCGATGCGCTCCTCTTCCTTATATATGTGACCGGCTGCCCGGTTAAGTCATCAAGCAGAACTGTTACTCTCTACTGACGATACTAATAGTTTTACAGCGAAATGCATTAGAGAGAGAGCAACAGAAGAGATTGCTAATGGTGTTCTTCAACGAAGTATTAAGCACTTCTCTGAAAATGGACTGTCCTCAAATCGTGAGAAAACACACTATTTTCAGTTCCGTACCAACAATTAATGTACACATGAACGGTAGTCAGAAAACATGGTAGGATTTTCCAGATGTGTAGGTCTACATATTCATGAAAACTTGAACTGGGAGAAACCAATCAGTGATCTGCTGAAACATGTTAATTTCGGCTAATTTTGCTTTACGTATAATTGCTAGTCATGGAACAAACGAATCACCCTCCTGATATACTTCCCATATTTTCACTCAATAATGTCAATGGAATAATTAATAACTCATCACTTAGAGAGAAAGAACTGATTGCACGAAACCGAGCAGTATGAATAAGACGTGGTGTTCACCCGCAGTCGCTATAGAGGTACATCTTGAAGAGTCAGGCATTTTAACCGGGCCATCACAATACATATATTCGCTTATGAAGTTCGTCAGAAATAATCCGTCACATTTTAAGAAGAACGGTATTGTCCATATTCAAAACAAATGTTTACTTTATTACCTTATTATTTAGGCTGTCAGTGACTCAGAAAATAGTTCAGCATGCAGTAACAGAAATTTTTAATCGTTTGCCCATTAACATAAAATGTCTGACAGATAGCAAAGCAAGTTTTAAATCCAATCTAAAGTCGTTTCTCCCCGACAACTCTTTCTATTCCATGGACGAAAATTATTTGAAAATTGGTAACCTATAGAAAACATATTTATTAAATATATCGCGTGAGTAGGGCAAAAAATAATTTGTTCATTAATGTTAAGACTGATCATGTGCGCCTATCCCTAAACTGACCCATTCCACATCATTTCGATGAGAAAAGCGTTCAAATGATTTATGGAAAGTGTAAATAACTAAGTAACATTTGTGGAACTTGATAAAACAGTAACATCTCTGGAAACAATCATCCCTTCCATCAGGAGAAGAGACCCAACAGCAGTCGGCCAATTGAATATAATGTATTGTTAACGGAACTCAGTAGCGGCTCCTTTGTTTATTGTTATAACTGACATATCAAGTCCTTAAAATGTGACCGAGACCATGTTACGTCACATTGATGACGACAACGAGTGCATCGGTTTCACTAAGGTGGGGGAAATTTACAAAGTTATGTCTCAACTAAACTCACGTAACTGTCCTGGTGTTGATGGAATAAACAACATGATATTAAGAACATTTCCTCCCAGTCCCTGACGATTGTTGGCCACCATTGTTAATTAAATGTTAAAACGAAGATATTCTCCCAGTCTGTGAACCAACCAAACCATAGATATCCCTAAAAGTACAGGACAATTAGTCTCTTGTCATTAGTTTCGAAAGTAGCTGAACGAATCATATTTCTTCAACTCCTCAAACTCTGGAACGACAGATAAGTTGTACCAAATGCCCAGTTCGGATTTCGTCCATTATATTCAGCTCCACTGCAGTTGCACAGCTGGTGGAAGCAATCACAGGTGGCTACAATGATGCTGAATCAACAGAGGTCATATACCTTGACGGTGGTCAAGACTTGGTAGCGTATGGCACGAAATTTAATAAAATTAAAATTCCCAAAGTGTGATGTCAGCTTGATTTGTACCTATCTTAAAGACTGTACATTTAGAGCATTCTTTGGTGATAGTGCTTCTGATGTCTACCCTATAAGCGACGGCGTACCAAAAGGTGTTATTTTGCCACCTGTTTTGTTTATAACACATTTATCTGACGTACCAGATTTTAATCCAGTAAACATAACTTCCTTTCCCGATGATACAGTGGTATATTTCATTGACAACAACGTACCGAACATTCATGAGAACCTTCAATGCACTCTACCACTGCTTGAAAAGTAGTTACGGAAATGCCGGTCAAAATAATTGTTAGTTAAAGTCCACCAACATTTTATACAAGAAAAGATAGAATTTACTTATTCCACTTCTGTTATTCAATAAAAGACATTCCTTGGGTTGACACCGTCAAATTTCTTGGAATTCAACTGGATTAACGTCTTACCTTTAAGAAACATATAGCCGACGTACCGAAAAAAAGCTAATAGTGATTAGCTGCTTTATACTTTTCATTAAACAGAAGATCTTCTCTAAATAGGAAAAGCAGTTTCCTACTTACAAGTCGGTAATACAATCAGTCATGTTGTATGCCTGCCCCATAAGTGGATATGCGACGTCGACGCACTTCGGCAAACTTCAGCTTAACCAAAACAATAGATTGTGAATAATGTTAAATGTTCCACCGTTCGTTAGAAACGCAGCGAGACCAACACCAACATAAACGTCCTAAGTTGCTACTGTGATCAAGTCAGGAATCAAACCGAGGTTGACATTCAACGTACGACGCCATAATCATCGTACTCACGTATTCACGTGTGATACAGGTCACACATCATTGTCTTTGATATTCTGTAATATTGTAAATTGTAATGTTGTAAGTGTAAATTGTAAATAAATTTTTGTTAATTTTATAATAAGGATGCATATTGCCCAATACTTTTGATTAGTGATATTTGTAAACAAACATTTAATTATGATATAGTCCTTGTGACACAAAATGTGAATGTTTGTTTATTTATTCGTCGGCACTTTGTCATGTTGTCGGCTTTGGTTGCTTCCATGGCAAAAGTTCCGTTCCGTTAAGTTCCGTTAAGTATACGAAATTTTTATGTAGTTCATGTAAATAAATACATGAAACGATAATGAAAAACATTGATACGTAGTGGCTTCGGAATGTAAGTTACACGTGTCGTCCCACGCTAAGAGCGTTGCGCAGCAAGAGCGTCGGACTGTCGGGTGAGAGTACATGTTCTGGATTTCTAGCAGACGGACTTCTGCTGCGGTGTGCATAACAGTGTGGAAAGGAAATGGGAGTCCCTCCCCCAGTGGCGGACACTGATGGGTTCTATCGGGCGGACATGAGCCAAATCCTCCGGGTCATCTCCTTTCTCACGAAACCCCACATCCGGGCTATTATTCGTGACACTGCACAAAAAAACCGTCGGTCGGAGAACGGGCTCTCCAAAGTCATCGCCCTAGTCGAAGTGCTTAGTCAAATATTGTTTTAATGGCGAATCGACCTCCACACCACCACCAGCCCCCTCGGGATCCTGTCACCTGCATTTTTAATGCCAATGGCATAAAACGGGTGAAGACGGAATTGAACGCCTTCCACCATGACCATCGTGTGGACGTTTTACTGGTCACAGAAATACACCCCAAACCGGCAGACGATTTCCGCCTTCGGAACATGGTGTATTACCGCTCTGACCTCCCCGGCTGCCGTGGTGGAGGCACAGCTGTGTTCCTCAGCAATTCTCTTGTCCATACCAAAGAGACTCTCCAGCCAATGGAACACATAGAGGCCACAGCGGTTACCATCTCCACACGCCTTGGTGACATTACCTTTGCAGCAGCGTATCTCAGCCCAAACAAGCCACTGCTGGAAGCAGACCTCCGCACATTGGCATCCTTCGACAGGCTCATCGTTGGGGCGGATCTCAATGCCAAGCACCCAGCTTGGCATTCTCGGGTCTCTAACCCCAAAGGCCGGTTCCTCCTTGACCTGGAGGATACTTTAGCACTATCGGTCTATGGCCCCCACGAACCTACCCATATTCCAATCTGTACTAACTGCCAACCAGATGTTCTGGATGTGGCCATCTTCAAAAACATCACTGCTCAGTTTTCACTGTAAGTTCTCCATGAACTGTCCTCTGACCATGAGCGAGTACTCTTGCACCTCACCAATGCTGTCCTTTCATTTGATGTTCGTTCCACTGTGACCCTCACCAATTGGGACAAGTTTGCCAGAGTACTTAATAACACCACTCGACCCGACCTCGATTTGACAACACCAGCCAATATCGTCCGTGCTGTGGATTACCTTACTGCCAAAATACAGAAAGCAGTGACACTCTCCACCTCCATTGCACCTCGGAATTTTATCCCGCTGGATGATTTGCCCCTTCTGTTACGGGAGCTGAAGGTGCAAAAGAACCGCTACCGCCAGCGGTGGAAGCAGTTTCGTGACCCTCAGAACAAACGCCAAATGACTCGCCTCCAGTGCGAATTCTGCCACCGGCTCGCCGACTGGAGGTCCGAACAATGGGAGGACAGGATGTCCGCTTTCCTACTCCACCAAAAATCTGACTGGGCTGTCATTCGCACCTTGAGGCTTTCTGTGCCAGCGACTGCCCATCATATTCGCACGGCGGCGGGCTTGTCGTATGATCCCTCCAAATTGTGAAACCTCTGGCGGATGCATTCGAAGCCCAAAACCGCCCTCTTGTCCAGGACCTTTCTCCGAACGAACTACAGGAAGAACACGAAGTCCTGACAGCTGTTGCTGCTTTCCGCAACCGCCCACCCTAGTCTGCTCCCCTCCTTACGTCCATGGCAGAAATTCAGCACATCCTTTGACGGAAACGTGGCCGGTCGGCCCCTGGATTGGACGGAATTTTAAATGAACATCTTTGCCACCTTCCCCGCGCACCACTCATCTTGTTAACCAAGATTTTAAACTGTTGTCTCACATCTGGCCTTCCCCCCCCCCCCCCCTCCCTCAGTGGAAACAAGCCGATTGCAATCCCCAAGAGGTTCAAGGACCCTACGGTCCCCACCAACAACAGGCCCATCAGCCTCCTAAATACTATGACGAAGGTCCTTGAATCTGGGATCCTTCACCGACTTTCACAACCTCTTGCGGCGGCTGGGACGATCTGTCCTGAACAGTTTGGATTCACTTCGCACCTCTCTGACGAACTTCAGGTCCTTCGGATCACTGCACACATCAGCAAAGGCTTCAACACCGCCAAGTCGACAACTGCCGTTTTTCTGGACTTGCAAAACACCTACGACAAGATGTGGCAAGACAACTTCGTACACAAGATGCTGACACAGACCCCTATACCGGATATTTATCTCAAGATCGTGGATGATTTCCTTCGCGGTAGGTCTTTCCTAATGGCTCAATGCGGAATGCGTTCTGGCATTCGCCAATTGTCGGCAGGCACTCCGCAAGGATCGGTGTTATCTCCCATACTTTGTAATATCTATGTAAATGATATGCCAGTCATCCCCGAGTGCCACCTAGCACAATATGCTGACGACACAGCACTATACACCATTGGCCGCGTTACTGACGCCGTCGTCGCCCGGCTCCAGCGACAGGTGGACGCCACCATCACCTGGTGCCGGACAAACAAAATAGCTCTCAATGCCGCCAAAACTACGGCAGTCTATTTCACGAAACGACGCCCAGTCCTCCGCCGCAATATTTGATTGCAGGCGTGCAGGTGCCCTGGTCCCCGACAACCACCTATCTCGGGGTCCAGATGGACCACAAGTTGCTCTTCCACTGTCATGCGGAGTATGTCGCCAACAAGGGGCAAAAGCTGACCAGGGCTTTGTACCTACACTTCCGCAGTAGGGAACTAAACCTGTATACCAAGCTCCGCATTTACCGAACAGTTATGCTGCCCGCCCTCACGTATGGATCTGCTGCATGGGCCACGATTAGTGTCACCGGGATGCGGACGTTGCAGCGCCTGCAGAACAAGGTGCTCAGGTGGAGCCAGTACGCCCCGCCACTCACAAGAATTGTCACTCTCCACGAGGAAGCGGATATCGTTCCCCTAAAGACGACCATACGCAACAACGCGCGGCGGCTCTATGAGAAAGTGGATGCCTTGAGGGACACTGTCCACGGGTTACGCCACGTTGGAACCACACTTCCACGCCACTGGCATCAATATCCGGTTCCCCTAACCATCCTAGAGGAATCGGATTCCGACCATGGCTAACGATAGGCCTGGCGCGCCCACCACGGATGCATCCTTTGTCGGGACTAGCCCCCATTCTACGTCCAATACTTTCCCAGCCTATCTGCCCACGTTAGGCTAAATTTTTCTCTCTGACTGATGCATTGCTGTCACCGTAGCAGGGTGGTACGGGACTACAAGTCCCACCGCCACACCTCCGAAGTGTATTGCAGTGACTCAGCGTCACTGCCCTGGGGATAGATTTACTGCCTCACCAATACAGTTAGACCGTAAAAGACCAGTGATGCTGTATTGTAACATATCACCAAAAAAAAGGGTTGGCAACAAGAAAGATACTCTAAAGTTGAAGCACGTGAGATATAACGATTCTTGTAGGTAAAACGTCTAAATTAGGTTAACCGAGAAATTCTGGCGGCATATAGACCAAATGCAACGTCGCGTCCAGTCATAGTAAAATGATGCCAATGATCCGACGAAGGTTGCACACACTTGGGTGGTGATAATCTGCCGAAGAGTCCAGATCCTATACCATACGACTGGCATATTTCCGGCATGCTGAAAGAAGACCTGCAGGAAAAGAGATTTCACAACGAAGAGGAAGTCCACATAGCGGTTCTCGAATTGCTCCGTGACCAAGGAATGGATTTCTATCGTCGAGGCATTGTACGATTGGTAGAATGTGCCGACAACTGCTTACAGAGATTTAGTGACTAAGTTGGAAAATAATGTCATGTGTCTATGTCACTTTGAAGTGTAGTGCAGAGTTCAATGAAAGTTACTTGACCAGCCATAATAATGTGTTACTTTAGGTTGTGACTTGGCAAGACAGCCAAGTCACTATGAGGTGAAGCCGAAAGGCACGCGCTTAAGCTCACGCAGGCTGGCGCGAGGGAATTAATAGTAGCAAATAAAGTACGTAGTTGATGTAATACTTAACTTTAATCCATAATTGGTGTACATCGCTCTTGTTGATACATCAATAATAATCTCAATACAAACTGGTAATGGCGCCTTGCTAGGTCGTAGCAAATGACGTAGCTATGCTAACTATCGTCTCGGCAAAATAGAGCGTATTTGTCAGTGAACCTTTCCTAGCAAAGTCGGCTGTACAACTGGGGCGAGTGCTAGGAAGTCTCTCTAGACCTGCCGTGTGGCGGCGCTCGGTCTGCAATCACTGACAGTGGCGACACGCGGGTCCGACGTATACTAACGGACCGCGGCCGATTTAAAGGCTACCACCTAGCAAGTGTGGTGTCTGGCGGTGACACCACACTTTATATCTGAAGTCCCTCGTACATGCTGTTAAACGATTCAGTACATATACTACTGCAAACTGAATTGCAGGACTTACCGCAGCACAGTCCCCGGTTTGGGCCTCTTGTTTTAATTCTCCGCAAAGACATAAGTCCAGAGCGCGCATGCCGTTTTGCCTTTGTCGAACGTCTTGTCCACCTATGTCCAAATGTTGTGTGGAGGGGGGAATGGGCGAGACATCCATCACGTTGGCAGCAACGGATTGGCTTATGTACAGGCTAATGTATGCCAATAGCTGTCCGGAATACCCATTAGGAACTGCAGATATTTGTGGTTATTTAAATTCACATTAATAAAACATGAACCAGTGATGCTGTTCTTTACTATCCCGCACCACAAGCTGACAGACTAAGGTCATTGCTTCTCCACTTCCCTCAGACTGCGTGAAATTTTATCGGATCAGTAATGCATTTTCAGTAGTCAATATACTGTTCAAAAACGCCACATCACTATGCAGTTTTCGTAGACACTACAGGAGAACTGTAACCGGTTTTGAAACTCGTTATCATGAAGCTGTTTCTTTTTGGAACGAAATGTGGAGAGAATGATGAACGTCGAAATGTAGTACTGGAGAAATAGACCTTTGGCTAATAAGAGGCGCCCACCGAAGGGGAAGGAAGAATAGAGTTTAAAGTTTCATAGACGGTGTCATTAGAGACGGTGCACAAGTACGGGTTCGAGAAGAATGGCGAAGGAAATAGGCTGTGGCCTTTTCACAGGAAACGTCTCAGTATTTTCCTGGAACGATTGAGGGAAACCACGGAAACCTAAATGTAGATGGTCGGACGGGGATTTGAACCGCCGTCCCTGTAGATCGTGGGCTGTGGATTGGCAGTGCTAAAATGTTTATTGGATTGTTCTCATCAGTTTCTGTTCTACAAGGGTTTTTGTGTTTCTTTATAATGTTCGGAAAAACAGAGCACGAGATCGTTTCACTATCAACATATCGTTCGGCACGCTTTCGTGACATCCGCCGTAAACTAAAACCGTATATATTTTCACGAGTTTCGCATACGTTGTCAAAGCCTGAACAGCTTCGCGAATTTCTGATCACTGTAACGGCACAGCACATACTGAGGGGCTTCGGGTGCAATAGCTAACAAACAATTTGCCCCTGAGTCATGTGTTTGTTTACATTTGGCACAGAAGGGGAGGCGTTTGTGAGACCACTTCTCCTGCAGAGGAACAGTAGATTATTTAATAGAGATCCACACTTAAAGGGGCGGTTGTCATAACTCGCCAGTTATGAGCGTGAAAAATTACTTGTGTACGACAGAAAGTTCGGCATATTATCCGTTATAAGCTACTGAAAACCAACTCCCGATGTGTTTATTCGTTCTGGATGTATTTGGGTGGCTTGTATAAGCTGCCTCGCCCTTTATATCATACAAAGGGAATATAACTATTTAGAATCGTCTACATTTAATATGTATATATCTTTGCTCAGTAGGTACTCAGGTAATTGTAACACATGAACAGTCTTATGTATTTTGATTCGTACAAACAGACGAAAAGTGTTTTAATTTTGTTTTTTATTACGGTATATCGAGGAAGGTTTATTTAAATGACTTTTTCCTTGTGTAAGCCAACGGCCTTGCCAAAGTGGTAACACCGTTTCCCGTGAGATCACCGAAATTAAGCGCTGTCGGGCTGTGCTAGCACTTGGATGGGTGACCATCCGGTCTGCCGGGCGCTGCTGGAAAGCGGGTTGCACTCAGCCCTTTTGAGGCAAACTGAGGGACTACTTGATTGAGAAGTAGCGGCTCCGGTCTCGGAAACTGACATACGGCCGGGAGAGCGGTGTGCTGACCACATAACCCTCCATATCTGCATCCAGTGTTGCCTATGGACTGAGGATGATACGGCGGCCGGTCGGTATCGCTGGGCCTTCACGGCCTGTTCGGGAGGAGTTTAGGTTTTTTAGTTTTACCTAGTGCAAGTCCTGAATATTTCAGATGGTTGTGTTCTTCTAAAATAGTCTGCGTGAATGGTAGATGCAACCTGGGAAACGACAGATGTCTTGCATAAGTAATATCAGTAATTTTAAGACCTATAATAATTACCTCGACTCCTTCTTACTTCTGCTACACGCCCTGTACAAGCTGAGTGTCCACCATGTCTTGTGTGGTCAGTGTACCACGTTATCTCTTCCCGGTATCAGCAGCACTCGATTTTCTAATATTTTGGCCGCGCGGGAATAGCCGAGCGGTCTGGGGCGCTGCAGTCATGGACTGTGCGGCTGGTCCCGGCGGAGGTTCGAGTCCTCCCTCGGGCATGGGTGTGTGAGTTAGAATAATTTACGTTAAGTAGTGTGTAAGCTTAGGGACTGATAACCTTAGCAGTTAAGTCCCATAAGATTTCACACACATTTTTTTCTAATATTTTGCTTTATTCCCCCGTTCATACCGCTGCAAAACATCAGCAAAAATCTCATTAGCGCGCGCGCTTTTGTGTTTATTTGTGTGTGTGTGTGGGGGGGGGGGGGGGGGGGGGAGCCTGCTCCCTGTACATTATGTAGGGCCCTCAAGTTCTAGGTTAGTTTGATTCCTTGCGTCTTCTACTGAAAAGTCCGGAATACGAAATTTCGTTCCAATCGTTCAAATTGAGGAGCTGCTTGAGAGACCAGCAGCGTCTCTAGATCAAAACTGACAACAGCTGGGAGAGCAGCGTGATGATCCCACATCCCTCCGTACCGCAACCAACGACGCTACCGCCGCGGGATGACACAGTCGCCCGGTACCGATGGACGTGCAGGATCTGTGGACGGAGTTTACGTTAGTCACAAAAATGTAGGCTGGCACTATCTGAGACTGTGAGGAAGCAAGTAAGGCTTTCTCCGAGTCTCCACCAATTTTTAGACAAACAGCCTAAGCTCTGTCCGTCGCCGGTGCCGAGAGCTCAACGGCGACATCACGGCCTGTTGTGCACTAATTTTAGTCACTAAAGAAACCTCGTGCTCTCCTTTCCTATTTAGGAATCACTTCCAAATTGAGGAAATTATTGTGAAATTAATGATTTTCACTAAATAGTATAAAACGTCTTTACAGTAACTGCCCTTCAGTACATATATTTTGATACATTGTATAGTACAGAAATTCATCTACATCTACATCTAAATGATTACTCTGCTATTCGCTATAAAGTGCCTGGCAGAGAGAGTACAGATATTTTGATATATTATACAGAACAGAAATTCATCTACATCTATACCTAATGATTATTCTGCTATTCACTATAAAGTACCTGGCAGAGAGTTCAATGAACCACCTTCAAGCTGTCTGAAATTACAATGAAATATAGACCTTTAGCTGTTTACAGGCATCTCTACCGTTCCACTCTCGAACGGCGCGCGAAAAAACCGAGATCTTAAATTTTTCTGTGCGAGCCCTAATTTCTCTCATTTTATCGTGATGATCATTTCTTCCTATCTAGGTGGGTGCAAACAGAATGCTTTTGCAGTCAGAGGAGAAAACTATTGATTGAAATTTCATGAGAAGATACAGTCGCAACGAAAAACGCATTTGTATTAAAGACTGCCACTCCAATTCACGTATCATGTCTGTGGCACTATCTCCCCTATGTCACGTAATACAAAACGAGCTGCCCTTCTTTGTACTTTTACGAATTCATCCGTGGCCGAGGGGTTCAAGGGGCTTCAGTCACGAACCGCGCTGCTACTACGGTCGCAGGTTCGAATCCTGCCTTGGGCATGGATGTATTTGATGTCCTTAGGTCAGTTAGGTTTAAGTAGTTCTAACTCTGGAGGACTGATGACCTCAGATGTTAAGTGCTTAGAGCCATTCGAACCATTTGAACCATCATCAGTCAGTCCTACCTGATGCGGATCCTACACCGCACATCAATACTCCAGAATAGGATGGACAAGCGTGGTGTAAGCAGTAAGCAGTCTCTTTAGTAGACCTGTTACTCCTTCTAAGTGTTCTGCCAATGAATCGCAGTCTTTGGTTTGCTCTACCCACAACATTTCTATGTGATCGTTCCAATTTAGGTTATTTATAATTGTAATCCCGAAGTATGTAGTCGGATTTACAGCCTTCAGACTTGTGTGACTTATCGCGTAATCGAAATTTAGTGGATTTATTTTAGTACTCATGTGAATGTCTTACGGTAGCATTCTCGCTTCCCGAGCACGGGGTCCCGGCTCAAAATGGTTCAAATGGCTCTGAGCACTATGGGACTTAACATCTGTGGTCATCAGTCCCCTAGAACTTAGAACTACTTAAACCTAACTAACCTAAGGACATCACACACATCCATGCCCGAGGCAGGATTCGAACCTGCAACCGTAGCGGTCACGCGGTTCCAGACTGAAGCGCCTAGAACCGCACGGCCACACCGGCCGGCTACGGGGTCCCGGTTTCGATTCCCTGCGGGGTCAGCGATTTTCACCTGAACCGGTATAACTGGGTGTTGTTACGTCGTCATCATCATCGTCATTCATCCCCATCACGGTCGGAGGAAGGTGACCACAAACCACCTCCATTAGGACCTTAGCTCCCGACGTTAGTGATATGGGCCTGATATTCAACGCATTAGTTCTGCTTCTCTTTTTGGGTATTGGTGTGACTTGAGCAATTTTCCAGTCTTTAGGTACGGATCTTTCTGTGAGCGAGCAGTTGTATATAATTGGTAAGCATGGAGCTATTGTATCAGTATATTCTGAGAGGAACCTGACTGCTATACAATATGGACCAAGAGGTTTTTCCTTTATTAAGTGATTTAAGCTGTTTTGCGACACCGAGGATATCTACTTCTATGTTTCTCATCTTGGTAGTTGTTCTTGATTGGAATTCAGGAATATTGACTTCGTCTTCTTTGGTGAAGGAATTTCGGAAAACCGTATTTAATAACTGTGCTTTTGTGGCACTCTCATCAGCGACTTCACCGTTATCGTGCATGAAGGTATTGATTTCGTCTTGCCACTGGTGTGCTTTATGTATGAGCAGAATCTCTTTGGGTTTTCTGTCAGATTTCGAGACAGGGTTTCGTTTTGGAAATTATTGGAAGCATCTCGCATTGAAGTACACGCTATATTTCGAACTTATGCAAAACTTTGCCAGTCTTGGGGATTTTTCGTTCTTCTAAATTTGGCATGCTTTTTACGCTGCTTCTGCAACAGCGACCTCACCCGTTTTGTGTACCATGGGGGATCAGTACCGGCACTTATTAATTTATGTGGTATATATCTCTCAATTGCTGTCGATACTATCTCTCTGAAATTATTCCACAACTTTTCTACGATTACATGTTCAGATCGGAAGGAATGAAGTCTGTCTCTTAAAACGACATTAAGAGCATTTTTATCAGCTATTTAAATAGGTATACTCTGCGTTTCTTTTTAATGGTTGTAGGTGTTACAGTATTCAGCCTAACAGCAACTGCCTTGTGGTCGCTAATCCCTGTATTCGTCACGATACTATTTGTGAAGGATTATTTGTTGCAATTCGTAGGGATATGTGGTTTTGGAGCAGCGTAAAATTATTATTGCACCCGAAATGAAGTCTTTATGAAGTCCTTCTGGGCCCAAAATCCACCATGTCACGTCTTTACAAAAAAATTCTCCTGCCTTTTCTGGATGTTAAAAATTATCAAACTATAGCAGAGACCAGAGTTGGAATGCTAAGAGTGATTTAGCTGGTCAGATGGACTACATTTGCTTGTGGTGTAATCAGCCACTATCGAGTTGAGGGAAAATGCCCCAACCAATATGCGCTCCACCAGATGACAGCTGGGTTCCTCGCTGGCCAATCAGACTAGAGTGAGTGATTACGTTCAGGCAAGAGCAATGCTCAGAGTATGTCTCCGTCGCCTTTCACGCGACAGGGTAGAGGTGACGATAACGTCTCCTGTATGCAAAGCCTTCCAGAATGTGCTCCGCCACGACCAGAAGATTATGTCCACGACTAGCAGACAGAGGCATGACTTCGAATGCAGTGACTCACATACTTGTTGTGGGAGGACTGCGACCGATATACACTAGTCATATTGGTCACCCACACCACCACCACCAACAGCTTTGCAGAGGTTGTAACTTAAGATGGGTCAGATACTGCCAGCCAGCAACTGAGTACAGATTGCTGCAACTGACAGATATAATTTGCAACGTACATCAACTGCGACGGATGCTGCCACCACACCAGAGGCAGAAGCACGTGTCGCTTTCCTAATGAGCCTGATTCCAGGATCTAAGCTCAATGGAGGTGGAGCACCAATCATGGAAGTGCACAGCTGACGCGAACAATGCCATCACGTCCAAACGATCTATCCTGAGTGCTGCCAGGAAGTGGACCAGGACCCAGACACAGCCTTCGGATGATGGCATCTTCATCAAACCAAACCAAAGTGCACTGCCAGGGCCACTGTGCTTTTCTCACCATCAGACCTCAACACAACTTGAACGACGAAGTCATAGAGGCCATGGAGGAACAGCAGAGGATGAAGTTCACCACCCCTACGCCCTCCCCTCGCCCCCCCCCCCTCCCAATATCTTATTTGTCATCTAGAGGATGGACATTTTCAAACCAAGCATACATTCGTACATCTTCAAACCTTTCCTAGAGAAGTTCAAAGTTGTTAAAGCTGCAGTGAAGGACAGCTTAACAACTCGTATCTCTCTGTGTGTGAGTTGTACTGATTCATCCACATACACTGCAGAAGACTACTGCAGAGTCATGGACTTCATAAACAAGGAGGGTTTCTACTGATTCATCCATTCCTTGGAGCCAGTGAAGACACTGAGCATCATGTTTCCCAATCTCTCGTTCAGCATGGACCCTGGGTACTTCAGGAAGCTGCTTGGAGCTATGTACTTGCCAACATCCACCACCACATCACGTATGAAGTTGCTGAAGGACCAATTTGGCACCCCACAATTCGTGGCTATCTTCGACGATAATGTCGAGAATGGGGAAGATTTTACATGTCAAGCATGTGAGGAATGTCAGAGTAACTGTGGAGAAACTCTACAAAAGAAGAGGGCTGGCACAATGTTTTACAAGCCAAAACATGCACTACGTCGCCTATCACCAATTCCGGTAAGATACCACCACACTGAAGTATGTGGGCAATCACCACAGCTGGAAGTGCCTGCTGCCAAGGAACGATCCACCATTTTGCTACAGCTGCAGTGAGAAGGACATGGAAAACTTCCATAGCTCCATCACATTCAAGAGAGCAGCGGCGAAACAGTGAAGAAGTCTGAGCACCTTCCATGCAACTGAAGCAAGGAAGGAGCTTCGTTGCCACTGCAGTCAACGCCACCCAGACCAGCCCAAGCGTCCCCTGCTCCCCAGCAGGTTCAGTGGCGCAAACGCCAAGTGGAGCAACCTGTTTGCTGCAGCAGGCATTGGCAATCATGGCTATCCATGACGCAAACAGTCGGTCATCAAGGCCATCATCACACTAGTATACCCAGCAGCTACTCATGACTAACACACCAATTCTGGGATAGTGTGTGGAATGCAAACAACATCCAAAACCTGGAGGCCAAAATCGTTAGTTACTGCATGACGAGGCTGCAGATATATATCTCATCACCGAAATTGACCTGAAACATGTGGGAGGCAAATTCCCACTATTACCACACAGATCAAGCAATGGTGAGTCGTTGGACGGCTATGTACGTCAAAGCGTCACTGCGCCACCAACATGTCCAGAGGTGGCAGCAATGGAAGCCACCAGTGTTGCAGGCAAAACTTTTGCAAGCCAAATCACATTTTTTTGTACAAATATTCGCCATTGTAGGGCTTCCTGCAACCGATGACTTCAACGCCAGGCATCCAGAGTGGAACACTCATCACCAATATTCGCAAAGGGGCCAACAACCACGATGCGATTGTTGTGGGACTGTATGACCCCACAATTTAGCCACGTCATGGCCTCTCTGATGTCCTCGACATCGCCAAGGAGATCACCCACAATGCAGTCGTGACCATTCGCTGTGCCCTGTCGTCTGACCATCTGCCAGTGATCTTCGACATAGACACAGTCTAGATGGCGCCACTGGAGAGCTGGACGCTTCTGCACAACAGCTTTTGGGTGTACTTCTGGGTGCACTTGGTCGAGAGTGACACCACTACACATTATAAGATGTCAAAGGCGCGGAAGCACATCTGCTGCATTCACATCTTGGACCCAGCAGACACAGCCACACCACAGTGACCGTGGAAGCCAAAGTACAATTCCCACCAGCTTTGAGCAGACATATTCCAGACTACGAGGGAAAAGAGGTGGGTTTCTTATGAATGGCAAGCCACGAGTAATACCACTATAAAACACGTGTTCAACTGTCTTCGGCACAACAGCTAGGCTGCAATCGCAAACCACCGCAACTGTAACACTCAGATCGACTAAGGCGGGGCGTTGCATCGCAATGCTGCAAGTGGGACATGACATCATCGTGGAGCTGGCGAGAAAAGTCAAACACCACGCCTCGCGCCGCGCTGGCTTAGCCGAGCGGTCTGAGGCGCTGCAGTCATGGCCTGTGCGGCTGGTCCCGGCGGAGGTTCGAGTCCTCCCTCGGGCATGGGTGTGTGTGTGTGTGTGTGTGTGTGTGTGTGTGTGTGTGTTTGTGTGTGTGTGTGTGTGTGTGTGTGTGTGTGTGTTTGTCCTTAGGATAATTTAGGTTAAGTAGTGTGTAAGCTTAGGGACTGATGACCTTAGCAGTTAAGTCCCATAAGATTTCACACACATTTGAACATTTGAACCACGCCTAGCGCCGGAACCCAAACCTTTCCGCCGTCTCCGGCCACAGCACTCCAGTGATAACACACGCAACGAGCATGAGCACCAAATAAGGGCCAACCTCTCGAGCCCGTTGTAACCGCAGTCGACACACCACACAGTGAGGTCTTGCTGCCTCGACGCTGCCGACTTAAATAGGTGAACCCGCGATGAACAAGTGACTCGCGGCCGGCCAAAGCGAAATGGATGGCGAAGATAACACTGCAAGAAAGAGGTACTGGCGCCACCCGCGCGACGTATCAATAATAAAAATAAATAATTAAAAAGAAATAAAAAAGAAAGTGTGTGCCCTGACTCGGGAAACGTGTAAGTGTAAACTTAGAAGATTCTTCATCACTCCAGATGGTAGACATAGATAGAATATACTCTGTTTCCCACACCATGTTTTGCTGTGTTACTGAAGCACTGTAAACGTTTTAAAATATTTCTCGTTTAATATCAGTGTATAATCCCCTTGGCGAGTGGATTTTTTTCACATTAAGGAACTTTAACTGTACTTTATGTTTTCAAGAGACTCTTCAGGGGAGCTGGTAGATTAATTTTTCCGACAGAGCTTGCAACTTTTCTGGTAGTCAGGTTCGGTGAGTCCGGACTCTGAATGTCAACAGTGAGGGAAGAACTTGGCTGTATCGGTGACACTTACTGTACAGGAGTTGTGTTACAAAGGGTTGCAAGATGCCAAAATTTTGCCACCACATACTTAACATTCTTGTACATTTATGTTTCTATTACATCATATTTATGATGCAAAACCGGATAAATCATTTCATTGGCTGTTACTGGCTAGCACCAAGTACTAAAAAGTTCTATGATAGTGCCTTTCTGGGAGTTAAATAGTGCTGAGCACTGACATAAAGGGACAAGTGGTCTCGTGTTCCTCAGAAGCCGCTAAGGAAGGGCTGGGAAGCGTCTTGTCATGTTCTGCGAGGAGGGACATTTATTGCCCCTGAAAAAGAACTATGCGTGGCGGCGGTGTTTTATGATGCGAGAGTTCACAGATTCCCCATAGCGCGGGGACAGATTGGGTGGGAGGTGCTCGCTGGAGAGACGAAAAAATTTCGGAATAGCGTCCCTGGGGGCGGAACAACGCGAAAGAACATCCTTTTAGAGCAAAGGACTGCATGGGGTCACAAACGATACTCGCGTTCGCGAGCTGACATCTGTGGAATCTTCTCACAGGTAGCACTGGAGTATGCATCCAGGCGGAAAGAAGCGGAGACACATTTACGAGGGGAAAACGGACCCTTCCATAAATTCTTTTGAAGGTAGCGCGACCTTCGACTGGCTGGCAGATTCATGTTCCACGTAATGGGGTGTAATGTTTTGTAACAGCCGCTGGGATTCGTCGCCTGCTGCGCAAACGTAGACGCCGCGTATGCAGCTTGGGGCGGTGCATGGTGGGAGAAAAGAGACTCCCCTGACGGCAGCGATCAAGAGCACTTGTCTGTGAAGATCACAAGAAGGAACATCGCTGGTGATAGCCACAGCGGAGGAGCCAGTGGTCAAATTTTAAAAACTGGTGCTTTCGACACGCACAGCGCGTGAGTCGTTTCTCTGAGACAGAATTGTTATTCTGTTTACCCGAGTGACGACGCTTCACTCTCTTTGTAGTCTGACACACACTGAAGTGATTCCTTACGGGCTAGTACTTGAATTTCTGTTCCTGGCTAATGAACAAACAGATCTTGTCTTCTGTCTTTACTGAGGTAATTTCAGCCTTAGGAGTTTGCGGACGGCATATCGCGTCCACTGAGTACGCAGAGAATTGCATCTGTACGCGGCTAACGGCCTAATGAGCAGATCATCGGTGCAGTACAAGTGCTGTCCGTACTTCAGTAGGTATTATGGACACTCCAGTTCGGCTGTTGGGCAAACAGTTACAGTAAATGTGTTGAATTCCATTTGCTTTGTCGGCCGCAGTGGCCGTGCGGTTCTAGGCGCTCCAGTCCGGAGCCGCGCTGATGCTACGGTCGCAGGTTCGAATCCTGCCTCGGGCATGGGTGTGTGTGATGTCCTTAGGTTAGTTAGGTTTAAGTAGTTCTAAGTTCTAGGGGACTGATGACCACAGCAGTAGAGTCCCATAGTGCTCAGAGCCATCTGAACCATTTGCATTTCCACTGAGCTTTTTTCTGAAAGTGCCATTCAGTGTGTAGTAGGTCTTCTGTTTCTCACCACTAATCAGTGTCACCCAACTTTGTGCCAAACTAATAATGGGAGGACGCCGTCTAAAGTCATGTTGTGCCAATCTCTAAATTACAGGTAGGTTAGAATTAGATATTGTGTATTTCATATTTCTACAATTTTTGCATTCTATATGTTATTTAAGAACAAAGAAGTTATAGTGTCCCGTTGTAAGCCGTTCTAGTAGCATCCAGATAAGAATACTTGGTCTCACGTGTTAAACTGGAGTGAAGTAAAACTACAACACGATACTTCGTTTTATGAAAATCCCTAGATGTAGCCTGTCAATGAAAGGGTCAGTTTAATCAATTATAGGCGTGAGAATTCCATTGTGGAGATACATTAGTCATGCCTACGCTCTCCATATTTCATACACACGGGGGGGTTTACAGGTAGTGACGGCTTTTTTAAGTGCAGATATTTCTGTTGATGATCAGGACGTTGTGTTGAACAATATTACATCAGTATATATGTCATTTGCAGACTATAATTATAATCACTACAAGTCGTACGTTTTTAGATTGGTTAGTACCTCCAAATACAGGCGGCAAGAGCAAGCCATTAATGTTTATTTTTTCCTAGGTAACCGATCGGGTACTGAAGTATGGATTCGCCAAAGAAAAACACTTAGTTTATGCCGAAATGCGCAGTCCACTTAGTGTTGCTTTACGACCATGCAGAAAATTTCTGGTCGTAAGATTTATGACGTGTTTGTGGAAAGACTGTTCGATGCAGAGGAAAAACAACTAACACACTTATGTGTGTACATGTTAAGGTACCACGTAAAAATACATCTGCACATATACCCGTTTAACTTGAATATTTTTTAAGAGATGTTGTTTCCAGAACATAGACGACAAAATGTAGCTGCCACCACATTAAACGTGTTGCTTGGCTGCAACGGAGAAGTTTTTTATTCCAGGAAACCACCTGAAGAAGCCTGCATGCACAAAGACATTCGAAATCACTGTTTTTCTTCCCTGTATTTTCAGGTGACAATATCACTTGTCTGTGCAACTCCGGTAGAGTGGGATGGAGATTTCACATTGTCGTAATAAAGGACTATAAACTACGACGATAGAATAGCGCGTATCCCCACAAAATCAGCACAAAATCAGAAAATCGAAACGTAATATGATAAATTTGCGTTGAATATGCATGCTGCTCTCACAGGAGACTAAGTTATTTTAGTTACTTTCACCAAAGATAAAACGTTAATCGTCAGCTTGTAAGGGGTCCGTAGGCCCTTACTATAAGTTTTGCGACAGCACAGGTCGACAGGACAAACAATCGATAGTGTGCGTCGGGTGGCGAGAGCGAGAGCGAGAGCGAGTGTTGAGTAGAGTAGAGTGGGACCCAGGCTGCGGGCCGGGCCGTGGGGCGGCCGGTGGCCGTAATGCAAGGCCGTACCGACAAAGGGGGTGGCCATCGCCGCGGTTTAACCCCTTTTGTGTTAGAAATATACGGGAAAGTGAACAAGTACAATTACTAGTGTGATTCAGTGATATTTCAGTGCCGATATTTGTATTTTCGCGTCTACCGCGCCGGCATTATTTGGATTGCAGTGTTGGATTGCAGTGTTGGATACAGTGATTAAAATTTGCGTGTGACGATAATGAATAACAAAGAGGCCTGTGCTGAGATTAGCCGTTATTAATTTTGTACGACGAAGGCAGTGGCTGTCTCCTTACTTTGTGTTTTTGTGATGAATATAGGTCGTTGATTAATGAAGCTGTGTTGTTCTTCTTGCCACCAGACATTTTATTATTACAGCATTCGAGAAGGACAAAATGGAATGTAACATCTCCGTAGCAGTCCAATCCGATTGCCAGCCCATTAGGTACACGGTCACATTAATTATTATCTATTTGGGCTGCTATCAGATCCCGATCGAGTGGGATAAGTCAGTAAATTAAACCGGAGTGTTACAAGCTGCACACTAAAATCTTTATTTGGTTCATTTAACCAGTTGCGACAGTTTAGCCTGTCATCTTAAGAAGAAAAATAGGCTGTCGAAACCGGTCAAGTGAACCAAATTAAAGTTTCCTTGTGCAGCTGATGACGGACTTTTTATCTTTGGCGAATTACTCTGCAGCTGCTGAACTACAGCTGTGACCAAAATCATATTAGTTACTTTATTTGTGAAACTCGGTGAGTTTCCCGGAAATTTATAATATATCACAACATATGCGTGTGGACTGGTGACTCACTGGGTAAGTGCTAGATTACAAATCAGTAATTACCAGTCATTACAAGGATATACAGTTCCTTAAACCTAGGGCAATGGTTTATTAATGTGAAAATTCGAAGTTGCGCCTTAATTCGGAGGCCACACTAAGTTAGGGGTCCCCATTTACTAGGTATTGGATGAAGTGAGCGCTTGGCTTTCTCCGACCTTTGAATTGACTTCCCGAACCAATTACATACACACTTCGTGTTGAGAACAGCTACCCTTACTTATAACAATAAAAAAGACTTTAGCAATGCTTCAAATCAAAAGCGATACGAATCGAATCACTTGCTCGGTTTCCACATATGTCGTTTATGCGTAAATTTATTTGCTGATTTGTCCTAACTTCTTTGGTCACATCTCATACACAAAGAAATCTAGACACTGAACTGAAATTCACAATCACTTTTCACAGTCAGTAAATTTCGTAATAGTTGGATAGTTTTATCTTCCTTATTACATCACAAAACACGGAACGCATACAAGTCTCTCAAATGCGTCTAGACGATGCTGAGTTCGCAGATTAAAGGAGGGTACCAACTTTGATTAATATTTGGTCACTGTTCTTCGTGATTTGACATCGTGGTCTATCTTGAACTTAACTACAAGACAGTATTGAACACCTTCTTTTTAAATTTTATTTTAGGATTTCAATGCCAATGCATATAGGTTCATATTAAGATAGTAGTCAGTACTTCTTTCATCAATAAGTCTTCTTCGGTTGTTGTTTAATTATTTGTACAAAGGAGAGATTTAACCTAAATTACTTCTTCTCTGCACAAACCTCTCTTCTCTGGGATGAAATTTCAGTCGTGGTTGGGGTTAGAGACTTCAAAATAGCTCACATGTCCTAAGTTAATATGCTGAGAAGACCCTTCACAAGGAGAATTTCGGCTGAGATTTTCTGAGTTCAACACCAAATGGGGGACATGTTTTCAAATATTTCCATATTTTTTGTGTTTTATGCCATCGGTATTTCAATACGTTGATAGTACTGAATGGCATTTCACTACTTTTATGCAGCGTCCTTGGGTTAGCAATTTCTCACAGTTTTTGTTATTTTCGTAGTGGTTTTAAATTTTTGGTATTTTATATTAATTAAATATGTGTCTCACTTCTGCCTAGAGACACTGTGATGCACGTCTTGAGATCGGCCTCTGCAGAGTTGAGTATAGGTATGAGCTTCTTTCCCAAGATACCAAAATTTATAGCTTCCTATGTGTTTTAACCAAGATTTCGCCAGAGGACTGATGACCCCAGAAGTTAAGTCCCATAGTGCTCAGAGCCATTTGAGCCAAGATTTCGCCATCCTCATTTCTGGCACTGTCGTTTGTACTCAAATGTTCATTTCACGCGTCATGGATTTAAGTTAAAAGTAGGGACATTACACTACTATCATTATTCAAGGGTCGCACCAAGCCCACCACTTATCGAAATTGCTCCTTAACCAGCTGCGAGTTTCCGGTAGTTCACAGAAAGTACCCAACGCAAGTTTCAGTACTGCGGATATGGAATTTTCACCTCAACTTTCTGCGAGCGGTGATGATAATTTTTTTCTTCGTTGAGTGCATTAATTATAAAGTGTGAAATCTATAGCTCGGTCCATAAGTTCATTGACAGGGCTATAGATATTTAGTAATAACGTCCAGATAGCTCGCCCTTCAAAATGGTTGTAATTCCCAAGCGTTCTTTCTCGCTCTTCTCAAATACTGTATAAGCAACACTTACCATCCCTACGTGGGTTTCGCCCGTGTAAACGACATTTTACGCATCTTAAGTATTGCACAAGTACCTTATAGCATCGGCTCTCGAAGACGATAGTTTCACACTCTCTAAATCTCTTAATATATCTACGTATCTTAAGAATTACATTTGAAACTGCATGTACAAGTTACGTATTAAAGTTTAGATTTCCTTACACGGTATGTATACACCTTGAAATATTTTAAGTTACAGTCGAATCTCATCTTATGTGGCAGTAGGTCGCAAGCTGTGTTCAGATGTACTACCAACGCCAAGTCTCTACTTCGCAAATGTTTCATTACACCGAGACATAACTCTTTCCAATCTTGACATCCTTCAACACCGTAAAATTATCTCATGCACAAGAGACAACTGCTGGAGGTGGCGGTATCTCCAGTCATTTTCGCGAAGAGAGGAGAGAACGTCTTCTTCATCGTTGGTCGTGGAATCTTGACAGTTTTTTCACACAGGGTTGGGGTGTCAGGTACTTGTAAAGGTCGAAACCTTCAACGATTTCTGTCGTTTGAACTGTACTTGTATGCAGCAAACACGATTTCTGCACTGCATAAATCAAGTCCCTGTATCGAGTTCCCAACGGACTGAAAGTGTTGGAAGTTGTTCAGTCAAAAATTGTTGAGAGGACTACTAGAAGTCACGAATGCCTTTAAAAAAGCTTTATTTCTTTGCCATGTCCGGTTTTGGATCAATATGTTTCATTTCATGGTCAGCTTCGTCAGTCGCGTGATGGATACTCGTGCGTTTCATAAGATTATTTGTACAACTACTGCCCTTTTACGTGCTGTAAGGATGATTTACATACATAAAAATATATTAATGGGCACGGTATCGAAGACACAAAAAGTAAATGAGCTTTTATCAATTATATTGTAACCTCCCCACAATAAAATATAATTATATAATTCACATTTTAGCGTAACCTACCAACAGATAAATTTCGTAACCTACCAACAGTTTATTATTCCGTAACCTCACAATAGTAACATGACTAACCTCTCAATAAAATTGTTTGTTACTTATAACCTTTCAATAATTGGCTGCGAATTTAAACTGGTAAATTTTGGACGTCAGCAGTACTGCGTCATGGCCCTGAAAATCATTCTGAATAAACTGAAAATTCGTACCTCAATCAGGTCGCCGGATAACGCGTATATATATCTGCTCCTATAAGAAATTTTTGTGGCACAGCCCAGTGCAGTGCTAGCCGATAGATTTGTCATGTACAAAAAGAAACAAATGATTTTTCTTTACAATAATCGGGATGACCATGGATTGGTGAAATTAGTAAATTCTTCAAATTCAGATGAATGATTGTCAAAAGTTTATTTTTATAAGAAAGATTATTACTAAGAGATTTTTTTAAAAACAATTACATGGGACTCGATATTACAATAGTTGATATGCGCGAGGCTGCTTTTACCTTATACTACAACGCTCCCCACGAGCGGCCCAGCCAACTCGATACACAAGACTGCTAGCAACTACTTACTCCTACTGACTACTGACACTGCTCTTAGTGAGTACAACACTGCTCTCTGGTCTGAGATTCTCTTATAGCTTACATATCGCAGGCAGCGCGTCAGCAATCCATCGAAATTACACCTGCTCGAGTGCGCTAGCAACAAATTCCTTAATCATGGACCTCTTACAATATGTACTGCAGTGAAGATTGTTTTGTTAATCCTTCATACACATTAAATTCTGGAGATGAAGCACGAAATAGAAAAGAAAGAAATGCAATCGACTGTGACATACAAACATTTCATAATATTCCTTATAATAGTCGCAGCGTCACACACGTACTTTATAAGCAATGTTTTTGTTCGCTAGACATGATTATCCACCAAGCAATGACGTTAGTAACTTCCTCCTACCTGTAAAGAAGTTAGGGCAAGTCACGCGTAGAAAGAATGTGTTAGAACGATCGTATTTTGTTAAAGTTAACGAAATGAATCAGGGAGATTTTCTTTAAATGCGAACATTTTTGGTAGCCTTTAACGGGATGGATTTTGCAATCAAAGTCTTGAACAGCTAGAGCACCTGCAGGGTAATTTGCTCCCCACCGATAGCTTGCCGTCCCATCAGCAAATTGACGGCCTCAGAAAGCTACTCCGTTCAGCTTCCTCCCCGGGCTGGCAGTCCTGCAGAGTTTGCAGAAGAGATTCCGATCGAAGGGGAACTGAAGCAGAGCGAGCGGGCTTTGGCAGTGACCATCCTTGTGAGCCGAACTGCATCTGTCCTCTCGTCCTGGCTGGCCGGGCGCTTCCCGACTGCGCAGATACTGAAACCTGCATCCGCTGCGCCCGTAACTTACAATTCAAGTGCCCAGGGAGTAGTGTACATTGTGTACAGTAATTAATAGCAAAAACTAACGCGGGTGAAAGTATAAGAAGATAGGAGCCAAAAAGAGACAGCGAACGTAACTTCGCAAACGAACCGTTTTAGAGATAACTGCGAACGAGTGGTTGCATGTGAGGAGTTGAAAATATTGATAAGTGAACACAGTAGGAAGAACACTTCACTTTCATTTTAACGAATTAGATAAAAAAAACACGTACATAGAGGGACGGCAAGTAGATTAGTCAAATTCTACGTAAATAGAGACTTCATGTACACTACTGGCCATTAAAATTGCTACACCACGAAGATGTGCTACAGACGCGAAATTTAACCGATAGGAAGAAGATGCTGTGATATGTAAATGATTAGCTTTTCAGAGCATTCATACAAGATTGGCGCCTGTGGCGACTCCTACAACGTGCTGACATGAAGAAAGTTTCCAACCGATTTCCCATACACAAACAGCAGTTGACCGGCGCTGCCTGGTGAAACGTTGTTGTGATGCCTCGTGTAAGGAGGAGAAATGCGTACCATTACGTTTCCGACTTTGATAAAGGTCAGATTGTAACCTATCGCGATTGCGGTTAATCGTATCGTGACATTGCTGCTCGCGTTGGCCGAGATCCAATGACTGTTAGCAGAATATGGAATCGGTGTCTTCAGGAGGGTAATACGGAACGGAACGCCGTGCTGGATCCCAATGGCCTCGTATCACTAGCAGTCGAGATGACAGGCATCTTATCCGCGTGGCTGTAACGGATCGTGCAGCCACGTCTCGATCCCTGAGTCAACAGATGGGGACGTTTGCAAGACAACAACCATCTGCACGAACAGTTCGACGACGTTTGCAGCAGCATGGACTGTCAGCTCGGAGACCATAGCTGCGGTTACCCTTGACGCTGCATCACAGACAGGAGCGCCTGCGATGCTGTGCTCAACGACGAACCTGGGTGCACGAATGGCAGAACGTCATTTTTTCTGATGAATCCAGGTTCTGTTTACAGCATCATGATAGTCGCATCCATGTTTGGCGACATCGCGGTGAACGCACATTGGAAGCGTGTATTCGTCATTGCCATACTGGCGTATCACCCGGCGTGATGGTATGGAGTGCCATTGGTTAGACGTCTCGGTCACCTCTTGTTCGCAATGACGGCAATTTGAACAGTGGACGTTACATTTCAGATGTGTTACGACCCGTGGCTCTACCCTTCATTCGATCCCTGCGAACCCCTACATTCCAGCATGATAATGCACGACCGCATGTTGCAGGTCCTGTACGGGCCTTTCTGGATACAGGAAATGTTCGAGTGCTGCCCTGGCCAGCATATTCTCCAGATCTCTCGCCAATTGAAAACATCTGATCAATGGTGGCCGAGCAACTGGCTCGTCACAACACGCCAGTCACTGCTCTTGATAAACTGTGGTATCGTGTTGAAGCTGAATGGGCAGCTGTACCTGTACACGGCATCCAAGCTCTGTTTGACTCAACGCCCAGGCGTATCAAGGCCGTTATTACGGCCAGAGATGGTTGTTCTGGGTACAGATTTCTCAGGATCTATGCACCCAATTTGCGTGGAAATGTACTCACATGTCAGTTCTAGTATAATATATTTGTCCAATGAATACCCGTTTATTATCTGCCTTTCTTCTTGGTGTAGCAATTTTAATGGGCAGTAGTGTATAATATCTACATCTACATACATAGTCAGTTAGCCACCATATGGTGGCCTTGTGTCACTGACAGCCAGTCCATTTCCTGTTCCAGTCGCAAATGAAGTGAGGGAACAAGGACTGTTTATAAACTTCCGTACGGTCCCTGATTTGTCTTTTCTCGTCTGCGCAGTACACGAGATGTTCATTGGTGGGAGAAGGATCGTTCCGCACTCTGTCAAAAATCTCGGTCCTCTAAACCTTCTGAATAGCGTTTGGCGGAAAAAGAACTTCTTCTTCACTCCATGGATCTCATTTGACTGCTCAGAGTGGTTCCATACTACTCGCATATTGATGGAACCTACCACTAACAAGTTCAACAGCACGCCTACGAACCGCTTTCATGTCTTCCTTTAATCTGACCCAGTGAGGACCCTAAACATTCGATCACTATTCAAGAACGGATCCCAAAAGCGTTACATAAGAGGTCTACTTTACAGATGAGCTGCAGTTTCCTAGAATTCTGCCAGTAAACTGAAGTCGACCATTAGCCTCCACATTACAGGATATTATTTCACCAGTCTGCGATAATTATTCAGTAAAGAACTGATAGAAAATAAATTTACTTTGTTTATTTTTTATTTATATATTTTTATTTATATATTTGCAACATATATATTGCTTGTGTGTGTGTGTGTGTGTGTGTGTGTGTGTGTGTGTGTGTGTGGAGTGGAGTGTTGTGTTGTGTTGAATCATGATGAGAGAATAAGGGAAATAAGTTTTCTGAATGATTCTGCCATCACTGTATATGTTTTGTGAATAAAAACTTCTAGATCGTTTATTATATTATATATGTGTAACGTCGTTTCGACTACTACGATACTCAGATCAAAACTTACAACTTTTAAAACAACGTCCAGCGTCAGTCAGTAAAACCTGTGCGAAAGTAGTGCATCTTGAACTGACGCCCCACTTAGTCTTGATAAACGTACGGTATGTGATGAAAAGTATCCGGAGACCCCCAACAACGTACGTTTTTCATATAGGTGCAGTGTGCTGCCACCTACTGCCAGGTACTCCATATCAGTGACCTCAGTAGTCATTAGACATCGTGAGAGAACAGAGTGGAACACTCCGCCGAACTCAGACTTCGAACGGGGTCAGGTGATTGGTTGTCACTTATGTCATACGTCCTCACGCGAGATTTCAACGCTCCTAAACATCCCAAAGTCCACCGTTTCCGATGTGATGGTGAAGTGGAATCGTGAAGGGACACGTACAACAGAAAAGCGTACAGGTCGACCTCGTCTGTTGACTGACAGAGACCGCCGACTGTTGAAGAGGGTCGTAAATCATAATAGGCAATCTATCCAGGCCATCACACAGGAAATCCAAACTGCATCATGCCCCACTGCAAGTACTATGACAGTTGGGCGGGAGATGAGAAAACTTGGATTTCATGGTCTAGCGGCAGCTCATAAGCCATACATCACGCCGGTAAATGCCAAACAACACCTCGGTTGGTGTAACAAGCGTAAAGGAGGAGGAGGTTGGTTGGTTGGTTGGTTTGGGGAAGGAGACCAGACAGCGTGGTCATCGGTCTCATCGGATTAGGGAAGGATGGGGAAGGAAGTCGGCCGTGCCCTTTCAGAGGAACCATCCCGGCATTTGCCTGGAGTGATTTAGGGAAATCACGGAAAACCTAAATCAGGATGGCCGGACGCGGGATTGAACCGTCGTCCTTCCGAATGCGAGTCCAGTGTCTAACCACTGCGCCACCTCGCTCGGTGGAGGAGGAGGAGATTAGTGTTTAACGTCCCGTCGACAACGAGGTCATTAGAGACGGAGCGCAAGCTCGGATGAGGGAAGGATGGGCAAGGAAGTCGGCCGTGCCCTTTCAAAGGAACCATCCCGGCATTTGCCTGAAGCGATTTAGGGAAATCACGGAAAACCTAAATCAGGATGGCCGGAGACGGGATTGAACCGTCGTCCTCCCGAATGCGAGTCCAGTGTGCTAACCACTGCGCCACCTCGCTCGGTAACAAGCGTAAACATTGGACGATTGAACAGTGGAAAAACGTTGTGTGGAGTGACGAATCACAGTTCACAACATGGCAATCCGATGGCAGGGTGTAAGTTTGGCGAATACCCGGTGAACATCATCTGCCAGCGTGTGTAGTGCCAACAATAAAATTCTGAGGCGGTGGTGTTACGGTTTGGTCGTGTTTTTCATGGAGGGGGCTTGCACCCCTTGTTATTTTGCGTGGCACGATCACAGCAGAGATCTACATTGATGTTTTAAGCACCTTCTTGCTTCCCACTGTCGAAGAGAAATTCGGGGATGGCGACTGCATCTTTCAACACGATCGAGCACCTGTTCATAATCCACGGCTTGTAGCGGAATGGTTACAGAACAATAACATCCCAGTAATGTACTGGCCTGCAAGAGCCCTGACCTGAATCCTATAGAAGACCTTTGGGATGTTTTGGAACGCCGACTTCGTGCCAGGCATCACCGACCGACATCGGTACCTCTCCTCAGTGCAGTACTCCGTGAAGAATGGGCTGCCATTCCCCAAGACGCCTTCAAGCACCTAACTGAACGTATGCCTGCGAGACTGGAAACTCTCATCAAGGCTAAGGGTGGACCAACACCGTATTGAATTACAGCATTACCGATGGTGCGCACCACCAGCTTGTAAGTCATTTTCAGCTACGTGTGCGGATAGTTTTGATCACATAGTCTAAACATGTTCCGTAGTAGGCTGTAATGCGATGTTTATTTAATCATGAGATTTCCTAATTTTGACTAAGAGTCATTGTCAATCACCTGTAATACCAACATGGAAAAGCACTACATTCACTGCATACTTCGCCAAATATAAACAACACTTTACACACCTGGCATTAAGATAACACATTACTACATAAATTTCTTACTTACATTTGTACGTGTGTATCGCATGTCATTTTCAAGTCACTCTTAATTACAAGTAAAAAATAACCATATTCCGTCATTCTACGAAAGGATCCTTTCGTAAAATGACAGAATATGACTACACACTGCCGGCCATTGTGACCGAGCGGTTCTAGGCGCTTCAGTCGGAACCGCGCGACTACTGCGGTTGCAGGTTCGAATCCTGCCTCGGGAATGGATGTGTGTGATGTCCTTAGGTTAGTTAGGTTTAAGTAGTTCTAAGTTCTAGGGGACTGATGACGTCAGAAGTTAAGTCCCATTATGCTCAGAGCCATTTGAACCATTTTTTTTGTTTTTTTTTTTTGTTATCTTAATGTGAGGTGTGTAAAGTGTTATTTATTCATGGCGATGTATGCAGTCAATGTGGGGCTTTTCCGTGTTGGCTTTGCAAGTGCTTGACAATGCCGCTTTATCGAAATTAGGTAGCCGCGCGATTAAATGAACATGGCATTTTAGCTTACTACGGACCATGTATACGTTTATTAAACATCTGGATGTTGTCGAACCCACAAATACAAAACTTAGGCATAAGTTTTACTGACTGACACTAAACATTGTTTTACAAGTTGTAAGTTGTGATCTGATGATGGCAGTAGTCGAAACGACGTGACACATAAAGTAATATATCAAGCAATCTGGAAGATTTCATTCACAAAAGAAAACACATTATTTTCGTTTTGCAAGTAAACACTTTCGACAAACCACACACGAAATGCACTTAGTTGGGTAGAAGCATTTGCCAATTTGAAAGGTGGCAAGCCCGTCGGATAACCGCTTTAAATTTCTTCACATTTAATTATAAAACTAGAGTGGAGTTGAATTTGTTAGTCATGATATCACAGTGAATGTATGAGCTGATTTCACGTCCTCTTCCTAACCTTCTGTAATCTAACACCTCGCTGGATACATTAACTTGTTATGTGAGCTAGGTTTGGATGTGAGGCGTGCTGTGAATATGAGACAGGCGACTTGTAGCGAATCCCGTTAAAACGAAGTACAGTGGTCGTGGGCACGCCGGTCTACACGGAAACAGGGGGATAGGAACTGCAGGTATGGCGCCAGTCAGTAGCTTGTCGAGCATGAAACTCACTTTGCTGAAAGGAATGCAGGCGATGAGGCCATTGTCCATTTATAGCACAGCCAGCAGGGCGGCCGAGATAAAAGAACCCTCGTTCCAGAAGACGGAACTTTGTCAGCGCGTGGTGGGCGCCAGGTGCTTGTTGAGAAATATACTTGGGCAGATAAGCGTCTCCTGGCTTTCCTAAAAACAGGACAGAACAGATGTGGCATGCTAAACATTCGTAAGTGGGAGCGTAGTCTCCAACTAGCCCCGATGGAAGTGTTAACATTTTCACCGGAGCTGTAACACGAGGCTAGCTGGTGGTTGAATGAATTGGTGCGTTAGAAGTGACAACACGAGGAAGTATCACTTAGTGGGAGGATGGAAAGAAATTCGATTCATTGGCTTGTTGTCCTTCCGCCGTTTCTGGCTGCAATCTATTGTCAAAGAAACAATCACGCCATTGGCAGGCCGTAGTAACTTGTGAGAGGATTGGTGGTCGCGTTTTGTTAGTGCGAAGACAGGAGCAAGCTACATGTTAGAAACTGGAAAATAGGAGACGTAGAAAGGGGTAGTTATAGGACAAATGCGGACACATGTGGATGCACAAGTCACAAACAGGAAACGGAGAGTAAGCTGCGACTGCTGTTGCTGAACTCTGCTCACAGTACTTTGAAAGTGATGGTAAACGTCACTTACAACTCCAGCAAACTAGGACAAACGACAGTGTTGTAGTCCAATGTCGAGATAGCTTTCAGTGTCGCTTAGTTGCCAGTGCTTTCTCAGATCTTAGGATTAATGGATGTTCGTTCCAACCAAACAATCACTGTTCAGTCAGGTTGAAGTACCTTTTACAGAACTAGATGCGAGATTTTTTGAGCAGCTCCATCTCTTTCGGTAACTTTGCAAACTCAGAGGTTTGATTTGTAGTACATCTTTGTAAAATTCATGTCCACCTAATTTGTTTTTTCATTGCATTAAAATTCCAATTTTCGTTTACAAGAACCATAGTGTACACTTAAATCTTGAGTTTATCATCACATCTGTTCCCTTTCAATAATAAATATTACGTAAATTCAGATTCACTATTAGGGCCTAAGGAATTAAAGAATTAGTAATGCCGTTACGTACATTAAATAAACCAAACCTGATTCATGATTAATTCAGATATAGTTAGATTTCACTTTCACCCAGCGGGGTTATACAAACTACATTCTCATTTCTAAATGAGAGTAGCCTAAGACAAGAAATCAAACAAAGGTGAGAAAAATGTATTCGCCTTCAAACAAAATAGGGCGACCAAATCACGTTGTGGGTCGATTATGCAAATTCGCGGGGTAGAATAACAATTATACAATAAACAAAAGTCAAAACTTACTGAATATTATTTCATCTGACTGATATAATTATTCAGTAAGCCAGAGTACTTGTTAGAAAATACATTAAAAATAAAGTGAATCAAACAAAAAATAGCCGCTTTAACAAGGGAGTACCTGAAAAGAAAGCAGGTAAGAGGTCTGACGAATGATCGTGTAGCACAGGAACGAACCAGACTACATCACATTGTTCGTAAAGTAAGAAGAGCCAATAAAAATTAGTTGAAAAACTAATACACGAATAGGGAACAGAGTAAACGGAACAAATGGCGATAATGCAACACATCAGGGAGTACTACATAAATACAGTATACTAAACAAATAAAGACAAGGAAAAAAAGTCGAAAACTTATATCCCATAACCTCAGTAAAGTAGAATATAGAGGTCCGGCCGCTGTGGTCGAGCGGTTGTAGGCGCTTCAGTCCGGAACCGTGCTGTTGCTACGGCCGCAGGTTCGAATCCTGCCTCGGGCATGGATGTTTTTTTTTTTTTGTTTTGGTTTTAGGGCGCAAAACTGCTATGGTCATTAGCGCCCGGTCCGTGACTTAGGAAACAGTAAAAAACCGGAATTGAAAACCAGCAGCAATAGGTACGAAAGTCATAAAATTGGAGAAACTAAAATCAGAAGGAAGGCTTAAAAATCCACTATAGAAAGGGGTTGGTTGTCCCCAAAAAAAGCTTCAAATGACTGACGTCATTTCACTGGCATTAATAAACTTGAGAACGCGGTCGGCTGAGCGCGTATCATCTGCTAAAATCGACGATATATCAGGCGAAAGCTGTAGACGGGAGCGTAACGGATTAAAATAGGGGCACTCAATTAAAAGGTGTCTTACCGTCCACAGCTGAGAGCAGTGGGGACAGAGTGGGGGAGGATCGCCGCTTAAAAGATGTCGATGGCTAAAAAGACAGTGCCCTATCCGGAGTCTAGTTATAATTACCTTCTCCCGACGACGCGTTCGGGAGGAAGAGGTCCAAGCACAAGGAAGAGCTTTCACGTCCCGCAATTTATTATGGGTGAGTGTCGACCAATGCGTGTGCCATAAATTAACAACACGACGACATAAAACTCTCCGTAGATCGGTGAAGGGAATCGATTGAATAGCTGGCCGAAGAAGAGAGACTGCAGCCTTGGCTGCAATATCGGCCGCCTCATTTTCACAGATACCAACGTATCCCGGGAGCTAGAGGAACCCCACCGAGACGCCCCCCAGGTGGAGCAAGCGCAGACAGTCCTGAATCCGGTGGACCAGAGGGTGCACAGGATAAAGAGCTTGGAGACTGAGGAGAGAGCTGAGAGAATCTGAGCAGATAACGTACTGTATTCGCTGATGGCGGCGGATGTAGTGGACAGCCCGGAGAACAGCGTAAAGCTCCGTAGTATAAACCGAACACTGGTCGGGAAGCCGAAAGTGATTTGGGGTGTCACCAACATTATAGGCACTCCCTACACCTAACGATGTTTTCGAGCCGTCGGTGTAAATAAATGTGGCGTCCGTCATTTGTGCACATAGAGCAGCAAATGCCCGACGATAAACAAGTGAAGGGGTACCATCCTTGGGAAATCGACAAAGGTCACGGAGCAGGCAGATCCGGGGACGGAGCCAAGGCGGTGCTGTACCCCAAGTTGTCAATAAGGTTTTAGGAAAGCGGAAGGAAAGAGAATGGAGCAGTTGACGGAAGCGGACTCCCGGTGGTAGTAGGGAGGAGGGGCGGCCTGCATACCCTACATCAAAGGAGGCGTCGAAAAAAAGGTCATGGGCTGGATTAGCAGGCATGGAAGACAGATGGCTAGCATAACGACTCAGAAGGACTGCTCGCCGATTGGACAGCGGAGGTTCAGCAGTCTCAGCATAAAGGCTTTCCACAGGGCTGGTGTAAAAAGCTCCAGACACTAAACGTAATCCACGGTGGTGGATAGAGTCGAGACGCCGAAGAATAGACGGCCGAGCAGAGGAGTAGACTATGCTTCCATAGTCCAATTTCGAGCGCACTAAGGCGCGATAGAGGCGGAGAAGGACCACTCGGTCCGCTCCCCAGTAGGTACCATTCAGGACACGGAGGGTGTTAAACGATCGCAGACAGCGAGCCGAAAGATAGGAAACGTGGGAGGACCAGCAGAGATTTCTGTCAAACATAAGACCCAAGAATTTAGCGACGTTTGAAAACGGAAGGTTGACAGGACCTAGATGTAAGGAGGGTGGTAGAAACTCCTTACGTCGCCAATAATTAACACAAACGGTCTTACTGGGAGAAAAACGGAAGTTGGTTTCGATGCTCCAAGAGTGGAGGCGATCGAGACATCCTTGAAGACGTCGTTCAAGAAGGCTGGTCCGTTGAGAGCTGTAGTAGATCGCAAAATCGTCCACAAAGAGGGAGCCCGAGACATCAGGAAGGAGACAATCCATAATTGGATTGATGGCAATGGCAAACAGTACAACACTCAGCACGGAGCCCTGTGGTACCCCGTTTTCTTGGGAGAAAGTACGGGAGAGAGTAGTGTTCACCCGCACCCTAAATGTGCGCTCTGCCATAAATTCGCGAAGAAAAAGGGGCAGCCGACCTTGAAAGCCCCAAGAGAACAGTGTGCGGAGGATGCCTGTCCTCCAACAGGTACCGTATGCTCTCTCCAGATCAAAAAATATTGCTACTGTTTGGCGTTTCCGGAGAAAATTGTTCATGATATAAGTAGAGAGTGCAACAAGATGGTCAACTGCAGAACGATGCTTTCGGAATCCGCATTGGGCAGGTGTTAAAAGACTGCAGGATTCCAGCCACCACGCTAAACGGTAATTCACCATACGCTCCAAAACCTTACAGACACTACTCGTGAGAGAAATGGGGCGATAGCTAGAGGGGAGATGTTTGTCCTTTCCAGGTTTCGGAACAGGAACAACGATAGCTTCCCGCCATCGTCTGGGAAAAGTACTGTCGGTCCAAATTCGATTATAAAGGCGAAGGAGGTAACGCAGACTATGGGTTGATAAATGCAGCGACATTTGGACGAGGATACCATCCGGTCCTGGGGCGGAGGAGCGAGAAGAAGAGAGCGCATGTTGGAGTTCCCGCATGGAGAAAACAGTATTGTAGCTTTCGCGATTTTGAGAGGAGAAAGCAAGAGGTCGCACTTCCGCTGCACGTTTCTTCGGGAGAAACGCTGGCGGGTAATTTGAAGAGCTCGAAATCTCAGCAAAGTGCTGACCCAACGAGTTAGAAATTGCGACGGGGTCCACTAATGTGTCATGCGCAACAGAGAGCCCAGAGACCGGGGAGAAACTAGGCGCGCCTGAGAACCGTCGAAGCCGACTCCAAACGTCCGAAGAGGGAGTGAAGGTGTTAAATGAGCTAATAAAGAATTTCCAGCTTGCCTTCTTGCTATCGCGGATAACACGACGGCATCGCGCTCGGAACTGCTTATAGCGGATACAGTTGGCCAAAGTAGGATGGTGGCGGAAAACGCGGAGAGCACGTCGCCGCTCACGTATTGCATCACGGCATGCCTCGTCCCACCAAGGAACTGGGGGGCGCCGGGGCAATTCGGAGGTGCGTGGTATTGAATGTTCCGCAGCTGTAAGAATAACGTCGGTAATATGTGTGACCTCATCGTCGACGCTGGGAAAGTGACGGTCATCGAATGTCGCTAGAGACGAAAAAAGTGTCCAATCAGCTTGGGCAAACTCCCAGCGTCGCGGGCGCATGTATGGCAGTTGAGGCTGCAGTATAAGGACACATGGAAAGTGGTCACTCGAGTGTGTATCATCATGGGCGAACCATTCGAAGCGCCGAGCTAGCGGAACAGTACCGACCGCAAGGTCCAAATGAGATAAATGTGTCGTGGAGGCAGACAAAAATGTAGGGACCCCAGTGTTGAGGCAAACTAGATCTGCTTGGTGGAAGACGTCTAGCAATAGTGAGCCACGTGGACAAGGATGTGGAGATCCCCAAAGCGGGTGGTGGGCATTGAAGTCCCCAACCAGCAAATATGGTGGTGGAAGCTGACCAAGAAGATGAAGGAGATCAGCTCGTGCCATTGATGTGGACAGTGGAATGTATACAGTACAAAGAGAAAAGGTATATCCAGAAAGGGAAAGATGGACAGCGACAGCTTGGAAGGAAGCGTTTAAGGGGATTGGGTGATAATGGAGAGTATCATGGAGAAGAATCATGAGTCCTCCATGTGCTGGAGTGCCTTCAACAGAGGGGAGATCAAATCGGACAGACTGAAAATGGGCGAGAACAAAGCGGTCATGGGGACGCAACTTTGTTTGCTGAAGACAGAAGATGACTGGCGCGTAGGATCGTAAGAGGGTCGACAATTCATCCCGATTGGCTCGAAGGCCGCGGATATTCCAGTGGATAATGGACATAGGGTGAACAGAAAATGGAGGAATGTGACCAAGGTCGCTGTCAACTCAACGACTGCTCAGAGCTTACGACCGACGGCATGGAATGGCATTCAGCCGAAGGCAGAAGATTCTGATCCATAGGTTGGTCAGGAGCAGCTCCTGCCACCAGCGATCGGCCGGTTGATCGGCCGCCACCAGTGCGCCTCGGCGACACAGAAGACGGCCGAGGGCGATTTACGCCAGGTGGTGCTGTAGATGGGACACGCCTTGGCGGAGAAGGAGAGGAACCGGGTTTCTTTGTAGCCTTCTTGGAAGTATGATGTTTAGAGGAAGGAGGAACCGATGGTTGGGAAGTTGCGGTACGTAAAAACTCTTCACGAGTATGCTCTTTTTTCGAAGTCTTGGTGTCTGACTTTTGGGCTCGAGATTTAGCAGAACTCGACGAAGGGTGAGCCAGAGAGTGGGTAGGCGAAAGTGGTGAGGTTGAACGGGCGATCTTTGCGCTGGCCGATCTGACGACCGTGGCACTAAAGGTGAGGTCGCAAGTCTGCGTGGCCGCCTCCTTTGTTGGCCGAGGAGAAGCCAGGGCAGTGCTATATTTTCCTGTCTGAGGCACGGTGGGCTGTCGACTGGCGAATAATTTTCGAGCAGCAAAGGTCGACACCTTTTCCTTCACTCTAATTTCCTGGATGAGCTTTTCGTCCTTAAAAACGGGGCAATCTCGAGAGGAAGCAGCGTGGTCACCCATACAGTTGATGCAGCGAGGGGATGGAGGTGGACAAGCACCCTCATGGGCATCCTTGCCACACGTAACACATTTGGCCGGACTGGAACAGGACTGGCTGGTGGGATTGAACCGCTGACACCGATAGCAATGCGTAGGGTTTGGGACGTAAGGGCGAACGGAAATTATCTCATAGCCTGCTTTGGTTTTCGATGGGAGTTGAACTTTGTCAAATGCCAAGAAGACAGTGCGGGTTGGAATGATGTTCATGTCAACTATTTTCATAACCCTATGAACAGCCGTTACGCCCTGGTCAGACAGGTAGTGCTGAATTTCTTCGTCAGACAATCCATCGAGGGAGCGGGTATAAACGACTCCACACGAGGAATTTAAAGTATGGTGCGGTTCCACCCGGACAGGGAAGGTGTGTAGTAGTGAGGTACGCAGCAATTTTTGTGCCTGGAGGGCACTGACTGTTTCTAACAACAGGGTGCCACTCCGTAATCTGGAACAAGACTTTAAAGGACCTGCAATTGCGTCGACACCTTTCTGAATAATGAAAGGGTTGACCATGGAGAAGTCGTGACCTTCGTCAGACCGAGAAACAACAAGGAACTGTGGGAACAATGGAAGAACAGTCTGTGGCTGAGACTCAGTGAACTTACGCTTGTGAGCAGACATAGTGTAAGGTGAGGAAACCATTGCGGAAGAATCCCCCATGATTACCGGCGTCTCCGATGGCGCGCTCCTCCTTTGTGGGGGACCTCACTGAGGGCACTCCCGCCTTAGGTGATTGTTCACACCTCAGGTCACACCTCCCGACAAAAGGACGGAGGGACCAATCGGCACTTTCGGAAGGTATCAGCTCGGGTAATCACCCCTCCCTGGGCCTGGCCGTTACCGGGGGTACGTACGTGTCCTACCTGTCTACCCGGGGCGGGGAATTACGCGTTACCCCGTCACCGGCTACGCATGGAAGTGCGTGGGTCGGCCTTCAGACACGCACAGGGAGAAAAAAAGAGAAAGGGAAAGGAAAGAAGAGGGGTCTCAAACACCGCAGCGGAGAAAAGGGCAAAGAGAAGAGGGAAGGAAAAGAGAAGGACAGAGGAAGGACGAAGACTTGCAAGTGTAGAAAGCAAGGAATTTGTAACTGATTCGAGCGTCCGTCTCCGGACGTAGGCACAAAGCATACTGCCAGAGGGGGAGAAAGGAAAGGAAAGAGCCAGGGGTGAGGGGGGGGGGGCGAAGATGGGGGATGGGGAAGGATGCGGAAAGGGAGGGTATGCAGCCCGGAAAGGAAGGAGGGCCACATTAGCTCGGGGTCCCGTGCTTGCTACGCACGTATCCACAAAAGAGTTGTGGACCCCCTGGGGGGGGGGCATGGATGTGTGTGTTGTCCTTAGGTTAGTTAGGTTTAAGTAGTTCTAAGTTCTGGGGGACTGATAACCCCAGATGTTAAGTACCATAGTGCTTAGAGTCATTTAGGATATAGAAGCCACGTGGAGCTCCTTTCACAGAAAATCAGTGAAGAAGTAAACGAAAAGAAACACGATAAAAACATCTGCCGGGTAAGGTAGTCTTCCAGTCGAAATGTACATAACGGTAAAAGTAAAGAATATGTACGATGACTTATTGTCAAATAAACCTCTGCCAAACAAATTCACAGGAGGAATGGTTTTGTTAATAGCTAAGAAAGATTAATATACTACAAAACTTTAGAGCAATCACTTCATTAAGCACAGATCTTAAAATACATTAACTACTAAACTGAAATCAGTGCGAAAGAAATTTGTAGCACCTTATCGAATAGCCGTCAAAATGGATATACAGAACAGAAATATTTTTATGTGAGTGTGGAGATATTGTAAATTTTATCTTCTGTAGGTAAATGTAAAATTAATGCTGGCTTTCCTAGATTTACAGAAACGGCACGACAAAATACACCACCATTTTCTCCTCAGAACAATCAGTAAAATGGAATTTTCTGAAAGAAACACGTAAGTAATACAAAAAAGTACACGTGGAAGACGCTCAAGATCCAAGATTAATGGGAATTAACGGACCTGGTAGCAATCGATCAATCTGTATGATAGTGCCGTCCCATGTCAATGACGCTTTATGTGATTGTCGTAGAATTCTCATCAGCAAAGAGTCTGCAAGGACCCTAAATATTTGACATTAAGACAGTAGTTCATGTGTATACTCACAAAATCAGTGAGATAATTAATTGAAAGAACTTAGGACGATTATTATAAAAATTACCGAATCGAAATGCGTAAGCTGGGCTTGTAACATCCACGGAAAGACATCAACCAAAATTGTACATTACGACAAACCCCCGCGAAATGATTAAAGCACACTGGGAGCACAAGCTTGAGAACATAAGAGGCACATTAACGACTAGTCATACGCGGCTATTGGACCGGTATCAGACTGCATTTGTCCTAAGATAGGTGCACCATATTGTAGCAGTAATACCGGTATCAACGATCATTCTAGCAAAAATACTACCAACCACTTGCTGCTTGCTGTTTTATATGGAAAGGCAGCCGCTTTACAAGTTAAATTCTGCGCAGTAACATTAGACTCGAAACAGAGGTGGTAGCTAAATTTTACATTAGAGTAATACCCTGAAATATCATGAAAACGGAACAGACTAACGAAAAGTTCATTAATAGATTTAGCCTCTAAAAATAGTTTAGAGTCAAATAATATTGGGCGTAAAAACGTGAATGTACGTCAGGTGATTTTTTTTATATTGAAATAAGTTAGGTGTAAATAAATTTTACACATACAAACCTATACACGGAAAACTAATAAAAAATATGTCGCTCTAATCCTAACGAAAGGAAACGCTCAGCGACGTGCTACAACAATATCTCGTCCAGTAACACTATCATAGTGCCGACGAGTATAAGAAATTGCTGGTAGGATGTATTCAGTGAGATGGTATTGACAGCAGAAAAACTTCATAAAACTGTCATTGAAATGTGTAACTTACTGTAAGCATGCTGAAAATATTCGTACAGCGTGTACATCAATCTGTGAAGAAAAGACCGGATTTTGGAAATGGACTAACAAAAAATCGGAAACAATAAGTGAACCATTGATTGTGAGACTACCATATTTGTTACAGCCAGTCTTGTCCCTATTCCAAGGCGCTAATAATAAAAGATTCCAGAATGAGGTTTCACTCTGCAGCGGAGTGTGCGCTGATATGAAACTTCCTGGCAGATTAAAACTGTGTGCGGCACCGAGACTCGATCTCGGGACCTTTGCATTTCGCAGGCAAGTGCTCTACCAACTGAGCTACCCAAGCAAGATTCACGCCCCCTCCTCACGGCTTTACTTCTGCCAGTACCTCGTCTCCTACATTCCAAACTTTACAGAAGCTCTCGTGCGAACCTTGCAGAACTATCAGTCCTGAAAGAAAGGATATTGCGGAGACATGGCTTAGCCACAGCTTGGGGGATGTTTCCAGAATGAGATTTTCACTCTGCAGCGGAGTGTGCGCTGATATGAAACTTCCTGGCAGATGAAAACTGTGTGCCGGACCGAGACTCGAACGCAGGACTTTAGCGAAAATCAAAGGTCCCCAGTTCGAGTTTCGGCCCGGCACACAGTTTTAATCTGCCAGGAAGTTTCAATAAAAGATTGTGGGCGGTAATTTTTAAGTTGATTAAAAGACGCGCTCTCCGACCGCTAGACAGGGATAACGTCTGTGACAACGATAAAGATAGCGAGGCCAGAGATGATTTATTAATGAGGGCTCCAGAGTGCACTAATTATACTACTGGCCATTAAAATTGCTACATCAAGAAGAAATGCAGATGATAAACGGGCATTCATTGGACAAATATATTATACTAGAACTGACATGTGATTACATTTTCACGCAGTTTGGGTGCATTGATCCTGAGAAATCAGTACCCAGAACAACCACCTCTGGCCGTAATAACGCCTGGGCGTTGAGTCAAACAGAGCTTTGATGGCGTGTACACGTACAGCTGCCCATTCAGGATAAGCACGATACCACAGTACATCAAGAGTAGTGATTGGCGTCTTGTGACGAAGCAGTTGCTCGTCCACCATTGACCAGACGTTTTCAATTGGTGAGAGATCTCGAGAATGTGCTGGCCAGGGCAGCACTCAAACACTTTCTGTATCCAGAAAGGCCCGTACAGGAACTGCAACATGCGGTCATGCATTATCCTGCTGAAATGTAGGGTTTCGCAGGGATAGAATGAATGGTAGAGTCACGGGTCGTAACACACATAAAATGTAACATCCACTGTTCAAAGTGCCGTCAATGCGAACAAGCGGTGACCGACACGTGTAACCAATGTCACCCCATACCATCACGCCGGGTAATAGCCAGTATGGCGATGACGAATACACGCTTCCAATGTGCGTTCACCGCGATGTCGCCAAACACGGATGCGACTATCGTGATGCTGTAAACAGAACCTGGATTCATCCGAAAAAATGACGTTTTGCCATTCGTGCACCCAGTACACCATCGCAGGCGCTCCTGTCTGTGATGCAGCGTCAAGGGTAACTGCAGCCATGGTCACCGAGCTGACAGTCCATGCTGCTGCAAACGTCGTCGAACTGTTCGTGCAGATGGTTGTTGTCTTGCGAACGTCCCAATCTGTTGACTCAGGGATCGAGACGTGGCTGCACGATCCGTTACAGCCATGCGGATAAGATGCCTGTCACCTCGACTGCTAGTGATACGAGGCCGTTGGGATCCAGCACGGCGTTCCGTATTACCCTCCTGAAGACACCGATTCCATATTCTGCTAACAGTCATTGGATCTCGACCAACGCGAGCAGCAATGCCACGATACGATAAACTGTAATCGCAATAGGCTACAATCCGACCTTTATCAAAGTCGGAAACGTAATGGTACGCATTTCTCCTCCTTACACGAGGCATTACAACAACGTTTCACCAGGCAACGCGGGTCAACTGCTGTTTGTGTATGAGAAATCGGTTTGAGACTTTCCTCATGTCAGCACGTTGTAGGTGTCGCCTTCGACGCCAACCTTGCGTGAATGTTCTGAAAAGCTAATCATTTGCATATCACAGCATCTTCTTCCTGTTGGTTAAATTTCGCGTCTGTAGCACATCATCTTCGTGGTGTAGCAATTTTAATGGCCAGTAGTGTATTACTTAGATTGTGATCTTATAGTTAGTTAAGTGACAAAAGCACAATTCCTTACATTTATTATCATTAAGAAGCTTGTTTCAATAAATCATGCCAATGAAGACAAACTAAGTACAATTCCTTCAGTTAGACAAACAACTTTCGTTGAATTCCTCCTTAGCGATGCAAGAAATCAATTGTAAGTTTCTGAAAAATGAATAAGGGCATTCGAAAGAGGAAGGCAATTGCGTACAGGCATTCCGCCTACGAAGATATTTTCTGCCGAGCGAAAGGATGGGCTAAGGGCGTGAATAGCGTACCGATAAAATTTAAAAAAAAATGGCCAGGTGCGAGTGGGACTCGCGCACTGTGGGTTCCGTATCAGTTTAATTATGTATGTAGGTGCTGCCAGTGCCATTCAAGGAATCGAGCATCCTGACGATTTTCGTCTGTTGTTGACGCTGATACTGGCAAGATATATGGCCCATAGATTCTAAGACTTTCGAGAATGTTTTAATTTCAAGTTTGTAGTAGAGTACCAAATGACAAAAGAAATTTTTTTTTTGTGTGATACAATTATGAACAATTTTTGGATTTATCCTTTACTTGTACAATGAAGTCTTTCTTCTTGGCATATTTCATGAATCTAGACCAGCGGGAAGTACCCTATAGATTTTGATGAGTGAGTTTGCGAGTATCAAAATATGTGACATAAATAGCCGTATCTTTTGACTGCATTGACTTAGAAGCTTAACATTCATTACACCGCCAAGGGACCATAGACCTTATTATGTGACATAATTTTCAGCTTGATACGTCTATCCGTTCCTGAGAACGAGAGAGCTACCAAAAAAAAAAAAAAAATGTGTGATATAACAACAGATTACCAATTTTAGGATTTTTTTCTTTACATGTATGTGAAATCTTTCTGCATGCTAAATTCATGATTCTAAACCAAAGGGTTTTGAGGAGAGTGTGCCGAAACATGTGACATAAACGGTCGTACTTTTTAATTGCAATGACTTAGAACCTAACGATTAATCGCCAAGGTACCATAGACATCAGTAAGTCACATAAATTTCAGTTTCATACATTTACCCGTTCTTGACAAAAAGGGGTATTAACTGACTGACAGACAGACATCACTCAGATAACAAATGACAACAATTTTTTTCGTGAAATATAATTAAAAACCAACAATTTTTAAATTTTTTTCCGTTGGTTGTACTGTGAAATCCTGCTTCTTGGCCAATTTCGTGGTTCTATGTGAGCGGGAAGTACACAGTAGATTTTGACGAGTGAGTTAGCGAGTGTAAAAATGAGTGAAATAATGGCACTATGTTTTCGTCGCATTGACTTAGTAGCTGACTTTATTACAGCATCAAGTTCGTAAGAAAAAGGGGTTTGAACAATCGGGCCGAGAGAGAGACAGACGGACACCAAAGTGATCTATAAGGGTTCCGTTTTTACTGACTGATATGTTATTGTTGTTGTGGTCTTCAGTCCAGAGACTGGTTAGATGCAGCTCTCCATGCTACTCTATCCTGTGCAAGCTTCTTCATCTCCCAGTGCCTACTGCAACCTACATCCTTCTGAATCTGCTTAGTGTATTCATCTCTTTTACCCACTACGCTGCACGCCAATACTAAACTGGTGATCCCTTCATGCCTCAGAACATGCCCTACCAACCGATCGCTTCTTCTAGTCATGGTATGCCACAAATTTCTCCCTAATTCTACTCAGTACCTCCTTATTAGTTATGTGATCTACACATCTAATCTTCCGAATTCTTCTGTAGTACCAGATTTCGAAAGCTTCTATTCTCTTCTTGTCCAAACTATTTATCGTCCAAATTTCACTTCCATACATGGCTACACTCCATACAAATACTTTCAGAAACGACTTCCTGACACTTAAATCTATACTCGATGTTAACAAATTTTTCATCTTCAGAAACGCTTTCCTTGCCATTGCCAGTCTGCAGTTAATATCCTTTCTACTTCGACTATCATCAGTTATTTCGCTCCCCAAATATCAAAACTCCTTTACTACTTGGAATGTCTCACTTCCTAATCTAATACCTTCAGCATCACCCGATTTAATTCGACTACATACCGTTATCCTCGTTTTGGTTTTGTTGGTGTTCATCTTATATCTTCCCTTCAAGACACTGTCCATTCCGTTCAGCTGCTCTTCAAGGTCCTTTGCTGTCTCTGACAGAATTACAATGTCATCGACGAACCTCAAAGTTTTTATTTCTTCTCCATGCATTTTAATTCCTACCCCGAATTTTTCTTTTGTTTACTGCTTGCTCAATATACAGATTGAATAACATCAGGGATAGGATACAACCCTGTCTCACTCCCTTCCCAACCGCTGCTCCCCTTTCATGCCCCTCGCCCCTTATAACTGCCATCTGGTTTCTGTACAAATTGTAAATAGCCTTTCGCTCCCTGTATTTTACCCCTGCCACCTTCAGAATTTGAAAGAGAGTATTCCAGTCAACATTGTCAAAAGCTTTCTCTAAGTCTACAAATGCTAGAAACGTAGGTTTGCCTTGCCTTAATCTTTCTTCTAAGATAAGTCGTAAGGTCAGTATTGCCTCACGCGTTCCAACATTTCTACGGAATCCAAACTGATCTTTCCCGACTTACGTTTCTACCAGTTTTCCATTCGACTGTAAAGAATTTAGTGTGTAAAGTATTTAGTATTTTGCAGCCGTGGCTTATTAAACTGATAGTTCGATCATTTTCACATCTGTCAACACCTGCTTTCTTTGGATTGGAATTATTATATTCTTCTTGAAGTCTGAGGGTATTTCTCCTGTCTCATACGTCTTGCTCAGCAGATGGTAGAGTTTCATCAGGGCTGGCTCTCCCAAGGCTATCAGTTGTTCTAATGGAATATTGTCTACTCACTGAGATACGGAACACTAAAAAGGATTCGCCGATTGCTCAAGATAAGGAGGTCCGCAGGAGTATTCACGTAGTCCTCAGCGGTCGTGGTGCCTTCGATTACTACCAGAGATCCCAAGGAAACTCAGGTGAACGTCCCCTGCTGTCCCCACTGCGCTACGTTCGTGGCCCGGTGCATGTTTCGAACGGCCGTTCACCTGGATAACAGTGCATCCGGACACGACCGTCGACCTGGTATAACGAGAAACGTGGTTCGCCCGACCAGGCGACAAGTTTCCATTGACCCATGGTCCGATCTCGATGATTCAGGGCCCACTGCAGTCGTAAGTGATGATTCCCTAATATTAATATGGGAACACATAGGGGTCAACAGCAGCAGAGCCACATCTTCGAAAACATGTGCTGAAGTGTACGCTTCGAGACACTTGCGCTTGCAACAGAACTACACTCAGTCGTAAGATCTCCAATCCATCATGAATTACAGAGCGGACAGGGCCCGACCCACAGGTTCTGTGATGAGATGCGGGCATCCAATACCTTGTCACATACACGTGCCACTTTTCATAGGTCCCCATGACAGCAGCACCGCAACAGCTGATCGGGTCCGACATTTCCGTGATGCTCATCCGCAGCCGCCGAACCACAGTAATCTGCCCTTTGTCAGAGTCGGTGATGCCGTCACTTTCGCCATTTGCGGCCCGTACCGTCACTAGAACGATTCCTCATATATAAATCTACTTTCCTTATCGTCTCACTTGCCTGCAGCGTCACCAAGCAGCATTCAGTCTCGCGGTTGGGTGTGGTCTAATGCTTTGACTCATCACTGTGTGATTCCAGTTGTAATAAAAATGACTCGAAAAATGCTTGTTGGTTACTGAAGAAGTCATTTCCACATTTACAACACATTTGAGGCCCAGCCCATCGTCTGGTGACCTGCCAGTAGTTAAAATTTGGGAAAAGAACTTCCTTCCATAATACAAATGCAATATACACTATTGCAAGGTTCAAAAACGTACAAAAATAATAAAAAATAGAAAACTTCAAACAGACAAAAAATTATATAAGCTCAAATGTCCGTTGTAAATACCGTACATCAAGAAATGTGTATGGTATATCAGGTGCAATAACCTTTCATTCGCACAGACAGAAACAAATGTATCAATGCCAGAGCGGCAGGTAAGGAGCGCCATGGCCGATGGAGGCCACCTTGCGCTAGCACGATTCCATATGGCGAAACCGCCAGTATCATAAGGAAATTTAATAAAAGTAGTACATTAAGATTACTGACAGTGACAAAAATAAAGCTCACAGACATAAACTCGTGTAAGATAGGCAGCAACTATTGCAAATGTTCAAATGTGTGTGTTTTCCTAAGGGACCAAACTGCTGAGATCATCGGCCCCTAGACTTACACACTACTGAAACTAACTTATGCTAAAAACAACACCCACACCCACGCCCGATGGAGAACTCGAACAGGGGAGCTATTACATATGTGAAAATTACAGTACATTACAAAAAATTGCTCAAAATTGAGGCAAACGTCACCAAAAATCTTGTGTTATAAACAGTAGCCGCATTGAGCGCACGATTTTTCTACCAATGGAAACTGAAGAATTTGTCAAAAATATGAAAAAACCAGTCTCTTGTTCTACTGTGCTCCTCATTAAGCAGTCTGTGATGAAAGCGCCATCTATGTACCAAAATGCCTAGGTCTCCTAAAGTATCCAAATAAACACCTTTCTTCTCATAATGAAGAATCTGTAAATTGTTTTCGATGTCACAAAGCTGATGATCGCACTGAGGGGAATGAGCTCCTAAGACACTGGCACAGCTAGGATAACCGTGCTCCCTGTATCGCTTTATGAACTCCCTCCTGGTCTGTCCGATGTAAAAATTGTCACTAGCTCCACTTCCTCTCCTTCCCCTCCCCCCCTCCCCCCTCCCCAAACCGCAAAGCTTATTAACAGACTGCTGTATACAATGTCGGAGGAGTTTCCCCAATATGTTAACAGCAATTGCACCTGATATACAGGGTTATTACGAATGATTGAAGCGATTTCACAGCTCTACAATAACTTTATTATTTGAGATATTTTCACAATGCTTTGCACACACATACAAAAACTCAAAATGTTTTTTTAGGCATTCACAAATGTTCGATATGTGCCCCTTTAGTGATTCGGCAGACATCAAGCCGATAATCAAGTTCCTCCCACACCCGGCGCAGCATGTCCCCATCAATCAGTTCGAAGGCATCGTTGATGCGAGCTCGCAGTTCTGGCACGTTTCTTGGTAGAGGAGGTTTGAATACTGGATCTTCCACATAACCCCAGAGAAAGAAATCGCATGGGGTTAAGTCGGGAGAGCGTGGAGGCCATGACATGAATTGCTGATCATGATCTCCACCACGACCGATCCATCGGTTTTCCAATCTCCTGTTTAAGAAATGCCGAACATCATGATGGAAGTGCGGTGGAGCACCATCCTGTTGAAAGATGAAGTCGGCGCTGTCGGTCTCCAGTTGTGGCATGAGCCAATTTTCCAGCATGTCCAGATACACGTGTCCTGTAACGTTTTTTTTTTTTTTTTTTTCGCAGAAGAAAAAGAGGCCGTAAACTTTAAACCGTGAGATTGCACAAAACACGTTAACTTTTGGTGAATTGAGAATTTTCTGCACGAATGCGTGAGGATTCTCTACCGCCCAGGTTCGCACATTGTGTCTGTTCACTTCACCATTAAGAAAAAATGTTGCTTCATCACTGAAAACAAGTTTCGCACTGAACGCATCCTCTTCCATGAGCTGTTGCAACTGCGCCGAAAATTAAAAGCGTTTGACTTTGTTATCGGGTGTCGGGGCTTGTAGCAATTGTAAACGGTAAGGCTTCTGCTTTAGCCTTTTCCGTAAGATTTTCCAAACCGTCGGCTGTGGTACGTTTAGCTGCATGCTTGCTTTATTCGTCGACTTCCGCGGGCTACGCGTGAAACTTGCCCGCACGCGTTCAACCGTTTCTTCGCTCACTGCAGGCCGACCCGTTGATTTCCCCTTACAGAGGCATCCAGAAGCTTTAAACTGCGCATACCATCGCCGAATGGAGTTAGCAGTTGGTGGATCTTTGTTGAACTTCGTCCTGAAGTGTCGTTGCACTGTTATGACTGACTGATGTGAGTGCATTTCAAGCACGACATACGCTTTCTCGGCTCCTGTCGCCATTTTGTCTCACTGCGCTCTCGAGCGCTCTGGCGGCAGAAACCTGAAGAGCGGCTTCAGCCGAACAAAACTTTATGAGTTTTTCTACGTATCTGTAGTGTGTCGTGACCATATGTCAATGAATGGAGCTACAGTGAATTTATGAAATCGCTTCAATCATTTGTAATAGCCCTGTATATTCTATACGGCGTTTACGACTGCCTCTTGAGCTTATGTAACTGCATATGATGTGTATGTTTTATTTCATGTTTTAACATCTTCGATTTTTTATTAGTTTTGTACGTTTTTGAAACTTGGAATAGTATATATGTGCGTTTGTAGTATGGGGAGGGTTTGTAATCACGAATTTTAATTACTGACAGCTCACCGACGATGGACTGGGCTCGAAACACGTTATGAATGTGGTAATAAAAAAATCTCCAAAAACAGCTAAGAGATTTCTTCAGCAACCAACAAGCATTTTTTAGAGACATTTTTATTATATTTGTTATGATGGTTGCCTACATCTGCCAGGACTTTCAGTCTGAAATGAATTTAATTCCAGTTGGTGAACAGAAGGAATGAATAACTCGAGGCACTTTTCCATGGTCTGTAGGTGCGGAGACAATGGACTAGAGAGTGTAGACTGTTGAACCGGGTGTGGGCCATAGCAGTGGTATACAGCAGTGTAGGCGTTGTTCGACTACACTACTCTGTGGAACAGCAAAAGCAAAGGTCTATCTAAGGCGTTCGAAAGATCAGCCTCTGAAATTAGTGACGGGTTTCGTAAGATTATTGCCCCCGTCCGTCACCCAGATGCACCGTCAGTGGTAGAACTAACTACAGTCAACAATCAGTTCACATCACCATTGGCGGCAAAACAGGGGAGCGACCATAAGTGGCTGCCAGCTGTTATCCCACACCGTCGCTTAAAATCGCTTCGCTGCGAAGTAGAAAATGCTGTAACATGGAATCCATTGAGACAACTGCACACCGACGATCACATAACTGCTCGTTCACGGTAATCTAGGGGACTGCGGTGGGCTGGAAATATTCCACCACTTGTGTAAGAATGACACCATTAAATCACTGACGGGTAATGGCTCACAAGGTAATATATTGCCAGCTACTGAACGTCAGTGCTCCGCACCTTAATGTTGTTCTTCGATATCTAGGCGATGTCTTTTACCGTTGCCTTCCCAGATCTTGGAGCATCTTCTGCCCATTTAGGCAGCACCTCAGTTGTCGTCAGAGAACCAAATACGTCTCGATCCAGTCCTCCCAACAAGGAAAAATGACTGCTAGTAGCGGAAATCGAAGCAAGCTCATTCGTTTAGGAGTCAGACACGTTAATTTCTTAGCAATGTAGGGGAACTATGTAAGAGCCTGGTGCGACCAATCAAGGTACGCTGAGATGACAAAAGTCATGGGGTAGTGATATGCACATATACAGATGGAGGTAGTATCGCGTGCACGAGGATAAAAGGGCAAAGGATTGGCGGAAATATCATTTGTGTTAGGCTGATTCACGTAAGAAGGTTTTCGATGTGATTATGGCCGCAAGACGAGAATCAACAGACTTTCAACGCGAAATAGTAGCTGGGACATTCCATTTCGGAAATCGTTAAAGAAGTCAATGTTCTGGGATCCACAGAGAGACGAGTGTGCCGAGCTTACCTCTCATCACGGACAACATACTGTCCGACGAACCGACGACCTACCCGTAACAACCGAGGGCAGCGGCGTTTGCACAGAGTCGTCGGTGCTAACGGACAGGCAACACTGCGTGAATCCTACAAATCAATGTAGGACCTACGACGGAAGTATCCGTTAGGACAGTGCATCGTAATTTGGTGTAAATAGTCTTTAGCAGCAGACGACCGACGCGAGTGCCTTTGTTAACAACACGACATCACCTACAGCGTCTCTCCTGGGCTCGTAAGCACATCGTTTGTACCCTAGGCGACTCGAAGACCGTGGCCTATCAGATGAGACTCGAGTTTAGTTGGTAAGGGTTGGTAGGGTTCAAGTGTGGCACAGGCATCACAGAGCCAGGATGTCAACAAAGCACTGTGAAAGTTGCTGGTGACTCCCATATGGTGTGGGCTGTGTTTACATGGAATGTTCTGGTTCCTCTTGCAACTGAACCAACCGTTGACTGGAAAAGGTTATGTTCGGCTACTTCATTTTCTGCCATTCGTTTTACGGATGACAATGTGCCATGTCTCCGGGCACAATCGTTTGCGAATGGTTTGAGGAACATTTTGGAAAATTCGAGCGAAAGATGTGACCACCCAGATCGCCCGACATGAATCCCATCGAACATTTTGCATAAGTCCGCAGGACAGAACAGGTAGTTGGAATTATGGAAAGGGGCCAAAAGGAGGCTGTCAGTTACACTCAAACACATATAACTTTATTTAGTTGTCCAAACAAAACAGCAAAAGTTTTTAACTTAGATATCCGCTGAATAGGCCACACTGTCTTGCCTTAAGGGCACAACCACTTAAATTTAAAACGGCTGAAAGCCATTAACTTAAAATTTAGACTCAAAACAGAATATTTAGAAGGCAGAAGGCCTCACGTAAGTAAGTTCTGTAACTTCGCTGAAGGCCCAACAAATCTAACACTTGAAAAGCAAACAAGTTTAATTTAAGGACGGCTGAAGGCCTATGAATTAATTAAAAAAAACACAAGGTAGAAGGCCTTATCTTCAATTAGGCTGAAGGCCCCACACAGTCTCATACTTGAAAGGCAATAACTTTAATTTAATTACTTAAAACAACTAAAACAATTTTTAGTAGGCAGAAGGCCCAAAGCTTCATCTTTAAACAATATTTTACACAGGCTGAAGGCCCAAACAATCTAAAATTTAACAAGTAAGGAATTTAAACTACAGCGGCCCTTTATTGTAAAACACAACTACAATAAATTTTCAAAAGGCAGAAGGCCCAAAGCTTTATCAAAAAAAAAAAAAAATTTAAATGAGGCTGAAGGCCCAAACAATGCTAGACTTGACAAGTAAGGAACTTTCAATTTTAAAGCGGCTTAAGGCCCATTATTTAAAAACCAACAAAAATCATACAAATTCAAACCATCAGCTATAAGTCATTAAAATGCACAATCAAACACCAATAAGAAAAGGCAGTACATCCAGCGGCAATCAGAAGTTTCCGGGAGCCGGTATGCACTTGAAATATTAACGTTCGCTTAGGGGGGACAGGTAGTCGGCTCAACTACGAGTATATCCGATTCGCAGGCAACCCAACCAAGAGACAGTCAACAGACCCACCGACAAGACGACTTCCTTTCCACCCGATCAGTGCGCAAGGAACTCCAAAACCAAAACGTAAAAGGCGTAGCCGCCCACAACCAAGTATGCATAAGCTGTCAAACTACACACACGTGTTGGACAGCGACAACACGGTGAGGAAAGGACACTGCCTGCATTTTACGTCAGCGGCCAGGGCAGGTTACCGGAACGCTAACGGCCACAACGCAGAAAATTCCGCTGGTGAACTTGGACTTCAAATAACCAAAATACAGTTAAACTCCACCGGATGTTGGCCAAACTTTCGCCAACTCGAACACTCGCTGTTGCTCACGGGAATACCCTCAATAGCCAACTGCGAAAACGAACGGCACAATGTGAACAGTCTGGCTTCGGTAATTAAATCACCACTCAACTTTGATGTCCTGGGTCGGTGAGCCACGAATCCCGTAGCAATCTGAACAGCTCCCACACACTCCGACACTGCGTAGAGACTACCAGTGTAGGCCCCTTTATATGATGAAGCATGAACGTTCTCCTTTTTTAATGAAGTGGAACTGCGAGTTACAACACTGAGAGATGCATCCTTATTTTTCAGTGCATACTGCATAAAGAAGATGGCACCAAATCATATTTGAGATTTCCTGGCTGGTCCACACCAACCGACCGACTCCTCAGAGCCAGTACGCCGACAACTTTTAAAATAAGTTGTCAATCAAAATCACACAAACTACACACAGTTTCACGAACACTTGCACAAAGAACCAGACAATGTTAACGGCAGTGACTGTACAATAACAGGGACGAATCACGAGTCGGCACACACAGCCAGCCCTTAAGCGATCGCCGGCCAAATACACGTCGTCGGGCAAGACGACAGCCCGACGACCAACCAAAGTCGTCGCCACTCCAATCATGTGTGTCGGCTACCGTCGGGCGAATCATGGCGGTCCGGACCTCACTGCTGCCGCGCCCCGACTGAACTTGTGCCGCGTGCCAACTCAAACACTCCCAGGTTCCAAACTGCACTGCTGGCACGTTCCAACTCACTGCCAGAGCCGAAAAAACTCGCCACACACGACAACCGGTAAGTAATAGCAGTCCCCAGGTTTTATATCGATAAACGCCTCTACTGCCGCTCACGGGCCGGCAAGGCGGCAACTCACTGACACCAGCAATTGAAGTTAACATAAGGAGGTGGTAGTACAATAAAAACAGGATGTCAAATGAGATATGGCACGAACACGAGCCACGCATGGCTCAGATTTACGTGACATAATCGATAGGTCAGTTCGTGCACCAAATCCTGCACCGGCAACACTTTAACAATTATGGGCGGCTATAACAGCTCTCCCCGATGTTATTCAATCTGTATATTGAGCAAGCAGTGAAGGAAACAAAAGAAAAAAGTATTAAAATCCATGGAGAAGAAAAAAAACTTTGAGGTTTGCCGATGACATTGTAATTCTGTCAGAGACAGCAAAGGACTTGGAAGAGCAGTTGAACGGAATGGATAGTGTCTTGATGGGAGGATATAAGATGAACATCAACAAAAGCAAAACGAGGATAATGGAATGTCACCCGACTTAGGTGATGCTGAGGGAATTAGATTAGGAAATGAGACACTTAAAGTAGTAAAGAAGTTTTGATATTTGGGGAGCAAAATAACTGATGATGGTCGAAGTAGAGAGGATATAAAAAGTAGACTAGCAATGGCAAGGAAAGCGTTTCTGAAGAAGAGAAATTTGTTAACATCGAGTATAGATTTAAGTGTCAGGAAGTCGTTTCTGAAAGTATTTGTATGGAGTGTAGCCATGTATGGAAGTGAAACATGGACGATAAATAGTTTGGACAAGAAGAGAATAGAAGCTTTCGAAATGTGGTGCTACAGAAGAATGCTGAAGATTAGATGCGTAGATCACATAACTAATGAGGAAGTGTTGAATAGGATTGGGGAGAAGAGAAGTTTGTGGCACCACTTGACTAGAAGACGGGATCGGTTGGTAGGACATGTTCTGAGGCATCAAGGGATAACCCATTTAGTATTGGGGGGCAGCGTGGAGGGTAAAAATCGTAGAGGGAGACCAAGAGATGAATACACTAAGCAGATTGAGAAGGATGTAGGCTGCAGTAGGTACTGGGAGATGAAGCAGCTTGCACAGGATAGAGTAGCATGGAGAGCTGCGTCAAACCAGTCTCAGGACTGAAGACCACAACAACAACATAGCAGCAGCATGGCTCAGTATTCCTGCAGGGGACTCCCAAAGACTTGTGGGGTCCATGTCACGTATAGTTGCTGAATTACGCCAGACATAAGGAGGTCCGACACTACATTAGGTGTTATCCCATGACTGTTGTCAACTCACCGTAGTACAGATGGGTTCGGAGTTCTTAGCAAATAGGCAGATAATAGACATCGACCGAATTCAGAGAAGCGCTGTTACGATCGTAAAAGTGGAAGTAGTCCACACGAAAGTGTAACACAGATGCTCCGGAAGTTTAACTGGGAATTTTCGAAAGAAAAATACGGACAGTAACTCACTAATATCCCTCCACCATCCACTATAGTGAGGATTGAAGAATATACTATCAAGACGCAGGTCCACAAGGCAATATAGTCGGTATATGCGATCGTTCGTATGGCGAAGCTGCTGCCTAAAGGGGACTCTTCGCGAAAAGTAAGACATCAGTGTTTGAGTCTTGCTCTGCCTCACATTTTCAATGGTCACGACACACTCATCACGACACATTCATTACTTTGTAAGTTCACTGTTTCTGAACGATTTGCGCTGATATCACTTCATTTCATTACATACTCACTGGCTTCATCCAGATCGATCCAATCATTGTATTTCAGATTATGCAACTCATTACGGTGTGTATCGTGCCTGTGCTATGACACGGGTGTTGCGGGTATGCCTAATCATTCACTGTGAAATGTGTGCACATTCAATGAGGTGTGAATTGCCCACATAAAATTACGACGAAAGGCGTATCACTCACAACTAGTAATCACAGAGAGTGCTACGTTAGTCTTTCGATGAGCTCTCAGTAACAATGAATTAAATTTTTTCTGAAATGTATTGAAGCAATGAGCTTGCACTGAGAGCGTGCTGGACTCATGCAACCAGGACAGTTGTTGAGTGGCCAAGGTAGCAAAAATACATCGTCGGGCCTCGGTAACAGTCCTGATGCAACAGCCATCTATCTGTAACCAGAACATATGCGAAATGTAGACACAGCTGAACAGGAGTGCAGCGTTATTTGTACGGCAGGTGTTTAAATTGGGCAGTCACAAAGCGGTACAGCTTGTAGAAAAAATTTGGTTGAGGCTAGCACTGTATCAATAGAAGAGAACATATTTCATTCGGCTGGATGTCAATGGATTTTATTTCGAAATGAAGACAAAAGACTCTTTCGTTTGCATTAACCTTGCGTAACGAATTTGCCACTACTCCGTATTTGTTATTTAATATAAAAATCAGGTATTTTTAATACCTCATTTAATGTGTAATCAAATTAAATCTATTATTTCATTTGTCTCTGCGGGGTCCCGCCCACTCTTCTTGTATAGGATGCCTAAAGGATGCTATGTTCTCGGAATGCTATACAACAATTCAAGCAATTAGCATTATCCCGAATGATATTTTCACTCTGCAGCGGAGTGTGCGCTGATATGAAACTTCCTGGCAGATTAAAACTGCGTGCCAGACCGAGACTCGAAGTCGCTACCTATGCCTTTCACGGGCAAGTGCTCCATCAACTGAGCTATCCAAACACGACTCACGCCCCGCCCTCACAGCATTACTTCTGGCAGTACCTCGTCTGCTACCTTCCAAACTTTACAGAAGCTCTCCTGCTAAACTTGCAGAACTAGCACTCCTGAAAGAAAGGATATTGCGGAGACATGGCTTAGCCACAGCCTTGGGGATGTTTCCAGAATGATATTTTCACTCTGCAGTTGAGTGTGCGCTGATATGAAACTTCCTGGCACACAGTTTTAATCTGCCAGGAAGTTTCAAATAACATTATAGTTTTATTTCACTAATGTAGACTGATAATACTTAACTGTGAAATAATAGTGGTGTCGCCAGCGATGGGCGACATGCAAACAGTAATGTTCTTCGTTATGGACAATGTCCATACAGGCAATAGATATGAATCACTAATAACTGTTCTAGTAGCACTCTCTGCTAGGGTGTGCTAATACGCTGCGAATACTGTCCACTAACGATCGGCCGAGGCTCGCAGGAGTGGCGCTTATATTCACTTCGGCTAGATGCCGCTCCTACCGGGGTGACGTCCTGGTCAGCGCGCTATTGGCTGACGCCGCCTCACCGCCGTCTCTAGTCTTGCGTTCTTCTTCTTCGTTCCGGCGCTTGTGGTTACGTCATAAGAGTTTCTCTGATAGAAGATTAGGTGAACAATATCTACCTCCGTTGGCGAGGCCGTTAATTCACTCCTGTGCGGTGGCACTCATCTTGCAGGTACGCCGTTCTAATTCTGTTGGTGCGTGGATCTTACGTTGCCATTATTTCACAGCAAAGGCAGGAGAGGTGGAGGCGTAAATTCCTGATATTTAGTCTTTCGCCAGTGTGCTGCACTAAATTCCAAACCTCTCCGCAGTGTCTCATAAAGTGAGGACATGCGACAGCGTTAATTGTCATCCACCCGGCGTGTAAGGGCACTAAGTTCGGCGACCCTCTTGATGCTGTTTGAGTGGAACAGACTGTGTGCTGGCACCGGGTTTCACCTTCTCTCTTCTCCCAACAGCATCGGATAACAGAACATAGCACCACAATATATGCGCATTCATTACACTCACACTATAGAAGCCGGCCGAAGTGGCCGAGCGGTTCTAGGCGCTACAGTCTGGAGCCGTGCGACCGCTACGGTCACAGGTTCGAATCCTGCCTCGGGCATGGATGTTTGTGATGTCCTTAGGTTAGTTAGGTTTAAGTAGTTCTAAATTCTAGGAGACTGATGACCTCAGAAGTTAAGTCCCATAGTGCTCAGAGCCATTTGAACCACACTATAGAAATAGAGGTACGAAACAGCTCTCAGACATCCGCAAAGAAAGAAGTCATTGTGAGCCGAGGGCGAACAACGCTTCCTTTTCCTTCCCAGTCAACATTTATATTTTTTAGGGGAAGAATAGCATTTCACGTCAGGTCGACGAGGTAATTGAAACGTGATGCACGGGTTGGGAAAGAAAATCGGGCTACCCTGTCAAAGGAACCATTCGGTATTAGCATTAAATGATTTAGGGAAATCACAGAAAACTTTCTTCTAAATTCCCGGACGGATATTTGATTCAAAGAGCTCCCGAATACGAATCCGGAGCCTTATCACCACACCACTTCACTCGATTCCCTCACTGTCAGTGACTGCTCAGGGAAATATCAGCAAAGTATTAGAAGAATCAGTTTTTGCACTCAATATATATGGCTGGATGCCTCAGCAGCCATTGATGGCACAAGATGCAACGACCTGCAGACTGTGTTTTACACTGAAACGAACGATGCCTGTCGTCTGCACTTGTAATTCACACTTGATCGTTTCAGTGACTGACACAGAAAACTGACAAGACAAGTCTTGTGCAAGGAACTGGAATGAAGTTGACAACCTATAGAATTGTTTCCAGAACTAATTGTAGCCCCTGGTTCTGGGTCGAGTGCAAGTCTTGAACCAAAGACTTCGTAAGTTCTGTGAAAAGATCTCCTTAGACTTTCTGGACTTACGCCATGGAGTTGAGAAATATGGCGTCCCCTTAAGTGGCTCAGACGCACACTTCATATCAGAGACTGCTACCCAGGCAACTGTCTGTGCATGTGGTGGGGGGTTGACACAGTGTTTTTTATTTTATTTTTTTTTAGATTAGGGGACCCTACGTTTTGTCCAGTGATGATAGTTGCAGAGGACCACGAATTTTTAGTATAATACCCAAACAGTTGGCCCGATGGATCATTCGCAACAAAGTGCTAGAGTTGAAGTGCTCCAAGTTTATAGAAATTTACAGCAGTGAGATTTTTGACATAGATCTAAAGGATAGGCAAATTGGAAATAGAGCTGATATCTTCGGTAGAGCAGACAAGAAATTCTAATTCTGCTAGGTATAGTCCACTATTGAACAAGAATTGCACAAAAATGTGCCTAATACGAGAGAGAAAGACCCTCAATCGTATACAGTCCCTGCAAAAAATACGTCCAAGGAAACGGCTACTATTGTGCAACAGGCGTAAAACAAAGCATTGATGCTGAAGTAAACGGGTTTGACTGTCAAAAGAGGCAATACGTGGTGCCTCATCTCCCATAACAACAGAATCCTATCGAAAGAGCTCTCATAAAACCCAAAGATTAAGCCTCCCAGTGCCACCAAAGTAAAGTGTACAGAGACTGGTGGGTAGCACTAGAATCGAAATTAAGAATATCAAAACCAAAGAATATATGCTAAACCCCCTTTTCAAATGTGGCAGATTCAGGGGTACTGCCCACTTTAATTCTCACATCACTCCAGAGAATGATAGAGGCATTACTACAAGTCGCGTAGAGAAATTGATGGATGTCTCAGGGCCAACAGAATCGCTGTCAGATACAGAACTTACAGCTCACTTGTTAGACTCTCTCTTCACAACAATGTAGCATAGATAATTCGAAACAAATTGCACCATTTGGTTGGAAGAAACAACTATCATTGACACCTCTCTTTTGTACGAATACAATATATTCTGCATCAAATATAAAATAAAAACATACTTTTATACAAATTCACTACATTGTCCCCTTTAACATGCTGAAAACAGCAACTCGATATACCAGCTCGTCCTGAATCTATTTAGGATTGCCCGTATTAAGCGTCTCGTACACTCCTGGAAATGGAAAAAAGAACACATTGACACCGGTGTGTCAGACCCACCATACTTGCTCCGTACAAGCAATGATCACACGCACGGCACAGCGGACACACCAGGAACCGCGGTGTTGGCCGTCGAATGGCGCTAGTTGCGCAGCATTTGTGCACCGCCGCCGTCAGAGTCAGCCAGTTTGCCGTGGCATACGGAGCTCCATCGCAGTCTTTAACACTGGTAGCATGCCGCGACAGCGTGGACGTGAACCGTATGTGCAGTTGACGGACTTTGAGCGAAGGCGTATAGTGGGCATGCGGGAGGCCGGGTGGACGTACCGCCGAATTGCTCAACACGTGGGGCGTGAGGTCTCCACAGTACATCGATGTTGTCGCCAGTGGTCGGCGGAAGGTGCACGTGCCCGTCGACCTGGGACCGGACCGCAGCGACGCACAGATGCACGCCAAGACCGTAGGATCCTACGCAGTGCCGTAGGGGACCGCACCGCCACTTCCCAGCAAATTAGGGACACTGTTGCTCCTGGGGTATCGGCGAGGACCATTCGCAACCGTCTCCATGAAGCTGGGCTACGGTCCCGCACACCGTTACGCCGTCTTCCGCTCACGCCCCAACATCGTGCAGCCCGCCTCCAGTGGTGTCGCGACAGGCTTGAATGGAGGGACGAATGGAGACGTGTCGTCTTCAGCGATGAGAGTCGCTTCTGCCTTGGTGCCAACGATGGTCGTATGCGTGTTTGGCGCCGTGCAGGTGAGCGCCACAATCAGGACTGCATACGACCGAGGCACACAGGGCCAACACCCGGCATCATGGTGTGGGGAGCGATCTCCTACACTGGCCGTACACCACTGGTGATCGTCGAGGGGACACTGAATAGTGCACGGTACATCCAAACCGTCATCGAACCCATCGTTCTACCATTCCTAGACCGGCAAGGGAACTTGCTGTTCCAACAGGACAATGCACGTCCGCATGTATCCCGTGCCATCCAACGTGCTCTAGAAGGTGTAAGTCAACTACCCTGGCCAGCAAGATCTCCGGATCTGTCCCCCATTGAGCATGTTTGGGACTGGATGAAGCGTCGTCTCACGCGGTCTGCACGCCCAGCACGAACGCTGGTCCAACTGAGGCGCCAGGTGGAAATGGCATGGCAAGCCGTTCCACAGGACTACATCCAGCATCTCTACGATCGTCTCCATGGGAGAATAGCAGCCTGCATTGCTGCGAAAGGTGGATATACACTGTACTAGTGCCGACATTGTGCATGCTCTGTTGCCTGTGTCTATGTGCCTGTGGTTCTGTCAGTGTGATCATGTGATGTATCTGACCCCAGGAATGTGTCAATAAAGTTTCCCCTTCCTGGGACAATGAATTCACGGTGTTCTTATTTCAATTTCCAGGAGTGTATTAAGAACAGCTGTATGAAGGAGAGGAAAACCAAGATAATGCTACGGAAAGGAGAAGAAAAAGTAGATGACGATGAGATGAGAAATGTGATAGAGAGAGAAGAAGCTGGTACAGCACTGAATGACCTACGCTGAGGTGAATAAAGTTATAGGACACCTCCTAATATCATGCCGGGCTTCTTTTTGCCGGCGTAGTGCAGCAACTCGACGTGGCATAGAGTCACAAGTTTGAAGTTCCCTGCGGAAGTATTGAGTCATGTTGCCTCCATAGCCGTCCATAATAACTGCGTAAGTGTTGCCGGCGCGGGATGTTATGCAGAAACTGGCCTCTCGATTATGTCCCGTAAATGTTCGATGGGATTCATATTGGGCTGGCTAAATCAAGTGCTCGGATTGTAGAGAATGTTCTCTAAACCAGTGGCAAACATTGTGGCCCAATGATATGACAGCATTGTCAGGTAACCAAACGCTCACGAATGCTGCAAATGGACTCCAAGTACCTGAACGCAACCATCTCCAGTCAGTGATCGGTTTGGTTGGACGAGACGATCCAGCCTACTTCTCGTAACCACAGCCCTCATCATTATGGAGCCACCAGCAGCTTGCACACTGCCTTGTAGACAACTTAGGTCCATGGCTTCATGGGTTCTGCGTCATACTCGAACCCCAGCAGCAGCTTTTACCAACTGAAAACGGGAATCATCTAACCAGGCCACGGTTTTCCATTCGTCTAGCGTACAATCGATATGGTCACCAGCCCAGGAGAGGCGCTGCAGGTGATGTCGCGCTGTTTGCAAAGGCAGTTGTTTCAACCGTCTCCTGCCATAGCCCATTAACGCCAAACTGCGCCGCACAATCCTAACGGGTACGTTGCTCGTACGTCCCACATTGATTTCTGTGGTTATTTCATGCAGTGTTGCTTGTCTGTTAGCACTGACAACTCTCCGCCAACGCCACTGTTCTCGGTCGTTAAGTGAAGGTCGTCGGACACTGCGTTGTCCATGGTGAGAGGTAATGCCTGAAATCTGGTATTCCCGGCACATGGATCTCGGAATACAGAATGCTATAACGACTTCCGAAATGGAACGTCCCATACGTCTACCTCCATTCTGTGTTCAAAGGCTGTTAATTCCCGTGGAGCGCCCGTAATCACTTAGGAAACCTTTCCACATGCATCAACTGAGTTGCAACGACAGCTCCGCCAACGGAATGTCCTTTTATACCTTGTGTACGCGATCCTTTCACCATCTGTGAATGTGCATATCGCTATCCTGTGACATTCCTCACCTCTGTGTAAGTCGAATTACTAATTCACTCAGAATTACTAAGCTCTTTGAGAAAACCGATATGGAAAACTGTTCCACCTGGTATACAAGGCTCATGAACCAGAGGAATATCCTGAGTTTTCAAAAAGAATGTAATAATCCCAATCATAATAGAGCTAGCTGCTGATAGGTGTTAATTTTACTGAGCCATCAGTTTAACTAATCATGATTGCAAAATAATAACACGAATTATTTACATAAGGTTGCAAGCAATAGTAGAAACCGAGCTCAGAGAATACTAGTTCGTGTTCCAGAGAAATGTAAGAATACGGCAGACAATACCGACTTATCTTAGAAGGTGTATTGAGAGGAAAAGGCAGTCCAACATTTATAGTATTTGTAAACTTAGAGAAATCTTTTGACAAGGTTCTCTGGAATACAGTTTTCGAAATTCTGAATGTAGCAATGACAAAACAGGGTGATTGAAAGGTTGTCTACAGCTTTTACAGAAACAAGACAGCAGTTATAAAGCGTCGAGGTACGTGAATGGGAGGCAGTAGTTTGCAAAAGAGTAAGTCAGTTTTAGCCTAGCTCCCATGTTATTCATTATGTACGATGAACATGCAGTAAACGAAACCGGAGAGAAAATCCGAAAGGAAAACGAAGTTCAAGGAGAAGAAATAAATAGTTTGAGTTTTTCCGATGGATTTGTAATGCTGTCAGAGACAGCACAGGACTTGGAAGAGGAGCTGGTTGGAATAGATAGCATCTTGAAAAGAGTTGATAAGATGTACACGCAAAAGCACTGGTAATGAAATGTTGACGAATTAAATCAGATGGAACTTGAGGAATTTGATTAGGAAATGAGACTTTAAAAATGACAAATGATTTTTGCTCTTTGTGCTGCAAAATAATCCGGCTGACAAAAAGTGTAAAGCACCCAAAAGACGTGGTCGGATGCCAATGTAACTTTGTTTACGTAAACACTGTCGGAAAGTATGTAAATGGTTGGAGCTGCAGTTCTCTGTGAGTAGAAAGACCACCGAGTGCATTAGTGTTGTTCGTGTTAGAGTCGTTACCAGCCTAGGAGTGTGAACAGCAATAGATGTTGAATGGTCACTGTGAGGGACAAGGACGAGGCGTACTCGTGTGAGACAGTGTTAGCAATACCTGAAAGACTGTAAGGGGCTTCATTGTGTCTCTCCATTTGGCGACTGGTCGAACTGTGCAGTATCTAGATTTATGGGGCATTTCGATGTGTCATTGGCCCGATGTTGGATTACACGGGAACGTTAGGCCAGGCGTACTCGTTGTCCTCAGGAGAGGATAAAATGGTTACAAGACACCCCTCCCTGCCGAATCAGTGCATGTCTCCAGGACAGAGAGAGTACAACGTCATACCGCTAAGTGGGCTCGTTCTGTCAAATTCTGTGTAAATTTTATTCGAGTTTGTAAACACTGAAATAACATCATGTACCATCTCAGCCCGAGACGATTAATTTCATTTTCTCTCTCCATGCTCTGCTGGATCCGTCTCTTTCTTCAGGCACTGTACCTAATGATGGACGAAGTAAAGAAGATATAACACAGAGATGGATATAGCACGAAAATCATTTCTGGAAAAGAGGTATTTGTCTACATATAATATAAATTTAAGTGTTGGGAAGTCTTTTCTGAAGATATTTGTTTGGAATGTTGGCCTGTACGGAACTGAAATGCGGATGATAAGCAGCTCAGAGAAGAAGAGAACAAAATATTGTATTGGCTGCTGTGGTAGCCAGTACCGACACAAACAAGGAAGGAGAGAAGTAGTGATGGCTGATGGTAGGAATCCAAAATGATCTTTACTTAACTTTCTAATCAGTAGGACACTTAATTTCTAAAAAGCACTACAAGGGAGGATCGCCGTACTGTGCACCAAGCACATGGCAGTCCCTTCACACCTGCACCTGCCGCCGAAGAACATCATGCAACGTTCTGCGTCATCCCACACCATTGGTGGGAGACTAGCAAGTAGCTGGACTGGGGAATTACCGCCCCATGTGTAGGCTGCCGTTAGCACCACAACACAAACGGCTGCGTCTGGAGTGGTGCTGTGACTGGGAGGCAGGGACTGCTCCTGAATGGCGTCGCCTTGTGTTCAGTGATGAATCACGGTTCCGCATTATCCCGAAAGACCATCGTCGGCGAGTACGTAGACGATCTGGGGAGAGGTCGTATTCTTCCATCGTCGTGGAGAGGCACAGCAATGTTACTCCTGACGTTATGGTATGGGGAGCCATCGCGTATGACTACAGGTCACCACTGATGCTGACTGAGGGAAATCTCACGGCACAACAGTACTTCACTGGATTTCTGCATCCTCATGTGCCACCACTTATGCAGTATTGTAGTGTGTGCTATTTTTTCACAGGACTATGTCTGGCGACACACGGCAAGTGTCTCACGTGTGTCTGTGAAGAGTGTGTGTCGTTGAGGTACTCCGAATATGTCACCAGTAGATGCGTGAAACCAATTAGGGCGTCAAATTCGTCCCTGTGCTAGTACCCAGGATATCAAGGACAAGTTACAACAGTTTAATTTTTAACAATAGTTTTTGACAATGAAATTCGTCAAATAGCCGTGCAATTGAAATGGTTTTTTTTTCACTACCAGTTTCGGCAATTCATTATGCTGTCTCCAGGTTCCGCATGCACATTCAAAAAATAATCGAAATTGGCATATGGGACCATATTTTTCTGGATGTTAATTCTTCGGAAGAAGCACTCGAGAATGTACGACATCCAGAAACATATGGTCCCAGTATGCCAATATCGATTATTTTGAGAGGTGTATATGGGGCCCTAATATTGCATAACGACTTGCCGAAACAGGTAGCGAAAATAAAAATTAACATCTCAATTGCTCGGCTGTTTGGCAAATTTCATTCTTAAATAATTAACCAGCCGCTGTCGCGAGTCCACAATGGATCAACATACAACAGTTCTCAGTCAAATGGTTCAAATGGCTCTGAGCACTATGGGATTTAACTTCTGAGGTCATCAGTCCCCTAGAACTTAGAACTACTTAAACCTAACTAACCTAAGGACATCACACACATCCATGCCCGAGGCAGGATTCGAACCTGCGACCGTAGCGGTCGCGCGGTTCCAGACTGTAGCGCCTAAAACTGCTCGGCCACCCCGGCCGGCCAGTTCTCGGTCAGCTTGCCTCAAGAGTGAGTACAATGGCTTCATGACACACCTCCGTACCGAGTCAGTGCATTTGTCCAGGACAGAGAGAATGCCATGTCATACTGCTGAATGGGCTTATTCTGTCAAATTATGTGTATATTTTATTCGAGTTTGTAATCGCTGAAATACCCCGTCAACCCGAGAAGTTTAATTTCTTTTCTCCCCCACTCTCTTCCGGACCTGTCACTTTCTTTGTCAGGCAGTGTAACTTACGGCAGATGAAGCACAGTAGTTATAAAATACAACGGCTGTAGAAAAAGAGATCATTTCTGGGAAGGAGGAATTTGTTTACGTCTAATACAAATTTAAGTATTAGGAAGTGTTTTTTGAAGGAATTTTTTTGGAATGTAGACCTGTGCGGAACTCAAACGGGGAGATAAACGGTTCAGACAACAAGAGAACAAAAAGGTTCCGAAATTTGGTGGTATAAGAGAATGCCGAAGATTAGAGGGATAGATCGAGTAACTAATGAGACGACGCGGAGTCGGATTGAGGAAAGAAGTACACTACTGGCCATTATAACTGCTACACCAAGAAGAAATGCAGATGATAAGCGGGTATTCATTGGACAAATATATTATACTAGAACTGACATGTGATTACATTTTCACGCAATATGGGTGCATAGATCCTGAGATATCAGTACCCGGAACAACCACCTCTGGCCTTGATACGCCTGGGCATTGAGTCAGAGATTGGATGGCGTGTACAGGTACAGCTGCCCATGCAGCTTTAACACGATACCACAGTTCATCAAGAATAGTGAGTGGCGTATTGTGACGAGCCAGTTGCTCGGCCACCATTGACCAGACGTTTTCAATTGGTGAGAGATCTCGAGAATGTGCTGGCCAGGGCAGCAGTCAAACATTTTCTGTATCCAGAAAGGCCCGTACAGGACCTGCAACATGCGGTCGTGCGTTATCCTGCTGAAATGTAGGGTTTCGCAGGGATCGAATGAAGGGTAGAGCCACGGGTCGTAACAGATCTGAAATGTAACGTCCACTGTTCAAAGTGCCGTCAATGCAAACAAGAGGTGACCGAGACGTGTAACCAATGGCACCCCATATCAGCACGCCGGATGATACGCCAGCATGGCGATGACGAATACACCCTTCCAATGTGCATTCACCGCGATGTCGCCAAACATGGATGCGACCATCATGATGCTGTAAACAGAACCTGGATTCATCTGAAAAAATGATCTTTTGCCATTCGTGCACCCAGGTTCGTCGTCGAGTACACCATCGCCGGCGCTCCTGTCTACGATGCAACGTCAAGGGTAAACTCAGCCATGGTCTCCGAACTGATAGTCCCTGCTGCTACAAACGTCATTGGACTGTTCGTGCAGATGGTTGTTGTCTTGCAAACGTCCCTATCTGTTGACTCAGCGATCGAGATTGGCCGCACGATCCGTGGCAGCCATGCGGATAAGATGCCTGTCATCTCGACTGCTAGTGATACGAGGCCATTGGGATCCAGCACGGCGTTCCTTATTACCCTCCTGAACCCACCGATTCCATATTCTGCTAACAGTCATTGTATCTCGACCAACGCGATCAGCAATGCCCCGATACGATAAACCGCAATCGCGGTAGGCTACAATCCGACCCTTATCATAGTCGGAAACGTGATGGTACGCATTTCTCCTTCTTACACGAGGCATCACAACGACGTTTCACCAGGCAAAGCCGGTCAACTGCTGTTTGTGTATGAGAAATCGATTGGAAGCTTTCCTCATGTCAGCACGTTGTAGGCGTCGCCACCGGCGCCAGCCTTGTGTGAATGCTCTGAAGAGCTAATTACACTCCTGGAAATGGAAAAAAGAACACATTGACACCGGTGTGTCAGACCCACCATACTTACTCCGGACACTGCGAGAGGGCTGTACAAGCAATGATCACACGCACGGCACAGCGGAAACACCAGGAACCGCGGTGTTGGCCGTCGAATGGCGCTAGCTGCGCAGCATTTGTGCACCGCCGCCGTCAGTGTCAGCCAGTTTGCCGTGGCATACGGAGCTCCATCGCAGTCTTTAACACTGGTAGCATGCCGCGACAGCGTGGACGTGAACCGTATGTGCAGTTGACGGACTTTGAGCGAGGGCGTATAGTGGGCATGCGGGAGGCCGGGTGGACGTACCGCCGAATTGCTCAACACGTGGGGCGTGAGGTCTCCACAGTACATCGATGTTGTCGCCAGTGGTCGGCGGAAGGTGCACGTGCCCGTCGACCTGGGACCGGACCGCAGCGACGCACGGATGCACGCCAAGACCGTAGGATCCTACGCAGTGCCGTAGGGGACCGCACCGCCACTTCCCAGCAAATTAGGGACACTGTAGCTCCTGGGGTATCGGCGAGGACCATTCGCAACCGTCTCCATGAAGCTGGGCTACGGTCCCGCACACCGTTACGCCGTCTTCCGCTCACGCCCCAACATCGTGCAGCCCGCCTCCAGTGGTGTCGCGACAGGCGTGAATGGAGGGACGAATGGAGACGTGTCGTCTTCAGCGATGAGAGTCGCTTCAGCCTTGGTGCCAATGATGGTCGTATGCGTGTTTGGCGCCGTGCAGGTGAGCGCCGCAATCAGGACTGCATACGACCGAGGCACACAGGGCCAACATCCGGCATCATGGTGTGGGGAGCGATCTCCTACACTGGCCGTACATCACTGGTGATCGTCGAGGGGACACTGAATAGTGCACGGTACATCCAAACCGTCATCGAACCCATCGTTCTACCATTCCTAGACTGGCAAGGGAACTTGCTGTTCCATCAGGACAATGCACGTCCGCATGTATCCCGTGCCACCCAACGTGCTCTAGAAGGTGTAAGTCAACTACCCTGGCCAGCAAGATCTCCGGATCTGTCCCCCATTGAGCATGTTTGGGACTGGATGAAGCGTCGTCTCACGCGGTCTGCACGTCCAGCACGAACGCTGGTCCAACTGAGGCGCCAGGTGGAAATGGCATGGCAAGCCGTTCCACAGGACTACATCCAGCATCTCTACGATCGTCTCCATGGGAGAACAGCAGCCTGCATTGCTGCGAAAGGTGGATATACACTGTACTAGTGCCGACATTGTGCATGCTCTGTTGCCTGTGTCTATGTGCCTGTGGTTCTGTCAGTGTGATCATGTGATGTATCTGACCCCAGGAATGTGTCAATAAAGTTTCCCCTTCCTGGGACAATGAATTCACGGTGTTCTTATTTCAATTTCCAGGAGTGTATTTGCGTATCACAGCATCGTCTTCCTGTCGGTTAAATTTCGCGTCTGTAGCACGTCATCTTCGTGGGGTAGCAATTTTAATGGCCAGTAGTGTAGTTTATGGCACAACTTGATTGAAAGTAACGACTGTGTGGTTGTTCCTTTTCACGTATGTATTGTTTGTTATGTAAAATTGGAGTTAGTATTATTCTGCCTGCTTCACAACTGTTCTCGCAGTCAGTTTTTATATTAGAAGACACCAACAACACAATATTCCAGATATACAGCTACTGTTTGCTGTTGTTAATTGTTCTTTTTTCTTTTGTGTAACGGCAATGCTGAGGAGAGTCTCGAAATTTCTGTTAAGCGGAGATAAAAAAGATACTGAAATCACTTTAAGTGAATATGGTTCAATATTAGAAAAACTGACTACTATTACTGTTTCAAAAGCAGAACCACTAATCCTGATAAATCTACTACATTTAGATTTATTTTTAATTATTGTCAACATTTGCAAATATTAAAACATTATTACGACTCTAAGCTGTTATCATTAGGACAATGGCGTTGACCTTTGCAGCAGCGTTCCCCTCTAAAATTTGCATAAACCGTTGATATATATATATATATATATATATATATATATATATATATATATCACTTCATGAATACAGGAGTTGTTAGAGTAAAACATTTGCGACACTTTTGAGTAATGTTTGATTATGTTTAGTCTAAATATTACAGGAAACTTACATGTTTTCGTGCCTCGTCACAAAATGGCTTCTTACACAATGAAGAATCAAAAGGGAAATGTGTGTGATCCATTTTCAAAAGGAACAAAGATTATAATTACCTTTACAGGTCGTATTAATTTACATAGTCTTTGTGCTTTTTCTGTGATAATATTTATTTCATTATGACGTCAGTTTTGTTCTATTTGCGAAGTTCTTCAATATTATGTTTCAAGTTATGTGGTGTACCGCCACAATTGGCTGATATGACGAGTCTTGAGGTAACTAGGAATCGTCAATTTAGTAATAGAGGGAAGTGTTGGGGCTTAAAAATTGTTGAGGGAAATCATGGGATGAATACAGCAAGGAGGTTTAAATGTACGTAGCTCGCAGTAGCTACACAGAGCTGAAGAGGCTTGTGCGGTAGAGTAGCAAAGAAAGCTGCATCATACCAGACTTCAGACTGAATATCAGAACAGTTGCTTTCTCATAATGTTGTGTAACTTTCTAAACACCCTTTACTATTTGAGCTATAGATGTGTTGAGCATCATAGTTAGCCTTAGCATAGTGTAGTTGGCAAATTTGTAGTGGTGGAGGCGGAAGTTTAGCAACCCGCGCCTGCAATTGTGGGAGTAGCTGAATGCACAGCATGACTCCCATGTGAGCTTCACCATCCCACCTACTTCCTTCGCAACTGTCGAAGAATGGGGCAAAGCATTTCTGCACTGCGTACAGCGGGAGAACATAAGCTCGTAGTCTCACAGAAGGAATCTCTTACATCTTGTGTTGGGCAGTATAGCCACAGAGCATAGAAATAAACAGAGGGGCCTTCGGACTGCGCGAGATGTATCGAGCTTCCCCATACCTCTGGGAATCCACAACCACTGATGTGTTGGCCGCTCCAAACAACTCTTGTCGCACTATACATGAACTGAAATTTAACGCTATCCGATTGGCCTCTTTTTTTCACATAGGTGAAGCAAAGCTACATCCGTCTCTGTAGTTAGCTTCTTAGAATAAGTTTTAATCTTCGTGTAAAAAACAAGAAAACACTGATTAAAGATTCGGCCACACAGTCTTTCTCATTGAATTTTGAGGAAACTATTCGGTAAGAAAATAGCCACACTTTGCAGCTTAATAATGAATTTGTTGTCTTTACGTTAAGTAACTTGGAAGTAAAATACAACATCTCACATTTTTTGAAACGTTTGCAGTGAAAAATGTAGTCGGTGCCCGATTTACGTTTGATGGATTTTAGGAAATAGGTTGCTCTGTACGAAGTGTAGCTAACATACCGAAATCGTTTTTAACGGTGGGAGAAGAGTGACACGTCTTTCCACCCTCGAGAAAATGGTTGAAATTTATTTGAGATTCTCCGCGAAGAGGTTGACAGCTACGCGCCACGTGCTTGGCTATTGCCACCTGCTTATGTGGAGTGTGGAACTGCCTAGTGTTCCTGTTTTTCGTATGCTGCCAATGCAAAACGAAGCTGGAAATGAAAGAAAAACTTAGTGAAATGATAAGACACCGGGAGTCGCAGCTCATGACGCTGACAGTGTGTTTTCTTTTTCTCAGTCTGTGCTGCCTGGTTTGGGGTAACAGCGTTACCTACCCCTCAGCGTCGATTAAGTCCTGAAGGTGGTGTACTGAGTCACCGAAACTGGTTGCAATACGTAAAATAACATCAAAACGATGGCTGCGCGTGTTTCATTTTATTACATAAGAGAACTGCTGAAGTCCCGTAGGTGATCAATCAGAATGATGGAGATAAAAAAAACTGTTCTTCTATTCGTTGTTTAGAATGACGCCCGGCCATATAACTGCAGTCAGTCAAATTGTAACACGGTTTCTGAAGTGTGCTTGGTATAAGTACAGCAAACAGAACATACATTATGTTAACATGTCTACAGAAAAACAACTGAAATGAACAACAGGAAAATAAAATTTGTTTTACCGTCGTACAGTGTAGCGGCGCGTGTAGGAGACAACGGTATTTTCGCTTTTAAATGAAGTGTAGGGAATGAAAAGAAATAAAACCTAATAACTGAGCCGAACGTGCTATACAATTGCTAATAATACATTCTTCTAGAGGGAAGCATGTGAAATTAAAATAAAATTGTTGTTTTACGATCTAATAATTGGAGTTGGTGTTGAGATCACAATTTTTTGGTTTCTTCGCACCTTCCTCCTTTTCTTTCGCTATTCTAAGAAAGTTAGCACGCCATACTCCATTGTCCTCCCTCTCAACCAGAAATATCCTATTTTTAAATTTTGTTAAAAAATGGAGCAGACCTTTCAGTTTTTCTTTTCGACAGAACTGAACTACGTTATTTATCAATTTCCATCCGAGCGTACCCTTCGATAACGTGTATTTGTGTGATGACTAACCATTTCGGCAGACGCTAAGAATAAGCAGAAGTAATAAGGCACCATGACTATAACTTGTCTGTGCAATGCCGAGCCGCGCGGGATTAGCCGAGCGGTCTTTGGCTCTGCAGTCATGGACTGTGCTTCTGGTCCCGGCGGAGGTTCGAGTCCTCCCTCGGGCATGGGTGTGTGTGTTTGTCCTTAGGATAATTTAGGTTAAGTAGTGTTTAAGCTTCGGGACTGATGACCTTAGCAGTTAAATCCCATAAGGTTTCACACACATTTGAACATTTTCTTGCAATGCCGAGGCGCCTGAGTCAATCGTGTACTGCCGCGTATTGTCCGACGCGTATGGTCCCTACTGTACGTAAACAAAATTTAGTTCCGCGTTCTGCCGTCGGCAGTTGTAATACGAAGAAGTTGTAATTAACTTGAAAAGTAACAAATCTAAAGCTAAACGCATAGAAAGGCGAGATGAGGTAGTGAGTAAACAAACAAACACAGAGAAAACAGCAGCGCAACTGGTGTCGCTCTAGGCGCTGTAAGTACCCAAGGGATGGTGGGCGGTCCGGACACACGCTCTCGAGTCCTTCGACATGGGAAAGACCCCTCGGCTTATTCCGATTCTCTGTGGATACACCATTCGCTAGGCAGGCATGCGGAAGACATCTGCGCGCTCTTCCGAATCTCTGCAGCTACGTTATCTTGTAGCGTGGTTCCGTCGCTGACGCCAACGGGAAGTAAATCAGAGCCCTGTGTCGTGTTGGGTATGATGGCGCAGCGGCCGGGGCTGCCGTTCCCTGAGGCCCCTGCGGCCCTGCGCTGCCCTTATCGCCCCGGAGTGGCGGCGGCCCAGTTCCCGTTTACGGCCGCTGCGCTCTCAGCCCTTAAGGGCCGGCACCAGCCTGCAATCTGGCCGACCGTTTCCTTCTCTCGTCTCCTCTCCCCACCCCTGGGACCCGCGCAGCGAAAGGGAGCGCGCCCTACTTTCCGCTTCCGGCAATTCCGCTGTGAAATAGGGAAAGCTAACGCGGAAATCTCCACTGGAAGGCCGAATACTCTAAAGTTCTGCATTTATTTTTCAACAACTTCTCTCTCTCTCTCTCTCTCTCTCTCTCTCTCTCTCTCTCTCTCTCAGTCTCTCTCTCTCTCTGTGTGTGTGTGTGTGTGTGTGTGTGTGTGTGTGTGTGAAAGTGTGTATGAATGTCCACGAATTCCTTGTAATTCCGTTTCCTATTTACCTGTATCTATTTCCGAGTGAAAGCCTTACCTTCAGGGCTTACAATGTAGGCTTTTCATCGTGGCCTGCTGAAGCAATTCGTTCTAAGGGTGACCTCTCACAGGACGTGAAGCGTTCATGGTCGATGATGTGCTCAAGTTTTGCGACGTCACGACGTGGAATTCGAAGCCCACGAGAAACGCAGGGCGCGGCCTGTGAGACAGCAGATCTTAGAGTGACAGTAGCCACCTCCGGCAGGGAGCGATTAGCTATTTCAGACGAGTTTAATAATTATTAACCGCGCGTTTAAGTGCATGCAGAGCACAGGCCGAAGTGAAGAACCTCAGTGGATATCTTTTCTATAATATATTGGTTTTCTGTGGCTGCTGCATGGAGCAGCGCTACTTCGCGAACAAGGAGACTAGTGGGTCGTCACGTGTTCGTTGAGGGACCCGTATTTCTTGTGGGTCCTGGTGCAATTTCACGTTTCACCGTATTGTGAAGCGCGTAAGGAAGAATTTTCCAAGTCAGGTTACATCAAAATGACAGTCCTACAATCCTTATACTGGGATTACCTCTTAGAAAAAATGAAGTAACTGCTGTCAGATTATGTTCAGTAATGTAATCAAAGCATGTGTTAAGATTTTGAATACGGCTGCGCTTCAGCTGTTGTGCGTGCGAGAGCTTCAATGGATTGGGAATAAGGTTGGTTGGTTGGTTGGTTTGGGGAAGGAGACCAGACAGCGTGGTCATCGGTCTCATCGGATTAGGGAAGGAAGTCGGCCGTCCCCTTTCAGAGGAACCATCCCGGCATTTGCCTGGGGTGATTTAGGGAAATCACGGAAAACCTAAATCAGGATGGCCGGACGCGGGATTGAACCGTCGTCCTCCCGAATGCGAGTCCAGTGTCTAACCACTGCGCCACCCCGCTCGGTATTGGGAATAACAGCCAGCCAGTTGCAAAATGCATCTTTATTAAACCTTGTCGATAGTTTTGACTGTCTTCTTCAGAAGGTATTGTACCTGTTAAGAAATATTACGATAGTGTGTGCAGAAGAGATATGGTATGTAAAGTGAAGTGGATCATGATGTCAGCAGCAGCGGGACATTACGCATTATCAGCTGCAACGAGCCAAAATATGCCCTCGACTGGGATCTCCCGCTTACTAGGCACGTTCGTTAACCACTGCGCCATCCAGGACACAGCGTTATTGCAACTGCGCCTCACGGCCCATCAACATTTCCACAGACCGCCAGTTATCCGCAGTCCCTGTCCATTTTACTTCCATTCGCTACTCTGAGATTCCCACAGGAGGTCAGACGTATTTGTGCATCCGCACAGAAGAAGGTGGATCCATTGTGCAGCTAGGCATATGAGCTTATATGAAAGCGTATCTGTTCTTTCAGACATTCCTGAAAGAACCGACACCATATAAGATGTGGTATCGTTACAATAACCAAAATCACGTGAGACTTAGGGAGAGCAGGAGAAGGTGTGGTCGGGGCCTAATCAGTTACCCTTGGTTGCACAGTAAACACACACACTTTATTTAAGGAAATATTTTTTTTAAAAACAATCATTTAACAAAAAATGACTGTAACACAAGCTACACTGACGGCTGAAGGCCTTATTAAGAGAGAATTCAAATGGTTCAAATGGCTCTGAGCACTATGGGACTTAACATCTGTGGTCATCAGTCCCCTAGAACTTAGAACTACTTAAACCTAACTAACCTAAGGACATCACACACATCCATGCCCGAGGTAGGATTCGAACCTGCGAACGTAGCGGTCACGCGGTTCCAGACTGAAGCGCCTAGAATCGTACGGCCACATACGCCGGCCAGAGAATTCAAAATTATTATTTGGCTGAAGGCCACATGCAATACTTCAGAACAATTAAGAGCTAAAGGCCTGAATCACAAATGAGGAAGACAATTACGCGTTAAAAATACCAAAATAATTTTTAAAACAACCATTTTAAAAAAAATTGACTGTAACACAAGCTACACTGACGGCTGAAGGCCTTATCAAGAAGAATTCAAATTATTTGTAGGCTGAAGGCCACAAGCAATAGGAATAATTCAAACAAATATTATTTTTAAACAATTGACACAATCAGACCAAATAAAAAAGAGAGTGATCCACAGACAGTGCTCCAAGAATCAACCTGAGAAAAGTCCCTACAGCTGCGTAGGCGGTGAGACAGGCAGCCAAGAGTTATGCTCACTTAACAGGATGGAAACTCAAACTAGGGACAGTTTAAACGCCGATCAATCCTCTTACCAACTCCACCTAACGTGTGATAACCACTACAACGACGGAATAATTCAAACGAGGGCAAAGTGACAGACAGCCCTGCATCTTAAGAATCCAGTGTTTAAAACATCGAAAGGCAGAAGGAACTACTACTACCAAAGTAGACAAAAGAAACCACAGTCCATGTTGCAGCAAAATTGTGCACAGGTGGATCTCATTAAAACACCTTCGTCCTTCCTTCCGAAGGTGGTGTTCCATCATTTTCTTTCTCTTTTAACTATGTTCTGTGTTTTCAAGTTCCATATTTCGATTAGATTTTGTTATTATTTAGTAGTTTATTATGAAAATACTGTCTGTTAACGTTTAGGAGAGCCATCGCACCATAAATATGATTGGTAAATACTTCAGCCTTCCTCAAAATGTTTTTGAATATAACCTCGGGGAGATCTGAGACATTTGTAACCCAGAGCGATAACTACCAATCAGTACCATTGATTATATTTCTAGTGTAGCGCATGTTCCATTACCTTCTTCCCCCATAAAATGTTGCTTGTTAAGGTGAAACATCACTGAAAAACTTTTGGAAAACTCAGTTGACGACATTTGAATCTATGAACCACCAATAATACAGTATCAGATTAAAATGCCAACATTCTTTACATATCAGTAAACTCTTCCGGGCTAAGTTGCCGTGGTCGATCTGTAGAACTTCTTCTCCCTGACGTTTCGTTCTCAACTACGGAGAACATCTTCCGAGGTGAGTCGACGACTGGCTGCTAGGATTTAAAAAGATTTTAAAAGAGATGGGGCCCCTCCACGCCCGCACCAACGTGGTGACCAAACCAAAAGTTCTACTGTCACCTCCGTAAACATGTTAGTTGTCTAGTATGTGGATCACAGGATGCTGGGCTGTGATGTTGTCCGTGCGTCTGGGTAAGGCTACGCATTAACACGGTCCATCAGGTGATAGATAGTGGACGAAACGCGAGTGAGGGTAGCGATTTGAAGAGCAGAGGAAAAAAAAGTGCCATGGCGCGTGCCGTGGGAAAAAAACCTCTGCGACAGTGGGATGGGTAGTAAGAGCAGTAGTGGCTTACTAGCTGCGATAGTTCATGCAAGGTTGGATTTGTTAGTATAGGTATCATGCATCATTACCATGACAAGCGATGGCGATGTGTCCCAGTTGTTGCTGCTGCTGCATTCCTGGAACAATCAAGATCGTTATACAGTAGTGGGAAAGCTGGGGCCGCCGCTTATATAGAGATCGTAGGGGGCGCCACCACACGTCACGTGGCGTCGATGTGCAGCTATCTCTGGCTATCGTCTGTTCTCTCGATTGCAGGCAATCGATTGTCACGTGATTGATGCAACGTCGACCGCCATATCTTATCCAATTTTAATCCTTCTTCTTTACGATTAAAATTGTATTGATGTTTGTGGATTTCAATTGCCTCTCTATACATACGTGTATAATAGTGCGACGTCCTCGCTAGCACGCTTATTTCACCAAATTTTATTTCGTGATCTCCATCCTTAAAAACATGTTCCTCTACTGCCGATTTGTCGATATGTCCCAAGCGACAGTTTCTTTTGTGCTCCGTCAACCGTGTATTGATGCTTCTTTCTGTAGTTCCTATGTAAACCCTGCCACAACTACACGGAATTTTATATACCCCTGGGGTGGCTAGGGGGTGACGAGCATCTTTTGTTGATCTTAGGCATTCACTAATTTTCTTAGTAGGTCTAAAAATGGTCTCTACCTGAAACTTGGCTAGTACTTTTCCAATGCGATCCGTGATATTATGGATGAACGGAAGAAATACTTTTCCAGATGATGGTTGTTGCTGTCTCCTATTTTTAGGCATTTTTCTATTTGGGTGAAGTGCTCGGTTAATCTCGTTTTTCGTATAACCATTTTTCGCAAAGGCCATTCGTAAATGATTTAGTTCTTCTTGTAAGTAGCCTGGTTCACAAATATTATTGGCCCTATCCACTAGTGTTTTTATGACCCCCCTCTTTTGCCTAGGGTGGTGGTTTGAGTTCTTATGGAGGTAGCGATCAGTATATGTACCTTTCCTGTAGACCTTATGGCCTAAGGTCCCATCTGCCCGTTTGATAACTGATACATCCAAGAAGTTAAGTTGTCCATTCTTCTCCTTCTCCATAGTAAATTTAATCTTTGGGTTGATGCTATTTAAGTGTACCAGATAATCATTCAAGACTTCTTCCTCATGATTCCATATTACAAAGGTATCATCCACATACCGATACAACTTCAAGGGGCTTTTTTTGGCCGACTGCCGTGCTTGATGTTCAAAATATTCCATGAATAAATTCGCAATGGCGGGACTTAGGGGGCTTCCCATGGCTACCCCATCGATCTGTTCATAAAATTCACCATTGTACTGAAAATAGGTTGAGGATAGACAGTGTTGGAACAAGGCTACTATATCATTAGGGAACATATCTGCTATATGGGAGAGAGCTTCATCAACTGGAACCATCGTGAACAAAGACACTATATCAAAACCAACAAGTATGTCATTAGGACCGACAATAATTTCCCTCAGTTTCTCAATGAAGTGTAGAGAGTTATTGATATGACTCCCAGTTTTGCCTATGTAAGATTGTAACAAAGAGGCAAGGTGTCTGGCTAGTTCTTGGGTAGGAGCTTAACCGAGCACTTCACCCAAATAGAAAAATGCCTAAAAATAGGAGACAGCAACAACCATCAGCTGGAAAAGTATTTCTTCCGTTCATCCATAATATCACGGATCGCATTGGAAAAGTACTAGCCAAGTTTCAGGTAGAGACCAATTTTAGACCTACTAAGAAAATTAGTGAATGCCTAAGATCAACAAAAGATGCTCGTCACCCCCTAGCCACCCCAGGGGTATATAAAATTCCGTGTAGTTGTGGTAGGGTTTACATAGGAACTACAAAAAGAAGCATCAATACACGGTTGACGGAGCACAAAAGAAACTGTCGCTTGGGACATATCGACAAATCGGCAGTAGCGGAACATGTTTTTAAGGATGGAGATCACGACATAAAATTTGGTGAAACAAGTGTGCTAGCGAGGACGTCGCACTATTATACACGTATGTATAGAGAGGCAATTGAAATCCACAAACATCAATACAATTTTAATCGTAAAGAAGAAGGATTAAAATTGGATAAGATATGGCGGTCGACGTTGCATCAATCACGTGACAATCGATTGCCTGCAATCGAGAGAACAGACGATAGCCAGAGATAGCTGCACATCGACGCCACGTGACGTGTGGTGGCGCCCCCTACGATCTCTATATAAGCGGCGGCCCCAGCTCCTAGCAGCCAGTCGTCGACTCACCTCGGAAGATGTTCTCCGTAGTTGAGAAGGGAGAAGAAGTTCTACAGATCGACCACGGCAACTTAGCCCGGAAGAGTTTACTGATAAAGACCGCCGGCCGTGAAAGCCTACACGGAATGATTCTTTACATACTTTAGACACAGAGGTACCATCGCAACACTTTACAAGCATCATAGAACAGATTAGAATTGGAAATATTTGATTTGAGGATCCTTTGTGCCTCTGTCTGTGTGTGTGTGTGTGTGTGTGTGTGTGTGTGTGTGTGTGTGTGTGTGTGTGTGTGTGTGAGTGTGAGTGTGGAGGTGGGAGGAGGTTGAAATTAACACTGTGAAACTTGACGTGAACATAGCATTGTGGTATTCCTGCCGTATTTGTGAGACTTGTTGATGTGAAACTAACATCTTGCAGTTCGTAAGCATCATAGGGAAATTTAGGTGTGGAAAATATTTAATATGTGCGCCCACTGTCCCTTACACCAAGCTTTGTAGAATTTTAGAACTGTGGTCGTTCGCAAGTGCTGTTTTACTTCTAAGGTCATAGCATAAACATTGTCTGTGTGTGTGTGTGTGTGTGTGTGTGTGTGTGTGTGTATGTATGTGATTCTGACGTATTTTACATTTGGAAATACTGCAAACTTCGAATACATTTGGACACTTTGAGCACAATGAAGATGATTGGTCTTGAGCTACATTGTGATTGGCAGTGTTGTTTTAATGGCCACTACAATATTTGACTCTCGGCGGAGGGAGAGGGGAGGCACGGAGGATCAGGAGAGCAAGAACGGTTGGAGCATGACGATTTCATGTGTTGAAGGTCAATCAATGTGTTCAAAGTCGAATTTTAACCAGAAAGTACACTGTCATTGTACTAATATCCTTAACGTCAGTTTGCTGCAGAATTCTTGAGCATATTCTAAGTTCGAACGTAATAAATGTACTTAAGAGGGAAGAGCCACCGTCGACAAATCAGCAGGGATTTAGAAAGTATAGCTCGTTCGAAATTAAGCTTGCCCTTTTCTCGCACGATACGAGTATTCTGGGAGCCATGGATGAAAGGCAACAGGCCGATTCCGTATTCCTAGATTCTTAAGACATTACAGACTGTAAACGAAGATCCGAGAATGCAGAATACGTTCTCAGACCTGAGAGTAACAGAGCCCATTACGTTGTTTTGGACGACGAACATTCATCAGAGACAAAGGAAACGTTAGACGTGACCCACGGAAGAGCAATATGCGACCGTTTGGTGACGCTGTACTGTGCAGAAAAGTGTTATTGTTGAGTGACTGTAGGAGGATACAGGAAGGCTTTGATAGAATTTCTATTTGGTTCGATGAATGTCAGTTTTTTTCTAAATGTGGAAAAATGTAAGTTAATGCTGATGAGCAGGAAAAACAATTTTCTAACGCAGTATTCAGTGGTGTGCAGCTTATCAATATGTGGTGTCTTGCTGATTACGTATGCAGATGCAGACTGTGCAGTGGCTCGGCTAGCTACTGACAAAAGCCGTGTTACGGCAGGCCGCTGCGTAACAGGCAGCTGACCCGATCTCTTAGCAAAAGCGCCAGAAGGCTGGCAGTGTGCCGTACTGAACTCAGCAACCAGCAGGTGTGACCCTCTCACTGGATGAAAACTTAACGGCTGCCCACAGTCCGACAGGGTTGCGGTCCGTCCGCTAGTCGTGCTTACATGTTTGTTTGAACGTCAGAAGCGTTATCATATCACTCATGAGGCTGCAGTTGGGCGCAACTGAATCACTGAGGAGTGTGAAACACTGTTGCGACGCTAATGGCTGATTCCTGCACAACATTAACGTGTTTATACAACACATCAGAGAGAGCAGTGTTATTAGTGATGCAGCTGCTGTATTTTGGTTCGGGTGCACAACAGCCAGGCCAATAGCGCCTGTACTAATACATTTATGAGGGGAGAGTGTGTTTATAGGCGTAAAGTTACAAAATCCAACCGGGGTTAAAGTCTAGTAAACCCCATCCGAACAGGTTTCGGACCGACCGCAGTGTCATCCTCAGCGGAAGACGTCACTGGATGCGGATATAGAGGGGGCATTGTGGTCGTCACACCGCTCTTTCATCTGTTGACAGTTTTCGTGGCTTCTCAAGCAAGTAGCTCCTCAATTGGCCTCACGGGGGCTGAGTGCACCCTGCTTCCCAACAGCGCTCGGCAGACCCGGATGGTCACCCGTCTAAGTGACGGCCAAATCCGATAGCGATAACTTCGGTGATGTAAAAATGGCTCTGAGCACTATGGGACTTAACATCTGTGGTCATCAGTCCCCTAGAACTTAGAACTACTTAAACCTAACTAACCTAAGGACATCACATACATCCATGCCCGAGGCAGGATTCGAACCTGCGACCGTAGCAGTCGCGCGGTTCCTGACTGAGCGCCTAGAACCGCTAGACCACCGCGGCCGGCGTCGGTGATCTGATAGGAACCAGTGTTTCCACTCCGGCAAGGAATTTGGCGCATTAAAGTCTAATAGTTTTCGAAAAACCATATACTCATCCACACTCGCCCAGCTGCCCTAACACACACACACACACACACACACACACACACACACACACACACATACGCGCGCGCGCGCGCCCACGCACACGCACATGCACACACGCACACGCACGCATCAACGCAAGCATACACACAAACACACACTCACACAAACACTAAGATAACGTTTTTCTGTCGTGTTAAAGGGGCACGGAAGGCAAACGGGCTCAAAAAATCTATTTTTAGATTTTTACGTATTGGAAATGCCCACTATTTCCTGCATAAAACAGTCTTTGTTTCATACAAATACGATAATTTTTTCATGAGTTATGTTGTTTTCCTGACGCTCTGTGCAATCTGGCATTTAAATGTCACGCAGTCTTTTTCGCACCCTGCAGATGTAATGAATAGGTTTCTTTTATTCCTTGTACATTATTTCCTGCTTCTATTGTTTAATTGTATCAAGGTTTCCTACTCCGCATCTACTATGGAAACTCATCGTTCTGTTGTTGGTTTTGCTTAGTGAAGTCTGTTGCGACTGAAGTAAGTACTGATTTGTATTTTCTCTGGTATCGCACTTTTTCGTAAAACTAATGGGAATTTAGAAAACATGGAAAAACCTGTACGGGCTATTGTTTTCCATGTTTTCCACAAATGAAAATCCTCAGCACTGCCTTTGCCCGAATGATCCTGACACTTGGTGCAAGTATAGGAGAAGTGCAACATATGACCACCAATATTCTTTACCGGAAGCAGTAATGAATGAAATTAAACCTATATTTTTAGATCTTTGTAATTATACCTCTTTGAAGAAATGCCGTGATGGAAAAACTCAAAATTTAAATGAATGCTTGAATTCTGTCTTTTGGATCCCGTTACCAAAACCTGTATTTGTTCAGATTACAACCCTCAAATCTGGTGTTCGTGGTGCTATTTTATGCTTCAGTGATGGTGTAACAAGAAAACTGGATGTTTTGAAAGTACTGGGCATAAAATATAGTGGAAATACTACAAATTGCTTGGTGCAAGTAGATAAAGAGAGAATCCCCAAAGCAGAAATGCGAATTTCAAATACACAAAAGAAGCGAGACAAAAAAGAAGAGACCAAGAGAAGAAAAGATCACTGTGATTCACATGATGGTCAGTATGGTGCAGGAAAATATTAGTTTTCGGTATATCTCATCAAAACAGCAAATTGATTTTCTCAAAACAGCATTTTTTTTACTTTCAGGTACCACTATTTTCTACACTAATTGGGTTAGAAATATGAAGTTTGGTCAATTTGTACTGACGATGGTAATAAGTTAAAAAAGTAAATTGAGAACCATCAACCCAAAAGAAACTGTTTTATGATAATTAATACTTTAAAAAATTGAAATTTTATTAATGAAAGAATAAAAAAATTCTCCACATCCATAAGAGGTATTTTGTTCATTTTACTTGTAAATTCAGGCATATTGTTACATACATTCAGTAAAAATTTCACTGTTTTAACAAACAGTTCTTTTCAAAAGCGTACCTTTCCAAATGGTGAAACAGCATTGGCAGAATAGGGATAAAAATTGCCCTCCGTCTCCCCTTCATACAAAGGTAATGTTCGGTGGGAAGATCGAAAAACAAACAACAGATAAATGTGTACGACTTGAGAGGCACCCACATGCCTTGCTCATACTGTGGCATCAAGCAGTCAGGCCTGCAGTATGAGTGGTCTGCCAAGCGAGTGGATTCATTCTTATTTATCGAGCAACATGAACTCTAGTACTCACACTTAAGTTACAAGTTATCCTCCTATATGATTAATACGCAACGGAAACACACTCTGACTATCAGTAATTTACAGAACTCTGACTGTACACTACGCACTGGCAATACCACATTTTCTTTTTGTCTTTTATTTAACGGCTTTTGTCAACACGTGGCCACCGCACACATTATAAATTCGGGACATTATGACAACATACAATTCGAAGGAAAAGTCCACCAATCTTTTTCTTTTCAATATCTTATTTATTCTGATAAATTCTATAACCTAAGCACACAAATTCTACAACCTACAACAATAACACATGAGAAATTCCGCCCAGTGGGCATGGCTTTACAATGGTGAATCTCTATATTATGGTCTCGTAATTACTTTTAATGCTACAGTGCACTTTCTGGATAGGATGGTGGATCTTTTATTATACCTCGCGCTTCGACTCTCACAATCATCATCACTAAACTTTCCTCCAGACCGAGCGGTACCGAAGGAACAAGCATAACCCACTAATCTTTTGAAACTACCTCGCTACTCTCCCATGCAAACCACACATACCCAAATTACATGACATACACTACACTACAACATGAAATACTACACAGAGAATAGTCACAACATTATCACTTTCAGCTTTCCCACTTCAATTAATATTTATCCCAGTTTCACACGACACTGCCCCACTTCGTAATTCTACTTTCCTACTATGAACTCTGGAGATATATGCACGTCTTCTTGTGCAATGCAAGCCAAGTGGCGTTGCTGGATAGACGGCCGACTCACCTTGCTTCCTCTCAGAGTTTGAATCAAGCGTCACACGGAATCATATCACGCAAAGTAATATTAAGAACATCACACACGCGAGTCCTCAACTGATACCATGGACGAGTACTTCTCTTTATCCTTTGTCTCATACACAGATTGAGACTCACACAGTACTCACCACGTGGAAGTACTCGTCTCTAATTTCAAGTCCTGCACACGCCATTTCTTAAATATTTCAACTTATGGTACACACGCTATTTCTTAAATATTTCAACTTATTGTACACACGCTAGTAATTCAGCTTAACTTAAGCACACGGAAGTATTTCAACTTATTGCTACACGTTGTTTCATTGTGACCGTTGGTCACTTCCGAAGATTACTACAATCCCTTTAATATTACCTGCCTGACATTTAATTCTCGCCACAAAAGTTCCTGAAATAGAGAAATTATTATTTCAAACTACTCTTAAATATTCCACATGCATACCATGTCTCCACTCTTTCGTCATTACGGAGCACAACTAAAACAGGTCTTAACAGCACAAGATCCAGCGGCAGAGTGCCGAAACATGGCCGTTCTCTAGGTCCTCTCCCATCTCTGTCGAGGTGGGGGAAGCACCTTGCTATCGTATTGGTCAGCCACATTTCAGGCGCTCAAAGCTCTGGTAAATTTCATCTCTTTGGTCCAACCAAAGGTGGCCAAAGGATCGTCTCAAAGATGATCATATATTCACATTCACTATCTGCGGTTAGCAGACGACCATACATTCATTCATTTCACAGATCTCACCAAACTGGATGTAGGGATTTACTTTGTGGGAGTGCACATGTGATCAATTAAATAAATAAATTGTCATTCTTTCCCACACTGGTATCCGGCTTCGCTGTATTAATTGAAATTGAGTTATTTTACAAAAAAAATGTGTTGTTCTGACAAAAATAATGAAGTATGTTGTACCTATTTTCAATGTCGGGCGGTACTGTACCCTTTCACCACCGGCTACCCATGCAGAAAAAAATGGCAGGTACTATCCTTGCAATGCGAGGGTAGTTCCGAACATTTTTTTAAGAAAGCTGTATTACAACAAACTTAGCAAGTCATCAAAATAACCAGGAGGAGACCTTAGCCCCTGGTGACCTCAAATTGATGACCAAATGTTGTTACTTTACCAAATTACTGACACAGTTGTTGCATTATTGTACTCTCCACAATGCAGAGTAACGTACACATACAAATTTACAACAATCCACATGACAAATAAACATTACATCATACAAATAAAAAATAATGTTGAGATAAAAATTTGCTTAGTTACTGGGATCTTCGTTATTTTTATGAGTAATCCAAACTTCAATAATTCTAAAACAAATAAAAAAAATACTAATTGTACTCGTGAAATTCTAAATAGCTCACCGTCCAAGCACAGAACAAGTAATCTGACATTCATAAATTGCGTTGTAATAATCTTTACACGGCAATGTCTAAATACAAAACAAAATCAACAAAAGGAAAAAAAAATTGCGTACACTAGTTACACGTAGAAGTCAGGCTCCATATCAATACACGGAATAAATAGTTAGCAATAAGTGCTTGAATCCACCAGTAGGTCTTGTATCTTACTCTACTGCTCATTTCTCTGTTGTCACACATTTGGACGACAAGAACTTGCATTTCGACTAGCCTTCGTTACACTTTAATGTGAAATATCACCACTGTGATAATAAAAAATAAGTGGCTTCAGTCAACACACCAACAAGATCATTACTGTCCACGACATCAAAATGCATCAATTAATTCCGATATTTGTTGTGCAATGCAAACTCTTGTCCCCTGTGACAACCTTACTGACCAATGCAACAAGAGCCGCTACGTTAGTATTACGCCACCGGCTAATAATTAAAGCATCATTGTACCAAATATTCTAATAAACATACTACGTGAACTTGATAACTCAGAACAAACAAAAAACAAACACTAACTATTCTAAACACAAATGTTAATTAAATACAATTACACTTGCTGTCCCTTCAGAAATGAAACACATAGTAAAAAAAATATTTACACAATTACAAATACATTATTCCCTATCTTGCGAGTCACACGGAATCATTTCATTCTGTGATTTTCTTGGGGTCAAAAAAGTTGCTGACAGGTTCCCTACAAACACTGTCTCGGTGTCAAAGCTCTCCCATGGTTACCCAGACGAAAATCTTTAAGTCACTCAAATCGGCATTTTGAACACGCACTGAACAGTAAACTGTGTCTCACATTAAACACAAATGTCATAGTCACACTCAGCGTACCATCCACACAAATCTGGTCGTCCAGAAATGGCCCTACAACTACTATTACCCTCGGTTCTGTCCTTTCAGTTCATGGTGTAATTAAAAGTCGTAAGTTCCAACAAACAGCACTTATTCCCGCACCAATTAAAGAAATGTCTCCTACTACAGACGCAGATGTCAATGTCCCACTCTAGTTTCTTGCGTTCATACAATAATTAGTCACCAAACGACAACTGTCCTCTTCAAGAATACCAAGCGTCCCACATGCAATTCACAAAGCACACTTAACAAGTCACTGCCAAAAGTTTATGGATCCCACCATTCAGTGGTCAAGACAAAACAAAACGATCGTCCTGTCTGCTAAAGACAAAATCTTTTCCACTACTCACAACGTGGGAACACCAGTCTTTCACTTTCCACCTTATGGAGACATACGAGCAGTCATCTTGCTTCACGGCTCCACAGTCCAGTACTAGTTAATAGTTGCTGGTAACAAATGCCCGCCAGGCTCTGCCGCGCGTCGTCCTTTCTGCCGTGGCGCCGCTGTGCGCGCCGTTGAGCAGAAGAAACCACCCGCTGTTGCCTCCGCGGGATACTTTCCCCAGTCGTAAGGGTGGCGGAACTTATGAATGGCCAGTGGTACGTGCGTGTCGCCCCAGGCCGTTGACCTGCTGTAGTGGACGCGTGGAGTGTACCCCATCCGGCAGTGGAGTGGGGAGTGCCGCGGCTCTGTCGCCCGTCGCCATGGCTACGTCAGCTCGGCCCACTAGCGGTATGGGCGTTATGACACCCAATCAGTCAGACCCTTCCGTGCATCTCGCAACATTACAGACAAAAGGATATATTTAAATACTCATTGATTACATGTATGATCTATTAGATACATTGGTAATAAAAGAATCTTTGTCCTAAAAAACATAAAACTATACACCCTAGTTTTCTACACATACATCAACATTTATCCCTTTTCTATATACAGCCCACACTTGCGCTATTGATTGTACCTGTCGTCCCTCATACAAAACATGAAAGTGTAAAAAAAAAGGAATAATAAACAATCTATACAACTCATAATTACAATATAAAATAGTAGACTACTCTAACATCCTATCACAATAAACATTTTAGAAACTGGTGACTCTAAATCTACAACATACAATGCACCTTTGTGCTTGTGACAGACTGAAATTAGTATCTCTTTATATATTTTACCTCTTTTTATTATATATAACAACATTTCTAGGACACGTATGTACCATCCACATGATGTCAGATCCTGACCTGCCATCGAGGTTCATCCAAATCAAACAATACACAATAATGTTTTAGTTACAGATCGGTAGCATCCCCTTTACAGGAGTGTGCGCATTGATCACACTACTCTACGACTCTCACTCACCAGACATCACATTTTCCTTCTCATTCAATCCATTAATACACTAACAGAATAGGTCTAGAAGTCAGCTAACCTTAACACCACCACACTCACGACAACATACCATACCTTTGCTCCCTTATACTCATAACACGACCACACTCACAATATACCATACCTTTGCTCCCTTATACTCAACCACATAACACATGAAGCTGTTTCGGAGATAGCATTCCAGTCTCCGAATTCGTCCTTTCACTCTGGCACCTCTCTCCATCGGCTTACCTCTGCATTCGCTTTACCGACTATTCCTCCTGCTAAATATCACTTTAGAATTGCGACATTTCATCTAAGAACAAAAAATACACAAATTATTCATCCTGCAAAATAACTGAACACATTCTTGGTACCGTTTTGATTAGTTATACTGGTACCAGGCTTCAACAACAACAAAAAATATTATTTTCGCCAAATTGCATATTTTATGGTAAGAATTAGATTTTACATTTATATTACATCCTACGTCAGTATTCCACAACGTTCACCATCTGGATCTCATACTCCCTTTATGTCCTTTCACATTGTGCAGTTGTCCTCATCTCTTCATTCGTATTTCGGCTCTCCGTCCGTCCACTACTCCACCATTTCCTGGTCTTCCTTCGCCATTGGCATCAATCTCTATTGCGGCATACACAGGCCTTTCTGTAACATACATCTAAGACATCTCCACATTATTCAATTCTACTCACCTTTATTTACCACTGTTTCATCACGTCGAATCTCTCTTTATTAATCACACTGCTCCACGTCGCTTCTCTCCTTATATATCACCTTTATCCACTACTATTTATCACGTCGCTTCTCCATCTACCATCTTTATCCACTCATTAATCATCACGTCGTTTCTGTTTGATCCTTATTCATATGACAAAAAAAATACGTACATACCCCACTCTGTCGACTCCTGTTCATGACTCATTCGACCAGTCTATTCCGTCATATTTCCTGACATCCCCCCTGAATATTCTTATGTTCGATTTTGACCCTGCACAACGTTACACACCACAAATAAAGACACTGACTATCTACCATAAATTGCCTACTTTAGATCTATCCTTAACTTTTCCATAATTTGATGTTAGAAATGTGATGAAGCCCACGCGATTGTTTTTCCCTTGATCGTCTCAATCAGTACAGCATTTTCATAGACAATCCGCCTCACTCTGAATGGTCCACTATACACAGTAAAGAATTTGCTAATTAGGAATCTAAGCTTACATGAAAATTAAATGTGTGCAGAGAATATACAAGCTGGGAGAGATGGGACAGCCCAAGTGTTAGAAACTTCGGTGCTAGTGGCCTCTTTCACTAACACCAGATTCCGAACAACCATACACCGCACCTCATTATAACTGTCACCACGACTATGACATACTATAGATCAGATGGCATCTAATTTAAAAACTTTGGTCACATGTTGACTTTTTACATTACGTGTTAAGTACCTGCAATAGTCAAATCGCACTAATTAAACTGGACTTATTGGCATTATTACATAACATTTTAGCAACTGGTTTCTTTGAGGAAACAGTCCTTTTTACATTACTGTTCGAAATAAAAATTTGCAAATTTTGCTCTGAGAGACCAGCCTAACAGATGCCATTACTGGTGTTTTATTCTCTGATCAGAAGTATGGTATTTGCATTCCTACATATCAGTAGAGTATGTCTGCTACATAGACAATTTTCAGTGCCAACTGCTTGTGTTTTACGGCAAGATGCTAAGGGCTGATATGTTGGATTAGTTTCTCCTATTCTTCAATCCATTATGACATGAATGAAATGCCAGGATTCCATGCTCTCCTGTCATTCTCATAGTTTCTGCCGTTCCTATCCTCGACTCTGTCTGACCTATGAGTCGTGTCTCCGTTCACGATATTGCTCTCATTACCCAATTCTTGTAACAAGTGCTGAAATGACGCAGAATCATCTAAGCCTCTGCCTGCTATCACTATATCTCTGCGCAATTTCACTGGCAACTTCGTTATACAGATCCTAAAGAGCTCCCCAGGTTCGTATGGCACATCCAAATACCTATTTCGTCTCAACATTTCCTGATAGCACGCCATTGGATCTCTTATACCACCTTCGTTACAATTTGGCATCATCAATATGCTTTGCGTAACCTGGTCCTGCTTACTTTTCGACCAGAATTCATTTAAATAGCTACTACAGTCTTTAACGACTTCCTGCATTTTCGCTCTAGCCTCGTCCCTCAAATGGTTACACACAAACTTCATTTTGAGGGGCAGTCCCCATTATGAAGGTAATGAATCTTGAAATTGAGACAGCCTTGGACTATACCCAGTTGGGTTTGCCACCTGCTTTATCCGACATAACCGTTCTTCTGACTCTCTGAATTCGTCTTCCTCTTTCTGCCTATTTTCGCTTTTTGAGTTTATCTCAATCTCCCTCTGCAATCTACCTGGTGGTGTGTCACCTTCGCTACTGCACACTAATTGCAACTGTGCTAGTTCTTCACTATGTTTCCTACTTATTACTAATTGCGCCTCTTTAAGCTGTAATAGCGATTGTATCTCCCCCTGGTTGGCATAAACCTCTCGCTGCATACTGTCAGAGCCTGTCTCGCCTTTTATACTGATCTTTTCTACCTCTGCACTAATCGTATTCATTCTGACCACTACTTCTTTGATTCGCTCATCCGGCAACATGTCCCTACATTCTGTAATATCGCTCTCTATTGCACTTATTCGTACCTCCAAATTATTGGCTTTTTCTTTCACAGCATCCTGTACTTGCTTCGACGTACCCAGATTCTTCTCCCCCTCATCTATCCGATTATTAACTGCGGGCAGACGCTCATCGGTAACTGTGTGTAGCTTCCTCATTGCCTCTTTATTTCCCTTATCCATTGCCTCCAATCTTTCCTTATTTGCTCCAATCTTTCCTTAGTCTCCCTATCTCTCTCCTTATTATCTCTATCCAAAGCTTCCAATCTTTCCTTATTTGCTTCCAATCTTTCCTTAGTCTCCCTATCCATTGTTTCCAATCTTTCCTTGTTCTCCCTATCTCTCTCCCTTTCTCTCTCCTTATTATCTCTATCCATCCTCTGTAAAAACTGTAGTATCACATTGTAATTTGCTACTTTCGACGCGCTCACCTCGTTCGCCTGAGAAACCGTAGCCTCGCTAAGGGTAGCTGCACTTTCACTGCAAACCTGACCTAGTCCCGGCTCGCCCACGTCGTCGGGAAAAGCCCCCGATTGTGAACAAAGCCCGCCGCTCAAAGGATCACCAAGCAGCGGTCCACTGAACAATTCAGCCCCTTCTGAGTGTTTATCGTTCTCGCTCATTAGCCCATGATCAACAGCTACTTCCTGCTGCACTGCTACGTTCACCCCAGAATCGCTATTCTCCATGGTGGCTACACTTTTCGACTGCGACCTAGTTACTACGGACATTACGCAAAAAAAATTATACCACGATCTTCCAGCCTTGGACGATATAGCAATTAATTACATAAAAAAAATAAAAGATCCTCACCAATCTAGAAAGAAATTGCAAACAGAAAAAAATTAACTTCTTAGCGCTATCACCATTCATTCCATCAAAAAAAAAAAAAAAATCTTAACAGCAAACCCTAACAGCAAAATATCCTGGCAGGGTCGAAATTATGAGAGGCACCCACATGCCTTGCTCATACTGTGGCATCAAGCAGTCAGGCCTGCGATATGAGTGGTCTGCCAAGCGAGTGGATTCATTCTTATTTATCGAGCAACATGAACTCTAGTACTCACACTTAAGTTACAAGTTATCCTCCTATATGATTAATACGCAACGGAAACACACTCTGACTATCAGTAATTTACAGAACTCTGACTGTACACTACGCACTGGCAATACCACATTTTCTTTTTGTCTTTTATTTAACGGCTTTTGTCAACACGTGGCCACCGCACACATTATAAATTCGGGACATTATGACAACATACAATTCGAAGGAAAAGTCCACCAATCTTTTTCTTTTCACTATCTTATTTATTCCGATAAATTCTATAACCTAAGCACACAAATTCTACAACCTACAACAATAACACATGAGAAATTCCGCCCAGTGGGCATGGCTTTACAATGGTGAATCTCTATATTATGGTTTCGCAATTACTTTTAATGCTACAGTGCACTTTCTGGATAGCATGGTGGATCTTTTATTATACCTCGCGCTTCGACTCTCACAATCATCATCACTAAACTTTCCTCCAGACCGAGCGGTACTGAAGGAACAAGCATAACCCACTAATCTTTTGAAACTACCTCGCTACTCTCCCATGCAAACCACACATACCCAAATTACATGACATGCACTACACTACAACATGAAATACTACACAGAGAATAGTCACAACATTATCACTTTCAGCTTTCCCACTTCAATTAATATTCACACGACACTGCCCCACTTCGTAATTCTACTTTCCTACTATGAACTCTGGAGATATATGCACGTCTTCCTGTGCAATGCAAGCCAAGTGGCGTTGCTGGATAGACGGCCGACTCACCTTGCTTCTCTCTCAGAGTTTGAATCAAGCGTCACACGGAATCATATCACGCAAAGTAATATTAAGAACATCACACACGCGAGTCCTCAACTGATACCATGGACGAGTACTTCTCTTTATCCTTTGTCTCATACACAGATTGAGACTCACACAGTACTCACCACGTAGAAGTACTCGTCTCTAATTTCAAGTCCTGCACACGCTATTTCTTAAATATTTCAACTTATTGTACACACGCTAGTAATTCAGCTTAACTTAAGCACACGGAAGTATTTCAACTTATTGCTACACGTTGTTTCATTGTGACCGTTGATCACTTCCGAAGATTACTACAATCCCTTTAATATTACCTGCCTGACATTTAATTCTCGCCACAAAAGTTCCTGAAATAGAGAAATTATTATTTCAAACTACTCTTAAATATTCCACATGCATACCATGTCTCCACTCTTTCGTCATTACGGAGCACAACTAAAACAGGTCTTAACAGCACAAGATCCAGCGGCAGAGTGCCGAAACATGGCCGTTCTCTAGGTCCTCTCCCATCTCTGTCGAGGTGGGGGAAGCACCTTGCTATCGTATTGGTCAGCCACATTTCAGGCGCTCAAAGCTCTGGTAAATTTCATCTCTTTGGTCCCACCAAAGGTGGCCAAAGGATCGTCTCAAAGATGATCATATATTCACATTCACTATCTGCGGTTAGCCGACGACCATACATTCATTCATTTCACAGATCTCACCAAACTGGATGTAGGGATTTACTTTGTGGGAGTGCACATGTGATCAATTAAATAGATAAATTGTCATTCTTTCCCACACTGGTATCCAGCTTCGCTGTATTAATTGAAATTGAGTTATTTTACAAAAAAAATGTGTTGTTCTGACAAAAATAATGAAGTATGTTGTACCTATTTTCAATGTCGGGCGGTACTGTACCCTTTCAGACTTCTCACTGGAATAAAAAAAGATGGTCCAGAGACTCCGGTGCACGCTCAAATCTCTAGTCTAAAACCATAGGATGAACTCCAGGCTCTACACAGAGTTTTAAAAGGTGTACGATACTCGTCTCATCATCAGATAACATATGGGACAGATCTCCACTACAATTTGGTTGTCAGAATATAAAATGTAGTCATTTAAAATGCGGCGTGAAGTGATTTGCACGCCAAAGCCATTACAGATTGCGAAATTGTCACACCGGTGTACGGAACAATGAGTTACTGGATTTGTCCCCCACCGCCAACCGTTCCTTCACCCGCAGCTGGATTCCTCTCTGACTCAGAGGCGATATGACAGGCTGTAGGGCGATGGCACATTGTGTCATGTTGTGTTACTCACAGCCCTCTTTGTCATGCGTTCTCTTTTTCCCAGATACCCTTGTGCTTTAGCATCCCGCAAACGTTCAGCTTCAGGGTCATGAAAGATATCAAAAGTCAAAGTATCGGCATGCAGCAAAACAATTACGGAGCGTTCATCACAGAGGAAAAATGTTCGATTCTGTCGTAGACAGTCCTCCAACGCCGAGGGAGTGCTTTTGATATACACAATATCAGAGGGGGAAGGAGATGTCCTGCTGGCTATACAGCCTCATGCAGGTTCAAGGAGATCGTCCAGCTTACGCAGAAGTCACGGAGACGTGATGGTGACTGACAGATGACAGTGCGACATCCCTTGATTATCATAAATCGACTGTGAAGCACAGGGCCTGTGAGTCAGTGGGGCAAAGAGATACACTAACCGAAATCATCAACAAGCCGTCTGACAACCTGTGTTACCTCTTTCGAACACAATTTTGAAGTCAGGCAGCTATCACTAGACTATGAAATGATCCACTCTTTATTCATCACTGTCTGTTTTTCTGATGGAAACACTTTATAGTGTATCTTTCTGTAAAAAGGTACAACTGAACGTAATACAAAGAAGCGATCATTTCGTAGTGATCGTCGTACCTTATATGAAAATGTTGTAAACGATAACCCAGCCGCCCCTACCGATGTCGTTTTATGCAATCCGCAATGTTAAGTCTGGCCTTCAAAAAATGCGTGCGAGATTTTCATAATCTCTCTCTCATTTGGTGCAAACTATTAGTGCTACAGAAAAAAACAAGCAGGACTTTTTTTGTAGGAATTTTAATGTAATTAAATTTTGTAATGGAATACCTTTCGCTAGAGGTCATAGTTTCCGCGTTATTCAAGGAAAATGTGTGGTGTCACCGCCAGACACCATACTTGCTAGGTGGTAGCCTTTAAATCGGCCGTGGTCCGTTAGTATACGTCGGACCCTCGTGTCTCCACTATCAGTGATTGCAGACCGAGCGCCGCCACACGGCAGGTCTAGAGAGACTTCCTAGCACTCGACCCAGTTGTATAACCGACTTTGCTAGCGATGTTTCACTGACAAAATACGCTCTCATTTGCCGAGACGATAGTTAGCATAGCCTCCAGCTACGTCATTTGCTACGACCTAGCAAGGCGCTATTACCATTTGCTATTGATCTTGTGATTCATGTACCGTCAGACCGACGTTCACCATTTATGGATTAAATTTAAGTCCGTTTTTTTCTAAATTCTAATTTCCTTGACCTGTTCCAGACCTCACGCCAGCCTGCGTGAGCTAAAACGCGTGCCTTTCGACTCCCTCTTGTATCCCGGTGTTGGCTCTGCGGCCAACCCACAACAAAATGTACTAAAATGACTTTCAGACGCACCCTGATTCCCACATCCTGCGCCCACCGGTCAGGATTGATAGTATGTTGTTCATGGCACTCCCTCCTACAACTGTACAAAACTTTGCGACTGCACGAATTATTTCCCACATTCGACCCCTTTGGTCTTCATTGATCAGCCCTATTATGCCACTGGCTCAGTCGAGCACTTACCAATTGTAAAACGGACGTATGTGTAAACTTTACTTAACAATTTTTTGAATTTTAACAGCGTAAAATAAAAAATTACATCGTTCTATTCGTCAAGCCTTCTCACTACGAAACTCCTGTGCTTGTAAATTTTAAGTTTAGATCGAACTGTCAACGTGTAATTAGTTTCAGTGTAACGTTTACAAAAGTCCCTTTTCTTTCATTATCGCCGCGGGCACGTTTATACTACACTGAAGAGCCAAAGAAACTGGCACACCTATCTAATATCGTGTAAGCTCCCGCGAGCACGCAGAAGTGCCCAAATACGACGTGGCATGGACTCGACTAATGGAGGGAACTGACGCCATGAATCTTGCAGCGCTGTCCATAAATCCAAGAGTAAGAGCGGGTGGGGATCTCTTCTGAACAGCAAGTTGCAAAGCATCCCAGATATGTTCAGTAACGTTCTTTTCTAGGGAGTTTGGTGGCCAGGAAAAGTGTTTAAACTTAGAAGAGTACTTCTGGAGCCACTCTGTGGCAACGCTGAACGTGTGGAATGTCGCATTGTCCTGCTGGAATTGCCCAAAAAATGGTTCAAATGGCTCTGAGCACTATGGGACTTAACTTCTAAGGTCATCAGTCCCCTAGAACTTAGAACTACTTAAACCTAACTAACCTAAGGACAGCACACACATCCTTGCCCGAGGCAGGATTCGAACCTGCGACCGTAGCGGTCACTTGGATCCAGACTGTAGCGCCTAGAACCGCTCGGCCACCCCGGCCGGCCTGGAATTGCCGAAGTCCTTCGCAATGCACAATGTACATAAATGGATGCAGGTGATCAGACAGGATGCTTAAGTACGTGTGACTATCAGAGTCTTATCTAGATGTATGAGAGGTCCCATATCATTCCAATTGCACACGCTCCACACCATTACAGAGCCTCCACCAGCTTGAACTGTCCCCTGCTGACACCCGGCGTCCATGGATTCATGAGGCTGTCTCCAAATCCGTACGCGTCCATACGATTTGAAACGAGACTCTCCCGACCAGGCAACATGTTTCCATTCATCAACAGTCCAATGTCGGCGTTGACGGGCCCAGGCAAGGCGTAAGGGTTTGTGTCGCGCGGCCATCAAGTATACACGAGTGGACCTTCGGCTCCGAAAGCCCGCATCGATGATGTTTCGTTGAATGGTTCACACGTTGACGCTTTTTGAATGCCCAGCATTGAAATCTGCAGCAGTTTGCGGAAGGGTTGCTCTTCCGTCACGTTCAACGATTCTCTTCAGCCGTCGTTGGTCCCGTTCTTGCAGGGCTTCTTTCCGGTCGCAGCGATGTCGGAGATTTAATGTTTTATCGAATTCCTGATATTCATGGTACACTCGTGAAACGATTGCACGGAAAATCCACGCTTCATCACTACGTCGGAGATGCTGTGTCCCATTGCTAGTACGCCGACTATAACACGACGTTCAAACTCACTTAAATCCTGATAACCAGCCATTGTAGTAGCAGTAACCAACATAAGAACTGCACCAGACACCTGTTGTCTTACTTGTGCGTTGCCAACCGCAGCGCCGTATTCTGCCTCTTTACATATCTCTGTATTTGATACTCATGCCTGTACCAGTTTCTTTGACGCTTCAGTGCAATACGTTAACGAAATAGCGGATTATACTGTCATGTAATAGCCTAATAAATAGAGACCAAAAAATGTCGAATAAAGGGAATAGATCGTGTAGTCGGACATTTTTGTATAGAGATAGGAGGGAGTGCCACGAAAATCTTTCTAGAAATTCTGACTCGTGAGGAATGAGTGTCAGGGTAAAGGTGCGTCTGAACGTTTTTCTCGAAAACTGTGGCTCCAGCGAAAACGTATCCCAAGTACAAAATTTAACTACATTAAATTTTCTACAGAAAAGTCCTGTTCATTTTTTCTGCAGGACTAACAGATTACGCGTAGCGAGCGAGGATTTTTGAAGTCAAGATACAATACTGCGGGGTGTGTAAAAAGACATCAGTAGGGACAGCTGAATCATCCGGATGTATTTTAAAATATTGGTTAGTATGATGACATCACGACGTTTGTGCTGTTCGCTGCACAGCTGGAATTTCGACACTTTTTCCAGTCAGTGTTGTTGTGCACCAAGAGTTGCAGCTCTCGCCGTTCGTACCCTGTCTGTATACTAACACAGTAACACCAGGTATTTAGACACTCCGTTCTTGGACGATGTTGTACGCACATGATGAGCTTCTGTCCGGGTGAACACGGAAAAATCTCAATAATCAGATTCTGAGCTGGAATAAATGTTGAAGCAATTACGGCTTCAGATTAAAATCGAAGCAAACGGGCTGTCTGGAATATGTAGAATAGCAGTCACTTAGCAAAACTACACCGTTTAGTAACTGATCTCCCTTCATAATTTCTGATGTTGAGGCGTTCCCAGTCAATTCTTCATGGCTTAAATAGCGTCAAGTTCCTGGAGCACTGTCTAACAAAACGTACGCAACTATCTTCAGAGGAATAATTATAGATAATTCATCCACTCAGTGGCTCTGTAGCAATCAGAACGTTGATCAAAGCAACAAAACATGTACGAACACTGGATGGAGTGGAAACGAAGATGATGCGCTGATGCATGCGTCTCGGGGCTGGGCCTTATGAGAAACGAAACTGTAAGAGAAGAGACGGGAATGACAGCACTCACCAACCAGTTCACACCTTAGGTGGTATGGGCACAGCAGCAGAAGAGACGGTACTTCGTAGCGAAAGTAGCCTTCCATGACGATTCAATAGGAGGCCGGTCCCATGGTCGTTCAAACTAGCTATGGTTACAGAAGGTCAAGGATGACATGCAGGTAAAGGTCTCAAACCCAACCATGCTTTCAGTAGAAATTTTTAGTGAAAAGCAACCAGGTAAGCGCATCAAGTATCACTGTGCACCACACTTTTCCCTACAGGGAGCACGGATAAATGGAATGGGCCAGTGGAATTAGCGACATTCATTGAATTCGATAAGCCCGATGCAGCTTTTTTATTTTCCTCTTGGAATTGTTCCCCGACAGTACGCCTCAAGACGAAACTTCAGTGCGCATGTAAAAGCATTAGCAACAAGTAAAAGCAGCATGCCGCTCCTAGCTCACTACTTCCCAAGTAAAGATAAGAGCCGTTTATTGTGACCTAACTGAATCGGCTTGCAGCGGGCGTCTGTTAGTCGACCGACATGTTGCCTCACAAGTCTAATAACTAATCCTCCCGCCAGACGTAGCTACCTGACAGCCGAGCGACGCAGTGTCTACAACGGAACTTGCAGACCCACGGAGGAAACGGACCGACTAAGCGAAGACAGTTTGATGCGACAAAGCTGCATTTTGGACTTACTAGATGTGTATGATTCCTTGAGTGCCCCTGTTTCTCATTCTTCTGTATTCCTTCTGTGGAATTTAGAATAAAGTGAATTATATCTAGTTCTTGTTTTCATTATAAATGAATTTAGCCGTTGTTGGATCCGCTTCTCTGGCCAAATAGCACCTTTCAAAGAACATTTTACGAATGTTTCAAATCCTTCGATTGGCTTATTATTATCAGCACATAAATGAAACAGTAAAGTTTCATCATATATGGTGACTATGAGAATGGGCTGAGGACAATCCACACAGAAATTTTACAGCACGTCGTCACTCATGTTCATCCTGATTTAGACCGCCCCACTTCCTAGGAGCATGCAACCAAAGTGCATTACGTGGAACAAATACATCGGCGAAGAGCGTAATATAGTAATACCGGGTGGTCATAATTAACGGGCAGCTACACTCGGAGATCCAGTGTGTGCTGTAATTATCCTATGGCAGCGAAACTTGGTGTACGTGCTAATGCGTTTATACGGAACCAATTTACACTGGAAAGAAAATAGTTCCAGTTTTGTCAACCAAGTGAAAAGTTTTCGCTGTACAGCATCTCAAAGACGTCTCCGGTACTCGAATGTTCAAATGTGTTTGACTTCCTAAGGGACCTAACTGCTGAGGTCATGGGTTCTTAGACTTACGCACAACTTGAACGAGCTTAAACTAACCTACGCTGAGGACAATACACACGCCCGTGTCCGAGGGAGGACTCGAACCTCCGGCGGGGTGATCCGCGCGAACAGTGGCACGGCGCCCTAGACCGCACGGCCAACCCGCGCGGCAGGTACTCATTCTGAGCCAATTGTGTAAGTGGCGGTTACTGATCAAGTCAGCATCATGCCTTTCTCACTTGTTCGGCCTGAGTCGTAGCGCCATATTTTACTTCGCTTGGGTCTTGTCTGGTACCACTGACTCGAGTTTGTCAGCGATTTACTGTTTCTTCAGTAAGCATTTTTAGTCAAAGTCGGCCATGGAGGAAGTGATGGCGGTTTGGTGTGTCTCTGAGTGGAAAGATAGTTGGTCTGAGACAGCGGAGTTGCGCATTAGAGCCGAGTTGTTTGTGACGCGTTCCTACGTGAGAGCTGAGTTGAGCCAAATGGTTCAAATGGCTCTGAGCACTATGGGACTTAACTTCTGAGGTCATCAGTCCCCTAGAACTTAGAACTACTTAAACCTAACTAACCTAAGGATATCACACACATCCATGCCCGAGGCAGGATTCGAACCTGCGATCGTAGTAGCAGCGCGGTTGCGGACTGAAGCGCCTAGAACCGCTCGGCCACAGCGGTTGGCTATTATTATTAGAAGCATATTGTATTTCCCTAAACTGTGGTCTTAAGATTTAAATTACAACTTCTGCGCAGCTGGCCTTTTAATTATTACTATTAAAAGCATGTTATGTTTCTTTTAAAATGTGGCCTTAAAATTTAAATTACAGTATTATTTTTAGCTTATCAATAAATTATTTGCATGAAATAAGAACCAGTTGATTTGTGGGCCTGGTCCTTCCCGATTTCCGTTACTCCTGATTTTCTGGTTCATGACCTTTTTTTGCCATGTCTTCCTTGCATTTACAGCGCCAGATTAACACCTGGTGAACAAAATCATGCCAAAGATTTTTCCAGTGTGAATCGGTTCTGTATTAACGCATTGGAATATATATCAAGTTTCACTGCCATGCCGTAATCACAGTCCATGCTGGACCTCTGTGAGCAGCTGCATTTTAATTATAAACACCCAGTACTTGACATAAAAGCCGGAGTGTCGAAAGCAGTAGGTTATGGATTTAAAGATATGTATGTTTTGTAATGAGACCACAGTAGCATTCAATAAATCCTTTTAAGCTACAACAGCATTCGCGAATTTAATTTGGTGAGATCTCGTAACTGATATGTTCTGATAAAAGCCCCAGTTTTTGATGGACGCAGATCATCCAGGAAGAGGCTCTTTGGTGAGAGTCAGTTACATATTTTTTTGTAAGGCAGGTGTTGATTTGAAACCATTTTCTGAAACTAACTTCATTGAACATAGAAATGAAAGAGTAATGTCCACTACTGCTTGCCAACACTGAATGCCTTACGCAAGGAAATGCAAGGAAAATTGTAAGTAGGCTGTTTATGTTTTCTCTATGTAAGTAGGCTGTTTATGTTTTCTCTATGTAAGTAGGCTGTTTAGGTTTTTTATTGGTAACGCCACCTCTGTATGACAATCACTGGCTGTGCTGTGTGCAGTCTGTGGCTGCTTTGCATTGTTGTAATACTCGCCATTGTAGTGTTAGGCAGCTGGCTGTGAACAGCGCGTAGCGTTGCGCAGTTGGAGGTGAGCCGCCAGCAGTGGTGGATGTGGGGAGAGAGATGGCGGAGGTTTGCAATTTGTCATGAACTGATATATATATATTATGACTTGTGATGATATTAAGGTAAATACATTGTTTGTTCTCTATTAATATCTTTCATTTGCTAAATATCCCTATCAGTAGTTAGTGCCTTCAGTAGTTTGAATCTTTTATTTAGCTGGCAGTAGTGGCGCTCGCTGTATTGCAGTAGCTTGAGCAGCGAAGATTTTTGTGAGGTAAGTGATTTGTGAAAGGTATAGTTTAATGTTAGTCAGGGCCATTCTTTTGTAGGGAATTTTGAAAGTCAGATTGCGTTGCGCTAACAAAGTATTGTGTGTCAGGTTAAGCACAGTCTCGTGTAGAATTGTTCAAAGGGGACGTTTCAAAATGTTCAAATGTGTGTGAAATCTTATTGGACTTAACTGCTAAGGTCATCAGTCCCTAAGCTTACACACTACTTAACCTAAATTATACTAAGGACAAATACACACACCCATGCCCAAGGGAGGACTCGAACCTCCGCCGGGACCAGCCGCACAGTCCATGACTGCAGCGCCTGAGACCGAAATGCAAGGAAACCGAGAAGAATTTATTGTCTGATATCGTTTGTTTTCATTGCGTTCTGATTTCTTGTTGTTGCGTAGCAGTTATTTGATCTCTGGATACAGTGATTGATTACTCATTCAATTAGTTCGTAGCTACCTTTTTTCATTTCTTTATTTTTTTTACTTGGAAATATTTTCTTTACTGCTTAATAAGTTTACCATTTCTTTTCTTAGTTTTCCGAATCACGAATTGGCCACCAGACACTTTACGTGTATCTTACCAAGTAAACTGCACTGCTGTGTTTAATTTACGATATCGTTATGCGCCAGAGAATGAACTTGGGTCCACAATGCGCCTTATTTCCCTGATGTTTGCTGTAGCTGACCTGTGATGGATTGCACATTACTTCTTGACATCGCAGGATGACCTCGGCGAGACTGTTACACCACCGACACACCTTATCTTGCAGAGGAATTCAGAGGCAGTTGCTCGCCCCAGCCTATCGTTTGACCGTACAGCTTGCAGCCTGAGACATGGACCAGAGGAGCTGCATGACTCTGCCACGAAACACAAGGACATGCCCTTGAGGTGGCGCCTGTCCGGTTTGTGGAGACCCGCCAGGCAGTCGTCCCTGTCCCACGTCGTAAATACTCTTCCAGCAGACAAGGGACAACACCGCCCTCGATGAGTGCGTATGTAGCCCAGCTGTCGCAAGGGAGGCAAGGCTGCCCTTGCTGTACACGATGAGACAAATGGAAGCAGCGTGCTACGTTGTTTTATAGCCGGGTTGGGGTCAAATACTGCTCCCACTTCGCAAAAATTTTGTTACGAGAAATTTACGTACCACAACATTAGTAGGACTGATATTATTGCGGTAATTATGATTTTGACTATAGCGTATTATTATTATTATTATTTCTCTCCTTTCTGAGACGTTATGTCTGGTTAAAAATGGGAAGTGACGCGGACCTTGATCAAGCGTGACTTCCTTTTAACTGTACAGTAAATGTAACATTTCATTTAGGAACTTTCGGGTAATTGAACATGTATCAATAATTACAGATTTCTGTAGTTATATATATACGTTTGGGTGTAGCTGTATTGCGTTGATGTACCGGTGGATTTTGTGTGGTATGACTCCTGTAGTTGATAGTATAATTGGTACAATGTCAACTATATCCTGATGCCACATGTCCTTGACTTCCTCAGCCAGTTGGATGTATTTTTCAATTTTTTCTCCTGTTTTCTTCTGTATATTTGTTGTATTGGGTATGGATATATCGATTAGTTATGTTAATTTCTTCTTTTTATTGGTGATTATGATGTCAGGTTTGTTATGTGGTCTTGTTTTATCTGTTATAATGGTTCTGTTCCAGTATAATTTGTATTCATCATTCTCCAGTACATTTTGTGGTGCATACTTGTATGTGGGAAAGTGTTGTCTTATTAGTTTATGTTGTATGGCAAGTTGTTGATGTATTATTTTTGCTACATTGTCATGTCTTCTGGGGTACTCTGTATTTGCTAGTATTGTACATCCGCTTGTGATGTGATCTACTGTTTCTATTTGTTGTTTGCAAAGTCTGCACTTATCTGTTGTGGCGTTGGGATCTTTAATAATATGCTTGCTGTAATATCTGGTGTTTATTGTTTGATCCTGTATTGCACTCATGAATCCTTCCGTATCACTGTATATATTGCCTTTTCTTAGCCATGTGTTGGATGCGTCTTGATCGATGTGTGGCTGTGTTAGATGATACGGGTGCTTGCCATGTAGTGTTTTCTTTTTGGAATTTACTTTCTTCGTATCTGTTGATGTTATGTGATCTAAAGGGTTGAAGAAGTGGTTATGAAATTGCAGTGGTGTAGCCGATGTATTTATATGAGTGATTGCTTTGTGTATTTTGCTAGTTTCTGCTCGTTCAATAAAGAATTTTGTTAAATTGTCTACCCGTCCATAATGTAGGTTTTTTATGTCGATAAATCCCCTTCCTCCTTCCTTTCTGCTTAATGTGAATCTTTCTGTTGCTGAATGTATGTGATGTATATTTGTGGCATTGTGATCGTGCAAGTGTATTGAGTGCTTCTAGGTCTGTGTTACTCCATTTCACTACTCCAAATTATAATTATTATTATAATTATTATTATTATCATTATTATTATTATTACTAATATCATTTGTGTCGAGACCCTGTACGACCACGCAAAGTATCTGCCTCACTTGAGCATTCTTTCTGATCTTCCATAACTCTCTCATTTTCTTTTCTTTTTCTTCGTGAAGTCTCTTTCGGTACTCATTCCAGTTTGTCGCAAGTTCCTTCGGGCTTTCATTCTCTGATCTAACGTTCCACTTGTATATTTTGGCCCTGCATATGCTTCTATTGGATCGATTTATGCTTTTTCTAGATGAAGTTAGGCTTCTGTAATCCATGGTATTCTTGACTTGGCCCTCTGTATGTATGACAGAATTCTGTTGGTGAGTCTTCTTGGTGGTATCCTACTGATGTGCCCGTAGAACTTCAACGTTATTTTGTGACATCTGCTGCTAGGTTTGACATTTTATATGTGGTTTTTCTAGAATGTAATCTGTATTCCTCATCTGTTAGATTCAGGCGGAGAATTTTTCTCAAGATTTTGTGTTCTTCTATCAGTTTGCTTCCCACGTCACTCTTCGTATGTAGTGTTAGTTTTTCACACGCATACAGTATTTGACGGTTGAGTGCTGTATTGTAGTGTCTGATTTTTGGTTGATTGGACATGTATTTCTTATTATATGAGTTTTGCGCTCTGCCGTAAGCTCTCTTTATTTTTGTACCAGAGTTTTCTGTGAGATCTTCTCTCCTCCTGCAGTGTCAAGGGTTACACTTAGGTATTTGAAATGTGTAGCTCTGTTTATCTTGATGTATTTCATGTCTGATTTTTGACGTATTTAGTGTCTGATTTTTGTATGTTTGATTTTTAGCAATTTCTGGAAAGATTTTACAGGACAATTTTTTCCAGCATATTCTTTTGTATTTCTGTTTGTTTGGGTGCTGTTGGTTCGTTACCCGAGAGTACGCCCAGGTCGTCTACGAAAGCTGGGTTTGAGATTTCTGTCTTGTCCTGGGATCGACCTAGTCGTGTTGGTTTTCCGTGCCCTTGGATTTTCAATTTTTTCTCAATTCCCTCATTACTTTGTCCAGGACTAGGTCGACCAAGAGCGGGGATAATCCGTCGCCTTAGGGTAATCCAGTTTTGATCATGGAGGGATCAGAGATTTCACCCATGAATTTAACTTTCGATGTGGCGCAAGCCAGTGACTGTTTGGGTAGTCATAGCGTCCTCGGGTCAAGTCACTGTTTTTCTAACATGCTGAACAAGTATTGTCGGTCAACTGTGTCATATGTTTTATTGAAATCTATGGAGTATTCCTGATAGCCTTGTATTTTAGCATCGTTTTCCGACTGAAGATTTTTTCCGTGCGTGAACGACCGGAGCAGAGGCCCGCCTGGTATTCACCAGCTTTGCACTCTAACTGTTCTTATGTTCTCTGGAGTAAGTACCCTGTATTATTGTTATTATTATTGAGTAATGGAGCTCCTTCAAAGACAATTATTATTAACAGATACCCTCAGAAGCCATATAGGAGCTGACATAAATTACAATAGAGATCGAGATAGCGAAACTAAGATTCAGTGTTCAGAGCACATATGTAGTACTATAAACTAAACATTCAAGAACAAGACGAGACACTGCATTGCAATCAAAATGTATAAAATAATGTTAGTACCACTTTTATTACCTCGGAGTGGGAGGTCGTGTCTACATAGAGGAAGATGAGTAAGATCCAAACGACGGAAATGAGATTTTTAAGAAAAGTTAAAAGATGTTCAAGATTAGACAGAATACGCAATGAAAACATTAAAAGAGAATTTAATGTTTATAATATTGGGCAAACTGTGAACGATTGCAGAAGCAAATGGAAAGTACATACATTGTCCACTTACATTAATGTGACCACCTGTCAAAAGCTTGAATAACCACGTTTTGTAGCGATGGGACCTTCAGGAAGAGAGTCAACGAGGTTGTGGAAGTTACCGACACGGATGTGGAGCCATGGCGAATCCTGTGCCGTGGCCAGCTGTGTTAGGTTTCTCGATTGAGGATTCATGGCGCGACCAGCCTGATCGATGTGATCCTTCAGATTATCGATTGGGTCCGGGGAGTTTGGTGGCCGCGGGAGTACTGTAACCTCATTTTGGTGCTCTTCGAACCACACTCGTACACTGTGAGCTGTGTGACACGATACATTGTCCTCCTGGTAGACGTCATCGTGCCGAGGAAAATCAAACTGTCTGTAGGGGTGGACATAGTCCTCAAGGATACGTGCATACTTCTGGTGACCCACTGTGCCTTCCAGAATGACGAGATCACCCAGTGAGTTCCGCCAGCCTGGACCCTGCCGACGACTGTTATAAGGTGTTCGCTTTCAGACGTTTCACATCGTACAAGCCAACAATCATCTTTCAAAAATGGTTCAAGTGGCTCTGAGCACTATGGGTCAGTCCCCTAGAACTTTGAACTACTTAAACCTAACCAACCTAAGGACGTCACAAACATCCATGCCCGAGGCAGGATTCGAACCTGCGACCATAGTGGCCACGCGGTACCAGACTGAAGCACCTAGATCCGCATGGCCACATCGGCCGGCATCCGAGGACACCACTGATAGTAGGGATGACATCATTTCCACATATGGCTGATCCCAATGCTCAGAATCTTGTAACTGAGTTTCTTCTGAGCCGTCTTATCATTGACGTTCGGATCACATGAGACACATGCATCAATTAAGATGGACGACCTTTTATCTGGCTGACGTACAATATCAGGCATGGCGGGTGAATTCGTTCGGTCGGTACGTACTTTTATTTGTTGGTCGCTATGTCTAGCCGCCAAAAAGTAAAAAGAAAAAAAAAACAAAAAAGAAATGTTCAAATGTGTGAATTCCTAGGGGACCAAACTGCTGAGGTCATCGGTCCCTAGACTTTACACACTACTTAAACTAACTTACGCTAAGAACAACACACACACACACCCATGCCCTAGGGAAGACTCGAACCTCCGGCTAGTGGGACTGCACAATCCTTGACATGGCGCCTCTAACCGCGCGGCCACTCCATGCGGCTTCTAGCCGTCGTGGCCGCCTTAGGTGTGCAGTCGTACCATTCGCTGGACATGTCTGATATTCCTACAGCTCTGCGTATTTTCCAGTGAAGATATGACCACTCTTTATCATGCCTCTTGAACTATATAATCTTCTACCACATAGGAAGGCCTCATATTATGAGGTCTGTGGTCTCAGCACAAACTCCACATTATTATTATTACTGTATCGCTATTATTCACGTTTGCGCCCACCTGGATTATGCGATGCGCAACATGGGGCGATATATCATTTTCGTTCGGCCTTCCCTTGTGCCCTTAAAAGTTTCATTCTCTGACAATGAGCTTGTTTCCTACCGAACTGGTTGCAATCTTCTTTCCTTACTGGCCAGATGATCAATTACGAACTTTCTTTCCAAAAATTGTGCCTCTTGCGTTGTCCCTGCTTCTGTCAGCTCTTCCATTACCGCTGCTGCCCAGTTGTTGTCTCGATTTCATTTTGTTTAGAATTTCTGAAAACTGCACCTCAGACCCAGTTCTCTGGGTTCGTACAAGTCTTTTAATATGGCTATAGAATTTTGATCTTCGTGTTTTCATATACAAATAAATTATGGTACACTTTTGAATTTAGTTATGTTCCCTCTTCAGTGTATTTCGGACGTTAAATTTTGCTGATTACATTTCTTTCCCACTTTTGTTATTATTACGAGTAGCTTATTTTCCACGCGCACTGTTGTGTTGACAGTAAAGAGAATGTCTTAAGATGCTAGGTTATATGTAAGATAGTGGTTCGAACTCATAATCGTGAAAAGGAAATAAATGCATAAACAAAGAAATTGCTGTACATTTCAATTTAGACCTTACATGTTAAACTTCACTTTGAACAGCCATATTGAAATCGTGATGGAATATACTGCCTGATGATGCTGTAGATCGAAATTGGTAGAACAATAAACAGACTCACTCGGCAGCTCTCTACTTCTTCTACCGAAACGACTCATAAGATGTGTTACAACTGCGGAGCACCTCCAGCCCAAATCATTTCTTAATTTTTCCTTTTACCTGTTCACGGAGCAACGTACTTTTTCCACATTTACACCCAGTAATACATTTCAAAGCTTCCTGATACTTTTTTATGGTTATTACGAGCCTTAGGGAAGCAAAAAGGGGAGGAAGGTGAAAGTGCACTGTCGTGTACAGCAAATTACACTGTCGCACCACATCATTAGTACCCAGGCAACTGCCGTCTGCAGCGTGTGCTGAAGATAAATGAACTAGAACCAGTTAATAAAGTACTGACGGGTCTCAAAAGGATTTGGAGCCATGGTGTTTGCGTTGCTTCCATCAGCTCTTGAGCGGGCTGTACGGGAGTTTGCACATGGTAAACACAACGTTCGAGATGATCCCGTATATGATACAGACAAGACGGAGATTGAGTCAATAATTAAATCACTGAAGACTAAGGACTGTCATGGTGATTATGGGAGTGCCTAGCAGAATATTAAAGAACTGTGCTGCACATGTTAGCCCTGTATTAAGCCATATTTGTAATTTTTTCTTTTGGAATGGTCAGTTTCCTGAGCGATTAAAGTACTCACTAGTAAAGCCGCTTTATAAAAAGGGAGAAAGGGATAATGTAGTTAATTTTATACCTATTTCTATGCCATCAGTGTTTGCTAAAGTTACTGAAAAGGCTGTGTATGTAAGATAATCGATCATTTTATATCACACAATTTGCTCTCAAATGTACAGTTCGGCTTTAGAAGTCGTTTAACAACTGAAAATGCTATATTCTGTTTTCTCTGTGAGGTACTGGATGGGTTAAATAAAAGGTTTCGTACACTAGGCATATTTTTTGATTTAACTAAGGCATTTGATTGTGTTGATCACAAAATATTGCTCCAGAAGTTGGACCATTATGGAATATGGGGAGTAGCTCACAATTGGTTCACCTCTTACTTTAGCAACAGACATAAAAAGGTCATTATTCGCAATGTTGAGAATGGCTGTGATGTGGGGTCTGAGTGGGGTACTGTAAAGTAGAGGGTGCCCCAGGGATCAGTGTTGTGGCCACTCCTGTTCCTTATTTATATAAATGATATGCCTTCTGGAATTATGGGTAACTGTAAAATATATCTGTGTGCTGATGACACTAGCTTGGTAGTAAAGGATGTTGTGTGCATCATTGGCTCTGTTTCAAATGGTGCAGTTCATGACCTAAGTTCATGGCTTGTAGAATATAAACTAATGCTAAATCACAGTAAGACTCAGTTTTTACAGTTTCTAACACACAATTCAACAAAACCGGACGTTTTAATTTCACAGAATGGGAATATGATTAGTGAAACTGAACAATTCAAATTTCTAGGTGTTCAAATAGATAGTAAGCTGTCATGAAAAGCTCACGTTCAGGATCTTGTTCAAAGACTTAATACTGCCATTTTTACTATTCGAACGGTACCTCAACTGATTGATCAAAAATGGTTCAAATGGCTCTGAGCACTACGGGATTTAACATCGGAGGTCATCAGTCCCCTAGAACTTAAAACTACTTAGACCAAACTAACCTAAGGACATCACACACATCCATGCCCGAGGCAGGATTCGAACCTGCAACCGTAGCAGTCCCGTGGTTCCGGACTGAAGCGCCTTGAGCCGTTCGGCCACCGCGGCTAGCCTACTTTGCTTATTTTAATTCGCTTATGTCGTATGGTATTATATTTTGGGGTAACTCTTAAAGGATATTTTTTACTCAGAAACGGGTGGTTTTCGGGCAATAAGTGGTGTAAGTTCACGAACCTCTTGCCACCCCTGTTCACGATTCTGGGTATTTTGACATTGGCCTCTCAATATATATATATATATATATATATATATATATATATATATATATATTGAAACACGTATGTAACATAGCAGCGATGGCGAGGCATTGTAGCATCTGTGACCAGAGAGTATGCGCTTGACCGCGCGAGTGTTGCGAGCGGTTCTCAGTCTGTCGGTCAGTCGTTGCGAGTCTGTAGCTCTGTCTAGTTGAGGGCAGTACTCAGGCAGTCGTTGCGAGTCTGTAGCTCTGTCGAGTTGAGAGCAGTACTCTGTCAGTAGTCGTCGCGAGCAGTAGCTCTGTTCAGTGCCGTGCAGTACGCTAGTAGTCGTCATGCAGAGCGGTCGGTCAGTGGTAGCAGTCCAGTGGGATTGCGTGATGTGGTCTGGCGACAACACTGGTCAAGATGCTGAATGAGGTATACTGTTAATTAAGATAATCATCGGATAATGTAAAGTTTAATTATTGTAACTAATTTTCAACAAGTGCCCCCAATAATAACTTTGATTTCAAAAGCAATTTTACATAAAATTTTCATTTAATTGAAGTAACTACTTCGTTCCACTTCCCTTAAACAAAAGTTTCAGTTTTCAATTAGATTACAAAAGAAAAAAAAAGGGAATATTATTATTTGCAATGCAGTTCCTCCAAGCGGTGCGCAACAATAAGAGCAGAAATTTGACTAGGTGTTGCAATGAGGTAAGAATTTAATTTTGATTTTTGCACAGGGCCAAAGACCGATATTTCGGTTTAATTGAATCATTATTATCACTGAGATTTTCTTATCACTGAATGGACCTTAATTTTTTATGAAGAACTAATACTTGAGTCAGATTGCGATTCTCACTTTTATTGTCATTAAATTTAATTGCTAGGGAGGTTACGTTTGGCTCCTATTCATTTATTATTTCTGTCTTTAAAAATTTCAGTGGAGAGGTTACACTTAGCGCAATGTCCATTAGCACTGTTAAATAATATTCTGTCTTGTAAAATTTTTTGTGGGGAGGTTACACTTGGCGACACCCAGTCCAGGATCGTATTTCGTTGAGAGTCTTTTGAGCGACAGTCAGATATCTGCTCTTATTTGCTTAAATATAATTAGGATTTAGCGCAACGCTTTTATTAACTTGTGACTTTCTTTCTACAGGTCAACGGCAATTCGTTGCTCTGTTGTATTTATGTTGCTTTTGCATTGTGCTTATTTGTTTTGCGAAAAATTTTGACTATTGTAAAATGCCGCGAAAGACTGTGAATAGTGTATCGCGAGGTATGTTGAACGAAATTACCGACTTAAACAACGTGACCGATAGTAATTGTGACACACAGTGTAATGATGACAATCCTGCGTTCACTGACAATCAGTGCGTTCCAACAATTAGTAATGATGTAGACCTTAATGATGAACAAACGAACTCGATTGTGTCTTGTGTTGATTTGACGACAATTGATGACGCGGGGCACACTATTGTAATGAGCGCTGCCCAGCCTAACACACCCGGTTTGAAAAATTCTCGTGACGAACAGACGAATTTGTCTAATGAAAGTGGTCAGTGTACCGAAAATACGACGGACTCGAGTGATAAACCTTTTTGTAAATTACAGAATGACCAAATGGTCACACAAAACGCGACATCGGCAAATACACCGTCACATAGTACAGAGAATAGAAATGCTGACTTTGAGTCGAATCAAATTATAGCATTATTGCTACAAATGATTAAAAAACTTGATGAACAGCACAAAGAATTTATAGAATGGAACAAAGAATTTTCTGAAAGTCTTAAACAGCAGAACGAAAAACACGACAACGTTAATGAACAGAAGAAACAAGTTAGTGAACAGATTACAGCTGTTACCGTGCAATGTCAGAACATTAAAGTACAATTACATGTGGATACTAAGACTTGTGCTAATAACAGTAATGAAAAAGTTGGCACTGTTGCACAAGAATTAAATAGTACACGTGTAAGCACAACAGAATTACATAAAGACAAAGTTAAAGCAGTCACTGAACAATGTTCAGCAAACGCAACACAGATACACGAAGTTAATGTAGTTACTGAACAATGCCGTAAAAACGCAGTACAGATAAGCGACGAGTTTAATTTAGAGCCACTGGAAGTTTCACACACTCCGAATATGGAAGTTGACGAGAAATTAGCAAGACAGATCAACCAAATTGACGAAAGTGTTACAGTAACAGATTCGAAAACTATTTCAGTCACCAACACGTCACAGAATCCGCTACTTTGCGAACATTTGTCAGAGTCACGCAGCGCGTATCATGTGAGCAATTTACAGCAACTACGCGACTTAAAATCCGAAAAGCCACGCGACTTAAAATCTGAAAAGCTACGCAACTTGAAATCCGAAATGACACAGACAAACAGATTGACACACAAACCCGAACGTGTTTTCAAATTCAATGACGAGAACGTAGATTACGAGCAAATTTTATCCGCAAGAAAATGTAAAGAATTTAATAATGACAGCGTACAGGTACACGCTTTGCACTGTATACGACAATTTATATTTGTACATACACCGCTATTGCCTGTAATGCAGAAGCTAGCTTTGAACCAGATGCGACAATTTATTTTTGTATTTACAACAGCATTGCCTATAATGCAGAAACTGGAATTAGCACGGATACAACAATTTGCCTTTGGAATTTTACCGCTATTGCTTGCAACGCAAAAGCTAAAATTTATTTGCAGTGCGTAAATGACCTCAGGGGATTCATTACGCTTTAATGAATATGTGCCGTAGCGAGCATAGGGCCCCGAGCTGTAGTAGTGCTGTTTCATCTTTAGTTTTCTGCACTGCTGCCTTCTCTTCTACTATCCTTTATATCTATCAAAATAGCTCTTTAACTATTGCTCTACCTAGAATTAAGAAAAATGACTAAAGAAAACCCGATATGAGAAATATTTTACCGAATGTGACAATTTTCATTAGGCACTCCAGAATCACGAGAACTTAAATAACAGATAAAAATCGTAATCATCAGTATGTGTAAAATTAACAGCAAACGCATTTTTTGTAACAATAGATGTTTTTCACCACAATAGCATGAAAGTCAACCGCTTAGCATACCTAACCAACAATGCAGTCTACAAGGTCAACCAGGCTTTAATGTTTCGCCGCGTGCACGTATAGTCCCAGCTCCAACAAATGGTAACGCATGGCAGCAAAGAAATAACTACGTACAGACAACACTCTATTTCAACTCGTATCGCAATACACCGTATAGGAATGACTATCACGACAGACGTAAAAAATGATGAGCACAATTTTCAGCGTACATTTAATAACAGTCGATCTTATGAGCAGCAACAACATCAGCAAAAACAAATAATCATGAATGAAACAGACAATAGGTGTCATCCATAGCGTAACACGTCAGTAAGAAATAACAAAGCAGTTCATATAGTGGATATGCCACAACATTCTCCCGTAAATAATAACACATACGATAGTTTTTAACCAGATACAGCACAGATTGCATATTACAGTAACGCAAACATTACTTTTGACACGCAGAATTTTGCTCACGAGAATGTTATTTGAAACATGCTTTGTTGAATGCTCCACTTTTATCGCACCCCGATCTTACCAGAAATTTTTCCATTGCCACTGACAGTTCCAACACCGCTATAGGCGTACACATTTTCCAGGAAATTGAAGAAGATGGCTCTACAGTTATTAAAAACATCGCATTTGCAAGCCGCACTCTGTCACCTGCTGAACGAAATTATTCCGTTACAGAATTGGAAACATTATGTGTTGTATGGGCTTTTACGAGATTTAGGCACTTTCTTTATGGCAGACACACCACCGTCTACACAGACCACAGAGCGATACAATTTTTACTTTCAGCTAAATTTACTCACGACAGATTAAGCAGATGGAAACTTTATTTGCAAGAATTTAATTTTACGATTGTTCACATTCCCGGCACACAAAATGTTATAGCAGACGCACTATCGCGTTCTCTCGGCAACAATCAGCAAGACGTAGCAACCAACTTCTGCAAAACAAATTTCAGTGTCATGTACATTCAGCAAGTCGCATTTGAAAACTTTATTTCATCGTCACTACAGGACATAGCGCAAGAGCAAAATAAGGACAATGTGTGGAAAGAAATTAAACACCTTTGGCAAGATAGGAAAAATGTTACCATTAGGAACCACTACACTGTACGCAATGACATTCTGTTTCGCCGCTCTCATCCTGACAGCAACAATTGGTTATTATGCATTCCTGACGAACTGGTTAACAAATTAATTTGGTACACTCATTTAAGTTACGCACATTACGGAGCACGAAAATGTTTTCTTATACTGAGACAGAACTCTTATTTTACTAACATGGAGAAACGTATACGACGAGTTTTAGCGTCTTGTAAAATTTGCCAGAAAGCTAAATCAGACACCACTTCACATATTCCTCCATTATATCCCATTATACCTGTTAAATTAAGACACATGGCCGCAGTAGATATTTTTGGTCCGATTCCCAGAACTAACAGAGGTTTTTGCTACATCTTTGTCGCTGTTGAGCTCACTTCAAAATTTGTTACTTTCACTCCGTTACGTAAAGCTACTGCTAAAACTGTTTCGAAAGCATTTGTAAAACATTTTCTATTTCATGTAGGGCATGTGATGAAAGTAATTTCTGACAATGGATCTCAATTTCGTAGTAGCGTATGGACATGCATGTTACGAGCTAGAAACATTTCTCCGATTTATATATCCAAGTACCACGCTTCTTCGAACCCCTGTGAAAGATTAATGAAAGAAATTGGTAAACTGTGTAGAGTATACTGCCACAGAAGACATATTGATTGGGATACACACATACTCTCATTCCAAGACGTAATTAATTCCATTCCAAATGAATCCACTATGCTATCTCCGTCTATTATACTGAAAAACGTTGAACCACCGAACAAAATTAAAGAATTAGTAAACTTCCCTAAATGTCGTCGACTAAGACACCACGAAATAATTGACATTGCGCTGAACAACATCAAACGTGCCGCAGAGCGCCGGAGAAGACGGCAAAAACAGGTTTGTAGACGCCGAGACTTTCACGTTGGACAGAAAATATTAGTACGTACACATTATTTATCCAGTAAATTAAAAGGTAAGTGCAGTAAATTTGAACTTCTATACGCAGGTCCATATCGGATTCGCAGCATCCCTCACCCCAATGTTGTACACGTCGAAACTTTGAGAACCAGAAAATCGAAAGGCAACCACCATATCTCAAACATTAAACCGTTTATTGAATGAAGACACTTTATGTTTCAACACACTATGATGTCATTTATTAATACAATTATTTCACTTGACTAATTACTGATGATTATCGCATTTTTTCTTGGCAAGTGCCCGGCAAGGTAAGGTTAGCAGGTCGCTTTTCTTGTCGTTACACATCAGACCGTGCACATTTTCCACTTTTTTTGTGTATATGATTGTACTCCAGTTTTGTTTGTATGCACTGTGAAATAGTTAAGATATAACACACCTGTTGACTTTGACATTTTTTGCCTTATGACATCTCAACATCGTGACTGTTTTACATTTTTGCTGCTGCATTGTGATATTATCTGTACATTTTGCCTCTGAACACTGTCAATGCCTTTGACATATTACATTTTCTGTCATGTTATGCTGTATGGTTAATTATGTTACCATAAACCAGTCATTATTTAATGGGTATATGATTTAAATGTAAGACATTAATCTCTGTTCATCAATTTCAGTAAGAATTGGTGCGTGTAAGAAATAAATTCAACAGAAATGGGAATTTCACCTACGGAATAAACGAAAGAAGATGCAATAACTTTATGAGGAAGAGTAAATGGATCAGGATTAACAAGCATTAACAAGAATATACTATACTCATCATAGAATAGCAGTCTTAATTAAATTTTTCTTTCAGAATACAAGGTGATTGATGCAGGCTGTCAGACTGAACTACACATCTTAGTTTTAGTGATGAAATATGCTAGAGATAAGGAATAGTTGTATAATGAGTAATGAAGTGATTTTTTGCAGATGATAATGAATACTGATGAATAATGATGAAGGATATGGTATTATGAATAATGAAGTTTTTCTTTACAGGTGATGATAATAATGAAGTTATGATAATATGGATAATGAAGTGATTGATAATGAAGTTTTTTCTTTACAGATGAGGATAATGTTGGGGTTTTATATTTATGCTATGTAGTTATTTAAGTATTTGTTGCAGTTTGTTTTGACAGCAGGTGTTATATTGCATAGTAGGATGACGGAAAGTTTTGGAAAGGACAGCTATGGAACACATTTTATACACATTTCACTACTTGTTAATTCGAAGTTCACTACTTTTCAGCATAGTGTGCGTTTCTTCTTTCAGGTCAATAATCCATTTTGTATTTTTTCCAGGAGATGCTTGTCATGATACTTACTAAAACTGTTACTTATTATACCTGTTCTAGTACTTGCATTTTTATTTTTTTTTTACCCATTTGTGTTTACCATTTATAAATGTAATCACATATACTGCCTTGTTACATAACCTTGCTACAGCTGACTCATGACGAATGACGTTACCTATCCTCATTTGCAGCAATAGGTCAAAAGCAAAAAGTGTTATGCCTCAGCAATTAATTATCGATCCCAACGCAATGCATTGCTAACAAAAAAAAATGTATTAACAGTCCCAAATAGTGATACCAGTTTGAGAAAATTCTGAATAATACTGATTAGCTCTGAATAGTATGTCACTTGAGTAATGACTTCTTAATGAGACAACAAAAATACATATATATATAAAATAATGCTTAGTAACTGGCTAGTAATTGCCACTGTTATTGTACTGAGACTACTTATAATCCCCATGATTATTAATGCTATGACTATAATTAACTGATTTTTAATAATGACTTCGTAATGATCTGAATAATACTGAATGAGGAACAATGCTTTATACTATTCGATACCTGATGGCCACTGAGTGCCAATAATTAGTGTCACTTAATGAATTGTTACTAATTATGCCATTAAATTAGCTCTTGTTTTCAATGTTCATACTTTGTAATTGGAAATGAATGTGACTGTTTAATAATGCTTTGTAATTAGAAGAAGGCTAATGATTCTTACCAGATTGGAATGACACATAATTAATTAACTATGCTATTGTTTCATAATGCTTTGTGATTAGGAAAAAGCTAATGATTATTACTATTGGAAGACAAATGATTAATTAATTATGCTATACTTTATAACTGATTAACTATGCTTTATAATTGGAAATGAATGTGACTGTTTAATAATGCTTTGTAATTAGGAAAAAGCTAATGATTATTACTATTGAAATGACAAATGATTAATTAACTATGCCATACTTTGTAACTGGAAAAGAATGCGATTGTTTCATGATGCTTTGTAACTAGGAGAAGGTTAATGATTAATACTATATTGGAATGACAAATGATTAATTAACTATGCTATACTTTGTAACTGGAAAAGAATGCGATTATTTAATAATGCTTTGTAACTAGGAAAAGAAGATTACTGATTCTATGTAAAACAATTAATGAACATTTTTCTGTAATACTACATACATGGTACAGAAATGTTCAATAACTGGGCTATGAATGCCGCAAACTACTACTGTAATTGACAATATTATGTGACTTAATGTCCTTCACCTCATGAGCTAACTACCCTGAATTACTGCGATGTCCATTTGTCCTGTTTATCCTAGTGATCATGGAGCACTATCTTTGGTTTTGCACTAATTCTACGTTGGTGTGCCTTGTAAGAGCGTGGTGTTGACACGACATGCTGTCCACCACCGTGAGCGATGAAGACGTTATTATGGTCCCACTGTTTGGTGTACCTAATGTACTGCCAAAATGAAAACATGAAACATTAATACGACAGTTCAGTGTCTTGGCTACACTGATAAATTCTGAGGGGAAAAGAACTTCAAGTTGTGTCACTTGGTGTTGTACTTCTGTGGAAAGATATGGACTTTCAAAACAGCTGTGTGCAATCTAAAGTGCTACAACCATGATGCAGTCCTTCCCTTTCCTATCCTAATTCTTGTCACATAGTGAAAATCATTTTTGCTAACATTATTTATGTTCATGGCTATACATTTTTTTCAATTCGCTAAACTCCAGTGCGAGTACACTTATGTCACTGGTCGACATGATTTTTTTTGCTATTATGTTTATTTATTGCCAAAATGCTAAAGACATTTTTTTGATTTGTTGTGAAGTACAGTATATGTGCACTTTTGTCTTTTATATTGTATATACATTTTTTATTTTCTGAACTACAGTGCATGTGCACTTCTGTTAGGTGGTAATATGTTTTCTACTGAACTTCAGTGCCTGTACACTTTTCTCATTTTTCAATATGATTTCTACTATTCTGTATATTCAATACTTTAATGCGTATGCACTTATGTCATTTGTTACTAATTGTACATACATTTCATCAATTACTGATATGCTCTCAACTGCAGTGCATGTGCACTCATGTCACTTGTCAACATAATATTTTGCCAGTCTATTTATTTGTTCTGAATATGCTAAAGAATTTTTTTTCAGTGCCTGTGCACTTTGTTATCTGTCAAATAATTTGTATATACATTTTTCTGATTTGCTACTATGTTTTGTACTCACATTTTGTCTTTGTCTGATATATTTTGTACTTAGTGCGTGTGCACAACATTTAAATATTCTGTAAGTTGTAGAATTTTGTTAATTAAAGAAAAATTTTGCCGCGCTTGGCAAGTCCAAATGACTCACCATCGCTGCCAAATTTTTGCCCCCCCAGTGGAGGGTTATGAAACACGTATGTAACATAGCAGCGATGGCGAGGCATTGTAGCATCTGTGACCAGAGAGTATGCGCTTGACCGCGCGAGTGTTGCGAGCGGTTCTCAGTCTGTCGGTCAGTCGTTGCGAGTCTGTAGCTCTGTCTAGTTGAGGGCAGTACTCAGGCAGTCGTTGCGAGTCTGTAGCTCTGTCTAGTTGAGAGCAGTACTCTGTCAGTAGTCGTCGCGAGCAGTAGCTCTGTTCAGTGCCGTGCAGTACGCTAGTAGTCGTCATGCAGAGCGGTCGGTCAGTGGTAGCAGTCCAGTGGGATTGCGTGATGTGGTCTGGCGACAACACTGGTCAAGATGCTGAATGAGGTATACTGTTAATTAAGATAATCATCGGATAATGTAAAGTTTAATTATTGTAACTAATTTTCAACAAGTGCCCCCAATAATAACTTTGATTTCAAAAGCAATTTTACATAAAATTTTCATTTAATTGAAGTAACTACTTCGTTCCACTTCCCTTAAACAAAAGTTTCAGTTTTCAATTAGATTACAAAAGAAAAAAAAAGGGAATATTATTATTTGCAATGCAGTTCCTCCAAGCGGTGCGCAACAATAAGAGCAGAAATTTGACTAGGTGTTGCAATGAGGTAAGAATTTAATTTTGATTTTTGCACAGGGCCAAAGACCGATATTTCGGTTTAATTGAATCATTATTATCACTGAGATTTTCTTATCACTGAATGGACCTTAATTTTTTATGAAGAACTAATACTTGAGTCAGATTGCGATTCTCACTTTTATTGTCATTAAATTTAATTGCTAGGGAGGTTACGTTTGGCTCCTATTCATTTATTATTTCTGTCTTTAAAAATTTCAGTGGAGAGGTTACACTTAGCGCAATGTCCATTAGCACTGTTAAATAATATTCTGTCTTGTAAAATTTTTTGTGGGGAGGTTACACTTGGCGACACCCAGTCCAGGATCGTATTTCGTTGAGAGTCTTTTGAGCGACAGTCAGATATCTGCTCTTATTTGCTTAAATATAATTAGGATTTAGCGCAACGCTTTTATTAACTTGTGACTTTCTTTCTACAGGTCAACGGCAATTCGTTGCTCTGTTGTATTTATGTTGCTTTTGCATTGTGCTTATTTGTTTTGCGAAAAATTTTGACTATTGTAAAATGCCGCGAAAGACTGTGAATAGTGTATCGCGAGGTATGTTGAACGAAATTACCGACTTAAACAACGTGACCGATAGTAATTGTGACACACAGTGTAATGATGACAATCCTGCGTTCACTGACAATCAGTGCGTTCCAACAATTAGTAATGATGTAGACCTTAATGATGAACAAACGAACTCGATTGTGTCTTGTGTTGATTTGACGACAATTGATGACGCGGGGCACACTATTGTAATGAGCGCTGCCCAGCCTAACACACCCGGTTTGAAAAATTCTCGTGACGAACAGACGAATTTGTCTAATGAAAGTGGTCAGTGTACCGAAAATACGACGGACTCGAGTGATAAACCTTTTTGTAAATTACAGAATGACCAAATGGTCACACAAAACGCGACATCGGCAAATACACCGTCACATAGTACAGAGAATAGAAATGCTGACTTTGAGTCGAATCAAATTATAGCATTATTGCTACAAATGATTAAAAAACTTGATGAACAGCACAAAGAATTTATAGAATGGAACAAAGAATTTTCTGAAAGTCTTAAACAGCAGAACGAAAAACACGACAACGTTAATGAACAGAAGAAACAAGTTAGTGAACAGATTACAGCTGTTACCGTGCAATGTCAGAACATTAAAGTACAATTACATGTGGATACTAAGACTTGTGCTAATAACAGTAATGAAAAAGTTGGCACTGTTGCACAAGAATTAAATAGTACACGTGTAAGCACAACAGAATTACATAAAGACAAAGTTAAAGCAGTCACTGAACAATGTTCAGCAAACGCAACACAGATACACGAAGTTAATGTAGTTACTGAACAATGCCGTAAAAACGCAGTACAGATAAGCGACGAGTTTAATTTAGAGCCACTGGAAGTTTCACACACTCCGAATATGGAAGTTGACGAGAAATTAGCAAGACAGATCAACCAAATTGACGAAAGTGTTACAGTAACAGATTCGAAAACTATTTCAGTCACCAACACGTCACAGAATCCGCTACTTTGCGAACATTTGTCAGAGTCACGCAGCGCGTATCATGTGAGCAATTTACAGCAACTACGCGACTTAAAATCCGAAAAGCCACGCGACTTAAAATCTGAAAAGCTACGCAACTTGAAATCCGAAATGACACAGACAAACAGATTGACACACAAACCCGAACGTGTTTTCAAATTCAATGACGAGAACGTAGATTACGAGCAAATTTTATCCGCAAGAAAATGTAAAGAATTTAATAATGACAGCGTACAGGTACACGCTTTGCACTGTATACGACAATTTATATTTGTACATACACCGCTATTGCCTGTAATGCAGAAGCTAGCTTTGAACCAGATGCGACAATTTATTTTTGTATTTACAACAGCATTGCCTATAATGCAGAAACTGGAATTAGCACGGATACAACAATTTGCCTTTGGAATTTTACCGCTATTGCTTGCAACGCAAAAGCTAAAATTTATTTGCAGTGCGTAAATGACCTCAGGGGATTCATTACGCTTTAATGAATATGTGCCGTAGCGAGCATAGGGCCCCGAGCTGTAGTAGTGCTGTTTCATCTTTAGTTTTCTGCACTGCTGCCTTCTCTTCTACTATCCTTTATATCTATCAAAATAGCTCTTTAACTATTGCTCTACCTAGAATTAAGAAAAATGACTAAAGAAAACCCGATATGAGAAATATTTTACCGAATGTGACAATTTTCATTAGGCACTCCAGAATCACGAGAACTTAAATAACAGATAAAAATCGTAATCATCAGTATGTGTAAAATTAACAGCAAACGCATTTTTTGTAACAATAGATGTTTTTCACCACAATAGCATGAAAGTCAACCGCTTAGCATACCTAACCAACAATGCAGTCTACAAGGTCAACCAGGCTTTAATGTTTCGCCGCGTGCACGTATAGTCCCAGCTCCAACAAATGGTAACGCATGGCAGCAAAGAAATAACTACGTACAGACAACACTCTATTTCAACTCGTATCGCAATACACCGTATAGGAATGACTATCACGACAGACGTAAAAAATGATGAGCACAATTTTCAGCGTACATTTAATAACAGTCGATCTTATGAGCAGCAACAACATCAGCAAAAACAAATAATCATGAATGAAACAGACAATAGGTGTCATCCATAGCGTAACACGTCAGTAAGAAATAACAAAGCAGTTCATATAGTGGATATGCCACAACATTCTCCCGTAAATAATAACACATACGATAGTTTTTAACCAGATACAGCACAGATTGCATATTACAGTAACGCAAACATTACTTTTGACACGCAGAATTTTGCTCACGAGAATGTTATTTGAAACATGCTTTGTTGAATGCTCCACTTTTATCGCACCCCGATCTTACCAGAAATTTTTCCATTGCCACTGACAGTTCCAACACCGCTATAGGCGTACACATGTTCCAGGAAATTGAAGAAGATGGCTCTACAGTTATTAAAAACATCGCATTTGCAAGCCGCACTCTGTCACCTGCTGAACGAAATTATTCCGTTACAGAATTGGAAACATTATGTGTTGTATGGGCTTTTACGAGATTTAGGCACTTTCTTTATGGCAGACACACCACCGTCTACACAGACCACAGAGCGATACAATTTTTACTTTCAGCTAAATTTACTCACGACAGATTAAGCAGATGGAAACTTTATTTGCAAGAATTTAATTTTACGATTGTTCACATTCCCGGCACACAAAATGTTATAGCAGACGCACTATCGCGTTCTCTCGGCAACAATCAGCAAGACGTAGCAACCAACTTCTGCAAAACAAATTTCAGTGTCATGTACATTCAGCAAGTCGCATTTGAAAACTTTATTTCATCGTCACTACAGGACATAGCGCAAGAGCAAAATAAGGACAATGTGTGGAAAGAAATTAAACACCTTTGGCAAGATAGGAAAAATGTTACCATTAGGAACCACTACACTGTACGCAATGACATTCTGTTTCGCCGCTCTCATCCTGACAGCAACAATTGGTTATTATGCATTCCTGACGAACTGGTTAACAAATTAATTTGGTACACTCATTTAAGTTACGCACATTACGGAGCACGAAAATGTTTTCTTATACTGAGACAGAACTCTTATTTTACTAACATGGAGAAACGTATACGACGAGTTTTAGCGTCTTGTAAAATTTGCCAGAAAGCTAAATCAGACACCACTTCACATATTCCTCCATTATATCCCATTATACCTGTTAAATTAAGACACATGGCCGCAGTAGATATTTTTGGTCCGATTCCCAGAACTAACAGAGGTTTTTGCTACATCTTTGTCGCTGTTGAGCTCACTTCAAAATTTGTTACTTTCACTCCGTTACGTAAAGCTACTGCTAAAACTGTTTCGAAAGCATTTGTAAAACATTTTCTATTTCATGTAGGGCATGTGATGAAAGTAATTTCTGACAATGGATCTCAATTTCGTAGTAGCGTATGGACATGCATGTTACGAGCTAGAAACATTTCTCCGATTTATATATCCAAGTACCACGCTTCTTCGAACCCCTGTGAAAGATTAATGAAAGAAATTGGTAAACTGTGTAGAGTATACTGCCACAGAAGACATATTGATTGGGATACACACATACTCTCATTCCAAGACGTAATTAATTCCATTCCAAATGAATCCACTATGCTATCTCCGTCTATTATACTGAAAAACGTTGAACCACCGAACAAAATTAAAGAATTAGTAAACTTCCCTAAATGTCGTCGACTAAGACACCACGAAATAATTGACATTGCGCTGAACAACATCAAACGTGCCGCAGAGCGCCGGAGAAGACGGCAAAAACAGGTTTGTAGACGCCGAGACTTTCACGTTGGACAGAAAATATTAGTACGTACACATTATTTATCCAGTAAATTAAAAGGTAAGTGCAGTAAATTTGAACTTCTATACGCAGGTCCATATCGGATTCGCAGCATCCCTCACCCCAATGTTGTACACGTCGAAACTTTGAGAACCAGAAAATCGAAAGGCAACCACCATATCTCAAACATTAAACCGTTTATTGAATGAAGACACTTTATGTTTCAACACACTATGATGTCATTTATTAATACAATTATTTCACTTGACTAATTACTGATGATTATCGCATTTTTTCTTGGCAAGTGCCCGGCAAGGTAAGGTTAGCAGGTCGCTTTTCTTGTCGTTACACATCAGACCGTGCACATTTTCCACTTTTTTTGTGTATATGATTGTACTCCAGTTTTGTTTGTATGCACTGTGAAATAGTTAAGATATAACACACCTGTTGACTTTGACATTTTTTGCCTTATGACATCTCAACATCGTGACTGTTTTACATTTTTGCTGCTGCATTGTGATATTATCTGTACATTTTGCCTCTGAACACTGTCAATGCCTTTGACATATTACATTTTCTGTCATGTTATGCTGTATGGTTAATTATGTTACCATAAACCAGTCATTATTTAATGGGTATATGATTTAAATGTAAGACATTAATCTCTGTTCATCAATTTCAGTAAGAATTGGTGCGTGTAAGAAATAAATTCAACAGAAATGGGAATTTCACCTACGGAATAAACGAAAGAAGATGCAATAACTTTATGAGGAAGAGTAAATGGATCAGGATTAACAAGCATTAACAAGAATATACTATACTCATCATAGAATAGCAGTCTTAATTAAATTTTTCTTTCAGAATACAAGGTGATTGATGCAGGCTGTCAGACTGAACTACACATCTTAGTTTTAGTGATGAAATATGCTAGAGATAAGGAATAGTTGTATAATGAGTAATGAAGTGATTTTTTGCAGATGATAATGAATACTGATGAATAATGATGAAGGATATGGTATTATGAATAATGAAGTTTTTCTTTACAGGTGATGATAATAATGAAGTTATGATAATATGGATAATGAAGTGATTGATAATGAAGTTTTTTCTTTACAGATGAGGATAATGTTGGGGTTTTATATTTATGCTATGTAGTTATTTAAGTATTTGTTGCAGTTTGTTTTGACAGCAGGTGTTATATTGCATAGTAGGATGACGGAAAGTTTTGGAAAGGACAGCTATGGAACACATTTTATACACATTTCACTACTTGTTAATTCGAAGTTCACTACTTTTCAGCATAGTGTGCGTTTCTTCTTTCAGGTCAATAATCCATTTTGTATTTTTTCCAGGAGATGCTTGTCATGATACTTACTAAAACTGTTACTTATTATACCTGTTCTAGTACTTGCATTTTTATTTTTTTTTTACCCATTTGTGTTTACCATTTATAAATGTAATCACATATACTGCCTTGTTACATAACCTTGCTACAGCTGACTCATGACGAATGACGTTACCTATCCTCATTTGCAGCAATAGGTCAAAAGCAAAAAGTGTTATGCCTCAGCAATTAATTATCGATCCCAACGCAATGCATTGCTAACAAAAAAAAATGTATTAACAGTCCCAAATAGTGATACCAGTTTGAGAAAATTCTGAATAATACTGATTAGCTCTGAATAGTATGTCACTTGAGTAATGACTTCTTAATGAGACAACAAAAATACATATATATATAAAATAATGCTTAGTAACTGGCTAGTAATTGCCACTGTTATTGTACTGAGACTACTTATAATCCCCATGATTATTAATGCTATGACTATAATTAACTGATTTTTAATAATGACTTCGTAATGATCTGAATAATACTGAATGAGGAACAATGCTTTATACTATTCGATACCTGATGGCCACTGAGTGCCAATAATTAGTGTCACTTAATGAATTGTTACTAATTATGCCATTAAATTAGCTCTTGTTTTCAATGTTCATACTTTGTAATTGGAAATGAATGTGACTGTTTAATAATGCTTTGTAATTAGAAGAAGGCTAATGATTCTTACCAGATTGGAATGACACATAATTAATTAACTATGCTATTGTTTCATAATGCTTTGTGATTAGGAAAAAGCTAATGATTATTACTATTGGAAGACAAATGATTAATTAATTATGCTATACTTTATAACTGATTAACTATGCTTTATAATTGGAAATGAATGTGACTGTTTAATAATGCTTTGTAATTAGGAAAAAGCTAATGATTATTACTATTGAAATGACAAATGATTAATTAACTATGCCATACTTTGTAACTGGAAAAGAATGCGATTGTTTCATGATGCTTTGTAACTAGGAGAAGGTTAATGATTAATACTATATTGGAATGACAAATGATTAATTAACTATGCTATACTTTGTAACTGGAAAAGAATGCGATTATTTAATAATGCTTTGTAACTAGGAAAAGAAGATTACTGATTCTATGTAAAACAATTAATGAACATTTTTCTGTAATACTACATACATGGTACAGAAATGTTCAATAACTGGGCTATGAATGCCGCAAACTACTACTGTAATTGACAATATTATGTGACTTAATGTCCTTCACCTCATGAGCTAACTACCCTGAATTACTGCGATGTCCATTTGTCCTGTTTATCCTAGTGATCATGGAGCACTATCTTTGGTTTTGCACTAATTCTACGTTGGTGTGCCTTGTAAGAGCGTGGTGTTGACACGACATGCTGTCCACCACCGTGAGCGATGAAGACGTTATTATGGTCCCACTGTTTGGTGTACCTAATGTACTGCCAAAATGAAAACATGAAACATTAATACGACAGTTCAGTGTCTTGGCTACACTGATAAATTCTGAGGGGAAAAGAACTTCAAGTTGTGTCACTTGGTGTTGTACTTCTGTGGAAAGATATGGACTTTCAAAACAGCTGTGTGCAATCTAAAGTGCTACAACCATGATGCAGTCCTTCCCTTTCCTATCCTAATTCTTGTCACATAGTGAAAATCATTTTTGCTAACATTATTTATGTTCATGGCTATACATTTTTTTCAATTCGCTAAACTCCAGTGCGAGTACACTTATGTCACTGGTCGACATGATTTTTTTTGCTATTATGTTTATTTATTGCCAAAATGCTAAAGACATTTTTTTGATTTGTTGTGAAGTACAGTATATGTGCACTTTTGTCTTTTATATTGTATATACATTTTTTATTTTCTGAACTACAGTGCATGTGCACTTCTGTTAGGTGGTAATATGTTTTCTACTGAACTTCAGTGCCTGTACACTTTTCTCATTTTTCAATATGATTTCTACTATTCTGTATATTCAATACTTTAATGCGTATGCACTTATGTCATTTGTTACTAATTGTACATACATTTCATCAATTACTGATATGCTCTCAACTGCAGTGCATGTGCACTCATGTCACTTGTCAACATAATATTTTGCCAGTCTATTTATTTGTTCTGAATATGCTAAAGAATTTTTTTTCAGTGCCTGTGCACTTTGTTATCTGTCAAATAATTTGTATATACATTTTTCTGATTTGCTACTATGTTTTGTACTCACATTTTGTCTTTGTCTGATATATTTTGTACTTAGTGCGTGTGCACAACATTTAAATATTCTGTAAGTTGTAGAATTTTGTTAATTAAAGAAAAATTTTGCCGCGCTTGGCAAGTCCAAATGACTCACCATCGCTGCCAAATTTTTGCCCCCCCAGTGGAGGGTTATGAAACACGTATGTAACATAGCAGCGATGGCGAGGCATTGTAGCATCTGTGACCAGAGAGTATGCGCTTGACCGCGCGAGTGTTGCGAGCGGTTCTCAGTCTGTCGGTCAGTCGTTGCGAGTCTGTAGCTCTGTCTAGTTGAGGGCAGTACTCAGGCAGTCGTTGCGAGTCTGTAGCTCTGTCTAGTTGAGAGCAGTACTCTGTCAGTAGTCGTCGCGAGCAGTAGCTCTGTTCAGTGCCGTGCAGTACGCTAGTAGTCGTCATGCAGAGCGGTCGGTCAGTGGTAGCAGTCCAGTGGGATTGCGTGATGTGGTCTGGCGACAACACTGGTCAAGATGCTGAATGAGGTATACTGTTAATTAAGATAATCATCGGATAATGTAAAGTTTAATTATTGTAACTAATTTTCAACAAGTGCCCCCAATAATAACTTTGATTTCAAAAGCAATTTTACATAAAATTTTCATTTAATTGAAGTAACTACTTCGTTCCACTTCCCTTAAACAAAAGTTTCAGTTTTCAATTAGATTACAAAAGAAAAAAAAAGGGAATATTATTATTTGCAATGCAGTTCCTCCAAGCGGTGCGCAACAACAAGAGCAGAAATTTGACTAGGTGTTGCAATGAGGTAAGAATTTAATTTTGATTTTTGCACAGGGCCAAAGACCGATATTTCGGTTTAATTGAATCATTATTATCACTGAGATTTTCTTATCACTGAATGGACCTTAATTTTTTATGAAGAACTTATACTTGAGTCAGATTGCGATTCTCACTTTTATTGTCATTAAATTTAATTGCTAGGGAGGTTACGTTTGGCTCCTATTCATTTATTATTTCTGTCTTTAAAAATTTCAGTGGAGAGGTTACACTTAGCGCAATGTCCATTAGCTCTGTTAAATAATAAAATTTTTTGTGGGGAGGTTACAATATATATATATATATATATATATATATATATATAGAGAGAGAGAGAGAGAGAGAGAGAGAGAGAGAGAGAGAGAGAGATTCAAAAATTTTAGCAGTAATCAACGCGCTTTCAAATAGAAACTGAACAGTATCCTCATGGTTCACTCCTTCTATTCTGTCGAGGCGTTCCTTGAAAAATTAAGCTCATTCTTATTGTATTGTTGACTCCGTTTACTTAAACTTACGGACTGCCTTTTTTCGGGTTCATAAACATTTATTTTTATCTGTTATTACTTTAATTTCGTAATTTCATGTACTAACACGTTCCATGACCTTCGAGATTTACTCTTCAATTTGGTCCTACGAACCTTGACGTGTAAATAATGATGTTACGAAACGGAGCACATACACAAAGAGACATCAAGTTTGACGTCCAGATGCTGTGAATGTCCTAAAAAATGACATGAGGGCGAATACAGTAGTGGAAAGTCGACCAGACAGGCTGGCCGGGGGAGAATTGGCAGGTGGAACGCAATTACGCCGAAGGAACAGCGCCAGGCGCAAATGTTGATCGCCCCACGGTTGGAGTCTACGGATCAGCCAGACTAAAAAGTAGTGAGAGTTCGCCAACAACTGATCCAACGATTCACAGCCCCGCATTTAAATTGTGTACGTCCTCAACTTGAAAAATCGGGTTTTCTTTTCCTAGCCGTAGCTGTATCCACTTTTGTGCACGTACTTTTTGGCAGTTGCCAGTCTGTCACGGAACAGCTTAGTCCACAAGAAAGCTTAAATGACGACAGACAGAATATGGGACGCCCAGTACAACTTGCATGTGTAACAGAACGTGAGCGCACAGCAGTCGGGACATCTTGAAAATATTACGGTTACTGCTACCACATTCCTGCGCGAGCAGAAGTACGCTGCAAAGAAACGCGCGCTCCGCTAGGATTCTCTGAGTGACTAACTCTGTTTGGCGAGACTTCCTGTTCCAAAAAACCAATTTCTTCTATGCTTTCGAAGCAAACTGTCATGTTCAGAGATGGAAACCGTGAATAGATTGCAGGGTCGTCCTACATATGCATCCCGTTTACACCCCAGTAAACGATATCTCTATGGTGCAGACTACTGCCGCCTTCCCTTCTGACGCGACGCCTCACCAGACCACCAGTGCACAGATAGCCGCACCAGCCGCGAGTCAGGAGCACCAGCCGCAACCGCGCCCAACGAAACAACAACACATGCACCAAAGGTGGGTGGAGCGAACCCGTCCACTCAGACTGAGGACATGGATGTGACCAAAACTTCGAGGAAGAGCCCTCTCGCGGCCGTAGAGGAATCTTCACCCATCCACGCTGGCGGGCGAAGACCAAAGAAGAAGAAAGAGCGGAGATGATGCGCTGCATCTCAGTCAGCCACACTTCATGGTATCCGAACGGAAGCACACGGCCAGAGCCGCTGAGCTCCAGCAAATGCTACCGGTTGGCGTAGGGACTGGCGACATACAGGAAGCAGTCTAAGAGAATGGGACCACGCCGGCACAGGTGAAAAAACTGCCTCGCCCACTGACGATCACTATCTGGTGATCAGGGGGTTTCCAGATTTTCCAAAGGAACGTCCACTCCACCGTCAAACCCCATTACATACACTATGTGATCAAAAGTATCCGGACACATGGCTCAAAACTACTTACAAGTTCGTGGCGCCCTCCATCGGTAATGCTGGAATTCAATATGGTGTTGGCCCACCCTTAGCCCTGAAAACAGCTTCCACTCTCGCAGGCATACGTTCAATCAGGTGCTGCAACGTTTCTTCGGGAATGGCAGCCCATTCTTCACAGGGTGCTGCATTGACGAGAGGTATCGACGACGGTCGGTGAGGCCTGGCACGAAGTCGGCGTTCCAACACATCGCAAAGGTGTTCTATAGAATTCAGGTCAGGATCCTGTGCAGGCCAGTCCATTGAAGGCCGTGCATTATGAACAGGTGCTCGATCGTGTTGAAAGATGCAGTCGCCATCCTCGAACTGTTCTTCAACAGTGTGAAGCAAGAAGGTGTTTAAAACATCAATGTAGGCCTGTGCTGTGATAGTTTCACGCAAAACAACAACGGGTGCAAGCCCCCTCCATGAAAAACATGACCACACCATAACACCACCGCCTCCCATTTTTACTGTTGGCACTACACACGCTGGTAGATGGCATTCACCGGGCATTCCCCATACCCACGCCCTCCCATCGGATCGCTACCGTGATTCGTCACTCCACACATTTTCCACTGTTCAATTGTCCAGTGTTTACGCACCTTACACCAAGGGAGGCGTCGTTTGGCAGTTACTGGCGTGATGGGTGGCTTATGATCAGCCGCTCTACCATGAAATCCAAGATTTCTCACCTGCCGCCTAACTGTGATGGTACCTGCAGTGGATCCTGATGCAGGTTGGAATTCCTTTGTGATGGTCTGGATAGATATCTGCCTATTACACATTACGACCCTCTTCAACTGTCGGCGGTCACTGTCAGTCAACAGACGATGTTGGCCTGTACGCTTTTGTAGTGTACGATCCCTTCCCATTTACACTTCATCATCATATCGGAAACAGTGGACCTAGGGATGTTTAGGAGTGTGGAAATCTCGCGTACAGACGTATGACACAAGTGACACCCAATCACCAGACCACGTTCGAAGTACGTGAGTTCTGCGGAGCGCCCCATTCTGCTCTCTCACGATGTCTAATGACTACTAAGGTCGCTGATATGGGGTACCTGCCAGTAGATGGCAGCACAATGCAACTATAATGAATACGTTTGTTTTTGGTTGTGTCCGGATACTTTTCAGCATGTAGTTTACGTGGGTGAGGCTCTGACCTAAATAAGGTCCAGATGGAAAACATTAGAGTCTGCCACAGGCTCATAAAGTTTGTAGAGAAGGAGAAATGGCATTCACTCACAACGCTTAGCCGTAGAAGTAGTTGTAGGTGGTTTTTCGCCATCTTCCAATGAAGATGGAACCAGAATTTCTGAATGACCACGCTCCGCTGGCCTGATGAAGTGATGGTGGTGGTGTTGGTTAGTGTTTAACGTCCCGTCGACAACGAGGTCATTAGAGACGGTGATGAAGTGACTCAGGACGCATAGGAACATGCCTTTTTTGGTTGGTTGGTTGTTTCGGGGAAGGAGACCAGACGGCGAGGTCATCGGTCTCATCGGATTAGGGAAGGACGGGGAAGGAAGTCGGCCGTGCCCTTTGAAAGGAACCGTCCCGGCATTTGCCTGGAGCGATGTAGGGAAATCACGGAAAACCTAAATCAGGATGGCCGGACGCGGGATTGAACCGTCGTCCTCCCGAATGCGAGTCCAGTGTCCAACCACCTCGCCACCTCGCTCGGTATGCCTTTTTTTTCCTAGCCGTCGTGGCGGACAACGTACAACTCGGAAATTTTCTGGGTGGACAAAATCGCCGATATCTCAGGGCACGTGGAGCCCCTACGAGTGAAAGGTAGGAGAGCCGAGAGTTGCTCCTGCAAAGACAGCAAGCATGTGGCGCCTGCTCGCTCATCAGACCAAGGAGTGGCAAAGAAGAAGGAAGACCCAGCGACCTGTTGCAACCTGGGATCCACTTACAGCAAGCTACAACGTCTGCAACGTTTTCTGACGCAAAACAGCCACCAGACGCCTCCGAGCAGGACGCAGTTTCGCCGATGCTGCCACGGGGAAGACGGCACCCCCGACAGCGGAGGCCACCGCGCCTGCACCGCCAACTGTGTCACAGGCTGCATAACGTGGTCACAGGCATCAGCCGGAGTAACGTATCGCATCGCAACATGCAGAATACACGCAGCAGCCAGTGGACACCATCCCAGCGTCGAAGACCAACGACGCAGCTGCCGGGGAAGATGCTTTTGCGGACACAGAGTCATCCTCTGCGTCGGCTAACTGCACACGTCGAAGCAGTTACGGCGGCCCTCCAGGCCAACGCCGTCAAGAACCAAGCTCATCTACAATAATTCCCATATTCACAGCCTAACTATCAGCACATTCAAGCGAAATGGGCTATTTCTCTAGCAGGATGAATTTCGCCAATTCCTAAGCGATGAGAATGTTGACATATGTCTTGTGCAAGCAGGGTCAACGTGCAGACGGCAAACTAATGCTGCTACTGAGATAACAAGATCACTCACACGTGTGGGACTACCATCTGCGTCAAGAGGTTGCCGGAACATCGTCGAGTCCACCTACAATAACTTTCCATATTGAAGACCGCTGGAGTGCCCGTCATCACTACCACTGGAAAGATTCTTTTAGTTTCGGTATACCGGCAGCCCGATAGAGCAACAAAAAGCAGACTTCGATGCCCTGCCATCACTGGAGGAGATTCAGGAGACTTCAACGCGGAAAACTGGGAATGGAACTCTCGCCTCACAACCACCTGTGAGTGTTGACTCCATCGCGTCGTTCACCGAAACAGTGCATACAGGCTGAGGCTGTGTGACCCCACACAGTTCCGTGCCTGGGGCCGATCGGATATGATCGACTTTGCCCTCATGAAGGGCACTGAACAATTCACGCGAAACGTCCTGTCATCCGATCGCTTTGCAGTCATCTTTGACATGGATGTTTCCACACGGAAACACTCAAATCGTTCCAGAACGCGCCGGACCCCGGCGTAGTTGAGGCCGACGCAGCCCTAGCCTTCTTCAGTCGAAGAATACGTCAAGCAGTAAATGCAGCTGTCTCGAGTCGACCACAGGGACCACGAGATTTCTTGCGTCAGCTACAACCCCACATCCTGGCGGCGATCACCGAGCAGAACCGAATATTCTGTGAATGGCAGCTCACTCACCAACGAGACACGAAACGCCGCGTCAGCGGCATGCGACGGGAGAGTAAAGCAGCAGTCGAAAAACACAAGAACAGGGAATGGGCTCAATCTCGATAATGGCAGCGCCTGGAAGATCGTGAAGAACCTCTTGCTCGACCGACAGCACAGACCGCCGCTACAATTTGGCAACGACTATGTCAGCGAGCCTGATACAGAAGCCGGCGTGCTGGCTGACGCATTCGCCACGCTAGTGACCGATGTCGTGGACGAGGGCCACATCCGTCGAATCGACAAGCAGCTACCGATCTTCCGCAAAGCCAGAGATACAGAAGACTTCATCCAGCCTGTCACAGAGGATGATGTCGCAGTACAACTTCGCTCGCTGAACCCCAGGAGAGCAGGAGGCAGCGATGGGGTCAACAATCACGTGCTGAAGAACCTTCCCCTGGGAGCCCATCGGCAGTTAGCCGACGTCTTCAACAAGATACTCCGTCCGGGTGGATACCCTTCAGGGTGGTAACATGCTGAAGTTGTCGCTATCCCGAAGATCGAAAATGATTCATGCCAGATAAGCAGCTACCTGCTCCCATCTCTCTCAAAAGTTTTGAAAGGCTGTATGTGAAAAGTTTGATGGGAAACGGCACCTAGGAGAGTGTTGTCCCTGACGGTCAGTTCGGTTTTCGAAGTGGCCATTCGACCTATCACCAGCTTCAGCGACAAGTACAGCCGGGGATGACAGAAGTAGGTAGAACAAAAAAAATACCTTGGAGCAGTGTTTCTCGACGAATCCAAGGCCTTCGTTTCCGATTGACAGGACGGCTTCGTGTACAAGCATTTTGCACTCGGGCTTCAAGGATCCTCCTAAGATCGTACCTGTCCAAGCGAACCTTCCAAGTGCTGGCACACGATGGTACGTCCAAAGGGTGTCCGGACATTTGCCACGCCGGACATTTGCCATGATTTTACCTGCTCCGAAGGGTTGGGTCTCTTGTCTCACCCCCCCCCCCCCTCCTCCTCCTCCTACTCCTCCTCACCCGCCCGCCCAGTTTGCTTTCGAAGTTCGTAACGTGACCGTCAGTATGGAAGTTATTACAACGAACAAGGGCAGGCCTCCTGCTCATTACAAAGGTTACGCGTATCTTAAACAGAGGGAATCTAAAGAAGGTGTTGTTGCATGGATGTGCTTACGCCGATTTGCGGATCATTGCAAGGGAAAGCTGCTTTCGAGGGGAGAAGTGTTGAACGTATTAGAACATCTCTGTGGACCACCTGACGATGCGGCTCTGAAAGTGAGAAAGCAAGTGGAAAGGGCGAAGAGAAGGTCTCGAGAAGAAACTACACAGCTATCGGAGATACACGTGGATGAAATGGGAAATCTACATAATAAAGTTTATGACTTTGTTACAGTGATGCCTAATTCAGAATGTATGAAGAGAACCATGCGTCGTCGATGGAGTCAAGAGCGGGGGAACCAACAAGAGCCTAAGAACTCGTTATGAAATTGAGTTTCATGAAGATCTATTAAAAATGGGAGATGGCAGTAGTTTTCTCCTGGAACACGATAGATTATAGGTGAGAATAATGATTTTTAGTGGAAGCAAAGGAAAAGAAAGTTTAAAAACATGTTCTCATTTTTTTATGGATGGAACACTTAAGAGATGCAGCAAGCAATTTGCACAGATCTACACCATACCCGTAGACTTATGAGGCCCGATTGAAGAAACAAACATTCTTCCTACTGGATTTGCCTTGCTCCCCAATAAGAAGAAAGACACATATGTTCGTCTGTTTCGTCTGATAAAACAGGCAGTCTCTGAGTGGTGTCCAAAACAAGTAAAGATGGACTTTGAGGCAGCTGCGATATCGGCCATTCGTCAAGTTTTTCCCACAACTGAAATAAATGTATTCTATTTCCATATGAAGAAGAGTTTATGGAGAAGAATTCGAATTCTCGGTCTAACTGAGGAGTACCGCTAGAATGAGGATTTAAGACTTCACATCAGCATGTGTGCAGCGCTGGCAGTTGTAAAACCAGAGGACGTAATCAATGGATGGATTGAGATTCATGCAGAAGCTCCTGATAACTCAATTGTTTTACTACTTTGTGGATAACTGGCTAGAGAATGAGGATATCGCAATAGAAATGTGAGACTGTTACGGGAAAAGGCATCGAATGACGAATGCTGTTGAACGGTGGCACAACAAAATAAATAGTATTATTGGAAACCCTCACCCTAGAATCAACTATTTGGTGGAGTGGTTGAAAAAGGAAACAGAGTTCACAAACTGCATGTACATGAAATTGGAAATGAATTTTGAAGGTAAGAAGACGAAGAAGTACTTGAAGCTGGACTACAGGATAGAGAGAATGGTAAAGAATTATGAAGAGACTGGCAACATTAGGCCTTGCTTGAAAGACATTGCCCATATTCGAAACTGGACTAAAATGCGTTAAAAATAAAGTATTAAAAAACTATGAAGACCACTGAGTCCTCGCAGATTACTGAGATAAAATTATTAAAACACTGAAGCAGCATTATCTGAGCTAATATTAAGTTGTAATTGTAAATAGAGTGTACATTAGTTCAGGCTGATTTTACACACGCCAGAATGGCAAATAGTCATTTATCATTTTGACGGTCCAAAGCCTGTGCAAAGTGTGATGCGAATCAGCCTTTAATGTAAAAATTAAAAAGTGTTTTAAGCCTCACAAAAGTATCCCTATTGTTGTCACGTTAAGATAACTTTTTTCTACCTTCCAATATTATGGCCATACTGTTAAATAATTGTGAGTTCTAAAATAATTTTCTGGATCTTCAGAATCGCAACTATCACCTAAAATATCACGGTTTGTTAGAATACGCTTTTGTAAAAGAAAATGGGAACTGAACCTTTGAATTGCACCTAAAATTGACATCCCAAAACTGATCTAATCCTAAGGTTGACAATTTTGGCACCTCAAATATTTTTTATTAAAGTTTAGCTGCAAACGTTTATAGTAGATGTAAATCTACTTAAGTAAATTTAGATATAGTCCTTTACAAATTAAAGTTTCTTTCTAAATTGTTGATTATCTTTAAACAGGTCAGTAAAAGGAAGGCGCTTACTACTGAAAATTAATTGCTACTAAAGAACATCAGATACAAATGTATTAGACCTACTTTTCTTATACATTAGAGAATTTTTAAAAGATATTTGATCATTTCCTCTGTCACTGACAGTGCAATTTCAGTTGCTTTGCAACACCAGGGATATCTACTTCTAAATTATGTTTGCAGCTGTTCTCATTTCGAATTCTGGAATATTTACTTCGTCTTCTTTGGTGAAGGAATTTCGGGAAATGCATTTACTAACTCCACTTTAGTGACACTGTCATCAGTAACATTACCGTCGCTGTCGCGCAGTAAAGGTACTTACTGAGCCTTTCCGCTGGTTTAGTTAACATGGGACAAGTATCTCTTTGGATTTTCCGCCACGTTTCTAGAGCGAGTTTCATTGTGGAAACTATTAAATGCATCTCGCATTGAAATCCGCACCAAATTTCGAGCCTCAGTATAACATCACCAATCTTGGAGATTTTGCTTTCGTCTAAATTATACGTGCCTTTTGCGGTGCTCCTCCAACAGCTTTCTGTTGTGTTTCTGTACAGTGGGGGATCAGTCCCGTCTCTTATTAATTTATTTGGTATGAATATCTCGAGTGCTGTTGATACTATTTCTTTGAACTTAAGCCTCATATGGTCTTCATTTACATAGTTTGGAAGGATTGGAGACTATCTATTAGAAAGACGTCACCTGAATTTTTAGCTGCTTTTATAAACAGATATATTTTGCGTTTAATTTTGGTGAATTTCTTTGTTACGGCAGTGATCCTCGCTACGACTGCGTGTTCACTAATCCCTGTATCCGTCGTGATGCTCAGGATTATTTGTGGCTAAGAGGTCAAGTGTGTTTTCGTAACCATTTACAATTTAAATGGCCTCGTCAACTAATTGTTAAAAATAATTTTTAAAAAAAGCATTTAGAACAATTACGGAAGTTGAAATAAGAACACCGTGAATTCATTGTCCCAGGAAGGGGAAACTTTATTGACACATTTCTGGGGTCAGATACATCACATGATCACACTGACAGAACCACAGGCACATAGACACAGGCAACAGAGCATGCACAATGTCGGCACTAGTACAGTGTATATCCACCTTTCGCAGCAATGCAGGCTGCTATTCTCCCATGGAGACGATCGTAGAGATGCTGGATGTAGTCCTGTGGAACGGCTTGCCATGCCATTTCCACCTGGCGCCTCAGTTGGACCAGCGTTCGTGCTGGACGTGCAGACCGCGTGAGACGACGCTTCATCCAGTCCCAAACATGCTCAATGGGGGACAGATCCGGAGATCTTGCTGGCCAGGGTAGTTGACGTACACCTTCTAGAGCACGTTGGGTGGCACGGGATACATGCGGACGTGCATTGTCCTGTTGGAACAGCAAGTTCCCTTGCCGGTCTAGGAATGGTAGAACGATGGGTTCGATGACGGTTTGGATGTACCGTGCACTATTCAGTGTCCCCTCGACGATCACCAGTGGTGTACGTCCAGTGTAGGAGATCGCTCCCCACACCATGATGCCAGGTGTTGGCCCTGTGTGCCTCGGTCGTATGCAGTCCTGATTGTGGCACTCACCTGCACGGCGCCAAACACCCATACGACCATCATTGGCACCAAGACAGAAGCGACTCTCATCGCTGAAGACGACACGTCTCCATTCTTCCCTCCATTCACGCCTGTCGCGACACCACTGGAGGCGGGCTGCACGATGTTGGGGCGTGAGCGGAAGACGGCCTAACGGTGTGCGGGACCGTGGCCCAGCTTCATGGAGACGGTTGCGAATGGTCCTCGCCGATACCCCAGGAGCAACAGTGTCCCTAATTTGCTGGGAAGTGGCGGTGCGGTCCCCTACGGCACTGCGTAGGATCCTACGGTCTTGGCGTGCATCCGTGCGTCGCTGCGGTCCGGTCCCAGGTCGACGGGCACGTGCACCTTCCGCCGACCACTGGCGACAACATCGATGTACTGTGGAGACCTCACGCCCCACGTGTTGAGCAATTCGGCGGTACGTCCACCCGGCCTCCCGCATGCCCACTATACGCCCTCGCTCAAAGTCCGTCAACTGCACATACGGTTCACGTCCACGCTGTCGCGGCATGCTACCAGTGTTAAAGACTGCGATGGAGCTCCGTATGCCACGGCAAACTGGCTGACACTGACGGCGGCGGTGAACAAATGCTGCGTAGCTAGCGCTATTCGACGGCCAACACCGCGGTTCCTGGTGCGTCCGCTGTGCCGTGCGTGTGATCATTGCTTGTACAGCCCTCTCGCAGTGTCCGGAGCAAGTATGGTGGGTCTGACACACCGGTGTCAATGTGTTCTTTTTTCCATTTCCAGGAGTGTATTTACAATAGGGTGTATGAAAATGTATTTTTGTCAACATGCGGAAGGTAGATTGAAGTAACTGCCAACTGTAATTGTATGAGTAGGGTACCAATTTGTATTGACGCTCAAGTTTTCTTTGAACTGTTCAGCAACTGTTTCATCAGAGAAAGGGGGTCGGTAAAAGGAGCCAGTTATTAATTTATTCCGGTTGTCGAATATAACCTCTGCCCATACTAAGTCACAGAAACTATCAGCTTCAAAGTCGATTGTGAGCTTACATTATTTTTCCTTAAGTTGTCCTTCTTGTTTCTGTTGTAGTGCAGATAATTACAATTACGGCTTTTCCCTCCAGAACCTAAGATGCTTTCTCTGTGACCCTGGAAACACCACAGCTAAAAAATGTAGAACAACAACGTACGTTACAAGCGTAGCATTCTGTATTACTTCATTTCCTTTTTTCTAACATTTTAAAATTGTAAGTCGACTTTAGATGACATGTCAATCATAGATGTTCATATCTATATTTAGTGAACGTGTTTCCAGTCATGTTTCGAACATTTTCCGTCTGCACTTTATTAACTAATGTTTCAGAGAGTAAATTAATATGGAGTATGTCGTTCTTCTTTTCAAACATTCACATACCCATTTATTCTTTCCCTATTGCCTTTTGGATATGCAGTTGTAGTAATTAAAGTAGGCACAAATGCAGTGATCAAAAAGAAATGATTAGCGTACATTCGCATTCTCGTTACATCGTTCCTTTCTTGTTGCTCCCATGCCGATGGACTGTTTGTATCGCAATCAGTAAGCGTGAAAGGAAGCTACCGTACAGACAGAGGAATCTATATTTATACTTGGCAGAACTAATTACATACTGACATAATCGTCGGTATTACTTTCGTTTCCCAAAAGTTATAAATATTTCGATTTCGGAAAAGAAGCTCTGTATTTGGCCAAGATGTTGAAGAAGAAGGCCCCTTACGTACTGGTTGTATCGAGTAAGATGTGGAGACGGCGGTTTGAAAGCGGACAGAGGTAGTACGGGGAAGGGCGTCCCTTACCTGAGGGATCGCTACTCAAGCTACCTGGCGAAGGGGCAAGTGTGGCAAATGTCCGGCGTGGCAAATGTCCGGCGTGGCAAATGTCCGGCGTGGCAAATGTCCGGAATTTCGTCCAAAGACCGGCAGATATTTGCAGGAGTGCTGCAGGGGTCGGTATTCTGCCCCTTGCTGTTCTCCCTGTACAGTGCTGAAATATCTCGGTGTTAAATTGTGGCTCTTTGCTGATGATACGACGCTGTATACCTGCGACATGAACTTACACACGATAAGACGCCGCCTCCAGCACGGGTGCGACTCTCAGGGGTCGTGGTCGTGGACGATGAAGTGGTGGCTGAAATTCAACGCACCCAAAGAATAATGGCACCAATCTTCTACCAGTCAAGATCTTGGGAACACCTCCCCAAGGAGTATTGATGGCGAAGTACCTAGGGGTCACACTGCACTGAAAACTCTCCTGGGAACCTCATTTTCGTGATCAGAAGCAGAGCTATAGGGCATCTTCAAGCTCTGTATCCGCTGCTCAATCTGCAGTCATCTAATGATGGTGCTCTTAGTGTAGGAGTACGGAGCCGTGGTTTGGGGAAAGGCCTCAGATTCATTCATAAGGAAGCTTGAAATGGTCCAAAACCAAACCCTGAAAGGATACTCGGCATCTTCCGAGGGAATACTCTAGTCGTCTGCTGCCCGAGGACACTGGCATCCCGCGCCTGCTGGTCAGATTCCGGATCACTGCGAGGTCCTTCTACGACAAGGCAACTCAATTCCGCAACTGGCTCGTCGGTGAACTGGCCCATCAACCATTCTACAAGCCAACCACGCATTGGCCTGAGCCGCTGCTGAGCAAGGAAAAGCTCGACAATGGAGGATCAGCGTCAACAGGATTCAGCCCCAGGGAGCACATAATGAAAATTGCGATCGAAATATCGTATAAGGATGACGCGAATTACCTGCAGAAAACCCGAGTTTCCAACATGACAACGCCTCGCTGGGAAAGTTTGACGACCTGTGTACTCCTATTTAACACGAAAACTAATACCTTAATTCAAGACATATAGGCACTGAGAGTCAGTGTCTGACCAGGTCATCTAGAAAGATTAATTAACTTTCTAAAGTCATGCAAACCAGTTACTATAAATGACATTAAAAGCTAAAGTAACGTGGAAGGAGTTAACGGCCCCTCATTGGCTGGCAGAAACATTCATTATACGTGCCAGTGTGGGGATGATATCGCTCGAAAAAGACACTTCTTCTGGTGCACTCGTGAGGGGTGGACGTGTAAAACTTTCTAAACAACACTCATGAGCTGGCGGATAGGTACGATTGCAGTGGGGTAAAATGTTATTGAAATGTTGTGGGTCAGTTACCTTGCTCTATTGGCGTTGGTTTACCTATCCAGGAACAACTCGTTCCCTAGCCGTTTGGCTGGTTGAAATGGCTCTGAGCACTATGGCACTTAACTTCTGAGGTCACCAGTCCCCTAGAACTTAGAACTACTTAAACCTAACTAACCTAAGGACATCACACATATCCATGCCCGAGGCAGGATTCGAACCTGCGACCGTAGCGGTTTCGCGGTTCCAGACTGTAGCGCCTAGAACCGCTCGGCCACCCAGGCCGGCCCCTAGCCGTTTAGTGACAATAATTTCTGTAAGATATCAATAGCGATCCCGAAAAGAAAATCAAAAATGTATTGGCAGTTGGATACGATAATCGTAATAAAAATAGTCTTTCCTTAATTTAGCTCTATTTGTAGTTCGTTTGGAATCCACTGGCGACTTTGGCGTTTTTATTAGTAGGTTTTGAGAACATTTCTCGTGGAGAAACAGCGGTTTCGCCAAAAATACTTAAAAAAATTATAGAATGTTTATTTACAATGATTACTGTTACGATTAGAATGTGATCATCTTCAGACCATTTATACCACGAAGGTATTCGGTGACGGACGGAGTAGGTGCTTTTGCAAAACGAACGTCAGTTGCTCAGTTGACATTACAGCAGCATGATGTAAATACTCTGAAGATGGTCACATTCTGACCGAAACTGGTAACCATCGTCAATAAATTTTTTGTTGCAGTCGAGATTGTTTTCAATCCATTTTTAAAGTTTTTAGTAGTACCTGCTGTTGTTGTTGAATATGCTGTCATCAGAGTTTTTGGGGTATCCTCTGTGCGCCGGGATACAGAGTTGAAGATATAGGTGGGAGTCAATTGTACTTCACCAGTACTAAGCAGATCTCAGTCCGATGGATTCCGCGCCTTAGGGAATTTGCACGAGCAAGCGCAATACAACAACAGCTTTTAAAACCTCTAATGCAAATCAAACCATCTCAAACCATCATAATGTTCAAATATGTAAAGTCAGCAAATTTGGAGTCCAGGAAAGTATTTTTAAATCTTTCCGTTCTTTGAGGACATTTCTGTCAGCATCAGCTTGCTGAAACATCACGTCCTTCCCCTATGGTTTAACATGTTCATCGAGGCTGGATTAGCAGTAAAACTGGCCAAGTTGCCACCCAGGTGGATCTACGCCCTTCAGACTTACCCCTCCCCCCCCCCCCCCCCCCATCAGAGTTACCTATCACGATCCTTTTGCTACGTAGCCTTATGTAAAACGCGGCTGCCTGCTCTTTTGTACCGTTAGAAATATATTTTAGTGCCCACGGACTACTCTTATATTTGGAGGTCGAGCCCTACCACTATTGAACGCCAGTTGGACTCCGCCACCGTCTTATTTCGCCTGCGACGTGGAATTCGGCTGTTCACATGATGCTCAGTCATAGGTGTACCACTGGTCCGCTCACGGTACAGGAGCACTCGAACAGTTCACAGACTTGTCATATTTCCCGAAAGCGGATGATCAGCTCTTTTGCAAGCGAAGTTTTTCAGCCCACTTAATACCCTCTCCACACGTGAAGATCGCAAGCCTTGGGTCATACAGGAGGTGGTCTAAAAACGTGATTAGACACATTTCATCAGTCTGCCAAAGGAGATTTTGAGTTCTGCACGTGAAGATTGAAGTGATTAGACCGTTCAGACGGTACGGCGTCAGCGGAGATGCCGAGCCTTGCAGGCACTGGTAATCGGATATAGTTAAGGTCATAGGAATTCGCGATCATAGCATTGGTTTCTCGTTGCCAGACACAGCTGTGGTGTTGCGAATCTAACAAAAAGACAATCCATAATTGTGTCAAGTGAATGGATAATGCAGAGCAGACATACATCTCATATCATGAGTGAGGGTAATAATAAATGAGTGAAACAAGTGGGGAAGGAAGATTAAGTTTTGATGAGGTCATCAGCGACGGAGTAAAACCTCTGAAAGGACAGGTATGCCGATTCGCCTTAACCGATTTAAGGAAAGAGGGAAAAAAATCTCTATGTCTGGTTGAATGTTCTCATTTTGAGAGTACTAAAGGGCGATCTGTTTTAATTGTTGAAAACCATTCGACAGTCAAGATCGCCTAAAATATTTCTGTGTTAAAGACAACCGATTTCAACAGACTCTGCTGCCATCTTCAGGTCTGAAACTTTTTGTAGTAAAGCATGCTCATTTTACCTTGACCTCACTCACAAGAGGACAAGTGGATAAAAACCAGAACGTTCTAAAGGTTTGTCATCGTTAAACTAATTTAAAACATAAATCACCTTAGTCAAAAGGTCATGTCCATATACATATTGCTCACAGATGCTTTTTACATCATACAAACACTTTACACAATAACACATGTGTCTACATATGCTGGGCATATTCTAAATAGTGCGAATCCACTGTAAAAGCCGTAGAAGGTAAGGTAAATGAGTTCCATGACCTGAAGATGATAGCAAAGTCTGGTGAATCCGGCTGTCTTTAATAAAGAAATATTTTATGCGAACTTGGTTGTTGAATTGTTTTTAGCTCTATGGATATATGGAGATTTGAATCTCAACGAATAAGAGCCCAGTGCGCCAACTCGTTCTGTCTGCAAACAAAATACTGGCGTACAGTTGATGTGAGACGTTACACGATGATATTTTCTTTATATGTAAACCGCAAAGCAGCAAAAAAGTGAGCAACAGAGCATATCTCAAAAAATGAAACAAGAAAATGAAATTCACCGGGAATATATTTATGACAAACTATACCGATACTGAGTCACTGATAGCTAGTTTATTTGCTTGAATGTAGGAATGACATCTCGAATTAACCCTGAGCAGATGTTGTCGTCACCTAACCAGAACCGCAAGAATCAGTATGTCACGACGTAATAGAACTTGTGGGAACTGGACCTAAGAACATTGGTAGCTATTCACCATTCAAAATCAGTTTTATATTTCTATACACACTGCTTTCTAAAATGCAATGAGCTGAACCTGCGGCATTTATTACATATACTGCATCGAAGAAATTAAAGAAATGGAGGTCCATCTATTAGTATTTGTGATGCTTTGTCTCTTTTAAGAAAGACTCCTTCAATGGACCGTTTTTGTAGTAATGAGAAGGAGAAATCACTCTCCAAGGTTAGCCCCTTCCGCGTGAATCATGGATGGCCGACCGCGACTGGGAGGAACGGAATGTCAGCGGAATGGAGACGTCCTGGACCTTAATTTGCCGTACACGTGTGCAAAACTTTCGGCCGATATGTGGTTGCCCTTGTGAGGCCGACACGGATACTAAATTATTACGCGTCCCGGCAGTAAAAAACAGCCGAGCTGCCGCTCGCTGCTACCCATTGCGACTTGCTTACCTGCTGCTAAAGCTGAATTCTACCTCCATCATTATGAATTTGAGTCCGCAGAGGGCACAAATTACTGTCGTGTGAGAAGTAATTTTACGTTCTGTAGTGACCAAATTGTTTTCACTGATTCTGAAATGATTGTTTCTAGTCGCTGCACTCACACACACACACACACACACACACACACACACACACACGCACACACACACACACACACACGCACACACACACACACACACACACACACACACACACACACACACACACACACAATTTTAAATCTGTGTTTACGTATAGATGCGTGTAACCACCATCAAATGTAGCCTCTTACATTGTAGAAACCTACAGATTCCTTAGAACAAAAGTCATGGAATACCTCCTAATACCATGTCGGACATCTTTTTGTCCGGCGAAGTGGAGCAACTCGACGTAACATGGAGCCCACAAATCGTTGTAAGTCTTCTGCAGAAATATTGAGCCATGCTGCCTCTATAGCCATCCATGACTGCGAAAGTATTACCGGTACAGGAATTTGTGCACGAATTAATTGCTCAATTATGTTCCATAAAAGTTCGATGGAATTCATGTCGGGCCATCCGGGCGGCCAAATTATTCGCGGAAACTGTCCAGAATGTTGTTCAAACCAGTCGCGAACAGTTATGGCCCGGTGACATGGCGCGTTGTCATCCATATAAATTCCGTCGTTGAATGGCTGCAAATGGCCTCCAGTTAACCTAAAATGGCCATTTCCAATCAATTATCGGTCCAGTTGTACCAGACGACCCAGTCTATTAAATGTAAACACAGACCACGCCATTATGGAGCCACCACCAGTTTCCACAGTGCCTTGTTGATAAGTTGGGCTGTAGCTTCGTGGGGACTGCGCCACACTCAAACCCTAGCATCAGAGCTCTTACCAATTGAAATGCGTAGTCATCTGACTAGTCCACGGGTTTCTAGTCGTGTAGAGTAAAATTAATATCGTCACGAAACCAGGAGAGGCGGTCCAGGCGATGTCGCGCTGTTAGCAAAGACACTCGTGTCGTTTGTCTACTACCGTTGCCCTTTAAGGCCAAATTCCGCAGCGCTGCCCTAACGGATACGTTCATTGTACATCCTACCAGATTTCTGTGGTTGCTTCACGCACTGTTGATTGTCTGTCAGCACTGACGACTCTATGCACACGCTGCTGCTCTCGGTTGTTATGGGTAGACCGTCAGCCAGCGCGTTGTCCGTAATGAGAGGTAATGCCTGAAATTTGGTATTCACGGTACACTCCTGCGGACCTCGGAATATTTAATTCTCTAACGGTTTCCGAAATGGAATGTCCTTGCGTTAAGTTCCAACAACAAATCCGCGTTCAAAGCCTAATTCCCGTAGAGCAGAAATAATCAGAGCGGAAACCTTTTCACATGAATCACCTGAGTACAGATGTCCGCCCCGATAGCTGAGTGGTCAGCGTGACGGATTGCCGTCCTACGGGCCAGGGTTCGATTCCCGCCTGGGTCGGGGATTTTCTCCGCTCAGAGACTGTGTGTTGTGCTGTCTTCATTATCATTTCATCTCCATCCGGAGCGCAGGTCGCTCAATGTGGCGTCGAATGTAATAAGACCTGCACCAAGGCGGCCGGACCTGCCTCGCAAGGGGCGTTCCGGCCATTGACATTTCCATTTCCATGCCTGAGTACAAATGACAACTTCGCCATTGCATTCCCCTTCTGTACCTTGTGTACGCAATACTACCGCCATCTGTATGTGTGCGACTTTTATTACCCTAGTGTACAATGTAATTAATAAAATATACACCATTAGATTTAAGAATACCATTGCAGTTTCAATAAAATCCTTTTTGGTGTTAGTCCGCTTCATTATGAAACAGTGAACAACTATAAAATCGACGTTTTGATCGCGTTTGTTTCGGTCTTCTTCGGGGCGACTTAACTGCTGGATTCTGGGAATGGTCTTTGCTATACGTGTGGTGTATCATTTATCTTGAGCACCCCAAATAACTTTTTGTCCAGGTGCAAAATAAAAACTGTTTCAAGGAAATGTAGTTTAGCTACTATGGAAAATTAACCAGCTTTCCTATAGCATTGTTCGTTACAAAGATATTAGCAGCAATACGTCATTTTTTTAATAGCTGCCTATATTTTTTATTCACTTTCTCTCCTGAAGAGCTGTTCACCTCCACTAACAGCAAAGAAAAAAAGCAGTGAACTTTAAACGTGCCAATCGAGCAGAACCTTTTTCCTAAAATGGTGGATGTTGGGCTGCTGAGAGGAAAATCGCTCCCTAAAGGACACAGAGCGAAACGGATTCTGATTAACGCTATTAAAAAGGAGAGGTGGCCGTAGTACGGTGTCTCGGGTAGTAACACACAATTCGGTATTCATAAACTGCATCAAAGAGGAGATTCACTAAGTATGATATCGAAAATATTCAGCATTCACAGATTAATACACATATTACGGGCATCACGACGGAAAAGTCTGATTGAAACATGAAAATAAATTACCATAAACACGGATGATTTTGGCAAAGTTATCTGACAAGGAATACTGTTAGCAGTAATCAACTTCCTAACGTTATTATTCAGCAGAAAAAAGCCACGAGTAGCTAACAGTGACTGTGCGATCATACAGGAAAGAGAAATAAAATTAACCATGCAACTATGGCTGTCCGCCTGGTTGTGGGTGAACCTATGTGAATTTAATGCAAAATCTTAGGCATGCCCTATACTAACCAGCTGATGCCGTCGGATGTCCTCACCATAATTATGTGTTTATGAATTGTCTGAGGATGGTACAGATGGATGCCACCAGGACTGGTATGCCAGTTTAGGCTACCTCAAGGGCAGCGAGAAGTCACCAAGGGAAGAATATCTGGCTTTTTCTGGTCTCCACCGTGAAGAAGTTTGTGTTCTCTTGTGCCTGCTGTGTAGTGAGTTCACCTGTAAAAATTGCCCACCAGTGAGAAAATGTTCAAAAATGGCTCTGAGCACTATGGAACTTACCATCTGAGGTCATCAGTCCCCTAGAACTTGCTACTTTATTCTCCAGTGAACAACCTTTTCCTTTTCAAAAATTCAGAAAATGGCTACTGGCCTCCCACTCTAGGTGTTCTTGAGAACACCCAAAGTTTTTCTTTCTAGTCTGTGGGTGAGGAAAAAATCCTTCCATCCCATCAGGTCTGTTTCACGCAAAGCGCTTTCAAGAGCCGATGAAAAAACAAAGAATTTGGCTGCCTTCAGGAGTGGCAAGCAGTTAGTGATCTGTTCAAATGGGGCCTCCCTCCACCTGTCTTCTGAAAACTCACTGGTCAAGGCAATATGCCCTCAGCAGAAAGCAATTTGACGGATGGGCCTAGCTGAAAAACGGCCATTTATTGGCTGGGTCGAGATGAGTCACCGTTTTTAGTGTTCTGATGAATCTTGCGTTGTGCACTATTCCCTAAAGTAGGAGGAGAAAGTCTGCTACGGGCGCCATACCGACACCCGAACCAACATAGTACGGTTCGGTGGCATACCCGCCACGCGCGGCTCGATCAACACATCCTCCCACCGGTGAATGAGTTCTTCAGAAGTCACCCCTTGTCCACAGACAGCAATACAGTGAGTATTTCAGCTCGTATCCGCTGGTCTGTCTAACTGCTATCTTTCCAAAACATTCACTCAGGAGAAAAAACTACCATACATACGTCAAGCAAATAATTGAGGACGTAGGTTGCAAGTGCTACTCTGAGATACACAAAAGAAGATTAACAGGTGGCTTCACCCGTACAGTCAGTGTTACTAAACTCGTAACTAGAAGTAAACAATAAGCTGATCGGTCTGAAAGTGACTTTAGTTGAAGATTAATTGGATCTGCTTATTAAAAATTAGAAGTGGAGAATAGCTTGATGCTCCTCGGATATAAGAACATGTACGCAAGAGTCAAAGGCACCGTACGTAAATTGCTCCCTGTCTTCATCCGAACAGGCATCGGAAGGCCTAACGGTACCGATGACCGCCGTGCCATCCTCAGCCGCTAGGCGTCAATGTATGCGGATTTGGAGAGACACATGTTCAACACAATGCTCGCGCCGTTGTCAGTTTTCGCGACCAGAGCCGCTACTTCTGTCAGTAGCTCCTCAATTGTTCTCACATGGGCCGAGTGCGCCCCGCTTGCCAACAGCGTTTGGCAGACCCGGACGGTCATCCATCCAAGTAATAGCCAAGCCCGACAGCGCTTAACTTCGGTGATCTGACGAGAATCGGTGTTACGACTGCGGCAAGGCCGTTGGCAGAGGCATACAGGGTGTTCCAAAATTACGTTTACAGCTTTGCGTATATTTCAGAAATGTGGATAGACAGAGAAGTACAATTTGTGGCATAATGTTCACATACAACTAAAGTTTTAGTAGCCGTTTAAAAGAGTTCAACGCGTGCGCCATCTGTAGCACGCTCCATATTTAAGCGATATTCCAGTTCCTCCCCTGTCCAGCCTATCATGTCCTCATTAACATGTGCGATTGCTGCTCTTATGCGAGCTTGCGGTTCCTGCAGGTTCTACACTGGAGTCTGGTAGACGCTATCCTTCAGTAAGCCCCAATGAAACAGGTCTAAGAGGTTAGGTCTGAAGGCCTTAGCGACTAAGAGATGAGTCCTCCTCTGCCAATCCAACAACCTGAATATGTGTCGTCAAAATCCTTCCTAACAATCTAAGCCCTGTGAGGATGGGTTCATCCTGCAGCAGCATGATGACACGTTGCAGTTCTTCCACCTGTGTAAATGCATCAATATGTCGATATAAACAATTAGAGGTTATTAATGCCTCTGCCAAAATATCTGTGCCAGTGCACATGTTCACCTCTGCAATGATGCACACACTTTCCATGCTAAAATGAGGTTATCAGAGCCTCAGATCCTCACATTGCATCGGTTTGCACATAAGTTTGGTTCCTGGAACTTTTACAAGTAATCTGGGTCATAATCGATGTGACGCAAAATCTCAACTGCAAACATTGAGCACTTTTGCCTCTCATCAGATTGAAAAACATGCACCAGCTGCACGTGCTCAGCACAGCACTCTCCTGGCCTTTGTCGGTTTTTTTGACCAGAGCCACTACTTCTCAGTCGGTAGTTCCTAAATTGTTCTCACATGGGCTGAGTGAGTCACTTGGCGGACTAATTTAGTTGCGCCCCAGATAAATGCTTGTTAGCCGGCCGGAATGGCCGAGCGGTTCTAGGCACTACAATCTGGAATCGCACGACCGCTACGGTCGCAGGTTCGAATCCTGCCTCTGGCATGGATGTGTGTGATGTCCTTAGGTTAGTTAGGTTTAAGTAGTTCTAAGTTCTAGGCGACTGATGAACTCAGAAGTTAAGTCCCATAGTGCTCAGAGCCATTTGAACCAATTTTTTAAATGCTTGTTAGACCTATTCCGCATGCGCGTCTCTCATACTCGGACGTTCAGAATTCCTCCTCTTTGCGACATCTCAGGATTCCTTGGTCGGACGTGATGGTGGTGTGCTTCTGTAACGTGTTCAGAAGTTTCCTGGACTTAGCTTTCAAGTTTGGTCTCTATCAATCATTCCACACTCTGTGCCATCTGCTTTGGCGGGGAGAGGTGGGAGGGAGGGCATTTTCATCAATCAGTAACTACCTTGGGAATAAAAAGCTTCTGGTGTGTGTGTGAACATTTCGCTGCAAACTGCACTGAAAAAGGATGATCAAAGTTGTAAAAACCATTTTGGAACACCCCGTATTGCTCGTATGTATACCACCTTTCTAAAATGACCGTTAATGATGCTTTATAAATAACAGCGAAATGCGTCTGGTGAAAAAAGCTCATAAATTACAGTTTTCTTAAGAAGAAAAAACCAATAATGATTTATACTTAATACCCGCTGCCCATGCAAACGAACATTTTATTGTTCAAAAACGTATCACTTATTCATATGAACATAAAATTCAATTTAATATTAAATAGAACTGTGGCTCTTTAGCACCATTTTGTAGCTCTGTAATCCACTGTGGGGCAAAAGTTGTAAAGTAAATAGCGATAAAACGTTTAGAGATGCTCTAAGTGGTAATCACGGGTAGTGCTACAGTGGTCCACAGTTGATGATTTCATCACTACTTCCAGTGTTGCCCACTGAAGTGTATTACAAGCAAGCGCGATACGTTCTCAATATTATGTGGAGCTGTTTGAAAACTGCGATAGACGACGTCTTTTATGCATCCGCAAAGAAAGCCGTCCAGGAAGTTAAATTAGGAGACCAAGCAAGACAATGCACTGTTCCTGTTCAGAGTGGATACCTTTGGTCCAGAACACAATGCACAAGGAAGCCATCATGTGATAACATCAACCGTGTTGGTACAACATGAGCACTCTGCTTCTTAGTGACACTTCATCCAGAAGACGAGAAGAATTCCTGCGAGAAAGTTACCATTTACCCTACTGTTGAGGCTACCACTGACGATATAATGGCAATAGTTTGTTACATGCCAGCATCTACCCATGACGTTTCTAACTAACTTACATCACACCTTTTCCAGTAAAATCCTGAAATAACAAGTCTTACTTTGTATCTTTTTACTGATCCTTTATTCATTCTAGTTTTATTCTATCGTCCTTTTTGATGCCTTTCACTACAGCCTGTTATTTATCACAATTACTATTTAATTTCGCTATAATCAGTAGCTCATCTTTTTCTGGTTTTTCAGTTTTATTGTTCTTTTTTGAGCTGACTTACTTCTATGGCCGTTTTCTTCATTCCACTTGTTTTAACTTTTCACTTTCGCCATTATTTTGACGAACTATTACAATTCTAACTGGGAATTACGGGACATCCAGTGTATTCATCTTTTGTCCGTAAATGATCTGAAATTAGTCAGTTGACTTCTATATTTAAATTTGTTTCTGTGAGTTATGTCCTTTGTAAATGATATTGTGTTCTTCTCCATAGGTACCTGCCATTCTAAAAAATTTTATAATTTTTTTTATAATTCTTAGTTCCTCATGTGCTATTTTTCATTATTTAGATTTACCTGATGATGTGATTACAACATCGTGAAATTGATAGTACTATTAAAGGATCATACAACAGCTGTTTGCACTTTATTTTTCAACAATGCATTAATTAACAGAATCATCTGGTAGTACACCATCAGCAGTGTTGCACCTAGTGTATGTTTGTAACTTTATGATCTTTGTTACGAATGGCCTAATATGAAAGTATTCTTTATTTCCGCTGTGCATGCCAATGTTATGTCTTGTTCATTTTAAAGTCACAGCTACGACGCTAATTTGCAAATCTGTACTTGGAGCTATCCACACAGTGACTCAGGTGTTGTTATATGGTTATTTTTCTTATGTCTTATGTCACTTGATTTATCATGAACCATGTTGATAGGATAATTTTCTAAAAGGATGAATGATTTACTATTGTAGTAGAGTAAGTGTGAATGTATAATAAGTAACTGTTCCATTGAATTTAAGCATGAGAGTAATTGAACAGCAAGCCATCCATATGTGTGAGGTTGTCAAGGCATTGCCTTCTCTTATAACTACTGAAAAAATTAACAGTATGTGTTTGTGTGGAATTTTCTTAGCTGGTGCTCCTCTTCCTTACTTGTAATCCAAATAAATTTACCTTTACTCCAGCGAATCAGTGGGAGGGGGTATGTGGACAATGAGTACGTGAATTTCAATGTTTATCGCCTTGGCACAGGGTTAACCATTTCCAAACGTAATATGTGCGATGAGGCACATAAATTGATGAGCACATAAAATATAATGAAAGAGAGTACCCTGAGTCCAACAAAAATTTCTTTTATGTACTCGTGCTACAGATAAGTCTCAGAACAGCTGAATCAGCATCCATTTGAAAATGGCAACAGATGATGTTACATGTCAGTTTTTTTACAAAAACAAATGCTGATGATTACAATTCTAAGTAGCTCGATCTCTTTCCCTTTTGGCATGGTAAAGGAGTGTTGTAAAGTGCTGCAGCCTGGGGCTTTTAGCTGGTTGGCAAAAGGTGAGAGCCATTATCGGAAGAACATGGGTCGTGAAAATGTTTCTGCTGAAATTGAAGATCCCAACCAGGTAAATGAACGCATGGCAGAGCACTCTGCCAATCAAACGTACCAGGAGGCTAGCAAGAGCGGCCCGGCCTGTTATAAAGCTTCATTGTGCGCGAAGGGAAAAAAATCTGTTTTAACAAAGATAAGAAGTTAACGACAGGAGAAAACACGACGCTGCTAGCATGTGATGCAGTAGTTAGGCCAAAAGGAAACTAGCTGAAATTTTTGTTTCAAATTTAGTAAGGAGATCTCTCATTGGCTCATAACAATTATTCTGGTAGCGGGGCAGAGTTCCTGCATATGTGAATGTGGTTTCCTTTTCATTGACTGTAACTACAAATCTGTTACATACCGGGGAGATTTTGTGTCTTCTACCCCACTACAAGAGAGAAATATACTTTACTGGTTAATCAAAGCAGACTCTGTAAGTGTAGAGAATTTGTTAGCATGTTTATTATCATCGGTCGGAACCCATAAGGTCTGTTACAATTGGCCAGTCAAATTCTGATGCTGGCAGAACGAGCTAAGTTTTGTAGAGGAGAGTAAGAAAGCATTTGCACCAGGGACATCGCAGAAGATACTTCTCTAAAGGATCTGATATAGTATGCTTGACCTTAGAGCTGCAGAACGGGATATGTTAGGGCTGAAAGAATTCTGAGCCATTATTGCAGCCATCCTCTGCTTCATACATCATTTGAGTGGTAAGCAAGGACCGTATTTGCATTCATCGAGAATAGGCGAGCGCTAAGTCACTTATCTTGCATCAAAGTTGCAAAGTTGCATTTTGCTGAACTAATTTTCACAGCCACTTAGGCGAGTGTACTGGTGCTTGTTCATGTTTCCCAGGAATTTTCTCTATCTCATTATTTTATTCTGCAGTCATTGGTCATATTCGTGAGCACTGTTTTACGTCTTTGCTGCCATATATCCAGCCATCTGCTCATGGTTATCGTACGTGTTTTCAATTCCTTGTTCGTTAGGTAATTGATTGTATTCTTGATTCAGTGGGCAAAATATTTTTACGTCTTTTAGGAATAAATCAGGTTGCTATAGTGTCCGTTAGTTTCTTTTCGTAATTTGAGGGATCCCGTTACCAATATATCTCTGTGAGGTGCGGTACCCATTTTTTCACGCTTAATTAGGCCATCTTCAATAATTTAATTAGACAAGCCATTATCTGTTGCACGACCTCATTTTCTTTTAATTAGCGTGATCTTGGGAGAATTATCTATCATTGTAGGTCTAAAGGAATAGAATCTGTAGCATGTCAGTGGTACGGTAATTGCTCAACCGACGCCTCACAAATCGTAGTAACAAGTCCCCCACACTAGACGTTAGATCTCCATTGAACTAATTTTCTACAGGTTTAAGGCTCCGTGGATTTTCGCTGGGCCAATAATGTATGCACTTCGTATTTACCTGTCCTTGTTTGCAAAGAAAGATTCATGGATAAAAATAACATTGGAGAAGAAGTTCTGACTGACGAGGATTTTCTGCCGTGACCACCAACAGGGCTGTACAAATTCTGGAAATCATTCCTATGAAACTCTTTGCGTAAAGCTACATGATAAGGATAGAACTAGAAAGTTGTTAGAATGCCATGTACATTAATTTTAGAAATGTCAGTCTCCTGTTCAAGCTATGGTGCGCTCATGCGTGGGTTTATTGAAACGGAAGCTAGAACTGTGGTGCCACAGCGAGTTGATACCACACAGGGGGCAAATGTTCCTTGTACAGAGGTTGGCACTAGGGGTTCCGCTGTTGCCGACACCATCTTGCTGCAGGCGCGGCACGCCCCCTGAACTGAGGCGCCACTGGCACCAAGGTCACGTGGACAGGAAGCCGCCCAACTGCACATCTACCCAGTGGTAGCCCAGTTGTCGAGTAGCAGTCGAGGATCGCCACAGTGCAGTTATAACTTGCTCTGCGAAAGCAGTATACCGGAACTGACCTCAAGAATTACGTTTATACCTGTATTGTGCGACAGCTGAAGTGTTTTATCCCAGTTTGTCAAGGACTTGTATATGGGCGCTCGGTACCAAAGCGGAGAATAATACAATATTTCTCTCAGAGAACCCACGAAGCATCCCGACGTGACATTATCCTCTTGGCGACGAGACTTACTTGGCTACTTCAAGAACAAGTACTTGAGGAGCTTTGCCTCTGCAAGTTCTTCGACGATTGCGTTAGCTCCGATTGAAAACTTCCCGTTTCCTGAAAAGTCATAACAGGACTAGAAAGCGTCCTTTTGGAAGGTAACTTTAACTATCGTAACTTTAACTGTGCTACATGTACACCAATTGTAAATATGAAAAAAGTATTGCAGTTACTGTTTTCGTCACTCCATAGACGAACAGTTTCTCTGCCTTCTCTTTGTTGATACGCACACAGACGGTCAACTGGACGTTTGCCTCAACGACCAGTGTGCGGTTTCCTTGCATTGCCCTCTGATTTAATGTCGACACCAGCAGGTGGAGGAGTTGTTACTTTAGCCCGCTTAGTTTCGCTGTGTGCTAGTACAGGAGTATCAAAGACAATTTTGTGTTACGTTTTTAACAGCGTTATATTTATGTGAATGGTACACCGGACATGTTCTTGAGTATCTCTTGAAGAGAGGAAGTGGAATATCGAATAAAAATATAGGATGTTATTTAAAAAAAGAACGTACTACCGTTCATATCTTCGTAATGAACGAAGATACAAGAAAGGCAGTCAAGCTGGCTAATGTCCTACTGGTAGGTACGTAACCATTGCTTGATAAATTTATTGTTTTCCTTCTGAACACAAAGTTATTTGAGGTCGCCAAGATAAATGAGATATCTTGTATACCGTCTTATTTCGACTATCAGGTGACAACGCACGTCACTCTCCGCTTCGAAGTCAAGACGCCTGTGAAGGTCTGGTTACACGGAAGGCTATTTGCCTGTGCAACTCGAGCAGGAGATTTGGCAAGTAACACCGAATCAGCAGCTTGTTCCGGGGGACAGCATTTTCCAGCGGCAAAGCAGTTTCTTTGCGGCAACTTCTTTAAGTCTATGCCGCGAACACACGCTGCCTATTGAACTGGGATCGCTGGCAGAGAGATCGTTGGTAACTTGTAGCCATTTACCCTATTCATGCTGCTGACACGTTTAATTGTTTCTATGGCCTCTCTTATTTTCGGCTGCTGCTTCCATGGCTGTCGAGCAAGCATCACAACTGATTCACTAGCCATATTCATGGTGCTGTTCAACTATTGGAGATTTGCTCTGATGTCCCACTTCCACGAAGCGCTCATGCTCCCTTTTTCACCTTCATTCACATCGATTTTCGTAAAACTGTAATTACCATTGCGCCAAAGAAAAGAACTAAGCACATCTCAGTTTCGGTCACTGATACAAATGCTAAGATTATCTCCTGCGAATGAGTCACATGGCAACTCTCCGACAGAAGAATACTACTTCTTATTCGAAATGGAACAACAGAATTCCCCTCCAACCAACAGACGGTTATCGTTATTTTCACGCATTTTGTATTAATTTCGTTGATGATTGAAGGTTATCGGAGCAATACTAGGAGTTTAAGTTTTCGAAGTATTATGACTGCGTGAACATGAACAATGAAAATAATAAAGTCGCAAAGGGAAATTATTAAAATTCTGATTCGCTAGTAGGCGGACGAGCGAAACGTTCCCTGGCGCTTGGCTCTCCCTATTATCCGGCAAAGCCACTTGACAAGACGACAGAAGTCTGCCCCCCCTCCCCCGCCATCCATTCAGCATCAGCTTCCGCCTTTACCAACACGGTCTATCCTCCACATTCCATTACCGGACGCTTCTTTCCCAGACTTGTAACTTTGAAAGGAACTAAATAAAGTATTTGCGTCTCGTAACTCTTTACAAAACACGTACGCAATAGTGTACAGTAACCCTTTCCGCACTTACATCCCGCCCCAGATTCAGTTGTAAGAACTGGTTAATTAATTATGATGGAGTCCTGTCTCACCCACCCCCACCCCTCAATCGTTATCTGGAATACTTAATACATATTCTATTAGTCTAACAGACTACTCTTCTGCTGTTTGTTCTATATAAATCATAGGTGGGAGAAGGACTGCTTGGTGAACCATCGTTTATTTATTTTTCTGTATTTCCCATGACCAACCTATGTTACGCTCTCTTCATTAGCCCCACCATAACTCTACAATGTATGAATGAATGAGTAATTGGGTAAGCACTTTAACTGGAGAATCAGAGTAGTTTCGTTTTAGTCTTTCTTCGTAGGGACTCGAATTACGGTTTCTATGTTCTAGACACACTGGACCTACACCTGAAATTACGGTCTGAGTGAGATTTCGTGTGACCAGGAGCGCTCTCGTGGTTATCCCACGCGCCATGACCGCAAATTTGTATGTCAGTCTGGTGATTCGACGTATTGTGCTGCCATTCATGAGCAGCATTCCATGGCGTGTTTTCCAACAGGATAGCGCTCGCCCACATACCGGTTTTGTAACCCAACATGCTCTACAGAGTACCAATGTGTTTCCTTGACCTACTCGATCACCAGATATGTTTCCAATCGAGCACATATGAGACATTGTCGGACGACAATATCTTCCACAAACAGCATTAACCGTCCCTGTAGTGACCGACCAACTGTAATAGGCATGGAACTCCATCCCTGAAGCTGACATCCGGCACCTGTACGACACAATGCATGGATGTTTGCATGCTTGAAGTCAACATTATGATGGTTACTCAAGCTATTAATGTACCAACATTTCACTTTTGCAATGGCATATCTCAAGCTTACATTAACTTGTAATCACTTAAATACATTAACAGTGAGCCTCGGAGTGTCTTTTCTGGACAGTAGCTATGTGGCACAACACTACCGATTACCCGGCTGTACTAGGATCTTTGCTCCTGTCGTGATCTCGCGGGTGTTTCGCGCTCGCAGCAGTTGGTGTTGGACTCGCTACGGGGTGCAACGACGTGCTTGGGTGGACGAAAGAGGAAAACACGCGTGCTCGGCCAGCAGCGGCACTCCGCGCCTACCTCGTAAGACGGTCGCGAGTTTGTGGTGGACCTACCTGTCAACTCCGGGCGCTGTTCGTCGCATTGCCTTGGTGCCTGTTTTCTCGGAGAGACCCATCCCTGGAGACCATCTCGAGCAACGCTTTCCATCGAAGGTGTGAGTGATTTTGGTGCCATCGTTTCGTTGAACCATTTGCGTTCCAGCGAGTGTTTAAATCCCTCTGAGCACTATGGGACTTAACTTCTAAGGTCATCAGTCCCCTAGAACTTAGAACTAATTAAACCTAACTGACCTAAGGACATCACACACATCCATGCCCGAGGCAGGATTCGAACCAGCGACCGTAGCGGTCTGGCGGTTCCAGACTGTAGCACCTAGAACCGCTCGGCCACCACGGCCGGCTCCAGCGAGTGTACTTGTTGCTTGGTTGCCCTAATGTACGCGTTTTGAAGTAAGAGTATATCATTGACGTCGGTCTGCAGTAGGGTTTTGGAGGATATACTGTATTCAAACATTATGAATCACCTCGAAGGGAACGATCTATTGATACGTAATCAGCATGGTTTCAGAAAACATCGTTCTTGTGCAACGCAGCTAGCTCTTTATTCGCACGAAGTAATGGCCGCTATCGACAATTCCGTATTTCTATATTTCCGGAAAGCTTTTGACACCGTTCCTCACAAGCCACTTCTAATCAAGCTGCGGGCCTATGGGGTATCGTCTCAGTTGTGCGACTGGATTCATGATTTCCTGTCAGGAAGGTCGCAGTTCGTAGTAATAGACGGAAAATCATCGAGTAAAACTGAAGTGATATCAGGTGCTCCCCAGGGAAGCGTCCTGGGACCTCTGCTGTTCCTGATCTATGTAAATTACCTGGGTGACAATCTGAGCAGTTCTCTTAGGTTGTTCGCAGATGATGCTGTAATTTACCGTCTGGTAAAGTCATCCTAAGACCAGTATCAGTTGCAAAGCGATTTAGAAAAGATTGCTGTATGGTGTGGCAGGTAGCAGTTGACGCTAAATAACGAAAAGTGTGAGGTGATCCATATGAGTTCCAAAAGAAATCCGTTGGAATTCGATTACTCGATAAATAGTACAATTCTCAAGGCTGTCAATTCAACTAAGTACCTGGGTGTTAAAATTACGAACAACTTTAGTTGGAAAGACAACATAGATAATATTGTGGAGAAGGCGAGCCAAATGTTGCGTTTCATTGGCAGGACACTTAGAAGATGCAACAAGTCCACTAAAGAAACAGCTTACACTACACTCGTTCGTCCTCTGTTAGAATATTGCTGCGCGGTGTGGGATCCTTACCAGGTGGTATTGACGGAGGACATCGAAAGAGTGCGAAAAAGGGCAGCTCGTTTTGTATTATCACGTAATAGGGGAGAGAGTGTGGCAGATATGATACGCGAGCTGGGATGGAAGTCATTAAAGCAAAGACGTTTTTCGTCGCGGCGAGATCTATTTACGAAATTTTAGTCACCAGCTTTCTCTTCCGAATGCGAAAATATTTTGCTGAGCCCAACCTACATAGGTAGGAATCATCATCAAAATAAAATAAGAGAAATCAGAGCTCGAACAGAAAGGTTTAGGTGTTCGTTTTTCCCGCGCGCTGTTCGGGAGTGCAATGGTAGAGAGATAGTATGATTGTGGTTCGATGAACCCTCTGCCAAGCACTTAAATGTGAATTGCAGAGTAATCATGTAGATGTAGATGTAGATGAAGAGCAGCCGGCAAAGTCTGTGACCACATGGAGACCAGCAGTTACTAATTCCTTTTAAAAATCCGCCGGTTGCATTACTATTAGGAAGCTGATTAGCACGAAGGTGTGTGTGTGTTGGGTTTTTGGGACAGTATCCAGACGTTTAGCCTATGTATTGTCTGTCTGAGATTTTCAGTGTATTTTGATTGCCACCAAGTTTACGTCCCTTGTATATTGCTGTAAGACTTGGGTCACTTATATAAATGCATTTATTTGAAAGCACTCACTCAGTTAGTAGTAAAGATTCGTACTTGTAAAGCTAGTCATTTATATGTAGGTCCTTTATATTCGTGCATTTATTTGAATGCACTCACTCAGTATTAGAGCAATTGTTTCTTCATTTATATTGTTATTTATTGATCTTTTAACTTATATTGATTGATGTTTGGTTGGTGTTTGCCGTGTCTTCTGCGGTCTGTTTGTGTCCCAGTTTTCTGCGAGTTGGGGTATGTGGGAGCGGTGCCACGTTTCGCTTCGGTGCACAGAGGCTGTGACGTGACGTGTAATGGGAAGTGACTCCAGGCTGGGCCCCTGGTTCAGGCAGTTTAAGTTAAGTCACTTTTTGCCCAGGGCAGCTTGACGTCACTGCCCGTTTGATAAACTTTTAACGTGTTTCATGTATATAAAAAAAAGGTTTTTTAAATTGCTTGGGAATGAATTGTATTAATTGGTAACTTTTAAATCACTTCCAGATTGTAATTTACTTTTCCTTTAACTCTTGAAGTCTTTGTGGCTCATCTCTTTAAGTTACTCTTGCTAATTATAATTTGCTGCCTTGCTTAAGAAGCAAGCTATGTGAGATTTTGGTATTGTCTTAAAGATGGCCACGTGCTGATTGTCTCTTAGCTGTTTTATAAATATTGTCTTGAATAAACTGTTAATTTATTGTTTTGGTAGTTGCTGTATTTAAGGAGTGACATTATAGGGGCCTTGACCTTCCATGCTAAATGTACCCCTCATCCTGACTTCCAGAGTCACAATCTGGACAAATTTTTATTCCCAAAATTTCATTAGTCTACATTAATTATTATTTGGTATTCCTATTTTTTCCGTTAGTGTATTTTGTAAGGGTTCTGGGAAAGCGTGGTGAGTCTATAGAGGAAATCATTTACAAAACTCTACTGCATCCAATTTGAGAGCAGTGTTCCAGCGTTTGCAGACGTTAAAAGTAGGCATGATAGCGGTAATGGAACAAATTCAGAGACGCGAATTTGGTGAGGTCTAAACCAAGACAGTAAATTCCATTTGTGCCGCGAGTGAAAACTTATTGTGTATGCATTTCTAAATTCTGACATTAGACTACTATCCTGTTTTATTTACGGAGAGATTGGAGACGGTTTAGTGACTGTTCGCGGTAGTGATCGGATCTGAGTCTTTTGAAAGTAGTTGGATGGCGACACGGCGCGTATTAGTGGTACATTAGTGGTGACAACTAGAAACTTGTCTCGCAGGGCAAAACGACGCTGACGACACTTATTGAGACTAATCTGATAGTGTAGCTGCTTTAAGACCAATGATGGAACAGAATCAACTCTCAGATATTCCCAACTGATCAAGAGGAGGCCACTACTTTCGGATAACGGATTTACTTCTAACTTTGTACACTTTTAGTTCATTAGGACAACGTAATGCGCAAGTAGTAAGGCGTATTACTTAGGCGCTTTGAGATATTGAGCATGAGTTGGAGGCGGTCATGTGGTTAGCATTCAAGTTTCTTAATTGATGGATCGCTGGCTCGAGATCCTCTTACGTTTTTTTTTCCCAACACTAGTCATATTATTTCATCCATATTACATTTCAAAGGTAATATGATTAAAACACACATGTATTTCTAAGAACTTTTACAGTATTCCCAATGTTATTTGGCTTTTTATTAATTTTTATTACTACACAAATAGTATGCGACTTTAATTTCTATAGACTAGTTGAAAACTTCATAAAGCGCCTTCAGACTTGTTCATATTTGATTGACAAGGAACGAGAAATTGCTTCTCGTGAAGATGTTATTAAAATACACTCAAACCTACACTATCAATTTTCGGCACCGATATTTACGAAAATGTTGCGTTACGCATGGTTTGCTTCTAAATTGTCGCAAGACAGAGTAATTTTTGAAAATGACGACGAGTTTTTTCCCCATAGAAACTCTTAAGATTCCTTGTGCATGCGGAAAAAATGCGCTTATTCGATGTAGTAGATACCCCTTTAATTTATGTTTTCCCTGACTGTACGGGAAATATCATCCTGCAACTTGTAATGCTGAGAGCACATCCGAAGATTATTCGTACTGTACCTTCATATTCTGGCATACTGTCACTCATTGTACTATTGAATAAAGTTATTTACACCTTTATTTATCGATGTTTGACTTGGGGCTTCCAAGCCTGTCAGTTATCCGTTAAACCTGTGTCTGTAGACAGAAACGTCCAGGTGCAAAGCAGTTCTCGGTACCTTAGCGCGTTGCAGCTATATGTGATTTCTAAAATCACGACAGACACACATTGCCAGGAAAAACTTATGCGTTAGATCATCGGCTTACCGACCATTACTAACATAATACTTCCTGTGATCAACATAGGAGTATACAGCCAGCCGGTTGCACATAACTGGTAAGTACGTTGACCTACTTTTCGGCACCTACTAGGAATGTCTTTATAAGAATTAAATTTTGCTAAATTGTAAAATTACATTGCTAAAAACCAAGCAGCTATGCTCTAGTCAAAACTGAAATAAAATATTCTAGCCTTTGCCACGTGTGCCCAGCTGCGAACATGACACTCTGAGTCTGATGTTGTTCCTAGCTGGGCACACGAGGCAAGGGCTATAACGTTTCATTTCACTTTTGAACAGAGCATAGCTGCTCTAAATTCTGGCCATTGCTTTTTATCAATGTGATTTTACCATTCACCAAAATTTCATTCTGATGAAGACACCCTTAGTAAGCGTCGAAACCTAGGTCAACGTACCTACCAGTTATGTGCAACCGGTTGGCTGTATACTCCCATGCTGGAACTAGTACACGGTTTCTGAGTAACAGCCACGTTCAAAACTGTAATTACCTGTGGTAATAAAAATTAATAAAAATAACATTGGATATTAAGTAAAAGCGCATTAAAATAAACATGAATTATCATATTACCTTTGATATATAATACATGAAATAATAAGACCAGCGTTAAACTGGGAAACACGTGATCGGGACCCGACGCAGCGATCCACACATTATGGTGCCTTAACGTTAACCACGTGACCGCCACCCTCTTTTGCTCAAAGACGCAATGCATCGGTACATATTCGACAAGTTAAACTTCTCTTGCGATTTTCTCGAAATCGCTTGAGTAATACACGTTACTACTTGCACGTCAAATGTCATGGGATAACACCTAATGTCGTGCCGCACCACCTCTTGCCCGGCGTACTGTGGCAACTCGACATGGCATGGAATCAACATGTCGTTAACGTCCGCTGCAGAAATATTGAGCCACGCTGCATCTAAAGCTGTCCATAGCTGCGGAAGTGTTGCCGGTGCAGGATTTTTTACACGAAATGACCTCTCGGCTATGTCCCATAGATGTTCGATGACTGGCCAAATAATTCGCTTGAACTGTCCAGAATGCTCTTCAAACCAATTGCAAACAACTATGGTTTGGTACAATGGTGCATTGTGATCCATGATTATTCCATCGTTGTTTGGGAATGTAAGTCCAAGTATCCGAACATAATCATTTGCAGTCAATACTAGATGCAGTTGAGTACTAGGACAAAGTTCAAATTTTGGAGGGAAGATAGATTAAGTGGGCTACCTCCACTAACCTAAATCCTTCCCATCCCCCTCTCCTCCATCCCCCCCCCCCCCAGAAACTGGCTCTAAGTTCAAACTCCAGCATGACAATGCAACACACCACGGATACCTCCACAAACCTAAGAAAATGGCGGGAAAAAAGGTCACTTGGGACACCTCCACTAACCTAAGTCGTCCAACCGCCACCTCTTCCTAGGACTTGGCTGGGAAAGGACACAGCCTGTGCTGGGCTGTTGGATAGGAGTGATGTAAGTCACTATTCAGTGTTTAAACAATTTGAGGCAGTAGCTCCATACAGTGTGTTCACCATGATGTTTGGAGTCTAACCGACACAGTACTGCCAACAGAAGGCACTGTCATCCCTTCTGTGACGTAATTAAAGACAGCAGTATTGGTTGGGGGGGGGGGGGGAAGACAGGAAAGGACTCAGCCTGTACTGGGCTGCTAGATAGGATAGATGTGTCTCTATTCTGCAGGCAATCTTTATTTAAACAATTTGAGCCTGTAGCTCCATCCAGTGTGTCCACCATGAGGTCCAGAGTCCAACTGACCTAGTACACAATGCAGCCACCAGAGCGCACGCATCCTCTGGTGATACGGGGGGGAAAATGGCGCGAAAATGACTCGGACTGTGCTGGGCTGGTGGAGAGTGGAAGGAGTGTACTTCACTTATTTGGGAACAATTTATTTAGGGATGGATTTCACATAGTTTATTTATTACACTGATACACAACAGATGCTCCGACTTGCATGGGGGAGCATTACCACAGCCCTAAGACCTGCAAACTACTCCTAAATCACCGATATAACACAGGTTACTGATGTACAGACACGAAAACAACTCGTAAAGTGAAAACATAATGCAGCTTTAATGCTCTGCAAACACACTTGTTAATTGTGAACTGTCGAAATAATGGATTTAACAGCCTACAGTCCTGCAGATTATTCGTAAGTCACCGAAATAATGCAGTTCACTGATGTGCAGACATGCTCACTAATTATAAACTGTTAAAATAATGTATACAATTTACTTAGGGAAGCATTTTACGTAGTTTGTTTATTACACTGATACCAAACACTCACCCTGGCGTGCATGGGGTCGCAGGAAATAGTCTACAGTCCTGCAAACTACTCGTAAATCACCGAAATAATGCAGTACACTGATGTGCAGAGATGCAAACAAATCATAAATTGTGAAAATAATGCATATAAAAGGCTCTGCAAACAAGCTTGCTAATCGTCAACTGTCGAAATCTTGCATTGCACAGCTTTCACATCTGTTCACAAAATAATGTAACAGACATGAAACAACTCATAATTGTCAAACGATAATGCATGTGTAATGCTATGTGAACCGTGGTTTATTTTCAAAGAATATTCTTAAGAATTTATTTTATTTACTAGCGATTCATCAACAACATTAACACATTTAATCACACTATATAAGCATGGAAGTAAGCATGGAAGTAGTTGCCAGGGAGTAACTGATGAAATCATAACCAAATTCCTTTTAACAAATGGGAATTTTATTCGCTTTAATAGTGCCTAAAGGCATTTTTAAAAGAAACAGATTAAAAATTATAATCAGAAAGCACCCTCTAAATATCAAAGTTACAATTTATTCAGAGGCAGAAAGAAACGACTGTATGAGCTCTCGGGCAGAGAACCTTGCCACTCCCTTTTGACACGGCCGTAATTACGACTGCTCACAACAGCCTCTGAAAGACTATACTGGTGCAAATCTGCAATACACCAGATAACTTTAAACTAAGAATTTTAACAATTTACACAAGCACACAATCTATGCACCCCCCATAGGTGGGATGGAAACGGTACAAAACACTAACAATTAAAACGTTAACCTTGCCACCGAAGGTGCAACTTGTTTTAACTTGTAAGAAAAGTCTTACGGTGAAAGGGTGGCAACTTTATATACTAAAATGATCATTTAAATAAAAGCCCATGAAATGCAATCTTATATAAAATTCTACAAGGTTGGCCAAGCAATAGTTAAGATGCTCTACAGTACACAGATACCGCCTCTCAAGATCATAGGCAATAATATCAAAGTTTCCAAAGATCAAAACATATTTCATGTATTAGGCCTTTACACTCCAAGCAATAAATTTGTTAACACAAAAAATCCGACAAACATGACAGAGGCAGCTACTAATGTACGGTAGATTGATAGGGAGATTACCGAACAACCCGAACCGCAGGTTGCTCTAACCCGCCCTTACACCGCAAGGGAAAAATGGACCACCCAATTTATAAACAACCACCATCCCGTGGGTGGGCAAACGGGAAAGAATGGTGGGACGACCGCAAAGCAAAACGGCTGGTGGCCTCACCAAGAAAACAAGTAGAATTTAACAAGAGTAAATCGAACAAGATATCACCAATCACTTAACTTCTAATAAACTGCGATTTCTCGAGACGACCTGGCGCAGCACCGCCAAATCGTTCTCCCGAACCGTCCGCTGCCAGCCGCTTCAACGGACGCAGGAAGGCGCGCCGATCTGCCGTCTCACTGCGTCGCAGCTCGCATCGGCCAGACTGATGTCGTGGGTTGACTCCTGTTGCTCTCGTGTCGACCGCGAAGTCACTACCCCTCGCTATACGCCGCGGCCCACTGGACTCAAGTGGAGACATCACATGCGCCGACGCTCAAGACGGGCAAGTCATCTTGTGCCTCAGTGCGCGACCGACCAACCAATCGATCCAACCGCCAATGATCATTGCCTGAGCGAGCAGACTGGCGGCCTAACGTACAGACTCAGATGCAGGAACTAAGCCCCGACTGGGTGACCACTGGCTGAGTTCTCTTACTGGGCGAGTGGAAAGACTCTCATTTTGCTGGCTTTAAAGGTTGATCCGAACGACAGACATACTAGCACTCCGAACGACAGACAGACACTAACTGCCTAACAAATGCGGACGAGAGACAGACTAGCAAGCTGGGGACGAGAAACTGACGCAGACTGACTGACTGGCGAGCTCATAGCGCCCCTTAAATGCACGTGAAGAGGCAACATTTCCCCTTTCCCACCAGAGGCGCTGCGGCACGCTCTTCAAAACAGCAATTTTTACCATGACTCACTATGCAAACACGCTCACAATGCTTAAACAGCCGAAAACAATGAAGTGCGCAAACACTACAAGTAAAAAACGCTTTCGAACCATCGTCAGCTGTGATGTATCAGTGAACTGGCCCCCTATAGGGCTCCAAGATGCGCATGCCAGGCGGCGCGCTCACGCCAGTCCCATACACAAGACGCCTCCGGGCTGCACGCTCCTGTTTACCATTGCTGGTGCGATACCTCTCCACCTGTGGATACTGACATCACAGCTCGCGCTATAGAAATCTGTTCCAGTGCTTCCCAGAATAGCAAAGGGTGCATTGTTCCTAATGAACCTAACGGGACATGCGAGCTGCATCTAGACATGCACGTGTTTACCTGCCCAGCATGGCTGATGCATCTGTCGTGAACTGATGTCACCCACAAAGACGATCTCAGCCACCTTCCTTGATGGGGTCATCATCCTGGTCACTAAACGACATGGGAGATTACGGATCTGTGATTACCGGCCCATCACTCTACTCAACAGTGACATGAAAATTTTCACTTGTCTGTTGGCCTCACGACTGAAGAAAGCAACAAACACGTCACTTACTTTGATCAGACTTCGCTTGGCGGTCACAACATCCTTACGGCCCTTTGCCGTTACAGGGACATGACAGCAACCGCGAGGTCGCAACATTTACCTGGCTCATTAGCATCGCTTGACTTCAGTCAGGCATTCGACCGTGTTGACCATACCTTTCTGAAATCGGTCCTGCAACACATGGGTTTTCCGGCTCGTATAATGACAATGATAATGCGGCTCTTGAGCGGCGCTACTTCGAGAATACTCTGTGATGGTCGCCTCACCGCGCCTCTAGCGATCGAGCGCTCTGTCCGATACTGTATGCTTTGGGAGCCGCTGCTCAGGGGCTTCGCCAACGCCTGGTGGGCCTGACATCGCTCTGGCACCGCTTCTGTTGTACAGCCAATGCTGACGATCTAGTCCTCTACCTCCGCAATGAAGGCGACGTTCGTGCGGCTCTGAATTGGGTGGCGACATTAACATTTCCAAATCGAAGGCTCTGTTCATTGGTGAGGGTCTACCTGAGAGATATGTCGCACCTCTGAGTGTGGCCACCAGCGTCCGCTATTTTGGCACTGATTTTATGAATGACCTCCGTCGTTCAGCGTCAACCAGCAGTAGACTTCTCCTCCAACGATCAGGGCTGTCCTTGTGGACCACCGGCTTAGATCACTCGACATTGTACAGTGTGCGCAATCGTGAATGTTTACCATGCCTCACACATCCACCAGTGGCGCAAGTTTTCCTGCTTCCGATTACCCACGCACGTCGTATGTTGATGGCGATGGGATCCAATCTCTGTACTGGGATGTTATTTAAAGTTCAATATTCATCCCTTGCCCTCCCACGAGAGCGTGGTGGAGAGGGCTCATTCCATGTACTAGACAGAGACACGGCACTTTTTGTTAGCTCCCAGCTGAAAGTCTGGCGTCACTGCCAGACGAGCCTTACTGGACTGCTTTTGCATGAATACGCGCCAGTCTCCAAGTCAGCCCTAGTCATGTTATCAGGCATTCCACCTCCCTTTTATCACTTTCGGCACTTCTTTCTTGAATTAAGTTACATCCTCCATTCCTTACCCCTTCCAGACAAAGACAGTACAAGTCACATTACAAATGTGTCGAACCCCCAACCCCATCGAACACAAGTTTCCCCAGATCATATGGCGTCGTGTGTGGAAAGCGGTGCATGCAGGTTACCTCGACACCAGCGTCCAGTCCACCTGATATATCACCGTCAATGGCAAACAGGTCAACCAGTTTCGTTTGCACCTCATCCGCCTCGCTGACACACCCCTCTGTGTTCACTGTGGTGCAGGGGACACAGACGCTCATCGATTCTCATGTAGTCCGTCGTTCGACGTCTGGAGACTCGCGCAGCGTATCTTGGCTTTCCTTACCAGACGGACACCTGCTCAGATCACTTTCCTGACGCTTTTATTCCCAGATGTGATTCATTTCCACGCAACAAAAACCAACGCTGTGAATTGGATACGTGGTCATATGGCCCCGACGAGAAATCAGAACTAGGTTATTGGACGTACCTTAGTGATCGACACTGTGCTCTTGTTCGCAACCCCAGATACAAGTAGTTCTTCTCCAGTTTTCTGTGGAGTGTCTTTCATGATACGCCTTCCAGCTGGGACGTCCAAGCCGTGAGATGCTGATGTTTATTTTGTCGACATGATGTTCTGAACGCACTACAAATGGAATATCCATTAAAATTTCGAGAAGACACGTTTGGATGTTTCGCCAATCGGATTGAGCTAGCGCCTCTTGCAATTCTGGTACATAGAACAATTTAATAAAAAAATATATAAGAAAAATAAATAAATAAAAATATACATACAAAAGAAGCAAAAACAAAAAACACAAAAAATGAAATAAGCTACAAAAAAGCCCGTACACAACTACTTCCGTTTCATCGCTACTCTATATGTTCTTCCCCCTACTTTCTTCCTGTCCTACACCCTCATAGTAATAGGTTAGTAGTTTTGGGATAGGGGTAGATAGACAACAACGCCTGCAACGCCTGAAAAGGTACCTTTTTTTTTTTTTTTTTTTTTTTTTTTTTTTTTTTTTTTTTTTTTTTTTTTTTTTTTTTTTTTTTTTTTTTTTTTTTTGTTAGGACACAAGTGGTGGTGGCAAGTAGACATTTTTGTAATTTCCCTTTCCTCTCCAGGGGCGGAAAAAAAGCGAAACGGCTAAGGTAATTGGCTGGGAAGCGTTAAAAAAGAAACTGATGCTGTCTATCACAAGAAAGCTGGGGGTTAGATTTACAGTGTGTCTAACTGAAGTACTATTACGTGTTAAAAGGCCATTGGGAGTTTTTATATTTTAAAGACATTCGTAGTTAAAACGTTAAAAACCTTTAAATATATCCCGAAAAGTCTAGCCAATAACATGACTTTTTTGAATGCTGTACTGCCCTAATTTTAAAACCAGTAAGCGTATTCGTAGTACTGCGAAGTGTATAAGCAACCTAGAACGAAGTATATTTTTTAAAAGTTGTCGAAATATATCAGTTGAGAATTAAAGTAAGTGAAACCAAGCCGTACTAAAACAAGAACCACAACAAAGAATTAGATTGCCCGCTAGAGATGCAGCAGTAAGGTATATGGAAAAGCTAAATATTATCTGCCTAGACAAAAGAATTACTTTAGGAAAATTTTTAGTGAACGGTAAATTACCACCTCCTCTAATATGTTGAGTGTAATACCCTTATTTTCATAGTGCAGCACCTGCTAATCTGAATAGAGGTCAGTAATTGAATTGCCTGTTTAATGCAAATGGGCCCTTGGAGCTGATCTTGAGCCCGACTTGTTACTACGCTCTCCAAAACGTACCTCAAAGCTTCTTTCGGTCTGGCCTATATATCTGGGCCCACAGTCGTCTCACACATTCGGTGATTTAAAGTTCTCTCGCTTTGTCTCCTCCCTACGCCTAAATTTTGCGCCATTACTTTGCGGAGAAATTGGCCGGAACTATATTCTTAGAGATCAGATGCTTACTATTCTTAAAAGAAGTATTACCATAATAAGGTATCCTATTTTATTTACTATCTCTATGAGGCCTGTTACATATTGGGGCGAGCGTGATTGGTGTACTATATGACACAGAAGCGTACACGTTATTACTACGCCCGATATTCACTTTCTGTTAATAGTATCGATAAAGTCTGAATCGTATCCATTAGAATACGCCATAAGCTGAATTATAAAAATCCTCAGTCATGAGCTTCACGTGTCAAATGGACACTGAGTAATCTGTGATGTAACGCCCCGAAGGTTGGTTTATTGTACTGCATTGGGTGGTTAGAGAAGCTATGAATTACTAGGTCCAAAGTGGTTGGCTTCCTGTAAATATCACAGCTGATTGCATTATCGTTAATTCTGATGGACAATTCCAAAAAGGGAAGAACCCCTTAATACTCTTTTCCATGGTGAGATGAATATTATCATGCATTTTTTCGTCTCCCAATTCTGTGCTTTCTGCGGCATGGTAAGGCATTCAAGCCTTATTGTATCTATGTGTCGAAGTTAAGACATATTAATGTGGTGTTTTTAATAGTTCGCGTAATTTTACGACAAGTAGAAATTTAAATAGGTTTATCCGGCTTCCTATAACTTATAACTGATCCGCAGTCCCAATCAGTTTAATCATGCACTAACGCTTTTAGCGTGCTACTTGTATCTATCTTGACGAACGATGGGACTTTGCTCGCAGAAATCACTGTGCCGCTCTCATTGATATATGGCGCTTTGTGGATGACCATATCTATTCTCAAACCTTCGTAATTTTGTAATGTTTAAATTTATTGTGGAGATCACCTGAATATGCATCTCCACTGATGCAAAACTGTTAGTGACTTTTTAATAAAAGTATTTTAAAAGCCAGTGTGGAAGTTTTTATTCACTATGTTCCAAAATAATATTTTTTATTGTAGTTCGTTGTAATTTGGAACATTAATACTGTGTATTTCAGCTTTTAATGTTTCTGTGTTCCTTCAAATATCGGCGAAATATTCCATGAATGTAAGTTAACTTCTCAGTTTGAATAACATAACTAATTCATCAGCAATTAACTTCACCAATCATTAAGCTGCAACACGCAGAGAAAAAGAGAAGAAAGAAGAACAAGACGAAAAAAAAGTTGGAAAGGAACTGCAAATTGCCTGATCGACGTTTAAAGGGCAAGAGTACTGAAAGGAATAAAGTAAAAAACTATCCAGGTATGCACAGTACAGCTTGCCAGTAGCTCAAAGTCGCTCTCGTGTAACTGGCTAGTTACTCTGCTTGTTGTGTGACGTGCTGTGTCTCGCAACTCATCGGAACCAATTTATTGCGCAGTAGCCTCATTGGTGAGGAAGTAAATTGAGCAACCGCCTTATCGTATGTCATGCTGCCGTAAAATCATCTCTTTCTGTGGTCGTCTTGAAGTTAACAAGTGTACCGTATTTGAAAGTCAATCCTCCCAGGTAATAATCCTGTCCTCCCAGGTAGTATTCGAATGTTGAAAATCGTCCATGTTCTTGTTCAGCCTAGGGATTCTGAAATTTCTGGAAATATAAACGGTAAAGTTGGGACATACAACGACAACAAATATGAGAGGGCAAAACAACGCTGCTTTTTTGCAACGGAGTTCCCTAAAACAGGTAGCACGAACGAAGGAAGTAGCATTCTGTAATGTTACCCCATTCTGTGCGTCTGGATGTGACGCCGTTCCGAGCGGTTCGAGACAATCGTCATGGCTCTTACTTGCAGGTGAGGGTTATTCCTTAACTCTGGCTAAATCCCAGAACTATCAGAGCATGAGGAGGCAAACATGGGAAAGATTTACATATTAGCAACCGGTACAGCCTTCAGTATATTGTCCAGGACAGAAGCGCGTTATAAAAGGAAACAAAGAAAATTAAGAGTTAAAGATCCCTTCGGCGATGAGGTTATTTGTGACGGAGCAGAAGCTCGGATTGGAAACGATGAGGAAGCCAATCTGTCGTGCCCTTATCAAAGGAACTATCCTGACATTTGCCTTAAACGATTTAGGAAAATCACGGAAAAGCTAAATCTGGGTGAACGGACACTGGTTTGAACCGCCGTTCTCCCGAATGCAAGTGCAGCGAGAAGAGTGTTGTTACAAGCAACAGTCTTGAAAAATGCAGATGCCTAGCTTCTCAGGGGAATAGTAATAATTCTTCTATTGAAGAGGAGACCAAATGTTTACAGTGAAATCACCATAGTAGCTTGACCAATGGGTAGACCAGATCTGTCGTCAATGCTACTGATAACTTAAGGTTCCAGGATGATTCTTTCACTCTGCACTGGAGCTAGCGCTGTTTTTAAACTTCCCAGCAATTTAAAACCGTACGCCCGTCGGAAAGGTTCCAGTTTGGATTTCCAGCCAAGTATACAGTTATAATCTGCCAGCAAGTTTCGTAATCTCAGATGAGAGTTGAATACATTACTGGTGGTATCACCAAAACAGGATGGCACGCCACAGAGACGTTAAGCCCAAGGCTGTTCTTAGTTCAAATGGTTCAAATGCCTCTGAGCACTATGGGACTTAACTTCTGAGGTCATCAGTCCCCTAGAACATAGAACTAGTTAAACTTAACTAACCTAAGGACATCACACACATCCATGCCCGAGGCAGGGTTCGAACCTGCGACCTTAGCGGTCGTGCGGTTCCAGACTAAAGCGCCTAGGAACGCTCGGCCACCCCGACCGGCTATTCTTAGTTCCTTCGGCACTAGAAACACTGAGAAACAATTTTTTAGGAATCAACTGCACAAGAGGATTTGTCTATGCAGGTAATCTACTGTGTTAACCGGCCGGGATGGCCGAGCGGTTCTAAGCGCTACAATCTGGAACCGCGCGACCGCTCCGGTCGCAGGTTTGAATCCTGACTCGGGCATGGATGTGTGTGATGTCCTTAGGTTAGTTAGGTTTAACTAGTTCTAAGTTCTAGCGAACTGATGACCTCAGAAGTTAAGTCCCAAAGTGCTCAGAGCCATTTCTTAATCTAATGTGTTGTTTTCCTGGCTGACTACGACGGTTCGGGGCACTGTTACTTTGTGGTTATACGTTACGCGGCTGTACCGAGGACAGCTCTCAAAAGTGCACTAGTAGTCGAATATCCGGTATAATGGGTATACATGGTCACGAATAACGATTTGTTCATACTGTGAAAACATTTTCATCGCAACTTGGTACAGATTAAAACACCCTAACAAAGAACTGGGATATTCTGTTGTTTTCCAACGACACCACGTCTGTTTTCCAGCTCCCACTGAGAAGCAAGCCATCAAGCTTTTCTTTCTTCTGTTAGCTTCAATTAGCGTCTTTCTTCCGCGTCTCTGCCTCGCCAACCAGCCTGTGAGAAAATTTTCTTTCCTCAATCTGAACGATATCAGTGTTAATGAAAAACTTTGTACTTCCCGTCGCACGGGTCTAGGGACCGAAGAAGAGTTGTACACTCATGTTAAAAAAAACCATGATCGACTATAGATATGTTGTTGTTGTTGTTGTGGTCTTCAATCCTGAGACTGGTTTGATGTAGCTCTCCGTGCTACTCTATCCTGTGCAAGCTTCTTCATCTCCCAGTACCTACTGCAGCCTACATCCTTCTGAATCTGCGTAGTGTATTCATCTCTTGGTCTCCCTATACGATTTTTACCCTCCACGCAACCCTCCAATACTAAATTTGTGATTCCTTGATGCCTCAGAATATGCTCTACCAACCGATCCCTTACTCTAGTCAAGTTGTGCCACAAACTCCTCTTCTCAATTCTATTCAATACCTCCTCATTAGTTATGTGATCTACCCATCTAATCTTCAGCATTCTTCTGTAGCACCACATTTAGAAAGCTTCTATTCTCTTCTTGTCTAATCTATTTATCGTCCATGTTTCACTTCCGCACATGGCCACACTCCATACAAATACTTTCAGAAACGACTTCCTGACACTTAAATCAATACTCGATGTTAACAAATTTCTCTTCTTCAGAAACGCTTTCCTTGCCATTGCCAGTCTACATTTTATATCCTCTCTACTTTGACCATCATCAATTACTTTGTTCCCCAAATAGCAAAACTCCTTTACTACTTTAAGTGTCTCATTTCCTAATCTAATTCCCACAGTATCACCCGACTTAATTCGACTACATTCCATTATCCTCGCTTTGCTTTTCTTGATGTTCATCTTATACCCTCCTTTCAAGACACTGTCCATTCCGTTCAACTGCTCTTCCAAGTCCTTTGCTGTCTCTGACAGAATTACAATGTCATCGGCGAACCTCAAAGTTTTTATTTCTTCTCCATGGATTTTAATGCCTACTCCGAACTTTTCTTTTGTTTCCTTTACTGCTTGCTCAATATACAGATTGAATAGCATCGGGGACAGGCTACAACCCTGTCTCACTCCCTTCCCAACCACTGCTTCCTTTTCATGTCCCTCGACTCTTCTAACTGCCATCTGCTTTCCATACAAATTGTAAATAGCCTTTCGCTCCTTGTATTTTACCCCTGCCACCTTCAGAATATGAAAGAGAGTATTCCAGTCAACATTGTCAAAAGCTTTCTCTAAGTCTACAAATGCTAGAAACGTAGGTTTGCCTTTCCTTAATCTTTCTTTTGAGATAAGTCGTATTGTCAGTATTGCCTCACGTGTTCCAACATTTCTACGGAATCCAAACTGATCTACCCCGAGATCGGCTTCTACCAGTTTTTCCATTCGTCTGTAAATAATTCGCGTTAGTATTTTGCAGCTGTGACTTATTAAACTGATAGTTCGGTATTTTCACATCTGTCAACACCTGCTTTCTTTGGGATTGTAACTATTATATTCTTCTTGAAGTTTGAGGGAATTTCGCCTATCTCATACATCTTGCTCACAAGATGGTAGAGTTTTGTCTGGACTGGCTCTCCCAAGGCTGTCAGTAGTTCTAATGGAATGTTGTCTACTCCCGGGACCTTGTTTCGACTTAGGTCTTCCGTGCTCTGTCAAACTCTTCACGCAGTATCATATCTCCCATTTCATCTTCATCTACATCCTCTTCCATTTCCATAATATTGTCCTCGAGAACATCGCCCCTGTATAGACCTTCTCTATACTCCTTCCACCTTTCTGCTTTCCCTTCTTTGTTTAGAACTGGGTTTCCATCTGAGCCCTTGATATTCATGCAAGTGGTTCTCTTTTCTCCAAAGGTCTCTTTAATTTTCCTGTAGGCAGTATCTATCTTACCCCTCGTGAGATAAGCCTCTACATCCTTACATTTGTCCTCTAGCCATCCCTGCTTAGCCATTTTGCACTTCCTGTCGATCTCATTTTTGAGACGTTTGTATTCCTTTTTCCTGCTTCATTTATTGCATTTTTATATTTTCTCCTTTCATCAATTAAATTCAGTATCTCTTCTGTTACTCAAGGATTTCTGCTAGCCCTCGTCTTTTTACCTACTTGATCCTCTGCTGCCTTCACTATTTCATCCCCCAAAGCTACCCATTCTTCTTCTACTGTATTTCATACCCCCATTCCTGTCAGTTGTTCCCTTATGCTCTCCCTGAAACTCTGTACAACCTCTGGTTCTTTCAGTTTATCCAGGTCCCATCTCCTAAAATTCCCACCTTTTTGCCGTTTCTTCAGTTTTAATCTACAGTTCATAACCAATAGATTGTGGTCAGAGTCCACATCTATCCCTGGAAATGTCTTACAATTTAAAACCTGGTTCCTAAATCTCTGTCTTACCATTATATAATCTATATGAAACCTTCTGGGTGGTATCTCCAGGGTTCTTCCATGTATACAACCTTCTTTCATGATTCTTGAACCAAGTGTTAGCTATGATTAAGTTATGCTCTATGCAAAATTCTACCAGGCGGCTTCCTCTTTCATTTCTTAGCCCTAATCCATATTCACCTACTACGTTTCCTTCTCTTCCTTTTCCTACTGTTGAATTCCAGTCACCCATGACTATTAAATTTTCGTCTCCCTTCACTACCTGAATAATTTCTTTTATCTCTTCATACATTTCATCAATTTCTTCACCTGTAGAACTAGTTGGCATATAAACTTGTACTACTGTAGTAGGCGTTGGCTTCGTATCTATCTTGGCCACAATACTGCGTTCACTATGCTGTTTGTAGTAGCTTACCCGCACTCCTATTTTTTTATTCGTTATTAAACCTACTCCTGCATAAGCCCTATTTGATTTTGTATTTATAACTCTGTATTCACCTGACCAAAAGTCTTGTTCCTTCTGCCACCGAACTTCACTAATTCCCACTATATCTAACTTTAACCTATCCATTTCCGTTTTTAAATTTTCTAACCTACCTATCCTATTAAGGGATCTGACATTCCACGTTCCAATCCGTAGAACGCCAGTGTTCTTTCTCCTGATAACGACGTCCTCTTGAGTAGTCCCTGCCCGGGGATCCGAATGGGGGACTATTTTTACCTCCGGAATATTTTACCCAAGAGGATCCCATCATCATTTAATCATACAGTAAAGCTGCATGCCCTCGGGAAAAATTACGTTTGTAGCTCCCCTTGCTTTGAGCCGTTCACAGTACCAGCACAGCAAGGCCGTTTTGGTTAGCGTTGCAAGGCCAGATCAGTCAATCATCCAGACTGTTGCCCATGCAACTACTGAAAAGGCTGCTGCCCCTCTTCAGGAACCACACGTTTGTCTGGCCTCTCAACAGATACCCCTCCGTTGTGGTTGCACCTACGGTACGGCTATCGTTGAGGCACGCAAACCAACGGCAAGGTCCATTGTTCGTGGGGGGGGGGGGGGGGGGGGAGGACTATATATAGGATGTTCATGTCAGGGGTCATGGCGGACCCTGTGTCTACTAGGTAACGGGCTGAACTGAGGTGACTGAATATGAACGTCGACTATAGATAGGACGTTCATATTCAGTTACCTCGGCTCAGCCTGTTGCGTAGTAGACACAGGGTCCGCCATGAGCCCTGATAGCTTGTTCCTTGTGTGATGGCATTGACGCGTATAAGGCACGAATTGCGTCCTGTTGTACAGCCATCTGTGTTGCATTCGTCTGGTTCCTGTCTGCAGTGGGTGTCATTGGGTCACAGCGCTGCACCCGCCTTTTACCATATCCCATACATTTTCGATTGACGACAAGTCTGGTGATTTGGAGGGCCAGGGCAACAGTTGTTAACCCATGTAGCAACATGTGATCGTGCATTATCTTGCTGAAAAATGGCGTCTGGTGTGTTGTGCAGAAAGGATACGGCCATGGGTCGCAGGATCTCATCCATGTAAATCACCGTGGTCGCAGTGCCCTGGACATTTACCAACTGTGATTTGCAGCTGTACCCAACAACACGCCTCAGTCGCATGTCTTGTGCGCATCCAATCACTGTGTTACCGCGCCCCCTGTCTGTGGCGAACCAAAATGCAGCCATCATTTTCAAACAAACACAACCTGGATTCATCCGAAAACCCTATCTGATGCCATTTCTGTCCCCAGTGACTTCGTCCAATATGCCATTGCTGTCTAGCACGCTTCTGCACATACGTCAAAGGTAGGTGGAGAAGTGAACGAAGAGCACGTAACCCATGCCGTAATAAACGGAGACGGACTGTCACCGTTGATTGTGTACGATGTGTTATACTGTTATAATGTTGCGCCAGAGTCGAGGAGGACGCAGATCTGTCCTGCAATGCCATTGGGATGAAGTGTCGGTCTTCGAGGAGAGTGGTCTGGGTGGTGCGACCTGACCCATCTCATCCTGTTCTACGTTCTTTCGAGAACCATCCTGCACACACTCATTGCACTGCCGGAACACTTCGTCCCACGCGAGCAGCAGTTTCTCGGATGTTTGCGTCCCATTCTCTGATGCCAATAATGCGCTCTCTTTCAAACTCACTGATTTGACAGAACGGTTCGTGCACAAGTCTGCGAGGCATCTTGCATATCAGCTCAAGTCACACTGATCCATACATATAGCGTCAACGACAGTCGCAGGCACATTTTGCCCATAGGTGGTGTTGCGTCGCGATATCGATGTTGACCTTGAACCCGAAGGCCGACGTGGTTCAAATGTAATAATTTCTGCAGAACATACTAATGTACATGTCTTGTGAATAGGAACGAACTATCTCCAGTCGTTCAAGGTGTCCTGTTTCTTCTTAACATGAGTGTATTAGGTGCGACTTTGTTGCGGCTTTGCGGTCGTTTGTAAACACAGTCACATTTGAGAAAACTATATTAATAATGGTATCAATAGTAATTGTCTCCAGAAATTCGTCAGAATTTTCCCCTATTCGGACTCATAATTGCTGTCATGTTCCTCCTTCTCTCTCGGACTCATTACGGATTCAAATTGGACTGTGAATATTGACGTGCATAAAAAATAAGTATGTGGCTAATGGATGTAAACAGTTGCAATGATATCTCTGTTCTCTTATCGGCAACTGGATTCTTTCAAAAGCGCTTCAAACTAGGCCACAAAAATAGTTGAACTGACAAATGTGTGAATACCAAGGACGGTTCAGGAAAGGATGTTCACCTACCGAACAGGTTATGAATCTGACATGAGCTTTCTGTTACCTGAAACATAGAAGAAAGAAATTCAAAATGACTTTCGCAGATGTCAAATAGTCTTACGATTCAATTGACCGAACAACTCCTCTTGGAACCTTTCAATAACTTGGCATAGACAACGGAACTAGAGCTATCGTCCGACACATTCTTATTGAGACCATGCCACAGCCAAATGGGAGACGTTTAATATGCTTCTGAAATCAGGACTGGGTTCAGACAAGAAGATGAACTTTATTTTTCCACGGTATATTCAAGAAAGTGGTGAAAAGTTATGAGTAGCAAGGGTACTGAAAATGAACTCAGACTTGGCTACGGAAATATGCCTACTCTTTGCAGAAGATATGCTCTTTTCTTTCTAAGTTTCGCTAGAACAAGTCAATGCACTATAGATACAAGCAGTAAATGGGGGCACTACAGATCGCCTTCATGAAAACGGCGTTTTTAAGAAGGTCAGTGCTCAGAGTATTAGAGACAGAAGAAGGGGTAATCAAACCAACGAAGTAACGTAAATACCTAGAAGATTGAATAAATTCACAAACCTCCGAGAAAGAAGTCTTTACATCATGGATCAGGAAAATGGTAACGGCATATCAAGTAACTAAAACTGTCTACGAAAAGAAATCAACGTCCATTAACGCCAACATACGACATTACAGCACAATAAGTTCGGAGGCCTTATATGCTGCAGGATGTTTTGTTTGAACAGAAAAGAACAGTTCAAGAAATTAGAAGTAAGATAAACACGTATTTTGAGAAAGATTCAAAGACCACACGAAGAAAATTATGAATTCAGAAGATGATAGAGTCACGAACTGTATGCACAAGAAAAATGGTCACAGTCACAACTAGTAGGAGAAAGGCTGTTTTCTATTACTCCAGCCACGCTGAACAATCGGATCTTTTGCTGCTTGCTCTACAAGAGAACCAAGGAGGCGTAGTTCACCGAGGTAGACGGAGGCCTGCACGAAGTGGGAATAACACAGGAGGGTAAACAAAAACGTATACCATTATAGAAGAAACTCCAGGAACTCCTAGATTTGCAAGAGAGACAAATCTAAAACCTGGCAATACGTGGACTGAAGCGAGGAAGGAACAGAACAGTAAACGAATGCCGGGAAACTGGGCTGAAAAAGCCAGGTGCAAGGATAACTACAGTAGAAGTTGCGTGGCCGCTAGATGGCCGATACGACAAGATCACCTTGTAACTGAACTCCAACAAACAGCCTCGATAGGCTATTCGCAACGGGTAACATCCATCAAGGTCGTCACGTTACAATCAATCATTCACTTCAAGTAACAAAAGAAAACCACGATAAACCCTACGAAGGTTGGCTCATCGGGATTCCATGGGCGTTCCTCTCCAATACGAGTCCCCTTTCTAAACCACCTCGCTCGTTCCGACCAAAATGAAACCACAAAGACTGTATCTTTCTGTACACTTCGTTGGTCCCAAGCTTAAAAGAAATGGTGGAGTGGCACGTATCCTATTGCAAACTTTCGTAGATGGTAATAAATGAGCCAATAACAGAGATTCCTTACTAATGATATTTCTTATCTGGTTTCATCATAGTGAGTGGACAGTTGTCAGATGTGGCATACTGACGGCGTTTTTAGGACGGTTATTTTTCACGATACATACACACTGTGCTATTATATACAGGTAAGATGGAAGGCTGTAGCGGGAACTGTAGCAAAAATGTGCAGAGCATCGTCGATTGCTGCAGGAACTAGCACTCGACCCTCAACGTAAATAAATCAAACGTACTACACAGGAACTGGCGGGAAGCCCTATTAGTGTTCGATTATACTATTAGCGGTACATCACTGCAAACAGTAACAAAACATCTATAAGTATCAGCTCGAAGAAACCTAAAGCGGAACGACCACACTAAATTAGTTGTAGGTGATAGCAGTCAGAAAACAGTGCAGTTTAAATTATACATTTGTTTCTGAGGCTTATACAGCGTGATTCAACTGCCGCTAACGATGCAACCTACAATGTTATATCTGGCCTTCGAAAACGACGCTCGTGCTTGTCATATTCTCTCGCTCGCTACGCGCAAACTACTAGTCCTACTGAGAAAAAAAATGGGCAAGGTCTTTTTTTAAGAAATGTAATGCAGTTAAATTTTGTACTGGGAGACGTTTTACCTTGAGGCCACAGTTTACGAGTTATTGAAGCAAAACGTACAAAAGTCGTCTTCAAACTTATCCCCACATTCATCCCTCATGTTGGTATTATATTGTTCGTCGCACTCTCTCCTACTACTGTAAAAAAAATTTCCGGCTACACGAACTACTCCCGATATTTGACCTTTTTGGGTCTATTGTTCATTGGGCTATTACGTCAGCAGCGTAGTCGATTATTTCGTTAACATTATTAATTTATTTTAAATAATAACAGAAGCTGAAGAAGTGAACTAAAATTTGTTCTACGACCGGGACTTCTTTATCTCATTTTCTTGGTTACTGTTCGTTACACTTGTTCGTGGTGAACGTTCCATGACACCCATTAAAGTCCATCGTTGATCCATCCACTCCGTTTTTATTACAGAGGACAACTAACCCTTTGACTAAACACGCTGGGCTACCGTGTAGGCAGGGAGTTGGACCTGGGTCCCCTGCTTAGTAGGCAGATGTGCTAGCCGTTATACCACCGTAGTAATATACACTATGTGATCAAAAGTATCCGGGCACCTGGCTGAAAATGACTTACAAGTTCGTGGCAGCCTCCATCGGTATTGCTGGAATTGAATATTGTGTTGGCCCACCCTTTGCCTTGATGACAGCTTCCACTCTCGCAGGCATACGTTCAATCAGGTGTTGGAAGGTTTCCTGGGGAATGGCAGCCTATTCTTCACGGAGTGCTGCTCTGAGAAGAGGCATCCGATGTCGGTCGGTGAGGCCTGGCACGAAATCGGCGTTCCAAAATATCCCATAGGTGTTCTATAGGATTCAGGTTAGGACTCTGTGCAGGCCAGTCCATTACAGGGATGTTGCTGTCGTGTAACCACTCAGCCACAGGCGATGCATTATGAACAGATGCTTGACCGTGTTGAAAGATGGAATCGCCATCCCCGAATTGCACACCAACAGTGGGAAGCAAGAAGGTGTTTATAACATCAATGTAGGCCTGGTCTGTGATAGTGCCACGCAAAACAACAAGGGGGGCAAGCCCCCTCTATGAAAAACATGACCACACCATAACACCAACGCCTCTGAATTTTACTATTGTCACTACACACGCTAGTAAATGACGTTCACCGGTCATTCGCCATACCAACACCATGTCATCGGATCACCACATTCTGTACCGTGATTCGTCATTCCACACAACGTTTTTCCACTGTTCAATCGTCCAACGTTTAGCTCCTTACACCAAGCGAGGCGTCGTTTGGCATTTATCGGCGTGATATAAGACTTATGAGCAGCCGCTCGATTATGAAATCCAAGTTTTCTCACCTCCCGCCTAACTGTCATAGTACTTGTAGTGGATCCTGATGCAGTTTGGAATTCGTGTGTGATGATAGATGTCTGCATATTACACATTACGACCCTCTTCAACTGTCGGGGGTCTCTGTCAGTCAACAGACGAGGTCGGCCTGTACGCTTTTGTGCCGTACGTGTCCCTTCACATTTCCACATCGGAAACAGTAGACCTAGGGATGTTTAGGAGTGCGTAAAAATTTCGCGTACAGACTTATGACGCAAGTGACTCCCAATCACCTGGCCACATTCCAAGTGCGTCAGTTCCGCGGAGGGCCCCATTTTGCTCTCTCACAATATCTAATGATACTGAAGTTGCTTATATGGAGTACCTGGCAGTAGTTGGCAGTACAATCTACCTCAAATGAAAAACGTATGTTTTTCGGGGTGTCCGGATACTTTTGATCACAGTGTAGCTAACAAAGCTGCACGGGCTGTCCTAGTCCAACGCCCTCACTAACACAAACTTCGACTCATGCCTTCAGTCCATTTTCCCTTCTTAAATCGTCTCTACGAATTGAAGTTTGTGTTGCGGAGGACGTTGGACTGCAGTCGCCTGTACATCTGTGTTAACTGTACTGCTACGGTGTAATGGCTAGCAGTTCTGTCTTTTAAGCGGGAGCCGTGGGTTTAAGTCCCAGCTGTCACACAAATTTTAATTCATTTCTTCAGCTTCTATCATTGTCGAAGATAAAGTTGAGACGCATATGTCTCAAGGAAAATTTAATTCCACCAGATTATTAATTTCAACTTGCTCGTGAGATTATGAAAGGAAAACGACTTTCATTAACGTTAAGCTAAAACTAACTAAGTTGACATTCGATCCAAACTTAGCCCTTACAAGCACAGTATTTGTGTAATTAGAAGGCCTGACGAATACAACGATACAATTGTTTATTTTATGTTGTTAAAACTCGCAAAATTGTTTGGTAACATTAACGCAAACGTCAGTTTTACAATTCGTAAGTGCTCGATTAAGCCGGTGGCGTAATAATCCTTGTCAATGAAGACCAAAACTGGTCGAATGTGGGAAACAATTCGTACACTCGAAAACTCTTGTACAGTGGTAGGAGGGAGCGCCATGAACAACACATTATAAATCCTGACAACTTTGGTAAGTTTATCTTGAATAATTCGAAAACTATGGCCTCCAGCGAAAACGTTTCCCACTGCAAAGTTTAACAAAATTAAATTTCCTTGCAAAACGTCCCATTTATTTTTTTCTGTAGGACTAATAGTTCGCGCGTAGTGATCGAGAGAACATGAAAATCTCGCCCGTGGTATTTGTAGGCCAGACATAATATTGTGGGTTGCAGAAGTCGAACGGCAGTGGCAATTGAATCACCCTGCATGTATGCGACCATCTACCTAACGATGTAGTGAAGAGGCTGATTTAAGGTATTAAGATGAGAAAATTTAATTTAGAAAGATAAATACGTATCTGAATGAAATAAGTAGCGAAAGATGTGTTGAGGAATGGCGGAAATTCTCTATTGAGTGTTCGACAATCTTCCAATTAAAAGGAAGATAATCGTTTGAGGTCCATACGATAACGCGGTCTTTAGAGGTAGAGCACAAACTACACTACTGGCCATTAAAATTGCTACACCACGAAGATGACATGCTACAGATGCGAAATTTAACCGACAGGAAGAAGATGCTGTGATATGCAAATGATTAGCTTTTCACAGCATTCACACAAGGCTGGCGCCGGTGGCGACACCTACAACGTGCTGACATGGGGAAAGTTTCCAACCGATTTCTCATACACAAACAGCAGTTCACCGGCGTTGCCTGGTGAAATGTTGTTGTTATTCCTCGTGTAAGGAGGAGAAATGCGTACCATCACGTTTCCGACTTCGATAAAGGTCGGATTGTAGCCTATCGCGATTGCGGTTTATCGTTTCGCGACAATGCTGCTCGCGTTGGTCGAGATCCAATAACTGCTAACAGAATATGGAATAGGTGAGTTCAAGGGGGTAATACGGAACGCCGGTTGGTCGAGATCCAATAACTGCTAACAGAATATGGAATAGGTGAGTTCAAGGGGGTAATACGGAACGCCGTGCTGGATCCCAACGGCCTCGTACCACTAGCAGTCGAGATGACAGGCATCTTATCCGCATGGCTGTAACGGATCGTGCAGCCACGTCTCGATCCCTGAGTCAACAGATGGGGACGTTTGCAAGACAACAACCATCTGCACGAACAGTTCGACGACGTTTGCAACAGCGTGGACTATCAGCTCGGAGACCATGGCTGCGGTTACCCTTGACGCTGCATCACAGACAGGAGCGCCTGCGATGTTGTACTCAACGACGAACCTGGGTGCACGAATTGCAAAACGTCATTTTTTCGGATGAATCCAGGTTCTGTTTACAGCATCATGATGGTCGCGTCCGTGTTTGGCGACATCGCGGTGAACGCACATTGGAAGCGTGTATTCGTCATCGCCATACTGGCGTATCATCCGGCGTGATGGTATGGGGTGCCATTTGTTATATGTCTCGGTCACCACTTGTTCTCATTGATGGCGCTTTGAACAGTGGACGTTACATTTCAGATGTGTCACGACCCGTGGCTCTACCTTTCATTCGATCCCTGCGAAACCCTACATTTCAGCAGGATAATGCACGACCAGATGTTACAGGTCCTGTTCGGGCCTTGCTGGATACAGAAAATGTTCGACTGCTGCTCTGGCCAGCACATTCTCCGGACCTCTCACCAATTGAAAACGCCTCGTCAATGGTGGCCGAGCAACTGGCTGCTCACAATACGCCAGTCACTACTCTTGATGAACTGTGGTATCGTTTTGAAGCTGCATGGGCTGTTGTACCTGTACACTCCATCCAAGCTCTGTTTGACTCAATGCCCAGGCGTATCAAGGCCGTTATTGCGGCCAGAGGTGGTTGTTCTGGGAACTGATTTCTCAGGATCTATGCACCCAAATTGAGTGAAAATGTAATCACATGTCAGATCTAGTATAATACACTCCTGGAAATTGAAATAAGAACACCGTGAATTCATTGTTCCAGGAAGGGGAAACTTAATTGACACATTCCTGGGGTCAGATGCATCACATGATCACACTGACAGAACCACAGGCACATAGACACAGGCAACAGAGAATGCACAATGTCGGCACTAGTACTGTGTATATCCACCTTTCGCAGCAATGCAGGCTGCTATTCTCCCATGGAGACGATCGCAGAGATGCTGGATGTAGTCCTGTGGAACGGCTTACCATGCCATTTCCACCTGGCGCCTCAGTTGGACCAGCGTTCGTGCTGGACGTGCAGACCGCGTGAGACGACGCTTCATCCAGTCCCAAACATGCCCAATGGGGGACAGATCCGGAGATCTTGCTGGCCAGGGTAGTTGACTTACACCTTCTAGAGCACGTTGGGTGGCACGGGATACATGCGGACGTGCATTGTCCTGTTGGAACAGCAAGTTCCCTTGCCGGTCTAGGAATGGTAGAACGATGGGTTCGATGACGGTTTGGATGTATCGTGCACTATTCAGTGTCCCCTCGACGATCACCAGTGGTGTACGGCCAGTGTAGGAGATCGCTCCCCACACCATGATGCCGGGTGTTGGCCCTGTGTGCCTCGGTCGTATGCAGTCATGATTGTGGCGCTCACCTGCACGGCGCCAAACACGCATACGACCATCATTGGCACCAAGGCAGAAGCGACTCTCATCGCTGAAGACGACACGTCTCCATTCGTCCCTCCATTCACGCCTGTCGCGACACCACTGGAGGCGGGCTGCACGATGTTGGGGCGTGAGCGGAAGACGGCCTAACGGTGTGTGGGACCGTAGCCCAGCTTCATGGAGACGGTTGCGAATGGTCCTCGCCGATACCCCAGGAGCAACAGTGTCCCTAATTTGCTGGGAAGTGGCGGTGCGGTCCCCTACGGCACTGCGTAGGATCCTACGGTCTTGGCGTGCATCCGTGCGTCGCTGCGGTCCAGTCCCAGGTCGACGGGCACGTGCACCTTCCGCCGACCACTGGCGACAACATCGATGTACTGTGGAGACCTCACGCCCCACGTGTTGAGCAATTCGGCGGTACGTCCACCCGGCCTCCCGCATGCCCACTATACGCCCTCGCTCAAAGTCCGTCAACTGCACATACGGTTCACGTCCACACTGTCGCGGCATGCTACCAGTGTTAAAGACTGCGATGGAGCTCCGTATGCCACGGCAAACTGGCTGACACTGACGGCGGCGGTGCACAAATGCTGCGCAGCTAGCGCCATTCGACGGCCAACACCGCGGTTCCTGGTGTGTCCGCTGTGCCGTGCGTGTGATCATTGCTTGTACAGCCCTCTCGCAGTGTCCGGAGCAAGTATGGTGGGTCTGACACACCGGTGTCAATGTGTTCTTTTTTCCATTTCCAGGAGTGTATATTTGTCCAATGAATACCAGTTTATCATCTGCATTTCTTCTTGGTGTAGCAATTATATTGGCCAGTAGTGTAGAGTAAGGGAAGGATAGGGAAAGAAAGGAACCACCCCGGCATTTGCCTGTCGATTTAAGAAAATTACGGAAAATATGAATCTTGATGGAGGGGCAGTGATTCGAGTCGTCGTCTTCGCTTTAGCGACTCCCGTGTGGCAACTACTGCGCCACCTCGTTAGAACGAGCGGCGTGGCTCAGGGACGACGTAACTGGACCCGCATTGGACAGGAGCGAGGATGAGATTTAGGTCCGACCACTCTACTGTAGGCTTCTCACAGTTTCCCTAAGTCGCCTCTATAAAATGCTTATACTGTTCCTCAACAAAGGTATCGCCTCTCCTGCTTAATTAGCGTCGTGTCTCTCTTGATATACCTTCCTTCACATCAGAATTTTACAAACATGTAATTAAAGACGACACATTTATTCATAGTAGTTAATTATCTAATCCGGATTTTCATGTGGGTGAGGTATTTGAATTTCTTAAAGATGACACGAAAGATTCCTGTTGTAGAGACATGTTCCCTGTGACCAGATGCTTTCATTATCGTTCAGGCGGAGATTTTAGTAGAATGTGTATTCCCTTAGGGTGAAGTGTAGGTGGCTGTTGGCAAATCCCCCAGCACAATCTTAATGCTTTTACAAAAATATATGGGACAATCTGAACGTCAAAAAGGTTTCCCATGATGTCAACGGAAACTTAAAAAGTTATACGATGTAAGTAATAACATTCTGAGTTCCTGCTAGGAGGTAGCACTACGTGGAGCACTTTCGCTAGCGCAAGATGGGAAGATCCAATCAGAAAGTCTGTTTCTATGTAAAACGCCCATCAGAGTGCAGCCGCAGGGCAGGCTGCCTGAAATCTAAAATTCTGAATACCTTTCTAGAGCTCATGAGTTTACTATCATTCATTGGCCACAGTGAAATTTCTCCACAAAATAATATGGACGCCAACCTAACCATGTGCAGTTAATTTGTGAGAGCAAACACCAGTCTCGCCCAAAATGAGATGGTAGACCAATTAGCAAAGCTCGGTGCATTAGGGGTAACGTCTATACTACTTTAATTTACAGTGATTTTATCTCTGAATTAGAGAATGGGGTCTTAAGGGAATGAAAAGAGATGAGGCAGTTATTCCAATTGACAAAGACACGACACTACTCAAAACTTCGCGGTTCTCCTAGAAGATAGCATCTGAACACCAAAAATGTACACTCAGTCACACCAGGTTTGTGCATTGATGTTACACTTTATATTAGTACAAGATGAATAGATTTGCATCTGCATTCTGTGAAGCTCACCGAGATAAACTTCCGGGCTTCATCTATGCGGTACTTATTACACGTAGGTCAACTGACAAAACCAGCTTTACGTTGTGTATCACTTCTGATTAGTCACGTAAACACTGTGAAATCTACTCTCGGAATGCGGGCTTCGCTGAAGGATTTCATCAGCGAAAATCGGTCTTCGTTCCATGTAAATACTGCACCACAATTTGAGTCGTTATTGGGTTGTTCAGTTGGTATTGGCTTTTTTAAATGTATGTTAATGTGGACTAAATTTTTTTTTCCGAAATGATGTAATGAACGTAGTACTGTCTACACAAGCATAGGTAATGAGACGGTAATGGACAGAAACGATGAAACGCGAGCATTGGTCGGTTATTCGTATATTAATTGACAAAACGTGTCCCCTGAGCATCTTAGCGGTGGCGCCGTATAGAGTCTGTCATGCTAAATTACTGCCTTCGCTAGACGTCACAAAAGCCTCCTAGAAGGAAGATGGACAAGTTAGGTATTCTAATTCCATTTATCCCCTACTGTATCTGCAGCTGTAGTTGGGTGATTCTACGGTTAGTTGAAAATTCACACATCATGGTGGCAGAGGAACGAAAAGGTCCAGAACGGCTAGTACACTCCTGGAAATTGAAATAAGAACACCGTGAATTCATTGTCCCAGGAAGGGGAAACTTTATTGACACATTCCTGGGGTCAGATACATCACATGATCACACTGACAGAACCACAGGCACATTGACACAGGCAACAGAGCATGCACAATGTCGGCACTAGTACAGTGTATATCCACCTTTCGCAGCAATGCAGGCTGCTATTCTCCCATGGAGACGATCGTAGAGATGCTGGATGTAGTCCTGTGGAACGGCTTGCCATGCCATTTCCACCTGGCGCCTCAGTTGGACCAGCGTTCGTGCTGGACGTGCAGACCGCGTGAGACGACGCTTCATCCAGTCCCAAACATGCTCAATGGGGGACAGATCCGGATATCTTGCTGGCCAGGGTAGTTGACTTACACCTTCTACAGCACGTTGGGTGGCACGGTATACATGCGGACGTGCATTGTCCTGTTGGAACAGCAAGTTCCCTTGCCGGTCTAGGAATGGTAGAACGATGGGTTCGATGACGGTTTGGATGTACCGTGCACTATTCAGTGTCCCCTCGACGATCACCAGTGGTGTACGGCCAGTGTAGGAGATGGCTCCCCACACCATGATGCCGGGTGTTGGCCCTGTGTGCCTCAGTCGTATGCAGTCCTGATTGTGGCGCTCACCTGCACGGCGCCAAACACGCATACGACCATCATTGGCACCAAGGCAGAAGCGACTCTCATCGCTGAAGACGACACGTCTCCATTCGTCCCTCCATTCACGCCTGTCGCGACACCACTGGAGGCGGGCTGCGCGATGTTGGGGCGTGAGCGGAAGACGGCCTAACGGTGTGCGGGACCGTCGCCCAGCTTCATGGAGACGGTTTCGAATGGTCCTCGCCGATACCCCAGGAGCAACAGTGTTCCTAATTTGCTGGGAAGTGGCGGTGCGGTCCCCTACGGCACTGCGTAGGATCCTACGGTCTTGGCGTGCATCCGTGCGTCGCTGCGGTCCGGTCCCAGGTCGACGGGCACGTGCACCCTCCGCCGACTACTGGCGACAACATCGATGTACTGTGGAGACCTCACGCCCCACGTGTTGAGCAATTCGGCGGTACGTCCACCCGGCCTCCCGCATGCCCACTATACGCCCTCGCTCAAAGTCCGTCAACTGCACATACGGTTCACGTCCACGCTGTCGCGGCATGCTACCAGTGTTAAAGACTGCGATGGAGCTCCGTATGCCACGGCAAACTGGCTGACACTGACGGCGGCGGTGCACAAATGCTGCGCAGCTAGCGCCATTCGACGGCCAACACCGCGGTTCCTGGTGTGTCCGCTGTGACGTGCGTGTGATCATTGCTTGTACAGCCCTCTCGCAGTGTCCGGAGCAAGTATGGTGGGTCTGACACACCGGTGTCAATGTGTTCTTTTTTCCATTTCCAGGAGTGTATGACAAACTATCTGCACCTGTGGCTTGTCCCCTTGCCTGTTCAAAATACTGTGGAAAAAGAGTGGTTCGTGCGTCAGATGTTCCGTGAGAAAGAGAAGGATCTGTGCCACATGCGCAGTGGTGGGAGGAGACGTCACAGATGCTTCATTCTAATTGCCTCGAGTGCTTGGAAACATTACTAATTTCCTATCTACGCATGGGGACTGTCGATACAAATGAATCAAATATTTTAGTTAGGCCCAAATGTCGTATACGAAACTGTGATAATTGGAACAGAATTGTTGTTAAAAGACGGAGGAACAGTCGCGAAAGTAATGGAGTGACAAAACCAAGGAACATGTGCCAGGAAGAATTCGGCGGGATGGACTGCATTATGAAAAATGAAACCGGTAAGCAAGGTTGGCGCCAATTTCATTCACTGACTGTTATGGAAAAGACAGTCTTTTCTTAGGATTTTATAAATGAGGTGAATATAATTTTCAGAATGCTGTTTTGTGGTGACACATTAAGAACAGTGCTTGTAAACGGTCCTATAAAAAGAAACGAAGTAATTATAGGAATGAGAGTAGGAGAAAAGTATTTTTTTTGAAAAACGTAAATGGTGAGGATACAAGACGTGTTCTAAACCGTTTTTAGACAAATTTTCTAAGAAACATGTAGATTTCACTAGGAGTGGACGTAGGTCCATAGGAACCATAGGTCTTGTAGGTTTCAGCAATGAAGCAAACACAGATGATGAGAATTAGTTTGTCCAGTTGAGTCAGACTATGTTATCACCATATTCAGGTAAACGTGGCACACGTGGTACCGTTGGAAAACTTGGTGACGCTCAAACTGCTTTTGTAATTAACACGTTAAAATGTTTTCTCGGTACACAAGTCACTATAGTAGGAACAAATATGCCAACAAATGTTAAATTAGAGGTGTATAATCTGTTAGGAGAAAGAACTTGAAAACAGATACGGCGACAATATGAAAAATATCCCTGGATATTTTCATCAGAAAGTTTAATATTGTGTTTAAACTATCAATATTCGACTCTTGTTCACTATACGATGAATGGAAATTTACGGAGGAAGACCACATTCCTTGTACTGTTCGTTTACACCAAAGGAAGGCAGAACAAGACTATAGACTGCTTTCAGAAACTAAACTTGAATCACGAAGTCATTCTTTCGACTATAGCGTCATAACTCATGACCCACAGCAAGCAATGCCACCGCCTGAAATACATAGCTGGGTGCAAGACGGCGAATCCGTTAATCGTTTATTAATGAAGTCAACTTTTCGAGTAACAGATTAACTTTTAAGTTAATTTTAAAAAGTTAACAGTCTCTTCAACTACCGTTAACCGCCTTTGAGTCCGTTAATCGTTAATTAGGTGCCTACTATTTACGACAAAAATAACTTCGCGGAAATCATGTTCTGACAAGTTCGGGTCTCGTAGGTACGTGGTTACACCGAGTGCGCGTGATTAATGCAAGCAATCGCGCGTGAGCGAGAATAAGTGGGTGTTGGCTGTTTATTGTTGTTTATTTAGCGAGTTCACCGTAAGTACTACATTTTTTAGTGGACTGATTGTGGAAAATAAATCATGGGATCAGATTCTAGCTCTTCAGTTGATAGAAATCTGTGGCCGCATTTAAGTGATTACAATAATTTTTTATTCGAATCGGGAGAACAAATAATCTTCTTCGATTGTAAACTGTGCTTGCCCAAAAAATCAACAATTAAACAATTAGGGCTCACACTTTGAGCCTTAACAATTTTAAACAACATATAAATCACAATTTGTACAGTTTGAAGACACAGTGAAGGCAGTGTACTGGAGAGTCTTATGGCATTGGAGCCATTGGCAGCCGCGTGCCTCATGCTAGTGTGGACCCAATGAATTGTAAATTAGTTACATATTAACGATCAACTTTAATTTCCGATAAATCTCTCGTAAAGTAACGCTTTAACTTTTAACGAAGTTAACTTTTTTAGTACCGCATTAAGGATTAGCGAAGCCAATATTTGATTAAAGTTGCCCAAGTACGCTAAAAGACCCACTGAAAAAGTATTTTATTTGCGGCACATATGGGCTTATAACGTTAATTTTCATGCATTTAATAATAATAAGGAGTTGATATCTACGAGGTCAGGAAACATAGCTCTCGTGCCTCTTGTGAAATTGTCTCTATTAGACACTACTGCGGTGCGAGATAAAAATATACTATGGATCTTTCAGACTTTTGCAGTGGCCAAAATAAGAATATAGTAGTTTTTACATTAAGTTATATTATTGGAAAATATTATGAAATCAGTTTCTATTTTCTCGTACCCGGGCACAGTAACACGCCAAGTGACAGTGAGTTTGGCGTAATCAAGAAAAAGCTCGAAAACAAGATTAGTTTTTGGCTGAATATGAATGAAAAAAAGTTGTTAAAGAATGTAGAGTTAAAGATCCATTCATAGTACTTTACATGAAGATTTCGATTTTTTTAATGTGGAAGCACTGTTACATACAGTGGCAAAAGCCAGTATGATTCCTGATAAAAGCAAAATTGGCATTATAGATGTTGCGTCGGTAAAAGTGTTTAAAGATAGTGCAGGGCATGTTTTCTTGAAATATAGTCATAACTTTAATTATGCACTAAAGTGCGTGTTTTCAAAAAACAACTTAGTCGTCGAACAGAAAATCAAAACAGTAATCTCTGACTGCAACAGTGCTAAAAGCGGATGTAGCCAATCTGCCAATATTTTATACGCCCTGAACCACCGTGACTTACTGTCACGCGGTAACCCGTACAGCAGCTTGAAACCAGGACAGTTTGAAACCAGAAAATGCAGACGGACAGGATGTGGATCAAAATGAATGAAGTGACATTTGACTTCTGCAAAACTGACATTTAGGCTCTTGTATAACTTCACAAGCTGCGATATCGTCGCGAAAAAACACAGTGACCCGTATATGTAATAAGTTTCTTTAATTTACGTCTATGGTCAAAATCTTTTTTGTTTAACAGATTACCGGTTTCGGTCTTTAATGACCATCATCTGATGATGGTCATTGACGACCGAAACCGGTAATCTGTTAAACAAAAAAGATTGTGACCATAGGCGTAAATTAAAGAAATCTTGTATAACTTGTTTTATTCAGATTACCCTATAATCGTTCGTAATATGTTTCGATATACCTAGGCTCCATATTTGTATAATCCAATATTCTAAACTGTAAGAAAAGCTTACTTTTCTAAATTGTTATTCACATAAATTTAGCCTTTAACAATTTCTCAACTACCCTCATTATTTTTAAGATGAAATAAGGCGTGGTAGTTCAGGAAAATAACACATTTTTGTGTATTTTGTACTTAGTCTTATAAAACTTCATTTTTCTCGAAACTTTGTTTTTGTAGCATAGCCGCTTCTCTATCTCAGACACTCATTTGACTATCGACAGCGATGCTTTCAGTTATTTTTCGCTACCAGGATGTTTAGTAAAGAGATAACAGTAACATTTCACCGGGAAGAAAATAGGTTTCGGCACAACTTTACTAAACGTAGTGTAAGGTATCAACACATCCAGAGACACCACGCAATAGTTAATTTAGCATCACGCAATAGTTAGTTTAGTAATCGACCGAAGCGGGGCAGAGGGCATGAAGTAAAAACCATGACGGAGTACAAATAAAACAGTCTGTGTCTCAGACACTTGTTTATTTTGCCACTATGTGTTTCTATTGTTGACACCACAACCTTCAGATGGAAAATTGTTTATTTACATAGCTGGTGTTGGTTAAGAGTACGACGTATTTCCTCAGTCGCAGACCACGGGCAGTGTAGGTTAATTTGCATGTTTTGCTAATGATAAAAATTGTTTATTTAGAAAAGGCATGAATTTCTGGCAGTGAATTGTATTTACAGGGACTTTAGAGTTGTAAAAAGTCTGCATATTGATGCCTGCCTGATATATGCCCTGTCCAATGACATTGCTTATATATTGTCACTTCTAAAATGTTGTACGTGTTACAGATACATTTGTTTAGATTGGAGCCGGCCGGGGTGGCCGAGCGGTTCTAGGCGCTACAGTCCGGAACCGCCCGACCACTACGGTCGCAGGTTCGAATCCTGCCTCTGGCATGGATGTGTGTGATGTCCTTAGGTTAGTTAGGTTTAAGTAGGTCTAAGTTCTAGGGGACTAATGATCTCAGAAATTAAGTCCCATAGTGCTCAGAGCCATTTGAACCATTTTAGATTGGATACAGAGATGAAAGACTAAGTGATTTCCACATAAATATGCTAAAAGACGTCTGTACTCTTCACCAACATCATCCATGTAAATAAACCGTTCATCACCTGAAGATAATGGTGTGAACATCGAAATGCGTAGTGGCGAAATAAACAAGTGACTGACACAGAAACTGTTTTATTTGTATTTATCAACTGTCACAGCCTTCATAATACCGTCCCTCATAGATGAAATATTCCATGGAGGGAGAGCAAGGTTTGAATACGGGGAGAAGATTCAAACAGATGTTGGTTGTAGTAGTTATGGACAGATGAAAATTGCATAAGGAAGACCAGCGTTAAGAGCCGCATCAAACTAATCTTTGGACTGAAAACTACAACAACTGCCATGCAAGTATACATATACTCTTTACCAGACGTTGACCAAACTGGGATTCTTTCAATGAGAACGCAAGTGTTACATCATCGTCATTAATACAGATAATCCCTGTCCAAATGTGCCGCTCCCTTATGACTTCTTTCTACATACTATACTCAGCAATACTAAACTCGTGGACGATCTGTCGCACTAAATTTAGATGATGCTAGCTGCAGACAATCACATACTGTGCAGTTTGAGAAAGAGGGGTGCCAACTTGTTGTAACGGAATTGCCCGTGAGACTTGAAATGTTCGGCCGACCGGGCTGCGTTTGTTTGTTATGTTCTGTGATGGCAGTATTTTGCTATTAAAAGCAGGAAACAGTTGGCACGATACCAATCAGCAGAGTTCGAGAGCCTTCCACAGACCTGTTACACCAGTGTGTCTGCTCGTGTGACCGCACTGGAAGTCCTTGATGTCCACAGCCAACTTGTTCTGCTATCTCGCAATGTCCTGTTGTGAGTGCGAACGCTATATGCGTGCCTCGTGTTCTGTGTCACCTCGGTGTGTCCACATCACTTCTCTCCGACGGTCTCTGCATGCATTTCGATTACGAAGGCTGTGCTCCCGAGTAAGTCGTACCAGACAGACATTAAAAAAAAGTTATGCAACTAATGGAATGCTGAACTGGCAACATTTCAAACAAGTTACGATAAGCAGACACTCCCTCCGCCACTCCTTCACCCGATCCTTAGACCTTGCCACTGTTGAGTGGCTTGTCTGCCCCAACGATACAGACAAAAGTGCAGTAGGTGCAGCCACAATCGAGGCGTAGTACGAGAGAGGCCACGCTAGCCTGTGGTTCCAGAGAAGGGCCAGCAGCCTTTTCGGTAGATGCTATGGCACCAGTCAGGATGATTGATTGATCTGGTATAATATACACTACTAGCCATTAAAATTGCTCGCTCTAGGCAAATACCGGGATGGTTCCTTCGAAAGGGCACGGCCGACTTCCTTTCCTAGACCGATGAGACCGATGACCCCGCTGTCTGGTCTCCTTCCCCAAACCAACCCAACCCATTAAAATTGCTAGACCAGGAAGAAATGCAGATGATAAACGGGTATTCATTGGACAAATATATTATACTAGAACTGACATGTGATTACATTTTCACGCAATTTGCGTGTATAGACCCTGAAAAAACAGTACCCAGAACAAGCACCTCTGGCCGTAATAACGGCCTTGATACGCCTCGGCGTTGAGTCCAACAGAGCTTGGATGGCGTGTACAGGTACAGCTGCTCATGCAGCTTCAACACGATACCACAGTTCATCAAGAGTAGTGACTGGCGTATTGTGACGAGCCAGACGTTTTCAGTTGGTGAGAGATCTGGAGAATGTACTGGCCAGCGCTGCAGTCGAATATTTTCTGTGCCCAGAAAGGCCCGTACAGGACCTGCAACATGCGGTCGTGCATTATCCTGCTGAAATGTAGGGTTTCGCAGGGATCGAATGAAAGGTAGAGCCACGAGTCGTAACACATCTGAAAGGTAGCGTCCACTGTTCAAAGTGGCGTCAATGAGAACAAGAAGTGACCGAGACGTGTAACCAATGGCACCCCATGCCATTACCCCGGGTGATACGCCACTATGGCGATGACGAATACACGCTTCCAATGTGCGTTCACCGCGATGTCGCCAAACACGGATGCGACCATCATGATACTGTAAATAGGACCTGGATTCATCCGAAAAAATTTTTTGCCATTCGTGCACCCAGGTTCGTCGTTGAGTACAACATCGCAGGCGCTCCTGTCTGTGATGCAGCGTCAAGGATAACCGCAGCCATGGTCTCCGAGCTGACAGTCCATGCTGCTGCAAACGTCATCGAACTGTTCGTGCAGATGGTTGTTTTATTGCATACGTCCCCATCTGTTGACTCAGGGATCGAGACGTGGCTGCACGATCCGTTACAGCGATGACGATAAGATGCCTGTCATCTCGACAACTAGTGATACGAGGCCGTTGGAATCCAGCACGGCGTTCCATATTACCGTCCTGATCCCACCGATTCCATAGTGTGCTAGCAGTCATTGGATCTCGACCAACGCGAGCAGCATTGTCGCGATACGATAAACCGCATTCGCTATAGGCTGCAATCCGACCTTTATCAAAGTCGGAAACGTGATGGTACGCATTTCTCCTCCTTACTCGAGGCATCACAACAACATTTCACCAGGCAACACCGGTCAACTGCTGTTTGTGTATGAGAAATCGGTTGGAAACTTTCCCCATGTCAGCACGTTGTAGGTGTCGCCACCGGCGACAACCTTTTGTGAATGCTCCGGAAAGCTAATCATTTGCATATCACAGCATCTCCTTCCTGTCGGTTAAATTTCGCGTCTGTAGAACGTCACCTTCGTGGTGTAGCAATTTTAATGGCCAGTAGTGTATAGTAATGATATTGGCTGCTCAACACAAACGTGATAGAACGTGGGTTGCATAAAAATATGAGAGGCACAGATAATAAGTAACTATCCTCTTTGGCGAAACAGAAGAACAGAAGTTAGGACTGCATTCTGAATGTAAAATTGCAAAACGATATTCACTGGTAAAGTAGAACTGAAATACCAGTTAATTGTTAATTTAATCTCGAAATCGGACCTCATTCTATATCCATTAGATTTTCAGCCGTACAAGAGAGAATCCGGTAGACAAAATTATATGAATTATATTACGATAATTTGAATTATTTTCGTAGTTCTACGCCATAACCAAGCTCAGCTAATTAGCACTCCAGGATAACTGATGTGACCCCATTGAGCGTCTGTTATTCAACAAATATTGCGGATATTCAACCCAGTTGAAAGAGCAGTGCGTCGGCGTTTTAAATGAGAGGACGGAAGTGTCTCAAAGGCATTTCTGGGCACGCTTTAGGGATATTCTGCCTGCCGCCGTTGGATAAGCAGCTGCAGCAGCAAGTCGTACGCTCTTAGGTCACTTATTTGTTACATAGTTTAATTCTTAATTTCTTTGCGTGTTTTTGGTATTTGCATTGTTTAATTCATAAATTTCGGGCGTATTATGGTATTTGAGAGTTGTAGCATCGCGCTTTAGTACCTGAATAGTGTAAATTCCCGTAGTCGTCTGTCTTCTGTTTTTGTTCTGAACGGCCAGCGTCGGTTGGTCAAAGCCAGTGAGCTCCCTGCCCCCGTTCGATAAGCGGCTGCAGCAGCAAGTCGTATACTCTTAGCTCACTTATTAGTTACATAGTTTAATTCTTAATTTCTTTGCGTGATTTTGGTATTTGCATTGTTTAATTCATAAATTTCGGGCGTATTATAGTATTTGAGAGTTGTAGCATCGCGTTTTAGTACCTGAATAGTGTAAATTTGCGTAGTCTCCTTCCGCCGCCGAGCAGTGTGTCAGCAGTGCGCAAGTAGCAGCATTACTGCATTTACCAGGCAATCTCACATTTTAATAACCGTTTAAATTTTGTGTCGAATTGTTTGTGCTCTCTATAGATTAGTTCAGATGTTCTTTGCACAACAGTTTTTAGCATGGATAGGGACTGCAACTGCTGTGTTCGGATGCAGGCTGAGTTGGCATCCCTTAGCTCCCAGCTTCAGGCAGTGTTGGCTTCAGTCACACAGCTTGTGGCTGTTGCCAATGGGCATCACTGTCGGGGTGCGGATGGGGGTTTGTCGGGGACGGCCAGCTCGTCCCACGCATCCCCCTATCGGATTACGACTGTGGCTGCCTGGGATACTGCCCACATTGAGCCTGGTCCCTCATCTGTGGAGGGGACTGATGACCACAGTAGTTAAGTCCCGTAGTGCTCAGAGCCCAGGCCTCACCAGTGGTGGAGTGGGAGGTCCTCTTGAGGTGTGGCAGGGGGCGAAAGACATTCCGGAGGGCTGAACGGAAGGCCTCTCCAGTTTGTCTGACGAACCGGTTTCAGGCTCTGTCTCAGGCTGATACTGATCTTCGGCCGGACATGGCTGCTTGTCCTGTTCCAGAGGTTGCCGCTCAGTCTGCAAGATCTGGGCGGTCGCAGAGGGTGGGCTTACTGGTATTTGGGAGCTCCAACGTCAGGCGCGTAATGAGGCCCCTTAGGGATATGGCAGTAAGAGAGGGGAAGAAAACCAATGTGCACTCCGTGTGCATACCGGGGGGAGTCATTCCAGATGTGGAACGGGTCCTTCCGGATGCCATGAAGGGTATAGGGTGCGCCCATCTGCAGGTGGTCGCTCATGTCGGCACCAATGATATGTGTCGCTATGGATCGGAGGAAATCCTCACTGGCTTCCGGCGGCTATCTGATTTGGTAAAGACTGCCAGTCTCGCTAGCGGGATGAAAGCAGAACTTACAATCTGCAGCATCGTCGACAAGACCGACTGCGGACCTCCGGTACAGAGCCGAGTGGAGGGTCTGAATCAGAGGCTGAGACGGTTCTGCGACCGTGTGGCCTGCAGATTCCTCGACTTGCGCCATAGGGTGGTGGGATTTCGGGTTCCGCTGGATAGGTCAGGAGTCCACTACACGCAGCAAGCGGCTACACGGGTAGCAGGGGTTGTGTGGCGTGGACTGGGCGGTTTTTTAAGTTAGATGGCCTTGGGGAAGTACAGCAAGGGCAACAGCCTCAAAGGGTGCGGGGCAAAGTCAGGACATGCGGGGGCCAAGTAGCAATCGGTATTGCAATTGTAAACTGTCGAAGCTGCATTGGTAAAGTACCGGAACTTCAAGCGCTGATAGAAAGTACCGAAGCTGAAATCGTTATAGGTACAGAGATAAATTCTGCCGAAATTTTTACAAAGGCACAGACGGTGTTTAGAAAGGATAGATTGCATGCAACCGGTGGTGGCGTGTTCGTCGCTGTTAGTAGTAGTTTATCCTGTAGTGAAGTAGAAGTGGATAGCTCCTGTGAATTATTATGGGTGGAGGTTACACTCAAAATGGCTCTGAGCACTATGGGACTCAACTGCTAAGGTCATTAGTCCCCTAGAACTTAGAACTAGTTAAACCTAACTAACCTAAGGACATCACAAACATCCATGCCCGAGGCAGGATTCGAACCTGCGACCGTAGCGGTCTTGCGGTTCCAGACTGCAGCGCCTTTAACCGCACGGCCACTTCGGCCGGCGGTTACACTCAACAACGAGCTAGCTTAATAGTTGGCTCCTTTTACCGACCTCCCGACTCAGCAGCAATAGTGGCAGAACGACTGAGAGAAAATTTGGAATACATTTCACATAAATTTTCTCAGCATGTTATAGTCTTAGGTGGAGATTTCAATTTACCAGATATAGACTGGGACACTCAGATGTTTAGGACGGGTGGTAGGGGCAGAGCATACAGTGACATTATACTGAGTTCACTATCCGAAAATTACCTCGAGCAATTAAACAGAGAATCGACTCGTTGAGATAACATCTTGGAACTACTGATAACAAACAGACCCGAACTTTTCGACTCTGTAAGTGCAGAACACGGAATCAGTGATCATAGGGCCGTTGCAGCATCCCTGAATATGGAAGTTAATAGGAATATAAAAAAAGGGAGGAAGGTTTATCCGTTTAGCAAGAGTAATAGAAGGCAGATTTCAGACTACCTAACAGATCAAAACGAAAATTTCTGTTCCGACACTGGCAATGTTGAGTGTTTCTGGAATCAGTTCAAGGCAATCGTAAAATGCGTTTTAGACAGGTACGTGCAGAGTAAAACTGTGAGGGACAGGAAAAACCCACCGTGGTTCAACAAGAAAATCAGGAAACTACTGCGAAAGCAAAGAGAGCTTCACTCCAAGTGTAAACGCAGCCAAAACCTCTCAGAGAAACAGAAGCTAAACGATGTCAAAGTTAGCATAAGGAGGGCTATGCGTGAAGCGTTCAGTGAATTCGAAAGTAAAATTCTATGTACCGACTTGACAGAAAATTCTAGGAAGTTCTTGTCTTACGTTAAATCAGTAAGTGGCTCCAAACAGCATATCCAGACACTCCGGGATGATGATGGCATTGAAACAGAGGATCACACGCGTAAAGCTGAACTACTAAACACCTTTTTCCAAAGCTGTTTCACAGAGGAAGACCGCACTGCAGTTCCTTCTCTAAATCCTCGCACAAACGAAAAAATGGCTGACATCGAAATAAGTGTCCAAGGAATACAAAAGTAACTGGAATCACTCAACAGAGGAAAGTCCACCAATTCGATTCTACACAGAGTACGCGAAAGAACTTGCCCCCCTTCTAACAGCCGTGTACCGCAAGTCTCTAGAGGAACGGAAGGTTCCAAATGATTGGAAAAGAGCACAGGTAGTCCCAGTCTTTTAGAAGGGTCGTCAAGCAGATGCGCAAAACTATAGGCCTATATCTCTGACGTCGATCTGTTGTAGAATTTTAGAACATGTTTTTTGCTCGAGTATCATGTCGTTTTTGGAAACCCAGAATCTACTATGTAGGAATCAACATGGATTCCGGAAACAGCAATCGTGTGAGACCCAACTCGCTTTATTTGTTCATGAGACCCAGAAAATATTAGATACAGGCTCCCAGGTAGATGCTATTTTCCTTGACTTCCGGAAGGCGTTCGATACAGTTCCGCACTGCCGCCTGATAAACAAAGTAAGAGCCTACGGAATATCAGACCAGCTGTGTGGCTGGATTGAAGAGTTTTTAGCAAACGGAACACAGCATGTTGTTATCAATGGAGAGACGTCTACAGACGTTGAAGTAACCTCTGGCGTGCCACAGGGGAGTGTTATGGGACCATTGCTTTTCACAATATATATAAGTGACCTTTTAGATAGTGTCGTAAGTTCCATGCGGCTTTTCGCGGATGATGCTGTAGTATACAGAGAAGTTGCAGCATTAGAAAATTGTAGCGAAATGCAGGAAGATCTACAGCGGATAGGCACTTGGTGCAGGGAGTGGCAACTGACTCTTAACATGGACAAATGTAATGTATTGCGAATACATAGAAAGAAGGATCCTTTATTGTATGATTATATGATAGCGGATCAAACACTGGTAGCAGTTACTTCTGTATAATATCTCGTAGTATCCGTACGGAACGATTTGAAGTGGAATGATCAGATAAAATTAATTGTTGGTAAGGCGGGTGACAGGTTGAGATTCATTGGGAGACTCCTTAGAAAGTGTAGTCCATCAACAAAGGAGGTGGCTTACAAAACACTCGTTCGACCTATACTTGAGTATTGCTTATCAGTGTGGAATCCGTACCAGATCGGGTTGACAGAGGAGATAGAGAAGATCCAAAGAAGAGCGGCGCGTTTCGTCACAGAGTTATTTGGTAACCGTGATAGCGTTACGGAGATGTTTAGCAAGCTCAAGTGGCAGACTCTCCAAGAGAGGCGCTCTGCATCGCGGTGTAGCTTGCTCTCCAGGTTTCGAGAGGGTGCGTTTCTGGATGAGGTATCGAATATATTGCTTCCGCCTTCTTGTACCTCCCGAGGAGATAACGAAGGTTAAATTAGAGAGATTAGAGCGCGCACGGAGGCTTTCAGACAGTCGTTCTTCCGGCGAACCATACGCGACTGGAACAGGAAAGGGAGGTAATGACAGTGGCACGTAAAGTGCCCTCCGCCACACACAGTTGGGTGGCTTGCGGAGTATAAATGTAGATGTAGATGAAGAAGCAGACACCAACATATTTTAGCTGGTGACATACTCGTAGGATTTACGTGTGCTATTTCTTGCCAGACGGCAGTATAGAGGCAGTTTTAAGCTGGAATGGGCTAGGACCAGACAGGCATTTCTCGAAGATTTTATGATACACAATAGTACCGTTGGTGCTGAGCAATAGACGTTAAGTAAATATCATCTTTGGTAACTGATTGCAGTCGCTTTAAGTTTGCAACTGTAATTTGGGAATGGTGAATGCACCGGCTTGTGATGTTTTATGTTTTATGGTTTGAGTTGGCATAGCAAGTGTGCAGTTTGTTTTTAAGTTGCGACGAGGCATAATGGCATAACATTTTTGTAAGGTAGGGTATAACTCAGGACGGCTGTAACACTTATATGTCTGTAGGTATCAGGAGGATTGTTTCATCTGGTTTTTCTTGTTTTTAAAGCTTGAAAATGGGATAATGTTGTCCCGAAACATGTTGTGGAAATAATCACACGATTGACAACTGGGATGCATATCCTCAAATTTGCTTGAATAACAGTTGTATGATTGTTTCACATCAGTTGTCTGGAATTTGCCTGGCCGGTCGCACGCCATGATTACGAACAAACAAGGAAACAACGAGAATGGAGCGACTGCAAGGTTTGAAAAATATAACCCTCGACAAGAAACACGCGAAGAGATATACAGGTACAGTGCTCTTCGTATGAAGCGTACGGTATGAAAGTGATCCAGTACGTCTGATTCAATAATTGGTGTATTGAAGGGTGACGAAACGTTTCAACTTTACCGTAAAGAACAATTTAAAGATTTTATAAAGCGTGGTGGAGAGAGATATTAGAGAATTGAACAAAAAGAAGTCCATATTAGGCGAGGAATTGCACAAGGTGTATTTACGACTGTCCAAGGTACTGTCTTGGATACAGTTTGACGAATTATACAACGATATCGGTGGGTTAGTTCTTAAACCGAAAGAGGCGATGGGTGAAACACATAAAAAGAAGTTACTATATTTAGTAAAAAAGAAAGATGACGTTAACTGGAGTAGATGCGTGTGACGTGAAGAATAAAACATTTTATCCAAAGGTTAAAAACTGAACTAACATAGAATTCTCCAGTGAGGAAATGGCTTTAACCAAGTGTATATGTAGTCCATACTGCTATTAGTCCATTTCCTCCTTGTCACACTCTGTCAGTTTTCTCCTCCCCCTCTCTATCTATCTCTTGCTCACCCTGTCTCTATCCACAGCTTCTTCTCTCTCTTTCCATATTCTCCTCTCCATCTCTGTCACCTTCTTCCCTATCATCTCCTCTTACTCTTCCTCCTCCTCCTACTCCTCCTCCTCCTCCTCCTCTTCCTCTGTCCGTCCATTTTCTTCTCCTTCCTTTCTCTGTCCATTTCCTTCTCCTTCCTTTCTCTGTCCATTTCCTTCTCCTTCCTTTCTCTGTCCACTTCCTTCGCCCCACTGTCTCTGTCCATCTCTTTCTCTTTCCTGTCTCCCTCTACTTCCTCCTCTCCAATCACTCTGTCCATCTCCTCCTCTTCCCTTTCTGTCCACTTCCCGTTCCCCTCGCTCTGTCCATTTCCTCCCCCCCCCCCCCCCCATATCGATGTCTATGTCTTCCTTCCACTCTCTTTCTGTCCATCTAATCCTAACCTTTTCTCTTTCCACGTTATCAACCCTACTCAATAGGTGTTTTCTGGTTCTTCTACCGCCAAAGTATTCACAGGGAGTAAGTATTATGTTTACCATGTTTGGTTAAAATCTATCCAGGGCTTTAGGTGGAGATTTTTAAGTCATGCTTCGTCTGGTTACGGACATATTTCCCACATAATTCACCTGTATCTATAGCGAATTTCGCCCTGCAATTCCGTATTCACGCATTTCAGTGGTTATCACGTTATATCTCTTTAACTACGTATCGTACAGTGATGTAGGCTACCTTTATAGGTACATTCAGCGGCATATTTGGATGCTGTCTGCGAAAAGTGTTGCGAATAGAGTTAGTAGCGAAGAAGCAATAAATTTAAATGTTATGCATGATGTGGCAATTTTCCTCGCATCTTAGTGTTTATGGCGTCATAACTCGCGAAACCCTGTGTCCTATGATGATAAAATTTTGCAAGTATCTTCAGTGTCTTTAAACATGGCTGCGCGACAAGCGACCATTTACAAATTAAAGTTAGAGCAATTACAGCCCTCCGCCGCAAAAATTAAATCCTTTGATCTGGTTTCGACATTTCTATGAGTGCATCAGAAAATTAAACATTCAGATTGGCATGTCACGCATAAAAATAATGTCAAGGGATACAGCTTTAGTTCAAATGGTTTAAATGGCTCTGAGCACTATGCGACTTAACTTCTGAGGTCATCAGTCGCCTAGAACTTAGAACTAGTTAAACCTAACTAACCTAAGGACATCACACACATCTATGCCCGAGGCCGGATTCGAACCTACGACCGTAGCGGTCGCTCGGCTCCAGACTGTAGCGCCTAGAACCGCACGGCCACTCCGGCAGGCGGATAGAGTTTTAGTCACAAAATTTTTAAAAAAGAATACATGGAAGGCACCCTGTGGCTTGACATACGTGAGCAGTACGCGGTGGCTTGCCTTCCATTTCATGGCGTAGGTGAAAATTATCTGCAAAATGTGTCGCGAATACATTTAGTAATAAAGAAGTTATAAAATAAACTTCGTGGATGTGCGGAGTTTTAATGCATGAACAGCAGAAATGTAGTAAGAGAATTTTTTTTCCTTTCATCATTTAAAAGGGGTTGTCAATGAGAAAAAGTTTCGTGAAAGTTTGAAATTATGTGTAAGTTTGTTGCAATTTACTCTCATTCTGAAATACTGAATGTTGTGTCCAACTTCTTGGACACTGAGCTGGCTTGTCATAATACAGTTAATTAGAATACTCTGAATAAGCAATGCTTTATTAATGACAACAAAATTTACCTTCGCTCGCCAGGATCGTCTGTAGCTATGAAACTGTACGTGTGGACTTGCGGTTCAGAACACACTAAATGTGCCACGATTACTGAGTGACTAACTGACACAAGTTCAGAATGTCCGTACTGTGGCTTTACTGCAGACACTAGAAAACACAAGTTCGTAGACACTTGTTGACGCAGTTCTGATAGCGTTGGCGTGCAGGCACAGTTCGCAGGACAAGGAAGCCTCTTCACTCCACGACGGTCAACATGCGTTGTGCCACCGTGAGTAGGCAGCACAACGATGTTACTGCGACAGGAAATTCGTGAAAGTGGCCAGGATCCGATCTCAAACAGAACTGCCCTCCTGCTTCGTCCTGGCATCTCATTGGCGCCGAGTGATCTCTGCAGTGGTCGATACTCATTGCACCGCTCTCGATACTCGACGGCAACGCACTGAATGGATAAATTGTGCGTATTCCCGCGTCGTGGGGAGCACGTCTTTTGCAACAGCAGCCCCACCCTTTTGATAAGTACGTGCTTCTTACCCTATAGTGATACTTTCTGGAAATTAAGTGATATAAGTACTAAGTTTGATTGAAATCAGTCCATTGGCTTGGGAGGAGATGTGGAACATACACAGATGCATACATTTTTATAATAGGTGGATAAGTGAAGTGCGATGTCAGGAAGAACAGGACTTCTGGTTAGGTCAGTATAGCGTTCTACGTAAAAAATCAGACACTGGAGATGGAGGCAGAGGTCTAACAATGAATAGAAAACTAGGAGTACTGGTAAATTACTATGAAGAGTGCAGTGATTGCTTCATCGTAGCCAAGATAGAAACGAAGACAGCATTCACCACAATAGTACAAGTTTATTAACCAACTAGCTCTGCAGATGATGAAGATACTCAAAGAATGTATGATGGCATAAATTATTTAGATACTGAAGGAAGAGGAAAATGATGGCATATTGAAATTAGATAGTGGGAGAAGGAAGACAAGAAGAAAACAGTAGAAGAATACGGACTGAGGACAAGGAATGAAAGTGGGAGCCGTCTGGTAGAATTCTGCGCAGGGAATAATTTAAACATCCCTAACACTTGATTTAAGAATCATGAAAGAAGGCTGCACACGTGGATAAGACGTGGAGGCACTGGAAGGTTTCAAAAAAAATGGCTCTGAGCACTATGGGACTCAACTGCTGTGGTTATCAGTCCCCTAGAACTTAGAACTACTTAAACCTAACTAACCTAAGGACATCACACACATCCATGCCCGAGGCAGGATTCGAACCTGCGACCGTAGCAGTCGCACGGCTCCGGACTGCGCGCCTAGAATGGAAGGTTTCAGATTGATTATGTAGTGGTGAGGCAGAGAATTCAAAACCAGACTTTCAAGTGTAAGACATTTCCAGGAGCAGATGTAGACTCTGACCATAATTCATTGACACAACTTTGAAAAGTAGAAAGGTCTTGATCGCACGATTCATTATCAAGCGGTTCGTGTTTCGAAATGTCATCATCAGACTGAAGCTGTGGAGTGAAGTGTACATGAACTTCTTATTTGTTCACCTAATGTAATGATTACAATCGGTCATACTCATGTAACATTTGTTTGTGTGACGGTTGTAAACTACTAACAGCTGAAAAGTTACACAATGTAACACGAAGTTAAAGAGTATTAAAAAACACCCCATTTATCGTATTATAGTTCTTTCATTTAAAGTTGTAACCAACAATCTTGGCTCACCTAAATGATCCTGTTATGTCATTTATTACCTGTGTTATTTGGAAATTTGTGGTAAGGGCTTATGGGAACAAACTGCTGAGGTCATCGGTCCCTAAGCTTACGCACTACTTAATCTAACTTAAACAAACTTACGCTAAGGACAACACACACACACACACACACACACACACACACACACACACACACACACACTCACGCCCGAGGGAGGACTCGAACCATCGACGGGAGTAACCGCGCAGACCGTTACAAGGCGCCAGAGACCGCGGTGCTATTGTAATTTGACATTTTGTGATACTTATGTGCATTTATTTTGTGATTGTTGTGAACTTATTCCTTCACACTTATATTTTACTTATTATATTGGTTTTATGTTTATATTGTACCGCAGCAGTTATTGTTTAGAACTGTCTCCTGTTTTGATTATTGACTAAAGACTATCTCTGTAACGTTTTTTACGAAGAACCTAACGACGCACTTTTCATGCTGTTAGTATGAGTTTCTCTTCTGTAAAGGTAGCAAAAATGTTTTTGTCAAATTTGTTCACAAGGTGCTGATATATACTTAGTCGTTGTGTATATATGTTTGTAAAGTTATCCTTAGACTTGCTTTCTACGGTCAACGTTAGCGCCACCTACTGGCCATCGTTTACCTCTTTCGTTCAATCGCCACAACCAGTTTGGGACTGGTTCTATTCGATAGACGAGGGCACTGTCAAATACGCCTACATGAGATGAGATTGGTATTCAGTTTACGCGCGCACTTGCGTGAGCTTCGTACTAAAGATAGATTTTTATGTAAGTACGATACGACTTGGAATTCCTGTACATTGGAATACTTACAGGGTGTTTCAAAAATGACCGGTATATTTGACGGCAATAAAAACTAAACGAGCAGCGATAGAATTACACCGTTTGTTGCAATATGCTTGGGACAACAGTACATTTTCAGGCGGAAAAACTTTCGAAATTACAGTAGTTACAATTTTCAACAACAGATGGCGCTGCAAGTGATGTGAAAGATATAGAAGACAACGCAGTCTGCGGGTGCGCCATTCTGTACGTCGTCTTTCTGCTGTAAGCGTGTGCTGTTCACAACGTGCAAGTGTGCTGTAGACAACATGGTTTATTCCTTAGAACAGAGGATTTTTCTGGTGTTGGAATTCCACCGCCTAGAACACAGTGTTGTTGCAACAAGACGAAGTTTTCAATGGAGGTTTAATGTAACCAAAGGGTCAATAAGCGATACAATAAAGGATCTGTTTGAAAAAGGAATCATTGGCCCATTTTTCAGATCCGAAACGATTACTGCATCACGCTATCTGGACATTCTTCGTGAATTTGTGGCGGTACAAACTGCCTTAGACGACACTGCGAACACCTCGTGGTTTATGCAAGATGGTGCCCGGCCACATGGCACGGCCGATGTCTTTAATTTCCTGAATGAATATTTCGATGATCGTGTGATTGCTTTGGGCTATCCGAAACATACAGGAGGCGGCGTGGATTGGCCTCCCTATTCGCCAGACATGAACCCCTGTGACTTCTTTCTGTGGGGACACTTGAAAGACCAGGTGTACCGCCAGAATCCAGAAACAATTGAACAGCTGAAGCAGTACATCTCATCTGCATGTGAAGCCATTCCGCCAGACACGTTGTCAAAGGTTTCGGGTAATTTCATTCAGAGACTACGCCATATTATTGCTACGCATGGTGGATATGTGGAAAGTATCGTACTATAGAGTTTCCCAGACGCAGCGCCATCTGTTGTTGAAAATTGTAACTACTGTAATTTCTAAAGTTTGTCTGCCTGAAAATGTACTGTTGTCCCAAGCATATTGCAACAAACGGTGTATTTCTATCGCTGCTCGTTTAGTTTTTATTGCCGTTTCAAATATACCGGTCATTTTTGAAACACCCTGTATATGCATACTTATGCATATTTTCTGTTACTAAGTTCATGTAAACATTCCACAGCTTCAGTCTGATGATGAAATTTCGAAACGCGTAACGCTTAATAAAGAATTGTGCGATCAAGACCTTTCTATATTTCTAAGTTAGTCCAAATCTGAATGGCCGCCTGCCTCAGCTATGGAAGTATTTCTACATAATTTATTGGCTATGAAATGCAGACTGAAAGTGAAGGAATTTCAAAAAAGCACAAAATTGAGGAAATTGGCGTGAATAAATTGAAAGAAGTAGAGGTTGTTAAGAGTTTCAGAGAGAACTTACGTTGTTGACAATAACAGATGGCTCGTGTGACAGTACTCCTTAACGTCTCTAACTACGCACCATAGTTTATCAACGAAGGTATGGTGTCCAAAAACAAAATCTGTGACTGTACTCAAAATTTCTTAGTAAATAGGCTGCACGACGGATGGCCACAGATCTGTTTGACTTGCGGAAGAGAGTCACGGTAATACTAAAAAATCTGAACCAGCAAACATTAGAAGCTACGCGTCAACTCTTTCGTGAAACACCATTCATGATGTCTGAAAATGTTTACATTGCGACTTAACCTGAGCACGGGCTTCGTGCAGTGGATCGTTTCCTCCGAGAGGAGGCGAAGATCCCTCCATCCCAGCTTCTGGGTATCCACCTCTCGATTCTCAGTACTAACATTTGCGCTAAAACGTACGTGCGCGTTTTAAAGGCGACCAAACATGGACTCTGTCTCCGTCACGCTGACGGTACCGTCGGCTCGGTCAAAGTCGAACGTGCGGGATTAGGCATTAGAACCATTGCGTGTACGAACTGTCGTTCGAGGTGCATGCACAGGATGTTATAGCGGCTTTCCGGCCATACGGCATTATTCATGATCACAAGGCGGAATGCTGAGCCCACTTCCGCACACACTCTGTTCTGAATAGGGTACGTCAGATCACAGTCGATCTGCGCAGCCGTGTTCCGTCTTACCGACCATCAGCGGATGTCGGGCCGTAATCATGTACAACCACACCGGATGTGAATGTCTGCATGGAAGGTAACACAACTACCGACTGGAGGTGTGGTACTTCCCTAGTCGTCTACGATACTTCCGGTCACATATGAGACGGCGCGTTAAGTCACCACCGGGCGCCGGGCGGCTCTCGGAATCACGCGAACCTGTTGTGGACAAGGTGACTGACGATGTGAGTTCAGCCATGCTCTCAGTTCCGGTAATTGCTCCGGTTGCGCCCTTGGCCGACGCCGATGTCGATGTCGAACGTGACTATCTGGCTGTAGCGTCGGCGGGGCGAATCCCTCCCGTCTTGGGACACCGCGGGACAACCGCATAAACAACGCTCCCCTAAAGGGCCCAAAGGAGGCGCTATACGAGATCGGAACGGGACTCTTCTCCTTGTCCAGATGATACATTGCCTGTTTCACCGTCTGCGACCATGGACGACGTTGTCGTCAGTGCGAATGTGAAACGGCGGCCCTCAGTGGCTCTCGCATCGACGGAACGGAATGGTCCTGCCTCTGAAGCCGCTAGCGAAGAACGAACGATACCAGCCGATCTGGCGGTGTCGGCAGGCGTTGAACATACGGATACCACGGCGGCAGAGTCACCGCTGGCGTGGACCAAGGATTTTGAAGAAACAACATATCCCGTACAGGAGTCCCCGCACTGGGGGAGGCAACCTGCTGATAACTTCTGCGCTGTGCGAGGCCGCCGGGTGCCTCCGTATCTTGACAGCAGCTACATGTAGTTCCCCACCCCGGTAGAGCGCAGCTCCACGCATACCGTATCGCGACACTGAATATCAACGGCGTCCGCGTGCCTATCTGGGCTTCGAACTAGAGATTGCACTGATACAGGAGGTGCACTGAGAAGCTTCCACGGATAGCAGGATATTTCTATGCCTCTCCTAGCGATCACCTTGGCTGTGGAGTAGCGGTGTACGTTGCATGGGGGCTTAATTAAATATAAGATTGAAAATATTTTTAGTTTTTAGTAGCTGTAAGTCCGATTACGCTGTTTCGTAATCGGTTGGCCCTGACTAATATTATTACGCTATCTGACTGCAAAGAACAACAACAAAGAATGAAATGAAAATTTTCGTAAACACAGTTAATTAATTAAGTCCCCAGCAACTATAAAACCTACTAAACCAAAGCACAAGTATAACTGTTCTGTGTGTGGGAGTGTGACTCAACGTACATCTGGCACGGTTCTTCTCCAACAAGACAAGAATTGTTTTAATACCAATTATACTGACGTGATAAAAGAAAATTAGAAATACTATAATTGAGTCAGGAAAGCAGAATTACACTCTAATACAAGAACACACGCCAGATGCTTTGTTGACTGAACCTGTAATGACGCATTATTTAGGACACTGAAAATAAAAAAAACAAACGGAGTTAATTACCTCATTTATATTGATGAAAATCATTCTAATCCTTACATTATATCTCAACCAGAACTCTCCAATATCACATCTCAGCAAGCACTGCCTAATAGCACATCTCAACAAACATTCTCTGCTACAACATCTCAGCACAGACTACCACGAGACCTCGACAGGCACTCACTACTACGAGCTCTCTCCAAGCACTGTCTTCTACGAGTTCTTAACAGGCACTGACTGCTACGAGTTCTCTCCTAGCACTGTGGAGGCGGCAGAATAATACTCTTTGGCGCAATCTCTGGCGCAGTGGCTCAGTGTAGCCACCTTTCATATGCCCCTCCTCCACAGGCCAGAATTTGATGGTATTTTTGCCAGCATTGGTGGTGAAAATACCACCAAATTCGTCCACAAAAATACAGACAAAAATAAAAGATAATATTAATACCTAAATATCACCTAATTAGTTAAAATTTTGGCTTTGCACTGACCTTTCAATAACCTAATATATAAAATACAATAGGCAACACAAATTCTTTTCATACGTGCGGCTTTACATAATAGTTTGCACAATACACAAAAAATCAGTTTATACAAAAGTTCACATAAAATACTTTTAATTGTTCAAAAAAAAACAAGTAGTTGATAATTCCAGCCCAGCAATGGTCAACAGGTGCAAACACCAACAAGTGACATCGTTTCAGCAGAAGCAGTCCATCAATTGCACCCAGCAATGTTGAGCAGGTGCAGACACCAACAAGGGACATCATTTCAGTAGAAGCAGTTCCATCTGTTGCACCCAGCAATGTTGAGCAGGTGCAGACACCGACAAGTGACATCATTTCAGTAGAAGCAGTCCATCAGTTGCACCCAGTAATGTTGAGCAGGTGCAGACACCAACAAGTGACATCATTTCAGTAGAAGCAGTCCATCAGTTGCACCCAGCAATGTTGAGTAGGTGCAGATAGCAAGAAGTAACATCATTTCAGTAGAAACAGTTCTAACAGTGGCACCCAGCAATGTTGAGTAGGTGCCGACACCGGCAAGTGACATCATTTCCATAGAAGTAGCTTCATCTGTGCACCCAGTAATGTTGAGCAGGTGCAGACACCAACAAGTGACATCATTTCAGTAGACGCAGTCCATCAGTTGCACCCAGCAATGTTGAGCAGGTGCAGGCAGCAACAAGTGACTTCATTTCAGTAGAAGCAGTTCCATTAGTGGCACCCAGCAATGTTGAGTAGGTGCAGACAGCAACAAGTGACTTCATTTCAGTAGAAGCAGTTCCATTAGTGGCACTCAGCAATGTTGAATAGGTCCAGAGAGCAGTCCATAATATTCACTATCACTGATCACACTGTTCATCAGCAGAAATTAATCATTCCTAAGTGTCACACATTATGTTGAAAAAGTGCAGGTAACAGTTCGTAATATTTACCCTCACTAATCAGACAGTTCAGGCATGAACAATAGTTTGAATGCACATACAAATGCTTTTACACTAAACATACAAATCATAACAAACACACAAATGATGTCAGATAATTTTCATATTAACTATTACAAATATCAGTAAACCTATAATATTTATGGGTGTCGGTGCAAGCCACTACAAACAAATAAAATAATATTTACGAGATAGGTGGGTAGGATTAGGAAAGGAAAACACACAAAACACACTCATTCATCTTTCATCCACATTAAGTACTACTGTGTAATTGAATGGTGTTAACTGTGTAAATGTAATTCTGTCAAAATCTGATGTTCATCATGTGTATCAAGTAGTAGTGGCAGCAATGTATAACAGTCAATAATAGTTAGGTCAACGTCATAGTCATCATGTCAAGACCAATGTTTGCCAAGCCAGATCAAATGTACTGTTGTTGAACAACTGTCAGTGAGCCAAGATATGCAAATACTCCCTCTCTTCAAAAAAAAATATATACTGCTTAGTGATTTAACAAAGTGTGTGTATAGACTATCTTCCTTCTACTTTAGTGTTCTAGTCTGCTATCTTCATCCTCCTTGTTCCATAAAACCAACAAAAAAAAATATGCATCTCACTTACTTTACCTCTTATCCACCAAAACTCCAATAATCATCAACTTCACACAATCTCAATAATACCTCAATAATACCTCTTCAATACGTCGATACATATAAACCTTATTGCCAATATATGCTCCTCACTTACTTTACCTCTTATCCACCAAAACTCCAATAATCATCAACTTCACACAATCTCAATAATACCTCAATAATACCTCTTCAATGCGTCGATACATATAAACCTTATTACCAATCTCATTTCACTTCCATAACAACTCTTTCCTCTAGTCTGTCTCCTCGAACAAGTACAGATAAAATCCTAATGCAAACCTCATCATCCTATACAATCCGAAGACACATTGTCAACACACAACCTCTGTGTAATCCATCTGAGCCAAATCTTCTACTCATTATGAATTATAAACAAAAGAAATGCATACATGACCTCTAACAGACTTAGTTCGAATAACTCTCAGTAATTAAGTACGATTACGGAGTGTGAATGATCACAATATTTCACAGTGTGTACACCACTTCAAGAATTATGGCAGAAGCAAACATGTGGAGTATTTTTGTGTCAAGTGTCACTTCCTATTTCAATTGCTCACGAAGAATGCAGTGTAATAATTGTTAATGGTCTAAACCTAGTAATGGTATGTCATGTCGTTAGCTTCCTTCCTATTAGCATAAATTTATACAGCTTCCATAAAACCTCAGCTCATGTGACTTCAACGAAGTTCTTTGTACCAATGTCGTTCGTCGAATTATAGCAGTTTATTTTCTTATCTTAAAAATATAAGGCACTGAGCGTAAGCAAAACAAGCACTAACGAGTAAATATACCAGTAGAGAACAGAATGTCAACAAGTGCATGCAGCACAATTCTTACAACGAGGCTCTGCCAAGCGAACAATCTATAATTACCACCATACTGTAACCTAAACTCTATGTTCGTACACTGTACAACAGCATTGCTATATACCAAATTAAAGAGTAGTTGTTCAAATGGTTCAAATGGCTCTGAGCACTATGGGACTCAACTGCTGAGGTTATTAGTCCCCTAGAACTTAGAACTAGTTAAACCTAACTAACCTAAGGACATCACAAACATCCATGCCCGAGGCAGGATTCGAACCTGCGACCGTAGCGGTCTTGCGGTTCCAGACTGCAGCGCCTTTAACCGCATGGCCACTTCGGCCGGCTAAAGAGTAGTTGTGACAACAACAGATATGTATAAATATGCAATCCATACGCAAAGCAGTAAACATGTCATTAGCATCATATCAGCATAAGCAAATAAATGTTCATATGTCATCTTAATAAGTAAACATGAAGGCGCAAGTAGATAAATCACAAAGTATAACTTACATACCTAAACACATCAGCACAATAAAACAGGTTACAATTATAATTTAAATAAATAAGCACAGCAGACACATAATAAAAAAAAATATGACATCAGTGAGAAAGCAGTGCAGCCAAGCGATGCATAATATATACAAATAACAACCCAGTTCATTAATAATCATTGTCAAATTCAGTTAGCGTACGCAAGCACGTCGCTTCACAAGTAAATTCATAGAACATGAGATTAGCACAAAGTATGAATCACGTAATCGCGAGCAGCAAATTACGTCCAAAGTACGTACCTAAGTGGAAATATGTTACCTGAAAAATAAACTCAATTAATAGTTACCTTTTTTAGTTTATTAGTTTCTTCTTCGAAATTACATTCTTCCTGAAAATTTCTCGATAGCAAGTCCTCTTAACGTCGGAGACACACAGAATTTACCTGAAGTTCTTAAATATTTTATAGAACCGTATCCTGAAAAATACTGAATGTTAATAACATAATTCATCAAGTCACTATAACTTTATACTGAATTTAATCGGAGAAATTAAACTGTGTATTTGTTTACGGCTGTCAGTGCATTGGCACTGAGCGCTCGATCAGCTGTAGGCGCGTGACGTAGGAAGCAATTGTTCGCGGTCAACGACTGCCTTGTGCGGCGCGCAGACTTGACTGTTGCTTTGAGTATATGCCGCCGCCAAAACACAGCGCGGTATCCTTGTATTCTCCGTATGTTTACATGTAGCTGTTAGTTTCTCACAAGTATGTCATTCCACAAAAATTTTTTTAAAAGTATATCATTCCACAAAAATTTTTACGTTAGATATATGATGTATTCCTTTAGAGCGTCGAGATTTAAGAGTTTCTACTTCGACAGTGTTATCATGAATAATTTTACGAATTCTATATGGACCGTTATGAAGCAGAAAAAATTTGCGACACAAGCCTTTTCCTTTGTGAGACAAACGGTGGGACTTAATTAACACCTTCTGACCAACTGACAAGATTTTTAAACGACCAGGACGCTTAGCTGATTTCTCTCTTCTAGCAGCCGCAAATGCAATATTTTGCAGAGGCAGGTTGACAACTTCAGAATGCCGCAGTTTCCGTGAAGGCGGAAAAGGAACTATTTCAGAAATGCGATTTGTCGGTGCTTTATTTTTTAATGTCAATATAGGCGGTAAAGAAGTTGAATCATTAGGGAGTTCATTCAGAATGTTTTGAAACATATGAAGATACTGATTCCACGTTCTGTGATTCTGATGACAATAAAGACGACACAATTTATTGATTTCCTTCATCCATCTCTCTGAAGCGTTAGATTGAGGGTGAAAAAGTGAAATGAAGATTGGTTTAATTTTACGACGCTGTAGAGTACGAAGCCAAATTTTAGAACGAAACTGTGATCCATTATCTGATATAACCTTATCAACATGACCAACTTCTTTAAGAAAATGTTTGATGAAAGTGTTAGATACTGAACGAGCTGTTGCTTTGCGTAAAGGTGTAAAACACACATATTTTGATGTCAACTCCACTGCTACGAAAATGTACGCAAAACCATTAGTAGAACGAACCACTGGACCGAACAAATCGACTGCAGCCATCTCCTTTAATTTCGCTGGAATGATAGGAAACAATGGTGCTCTGTGAGAAACTGTTGGCGGCTTAGCCTTTTGACATAATTTGCATTTGGCAAGAACAGATCGAATACGTTTTTCCATATTACTGAAGTAGCAATTTTCCCGTAATTTATGAAAGCATTTTCTGGGACCAAAGTGTGCATAACTGAAATGCGTATACTAATCAGCTTATTAACCCACTCATCAGGAATACAAACTAACCAAACAGAGCTGTCGACCGATTTTCATTTAAAAAGAACTTTCCAGATAGTTCGCAAAAACGAGGTGTGGCCAAATTATCCAATCTAACAAAGCGTCTAAGAAAATTACAGACACCAAGGAAACTACGAACATCACGTTTTGTGGTAGGAACAGCGTAATTACGAATAGCGTCTAGTTTCTCTGGATCAGGAAGAATACCTTCTGTAGAAATAATGTGACCGAGAAATTTCACCTGAGAACGACCAAATTCAGATTTTTCCAAGTTTACTGTAATGCCAACTCTTGCAAAGATACGTAACAGTGAATACAAAATTTTGTTGTGCTCACTCCAAGAACGTTTAGCAATAAGAATATCGGCAACATATGAAGTAATATTGTCACGAAGATAAACAGGTAAAATTTCATTTAGACGACGAATGAATGCTGCAGAAATATAGTAAGTCCAAACGATAAATTCCAAAGTCACTTTTGGGTAAATTAGTCGTATCAGGTTATTGTTTACTTACTCGCTAGATAGATTGATAGTCGAAGAGTTGTTTTGACAGATGCAAAGAATAGTGAAAGAGTAGGCAGCAGTACAGAAAAGTAAAAGAGGAATAGCACCACTACAGCTCGGGGCCCTATGCTCGCTACGGCACATATTCACTTAGAGTAGTGAATCCCCTGAGGACATTAATAGCTGCACATAATTTCAAGTTTGTGACTTAGTGGCAAATTTGGCGGAAGTGCGTACATAAATTGATCTAACCATGCACATGGATGTATGTCATTCTTAGAATTGCGGAAGATCTTAAATTTCCGAACGGTCAAAAAGTGTTTATAGTCAAAGTTTTCGCCTCGTGGCGACAAAGACCTGCCGCGTCTGTCCCAGTCCGAATGTCGATTACTGTAAAGTTCGCGCGCCTGGCGCTCTCTTGTTGCATCCCGTAAATGAAACAAATTATTTTCTTCAAACCCCTCTGGTATCTGTGATTCTAAATTTCTTTTGCCGTCTTTTCCTACGATTTCGCCCTCAATCTGTTTGACTTGCTTTTTTAAAGCCTCAAATTCCCTTTTCACGCGTTCATTAAATTTTCCCTGATTTTCAACAAGTTTATTTATGTTCTGATACTCTTCGGTTTCTGAAAATGGCAATGGTGCTGTATCATCCGAATCTCTATCCCCATATAAACTAAGATTTATCAGTTTATCTGAAATTTCCTCAACTCTTTCCGATAAGTCACCTAATTGTTCTTTCTGTTTATTTACGCCTTCCGTAAGTGTCGTGACTCGGGTTTCAGTATTGACACATTTGGTAGCTAGCTGTTCATATTGTTGTGTTAGGTTATTTAATCTGTCATTTGGTACGGATTCCTCGATTCTCTCAAATAATTCTTCCTTATCGTGTGCACGTTGTAAATTTAACTCTGAAAATTTCTGTACTATCACGCGATCTCTTTCCTCCTGTTCTCTATCCTGTTCCCTTTGTCTAATCTCTACAGCAATTAATCTATTATTGTGAGAATTCAAAATCGGTTGTACTTCTTCTCTGATTTCTTTCTTTAATTCATCTTTCATATTTTTGAAACATGTCCCTATTCGTGAATCTAACCGTGTTTCCAAAGTTCCCATCTCTGTTTTAATTGTTCCTATCTCTGTTTTAAATTCAGATCGAAACTGCTCCATTGTTCCCCTATCTGTTTTTAATTCAGATCTCAAAGTTCCCATCTCAGTTCTAATTGTTCCTATTTGTGAGTCTAACCGTGTTCCCAAATTTAATATTGCACTCATCAACTGCTCCGTACTAACTTGTTCTAAATTCCTTTCGCCCCTAACATTTCCCGCAAAACCAGTTTCCTTCGTCATAGCTGTAAAGCTATCTGTGTTCGATACTATTCCAGAATCTTCTATCGTTAATCTCGTATTCTGTGAATCTTCTGATTGAGAAAAATTTTGAAATGGTTCCGGACTATCTTCCCGACTTATTAAATTGTTTTCCACTTCATTATTCATCATACTGTTGTCCTGTGTTGGCGAGTTCGCCATGTTAACAATTTCATCATTCTCACTATTCATCAGTTTCGCCTTTTTCATAGATCGCGTAATCATTTACAAAACATACAAAAAATTCGTCACTGTACGAAAATTACACACAATGACTCCTTATCTCCAACAATACCATTCACATGAAATGTTTCCCTCAAACACGATCAATCGAACAATTGAAATAATTGCACTAAATTGTCAAACCCGTAGACAAGACAACAAATCAAATTCTGAGAAAAAAAATACCATTAGAAGAATGACAATTACCAAATCCACACATGCAAAATAGACTACAATTACTAACTACAAATTACTAGAACAATACTACCATCTACTATTTTTACAATCAGAAGAATCCGAAGGACGATCCGAAGCAGCGGTCGCCACGTTCATGGGGGCTTAATTAAATGTAAGATTGAAAATATTTTTAGTTTTTAGTAGCTGTAAGTCCGATTACGCTGTTTCGTAATCGGTTGGCCCTGACTAATATTATTACGCTATCTGACTGCGAAGAACAACAACAAAGAATGAAATGAAAATTTTCATAAACACAGTTAATTAATTAAGTCCCCAGCAACTATAAAACCTACTAAACCAAAGCACAAGTATAACTGTTCTGTATGTGGGAGTGTGACTCAACGTACATCTGGCACGGTTCTTCTTCAACAAGACAAGAATTTTTTTAATACCAATTATACTGACGTGATAAAAGAAAATTAGAAATACTATAATTGAGTCAGGAAAGCAGAATTACACTCTAATACAAGAACACACGCCAGATGCTTTGTTGACTGAACCTGTAATGACGCATTATTTAGGACACTGAAAATAAAAAAAAAACAAACGGAGTTAATTACCTCATTTATATTGATGAAAATCATTCTAATCCTTACATTATATCTCAACCAGAACTCTCCAACATCACATCTCAGCAAGCACTGCCTAATAGCACATCTCAACAAACACTCTCTGCTACAACATCTCAGCACAGACTACCACGAGACCTCGACAGGCACTCACTACTACGAGCTCTCTCCAAGCACTGTCTACTACGAGTTCTTAACAGGCACTGACTGCTACGAGTTCTCTCCTAGCACTGTGAAGGCGCCAGAATAATACTCTTTGGCGCAATCTCTGGCGCAGTGGCTCAGTGTAGCCACCTTTCAACGTACGCGAAGACATCGTGATTGACGACATCATGTATCTCTCGTCTGCCAGGGTTATGGCATTTACGATTCACTCCACGCCTGCTATTAATGCCTATGCGCCTTCTGGTACAGGGAGTCGACGTGAAAGGGCCCTGCCGGCCGGTGTGGCCGAGCGGTTCTAGACGCTACAGTCTGGAACCGCGCGACCGCTAAGGTCGCAGGTTCGAATCCTGCCTCGGGCATGGATGGGTGTGATGTCCTTAGGTTAGTTAGGATTAAGTAGTTGTAACTTATAGTGGACTGATGACTTCACAAGTTAAGTCCCATAGTGCTCATAGCCATTTGAACCATTTTTTTTGAAAGGGCATTATTTTATGCTGAGGAGACAACACTGTTTTTACGACAACAGAAACATGAAACTTCCCGACAGATTAAAACTGTGTGCCGGGCCGAGACTTGAAATCGAGACCTTTGCCTTTCGCGGGCAAGTGCTCTACCAACTGAGCTACCCAAGCACGACTCACGCCCCGTCCTCACAGCTTTACTTCTGCCAGTACTTCGTCTCCTACCTTCCAAACTTTACGGAAGCTCTTCTGCGAACCTTGCAGAACTAGCACTCCTGAAAAAAAAGGATATTGCGGAGACATGGTTTAGCCAGAGCCTGAGGGATGTTTCCAGAATGCTCTACCAACTGAGCTACCCAAGCACGACTCACGCCCCGTCCTCACAGCTTTACTTCTGCCAGTACCTCGCCTCCTACCTTCCAAACTTTACAGAAGCTCATCTGCAAAGGGTCCGAGTACGAGTCTCGGTCGGGCACACAGTTTTAATCTGTAAGAAAGTTTCACTTCAACGCACACTCCGCTGCAGAGTGAAAATCTCATTCTGGAAACACCCCGCAGGCTGTGGCTAAGCCGTGTCTCCGCAATATCCTTTCTTTCAGGAGTGCTAGTTCTGCAAGGTTCGCAGGAGAGCTTCTGTAAAATTTGGAAGGTAGGAGACGAGGTACTGGCAGAAGTAAAGCTGTAAGGACGGGGCGTGAGTCGTGCTTGGGTAGCTCAGTTGGTAGATCACTTGCCTGCGAAAGGCAAAGGTCCCGAGTTCGAGTCTCGGCCCGGCACACAGTTTTAATCTGTCAGGAAGTTTCATATCAGCGCACACTCCGCTGCAGAGTGAAAATCTCATTCTGGAAACAGAAACAAGTTCTCTTTAGCCGGAAAATTCAATACTCGAATTTTACAACATGCCAGAAGACGCGTTTGATTGTTCCCGATCTATCCCTATGGGATAACTGCGAAATACGGCGCACAGACAACCCCGGATTCTCGGTTCACACGAGCCATTCCTCAAATCGGTTAGACAGTATTTATGTCTCCCACGGGTTGGTTGATGCGGTGCTCGATGTAGAGAGCTAACCCAGAATCTTCAGTATTCTGGTTGTCGCCAACGTATCACTGAAGCGTGGACAAGGTGCGAACAATATCTCGGACCCTGTGTGTCAGTAGTGGACTACCGGCTGCAACGTGCCAAACCGATGTTCTTTCGGACTTTCATCACTTACAGCAGGGTGGTGGCCGTTTGACACAGGCACACTACAGCCTTCAGCGCCCTCCGCAACCTTGATGGACAGCCACCTTCACCGGAAGTGCAAACTGAACGCAGCATGATTAAGGCGAAGCTACTAGCGATTACTCTACGGAAACAACAGGGGGCTGTGGTGCGTGCCAGCAGACCTGTGGCGTGTGAGGAGAAACCCTCCATTCATCAACTGTGCACGACCGCAGACAACGCAGATAAAACTTAGTCACCAAACTCATAGATTACCGTGCGCAGTGGGTCACCCGCCCAGCCGACATAATCGATACCTTTGTCGAACGTTATTGCCGAGTCAAATATCTGGGTGTGACTATTCGAAATGATCTCAAATGGAATCATCAGATTACACAAGTAACGGGCAAGACGAACTTTGGATTGCGGTTTATTGGTAGAATCCTAAAGCGATGGAGTCCTTCAACAAAGAAAACTGCTTACAATACGTTAGTTCATCCAGTCTTAGAGTATTGTTCGTCTATATGGGACCCTTACCAGTTGAGTCTCATTCAAGAGATTGAGAAGGTCCAAAGAAGAGCAGCAGCATTCGTGACTGGTATATTTAGCCATCGCGAGAGCGTTACAAGTCTCATAGAAAGTCTGAAGTGGGATACACTTGCAGATAGATGACGGGCTAAACGGAAGGGGCTGCTCACTAAATTCCGAAATTCGATCTTTGCCGAGGATGCAGAGCATATATTATTACCACCAACTTTCATATCGCGCAATGATCACCATTCAAAGATAAGGGAAATTAGAGCTCGTACTGAGGCGTTCAGACAGTCGTTTTTCCCACGTGCGATCCGCGAGTGGAATAGGGGGGGGGGGGAGGGGGGAATATGACTTTGGATAGAATTGTGCCCTCCGCCACACATCGCTTGGTGGCTAGCGGAGTAAATATGTAGATGTAGATGTCTATGAGCCGATGATGGGGCCGTCGTGGACCTCGATCCTATCGCCGTGGACGTTCTATGCGCCCTCACGCTTGAGGAATGAGTTAAGTTAATGGAACCTTTCACGTCCTATGAGACTAGTACCGCTATCTTCAAAGGAGCGCTTTGCAAGTCGCCAGGAATAAACGGGCTGAATTTTATCTACCGTTTTTGTTTTTGTTTTTTTGTCTCATGTCTGCACGATGGACGGAGATGTACTATGAACTGATCACGTCTGCAGCTGCGATTCAGTAAGCTTTGGTCGAAGACATTATTGTTCCCGTTCATAAAACGCCGCGATGTGTGAAAACCCAAGCATGATGCTACCGACCAGAACTGACAGGGAAAGGGACTCTGGAACCAGGACGGCAAGTAAGTGGTGCGTATTGGAGACCTCGGCCTGGAATTACTACGGTCCACTACCACCCCTATCACATTATTAAATACAGACTAAAAGATTTTGCGCAGTTATTAAATGGTTCAAATGGCTCTGAGCACTATGGCACTTAATATCTGAGGTCATCAGTCCCCTAGGACTTAGAACTACTTAAACCTAATTAACCTAAGGACATCACACACACCCATGCCCAAGTCAGGATTCGAGCCTGCCACCGTAGCAGTCGCGCGGTTCCGGACTGAAGCGCCTAGAACCGCTCGGCCACACCGGCCGGCCGCAGTTATTAGCGGCGCGCTGTGGACTGTATTACCGCGTGTCCTTTCCATCAAGAAAACTACGCCAAGCGGCGCAGTTAACGTTCAGACAGCCACTGGAGACAGCCGTGCTGGCAGAGGTGTGCAGACTTCGTGACGCGCAGATCTTTATAGTGCGTTTGACAGGGTGTGCCATGAATTTCTACTGTTTTGGTTGGCTGGAGAGCCAACACCGTTTTACTAGAGGAAGCCGAAAGGCACGCGTTTTAGCTCACGCAGGCTGGCGTGAGGTCTGGAACAGGACAAGGAAATTAGAATTTAGAAAAACGGACGTAGCTGCTGGAATACTTAACTTTAATCCGTTAATGAAGAACGTCGGTCTTGACGGTACATAAATCAATATCAATAGTAACTGATAATGGCGCCTTGCTAGATCGTAGCAAATGACGTAGCTGAAGGCTATGCTAAACTATCGTCTCGGCAAATGAGAGCGTATTTTGTCAGTGAACCATCGCTAGCAAAGTCGGTTGTACAACTGGGGCGAGTGCTAGGAAGTCTCTCTAGACCTGCCGCGTGGCTGCGCTCGGTCTGCAATCACTGACAGTGGTGACACGCGGGTCCGACGTATACTAACGGACCGCGGCCGATTTATAGGCTACCACCTAGCAAGTGTGGTGTCTGGCGGTGACACCACATTCCTCCCCTGCAAATCGGCGTACGATTGTGTTATAAGGCTTCCGCCCGCCGTGAGGAGGACCCCATGTTGACGTATGCGACGAGGTGGGGAGCCTAACAACAGGCGAGGCTGTGCCACCCGCACCGTGCCATTCGGACCGCGGGGAGCTAGGAAACGCCTGAAAACCTGCTTCAGGGTGCACGCCAACATGCGGTGTATGCGCCCGCAGAGAGACAGGAGGGGCCGAAGGGCCGACCTCCATCGGGTCGGGGCACCCGACGGGCGAAGACGACATATGGTCCGGAGCGGGCAAGGGTTCCACGTCGGAGGACAACTGGTCCCGGGAAGCGATCGGCGGCGCGTGACCCAGGGAGGCGCCCGGCGGCTGCAGCGAAGCGTCCACTGCGGGCGTCGCCGGCGGGAGAACAGGCGGCGGCGGCGGTGGTGGTGGCGGCGGCGCCATGGGGCAAAATGGAAGGCATCGTCGGTAACACCTGGGGCTGAGGCGAGCCAGTAGATGGGTCCCCAGGGCGCTGACCGGACGGCACCGTCGCTGAAAGCAGACGGCGAGCGGCAGATCCCATGCGACGAGAGAGGCGCAGCTGAGATGCCAACACACCTCACCAGAGGCCCCCAAAACCAGATACATAGCGCGTCCGAGGCAGCGAAGAATGCGCCCTTCGAGCCAACGCCGTGAACCTCGGTAGTGACGATAGTAGACAACGTCGCCTGGAGCAAAAGCAGGTGTCTGCCGCTGCACAGGAACCCGATGCGGCGGATGTAGCAAAGACATCAAGGTGCGATGAGGGCGACCGTGAAGCAACTCAGCCGGTGAGCGACCATCTCGGGGCTGAGAGCGATATGAGGACAAAAAGAGCTATAACGCGTCCTCCCGAGAATGCGACTCTTTTAACTTCAACATCTGTGACTTTGACTGTGGCGAAAACGGCGCGGACGTCAGATGTTGAATACCATTGGCCTTGCAGAATGACTGAAATTCTGCGGACATGAATTGTGGGCCATTGTCGGAAACAATAGTCTGTGGAAGACCTTCAATGCAAAAGATAGCAGATAACGCTTGGATGGTGGCAGATGACGTCGTGGAAGACATCCGGACAACAAAAGGAAAATTACTGAATGAAGCTACCACAACCAACCATCGAGCATTCCATGAATGGACCAGCAAAATCGATGTGTAAGCGTTGCCAAGGGGAAGTGTCTTTTGGCCATGCAAAGAATTTCCGCGGTGGTGCTGATTGTTGTTCGGCACACACCATGCAAGAAGAGCACATATTCGTAATCGCGGCATCGATTCCGAACCAAGTACAGTGCTGACGAGCAAGTTGTTTCGTTCTCACTACACCCCAATGTCCTTGGTGGAGAAGCCGTAAGACAGAGGACTGTAACGAACGTGGGACCACGACCCTGGACTGATCATTATCAGAAGGCAACAGCAAATCACCACGTCGAACAAAAAGTCTCTCCTTCAAAAAATCGGCGGACCAACGGGTCCCCGATCCGTGACTTTGGCAAGGGCCATTGCGTAGCAACAAAACGCAGAACGGTAGCAATGACGGGGTTGGCAGCTGTGGCTGTAGCGACACTACGAAAATCAATCGGAAACGATTCGACCACGTCATCGGTTTCCGCATCATTGAACATGCAAGCAAGTTCGGAGGAATCGAATGCCCTATCCTCAGCAACAGGCAAACGGGACAACGCATCGGCGTTTCCGTGCTTAGCAGTGGACTGATACAAGATATCATAGCGGTACTGCGAGAGGAAAATAGACCAGCGAATGAATTTCTGCGCTGTACATGGAGGTACAGGCTTGTTCGGATGAAAAAGCGATGTCAGAGGTTTGTGGTCTGTGATGATTGTAAAGTGACGACCATACAAGAAATCATGAAACTTTGTAACACCAAATACGAGAGCCAATGCTTCTTTCTCGATCTGTGAATAATTTCTTTGCGCAGACGCGGCAATAGGGCGATCGTGCGATCCATCTTTGTGCGCAAGCACAGCACCGATCCCGAAATCCGATGCATCCACCATCAACAAAAGGGGTTTCTGGGGATCGAATGGCGTAAGGCAAGTATTTGAAAACAACGCCGATTTCAACTGGCGAAAGGCGCGTTCGCATTCCGTCGTCCAGACGAACGGAACACATTTACGGCGTAAGCGATGAAGCGGAGCTGAAATGGAAGAGGCATGCGGGATATATTTGAAGTGGACTGACAAGGCAGCCAGTCCACAGTGACGGGTAGCCGATAGAAAGGCACGCGTACACACTCACGCCGACGGGCGTCAATTCTGGAACAGGATAACTATTGAATGGTAGCAAGAAAAGTACGTAGCTGCTTTATACTTAACTTTATTATTTGATGACTACAGCATTCTTCTTGAGACATTTATACTATAACTCTCAAAGTAGGTAAGGCTAATGGCGCCTTGCTAGGTCGTAGCCATGGACTTAGCAGAAGGCTATTCTAACTGGCTCTCGGCAAATGAGAGGAAGGCTTCGTCCGTATGGTCGCTAGCAATCTCCTCGTACGACTGGGGCGAGTGCTATATCGTCTCTCGAGACCTGCCTTGTGGTGGCGCTAGGTCTGCGATCACACAGTGGCGACACGCGGGTCCGACATGTACTAAATGGACCGCGGCCGATTTAAGCTACCACCTTGCAAGTGTGGTGTCTGGCGGTGACACCACAATATTTATGGTAATAGTTAATTTTTCCCAGCACACTCTGTAGCTGCTTCAATTCTGCGGCGAAGGCAAGTCTTGTATGGCACGGAGGTGCTCGGGACTGGGATGTATGCCTTGGGCATTGAGTACATGTCCCAGGTAGGGCAAGTCACGAGCAAAAAACACACATTTGTCCTTCCGCAAGCGAAGACCATTTTGTCGCAAGACCTGAAATAATGTTCTGAGATTGGATAAATGTTCTTCTTCCGTCTTTCCGGAGATCACAATATCGTCCAGATAGTTTGCTGCAGTAGGGACCGACGCACAAACAGATTGGAGATATTGCTGAAACAATGCAGGGGCGGATGCACACCCGAATGGCAGTCGTTTGAATCGATGCAAACCAAGATGCGTTAACCACCAAAACGCGCTGGGAGTCTTCGTCCACCTGTATTTGCAAGTACGCATCTGCTAGGTCCCACTTCGAAAAATATTTACCCGGGCACAGTTTGTCAAAAAGATCTTCCGGGCGGAGTAAAGGAAAAGTTGCCATCACTAGTTGTGGATTCACTGTTGCCTTGAAGTCCACACAAAGTCTCCATTTTCCCGAAGGTTTTGGCAAAATTACTAAGTGTGATGCCCAGAGAGAAGCCTGCACACGTTCAATTACACCCTGTGATTCCAAATCGTGTAATGTTTTTTCGACCTCATCACGCAATGTGTGGGGAACATAAAGGGCTCTGAAAAATTTTGGTTGCGTGTTTACTTTCAGTTCCAAATGTGCTTTATAGTTCTTAGCGCAACCAAGGCCCAGTGCAAAAATGTCTGCAAATTCTTCACATAGACGAGAAACACCGTCTGAAGGCACAGTCTGGTTCACTGATAGGACCTGATTTACTATAGACAAGTTAAACAACTGAAATAAATCGAAACCAGACAAGTTCACTGCAGAAGAAGAACGAAGGACGCAAAACGACACAAGTTTTGTTTGTCCTTTGTGTGTTGGAAGAAGGCTGCACTGTGCTAACACAGGGATATATTGACCTGAATAACTAGTTAACTTAACATTTGCGGCACGCAATGGAGGTGTGCCCAGCTGTTTGTACGTGTCCTGATTGATCAGTGAAACTGCAGCTCCGGTATCGAGCTGGAATGGTGTCACTTTGCCATTAATGTCCAAGTCCACAAAAAGTTTATTGTCCTGCTGACGACAAGAGCGACTGTATCGTGCAACGTGAACTGACACTGGTACAAAATCACGTGCGACTTGACAAGATTTCCGGCGACGTCGACGCACACTATTTGTGGGACGAACACAGTCACTGTTAGAGAGAGTGGCACAGAGCGGAACGGAATGAACTACATGAATTTCCATGGGCGAAGTTTCATGAGCCTGAGTATCCTTGGGTCGAATTCGGCGCGAAGCAAAGGGCCTGGAATGGTTGTGAGTGTCCGATCTGAGCTTTTTCTGGCAAACACTTTGAACATGTCCTTTTTTATTACAGAAAAAGCAAATAGCATTCTCATGCGAATGTCTAGTAGCACACCGCGGGCATGATTTTAGCAGTGCATTTGCTTGCCTGCGCGACACACGTGGCTGAGAGCCTGGCAGCAGCTGCGCGGACGGGCGCGAGGGCTGTTAACTAACCCGTGCTGCTCGCCCGGCGGGCCGGTTAACCTGACACACGGTTGGTGAAGTTTCAAATGATTCCTGAGCAAAGACACGTGTGTCCCGCCGATCCAATACGTCCATCACTTGTTGAAGGGAGGGATTGGCTAGTTCCAAAATCTGTTCCCGTACACGAACATCAGAAACGTTCTGTGCAATTGCATCACGTACCATAGTATCTGAATAAGGAAGTCCACATTGACACTCAAAAGCACAATCCCTAGTAAGGCCTTGCCAAGCTGCAACCCACTCCCGATTAGTCTGACCTGTCGTACGTTTTGTACGGAAGAAGGTATACCTTTTCGCAACTACATTGACTGATTTCAATGACTGATTCTTTGAAATATGCATCTAATGCAGACAAAATTTCGTCGTAGGACAGAGTTGCTACATCGCGACGGGGAAATAATTTGACTACCACACGGTACGTGGTCACCCCTACCGAGGACAACAAAAAAGGCTGCCGCTCGTTACCTTGAATTCTGTAGGCGGCGAGATGGAATCCAAATTGGCGTGACCACTCCGTCCAGCTTTCCAGTGCAGCATCAAAAGGTCGAAAAGTTGGTGCAACAGCGTGTTGTGGCTGCGGTAGCGGTGGAGCGGCGGCTGCCGCATCGTTTTGCATTGCCCATTGACCCTGGACGAGCTGTCCAAGGGCATCCAGTAAGGCCTGCGTCTGCTGATTCTGTAAGCGATAAAATTCGGACAGTACAGCTGGAGATTGTGGCGAAGCCATTACACAAGTAAATCAGGGCAATATCGATAAGAACGCGGGTTTGCCTCGTAGCCAATGTTTTGGTTGGCAGGAGAAACTGGCTCTGAGCACTATTGGACTTAACATCTATGGTCATCAGTCCCCTAGAACTTAGAACTACTTAAACCTAACTAACCTAAGGACAGCACACAACACCCAGCCATCACGAGGCAGAGAAAATCCCTGACCCCGCCGGGAATCGAACCCGGGAACCCGGGCGTGGGAAGCGAGAACGCTACCGCACGACCACGAGATGCGGGCGGTTGGCAGGAGAGCCAACACCGTTTTACTAGAGGAAGCCGAAAGGCACGCGTTTTAGCTCACGCAGGCTGGCGTGAGGTCTGGAACAGGACAAGGAAATTAGAATTTAGAAAAACGGACGTAGCTGCTGGAATACTTAACTTTAATCCGTTAATGAAGAACGTCGGTCTTGACGGTACATAAATCAATATCAATAGTAACTGATAATGGCGCCTTGCTAGGTCGTAGCAAATGACATAGCTGAAGGCTATGCTAACTATCGTCTCGGCAAATGAGAGCGTATTTTGTCAGTGAACCATCGCTAGCAAAGTCGGTTGTACAACTGGGGCGAGTGCTAGGAAGTCTCTCTAGACCTGCCGTGTGGCGGCGCTCGGTCTGCAATCACTGATAGTGGCGACACGCGGGTACGACGTATACTAACGGACCGCGGTCGATTTAAAGGCTACCACCTAGCAAGTGTGGTGTCTGGCGGTGACACCACATCTACATTCTGTCTTAGAACGGATGGGGTTCCCTGCCCGGTTCATTAGCATCCTTCGGCAGCTCTCTAGCTCCAGGTCAAGGGCGTGTGCTGGGTCCGATACCGATTCAACGGCCGGTCCGCCAACGCTGCAACCTATCCATGTACCGATGCGCAGCGGCGCTGGAGCCCTTCATAGGCCTGCTGACGATGCCGACCATACAGCGCGACACGCACGTGCCGCACGAGTCGCGCTGGTCCAGCGCATATTGCGACGCGCACACCATACTTCGCACGCGCCGACTGGCGACGCTCTGCGCTGACAGAACCGAAGCGCGTGCAGCCTGTTATCTTTCTCAAACGATTTTCCAGAAACTATTCACTGAAAATATTTGATTTTTGCCTTACTTGTAGCATTATGTGTCAGCTTCGTGGCGAAGTGCCAATCACCTCGATAATGACCATTCTTCTTGTGTTGTACACATTTTAGCAAGACACTACGCAAAACTCAAAAAGTTTGCAACGAAAATTAGGGATCGCTATGATTTGCGCATTACACCATATGCTGCTGAGTATGAAATTTAGGTAACATGTTGAATTTTTATTTAGACTTGGGAGGAGGTCTCTATCTGCCTCCGATCTCGATCTCCGATCTCCCATGTAGCGCGCTCACTACCAATCTCACGCCCACGAGATTGAAATACTCGCAACATCTCTCATATCTCCTAAACCGCCCGAGACATCGAAACGAAAGTCTGACGAATGATAGCACACAAGGAAGAGAGCGTTTTGCCAATTCTTAAACGCGCGGAACTTTCTTATCTATGACGATATATCAGTACTTATACTTCCCTTTTTATTTCTTTCACTCCAGTGAAACAAGAGCGTTCTAGTATGAAAATAAACATGAAATTTCTTCTTATATGTTACTGCAAACCGACACTATGAGGTTTTTCGTAAGCTATTGAGGTCTGTGATTGCCAATTACTTATTTAATGAGGCACTCCGATTTGGAATTCTGTCGCAATAGCTGCTGTGAGATGGGTCTGGCAAATTACGCTGTGATAAAAGGAAGTACAATTAAACCAGTCACCAAGTGAAATGTGGCCGTTACTCACAAACGGTGATGCTTCTTGGAATGAGAAAAGGTTAGCCTTCTGCAGCAGAGCAGTGTGTTGGCAGTGTGCAAGTAACAGCAAGTGGCCTATTTTGCGTTACTATAAGTGTAGTAGTCAAGTTGAAAATTTGTTTGAGTGTTCTTAGCGCACTTGCTTAGTTGAATCCGTCAAATAATTGTGTAGTTTCGTATTTAGCAGGAGCAGATTTGCATTTTAATATCTGTGACGTGTAAAGTCGTTTGGTCGTCTGACATTTGTTTATTTCTTTCAAATAGCCTTTGTACGTTAGTGACAGTACAGTTAGCCTTCTGCCGCCGAGCAGTGTGTCAGCAGTGCGCAAGTAGCAGCATTACTGCATTTACTAGGCAGTCTCGTATTTTAATAACCGTTTAAATTCTGTGTAAAATTGTTTGTGCTCTCTTTAGATTAGTTCAGACGTTCTTTGCACAACAGTATTTAGCGTGGATAGGGACTCCGACTGCTGTGTTGGTATGCGGGCTGAGTTGGCATCCCTTCGCTCCCAGCTTCAGGCAATGATGGCTATGGTCACACACCTTGAGGTTGTTGCCTATAGGCATCACTGTGGGGGTACGGACGGAGGTTTGTCGGGGACGGCCAGCTCGTCCCACGCATCCCCCGATGTGACTATGGCTGTGGCTGCACGGGATACTGCCCCTCACCCGGGTAGAGTGACAGGTCGTCTCGAGGTGTGGCAGGAGGCGAAAGACATTCCGGAGGGCTGAACGCAAGGCCTCTCCAGTTTGTCTCATGAACCGGTACGAACCGGTTTCAGGCTCTGTCTCCGGCTGATACTGATCTTCGGCCTGACATGGCTGCTTGTCCTGTTCCAGAGGTCGCCCCTCAGTCTGCAAGATCCGGGCGGTCGCAGAGAGTGGGCTTACTGGTAGTTGGGAGCTCCAACGTTAGGCGTGTAATGGGGCCTCTTAGGGATATGGTTGCAAGGGAGGGGAAGAAAACCAATGTGAACTCCATGTGCATACCTGGGGGGAGTGATTCCAGATGTGGAAAGGGTCCTTCCGGATGCCATGAAGGGTACAGGGTGCGCCCATCTGCAGGCGGTCGCTCATGTCGGCACCAATGACGTGTGTCGCTACGGATCGGAGGAAATCCTCTCTGGCTTCCAGTGGTTATCTGATTTGGTGAAGACTGTCAGTCTCACTAGCGGGATGAAAGCAGAGCTCACCATCTGCAGCATCGTCGACAGGACTGACTGCGGACCTTTGGTACAGAGCCGAGTGGAGGGTCTGAATCAGAGGCTGAGACGGTTCTGCGACCGTGTGGGCTGCAGATTCCTCGACTTGCGCCATAGGGTGGTGGGATTTCGGGTTCCGCTGGATAGGTCAGGAGTACACTACACGCAGCAAGCGGCTACACGGGTAGCAGGGGTTGTGTGGCGTGGACTGGGCGGTTTTTTAAGTTAGATGGCCTTGGGAAAGTACAGAAAGGGCAACAGCCTCAAAGGGTGCGGGGCAAAGTCAGGACATGCGGGAACCAAGCAGCAGTCGGTATCGTAATTGTAAACTGTCGAAGCTGCATTGGTAAAGTACCGGAACTTCAAGCGCTGATAGAAAGTACCGAAGCTGAAATCATTATAGGTAGAGAGATAAATTCTGCCGAAATTTTTACTAAGGCACAGACGGTGTTTAGAAAGGATAGATTGCATGCAACTGGTGGTGGCGTGTTTGTCGCTGTTAGTAGTAGTTTATCCTGTAGTGAAATAGAAGTGGATAGTTTCTGTGAATTATTATGGGTGGAGGTTATACTCAACAACCGAGCTAGGTTAATAATTGGCTCCTTTTACCGACCTCCCGACTCAGCAGCATTAGTGGCAGAACAACTGAGAGAAAATCTGGAATACATTTCACATAAATTTTCTCAGCATGTTACAGTCTTAGGTGGAGATTTCAATTTAACAGATATAGACTGGAACACTCAGATGTTTAGGAAGGGTGGTATGGACAGAGCATTGAGTGACATTATACTGAGTGCACTATCCGAAAATTACCTCGAGCAATTAAACAGAGAATCGACTCGTGGAGATAACATCTTGGACCTACTGATAACAAACAGACCCGAATTTTCGACTCTGTAAGCGCAGAACAGGGAATCAGTGATCATAAGGCCGTTGCAGCATCTCTGAATATGGAAGTAAATAGGAATATAAAAAAAGGGAGGAAGGTCTATCTGTTTAGCAAGAGTAATAGAAGGCAGATTTCAGACTACCTAACAGATCAAAACGAAAATTTCTGTTCCGACACTGGCAATGTTGAGTGTTTCTGGAATCAGTTCAAGGCAATCGTAAAATGCGTTTTAGACAGGTACGTGCCGAGTAAAACTGTGAGGAAAGGGAAAACCCACCGTGGTTCAACAACAAAGTCAGGAAACTACTGCGAAAGCAAAGAGCTTCACTCCAAGTGTAAACGCAGCCAAAACCTCTCAGACAAACAGAAGCTAAACGATGTCAAAGTTAGCGTAGGGAGGGCTATGCGTGAAGCGTTCAGTGAATTCGAAAGTAAAATTCTATGTACCGACTTGACAGAAAATTCTAGGAAGTTCTTGTCTTACGTTAAATCAGTAAGCGGCACGAAACACCATATCCAGACACTCCAGGATGATGATGGCATTGAAACAGAGGATGACACGCGTAAAGCTGAACTACTAAACACCTTTTTCCAAAGCTGTTTCACAGAGGAAGACCGCACTGCAGTTCCTTCTCTAAATCCTCGCACGAACGAAAAAATGGCTGACATCGAAATAAGTGTCCAGGGAATACAAAAGTAACTGGAATCACTCAACAGAGGAAAGTCCACTGGACCTGAGGGGATACCAATTCGATTCTACACAGAGTACCCGAAAGAACTTGCCCCCCTACTAACAACCGTGTACCGCAAGTATCTAGAGGAACGGAAGGTTCCAAATGATTGGAAAAGAGCACAGGTAGTCCCAGTCTTCAAGAAGGGTCGTCGAGCAGATGCGCAAAACTATAGACCTATATCTCTGACCTCGATCTGTTGTAGAATTTTAGAACATGTTTTTTGATCGAGTATCATGTCGTTTTTGGAAACCCAGAATCTACTCTGTAGGAATCAACATGGATTCCCGAAATAGCGATCGTGTGAGACCCAACTCGCTTTATTTGTTCATGAGACCCAGAAAATATTAGATACAGGCTCCCAGGTAGATGCTATTTTCCTTGACTTCCGGAAGGCGTTCCATACAATTCCGCACTGTCGCCAGATAAAGTAAGAGCTTACGGAATATCGGACCAGCTGTGTGGCTGGATTGAAGAGTTTTTAGCAAACAGAACACAGCATGTTGTTATCAATGGAGAGACGTCTACAGATGTTAAAGTAACCTCTGGCGTGCTTTTCACAATATGTATATAAATGACCTAGCTAATAGTGTCGGAAGTTCCATGAGGCTTTTCGCGGATGATGCTGTACTATACAGAGAAGTTGCAGCATTAGAAAATTGTAGCGAAATGCAGGAAGATCTACAGCGGATAGGCACTTGGTGCAGGGAGTGGCAACTGACTCTTAACATGGACAAATGTAATGTATTGCGAATACATAGAAAGAAGGATCCTTTATTGTATGATTATATGATAGCGGAACAAACACTGGTAGCAGTTACTTCTGTATAATATCTCGTAGTATCCGTACGGAACGATTTGAAGTGGAATGATCAGATAAAATTAATTGTTGGTAAGGCGGGTGACAGGTTGAGATTCATTGGGAGAGCCCTTAGAAAATGTAGTCCATCAACAAAGGAGGAGGCTTAACAAACACTCGTTCGACCTATACTTGAGTATTGCTCATCAGTGTGCGATCCGTACCAGGTGGGGTTCACAGAGGAGATAGAGAAGATCCAAAGATGAGCGGCACGTTTCGTCACAGGGTTATTTGGTAAGCGTGATAGCGTTACGGAGATGTTTAGCAAACTCAAGTGGCAGACTCTGCAAGAGAGGCTCTGTATCGCGGTGTAGCTTGCTGTCCAGGTTTCGAGAGGGTGCGTTTCTGGATGAGGCTTTCCGGCAGTCATTCTTAACGCGAACCATACGCGACTGCAACAGGAAAGGGAGGTGATGACAGTGGCACGTAAGGTGCCCCCACCACGCACCGTTGGGTGGCTTGCAGAGTATAAATGTAGATGTAAATACACAACGCTTCTCTTGAAGCGTCTGCCACTGGAGTTCGTTGAGCACACCCACTACGCTTTCGCACCGACTAAGACACATCGTGACGAAACGCGCTACTCTTCATTGGACTTCCATGTCTCTTCTGTTAACCAAAGCTGATAATAAAGAAGAGGGTGGGGGGAGGGCGTTTAGTAAGTAATGGAACACTTTTCGTCCGAGAGCAGGCTTGTCTTAATTGGGATGCTAATACAACACACTGCACTCCATTCTTTTGGCTACAAAACCCAAATTTTCAGCATAACCTCCTTTCAATGTGACGGCCTTACTCCACCTTACTTAGAGGGCCTGTACGCCCTCGTCGTATCACTCTACTGGTCGACGCGGAGCTAATGTCTTGCTGCATCAATAGCCTCCCTATGATCCATGTACTGCTTCCCGCGGGGTGCATTCTTCATTGGGCCAAACAGCTGGAAGTCAGAATGTGTGAGATCCTGGCTGTAGAGTGGATGAGGAAGAACAGTCTAGCGAAGTTTTCTGAGCGCCTCTCGGGTGCGCAGACGTTTGTGAGGCCTTACGTTGTCATGGAGAAGGACGAGTTCGTTTGCGTTTCTTCAGCTGCCTGAGGGTAGCAGAATTCACTTCATAGCTGATCGCTACACTATGAAGGAGTACATGAAACAAAATAATCCCTTCAGAGTCCCAGAAGACCGTCTCTACGGTGTGGCCCCTCTCCGTGGATTACCGTTTTGCTGGTGCGGTGCGAAGTAATGAACCCTTGTTTCATCGCCTGTGACGAGGTTCGACTAAAATTGCCACAATCTCGGTAGCGCGCAAGCACAGGTGGTTCGTCACTGCTCTTTATGGTATTCTCTTAGCCAGCGAGGAAGCAAGCAGGCACACACATTCGAGTGCCCCAACTGGTGGACGAATGCGTCAGCGCTACCAACAGAAACGTCCGGCTGTGCAGCGAAGTGTATGAATGCGATTCGTCCGTCACCTTGAATGAGAGTGTCCGTATGTTCCGAAATTGCAGGAGTCTCAGCTCTATCCGACCGGCGGACGCTCGAGAGATTGAACAGGTTTGAGCCAATGACTCGCCGAGCTGTTGTTCACTGACAAGTCTCCGTAAACACGTCGCAAACGCTTATGACTATGTGCGATGCTTTGATTTTCCACCAAATGAAACTCAGTGGTTGGTTGGGTTGGGCTGTTGGAACAGACCAAACAGCGAGGTCATCGGTCTCATCGTATAAGGGAAGGACGGGAAAGGAAGTCGGCCGTGCCCTTTCAAAAGAACCATCGCAGCATTTGCCTGGAGCGATTTAGGGTGTTGTGACTCGGCAAGACAGCCAAGTCACAATGAGAGGAAGCCGAAAAGCACGCGTTAAGCTCACGCAGATTGGCGTGAGGTCTGGAACAGTTAAAGGAATTAATAGTAGCAAACAAAGTACGTAGTTGATGTAATACTTAACTTTAATCCACAATTGTAGAACATCTCTCTTGACGATACATGTTATAACCACAATATAAAATAATATCCAATGCTACGGCGCCTTGCTAGGTTGTAGCAATTGACGTAGCTGAAGGCTATGCTAACTATCGTCTCGGCAAATGAGAGCGTAGTTGTCAGTGATCCATCTCTGGCTAAGTCGGCTGTACAACTGGGGCGAGTGCTAGGAAGGCTCTCTAGACCTGCCGTGTGGTGGCGCTCGGTCTGCAATCACTGACAGTGGCGACACGCGGGTCCGATGTATACTACCGGACCGCGGCCGATTTAAAAGGCTACCACCTAGCAAGTGTGGTGTCTGGCGGTGACACTACATAGGGAAATCACGGAAAACCTAAATCAGGATGGCCAGAAGCGGGTTTGAACCGTCGTCGTTCCGAATGAGAGTCCAGTGTGCTAGCCACTGCGCCACCTCGCTCGGTGAAACTCAGTGACGGGCTCTCTGCTTGCCGGATAGCGCAGCCACCTATTGGAACTTCATGAAACTGTAGAGGCTGAAGCAGGAATATTCCACAACGTTCCACCGCATAGTCAGCATTTTTTTAAACCAGAATTGGTCGAGAAAAAAATGGTGATACAATACTTACTGAACACCCCTCATAATAAACTGTGTACGTGCCAGGCCGTTCTGTAAGCAACTAATCTTTACTACTAAACGTGATTTCCTATCTAAAGGTCTCTATGGCTAAGAATAATCAGTGACTGAATTTAAAATCCAGAACTTGAGGACGAGTGCACTTAGCAGACTTCCAATAAACTTTACATTTGGTTTCAAACCTTTTCGAACCTTTTTCCGCCTGAAACCTCCAACAAAATAAGGAAAGAATTTTTTTTACTCTGTTCATGCAGTAAAACTTGAGCATCAGGAACGATGTTTTGGTTCAAATGACTCTGAGCACTATGCGACTTAACTTCTGAGATCATCAGTCGCCTAGAACTTAGAACTAATTAAACCTAACTAACCTAAGGACATCACACACATCCATGCCCGAGGCAGGATTCGAACCTGTGACCGTAGAGGTTGCTCGGTTCCAGACTGTAGCGCCTAGAATCGCACGGCCAATCCAGCCGGCTGAACGATGTTTTAATTTCTTACTTATTTACTACCAGCTCCATTATCAACACATTTTGCTGTCAGTATTTGCATACACCACTGAATGTATCTTCAAAATCACATCATTCCGCGACACTTAGTTCAGGAGATATGACGTCACAAACATTGAGATGCATGAAAAAGAAAGTTTTCTTAAAACAAATCGCAAATTACCCTGACTAAATCCATCCAGCGTTTCTTAGCGACTTCCAACAACTTTATACATTGAAGCCGTCTTATAAATGGAAGTTCGAATATTGAAAGGATCGGGGAGCCGCGCGGGGTAGCCGTGCAGTCTCAAACGCCTTGTCGCGATCCGCGTGGCTTCCCCCGACGGAGGTTCAAGTCCTCCCTCGGGCATTGGTGTGTGTGTGTGTTGTCCTTAGCGTAAGTTAGATTAAGTAGTGTTCCAAATTTTTAAAAAAATGGAACGGGGATATGCGCTGCTCGTACGATTCTAGTGTCCTTCAACTACATCTACATCTACATGGCTACTCTGCAATTCACACTTAAGTGTCTGGTAGAGGGTTCACCGAACCATTTTCATACTACTTCTCTACCATTCCCCTCTCGAATGGCGCGTAGGAAAAAGGAACACCTAAATCTTTCCGCTCGAGCTCAGATTTCTCTTATTTTATTATGATGATCATTTCTCCCTGGGTAGGTGGGTGTCAATAAAATATTTTCGCATTCGGAAGAGAAATTTGGTGATTGAAATTTCGTAAATAGATCTCGCCGCAAAGAAAACCGCCTTTGTTTCAGTGACTGCCACCCAAACTCGCGGATCGTATCAGTGACACTCTCACCCCTTTTGAGAACACGAAACGGGCTGCCCTTCTTTGCACTATTTTGATATCCTCCATCAATCACACCTGGTAAGGATCTCACACCGCGCAGCAACATTCCAGCAGAGAACGGACAAGTATATTGTAGGCTGTCTCCTTAGTGGGTTTGTCGCATCTTCTAAGTGTTCTGCCAACAAAGCGCAGTCTTTGTTTCGCCTTCCCCACAATATTACCTATGTGGTCTTTCCAATTTAAGTTGCTCGTAATTGTAATTCCGAACTGTGCGGCTGATCCCGGCGGAGGTTCGAGTCCTCCCTCGGGCTTGGGTGTGCGTGTTTGTCCTTAGATTAATTTAGGTTAAGTAGTGTGTAAGCTTAGGGACTGATGACGTTAGCAGTTAAGTCCCATAAGATTTCACACACATCTGTACATCTGTAATTCCTGGGTATTTAGTCGAATTGACAGCCCTTAGATTTGTGCGATTTTTCGTATACCCAAAATTTATCGGATTTCTTTTATTACCCATGAGGATGACCTCGCTCTTTTCTTTGTTTAGTGCCAATTGCCACTTTTCGCACCATACAGAAATTCTCTCTAGATCATTTTGTAATTGGAATTGATCGTTTGATGATTTTACTAGACGGTAAGTTACAGCCTCATCTGCAAACAATCTAAGGGGGCTGCTCAGATTATCACCTAGATCATTTATGTAAATCAGGAACAGCAGAGGGCCTATGACACTACGTTGCGGAACGCCAGATATCACTTCTGTTCTACTCGATGATTTACCGTCTGTCACTACGAACTGTGACCTCTCTGAGAGGAACTATTGATAGTAAACATGGTCACATTATATGGCAGTGCCTCAACTTGACCATGTGGGTTAACACAAGGACACCACAAGCTAGTACACAGTTCAAGGCAGTTAGGCATGAAGTGGCTCAATAGCACCGCATGAAACGCTAGAAATAATTGCAAGTGTATGGGCATGTTTCAGCTCTATGTTACGATTTCAGGTTTTTCCCGTTGCATCTACGCTAGATCTAGGAAGAAGCTTGTAAGAAAGTTAGAGAGGGGAAAAGAAGATTCAGGGCGCTAACCTCTCCTTCACAACGCCGTCTCGGCCTTTGTCTATTCAGGCTGCTACGCCTTACAGGACAATGACAGCTGATCAGTTAGTATGCGTATCGATAGTCTCCCCTTTGCCAATTAAAATTCTTATTTGCACGATGAATACCAACTAATGTTCTCTTTGAAGTAAACATAAAACTCAGCTATAAATAATGGAAAACAAACACATCAAAAATAAAATAGCAGAGTTTAGCCATGATGTCACGGAACCAGTTAACTTTTTGTACACAATAAGGTGACTAGTGAGGTAGCAAAGGATACCGGATGGTTATAATTAAAGCGCTGTAATTATCGTGCGACAGAGAAACTTGGTAGATACGCTAATGCGTTAATGCGCAACCGATTTACACAAGGAAAAAAAACTAGTTCCAACTGTGACCACCAGGTACAAACTGGCACTATATACTGTATGACAACACGGCATGTATGTTATCATTGGACAAGCCAAAACGTGAGTGAACAGTACGACTTTCGAGAAGGGAGACCGTACGCTGTTAGCAAAACTGTTTCATGTGGAAGGTAGCAATTACAGCGCTGCATTGAGAAAGTATCGCCGACGTAAGAGTCTGAACAGAGTCCAGATGTCACTGAATGGTTTAAAGAAGATGATAATGAAATTTGAAGACGCGGGTGAGCCTGGTGTGGCACCTGGAAGAGAAAGTCGTCCTGTCCCAGTTGAAGTTATTGACGAGGTTGCTGTCGCTCTAAGTGGCCATGCAGCACGTGTGGTGGTAGTGCTCGCGCAGTCACGAGGTTTGTACACACCGTGACCAACAGTACGGAACGCTCTGTGGTCTGTTTTAGACTGATGTCCGTGCGAGAAACAGACAGTGTAGCAACTGAAACCTCATGATCCGCAGAAAGGTTCTGAATTTGATCGTCGGTTTCTGACCCTGATCGATGTTTATGGAATCTGGCTGGGCAATATTCTGTGGAGTTGCAGGGAATACACAGAACTGCCAAATTTAGGGTACTGTTAAACAGCGGGTTGTGCACTAAGAGCCACTGCACTCGCCTTATGTGACTGTGCGGTGTCGATTCATGAGCAGCTTTAATCTCGGTCTGGTCTTCTTTGGAGAGAATCCACCCAGCAGGCCTGTCGGGTGTACCGTAGCGCCTATCGAGACCTTCTTTTACAGCATTCACTTTCTGCTTCGGAAGAGCGCAACTGTGTGGCAACCACTGACTTCATGCAAGAAGGGACAACATCTCATGTCGCTCGCCCAGTTAAATATCTGTTTAATGTAACCTTCCACAAATGTATCTCTAGAGGTTTTCCATTTGCATAGCCTGCAACATCACCTGATCTGTATCCATAGGACTTTTGGCTCTGGGGGTACCTAAAAGGACGCGTTTTACGATGGACACTTTCAGTCTCGCCATGACCTGGAGGACAGTATACGGGACCCCAGTGCTCAGATTCCACCGGAACTGCTGCGAGCAACTGCTGATCACGTCATTTTACGCATGCAGCATCCCTGGTGCTCATATTGAACAATTTGTGCAAGCGGCGGTCAACAATAAAATCAACATTATGCCTTTCTCAGTCGTTTGACCTATTCCGCCCTCATCCCGTTTGTAACCCACATGTATGGAAACTTTTCTGTAAGTCTTTCTTTCATTCACAGCGCCAAATTGCCACTAGGTGGCCAAAATAGGAACTTAGTCTTTTTCCAGCGTCAATCTATTGCACATAAACGCATAAGAATATCTACCACGTTCCACTGCCAAACGATTATTATAGCTCACACTTAACCCCTGTGAGTAGCTACACTTTAATTATAACCACATTATATTAACAGAAGAGTCACAATGCCTGGAGAGTTTTTGATAAATCGTGTGAGGATGTTGAATCAAAGCTTCCAATGTGACCCGAAAGAAAAGCTTACAAGCAACGTGTGTTGTCAGTTAAGAGTTACGGCAGTGAGGCATCTTTCAGTGAGAGTCCCTCAGCGAGTAATGTAATAACGAATGCTGGTAATTAGTAGGGGATACGGGGAAACGAACAAAGGATCTGGTAAAGATGACGTGGCCGTGATGAAAATCAAATGTAGGGGGTGAGAATATGCAGCTGGGCGAATGACTGGCTCTTCAGATTCCAACTCATAGTAAAACACTGACCTGGCGCACACAGAACGTAGGTAGAGAAGATTAGAAAACATGCAGGAGAAGCGTAGACTCGTACCGATGATGCCAGTAATGCATAAATGGGTGAGGAGAAGGCATTTATCAAAAATCTGATATCGTATGACTGATGATGGTGATGATAATGATGACTAGTAACGACCGTTTTCTGTGCCAAAGACGTTGCATGAAAAACATCTGTACAGCCCATATTCTATTACGGGTGAAGTTCATACCGTCCATATCTACATCTACATCCATACTCCGCAAGCCACCTGACGGTGTGTGGCGCAGGGTACCTTGAGTACCTCTATCGGTTCTCCCTTCTATTCCAGTCTCGTATTGTTCGTGGAAACAAGGATTGTCGGTATGCCTCTGTGTGGGCTCTAATCTCTCTGATTTTATCCTCATGCTCTCTTCGCGAGATATACGTAGGAGGGAGCAATATACTGCTTGACTCTTCGGTGAAGGTATGTTCTCGAAACTTTGACAAAAGCCCGTACCGAGCTACTGAGCGTCTCTCCTGCAGAGTCTTCCGCTGGAGTTTATCTATCATCTCCGTAACGCTTTCGCGATTACTAAATGATCCTGTAACGAAGCGCGCTGCTCTCCGTTGGATCTTCTCTATATCTTCTATCTACCCTATCTGGTACGGATCCCACACTGCTGAGCAGTATTCAAGCAGTGGGCGCACAAGCGTACTGTAACCTACTTCCTTTGTTTTCGGATTGCATTTCCTTAGGATTCTTCCAATGAATCTCAGTCTGGCATCTGCTTTACCGACATAAAAAAACAAGAGACATTGAGTGTATATAAAAAAGCGGCGTGACCACTCACAGGCAGTTTCTACTGATCACACTGAGTAACAGAGCAGCTATAAAACTAAACTGGCAATCACTGGAAGGAATACACCAAATATGCAGCGAGAACTTCGTTAAAAAATTCCTGCTTATCACTCCTCAACAGAGCGTGGAGACATGGCTAAAACATGGACTCATAGATGAACTAGACATATCGTGCCCAGACGTATGGGCAGACTCTAATCAATAAAATAAATCGTAGTAACTTCAATGCTCGTATGTTATGGAATTAAGAGCAGCCTCTTCCATGCCATTCACTACACAGTGTTTCACAGATTATGAATGTAGGGAGAAAAAATAAAAACTTCGAAGTTAACACTGTAATTCGGCCAGAGATAATAAATGGAAATTTTTGGGAAGTTCTATGGGACCAAACCGCTGAGGTCATCAGTCCTTAAGCTTACACACTACTTAAATCTAACGTAAATTAACTTATGCTAAGGACAACGCACACACCCATGCCCAAGGGAGGACTCGAACCTCCGACTGGGCAGCCGCTCGAACCGTGACAAGGCACCCAAGACCGCGCGGCTACCCAGCGCGGAAATAATAAATGACTTGGAAGATCAAGTAAACGGAAAAAGTTTTTATAAGACAAGTAATAGGATGAATTTTGACAAACGTTAAAACAGGTAATAGAATGTCGCCAAATTAAATCAGGTGATTTCAAGAAAATTGGAACACGAAATGAGACACTAAAAATAATGCTGTTTGGGCGGCACAGTAATTGACGATGGCTGAAATAAAGAAAAGTGCAAAATGTATAGCGGCTATGGAAAGAAAAGAGCTTTTGAAAAAAGAGACACCTGTTAACGTCTAACATAAATTTAAATGTCTTTTCTAAAGGCATTTGTCTGGAGTGTAACCTTGTAGTAGGTTACAGTGGTTATGTAGAGATGTAAAGCTTTCCCAGGAGAGACTTGTCTGTGTGTGTGTGTGTGTGTGTGTGTGTGTGTGTGTGTGTGTGTGTGTGCGCGCGTGCGTGGATAGATTTCAACTAAACTTGGAACATATATCCATTAATGTCAGCCAACAATAGCTGTGAGAGCAAGAATCACGTGACTGTCATAATTCAAGAGATATGACGTCATAAACAATGAGATGTGTGAAACACTGCCGAATCACGCATGGTGTTTAAATTTGTCTGTTTTGTGCTACTAATTCTACCTGCAGTACGTTTTGCAGACAGTGTCCACTTATGCCGCTGAATGTACCTACACAAATATGTCATTATACGAGACATATGTTAAGAGATACAACGTTATAAACGCTGAGATACCGCATAATGCATAAAGTTTTCATAATTTATTCTTTACTATTAATAAGGAGAACATGTCAAGTGCAATAAGACGATTTTTCAGGATCTTCGCTCAGTGGAAGAGGATGACGGTCAAGGCTTCCGATGCAATTTAGACACCTTTTATCGGCCAGTTATTGCAATGAAAGCGTTGGCGCAATTGGTAGCCTCACAGCTCCACACTTCAGTGCCCCGTGTTCGAAATGCGATTATTGTTTTCATTTTATTTGTTTATTTTTTTTTTCATTCTGATTTACCTACCCATGTAGGGTAGGGGGTTATTACATGAATGTTTCCTACCAAGTTAGGTGATACAAGCACATTATATTAATTATCAAATTGCAACTGGGTTTCACAATAAATGTATAATGTATGGGCGTGTGTATGGTCCACTGTGATCTGTTCACTTTTAAAACTGATTCAGGAATGATGTGTTTCACTTACTGATTCCCTCAAGACGACAAAACCAGCTGGGCAGGTCAGAATAGATTTAATTCAAGACCCTCCTAGCAGGCTGCAGGAATAAACCGGTCTACTTGTTGGCCGACTGCTCGGGAACAAGTAAGCAACACTACCAATATTTTTGACTAGCCATACAACAGGAATCTGACCGAAAACAATTTCAAATTTTTCTCATCAATTTCTTGTTTTACACATTCATGTAGTAAAATTCGTGTAGTAAATTTTCTATGGACATGGGTAGATAGATAAAAAATAAATAAATAAAATAAAAGCAATAATCGGGTTTCGAGCATGAGGGGCGGAAGTCTAAAACCACGATGCTACCCACTGTTCCAAAGCTTCAGCTGAAGTAGTTACGTTCTGAAAGGCACATGAAGTACCTCAAAAACTTTGACTGAAGCGTCTAGAACCGCTCGACCACTTCGGCCAGCATCTACGGATAAAGAGACGAGTATTTGCGTATTTTGACCTCTCTTCCACCGATCGAAGTTTCTGGGAAATCAGATTATGGCTCTACCCACGATCTCCTCGTAAGACACTTAAGGCAATCCTAGACACCTGGCAGTTCTTTTGACAGCTTTCAACTGTGAAGCGCAAAGAGCTGTGGCCGAAAACAATCGTCGTCTATTGACCTACGAAGAGGCGTTGCCATAGAGACGTTTACAAAATTGCGTTGTAAACACGCGTAGCGGCTGCGCCAGCGTACAGAAACTGTCCGGGATATTACGCTAAAAACACAGTTCATTTTTTGGTTTTTGTTTCTAATAGAAAATTGCCAAAATGAATACCAAAGTAATGCGGTATTTGTCAGATAGTGTAGATATAAAGATTTGAAAGAAGTATGTACGCTGTCACCTGAGTCAACAACTCGTTACCTGCCCTACAGTGCCTCGTAAAAATGCATCTTCACATTCTACGTCTTCGCACTCAGTAACGCCCTGGTAAACTGCAATGGATGCTACCTTACATCCATCCTACGGAGAATGGTACACATTGGGGTAGGGAGATGCTAGCGATCGAAACATTCTTGATGGGGCGATCAGCTGCTGCTTCCCGTCTCGTAACGCGACCCTCACTGCACTTAACTGCGGGGAAGGACAAACGATGTCAACTCGGCTGCCGGCGATTGTGTTGGCCAACCTACCGGAAGGGCCATCGCACTTCGGAGCTGCGCTGTAAACACTTTCATCAGGGTGCCAGCTGCCTCGCAACCACTCTAAGATTTGGCAGTGACACATATGACGTCACACAACAACTATCAAGTTTCGATAGACCCATTTTGGAGAAGGAAGTTTATTCATTCAGTTATCATAAGGACCAACCACTATCTTTCTTGATTCTTCCAATCACTGCTTTGGGTAGCATTAACTATGAACACAATTTTCGATGGATGGGATGCACTAAAAAGTAATGCATAGTAGTGATTTAGATACAACCATCTTTCAATTTTGGGGAAAGTATGCAAGTTAATTACAACTACTTTGTGGAGGTCCAGAAAGTCTTAGATAAATAGACAACAATCGAAAATGGAGCAAAAGATAGACACGACGACCCCGAGGTCCTTGTATCCAAAAAAATGTTCAAATGTGTGTGAAATCTTATGGGACTTAACTGCTAAGGTCATCAGTCCCTAAGCTTACACACTACTTAACCTAAATTATCCTAAGGACGAACACACACACCCATGCCCGAGGGAGGACTCGAACCTCCGCCGGGACCAGCCGCACCGTCCATAACTGTAGCGCCTTAGACCGCTTTTTTTCTTTTTTTTATTTTATTATTTTTTTTTGTTGTTTTAAATGGGTTATGAAACTGAATTGCATCTTGAAGACAATGTTAAAAAATTAAAAACTGTAATCCGAATTGATTACGGTGAAAATAAATCTCTCTCTATTATTATTATTATTATTTATTTTATGGCCTTGATTGGACCACTCTACAAAGTTCTAAACAAGTTGTTACACAGGGATACAATTTGGTTCAACAATAACTTAATATAATATTTAGGTAATATAATTATTAGAGTCTATTCTTATATGAAAGGTGTTTTGCTCTTCTGTCTGCCCAATATTTCTTCATTCTTTCAGATATTTTCTTCCTTTCTTCATCTGAGACAACTCTTCCTGTACTTCTTTTATTGATTTTCATTTGTAGTTTGGTTTGCGGGTCTTACAGTATTCTGGTTTTCTCTGTCTTGTTTTTTAGGTCATCTACTGTAATTTGAAGTTCTATTATATCTTCCTTAATTTCTGTGATCCATTTAATGTCGCTCTTGCTATTCCACAATTTTTGTATCATTTTTTTTACTAATTCTGTTTTCTGGAGTTCTCATCAGATGTCCAAAGAATTAGATGCGTTTCTTCCTGATTGTGCTCATGATTGGTTCTGTTTTCTTATATACTGTTTCATTTGATGCTGTTCTCCAATGTCCATTTATTTTATACTGTTTATTTATACATGTCCTAATTATTCTTCTTTCCATTTTTAGTATTCTGTAAATTTCTGCTGTATTAGTTGTTTTGAAGATAGTTTCAGCTGCATACGTTATTTCTGGTTGTGTAACTGTTTTAAAGTGTTTTAATTTTGCATCTATAGATAGGCTTTTTTGTTGTTGTATGTAGTTTTGGTAATGTAATTTGCATAGTTCAGTTTTTTTATTCTATTCTGCCATGATGGCTTCTCATTTAGATTGTATGTTATTATTTCGCCTAAATATTTAAATTTACCAACAATTTTGATTTGCTGTTCTCCTAATGTATTTTTGTTTGCAAGTGGTGGACCAGTTAGCATAGTCTCCATTTTTTCAAATTATATTCTAAAGCCTACTTTCTCTGCTATTTCTTGTAGTGATTTCACTTGGTGCCTGGCTCCTTGAACGGTGTTGGCTAGGAGAGCAAGATCATCAGTGAATCGCAAGCAGTTTAAGCTAATATCATCTTTTGCACTTCCAATTCTTGTCCTCTTTGGATTGTCCTTGTACCATTCTCTCATTATGTATTCCAGTGCATAGTTGAACAGTAAGGGTGATAGGCAGTCACCTTGTCTTAAGCCTGTTTTTATGAGGAATGGTTCCGAAATTTCTCTTCTAAACTTCACTTTTGATTTGGTGTTGGTTAGAGTGAGTTGTATTATTTTAATTAGTTTTGGATGGAGTCCTAGATTTCTTAAAATTTTTAATACTGAAGGTCTGTGGAGACAGTCATATGCCTTCTTAAAATCTACAAATGTTATTGCCAGAGGTTTGTTCCGTTTCTTGTAGTATGCCATGATCAATTTTAAACTAATTATCTGGTCTGCACAGCTTCTCCATGGTCTGAGACCTCCCTGATATTCCCCTAACTCCTGTTCTAATTGCTCCTTGATTCTTTCATATAGGATCTTGGATAGAATTTTGTATGTGCAATCTAGGAGAGAAATTCCTCTGTAGTTGTCTGGGTTGCTCTTATCTCCCTTCTTGTGTAGTGGGTGGATGATAGCTGTGGTCCAATGTTTGGGAAATCTTTCTGTTACCCAGATTTTTGTTAGAGCCATGTGTAAGGAGGTCTTGACTGTGTCACTTGCATATTTCCACATTTCAACAAAAACCTGATCTTCTCCACATGCCTTATATTTTTTTGTTCTTTAAGAATTTTTTCTACTTCTTGGAAAGTTGGAGGGTCTAGTTTGTTAGGTTTGGCTTTTATTGGGATATTTATGTTGATTTGTAAGGGTTCTTTGGGTTCCTCGCAATTCAGAAGTTTGTTAAATGCTTTTGCCATGATTTCTGCATTTTCCTTGTTACTGTGTGTCATTCTTCCATCTTCATCTTTCAGTATTAGTGTAGGGGCCTCATACTGTTGTTGTTTCCCAAAGATTTTGTAGTAGTTCTTGGAGTTGGTTTTATGATAATTACCTTCTATGGAGTTTATAATATCTTTATGAAATCCTCTCTTTATTCTTCTAATATTTTGATTGAATTTTTTTCTTTCACTTTTTAGGTTGATGGCATTTTCTTCAGTTTTATGTGTTTGAAACTTAAACCATGCTCGGTGTCTATCTTCATGGAATTTGTCACATTCTGATGTTCACCATGCATGTTTCCTTCGTGGGTTCAAGGGAGCTACATTTTCTGCTTCTTTTTTAAGATTAGGCACTAGTTGTTCTAGATCATCTGTTAATTTGATGATTTGTGTTATTTGTTGGTACTTATTATTTTTAATTAGCTGATGTGGGTCAAACCTCCTTTTTATTTTATTAGTTTTTCCAGTCCTCTTCTTTAACGGAGTGAATTTGATTTTAATTTTAACCATATAATGGTCTGAGCCTGTGTTTACTCCTCTCAGTACTTTAACATTGTGGATTTCCTTATGAAAATTTTTGTCCATACAGACATGGTCTAGCTGCCACTCGCCCTTCCTCCAGTCTGGATGTTTCCATGTTTTAAGTTTACTTGGATTCCTCTTAAAGTATGTTGATTTAGATATAAGGTTGTGTTGTCTGCAGAGTTCTACAAGTCTTTGACCGTTTTTGTTTGTAAATTTATGTGGACTCCATTTTCCAATTATATCTTTATATTTCCTTTCTTTTCCCAACTGAGCATTGAAATCTCCCAATAAGATTTTTACATTCTTTTTATTTACTCTGTTCACAGTTTGTTCTAGAAGGTCCCAAAATTTATCTACCTCTTCCTTTGTTTTTGTTAGACAATTTTTTTCATTTGTTGGGGCATGAGCATTTATTATTGTATAGGTTTTAGTCATTGTTTTAAAGCTTAGAGTCGCAGTTCTTGGTGATACTGCTTGGAAATCCGTTACTGAATATATTATTTTTATGTTTACTAAAAACCCTGTTCCAAACTGGGGACATTGTTTCATTGCCCTCGGTCCTGGTTTCCCATTATAAATTCTGTATCCTTGCGATTCGAATGGGTCCTCTGTGGTGTTTCTCATTTCTTGGATACCTCTCATTAAAATTTTTTGTTTATTTAGTTCATCTGTGAGCTCCTTGAGTTTTCCGGTCTGAAGTAGTGAGTTTGTTGTGTGTTGCTATATAATTTATTTGCTCATGTTTAATCTTTTTGTGTTTTAGTGTGCATTTGGATGGTTGCAAACGCTCCGATTCGTTGCTGTCTTCTAGTTGACTACCCACCGAATCCGATGAAGCGTTTTCCTGCCTTTTTGAGCAGGACGGTGGAATTTTTTTCCTAAAAGACCTTTCCATTTTTTACTTTCGAAGGTTGTCAACCTTAGTTGGAGCAAGCTCCGATTTACAACTACGGTTGTTAACCGCAGAGGGTGTGTTTGGTCCGCGAAAGCTATTTTATTTCACTCAAGTCCGCCAGTAAACCGGAGAGGACTTCCCTATCCGCCACCTGGGACGCGCCACGTAGGAGTATCACCTCTCCTCCTACTATGACAGCATAGTAGGTTCGTGGAAATCTCTCTCTATAATACTATTGACTGCATTAACGGAGCGCAAAATATTCTTCCATTAGAATTTAAACAAAAGTGAGAGAGAAGCAAAAGTAAAAAGGAAGATAGGAAATTAAACTTCTTCACTGATGCACGTCTTTTGCATGAGAATAGTTTTTCCCTATTATTCTTGTACTGTGGCATGACTCCTGTTACTTCTTGGGAAAACATGCTTTTTCGGGGTTCTGTTGAGGCCTTCACGGCTGCCGTATCGGTCCCGGGGCACACGAAGTCCCCACCGCATTTCACCCTCAACAGCAATCCCCTACTTTGGCAGTCTATCTTGTTCGGTCGATTTCATATTATTTATGTATTAACCGATGCCTTGTTTCTGAAACAAAATTTGCATCATATTTCCGAACTTCTTTTTATGGTCTTTGTTCCGGTATATTTTGAAGTATTCGTCTTTCATGTATTCTCGACATTCTTGGAGGTTGTCATTGCCTTTGTTGTTAACAACATAATTGACAAAATTTCCGAATAGCCACAAGATGACATTGTTTTTTTGTGGTGGAAAGGAAATTTCTTCTGGGAAGAGTATATCGTTTAATGTGATTTCTCTTCCATCGGTCCGTTTGAGAAAAGCGACTTGCAATACAATGTCATTCCCAATATTCTTGTATCCATTACAGATGAAGCGATGCTTTAAGGAGTCCAAATTGTGACATTTCTGGCACACATTAGTTGCTTGTAGTCCTACTGAATACAGTTTTTCATTGGTACTAATAATGTTGTTGACAACTCTGTACCATGACACTTGCACTTCCGTAGTCAGTGTTTTGTTATTTATATTAGTCCATATTTTTTCCCAGTTTTTGTTGGGATACTTCAGCTCCATTTTATTTTGGTTTTCGCGTGATTGTAACTTCTCTACTATATATTTACTTGTTCTCTTATTTTTGTCTGTTAAAATGCATGTCAAGTAGCTTAATTCTACATAAAAATCCTTAATATGCTTTAGGTGGTAATTTATGTTGTGAACATCTACTGGCGGCTGCATGCTTCCGGGTTTGAGAAGGTCAAATAGAGCGGCAGTTATGCTGTTCGGCTGTGTCTCTATAAGTTTTAGCGTTCTCTTAATGAAGAGGGTAGTGTTTTTCCTCCGAAGGTCTGTCAGCCCTAGGCTTCCGTTTTCGGGTCTCGATGTAGTCGTTCCTACTGCTACTCTAAAAATATGACCTTTCCATACGTATCGACAGATTGTGCTCATTATAGATTTCGCTATGTCTGGAGGTGTTGGTAAAATCTGAGCGACATATGCAGCTTTCGAAAGAACTGCACAGTTTATTAGTTTAATTCTTTGCTTATATTTAAGTCTCTCGTTTCATGCAGTATTAAGCTGCCTCTGATTTTTGCTAACCCCTGTTTCCAATTGGCAGCCGTTGTTCTTAATGGGCAACTGTAAAAAGTTATGCCCAAAGCAGTGTGACCCTCCACCCTGTTTGCCCACGGTAGCTGCACATTGTCAAGACCCTGTAAATTTAAAAAGGAACTTTTCGTTTCATTTATCCTCGCACCAGTTGCCCTGCTATAAAGCAATAACTTGTCTGTTAGCTGGGCACAGTCATCGTCGCTCCTTACTAGGACTCCCACATCCTCAGCGTATGCATTTGTAACCGTCTTCAGCCCAGCTATTGTTATGCCTTCTAAGGTTGTGTTCAAAAGCCGTAAAAGGGGTTCCAGAGAAACCACATAAAACAACATGGACAGCGGACTTCCCTGAGGAACTCCACTAGATATCAATACTTCATTAGTATATTGTCCATTGATCGAGATTTTGGTTCGTATGCCTCTGACGATGTTCATTAAAACCGCTAAGTTGCCATCATTGAAACCTATGTGTTTCAAGGTTCTGAACAGATATCCGTAGTTGACTCTGTCAAACGCTTTAGCAAAATCAATGAAGGCAATGCCTCCATTCGCTGACGATGATGGGAAAATAGAAATAATGTCTCGATATTCACATACAGTCTTAAAAATGGTACGTCGAGGGAGACACGTCTAGTGGCATCCAATGACTTTCTAAAATCGGTACCATTCGTTCTTGAATTACACGTGCAACTACCTTGTAATCTGAGTTCATTAGACTGATCGGCCTCATTTTAGTAATATCTTTCGTGTCCGTACTCCTTCCCTTTGGAAGTAGTACAGTTACACTTTCCTTGAAAGCAGCAGGAATTTCCTCTCCCCTCAAGACGTCATTAACTACTTCCGTGAATTGGGAATCTATTAGGTGCCAAAAGGTCCTATAAAATTCCACAGGCAGGCCGTCTGGGCCTGGAGATTTACGTGAAGGTGAAAATTTGAGTATATCAAAAACCTCGTCTTTCGTAATTTCTAACGTTAAACCTCTGTTCTCCTCCTCTGTAACAACTGCCTCTATTCCGGAGTTCTGTAAAAACTTTGGTACTGAGTTGCAGTCAGTAGCATTTCCAGAATATGATTGCTGAAAAAAATCTATGCGCTTCAGTCAAGATATCCCTTTATTCTGTCAGGACTCTGTTATCTTCCGTTCTGAGGCTGGCAATAAAATTTCTTCTTCTGTTTTTTGTGTGCTGTATCAAGTGGTAGATGGAGGCGTTTTCTCCCTCCACCGTCGTTCTAGTGTGTGATTTGATTTGTAATCCCTCCAAATGTACCCTCTTGATACTTATCATTTTGGCTTTAACGTTTTTAATATTGATAAAGACGTCTTGAGACATTGGTTGGTCATAAAGATCTCTTAAGCAAGAGTAGTAAAACTCCATTGTGTGTCTTAACCACATCGCCCTTTCTTTGGCGTAAGATATCAGCGCTGCTCTTATCTTTTTCTTAGCGGCCATAGTCCACCAATCAATAGTTGTTCTATATTTAGTACGCATCCTTAAAACAGACTGCCAAGTTTCTTGCTTCTTTAAAGCTAGAGCGTTTTCAGAGAGGGTGTTGATATTTAATTTCCATAGTGGGGAACCCCAATATGTCTTTTGCCTGGTTAATTTGATGCTGCACCTCACTCCGAGGTGGTCAGAGAAGGCAGCTGGTATCACCTCGATACTACTGACTTTAGTGTCTAAAGTGGCGGTGAAATATATTCTGTCGATTCTGCTCTGTGTAGCACCTGTGACATATGTGAAGCGAACTAGCGCCGGATACTTTATTTCCCACGCGTCAAACCACTTCATGTTGGTAACCTGCGCCTGCAGTTCTTGCGAGAAGTTAATATTTGGTCACTGATCCTTTTTATTTAAAACGCAATTAAAATCTCCACCAATGACAATTTCTGCAGGGTCTTCTTGGAGTAGATATAAAATGTCACTTTTAAAAAAGGCTGCCCTCTCTGTCTCGCATTGTTGCCTGAAGGTGCGTATAGGTTTATAAAAGTGGTATCAAAAGGCACACATTTGTCATCTCAATCCCTTCTCTAGCAAGGATGGCTGTTCCACACGCGTTTTCTGGAGCCACATTCAACACCTCTTTGTACCCTGAAACATACAATTCTTTGACATTAACTTCCTGCAGGAAGGCGATATCTGTATCTGACTGATACAGAAAGTCCTTCAGTGCAGCTACCTTTGCTTGACTCTGAATTTTGTTTATGTTTAAGGTGGTCACGTTATATGTATGCTCCACTGTGAGACGCTACAAGACAGTAAACAGAGGACACGGTATTGGAGCCGCGTACAATAACTTCGGGTTAGATATATATAGTGTTATTTTATTTTACTTTTATTCCATTGACGGTTTTCCTTCGTTTTTCTTTTTTTTTCTTTCTTCTTAGAGTTCGGTGTGACAATTTTTAATGAAAAAATTCTTCCTCAAAAACCCCTTCCGCCCCCATTGCATCGGTCTGATCCTCCTTTTCGTCCGCCCAGTTAAATCGTGGCTCGGTGATGTCGTGTCCATGTCCTTGTCCTAGTCTGGTTTCATTGTCCATATCTGATGTCGTATCGTCATGCAAGAGTTCATATGTTCCGTGTGGCGTGTCAGCCCGTTCTTGTCCCTTGTTCCGATCAGAAGACTCGCCAACCGCTTCCTTTTGTATCTTCGTCCTTCTTTTCGGTCTCATGTATCTTCCTCAGCCGCTCTCTTAAAGGAGGGGCCAAATTCTCTGCAGCTTGATGTGCTCTTCGTCTCTTTTTATTTTTTGATGATCTCGGTGAAATCGTCGGTGAAACCTTTGGTGAACTTCCTGGCGACTCCATGGAAGGTCGAGGAGAAGGCACCTGTCCCGCCTTCGTGGCGGAATATTTTTGAGCTCCGTTAATTTCGGAGTCGGCCGTTGCTGCTGTTTCTACGACACGTGAGACGGGTGGTGTCATTGGTTCGTCTTCTTGCGGCCCTCCTTTTCCTTTGACGTTTCCTGAACCTGTCTGTGGTGTTCTGTCATCTGTGTGGTTGTCAGTTTTCTGTTATATCACTTCCTCTTTATGTCCATCCACTGTAGTTCCCTCTGGGATGTTGGCCCTTTCGTGTGTAACCACCGCTTCGTACTCTGCCGTGTCTACATCAGGTATTATCGATGAAGCTTGTCGCTCGTCGGAAGAGTTGTCAGACTCAGAGGGCAAGCGCTGTGCGTCCTCAGTGACGTCATTACTGGCCACATTCTGATTGTCATCGTTAGTCAATTCCGCGGTGCTTCCCGTTTCCGTGCGCGCGTCGGAAGGTCCCGCCTGCTCGGCCGTATTCTGTTGATAGGGGGACCGGCTAGCTGCCGCGGAAGCGTACGTCACTTGCATGCTAACAACTTGTCCTGGGACAGCCGCCTCGTTAGTCGGTAACTGAGGAACACGCCTTCTACTGCACTCACTTCTGACGTGCCCTGTTGCTGCCATTTATGAGAGCGCGATGGCTACAGATATTCAAGTAAGATGCGATATGTCGTAAGAGCTCAATCTTAATCTGTCTAACTCCATTCAAAACTGGAAACATATATTGTTCCGACCATTTTTCTGCAATATTAGATATAACCCTACCATAGGGCTGAAGAGCAGCATTGATTGCTCCGGCAGGGACCTCGAACGGGAATTCGAAAACTCTCACTGTTCGAATGCCTATCCCAGCATGGGAAACAAGAACGTCACTAACGGTTCCGTCTGCATGATTAAATTTCATTTTGCCACCACACTTGTCAACTATCGAGGAGCACAAACCAGAGGAAATCAATTTCAAAAAGACAGAGTTGGAAACAAAAGAAAGATGAACGCCAATAATTTCGTCTCCTGTGATCTTAACTGTTTCTGAAAGCCACCTTTTGATCTCAAAAGCCTTTGGTCTTTTACACGTCCAATCAAAAGTGAGTCTAACCGTATCTCCTCTTTCACAGTTGATTTCGTTCATTTTGTCATTTTAAGTCACTGAAAGATGCAAAGTAAACAAAGCGCTCTACTGACCTTCGTAACAGCCACACAGCCGCTGTTTACGCCAGCCCTCCTAGCGCTGCCGCCACACGTCCGTCCGGCTCGGCGGCCGAGCAGCGAATGACCGCTCGGCTAATCCTGCGCGGCCCTTGTAGGCGATACATGGTATTTAATATTTAAAAGAAGCCCTTTCATTTGATAGAGATACGAGTTCATCAGCGCGTTGTTTTACCTTAAACAACACATCGATTCTCTCCTCCACAGCGATTTGCTACTCGATATTCCGCTTCATTTCTTCAATTATGTAAGGTTTCGTCTAATAATCTCTGTTTTCGGCCTACCTAAGGTTTGTTTCTTAAGATCGGTCTTCATCACACAAATTTTACAATTCACTATTACCAGTTTCGGATACTGCCATCTTCAGATCAGTTACAAATAAAAAACAGTGGTGTAACCAACAAAGCTCAATTAGCTGAGGCAAAATCCGTAACAGGCCTGGTGACACATAATAAAAGTAAAAGATATTAACATGATTAACAGCCGTACATATTCTCATGTAGGTATCACCGTCAAATCCACACACTACGCACATAGTAAGTACTGCTGATGGCCAGGATAAGTCTAGTATTTATACAAATAACTGAGGGCAGCAGAGGGCACTGTAGCTAGGGTACAATAGTAACTCCGTCCAAACAGGCCTTGGAAGGCCCAACGGTACCTACCGGCTGCCGTTTCATCCTCAGCCCATAGGCGTCACTGGATGCGGATATGGAGGGGCATGTGGTCAGCACACCGCTCTCCCGGCCGTGTGTCAGTTGACGAGACCGGAGCCGCTACTTCTCAATCAAGTAGCTCCTCAGTTTGCCTCACAAGGGCTGAGTGCAACCCACTTGCCAACAGCGCTCGGCAGACCCATCCAAGTGCTAGCCCAGCCCGACAGCGCTTAATTTCGGTGACCTGAAGGGAAGCCATTGCGGCAAGGCCGTTGACTCATGAGTAACTAGTATCGTAATTTTGATAGTTAAAGTGCAGTATGCGTGGTCATCAATTAAAATTCACATGAGTGGGGTGTAAGAAAATTAAGTTCACAAGGGAAGTGGAAGAACAAGGAAGTATAAGATTTTTGGATCTTAACTAAAAGAGACGGAGGGCATAAGATTAGCTGATTTAGGAAGACTACGGCTACGGACATGATTCTAAATGAGAAATTCAGTCACCCTAAAAAGCATAAACAAGCATCAGAGCTTATGGCTTCAGAGCCATAATCAAGGGGATACTAAAACTCACTCCCCCCAAACGACGAAGTGAAAGAATTAAATTTCTTAGACAAGTGGTCAGAGCAAACGGGTATAAGATAAGTGACGTAATGAACCTTCATAATAAACTAAAGTCAGAAATACGTGACAAGAAGGAGACTGTAGATAGACAGGGCAGGAGGTTTATTGCTACACTGTGTGGTCAAAAGTATCCGGACATCCCAGCAAGCACACGTTTTCACATTAGGTGCATTATACTGCCACCTACTGTCAGTAGTCATTAGAGATGGTGAGAGAGCAGAATGGGGCGCTCCGCGGAACTCACGGACTTCGAACGTGGTCTGGAGATTAGGTGTCACTTGTGCCATACTTCTGTACGCGAGATTTCTACGCTCCTAAACATCCCTAGGTCCACTGTTTCCGATGTGATAGTGAAGTGGGAACGTCAAGGGACACGTACAGCACAAAAGCGCACAGGCCGACCTCGTCTGTTGACCGACGAAGACCACCGACTGTTGACTGGGTCGTAATGCGTAATAGGCAGACATCTATCCAGACCATCACACAGGAATTCCAAATTGCGTCAGGATCCACTGCAAGTACTATGACAGTTAGGCGGGAGGTGTGAAATCATGGACTTCATGGTCGAGCAACTGCTCACAAGCCACACATCACGCCGTTAAATGTCAAACGACGCCTCGCTTGGTGTAAGGAGCGTAAACATTGGACGATTGAACAGTGTAAAAACGTTGTGTGGAGTGACGAATGACGGTACACAGTGTGGCGATCCGATGGCAGAGTGTGGGTATGGCGAATGCCCGGTGAACGTCATCTCCCAGCCTGTGTAGTGCCAACAGCAAAATTCGAAGGCGGTGGTGTTATGGTGTGGTCGTGTTTTTCATGGAGGCGGCTTGCACCCCTAGTTGTTTTGTGTGACACTATCACAGCACAAGCCTACATTGATTTTTTAAGCACCTTCTTGCTCCCCACTGTTGAAGAGCAACTCGGGGATGGCGATTGCATCTTTCAGCACGATCCGCCTATGGCGGAGTGGTTACAAGACAATAACATCCCTGTAATGGTCTGACCTGCACAGAGTCCTGACCTGAATTTTATAGAACACCTTTGGGATGCTTCTGAACGCCGACTTCGTGCCAAGCCTCACCGACGGACATCGATACCTCTCCCCAGTGCAGCACTCCGTGAAGAATGGAGTGCAATTCCCCAAGAAACCTTCAGCACAGCGTAAAAAAAAAGAAAAAAGGAAAAAAAATCAGCATCACCAACCGTTTGTTTTTATATTTTCTTCGCATTTTTTCTCCATGTTTCAGTTTTTAACAGCCGCCGTTTAATCGCCTGCTTTTATTGTTCTCATATCTCCTGATTCTGTTTTTTAACTTTTCGGTAGGCTGCAGAGTGGCTTATTGTGCTGCTGCCAGCCCGCCCACCCTCTAGGGGGGAGGGGGGGGGGAGGGAGAATCGAAATACAATTTTAAAAAGATGAGTTCTGTATGCGGTCTCCTTTAGAATACACTCAGTAAACCAAACTCAAACATTCGTCTTCGTTACAACCGACCACATCTGCTCGCACCTCTGTCATTTTTCAACGCTATACCTACATGTTTAACTGACGTAGACAGTATCAAGCAGAACACCACTAATACTGTACTCGAACAGTATAGGATTTTTTTCTACTATTCTTCATTAAATTACATTTTACCACATTTAGACCTTAGTTGCCGCCTATCACACAAAATATAAATTCTGTCATCCTATATTCTCTCTCTCTCTCTCTCTCTTTTCCAGTCATCAGTCCTCTCACTGGGTCGACAGGTTTGATGCGGCCTGCCACGACTTCTTCTCTCTCCTGTGCTAACCTTTTCATTTCAGAGTAGCACTTGCAACCTAAGTCCTCAATTATTTGTTGGATGTACTCCAGTCTCTGTCTTCCTTTAGATTTCTTACCCTCTACAGCTCCGTCTAGTACCATGGAAGTTATTCGCTGATGTCTTAACAGATGTTGTATCATCACATTCCTTTACAATCACTCAAAGGTAGCACATTCCCGCACACTACAGTGCATCGACGGAGCTGTCATTTGTACTCTCGTGATTCATGTGACGGAAATTAATAGATTTTGAACGCTGAGTGGTAGTTGGTGTTAGACGCATCGTCAGAGAATTCAATATTCCGAGATCCACGGTGTCGAAAGTGTGCTGAGAATACCGAATTCCAGGCATTACTTCTCGCAACAGACAACGCAGTGACCGACGTCTTTCACTTAACGGCCGAGAGCAGAAGCGTTTGTGTAGCGTTCTATGTGTTAACAGACAAGCAACACTGAATAAAATAACCGCAGAAATCGTTGTGGGACGTAGACTACGTATCCGTTAGGACAGTGCCGCAAAATTTGCCGTTAATGGGCTATGACAGCAAACGAACGACGCGAGTGCCTTTGCTAAAAGCCGGAAATCGCCTGCAGCATCTCTCTTGGGCTCGTGACCATATCGTTTTGACCCTAGAAGACTGGAAAACTGCGGCCTGGTCGGATGAGTCCCGATTTGAGTTGGTAAGAGTTGACGGTAGGGTTCGGGTGCTGCGCAGCCCCTGCGAAGCCACGGACCCAGGTGTGCAGCGAGGCAGTGTGCAAGCTTGCGGTGTCCCCATGATGGTGGAGGCTGTGTGTACATGGAATGGCTGGGTCTTCTGGTTCAACTGATCTCAATATTGACTGGAAACGATAATGTTCGGCTACTTGGAAACCATATGCAGCCATCCATGAACATCATGTTCCCAAACTTCGATGTCATATCACAATTGATCGTGATTGGTTTGAAGAACATTCTGCACAATTAGAGCGAATGATCTGGCCACCTAAATCGCTCGACATGAACCCCATCGAACATTTATGGTACATAGTCGAGAGGTCAGTTCGTGCACCATATCCTGCACCAGAAACATTTTCGCACTTATGGACGGCTATAGAGGCAGCAAGGCTCAATATTTCTGCAGGGCACCTCCAACGATTTTTTGAGTCCATGTCACGTCGAGTTTCTGCACGACGGGTCCGACAGGATATTGGGAGATATCGAACGACTTTTATCACGTCACTGTATTATATTCGAACCTAGAATATGGTCAAGAATTCTGAAACAGACCACCGTTAGGGATATTGCTATGTAATTTTGCTGCTCCGTTCTACTACCCGTTGTCGGCCGAAAGTCAATCTTTGATCACTAATCTCATTGTTCTTTTACCCTTATTATATCCGGGAGTCAGGTGTGCTCTTTTCCAGTCACTTGGGGCTCTCTGCTGGACGAGAGATTTGCGATGAACGCAAGCTAAGTGTGGGGAGTTCAGAAGGGTACTCTCTGCAAAACTATAATATAATTAGACATAGGGAAGCCACTGAAGACACGTTACACTTACAAAATAGTCTTTATAGGGGTCATCAACCTTGCTTTGACCTGTGAGACAGGATTAAAACTGTCACTATCTCAATACCAATTATAAATGCCATGTAGGCATTTAACCAAAAATATTCCGAGAGCCGATCACACGAATAGAAAACGTATACCACCAAACAGCCGATACGTCACCTCCATAACTCCTAGAAACATCGCCACAAAGGCAAAACAGGATTAACAGTTCAAAGCTATGTAGGTGGTCTGTCACACCATAAGTCAAAAGACTTCGAGTCCCCACTGAAATGCTTGTACTTTACCAGCTTCAGTTAACTGCCACCACAATTTTCTCGTACTTCAACACTATCTCCAGGTACCCAGACCGCTCCACAGTCTACTTCGAAGCCTCTGACTGTCAATTACGTGCACACTCATCAACGCGAACACTAGGTTAGAAACACCTGAAAACTGACCAGAATTGCACGTCTGCGCAAGAGAACGCCCTGCAAATTCTTGTCAGCTTCTTGCACGACTAGACTAAATGGTTTGATCACTATGAATTACTAAGGTCCAACTTTACAAAACAGTAATTTCTCTGGGTCGTATGTGCTGTTTGATAAGGTTGCTAAGTTCTTCCAACTACCGGGAGAGCTGTCGGACGACAGCCAGAAGCTACGAGCTTCATGCAACTCGAGGGAATCTTTAAACTTTCAGCCATTTACTCCAGCCAAGGCACGGTAGGTGATTCAGTCGCGTACATTCTCTTTGGTCATTCCCTTCTGCTGCAACTAGCACTTCCGTGCGTAGTGCTTCCTTTCTCCAGAACTTACCGCAAATTTATTTCCAATTGTAACTGAGCTGCAAAAGTTCAGTGTGTTCATAACGTTTCAACGATTTCAGATTTGATTAATACACAAACCAACCACGAAACAAAGTCGAACATTTTATACAAGGTATAACATTTATTCAGGTTTACTTATGTAATACGTCCTACATCGGACAAATGAAAACCCTTCACGGCTACACTATACTCCAGATATTTCACCCAATTTTTGAACACATATTTCATAACATCTGGATAAATTCTGGAAATTTTATTGTGAATTTGATCTGTTAACTCCAGCAAGCTTCCCCGTCGGTCGGGGTACATTCTCGCCTTCAAAACAGCCCATAGATAGAAGCCTGGCACGGAGTTCGGACAGTTTTCCGAGGGCCGCTTGACCTTCGATTCGATGCGCTTGCAGTCTCAAGCAAGTTTCTTACCCAAATCAATGTTGGATATCACGGCTGAATTTTGAAATGTTTGGGAAAGGCACGTTGCTCGCTCACGTCAGAATCGCCGTAGCGAAAATAGCACTCCACCTCGAAACCACAATGTTGCTTCGACCAGTAAGACGTGATTTCTGACCTGTATATGGGATGAAACTTGACACTTTCCACTAACAATAGACGGTGTCACCGTTTCTGTATCTTGTTTTTATCACGCGTTAGTCAAATTTGAAATAGTCAAAATATTGTGAAACACCCTGTGCTTGACGTGCGAGAAAATTCTCTAGCATTTAAGGGAACCTCACAGGTGCAGCCACAGCTTGCATCATGTAATGTGTTTCTCCCCAATACCAGGACTGACCAGGAAAACTAACCCACCAGGTCAGTTCCCAAGTGACCTGTGGATGTGATAACGAGTCCTCCGTTTCCTGTCAGGCACGGCTTCAAAACAGAGCACCCGATTATCCCCGCTCGCGGTCCTGACCATCGCCGAAGGCATCGAAGTCTTCTCCTACCGTAGGCTTAATTCGGTCTGGCATCACACTTGATCACAGTGCTGATGGTAAAGTGTGATTAAAATTAATGACGGAGATAATAGCAGAACCCTATTTAAATTAAAGTCGACTACAGACTCAATTAAATAGATGTATTGGTCGTAGGTACCTAAGACTACATCTCAAAGAAGCATTGAAAGCAATGGAAAAATGCTGTTACTGTAGATAATCAACGGTCAAGTGTCGGTAGACAACGCTTGGTCAATAAGAAAAGGACCAGGAGAAAGCGAATATCGAAATTGAATACTGTATAAAAAAAACTGAGGACGAGATCGAGTATTTCTGCTAAGTGACGGCACACGTTAGCAGAATGCTGGAGTTTACCTTACTGATGGCATAGAGGCAACTGACCCAGCAATAGAGAAACCAAAACAATTTCGGTGCAATTAAAAGCTAGGGCGGTAACATAAAAAGAATTCCACTGTTAAATACACAGGAGAGAGAGGATAGGTGGGAAGAGTACATTCAAGGCCTCGATGAGTGGGAGGATTTGTCTAAAGAGTGATAGAAAATCAAACATGAGTCGATAAGGGCGAAATAGGGCAACAAGTATTAGAATGAGAAATGAAAGAGCTTTGGACGACTGAAGACCAGAGAAGGGAGAAGGGATAGATAACATCCCATCGCAATTTCTACAATTATTGGGGGTAAGTCGCAATTAAACGACTATCCACATAGGTGGGTAGAATATATGAGAAAGGCGATATACTATCAGACTTTTGTAAAAACATCAGCCACACAGTTCCGTAGATAACATCCAACAAGTACGAGAATTACTGCCAAATTAGCTCAACAGCTGATGAATCCAAGCTTCTGACAAGAATAATGTACAGAGGAATGAAGAAAGAAATTAAGGATCTGTTGGGTGACGATCATTTTGGCTTTAGGAAAGGCAAAGGCACCAGAGGGGCAGTTCTGACACGAGTAATAATGAAAGAAAGACTGAATAGAAGTCAAGACACGTTCGTAGCGCTTGTCGACCTGGAAAAAGCGCTCGACAGTGTAAAATGGTGCAAGATGTTCGAAATCTTGAGAAAAATAGGGGCAAGCTACAAGGAAAGACTGGTAATATACAATATGCACAAGAACAAAGAGAGACCAATAAGAGTGGAATACCAAGAACGAGGTTCTCGGATTAAAAAGTGTGTTCAATCAATACATAGAAGTAGCAATGACGGATAAAAGAAGAGTTCAAGAGTGGGATTGAAATTCAAGGTGAAAGGATATCGAAGTCAAGTTTCGCTGATGAAGTTCCTACTCCCAGTGAAAGTGAAGAAGAATTACAGGATCTGTTGAATGGAATGAATAGTCTAATGTGTACAGAATATGAATTGAGAGTAAATAGAAGAAAGACGAAAGTAATGAGAAGTAGCAGAAATGAGAATTCCTGGAAACTCAACATCATTATTGGTCATCACGAAGCAGATGAAGGACTTCTGCTACCTAGACAGCAAAGTAACTCATGACAGACGGAGCAAGGACATAAAAAGCAGATTAGCACTGGCAAAGCGGGCGTTACTAGCCAAGAGAAGTCTACTAGTCTCAAACATAGGCATTAATCTGAGGGAGAAATTTCAGAGACTGTTGAAAATTACATGGACTGATAAGGTAACAAACGAGGAATTTCTCCGCAGAATCGGCTAGCAACTGAATACGACACTGGACTCGCATTCGGGAGGACGACGGTTAAATCCCGCGTCCGGCCATCCTGATTTAGGTTTTCCGTGATTTCCGTAAATCGCTCCAGGCAAATGCTGGGGTGGTTCCTTTCCAAGGGCACGGTCGACTTCCTTCCTTGTCCTTCCCTAATCCGATGAGACCGATGACCTCGCTGTTTAGTCTCTTCCCCCAAAACAACAACAACAACAACAACAACAACAACAACAACTGAATACGTGTAAAACACTGACACGAAGAAGGGACAGGATGATAGGACATATATTAAAACATCAGAGAATAACTTCCATGGTACTATAGAGCGTTTTAACTATACAGGAAGACAGATTGGGATACAGCCACCAAATAACTGAGGACTTAGGTTGCAAGTGCTACTCTGAGATGAAAAGATTGGCATAGGAGAGAGATTCGTGGCGAGTCACATCAAACCATTCAGAATTTTGATGACTACAAAAAAAAAAAAAAAATCGGTGTATCTGATTGTCGTGACTTGGTAGTAACGACATTGTAAACCATTTCACACGACAAAATCTGTAGGTTCCTCAGAACTTCTGAGGCCTTAGGCGCTCAGGTAAATTAGTTCAACATGGCGCTCAAGTTGAAGAGCCATGTAGGATGCAGCCTGACTACTACTCGCGGAATATGTGTGTTCGCCGCAGAGAATCCTTCACCAAATAGAGAGCGAGCGCTCGCGTTGGGTGTTAATTATAACCTCGGCACTCAAAGAAAACAGTCGCCTGTCCAGGGAGGGAGTTCATCTTTACAGCTTTTGGGAAAGCTTCGCAGACCGGTTAAATTACCAGATACTGAGTCTTTTAACTGATGAAACAGCCTCTCTGACGTGTTCTCGTGTGACGCCCACAAACGGCATACTTTTAACAAGAAACGCTATCTTGGCGAAAATTGTCAACTTCTTAAAGAAATGGAATAACTATCTGCAAGACTGATGGAAAAATCCCTCTATACCTACGTAACATCTTTATTAATTATCTTATCTGGCCTCACATAACGCATAAAATTAATAATAAAAAGTAAACATTCAATAATAAATCCAAATTCGTAAGTTATTTCTTGTCTCAGAGGCTCCCTATGATTTAATTGCCCTGACTGTTGATTATTTAATAAATCACGCCAGCTCTAGAAAGTATGGCATTACATTCGCTCATTCCTTGGTGCCATCCTGTATTCTGCCCCAAGGCAACCCGTATCGGTTCAGGATTAAATATATTTAAATTACTGTGCCAATTCAACTGCAAAATCAGTAATAGCTCTTCATATTCAGTCCTCAGTTGTGAGGGCGTAAACAAAACTAAACAAATTCTGAATTTGCTAGTTCCATCTATTTCGAACCTGAATTAATGGCAACTATGTAACTGGAAGGATATGGTTAACTAGTTGCTCATATACACAAATGATATTGAAACGTCCCCTTAGAAAAATTAGTGGATTACTGTGCTGGTAAATCCCTTACGTTATTTGATTTTCAAACAGCTGAGCAAAACTGAACGTACTCAGACATTTCTCTCTTTACTTATTCTGATCATCACTAAATTGACACACTATATTTTTAGCGCAATGCAATTTAAATTTCAATAATCCCTACAAAAGAATGACCCTGACTAACAATAACCTATACCTTTCATGAATCACTTACCTCACAAAAATCTTCATTACTCGAACTACGGCAATACAGCGAACGCCAATACTGCCAGCTAAATAAAGAATTCTAACTACTGAAGTCACTAACTACTGATAGGCATAGTTAGCAAATGAAAGATTTTGATAGAGAACAAACAATGTATTTACCTTAATAGTGTTCAAAAGTCATCATATATATATATCAGTTCATGACATCCAGTCTTACAAATTTACTCTCTCTGATGGACACACGTCCAGATCATCCGCACTGCTGGCGGCTCACCTCCAACTGTGCAGCGGTACGCGCTGTTCCCATCCAACTGCCCAACACTACACAAGCGAATATTCCAACAAACAGCCACAGGCTGCACACAGCACAGTCAGTGATACAGAGCGCTACGTGACGTTACCAACATAAACACCTTAACAGCCTACTTACAATATGACTGATTACATGAGATTGTTTACCAAATATGATGTTTTTTGCGAGTTCCACAGTTGCAGAACCTTTAATCAAGGTTTGCCAGTATGTTTTTAAAAAAATACTAAGTTGTCTGGGAGTTAGATTAGTACTTAAGTCTTTTAGATAAAATGGTATATTATGGATAGCCTTCTGGGCCTGAATGTCGAGTCCTGCGAAAACTGTGTGACAAACACCTAGGTGAAAGCACTCTGTCACAACCGTATCTGCAGATGTAGAGCATCTACTCGAAGGAGCAGCAGCATTAGCAATGTATCACGAATACTCTGCCTCGAGCAAACAGGAGGAAATTAAAGGACAACATCGATGATTATCTGCACGTTAATTTACAGCACGAAAAGTTCAGAAACTAATTAAGATGTACGTCTTCGCAGCGTCAGAGCCGTTTTAGTTTAGTGCCCGCTAAATTGCTTCCTCTTTTGCTCAGCAAAAAAGTCGCACTGGAAAAGACTACCGACCTTGTGCCTTCATCTGCAGTAAAAATCTAATTTAAAGGCAAAAGTATGCAAATAAGGGAACTGCTCACGAAATAGACTTTTTGCATGGGTGCGATGCCTAACGTCAATGGAGGAAAGGGGAGGGGGGGGGGGGGGAGTGAATACTGACTTCAAAGTGAGTAATCCCCTAAACGTATCGTTATTAACTTTCCGTCTGGTTTTAGTTATTCAGCTCTGACTTTTCTACCGTCAAATTCTTTCGATCACAGATTTCTTTCCCTGCAGTAAGATTTAATGTCTGTTGTCACGTAGACTAGACATTCACTATTTTTTATATCCAGAGATCATCTAGAGCTGGAAATGACGTTTCGACAAATTAACACTGATACAAAAAAAGTGTCACTACTCGTAACTAGCACCATAATTATTGGACTGAGGGGCTTTAAATATTATTCAATAGTCAAGCAGCTGTCCATAAACGACCCACCATACTGATAAATATGGTCGTCTTCTGACGTCGGAAAGGGAGAGAAAACAGTGGAACAGTGTTGTTCACTGCGATGATTTAAGGGTTGCCAAGCAGTATTGCGATAGAAGCGTGTGAGTTTGGTGAAAATTGGGGACCATATCTACCATTAATTTCGCTCCTGCAGAACAACTTGCGTGGGAGGCAGCTACGGTGATAACATATGTGTTCCAATGTCACGCCTGTGGGTCACGAGAGTATTCTGACTTCTCACTTACGACCTATGATAGAAGAAGAGTTTCGAAATGTTCCTCCTGTATTTGCGTCGTCTTCGTCGTCTGTAAAGTATTTAGTGAAAACATCTGCCGTTTATTGAGATAGCTACGACATTCCTATCTTAATATCTGCGCCACGTTAAATAACGCCAAATCTATACAGGCACCTGACCTTGCAGCTACCCCTAAAGGATGTATCATTGTTCTCTATAGAATCTTCAGCTCTGGGAGAACATTACAGCGTCTTTTTCTTCGTGAAGTGCAAACCGTCCCTCCCGTCGTTACATTCAGCCAAAGCTGTGTCGTTATGCTAATTTTTTTTTAGTAATGTTCAGATCTTTCACCTATATATTTTCCTTGATGAAGGATGAAGAATATTAACCAACAGGGCTGTATTAAACATATAACACATATACTGAAAATGGTACAAAAGGATGGAAGTCGTTAGAGACAAAATACTATGTCCGATTAGACAAGGGCGAAACAGGGGAACGACCATATCATTCTCAACGGAACGGCCCGTCATTGGCCTCAAGTGATTTAGGGACACCATTACATTCCCTAATGTGCATGGGTAGATGGGTACTTGAATGAAAGTCCAGTTATTAACTATTGTGACATTTCGTTCCGTAGTAACAACACAATATGATGCAGAAAAGTTATATTTCAACGTCTTGCAAACAACCAATTGATGTATCTGAAGTATGATAGTCACACATTTTAATTAGAGACTTTTTAACTGGTGCTGCTTGCATCTCAAGACATCGTCGCTTGTGAAACCTGTTGTTCTCAGACGAGCCCAGATATCCTCTGAAGCAAGGTGATGGCCGTGTTCGTGTGCGGAGATCCGTAGCGAAGGGTACCTGCCACATGTTGACCAGCAAACCGACAGATTTCCAATGTTTCGTGATATTGTGGGGAGGCTTCTGTACTGACAGCCATACGGATCTTGTCGCTGCCCGTGTTCGCCTTACCGCCAGCCAGTACATCGAACAGATCCTGTTGAACCACGAGGTGGCTGCTACATACAGTGGTGGCCCTAAATTCCTTTTAATGCCAGGGCCTATGTGGTGGGCGCCAGAAGCGATGTCTCGTGAAGCCTGGACATTGAAGTAACGGACTGAACAGCAGCGATGAGTCCCGACTTAAATCCCATCGCACACATGTGGGACATGCATGGCTGACATATGCGTTCCGTCACAGACTCTCCAAGAGCTCTCATGGACTCTCAGTGAAGAATGGGAACGCATACCTCTGTACACTTATATGGAGCATGTCACAAAAAGTCAGGTAGTGATAAATGCTCAAGGATGGTGTACACGTTATAGAAGCTCTCAAAATCCAATGAAAAGCACGCACGGTGACGGGCTGAATGATGTTTGTTCTTTGTTTTCGACGTCTGTCGGACATTTCAGTTTCTTTTTAAGTATACGATCGAGGACGTAATGACGTTTTATTGCTGGCAGGCGCAGCGCTCGTCCGTCTCCGCACTACAAGATGGCGCTGCCTTAGAGGCGGACCAAATTCTGCTTCCGCTGATCCGCGTGTTAAGCAATGAGATTGCTGCTAACGTAGAACCTTTTCTCCTCGCGGATTACACTCGCGCAGTAATACATGAACGCGCGAGGTATTATAACGAGGGTACAGACCTTCGATTAGTCAGTCTGCATTTGTCTGCACCAGTCTGTATCAGTCTGCATTAGTCTGTACCAGTCTACAGTCAAGTTTCAGTCTGCGCCTAATAAGATTACCATATTCCTGTACATAGCCATGAAGGTAAATGAATAGACACTTTGTCAAGTATCAGAGATATGTGAGAATAAGATTAACGTACCTGGCCGTGCGGTTCTAGGCGCTTCAGTCTGGAACCACGTGACCGCTATGGTCACAGGTTCGAATCCTGCCTCGGGCATGGATCTTTGTGATGTCCTTAAGCTAGTTAGGTTTAAGTAGTTCTAAGTTCTAAGGGACTGGTGACCACAGAAGTTAAGTCCCATAGTGCTCAGAGCCATTTGAACCATTAACGTACCAAACCAAAGGAACTTCAGATTGTCAATTGTAAACAGCATCCAGAATCAAGTTACGTAATGTATATGCTTTTTATTATTTCGATATATGTGTGTGAAAATTAATCAAGTTCTGTTTAAAGTTGGTCACTGTCAATCTGCTACTCTAAGTGTGCAAGTGGCATTTCTATCGTCTGACCTAACGGCATAAGATAAACACGCCACGATAAGACCAGGAGACATATTGCTGACACTCGCCTACTTCGTTAGAGCGACAAGTCAAATAATCTGATGGTGTGTGTACCGAAGGTCTTACAGTACACACACCACACAGAGGAAGACACAACTGACGTGAAATATATTTGGGTAAATGCAAACGTGTAAACGCCTTTTGCTAGAATGTGCTACGTGAAAGTTGTTTTTAGGGTATATTCTTTTCACCTTTAATAGAACAGAATATATTTGAATGTAGTTTTGTGAGTCACTTCCGCTGCCATCGTTCTGTACGGGTCTAGCCTGTGCTTCCTTCCAACAAGTAGGTACAGTATCTTGTTCGAGGGATGTGCTGCATATTATGGTTTTCAAAGAAGAGCTAGCTAAATGTTGTGGACTGGCAAGACAGCCAATCCACTATGACAGGAAGCCGAAAGGCACGCGTTTAAGCTCACGCAGGCTGGCGTGAGGTCTGGAACAGGACAAGGTCTTGAGACTAGCAAAAAAGGTACGTAGCTTCTGGAATACTTAACTTTAATCCATAATTGGTGAACATCTGTCTGACGGTACATGCATCACAAGATAAATAGCAAATGATAATGGCGCCTTGCTAGTTCGTAGCAAATGACGTAGCTGAAGGCTATGCTAACTATCGTCTCGGCAAATGAGAGCGTATTTTGTCAGTGAACCATCGCTAGCAAAGTCGGCTGTACAACTGGGTCGAGTGCTAGGAAGTCTCTCTAGACCTGCCGTGTGGCGGCGCTCGGTCTGCAATCACTGACAGTGGCGACACGCGGGTCCGACGTATACTACCGGACCGCGGCCGATTTAAAGGCTACCACCTAGCAAGTGTGGTGTCTGGCGGTGACACCACACTAAATCGTAAATCCTGTACAAAATTTTATAGGGATTCTATCGTGTCCTCGAATTTTTTCCCCTTTTAAGTATTTCAATTGTTTTTCACTGTCACTCACATTAATATTTACATTGCTCCATTCATTTTTGCAATGGTGCGAGAATTAAATTGCGGCAGGAACATTTGAAAATGGGACTAAGCATTTGAACTTTTGCTTTACTACCCTTAAGTTTAGTTTCTGTTTCATCCATCAATGTTACGAAACTTTATATGTGGCCAGAATTTCTTTGTATTTGTGAGGGTTCTTTGGATAACATAATGTACGGTGGTCGTTGAAGTCTTCGTGCACTGCTCTTTTCAAGTCGAAATGCGTTTCGCCTAGTTCTCTGTCTGTAGACCTATGATTTAAGACTTATCGTTCAGTAGTTGCTGTTTCTTTAGAAGTTTCCTTATAGAGACTAAATACCATGGAAGATCCCTTCTTTCACGAACTGCTGTACTAAATACCCATTAATCCAGTGGTTGGTCAACTATTACCCTAAACTTGAACCACAGTTCCTCTACAAGCTCCCCAAATATTTCCGACATCAAGTAGCTTTTAGAGACGGCGTTTTCGTATGTTTGGCAAAACATCTCGTCACGCCCACGAGTTACAAAACCGTAATCATCCCAAACGATTGTTGGATTGTTAGTCTCATCCAATGATGGTAGCAGGAAACGAGAACATGTGTACCGCTTATCTGAGTTTTTTGTTAACTTTTGAGTATTTCTGTGCCGGCCGGTGTGGCCGTGCGGTTAAAGGCGCTTCAGTCTGGAACCGCGTGACCGCTACGGTCGCAGGTTCGAATCCTGCCTCGGGCATGGATGTGTGTGATGTCCTTAGGTTAGTTAGGTTTAAGTAGTTCTAAGTTCTAGGGGACTGATGACCTCAGCAGTTAAGTCACATAGTGCTCAGAGCCATTTGAACCATTTTTTTGAGTACTGACATGTCCAAAGAAACATTCATGCAGCATTAATTTCTATCTCGGTGGATTTAAGTTGCCTGCTTAGTGTGAGAAACGACTATCTTAATTTCCCATTAACTACTCTTTTGATTCACACTTAAATTTATCCCAGATTAACACAACTGTCAGATACGAGAGTTGGCTTCCTGTATCTGTGTGCTAGTACTGTAGTACTGCAAATTCCGGCACTTCGTTTCGAATGCTTAGACAGTCGATCACTACAACTTTAACCTGTTGAAGGAAAACCACTGGAACAGGTTTTTTTGTTTTATACATTTCAGCTCTATTATCAGTGCAGACAGGAAGTTGGTAGAAGAAACTCGGGAGATAGTCGGGGCAGATGGAAGTCTGTTTAATGCGTTCTGGAGGAACTTCCTTTGTTTTTGTTTTTATTTTTATTTTAGAAGGTCCCGACCCAAGACCCGAGAGTCCTTACACCCAACTACATAACATTTCGTATTTCTAGCAGAACATGACAGTAATATAGCAAAACATTTGCCATGGAGTCAAAAGAAACACAACATGAAAAAATCCAAATGAGCATAAAACATGGATTCAAGTTTTGCGTTGAAAGGACTAGGTCATTAGTAACTATAATAGAAGATTTAGAAATAACCTTATGCATAATTGCTGGACGACGTGTATTGTGACATAAAAGAGCAAAACATAATTTACAGTGCACAATTCTACAATTACAACTTTGCAAACTGGTTCAAATGGCTCTGAGGTCTATGGGACTTAAAATCTGAGGTCATCAGTCCCCTAGAACTTAGAACTACATAAACCTTACTAACCTAAGGACATCACACAAATCCATGCCCGAGGCAGGATTCGAACCTGCGACCGTAGCAGTCGCGCGGTTCCGGACTGCCGCTCGGTCACCGCGGCCGGCACAACTTTGCCGTTTACAATTTTACTAAGCACTATTTAGAAAGATGTGGGACTGGCAAGGTACATAAATATGTGATAACAATGGTTAGGACAGTGCGTGCCAGATGTCAACCTCGGTTTGGATTACCGACGTGGTGACAGCATTAGTCTGAAACGTTTGTGTTTGTGCTGGCCGTTGGGATCTTACGTGGATAATTGACAAATTAATGTGTTGGCGGAGGAAGTAAGTTTGGCATAAAAGCGTTCTGGTATGTCTCACATCTCGTTTGGAACAGTCTTTATTTGCGGCGCGCGGGGTAGCCGCGCGGTCTTAGGCGCCTTGTCACGGTCCGGTTCGAGTCCTCCCTCGGGCATGGGTGTTTGTGTTGCCCATAGCGTAAGTTAATTTAAGTTATATTAATTAGTGTGTAGGCTTAGGGACCGATGACCTCTGCAGTTTGGCCCCATAAGACCTTACCACAAATTTCCAATTTCTTTATTTGTAAGTCATTGCGAATTGTGCTATTTCTAACGAACCATGGAGCATTTAATATGATTGAATATATCATTGAATAGCAACAGCGGACTATGTAAAGCCAGTCTTTCTCTTGTATAAAAGGTGGCTTGACTTTGTTCCACATTCATCTTGCTTTCCCCCGCCCCGTGCCGTACACCATTTTAAGTTGCAGTAGAGCACGCTGGAGTTGATCATGAATTATCGGTACGTTGTTGTTAGTGTAATATATAGCCGTATCATCAGCGGAAGAATCTATGTTGACCGGCCGCAAGTATGGTATGTCAGATATATACATATTATCCACTGTCGGTCCCGAAAGGGAATCTTGTGGCACGCCAGCGCTTATAGTGTAGACATAAGAAGCAGTGTCACCAATGAACACACTACAAGTACAATCTGTAAGATACGAACTAATTAATCTGACAACGTACTGTGGGGATTGTACTTTTATTAACGTTTGGAGTAAGCCATTATGCCATATGCTTGAGCAATGTCCAGGTATATAACTGCCGTGGATTGCGCATCATTACAACCGAACCTGCGAGTTTTGTAACATCGTTTTGCTTATTCCATCAATACCAGAAGATTTACTTGGTTGTAAGTGACAGAGCTTTGTTAATTTCCCACAGATTAGTGAAATCGATGCACTCATTTTCATCATCTCTGTAACTGCCGACAGTATTATTAACGGTAACAATGTTGTAGGGATTGAAGGGTGCAGAATTTGGAGTAAAGGATGACTCATTTCCATTTGCCGAAGCCTGTGCCTTTTCTCTTGTTGAAATAGCCATAGCAGGTCCGTCATGTAGTGGTGGAAGAAAAGTCACCTTTCAGATTTTCCGAGAAACGTCAAGACAGAATGTAAACGTGATGATCAGTTTAAGTCTAAAGTGCCATACGTCGTTCTCATGTTGCTTTATTTTGTTCATTGAATTTGCTCGTGGTCTTACGGCAGCGTTCTCGCTTCCCGCGCACGGGGTACTGGGTTCGATTCCCGGCGAAATCAGGGATTTTTCCTGCCTCGAGATGACTGGGTGTTGTGTCGTCTTCATCATTCATCCCCATTACGGTCGGAGGAAGGCAATGGCAAACCACCTCCACTAGGACCTTGCCTAGTCGGCGGTGCTGGTCTCGTGCATCGTCCAATACGCTCATCGGAGTATGGGACCACATCATCATCCCTAGTTAGCACATTTAATTATTTTTTACTGCCGGATTACGCGTCCTATTCCAGAGCTTCCGTATGTAATTCTTAGTTTTCTTTAACCGAAGAAGTTAAGAAGGAAATTCAGGTATGTAATTTGGGCAAAGGAAGGAAGTCCAGGGGCTGAGGTTAGCCGTTGTGGTCAAAAGGTCGGTAAATAACACAACTTGCAGTTCAAGACCTTCAACGGTCTAAACATGAGGGACAACATCAGTCATTGTTTCAAGTCGTTCCCAGTTAATATTCCTGTGCGTCTAAATTATCTCTCTGCCAGTAGCCCGCAGCTCGTGGTCGTGCGGTAGCGTTCTCGCTTCCCACGCCCGCGTTCCCGGGTTCGATTCCCGGAGGGGTCAGGGATTTTCTCTGCCTCGTGATGACTGGGTGTTGTGTGATGTCCTTAGGTTAGTTAGGTTTAAGTAGTTCTAAGTTCTAGGGGACTGATGACCATAGATGTTAAGTCCCATAGTGCTCAGAGCCATTTGAACCATCTTTTCTCTGCCAGTGACGTAGAATTTAGGGTGCAAAGAGTATCAACAGTTTTAAATGTAGGAGCATTTTAATAGAAGACGATGTTCAGAAAATCTGATAAGAACGTAGTGTTTATGGGATAATAAGTTAGTTCATTTGGTGAAAAAAATCACTAGATTGGAGGTATTATGATACGTAAGCAATGTATTCCAGTTAGGATTGGTGGTCCTTGAACGCCACTTGAGATGTTAAGAACTCAGATAACCAACTACTGTTTCGGGTTCAATAGGGCCGCCCAAGACACTACTGAAATCAACCAGTAGAAGATTTCTTTGGGGGCTGGTACACGGATGAAGGAGAGGTTAGTATCTTCACTACTGTTGCTTCTTGTTTAACTGTCGGCGGTAAAAAAAAATTCCAGTGCTGCATGTTTTGCCGGACGAGTACGATAATGCCACTGCCATGTTGGAGCTGTCTGTCAGTGCGGTAGCATTTAAACCGTGGTATAAGTTTCTGAAACTCGCAAGTGAGTTCCACTAAGATTGCATCACGTAAGATTTCAATATTGAAAAGTTTTAACTGGTAACTTTGTTTTTTATGCCGTTTACATTTCAAGAGATGACTATAAGATTTTCCACTGCTACATTCTTCACCATTTATGGGTTGTTGCCCAGTAGATGCAATAAGATTTCTAATATTGGTATATTTTTTGTGAACTGATTATTGTTGCTAGACTTCTGCAGAGCCCGTTTAAGATCTTTTAATCTGGGATGCGCTAGCATTTGTAAAGGATTTATTAGATTAAGTATATCTTGATAATGTCTGAGAGGAGGCATTGAAGAATGTAACAGTTCCGGAGAACGCCAAGTGGAAGGTGCTGGTTAGCTTATCGTTGCCGGGGAGTGCCTTTCGTTGTGTTGGCATACGATGCACACCTCCTGGAGAAGGAGGTGTAATGTGGTTGGACAGCCGTAATGGGTGTGTCTTGTTTGGCACTGGCGTCTGTTTGTGGGAGCAGAGCTGGCTGCTACTGCGCGAATGTCTTTAGTTGGCGGTGCCGGCGTGAGCGTAGTTGCTGGTAAACAAGACAGCCTTTTTACGACGCGGGATGGCTTCCGCTGCAGTTAATGCAAGAGGCTGGATTTTTTACAGTCTAAAGTTGGTTGGTTTTGAACGCACGTCACACAGCGCGATTTCACTTTGCACTGTACTGATAAATGATTAAATTTTTGATACCCATATCCATGACGAAGATTGGGTCCACGTTATCTGCCGTCTTCTACAGTTAGACCTGAACTACGACGTAACGTTTGCGGGGAATATATGTCTGCAGCTTTAGTATTACGGGTCAATATTACTAAGAACAAGCGATATGGTCGTTTGTCATACGGCGAATGCATTTGACATAGTTGGTTTGTTAATTCAACAGCATCTCCTCCTCATATTTTAGGTAGCTATCTAATGATTACCTTTAGCCATTTGTTAATCTAATCAATTTCATAACAGTGAAACCAAACACTTCCTGTGATCGTCAGGGGTCTCTGATGCAATGCTTATAACATCACGTCCTGATCTAGCCGAGTACGGATGGGAAAGGATCCTCTCTAGATCTTTTGCTATATCTTTCCACTTTTTAGTGACATATAGTATAAAGACAGGAGGATCTTTATTTCTGTAGATGCCTGCAGAGGGGTTTTCATTGACTGCAGTTTCACTTTCACTGGCACAAGAACTTGCAATAACTTAAAAGCGATTTTGAGATGGCATGTTATAGTGTACTCCTTGATGCCGCTGTTGTTGCAGTCCTGTCGAATGGATGGCTGCTGTCTGCCGTGGTTGATGGGGTGGTTGCTGGACCAGCTGGCGGCTGACAGTGCGCCTCCATGTCATCGGTGGGCGACAGTTGCTGGTCTCCTGGCAGCAGCGGAGGGTGAACGCGCTGTTATTGACACTGGACGCTGTTCGCGTCTTGAACATGGTGCGGCTGCTGTGCAGTTGGTCGAACGTAGTCGCGACGTTATTCTGAAAACGCACGTGAGCCTTCACGCTGTTGGTATTGGGAACCGTGGGCGTGAACGACATTACGATGAGGAGCAACTTCCGGAAAGTCAGCCGCATTATTATCATCTTCGTCCGCAGCTCGTGGTCGTGCGGTAGCGTTCTCGCTTCCCGCGCCCGGGTTCGATTCCCGGCGGGGTCAGGGATTTTCTCTGCCTCGTGATGACTGGGTGTTGTGTTTTGTCCTTAGTTAGCTTTAAGTAGTTCTAAGTGCTAGGGGACTGATGACCATAGATGTTAAGTCCCATAGTGCTCAGAGCCATTTGAACCATTTATTATTATCTTCAATACCTTACACAGTTTTTCTACGCTTTATTAACGGATCACGCTTGCGCCGTCGTGTGATGCCGCCGTGTTACAAAACACGGGAATAGTTGGTAGCACTAAATCATATACTGATAAGAGAAGATAAGGAAGGCCAAAAAAAAAAAAACCTGGGAAAAAGTAAGAGACGAGTAATTGCACAAGAGGAAACCGTCGATAAGGAATGCAGTAACCGCGACTACAAACAATAAGAGACAGCATTCCGCCCTATCTACCTCTGAGATAGATGAGGACCGAGCATAGTAAATTAATTGTGTCTGAGATAACCTACGCAATAGTATATTTCATACCATGCATTTTAGTTTAAAACAATTCATTTGGTGATAATTAGTATAGATGTTTTTTCAAACCTATAAGTATTTGGTCGAACAAATTTACAGAAAATGTTACAAAACTTGTAACATAAAGGAGTCTCTACTGTTACAATACCATAGAATTGGATAGAAGGGCGGTAGCTTTACACTTTGATGGTCAAAGTTGCAAGTGAGTTGCAAAACATGTGTGCATGGATCCCTCTTGCCGGAAGGTTAGAGATGAGGTGCTACGCTTTTACAGACAATATTAACGTGAGATTAAAAGTAAATACTGCTTCCGGATTAAAAGTAAATACTGTTTCCGTGTGTCAGCGGTGTACTATCAGGGACCATCTGCTACACAATGAAGCACTTATTCCCTTACAGCTTTGTCACAAACCTGGGTTCTTGACAAGGTAATACAGGGTTATTACAAATGATTGAAGCGATTTCACAGCTCTACAATAACTTTATTCTTTGAGATATTTTCACAATGCTTTGCACACACATACAAAAACTCAAAGTTTTTTTAGGCATTCACAAATGTTCGATATGTGCCCCTTTAGTGATTCGGCAGACATCAAGCCGATAATCAAGTTCCTCCCACACTCGGCGCAGCATGTCCCCATCAATGAGTTCGAAAGCATCGTTGATGCGAGCTCGCAGTTCTGGCACGTTTCTTGGTAGAGGAGGTTTAAACACTGAATCTTTCACATAACCCCACAGAAAGAAATCGCATGGGGTTAAGTCGGGAGAGCGTGGAGGCCCTGACATGAAATGCTGATCATGATCTCCACCACAACCGATCCATCGGTTTTCCAATCTCCTGTTTAAGAAATGCCGAACATCATGATGGAAGTGCGGTGGAGCACCATCCTGTTGAAGTCGGCGCTGTCGGTCTCCAGTTGTGGCATGAGCCAATTTTCCAACATGTCCAGATACACGTGTCCTGTAACGTTTTTTTCGCAGAAGAAAAAGGGGCCGTAAATTTCAAAGCGTGAGATTGCACAAAACACGTTAATTTTTGGTGAATTGCGAATTTGCTGCACGAATGCGTGAGGATTCTCTACCGCCCAGATTCGCACATTGTGTCTGTTCACTTCACCATTAAGAAAAAATGTTGCTTCATCACTGAAAACAAGTTTCGCACTGAACGCATCCTCTTCCATGAGCTGTTGCAACCGCGCCGAAAATTCAAAGCGTTTGACTTTGTCATCGGGTGTCAGGGCTTGAAGCAATTGTAAACGGTAAGGCTTCTGCTTTAGCCTTTTCCGTAAGATTTTCCTAACCGTCGGCTGTGGTACGTTTAGCTCTCTGCTTGCTTTATTCGTCGACTTCCGCGGGCTACGCGTGAAACTTGCCCGCACGCGTTCAACCGTTTCTTCGCTCACTGCAGGCCGACCCGTTGATTTCCCCTTACAGAGGCATCCAGAAGCTTTAAACTGCGCATACCATCGCCGAATGGAGTTAGCAGTTGGTGGATCTCTGTTGAACTTCGTCCTGAAGCGTCGTTGCACTGGTATGACTGACTGATGTGAGTGCATTTCAAGCACGACATACGCTTTCTCGGCTCCTGTCGCCATTTTGTCTCACTGCGCTCTCGAGCGCTCTGGCGGCAGAAACCTGAAGAAACTGAGTTTTTCTACGTATCTGTAGTGTGTCGTGACCATATGTCAATGAATGGAGCTACAGTGAATTTATGAAATCGCTTCAATCATTTGTAATAGCCCTGTATACGCCTCACCCCCTCTCACGACCCCTCACCAGCAGATCCCCACCTGATCGTCCATGAGCAGTCCACGGACTTCAGGCTGAAGTCGTCCGATATCTAACCTTACTGGCCACACTGCTGAGAGAGATGTGCGCGCTTTGTATCCTGCTCTATCACGTTTATGTCACTCGTGGGAAACATGAACCACTACGGTCTCATCGAGTTAATGACACTAACCATGTGGGGTACACGCTATTAGCAAGCTGCCGCTTACTTGCCGGCTCATTAGCGGAAGGGAAATTAAAACGAATGGACAGCTTTAACTGGCAACGTCACACAGCTGTTAGCGTGCTGCTGCTCACCGTACTCAGTTATCTAATACTGACCATCACGAGCTTACGTCTTGCTATTACTACCATATACTTTAATGCAGATAGAGGAAACACATTATGTTACATTTTCTTCAACTCTGTATATTGCTGTAAGTTCCACAGTCCTGCGGGCCTGAGAGCCTTTCTAACTGCGCAAGCTAATTGTTCGTAACATTCACTCATGTTGTCGAGGGGAGCTGCACAGCATCACGAACTATGTTGTGGGTTCCGAATACCGGTTGCTATGAAAAGCACAGGGCGTAGCCATCTGTACGTGGTGACTCTTATCGGATCTAACGATGTGTGTCGCTTTGGATCAGAAGAGATTCTCTCCGGGTTCGGGCGGCTAGTGAAGTGGCAAGGACGTGAAGTGGTAAAGACTGCCAGTCTTGCTTGCGAGACGAAGGCAGAGCTCACAGCCTGTAGGATCGTCTACAATATCGACTAGGGACTTTTGGTACAGGGCCGAGCGCAGCTTCTAAATCAGAGGTTCAGACGGTTCTGTGACTGAAGGTTGCAGGTTTCTCGACTTGCACCAGAGGTTTGTGGGGTTTTGAGTTGCGCTCATTAGGTCACGTGTCCACTACACGCAGGAGGTGGAGACACGGGTAGAGACGGCTGTGTGGAGTAGAGTGGGCGGTTTCTTGGGTTACATAGTCTCGGGAAAGTGCAGAAACGACTTCAGTTCACAGAGTGCAGGACGAATTCGGGAAGAGGTTAGACATAGCAAAAATCAATGTTGTAGCTGTAAACTGTCGTAGTTGTGTTGGGAAAGAAGCAGAGCTGCAAGTGATAACAGAAAGCACTGAAACTCAAATAGTTATAGGTACCGAAAGCTGGCTAAAGCCGGTGATAAGGTCAGCCAAAATGTTTACAAAGGAACTGATAGTATATACAAAGGATGGATTAAATACAGTTTGGTGGCGGCCTTTTGTTGCTGTTAGAAGCACTGTACTTCACCTTGTAAGGAAATTGAAGTAGGCAATTCTGTCAGTTGATATCGATAGAGATTATACTTCACAGCAGGACTAAATTAACTAATGCTTTCTTTTAGCGACCCGCAGCTCAGATGACAGTTGCTGAACAGTTCAAAGAAAACTTTGAGTGTCATCATAAATAGATACCACACTCATACATTTATAGTTGGTGGTGACTTCAATCTACCCTCAATTTGCTGGTGAAAATGCGCATTCGGAGCCGGTGGTAAGTACAAAACATCATCAGGGGCTGAATGCTTTCCCCGAAAATTATTTTCAGCAAATAGTTCAGGAGCCCAATCGAAGTGTAAACTGTTACGAAAACATACTTGACCTCATAGCAGCAAATAATCCTGAGGAAACAGGGAGCACCATGACGTATATAGGGGTTACTGTCTACAAAATCGTTGTAGCGAGTCTGACCGCCGCAACATACAAATACACCAAAAGTAAACGCAAAATATGTCTATTTTTTAAAAAGTCAGATAAAAATTAGCTTGACTCATTCCTAAGAGCCCGTGTCCACGTCTTCCCAACTAACTATGTAAGTGTAGGCGAGATGTACTTTAGTCCAAAGAAATAGTATCTGAGACGATTCAGAGATTTGTAACAAATAAGTTAATAAAATGTGGTGCGGACCCACCACAGTACACGAAACAAGTCAGAACACTGTTGCAGAAACAATAAAAAAAGCATGCTAAATTTAAAAGAAAACAAAATCTCCAAGATTGGTGATGTTTCACTGAAGCTATAAAATTAGCACTGACTTCAGTGCGAGGTGCTTTTATAATTTCCACAGTGAAACTCTGTCTCGAAATCTGATAGAAAATCCGAAGAGATTCTAGTCGTATGTAACGTACACCAGCGGCAAGATGCAAACAACACATTCACTGCGTGGTACGATTGGTAATATTACCGACGAAACGCCACAACAGAGGAGTTATTAAACGGTTTTCAGAAACTCCTTCCCCAAAGAAGACGTATTAATAACTGCCATCATGAGTAACTGAGAAGTTTAGTATCTTATCCATCCTCAACAACTCTAGTCGTAAATAACGAAATAATAAGCAACTAGTCGCATAAAAGAAATTTAATTTCTTTTCCGGTTTCTGGCACTTAGTGCCCTTCTTCAGATGGGAACTCAGTACCCGAAACCGGTAAAACAAAATTAAATTTCTTTTATGCAACTGGTTGCTTATTACTTCGTTATATCTTAGAACTATATATTCTCGGTGTAGCGAAGCAGAATAAAGCATTTAATAGCGGCAAGTGTTCCGGTCCCAATAGCATACCAATCAGATTCCTTTCAGAGTATATCGAAACAATAGCCCCATGCGTAGCCATCATATGCAGCCGCTCACTCGACGAAAGTTCCGTATCAAGAGGTGAAAGTACGTAGTAATCGATGAAAAATCATCGAATAAAACAGAAGTGGATCCGGCGTTCGCAAAGGAAGTGTTTACAGGCCCTTCGCTGTTCGTAATCTACGCATTTCTAAGAGGGCTGCTGAAATTATCTCCTAAAGATTGTTTGCAGATGATGCTGCGATTTACCGTCTAGTGAAATCATCATAAAGTCAAAACCAATTGCAAAATGATTAAGGCAAGATATTTAAATGGTGCGAAAAGTGGCATTAGTCTCTCAGTAAGGATAAGGAAAAGTGTGACGTCTTCTAAACGCGTAAAAAAAAAAAAAAAAAAAAAAAAAAAATCCGTTAAATTTCGATTACAGGATAAATCACAAATTTAAAATCTGTCAAATAGACTAAATGCCTAGAAATTACAAATACGAACAACTTAACTTGGAACGTTCACATGGATACTATTGTGGGGAAGACAAACCAAAGACAACGTTTTATTGGGAGAACACTTAGAAGATGCAACTAGTCTACTAAAGAGACTGTCTACACTACACCTGTTCGTCCTGTGCTGGAGTACAGCTGTTCTGTATGGGATGTGTAACAGGTAGGATTGACAGAGGACATAGAAAAATTTCGAAAAGGGGAAGTCCTTATCGCGAAATAGGGGAGAGAGTAACGTAGAAGTAAATATCCTCTGAGTACTGAAGCAACTTCAATCACTTAATAAAAGCAAGTTTTCTGGTCCAGACTGTATACCAATTAGGTTCCTTTCAGAGTATGCTGATCCATTAGCTCCACACTTAACAATAATATACGACCGTTCGCTCGACCAAAGATCCGTACGCAAAGACTGGAAAGTTGCACTGGTCACACCAATATTCAAGAAAGGTAGTAGGAGTAATTCATTTAATTACAGGCACATATCGTTAACGTCGATATTCAGCAGGATTTTGGAACATATATTGTGGTCGAACATTATGAATTGGCTAAATGGTTCAAATGGCCCTGAGCACTATGGGACATCTCAGGTCATCAGTCCCCTAAAACTTAGAACTACTTAAACCTAACTAACCTAAAGACATCGCACACATCCATGCCCGAGGCAGGATTCGAACCTGCGACCGTACCGGTCGCGCGGTTCCAGACTGAAGCGCCTAGAACCGCTCGGCCACCAGCGGCCGGCCATTATGAATTACCTCGAAGAAAACGGTCTATTGACACACAGTCAACATGGGTTTAGAAAACATCGTTCTTGTGAAACACTACTAGCTCTTTATTCGTATCAAGTGTTCAGTGCTATTGACAAGGGATTTCAGATAGATTCCGTATTGCTGGATTTCCGGAAGGCTTTTGACACTGTACAACACAAGCGGCTTGTAGTGAAATTGCGTGCTTACGGATTATCGTCTCAGTTATGTGACTGGATATGTGGTTTCCTGTCAGAAAGGTCACAGTTCGTAGTAATTGATGGAAAGTCATCGAGTAAGACAGAAGTGATTCCTGGCGTTTCCCAAGGTAGTGTTATAGGCCCTTTGCTGTTCGTTATCTATATAAATGATTTCAGAGGCAATCTGAGCAGCCGTCTTAGGTTGTTTGCAGATGACGCTGACGTTTATCGACTAATGAAGTCATCAGAAGATCAAAACAAATTGCAAACGATTTAGAAAAGATATCTGAATGGTGCGAAAATTGGCAGTTTGTTCAGTAAACAGTAAACCACCAAGGCAGATAAAATTATTAGCCCTCCATGAACCACTGACCTTGCCGTTGGTGGGGAGGCTTGCGTGCCTCAGCGATACAGATAGCCGTACCGTAGGTGCAACCACAACGGAGGGGTATCTGTTAGAGGCCAGACAGACATGTGGTTCCAGAAGAGGGGGCAGCAGCCTTTTCAGTAGTTGTAGGGGCAACAGTCTGGATGATTGATCTGGCCTTGTAACACTACCCAAAACTGCCTTGCTGTGCTGGTACTGCGAACGGCTGATAGCAAGGGGAAACTACACCCGTAATTTTTCCCGAGGGCATGCAGCTTTACTGTATGATTCATGGAGAGCTGTATGAAACCAGTCTCAGGACTGAAGACCACAACAACAACAATAGCGTTTCATTTCCCAGCGTGGGAAATCGCTGTTCATTCACAAATACAGAACTTGGCAAATGTATACAAGTTCATTTCTCAATTCCGCGCTAACGTTCCGCTCTATGTCTACAACCTAGCAGCGACTACCACCGCCCTTAAAACACGATCCTTACTCGCCGAGAGCAGTCGAGGCACACACTACGAGTGGACGATCTATGCCGATGTATTGAAGACACAATATAAATAGCACGATATATCGCATCAATGCATCGAATTGAACCAACTTACTGTTAACGTTTCAACATAATCGACGCATCGATACATTTATATTCAATGTAGTGGCTGGGCGAAACAACTTTCTTATTTGTTTCGTTATCTCAGATCATTTTCGTCTCGTCACCTGAGAAGGGGCCGGCCGTTGTGGCCGAGCGGTTCTAGGCGCTTTAGTCTGGAACCGCGCGACCGCTACGGTCGCAGGTTCGAATCCTGCCTCGGGTATGTATGTGTGTGATGTCCTTAGGTTAGTTAGGTTTAAGTAGTTCTAAGTTCTAGGGGATTGATGACCTCAGATGTGAAGTCCGATAGTGCTGAGAGCCATTTGAACCTGAGAAGGCATTATACTCGACCCATAAAATGAAATGGTTCAAATGGCTCTAAGCACTATGGGACTTAACATCTGAGGTCATCAGTCCCATGGAACTTGGAACTACTTAACCTACTACTACTAACCTAAAGACAACACACACATCCATGCTCGAGGCAGGATTTGAACCTGCGACCGTAGCTGTCGCGCTGTTTCAGATTGGAGTGCCTTGAACCGCTCGGCCACACCGGCCGGCATACTCGGCTCAGACTCTCGTTCGTTTTGTGAACCGGAAGGTATCATTACTTCAACCGAAACAAACTATTGGCGAATTCCCAATGTGTCATGCCGAAGAAAAAGTAGCGCGGAATTGATAAGGCTACATTCCTATTGAATATTGTGTTACTTTCATCTACTTCTGATTCCGTTGTTTTTGCTCACAAGCAGAAATTGCGTTGAAATGACTGTATGAGGACTTGGCTGATTGTTGTTTACTTCTAAGTAATTTGATTTCAAAAATGGATGACTTACAGTGCGTTCATCGTAAGCCTTTCGTGGATACAAATTTTTCACTATGAATCCTTCCTCATTACTTGTGACTGGATCCAATTTTTCGCACGATTCTTAGGTTCCAATAACCACACACCATCGTCTAAAGCCACAAGTGATTATGACAGCAACATATCAAAATTAAATTATGCATAAACCGCATTAATTATGAACAAGATAAAATAATAATTCTGCAACGCCTTTCAGCATAATTTGTAACACAGAAGTGAAGGTCTGTAAAACATCGTCAATATGTTTCCCATGCGCCCAGGCGAGAAAATATTCTAGGATTAAGGAAACGCAGAACAAAAAGACATACGTATTCATATGAGTAAGCGCTAAGTGCTGGGAGAAGTGTATTAATGCTACACTACCGTATAACCAAATTTGTGGGTACTACATGCGTTACTTACAGCCACAAGTTTTGTGACCAGACTAAATTACAATCGTCCAGCCACAACTGTGGGAGATGGTTCATTTTTAACTACAACAGATGAAATATTAGCTCATTTTATTACATAAATTAATGGAAAGTTTACTTAACTTTGACACACCTCTTTGCCACAAGAGTACCGGATAATTTACGACTATCATTGACTACCAATTAACAAACTGTTCTCTTGATGTACATAATTCAACCTTGACAACAGTAGAAGTTCATTTGAAACTTTAAATACCCATTGGTCCTAGACGACGATGTTGACTGCTGTAGCTGAGGTCATAAACTGGGGTAAGCTCTTGCTTGCTCGACACCATATTGACTTCAGCATGAGGACGCTGCTGTTTCTGAGAGGCGAGGTGTGGGCTTCTGCAGCGCCTCTCATACTTCGCTGCAGATTGTAGCGAGCGCTCGCTAATGTCTTGGGTAACGATTGCTGTTGCCGACTGTGTTGTGGTACCGCAGTCTCTGGGCGATATCACAAGTGCCCACAAGCGGGGCCTTCTGGGAATCTGGGGGTATCGACTTTTTATTCATTACACAATTATTATGCGTTTCTAGTAGTGATTGTCCGCGATTCCATGGAATCATATATTTAGTATTTCGGAAATCTCTTATAAATACAGAGCTTTAGTAACTACTATATAACCTGCATTTGTCTGGTTGTCTGGTTGTCATTCCGTTCTTCGATTGTTGCAGTTTTCTTTGCATGGAGGCAGTTTCGGAAGTTTGAGAAATAATACTTTGTTGCTTTTTGCAGGCTAGTTATGTTCCTATCCAACAAGATTTTCTCAGTCATCCTAATTTTATTTGTCATCTCAAATTTTTAATTTCTAGTTTCAGCCTAAAAATAAAACACTTCTGTGAATAACTCGTTGGATATCCTGGATTTCGTAATTATGGAGCCTGTAATTACAGATCGTTGCATAATGACAAACGGCAATTTCAGAATCTTGCCCCTTCTTGGGTAAATTTCTGCAGACGCTCATTGGTCACACTTGGTTGTGGTCAACATCTTAACCGTTCCGTTTCTGAATACGGAGATTTCCGGAAGAGCTTGGGGCTTTTATTTGGTACGTCCGGCATTCCTTGGTACGTCTGCAGCCACGACAATGCGGGATAGAGCCATTCGGTGTGCCATCAACAGTGTACCAGTCGAGAAAGCACCCACGGTGCAATCAAACCTCATACTAGTGTGCAGTCAGTGTGGTTAGTTTGTATCGAAAGTTGTGTTATTGTTGCGGCCTCCAATCCAAAGACTGGTTAGATGCAGCTCTCCATGCTACTCTATCCTGTACAAGACTGTTCATCTACTAGTAACTATTGCAACCTATATCCTTCTGAATCTGCTTACTGTTTTCATCTTTTTGTCTCCTTCTACGATTTTTATCCCACGCTTCTCTCCAGTACTAAATTAGTGATCCCTTGATGCCTCAGAATGTGTTCTACCATCCGATCCCTTCTTCTAGTCCGGCTGTACCACAAATTTCTCGTCTAACCAATTCTATTCGGTATCTCTTCATTAGTTACGTGATCTACCCATCTAAGCTTCAGCATTCTTCTGTAGCACCGCATCTCAAAAGCTTCTATTCTCTTCTTGTCGGAACTGTTTATCGTCCACGATTCACTTCCGTACATGGCTACACTTCATACAAATAATTTCAGAAAAAACTTCCTAATACTTAAATCTATACCCGATTTTAACATATTTCTCTTCTTCAGAAACGCTTTTCTTGCCATTGTCAGTTTGCATTTCATATCGTCCCTACTCCGACCATCATCAGTTATTTTGCTTCCCAAATAGCAAAACTCATCTACTTCTTTAAGTGTCTCATTTTCTACTCTAATACCCTCAGCATCACCTGATTTAATTCGACTACACTCCATTATCCTCGTTTCGCTTTTGTTTATGTTCATCTTATATCCTCCTTACAAGACACTGTCCAGTCCCCTCAACTGATCTTCCAAGTCCTTTGTTGTCATCGGCAAACCACAAAGTTTTTCTTTATTTTCCATGGATCTTATTTCCTACTCCAAATTTCTTTGTTTCTTTTACTGCTTGTTCAATGTACAGATTGAATAACATCGGAGATAGGCTACAACTCTGTCTCACTCTCCTCTCAACCATTGCTTCCCTTTTGTGTCCCTTGATTCTTATTACTGCCTTCTTGTTTCTGTACAAATTGTAAATAGCCTCTCGCTTCCTGTATTTTACCCCTGCCTCGTTTAGAGTTTAAAAGAGAGTATTCCAGTCAACATTGTCAGAGCTTTATCTAAGTCTATAAATGTTATTATTGTAGGTTTGCTTTTCCTTAACCGATCTTCTATGAGAAGTCGTCGGGTCAGTATTGCGTCGCGTGTTCTTCATTTTTCCGGTCCCTAGGTACGCTTCTACCAGTTTTGCCACTCTTCTGTAAGGGATTTCTCTTAGAATTTTGCATCCGTGGCTTATTAAACATTTAGTTCGGTAATTTTCACACATGTCAGCACGTGATTTCTTTGGAATTGTAATTATTATATTCCTCCTGAAGTACGAGGGTATTTCGCCAACTTCATACATTTTGCTCACCAGATGGAAGAGTTTTCTCATGGCTGGCTGTACCAAGGCAATCAGTAGCCTCGCTTTTACATAAATCTTTCAGTGTTTTGCCAAATTCTTCACGCAGTATTATATCTCCCATATAATCTTCATCTACGTTCTCTTCCATTCCGTAATATTGAACTCAAGTACATCCCTAGAATGACTCTCTACATATACCTTCCACCTTTCTGCTTATCCTTCTTTGCTTAGGACTTTAATTTTCCTGTAGGCAGCAACTATCCTACCCCTGGCGATACATGCTTCTACATCTTTATATTTGTCCTCTAGCCATTCCTGCTTAGCCATTTTGCACTTCCTATCGATCTCATTTTTAGACGTTTTTATTCCCTTTCGCCTGCTTCATTTAGTGCATTTTTATATTTTCTCCTTTCATCGATTAGATTCGATATCTTTTGTGTTACGCAAGGATTTCTACTAGCCCTCGTCTTTTTACCTACTTGATCCTCTGCTCCCTTCACTCATCACTCAAAGCTACCCACTCTTCTTCTACTGTATTCATTTCCTTTCTTCTTGTCAATCGTTCTCTAATTCTCCCTCTGAAACTCTCTAGAACGTCTAGTTCTTATAGTTTATCCAAGTCCCATCTCCTTAAATTCCTGCCTGTTTGCAGTTTCTTCAGTTTTAATCTGCAGTTCATAATCGTGGTCAGAGTCCACATCTGCCCCTGGAAATGTCTTACAATTTAAAACCTGGTTCCGAAAATCTGTGTCTTACGGTCGTACAATCTGTTTGAAACCTTCCAGTGTCTCCAGGCCTCTTCTACATACACAACTTTCTTTCATACTTCTTAAAACAAGTGCTAGCTATGATGAAATTACGCTCTGTACAAAATTCTACCAAGAGCCTTCCCCTTTCTTTTCCGTCTCGCAGTCCATATTGATCTGCTACTTTTCCTTCTCTTCATTTTCTTAATATCGAGTTCCAGTCATCCATGACTATTAAATTTTCGTCTTCCTTAACTATCTGAATAATTTATTTTATCTCATCATACATTTCCTCCATCTCCTCCTCATCTGCGGAATTAGTTGACATATAAACTTGTACAACTGTGTTGAATGTGGGCCTCGGGTCTATCTTGGCTACAAGAATGCGTTCACTATGCTGTTCATAGTAACTTATCTGTGTTGGTATTTTTTTATCCTTTATTAAACCCACCCCTGCATTACCCCTATTTCATTTTGTATATATTAACCCTTTATTCACCTGACCAGAAGCCATGTTCCTCCTGCCACCGAATTTCATTAATTCTCACTATATCTAGCTTAAACCTATCCATTTCCATTTTCAAATTTTCTAACGTTCCTGCCCGATTCAGGTATCTGACATTCTACGCTCCAATTCTCCTGACAACGGCGTTCTCCTGAGTAGTCCCCGCCCGGAGATCCGAATGAGGACTACTTTACCTCCGGACTATTTTACCAAGTGGACGTCATCATCATTTATCCATACAGTAGAGATGCATGCCCTCGGGAAAAATTACGACAGTATTTTCCCCCTGCTTTCAGCCGTTCGCAGTAGCAGCATGGGCAAGGCTGTTTTTGTGATGTTACAAGGCCAGGAAACTAACGGTTTTGGACATTGTATGAAAGTAAGCTTACAATTTGCGTGCAGCTAAAACGCAGGAACGATTCCCGATACGATCAAGGGAGTTATATAGTGTGGTAGCTCTTTGTCCCCAATCCATGAAGAAGGTTCCGGTTTTTACCTGAATGGCGTGGTTTCGAAGATAAAAGGGCTAGGAAGTTTCACTCTTTAGTATGTCTTAGAACATTCCATAACATTCGAGAACATTCCAGAACATTCTATAATATTCGAGAGCATTCCAAAACATTCCAAAATGTTACGGACTGTTCCACAATGATGCACTGGAATGTTCGGGAATAGTCTAGAACATTCGGGAACATCCTGGAACATCCCAGATCATTGTGGATCATTCCAGAACAGTCTAGAATGTTTTGAAATGTTCTGGAACGTTGTGGACCATTCGAAGCCTTTTTGATATGTTCTGGAATTCACCACTGGTGGGGCTACCCATTGGTAGGGGTATATAAAAAAAGACTTGTCGTGGGTTCGAACGTCGGTTTATTATCAGTGACGAAGGGAGGAACCGAAAAGTAGTGCAATCAGTGAACGAAAACAACAGCGAAGTGTGAGTAGTCAAAGTGATACAGTGACTGAACATAAATCGAAAACAAAGTGTGAGAAGTGTTTAAAGTGTACTTAGTGTCAGACAATGCCAAACGTAAAAGAGGAGGAGTTCTTGCCAGTTCTGAAGCAAAACAACGAAAACAAGAAGAACAACGAGAAACGAAACAGTCGAAGAGCGCAAAGCACGCTTAAGTTCCCAACGAACGAGAATGAGCGTCGTGAGAAGCAGAGAAACCGAAGAAATTGAAGAACCAAGAATTGCGACACAACCTTATAATATAAGACTGCGAACCCAAGTCACCCCTGAAAATATCTCTCACCGAGAAGCGCAGACGAGGACAAGTAAACAGTAGAACCTAAAAAATGAAGCATTTAACAAACAAACATGTGGTATTCGGAAAAATGGACATCATCTGCCAATTTTGTAGCACGAAAAAATTTATATTATAGGAACGCCAGGATTCTGTTGCATGAATGGAAAAATTCTATTACCACCACTGCAAGCACCTCGGCAGGAATTCTTATATAACAGACCGGGAAAACTCCATAATCAAAATACTTTCTTCGAAATATGAAAGCGTAACACGCCTGATTCCAAATGACTTCCTTCGGTGTCACTTCGATCAACGCTAACAGAGATGAAATCGATTATGTTTTTTTCATCCAAGGACAAATCTATCACAACATGGGATCATTACTACACCATCTCTTATACTTCAAAGTTTATCCTTTTATTCCAGTTACCACACAGTCTCATATCAACTCCCTGAGCGAAGTCGGGTACCCCGGCTAATCAACAATGAAACCGAAACGTGCACCTAATCCGCCTTATTTTAGTATTTTTAATGAAAAAACGACATAAACATGAATCTGAGTTTTCGCTTAGAAACGATGAATAACAAAATAGGTCATGTGTGCTTAGTATACAAGATAGAAGAGCAGTATTACTTAATGTTTATTGATCAGCGCATGATGAAAAGAAAAACTTCACTGTTCGATAACTCTCAATAAGAGGCAAAGTGGTTATCCGAAATGAACTTAAATATTGCTCATATGATCATTAGTAATCGATGCTCACCACCACTGCACTGAAAACAACACGTTGTATCATTTTACTAGCACAGAAAGTCACACTCATGCAGTCCCTTACAAGTAATTCGGAAGCCACGCTGAATGCCACAGATAACACATGTTACAAGTTTCGTTGATTCAGAGGCAGAGTTTATGTATATTGAGAAATGATGGCATTTTAAATAACGAAATCCGTGTGCTTCCGTTCTCACCGAAATCAGTCTCGTACGTCTGCGTGGGTGTCGAGCACATTTTTATCAGCACTGGACAGTTTTCCCACATCTTTACACATATTAACCAAGCCCATGATGTACAACTGCCACAAAAGCAAATGACGCGTGCGGTCCAGAAGTTAAGCCATGGGAACTTCCCACACCAGTTGTAACGCCTCTGTACTTGTGGGACACTCTATTGTCAGTGCGGAAATAAAGCTGTCGCTGATGTGAACCACATCCTACTTCGATTCAACAAACACATTGTGAATCAGAGACAGAAAAATGTACCTCTCCTCTTACCACTCTCTTGGGATTAGGAGTACTCGTCATCTACAAATCAGTGATAAAAAAACCTAAACAAAAGTAATTAATACATATAAAGCTTGTTCATAATGAGAAAAGTACTTGTATACATTCATAGCAAAAAATGAAACATCAATGAACGATGTTTATGTTGTTGCCTTAATTAATTTTTATATTCTCAGCGTGTGTTTTATGCAGATCTGTAAATAAAAGGTGACTGCACGTCGAAAAAGCTGAAAACCAATAAAAAATCTACAACAAAGAAGTGTGTTGTCTGTGAGATCCCCCATGACTTCCGAACCGCTGATAATGAACTACGTGAGTGTGACTTCCTTTTACTAATACGACAACAAAGTGTGTTTTTTTTCCAGTGTAATAGCTCCTCGTAACTATCTACTATTGATACTCTTCTGATAAATATTTAAGTACATTTTGGACTGGAGTATCTGTGTACTGACTGCTACCGCCCAGCCTTTTAAATCGGTTTTGCTGACATCATTCAGAATTGTTCTTTCACTACTGCCACCATTTACAAGCGTATATCGTAATTAAATATGTACGAGTACTGGAAAGTTACTATACACAAACAACTGCCGTAAGACAGGATTTTTTTTTTTTCGTGTGGCTAGGGCCTCCCGTCGGGTGCAGTTCTTTCGAGTTGACGCCACTTCGCCGACTTGCGTGTCGATGGGCGAGATGGGGATGAAATGATGATGATAAGGACAACACAACTCCCGGTCCCTGAGCGGAGAAAATCTCCGACTCAGCCGGGAATTGAACCCGGTCCGGTAGGCATGACATTCCGTCGCACTGACCACTCAGCTACCGGGGGCGGACTACGTCAGATTACCAACGCTCTATCTATGGCATTATCAACGGCCTTGTTACCCTCACAGCATGCCTATAACAATGCACAGTGAATCACGATACTATATAATCAATTATACGTGAATAATCATCTTTACTTTAAAAAAACTATTTCAAATAATTTGAATAAGATAGCACAAAATAAAAATAATTCTGTTTGATAGTTTTTAATAAAAAGTAAACAAGCGTAATCAAAACGTAAACTATGTCAAAAGTATGTAGATCTACCATAAATACAACTAAGCTCATTGTGCATATTCGAAATGTTCACGTCTATCTCGCTTTTTCTTCCAAAACAAGGTAATTTACTTAAATCTGAAAAAATCGTGAATTCCATTTCAGAGCCAGTTTCTTCAAGTTCCAAGAAGTCATCTAATGTTTACATTGTTGCTGAACGTCAATCTCAGTAATCGTTTCCTTTACAAGTACCGTTAGTACTTTAATTCCTCCAAACACATAACTAAGGCTTAAAATGAAAGTATTGTTTCCAACTCAGACATAGTCTGTGTAGAGTACCAGATAAAAAGTCGTGTTGGTGGTGCACAGCAACCAGCTATAAATAGTTTTTAGGTTTCGGATGCTGTACATCAGCAACGTTTTATTTTATGTAATATCCACGGTCTTCGACCAAGTCTTTTCTTGTTAAAATTGCAGACAGTCTTCTTTCCAAGATATGTTCGCTTATCCCGAATCTGTCCTCGATGACAAGTAAATTTAATATTTGTTTCTTATGTATCATTCGTAAAGACAATCGGGCTCAGTTAAGTGTTCAGAACAAAGATTTAAGACACAGTTGCTCCCTAGCTGGACAACTTTCAAACGCTGTACAGAAAAAATCTCAGAAATTTTTAAAACAAATTGGCCACCATAGGAGGACATAAGTTTAACAATGGATATTTTGTCAAATGCTATACATATGAAGTGTTTTTTTAGTTTTTATTGCGCATTTGGAATTAAATACTGAACTGTTTTCAGTCATTCTTTGTGTGTAGGAACTGAATCAAACACACACGTCACAGCATCGCTGCAATGATCTTACAGACTTTCCAACAATATAACAGCTTATTAGCAATAATCGTTGAAGCAGTAGAAATAGAATTCGGCAAAAAAATGAAATAAAATAAAATAAAGGGCAACGATCATTTGGTTTAAACAGTTGCGCTGCTAGCGACGAATTGCGCGAATCTTCCACGGCTGATGTAAAATTAAAACAATGTCTTCCCTCGTTTGAACAGAGTTTTAGAACTGTGGGTGTTGTATATGATATGTTTTGCGCCACACAACACAGTTACAGTGTTCGGGGGATCAGAAATAGTCATTACGACATTAACTCATCAGGTACTGTGACTTTCAGAGAGCGTCGAAAGCAATTTGAGCCAAAGATTGAGTAAAATTTTGCAAAATTCAGAAATAAATTTTGGAAGTTTTGAAAAATATCTTTTGTTACAACTATCTTTGAAATTTCTAAAAAAAAGTTTTCGACTTTGTTAAAGTATTTTCGTTGCGTCTCACGCATTTCTGAACCACGCCCGTACTCAGTTGTAGAGAACAATGACATATTTTTTTAACATAGACAGCTTGTCATAAAACCTGGCCGGCTGCCGGCCGTCATGGAGTTCAAGTCTGCGCCGATAGTGACGTGGGACAAATAACATGGCCACACTGGTCACACTCAAAGTCCGGCTGTATGCACAATCGGGCAATACTTTACACTGCAGCAGTTCCTAGAGGAGATCTCGTCTCCCCTTCGAACTGTTACGTCACATATACGCCCATAGTGTAGTGGTAAACAGCACGTTGTCTGAGTGCAACGTCTCGCGTTCGAAACAACCCCTTCCCCATATTTTTTATAGTGCTTTCGTCTGAATACTAAAGTCCTGAGTGTAGCGGCAGGACAGCTACGACGTATTTCACTTTCTGACACATCACGGACAACAGTTTCGTCCATTAATAATTTTGCGAAAAATTTATTGACAGACTGTCTGCCTTTGAACGTTACATGCGTCATAGCTCTGAGGGCCCTCTTGTTGGCGGCTGAAAGGGCTGCCGAGGCGGCGCTGCGCTCCCTAGCCATTGTCGAAAGCGTCAGCAACCTCTCATCCTTCTGGGTAGCATAAAATGCTTTACTGTTTTTGAGTAATGCTCCACAAAAAAGTTTACTATTTGCATTTCACACTCGACAGTAACGGAGGCAGCCATTCTGTTTCTATATGATCACTAATATGCAAGACATAAGCATGGCTCGAAATGCATTTTATGGTTTTTGATCCTATCAGAATACCCCACTATGTCGTTTATGTCATAATTGATGTCTTATATCTCGTTTCATTGCCTTTCAGAAGCGATTCTCCATGTAATTTTTCTTCAGGAATTCACGTTTTCGCCAAGATGCAGTAACTTTACATGTATACCTTGCAGTATCCCTATAGCAACGCAAGCACATTGTACGTTTTGAGATCCAGGAATGGATTTATGGAGAACTTAACGCTGATTGAAAGTGGTATTTAAGGTATTCAATCAGACTTAAACCAACAAAATTGCCCATTTTTGAAGCTACTCAAAGTGGAAGAAAGTAGCTAGCGCCGCCGTCAGCAAACGTCTGCAGGGATGCCTATTTACTATTACAGTGTTTTAAAACAGAATAACTATATTTGCTTCATAATTATTCCCCTGACGTATGGGTTGGTTGCCGAACTCAAATTATTCACAGACGTTTGTATAGTGAAGAAGCTTCCTACTCATAAAGCAGACATCTATATCCGTTAACACCGCTTGCTGAGTCGAACTTACGAGAAGACTTACGAGGGTAATCCCAAAAGTAACGTCTCTTGTTTTTTTATAGGTACATAGACCTGTTTATTTCTACAATGGCTTAGCTATTTCCGACATAATCACCATTTTTGTCGATGCATTTTTGTAGACGCTGTGGCAGTTCATGTATGCCCATGTCATACCAGCTCGCCGCCATGCTGTTCAGAAAGTTATGAACCTCTTCTTTCACCTCGTCGTCGCAACTGAATCGCCTTCCGGTCAATCAGTGGGCGCCAAGTCAGGACTATAGGGTGAGTGGGTGATTGTGTTCCGTTGAAACTGTTGCACGAGAGCAAAGGTTTGCCGAGCGATGTGTGGGCGAGCGTTGTTATGGAGAATGTGTACGCCCTTGCTCAACATTCCTCTCCTCCGGTTCTGAACTGCCCGTTTGAGTTTTTCAGAGTCTCACAGTACCTGTCAGCGCTAATTGTGGTCCCAGCGATTCAGCTCCGACGACGAGGTGAAAGAGGAGCTTCATAACTTTCTGAACAGCATGGCGGCGAGCTGGTATGACATGGGCATACAAAAACTGCCACAGTGTCTACAAAAATGCATCGGCAGAAATGGTGATTATGTCGAAAAATAGCTTAATGTTCAAGCTGTAAACTGATGTAAACCATTGCAGGAATAAACAGGTGTATGTACTTACAAAAAATAGTAGACCTTACTTTTGGTATTACCCTCGTATGTGTAAATACCGGCAATGCATTCGCAGTTGCGAATACAGACAATCATCAGCTGTATAATGGAATAACGACAACGAAAGTTTGTGCCCGCTTATCGTGAACGATCGACTTGCCATAGGCTATCCGAGCACGCTTCACAGGCAGACCAAAACTTCCATATGTTGCCAACTATGTATCTACAACCTGCACTCGTTCACCCATTATGCATATTCCTGTACATAGGTGACATTTTAACTGAGAGTCTCTTGCCGATATTGCGGATAAATACGACACTGCAGTTCCTGTGTTGTTCAGAATTACGGTGCAATTCTCCCTCGGGGAGGAGGGGAGGGGGAGAGGCGGAGGGGGAGTAAAACGGTGTAGGAGCAGTAAGACGATGGACCAAGGAAAACACTCATTAAAATATGTGGCAAGGTCATTGTACCTGGTCCACAACCAAACTGTGGTTTTCAACAGACACCAAAAGACTTTGAAGATAAGTTGAACGGAATGAAGAATCTTTTGAAAACGGTTTATAGATGAAAACAAATAAAACAAGGGTGATAGAGTGTAGCCGAATAAAGGCACGTGATGCTGATAGAGTGAGATTACGAAGTAAGAAGTTGAGAGCAGTAGACGAGTTTTGTTTTTTCAGCAGTAAAGTACGAGGATTGAATGAAAAGTAATGCCTCCACCTTCGTTGATTGGGTTTGGATGGGAATATATAAACAAACCAAATGCAGAAATAATCCTTAGAGTGTGATCTTTAATTACCAATATTCACTTTTCCACATAATCACCAGCCAATTGGATACATTTCTGCCAACGATGAACACGTTTTCTGAAGCCATCACGGAAGAAGTCGACACTCTGTTTTCGCAATCACAGTCTCACAGTTCTAAAAATGGTACAGATGGCTCTGAGCACTATGGGACTTAACATCTGAAGTCATCAGTCCCCTAGAACTTGGAATTACTTAAACCTAACTAACCTAAGCATTGGCGGCCGAAGACTTCCGGCATAAGAAGTCAGCCTCATTCTGCCAACGGCCTTGTCAAAGAGGGCGGAGGAGCGGATAGAGGTTCAGGGCACTCTCTTGTCCTAGGGGTGGGAAATTGCCCCTAAAGGCGGAACAATCAGCAATGATCAACGACATGAGGATGCAGAAGGCAATGGAAACCACTGCATTAAAGACACGTAACGTGTATCCACAGGACATGTGGCCTGTAATTGAAGAAGTGACATGATGATCTCTCCATTGGCAAAAGATTCCGGAATAGTCCCCCATTCGGACCTCCGGGAGGGGACTGCCAAGGGGGAGGTTACCATGAGAAAAAGATTGAATAATCAACGAAAGGATAACGTTCTACGAGTCGGGGCGTGGAATGTCAGAAGCTTGAACGTGGTAGGGAAACTAGAAAATCTGAAAAGGGAAATGCAAATGCTCAATCTAGATATAGTAGGGGTCAGTGAAGTGAAGTGGAAGGAAGGCAAGGATTTATGGCCAGATGAGTATCGGGTAATATCAACAGGAGCAGAAAATGGTATAACAGGTGTAGGATTCGTTATGAATAGGAAGGTAGGGCAGAGGGTGTGTTACTGTGAACAGTTCAGTGACCGGGTTGTTCTAATCAGAATCGACAGCAGACCAACACCGACAACGATAGTTCAGGTGTACATGCCGACGTCGCAAGCTGAAGATGAACAGATAGAGAAAGTGTATGAGGATATTGAAAGGGTAATGCAGTATGTAAAGGGGGACGAAAATCTAATAGTTATGGGCGACTGGAATGCAGTTGTAGGGGAAGGAGTAGAAGAAAAGGTTACAGGAGAATATGGGCTTGGGACAAGGAATGAAAGAGGAGAAAGACTAATTGAGTTCTGTAGCAAGTTTCAGCTAGTAATAGCGAATACCCCGTTCAAGAATCACAAGAGGAGGAGGTATACTTGGAAAAGGCCGGGAGATACAGGAAGATTTCAATTAGATTACATCATGGTCAGACAGAGATTCCGAAATCAGATACTGGATTGTAAGGCGTACCCAGGAGCAGATATAGACTCAGATCACAATATAGTAGTGATGAAGAGTAGGCTGAGGTTCACGACATTAGTCAGGAAGAATCAATACGCAAAGAAGTGGGATACGGAAGTGCTAAGGAATGACGAGATACGTTTGAAGTTCTCTAACGCTATAGATACAGCAATAAGGAATAGCGCAGTAGGCACTACAGTTGAAGAGGAATGGACATCTCTAAAAAGGGCCATCACAGAAGTTGGGAAGGAAAACATAGGTACTCAGAAGGTAGCTGCGAAGAAACCATGGGTAACAGAAGAAATATTTCAGTTGATTGATGAAAGGAGGAAGTACAAACATGTTCCGGGAAAATCAGGAATACAGAAATACAAGTCGCTGAGGAATGAAATAAATAGGAAGTGCAGGGAAGCTAAGACGAAATGGTTGCAGGAAAAATGTGAAGACATCGAAAAAGATATGATTGTCGGAAGGACAGACTCAGCATACAGGAAAGTCAAAACAACCTTTGGTGACATTAAAAGCAACGGTGGTAACATTAAGAGTGCAACGGGAATTCCACTGTTAACTGCAGAGGAGAGAGCAGATAGGTGGAAAGAATACATTGAAAGCCTCTATGAGGGTGAACATTTGTCTGATGTGATAGAAGAAGAAAGAGGAGTCGATTTAGAAGAGATAGGGGATCCAGTATTAGAATCGGAATTTAAAAGAGCTTTGGAGGACTTACGGTCAAATAAGGCAGAAGGGATAGATAACATTCCATCAGAATTTCTAAAATCATTGGGGTAAGTGGCAACAAAACGACTATTCACGTTGGTGTGTAGAACATATGAGTCTGGCGATATACCATCTGACTTTCGGAAAAGCATCATCCACACAATTCCGAAGACGGCAAGAGCTGACAAGTGCGAGAATTATCGCACAATCAGCTTAACAGCTCATGCATCGAAGCTGCTTACAAGAATAATATACAGAAGAATGGAAAAGAAAATTGAGAATGCGCTAGATGACGATCAGTTTGGCTTTAGGAAAAGTAAAGGGACGAGAGAGGCAATTCTGACGTTAGGGCTAATAATGGAAGCAAGGCTAAAGAAAAATCAAGACACTTTCATCGGATTTGTCGACCTGGAAAAAACGTTCGACAATATAAAATGGTGCAAGCTGTTCGAGATTCTGAAAAAAGTAGGGGTAAGCTATAGGGAGAGACGGGTCATATACAATATGTACAACAACCATGACGGAATAATAAGAGTCGACGATCAAGAACGAAGTGCTCGTATTAAGAAGGGTGTAAGACAAGGCTGTAGCCTGTCGCCCCTACTCTTCAATCTGTACATCGAGGAAGCAATGATGGAAATAAAAGAAAGGTTCAGGAGTGGAATTGAAATACAAGGTGAAAGGATGTCAATGATACGATTCGCTGATGACATTGCTATCCTGAGTGAAAGTGAAGAAGAATTAAATGATCTGCTGGACGGAATGAACAGTCTAATGAGTACACAGTATGGTTTGAGAGTAAATTGGAGGAAGACGAAGGTAATGAGAAGTAGTAGAAATGAGAACAGCGAGAAACTTAACATCAGGATTGATGGTCACGAAGTCAATGAAGTTAAGGAATTCTGCTACCTAGGCAGTAAAATAACCAATGACGGACGGAACAAGGAGGACATCAAAAGCTGACTCGCTATGGCAAAAAAGACATTTCTGGCCAAGAGAAGTCTACTAATATCAAATACCAGCCTTAATTTGAGGAAGAAATTTCTGGGGATGTACGTCTTGGGTACAGCATTGTACGATAGTGAAACATGGACTGTGGGAAAACCGGAACAGAAGAGAATCGAAGCAATTGAGATGTGGTGCTATAGACGAATGTTGAAAATTAGGTGGACTGATAAAGTAAGGAATGAGGAGGTTCTACGCAGAATCGGAGAGGAAAGGAATATGTGGAAAACACCGATAAGGAGAAGGGACAGGATGATAGGACATCTGCTAAGACATGAGGGAATGACTTCCATGGTACTAGAGGGAGCTGTAGAGGGCAAAAACTGTAGAGGAAGACAGAGATTGGAATACGTCAGGCAAATAATTGAGGACGTAGGTTGCAAGTGCTACTCTGAGATGAAGAGGTTAGCACAGGAAAGGAATTCGTGGCGGGCCGCATCAAACCAGTCAGTAGGCTGATGACCAAAAAAAAAAAAAACCTAAGGACATCACACACATCCATACCCGAGGCAGGATTCGAAACTGTGCGGTTCCGGACTGAACCACCTGGAACCGCTCGGTCACAGCGGCCGGCTAGTCTCACAGTTCTCTCAACGTCTTCATCAGAAGCATAATGATGTCCCCGCAGATAGTCTTTCATTATCGGGAACAGACGGAACGCTGGCTGCTGTGGCCGAGCGGCGTTTCAGTCCGGAACCGCGCTGCTGCCGCGATGGTGCTAAATCTGGACTGTATGGAGGATGCCGTACGGTGGTGAAATTCAGTCTCTGAAGTCAGCATCGGGGTACCCATCGTGTACAGGTCTTCCGATAGCCAAGCAAAGCAACAATGTGACCCACACGTTCTTGTGGAATGCCGATTGTGCTTGCAGTTTCTTTCTGAGTGATACGACGATCGTCCTGAATCAATCTGTCAACATTTTACTTGTGAAACTCGGTGGTTGCTGTCGCAGGAGGTCCAACTCTTTATTCGTCACGCAGGTCAGATGTTCGCGCCTCAACATCTTGAAACTTACTCGCCCAGCAACGTACAGTACTTACAACAACAGAATCTCCATAAACTGCTTTCATTATCTGATGAATCTCCTTTGGGGTGACACCTTCTGCTGTCAAGAATTCAATGACTGCGCGTTGCTTAAATCGCATTGACCGAGCGTCTGCGCAGGGTTCCATACTTTACACTGTAACAACACAACCATTCAATGCTAAGGCTTCCCGCCAACTGGAGCTGTAGAGAAGACGCTACGGAACAAGCCAGTACCTGCCACATACTAATGCTGCCAACTGTTGAAGAGTTACGAACGTGAAGGCATTACTTTTCTGTCGTAACCGACGACTGCAACAGTATAGAAGGTACAACATTAAGATTGGTAGTAGTAAAAAACGTTTTCATGAAAAAGGGAAAATTGTTAAAATCGAATATAAATTTAAAAGCCTATTCTGAAGGTACGAGAGGCGTTGAATAAATAATGGAACACATTTTTTCCTGAAAACACTATTCCCCACTTTCTTGGCCACAAAACCCTATTTTTCGACATAATTTCCGTCCAGTGTGATGGCCCTACGCCACCTTACTTCGAGGGCCTGTATGCACCATGGTGACACACTACTGGTCAACATCTGAGACAGCGTCTTGCTGCATCAATAACCTCTTCATCATCCCTGTACTGCTTCCCACGAAGTTCATTTTCATAGGACCAAACAGATGGAAGTCGGAAGGTGCGAGATTCAGGCACACGGCTTTGAGTGTCCCAGTTGGTGGACGAGTGTATCAGCAGTACCAACAGACACATCCAGATCTGCAGCGAGATGTTTGATTGTGTTCCGTCTGTCGCCTCGAATGAGAGTCTCCGCGCGTTTCAATACTGCAAGAGTCGCAGGTGAGTGCGGCCGGCCGACATGCGAGAGATCGGACTGATTTGCGCGAACTTGTTGCGACGATGTCAGACGCCTCGCCCAACGACTAACCGTACTTTTGTCTACTGCCGGGTCTCTGTAGACATTCTGCATGTGCCTACGAATATTCTTGATGCTCTGTTTTTCCGCCAGAAGAAAGTCAATGCCAGCTCTCTGCTCGGAACGCAGCCCTGTCACAGACGCCATTTTGAAGGCTACCTATAGCGCCGCCACCAATCGAAAATTCGTGAAACTATAGCAGCCGAAGCGGGAATAGTCCCCGTTGTCTCACATAAAATTATGCATTTTTTCAACCGAAACTGGCCAAGAAAAAAATGTATTGCATTACCTGGTGAATGCCACTAGTAGATGTTTGGAACGTAGCCTTACATGTCTTATATGGAAGAGCAGCGTGGACGATCCACAGGCAAGAATAGAATAAACGTTTCTGAAATATGCCATTATAGAAGAATAATTAAGAGTGATAGGTACATCGGATAGTTAATGAAGAATATGGAAGAAAATCGTTTTATGGTGCAACTTGATTAATAGAACTGATAGGTTGACAGGAGACATCACGAGGCCTCAAAGTATAGATGATTTGATAATATAGGGACCTGCGTGTGTGGGTGGGAGGGGGGAGGGAGAGAAGACGTCAGAACTGCAGAAGGAGACCAGTGCTTGAATACAGTAGTGGAAATAAGCTGCAATGGTTGTAGCAAGTACGAAAAGACTTGTATAAGACAGTGTGAAGAGTAGAATCGAACCAGTCTCCATACTGATGACTACAACAACAAGCGAACACTTTTTAAAGTTCGTCGAAGTATCTTGAGAAACAGTACATCTGTGTGTAATACTTTCTAGGTATTATTTGTAGGCATGTGAAATGGCATGACGGCGTAGAGCCGGTCGTAGGTAAGGGAGGTGGCAAGCTTTGATGCTTGGAAAAAGCAGACAGTGTACAAGGGAGATTGTTTACAAACAATTAGTGCCCCCCCCCCATTAGGATGTGGCTCAATGTGTGGAGCACATGCCAATTACTTCTTCTTATTATTCCTTTGTCCCGCATCAGTTCAGAATGGGCATGGCTATTTACGAATTTGTCACGGTTAATTTAAGGCGTGGTCGCCTCCCCGTTTTCCTGAGGATGGAATATCCGTACCTGAACTATATGTGTGTAACTGTTATTCATGTGAAAGTGAGCGAAAGTTTTCTAAATGTTTGCGAATTGTGTAACTGAGGCGGGACTTGACTACCAGCCCTGTATTCACCTAGTGGGATGTGGAAAACCACCTAAAATCCATAGCCAGGCTGGCCGGCACACCGACCCTCGTCGTAATCCACCGCACAGACGGCCATAAACCTGACGACCAGGCCAAAATTTCAAAATCTGCACCAATACAACCAAAATGAGTATAATGGAGCGTCTAACTCTCTTGATAACGATTTTTATATCAAAATTGAAAAATTCAAAATAACAGATCCAATACGGCGAAAAGAATCTGGAGAAAAATGAAGTGGACAAACAATACTTTCTGTTTGTCCATCCTTTTGACAGGAGGTCTTGAGGACAACGGCCGCTTACTGTTCTGAGAAAATGAAATGCGAACAGCCATTCTTACGATTTTATTTATTTTGTGGCTTCTTATGGTGGCAGTTGATGGATGGAATGCAGACACCAAAGTTTTCACATAATCTGCGTAACCAGTTATGTTGGGCACTGATGCGGTATATATAGAGATTGTGTCAGCCCCTTCAGTATCAATTACAACCTGAAGATGGCGCACTGAAGCGCCGAAACTGATATCTACAAAGAAATAAAATCATAAGGACGGCTGCTGCAGGCGTTTTATTTTCTCACAATAATATTTTAAGTGAACATTTATAATTTTATTTGTAAACTTTATTACAAAATTGCCCCCATTACTGTCTTTATTATAGAAAATATATATTAGTGACAAAAATTGAAAATTTTAATAAGTCTTCTCAGTCTTATTCCCGTTGTGCTTCTTGTTCTTCATTTTCTCCACCGTCGTAAGTATCCTCTTCATCATCCTCAGCACCTCATTCCTCGTAATCCTCTGCAGGAGGTACCAAGAGAACAACAGCTAGCCGGCCGTAGTGACCGAGCAGTTCTAGGCGCTACAATCTGGAACCGCGCGACCGCTACGGTCGCAGGTTCGAATCCTGCCTCGGGCATGGATGTGTGTGATGTCCTTAGGTTAGTTAGGTTTAAGTAGTTCTAAGTTCTAGGGGACTGATGACATCAGAAGTTAAGTCCCACAGCGCTCAGAGCCATTTGAACCATTTGAACAACAGCTTCCGACGGCAAAGTAAATAACGGTAGTTTGATACTGTGGCCTAAAAATGGCTCAAAGCCAGAGTTGCTGTTAGTAGCTGGATTTTAAGGCAGATTCGTGAAGACTACACCACACACTGAAGAACGAAATGAATGTCGTGAGATCTAAAACTTATCTCTTTTTGTTTCGGTCGCGCTTTACCACTGCCTTGCTTTTATTCTAGCAAGAAGGTACTTAGAAAACCAGTTGTTGTTTAATGATTAAATAATGAAATACGCTTTCGTAGAGAAGTACATACCTTCTGGAATAGCCTCCGCTTAAAAAAAAAGTCCGACTGCTTTCGCTGAATAAAAGCATTTCATCTGAATGGCGCAGACTTTTCCAGCCCTGCTAGCTCGGCGTGCGGCTCAAAAATGAATGCCACGTTAGCCTGAAATTCAACCTTTCGAATAAACAGCTGGTCACTTCTAAGGCCGGAATTCAATAGTCCCAACATTACTCTAGCCACCTATTAAAGGAAACTTCTTAACTCCGAGCTTTTCTTTGTTTTTATGGCCACATTTTCGGGATTCTGACCGAATGTGCGATGGTCTGATTTCATCAGGGGCCGGCACACCTTCTCTTATACGCTTTAACACGCACGGCTATCCGTGCCATCGATCAAGATAGGTCTAACAGAGGATATCGAAAGGATAAAAAGAAAGACGGCACAAATAGTCACAGGTTTGTTTTGAGCCCCAAAGGAACAGTAAAAAATCTAAATCTGCAGACACTTGAAGACAAATGCCAATTATCCTGCGAAAGCTTACTTATAAACCATCAGGAACCAGTATTAAGTGAAGTTCCTAAAGGTACTGTTCAGCCCTGTGCGTGTCGTCCCCTGTAGTGACCGTAAATACATTAGAAAAGGAATTACAGACCTTGGCTGCGAGTGGGCACTGATTGATATCAATTCGGGATTCGAATCCCGGTCTCCTGCTAGGCATCTGGACACAGTGTACGGACTACCCTACCACGCCCCGCATCATATCATAGACACACTACTGATGTAGTGCCCCTTTGCCCATTATCCTCATTACTCGCGGCATTTCTCCCATTCCCGTAAGAGCTCGAGCCTGCCGTTCATCTGCAATGAATAGGTCATTGGCCGATCTCACGTTAATTATATCTGACCGTCCGACCAGTTTCGTGTCAGCCTACAAACTCCCCGACAACCGGCTGCACTCAGCGATTATAGCGCCGCCCTGTTGCATTTTGTTTATCTTAAGTTCATTGTGTTTATGTTCTACGAGATCCCTCTTGGTTTTACATAGAATTAAAAACGGGGGTTTGTCTTCGCTGTTGTAGAGGTAACAAGGCCGAGAAAGCCGAGAGAAAGCTGTGGAGAAAGAAGTGACTAATGCAAATTCACCCGCATTCTGCTACTTAAGCAGCTGGGGGCCGATGACTTTCATAATATATAAGAATGGCTGAAATATGCATTTTGGAGCTGCTGAAAATCGTCAAATCATTCTTAACGAAAAATCATACTATCGTGAGAGATGCTGTAAGCTGCGAGGAGAGGCTGTTAGCTACATTATGATTTGTAGCCACTGGAAGAATTTAAGGGAACCTCAAATCCAGTGCTGTTGTATCCCCACAGTTGTTAACTATACGATTCCTGAAACTAGGAACGTGACTTATAGTTGACAGAGGAAATACATCATTGTGAAGGACAATAAATAAAAGACGTTCATCTAAACGTTATTGATGTATTTATGTACGAAGCATGAAAGATAGCCTGTACATTTAAGAAACTCATTTTAAATTCGAAGAAAAAGTCTACACATGGTGACGGCGCACGTCGTCTAATAAATATAACACCAGAAATATGAGAAACGAATCATTTAGCAACTGTTAGACCTGTAAAAATAAACCCTACACTTTGCTCTTCACAGTAGAGGGCTTCGATATAGGCTGGACTTTTTTAAACACGTATAACAATGAAGCAACCACGTTTTATGCACTAACGTCCACTGAATGTCAATACTTCGGTTTTTAGATTTCATTTCCGCAACGTATCGGGAATGAAGCCTAAAAACAGAAATACAGAAAGTCGACGGAGTCTTATTTTCTCTACGTGCCACAAGAAGCCGTTATGGACTCTTTAAGACCTGAAATGAATGCATTTCTTCCATCTATATTGCCATACCCTCTCAACTCGTGAGCCACAAACATCTTCAGTCTCTAAATTTCTCCAGAAACTCTGTGCGTATAGTTGTGTCCGCCTGGCACCCTATCCTGTGTATTAGAACAGCATTTAATCCCAGACGACCTTGCGCCGGGCGGTTGACATGATAGCGTTACAAACGGCATAATTTGTTTGTGGGAGGGCGGGGGGCGGGGGGGGGGGGGAGCGTGCTACTGAATATCATCAATCCATTCTTAGCGAAAAAGAATGCAATCATGAGACTGTAAGCTGCAAGGACAGGCTGCTAGCTAATGGTTCAAATGGCTCTAAGCACTGTGGGACTTAACATCTGGGGTCATCAGTCCCCTAGAACTTAGAACTACTTAAACCTAACTAACCTAAGGACATCACACACATCCATGGCCGAGGCAGGACTCGAACCTGTGACCGTAGCGGTCGCGTGGTTCCAGACTGAAGCGCCTAGAGCTGCTCGGCCACAGCGGCCGGCTGGCTACTAGCTACTTTACGGTTTCCAGCCACTGGCGAAGGTTAAAAGTTCAAATGGTTCAAATGGCTCTGAGCACTATGGGACTCAACTGCTGTGGTCATAAGTCCCCTAGAACTTAGAACTACTTAAACCTAACTAACCTAAGGACAGCACACAACACCCAGCCATCACGAGGCAGAGAAAATCCCTGACCCCGCCGGGAATCGAACCCGGGAACCCGGGCGTGGGAAGCGAGAACGCTACCGCACGACCACGAGATGCGGGCGGTTAAAAGTTAAGGGGGCCTCAAATATAGTGTTGTTATATTGCCACAAATATTATCATAATGATTCCTGATACCTGCAACGTGGTTTACAGTTGCCTGAAGGAACACACCATACTAAACTAAACTCCCTCCGAACAGGTCTTGGAAGACCCAAATTCACCGACCGGCCGCCGTGTCATCCTCAGCCAACAGGCGTCGCTGGATGCGGATATGGAGGGGCATGTGGTCAACATACCGCTCTCCCGGTGTCAGTTCACGAGACCAGAGCCGCCACTTCTCAGTCAAGTAGCTCCTCAGTTTGCCTCACAAGGGCTGAGTGCACCCCGCTTGCCAACAGCGCTCAGCAGACCGGATGGTCACCCATCCAAGTGCTAGCCAGCCTGACAGCGCTTAACTGGCAAGGAAAAATAAATTAAACAAAAGATGTTTGTGTAAACTTCATTAATTTATTCGTCAATGTAGCACCAAAGATGCCCCTGTAAGTTAAAGAAACCCATTTCAAATGAAAACAAGAAAGACTACAGATGGTGGTGTCACACATAATTTAATAAATACAACAACAGATATCTAAGTTTTGAAGCATTTAGCAACTGTTGAAACTATTGAAATAAAATCTTAAATATGGCTGCGGAACAGCAACTGTAATTCTGAATAAACTGAAAAATCAGCCAACCAGTTGCAAATAAAGATTTATTATCCTTCGACCATGGCTTCTTCTTTAGAAGCATTGGCATTATTACACCACATGATGCCACAATAGATTAGATGACAAGAGCCGCTCAGCTTCATCTGATCTGTTGTGGCGTCATGTGATGTAATAAGCCCAATACTTCTGAAGAAGATATTTTTACAAATATAGAAACCATGATCGAGAGATAATAGACCTTTATTTGCAACTGGTTGGCTGATTTTTCAATCCATTACAAAAAAAGTCTATTACATTGATCTTCACAGCAAGAAGGCTTGGATATAGACTGCACTTTCTTAATGCTTATAACAATGAAGCAAGCTTATTTTGTGAATAAACGTCCATCGACTGTCTGTATTTCGGTTTTTAGTTTTTATTTCCGATAAGTATGGGAAATAAAGCCTAAAAACCGAAATACAGAAAGTCGACGGATTTTTATTCGTAAAATATACAGGGTGGTCCATTGATCATGACTGGGCCAAATATCTCAAGAAATAAGCGTAAAAAAAAAAAAAAAAAAAAAAAAAAAAAAAAACTACAAAGAACGAAACTTGTCTAGCTTGAAGGGGGAAACCAGATGATGCTATGGTTGGCCCGCTAGATGGCGCTGCCATAGGTCAAACGAATATCAACTGCGTTTTTTTAAATCGGAACCCCCATTTTTATTACATATTCGTGTAGTACGTAAAGAAATCTGAATGTTTTAGTTGGACCACTATTTTCGCTTTGTGATAGATGCCGCTGTAATAGTCACAAACATATGGCTCACAATTTTAGACGAACAGATGGTAACAGGCAGGTTTTTTAAATTAAAATACAGAACGTAGGTACGTTTGAACATTTTATTTCGGTTGTTCCAATGTGATACATGTACCTTCTTGAACTTATCATTTCTGAGAACGCATGCTGTTACAGCGTGATTACCTGTAAATACCACATTAATGCAATAAATGCTCGAAATGATGTCCGTCAACCTCAATGCATTTGGCGATACGCGTAACGACATTCCTCTCAACAGTGAGTAATGTTCGCACATGCATTGACAATGCGCTGACTCATGTTGTCAGGCGTTGTCGGTGGATCACGATAGCAAATATCCTTCAACTTTCTACACAAAAAGAAATCCGGGACGTCAGATCCAGTGAACGTGCGGGCCATGCTTCGACGACCAATCCACCTGTCATGAAATCTGCTGTTCAGTACCGCTTCAACAGCACGAGAGCTATGTGCCGGACATCCATCATGTTGGGAGCACATCGTCATTGTGTCATGCAGTGAAGCATCTTGTAGTAACATCGGTAGAACATTACGTAGGAAATCAGCATACATTGCACCATTTAGATCGTCATCGATAAAATGGGGGCCAATTATCCTTCCTTCCATAATGGCGCACCATACATTAACCCGCCAAGATCGCTGATGTTATACCTGTGGCAGCCATCGTGGATTTTCCGTTGCCCAATAGTGCATATTATGCCAGTTTACGTTACCGCTGTTTGTGAATGACGCTTCGTCGCTAAATAGAACGCGTGCAAAAATATGCCATCGTCCCGTAATTTCTCTTGTGCCCAGTGGCAGAACTGTACACGACGTTCAAAGTCGTCGCCATGAGTAGAAATATGGTACGGGTGCAATCGATGTTGATTTAGCATTCTCAACACCAACGTTTTTGAGATTCCCGATTTTCGCGCAATTTGTTTGCTACTGATGGACGGATTAGCCGCGACAGCAGCTAAAACACCAACTTGGACATCATCATTTGTTGCAGGTAGTGGTTGACGTTTCACATGTGGCTGAACACTTCCTGGTTCCTTAAATAACGTAACTATCCGGCGAACGGTCCGGGCACTAGGATGATGTTGTAAATGCCGAACAGCATACATAGCACACGCCCGTTGGGCATTTTGATCGCAATAGACACACATCAACAGCCGGTCGAAGTGGCCGTGCGGTTAAAGGCGCTGCAGTCTGGAACCGCAAGACCGCTACGGTCGCAGGTTCGAATCCTGCCTCGGGCATGGATGTTTGTGATGTCCTTAGGTTAGTTAGGTTTAACTAGTTCTAAGTTCTAGGGGACTAATGACCTCAGCAGTTGAGTCCCATAGTGCTCAGAGCCATTTTGAACACACATCAACACGATATCGACATTTTCCGCAATTGGTAAACGGTCCATTTTAACAGGGGTAATGTATCACGAAGCAAATACCGTCCGCACTGGCGGAATGTTACGTGATACCAGGTACTTATACGTTTGTGACTATTACAGTGCCATCTATCACAAAGCGAAAAAAGTGGTCCAACTAAGACATTCCTATTTCTTTACGTACTACACGAATATGTAATAAAAAATGGGATTGCTATTTTAAAATAAACGCAGTTGATATCCGTTTGAGCTATGGCAGCGCCATCTAGTGGGCCAACCATAGCTCCATCTGGTTTCCCCCTTCAAGCTAGACGAGTTTCGTTCTTTGTAGTTTTTTCGTTTGATGCTTATTTCGTGAAATATTTGGCCCAGTCGCTATCAGTGGACCACCCTGTATATTTTTTACTCTCTATATGCCATATAAACAATTAAGGGGGCGTAAAAAATTAAACAAATGTTGTATTTCTTGGATCTCTATTGCTATCCACGTCGCTCGGCGTGCCCAAAAAACATCTCTAGTCTTTATATTTCTTCAAAAACTCTGTCGAAGTTTCATCCGCCTCTTATTCTGTAGCGCGCAGTAACGAAAGACAAACTTTCGTCGGGCTGTTGACATGACAGCGCTGCACACGGCACAGTTTGTTGGGTGAAGTAGAGGGGGGAACGGCTGTCGTGCGGTCATACTCACCCGATATCCCGACAAGGAAAGTCCGTCGATTGGTCGGTCAAAACGCCTACACGCGTCCACTTTCTCTTTCCGTTGGTTGCTGTGTAGGGCCCTTAAGAAAATATTTACACCTGAACCAAAAATAACTGAAAGGGGAGTGTAATGAGTTTCGCGTATCGCCAGCAGACAGCGCTCCCCATTCGGGCCAGCATGTAGTTCACATTCCAGCCAGATGAGCACTGCCGAGTACACAGACTGCACGAGGGCTTTTCGCGTTTCTGGTTTCCTGTTGCTGGCGGCTTGTTTACAGCGGCCGGTGATCCGAGTGGGTCATAAATATTGAAACAGGTATTCCCACTTTACTCATTCCGCTCATTTACTGTTTTATCAGGCTCCTTCTTCGTATCGTTGTTTTCAGTTCTTCGACAATAACTAGTCGTAAACTATTGTATGCAGTATGCAGATTTTTTTAAGTGTCCATCGATACTGCGTGTCTTATGTCCTCCTGTCTGCATGTAGAATCTGAAGTTGTTATATAGTTTGTATAAGCTATGTTCCTCGTGCCGTAACGTACCCACCTAATTTCGACGCACAGTAACTAATCTTACTACACATTGTCAAACGTTTCTATTTTTGTTGGAAATGACTGCAGTTATTTCGCCTATTCTTTTAGTGCTATGACAACAAATAAGGTTAGAGGACTGTGCAATAAAATGGGATATTTGTAATACAAGTGCACTGCAGAATTTTTAAATTTCCTCAAATACAAACTGTCGGCCGTCCGTAAGGACAAGAACTGTTTTGACCACATTAGTCGTCAGCTTAAATACTGATCATTTCTGAAGTAAGCGTAGTGACCTGATCTTCTGTAAGCAATGTGCAAATCACTTTGCTATTTCAATATTTGTCCTCTTTAGAACAACTGAAATTTCACATTAATTTTTGACCTTTCCTCGAAAGTAGCTTCTCCGTGAAACAGAAACAGAGAAATCGAGAGGGAGCTGAAAATTTAGTTATGTTAGCTTGGAATTTGCTACTTCACAGTTAAGTATTCGCCGATACAAGCTCCAGTAACGGTTATTCAGACATGTGTGCTTCTTATGCATTAACATTATTTACCAATATTTAAGTAACAGTTTCTCTAACGTAACAAGAAATACACACTGTTCAAATAACAGATTGAAAGAAAGAACAGAAATAGTAAGATACTTGTGACCACATTAACATGTCACATTTGAAAAAATAGTCTTGAATTAAATAAATTATTGAATGGTGATGATACAAAGCATCAAGTTATTTCGCAAATTATAGTAATGCAAATTGCTGAAATTTCAATCTTCGATATTGTACATTAGTTAACTGTTTGATGCAACATCACTTTTGGACTAGGTAGAGAAATGTATTTAAGATTTTGATTTCGGGCAAATGAAGTGTTGCAAAGTTCACTTCTAGTAAAAATATTGACACTTAATAATTTCGTTGGTCCGCGTCCTAATACAGATTTAATGGCAACATATATTTTGCCTCAAGACGACGAATACGATGTGCAGACGACCACGAACTGCCGCTCGTATTCTCCTCTACTCGTCACTCCACGCAGCTTCCCCGGACATATTTGTAATCGGCTCATAATTGCCGTTCAGCGAATAATAAAACTGCATCCATTGAGCTACGTTCTTCACGACTATGGAGCGATCCCTGTTTCTCAAAGAGCTTTAAAACAAGTCTGCAGAACCTCTCACATCAGAGGCCATGCCTTCCACATCTGTCCCTTGCGACTGATCTAACAGATTCTTGTTTCTTTTCCGAACTTAACTCACGCGCCATGCTCCGCCAGTTCCCCTAGGCAAAGTGCTTCCCATCACTAACATTCTTTGATCTCAGATGAACTTTATACCTTTGCATCATACAGCTGTTACTATATTTGGTCCCTTAATAAGGAACATTTAGTTTTTACAACAAATATAAATACAAGTTTGTTTTTTAATGATAAAAGAAACAACTTTTTACGTCAACGAAAATCGAAAGTCGTACTACTTGCGTATACGCTATTGATTGATAGACTTTCCTCTCTAAGCTATGCGTTACTTCTTGCGACCGTGGCGGGAAATTTTCTGTAGCACAGAGGTTGTGTACACATTTTTCTTTAATATTATATTATAGTATAACTGCGGTTTCATATTTTTAAAGTCATTTACAAAAGATGTTTCAATTTGGGATGTCATTGTTCCGCAGTAGTGTAATCTTGTTTCAGTTTTCATTTTTAATCACGGCCTTACTTATTTTTATTTTACTATATATTTTAGTTATCTGCGACTGATAAATGTTCGCATAATGCACTTGTTTCATATTCGCAATTTCCTTTGTAATCTCTGATATTTGCAAAGAAAGTGACCTTTCCCCATGTAAAAGAGAATAGAGTAAGCGTGTTCGTGGCGCTGTGAGTAGTTTAATTCCGTCTTTGTACAGATTGCCTTCCTATGGTGTTGGAAGTAATGCTGTTTCTTTTTGCTAATCATTTGGTCTCCTTTTACCTAGGGGTCTGTAGTAAATTTAATCTTGGGGACATGTCATGCTAAGTTTTGGTACAATATCTTCTATTCGGGCTCTGTCACATAAACAGAGAATATTGTCTACATAGCTTCTAATATAAACTATTTTCTTGTTGGTACAGAAATCCTTTAAGCAGAAGTAAATAATTTTAAAGCACTTTTTATGTTCTGACAGGACAGTATTTGCATATTTTGCATTTGGGTCAAGTAATAGTAAAGGAAGACACCAGTGACTGATTAGGCTTTTGACCCGTTCCCACTGGCGAACTGCCTCCTACAGGGCAGCACGAGGAGCGGTCTCCGATGGTGGGACACGTTATCGATCCCTCCAGCCATTACCTGCCAACAGATTAACGGTTACGTTGCCGCTACTTTATTCAAGCAGCTCATGTGGATTCAGGAGGCTGCGTTGCCCACATTACATCAGAAGAATGTCTGAGCTATCGGGAATGGAACACGGGTGCTTCCACACTGAACTCAGCGATGCTAATCGTTTTTTCCCCTTCTTCCCTTCAATCTGCGTCTTCGTCATTTTTCTGCAGACAGTTCTGTGCGGATGTCGTATGACATCTCTGAGAGCTTCAGAACTACGGAATGACTGGCCGCTCGTTGCCTGAGCACGCCTTGTTACCGTGCCGACGAATATTCCGCTTGGAGGCGGTCGTGGAGGATTAGTTTGATGCTACATCATTTGCTCTGTACGCTAATAAGAATACGACCCATTAGCCTTTGTGATTTGACGCAGTTTTGCTTAAACACATTACTGCATCATACTTGTTTAGACAGGCTGTGACCCCACATGTTACAATGTGATTGTTTTTAAGCAATTAGAAAAGATTTCGTAGTAATGATTTGTTTTATTTTTCTGTCAATTACATGTTAAGACCAATGATGGTCAAAAATAGTAAGCTATAAACATACGGAAGCGGTTGTGCACGGCATATTATTTAAAAAGGTGTACAATAAAATAAATTGTTTCATTCTCGAGTAATTTCGTCGGCTATATCTGTACATCTTTTTCAACTTCAAAGACGAAAACCAATTCATCGTTAGCAGACAGAACTTTGCGATGGGACTTTTTGCATTTTTCACTATTTTCAAAACTCCACAGTAATTTCTATTGCTTAAGCCTAATCAGGCCCGGATCTAGCGGCGGGGAGGGGGGGTTTCAAACAGCGGTATCTGCCCCGGGCAGCAATTTCAGGGGGCGCCAAATTCACAGTCTTAACGAAAACAAACCTTGTTTCACAAAGCGCCTAGCATCCAGCGCACGTTGATCTATTGATTATTCATATGATTTTCAAACACATTCGTGTTGGTTTTTGAACATTGTGGAACACATCCTAAGTTGATTTCCAAACCAATCTTAAGTTGATTTTTGAATATGTGCACAGAGAACATAATGTCTGCCAGGGGAATCCCCGTTGCATTATAGTAATATAAAACTTCCTGCAGACAAAAGGAGACGGGGCTATACCAACTGAAATGAATAAATCCAAATGAGTGAATGCCAATCGCTGTTGTTTATGTCTGAGAATGATAAGCGTTGCTATACTTATTAGCGAAACCACTACAGACTGCCAGACGGGAAGTAAAGGACTAACAGGTGAGAAAGATGAGAGGTTATGTTCTTAGTGTATTCAACGAAATGAAATTTTGACAGAAAATTTTTGCCACATCGCTACACTACCAAGGGCCAGTTGTACAGTCCCCAGATAGCAGCTGCTTAATTCTGTTCTCGGAACAGCTCGTAAAACGCCTTGTACGATCAGGTCATAACGCCTAACCGGAAAATAAGAGGAATAACTGAACCGGTGATTGTGGCAGGAAAATTGGAAATTTGTGGTAAAATCTATTGCACCAAACTGCTAAGGTCATCGGTCCCTAGGCATACACACTACTTAATCTAACATAAACGAACTTACGCTAAGGACACACACACACACACACACACACACACACACACACACACACACACACACACACACACACACACACAAACGCGCGCGCCCCCCTGCGGGTCCGGGGGGTTAGAATAGGCCCGAGGTATTCCTGCCTGTCGTAAGAGGCGACTAAAAGGAGTCTATCCCCCTCAAGGGGGTAGTTAGCGCCTGCGTCCGGAGACGGACGGTTCCACGACCTATATTTGTGGTCTTTTTGGTTTTTCACTTCTCGTTTCTTCCTTCCTTTGGTTGGTTCCTTTCCTTGTTCTTCTCCATCTCACTGTCTTCCTTACTCTTTCCCTTGCCTTCTTCTCCTTGCCTTCTTCTCCTTGCCTTCTTCTCTTTGCCTTCTTCTCTTTGCCTTCTTCTCCTTGCCTTCTCTGGTCTCCGCCTCGGCGTTTGAGACAGTCTGTCCTCTCTCTCTTCCTTTTCCTCTTCTTCCTTCCTCCCTGTGCGCGCCTGAAGGCGGACCCACGCGTTCGCACGCGTAGCCGGTGACGGGGTAACGCGTATAATTCCCCGCCCTGGGTAGACAAGTAAGGCACGCACGTACCCCCTGGTAAAGGCCGGGCCCGGGGAGGGGTGATTGCCTGAGCTGATACCTTCTGACCATACCGATTGGTCCCTCCATCTGTTTCTCGGGAGGTGTGACCTGAGGTGTAAACATTCACCTAAGGCGGGAGTGCCCTCTGAGAGGGTCCCCATAAGGAAGGAGCGCGCCATCGGAGATGCTGGCAATCATGGGGGATTCCTCCGCAATGGATTTCTCTTCTTCTCTCTCGACTTCTGCCCACAAACGGAAACATGACCAGCCACCAGTGACAAAAGTACTACCGCCTGCCCCACAGTTCCTCGTCGTTTCTCGATCTGAGGACGGAAAGGATTTTTCCTCTGTCAACCCTTTCGTTATCCAGAAGGGTGTACCCCCCAGGGGGTCCACAACTCTTTTGTGGATACGTGCGTGGCGAGCACGGGGCAACGAGCCATTGCAGCCTTCTTTCTCTCCCGGGCTGCATTTCCTTTCCCTTCCCCTCCTTTCCCCTCCATGCTCCTTTCCCCTCGCCCTCTCCTCTCCCTCTATTGGTGTCCTTGTTTATGTTGGCCCCGCTATCCTCTTGGTTCTGTTGGTTTTACACTCCGGCTTTGTTGCGTAATCGTCTCCTCCTTTTGGCATTCCTTGGTCCCCCTCTGGGGTTTGAACTCCATTACAAAATTTCTCCTCCGTAGTGTGAGCCATTTGGGGAAGAGCACCTTACCTAGTGTCTCCGACGTGCGCCCTCCTAGTACATTCCACCTTTTCTTTCACGTCGTTGTTTGATGCTAGGGTGCATAGCCAGCACGGTAGCCAGCCCGTGTGGTGGGGTCGCTATGTACCCTTTTGGTTGAGCCCCCTGAACATACAGGGATCACACTTCTGATACCTGAGCTGTGACCTCCTCATGCATGCCTTGGAGTGGTTGCTCGTCATCCTGGAGCATCGGAACTCCCGGCAATGGCCGCCGTGCCAGATGGCCCTTGCTGTGGCTGGGTGGCGCCCGTGAGGTGAGCCCCTGATCGGAGTGGGTGGTATCAGGGCGGACACTATGCAGATGAAACGCATACGGGTCCAAAACTCTGGCCGTTCTTCTGCGGCCGTCTCTCTGCGTGGTACTGATTTCTCAAGTGCTGCCTCTCTTGCCCCTTCGGCCTTCCCTTCCATGGCTACCCCCTGGGAAGAGGGTCAGGCCCGTCGTCTAGGGGCAAAACCTTTCCCCCGTTATCTAGTTTGCACCAGGACTGATGGGGATACTTTCACCAGTGTCAAGCCTTTATTCTTTGTGGAACACATTGAAGACAAGTTCGGCGAAGTGGACTCCCTGAGCAAGATGCGGTCGGGTTCGTTGCTGATAAAAACCGCTTCAGCTGCCCAATCTGCGGCCCTTTGTGCCTGTACCCATCTTGGCACAATTCCTGTGTCCATTACCCCTCACCAGTCTCTAAATATGGTACAAGGTGTGATTTTTCACAGGGACCTCATCCTTCAAACTGATGAGGAACTTCGGGACAATCTCGGACGGCAGGGTGTTCACTTTGTTCGGCGTGTTCAGAAGTGTCCTAAAGATAATCGTATTGATACTGGTGCCTTTATCCTGGCCTTTGAAGGGGATACCCTTCCTGAGAAAGTTAAGATTATGGTGTATCGTTGTGATGTGAAGCCGTACATCCCACCTCCTATGAGGTGTTTTAAGTGCTTGCGTTTTGGCCACATGTCTTCTCGCTGTTCTCAGGACCCTCTCTGTGGTGACTGTGGACGTCCACTCCATGAGGGGAGTCCCTGTGTTCCCCCTCCTGTATGTGTAAATTGTCATGGTAGTCATTCTCCACGTTCACCAGATTGCCCAGTATATAAGAAAGAAAAAACGATACAGGAGTATAAGTCCCTCGATCGTTTAAGCTACACAGAGGCCCGTAAGAAATATGCACGACTGCACCCTGTGTCCATGACATCTAGTTACGCCTTGGTTACGTCTTCACCCATTCCTCCCCCTTCCTTACCCCCATCCCGGACCCCTCTCCTCCCCCCCTCCCCTGCGGCTCCCACACCTTCTCCTCTGGGCGCTGCTCCCCCTCCCCAGCCGGAGAAGTGTCCCACTCCTTCGGCGTCTGCCGGTCAAGGGCGCCTCTCCAGAGATGCCCCTTCCCGGCACCTTCCAGGTCAAAGGTCTGCTGCCGCGCGGCGACCGTGAGAGCCGCGGGCTTTGTGCCCGCAGGTCACCCGGTCTCTTTCTGTTCCTGATATTGCTGCAGCTGGCTCCTTTATGCCACACAGCCCTCCTCGTTCTCAGCCTGAAAAGAAGAAGAAACATAAGTCCCGGGACAAAGAGCCTCTGGTGTCACCGGAGGTCCCTTCCCCGACTTTACAACCGGATTCTGACCTGTCGTTCATGGATGTCGCCCCCTTCTTGTCGGTGACGGGTGGGGACCCGGCGGTATGACTGGTTTTATCGTGTTCCGCCCTCATTTAACCCATCATTCTGTGGTTCTCCAATGGAATTGTAATGGCTACTATCGTCACCTTCCGGAATTGAAATCCCTTCTTTCGTCCTACTCTGCAGCTTGTGTGGTTCTCCAGGAATCTCATTTTACTGATGCTCACTCACCGACCCTCCGTGGGTTCCGTGTTTTCTGTCGAAATCGGGTCGGACCCTTGCGGGCTTCTGGTGGCGTTTGTACGTTGGTCCGTACAGACATTGCTAGCACGTGGATTCCTCTCCAAACTACATTGGAAGCGGTTGCTGTTAGGGTCCACTTAGACCCTGCAGTCACAGTTTGCAATCTTTATCTCCCTCCTGACAGGACACTTACACCTGCTGCCTTAACCACACTTCTTCAGCAACTTCCTCCTCCCTTCCTCCTCCTTGGGGATTTTAATGCTCATCATCCTTTGTGGGGCAGTGCTCTTCCATCTCGACGAGGTCTTCTTATAGACCAATTTATTGCAGACCACGACCTGTGCCTTCTTAATGATGGCTCCCCTACTCATTTTAGTGCTGGTCATGGTACCTTTTCTGCCATTGATCTTTCTCTTTCTTCTCCCTCTCTCCTCCCTGCATTACACTGGTCGCCACACAACGACCTTTGTGATAGTGACCATTTCCCGTTGATTATCACGCTCCCTTCCCGCTCCCCGATGGACAGGTTACCTCGTTGGTCTTTCCACCGCGCCGATTGGCCTCTATACACTGCACAGGTCGAGTTTTCTCCCTCTTTGTCGGGTTGTATTGATGACGTCCTACGTGACGTGTCTGACGCGATTGTTCGCGCTGCTAACCTTGCTGTCCCGCGCTCATCTGGACGATTTCGTCGCCGGCAAGTCCCGTGGTGGAGTACGGCCATTGCCATTGCCATCCGTGATCGCCGTCGAGCTTTGCAACACTTCAAGAAGCACCCATCCGTAGCCAGCCTTACTACCTTTAAACGCCTTCGCGCTAAAGCCCGTTATTTAATCAAACAGAGCAAGCGGATATGTTGGGAACGATTCGTTTCTTCCCTTGGTTCCACTGTCCCTCTGTCACGGGTATGGGCTACACTTCGCTCTCTCCAAGGTTGCCATCGGCAGTCCACCCTCCCAGGCCTTCACCTCCCAGATGGCATTTGTACGGACCCATTAGTTCTCGCAGAACATCTTGCGACCCATTTTGCAGTGGCATCAGCGTCAGCCTCCTATCCAGCTGCTTTCCTTCATCAAAAACAGCAGGCTGAAGCTCTCACCTTATGTTTCACCACTTGTGAGCCAGAATCTTACAACGAACCTTTTACTGAATGGGAATTTCTTTCTGCTCTATCTTCTTCTCATGATACAGCCCCTGGCCCAGATTCCATTCATAACCAACTGCTTCAACATCTCAGTGCTCCACAACGGCAACATCTTCTTCGGGTGTTTAACCGTATCTGGCTCCAGGGTGACTTCCCTTCTCAGTGGAGGGATAGCATTGTGGTTCCTGTCCTTAAGCCTGGTAAGAACCCCCTATCTGTTGACAGCTATCGGCCAATTAGTTTGACCAATGTTGTTTGTAAGTTACTTGAACGGATGGTAGCCCGTCGGCTCACTTGGGTCCTCGAATCTCGGGATCTATTGTCCCCTTACCAGTGTGGCTTTCGAGAGGGACGATCTGCAATCGATCATTTACTTCGCTTGGAATCCGCAGTTCGGCAGGCTTTTTCCCAGCGCCGCCATTTGGTTGCAGTGTTTTTTGACCTTCGCAAGGCCTATGACACGGCCTGGCGCCATCACATCTTACTAACCCTTCATCAGTGGGGTCTTCGGGGCCCACTCCCGATTTTTATCCGCCAGTTCCTGCTCCATCGGTCATTCAGAGTTCGAGTTGGTACTGCTTTTAGTTCTCCACGGACCCAGGAGACGGGCATCCCACAGGGTTCTGTCTTGAGTGTCCTTCTTTTCCTCATTGCTATCGATGGACTTGTGGCCTCTGTCGGTCCCTTGGTCGCTCCTGCCCTGTATGTGGATGCTTTCTGCATTTGGGTTAGTTCCTCCTCGATGGCATCTGCAGAACGGCAGCTCCAGGTGGCTATACGGCGTGCCTCTGCATGGACCCACTCACACGGGTTTCAATTCTCTCCTTTAAAATCGCGGGTGGTCCACTTCTGTCGCTGTACTACGGTCCACCCTGATCCAGAGCTCTATCTCGACGCACAACGATTGCCTGTGGTCCCACAGTTTCGTTTCCTGGGTCTTCTTTTCGACAACAAGCTCACTTGGCTGCCCCATATCAGACTCCTGAAGGTAGGATGTTTCCGTAAACTCAATGTCCTTCGCTTCCTTGCCCACTCCTCTTAGGGTGCGGACCGTTCCCTCCTCCTCCGTCTTTATCGTGCTCTCGTTCTGTCTCGTTTGGACTATGGTTGTCAAGTTTATGGTTCAGCTGCTCCTTCCACACTGCACGTGCTGGATCCAGTCCACCATCGTGGTATCCGTTTGGCCACCGGTGCCTTCCCTACTAGCCCTGTTGATAGTCTCCTGGTTGAAGCTGGGATCCCCCCCCCTTTCTGTTCGGCGGTCCCAGCTTCTGGTGTCTTATGCCCTCACTATCCGTTCTTCTCCCACTCACCCTTCCTATTCTATCCTGTTCCCAGACCATGGACGTCGCCCACCCGACTCCCGTCCTCGGGCGGGGTTTACCGGTTGGACTGCGCCTTGCGTCTCTTTACCGTCATTTTCAGCTTCCTTCTTTGTCCTGTCTTCCTCGCTCCCTCCCCTCCACCCCTCCTTGGTTATTTCCTCGGCCTCGACTTCGGATGGATCTCCGCCGCGGACCGAAAGATTCCATCCCCCCGGTGGTGTTCCGTACCTTTTTCCGCCAAATTTTATGGGAGTTTCGGGATGCTGTTGTTTTTTACACTGATGGCTCTAAATCTGCTGATCATGCTGGGTATGCCTTCACGTCCTCTGTTGGAACGGAAAGTCATCTGCTGCCACCTACATGTGGGGTGTTTACTGCGGAATTGATTGCAATTTCCCGGGCCCTTACCTTTATTAAACAATCCCAACACAATCGCGTTCTGTTATGTACGGACTCGATGAGTGGCCTTCTTGCTATTGACCGGTGTTTTTCGCGCCATCCATTGGTCTCTGCCATCCATGACCATCTCGCTGATATTCACCGTGCTGCTTGTTCTATTGACTTCCTTTGGGTCCCTGGCCATGTGGGTATCCCGGGTAATGAGCTCGCTGATCGTTTGGCTGGGGGAGCAGTTACTTACCCCCCTTTTTCCGTAACCCCTCCTGCAGCGGATTTACGGCTTCACATCAAATCCCACTTCGCACAGTCATGGGCCAATTCTTGGGAGGCTACTCCACTGTCTAATAAACTTCGTGCAATTAAGGTGACACCAGGCCCATGGCGTTCTTCCTTTCGCCTCTCCCGAAAGGACTCGACTACAGTGTGTCGTCTCCGCATTGGCCATACCAGGCTGACCCATGGTTTTCTTTTGCGTGATGAGCCACCCCCGCTTTGTGGTTGTGGAGCCTTCCAGTCAGTGGCCCACATTTTGGTTGAATGCCCCCTTCTTTTAGCTCTGCGTGTTAAGTACAGACTCCCCCACACTTTACCTTTGATGTTGGCTGACGATTCGCGGATGGTCTCTCTGGTTCTCGGTTTCCTCCGGGAGAGTGGTTTTTATTCTCAGTTTTAAAGTTTTTAATCTCTCTCTGGTGTTGGGGCAGGGCGGTGAGTGTTTGGGTTTCTCCCACTGTAGGCAGTGTTCAGAGATTCCCGATTCACCTCCCTGACTGGAATCCTCTTTTCTTCCCCTTTTACTCTGTTTTTACCCCTTCTTTTTTAAGGCTAGGCTAGTCTTTCTATTCCCATACGTACTTTCTGCATTATAGCAGTTGTACCTTTTAAGTCACAGGTGGTCTTGCCTATGCTGCTTCAGCATAGTGTTGGGTTCGTTTCTCTTGCCAACTTCCCTCATTTCTTTTTACCAATGACAATGTGACTGCCCTTTTACGTTTTTCCCTTTTTCCGTTTTATTGTTCTGACTTTTCTGAGATGTCTCGTTAGCAGAATGGAGTATATTTGAAACAAGGGACTGATGACCTCGCTGTTTGGTCCCTTACACCTCAAACAACCAACCAACCAGAAGGGTGTAGATGCCATAGCCGGATCTGTCAAGTCGTGTACCAGGTTGCGTAATGGTACCTCGTTACTAGAAACTGAGAGCGCCTTTCAGGCACAGAAACTGCTTCGAGCCACACTCCTGTACACGTTCCCTGTCCGGGTGGAGGCTCACCGAACTGTGAATTCGTCTCGTGGTGTGGTCTATACTAGATCCCTTGACGGATTGACTGACGAGGAGATTCAGTCTTTCCTCGCTGAGCAGGGCGTGACGGCTGTCGATAGGGTCATGAAAAAGGTCAACAATGACCTTGTACCAACCCGGTCACTTTTCTTGACCTTCGATAGTGTTCAGCTGCCATCGCGCATCAAAGCGGGCTACGAGGTTATTTCTGTTCGCCCCTATGTCCCGACACCTACGCGCTGCTACCAGTGTCAGCGTTTTAATCACACTAGCCAGTCTTGTTCCAATGCGGCTGAATGTGTCACTTGTGGCAGGGATGCCCATGAGGGTGACTGTCCACCTCCGTCTCCTCGTTGTGTGAACTGTCAGGGTGACCATGCAGCGTCCTCCCGCGACGGTCCCGTCTATAAGAAAGGACGCTGTATCCAAGAAATTCGGGTCAAAGAGAAAGTGTCCGCCTCGGCTGCTCGCAAGCCATTAGCTAGTAGGAATCCCACGCTGCTCCCAGCGGGGAAATACAGTACTGTCCTCGCCTCTCCTCGGACTACCAGGGAGGTGGCAACCCAGACATGCGATATGACCTTCAGCACCACGGTCGTCCGTTCGGCCAGTGCTAAGATCGCGCGGTCGACGTCTCCTCTTCCTCCCATCACCCCACAGACACAAGCCCCTTCATCAGCTTCTGCTAAGACGAAGATCCAGAAGTCAGATGCACGGGTCTTCAAGAAGGAACCGTCCCGTGCAGACTTCCTACGTACCTCGACCTCCAAGCCATCGATCAGTACTTCCACCAAACGACCTTCCAAGGAGGCTCATAGGAAGCACAGTTCTCCTTCTCCGCCACGGCGCATTTCATCTCCTGCGCCACCCAGCGGTTGCCGCCCAAGGCCGTCATCCGTTTCGTCTGGCCGCACCGCTGGTAGCCGAACATCTGGCCGTTCACCGGCGAAGGAAGCTCCCCCTCCCGGCCGTCTCAACAAGATGGCCGATGAACCTATAGAACCAATGGACGATGACTGTCCGCCTACTGATAGCGGCGGCAGTGCTCGCTCGAAGCCAGGCCCTCAGCGGCCTTCGAGGTGACCCCTTCTTTCATCTTCCTTTTCTTCTTACGATGGCACTTATTCACTGGAATATTCGCAGCATTCGCTCCAACCGAGAGGACTTGAAGTTGCTGCTCCGCTTGCACCGTCCGCTCGTCGTAGCCCTCCAGGAAACGAAGCTACGCCCATGCGATCAAATTGCCTTGGCACACTACACCTCTGTGCGTTTTGACCTACCCCCTGTGGTAGGTATTCCGGCTCATGGAGGGGTTATATTGCTGGTCCGGGATGATATTTACTACGATCCCATCACATTGCACACCAGCCTGCAGGCAGTTGCCATCCGAATTACTCTCCCCACTTTTACATTTTCCATTTGTACCGTTTACACTCCATCGTCGTCTGCCATTGCCAGGGCAGACATGATGCAAATTATTGCTCAGCTACCTGCACCATTTTTGTTAACTGGAGACTTCAATGCCCACCATCCCCTTTGGGGCTCTCCAGCATCCTGCCCGATGGGCTCCCTGTTAGCGGACCTTTTCAACCAGCTCAATCTTGTCTGCCTCAATACTGACGCCCCTACTTTTCTTTCGGACACATCTCACACCTATTCCCATTTAGACCTCTCTATATACTACCCAACTTGCACGCCAGTTTGAGTGGTATGCACTTTCTGATACATATTCGAGCGACCACTTCCCGTGTGATATCCATCTCCTGCAGCATACCCCCTCTCCGTGCTCATCTAGTTGGACCATCTCCAAAGCAGACTGGAGGCTCTTCTCTTCCAGCGCGACCTTTCAGGATCAAACCTTCACAAGCTGCGGTCGTCAGGTCGCACACCTCACGGAAGTCATTCTCACTGCTGCTGAATATTCCATCCCTCACCCTACTTCTTCTCCACGTCGCGTACCGGTCCCCTGGTGGACCGCAGCATCTAGAAACGCTTTACGTGCTCGTCGACGTGCTTTACGCACCTTTAAACGCCACCCTACAGTGGCGAATTGTATCACTTATAAACGATTACGTGCACAGTGTCGTCGTATTATTAAAGAAAGCAAGAAAGCCAGCTGGGCTGCTTTCACAAGCACCTTAAACAGTTTTACTCCTTCTTCTGTTGTCTGGGGTAGCCTGCGCCGGCTATCTGGCACTAATATCCACCCACCAGTTTCTGGCTTGACGGTCGTGAATGACGTCCTTGTGGCCCCTGAGGATGTCTCCAATGCTACGGCCGCTTTTTCGCAGAGGTTTCGAGCTCCGCTCATTGCCACCCTGCCTTCCTCCCCCGCAAACTGGCAGAGGAGGCTAGGCCACCTAACTTCCGCTCCTCGAATCGTGAAAGTTATAATGCCCCATTCACCATGTGGGAACTCGAAAACGCACTTGCCCGGTCACGGTCCTCCGCTTCAGGGCCTGATTCTATTCATATTCAGATGCTGAAGAACCTTTCTCCTGCGGGTAAAGGTTTTCTTCTTCGTACTTACAATCGCATCTGGATTGAGGGACATGTTCCCGCATGCTGGCGCGAGTCTATTGTTGTCCCGATTCTTAAGCCGGGGAAGGACAAGCACTTGCCTTCCAGTTATCGACCCATCTCGCTTACCAGCTGTGTCTGTAAAGTGATGGAGCGAATGGTTAACTCTCGTTTGGTTTGGCTGCTCGAGTCTCGACGCCTACTTACCAATGTACAATGTGGATTTCGTAGGCACCGCTCTGCTGTTGACCATCTGGTTACCTTGTCGACCTTCATTATGAATAACTTCTTGCGGAAGCGCCCGACCGCGGCTGTGATCTTTGATTTGGAGAAGGCTTACGACACCTGTTGGAGGGCGGGCATTCTCCGCACCATGCATACATGGGGCCTTCGCGGTCGCCTCCCTCTTTTTATTCGTTCCTTTTTAATGGATCGAGAGTTCAGGGTACGTGTGGGTTCTGTCCTGTCGGACACCTTTCGCCAGGAGAATGGGGTGCCACAGGGCTCAGTTTTGAGCGTCGCTCTCTTCGCAATAGCGATCAATCCAATAATGGATTGCCTCCCAGCTGATGTATCAGGCTCCCTTTTCGTGGACGATTTTACCAACTATTGCAGCGCGCAGCGTACATGCCATAGATGTTAAGTCCCATAGTGCTCAGAGAGCAGCGTACATGTTTCCTGGAGCGCTGTCTTCAGCGTTCTCTTGACCGTCTTTACTCCTGGAGTGTCGCCAATGGCTTCCGTTTTTCTGCCGAGAAGACGGTCTGTATTAACTTCTGGCGCTACAAAGAGTTTCTCCCACCGTCCTTACGACTCGGTCCCGTTGCTCTCCCATTCGTAAGGACAACAAAATTTTTAGGTCTTACATTTGACAGGAAACTTAGCTGGTCTCCACATGTGTCATATTTGGCTGCCCATTGTACCCGTTCTCTAAATGTCCTCCGTGTTCTCCAGTGGTATGTCGTGGGGAGCGGGTCGAACGGTCCTACTTCGTCTATATCGGTCGATCATCCGCTCCAAGCTGGATTATGGGAGCTTCGTATACTCCTCTGCACGACCATCCATCTTACGCCACCTCAACTCCATACAACATCGGGGTTTACGACTTGCAATCGGAGCGTTTTATACTAGTCCCGTCGAGAGTCTTCATGCTGACGCTGGTGAATTGCCACTCACCTACCGGCGCGATATACTGCATTGTCGGTATGCCTGTCGGCTACTGTCAATGCCCGACCACCCGTCTTATCGTTCCTTTTTTGACAACTCTCTCGACCGTCAATACGGGTTGTATGTCTCTGCCCTGCTACCCCCTGGAGTTCGCTTTCGTCGCCCCCTTCAACACCTTAATTTTTTACTCCCTGCAACCTTTCGAGTGGGCGAGAGCCACACGCCACCTTGGCTCCAGGCTCAGGTTCGCGTTCACCTTGACCTCAGCTCGTTCCCAAAGGAGGTTACCCCCGGTTCGGTTGTAAGAAGGCTGTTTAGGTTTTTTTATTGGTAACGCCACCTCTGTATAAAAATCACTGGCTGTGCTGTGTGCAAATGGTTCAAATGGCTCTGAGCACTATGGGACTCAACTGCTGAGGTCATTAGTCCCCTAGAACTTAGAACTAGTTAAACCTAACTAACCTAAGGACATCACACACATCCATGCCCGAGGCAGGATTCGAACCTGCGACCGTAGCGGTCTCGCGGCTCCAGACTGCAGCGCCAGAACCGCGCGGCCACTTCGGCCGGCTGCTGTGTGCAGTCTGTGTCTAGTTTGCATTGTTGTCTGCCATTGTAGTGTTGGGCAGCGGCAGCTGGATGTTAACAGCGCATAGCGTTGTGCAGTTGGAGGTGAGCCGCCAGCAGTGGTGGATGTGGAGAGAGAAATGGCGGAGTTTTGATATTTGTAAAAATGGATGTTATGAACTCCTATATATATTATGACTTTTAATGATGTTAAGGTAAATACATTGTTTGTTCTCTATTAATATCTTTCATTTGCTAACTATCCCTATTAGTAGTTAGTACCTTCCATAGTTTGAATCTTTTATTTAGCTTGCAGTAGTGGCGCTGCTGTATTGCAGTAGTTCGAGTAACCAAGATTTTTGTGAGGTAAGCGATTTGTGAAACGCATAGGTTAATGTTAGTCAGGGCCATTCTTTCGTAGGGATTTTTTGAAAGTCAGATTGCGTTGCGCTAAAAATATTGTGTGTCAGTTTAAGCACAATCATGTATAATTGTTTTAAGGGGACGTTTCATAGTCAATACGGGTTGTATGTCTCTGCCCTGCTACCCCCTGGAGTTCGCTTTCGTCGCCCCCTTCAACACCTTAATGTTTCACTCCCTGCAACCTTTCGAGTGGGCGAGAGCCACACGCCACCTTGGCTCCAGGCTCAGGTTCGCGTTCACCTTGACCTCAGCTCGCTCCCAAAGGAGGTTACCCCCGGTTCGGTATACCGCTCCCGTTTTGTCGAACTTCGTTCGAAGTTCATTAATATGACCTTCATTTATACAGATGGCTCTAAGACCAATGACGGGGTCGGTTGTTCTTTTATTGTCGGGGCACAAAGTTTCAAATACCGGCTCCATGGCCATTGTTCGGTCTTCACAGCTGAGCTCTTTGCCCTCTACCAGGCTGTTCTTTACATCTGCCGCCACCGACATTCTGCTTCTGTCATCTGCTCTGATTCCCTGAGCGCCATCCAGAGCCTCAGTGATCCGTATCCGGTTCACCCTTTCGTGCACCGGATCCAACGCTCTCTTCAGCAGCTGGTGGACGTCGGTTCTCCGGTTAGCTTTATGTGGGTTCCTGGCCATGTCGGTATCCCTGGGAACGAAGCTGCAGATGCCGCGGCCAAGGCTGCGGTCCTCCAGCCTCGGACAGCTTCTTGTTGTGTCCCTTCGTCAGATTGTAGCAGGGTCATTTGTCGGGGCATTTTATCGCTGTGGCATGCCGATTGGGCTGCACTTACAGACAACAAGCTTCGGGCCTTGAAACCTCTTCCCGCGGCTTGGACGTCCTCCTCCCGCCCTTCTCGGCGGGAGGAGGTCGTCTTGGCCCGGTTACGAATTGGACACTGCCGGTTCGGCCATCGCCATCTGCTGACGGCTGCGCCGGCGCCGTTCTGCCCATGTGGGCAATTGCTGACGGTCCGCCACATTTTAACGTCCGGTCCAGATTTTAACACACTGCGTCTTGATCTTGGCCTGCCATGTACTCTAGATGCCATTTTAGCGGATGACCCACGAGCAGCTGCTCGCGTTCTTCGTTTTATCAACTTGACAAACCTCTCTAAGGAAATTTGATTATGCTGTTTTTTTAATCCTATGCCTGTCAGTCTGTCTTTTATCGTCTTTTCCCTTTTAGTTGCTGTTTTAAACTTGTGCCTCACAGTGCATTCCTAACGTAGTCTGGGCGCTAATGACCATTGAAGTTGTGCGCCCTAAAACCACAAAAAAAAAACACACAAACGCGCGCGAGCGCCCTCAGGGAGGGTTCCAACATCCGACGGGGGCAGCCACGCGAACCGTGGCGAGGCCCCCTAGTCCGCGCGGCTACCCCGTGCGGCTGTGGCAGGATTAGTGAAGCTAACCGGAAGATAAATTTTGACAATGGCAGGAATAGCTACAAAATTAGTGATGGCAAGATTGTTTTTAAAACGAGGAAGGAGAAGAAACGGGGACATCATACAAATTATATGGAAGAATATGACGATTCCAAATTTATATTAGAATTTCGTACTTCTACTACTTTTCGATCCCATCCTTGAGACACTGAATGAAACGTAAAACTATTTTCTAACATGAAAGTTTTTGCTTATAATAGGCCTAAAAGGCATTCGATATTGCTACTTTCTGTCGTGTTATTTATGTAAATGAAGTACATCAAAATGAGCATTTTTGCCAACACAGTCTCGCTTATTTGGCGTGTGTTACAACTGCTGAAATATTAGAAAGGGCTGTTTCGTTTTATCTGGCAGACAGTGACGAAATAGACGTAATCAGATATAAAACCCACGCCTGTCTTGAGTACTATTTTCAGTATTAGCAAACGACGTTTTGAATTTTTCATGTAGCTAAACATTTGACGAACTTTGATGAGGTAATAGATTCTCTCGCATAAAGGAAAGCACGCCGTGTAAAGCGGTAGCAAGATTACAGTAAAAGAAAATGCTGGGACCTAAGGGTTGAAGAAATGGGAGCTCTCTTGCTCGTCTCCTGTCTTGACTGCTTTTATGTTTCCTATATTTAATTTTATGTCATACAAAAGAGAAAGTTATTAGATAACGGGCAATAAAGAGTCCAAATTTTCTGAAGAGCTCTTATTCTTCCATTCACAAATAATCCCACCCGTTACTGATTTGAGTTTTTTTGAGGGGGGTAGGATGTTAAAGTGGCCGACTGGGAGCAGGAGAAGCACCACAGATTATTTTAATTTCCACTGTCCTGAATATAGGTTTGATGGCTTCAATTACAAAATATATACGTTTGAATTCCACATAGCGAAATACAGTGACGTGCGATAGAAGAATGCTGTGTGGAGAGCCGTGGCACTGCACTTCGGCAAACTTAAGACCAAATATCATGTCTTACATTTCCTCGAACACATGTTTTATATTTCAAACTCTTCAGAAAGGTGTATGCTACAAAATGAACATACATTTGAAAAATAGATTTTTTTAATTTTTGAAGTCCATCTATCTCACAACTCTCCGGGGGGGTGGGGGGTGGGGGGGGGGGTTGGGAGACGGAAGCGGAAGGGGATGGCTACCATAAGTTTTTTGCACCGGTTTGGAAATATCCTAGAACCGGGGGCTGATCCTAATAATTCAGTGCACTTGTCCCTAACAACCACAATTTTTTTACTGACTCGACCCAGCTTATTTCTCTGCATACCATTTTGCAACTCTTATTGCTGTTCTCAGACTCGCTCATTGGAACACATTTCATGAGCCTTGTGAACAGAGATGTTTCATAACAAACGCTTTTTCTACTATGTAAACGTAGCTCTCCCTTTCCATAAATTGGTTCACTTCATCTCCACAAAATTGTCTCCAGGCTGCGTCTCTGCCCCTTACGCAGATCCAGTTGAACAGCATATGATGTCTGCGGTTAGTCGATGTCCGTTAAGACGCCCTCTATTGCCGGCCCTGGTGACCGTTCGGTTCTAGGCGCTTCAGTCTGGAACCGCGCCACCGCTACGGTCGCAGGTTCGAATCCTGCCTCGGGCATGGATGTGTGTGATGTCCTTAGATTAGATAGGTTTAAGTAGTTCAAAGTTCTAGGGGACTTATGACCTCAAATGTTAAGTCCCATAGTGCTCAGAGCCATTTGAGCGCCCTGTTATTACTCCTGCTCTTCCTGGCCAATAACGCTGTGGTGTCAGTGTAGGGGGATACATGTTAGTTTTGACCCTGAGCGGATGAATTAGATCATGTCCTTTAGTCAAACTTCGTCTGCCTCGTGGAAAAGTATATCCTTTCACGTAATAGAATTGTCACGCTTAGAGAGAAATACGATTTATCTTAATCAAATTGATGTGACTGGTTTCTGCGAACAGTGATGCACTTAAGTGAAGTTTGTACATTTATTGAAATATATGCTTTTTCAGATAACAACGTCCTTCAGTTGGATTGGCTTCTAAATTCGGTTCAATAAAATCAACGTGAATCGGCTACGGTGGTCAAACATCTCATAAGATGACGTACTTCAGAGTTCTTTCCACGAGAATTTATAAGTAAAAATTGCATATTAAGTTCAAGTAGCAGTACTATTTTTGTCACTGTGCTCAAGGTAGGTCATTCGACACTGATATTACAGGAATCTATGCGATTCCGGCGGATATTAGTCAGGAAATAATTCACGGTCTTCTCGAAATCCATACGACACCGTGGTCGCCAATGGCTCACGAGCGACTGTCAAGCCTTGTTTACACGGAAACACTAAGTTGCAAGACTTGTTTCTTGAAACCAACGTAGCGGAACTAGTTTAGTACATGTCATCAGTTTAAAGTTCAGTTTAGATTTTTTATGTGTACCGAAGCATCATTTCCATCTTTGAAATGTGAACTTTGGCAGCTGCATTACTAAAGGTGAATTCAGGTTTGCCTACTTAAATTCAGTACAAAACATAAAGAGCAAACTTGTTTGAATTCGTGACTGGCCAAAAAGAAATAGTTAACTCTGGTACTCGGCTACGAAACTTCAGTAGATTACTCCAGAAACTACTTCAGCCACCTAAGAATTACGTCAGATCAGTTACGTATTTTAACAAGGTTCAGGACGTTATAAGGAAAGAAAATTCACTAACAAGTGAAGCATTCTCGTCTGAACACACCGGACTCGCATTCGGGAGGACGACGGTTCAATCCCGCGTCCGTCCGTCCTGATTTAGGTTTTCCGTGATTTCCCTAAATCGCTCCAGGCAAATGCCGGGATGGTTCCTTTGAAAGGGCACGGCCGACTTCCTTCCCCGTCCTTCCCCAATCCTATGAGACCGATGACCTCGCTGTCTGGTCTCCTGTCTCAACACCACAAAACACATTCTCGTCTGAACTAAAATTTGCAAACACACAGCTTTTGTTTTTGTCCAGTCGAGATTTTTATTCGACGTCGCTGTAGGATCCACACCTCGTCCTAAGGCCCACAATTTCCTACAACAATTATTTTCTGAGTTTTGTGAAACCTACAAAGTTTTTAGCTCCGTAAATGCAAAATTTTGTATTTCCACTGTTAATTCCACATTGTATTCTTTGGCTACCTTGTGCATTTGCTCAGCTGATATTTTAGTGAAACCACTACGTTTAGCCTAGCTTCATATTGACCGGAGAGCATCTACAGAATTTTCAAAATGTAGAAATGTGTTAATATTTTTTGCAAACTGTGTTTCGGTAGGTACTCCGACATATTCAATTCTATTTTCATGTCACGAAGCACTGTCTCAAGTGCAACAATGCATCGCAAATTTTTCTCGTAATAATTATCATTACCTCAGAAAAGCACCTAGAGATGGCATAACTTTGTGGAAACCAACAGTTTTCTCAGATCCACACTCAAAGTCGCATTTATTGAAACGACATCTAATCTAAAAGCACAAGCAACTAATACTCCAATGTCTTAAAAGGGGAACGCCGGGAAACTGAATACTTTTTACTAACGACTTTCGCTACTGCAGGTCACGCAAGCGCAGTTGCTAGCAGCAAAGTTGGGAAATTTCATTTAGCAAAGAAGTGTTTCCACGTATACTAAGGTTTACTGACAACCGCTAAAAAAGACTGTTGAGCGGACTGCACTTAACGTCAACAACCAATTGTCGGCTAGCTTACTTCATCTCGCAATGCCTGGATGACATTTGACGAGCTACTGCTTGGTCAGAAATAAATGTCAGTAGCTTAGCCATAAGACCAAATGAAAGAACAAGTAAATTGTGATCACCAAAATTTGTAACAGACACGGCGTATGAGGATACAGACAACACCAACCTATCCATAGCCAGGGTGCGAGCACTACCCTACCTGATATTGAAGTGAGGCTGACTTGCTAATCCAGCTCTAAACTACAAAAATTTATTGCGGTGTTAATTTTGTTTTAGGATTTACACTAAACCACATTTTATAAAATCTTCGTTTATCCACAAACATGTAACACGAACACGTATAGTCTGTTTTAAAATATACACAAAAAATGTACACAGAAAAGCTACTTTCCAAGCTTCAGTATTTTCAAACTCGTTGACAATTCCATTAATTTCAGTATGGGTATCGTTTTCAGTACTAATCAATTGGTTACTCTGCTTTGCAACATCATCGACCAGAGGTAATTGTTTATTACCTTCAATTTACAGAAAAATCTGTCACTGTTAACCAGCGTGTCGGTAATTTTAGGTAACCTATGAAAGCTATCGGTAGACCTGGAAAATCATAAAATTAATTTTTTTTGGAAATAAAGCAAATCGGGCTGGCCAAACAGGCTACGTGAAAACCGCTTATGGAGATCGGGTTCTCTGAAACTGACCTGCGTTCAGTATTACGCTGCAAGGTTTTTCAGCTTTGGGAGACGGAATGGCACAACCTCAGTACGCACAGCAGGCTGCGTGCGATTAAGGAAACTACGAATTTGTGGAAGACTTCCGTGCGCGCCTCTCGCAGGGACTGTGTTTCTCTGTTTCCTCCGCATTGGCCCTACGTGGCTGACGCATGGTTACCTCCTCCGTCGCGAGGACCCACCTCGGTGTCGCTGTGGCTCACGAATTGCTGGACTTCCCACTTTTAGCCGCTCTGCGATGGACTTTTAACTTTCCCAGCGCCTTCGGTGTTGGGCGACAATGGCTCAACATCAGCTTTAGTCTTACGTTTTATTCGTGAGGGTGAGTTTTATCATTTGCTCTAAGTTTGAGCACATGTCCTTTATCCCTCTACCCTAGCGCTTTCGGGGTGGAGGTTTTAATGTGTTGCAGTGTGGTTGCCTTTTCCTTTCTATCCTCATGGTCAGCCAGCCATGGTAACCTGCTTTCTTGTTTTAACCTCTCCTACCTGTTTCTTGCGTCTTTATGGTTTTCTTGTCCCATTTTGTCCATTACGTGTTTATTGCCCTTCAGTCGTTGTTGTGGTCTTCCCTTTCATTCTGTTTTGTTTGAAAGTCCCATTGTCTTATTCTCATACTTGTGGAATTGTTTTATTAGGAACTAGGTACCGATGACCTCGTAGTTCGGTCCCTTCCCCCCCTCTGTCGTACGGTGCAACCTCCATCGGTTCTCTGGGACCAAGGGTACTCGTCCTATTTCCGGCCTGACCGTAGTAGATGACGTCATTGTGGACCCTATTGCCGCGGAGATCGTTCTTCCGGCAGCGTGCGGCACCGAGACTCTCGGATGCCCAGAAATGCCTCACACAGAGAGCATCGCTGGGTGCGCCTCAGAACTACAGCACCAAGAAGAATCGCTTCGCTTCTCGGCTTCTGCCAAGGTCAATGTGTAGTTTTTTTTTTTTTTTTAAAAATCAGACGGTAGGTAAGGAAAGGGTAGGTACTTTACTTCATTTTCTATAATAAAAGGCCCCACAACTCGGCTGCTTACAGCAGACCAGCTGTTCCTATAAAACGGCCTCCTTAACCTGTAGAATACTGTAGCAGGAGAGTAAGGCTACAAAAATAACTCTACTTAGAGACATAAAGCGGAAAGGAATGCTGTGCATGAAATTTACAATCTTCATGGAGAATTTCATAACATATATCAACTACGAGGACCACCAGACAAATTCTTCGAAAACACGTGAATGAGCAGAGGCGCACTCGACTATCTCATGAAAAACTAAAGGCGAATGCTTTTTACATGATTGAAAACTATTAACAGCCGATAAATGCGGAAGAATGAGTACCTTAAAAATAAAAAATTAGCATAGCAAACTAGAGTTAACTGTGGTCTAACAAGAACGTTCCCAGCGCAGGCACGGTAGCTCAGCGTGTTCGGTCAGAGGGTTAGACGCCCTCTGCAAAAGAAAAAAAAACCGTAAATAGATCAACGATGCACTTGAAAGGGTGTCATGGGACGTCCGTCCCGAACAAATGGAATGAAAAATAACGAACAAAATGAGATTAAAAAAGTATGAAACTGCGACTACGAAAAGGTTCTGGGTTCGATCCCAGCATCTTCTTATTTCTCAACTGATTCAGTTCTGAATACCAGGTTTTATGTATACTATTTACACTGCATCGCTAAGTATATTTTTAAGGTCTTGCCAAAGTACTTGATCTTTAAGTGCGTACACACCTATCCCAGTACACCAGACACATTATATTCCTAATAAATTAAAATGAACAACCATGAAATTCCGTAGATATTTGATGTTGCGAACGTAATTCATCATCAATCAGTGTTAAGGCCAAGCGTTTCAGTTAATTTTTGAGAAGAAAGTCAGACGTTTTGTGAAATTTGTCTAAAAGTATGAAATAAAAAAATATTAGGGAGCAGCTTGATGCACCTCATTTGCTGTTCATCATTCAAAGGCATGTAGAACGTTTCTCTGTTCTATTTATTTCTTTAACACAAATCATTTCACAAAATATTTGACCGATTTTTTTCATTTTTTACTTTAAAGTTTTATTCAGAAAGCATGATCTTACTGACTCCTCGTTTGCCTTCCTAAAGTCTTCTGTTCTCGAAAATCCTAACTTTGGTACTTGATTCGAAGGAAGCCTTCTTCACATTTAAATACCGCACCAATGTATCTTTTTATGTGTAAAATAGCTTGGCTTTGAACAGATGAGCTTTCTGACACTTCATTTACATATCTGGGCAGCAGCTTTTCGTGGAATATTTCAATTTTTCCTTAACTCATTAAGTTTTCTTTAATTACTCTGATTATTTCAAGCAGACCTCACACCCGTTTTCTTCTCTCTCTTTGTTTGGCTATGAAAATTGGGACAAAACCTCATGATGTAATTTATAGGAAGTCTTGTTTTCGCAATGCTCACGCGTTTAAAAAACTATTGTGTTAATCAGACGATAAAACAGTCCTTTCTGCGTGCTGCCATTTCCAAGAAACGTCGTTTCGATGTTTTGAACAGTTTGAGACTCGATGATTTTTACGACGACTTGATCCCCGAAGCGCAGCGAATATAACAACCAGTATCTCAAGAACGGTCTCAACTTTAAATACAATTTAGATATATATGGGTCACATTTCATGCGCAGTAATGTATGGCATTAAATGAACTATAAGGAAAGTCTATGCAATGTGATTTTACCTCTGCAGATTCTGAAAACTTCGTGCAGCCATGTACTCAGTTTCGCGCAGCACAGTAACTAATACGAATAACGAAAATAAATTCAGACCTTTATCGAGCAAAGATATCAAGTTATAAGATGCGAAAGAATTAATTTTTTTCACCGAGTAGTTTTCTTGAAATCGGATGGTGAGTATTTCATAGCTGCCGTCTCGTCTGCTCCACAGCTTTGCCGCGAGAAGCCACAAGGCAGTCGCTCTCTCTGTCGCGCGTGCTGCAGCAACAAGATTCAAACACGGTTGAATCCAGACGTCGCCGGCTGCAGCAGAGGACAGGCAGCGCCACGGACGTCGCCACACTTTTGTAACCATACCTGCGGTGGTGTTCCGTCGTCTGAAACATTCGCGCGCTGTCGGTCGCTTCTGTCGCTTACATAGGACGCGGCCTGAGGAGTAAGGCAGCACATATGGGAGCACAGGATAGAACATTAGTGGTAAAACTGTGGAATGAGTGCGTGGAATTAGTCGGTCGGATCCATTACCTGCAACACCTCTTAATCGGCCCCGAATTCACCAAGGAACTGATACGCATTTTCGAAGGGCGGGTGTGGAGCTGTAAGTCTAACCGACAACGTCATCGCTATTACCTGGTAAGGGCCATTATACCGTGACACAGACTTCGTTTTCCTCTCCGGCACATAAGGATTCGTTAACATAACCCACTGACTCACACGGTACTAAGGTAACACTGCTTTCACACCTTACACCCTTTCCTGTTTCTCTAAAGCCCTCGTATTCATATTTTATACTTGTCTGCTGGTGGGTTTCACCCTCCTAGCAAAATCGTTCTCTGGCGAAGGGGCCTTGCGTAACTCAAAGGGCGAAGGGATCTTGCACCCAAAAATTGCTTATAACCCAGTGCTCTGGTGAACTTTCTAGTAGGCCAATTAGACGTCCCAATTGTTATGCATAGCATTTATGTAAAAACTCAAAATATTCACAATTGTCCTGCGCGACCGTTAGCCTGAGGATGCACAGCGCTAGTCGGTAATTTTTTAATGCATAACAGCCTGCATAGCTGTTGCATTAATTCCAACATAACATTTGCACCTTCATCCGCGATTATGATTTCATGTGTCCCAAACCGAAGTATCCACTGGCTGAATAGTGTCTGCCACAGTCCTGGCTTGCTGGTCTGGTAAAGCTGTCAAACGCCCGGAAACTGAATAGTTTCACTAACTGCTTTCGCTACTGTAGGTCACGCAAGCGTAGTTCCTAGCAGCAAAGAAATGTTTCCATGTAAACTAACATTTACTGACAACCACTACAAAAGACTTTCGAGAGGACTGCACTTAACGTTAACAACCTATTGTCGGCTAGCTTACTTCATCTCTCAACGCCTGGATGACATTTGACGTGCTACTGCATGGTCACAAACAAAGGGCAGTAGCTTAGCCATAAGACCAAATGAAAGAATAATTAAACTGTGTTCTACATCAACATGGATACTCTGCAAATCACATTTAAGTGCCTGGCATAGGGTTCATCGAATCACCTTCATAATTATCTATTATTCCAATCTCGTATAGTGCGTGGAAAGATGGAACACCTATATCTTTCCGTACGAGCTCTGATTTCCCTTATTTTATCGTGGTGATCGTTCCGCCCTATGTAGGTTGGTGTCAACAAAATATTTTCGCATTAGGAGGAGAAAGTTGGTGATTGGAATTTCGTGAGAAGATTCCGTCGCAACGGAAAGATGGAACAGCTATATCTTTCCGTACGAGCTCTGATTTCCCTTATTTTATCGTGGTGATCGTTCCGCCCTATGTAGGTCGGTGTCAACAAAATATTTTCGCATTCGGAGGAGAAAGCTGGTGACTGGAATTTCGTGAGAAGATTCCGTCGCAACGGAAAACGCCTTTCTTTTAATGATTTCCAGCCCAAATTCTGTATCATTTCTGTGACACTCTCTCCCATATTTGGCGATAATACAAAACGTGCTGCCTTTCTTTGAACTTTTTCGATGTACTCCGTCAGTCCTACCTGGTAAGGATCCCACACCGCGCAGCAGTATTCTAAAAGCGGACGGACAAGCGCAGTGTAGGCAGTCTCCTTAGTAGGTCTGTTACATTTTCTAAGTGTCCTGCCAATAAAACGCAGTCTTTGGTTAGCCTTCCCCGCAACATTTTCTATGTGTTCTTTCCAATTTAAGTTGTTCGTAATAGTAATATCTAGGTATTTAGTTGAATTTACGTTTTTTAGATTAGACTGATTTATCGTGTAACCGAAGTTTGATTTCCTTTTCGCACTCATGTGGATTACCTCACACTTTCCGTTATTTAGAGTCAACTGCCACTTTTCGCAGCATTCAGATATTTTTTCTAAATCGTTTTGCAGTTTCTGATCTTCTGAGGACTTTATTAATCGATAAACGACAGCGTCAACTGCAAACAACCGAAGACCGCTGCTCAGATTGTCTCCCAAATCGTTTATATAGATAAGGAACAGCAAAGCGCCTATAACACTACCTTGGGGAACGCCAGAAATCACTTCTGTTTTACTCGATGACTTTCCGTCAGTTACTACGAACTGTGAACCCTCTGACAGGAAATCCACCAAAATTTGTAACAGACACGACGTATGAGGATACAGACAACCGCAACCTATCCATAGCCGGGGTGCGAGCATTATCCTAGATGATACTGAAGTGAGGCTGTCTTGCTAATCCAGCCCTAAAATAGAAAAATTTATTGGGATGTTAATTTTGTTTTAGGATTTACACAAAAGCACATTTTATAGAATCTTCTTTTATCCACAAACGTAATACAAACGCGTATAGTCTGTTTTAAAAATAACAAAGAATATACATAGAAAAGCTACTTTTCAAGCTTCATTATTTCCAAACTCGTTGTAAATGCCATTAATTTCAGTATGGATATCGTTTTCAGTACTAATCAATTGGTTACTCTACTTCGCAACATCATCGACCAGAGGTAATTGTTTATTATCTTTAATCTATAAAGTTAAAAATCTGTCAGTTAGCCAGAGTGTCAGTAATTTTAAGTAACCTCTGAAAGCTATCTATAGACCTGAAAAATCTTAAGTTAAAAGTTTTTGGAAATAAAACAAATCAGTACGTCTAGCAGTGTTATTATCAAAGAAGAATAGTAAACGGTCTATGTCATTAGAGATCGTTTCGATCAGTGTCGGAGTTTAAGCTGTTCTTCAGTTTATTTTATGAATTTGGACAGAGCCTTCTTCATTCTTTCTTCTGAATCTAATTTTTTTTCCGAAATTCTGTTACTGTATTTCTCTGTCTCGTATCACACAAATAGAACAGTCGATTTAGACTTTTTATGAGTCATCACGAGATGCCACCCCAGCAAGCTCACCACTCTTCGGTGAGTTCGTGCCTGGCTACAATGGGGCTACAGCATTTGCAGCGCCTCTTCTCTTTCCGTGCTGTATGTCTGTTGTCCTGCCATTCTTTGCCCCCTCCCTTGGGGAACATGTCTGCGATACTTTTGGGAAAGTATTCTGAAGTTCTAATAGCCTGACATGAGGACAGTCTCGTGGCTGTTTTCTCTCTCTCTCTCTCTCTCTCTCTCTCTCTCTCTCTCTCTCTCTCTCTCTCTCTCTCTCTCACACACACACACACACACACACACACACACACACACCCCTCACTTCCTGCAGCATGCGGCAGAGAGACTCGCAGAGATGTCCAGAGTTGCCTCCCACAGAGGACATCCTTGGGTGCCCCTGAGAACTACAACCAAGAAGAATAGCTTCTCGCCTTTTGGAAAGATCAATGTGTGATTTTTTATTTTAAAAATCAGACGCGAGATAAGGAAAGGATACGTACTTTACTTCAGTTTCTATAATAAAAGGTTTAGATCACCTGTCACTTTAATTTTTGGACTTGTCCTTTAAACCATACAGACACGGACTCGGTCTTACTTATTTTACGATGATTCCTTGTCCTCACAACAAATGGCATATTTGACGTGAAATATGACGTACCAATATCCCTGTTGAAGACTTCGGCTACTTGAAACGTGCGATAAGCAATGACATCTCTGCAATTAAAAGCCTCCATTCCTGCGACGGCCCTCACTGTACCTTCTGGATAACGCACAATTGCAGCAGTCACCCAATCATTACCAGGTTGACTTGTATCTTTCTGCTCCAGAGTAAAGTTAAGAACACATCCGCAAACACGGACGGCCCTTGCAGAACAACTTGCGCTCCACCATTACTACTCAGGGTCACTTGTTTATTGTCAGTAGCCTTATACACCGACTTGCGCGAACGTCTAAATCTCCTCCTATAGTGCGGCATCTCTGCTTCCAGTCCAGTGTTGTTGCACGTGCAGGTGCACGACGACTGACAGCGTCTTTCCAGATACATTGCTTATACTCGTATAGCCGCGGCCGTGCTCTAGTTTTACCAGGCATGGTCCGCGCTAAAGTTCACATAACCGGAAGTGATATGGCGCCAGCGCCGGAACTTGCTGTTAGCGATAAGCCGCAGAGTGCAATCGCATTTGGGCAGATGGCATTTTTCCCCACACGATGGCCTGAGCCAGTAAGGACAAACACCTTCCTTCAAGCTACCGCCCATTTGTTTCACCAGCCTTGTTTGCAAGGTGGTGCAACGTTTGATTCATGGCCGGCTGGTATGGTGGCTCGAATCCAGCACTCTACTAACAACCGCACAATGTGGATTTCAAGCGCGCCATTCTGCAGTTGACCATCTCGTCACTTTGTCAATCCATGTCATGAACTGAATACCAGACTGTGGCCGTGTTTTTGATTTGGAGAAGGCCTACGACTCCTGCTGGAGGACTGGTATCCTCCGTATTGTATACACGCGGGGCTTCCATGCCTGTCTGATCGTTTACTTCAGGAATTTCTAATAGGCAGATTTTTCAAGGTACGTGTCTGTTTTTCCTTGTCAGACACCTTTATCCAGGAGAACTGGGTGCGGCAAGGCAAAACCGTTTGTATGAATTTCTGGCGGGGATCTTGGTTCTGTTGCTCTTCTGTTCGCTGAGACTACGAAATTCCTGGGGCTCGTGCTTGAACGAAAACTTTCTTGGTCCTCCAACGTGTTTTACCTAGCCACACATTGCACCCAGTCCTTCAATGTCCTACGTGTCCCAAGCGGTACTTCCTGGGGAGCGGATCGTAACACCCTCCTCCAGGTGCATCGATCCTGTGTCTGAAACTTCCTGGCAGATTAATTGTGTGCCAGACCAAGACTCGAACTCGGGACCTTTGCCTTTCGGGCAAGTGCTCTACCAACTGAGCTACCCAAGTAGGACTCACGCCCCTCTTCACAGCTTTTCTTCCGCCAGTACCTCATCTCCTACTTTCCAAACTCCACAGAAGCTCTCCTGCGAACCATGAGGAACTAGCACTCCTGGAAGAAAGGACATGGCTTAGCCACAGCCCTGGGGATGTTTCCAGAATGATTTTCACTCTGCAGCGGAGTGTGTGCTGGTATGAAACTTCCTGGCAGATTAAAACTGTGTGCAGAACTAGTTCTGCAAGGTTCGCAGGAGAGCTTCTGTGAAGTTTGGAAAGTAGGAGACGAGGTACTGGCGGAAGTAAAGCTGCGAGGACAGAGCGTGAGTCGTGCTTGGGTAGCTCAGTTGGTAGAGCACTTGCCCGTGAGAGGCAATGGTCCCGATTTCGAGTCTCGGTCCGGCACACAGTTTTAATCAGCCAGGAAGTTTCATATCAGCGCACAGTCCGCTGCAGAGTGAAAATTTCATTCTGGATCCCGTGTCTGTTCGAAACTAGACTGGGTGTTTAGTTTACTCATTTGAAATGCCGTCCATCTTACGTCGTCTCAATACAATCCACCATCGTGGAATCCGTTTGCCCACAGGCGCCTCTTACACTACCCCGGCTGAGTCTCTCTACGCAGAAGCTGCCGAACTACTGCTGTCATGCCGGCGTGTCGTTCTCCTCAGCAGATACGCATCCCATTTTCTGACCCCCATCCTATGCCTCCTTTTTCGATGACTCCCCTGACCGCCAGTATGGGTCGCGTCCTCCTTGTGTGTTACCTCCCAGAGCTCGCTTTCAGCTCCTGCCCCAGCAGCTTAACTTCACGCTATCTGCCACATTCCCAATGGATGTGAACCCTTCCCAGCCTAGGCTTCGTGTGGTGGCCTGTTTTCATCTTGGACTTAATTGGCTTCATAAGACATCCGGCGACATGGACTTTTTAATTGTCCTATGCTCAGACTATTCGGTGCCCTTTAGAGCCTCTGTGTGCTGTACACCATCCATCCCTTACTGCAAGCGTTCCAAAAATGCTTCCAATTGCTCGCTGTTGAGGCATCCGCTGTGATCATCATGGGGGTTCTTGGTCACATCTGTCTGACTGGAAATGAGGCTGCTGACGCTGCTGCCAAGGCTGCAGTCCTCCCATCTCGGCACGCTACCTCTTCCATTCCTTCGGATGATCTCCACGTTGCCATCTTTCGACAGATGGTGTCACTTTGGCATCATCACTCCACGGAACTAAACCATTCCCAGAGGCTTCGCCGCCTCCTCTCGCCGCCAGAAGATCGTTTTAGCTAGGCTCTCGTTTCAGCCATCGCCATTTGTTAAGTGGTGATCTCCCACCACTTTTTGCTCATTGTCGTCAGCCTTTGATGGTTCGCCATTTCCTGACCCAATGCCCGTTTTAACCACTTACTGTACGTCCTAATGTATGCTTGCCGTTTGAGTTACAGGCTGCTTAAGCGAATGGCGCTAGGGTTGTAGACTGCGTTTTGTTTTCTATCCGCCGTAGCAATATGACGAAGGACATTTAATCTTTGGTTAGGGACCTCCGCCATCTCTACGGCGTCTTTCGTGGATCTTTCTCCAAGAGGGTGTCCTTGTTCTTAGCTCTTTCCTTCCGTCAACTGGGCTTCAAGTGTAGTCACTTTTAACTTCTTTTTCGTATTAGTTTCCGAGATTATGACATGGGCGCTTATGACCTCAGTTGTTTTTTCTCTCTCATAAAAACGTCTTCAATCCGCTACGAAGTAATGCAGCTGTCAATTCACGAGTTAATCCGTACCGGATTCAGAACATCTAAAGATACATCACTAAGAAGTCGAAACCGATCATGTTACTCCCTGTGTGACGTCAGGTTGAAAATACAATAAAAAACCTCAGCCAAGATTAAATTAAAACAGAGTGAAATTATCAGTTTGACAAGTCTCTGGATGCAGAATGGTTTATGAACGTGAGTCTTATTTACATAGACATGTTACAGATATCGTGGCAGGCGTGGTGATATCGTTGGAATATCTTGCACTGTGGAACTTGCCACCAACTGGTTGAAAAAAATACACATACTGTTTTCCCCTTAGGCACTACCCCCAAGTTTGTATTAATTTCCTCCAGTTATAGCAAATTCCTGCTAATACAGGTTAATACGGACTTGAGACTGCACGAATAACCTAAAAACACAGACAATCCAAAATATGTTTTGGCGCGAAAATGATATTTACTGTATGTACTAATCATGCCAGTGTTATACTTCAAAGCCTGCTGCATTCTTTACCCGTTAATAACCAGAAACTGATAACACATTTACAAATTTACTCTTAAAATACATCGTACTTCGTACATTTTCCTTCACTTCACTGCCTGGTTTCTCGGTCGTCTCGTCTTTGCTCCCTTCTTCTATCGAATACACTTTGTTCCCTACATCTGCGTCACTTAAGTGCTAAAATCCCGGTTCATAGCTGCACTATTCAACTGCTCGTCGATATTTTCATCACACTGTTCCGAGCAGAATTGTGAATGATGGAAAAGACACCCGTGGTTTGGCTCTAAGCACATCTGAGGTCATCAGTCCCCTAGACTTAGAACTACTTATACCTAACTAACCTAAGGACATCACGCACATCCATGCCCGAGGCAGGATTCGAACCTGCGACCGTAGCAGCAGCGCGGTTCCGGACTGAAGCGCCTAGAACCGCTCGGCCACAGAGGCCGGCCACCCGTGTTTTGACAATCGTGTTAGCAAGCTGCTAAGAAAGCCAAGAGAGCTCCACCGCAAATGTTAAGGTAGCCAAGGCCTCACAAACAAAAGCTTAACGAAGACAAAATTAGCGTATGGGAGGCTACACGTGAAACGATAAAAGAATCTGAAAGCAAAACTCTTATCAGCTCGACAGAAAATTCTAAGAAGTTTTGGTCTTAAGTAGACTAATCGAAGCCACCTGTCCAGACACTCTGACCATAATGACATTGAAACAGTGACACAGAAAAGTCCGAAAATTCTTAACGTCTTTTTCCAAAATTGTTGCACTGATGAAGATTGCACTCTGGTTCACACAGGAAACTTGCACCGTACTTCCCCCTTCAGATCTTCGCATGAACTACAAAATGACATACATCGAAATAAGTGACCAAGGTATAGAAAAGCCACTGAAATAGCTCAACAAAGGAAAGGCATCTGGACATGACAGGATGCCAGATCCATTCTACACAGAATATGTGAAAGACCTTGCTATATGTGAAAGACCTCTTCTAGTGGCAATGTATCGTAGGTGTTTAGAGGGGCCAAGCGTTCCTAAGAATTGGAAAAAAGCAAAATTTTCAAGGAGGGTCGTCTGACAGACGCACAAAACTATAGGTTTATGTCCCTGACGTTGGTCTGTTGTAGAATATTGGAACAAGTCATGTTGATTTATAGGGTTTCTGCCGGTTATTCGCGTCTTTCCTGCACGACATTTCAACTGCATGACTCGTGGTCTTCCCCCCTGCGGATTCGGGGGTTAGAATAGGCCCGCGGTATTCCTGCCTGTCGTAAGAGGCGACTAACAGGAGTCTCAAATGTTTCGGCCTTATGTGATGGTCCCCTCTCGGGTTTGACCTCCATCTTTCTAAATTGTTCCGAAAAGCGAGCCAATTGGGGAAGGGCGCCTTACATGGTGCACTGTATCTGTCGTCGTTGCAATGGTGTCCAGCTCGTTTTCCATCTCTTGGGCGAGGATATGTCCATGGGTGCGATTTCCACGCTGCACTGTGCAGTGTTGTTTTTCGCTGCTACGACGACCTCATACATTTTTGCACCTAAGATCCAGCACGGTAGCCAATCCGTTGTGGTGGGGCCGCCATGTACCCTGTTGGTTGTAGCCCCCTGACAACACAGGGATCGCTCTACTGATGCCTGCGCCGTTTACTCCCCATGTATGCCAAGGAGTAGATGCCCGTCTCCCTGGGGCATCAGGACTCCCAGCAATGGCCATCCTGCCAGGTGGCCCCTGCTGTGGCTGGGTGGCGCCCATGGGGAGGGCCCTTGGTCGGAGTAGGTGGCATCAGGGTGGATGACACGCAATGAAGCGTGGCACATAATCTCTTGCTGGTGGCCAGCCACCAGCAGTCTCTAAGCGTTCGAGGGCTCATTTTAAAGGTAACGTTTATGACCCCAAATCGTTCCCATCCCTGGCCACACCATGGGAGGAACGAAAGGCAATGAATGACAGTGACACGTATTCGCCCCGGTATCTCGTCTGTACCAGAGCTGATGGGGAATCCTTTGTCTCCGTGAAGCCTCGGTTCTTTGTAGAGCATTTAGAGGACAAGTTTGGGGAGGTGGAGGGCTTGTCCAAAATGCGCTCTGGGTCAGTTTTGATAAAAACGCCATCGTCCGCCCAGTCACGCAGGTTACTTGCTTGTGACAAGTTGGGGGATGTTAACGTTACCATCACACCACATAAGAGTTTAAATATGGTCCAGGGTGTTAGTTTCCACAGGGACCTACTTTTGCAGTCCGATGACGAGCTGCGCGCCAACTTAGAGCGTAGAGGTGTTCATTTTGTCCGGCACGTTCATCGGGGTCCGAGGGACAATCAAGTTGCTACCGGTGCCTTCCTCTTGGCCTTCGAGGGTGATACATTACTGGAGAAGGTCAAGGTGATGGTCTACCGTTGTGACGTCAAGCCCTATATCCCTCCCCCGATGCGGTGCTTTAAGTGCTGGAAGTTCGGCCATATGTCTTCCCGCTGCATTTCCAGCCTCACATATCGAGATTGCGGACGCCCATCTCATTCCGATACTCCATGTGCTCTGCCTCCCATCTGTGTCAACTGTGGAGAGCCTCATTCACCTTGCTCGCCAGACTGCAGGATCTTACAGAAAGAACGCAAAATCATGGAATATAAGACCCTGGACCGACTGACTTACACTGAGGCTAAGCGGAAATTTGAACGGCTACATCCCGTGCGCATGATGTCATCAACTGTCACTCCTGCTCCAGCTCCTTTAGCTGCACCACAAACAGTCAGCTCTCAGAGTCAGAGGACCTCACCTGCCCCCTTGACGATGGGAGCCCCTTCTCTCGCTGTTGTTCCCACACCATCTACCTCGGGAGCAGCACCCACTAAACCACCGGGGACACCAGTCCCCACTTCTAAGCTGGAGAAGCGTAAGTCTTCTTCGGCTTCTCTCGCTCGGAAGGGATCCCTTGGGTCACTCCCTTCCCAGGTCCTTACCAGCGGCACAGCAGACACCAACCAGTGGCTGAAGAAGCCACAGGTCGCTGGTCATCGAGCTTCGCGATCATCTTCAGTCCCAACCAATGGAACAGCGAGAGAAAACGACATTGAAGACCCGTAAGACCAAGACACCTGCTACCTACAAGCTCTGCGTCTGAGGATGCGGTGGAGATTCTTGTGTCCGCTGAGGACCTCGATCTCGCTGGTCCCTCAGACGCAATGGATAGCACTTGCACGGGTGCTCCATCGGAGGCAGCAGGTGACCCAGAGGCGTAATCTGCCTTCTCAGACCCGTCACGCCTTTCTCAGCCATGGACAATTCCATCGTCCAGTGGAACTGCAGCGGTTTCTTCCACCATCTAGCTGAGCTCCGACAACTTATCAGCCTTCACCCTTTCTTCTGCATTGCTCTTCAGGAAACTTGGTTTCCAGCAATGCGAACCCCTGCCCTCCGTGGCTATCGGGGTTATTATAAGAACCGGGCAGCTTATGAAAGGATGTCTGGTGGCGTCTGCATATATGTCCTTAACTCTCTTCACAGCGAGTCTATCCCTCTACAAACAGCTTTAGAGGCTGTCGCTGTTCGGGTGTGGACGCCACAGGCTGTTACCGTCTGCAGTCTTTACCTTCCACCAGATGGTGATGTCGCGCAGCATGTCCTGGCTGCGCTGATAGCCCAATTGCCGCCACCTTTCTTATTACTGGGCGACTTCAACGCCCATAACCCTCTGTGGGGTGGGTCAGTGGCGACAGGTCGAGGCGCCACAATTGAGCATTTATTGGCACAGCTCGATCTTTCACTGTTAAATGATGGTTCCTTCACACACTTCAGTGTGGCGCATGGCACGTACTCTGCCATTGACCTTTCGATCTGCAGCCCTACACTCTTACCATCTGACCAATGGAGAGTGCATGACGACCTGCGTGGTAGTGACTACTTTCCGATCTTTCTCTCACTGCCACAGCGTCAGCCTTCTGGGCGCCCTTGCAGGTGGGCAATGAATAAGGCTGACTGGGACTTGTTTTCCTCCATTGCCGCTATTGAGCCTCTCTCTAATGATGGCATTGATGCGGTGGTTCAATCGGTCACCACGGGCATCGTTACTGCCGCCGAATCTTCCATTCCCAGTTCTTCTGGGTCCCCTCGGCGGCGGACTGTGCCTTGGTGGTCGCCTGAGATCCCTGAAGCCATTAAAGATCGCCGGCGGGCGCTCCAGCGTCACAAGCGACATCCCTGCATTGAACACCCCATTACCTTCAAACGTCTGCGTGCGCGGGCCCGCCGCCTTATCCGCCAAAGCAAGCAGGAGTGCTGGGAGCGGTATGTGTCCACCATTGGCCTCCATGTCTCTCTATCGCAGGTCTGGGCCAAGATCCGACGCCTCTATGGCTATCGGGCCCCTGTCAGCGACCCTGCGCTCTCACTGAATGGAGCAGTTTGTACAGACTCCGACGAAATTGCCAACCGCTTGGCAGAGCATTTTGCTCTGAGTTCCGCATCTTCCAATTACCCCCTGGCCTTCCGCTCCATTAAAAGAGCGGATGGAACGTCGGAGCCTTTCTTTTCGCACCCACCATTCTGAATCCTGCAATGCTCCATTCAGTGAGTGGGAATTTCACAGTGCCCTTGCCGCTTGCCCTGATACCGCTCCTGGGCCAGATCGCATCCACTGTCAGATGCTGAAACACCTTTCAGTGGACTGCAAGCGACGCCTCCTCGACCTTTACAACCGTCTCTGGGTCGAGGGTGAGTTTCCGTCGCAATGGCGGGAAAGCATTGTCATCCCCGTTTTGAAACCGGGCAAGAGCCCTTTGGAGGTGGACAGCTATCGCCCCATTAGCCTCACCAACGTTCTTTGCAAGCTTCTCGAACTGATGGTGAGCCGGCGCTTGAATTGGGTACTGGAGTCTCGGAGCCTTCTGACTCCGTCTCAGGGTGGGTTCCGTAAAGGCCGCTCCGCCACCGACAATCTGGTGAGTCTGGAGTCGGCCATCCGTACTGCCTTTGCCCGCCGTCAGCACCTGGTCGCTGTCTTTTTCGACATGCGGAAGGCGTACGATACGACATGGCGTCATCACATACTTTCTACGCTTCATGGATGGGGCCCTCTGCCGATCTTTATCCGAAATTTTATGTCGTATCGTACCTTCCGCGTGCAAGTCGCGGCCTCCCATAGTTCCTCCCGAATTCAGGAGAACGGGGTACCACAGGGATCTGTCCTCAGTGTCTGCCTGTTTTTAATCGCAATAAACGGGCTCGCTGCGGCGGTGGGAAATCCTGTCTCCGCTTCCCTGTATGCTGACGACTTCTGCCTTTACTACCGCTCTACTGGCATTGCAGCTGTTGAACGTCAGCTACAGGGCGCTATCCGCAAGGAGCAGTCTTGGGCTGTAGCGCATGGTTTTCAGTTTCTGGCTGCCAAGACCCGCGTTATGCATTTCTGCCGGCGCCGAACAGTCCATCCTGAGCCTTGCTGTGGTGGAGACCCACAGGTTTTTGGGTGTAGTTTTTTATGCCCGGCTGACTTGGCTGCCTCATATTTGGCAGCTTAAACAGGCGTGTTGGCGGCATCTAAATGCTCTGAGATGTTTGAGCCACACCCGCTGGGGCGCTACCAGGCGTTAATCCAGTCTCGTCTGGATTATGGGAGCCTGGCTTATGGCTCAGCATCCTCATCTGCGCTGCTGGTACTGGAACCAATCCTACACAGCGGAATACGCCTTGCCACTAGTGCTTTCCGGACCAGCCCAGTGGACAGCATACTTGAGGAGGCAGGTGTCCCTCCATTGCGGTACAGGCCCCGGTCAGGTTATACGATCGCGGTCCGCGTCAAAGAGCTTCTCTCTGGGCTTAGGGTTTTCACTGTTCCACCTCCTTTTCGGGTCACTTTGCGTACACCCCCCATGGTGTGTTCCTCGCCCTTGCCTTCGGCTCGACTTGGCACAGAGCCCGAAGGACTCAGTCCCTCCAGAGGCCTTCCGCCGCCGCCTTTATTCCAACCTGGCCACGTATCAGGGCTCTGACGTTGTTTACACTGACGGTTCGATGGTTGCTGGTCGTGTCGGTTATGCGCTAGCTCTAGGGGACCATTCCGAACAACGTTCCTTGCCGGCTGGCTGCAGCGTTTACACTGCTGAGCTGGTCGCCATCTTTCGAGCCCTAGAGTATATCCGCTCCTGCTCAGGTGTCCTTCGTGATCTGTAGCGATTCCCTGAGCGGTTTACGAGCTCTCGACCAGTATTTCCCTCGTCCTCGTCTGGTGATGGCTATCCAGGAGTCCCTGCATACTCTTGCCCGTTGCGGCCGCTCTGTGGTCTTTGTGTGGACCCCCGGTCATGTCGGTATCCCGGGCAATGAACATGTTGACCGTCTGGCAAAAGAGGCCACCAGGCAAGCATCTCTGGATGTTGGCCTCCCAGAGACTGATTTGCGAGCGGTCCTCCGCCGAAAAGTTTTTGCACTTTGGGACGCTGAATGGCGCGATCGGATCACGCCCAATAAACTCCGTGCCATTAGGGAGACGACGACTGTGTGGCGGTCATCCATGCGAGCCAACCGCAGGGACTCAGTCGTCCTTTGTCGGCTCCGCATTGGCCACTCCCGGCTGACGCACAGTTACTTACTGCGCCGGGAGGACCCTCCTCTGTGTCGCTGCGGGGCGGCTTTGACAGTGGCCCACATTCTGTTGGCCTGCCCCCTTTTAGCTGTGGTTAGGCGGACATTTGCGCTGCCTGATACGCTCCCTGCCCTTTTAACTGATGACCCTGCTATGGCTGGCTTAGTTTTACGTTTTATTCGGGCAGGGGGTTTTTATCATTTAATATGAGTGTTTATGTTTTATTTTATTGTTTTGTGTTGATTCTGGCCTTTTGCCTACGGTTTTAAACTGAGTTTTTAATGTGTTCTCGGTGGTTGGCTTTTCCCTTTTTATTCTATGGTCGGCCAACCACTGCCACACTCCGTGTGATTTTAATTTGTTATGTCTGTTCTTTGTCTGAGTTTTTCTTGTCCTGTGTTGTCTGTTGTCTCTATTATCCGTTTTTTACTCTGTGTGGTAGTTTTTAAGTTTTGGAACAAGGGACCGATGACCGTTGCAGTCTGGTCCCTTTAATCCCACAAACCAACCAACCAACCAACTCGTAGTCTTCTTCAGATGCTGTGTGGTACTGATTGTATCAGTTGACGCAAACAACCGCGGAAACCCATTTAATCAACATAACAACGCCTCGTCGGGAAAGCATGATGAATTATATTGGAACATGTACATGTTCCAGTGTTATGGCATTTATGGAGACCGAAAATCTCCTCTGCAGGAACCAACATGGGTTCCGAAAGCAGCGATCTTGTGAAGCCCAGTTTGTTCTGTCCGCCCGCGAGACCCAGAAAGCAGTAGGTACAGGAGCCCAGGTAGATGCTGCGTTCCAGGATATGTGGAAGGCATTGATACTGTTCCGTACTGCCACTTAATGAAGAAAATACGAGCGTATGAAATATAAGAGCAACTGAGTGACTAGGGTAAAGAATTTCTAGAAAGCACAACACAGAATGTCATTCTCAGCGGAGAGAAATCTTCAGACATAAAAGTAATTTGGGACGTCCCTCACTGGAGTGTTATAGAATCATTACTTCGCAGATAAGATGGAGGAAGATCTGCGAGGGATCGACTTGTGGTGCAGAGTGGCAATTGACCAACAACAAAAATAAATGTGATGTACTGAGAATACATAGAAAGCCTCTTTATTGTATGAGTACACAATTGATGAACAATTACGGGAAGCAGTTACTTCCATAAAATATCTAGGAGTGTGCGTACGGAGTGATCTGAAGTCGAACGACCACATAAAATTAATCGTAAGGCAGACGCAGACAAATTCATTGGAAGACCCTCAGGAAATGTGGCCCACAACAGAGGAAGTAGCTTACAAAACATTCGTTCGACCAATACTCGAATATTGCTCGTCAGTACGGGATTCGTACCAGATACGACTGATACAGGAAATAGAGAAGATCCAGAGAAGAGAAGCATGTTTCATTATACGTTCATTTAGTAAATGTGAAAGCGTCACAGAAATTCTTAGCCAATTCAAGAAGCAGACGCTGCAAGAGGGGCGTTCTGCATCATGGCATGGTCTGCTCTTAAAATTCCTAGAGCATACGTCCCCAGAAGAGTCAACAAATACTACTGCGGAAAGACTATGAAAGATTCGAGGTCACACAGATGCTTACTAGCAATCTTTCTTCCAGCGAACCACACACGACTAGAACAAGAGAGGGGGGATTGGTGAGGAGGGGGGGGGGCGACGGGGGGAATGGCTCTGGTACACACACAGTACCCTCCGCTTGCGGAGTGTAGCTGTAGTCTGCGTCTTCGCAACCAGAAATTTGTATTCTAAATGAGAATATTCGTTTTAATCCCAATGGAATAGTTCCATTTCTGATTTTTAATTTTTCTAAATCGTCCAATTATGCCAAGATTATCTGGAAGATAGATACCGCCTACAGGGAAATCAGAGGGGTCTCTAGAGCAAAGAAAAGCAGCTGTATGAATATCAAGAGCTCAGATGGAAAACCAATCCTAATCAAAGGAGGGAAAGCTGAAAGGTGAAAGGAGTATATACATTGTCTACACAAGGGAGATGAACTTAAAAAATTATATTGTAGAAATGGGAGAGATCCTAGATTAAATGAGATGGGAGATATGATACTGCGACAATAATCTGACATAGCACTAAAAAACCTAAGTCGAAACAAGGCCCCGGGAGTAGATGACATTTCGTCAGAACTACTGATAACTTTGGGAGAGCCAGCCATGATGTGTAAGATGTATGAGACTGCCGAGATACCCTCACACTTAAAGATGAATGTAATAATTTCAATTCTAAAGAAAGAAGGTGCTGACAGGCGTGAATATTACCGAGCTATCAGGTTAATAAGTCATGGTTGCATCATACTGACACGGATTCTTTACAAAAGAATGGGAAAACTGATAGAAACCGACGTCGGAAAGGTCAGTTTGGATTCCGGAGAAATTTAGGAACACATGTCAATAGTGACTCTAAGACGTATCCTAGAAGATAAGGAAAGACAAATGTTCGTTTACAGCATTTGTAGATTTAGAGAAATCTTTTGACAACGTTAACTGGAACACTTCCTTAAAAATTAGGGAACGTATCGGTGGTAAAATACGGGTAGCGAAAGGCTATTTGCAGCTTCTACAGAAACCAGATGACAGGTATGAGAGTCGAGGGGCATGAAAGGGAAACAGTCAGAGACAGTGTGAGACTATTAAGTCTGTACATTGAGCAAGCAGTAAAGTAGACCAAAGAAAATTTTCGAGTGGGAATTAAAGTCTTAGGAGAACAAGCAAAAAGTTTGATACATTGTAATTCTGTCAGAGACAGCAAAGGACTTCGAAGAGCTTTGTAACAGAGTGAACAGTGTCACGGAAGGATGATAAAAGAACACAAAAAAGCAAAACAAGGATAATGGAATGAAGTCAAATTATATCTACATGATTACTCGACAATCCATGATTGAGTGGCTGGCAGATGGTTCACCGAACCACATTTAATCTACTTCTCTACTGTTCCACTCGCGAACAGCGCTCGTGAAAAACAAACACAAACGTTTCCGTGATAGCTTTGATTTCTCTCGTTTTATCATGATGATCATTTCTGTGTATGTAGGTGGGCATCAACAAATTATTGTCACACTCTGAGAAGAAAGCTGATGATTGAAATTTCATGACAAGGTTCTGCCCCAAAGAATAAACGCCTTTGTTTTAATGACTGCCATTCCAATCCGAGTACCACATCCATGACACTTTCTCCTTTATTTCACGATAATACGAAACGACCTGCCCTTCTTTGAATTTTTTGATGTCCTACTTCAGTCCTGTCTGATACGGATTCCACGCTGCACGACAATACTCCAAAGTGGACTGAAAACCATAGTTTAAGAAGTCTCTTTAGTAAACCTGTTACATTTTCTAAGTGTACTGTCAATAAACAGCAGTCCTTAGTTTGCTTTTCCCCCCACAACATTATCTATGTGATCGTTCCAATTTAAGTTATTTGTAACTCTAATCTCTAAGTATGTAGTAGAGTCTACAGGCTTTAGACTTCCGTGATTGATCGTGTAACTAAAATTTAGCGGATTCTTTTAACGCTCATGTGGATGGCTTCACACTTTCCATTATTTAGAGTGAATTGCCACTTTTTGTACCATACAGGTATCTTGTCTAAATCATTTTGCAGTTCGTTTTGATCTGTTGATATTACATGCGATCGGGTGACACTGAGGGCATTAGATTAAAAAACGAGACACTTCAAGTAGTAGACGAGTTTTGTTATTTGGACAGCAAAAACAACTGATTCTGGCCGAAGTAGAGAGGATGTGAAATGTAGATAGGCAAAGGCAAGGAAAGCGTTTCTAACGAAGATAAATTTAACATCGAATATAGATTTAAGTGGTAGGAAGTCTTTTCTGGAGGTAAGTGACTGGTGGGCAGCCATTTTTAGAAGTGATAAATGGAGTATAAAGAGTTGAGACAAGAAGAGAACGTAACCTTTCGAAATTCAGTGCTCCAAAAAAATGCTGAATATTAGATGCGTGGATCACGTAACTAATGAAGTACTGAATAGAAATTTGCGGTGCAATCTGGCTAATGGAAGGAGTCGGTTGATAGGACACATTGAGACCTCAAGAGATCACTAATTTAATACTTGAGGAAAGTGTGGGGAGTAAAAATTGTTGTGGGAGACCAAGGGATAACGCAGTAAGTAGGTACAAAAGAATGTAAGTCGCAGTAGTTACTCGGAGACGAAGAGACTTGCGCACGACAGAGTAGATGGAGGGCTGGTCAAATCACTCGCCGAACTGAAGACAACAGTAGTTACAACAATAATAACTATAATAATTTGCAAGACGGATAATTCTCGTAAGTATAAATGGGTGCTTGTTGTACGTATATTATGTATGAAGGAGAAAGCTCTGTAGTATTTATTTTTAAATTTCGAAACGTATCGTCCAGTATGTAACTACTCACAGCGCTCAGCTCGACCCAGCTATACTTATCTGTGTGGTCTCTGTCGCGGCAAAACACGCTGCGCCTTGTCGGGCTATGGCCTTGGCCGCACGTATTGGATGTCAGCAAACAAGGCAGACCTAGGCATTCGCAAGTTACTGAACTCCGTTTCTGCTGTCTCTTCTAAAGCCCTAGAACACACACACGCACACTAGTTTATCGACCTACCCACGGATCGGCTTATTTCGTGCCAGCCTGCACACATTGCGACAGTGTTTTGGAGGTAACAAGGCCAAAAATGCCGAGAGAAAGCTATGAGAAAAAAGTGGCTAATGCAGAGAATGAGATTAACCAACGCTCTGTTACTTTACGAGTCGGGAGCGGATGATATTCGTAATTATCTAAGAATGTACGAAATATGCATTTCGGAGCTACTGATCATCATGAAACCATTCTTAAAGAAAAAGAGTGCAGTCATGAAATGCTGTAATCTGTAAGGAAAGGCTGTAGGCTACATTATGGATTCTAGCTACTGGCAGAAATTAAGAAGACCTCAAATTCAGTGCTGTTGTATCTCCACAATTTTTACCTAAATAATTTCTGAAATCTGCAGCATGGTTTATAGTTGCCTGAAGAAATACATCATGGTATACCAAAGTAAATAAAATGATATAAATTCATAGAAACATTACTAATTATGTATGTTGCATAAAAGATACCCCGTAGATTTAAGGAACTCATTTCAAATGAGAACAAGAAAGATTACAAATGCTGGTTGCGCACATCATCAAATAAACACATGAGGTGCATAAGAAATGTACCTCGAACATCTATAAAACATGTCCCACATTCGCTCTTCATGGCAAAAGGCATGGATATAGGTTAGACTACTTAACACTTGTAACAATGAAGCATGTTATGAATAAACGTCTTTTGACCGTTTTATTTCCGATAGGTATCGGAAATGGAATCTAAGATATAGTCTGCCTTTATTTCGGTTCTTAGCCTTCATTTCCGTAAGTATCGTAAATAAAATTTTAAAACCGAAATACAGAAGGTCGACTGACTTTAATTTATAAATTTTATATCTTTTACTCTGTGCCGCATAAACCTGTTACAAAATTAAACACTTGCTTCATTTCTTGCGTCTCTATTGCTATACTCTTCGCATGGCATGACCCAAAAACATATCCAGACTCTAAGTTTCTTCAGAAACTGTCAAAGTTTCGTCCACCTCTCACTGTGTAACATAGCACTGAATCCTGTGCACAGAAACCAGAGAACTTTTTTCGGGCGGCTGGCGCGACAATGCTACACACGGCACAACGTGTTGCGTGAAGTGGCGTAGGGATGGGCAAATTTTTAAAATATCGGGATAAATCGTACGGATAATTGTAAAAGGCATCGGTAGTGTCGAGCCAAGAATATTGGAAATATCAATCGATATTTTCAATATTTACAAGAATAGAAAAATCGAAGTTACAGAAATTATTAACAAACATTTAAAACATTTAAAATTTGATAAATACTTTATTATATTCAACATTAACCAATGAGAGACATAATGTACTGCAAAATCAGTTATTTACAAGAAAAACTAATTAATGGAACCAGAAATCACCACCGGCAGGCAATAGTGGATCTCTTTTCATATTTTCACCTGTCAATCTGCTTCTGTTATCTAGGACAACGAAGTTTACGAGGGAAGCCACTTTTCCGGACAAAACAGAATAGGAGTATTTTCGAGCAATTTCTGACGAAGCAGGTGTGAAATGTCGACTAAACATTTCAGACAACAGAGTACAACTTCCATTAAATCCCATTGCAGCAATGTATGTGTTTTTTGTGCCGAATGTACGTTACTTTTACAATGCGTATGTTTTCTTGATCCAGGCAATCAGGGGGTAACAGAAGCGCACGTTCTGTCACATAAGTAGGAGCACGTTTCCCATACAGTGCCGTCACCAAATTTATGCATTTTGCACGTCGTACCTCTTATTTGCGCCGGCCAGGGTGGCCGAGCGGTTCTAGGCGCTACAGTTTGGAACCGCGTGGCCGCTACGGTCGCAGGTTCGAATCCTGTCTCGGGCATGGATGTGTGTGATGTCCTTAGGTTAGTTAGGTTTAAGTAGTTCTAAGTTCTAGGGGACTGATGACCTCAGAAGTTAAGTCCCATAGTGCTCAGAGCCATTTGAACCTCTTATTTGCAATGCTAGGAATGACACACGGAGGTAAAAAGCTTTCATGAATATAAAGTTATAAGTACATTCATGTTCAAATCTGGTGCTGTCTGCAACTCATGATCCAGTGGTTAGCGTTGCTGCCCCTGGATCACGGGATCCCGGGTTCGATTCCTGGCCGGGTGGGGGATTTTCTCTGCACGGGGCTGGGTATCTGTGTTGTCCTTATCATTTCATCATCATTCGTGATAGTGGCTAGAATGGACTGTATAAAAAATTGGAGTGTGAAAAAAATTGGGACTTCGTATGGTCGCTGATGACAGCGAAGTTCAGTGCCCTCACAAACCAAACATCATCATCAAATCTGGTGCTCGTTTCTGGTGCTGAATAAGAAAATAAATTAAGCCCATTGTAAGACATTTACTACCAGAATGGTGGTAGTTGGAATGGGCAAGAAATCTGTTGAGAAGAACGATAGTACTTGTGAATCAAGGGAAGAAAGTAAAAAAAAAAAAATCGCTTTCCATATTTAATACAAGAAATCTTCGTCGGTCGTGGTTGGTTGGTTGATCTGTCGGTTGGTCGGTTGGTTGGTCGGTCAGTCGATCTGTCGTTTGGTCGGTTGGCTTGATTCGGGAGAGAGGACCAAACAGCGATATCATCGATCCCATTGGATTTGGGAAGGATCAGGAAGGAAATCGACAGTGCTCTTTCAAAGGAACCATCTCGGCGTTTACCTGAAACGGTTTAGAGAAATAGCGCAAAAGCTAAATCAGGATGGCCGAACGCGGGTATGAACCGCCGTTCTCCCGACAGCGAGAACAGTGCGCTGACCACTGCGCCACCTCGTTCGGTGGGTCGGTCGGTCGGTCGGAGAGTGTGTAGGGCCTTTTATCGGGACTTTTTCTGCCCTTGGAAGCCTGACAGTCTGTGAAGGTCGCTAGGCCCGTGTCGGCTGTCTGCGGCGGTCAGGGCCACCAGAGCGGGGGCGTGGCTGAGTCCGCCAGCACGGACAGCTGACGGCGGCGGCACCACGTTGCGGGGGCGGCAGAGTTGGAGGGGCCCGCGGATCACCTGGCCGGACAGGTGAGGTGCGGTTACCTCACAGCTGTGACGTCAGCTGACGCGCGGCTGCCGCCGTGGGGTGGGGCGAAGGCGCGTAGCAGCGCGCGGGCGGCCGGCCGGCTCAGACAAGCGCAGCTGCGGCCGCCGCGCGCTCACCCACCGACGTCGCCGCAGCAGCAGCAGACCTGGCGCCGCCATGGACCACGAGGACAGCCGGTGAGTCCGCCGCTCGGGAGCCCCAGCTACACACAGCACGACTTGAACAAGTACGAATCAAACGCTGGAGGTTGCATAGTCCAGAAAATCAAAGCGTCGCCGCTACGTCAATAGCATCGGCTGCGCTCCTTTCTGCAGCAGTTGCAAGAGTGTGACAGCTGCGGCCGCTTCCTATTCGTCATCTCGTTGTCCCCTACTGCAGCGTTCTGGAATGAGGCTAGTCGCGACTCAGTATCCAAGTTGAGTGCACGATCACGCTGTTGTTAAATAGCACTGACAGGGCGAAATGACGAACTGTCACCATCAGACGGCATCTAACGTAGCTGAGTTTTGTGAGACTGTAGAGTGTTTTAAGACAAATATTAAGTGTTGCAGTGTATTTACGGGTGGACAGTTTACAGTGCACGTTCCGCTTCCGTAAAAATCAAGTCAAGGGAAACACCATCTGAAGACTTTCGTACACTAAAATGTATCAAAACTGAATAAAACATTATGGTTGGCAACCGGTTTCTGTCTACAGTTTAGACAATGTTCAGAACTTAAGTACTGCAATACAATAATAATACATATGCTGAGGGGTTTCAATGAAGATGTGGTAACATGGCTAAAAAGTCTAGAATAAAAATCGCAATTACGACAAAAATAAAACGTTATATTTGAAAATTTTCCCATTACCGTCTTGAGCTGCTGGTAAAATACTTTGTTTATACAACCAGTTCAGTCGTCTGGCCATCGCCGGGTACATAAAAGTATTGACAGCATCATGTTAGCCGAAATTTCACATCGTTACAGCCACGTGATAGAATCGTGAATAATACGCGGTTATCATATCGTAATATAAATTACGTAGTCAGTCTCTTAAAAACTGTTCTAGGGCGTGTACCAATTTACATCAAAATTCTAATCGACGTTAACGCTGTGAACAGACTGGTACATTCGTGTAGAAGAAATAAAATTAATATTGCTGAAAATGCTCAAATTATAATATCTGATGTCTTTATAATGATTCCGGTTAGTAAAATAACGCAATTTCTACTTCAAAGATCAGAAAGATTACAGCAATTACAAAGAATCTAAGAGAAAAAGACGTTCGTGCTGATCTTCTTCGGTCGGATTCGAATTCAAATCGTAATCTTAATTTTTTGAAAGCATTGTTGCAAGAATAATAAAATTAACTGGAAAAAGAAAACTAATGAAAATTCTTGTAGATAAGTCTGATTGTTTTCACTTATTAATGATCAAGCTTTTTGATTGGAAATCAAATACACCTTTTATATGAGGAAAATAATTATCTACCTCATCAATTAATTGAGACATACAGGAATAACTAGCAGATGCACATATTCATATACAGGTATATATGAATCTGTTCACGGCATTAACGATGGTTACAATTTTAACACTCCCAGCACAGTTTCATAGATTGACTAAGTACATTAAGATATGATAAGTGTATCATTCGTGCTTTTATCAACTGACGATAACGATTTTATATTTCGCATGACATGATGCTGTGAATATTTTTATGACGACTGAAACTGGTTGTATACATAAAGTATTTAACCAGCAGCTCAAGGCGGCAATACGACATTTTTCAAATTCATAAGGGTTGTGAGGTGCCACATCCTGAATATATATTGCAAACAAAATTGTTGTATTGTTGTTTATTCCAACTCCACCAGCAGAAAACGTATGTACTCCGACAAACGAAAACTTGACACAGAGCAATGTCACTCTTATGTCCCTGCGGCCAAAATGTGCGCTATTTGTGTATTCTACTGGTCAAGGCAACATGCGTTTATGGGCTAAATCACTCATTTCTACAATTTTTTCAAAAACTATTACAAATTTATTTTAATAATTAAACACAGTTTAAAGAATACACATCATCCTCGTGTCGTGCTAACCGACGGCATTGTATGGGTACTGTGTATAACAATCGTATTGCGCAACTGTTGCGTACATACCTGTAATGCGAGCGCCCACTTGTACCTTCGAACTCGTGTTCTCGCTCTCCTTTCTACGCTGATACAGTCCACCTGTACCCCATAACATTCAAGTGACGAGTTTCCGTTAGTTGGAGAATGGCGAAGACTCGCGAGTTGAGTGTCCGAGCGTAGGGGGAGGGCGAATTCAGAGATGATGTCATAGGCGAGTTTAAGGCGAGTATACTTCAGCTCACTCATCTCTCTCGCTTTCATCTTCAAGGGACAGCGAACTAAAACGTCAGACCCGTTTAGCTGCAGTCGGTGCGGGTATCGCCTTTCTGAGTGCAAGATCTGAAGACAGCTTATTTAACTTTCAAATCATTTCAGGTCCATTATAAATCCGAAGATACGTGCCACGCCGCACTACTTACGATTTTGCAACAGCTGCTGAAGGTAGTGCCAGACTGGTAACTTGACCACTGAAATCACAGTAAATTCTTACAAAAAATGTTAAACGTTAGTACATTGGCTGACTCTGGAACAGATTAATTGTTCATTGAACAGAAACTTCTGGGACTCCAGGGAATTTTGTTCAAATGAAAAAATGACGTGAGAAAAGCTGACAACGTCGAATATATACTGATCACTTGGGGTGTGGTTTACCTTCTAGTAGATGGAGACTTGACTTAGGGGCTTTCAGCTTGGTTTCATTAATATACTGCTTTGGACAATCCATTCAGCTGTTGGAGCATCATGCGCAAGGACTTCCATGCAGCTCGGGATTTTGAGGATCTAACGCCACAATTGGACAGAATTTGGCACGATATCCGTTAGGACGTCATCCAATAGCTCTGCCAGCGCCATGCCGAATAACTGCTTGCATAAAAGCCAGAGATGGACTAACGCGTTGTTGACTTGCTCAATTTGTGAAACTCTTTCTATTGAATAACTGAAAAAGTTTTTCTGAAATTGCAATAATCTACCGATTTCCATCCCGTCCGGATAGTTACTTCGTAGTGCGTCTTCGGTTTTCCTTAGAATGTATATGGTTACATCACTGATATTGACGTATGCGTTCTGTGATAAAATACACTTTATAACACATCAAAAAGAAGAGCTAGAGACGGAAATATCATGGAAACCGATTATGGACAAACTGTAGAACAGGCGATCTGGAGTGCCAGTAAATTAATAGTTTTACTTTTCACTGGCTGTTGAGATTGAGTGTGACAGACGAATGGGAAGTTTCCAAATTCGTCCGAGTGGACCACAAAACTCTTTCATGAAACGTTGCTAGGAATGTAATCAACCTGTGCCAAGTATTTCTCATTCATTGCTGACTAGAAGTGAGACACTTAACGCGAAAGCTGTCCCCTTCCTGTTCGCTGCTACAATGTGTCGCTGCTATTACATTTCATTGTTAGCGAAAAACTAGTTGACTTTCAGGTGACATGTTCAGCAACCAATGAGTAAATAGTAGTTTCTGTTGTCTCTATAATCGTGCAGTGGTACTGCCGGAAGCTGTCCCACACCTTTTGCCGTATTCGTTGTTTGCCGCAACAAACCAGCGATCCGTTGTGCACCTCCTTCCGGCTTTGGTAACTTTTTTCAGCCAGTGGGTCCAACTTTTCCAAGTTCTTTCGTCTGCTGTGCATTACTCAAATCCATTTTTGTGCGTGGTACTTTCAGCGACAATTTTTCGTATGTATATATTAATGTACTTCCAAGATATGTCACGTAACTTAGTCATTTCTCGTTTTCCAGTGGATTAGGTTTTTCCACTCCGATTCGTAAGTTGAGTAACTTGAGAACAACTTTTTTCCTTCTCAAAACATGTGTTACTGATATTTAGAAGTGACGAATTGAATATAATAGTCGTATTTTTGAGGGCAAAACTCAACAGCTACATGTTGAAGAAATACATGTGAAAGTATGAAATTTGACAGATCAGTTCGCCTTCGAGAGCCTGACAATAAGCTGGTGAGCCACGATGAGAAAATGTTAAAAATAGTAATTAGCGCCGTACTCCGCCTCTAAACGCTCCCCACATGGTCATGATTCTTATCCCATTTCTCTGTTTCTGAATACTGGGTCAGGCGAACCAATTCGGAGGAGGTGAAGACGCCGTATGTTTTAGTCCTGACGTGTAAGAAACTTCAGCAATCTTTTCTACTTCCCAGAGGAAGGAAAATTCTGCTGAATTAATCCCCCTAGGTGAAGCTCGTCTAACTGAAGTGCTATCATTTCTACAAGCATCGGCCATAATGGCCAGCATAGAGTGAAAGATTGTCTTTTTTTAAAAAAAAAAACACGAGTTCTGTGTTCTGCCCACGTTTACTGCCGTAATAATGTGCTCTGCTTTACGTTAAAAGATTTATCTGTAGAAGACACCTCTGGTATTCCCAGACAGCAGATCATGAACATCAGTCTTGCTAGCGATAGATTTTATCGTCATATAAATCTAACTTATCGAGTTAGTCATTCAGTCACGTTTCCTGTCTCGCGACACAGTTAAATCAATAAGTTCAAGTACTGATTACGGTGGCACTGCAGAGATAAGAAGTGATATTACCCAATGTTAAGTGGCTGTCCTAAGGTCAGTACTAACTCCATACCAACCACGCAAGACAAAGAGTATCTTTGCAGCAGGGAAGTACTGCTGTTTCGCATTGGATGGTCGGTTTTTACTGTCATTTGCATATTTATTCAGTTCTGTGGTGAAACGTCTTGGGAGCTACCGATCGATGTGTACATATGCGTTAGTCCATTGCCAGCACAGCTAGTAGCCTTCACAATAAAAACCGAATTGTATTAATCCCCGACAATGGCACAGAGAATGCAATATTCACTCTGCAGAGAAGCGTGCGCTGATATGAAACTTCCTGGTAGATTAAAACTGTGGGTCGGACTGAGAGTCGAACTTGGGACCTTTGCCTTTCATGGGCAAGTGCTCTACTTACTGAGCTACCTGAGCACGAGTACAACTCACGACCCGCCCTCTCGGCTTTACTTCCGCCAGTATCTCGTCTCCTAGTACTGGCGGAAGTAGAGCTGTGAGGACGGGTCGTGAGTTTAGTAAGTAGGTAGCGCACTTGCAAGCGAGAGTTGGAGGCTCGGTACGGCACACGCTTCTTTTAATCTGCCAGGAAATTTCAGTGACACAGAGTCTTCATTTCTAACATGAATACACGACTGTTGGAAAATTATACTTCACTTTTCCACAATTTTATTAGTTGCTTGTGATTTGTCTATTACAACAAGGTGTTTATTTTTCATAATAGGCAACGAAATTGCTTCCATCAGTGTCAAAACTGGGAAGTAGGAGTAGGATTTAACATTCCATCGACGACGAGGTCATTAGAAAGGGAGCATCAGTCCCATCAGTGTAAATTCGGCGATTCAGTACCACTGAAAGGCTCATTCCGCGACTCAAGAACTTGGCAGTATGAGCGCACTTCTTCCTATGACGTTGCACCATCTCTGGCCTCGATGTGTGCTCTGATCCGGTTGGCCTCTCCTGAGGCAAGCTGGTCTACAACTGTTGCAAGTGGTCCTTGATAAGCAAGGTATTGGCACTGGCATGGATTGACGTCCGAGCTGGCCCCACACACATCCTATCAGGGGCAGGGGATCTTGCTGGCCGTGGAAGTGTCTGAGCATCACGCAGACAGTTTGTAGACAGACGTGTCATGTATGTACGAGCACTGTACCGCTCAAAAATGGCACCACGATATTGTAACGCGAGAAGTAACGCACAACGATGCAGGATGTTCGTGATGGTACCGTTGGGCTGTCGTAATTTCCCCAGTCTCTCCTAGACGTACACTGTAGTCATACCAGATGGCTCCCCCTCACCATAATGCCAGGAGCAGCACCGCTGACCCTCTCCAGACATTAGAAGAATGTGCCTCTCTCCAGATTCCCTCCATACTCGCCGACGGTGGTCATCTGATCACAGTAGGAAACCGTTCATCGGCGCTCCCTGCTTCCCGCTCACGGCAGCACTCCAAGCGCAGCCGTTTGTGCCTCGGCAATAACAGCTGACGGCGCAGCATTGGACGGTAATTCCCTACTCAGTATGTTCCTAGTCTCCGACCAATTATTCAGGATGACACAGTGTATCTATTACTTGTTCTCGGATGGTCGGCAGAGATGTTACGGTGTGCTTGCCTGACAAAAAGTGAAGTACCCAGGAGGCACGGTAGGATGTCAACGTAACTTCGAACACGAACACACTATCGACCGTCATGTAAATGATTAGAGTTGCAAGTCTCTATAGAGAGGCCAGTATAGCGATCTTCCCTGGTGGTGACATGCGGTCGACAGGAAATTTGACAAGTATGCCTGGCTTGACGTTTCCAGGCAGTCAAACATCGGACAACTGTCACGTCCGAATGCCTCAAAAACTGAATAACTCATGATTTGACCATCTTCAACGTGGCTCCTTTCAAACTGTCTGATGCAGATAACGGTCTCCCACACGAGCGCCAGGCATCTCCGTGTTCTTCACAATGGCCACTTAACATGTGACGCCCCTTAATTACCCCATCGGACGAGGCAACACCAAACATCTAACAACGCCAGTGCACTCTGTTGGCCTCTCTACAGAGACTTGCAACTCTAATCATTTACGTGACGTTCGAAGTTACGTTGACATCTTACCGTACCTGCTGGGTACTTCACTTTTTGTAACAGGCCATCAGGTAACCTGAACTGCCTGTAAATTAGTGGCAGTGAAAACTGGCCATCCAATGCAGGTAACAGCACCATTTTCCTATCGTCAAAGATAAGCTATTTCCGTGGCTGGTATGGTATTATCGCTGACCTTAGAACAGCTACTTAATACTGGGTAATCACTTCTTACAATTCCAATGTCACTGCAGTCAGGACTTCAACTTATTAACTTCCACACCTTATTTTTTTAATACTTGTGGAGTGTAAGGAGTGATTTAATGCATGCAAATGCCTTCCATTTTTTTACTGACCAAGAAATATGACCTTGTAAGCTGTTCAATGAATAATTCATGGTATCCATTACATTATTTCATGTACTTAAGATTTAAATTACTATTGGTGTAATATCCTTGCCAAAACAAACGACTCTTTGAGTTTTTAAACTCTTAACGCTGCGTCATAAGACATAAGGCGTGTATCGTAACGTAACTAGAGAATGGTTTTATCCATGCCATTTACGCCATCTCAGATCTGAGGGACGCTACAAATCGACAGAAAATTTGGAAAAAAACACACACACACACACACACACACACACACACACACACACACACACACACACACACACACGCTCCCGAGGGAGGGCTCTAACCTCTAACCGGGGCGGCCAAGTGTTTAGAGACCTGGCGCTACAGCTGCAATCATTTTATTTAATCTACAGTAAATCACCCTCCACAACCCGTCTGATGGCTAACGCACGTTAGCACTCTGGTGCAGCGACCCGTTTCGAATGCTGGTGGCATAATGAATTTACATTCGCGCTATTTGGGCGGTGGCAGGAGGGCAGATCGTAGCGTGAAGTTTCTGATTCTCACATTGGACGCCAAGGCCTTAGTTTCTAACCTTATTGTACTCACTCATGAAGTGACCACTGATCAACCGTTCGTTAGACGGGGACACTGACAGCCGTGAACGCCCTGTTGTTCTACATGGGGTAACAACGGTTTCATTTTCCCATGCACCCTATTAACATTGAACACCATCAAATACAGTGCGCAGATATCGCCTACACGAAGGAGAGTGTTCCTTTTCCCCTAGATTCCTCGGAGCCTCCAACATTGCCATAAGACTTCAGTTTCAGACAAAATGAGTCTTAGGTATCCAGAGCACTGAAGTAAGGATGACGCTCTTCTCGAGACAGGCTACCGTGTAAATTTAGAAAAATCAGTATTTCAGTTACGCTTCATGCATCCTTAAGTTTGCTGTAAAGGAGTGAGTCAAGTCGTCGTTCGACCGTTCCTCACAAGAACAGAACAGGAAAGAAATCGAATCGGCTAGTAACGCTACAGAAAACCCACACTGCAGTTTGTATAGAGACCTGTATGTGTAATTACAGCATATTACACGGGGCGCCCAAACTTCCCCTGCTTTCTAGTTGCCAAGCTCCTGTGTAACTGACCGTGACAGTGTTAAACTGTTGCCATGCTTATGGCGACGGCGGATATGCTGATTCAGTACCGGGCAACGCAGACGAACAGTGTATCTTACCTCACCAGCTTATGCAATTCATAGTTCTCTGACGAAGCGATAGAGGCTGTCAACAAACACTCTGCTGCGGGAGAGGAGAGCACTGGTGAATACGCCGTGAGCCAACATCGAGGAACGTAGTACATGCTTGATGGCGCACCAGTACATTCACCGCAGATGTAACGCATCTATCGCTGAAACACGATGGAAGATGGATAGGTGGGGAACTGCCCTGAACCTTGGCCTCCGGGATCATCTGACTTCTGGATTTTTCTGTCTTGGATCATCTCAGGTGTGCATCACTCCAGTTAATGTAGTTGATAACTGCAGCAGCGAATAGTACGGTCTTGACGAAGTACACGATATGATCCGGGGGTGTTTGAAAGAATTCGTAACTCCTGTAAATAGAAGTGTATTATTGCATCCAAAGACGAGAACGACACGTGGAACACTTCGTTGAAGGGGTACGAGTGTCCAATAAATTGCAAAATGCAACATACTGAAGCGGTATTGTATTTCTTATGAAGGTAGGCTATGGGGGCATTTTGAGCCCAATTAGTTTGGACTTAATCAAAAAGCTTACAATTGAGATACATTTGTATGAAGTAGGGTTACAAGTTATATTGAAATATTGTCGGCTCGTAACCATATAATCACAATCGGAACCATTTTTACTGGAATGTTTCCTTTTTCTATTATCGTCTATTTTCGAAACATATCAGTTTTCGCTATTTATTGATACACCCTGAATACATTAATGTAGACGTTCCCAGAGAACGTGGCCTTGCACAGATAAGGGTTCTTGCAGTAGGACTAATAAGAGATCTATGTGAGCTTTATAATACGCAGTGAACAGGAAAAAAGAACAGAAAATTTGAAATCTGCAGATAATATGATTTCGGGCATTTCTAACAACTTCGCCGTCGATGAGACGTCGAACCCAAATCTTTCTTCTTTTTTTTTTACCTTAGCCCATTTGCTTAACACTGTAACCATTTATATGCTACACGGCTTACTACAAGCTTACCGCGTGTGGTAAGAACGATTGTAGCGTCACATAAAACGCAGTCATGTCTCCAAAAAAGACTTGCGTCCAGCACAGGTTGTGTTAACTATCATAGGCCAGTTACATCCAACGTCAGTGAAAATATGTATTAATAGATAAGTAATAGAGAAGAGCATCACAATATCGTTTCTCTTGAGCTTATCCTCTTCAAACTACAATTGTAAATGCGGGTTCTTCTGTGTGGACAAAAATGTCGTCCTGAAACTACAGTTACGTCTGTTAGCAGATTGTTCAGTATTTTAGATTGGGCCATTATAAAATCTTGAACATGGCTGTAGTCAGCAACAGCAGAATTACGGATGCAATGGGAACTATACAGGCAACCAGTTCCACGTCAAAAGTTTTTTCAAACCTTTATCTAGGTTACCACAGATATAAACCTGTCTTACTCAGAAGAAGTAATAACACGTGTTACGCATTGTGTAAAGAAAGATACGAAATCATAAGACTTAGCCAACAGTAAAATTATCCGTACAAATGCTATGGCGTGGCCATAAGGCTTAGTCAACAGTTAAAATAATCCATGTGAAACCTAAAGCAGACATGCATCATACACAAAACTGTTGACTAAGCCTTACGTTCTTTTGACCTTTGCGTTTTCATGACTATGAACTATAACATGAAGACCGCTCTATCAGAACAGTAGGAACAATATTTTCCACCATTAACAGCAGGCGCAAGGGCTACGGACACGACTTCCTACCTTTAAGACGTGTCTGGCAAAGTCCGTTCATGTTGGCAGCGTTCTGAAGTAGAATTCACAGCAAATCATGTTATTTTTCATTTCTTCTGTCTTTCCCGACAGTGAGGCAGCTATGTGTGAGTGAAAGTAGCCAAGGAGGCCCTTCACCCAAGATTCGCAGTTAACGATGACGTTGCACAAGTCTCCTCAGAACGGCTTGTGAGAAAGCGGCTACAGCTGTTTTGTTTGGTCCTCGTGCTTTGGGAACTAGAAAGCCAGAGCCGCCTCACCCTCTGGGTACGTTTATGTTCCGAACGCTAATAATGGTTGTGCTCGGGAGCCTCTGGGCTTATCTGTAGCTAGCGCAGCCCGCGGGAAGGCAAGCTGCCTTTGCCAGAGAGAGGAACGGCCGCAGCCGTTTTGGCTAGCCACAGCTCGTGACCTTGATCTCTGGTCTCCGCTACCAGTTATCAGCCGTCATCGTGAATCAGCCGTTTCCTAATCTTCGCAGAAATGGACATTTCTCCACATATTGCATGATATTGCGATACAACTAAACGTTTCCTTTTCGGGGGCGTTACACAAAACGTTAACCGTATGCTAGGTGTCTTGTCAGGACTTGGGTTCCTTGTCTGTTACGGTTTACCGCCCAACAGCGAAAATTAACTCCACCCTTTTCGTCGGTCAGCTGTTGCCTGCAGTGTGTGGCAAAGCGAGGCAGCGTAGAAACGAGAACGGCATACCATACCGTACAATACAGTGATACAATGAACCTATCATCTCACCCTCCACCCGTCCCTTCCCTCCTTTCCTTTCCCTTCCCTTTCCTTCCCTCCCGCCCGGAATTCCAGTTTGAAAGTATTTCACATGCTTGTGAATTCAGTAGTTCTTAACAGTAGCAATATCTGATGGCACTTACACTCGGGAGGAGGAGGAGGATGCTGGGGTTTCAATATCAGTAGTCTTAAAGTATTCCATGCTTTTGACAATGTTGACTGGAATACTCTCTTTCAAATTCTAAAGGTGGCAGGGGTAAAATACAGGGAGCGAAAGGCTATTTACAATTTGTACAGAAACCAGATGGCAGTTATAAAAGTCGAGGGGCATGAAAGGGAAGCAGTGGTTGGGAAGGGAGTGAGACAGGGTTGTAGCCTCTCCCCGATGTTGTTTAATCTGTATATTGAGCAAGCAGTAAAGGAAACAAAAGTAAAATTTGGAGTAGGTATTAAAATCCAGGGAGAAGAAATAAAAACTTTGAGGTTCGCCGATGACATTGTAATTCTGTCAGAGACAGCAAAGGACTTGAAAGAGCGGTTGAGCGGATTGGACAGTTTCTTGAAAGGAGGATATAAGATGAACATCAACAAAAGCAAAACGAGGATAATGGAATGTAGCCGAATTAAATCGGGTGATGCTGAGAGAGTTAGATTAGGAAATGAGACACTTAAAGTAGTAAAGGAGTTTTGCTATTTGGGGAGCAAAATAACTGATGATGGTCGAAGTAGAGAGGATATAAAATGTAGACTGGCAATGGCAAGGAAAGCGTTTCTGAAGAAGATAAATTTGTTAACATCGAGTATAGATTTAAGTGTCAGGAAGTCGTTTCTGAAAGTATGTGTATGGAGTGTAGCCATGTATGGAAGTGAAACATGGACAATAAATAGTTTGGACAAGAAGAAAATAGAAGCTTTCGAAATGTGGTGCTACAGAAGAATGTTGAGGATTAGGTGGGTAGATCACATAACTAATGAGGAGGTATTGAATAGGATTGGGGAGAAGTTTGTGGCACAACTTGACCAGAAGAAGGGATCGGTTGGTGGGACCTGCCCTGAGGCATCAAGGGATCACAAATTTAGCATTGGAGGGCACCGTGGAGGGTAAAAATCGTAGAGGGAGACCAAGAGATGAATACACTATGCAGATTCAGAAGGATGTAGGTTGCAGTTGGTACTGGGAGATGGAGCTTGCACAGGATAGATTAGCATGGAGAGCTGCATCAAACCAGTCTCAGGACTGAAGACCACAACAACAACATGCTTGTTGTAAGATCTTTTTAAAAAAAGACAAGCAGTAATCATTTCATAAAATCCTTATATTCTGCGATAACCGACAGGTCTGGTTTCGAATTCCAGGCCGGTGCAAATTTCCATTTGTCACAACACGTTTATTGTACATAGTGTTGCAATATCTACAGTAGCTGGGACCTCGTCGGAAACCTCAGATATAGGCATGTAGAAACGAAGCAAAAAAAATTGTTTAATTACTTTTTATTTAGAAAACAGTTGCATGGAACTTGGGCGGCAGAAGTATTTGGTACACAATTTTTTTTTTCAGAAGATTTCAGCTTTTTCAGTATGTCTTTTTTTTCCCTTTTAAGTATTTATAAAACTCCACGCAAATCAGCTTGTAATTAAACTAGCGCTGTAAGATTGATTCCACAGTCCCTGGCAGCAGATTTTTTTCATCAGTCCACAGGGCCGACATCAGCGAAAATACTCTTTCCTCAGTGCCGCTACTTGCGCGAATAGAAAAGAAATACTGGCATAATTTAGCAGTTGGCATTAGCCTTCAAGATTTTCGGTTTCGTTAAGAAAGTAAATCCACCTTTTTTCCATGGAGTGTTTAGACTTCCATTCTTCAAAATCAAGCTTAGCTTCTAAAAAGCTCTTCAGACACATATATTTCTGAAAAAAATTATCGACTGAAATCTTAACATTGTTTTTAGTCAGGTATATAATGTTTTCAATCATCATCCAATCAAATACTTGATATTTATCAAAAGAAATAGCCCATTTCTCTAAGTAATCAAATGCTGTGGTATAGAGTCTTTCTTTCTTCCTTGAACTTTGAAACCAAATTAATTATTTCTTGGTTAGGGCTTCTATTTTTTTAATTTGTTCAAATTCCTCTTGGTTTGCATGTCAATAAAAGTGGCAGTCTTCCTTCCACTCAGACTTCTTTCAGTGTCGATTAATATATTTCTTTTTTCAATTATCGAGACTTTATTCTTCTCCATGCTTTTTATATCTTTTCAAACAGACCCAAGTTTGACTGCGGGAGCATACTGTAAATTTCACTGATCAAACTTATGAAAAAATTTTAAATTATATTAGGTAGCCTGTCTTTGGCTACAGAAACTTGTTTTGATGGAATCCAGAGCTTAAGAATTCTCTCAACTGCTGGCATTAACGACAGCCGTCTTGTTTTTGAGTGGGATAGAAAGATCTGGTGATTGACATCAATGTATAAGAGAACTCCTTCAGCTTATCTGTCCTTATCGTGTATATTGAAAAATAATCAAATATTTTCATGACCATTATTTCGATGTCGACAAATAAGACTCCAGCAGCGCTTGATACAATATTATGAAGAATGTGAGCAGGGCATCCAATTTCTTCTACATGTTTTCCTACTTCTTTTTTAATTTGGATAAAGCCCTACAAACTTGGTATTGGTATTGTCTTCACAAAAAAGTTATTAATTTTTCTAATGGTATTTATAGTTATCTTGAAGTGTCTAGAGAAAACTTTGCAGTTATCTCCAATGTTTCTTTGTTCAGCGAATCAAACTTCAGCAGCTTCTGTTGGATTCCATCAGTTTCAGTAAGGCATTGAACAACAAAAGGAAACATCTTTCAAGCGTTGTTGTTCGATGGGTTGGTACCTATGCCGTAAAATGAAACTTCTTGCAATTGTTTTACGCATTCAAACACGGAGTGTGGCGCGAGAATATTTTGAGCCAATTTTGGTCCCGGCTGTAGACTGCTTTGCAGCGACTTTGGAGTCAAGATACATTGCGGGATTCAGTTTTACGGTATGATCAAGAGAACTGAAGGACTGATGATGTTTGACAATTTTATGAGCTATTGTTAGTTTTGCAGCAGCAACGAGCAATTCGTTTTGAGTATCTTTTCAATCTTGAATGCAGAAATAGGCTTTGATGTCGATGTTACGCGAATCTATTTATATAATTCTTCGTAGCAATATGATGCCCCACATCTGCCTTACTTCCGTGCGTTACTGAGATTAAACAGCTATAAATCTCTCTCAATTCTTCCTGATTCGTACGTCTTTTCTTGAAAACAGAAAAGTGGCACTTTCTCTTTCCATTCTTAGGCATTTTCGTAGACTATAAGTTTTTTAGACGGTAAACAGTTGACTCACTATACGCTTCACGCCCTATATATCTGCAATAAGCACTTCAGGTAGTACTAACTTGTACTCGTTGCTTGTATTACGTTTAGAAAGAATCGTCTTATCAATATTCAAATGGAAACCGATTCTTCCATATGTCGCTGCGTAAATAGTTGCAGTCCCGTACTACTGGAGAAGTCCGGTATTTTCTCGAATGATGGTGCTTGCATAATCGATACAGGATACGTAACATGTAGTGCTACCTGCGAGACGACCTTGTCGACATAAACTTGACATAAATAAAACTGAACCTGCATTTACATGTTGCCGTAACAGATGATGTTACTTCATTACTCGAGCGAAGCTCGTAGCTGTATTCTGCAAAATCGGACACAGTTGGGTCTTGCCGGGATGTCTGGACAACTGGACAAGAAGGTCCGCAACGGCAACGGTCTCGGTATCTTACGCAGCAAGTCTGTCATTTCTCAACGGATTTCATGAATATCATTTCACATCAGTGTATTTTACAGATTTCATTTACATTACTTCAGGGAATTTAATTCAATTAGAGTTGACTTGTATGGAGCACATTAAGTCTCTTCCAGCAATAACTAAAAAACGGAGCATTCCAATCTCCTCTAGTTTCGACCAGCTATGAACTACATTATTTAAAACACATCTTTTTGTGAGCTTCAACTTGCACCAAGTAATCTCTCATTATTTTTCATCGAGAGACTCTTCTATCTTCATTTCAAGTCCTCCACGGTTTCAGTTTTGACAATTCAAGCAAACGCTGGTGCTTTTCACGTCTCTTTCTGAAAATGCCACCTTCCTGGTTTTCAGCAGTGATGCCCCATTGTCGAAGACTCTAACGACTTGGTTCTTTCCTTGGTTTCTGTCATGCAGATCTGTACTATACATTGCGAGGCAATCTTCTGCCAACAGAGCGTCTCATCGAATGAGTGCACAGTAGTTCATGAGCTTGGCATTAAACGACACGGCCCGTATATCGTAAACACTTCACCAGCCAGTAAGTTACTGCCGTCTTGTCAGTTTTGACCATCTGTTTTGTTTACCCTGCAGGGTAAGAGACTGCGTATACGAGAGCTGACGCCATACCCTCTCCCCCCCCCCCCCCCCCAAAAAAAAAAATCCTTTGCCGCCCAGGAAAAAATCGGTCTTCACAAATCAAAATCGAATTCTGCTCCGCCCCACAGAAACGTAAAGGTATCTGTACAGTACCAGTTTGAAGGTTGGTTGGGTTGGGGGCGGGGACCAAACAAAGAGGTCATCAGTCCCATTGGATTGGAAAAAATGGGGAAGGAAATAGGCCGTGTCCATTCAAAGGAACTATCCCGGCATTTGCCTGAAGCGATTTAGGGAAATCACTCAGTTCGAAGAAAGGCGGAACACACACAATGGACATTAGCAGCAAGTTTACCCAGAACAACTGAATCTCAAAATGCATCCCCGTCCCCGCCTCCAATTCCCGTTCGGGTCCTGGGTGCTCTCCAGACGTTGTTGTTGTTGTGGTCTTCAGTCCTGACACTGGTTTGATGCAGCTCTCCATGCTACTCTATCCTTCGCCTCTCTCCCAGTACCTACTGCAGTCTACATCCTTCTAAAACTGCTTAGTTTATTCATCTCTTGGTCTCCCTCTACGATTTTTACCCTCCACGCTGCCCTCCAGTACTAAATTGGTGATCTCTTGATGCCTCAGAACATGTCCTACCAACCGATCCCTTCTTCTAGTCAAGTTGTGCCCCAAACTTATCTTCTCCCCAATTCTATTCAATACCTCCTCATTAGTTATGTGATTTACCCATCTAACCTTCAGCATTCTTCTGTAGCACCACATTTCGAAAGCTTCTATTGTCTTCTTGTCTAAACTATTTATCGTCCATGTTTCACTTTCATACATGGCTACACTCCACGCAAATACTTTCAGAAACGACTTCCTGACACTTAAATCTATACTCGATGTTAACAAATTTCTCTTCTTCAGAAACGCTTTCCTTGCCATTGCCAGTCAACATTTTATATCCTCTCTACTTAGACTATCATCAGTTATTTTCTTCCCCAAATAGCAAAACTCCTTTACTACTTTAAGTGTCTCATTTCCTAATCTAATTCCCTCAGCATCACCCCGACATATTCGACTGCATTCCATTATCCTCGTTTTGCTTTTGTTGATGTTCATCTTATATCCTCCTTTCAAGACACTGTCCATTCCGTTCAACTGCTCTTCCAAGTCCTTTGCTGTCTCTGACAGAATTACAATGTCATCGGCGAACCTCAAAGTTTTTATTTCTTTTCCATGGATTTTAATACCTACTCCGAACTTTTCTTTCGTTTCCTTTACTGCTTGCTCAATATACAGATTGAATAACGTCGGGGAGAGGCTACAACCCTGTCTCACACCCTTCCCAACCACTGCTTCCCTTTCATGTCCCTCGACTCCTACAACTGCCATCTGGTTTCTGTACAAATTGTAAATAGCCTATCGCTCCCTGTATTTTACCCCTGCCACCTTCAGAATATGAAAGAGAGTATCACAGTCAACATTGTCAAAAGCGTTTTGTAAGTCTACAAATGCTAGAAACGTAGGTTTGCCTTTCCTTAATCTTTCTTCTAAGATAAGTCGTTGGGTCAGTATTGCCTCACGTGTTCCAATATTTCTACGGAATCCAAACTGATCTTCCCCGAGGTCGGCTTCTACCAGTTTTTCCATTCGTCTGTAAAGAATTCGCGTTAGTATTTTGCAGCTGTGACTTATTAAACTGATAGTTCGGTAATTTTCACAGCTGTCAACACCTGCTTTCTTTGGGATCGGAACTATTATATTCTCCTTGAAGTCTGAGGGAATTTCGCCTGACTCGTACATCTTGCTCACCAGATGGTAGAGTTTTGTCAGGACTGGCTCTCCCAAGGCCGTCAGTACTTCTAATGGAATGTTGTCTACTCCCGGGGCCTTGTTTCTGCTTAGGTCTTTCGGTGCTCTGTCAAACTCTTCACGCAGTATTGTATATCCCATTTCATCTTCATCTACAGCCTCTTCCATTTCCATAATATTGTCCTCAAGTACATCGTCCTTGTATAGACCCTCTATATACTCCTTCCATCTTTCTGCTTTCCCTTCTTTGCTTAGAACTGGGTTTCCATCTGAGCTCTTGATATTCATGCAAGTGGTTCTCTTTTCTACAAAGGTTCTTTAATTTTCCTGTAGGCAGTATCTATCTTGCCCCTCATGAGATAAGCCTCTACATCCTTACATTTGTCCTCTAGCCATCCCTGCTTAGCCATTTTGCACTTCCTGTCGATCTCATTTTTGAGACGTTTGTATTCCTTTTTGCCTGCTTCACTTGCTGCATTTTTCTATTTTCTCCTTTCATCAATTAAATTCAGTATCTCTCTTGTTACCCAAGGATTTCTACTAGCCCTCGTCTTTTTACCTACTTGATCCTCTGCTGCCTTCACTACTTCATCCCTCAAAGCTACCCATTCTTCTTCTACTGTATTTCGCCCCCCCCCCTCCCCCCATTCCTGTCAATTGTTCCCTTATGCTCTCCCTGAAACTCTGTACAACCTCTGGTTCTTTCAGTTTATCCAGGTCCCATCCCACCTTTTTGTAGTTTCTTCAGTCATAATCTACAGTTCATAACCAATAGATTGTGGTCAGAGTCCACATCTGCCCCTGGAAATGTCTTAAAATTTAAAACCTGGTTCCTAAATCTCTGTCGTATATATAATCTATCTGAAACCTTTTAGTATCTCCAGGGTTCTTCCATGTGTACAACCTTCTTTCATGATTCTTGAATCAAGTGTCAGCTATGAGTAAGTTATGCTCTGTGCAAAATTCTACCAGGCGGCTTCCTCTTTCATTTCTTAGCCCCAATCCATATTCACCTACTACGTTTCCTTCTCTTCCTTTTCCTACTGTCGAATTCCAGTCACCCATGACTATTAAATTTTCATCTCCCATCACTACCTGAATAATTTCTTTTATCTCGTCATACATTTCATCTATTTCTTCATCATCTGCAGAGCTAGTTGGCATATAAACTTGTACTACTGTAGTAGGCGTGGGCTTTGTGTCTATCTTGGCCACGATAATGCGTTCACTATGCTGTTTGTAGTAGCTAGCGCGCACTCCTATTTTCTTATTCATTATTAAACCTACTCCTGCATTACCCCTATTTGATTTTGTATTTATAACCCTGTATTCACCTGACCAGAAGTCTTGTTCCTCCTGCCACCGAACTTCACTAATTCCCACCATATGTAACTTTAACCTATCCATTTCCCTTTTTAAATTTTCTAACCTACCTGCCCGATTAAGGGATCTCACATTCCACGCTCCGATCCGTAGAATGCCAGTTTTCTTTCTCCAGATAACGATGTCCTCCTGAGTATCCCCCGCCCGGAGATCGAATGGGGGACTATTTTACCTATTTTACTCTGCAGACACGTTTGATATTTTTCTTTGTTTTGATATGAGAATTCCATGCCCACGTGTTCCACCTAAGCACTGTGTACGCTGGTGTAAATGTAGTATTTGGATAAGCCACAGGCGCAGTAAGCTCTGCTGGGCAGTTAACACTGCGTTCCGCCGATAAAGCCCGACGATAAGAAACGCAGCTGTCGGACACGCGGCGCGGAAAGGCAACGCCGCTACACCGTGACGCTGCCCTTCCGAGCAACAGCTGAGCTGGCGGGCGCTCGCATCTTCGCCTCGTTTTTTACGCCGGCCGTAGCATTGTCGGAGAGGAATAAAGATGATATCAAGAGAAAAATGTGCAGTCGACGAGAGCAGAGGGACCACTTCTGTGTCAAATAATGCACTCGCAAATCAAACTTGATGCACCTCTCGTTCTCCTCGTTAGTGCCGAATTTTAGTCATCGCAGTATTTTCTGTCGTTATTTGGAAACCAACAATGGTGAATTGTTCATATTTGTCACCAACGCTCCGGATTGTTTGTTCAGCTAGCCGCCTATACAGGGTGAGCCGCGTAAGACGTAACATCTCCTTTATTCCGGGGGCGATTGCACGTACAGGCATGCGGTTTTCGGCGAATCATAGGGGACTATGGGACACATACGTTGGTACATGCACAATAATCACAACATTTATATTGACCGAGATAATGAGGCAAGTACATTTTTTAATTTATTTTTTTTTGACATCATTCGAACGCTCCGGAAAAGACGCGTATAGTGATGTAACGCATGTTGCTATTGTGATTCAAACTTTGCTTAAAAAAGGGCGGATGAGGATTTACCTACGTAGCGTAGGCCGTGCATGCTGCATTGAGCACGGCAACTATGCCTGCGGGTCGCGCGAGGCGTGTTAAGTCTGCAGCCGCTTCCGACCGCCTCGACATTCAGTCGTACAATATTTCCCAGCGTCTTTTAACCGAAGTTTGAATCACAATAGCCACATGCGTTACATCACTATATGCGTTTTTTCCAGAGCGTGCGAATGATGGTAAAAAGTATAGCGTCCCATTTAAAAAACGTGTACTTGCCTCATTATCTCGGTCAATATAAATGTTGTGATTATTGTGCATGTACCAAAGTATGTGCCCCATAGTCGTCTATGATTCGCCGAACACCGCTTGTCGATACGCGCAATCGGCCCCGGAATAATGGGGGTGTTACGTCTTACGCGACTCACCCTGTAGTTTGCATTTCAGGACCACTGTTGCATCCTTCATAGTATTCTTTCAGTAGCAACTATTCGTTTCATGTACGTTTTCACCACCGTACACCTTTCAGTTCAAATACAAATTACCGTGAATCTCTTGCTAGGCTCAAGGCCTTTCCTGCATATTAGAAGCTATACATGCTTGCACATCGCCCTTTTGCCTTGTGCAAAACCTGGTACTGTGTCGTATCTTCTCCTTCATTTACTATTCTTTACAAGTAGCGAAATTTGTCCAACTATTTAAGCTTCTTTTTGTACAAGTTTAGTTATTCTCTCTGAAATTGTTAAATGACTCCTTGTAGCCTGCAACTACTGAATTTAATTTGTGCGCTCCTGCACAAGTTTGACCTGACGCCATTTTCAAGTGGTGTCATTCGTTGGCTGTTTCGCCATCACAGTTCTGTGAATACGAATATTGCCACACTGGTCTATTGTATGTGTTGAAGGTGAAGCACGCCATTTTGCCTAGTACTCTCGAGTGCACAGATGTGTGTACGCTTAAAACGTTACAGCTGGCACGTAAGTGTGCTGTCACATCTCTAGGTTAACGTCACAAGTAATGGTAAAAATAAATGGCTCTGAGCACTATGTGACTTAACTGCTGAGGTCATTAGTCCCCTAGAACTTAGAACTACTTAAACCTAACTAACCTAAGGACATCACTCACATCCATGCCCGAGGTAGGAATCGAACCTGCGACCGTAGCGTCGCGCGGTTCCAGACTGAAACGCCTAGAACCGCTCGGTCACAGCGGCCGGCTAATGGTAAAACAGTCAGTCACACTTGTGGTACAGGCTAGACTGAACAATCTGTTCACACAAACTATTTTCCACATTTTCATGTTTTAAGGACTGCATAGCAAGGGAGTATTTCTGATTGGCATTGCTGCCGGCTCTTGTCCAACATCGAATTCTGTCATTCGCTGCATTGTGGTCAGTCTATCTGTAGTTACAGTCTGTGATGGCCGTCAACAAGATAATGATAATGGCAGTTTACCGTGGCGACGGCAGCTTTCTCCGAGATATCCTGTTTTCACTCTCGAGTAGCTAACACGAAAACTCCCAGACGCTTTAAATCAAGAGGATAGTATCCCTTTCTCGATCCAAGTCCCTCGTCTACAAACAACACCCATAACTGTAATCCTCACAAAATAAAAGAACACTCTATTCGTATCATCTGACGTTCCTATATAACACAAGGTCCTCTGAATTACCACCACATAAGCTAAATAGTTTATATACACAACATCCAGAAATTACTATTACCCATCAATGACACTTAAATGTTCACCTACCACTAGTTATTCTTCCCGAACATGATCATAATCTGCTGCTGCTGCTGCTGCTTCTTTCTTGATCCTAATCCTTAAGGAATTGCATCTGCAGCTTGTGTAGAAGACTGGTTTATTCCTTTTCCTCCTGATCTTTTCACCTTTTTTTGGAAGGTCTACTGGTAGAGGTGGCAGAGTAACTGGGGCGTCCCTGTGCCCATCATGCACAACAGTCACACGTGTTGACAGCTGTAGTTTATTATCTAGAAAGGTCAATTCAGCAACGTAATATGGCCTTGGTAAGGGGTATAGTTTTTTTTTTTTTTTTTTTTTTTTTTTTTTTTTTTTTTTTTTTTGTTTCAACCCTCTTGATATATGGGCTTATCAGCATCACCCAGTGACTTAATATTCTGATAACTTAGCACTGCATTGTTCCACTCTTTCTTGACACTCCGGGGCCTTAGTATCAGCTCTTTGCACACATTTCCACACTTCTTTCAATGTTCTCACTAAATTTCATACCGGTTCACCGTTTTTCCCGATCTTTGGTTTGATTACTTCAGATAACAACAACATCTTTTATCCGTATCCCATCTTGTATTGTACTAGACCCGTGATTTCTTTCTGCTAAGTCCATCTGCAATATTGTCTTTCTTACTGCGTTTGCGAATTACTTCAAAATTAAACTCTCTCAGTTTTAATGCCCATCTTGTCTACTCAGAGGATCCTTTAATCCCCATAATCACTTCTACTATCAAGCTCAACACCTCCTTTTCAGAGGTATGATAAATGCTTTCCGGTACGTTAAAGTGCCTTGATGCATAAGCAGCTGACTTCATATTTCTTAGCTTAAAACACAACCTACCACACGATTACTAGCAGCACATGTTGATATGAATTCTTTCCTGTAGTCCAGAAATACCAATACAGGATCAGTTGTTAATAGCTCTTTCAATATTTCAAGCACGCTTCCACATTGCAGCGTCTACTGAAACTTCATACATATCTTTAACACGTGCATCAGAGGTCGTACTATTTCTCCAAATACCTCTACAAATTTCCTATAGTAATTAGCTATCCTCAATGACGACTGTAATTCCTTGCGTGTCTGAGGTGTTGGGAAACTTCATATGGTTTTCACTAATATTTGGTCTGTTTTTACTATTCTGCCTATTACATGTCCCAAGTAATTTACTTCTTGTAGTGCAAAATGACACTTCTCTACGCTACGGGTTAAGTGTGGTAAGCACAGTCTCTTAAAAGTATCGCTCAGACTTTTCCAAGTGTTCCTTTATATCACTAGTAAACAAAATAATATCGTACACATACAGCATACACTGTTGTGGCTTCAATCCCTTCAAAACTCGGTCCAACAACCGCTGAAACGTTGCTAGTGGATTTTTCAAAACAAGAGGCATTCACTGGTACTGGCAATGACTGCAAGGAACGGATAATGCTGCTTTTTGCTCAGTTCTCTGATACTACTTCCACATAATAGCCGCTTCTTAGATGTAGAGTGGAGAAGCACCTACATTGTCCCAACTTATCCAGGGTTTCAGTTATATTTGGTACTGGATACACGTCTGTAGTTGCTAGACTGTTGCACTATCTGTACTCGCAGCAGAATCGATACTTAGTCTTACAGTCCGAATTTTTCTTTGGTACGATCAGCGCAGCAGCACCTCATGTCCTGGTACTTCCCTCAGCGATATCATTGCGTTGTTGTTGGTTGATGAATTCTTCCATTACTGGTTGATAGTGATTGGGCACCATACAAAGCTAACAGTACACAGGTAATTGACTCCCAATCTAAATCCCATGTTGTATCACCAGGATTGTTGGTAAACTTCTTCACTGCTACTCTTTCTTAATGCTCTAATTTTACACTTAATGCAGTTATACTGACCTCTTGCTCATGGCTGTGGTCTCAACTTGGTTTGTCTACATCAACTTTGCCTAGAACTTCTAAACTGGCGACCAACAATCCCTTAGATTAAACGTACATTTTCGGTCCCAAAATTATCAACGCTAATGGGCAAAGTTTGCTCACTATCTAATTGCTTGTAATACTCCTGCACACACAGAATACCGTACTTTATCTAGCTCATGATTTTCTTCCAGTTGTCCCACAACGAATGTATTTACCAATAGTTCTGTTCTCACATTAACCGACAGTGCTTTTCCTGCAATTTGTCGTACTTCATCACGCGAACTGGCCCTTAATACTCTTGCTTGCAGATTAATTACGTTGATTATTCGTGAGAGATGGACTTTGTGGCTACGAAGTGTTTCAGAATTCGAGTCCAGACCTCTGCCAAAATTAGTGACTTGGAAGTAGATATCTGGGTGTGGTGAAACAACTCAAATCACTTAATAAAGGCAAGTCTTCTGGTCCAGTATGTATACCAGTTAGATTCCTTTCAGAGTACGCTGATATAATAGCTCCAGCTCCATACATAGCAGTCACATACAACTGTCCACTAGACGAAAGATCTGTAACCGAAATATGGAAATATCACACGTCACACCAATATTCAAAAAAGGAAACAGAAGTAATCTCATAAATTACACAACCATACCACTGATGTCGATTTGCGGTAGGATTCTGGAACATGTACTGTGTTCGAACATTATAAATTGCCTGTGAGAAAAAGTTCTATCGACACACAGTCAGCACAGATTCAGAAAACATTGTTCTTATGCAACATAACTAGCTCGTTATTCTCATCATGTTAAGAGAGCTATCGACAGGGGATCTCCAACTGATTTCATATTTCTGGCTTTCCAAAATGATTCTGTACCGTTCCTCACAAGTGGCTTACAATCACGTTGCATACCCATGCAGTATAGTCTCAGTTCTGCGACTGGGTTCGCGATTTTGTGTCAGAAATATCACAGCTCATAGCAACTGAAGGAAGGTCACTGAGTAAAACGGAAGCGATATCTGGCGTTCTCAGAGGAAGTGTTACACGCCCTCTGCTGTTTTTATCTATAAAAACGGTTAGGAGACAATCTGAGGACTCTTCTTAGGTTCTTAGGTAGTTTCCAGGTCATGCTGTCACAATAAATAAATAAATAAATAAAATAAAAAATAATAAAATAATAATAATAAATAAAATTGTTCTCAGGTGCAATCTATACACATAATTTCAATCTCCAGCATTTATCTCCAAATGTGAGGATATTCCGTTGACCCACACCTCCACAGGGAGAAATAATCGTCACAAAATGGCTGATTGTTCTTATTCCGTCCTTTCCCATTATGCCTGTTAGTTCTGCAGTCTCGCTTTCTGCGTCCCACTCAGCCACATCTTTTACACTCTGACTGACGACAAGGCCACAACGATAACATTTTATGTCAGTGGAAAAGACATTTCTCTGTCGCGGCCTCCAGTTACTGCGTCTATTTCCTCAAAAGCCGTAGCTACGCCTGTGGCGTTAGCCAAGTCCTTTGTAAATGCTGCACGCACCTTTCTTGGCACATTGATTCGAAGCGACTGCAGAAATACGTCCAGAGCCTTTTGTTCCACTTTCTGCAGAACAGCCTTATTTGTTTAATCAATGTCTGTCTGTCGGTGGGTAATAACACTAATTTTCCATATCCTGTCTACAAAACTCTAGACATTAAATGAAACAACAAGTTCACTGTTACCAGTCACCGTTCTATTTATTTCCACGACGCGTTTCGAAGGTTTAAACCTCCATCATCGGGTGGATTTACATTAGTAAGTATTACATTTGTGTGTGTGTGTGTGGTGTTACGATTTTTGGAGGAACTTGTGGCACTTCCTAGTGGAGAAACAAGACACTATTTCAGAATATGGTTTAGGATTACTTTTGACAAAAAATTAAACTGATATCTAGTGGTAAACATTAAATAAGTAAACTGCAGTACCTTCAGTGGTCACAGGTTCCTTTTGCTGTCGTAACACATCACATGTATACTGCCACATTTGTAAACAAATATGGCGTCTGGAATCAGCTGGGTGCAAGGTTCATATAGCAGAAGAGAAGACATAATCGCAAAGTGCAAAGAATATACATCATAACAACATTATTACAGAATAATTGCTTTAAGCATTTAGCGGTGTTTGTTTTGAGGTGTTAAATATATGTGTGTGTACTTCAGGTGGTATATAAATCCAATTCTGACAAGTTAAAACAGCTAAACATTCGTACTCGTTTATACAATCAGGTGAAATGTTAAAATGGCTTAAACTTCATACTTGTTGATAACAATTAGGGGGAGAGGGACCCAACAGGTACACACCTTTGATTATCCTAACTGGTGGACGAGAATGTCTGCGCTACTGGAATGAACGCCCAGTTGAGCAGTAAGCAGTTTGATTATGATGCGTCGATCACCTCGGATCAGTTTGACCGCAGGTTCCAAAGTTTTATATGGTCGGCTAGCACGCTGGAGATAAGTCTGCGCGACTTTGTTGCAGTGATGACAGACGTCTCGCCCAAAGACTGTTTGTTCACTGTCAGGTCTACGTATAGATTCTGGAAGCGCCTATGAATATCTGCGATGATCTGGTTTTCCGCCAAAAGAAACTCAGCTCTCAGCTTGGAAAGTAACTCCATTACAGACCACATTTTGAAGGCTACGTACAGCACCGCCTCGTGTCATGAGACTGTAGAAGTCGAAGCGAGAGCATTCCATGACGTCCCACAACAAATTTCGCATTTTTTCAGGCGAAACTGACCGAGAAATAAATGTGTTGCAGTACTCGTTGAACGACCGTCGTTTAAGTTTTCGCGTCTCCTCTCCAACGTAACTTGCTAATCTGTAACAACTATTCATCTGACCAAGATCGCAGATTTTCAGCTGTCAACAGGTTAGCTAGTGTTATGTTGCGAATTGGTAACCGTTACGTTCCGAGGAGCAAAATGTTACGTCTCCGCTGCTAGTGATAAATGGGTGGAATGTGGTCAGGGAATCTGTCGCCGTAGGAATCTGGATAGGCAAGCAAGAGATTAGTTGACACAAGTGCAATTTAAACAAATATATTGTACTCAGCTTTTGTCTGAAGACAAATGTCGACAACACACGACAGAGCCCCGATACGGGCGTGCATCTAGGTACACAGAATGTTTGCCGGCAGAGCTAGCTATCGACAATTCGTAACGTTCGGCACCAATTACCAGCTAGAAGTAAACTTGTATTAAGAGACTGCGCTCGCGGCGCCTGCAGGAATGTTCGGCGAGCCGGCTCCGGCAGTATGGATAAGCTACAATACTACATCTACGAACGCTAATATTTACTCTTCTGTCCTTCCTGAAAAAGGATTAACTAGGTTAGTGGCAGCTGAATCCAGGGTGGGAAAATCTAAATTGGAGGAGGCTCAGTGCCCTCGCGGCATGTTACTGCCTGTGTAGGTCTGCATTCTGCTCTCTAAGTTGAGCCATCTGCTTCAGTAGAGATGTACTGCTGCCTGAGTGGTAACTGCCCGTGCTTTTGACTCTGTCGTTACGAAACCTTTATCTAATACATAAGAAAAACAATGTGAGAAACGAAATGGGGTTAACAGAAGTACAGCTAAGTGTAAACTATCCTAATACTAAGCTTGTTTCCGTGGCCGTCCTCTGCAGTAAACACAGAAATACTTTTCTTGCTGCACCTTAATTTTTCCGAGACGCGTTTCGCCTTTTTCTCGATCTGCCACAGTAGCAAAACCAGGTAGCGTGCGGCGAGGGTCGTAGTAGCTGATCCAAACACTATGGAGAAGAGATTCCAAAATTATTACCTGAAAGCAGAAAATATGAGCGTTCAGAAAATTAAACTTTAAATATTATCTTTTCTATGAAAATCGATCCAAAAATCCACAAAGTTCCAAGATACGGTTTTTCTTAAACTTCAGATGCCATTTGAAACTTCCTGGCGGATTAAAACTGTGTGAACTTGGCAGTCTCGGCCTGGCATACAATTTTAATCTGCCACGAATTTTCATACCAGCGAACGCTCCACTGCTGGGCGAAACTTTCATTCTGTAGCGCCCACCGTTAAACGAGAAAGTTGTAGAACTTAAAAATTCTATTAATTGTTTTTTCTGAAGTAGCGATTGCTTTCTTACAGTTGAAGATATATCGAAAAAACCGTTAAAAATCGGGATCAAAAAACTCAAGCATTCACGTTCACATACTTACTATTCACTGTAAGTAAAGCCCGCGGTAAGCCAGAAATATACTTGTTTCAAAAATTTTAAAAAAGCGTAATTTTTGGAGATACATCAATTTGTTGAAAGAAAGAAAAAGGCGCTCTAGATAACTGGCTAGATCTTCTCAGCGGATGGCCCTATAGTAACGGTTTTAGGCTTAATTTTTTCGCAAAGAGTTGCACTACCGTGCTAGTAAATAATTTTTACAATTTTATTAATTGTAAGTATGAAATATTACATAAAAATTAAATATTTTAAGAGCCATTTTTGTTTCGAAGGCGAAAATGACTAACATTCGTTTTCATATTGCCAAACTACCCCAAAGGAAGTACAAGAGGATTTTTAAAACCCGTCCTCAGCAGTGGTAGCCGTATATAACGAAACAATAAACAAATAGGTACATAAAAGGAATTTCTCTACCGGTTTCGGACACTTAGTGCCCTTCTTCGGAAGATTATACCTGTCACATTATGTGCGAGTGTCAACAAGAAGATGCATACAGCAAAATACCATGATCATGTGGTTCGTCGTGTCTGTACAGTAGTAGTATAAGGAAGCGTGCCAAGTGCAGACGTCATGCCAAAACAGGAGCTAATCAGCTGATTAGTGTATTTCAGCCTGGGTCTTCTTATCCACCAAATTGTCGATGCCCTATCAATAGATCCATTCTTTTGACCTGTTCCATAAATTTCTTTTTTCCTCCATTTCAAGTCTATACATATCATCTCCAGCATTCTTCCGTAACACTGCCTTGCAAAGCTTCTGTTCTGAATCTTCCTGGCAGATTAAGACTGTGTGACGGAATGAGACTCGAACTCGGGACCTTGGGTAGCTCAGATGGTAGAGCACTTGCCCGCGAAAGGCATAGCTCCAGAGGTCGAGTTTTAATCTTCCAGGAAGTTTCATGTCAGCGCACACTCCGCCGCAGAGTGAAAATCCATTCTGGAAACATCCCCCAGGCTGCGGCTAAGCCATGTCTCCACTATCTTCCAGGAGTCCTAGTTCTGCAAAGTTCGCAGAAGAGCTTCTGTGAAGTTTGGAAGGTAGGAGACGAGGTACTGACAGAATTGAAGCTGTCAGGGCGCGTCGTGAGTCGTGCGTGGGTAGCTCAGATGGCAGAGCACTTGTCCGCGAAAGGCAAAGGTCCCGAGTTAGTCTCGATGCGGCTCACAGTTTATATTCTCTCTCTTTCAGCCATCGTTTTATTGCCAAACTATCAAAACTCGTCTACTGTTTTTCATTTCTCATTTTCTAATGTAACTCCCTCAACATCGCCTGTTCTAATGTGACTATCTACATCTACATCTACAAATATACTCCGCTAGCCACCAAGCAGTGTGTGGCGGAGGGCACAATTTGCGCCAAGGTCATATTCCAGTACCCTTGTTTCTACTGTTGTCGATCTTCATCTTGCAATAATGTTTCAGTATCAATTTGAACCGAATGAATTATTATAGGCTGAGATGGCAGGAACTAAATTTCCGTGCTGTTATTACGGTATGCGAGCGACCACAACGTAATAACCACTTTTGCTGAGCATCTGCATTACGCCTGTCGTCTTGACTTGCAGATGTTTGTCTTGGCGTTCTGCTGTATGTCACGGGTGATAGTTGGGCTTCTTAAATATTTATTCAACGTTCCAACCATTGTAAAACGAGAACGTATTACAGATCGCTCTGGTACGTATTTGTTTGAGATAGCGACTAGATGGACTCGCAGCGTATGTGAACTTAGTAATATAGGCTGCGACTACATTCATAATTATAGGGACACGTACCCTCGTTAAAGATGTTTTACAATAACTCAGATGTGTATTAAGATTAAAGCAGAAACTCGCAGTCTTGGGCAACGAATTTCCCGTCGCTGTTAAAACAGATCGTCACTGGCGCAACGAGCGGAGGCCAAGTAATCTCTTTAATAGCTTCAGTGTGCTCGGCGTAGCGTCCCTGTTAAAACAGGTGTCACGTATCATTACCTACGTAGCTGCTTCCTCATCGATCAGCTGCCTGCCTTGCCTTCGGACGCCTTCGCCTGTGGCGGGCTGTATGGAGGTGATTATGAGGCACTGGCAGAACTGGGATAGCGATATGCACATATACAGATGGCTATAGTATCGCCTACACGAGATATAAAAGGACAGTGCATTGACGAAGCTGTGATTTGTCTACAGGTGAGTCGTGAAAAGTTTTCCTTGGTGATAATGGCCGCACGACGGGAATTAATATTTTGAACGCGGAGTGGTAGCTGGAGCTACGCACACAAGACATTCCGTTTTGGAAGTGATTAGGGAATTAAGTATTCTGAAATCCACACTGTCAAGAGATTGGCGAGAAAACCAAACTTCAGGCAATACCTTTCACTGCGGGCGGCACACTGGCCGACGGCCTCCACTCGATGTCAGAGCAGCGACATTTGCGTCGAATTGTCAGTGCTAACAGACAAGCAACACTGCTTGAAATAATCGCAGAAATCAATGTGGGACATACGACGATCGTATCCGTTTGGACGGTACGTCGACATTGGCGTTAATCGGCTATGGCAGCAGACGACTGACGCGAGTGTCTTTGCCAATAGCACGGCATCGCCTGCAGCGCCTCTGCTGGACTCGGGACGATATCGGTTGGACCGTAGATGACTGGAAAACCGTGGACTAGTCAGATGAGTTCCGATTTGAGTTGGTAAGAGCTGATACCAGAGTTAGAGTGCGGCGCAGACCCCACGAATGGACTGGTGTTGTCAACAAGCACTGAACAAGCTGCTGGTGAATCGTAATGGTGTGGGCTGTGTTTACATGGAATGTACTGAATCCTCTGATCCATCTGAACCGACCACTGACTAGAAAGTCTAGAAGGTAGGAGACGAGGTACTGGCGGAATTGAAGCTGTGAGGACGGGGGCGAGAGTCGTGCTTGGGTAGCTCAGTTTGTAGAGCACTTGCCCGCGAAAGGCAAAGGCCCCGAGTTCGAGTCTCGGTCGGGCACACAGTTTTAATCTGCCAGGAAGTTTCGTATCAGCGCACACTCCACTGTAGAGTGAAAATTTCATTCTGGAAATGGTTGTTTGGCTACTTGGAGACAATCAGCTGCCATTTACAGACTTCGTTTCCCAACGACGATGTAATTTTTATGGATGACAATTGCGCCATATCACCGGGCCATAACCGTTCGCGATTGGTTTTTGAAGAACTTTCAGGACAACTCGAGCGAATGATATGGCCACCCCTGATCACCCGACATGAATCCCATCGAACATATATGTGACATAATCGAGACGTCAGTTCGTACACAAAATCTTGAGCCGGCGATACTTTCACAATTATGTACGGTTATAGAGGCAGAGTGGCTAAATATTTCTGCAGGGGACTTCCAACGACCTCCTGGGACCATTCCACGTCGAGCTGCTGTACTACGGCGTGCAAAATGAGATGCGACACGATGTTAGGAGGTATCTCATGACTTCCTTCACATCAGTGTATTGCACATACCAATTGAATCGTGTCACTGTAGTAAATTAAAAATTGTATGAACGTTCCAAAAAATTGAAAGTAATACAAACTCTATATGTAACAGTTTGTTACAGCTACCGTGCTCTAGTTTTAAAATGATGTGTAATAAAGAACAGAAATTATTTGCTTATTAGCTGCAGCATCCACTACCTGATCTTTAAGATTTTGAAATGTTCTAGAGTATGTAGCTGGGTGGTGTCGTCGGCCATCTGAATGATGACATCTATTCGAATATTGGAGAACATTTTCAGAATCATCATGCGCCGAGAAAGCCATAATTGGGACTACAATACAGCAGCGACGTAGCAATCAGAGCTCCAGTGTGAGAGGAGCGAGCACCGAGATCTGCTCTACTGTTGACACAGCCGCCTCCAGGCACCGAGTGAAGCAGATTGGCAGCTGTAGGGGAAAAAGTACAGTGTTGCTCCTAAAGCGGTGCAGAAGACGACAGACTTTCGACGCCAATGATGACGGGGTTTCTCGAATGCCTGGATGCGGACAGTGATTCTCTGCCAGCGATAGATCTGGATGCAGCAGAAGTAGGTAGTTTTTGGAGACAAGAAATCTTTCATTGTTGTTTGTTTACAGTGCTAGACCTTGAAGCTGCTAGTGTCGATGGAGAACGATGCAAATACTGTCACAGCGTCTCTCAGTACGTCAGTCTATGGCCCAGCCTGGCTGGTGCAAACGCTGAACATGTGGTACCGCTGTGGCCGCTAGTGCACAGAGGGAGTCTCGCGTTACTCGGGTGTAAGGTGGACGGTCCGTGTGACTGCTTCGCTTGGTGACAGTGGCGGCTGTGTCATCAGTACAGTACTGGTCAATACAGGCTGGACGACTGGGTGTCACGTTACTGCCCAGCTGTTCGACGACGACGACGACGACGACGACGACGACGAGTAGTTCGGGAGGGGTTTAAATGCAGCTGCTCCTAGCTGACTTTGTTTGTCATGCGGTAATGTTCTGGAACATACACAATGATGGAAGCAGCTGTCGTCACTTCACACTCAGTCATAGCAGAGTGGCCCCCTGAAAGCTGGGCCGAGGGCACTGACACGCAACGCATGAACCTGTGTTCAGTGTATGTCGCCTTTAGCATCTGAAGATAGTCATTGTATGGCCGAAACCAGTTATGACTGTGTCATAAACATTTGATTGTGTCTATAGATAAACAAAAAAATTTTACGCAGAACTTTGTCATGGAAGCGTCCTGCTACTGCTTGAGGGTGTTGAGGAGATGGGTCGATGACCGGCAGCGGTCGATGCCCGGTTCCTGGTGTTTCGTCCTTGGCTCCAAGCACTGCAACGGTTTGTCCAGTTACATCACATCAACCATCTTAGCGACAGACTTCTCTTTGGTAATAGTCGTTTCTTTTTGATGCTACTTGAACGAAACGCCGCTTACAAGTGACACAACAACAATTTGTGTTCGGTCACAGTCGCAAACTCACAGAAAGACTTATTCTTGTTGGCAGAAGATAAGAACACAAGGGATGGGATACGTCGGATACCTCTCCCGGCTACTTCTTAAACTGTTTTTCTGTCTAACTTTTTTCCCAGTAAGTTTCTGTGTTCTCCCTCCTATGCCTGCGCCCTTGGTGGGGAAACATCTCGCTGTCCCTACGATACGTCCCTAAGCTTGTATGCATCAATTTCTCACCGCTCCCCCCCCCCCCCCGCCCCCTTCTCCTGCGTACGCTGTGAAACAAGACTGAGGCCCTCCATGCATAATGTGACTTATGCAATTCTAGTTTTCCTTACTTTCGTACCACTGCAATTATTACGTGATCCTAAATAAAACCCAAGAGCAAAATTGATGGTAACATTGTGACAGTCACAGTTTCTCAGATATAACTACATTGTGATTCACGGAAATGACTCGATGATGGACTAGAAACTAATGAAACATGGAATGGTATAAGCGGAAGTCAGTCTTTAATGATGAACCCACAAGTTATGATTAATGAGTGGCTCTTGTAAATTTGTGCCACATTTAGCTCATCATTGACATTGAAGTCGATTCTTACCTATTATTGTCGTGCGTCGCTCAAATGACTGGAAGCAGTAATATCATGTAAATAGCTTGGAGTTCGCGTACCGAGCGATTTAAATTGAAATGACACATAAAAATAACCGCAGGAGAGGCAGATATCTGACTAAGATTCATTGTAAGCCTCTCCAGTAAACGTACTGCAGTTGCGAAGGAGAGAGCATACAAGGAGCAGAGAGCATACAAAACTCTTCTCCAACCGATACTATCGAATGATAGGTTTTTTCCCCCTCTAGATTCGACATCTTTATGAACACTCCCTACAAACTGTCTTTCATCATTGCAAATTTTGTCTCTGCTTCTACACCTCATCTTCTGCACAAGCTACCCGACGGTGCCTTTTTGGTTTCCCACGAGGTTTCGTCCCTGGAAATGTTAGTAAGGATACTTACATCCTGATAACTATTCGTGTCATCAACAAATGCAATCAAATACTTAGCGGTTGCATTCTCCTTTAGTCATCGCGCTTGTCATTCGAAGACAACTACATTGTCAGTAATATATGGAACTCTTTGGCCTAGGTGCATTCCGTTTCTGTTTTCTATATTTAACGCGATTTTTACATGGTATCACTGGAGATCAAACTCTTGGTTATCAGTGACAAAACCCTGGACTGAGCTAGGGAGGGAAGGTGATTGGTTTTGAAGATTGAAGGGAAAACCGTAATCGCTTACATTTATTTTAAGAAATAAAATGGGTACACACAGTACAAGGTACATGGCTGTTACCTTGATACTTATACCGACATACATAAAACAGTTACGCATTAACATTTTTAAGGCAAAGTAAATTGGTGAATAGAAGACATTAGTAGTAGACATGACAGGGATCTCAACATTTCTGGCAGAGTTTTGGCAAGTAATAATTGGCTGATGCGGGTACGTTATCAAATTCATATTCAATAGTTCCTCCGCAAGGTGCCTAAACGAATCAGACGAGGTAAAAATTTCGCTGTCTTATTTCGCATTAAATATTGACGTATGTTCACTGTAATGTAAGACGTAGATTTTGTGTGTGTGTGCCCTGGGTGCGTATAAACACTGGAGAAAATTACTTAGTGATTGGTTGCCAAAACTGGTCCCATCATAGATTGGTCCTACGTCTCCCATTTGTTGTGAGTCCGCTTCCGTCAACTGCTCCATTCTCTTTCCTTCCGCTTTCCTAACACCTTCTTGACAACTTGGGGTAAAGCACCGCCTTGGCTCCGTCCCCGGATCTGCCTGCTCCGTGACCTTTGTCGATTTCCCAAGGATGGTACCCCTTCACTTGTTTATCGTCGGGCATTTGCTGCTCTATGTGCACAAATGACGGACGCCACATTTATTTACACCGACGGCTCGAAAACATCGTTAGGTGTAGGGAGTGCCTATATTGTTGGCGACACCCCAAATCACTTTCGGATTCCCGACGAGTGTTCGGTTTATACTGCGGAGCTTTACGCTGTTCTCCAGGCTGTCCACTACATCCGCCGCCATCAGCGGTGGCGTTCCTCTGGCTCCCGGGACACGCTGGTATCTGTGGAAATGAGGCGGCCGATATTGCAGCCAAGGCTGCAGTCTCTCTTCCTCGGCCAGCAATCGATTCCCTTCGCCGATCTACGGAGCGTTCTATGTCGACGCGTTGTTCATTTATGGCACATGGATTGGTCGACACTTACCCATAATAAATTGCGGGACATAAAAGCTCTTCCTTGTGCTTGGACCTCTTCCTCCCGAACGCGTCGTCGGGAGGAGGTAATTTTAACTAGACTCCGGATAAGGCACTGTCTTTTTAGCCATCGACATCTTTTAAGCGGCGATCCTCCCCCACTCTGTCCCCACTGCTCTCAGCTGTGGACGGTAAGACACCTTTTAATCCGTTACGCTCCCGTCTACAGCTATCGCCTGCTATATCGTCGATTTTAGCAGATGACACGCGCTCGGCCGACCGCGTTCTCAAGTTTATTAGTGCCAGTGAAATGACGTCAGTCATTTGAAGCTTCTTTTGGGGACAACCAACCCCTTTCTGTAGTGGATTTTTAAGCCTTCCTTCTGCTTTTAGTTTCTCCAATTTTATGACTTTCGTTCCCATTGCTGCTGGTTTTCAATTTCGGTTTTTTACTGTTTCCTAAGTCACGGACCGGGCGCTAATGACCATAGAAGTTTTGCGCCCTAAAACCAAAAAAAAAAGTCTCCCATTTGTAAATTAGAGCTTGACAGTTCCTTGTAGTAAGATACAAGTTTGATTTAAATTGACGGTCCAGCTTATTGAGCTCCATTCCCATTTCAGTCTCATTGTACCTATCCGTGTGTGTAGTAGTACAAAATTTTGAACTCATTACAATCTGCATCCTAAAGACAAATTTCGCATGGTATGAACGAAATTGTACGTATGATGCAGTGTGGAGAGTAAACACTTCTTTTGGACTTAGGTCCACTGGCTATTTCGCTATCGAATTGCTAAGCGAACTCATTTACACCCGTACTGGTAGCTTTTGGCAGTGGCCTGCTGCATGTAGTGATGTTGTCTACAGAAATGCTGTCTACAAATTTTAAGAATGTTTCTGGCAGTCCTGATTAAATTTGTCTCTCTTAAACTTAGACGTCTCCCGAAAGTCTCGAAATTTAAGAAATATTATTTTCTGTCCTAACTCTAAATAAATAGTCGGAAAACGACAAATTTTGAGTGATATTAGGAAGAATATACACCACAGTTTAAAACAGAACTTCACTCATGAAATTCATTTAAATAATTTACTAATTCCAACAATTTCCGCGAAGCGCGGTATCGTTAAAGTATATCTAACTTTGATTTATCTAAGCCGTCAAAGACAACAATTTTCATTTACTTTTATGTTGATTATTCTCGTGTGAGACTACTTTGTTTTCTGTTTTATAGTTTTCGCAACATAACACTTTTAAATCCCCTCATGGTGGTCCACGTCTAACACTTCTTAGGTGGTCTTGTAAACCCATAGATTATGCTTCACATTACTGTACTGCACGAAGATTCTGTGAAACTTCAGAATTCAGACACTATCTGCTCCCCATGAACTGTGATTAATACATCTTAAAAATATATTTAAATTTGTGGGGCCTATCTCTAGGTTTCGAAAATGCAACAACCACATAAACTTAAAATCAGACACGGTCACCGGATGACTCACTCATCTTCTGCTCAGGAACATTAAAAAAAGAACACGAACGTTTAAAAAGCTCACAAATAGGGTTCTCAATTAAGAGTTTGAAACCCTTCTAATACGCCCGGTTTTCCAGCTGCCTAATTGTCAGCTGCGAATGACGTGTTGCCGTTATGAAGGAAGAAGAAGAAGAAGAAGAAGAAGAAGAAGAAGATGATGATGATGATGATGATGATGATGATGATGATGATTACCAGGAGGAGGAGAGATTTTCTGCGAGCATAGAACACTAGGTAGGACTTCCTACAGTGGACGAGTGTTAACAGTGATAGCTATGACAGTCAGACTTAAAACACCGTCTCAAATGAACCAGATCTCTTCTTAACGAGGGTTAGATGGAATGTCGCAAATCGATTTTTAAAATAAATTGTGAATGAGGGCCGTCTAAATATGGGAAAATGTCCATAAAAGCCTGTTTCATCGATGTGGCTGAGGGCAGTATGCCACCTAGTAGCCTTGCGGGTCTTCCCATTTACCGCATCAGGTTATGCCTGCGCAAGAAAGCTTACATGCACTGTCACTTTCAGCCGAGTCAAGTTACCCGTGACAGAATATTTTCTGAACCTATGCTGAAAACGAGTAAGGAACGCTGTCGATCATAGGAAGGAGGAGATGGCAGGTTACGTGGGTAGTATCGCTATTGCAAGTTGTAAGCTGACGGCAAAAAGAGGTTAGCAATGTGTTTCGAACGGAATGCTGTACCTTCAGCTTCCACAACTGTGTTGTAAGACCTTCGCTGTGGTATTGACGGACAGCCACTGGCAGTAAGCTGCTTCTTTTCCCACTACTTCAAATGAGTTTAAAGTTTTCAGGAAGCTCCAGTTACGCGTTTATTGTAAAAATGGCGGGTAGGCATACGGAAAATAAGACGTCTCAACAGAACTGTGCTCGATTGTGAAAAATACAGAGGCATTCGTGTTACACAGTTAGGAAACGTTTCTCTTAACATTTGTGCGTAACTGAACTTGATAACGCAGTTATTTGCTTGTGAAACTTCTTGTTACTTCATTATCAATGTATAAAATACTTCATAATTTGAGCCCGAGTAGGAGAGTTACACGACTTTCCATAGTTTCATGAATAATGGAGTGTAGTGGGCGTTTCATTGGGAAGAATATAAGGGAAGCCTAGCAGGGAATTCAGCGAGGCGCTAATCTGCAACTGCAAGACTTAAAGTAGGAAAATATTTACAGTGCAGCAGTTAGTTCTATCGTGTGCCCTTCGGGTACGACACGAGAAAGCAAACCAAGAAGCGGAAAGGCTGGGAAGTGAGAAGATGGAATGGCAACTGGCGGATGGCAGGAAGACATCACGAAAAGAACCAGCTCTAGCTTAGAAATAACTTTGGCTTGTTTTCAGGCTCTAGCGAAGAGGAGTTCGCAATAGTTACAGCAGCAAGAACGAGCAGTGGACTTCCAACGTTGTTAGAGTAAATTAGACAGAAACCTCAAATGGAGGACGATTCTGTTGTTAAGTAGGAATGTAGGGAATATCAGATCACCAAGATTTTTAAGCAAAATGCAGTGCTCTGTAAGGCAGCAGAACACGTTGCAGTATTATGTAATAACTTTACAGGAAGGGCAATGCTAGAGTGAAGAGCCCGAAACAGTCTTACTGGAGACTCGACCTGAAGAGTAAGGTGCCCCTTATTTGTCACTTCAATTCATTCATAGTTTTTCTCGGGCTACCCTTCAGTCTGGTTACATTTCATGTACAAATGAAGTTTGAAACGGGAGGGAGTGTCCCTGGACCACCAGAATCGCAAAATCCATTACAAATAATATCAGCTTCGTAGCATGTTACTCCTGCACAACAAATTCATTTATCACCCGATGTTTACTTCAGTTTCAGAAACTGAAAACGGTCTCATGGCACAGATCGCATTGACTGAGTAACGTCAAGAGTCAGCGGTCCCGAAACAGGTGGAGAAATGGCAGAGTGAGCTGAAACTTACCATTTACGACCCAATCCGGAACACCCCAAGTGTCTTTCTAGAAAACGTAGCAGTCGAAGTAAGAACAATATCTTCATCAAATCATTTAGGGGAGAATGTTTATTTGCTTGGATATTACTCCCATGAAATAACTGGACGCAAACTGAAAAATGTCAAACAATCGTTAAGATTGTTCTTGTGTTTGTTGATGTGTAAGTTAACTGTGCGTCAAAGTGCAATACCATCTGTGCAGGAAGAGATGATTTGTTGAGAGAAAGCACGAATTCCGACAGCTGAGCTGACAAACTGCACCTGACGAGATAACCGAAATGATACTTAAAGTACCCTTACAATGCCAGCGCTGATAATATTCAAATTAATTTAACAAACTTTTAGGCATGTGGTTCACTTTTTCGAATTTAATGGCGTTATTCAGCTCACATCTAGTTAACTAAACATTAGCAGCTGGTATCCACTGTAAATATTTCTAATTATTTGGACGTCATTTGTATGCATGATGTAAGTAAATACTGAATTAAAATATTGGGAAGCGAAGGAGGCGGTGGTAAAGTCCGTCAATAGCGATGACTTACTGAGCACTGTGGTAGTTGGAACTCTACCTTCAGAAGCTAGTCAGGAAAATGGAGCTGCGCTGCGCATTGACACAGCTGTTTTTAACCAGTCACATGTGTGTGCTACAAAAAATTACTGCCCTCATCCCCTACCCCCTCCCCCCCCCCCCCCCCCAGATTAAAGAAGAAGAAAAATGTCGATCTTGACATCGTCAGCAAAGAAATTGCTTTGAAACACTCACAGGATGAGTTTGTGTGTAACACTTCTTTCCCACTTGTACACATCGTTCATGCACTAATACTCGATTTCGGTTCCGCTGACTGATTGTTGTTCAAAATTAACTAACCCACCCGAAATGTGATACGTCGCAGGCGAAATGCTTGCGGTGCACATCTACATACAAATTCCGAAAGCTACTGATTGGTGGAGGGTACTATCAATAGTTATTCCCCTTCATGTTCACTCGCAAACGGAACGAGGGGACAAGCCCTCGCATCCTTTGTTTTGTCCTTGAACGTTCGAGGCAGTTGTTCAGTCTGCCACAAAAGTTAATTCTCTAAATTTCATCGATAGCTTATCTTGAAAATATTTTCCTGCTTCCTCGAGTAATTCCCACTTAGTCATTTCCGTGACACCCTAGTAATGATCTCTCCGACTACTAACCCCTTTCCCCCACCCCCCTCCAACCCTAATTCCTTCGATGTCTTCCTATAATCTGACCTGAAGGGGCTCCCGACCTTTCGAGCAGTACTCAAGAATAAGTTGTTAAAGCGTTGTGAACTCTCCCAATAAACCGTAGTCGACCATCTGCCCTCCGTACAGCCGACATCAAGTGCTCGTTACTTTTCATGTCGTTTCCCAATGAATTTTTTGACGTGACTTAATCCAGCTTTATAGCATTAATACTGTATTCGAACATTAGAGGAATGTTTATCCTACCCATCCACAATAACTTACATTCATCAAAAAGCTTCCATTTATAGAACCGCGGACAAATTCTCTACACTCACTCTACGACTAAACTTTCCCGTACGTACGTCGTCGTCAGCAAGGAAGGGTAATAGCATCGTGAACGCATCCTGTTAAGAATATCTTCTCTCTGCTAGACGTAATCGCTACAAGGCTTTCTCAGAAAGATGGATGTTGCGCGTGTCACGTGTTACATACCGGCGTGTTCCTTGAAGAAGAAAAAAAAAGGAGAAAATAACACGGCAAGTAACCGCAACCTCAAGCAACAGCCGCCGTCATGCTATGACGGTTTTTCTTATTTCTCAATTCCTTCACTGCTGGTGCAAAGCTAAAACTTCTAGATGGCGAATGTGTGTCCTCCGGCTGATGTGAGCCAAAAAATGTTAAGTATTTGTAAACGGTACTTTTGATGCGCGTGTTCAGACGAAACAGTTCGCTCTGTTACTTGTTTACTATTCCATAGGGTTACGACCGTTCAGTGCCGCCCAAGTCCCCCGAATCTTTGTTAAACTTCACAGCATTTTGCCCAGGAAGCTTAAGAGTGTGTGTTACCTTACGTCAAACCTGCAATACTCATTTAAATAGAGCTCCAGTGAAGCAAGACTGTCATGCGTGCGGATTTGATTCATGCTGTGGGTGCTGCTCATGCACTAGACTTTCTAACATAATCTGCCTTATATAATAAGAATATAGAGTATTAAAATGTTGTTTTGGTAAATCTCACATTTTCCACACTGAATTGATTTACGTGAAAGCTTTTCAGTACTTCAAAGAACTAAATAGATAACGGTTAGGATTTCTATGTAACTGATCTGACAGTGAGTACTGGTGAGTGTATATGCATGTTTTTAACGACTTCCTGTAACAGTCTGAGTACGAATTTTTTTTTTCCTTTTGATGAAGAAGGTCGTTGGTTTCGTTTTATTTTACGAAAAACCTTGAATGAAAAGTCTTACGGTTTGATTACATTCTTCATTCTTTTTAAATGATATTTGATAACTTCACTAGGCCAAGAACTATATATTCAATTACTGCGCACTAAACAAACACGCAGAACTCTCAACACATGTGTATTCCTGCCAACCACGACAGAGCTCAGAACAACAAAGATAATACATACAGCTAAGGGTATGAAACCTTGATGAAGTAGTTACTTTGAAACTTCCCCTTAGAAAAATTATTGAATTACTGTACTGATAAATCTCTTACATTATTTGATTTTCAAACAGCTGAACAAAACTGAACGTACCCAGACATTTCGCTCTTTACCTATTCTGATCAACACTAAACTGACACACAATATTTTTTAGCGCAATGCAATCTGACTTCCAAAAATCCCTACAAGAGAGTGGCCCTGACTAACATTAATCTATACGTTTCACAAATTACTTACCTCACAAAAATCTTCGTTACTCGAACTACTGCAATACAGCGAGCGCCACTACTGCCAGCTAAATAAAAGATTCAAACTACGGAAGGCACTAACTACTGATAGGCATAGTTAGCAAATGAAAGATTTTGATAGAGAACAAACAATGTATTTACCTTAATAGTGTTGAAAAATCATAATGTATATAGCAGTTCATGACATCCAGTCTTACAAATTTCAAAACTCCGCCATTTCTCTCCCCATATCCACCACTGCTGGCGGCTCACCTCCAACTGCGCAACGCTACGCGCTGTTAACATCCAGCTGCCCAACACTACAATGGCAGACAACAATGCAAACTAGCCACAGACTGCACACAGCACAGCCAGTGATTTTCATACAGAGCGCTACGTAACGTTGCCAATAAGAAAACATAAACAGCCTACTTACAACTTCATGGCAATATTTTCTTAAGTTAATATAAAAGTTTTAACAAACGATACTAATGTGAGACATAATATTGTAATTATATACAGCAATATAATGGCGCAATAGAATAAATGTTAAATAAAGTACATCAAAAATAATTAAGTTTTCGAAAAATACAAAAACACACGAAAACTTGTGGATCAATTACAAACCACTTTCATGATAATGAAGTTGACAATCGGTACTTGTTGTGTCGCGTAGTAAATTTATAGAACCTATCGTGTTCTTTACTACATGGTGAAAGTGTATTATTGACCGAACTATTATAATGTGAAACACGTAGTATACACAATCGTTTTCTGACCGAAGAAAACTCGACGCTTTACCAGTGTGCACTGCACTATTACAGATAATTTTTACAAACAGTAAACTCTTGTACTGTTGTTTCAATAATCTGGTGAGAACATCTACGTCTAAATCTACATCTACTCACATACGCCGCAAATCACTGTATGGTACTTTGCACTACTACTGCTCCTTTCCTTTCGTGTTCCACACGCAAATAGAGCGAGGGGAAAAATGGCACTCTATATGACTCCTTACGAGTAATAATTTGTCCTATTTTTGTGGTCCTTACGCGAAATGTACGATGGGCGTTCGATAAGTAATTCAACAAAACTGTTTTTCTCTCGGGCAGTTTCGATTAAAAAAAAAAAAAAAAAATTCGGGATCTGTTGTGGGGTACTGGTACCTCTTCAACCCCATAGTTTCATGAAATTCCGATTGGTGGCAGCGCTATACTTAACTTTCAATATGGCGTCTGTAACGGAGGTGCGTTCCAAGCAGAGGTATCATTGTGTTTATTTTGGTGAAAAACTAGAGCATCGCAGATATTCATAGGCGCTTGCAGAACGTCGACGTAGATCTGGCAGTGAACAAAAGCTCAGTCTGCAATTGAAGAAACTAGTTCAGCGTGTTTGTCGCCACAAAAATTCAAACGAACTTCTCCATGACAACTATGCACACCAGAGAGAAACTCCCAGAACTTCATTGATCTGTTCTTCCTCATCCACCCTACAGCCCGGAACTCGCACCTTCAGACCTTCACAGGTACGGCCCGATGAAGGATGCACTTCGCTGGCTGTAGTACGTGGATAACCGGGAGGTTACTGATGCAGCAAGACATTGGCCCCGACGTCGACGTCTAGAGTGGTACCATGCGCTCACACAGCCTCCTGCCTGTCCCCTCTAGTAAGGTTGGCGAAAAGCCGTCGGCACACGGACCGTGCATCCGAACGTTGAGCGTGCCGAGTTTCTGACGTCATAGCGCGGAATAGCACGTTCAGGAGTCTTTCCGAACGTGCAGAGCAATATCTGGCATGTCAGATATTCTGAGCGTGCGTCTGAGCGTTGACCAATGAGATGGCACAACGCCACCTACGTCACACGCACGCCGTCTCCCTTCAGTACAGAGTTGTGAGGCGCCATATTGGCATTCATTTCAAGCCTATATGTGTATTTCCCGTTTCTGAGCACCAGCAAAGTGAGATTCACTGGAAAACCCGTTGTTAACTGTGTGATTCTTTCCAACACAATACTGAGAAACATCATATTCGTGGCAAAAGAATTATTCTAACTTGCGTATTATGAGAGTAGGCTACTTGAAGCCAGCGACACACTGAAGATCCACCCAAAACGCATTGTTCTTGGTACAATTTGTTATAATTATATTGCAATTTGTAACATATATACGATTAAGGTTTTCAGCAAGGGCTAGAACTATGATTTGATACAAGGGGTGTATTGTTGATTCAGCGTAACGCGTAGTGTCACTGGCCTATGTTGGGTTGTTTGTTGGGGCGGTTGTTCACGTCTTCACACTTCCAAATTTTTTTCCCTAACATTCGCGTTTTATTAGGTTCTGATACTTTATTATTAGTTTAATATAAGTACATACTATAATATTTGATGTTATGTAAATGTAAGTCCACTTTTTTTTTTAGAGGTGACTGTTCGATTGACTTAATCTACTGGACAGCTTGTGCTACTTGTATAAAGATATTTTGCTCCTTTTTCTTTTATGCTTCGTAATTCACACGTTGCAAAGGAACAGTGATCAAGTAAGACTGACCTTGGGGTTTTACTAAACTGTAGGAATGACGAAGTAATGTTTATCTTATGGGGAGAAGTATTCCAAATTTGAACCGCTCTATTTGTCATGGCACTTTTACAAGCCTGTGTCCTTGTTGACTGAACATGGTATTTTCCTTTTCGTGGACGATGGAGGAAATGCGCGTTTTAATGGAACTAACGTGGTAATTTTACGCGCGCCCGTTGAGTAAATAGTCTGATTTACGAACTAGAAACATCCCTCAACTGCCGCTGGAGTGCGTTGCGATCGCGTAACCGCGTTGGGGCCCACGTACCGTGTGCACAAGTCGCATCGTTTCTGAGCGTTCAGCAGCACGTTGAACTTGGCTCACTCAACGTTAACGTTCGACAGCACGGTCCGTGTGCCGACGGCTTAAGGCTGTCGCATTGAAAGGAGATAATGTTGAAAAATAGGGTTTGGGGGAATAATATGATGTATTGGAATTCTGAATGAAAACAACCTGCTTTCAGAAAACATGTGTCGCATTACATATTGAACGCCCCCCTTATTTAAATGACGTGACGGTGTCTAGACGTTTCATTTTCTTGTTTATGTATCATTTATCAGCGGTTCAGTAAAGAGGCATTTCGTGTAGCGAGTGGACACACAGTCAAGAACGTTCTGCATTTCCTTAAAATCATCCAGCGTCAAAGTTTCATGCAGACAAAAGCATTGACAGTGAACAGTTTGTATTTCTGAGCGTATCTGGTACACCATTTGAATATAACGAGGAAATTGGTGAGTGAGGCTCGAGTGCCGTCTCAAAAGGATTAACATTCTGATAAAACGAATCATTCACAAGAACAGAATCATCTTCAGCGTTATGGTCGGAATCACTTGAAAACACTGGACCCTTCCGCTTCATCACAGGTCTAATGATGTCACTGTCCAGAATTTATTTCACAGTCGTTCATTTCCTTTCGTTTTCTGAATAGCGCCGTCACTAAGAGCAGGAGGACCTTTAGGAGGGAAATAATAAATTCTGGAAAGATTAGACCGCTTTAACTGAAAGTCTTTATTTAGAGGCACGACCGGTTTCGCAGTATTTTAGCTTCATCATCAGGTACAATAAAATAGTCATGTTCAGACCGAAAGAAGAGAATGGGCTGACCCAACGTTCATAACCGTTCTTTTTTCGCTTTGAACATGACTTGATTTTATTGCACCTGATGATGAAGCTAAAATGCAGCGAACCTAGGTGTGCCAAGTCTTATAGCTAAAGCGTTATTATCTTTTCAACATGATATATCCAGGCTCCGGCAGCCATGATTTCAAAGTCTGCTGCGACAGTAGTATCTCTGAAACTTAATTTCGTTCATCATATTAGATGATTCAGGAAAGCCTGCAGCTGTGTCATTCGTGGTTTAAATAGTGAAAACTGCCCAGTTACTCATTTTTTTTATGCTTAGCGCAAAGCGTTGAGAGAATATACGCCAATTTTCAAGAGCATTTGCTTATATGCAAACAAATGCGCAAATAAGCTTGAAAATGAGAATAAATTCCTTAAACTCTCTGTACTAAGCAAAAAAAAAAAAAAAAAAACTCCTACAGTTTTGACTATTTAAATCATTTAAAACTATTTGAAATATCAAAATACATTAAAATGCTCAATAATCGAAAAGTACATAAAGGCAATCTTGTTTGATACTACCGATGTAAACAACTAAATAGACGATCACAAGAGATGGCATCTACAGACAACATGCAGAAAACAGTGTTACCTCGAGATGCGTCCGTAACGGATGGCGCACGAAACAAGTGTGTACTCAGGATCCGTCCGCAGTGTGTTAAGTTTCCCTGGGGTATAATTGATATTAGGTTCTTTGCTGTTGAGTATTCATCATTCCGAGTAACGTATAATTCTATCCGTCAAAACCGCTTGATTTTGTGCCCCAAGCAGATTGTGCAGAAAATATTGACGTTAACAGGTTATAGATTGTTAGTTCTTCGAAATCTGAGGAGCTCCATTTTAAGCAGCTCATCGTGATTGTTAGTGGCCGCGACTGTCGTGACAAGGGGAGTGAAGAAATGCGTCATGCTGAGAAACGACAACAGCACGCAAGAAAGAGACGCTGCTGACGTCGGCAGTTATCGCGTAAATCTGTGTATCAGAATCACGATAGTAAAACATACCACTACTGTTATAATCCATTACATAATGCTGCCTGTCGACAAGTTCAGTGTTTGTTGCCACCGACCCTAACTTCGGCCGAAATAACAACGCCGTGGCGCTTCCTCTTCTGTCGGCACGGTCTGGTCGTCAGCCGGTCTGGATGGACTTCGCGAGAACTGACAGGAGAATCGATGTTCCCTGTTACTTAACGGCTTGCCAGCGCGCAAAGTTTGTCAGCTGCAAGTGATGGTCAAGGTTTCATTTTTCTGACCGTCAACTAGGACGTCCAATAAGCGGATGTACGTGTCGGCAAGGTTCTCCTAATCTTAAGAGGAGACCACGGCAAGTGCCATAAATCCGATTTCCCAGAAACTACGCTCAGTGGAAGAGAGCCAAAATAGACGAACACGTGTCCTGGCTCATCCGTAAATATTCGCCCTTTTCTCAAAAAACGGAGGTCAATGTTCTCGACGCAGTTTTGATGCCTTTTAGCGCGCTATAACCTCAGTCCAATTGGTGGCATAGTGACTGGCATCACGGCCTCTCACTTCTGTGTCCCGTGTTCGAAACCCGATTATTCTTTTTATTTAATTTTTTTTTCATCTATCCACACATAACCTTACAAGGTTACTACATGAATTTTTCTTATCAGGTTAGAGAATACATATGCGTTACATTAATTGTAAAATTGCAGCTGGGTTTCACAATAAGAGTCATACTTTTATTTTATATTGTATGTGTGTGTTTGGTATTTTCTGGGGTTACAGACTTCTAAATTCTCATTCTTATCCTCCACTCTTATATCAGTTCTTAATTATTATATTTTATTCAAATAGTTATTTTGAGGAAGATACGGTGCGTTTCCATTGAATGATACCGTTAGTAGACACATTGAAAACACAAATTCCAAATTTGCCACAGCGACATTTATTCATATGACTCTTACTCCGGAAAGACGCGTCGTTAACACTACCGACTATTTCACTTGTTAGCAATAATTTCACATCAAATCAAGCATCACTGAACGCTTCTCCGAAAACTGGCGCTTGCAACTGATTATGAATCAAGATACGCTACTGGAATTTTACCGAAAACAATTTCAATTAATTTTCCCACGGATTTATTAGTATTACTTTTTCTATTTGTAAATTTATTCACCAGACAGACAATTAGGAGACGAATGACAACGTTATTCAAATATGCACTGGAAAATATCCGTGTAGTAGTTTTCTATAGCCATTGGTAGATAAACGAAAAACAAAGATAAAAATAATGATCGGGTTTTGAACAAAATGCAAAATTGTGAAAATGCGGCAGTAGCCCTAAGCCCCTCTTCGGCTGGTCTATTTACTCGCTGAAAGGCACATAAATTACCTCCAAAACTTTGACCGTCGTTTTCTAAAAAACGGTTGAACGTAAACGGATAAGCTTAATTTGACCCCTTTTCAACACGGTGGCAATTCTGCGAAATACGGGATATGACGCTTATGCACTGTGTTAATCAGCATGTTGATGGCTGCCGACCCCAGTACCTGCAGTTCACTTTCACTTTTATGCTCCGCAGGTCAGCTTAATGTGTGTGGAGGAGTGTTCCACCATCATCCTTTCTTTTCCCATCACAAACTGGCACTGGTAAGACTCTGAATAAATCTACATCTACTTGCACTCTCCGCAACCAAGAACAACGTGCGAGGTGCAGGGTGCTTACAAGGGAACCTCCACATCGCATCCCCCTCAGATTTATTTATAAGTTGGCACAGTGGATAGGCCTTGAAGAACTGAACACAGATCAATCGGGAAAACAGGAAGAAGCTGAGTGGAACTATGAAAAAAATAAGCAAAATATACAAACTGAGTAGTTCATGCGCAAGATATGCAACATCACGGTTAATGTGGGCTCAGTAGCGCCGTGGTCCCGTGGTTAGCGTTAGCAGCTGCGGAACGAAAGGTCCTTGGTTCAAGTCTTCCCTCGCGTGAAAAGTTTAATTTTTTATTTTCAGACAATTATCAAGTTCAGGTGCTCACACATAATCAACTTCGCTCTCCAAAATTCCAGGACATGTTCAGATTTGCTTGGACATATGCAGGATTTGACAGTCAACACACGGAAAAATTTGATAACGTTAAAAACATATGTTTTGACAGAGCACAGGGAAAACTGTGCGACTGTGAAACTGTTGCATTCATTTGTTGCAGTTTATGTGACAAACTCTTATGTTTTCATCACTTTTTTGGGAGTGATTATCACATCCACAAGAAAACCTAAATCGGGCAAGGTAGAAGAATCTTTTCACCAATTCGCCAAGTGTACAAGTTAGGTCGGTCGACAACATATTCCTGTCATGTGACGCATATGCCGTCACCAGTGTCGTATAGAATATACCAGATGTATTTTCCTGTGCAGGAATCGGTTGACCTATGACCTTGCGATCAAATGTTTTCGGTTCCCATTGGAGAGGCACGTCCTTTCGTCTACTAATCGCACGGTTTTGCGGTGCGGTCGCAAAACACAGACACTAAACTTATTACAGAGACGTCAATGAACGAACGGACAGATCATAACTTTGCGAAAATAAAGAAAGTAAAAATTTTTGCTCGAGGGAAGACCTGAATCAAGGACCTTTCGTTCCGCAGTTGCTCACGCTAACCACGGGACCACGGCGCTACTGAGCCCACCATATCCTTGATGTTGCCTATCTTGTATATTTTGCTTATTTTTTTCATAGTGCCACACAACTTCTTCCTGTTTTCTCGATTGATCTGTGTTCAGTTTCTCAAGACCTATCCACTGTGCCAACTTATAACTAAATCTGAGGGGGGTGCGATGGGGAGGTTCCCTTGTTAGTACCAATGTTTGTGATTTTCTAATTTTCGATTCGTGTAGTGAGTGAGGAAAGAATGCGTGCCTATATGCCCCGGTACGCAATCTATTCTCTGTTGTTCTCAGGGCGAGGTAAACGACGGTGGCAGCAAAACATCGCACATTCGTCCAGCACTAGTCATGTTAATTCAACCAACAGGGTGTTGCGAGAAAGTGTCACCCTTCTTCCGAAGATGCTCATTAAAGTTCTACGAGCACTCCTCTTAGATTCCGTATGGGCTGGCTATATCACTCTGTTGCGAATGCTACCCCCAAGCTTGTCCCTGAATTCGGTGAAGGGTTGCTCCAACCCCTGCTTGATTTATTTATTTATTCGAGTTAGCAGCATTCACTTGGGGATCTATGTACTGAGGTGACAAATGTCGTGAGATAGCGTTATGCACATATGCAGATGACGGTAGTATCGCGCACACTAAGTATAAAAGAGCATTGCATAGGCGGAGCTATCAATGGTATTCAGGTGATTCTCGTGAAAAGATTTCCTGTGGGATTAAAGCCGCACTTCGGGACTTAGCTTTGAACGCGGTATGGTAATTGGAGCTAGACGCATGGACATTTCGGAAATCGTTAGGGAATTACACAGGGCGGTCCATTGATCGTGATCGGGCCAAATATCTCACGAAATATGCGTCAAACGAAAAAACTACAAAGAACGAAATTTGTCTAGCTTGAAGCGGGAAACCAGATGGCGCTGTGGTTGGCCCGCTAGATGGCGCTTATTTCGTGAGATATTTGGCCCCGTCACGATCAGTGGACCACCCTGTATATTCAGATATCCACAGTGTCAAGAGTGTGCCGAGAACACCAAATTTCAGACAATACCTCGCATTACGGACAGCGCAGTGGCAGACGGCCTTCACTTAACGTCCAAGAGAGCGACGTTTGCGTTGAGTTGTCAGTGCTAACAGACAACAACCACTGCGTGAAATAGCCGCAGAAATCAATGTGAGACGTACGACGAACGTATCTACATCTACATCCATACTCCGCAAGCCACCTGACGTAGTGTGGCGGAGGGTACTTCTAGTACTTCTATCGGTTCTCCCTTCTATTCCAGTCTCGTATTATTCATGGAAAGAAGGATTGTGGTATGCCTCTGTGTGGGCTCTAATCTCTCTGATTTTATCCTCATGGGCTCTTCGCGAGATATACGAAGGAGGGAGAAATATACTGCTTGACTCTTCGGTGAAGGAATGTTCTCGAAACTTCAACAAAAGCCCGTACCGAGCTATTGAGCGTCTCTCCTGCAGAGTCTTCCACTGGAGTTTATCTATCAACTCCGTAACGCTTTCGCGATTACTAAATGATCCTGTAACGAAGCGCGCTGTTGTCCGTTGGATCTTCTCTATCTCTTCTATCAACCCCACCTGGTACGGATCCCCACACTGCTGAGCAGTGTTCAAGCAGCGGGCGAACAAGCGTACTGTAACCTACTTCCTTTGTTTTCGGATTGCATTTCCTTAGGATTCTTCCAATGAATCTGTCTGGCATCTGCTTTACCGACGATCAACTTTATATGATCATTCCATTTTAAATCACTCCTAATGCCTACTCCCAGATAATTTATGGCATTAACTGCTTCCAGTTGCTGATCTGCTATATTGTATATAAATGATAAGGGATCTCTCTTTCTATGTATTCGCAGCACATTACACTTGTCTACATTGACATTCAATTGCCATTCCCTGCACCATGCGTCAATTCGCTACATATCCTCCTGCATTTCAGTACAATTTTCCATTGTTACAACCTCTCGATATACCACAGTATCATCCGCAAAAAGCCTCAGTGAACTTCTGATGTTATACACAAGGTCATTTATGTATATTGTGAATAGCAACGGTCCTACGACACTCTCCAGCGGCACACCTGAAATCACTCTTACTTCGGAAGATTTCTCTCCAATGAGAACGACATGCTGCGTTCTGCCACCTAGGAACTCTTCAATCCAATAACACAATTGGTCTGATAGTCCATATGCTCTTACTTTGTTCATTAAACGACTGTGGGGAATTGTATCGAACGCCTTGCGGAAGTCAAGAAACACGGCATCTACCTGTGAACCCGTGTCTATGGCCCTCTGAGTCTCGTGTACGAATAGCGCAGCTGGGTTTCACACGACCGTCTTTTTCGAAACCCATGCTGATTCCTACAGAGTAGATTTCTAGTCTCTAGAAAAGTCATTGTACTCAAACATAGTGTGTGTTCCAAAATTCTACAACTGATAGACGTTAGACATACAGGTCAATAGTTCTGCACATCTGTTCGACGTCCCTTGAAAACAGGGAAGACCTGTGCCCTTTTCCAATCCTTTGGAACGCTACGTTCGTCTAGAGACCAACGGTACACCGCTGCAAGAAGGGGGGGCAAGTTCCTTCGCGTACACTGTGTAAAATCGAACTGGTATCCCATCAGGTCCAACGGCCTTTCCTCTTTTGAGCGATTTTAATTGTTTCTCTATCCCTCTATCGTCTATTTCGATATCTACCATTTTGTCATCTGTGCGACAATCTAGAAAAGAACTACAGTGCAGTCTTCCTCTGTGAAACAGCTTTGGAAGAAGACATTTAGTATTTCGGTCTTTAGTCTGTGATCCTCTGTTTCAGTACCATTTTGGTCACAGAGCGTCTGGACATTTTGTTTTTATCCGCCTACCGCTTTGACATAAGACTAAAATTTCTTACGATTTTCTGCCAAGTCAGTACATAGAATTTTACTTCCGAATTCATTGAACGCCTCTCGCATAGCCCTCATCACACTACATTTCGCTTCGCGTAATTTTCGTTTGTCTGCAAGGCTTTGGCTATGTTTATGTTTGCTGTGAAGTTCCCTTTGCTTCCGCAGCAGTTTTCTAACTCGGTTGTTGTACCACGGTGGCTCTTTTCCATCTCTTACGATCTTGCTTGGCACATACTCATCTAACGCATATTGTACGATGGTTTTTAACTTTGTCCACTGATCCTCAACCCTCTCTGTACTTGAGACAAAACTTTTGTGTTGAACCGTCAGGTACTCTGAAATCTGCTTTTTGTCACTTTTCTAAACAGAAAAATCCCACTACCTTTTTAATATTTCATTTTACGGCTGAAATCATCGCTGCAGTAACCGCTTTGTGATCGCTGATTCCCTGTTCCTGTCCAGTTAGGACAGTGTGGTGGAATTTGTCGTTAAAGGGTTATGGCAGCAGACAACCGGTGCGAGTGCCTTTGCTAGCAGCACGACATCGCCTGCAGTTCCTCTCCTGGGCTCGTGACTGTATCGCTTTACACGACTGTAAAACCGTGGTCTGGTCAGATGAGTCCCGATTTTAGTTGGTAAGAGCTGATTGCAGGGTTCGCGTGTGACACAGACGCCACAAAGCCATAGACCCTAGTTGCCAACAAGGCACTGCTCAAGTTGATAGTGGATCCGTAATGCTAATGGAATGTGAGGTGTGGTTACATGGAGTGGACTACGTCGTCTGATCTAACTGAATCGATCATTGCCGGGAAATGGTTACGTTCGGCTACTTGGAGACCTTCTGCAGCCAATGATGGAATTTTTACGGGCGACAGTGCGCTTGTTCACGATTGGTTTGAATAACATTCTGGACAGTTCGAGCGAATGATTTCGCCATCCAGATCCCATCGAATATTTATGGTATATAAGCTAGAGGTCATATCGTGCACAAAATCCTGCGCTGGCTACATTTTCACAAATATAGATGGCTTTAGAAGCGGCATGGTTCTGTATTTTTGCAGGGGAGTTCCAACGACTTGTTAAGTCCATTCCAGGTCAAGTGGTTGCTCTACGCCGGGCGAAAGGAGGTCCGACATGGTAACCCATGACTTTTATGACCTCAGTGTAGTAATCAGAAAACATTGCTTGAGCTCTTGTCAATGCCTTGTTCAAGGTCATCTGTCGGTATCGTCAAAGCAAGGTCATCAGCATATCTGAAACTTTCGCGTGTATTACGTCTTGGCTGATCATTTGTGTAAACTTCCAAGAGCACCGGTGACAATACACTCCCTTGGTTTACACCATTTCTTTTGTCCCTCCAAGGGCCGTCACTTGCTTGAAATTCAACACTGAATCTTCGATTGTCCAGTAAATTGGCAATTACTCTAGTAAAATCACGGTCCTGGGTTAGAGCAATTGTAGTGATCATCACCGCTTCATAAGAACTCCAAACACTACAGCAACACCCTTTAATTAGTCGCACTATTGTCCTCTAAGCGATCTCCTTTAATGATGTAATCGTCTTTCACCGATCTGTTCAATTCGCCTTCAGGTGTTCGTTCTATTTCATCGCGCTAGTTAGTATATTGGCTGCAAGTATTTAAATACTCTGATGTGCTCTAGATCTTAGTAATCTTGTAATATTACCGATTTCTTTCTCTCCGTCATAGACATTATCACGTATCTGTCCACATTTAGAGAACGCTCTATTCATTACATCATTTCACCCTAGTGTTTTTCCGTTTCTTAATTATCTTCCAAGGAGGACATTCTCTTGTAGCTCGTAATTATTTAATCGGTAACTGATTGAGGCATATACCGGAAGAAGTAATACGTTGTTAGTAGACTACTGAAACGTTACCTCTCGGACATTTTCTGTTAATCCCCTGTGTAATGGAACACGCTCTTCTCGCAGTACTTGTTTATGACTCCAGGATGACTCCAAATCATTCGGCGAAGAATAGTCAAGGATTGATATACGAAGGTTTTTCGTAGGCTGACGCCTTCGTTACTGAAGTAATTTATTTTTAAGACTATTCAATGAATCGGTCTGACATTTGTCCATCTTTCAGCTTCTTTCATGTGGGAAGTAAAAACACCATCCTAAGGCTCTTTGAGCTTGTAGCGGTTTCCATCAGGTCATTTACAGGTAACCGTCTTGCAACACTGCCTTGGGATAGACCCGAAGCGGTTTCCACATTTTACGTTCAAGACTAACTTCTAAGAAGGGTTACAGCCAGTTACAAATCTGATTCTGTATTCTACAAGCTCGTGTTTTGTTCACGTGATGACTGTAGAGAAATGTCATATGACTTCCGGAAGTCAAGAAACATGGCATGTGCTGAGTTTCGGTGGTATGCTGCTTGAGGTATATGGGTCGTAATTCTACCAGTTTTACTTCAGCAGCATTACTACATGACTACGATCGTCTGTGCCGTAATTTTTACTTCAACTTGAAATGTCACACATATTTTCCCAGTCGCTCGAGGCGCTTTGTAGTTCGAACGAGAAACTGCTAGACGCGAAGCAAGTTGGTTCTCACAGACTCCCGCCTGTCCGCGTTGCTGGCAAACGTTGCCAAGGTCGCCGAGGTCACAAAACAACCTCCGATAAACATGTTTCCGATAGTGTAGGTAGTTCAGTTCCATTCTTGTCGGCGAATAAATGTTTCCTTTATTGATGACATAAAACATGTTTTCTTGTGACTTAACTAAATTCATTACGTTGCTTCTGCCGGAGTTACGTTTACGTACACACACACACACACACACACACACACACACACACACACACACACACACACACACACACACACACACACACACACACACAGAGAGAGAGAGAGAGAGAGAGAGAGAGAGAGAGAGAGAGAGAGAGAGAGAGAGAGAGAGAACATTTTTTATTGATACTTCTGGTGCTTTGCAGCCTGTGCAAATTTTGCGATCGTCATTGAGATTCAGAAATCGATAAAAGCTGTACGAAATGATATTTATTACAAATAAGGCAACCTTCAGCAGCGTTATAAAAATTGGTAAGTGGAAGTAGTAAATTATTTTTACTGTTGGTCCTTGCAGATAAAAATACAGCCACATTAAGTAACTCTTCCATCACACATTGAGAGAATACTTCCATACTAAAAAATGAAAAACTCGCTGTGTTTGACCTGCTGCCATTGCTAACCGGTTTTCCGTTTAGAAGGTTGTCGTCAAGCAGCAATGGCTTTGGAAGTCGAACGCGAATTAAAATGCGATTACAGCGACCACGATTCTACAGTTTTCTATCTTTAACATGCGGACAATTTCCATTTTAGCTCCTTCATTACTGATAGTGTATGTTCAGGAAGTCCATGACTGTGCGTTAACTTCGCGTATACTCGTACACTAGAACTTCACCGAAAGCACAGGTTGCACGTTGGGAATAAGTCTCGTGTTCAGATGCATGAGACTTAGAACAGAACACTGGCTTTACTGTACAGCTACGTCCGTGTGCGCCCCCGGTATGGGGCAAGTTACTCATATTGGCGCCGCACAGTGGGCTAGATCGCTTCGCAACCTGGACATAACAGAAAAATGGATATAAAATCCTATGAAACTGTGCTCTTTTTAGATTCTTTGGATCGCTCATTAGGAATCGGATGTCGAAATTACAAATTTCAAAATGTCGGATCCATTTGGCGGATCAAAAATTATAAATTTAGCGGATTCAAGCAAAATTTCGCTGATAGCAAATTAGAAGCCGAAACTGTCGTGTTGAAATGTTTTAGTCGTTATTGTATATTTTTATATCTAAAACGTAACCACATTCGTCGCTTATGTCATTATTGCTTTCAGAAAAGTCGCTGCTGGGTTGTCAACCGGGAAATGGTTCGAAGAGCACATCTTTTATCTCAGGTGGCAGCTGTTTATCTTCTTCAATTGCCATTTTCTGGAGTCTCGAGATGAAAGGATCCATAGAGGCCAGAAGCTGATGGAATACGAGATGCATGGTTATCTCACTGGAATATTTGTGTGTAAAGTCCCAGTAATGCCAGGTGTCCTTATCCCGAGCTTCCTGCGCATCTTCAAATAGTCGACCAATTGGCAACAGGGCTGCTTCGTTATGGCACATCAGTACATCAAAACTAAGTGGGCTTATGTCGGCATCGTGTATTATATAGCCGAATATTGTGGGTCCCGTGAATCTGGTCGAGAAGAAATGTGCCTTTCAGTTCTAGAGTTCTCTGTACAAAATTTGAATACTTCTGCAGCATTTCACGAAGAAAGAAATATTACTCGGGGATATTTTAATCTTGTAAAAAAAATTATTTGCGAAAAAAATTGATCGCAATTCGGAATAGCCCCCAAAGAATACTACCGAAAATACTAATTACTTCCTTTTTAGTTTGAGATAATTGCAACAATGAAGGACACAGTTTTACCATGTGGCACTGCCGCTCGGTAGAGAAATTACCGTCCACTGAAACGAGCCGGCCGATGTGGCCGAGCGGTTCTAGGTACTTCAGTTTCGAACCGCGCGACCGCTGCGGTCACAGGTTCGAATCCTGCCTCGAGCATGGATGCGTGTGATGTCCTTAGGTTAGTTAGGTTCAAGTAGTTCTAAGTTCTAGGGGACTGATGACCTCAGCAGTTAAGTCCCATAGTGCTCAGAGCCATTTGAACCACTAAAACGTTCAAATATACGCACGCAGACGCATTTGAAATTGTTTAGTGTACTAAGATGACTGTTCGGAAAGTAAGGTCTGATCGGTCGTGAAATAGAAACCACAGTGAAAATTAAAAATGTTTTATTTGCAGGAGTTTGCTGCACATTCCAGCTAGTTCTCTACACAGTCGCCGCTTCGAGTTGGACATTTCTCGTAGCGTTTACCAGCTTTCCAATACCGCTGTCATAGAAGGCAGCCGCCAATTCTCTACGCTGTTCTGCTGTTCATTTTCTGTGCCAATATGTTGTCTTCTTAGCCAGCGGTTCATGTGAGCAGAGAATCAGAGAGAGCCAAGTCCGGACCGAAGAAGGAAATGGATCACATTTACGTTGTGTAGGGTTGCGTGAAATCGTACGAAACCTCTACGGACACCAATACTTGGAGGGAGACACTGCTATTCTAAACATCTATACGTGCTAACTGTGTGCTAAGAACTGGAAAGAGTCACGTGACGCGATCTACAGGCACATTAAAGACACAGCCTAACACATCTGTGCAAATTTTTCAATGTCGTTCTCGTTTCGTGACCGATCAGATCTTGCTTTCCGTATAACACGTGCATTAAAGTAGTAGAAGAGACATTTAGGAGGGTAGAGCCATGCAGAGTAAATTTTGTAGCCAATGATTTCGGAAAATATTAGTAGCAGTTTAGTTTTAATTCCATATATGTCATTGCACCGGTTAAAAATGTCCTAAACAGCCTTTGGAGGCTATCCACCTTACTTTATCCTGACAACTAGGCAGCTGTAATATATTAAACAGGCTACACAAACAGTATCTGAAAACATCTGTCGTCGTCCGATTCACTGTATGGAATGACGCTGCAACGTTGGGCAAGTATGCATCGGTGTAATTTAAAAAAAAAAGAAAAATAAATAAAAAAATTCGCGGGACTTAAGTCGTAACGTGCACTTGAAAAAACATCTCTCCAGGTTTTGAAGCGAGCTGGCCCACTGTGCCTAATTTACGCATCTACGTCTGCAGTGACAATTACTATGAATTAGCTCGTAGAGTTAGAATGCGTATTGTACTACAAAATTCGACACCATTCGTCGCAAGTGGCTTCTAATCCAATTGTCTATTGCTTGTCTATATTAGTGTTGTTCTGCAAGAAAGGTCACAGTGCTTACAAGTAAACCGAGGGATACACTCAGAGGTCGATAGGCTTTGAATATAAAGTAGAGCAAAATAAGAAACTTTTTGTATTGTGCCCATGCAACGATTAAGGGGGTGAAGCACCACCTCGGAAAAAAATGAGTTCAGTATTTCCGAATGATTAACGTTGAAAGGGTAGCAGGTATGAAAAGACATTTCAAATAAAAATTTTTCTTTTTTAATGTACATTACAACGGTGCACCGAGATTTATCGGAAAGTTAATTTTTGTCGAAATCCCCCCGTGGTTGGTGCGGAAAATCAAAGTCCATCACTTTATTTTGTTTCGAACAGTTCTTGGCTTGCTCATAATCGTACAGGTTTATAGTAACGTTACAACAAGGGGGTCCGATGGGAAGTTTCCCTTGTAAGTTACGCACCAACCTAGTAACATTGCTGGCTGCATAAAACGACAGCGGTAGGGGCAGCTGAATCACCCTGAAGAGACGATACTGACGCGAAAGTAGACTCGTAACCTTACGTCACGGTACCGCCTAATAACGTGTGGCCTGCTCTGTTTCCCCGCCAGACCGGACGCGCCAATGCTGCAGAACGGCGCCGGCGCGCAGGCTCAGCTGCTGGCGTCGGAGAAGCTGGGCCCCGTCGACGCCGCCGCCGCCCTCGCCCTGCGGCTGCCACCGGCGGCGCCGCACGCGGACGACGACGGAGACGACGACGCTGGGGGGCAGCGCCGCCCCAGGTGGAGCAGCGCGGGGACGCGCAACCAGCTGCTGGCCGCCTCCGCCTGCCTCCTGCTCACCGCCGGCTGCGGCTTCCCCATCGGCTTCTCGGCAGTCATGCTGCCCCAGCTGCGACACAACGACTCCGTCATCCACACCAACGAGGATATGGAATCCTGGATAGGTCAGTGCCGGCCGCTCTCCCCTCGTTGCTCTGCGATAATATTCGGCAAGTCGGCGGCGCTTCCTGTTACCGACGACGGTGCCTTATCCAAAATGTACTCTGGTGCAAACACTGAAGCGCTGAGAACAGTAAGGACCTAAAGCACAGTGTTACCGATTTTGAGATTCTAGTATTTATGGATGCTACTGATATTTGTTGGCCGGCGCGGTGGCCGAGCGGTTCTAGACGCTTCAGTCTGGAACCGCGCGACCGCTACGGTCGCAGGTTCGAATCCTGCCTAGGGCATGGATGTGTGTCATGTCCTTAGGTTAGTTAGGTTTAAGTAGTTCTAAGTTCTAGGGTACTGATGACCTCAGACGCTAAGTCCCATAGTGCTCAGAGCCATTTGAACCGTTTTTGATATTTGTTGAGCCTATGATAAACCAGCTTCTTTTAGAGGGTGATTCAGTTGCCCCTATCCATGAGTTTTATGCAACCCGCAACGTCTTCAAACACCGTGTGCAAAATTTTCATATACTCTTGCTCATTACCTGCAAACTATCAGTCCTACAGAAAAAGTGAATGGTACATATCTTAGGTAATTTAATGTAGCGAAGTTTTGTACTGGGGGCTAAGTTTACGCTCCAGGCCACAGTTTTAGAATTATTCAATATAAAGTACAAAAGTGATCTTCAAAGCCGGTCGTCTTAAATAACTCGAAAACCATGGCTCCCGTGAAAACGTACCTTAGTACAAAAATTAACTACAAAAAATTTCCTACAAAGCGGTATTATCCATTTTTCCTGTAGGACTAATAGTTTCTGTATAGCAAGTGAGAGAATCTGAGTATCTCGTGCGTGGTTTTAGAAGGCACTGCGGGTTGCATGAAACCTGTCAGTTAGAACTGCTCAACCGCCTTCTGTATCTGCAGTCGCACAATATATATGTATATATATGAACATTCAAGGAAAGCTGTCTCACTGATTTCTCGGATATTCATCTCTATATAGACCCAAGGCACAAAGTATAATTTTGTTCCTCTGCACTGCATAATTGTTGTAATAAGGACCATTTCGTGTTCGAATAGGTCTTAATTTCGCGCGCCTCAATGCTGTTAGAGTTTATGGGGAATACCACGCTGGCTGAGGCGTGAATGGGAATTTGGATTGAGGAGGGAGGTGTGCGAGGGTAGTCCGCCCAGTTGGGAACAGCCACTGCGTCAGGCTGGCGCAGTGGTTAGCGCTACTGCCAAGTGAGCAGGAAATCCAGGTTCGAATCCCGGTCTACGTACAAATTTTTATTCGTCGTTTCTTGTTTAACCTGATGCTATTCTTAACTGTTGCTATTGTCCTTACCATCACGTAGCATGATGCGGCCTGAGGGGGACCAACTTAGCTATCCGAAAACTATGAAATAGTTTTTCAAATACACTGCCTGCACTGAAAATTACTTTTATAAAGGGTAACTGGGTATGTGTCTAACATTAGCCTAACAAAGTAGTAACAGTTGATACGATTCTTTTTAAATGAACCGTAGTCTGATCTATTATATTTTCCTCTAAGACTATTTGGTTACCTGCGAAGACATTCCTTAGAGCGTATGCTGTGTGCCCCCCGCAGCGAGCGTGCACTCGGCGGCGACTCCGCTGGGGGCGCTGTTCAGCTCGTACCTGTCGGAGAAGGTGGGCAGACGCACCGCACTGCAGCTCACCGCGCTGCCCTTCCTAGTCGGCTGGCTGCTGCTCGCCTTCGCCCAGAGCTACCCCGTCGTCATGGTCGGGCGGATCGTCTGTGGCTTCGCCGTCGGCGTCACCGCTTCACCCTGTCAGGTAACACCACTTCCCATAATTCACTCCCCGCTACTGCTCACATTTCTTTTATTCTTACGTTAGCATCTCCCACTACTTTTTCCCGGCGTTATTTCGCTTTCCTTTTTCCCTTTCCTTTTTCCCTTTCTTCCTTTTTCCCTTTCTTCCTTTTTCCCTTTCTTCCTTTTTCCCTTTCTTCCTTTTTCCCTTTCTTCCTTTTTCCCTTTCTTCCTTTTTCCCTTTCTTCCTTTTTCCCTTTCTTTCCTTCCCTCCTTTCTTTCCTTCCCTCCTTTCTTTCCTTCCCTCCTTTCTTTCCTTCCCTCCTTTCTTTCCTCCCCTCGTTTCTTTCCTTCCCTCCTTTCTTTCCTCCCCTCGTTTCTTTCCTCCCCTCGTTTCTTTCCTCCCCTCGTTTCTTTCCTCCCCTCGTTTCTTTCCTCCCCTCGTTTCTTTCCTCCCCTCGTTTCTTTCCTCCCCTCGTTTCTTTCCTCCCCTCGTTTCTTTCCTCCCCTCGTTTCTTTCCTCCCCTCGTTTCTTTCCTCCCCTCGTTTCTTTCCTCCCCTCGTTTCTTTCCTCCCCTCGTTTCTTTCCTCCCCTCGTTTCTTTCCTCCCCTCGTTTCTTTCCTGCCCTCGTTTCTTTCCTGCCCTCGTTTCTTTCCTGCCCTCGTTTCTTTCCTGCCCTCGTTTCTTTCCTGCCCTCGTTTCTTTCCTGCCCTCGTTTCTTTCCTTTTTTTCTTCCTTTCCTTCCTTTCCTTTTTTTCCTTTCGTTTCCTGTTCCACTCATGAATAGAGTGAGATAAGACTGTGTGTTCTTCTGTACGAGCCCTAATTTCTAGTATCTTACCTTCGTGCTCCTTACGTGAAATGTATGTCGTCTACAGTAGGGGAGTCAGCTTCAAATGCCGATTCTCCAAATTTTCTTGGCAGTGTTCCTCGAAAAGACCGTTGCCTTCCCTTAACACTGAAGCGGTATTGTAGAATAAGTCGCACTGACGTCCTTTATGCCGTCTGTTTTACAGATGTCGCACACTTTCTTAAAATTCTCCCAACAAAATGAAGTCGACCATTTGCCTTCCCTAATGCAATCCTCACACGCTCGTTCCATTTCATATCGCTTTGCAACATCACACCCAGATACTTAAACGACGAGACTGTGTCGAGCAGGACACTGCTAAAACTGTATTCAAACGTTACAGGCTTGTTTTTCCTACTCATCCGCATCATATTTTTCTAGTTTTAGACCCAATTGCCATTCATCATACCAACTACAAATTTTTGATATTACAGTGCCTGTGTTATTCTGAATTACGATGCAAAGTTCCTTCGGACATGCCTGCATGCATAGCATTTATCCGCCGACACCGGGCAAGCGACTTTCAAGCAAAATGATATGATAATTCAAGACCCCAAGCTGTGGACAGGCGTTGATACACATCAACGGGGACAATTGAAAATGTGGTCCCCGACCGGGACTCGAACCTCCTGCTTACATGGCAGACGCTTTATCCATCTGAGCCACCGAGGGCACAGATGGTAGTGCGACTCCAGGGTTTTATCCCTTGCACGCTCCCCGTGAGACCCACATACCCAACTTAATGTCCACACATTACATCCGTAGTGCCCTGCCCATTACACTCATTACTCGCGGCGGACATGTCCGAAAGAACACATGCCATCTTTATATAGTTAAGGCTAACCGGCCATTTGACCTCCTCCTTCTGTGCTGGATGCACACGCATTGCCCGAACTCTTATAGGACTCGGTAAGATTGTCTGCCGCGAATAATGGGCAGGGGTGCTACAAACGCAGTGTGTGGACATTAAGTTGGGAATGTGGGTCTCACGGGGAGCGTGCAAGGGATAAATCCCTGCATTCGCACTATCATCTGTTCCCTCGGGGGCTCAGATGGATAGAGCGTCTGCCATGTAAGTACGAGATCCCCGGTTCGAGTCCCGGTCGGGACACACATTTTCAACTGTCCCCGTTGACGTATATCAACGCCTGTCGACAGCTTAGGGTCTTAATTATCATTTCATTCTACGAGAGCTACATTGTCACCGATGGTATCAGTTCTCTCGGACATGTCCGAAAGTACTGATACCATCTTCATTTCAGTAAAGTCTCTCACATGTACGGGAATATACATAATGGATGTAAGAGTACAGGTTGTAGACCCATGGCTAACGACATAGTGAAGTTTGTGTCTGGCCGTGAGTCGTACACGGGTAGCCAAATGGAGAGGCGAACGCTCGCAGTAAGCGGGAAATCAGGGTTCGAGTCCCGGTGCGGCACAACTTTCCATTGACATTCCATTCTACAGCTGATGGTTGTCCAAATCCGCAACTGCGAATGCATTAAATGTAACTAGAAATATTGTCAGTCATTTCGTATCGGCCTACACTCACTCATTTATACACCGTACCATACACAGAGCATCATCAGCAAATAATTGCAGACTGCTGCCCATGCCGTCCGCCAGATCATTTATGTATGTTGGAAATAATAGCGATCCTATCAGACTTCCCTGGGGCACTGCTGACGAAACCATTTCCTCTGAAGAACACTAGTCGTCGAAGAGAACATACTGGATTCTATTACTTAATTCTTCGAGCCACTCCATATCTGGGAACCTGCTCCACACGCCCGTATCTTTGTTAAGTCTTCAGTGGGTACCTTGTCAAACGCTTTCCAGAAACGTAGAAATGTGAAATCCGCCCGTTCCCCTTCATCAGTAGTTCGCAGTAGTTAGCAATACACCCTGAGGAAGTCGTATTGCAACAGTCGCCGAAACGTCGGAATTTTATAGTTGACAATGCCTACGTTTTCATTTCGAGGAAAGGGGAAGCTGCGTTTCGCTGAGTGCTTTCTAAACCAGCGCTGATGCACGAACACAAGCTTCTCAGTCTCAAGGAAATTTATTATACTCTTTTGCCCTTTTCATATACAGGATTGACTTGCGCTTTTTGCCAGATGGTTTGGGACCCTGTGCTAGCTGAGAGATTCGCGATAAGTGAGAGCAATGTTAGAGGCCAATTCCCTAGTGCACTCTTTGTAAAATGGAACTGGGATTCCATCCGGACCTGGCGGCTTATTTGTTTTGAGCTCTTTCCGTTGTTTCTCTACACCAGTGATGCTTATTAAAATATCGTCCATAAGGGAATCTGTTCGGTCGTAAACGACGGTATGTTTATACGATTCTCTTGCGTGTAAGATTTCTTAAAGGCGATATTTAAAACTTAGGCTTTCTTTTTGCTATCTTCAACTGCCACACTAGATTGGTCAACGAATGACTGGATGGAACCCTTAGATCCGCTTAGCCATTCTACATATAACCAGAATTTTCGCGCGTTCTCGGCCAGATCTTTTGCGAGATATGACGATGGTAGTCGTTGTATTCTTCGCACATAATTTTTTCACAGACGCACCAACTTTTACTAACATTTGCCTGTCGTCATTCGTGCGGTACATTTAAGACAGTGTATGCAACAGCCTTTGCTTCCTCAGCGTTTTCCGAATGTCATTGTTACACCACAGTGGGTCTGTTCCGTCCTTAATCCGCTTACTACGCACATATTTCTTCAGAGCACAATCTACAACTTGTTTAAACTTCACCCATAATTCCTCTTCTACGTCCATCATACTCAAAGTTATGCCAGTTCAGTGTCTAAATGAGATGCTAACAACGGCTTATCTGCTCTTTCTAGCAAAAACACACTCCTAGCCATGTTGACTGATTTATAATACGAGTATTTCGTAGCCACAGTTTCTGTGGTTGCCCCCCCCCCCCCTCCATCAAGCTGCTCCCAGTAGCGTTTGTCTTACCAGCTGACTGCACCGCACCGTCATTTTCCCTGTCAGTGGATGGGGACGCTCAGTTAAGCCTTTTTTATTTATTTTTCTCGGAACGTTGAAGTGCGGTTTGCACGCATTTCTTGTAGGAAACCTTACTGATACCGCAGCATTTTAGAGTATAACAAGAAGCTACGAATTTGTCTATACTACTAACTATTAATGACATCTCCTCTACACGTTTACTTCAATTAGACTTCGTAATTTTGCGACTACTTTATCAATGCAATTTGCTGAATCTGTTTAGCCAGGTCGAAGAAGTCTGGAAACCAGTAATGTTCATCTCACCAACAATACAGGGGGGTGTAATCTCATAGATTTCCCTCAGTGAAAGGTGCATAAACTCTCACGAGTGAATCTAAATTTCGAGTAGGTTTTTTTGTATTCACACTTCTAAGAGTTTCATATTGCGTTTAAATCTTCCTTCCATTTATACAATACACGTCCGGATTTTACAGAATGAAACTGGCTTTGCAGAAAGCTTATCTTTAAGCGTATTCTCCCTCTTTTGTTGAACCAAAAAATTTATAGTTTTTCCTTTGTAACTTATTGCTATTGGTCTACACGTTTTCTTTGGGATAGGAAGGTACTGCTTTTTTCCTCTGGAATTCAATTAGCTTTACAATAATCATTCGAACCACATTTCACAGATTAGTCAGAGTTACTTCCTCTTTTTTTCTAATGTTACCGCAATTTCTAACGAAATGTCGACATCTTTTGAAAGAACGTCCAGGAAATTAACTAACAAAAACACATATGAAGATCTTCAGGAGTAGATGATTTCGACTGCATACCACGTTTTTCTTATTTTCTCTTTGCAAGGTTGAAAACAGTGTGAAACTCTAGATCCTGCACAAATAGAGATGCTATTAGTAAACATGTATGAAGACATCATAAAGAAAATAGTTTTATGTCTGTTTTTAACATGTAACGATGCCGCAAAGGCAACTGCTAATTATTGTGGGTATTTGCAGATTTGAGTGAAGAGTAACTGTAAGCAACTGTGTCAGTGAAACTAAAAGCGGAAACTGAAATTCGCTTTACAAATTATGATGGCGTTGTGCCGTGTTATGTTTACCTATGTGCCGTCAATGAGAGATAAGTACAGAATCTTTTGCGCATGCGTTATCGCTACAGATACGGTAAAGGTGTACATTTCTCCAGCTGCAGGGCGAGCTACGAATTGGGCCATTTTCAACATTTATTAAAAATGCATGCAGTGCGCCCTGGCAGGTAAAATTTTGTCAGTGTTTCTTTTGATGTATTCTCTCCGCGTAAAAAGTTTCAGGGTAGGTTTCTACATGTCGGATTGGACCATTCCCGTGGCGGCATTAACCCCACAACACTTTTAAATGAATTTGGACGTCCAGCACCATTCCACAAACGTTTTAAGAGGAAGTTGTGGTCAACCTGAAGGTTGCTTTGAACACTGCAGTGCTTTACTACGCATCGTGTGTGTCCTTGCTCTGGACCGACAGCTCAAGATGTATTCTGAAACGGTGCCACTTGATATGGTATTATTCTCAATGTTGAAGGTGAAAGAAGCTCTAAAAAACTGAAAAAACTGGTACGACCAACGCGGGATCATACCCCAAACCTTTAGCTTTGTAGTCTGCGCTCATGATCTGGACCTCCGTCGGCTAGCTTCTTTATCGTTATGAACAGCAATAACTTACACTGACCCATAGTGGCATATTTTTGTACAGACCATTAACAAGATTCATCAAACGGGGAAACTGCATTGAGCTGAAGCAACAAACACTAATTATATAATTCTGCATAAGAAGTACCGAAAATCGCTGGAATGCTACGATGCACGTTCTTTTATTTACACGTCATAAATAATAAACAATTATTTGTGTTCACAGAGAGAAATAATAGCTGTAGGCGTGAATATTTCATTAGAGATAAAGTTTGGTTTGAGTGGTGTCCTTATTGGGGTAACTATGAAGATAGAATTTTTTTGAATAATTCCCATCTCTGCTTCCTTTATCTTTCCAGTCAGTACAGTCAATATTATCAACTGTAACGAGTCCTACTAATTCACTTGCTCGTTTTACTCAAGAGAGCTTACGATATTGCTGGATTGAAATTTTGTTAATTACGAAGAAAGTTGACAGTTATAATTTGTTCTGTGGAATATAGCTCTCAATGTAACAGCGATTTTTGCAGCAGACTCAACGTGAGCATTACCTCATCAGCAGATTTACATTTCCACAGATAAATCAATGACAATAACATTCAGTATTTGAGTATCTGTTTAATTTTCGTTGTACGTTATAATAATGAGTCGCTGTCGTAACGTCGGGTATACAGCATACACTTTTTCCGTATAAAACATGGAAAATCGACATGTAAAAACAAATTCAAACTGCATTCCAACGTTTCCCACGCCCATTAGTGTCGCTATGTTGTATGTTTGTTGTACAGTGTCTAAATTTTTAGAAAGCATTCTTGACTGGATTGCAGTGATCAGTATAAAATGTTAGAAAACCAATAGAAATAGTTACGATCACATTTCCACTTTTTTGTGTTGGTAACGGTTTCGGCCCTTTCCTCCCTCCATTTTCAGGCTTACACCGCCATTATGGCTGCTGGTGGCGGCACACGAAGCGAGATCCGTAGAAGTACGGTTGTCACTGCTATAATGTTTGTTTCTTCAGTTCCATGGCAGGGGCCACGTTCCGATTTTAACCAGTCCATGCATGCCTGTTAGCCTAGCAGGCAGGCAGCCGCATATACGAAGGAATCTTACTTGCCTACTTGGACGCTACCCGGCGTAGCAGTTTATTCTGTACGCTTTCATTGTAGTTTTATGAGTAGGGTTCGGGAGTTGACGAGAAGTCGTTTTTTACCCGACTATCACAAGATGAGGTTAAACGAAATATACATTCATTTTGGGTTATGATAGGGCAGAAAATGGATTTTTTTCCATTTTTCCTGTTCGGCGTACTTGCAGCTTATTTAAATAATTAATTATTTATTTGTTTCGATATGAACGGTTTTCTATGCAACTCTGCCCTCTTTAGATAGTACTAGCTATTCTCAATTCGAAACATCATCAGGTCACGTGTAATGTTCGCTGTGGCAAAGAGAACCATCCTTTGCATCTATGACCCTGAACATGTTTTTTATACTGAAACCCCTACTAAAATAAGGTTTTGGAAATCTAGTTTCTGTAATCTTCGTGTGTTAGAGGCAAATATGACCCCAGTTGTACCAATTTAATTAATCTCTCCAGGTTGTGTATAGCGGGTATACTGAATCCATTCTGTGGCCAAAATAAGTCATTCTGTATTTCTCAAATGCATTTTAGCAAACAAATTCGTTATTCATGTTATGTTAATCTAAGAAGTACATAGCTAAAAGAAGAACCTTTTCTTTCATGCTAAGCTTTCTTCGCACTACGTTGCATTCTACCAGAACGTAGTTTTTAATACCCACTGAGCCATATTTTTTTTCCTGTTTCAATCAATTTTGCCCTAAATTTAGGAAGCCTATATACTGCTAAATGGTCTTAAGTCCTTAGTACACATTAGTATTGACAGCAGTATTAGACTGTTTGCCGATGATGCTGTAGTTTACACGAAAGTATTGAGAGGCACCCACATACCTTGCTCATACTGTGGCATCAAGCAGTCAGGCCTGCAAGATGAGTGGTCTGCCAAGCGAGTGGATTCATTCTTATTTATCGAGTAATATGAACTCTCGTACTCTCAATTAAGTTACCAATTATCCTCCTGTATGAATAATACGCAACGGAAACGCACATCTGACTATCAGTAATTTACAGAACTCTGACTGTTCACTATGCACTGGCAATACCACATTTTCCTTTTGTCTTTTATTTAACGGCTTTTATCAACACGTGGCCACTGCACTGAATATGAATGGCGCACACATTATAAATTCGGGACATCATGACAACATACAATTCGAAGGAAAAGTCCACCAATCTTTTTCTTTTCACTATTTTATTTATTCCGATAAATTCTATAAACTAAACACACAAATTCTATAACCTACAACAATAACACATGAGAAATTCCGCCCAGTGGGCATGGCTTTACATTGGTGATTCTCTACCTTATGGTCTCGTAATTATTTAACGCTACAGTGCACTTTCTGGATAGGATGGTGGATCTTTTATTATATCTCACACTTCGACTCTCACAATCATCATCACGAAACTTTCCTCCAGATCGAGCGGTACAGAAGGAACAAGCATAACCCACTAATCTTTTGAAACTACCTTGCTACTCTCCCATGCAAACCACACATACCCAAATTACATGACATACACCACACTACAACATGGAATACAATACAACAAATAGTCACAACACTATCACTTTCAGCTTTCCCACTTCAATTAGTATTTATCCCAGTTTCACACGACACTGCCCCACTTTGTAATTCTACTTTCCTACTATGAACTCTGGAGATATATGCACGTCTTCCTGTGCAATGCAAGCCAAGTGGCGTTGCTGGATAGACGGCCGACTCACCTTGCTTCTCTCTCAGAGTTTGAATCTAGCGTCACACGGAATCATATCACGCAAAGTAATATTAAGAACATATTCATCACACACGCGAGTCCTCAACTGATACCATGGACGAGTACTTCTCTTTATCCTTTGTCTCATACACAGATTGAGACTCACACAGTACTCACCACGTGGAAGTACTCGTCTCTAATTTCAAGTCCTGCACACGCCATTTCTTAAATATTTCAACTTATGGTACACACGCTATTTCTTAAATATTTCAACTTATTGTACACACGCTAGTAATTCAGCTTAACTTAAGCACACGGAAGTATTTCAACTTATCGCTACACGTGGTTTCATTGTGACCGTTGGTCACTTCCGAAGATTATTACGATCCCATTAATATTACCTGCCTGACATTTAATTCTCCCCACAAAAGTTCCTGAAATAGAGAAATTATTATTTCGAACTACTCTTAAATATTCCACATGCATACCATGTTTCCACTTTTTTGTCTTTACGGAGCACACCCAAGACAGGTCTTAACAGCACAAGATCCAGCGGCAGAGTGCCGAAACATGGCCGTTCTTCAGGTCCTCTCGCACCTCTGTCGAGGTGGGGGAAGACCATGCTACCGTATTGGTCAGCCACATTTCAGGCGCTCAAAGCTCAGGTAAATTTCATCTCTTTGGTCCCACCAAAGGTGGCCAAAGGATCGTCTCAAAGATGATCATATATTCACATTCACTATCTGCGGTTAGCAGACGACCATACATTCATTCATTTCACAGATCTCACCAAACTGGATGTAGGGATTTATTTTGTGGGAGTGCACATGTGATCAATTAAATAAATAAATTGTCATTCTTTCCCACACTGGTATCCGGCTTCGCTGTATTAATTGAAATTGAGTTATTATTAGAAAAAATGTTGTTCAGACAAGAATAATGAAGTATGTTGTACCTATTTTCAATGTCGGGCGGTACTGTACCCTTTCAGTATCACACGAGAATGGTGAACAGATCAGTGAGGATTTGCAGAAAATTAATGCGTGGTGTAATGACTGGCAGATATCTTTCAATATAAGTAAGTGTAACCTACTGCGTATAACAAGGCGAAAATCCCCATTAATGTAAGAGTACAATATAAATGCCCAGTCTTTGGAAGCGGTAACATCCGTCAAGTAGGTGGGTGTGACTATTCGAAATAATCTCAAATGGAATGATCAGATTGCACAAGTAACGGGCAAGGCGAACTCTAGATTGCGGTTTATTGGTGGAATCGTGCAGCGATGCAGCCCTTCAACAAAGTAAATTGCTTACAATACGTTAGTTCGTCCAGTCTTAGAGTACTGTTCGTCTGTATGGGACCCTTATCAGGGGTCTGATTCATTCCAGAACCGCGCGACCGCTACAGTAGCAGGTTCGAATCCTTCCTCGGGCATGGATGTGTGTGATGTCCTTAGGTTAGTTAGGTTTAAGTAGTTCTAAGTTCTAGGGGACTGATGACCTCAGATGTCAAGTCCCATAGTGCTCAAAGCCATTTGAACCTTTTTTTTTTTTTTTATATACACTTGCAGATAGACGACGCGCTAAGCGGAAGGGGCTGCTCACGAAATTCCGAAATCCGATCTTCGCCTAGGATGTAGGTCATATATTATTACCACCACCTTTCAAATCGCGCAGTGATCACCATTCAGAGATATGGGAAATCAGAGCTTGTCGTTTTTCCCTCGCGCGTGGGGCAAGGGGGGGGGGGGGGGGGGAGAGAAAGAGGGGGAATATGACTTTGGCGCGAACTGTGCTTTCCGCTGGCGCGAACTATGCCCTCCGCCACACACCGCTTGGTGACTAGCAGAGTATACAGGATGTTACAAAAAGGTACGCCCAAACTTCCAGGAAACATTCCTCACACACAAAGAAAGAGAATATGTTATGTGGACATGTGTCCGGAAACGCTTGCTTTCCATGTTGGAGCTCATTTTATTACTTCTCTTCAAATCACATTAATGACATTAATCATGGAATGGAAACACACAGCAACAGAACGTACCAGCGTGACTTCAAACACTTTGTTACAGGAAATGTTCAAAATGTCTTCCGTTAGCGAGGATATATGCATCCACCCTCCGTCGCATAGAATCCCTGATGCGCTGATGCAGCCCTGGAGAATGGCGTATTGTATCACAGCCGTCCACAATACGAGCACGAAGAGTCTCTACATTTGGTACCGGGGTTGCGTAGACAAGAGCTTTCAAATGCCCCCATAAATGAAAGTCAAGAGGGTTGAGGTCAGGAGAGCGTGGAGGCCACGGAATTGGTCCGCCTCTACCAATCCATAGATGTACATTTCCACACACTTGGCGGCCACTAAGCCTTAGTCTTCTTCCATACACCTATGAAGTGAGTGCTTGTTCAATTTACAAACATGTCGTAAGATAGTCTATGTTCCCAAAAAAGTGTTCAGTAACTTTTTATGCAGTTTTCATTGCGTATCACCTGCGGGTTTATTTAAAGCTGCCTCATAAACACACAGCCTTTCCCCTGCTGGGCTTGGGCTCTGTTACCTGACTGGTATACAGTCCGAGTCTTCATTTCTCCTCACTCTCGTTTAAGATTGATTTGTTCATTTTGTTGCTGCCATCTTTATGATGAATGAGCTACGGTGAAACTACCTACGCAGAAATATGCCTGGTTAGTCCCGTTGGAGTGACAGCGCAACCTGTTGCCAGGTGCTGCAGGCTGAACGATTTCCGCGAAGCTTGACAGGCTTGCAGTAGCTGAAGCTGCCCTGCTTTAACCACCGTGCTTCAGTACACGTGTACTCTCCTGTCTCCTTTGCGGCAGGCTGAGCTGCGGCGGAGATAGGGACAGGCAGGCAGCAAGGAAACTTCGTACACACCTGCACCCACGAGGAGCACACGGCTGACTTCCCAGAAACTTTGCTTAGTGGAAGAGCGGTCAAAATAAGCGAACGCGTGTCTCGGCTAATCCGTAGATACTCCACCGTTTCTGAGAAAACGGTGCTCGGTGTCTTTTGGCACAGCCGAAGCGGTGGCAGTTGTTAGCGTCGTGGTTTAATACTTGTGCGACCCGTGTTCGAAACGCGATTGTTGAGTGTATTTTATAAACATATATTTTTTTCATTTGTCTACCCATGTCCTTACAACATTACTACAAAAATTCTTCACACAAAATTAAGGGCTAAAAAAATGGTTCAAATGGCTCTGAGCACTATGGGACTCAACTGCTGTGGTCATTAGTCCCCTAGAACTTAGAACTACTTAAACCTAACTAACCTAAGGACATCACACACATCCATGCCCGAGGCAGGATTCGAACCTGCGACCGCAGCAGTCGCACGGTTCCGGACTGCGCGCCTAGAACCGCGAGACCACCGCGTCGGGCCAATTAAGGGCTACAAAGGCGTTACATTAACTGTGAAAGTATAACTCATTTTCATAGAAAGTATCAAACATTACGTAACGTGTGTCAGCAGTTACAATCTTTTTAATGTCTCATATGCCTATACTTCATTGTTATATAAGTTCTTATGTTGTTGAATTTTATTCTTCAGGAAAATTTGGTACATTGCCTTGGATGATACCGATCGCAGAGACATTGGAAACATACAAATTCCGAAAACAAGGAGCCATCAGACGAAGGCAGGTTTGCCACAACGACTTTTCTTAGCATGGATCTCTCAGGAAAGAAACATCGTTAACATTGCTGAAGATTTGACGTGGCGACAATAATTTCGCGGCAAACCACGCGTCTCAGGAATATCACAGAAAATGTTCTAAACCCGCTTATTGTTTCTGTTTCTCATTTATCTGCCCATAACCATAGAACATGACTACTGTTGAATATTCAGCAGTTGACAGAACCACGATAAGCAGGAGTAGGAAAAAGACAATTAAAATGCCTTCAATTAACCCCTGTTTCCGATTGGCTGGAACTCTCAAATGTAAATACAGTAGGCTCGCGATAGTGCGACAGTTACGAGGTCGAGATGGTTTAGGAGTATTAAAAAATGCCGGATTGCCAAAGGTAGAATTTTTTAATCTAAATTTAGTCTTCTAAGTCTAGAAAACTTGTTTTGTATAAATATTGAATATGTACTGTACATAATATAGCACGCCTACTGCTGGAATACATATTGAGCGCGCACACGCACACACATTTTACTATCACTAGGGTTATAAAAAAAAGATATGTACGTATAAGTCAAATTTATTGTGTGTGTATGTATTACAAATGCACATACATAGAGATATAGTCTATACAAATAGCGTATTATTGCTTAAAAATCTGTAATAGTTTTTCTTCTTTCGTAAATAGTCCGTAATGACTTTTGTTTCGAATGTCTTTTACGTTAAAATGTTCTCGTAATTGAGTTCCACCAACATACCAATGGGTTGGCAGCCGACATAACCTCATTACAAGTGATAGTGCATTTCCGTTCCGTGGTCGCCTCAATGTGGTCGTCGTCTACATGAGCGATAAGGTCCTGGATCACCTCTTCTGTTAGTTCAGAACCAAGGTTATCTTTAACACACACCTTCTCAATTTATCGGTATCTTCTTGCGGAATGTTAATTTCATCCAAAATGTAAGCGCAGCCCTGGTAAATTCGTTATCATCTTCAGATTTGTTATCTCTGTCGTCTTTCTTTGGAAGGAGTGGGTTTTCTAGCCAAATGTGTTCCCAAGATTTTATCAGAGTTAAATACTTGACTTGACGCCACCCAAATGCTGCATTGACAACGACGTGCTTGATGTCAAATTTTTTCAAGTTTGATGTGATGTCTGCGTCGCGTTGGCTGACGATATCAGACGCTTTTTGTAATGTGCTTTTAATATTTCGATAACATTTTGACCCATCGACTGAATCAATGCAGTCGTATTTTCTTGGCAAATACAAAGCCTCTATGCAACAATCAGCCATCTTAACTCTCATTTCTTCCTTGTCCTGATGTCCTGGAGCATTATCTAACAACAAAAGGGCCTTCAGGTTTTTTTCTCCTTAAATGTTCTTTGACTTCTTGTACAAAATATTTGGAAGACCAGTCTAAAAGAAACTTCTGTAGTAACCAATGGTCGGTTTTGGCTTTTGTACGTCACCGGAAGAGATTGGACTTACATGTTTTTTGAATGCGCGTGGAGACTTGGATTTGTCCACAGCTAAAAGTTTTCATTGGCACACACAGTTAACGTGGTAAGCTCGTTTTGAGGCTTCCTTCCTGAAACTTTTTTTTCTTCCTTCATTACAAAAGATTTTGTTGGAAGTTGCCTCCAGCTGAAGCCTGTTTCATCGGCATTATGCAGTTGTTTCGGCGTAATGCCTAGTTCGTTCACTTTGGCATTTTAGTCCTGACTGAACTGAGAAACTGAAGTCTCGTCTGATGATGGTTTTTCTCCGTTCATCTTCAAGAAACGAACGCGATGCCGCTTCTTAAAGTTTTCGAACCAACCATCGCTGGCACGAAAATCACCTTTCTTGGTCATCTCACTATAAAAAAGCTGGGTTTTCTGTTTCAAAATATCTCCCGAATTAGGGACATGTCTGCTACTTTGTTGTTTAAACCAAACGTACAGAGCTTCCTCAACTTCAGGGTAGTCGCTCATGCAAAGGGTTTTTCTCTTAGTCATCTTTATAAACGGTAGGTCGCCCGGTATCACAAGCTTCGGGAACGGAAGTTGGAGATTCACCTCGGTCGTACCTTTCAAATAATTTCTCTTTTATCAGTAAGAGCTAATTTTTATGCTTACGTTTAGCTTTTCAACTTGGACTCGCAATCACACAACACATTCCAACACAAAAATTGAAACAGAACGATTAATCCGTGTAGCAGAATTCAAATTCACTAGTAACATGAAAAGAGCACAGTCGATAACACACATTTTATATTGCCGTGAGGCAAGTGGTAGAGGGGAGGAGGCGCCTGTCGCAGTAAATGTGTCCTATCCGTGTTTGGAACAGGCGCAGTTCCGATCACCGACTTACGAGACTGTCAAACGTCGGATTTTCATGAGTCTACTGTAATGTTGTGGAGCAATTTGGGGCTCACGAAATCGAGCAGTGGTCCGGCGGCCCTCGTGGGGTTAAGGTGAAAAGCCGTGGCCCTCTGGGGAGGAGTTTGTAATTTAATGGGGTCATAATTTCGGAATTCTGGAGTTACTGATCCTATGTGAACAACGAGAATATTTTCCGGCTACGAAAAACCTACAAAACTTTCGAAACCGCATTGCCTTGACTGGACGTCGAATTCTGCTTAAGCGGCGTCCCTTTTTCTCCTCCAGTGTTATTGTTGTTCAGTGAGCGTGGACCTGTTCGGTCAAAACTGGCCTCAGAGCAGAGCGTGTGACCATTAGCCAGCTGGAGGTGGTGTTAGATAAAAGTGACAGACTTGGCTATGGTTAGTTGGTACTAATAAATTTAATTTGTTTCGTACTAATCTGTTTCGTGTTTCTATGTAGCTTTTCCCCTACTGAGTTGGAACAGTTTTACTTTTTTTCAGCCGGCCGCAGTGGCCGAGCGGTTCTAGGCGCTTCAGTCTGGAACCACGCGACCGCTACGGTTGCAGGTTCGAATGCTGCCTCGGGCATGGGTGTGTGCGATGTCCTCGGGTTAGTTAGGTTTAAGTAGTTCTAAGTTCTAGGGGACTGATGACCTCAGAAGTTAAGTCCCATAGTGCTCATAGCCATTTGTATCAGAGGAAGTTGCTAGTAGCCAGTAACAGGTGGCGCACTGAATTGTTAGTGAACATATTCCACTCCAGTGGCCCGATCTGTAAATATTTCTGAAAGTATATTTAGCTATAGGGCTTTTAATTACTGACTGTGGAATTACGAGATGTTAAACCTTGTCTCATGGGTCAAAGCGAGGCCGGCGAAACTTATTTAGAATGCGCTGATCAAAGGTAGCTACATGGTTCCAGAGATCTTTTCATGTCTTAAACATCTATGATGTGCGCCGGCCGAAGTGGCCGTGCGGTTAAAGGCGCTGCAGTCTGGAACCGCAAGACCTCTACGGTCGCAGGTTCGAATCCTGCCTCGGGCATGGATGTTTGTGATGTCCTTAGGTTAGTTAGGTTTAACTAGTTCTAAGTTCTAGGGGACTAATGACCTCAGCAGTTGAGTCCCATAGTGCTCAGAGCCATTTGAACCATCTATGATGTGCTTATGCAGACTGAAGCGACGAAAAATTTTTACCAAAACCAGGATTCGAACCTGTCTCCTCCTGACTAGGCAAATGCACTAACCACTAGTATCCAACCTAGCACAGTGGCCTTGCACAATAGCACTGAATATCCTAGTGTGCCTCCCTCCTCAGTCCAAATTACCCTTCACGCCTCAGACCAGTCGTTATTGCCCCTAACACCAACAACATTGCAGAAACTCCCCAACCATGTTGGAACAGTACGTCAGTATCAATATTTGGATTGAGGATTGCGGAGGGAGGCGTGCTAAGGTAGTCCGCACAGTTGTGTAAAACCACTGTGCCAGGATGGCGTAGTGGTTAACACATCTGCCTAGTATGCAGGAGACTGGTTCGAATCTCGGCCTTGGTGCAAATTTTCGTTCGTCGCTTCAGTCTGCGTATATAAATAAACGCTATTTACAATGATTTTTAGTGTAATGTAGTGTAGCAGAGCCAACGGCCTCGCCGCATCGGTTCCCGTCAAATCGCCGAAGTTAAACGCTGTCGAGCTGGGCTAGCACTTGGATGGGTGACCATCCGGTCTGCCGAGCGTTGTTGGCAAGCGTGGTGCACTCAGCCCTTGTGAGGCAAACTGAAGAGCTACTTGATTGAGAAGTAGCGGCTCCGGTCTCGGAAACTGACATACGGCCGGGAGAGCGGTGTGCTGACCACATTCAGTGATGCCTGTGGGCTGAGGATCACACGGCGGTCAGTCGGTATCATTGGGCCTTCACGGCTTCTGCGGCAGGAGTTTAAATTTAGTTTAATTTAGTAGTGTAGCAAAGGAAAGCATTAAACCAGGTCCGCCACTCCAATCAAATCTCCAGAGCCGTAAGATGCAAAACTTGCTTCGCACGATGAACGACACCAAGAGTACATGGATTCTGGCTGTGGCCGTGAGTGATTTTTGTGATGTCGCAGAAGCTCAGAGGCACCGACGTCAGGAAATTTCAACGGTAGAGAGAAAAACTTTGTTGTTGTTTGTGGCAGGCATTTTTGGGCGAGCTGTCCGAGGTGCACATCCGTGGACTGCTAGCGGGCGTGCCGACGCTGAGCTACTCGATGGGCATCCTGCTGGTGTACGCACTGGGCGCCGGACTAGAGTGGCACGTGGTGGCGGGCACGGGGCCCGTGCTGCCGCTGCTCGCTGTCGTCGCGCTCTGCTTCATCCCCAGGAGCCCCGTCTGGCTGGTGCGCCAGGGCCGCTTCGACGACGCCAAGAAGGCGCTCGCCTGGTTCCGCGGCTCCACGTCGGAGACCAGCAAGCAGGTGAGTTGACACTTCCTCACATGCAAGGCAATAGGTAGCCTTGTCAGAGAGTTATATGGTCATTCAGACTTTGGTCGCCCATTTTTGACAACCTGTCTGGGGGCATTTGTTTTGGAGTTCACCAGCTGACGGCTGTCCCAGGGCTCACAGCTCTTTCATGAGTTCGTGTTTGGTGAATACGGGCCCTGAGATATTGAGGTCCTTTCCTCCTTCCCAGGCCACATTCCCTTTCCCAACCTTTTCCTGCACACTGCCATTCCTGTCCCCGATCCTTTCCCTTTGCCCCATCCCTCCCATATCTTGGTGTCTTTGATTACATTGGCCCAGCTATCCTTACGTTTTACGTCCCACTTTGGGGTTTGACCTCCCCATCCAAATTTTATCTCTGTAGTGTGAGTCAACTTAGCGTCTTCAGCATATGGCCTTACCTCTTCATTTTGTACTCGATGCCATTGTCTTGTAAACCCGATATTGCTAGCTCATTAGTTAATGCGAATAGTGGGATCGTTATGTACCCTTTTGGTTGAGCCCCCTGCCAACAAAGGGATCGCACTTGTGATACCGAGCTGCTGCCTCCCTGTTACGCCTAGGAGTGGTTGTTGTTATTCTGGAGCATCGGCCAGCCCTTGCTGCGGCTGGTTAGCACCCACAGGGATTGAGTGGTATCAGCGTGGACACTTTGCGTATGAACGCAAGTACATATATATATATTGTCTATGGATTAATATCCTTTTCTGAAGTCAATAAATATCACTGTTTGTTTGGTCTTGTGAATTCGAAGGATGACTACGAGATCAGGGTTTGTTCTACACTTGTGAACAGCTATATTCGTTAAGTCACGTATCTACGGAGTCTGAGCAGAGATACCCATGCGTGGAGTCTGGACAGAGATGGGAACCAGTGAAGTGTTCTCGACGTTAATGTTTATATTACAGTTCAGTCATTTATTCACAACGTCTAAAAGTCGTCGCTCTTCCGCACCAGCCTCGGCTGTTACTTATTCAGCTGTGTGTTAGATTCCAGCTGACGCCCGTAGAGTCTGCTAAGCGGTTGCACGCCCCAGGAGATGTCAGTGACACTTGCTCCGGCAGTTGCTTGCTGGCAAGCAGGAGGAGCCATTCCTCAGCATAGAGTGTCCTCAGCTCCAGCAGCACGCAAAAGCACCCGAGTCTAGATCAGAAACATGGCTCTCATGGGGCCCTGTTGCTGGCTTCTGTGTAGAAGTTCAGTGCTGGCAGCACCCAGCGATGTGGTGTTGTTGGAAGACAATCAGTTCCTCCATCAGTAGATGGTAGGTGACGACCAGCATGATGTTCATAAGGGTCATCTTCAGCTAATTCATAGAATGTTCTGGAGCGTCTAGGACGTAGATTCACTACAGTATCGTAATCACGGAGTCGCGAGCTATTAATGTGAATTCCATCGATCCCAATGATCAACTCATGATGAAAGCTGGAGATCTGGGGTTTTTAAAGGAAGCAAGCATGAGACTATGGTGCAAGGTTTGGTTTGTAATAACTGCATGTATCCTCCTTATTCTGCCACAGTCACTTTAACTGCTCTGTCAGTTTCTCACTATGTGCTCTTGAGAGAGACAGAGTTTCTTGCAGAATGTCCTATGAGCTAACGAAAATACAGGATGGTCCAAAAGTCCGGAAACATCCTCATAAAATTCATATGGAGTAGCAGACAAGGAAACAGAGTCCCTACATACGAGGAACGGGAAGGGGGAAACTTTATAGGTTATGCCGCCGCCATCTTGGATTCAACTCCAAAATTTCAAATGGGAATGTGGTCATGTGACTTATCAAACAGATAGAGAATTTCACCAGAAAACAAATGCCGTTGTGATTTTAAACATAGCTTTATTCATTCTCAGGTTATAGCCAGTTACATGTGACAGCGGTGGGACGCTCAGCAGCATGTGTGTTATGTGCCGAAGAGACATGAAGCCGATGTTACACAGTCCTGACAGACCACCAATAGTCATAGGAATGGCTCGATATGTTGTCCATCATGTTGGATTGTTAATGCTATCCTCTGAACCCAGTCCTGATGAACTTTGACCAACACATCTGTCTGGATTTGACCACACGCGTCAACAAAGCGCTGCTTTAGATGATGCAAATCCCGTATTTTCACATAAAAAACCAGTGTTTTGACATGACCCCAGAGATAAAAATCCGATGGAGTCAAATCTGGTGAACGTGGTGGCCACTCCCCAGCACCCCTACTACCAATCCACTTTTGAGGGAACTGCACGTCCAGGTATGCTCGCACATTGTGCCCATAATGTGGTGGGGCTCCATCATGCTGGAAGAATTCCGGAAATCTCCGGTCCTCCGTTACCAACGAGGGAAACACTTATTCACCCAATAACCTCAGATAACCATTGGCTGTTAACGTACTATCAATAAAAAAAGGTCCAGCGACTTTGGTACCCTACACACCACACCAGACCATCACTTTTTGTGAGTCGACCGTTTTGGAAGCATCAATCCAGTGCGGATTTTTGTCTGACCAGTATCTATGATTCTGCTTGTTCACTTCACCATTGATAAAGAAATTGGCTTAATCACTGGACAGCAGCTGATAGGGAAACGTGGGTTTATCTGCAGCTGCTGTGTCACCCATTCTGCGAACTGTACCGACGGTCTGGGTCATCCCCGTTCAGATGTTGTAGAGCTGAATTTTGTATGGTTGCCATTAGTGCAACGATAAAATTCGCAGTATGGAGGTACGGCTAACACCACATTCTTGTGACAGGCGACGAGTACTCCATTGCGGACTCTTGCTAAATGATGCAAACACGCTCACTGTTGTTGCTTCATCGATGGCGGATTTTGGTCTTCCAGCCTCAGGTTTATCTGCAACAGAACCTGTTGCTCGGAATTTGGCCAAAAGCTTGGCAAGTGCGCTGTGAGTGGTGGGCTGTTTGGCTGGGTGACGAATGTTGAAATCCTCAGCAATGACCCGTGTGCTTCTTTCTCCTGATATCAAGATGATTTCAATGCGTTCTTCATGTGTTAAGGACATTTTGTAACCTGGAAATAGGGAAACAATGATGAAAACGTAAGCATGAGTAAATGATACCTAACAGTTACACACATGTAACATATCAGGCATGGGATAGTCACTCTGCACCGTTCCAGACCCCCATTCTATGACTTCTCAGTACGTAATACTCACGCTGCCGAGCGTCCCACTGCTGCCACATGTAACTGGTTATAACCCGAGAATGAATAAACCTATGTTTAAAATAACATCGGCATTGTTTTTCTGGTGAAATTCTCTATCTGTTTGATATGTCACATGTCCACATTCGCATTTTAAATTTTGGAGTTGAATCCAAGATGGTGGCTTTCAAGATGGCCGCCATCTACATCTACATCTACATCTATACTCCGCGAGCCACCTTACGGTGTGTGGCGGAGGGTACTTATTGTACCACTATCGGATCCCCCCTTCCCTGTTCCATTCACGAATTGTGCGTGGGAAGAACGACTGCTTGTAAGTCTCCGTATTTGCTCTAATTTCTCGGATCTTTTCGTTGTGATCATTACGCGAGATATATGTGGGCGGTAGTAATATGTTGCCCATCTCTTCCCGGAATGTGCTCTCTCGTAATTTCGATAATAAACCTCTCCGTATTGCGTAACGCCTTTCTTGAAGTGTCCGCCACTGGAGTTTGTTCAGCATCTCCGTAACGCTCTCGCGCTGACTAAATGTCCCCATGACGAATCGCGCTGCTTTTCGCTGGATCATGTCTATCTCTTCTATTAATCCAACCTGGTAAGGGTCCCATACTGATGAGCAATACTCAAGAATCGGACGAACAAGCGTTTTGTAAGCTACTTCTTTCGTCGATGAGTCACATTTTCTTAGAATTCTTCCTATGAATCTCAACCTGGCGCCTGCTTTTCCCACTATTTGTTTTATGTGATCATTCCACTTCAGATCGCTCCGGATAGTAACTCCTAAGTATTTTACGGTCGTTACCGCTTCCAATGATTTACCACCTATGGCATAATCGTACTGGAATGGATTTCTGCCCCTATGTATGCGCATTATATTACATTTATCTACGTTTAGGGAAAGCTGCCAGCTGTCGCACCATGCATTAATCCTCTGCAGGTCCTCCTGGAGTACGTACGAGTCTTCTGATGTTGCTACTTTCTTGTAGACAACCGTGTCATCTGCAAATAGCCTCACGGAGCTACCGATGTTGTCAACTAAGTCATTTATGTATATTGTAAACAATAAAGGTCCTATCACGCTTCCCTGCGGTACTCCCGAAATTACCTCTACATCTGCAGATTTTGAACCGTTAAGAATGACATGTTGTGTTCTTTCTTCTAGGAAATCCTGAATCCAATCACAAACCTGGTCCGATATTCCGTAAGCTCGTATTTTTTTCACTAAACGTAAGTGCGGAACCGTATCAAATGCCTTCCTGAAGTCCAGGAATACGGCATCAATCTGCTCGCCAGTGTCTACGGCACTGTGAATTTCTTGGACAAATAGGGCGAGCTGAGTTTCACATGATCTCTGTTTGCGGAATCCATGTTGGTTATGATGAAGGAGATTTGTATTATCTAAGAACGTCATAATACGAGAACACAAAACATGTTCCATTATTCTACAACAGATTGACGTAAGCGAAATAGGCCTATAATTATTCGCATCTGATTTATGACCCTTCTTGAAAATGGGAACGACCTGCGCTTTCTTCCAGTCGCTAGGTACTTTACGTTCTTCCAGCGATCTACGATAAATTGCTGATAGAAAGGGGGCAAGTTCTTTAGCATAATCACTGTAGAATCTTAAGGGTATCTCGTCTGGTCCGGATGCTTTTCCGCTACTAAGTGATAGCAGTTGATTTTCAATTCCGATATCGTTTATTTCAATATTTTCCATTTTGGCGTCCGTGCGACGGCTGAAGTCAGGGACCGTGTTACGATTTTCCGCAGTGAAACAGTTTCGGAACACTGAATTCAGTATTTCTGCCTTTCTTCGGTCGTCCTCTGTTTCGGTGCCATCGTGGTCAACGAGTGACTGAATAGGGGATTTAGATCCGCTTACCGATTTTACATATGACCAAAACTTTTTAGGGTTCTTGTTTAGATTGTTTGCCAATGTTTTATGTTCGAATTCGTTGAATGCTTCTCTCATTGCTCTCTTTACGCTCTTTTTCGCTTCGTTCAGCTTTTCCTTATGAGCTATGATTCGACTACTCTTAAACCTATGATGAAGCTTTCTTTGTTTCCGTAGTACCTTTCGTACATGATTGTTATACCACGGTGGATCTTTCCCCTCGCTTTGGACCATGTTGGTGGCATAGCCTATAAAGATTCCCCCTTCCCGATCCTCGTGTGTAGGGACTCTGTTTCCTTGTCTGCTACTCCATTTGGATTTTATGAGGGTGTTTCCGGACTTTTGGACCACCCTGCACATGTCTCGCTTCCTTCAGTTTTCTGTCGCTCTCGCTTCTGCTGCATGTGTATGTTCACTTAGCATACAGTGTCGTTATGTGTCGACGACATGACCCACTTGCAACTTACTTGTTTAGTTCCTGCTTCCGCCTCTGCCTCTGGTGTGACTTGATTTCTAATTTCTACCCGTCACTATTCTGTACTGTAACATATCACACGATGTGATTGCAGGTGGCTCGCGAGCTGACAGAGCTGATCGAGCGCGCGCGGTCGGACGACGAGCAGCAGGCCTCACAGACCAAGGGCGGCTGCTGCAAGGTGTTCGTAATGCCCCAGGTTTACAAGCCCTTACTCATCGTCAACCTGCTGAACATCATGCAGATCGTATCGGGCACGTTCCTCGTCATCTTCTACGGCGTCGACATCGTGGTCAAGTCGGCCAGCTCGACGGGCAGCCAGATCAAGGGCGAGACGTTCTCGGTGGCGGTGGCGGTGGTGCGCATGGTCTTCTGCGTGGTGGGCTGCTGCCTGCTCATATGGTGGACGCGCCGGCGCATGGCCATGGTGTCGGGCGTGCTGTCGGCTCTCTCGGCCCTGGCGCTGGGCGTCGTCTGCCTGCTGAAGGAACACCGGCCCGCCTCCGAGCCTGTGCCGGCGTCAGAGCCGATGGTGATCGCGGCGCTACTGCTGCTCTACGTGGCCACCAACACGGCCGGCTTCTTCTTGCTGCCCGTGATCGCCATCGGCGAGCTGCTGCCCGCGCGCGTGCGCGGCGTCGCCGGCGGCTACACCTTCTTCATCTTCAACTCGGGCCTCTTCGTCGCCACCAAAGTCTTCCCCTTCTTAACCGACGTCATCGGCATCGCCGGGATCTTCATGGCCTTCGGCATGGCCAGCCTCCTCGGCACCCTCCTCGTGTACCTGATAATGCCGGAGACGAAAGGCCGCACCCTCAACGAGGTGGAGGACTACTTCGCAGGGGACAACTTCCTCTGGATCACGAGGCACAAGTACCAGTCGGTGACACCAATCAGTCCCCTACCTAAGGCCTAAAACGCTCGTACCCGGTTACCAGTATCTCACCAGAAGCGCGCCTGGACAGTATTTGGTGAATGGTGATATTTTATTCGTGATTCTTCCTCCTCCTCCTCCTCCTCCTCCTCCTCCTCCTCCTCCTCAAAGGAATAGACCGGGAAACTGATCTCGTGAACATCGTTAACGTCCTTAAAACTATGTAACATATGTGAAACAATCTCGCTAGCGGGTTCTCATAGCGGACAATGTTAATATTTTTTTCCCTTTCAAGGTGTTAAATGTGTTAAAGTATTAAGAGGAGATATGCAAAAGACTTGTAAAGAATTAAGTTGTAAATAAACAAAATTCTGTATTACAATGGGATCAATATTTAACCTCATTTGAAAAACAAAATATTAGTAAATTTTCTTTCTTCTGTTGTCCAACCATTATGCTCATGCGTTTCACGGAAGGTTTCTAGGACCATTCTTTCCACTGATTGCTGGAAGTACACACATTGCAGGTTTTAGGTTATGACAAAGACGACCGAATGATCGGCGTTATAGATGAAATACCTGACGTTTTATTTTTTTAAGATAATACTATACCAGTACCTTATTGCATCAGTACATCCGCGACTGCTACGGTCGCCGGTTCGATTCCTGTCTCGGGCATGGATGTGTGTGTGATGTCCTTGGGTTAGTTAGGTTTAATTAGTTCCAGGGGACTGATGACCTCAGACGTTAAGTCCCATAGTGCATCATGGGCAGGTACAGTCACATGACGCACCCTTGCAAGTGAATGTACGCACCATCAAAATTGTTTAATAAGTTAACTGAAAACGAGAAATCAACATCGAAAATTATGGAAGAACAGACCGAGTGATGGATCTTGCAACTATATAGGTGGAAATAAGAAAAGACACCACTATACATTACTCTATGGACAAATTAAAATGCGTGTTTTTCGGCTTTTTGATAGACACTCGCTAGTTTTTGAAGAAACCGAGATCAAAAGTGATGATAAAAAAAATCGTATTTGCAATGCTATATATCGAAAGATCGTCTACAAACAAACATTTTTATTAAATGATATTGGGTCCAAAGTTAATAATAATAGTGTTGTTAACGTTTTTGCTTTCATACTGTAGCTCTACACGTCTAGCAGGGAGAGGCCAGCGGTTGAGCAGTCAAGATATTAAACTATCAGTCCGCTGGTCCGTGTTCGATACTTGATCGTCGCTTTTTTCATTCGATATTTTTATTCGGTGTATCAGATAATATTCTGATAATTCGAATACTTCTTTTTCCCTCTTTTATGTAAAACACGAGGAGGAATGATCAATAATCAAAAAACTGTATACAATGAATTGACAGTTATTTTTAAGGTGATACATAGATAAAAGTACGTCTAAAGTGTGGTATTGCGTAAATCCAACTGATCGTCTGTTCATGAGCGTTCTCGTAATCAGTGGCTTGAAACATTTATGTAAAACACGAGGAGGAATGATCAATAATCAAAAAACTGTATACAATGAATTGACAGTTATTTTTAAGGTGATACATAGATAAAAGTACGTCTAAAGTGTGGTATTGCGTAAATCCAACTGATCGTCTGTTCATGAGCGTTCTCGTAATCAGTGGCTTGAAAAGCAGGCAAAAGATAAATATTTCTCGCACCATGCGCAACACACCAACGAAATCTCGCCGCACTATTTTTTTCCAGTACATTGTTCGTGGAAAACATACTTCAATCACATAGCTAAAAACATATATATCGGACACCAATTTGCAGGCGTACCAAGCATATAAAAGCGTATATTGAAAGACAGGCGTTGACAACTGCTTATGGACCAACTCTTGAATTTTGACAGCATTTATCCTATGTTTTAATTATCTGCTTTGCTACATGTTGTATGATTTTGACGTCACACGATGAAATTCTTTAATTGTCGGAAAAAGTAAACGTTACACGGTTGACAAAGTGAGGTACATTTCCGTTGTATCACTTTCACAGTGCTAGTTGGTTCATCGTCACCACCATCATCTACAAAAGTCCTATGTAGTACGCCATGTATCACCATGAAAATAACTGTCAACGTGTTGTATATTCTTACTTGATTGATCATCGTAACTCCTGGTGTTTTATTTCGAAAAAAGGCAAAGAAAATCATTTCAGATATATATAGTGTGTGTGTAGTGAAAAAAAGATACGACCAGGAATCGAAAACAGACCAGCCATTCTAACGCTTCGACGGCTCGACCGCCAATGTCGCTCTGCTAGACGTGTCGAATGACGGATACTCAAGCTACAGCATGAAAACTCAAACTTTAAGAACGCAAACATAAATAAATTTGGAACTCATATTATATTAATAAAAAATGTTTTAGACAATCTTTCGATATATAGCGTTGACTTTCCGTCATCAATTTTGTCCTAGATTTTTCAAGAACTAGGAAGTGTTAAGTAAGAAGCCAAAAGACGTGTCTCTCCGTTTTCAACCTAGAACGTCTTTGTAAAATTGATTTAAATCGGTGATCCACGGGTCAGACCCTCCTATTCTGAGAGGGTGCACAGACAGAACATACGTCCGCATGCTATATAAATGCCTGAGCAGACGGCCTTAATAGAATAGTTAAAACAAAATGGACGGCATTCTGGAGGTTACTGAGTGTCAACTGCAAGGTCATTGATATTTTAAACTGCGCTAGATTAGATTGAGAAAAAAACCCTCGCAACTAGTTTGAGAGAATATAAGCTGTATACTGTATCGGTCTGTGTAATACGCAACAATGTGTCGACAAAATGCAAAATTAAGCAGTTCGACAGAAATTTAATTTCCTAAAAGTAGGGCAGTTGGAGAGAAACCTATCTCTCAGAGACATGTTTCAGTACGTTGCTAAAATTCTTGAATGACTATCACAAACGAGAAATAACGCAAGGGAAGAATAATTTGATCTATTTGACAATTTTATTAATTTCACAGCAATACCGAGTTAGATGGAACATACGCAGTCAGGAGGAAAGAATCGCATGTGCCTGTTTTTTTTTTTTTTTTTTTCCCTCGTCAGTCTACTGACTGGTTTGATGCGGCCCACAGCGAATTCCTTTCCTGTGCTAACCTCTTCATCTCAGAGTAGCCACTGCAACCTACGTCCTCAATTATTTGCTTGACGTATTCCAATCTCTGTCTTCCTCTACAGTTTTTGCCCTCTACAGCTCCCTCTAGTACCATGGAAGTCATTCCCTCATGTCTTAGCAGATGTCCTATCATCCTGTCCCTTCTCCTTATCAGTGTTTTCCACATATTCCTTTCCTCTCCGATTCTGCGTAGAACCTCCTCATTCCTTACCTCATCAGTCCACCTAATTTTCAGCATTCGTCTATAGCACCACATCTCAAATGCTTCGATTCTCTTCTGTTCCGGTTTTCCCTCAGTCCTTGTTTCACTACCATACAATGCTGTACTCCAGACGTACATCCTCAGAAATTTCTTCCTCAAATTAAGGCCGGTATTTGATATTAGTGGACTTCTCTTGGCCAGAAATGCCTTTTTTACCATAGCGAGTCTGCTTTTGATGTCCTCCTTGCTCCGTCCATCATTGGTTATTTTACTGCCTAGGTAGCAGAATTCCTTAACTTCATATACTTCGTGACCATCAATCCTGATGTTAAGTTCCTCGCTGTTCTCATTTCTACTACTTCTCATTACCTTCGTCTTTCTCCGATTTACTCTCAAACCATACTGTGTACTCATTAGACGGTTCATTCCGTCCAGCAGATCATTTAATTCTTCTTCACTTTCACTCAGGATAGCAATGTCATCAGCGAATCGTATCATTCATATCCTTTCACCTTGTATTTTAATTCCACTCCTGAACCTTTCTTTCATTTCCATCATTGCTTCCTCGATGAATAGATAGAAGAATAGGGGGCGAAAGGCTACAGCCTTGTCTTACACCCTTTTTAATACGAGCAGTTCGTTCTTGATCGTCCACTCTTAATATTCCCTCTTGGTTGTTGTACATATCGTATATGACCCGTCTCTCCCTATAGCTTACCCCTACTTTTTTTCAGAATCTCGAACAGCTTACACCATTTTATATTGTCGAACGCTTTTTCCAGGTCGACAAATCCGATGAAAGTGTCCTGGTTTTTCTTTAGCCTTGCTTCCATTATTAGCCGTAACGTCAGAATTGCCTCTCTCGTCCCTTTACTTTTCCTAAAGCCAAACTGATCGTCACCTAGCGCATTCTCAATTTTCTTTTCCATTCTTCTGTATATTATTCTTGTAAGCAGCTTCGATGCATGAGCTGTTAAGCTGATTGTGCGATAATTCTCGCACTTGTCAGCTCTTGCCATCTTCGGAATTGTGTGGACGATGCTTTTCCGAAAGTCAGATGGTATGTCGCCAGACTCATATATTCTACACACCAACGTGAATAGTCGTTTTGTTGCCATTTCCCCCAATGATTTTAGAAATTCTGATGGAATGTTATCTATCCCTTCTGCCTTATTTGACCGTAAGTCCTCCAAAGCTCTTATAAATTCCGATTCTAATACTGGATCCCCTATCTCTTCTAAATCGACTCCTGTTTCTTCTTCTATCACATCAGACAAATCTTCACCCTCATAGAGGCTTTCAATGTATTCTTTCCACCTATCTGCTCTCTCCTCTGCATTTAACAATGGAATTCCCGTTGCACTCTTAATGTTACCACCGTTGCTTTTAATGTCACCAAAGGTTGTTTTGACTTTCCTGTATGCTGAGTCTGTCCTTCCGACAATCATATCTTTTTCAATGTCTTCACATTTTTCCTGCAGCCATTTCGTCGTAACTTCCCTGCACTTCATATTTATTTCATTCCTCAGCGACTTGTATTTCTGTATTCCTGATTTTCCCAGAACATGTTTGTACTCCCTCCTTTCATCAATCAACTGAAGTATTTCTTCTGTTACCCATGGTTTCTTCGCAGCTACCTTCTTTGTACCTATGTTTTCCTTCCCAACTTCTGTGATGGCCCTTTTTAGAGATGTCCATTCTGTTGTGACTTCGCAAGACAGCCAAGCCACTATGAGATGAAGCCGAAGGCACGCGTTTAAGCTCACGCAGGCTGGCGTGAGGTCTGGAACAGTTAAAGGAATAGAGACTAGCAAAAAAGGTACGTAGCTTCTGGAATACTTAACTTTAATCCATAATTGGTGAACATCGGTCTGACGGTACATGCATCACAAGATAAATAGCAATTGATAATGGCGCCTTGCTAGGTCGTAGCAAATGACGTAGCTGAAGGCTATGCCAACTATCGTCTCGGCAAATGATAGCGTAAATTGTCAGTGAACCATCGCTAGCAAAGTCGGCTGTACAACTGGGGCGAGTGATAGGAAGTCTCTCTAGACCTGCCGTGTGGCGGCGCTCGGTCTGCAATCACTGATAGTGGCGACACGTGGGTCCGACGTATACTAACGGACCGCGGCCGATTTAAAGGCTACCACCTAGCAAATGTGGTGTCTGGCGGTGACACCACATTCCTCCCCCGCAAATCGGCGTACGGTTGTGTTATAAGGCTTCCGCCCGCCGTGGGGAGGACGCCATGTTGACGTATGCGACGAGGTGGGGAGCCTAACAACAGGCGAGGCTGTGCCACCCGCACCCTGCCATTCGGTCCGAGGGGAGCTAGGAAACGCCTGAAAACCTAGTCCAACATGCGGTGTATGCGCCCGATGGGCGAAGACGTCCTATGGTCCGGAGCGGGCAAGAAGTCCATGGCGGAGGACAACGGGTCACAGGAAGCGATCGGCGGCACGTGACCCAGGGAGGCGCCCGGCGGTTGCAGCAACGCGTCCACTGCGGGCGTCGCCGGCGCGTCGCCATGGGGCAAAATGGAAGGCATCGTCGCTAACACCTGGGGCTGAGGCGAGCCAGTAGATGGGTCCCCAGGGCGCTGACCGGACGGCACCGTCGCTGAAAGCAGACGGGGAGCGGCAGATCCCGTGCGACGACAGAGGCGCAGCTGATTGAGATGCCGACGCACCTCACCAGAGGCCCCCAAAACCAGATACATAGCGCGGCCGAGGCAGCGAAGAATGCGCCCTTCGAGCCAACGCCGTGAACCTCGATAGTTGCGGTAGTAGACAACGTCGCCCGGGGCAAAAGCAGGTGTCTGCCGCTGCACAGGAACCTGATGCGACGGATGTAGCAAAGACATCAAGGTGCGATGAGGGCGACCGTGAAGTAACTCAGCCGGCGAGCGACCATCTCGAGGCTCAGAGCGATACGAGGACAAAAAGAGCAATAACGCGTCCTCCCGAGAATGCGACTCTTTCAGCTTCAACATCTGTGACTTGAAAGTCCTGACCAATCGTTCTGCGGCACCGTTTGACTGCGGCGAAAACGGCGCGGACGGCAGATGTTGAATACCATTGGCCTTGCAGAATGACTGAAATTCGGCAGACATGAATTGTGGGCCATTGTCGGAAACAGTAGTCTGTGGAAGACCTTCAATGCAAAGATAGCAGATAACGCTTGGATGGTGGCAGATGACATCGTGGAAGACATCCAGACAACAAAAGGAAAATTACTGAATGAATCTACCACAACTAACCATCGAGCATTTCAGAATGGACCAGCAAAATCGATGTGTAAGTGTTGCCAAGGGGAAGTGGCTTTTGGCCACGCAAAGAATTTCCGCGGTGGTGCTGATTGTTGTTCGGCACACGCCATGCAAGAAGAGCACATATTCGTAATCGCGGCATCGATTCCGAACCAAGTACAGAGCTGACGAGCAAGTTGTTTCGTTCTCACTATACCCCAATGTCCTTGGTGGAGAAGCCGTAAGACAGAGGACTGTAACGAACGTGGGACCACGACCCTGGACTGATCATTATAACGCAACAGCAAAACACCACGTCGTACAAAAAGTCTCTCCTTGTGAGCAAAAAATCGGCGAACCAACGGATCCTCGATCCGTGACGTTGACAAGGGCAATTGCGTAGCAACAAAACGCAGAACGGTAGCAAGGACAGGGTCGGCAGCTGTGGCTGTAGTTACACGACGAAAATCAATCGGAAACGATTCGACCACGTCATCGGTTTCCGAATCAATGAACATGCAAGCAAGTTCGGAGGAATCGAATGCTCTATCCTCAGCAACAGGCAAACGGGACAACGCATCGGCGTTTCCGTGCTTAGCAGTGGACCGATACAAGATATCACAGCAGTACTGCGAGAGGAAAATAGTCCAGCGAATGAATTTCTGCGCTGTACGTGGAGGTACAGGCTTGTTCGGATGAAAAAGCGATGTCAAAGGTTTGTGGTCTGTGATGATGGTAAAGTGACGACCATACAAGAAATCATGAAACTTTGTAATACCAAATACGAGAGCCAGTGCTTCTTTCTCGATCTGTGAATAATTTCTTTGCGCAGACGAGAGCAATTTGGACGCAAAGGCAATAGGGCGATCGTGCGATCCATCTTTGTGCGCAAGCACAGCTCCAATCCCGAAATCCGATGCATCCACCATCAACAAAAGGGGTTTCTTGGGATCGAATGGCGTAAGGCAAGTATTGGAAAGCAACGCCGATTTCAACTGGCGAAAGGCGCGTTCGCATTCCGTCGTCCAGACGAACGGAACACCTTTACGGCGTAAGCGATGAAGCGGAGCTGAAAGGAAGAGGCGTGGCGCACATAGCGATGATAATAATTGATTTTTCCCAGCACACTCTGTAGCTGCTTCAAATTCTGCGGCGAAGGCAAGTCTTGTATGGCACGGAGGTGCTCTGGACTGGGATGTATGCCTTTGGCATTGAGGACTTGTCCCAGATAGGATAAGTCACGAGCAAAAAACACACATTTGTCCATCCGCAAGCGAAGACCATTTTATCGCAAGACCTGAAATAATGTTCGGAGATTGGCTAAATGTTCTTCGTCCGTCTTTCCGGAGATCACAATATCGTCGAGATAGTTTGCTGCAGTAGGGACCGACGCACAAATAGTTTGTAGATATTGCTGAAACAATGCAGGGGCGGATGCACACCCGAATAGCAGTCGTTTGAATCGGTACAAACCAAGATGCGTGTTAACCACCAAAACGAGCTGGGATTCTTCGTCCACCGGTATTTGCAAGTATGCATCTGCTAGGTATAACTTAGAAAAATATTTACCCGGGCACAGTTTGTCAAAAAGATCTTCTGGGCGGGGTAAAGGAAAAGTTGCAGTTACTATTTGGGGATTCACTGTTGCCTTGAAGTCCATGCAAAGTCTCAATTTTCCGGAAGGCTTTTGCAAAATTACTAATGGTGATGCCCAGAGAGAAGCCTGCACACGTTCAATTACACCTTGTGATTCCAAATCGTGTAATGTTCTTGCGACCTCATCACGCAATGCGTGGCGAACATTGCGTGCTCTGAAAAATTTCGGTTGCGCGTTTACTTTCAGTTCCAAATGTGATTCATAGTTCTTAGCGCAACCAAGGCTCGGTGCAAAAATGTCTGCAAATTCTTCACATAGACGAGAAACACTGGCTGAAGGCACAGTCTGGTTCACTGCTAGGACCTGATTTACTATAGACAATTTAAACAACTGAAACCAATCGAAACCAAACAAGTTCATTGCAGAAGAAGAACGAAGGACATACAATGACACAAGTTTTGTTTGTCCCTTGTATGTTGCAAGAAGGCTGCACTGTCCTAACACAGGGAGCCCGTGACCTGAATATGTAGTTAGCTTAACATTTGCGGCATGCAACGGAGGTGTGCCCAGCTGTTTGTACGTGTCGTGATTGATCAGAAAAACTGCAGCTCCGGTATCGAGCTGGAATGGTATCACGTTGCCGTTAATGTCCAAGTCTACAAAAAGTTTATTGTCCTGCTGAAGACAAGAGCGACTGTCTCGTGCAACGTGAACTGGTACAGAATCACTTGCGACTTGACAGGATTTCCGGCGATGTCGACGCACACTATTCGTGGGACAAACACAGTCAACAAACACAGTCACTGTTAGAGAGAGTGGCACTGGGCTGAGTGGAATGAACTACATGAATTTCCATGGGCGACAGTTCACGAGCCAGAGTATTCTGGGTTCGATTCCGATTCCGGCGCGAAGCAAAGGGCCTGGAATGGTTGTGAGTGTCCATTCGGAGCTTTTTCTGGCAAACACTCTGAACATGTCCTTGTTTATTACAGAAAAAGCAAATAGCTTGGCGTGACGGGCAATTCTCATGCGAATGTCTAGTAGCACACTGCGGGCATGATTGCACTGCATTTGCTTGCCAGCGTGGTACATGTGGCCGAGAACCAGGCGGCAGCTGCGCGGACGGGCGCGAGGGCTGTTTACTGTTCCGTGGAGCTCCCCGGTGGGCCGGTTAACCTGACACATGGGTGGCGAAGTGTCAAATGATTCCTGAACAAAGTCAAGTGTGTCCTACCGATCCAATATGTCCATCACTTGTTGAAGGGAGGGATTGACAAGTTTCAAAATCTGTTCCCGTATACGAACATCGGAAACGTTCTGTGCAATAGCATCATGTACCATAGTATCTGAATAAGAGAGTCCACATTCACACTCAAAAGCACAATCCCTAGTAAGGCCTTGCAAGGTTGCAACCCACTCCCTATTAGTCTGACCTGCCGTACGTTTTGTACGAAAGAAGGTACACCGTTTCGCAACTACATTGATTGATTCTTTGAAATATGCGTCTAATGCAGACAAAATTTCATCGTAGTACAGAGTTGCTATATCGCGTCGGGGAAACAATTGCACCATCACACGGTACGTCTGGACGCCTACGGACGCGAACAATTAAGGCTGCCGCTCGTTACCTTGAATTCTGTAAGCGGCGAGATGGAATCGAAATTGGCGTGACCACTCCGTCCAGCTTTCCAGTGCAGCATCAAAAGGACGAAAAGGTGGTGCAACTGCGTGTTGTGACTGCGGGAGCGGTGGAGCGGCGGCGGACGCATCGTTTTGCATTGCACGTTGACCCTGAACGAGCTGTCCAAGGGCATCCAGTAAGGCCTGCGTCTGCTGATTCTGCAAGCAATAAAATTCGGACAGTACGTCTGGAGATTGTGGCGAAGCCATTACACAAGTATATCAGTCTGTATTGGTACAAACGCGAATTGGCTCGTCGCCAATCCTCGGCGCCAAACTGTTGTGACTTGGCAAGACAGCCAAGCCACTATGAGAGGAAGCCGAAGGCACGCGTTTAAGCTCACGCAGGCTGCCGTGAGGTCTGTAACAGTTAAAGGAATAGAGACTCGCAAAAAAGGTACGTAGCTTCTGAAATACTTATCTTTAATCCATAATTGGTGAACATCGGTCTGACGGTACATGCATCACAAGATAAATAGCAAATGATAATAGGGCCTTGCTACGTCGTAGCAAAAGAAGTAGCTGAAGGCTATGCTAACTATCGGCAAATTTGTCAGTGAACCATCGCTAGCAAAGTCGGCTGTACAACTGGGGCGAGTGCTAGGAAGTCTCTCTAGACCTGCCGTGTGGCGGCGCTCGGTCTGCAATCACTGATAGTGGCGACACGCGGGTCCGACGTATACTAACAAACCGCGGCCGATTTAAAGGCTACCACCTAGCAAGTGTGGTGTCTGGCGGTGACACCACACATTCCTCTTCAACTGTACTGCCTACTGCGCTATTCCTTATTGCTGTATCTATAGCGTTAGAGAACTTCAAACGTATCTCATCATTCCTTAGTACTTCCATATCCCACTTCTTTGCGTATTGATTCTTCCTGACTAATGTCTTGAACTTCAGCCTACTCTTCATCACTACTATATTGTGATCTGAGTCTATATCTGCTCCTGGGTACGCCTTACAATCCAGTATCTGATTTCGGAATCTCTGTCTGACCATGATGTAATCTAATTGAAATCTTCCCGTATCTCCCGGCCTTTTCCAAGTATACCTCCTCCTCTTTTGATTCTTGAACGGGGTATTCGCTATTACTAGCTGAAACTTGTTACAGAACTCAATTAGTCTTTCTCCCCTTTCATTCCTTGTCCCAAGCCCATATTCTCCTGTAACCTTTTCTTCTACTCCTTCCCCTACAACTGCATTCCAGTCGCCCATGACTATTAGATTTTCGTCCCCCTTTACATACTGCATTACCCTTTCAATATCCTCATACACTTTCTCTATCTGTTCATCTTCAGCTTGTTACGTCGGCATGTATACCTGAACTATCGTTGTCGGTGTTGGTCTGCTGTCGATTCTGATTAGAACAACCCGGTCACTGAACTGTTCACAGTAACACCCTCTGCCCTACCTTCCTATTCATAACGAATCCTACACCTGTCATACCATTTTCTGCTGCTGTTGATATTACCCGATACTCATCTGACCAGAAATCCTTGTCTTCCTTCCACTTCACTTCACTGACCCCTACTATATCTAGATTGAGCCTTTGCATTTCCCTTTTCAGATTTTCTAGTTTCCCTACCACGTTCAAGCTTCTGACATTCCACGCCCCGAATCGTAGAACGTTATCCTTTCGTTGATTATTCAAGCTTTTTCTCATTGTAACCTCCCCCTTGGCAGTCCCCTCCTGAAGATCCGAATGGGGGACTATTCCGGAATCTTTTGCCAATGGAGAGATCATCATGACACTTCTTCAATTACAGGCCACATGTCCTGTGGATACACGTTACGTGTCTTTAATGCAGTGGTTTCTATTGCCTTCTGCATCCTCATGTCGTTCATCATTGCTGATTCTTCCGCCTTTAGGGGCAGTTTCCCACCACTAGGACAAGAGAGTGCCCTGAACCTCTATCCGCTGCTCCGCCCTCTTTGACAAGGCCGTTGGCAGAATGAGGCTGACTTCTTATGCCGGAAGTCTTTGGCCGTCAATGCTGATTATTTATCAAAATTTAGGCAGTGGCGGGGATCGAACCTGGGACCGAAGACGTTTTGATTATGAATCAAAGACGCTACCCATAGACCATGGGTATGTAACATAAAATCAAGCACACAGCACGGGTTGGGGATAGAGAATTTAAAAGAATATCTGGGTTTTGAACCTAATGTTCTTAAAAACTACTAATAGTCACAGATATTTACGAAAAGAATTAAAACTGCATTTAAAAATATTATGTATTACTAATCTACATAGAGAAAACAATGCCCCATCAGTACAACTAAAAAACCTAAACAATGGGAAGTACAAAAACGTTTATAAACTGGAATTTGTTGGATATGTTGGCATTAGTGCCAATATTGCCACCTACAAGGAAAACAATTACATCTATTTAGAATATATATGACAATGCCAACAAATTACTAGAATGATTAAGACTGTTCAAAACATCTACTGCTGGAAGATATACTAGTCATACAAAAGAAATCTTACTTCAAAGCTCAGAAGGAGTCAATATCGACTTCCTCTTCTTCTCATTATTATTATTATTATTATTTCTTTTCTTTAATTTCTCAGACGTTAAGTCTGGTTAAAAATGGAAAGCGACGCGGACCTTGATCAAGCGTCACTTCCTTTTAACTGTATGGTATATGTTACACTGCATTTAGGAACTTTCGGGTAATTGAACATGTATCAATAATTACAGATTTCTGTAGTTGTATATATACGTTTGGATGCAGCTGTATTGCGTTGATGTACTGGTGGATATTGTGTGGTATGACTCCTGTAGTTGATAGTATAATTGGTATAATGTCAACTTTATCCTGATACCACATGTCTTTGACTTCCTCAGCCAGTTGGATGTATTTTTCAATTTTTTCTTCTGTTTTCTTCTGTATATTTGTTGTATTTGGTATGGATATTTCGATTAGTTGTGTTAATTTCTTCTTTTTATTGGTGAGTATGATGTCAGGTTTGTTATGTGGTGTTGTTTTATCTGTTATAATGGTTCTGTTCCAATATAATTTGTATTCATCATTCTCCAGTACATTTTGTGGTGCATACTTGTATGTAGGAACGGGTTGTTTTATTAGTTTATATAGTATGGCAAGTTGTTGATGTATTATTTTTGCTACATTGTCATGTCTTCTGGGGTATTCTGTATTTGCTAGTATTGTACATCCGCTTGTGATGTGATCTACTGTTTCTATTTGTTGTTTGCAAAGTCTGCACATATCTGTTGTGGTATTGGGATCTTTAATAATATGCTTGCTGTAATATCTGGTGTTTATTGTTTGACCTTGTATTGCAATCATGAATCCTTCCGTCTCACTGCATATATTGCCTTTTCTTAGCCATGTGTTGGATGCGTCTTGATCGATGTGTGGCTGTGTTAGATGATACGGGTGCTTGCCATGTCGTGTTTTCTTTTTCCAATTTACTTTCTCTGTATCTGTTGATGTTATGTGATCCAAAGGGTTGTAGAAGTGATTATGAAATTGCAATGGTGTAGCCGATGTATTTATATGAGTGATTGCTTTGTGTATTTTGCTAGTCTCTGCTCGTTCTAGAAAGAATTTTCTTAAATTGTCTACCTGTTCATAATGTAGGTTTTTTATGTCGATAAATCCTCTTCCTCCTTCCTTTCTGCATAATGTGAATCTTTGTGTTGCTGAGTGTATGTGATGTATTCCATATTTGTGGCATTGTGATCGTGTAAGTGTATTGAGTGCTTCAAGGTCTGTGTTACTCCATTTCACTACTCCAAATGAGTAGGTCAATATTGGTATAGCATAGGTATTTATAGCTTTGTCTTGTTTCTTGCTGTCACTTCTGTTTTCAGTACGTTTGTTAGTCTTTGTCTATATTTTTCTTTTAGTTCTTCTTTAATATTTGTATTATCTATTCCTATTTTTTGTCTGTATCCTAGATATTTATAGGCATCTGTTTTTTCCATCGCTTCTATGCAGTCACTGTGGTTATCCAATATGTAATTTTCTTTTTTAGTGTGTTTTCCCTTGACTGTGCTATTTTTCTTACATTTGTCTGTTCCAAAATCCATATTTATATCATTGCTGAATACTTCTGTTATCTTTGGTTATTGGTTGAGTTGTTGATTTGTTGCTGCCAGTAGTTTTAGGTCATCCACGTATAGCAAATGTGTGATTTTGTGTTGGTATGTTCCAGTAATATTGTATCCATAATTTGTATTATTTAGTATGTTGGGTAGTGGGTTCAGAGCAAGGCAAAACCAGAAAGGACTTAATGAGTCTCCTTGGTATATTCCACGGTTAATCTGTATTGGCTGTGATGTGATGTTATTTGAATTTGTTTGGATATTAAGTGTGGTTTTCCAATATTTCATTATACTTTGCATATTTCCAATATTTGTAGTAACCATGAGTAGGGTATACTATCATAAGCTTTTTGGTAATCAATGTATGCGTAGTGTAGTGACCTTTGTTTAGTTTTAGCTTGATATGTCACCTCTGCATCTATTATCAGTTTACATCCTCGTGCACCTTTGCAACAGCCTTTCTGTTCTTCATTTATATTTTTGTTCTGTGTTGTATGTGTCATTATTTTCTGTGTAATTACTGAAGTTAATATTTTGTATATTGTTGGTAGGCATGTTATGGGGCGATACTTAGCTGGGTTTGCTGTGTCTGCTTGATCTTTAGGTTTCAGATATGTTATTCCATGTGTGAGTGTATCAGGGGATGTGTATGGGTCTGCAATGTTACTGTTAAATAATTTAGTTAGATGTGAATGTGTTGAGGTGAACTTCTTTAGCCAGAAATTTGCTATTTTATCTTTTCCAGGGGCTTTCCAATTGCTCAGGTGACTTCATGTTGCAATATTATCACTTCAGGCATTTGTGGTATCATCTTGTATGTGTCTGTTTCTGCTTGTATCCACTGTGCATGCCTGTTATGTTGTACCGGGTTTGACCATATGTTGCTCCAGAAGTGTTCCATGTATGTTATGTTTGGTGGATTGTCTATTTTAATGTGTCTGTTATCTATTGTCTGGTAAAATTTCTTTTGGTTTGTGTTGAATGTTTGGTTTTGTTTCCTTCTATTTTCACTTTTTTTGTATCTTCTAAGTCGTTTGGCCAATGCCTGTAATTTCTGCTTCTTTTCATCTAACTGCTCTATCGCGTCTTGTTGTGAGATTTTACCTAACTTTTTTCGTTTTTTGTCTGATATTTCATTTCTTATAAATTGTGTTAGCTGTCCGATGTCTTTTCTCAGTTTTTCTATTCTGATCTGTAGCCAGTGTAGCCATGCTGGTTTTGTGGGTTTCTTCTGTGTGTTGGTTGGTTCTGATCTCTGCTTAGTGTGTATATTTAGTGTAGTGAGTGCTCCTATATAAACCAGTAGTTGTAACTCTTCCATAGTTGTGTTTTCATTTATTTTGTTGTGTACGATTGTGTTTATAGTTGTTATTGTTGTTTCGACTTGTGAGTTATTTGGCGGTCTATACAAGAATGGTCTAATGTCTGTATTTGTGTCTTTGTATTCTATATATGTCAGCTGAAATTTTTCTTCTATATCTAACATGTGTGTCACTTCGTGTTCTATTTTTGCTTGTTCTGGTGGCTGTCTTAAGATTTTGTTTTCCTCTGATTGTTTAATTGATGCATGTTGTTTGATGTTGTTGGGATGTTTGAGTCCATTACTGTATTTTCTTCTTCTTCTTCTGACTGCACATTATTTTGTTCCAGTATTTGTTGTACTTGTTGTTTGATGTGTTCTAATTCTGACTGGGGTATCCTGTTATTTTTTATTATTACACGGATCTGATCAGCTAGTCGTTGTTCTGTTAAAAATTTTATTCTGGGTATCTGGTAATAAATGTTATGCATACTTGTGATCTGTATCCAGTTGTGTTGGTTCCTAGGTTTGTTGCTTGGTAATAACAGAACATGAGGTGTCGGTTAACTTCATCTGACCATCTCATCGTCTGTCTTTGTTTTCCTTCTAGGGTGGTTGCAGGAAGCATATCCTGCAAAACACCTCTATTTGGATTTAAATCATTTTCCAGTTGGCTAGCAGTGTCGTTACCATTGTGGGCGGGCATAGGGTTCAAGCGTTGTCCCTGACCATGACGGTGATTGTCTGAGGCTTCTTTAGTTCTGTCCTGAACCAACTAATCACACTAAAAGGGGGGTTAGCCCTATTAGTGGTTTGTTCTTTTCGTCGCCTTTTACGACTGGCAGAACATACCGGAGGCCTATTCTTTTCCCGGGCCTCCACGGGGTTTATTATTATTATTATTTCTTTTTTTCTCAGACGTTATGTCTGGTTAAAAATGGAAAGTGATGCGGACCTTGATCAAGTGTGACTTCCTTTTAACTTTATGGTATATGTTATATTGCATTTAGGAACTTTTGGGTAATTGAACATGTATCAATAATTACGGATTTCTGTAGTTGTATATATAAGTTTGGATGTAGCTGTATTGCATTGATGTACTGGTGGATATTGTGTGGTATGACTCCTGTAGTTGATAGTATAATTGGTATAATGTCAACTTTATCCTGATGCCACATGTCCTTGACTTCCTCAGCCAGTTGGATGTATTTTTCAATTTTTTCTCCTGTTTTCTTATATATCTTTGTTGTGTTGGGTATGGATATTTCGATTAGTTGTGTTAATTTCTTCTTTTTATTGGTGAGTATGATGTCAGGTTTGTTATGTGGTGTTGTTTTATCTGTGGCTCAAATGGCTCTGAGCACTATGGGACTCAACTGCTGAGGTCATTAGTCCCCTAGAACTTAGAACTAGTTAAACCTAACTAACCTAAGGACATCACAAACATCCATGCCCGAGGCAGGATTCGAACCTGCGACCGTAGCGGTCTTGCGGTTCCAGACTGCAGCGCCTTTAACCGCACGGCCACTTCGGCCGGCTTGTTTTATCTGTTATAATGGTTCTGTTCCAGTATAATTTGTATTCATCATTCTCCAGTACATTTTGTGGTGCATACTTGTATGTGGGAGCGTGTTGATGTATTATTTTAGCTACATTGTCATGTCTTCTGGGGTATTCTGTATTTGTTAGTATTGTACACCCGCTTGTGATGTGATCTACTTTTCTATTTGTTGTTTGCAAAGTCTGCATTTGTCTGTTGTGGTATTGGGATCTTTAATAATACGCTTGCTGTAATATCTGGTGTTTATTGTTAGATCCTGTATTGCAATCATGAATCCTTCCATCTCACTGTATATATTGCCTTTTCTTAGCCATGTGTTGGATGCGTCTTGATCGATGTGTGGCTGTGTTAGATGATACGGGTGCTTGCCATTATTATTATTATTATCATCATCATTATTATTATTATTATTATTATTATTATTATTATTATTATCATCATTATTATTATTATTATTATCATCATTATTATTATTATTATTATCATTATTATTATTATTATATTACTGAGACAGTAGTTTGAGAACACCCTAAACCAGCATACAAAATATTTCCATATAGACGTGTGATAATATGAAGCAGTCTGATCTTGTAGATACGGGGCAATACTCATGGGAAAGTAAAAGTTTCAAATATATTTTAATGGTCATCAATACATATTCCAAATTTGCTTGGGCCCTACCTGTGAAAAGAGACAGGCAAGACAGTTCCACAGGCGAGGGGCCAGTTGCTGCAGACAGCTTTGAATCACAGTCCACTAAACCTTCGAACCAAACATGGTGGTGAGTTTTGTAACAGACATTTCAAGGCAGGACTGGACTAATGAAGTACACCACTATTCAACCTTCAAACCAAACATGGTGGTGAGTTTTGTAACAGACATTTCGAGACAGGACTGGACTAATGAAGTACACCACTATTCAACATTCTCTCATATGAAATCAAGTATTGCAAAACATTCGAATGAATGTGTTTTAATTTTTGCTGGTCAAACAAATGCATGGACATTCTTTTACAAATAACTTAGTCATCAAACAATAAACATGAAACAAATTGACATTTGCAATAATGAGTTTCTAAATATTGCAAATACTCGTATTACAATAGTGGAACCAAGAAAATAGAAATTTAATGTGTAAGTGCTTAGTACAAATTTCATAATACAAAACTTTATTCAAAAAATCACACTTACCAAACTAGTCAACAGATAATTACAGTATGCAAACTGCAGCAGATAAATCTGACAAGGTGCATTCTCAAGGATAGCAAAGGTATCGAAATAGCAGTAAGTTTCTACACTGAAGAATTGCAGAGAAGCATTGAACTTTATGCCTTTTCTAGAGCACTGAGCACATCATGACACATTGAAGGAAAAGGTCTTGGTTCATTCATCACATAACAATTGGGTCGACATCGACATCAGATATATGGAATATAACAAGGCTCTCTGATGCAAGGAAATAGTATTATTATTATTAAGCATCAGACTGAGAAGGGGAAGCAACAAATACTTGCGTGGGTCCCTTTCCCGTTTAGAAAGTGCCGCGTACCATTGTGGAACAGAGAGGCTTTGCACGAGCGATGTACGACTTGAGAAGTGAAGATTGCTAAGAAATTCCCGGATGTCACTCGCTCTGAAAATGTACCTAAGGGCCATTTTATAACAGAGTTTGAAGAACATTACAAGTAGGGGAATAAAAGTAGTATGGTAACGTCGGCCTCGCCTTCACTGTCCTCACAATGACACGTCGGACAGGGTTGGCTCTGTGAAAAAAACTTGGCGCATAGAAATTATTATACAGGATATAAAAAGAGAGAGATATCGTCCGGCAGTGGACGATGCGTTGCGCGCTTGTCGTTTGTAATATTCAAATGTCTTCAGAGTCTGTCTTTAATATCGATGTTTTTACATGCGCGCTGAATTAGTCTATAATTTCTTTGGCGCGTCAGTAGCGCTGGATTCATTTCTCCTTGTAAATCGTTAAAATATCTAATTACAATGCGTAGTTAAATATTATACACTGGCAAATAAATGCCTGTTGGCCTCTTTAATTACGCAAATCAGTGTTTTATGTGACGAGATGTGGCGGTGCCAAAATACATCTCATCGCCTCCCGTGTGGAGAACGAGAACTTCTACTGGATTCTCGTGATCCACGCGTAATTCCAGTGATATTGTAGTTGCGCACAGTACATGTATTCATATAAATTGTCAAAATCACACTCTTACATTAATTGCCATAACATATACATCATAATATCCATAAAATTTATCAAATAAGTGCATAGAAGTGTTTATGCCTTGAATTTAAAGTCCATTGTTTTCGCACTATTATGCTTCAGTCCATTGTGATCGGTGCCACGGTCATTGTGTTCGTCTGTCTATGGACAGGCGGTGACCTTCATTGCTTGAAATATAATTGTGCAATAGATTGATCTAGTTTTCATAATCTTAAGTTTAATAAATTCAGTCCTGCTGAAAAGAGAGAAACTTATAATCTAACATGAAAATCAAAGGTAGATGGCTTATACAGTAATCATTGTCTGTACATTTGTACGATATTTTAGTTAGTTTAGGGGTTTTGTCTCTTTTGTAGAGTTTTTGTTTTCTTTTTATGTGTGAATTGCACGGCATTTGCTTATTGCTTAAATTTGCACTAATGAACTTTCATGTTGCACACGAACACAAAACACTTTGACGTTCTTCGCTGTGGGTTGTCGATGGCAGTTTGTGGTCTTGTCTCACCGCATCTTGACGTGGTTTGGTGGGCAAGACAAGGACTTATCGAAGCTGGAATCTCATTATGTTAACTGTTCGTCCATGTTAATAAATGTCCGTGACGTGTGTTCGTCTTGGTGTCTTTTTCTTTCTCATGAAAACCTGAGTTAGGTTCCGCTTAACACTAAGCTTATATCACTAACGGGGTAAGGGATAAGGATGTGAACATCAGAGTTACAAAGCTAGCGTGTGCACTCGCTCACTTCATTTATACACTGTTCAGTAATATTTTCGCTCCGAAATGACTATACTACTGTTCGTGTTTAGTGTACACTCGGTGCTTGACATAAGTCCTTAGTTTGGGTGCATTTATTGTTATGCAGGTCTCTATATCCGAGGAAATGTCTGTGTACATATTTTGAATTGCCGCTGGGTACGCGGCTGTTAAAGTCAATCACGTAGCATTGTCAGAGGCGATATGTGCCACTGTTGCCGTAGCTTGCCTAGCCGTTCGCGCGCAGTACAGGCTTGCCGGTTACGCCGGTACGCGCGGGTTAGCTAAGCTACCTTCGAAGTACTGTCTTTTCGTTGATAACTCATTACTTGACTGCATTGTGAGTGTGTTTGACGTATCTGCGAAGCTCACTACAGGGCGAACTTCACTTTATGTTCCTTGGATCGTTGCTGTGGTTCGTCGTCTGCAAGCTGCAAGAGTCGCCTGCAGGTAAGGTCATTTAAAGTTTTGAGCATGCACGCTGGAGTAAAACTTCGTAGCACTGTTTATAATTCCCACTGCCTAACGTGTCCTGTGATGTTTTGTGTTAATCGGTGACTATACACTTTAACTTAGTCACTTCCGATTCACATGAGTAAAACACAAGTTTATAATATTGTCATTCGCTGATTTACATGAGCAGTGCACATGTCCATATTTTGTTCGTTTCAATTTACGAAGAAAAATTGCTAATAGTCACAGTATTTGCTTAATCATAAGTATGTACAGTTTATTTACTAGTCAGTTCGTTTGGTGTCGGTATAGCCATTCGATTTCGCTTTCAGAGTAATTTTAATTTTGAATTCTGTCTCAAAGATACTCTTTAAAGTTAATGGGGTTTTTACGGATTTCTCTTACTTTCTTGTTTATGATTTGCAAACCATTTGCTTTCATTGATTGTGCATTAGAGAGAATTGTGTGCCAACAGATAAACTCGCAACGGTGAGAACGTGGCTTCATCCAACTGGAACTGTCACGGCATTCGGATTTTCAATTTCATGTGTTCCAGTCGATAAAAGTAATAAAGAAGACAAATGACCGATAACTGACTATTCGCGGTGAAATCCTATTACAAAATAAGAGATCACGGAACGAAAGTTGTTGAAAGGGTTAAAAGAAATTTGGAAGGTACGAGGAGTCGCGAAGTGTTAGAATTTTTTGCATCCAGTGTGTGTTCACATTCTGTTTACATGTCGTCCATTCAACTACTGATTCTCACTTACGATGGGAATAGGGTAGGTAGGAATTCATGGAATTCATACATACATAGTGAGATGAAAATGTTAAAGTTCCTTGAAATCTTTACAAAAAAACAAAAAAATCGGTGACACTTCTGCCACATCAAAAGTATCAGTGAAGTCAAATTACTTCTAAATTTACCTCTAATACTATTTTCTATTCTATTTACATTTTATTTACAATGTCTATATCAAATTGCCTCCTCGTGGGTGGTGATATTTACATTTGGCTTCTAATAGTTGGGCAGTACAGATTTAAATCGTAGACTCATGTATCAGTCCTTTGTATTGGTTGCACACTTCTTGATAAGTAGCAAAGATTTTGGTCTTCGTTCTTGTAACGCTTCAGTATTCTAGTAGCTTGATCATATCTTTAAGTATGGAAACTTTCATTTTAAATAGGCGTGGTCGCATTATCCCGTCTTCCTGCGCTGTGTAGTATTCGCTTCGCGCGTCGATCCGTAAATATTTAAGGTTGGCATGTCAAGTAACAAATGAGTTATAAATTCTGTGCGTGTTTGCCGTCAGGGTTACGTCATACGTTGCCTTGCTTTCTCCTTACCTCTCAGTCCACGTGGTTCATTATCTCACTTGCCGTTGGAGTTTCTTTCATCATCCGCGCGTCTACATCTGTCGTTACATGCGGTGTTTACGAATAATTGTTCTCTCTCCATCGTGTCGCGCCGTCTCTTCCTCGGATAAAATTATCTTCGTCTCGCATCTAACAAAATTCATCATGTAGAATGTCGGAAGTCGGTTCACCGGCGACGTCCTCCCATTGCATTCAAATAAAATCTCAATATAATTCGCCATTCGTGGCCATCAGTCGCATAGGACTTCATCTTCTTAATAACTAACTTAAAACTAATCCAATAATTTCTCCTGTAAATCTGGTCGGCGACATTCTTTAGTAATTTTCTTTTCTTCTTTCCTCTTTCTGTGCGGCAGTGTCTTGAGTCGTGGATTCATTCTTCTTATTGTCTTTCAGCGGTCTTTTTGTAGATGTGACCGGCAAAATCTTCCTCAATGGTCATTATTATTTCCTCGGCTCGAAGCATATTTCTTAATGTCCTGGTGGTGGTATAGACCCTTTATTCTTCCAGATACGGGATCGGCTAGGCCTATCAGATAGCAACCAATGTGTGGTTTGCGCAAAATTATGTAATGACCCTCGTACAAGTTTCTCCACTTTTTATTTAGACGGTACAGTATTGGAAGGTTTGTAATGCGTCCTCACTAACACTTTTTCATTAATTTTGCAGTCTATCACTTTCTCGATCTTCTCATCGTGGGCTCTATTTCTGATATTCGCATGAACAGTAAGTGAAATCATGGCCTGTCTGAGTTTTTCATCGAGTTCTTTTTCATCACTCTGAATTTTAGGTATCGGATCGATCCCTTTGATTCGACATTAGTTCTGCTGGCGTGTAACCAGTTGACATGTGCGGTAGGTTGTTGGCTATCTGCTCGAACGGGGTTACAAATTCCGCCCATTTTGTATGGCGTGTCGGAATATATGTGCGGATGAATCGGTTGAATTCCTTAAATAGTTTGACTATGGTCTGAATTTCGAAATCAAAATCAAAATTTGCTCGATGCTGTTTCTTGCGAGAAAACCTCTCCATTGTTTGCCGATAAAGTTCGAGGCATTGTCAGAAAGTATGGCCTCCGGTTTGCCGAAACGTGGGAAGTAATCCTGCTCTATTCTTCTTATAATCGGCGGCGCGTTTGACGACTGCCGGCCGGGGTGGCCGAGCGGTTCTAGGTGCTACAGACTGGAACCGCGCGACCGTTTGCCTCGGGTGTGTCTGATGTCCTTAGGTTAGTTAGGTTTAAGTAGTTCCAAGTTCTAGGGGACTGATGACCTCTGAAGTTAAGTCCCATAGTGCTCAGAGCCATTTTTACCATTTTTTGACGACTTGGTCGCGTACAGACGTATATGTTTTGTAAACAGAAGTGCCACAAGGTATTTCGCACCTCCTCTTCCTGTCGGGAGCGGTCCAGCGAGATCTATACTTACTATCTGCCCTGGTTTCTGGGATAATTTGGGGTTTAATGGCAAAGCATTTGACAGATTAAATGGCTTGACTTTCTTGCATACTAGACAGCTTCGTAAGAGTATATGTATCATTCCATGAAAATTAGGAACGTAGCAGTACATCGGTATTTTCTTCTTGCATTTCTCAGGACCGCAATGTCCCCAAGACAGGTGGGTATACCACAACAAATGTTCCACATAGACATGGGGTATGGACACGCACCATCTTCCGGTTTCCGTCGTCCGATGAAATAATACTCCTTTATGTAATTTGTAAAATTTCGCTAACCGGTGTTGAGGATTTAACGTAAGTATCCCCTTTACTCCATTTTATATCGGCGTATTGCAAGGTCTTCATTTGTCTGCGTAGCTGTAGGCAGTAGTTTCGGTGAATCGGGTCTTTCATTACCAATATCTGTCCGTTGTGTAATTGTTCCTCCAATTCACAATTTTCGAGCATTTCCTCCGGCATGCGTGATAGTGCATCGGCTATGACGTTGTCCTTTCCTTTAATGAAGACAATTTCTAATTGGTATTCCTGTAGGAAAAGACACCACCTTGTTAACCTCGGGTGTAGTAATTTACAAGAAAGGAGAAAGCTGAGGGCTTGGTGATCGGAATAGACTTTTATTTTTCGGTCATAAATATAATTGAATCTCCGAAATGCCCATACGACGACTAAACCTTCCAATTCCGTTATTGAGTAGTTTCGCTCACACTCCGTAAATACGCGACTCGCGAAGCTAATAATTCTGATTTTCTTCTCTCCGTTTACTTGTTCTTCCTGGTTAAGACATCGTCCGGATAGGAAACGCCGAAAGAATGACACTATTCCGATGAACCCTTTAAGTTGGCGTTTCGTGGTGGGAGTAGGAAAGTTTTCTATAGCTGAAAGTTTCTGAGGATCCGGTCGAATTCCTTCTGAAAATATCAAGTGGCCTAAAAATTTGATCTCTTGTTTCCCGAATTTTGACTTCCTGAGGTTGGCAGTAACTCCGTAGTCCGTGAAACTTCTGAATAACTCTCGATCAGCTGGATGTGCTTTTCCCATGAAGTAGTGGCAATTAGCAAGTCATCGACGTACGCCGTCTAAAATTTCTGGTCTCAGAGCGTAATCCAAAGCCGCAATAAAGTTTCCGGAACTGACATTCAAATCAAACGGAACTACTTTGAACTGATACGACCGGCCGGCGAAAATAAATGCAGTGTACTTCCTCGATTGTTGTGGCAGCCGGACCTGCTAATAACTACTTCTTAGGTCAACACTAGACAGACACCTTACACCTCTAAATTGTTGTAGTTGCTCTTCGAGCGGTTCAGGCCTCGTGCAAACCGGTGATACTATTTTATTAATGTTGGCGAGCATCCAGTACCAACCTTACACTACCATCTTCCTTTATAACAGGAACTAAGGGGCTGCAATAGGATGAACCAGAGTTTTCGACAATGTTCCAATTATCTCGTCTCTAATGGCTGCCTTCTTGGATTGCGGAACCGCATAGGTGGTCTTGCAGTATGTTTCATGGGGAATGATCTTCATGTCGAACTCAAAGCCTCTTGGCTTGGTAGAAAATAGCCGTGAATATCTCATTAAAAGATGGAATAAGTCTAGCTGTTAGGCGTCTTAGTTCACGTGATTCCATGGTTTTTCGAATTATTTCTTCTTGAGCCGGTATTTGCTCGTCTTCGTCACAATCGGCAATGTGTTGGCTGAAATGCAACAGGTGATCGTTGGCGTACTTTACCGTTCCGGTTCAGTCGGCGCATCAAAACATGACATTGTCGATCCGCTACTTTTATCTTGTCACGCAAACGTTGAACCATAATTGCTTTCTCGTTGACTGTTAACTTGCATGCACCGTTATAAATATCAGTTACTGCTCTTGTGTTGCGGAGAAACTCCATCCCGAGTGTGCAAGAAACGGATAGATTTTTCATGACTAAAAACACACATGCGATTGTCACTGACTCTATTCGGACTGGTATTTGGGTTTGAAGATTTACTCTTTGAATCATGGAACCAACAGCACCGGTGACTGTACAGCCTTGAACAGGTAAAGTGGGTACTTTGATTATGGCAGATACTTCTCTGAAAACACACAATGACATTGCATTCACGTTCGCACCTGTATCAGCAATTGTTATGATGGGTAAATCAGAGATATACAGGGTGGTCCATTGGTAGTGACCGGACTAAATATCGCACGAAATAAGCATCAAACGAAAAAACTGCAAAGAACGAAACTCGTCTAGCTTGAAGGGGGAAACCAGATGGCGCTATGGTTGTCCCGCTAGATGGCGCTGCCATAGGTCAAACGGATATCAAATACGTTTTTTTAAATAGGAACCCCCATTTTTCTTACGTATTTGTGTAGCACGTAAAGAAATATGAATGTTTAGTTGGACCACGTTTTTCGCTTTGTGATAGATGGCGCTGTAATAGTCACAAACGTATAAGTACATGGTATCACGTAACATTCCGCCAGTGCGGACGGTATTTGCTTCGTGATACATTACCCGTGTTAAGATGGACCGTTTACCAATTACGGAAAAGATCGATATCGTGTTGATGTATGGCTATTGTGATCAAAATGCCCAATGGGCGTGTGTTATGTATGCTGCTCGGTATCCTGGACGACATCATCCACATGTGTCCGGACCGTTCGCCGGATAGTTACGTTATTTAAGGAAACAGGAAGTGTTCAGCCATATGTGAAACGTCAAACACGACCTGCAACAAATGATGATGCCCAAGTAGGTGTTTTAGCTGCTGTCGCGGCTAATCTGCACATCAGTAGCAGACAAATTGCGCGAGAATCGGGAGTCTCAAAAACGTCGGAGTTGAGAATGCTACATCAACATCGATTGCACCCGTACCATATTTCTTTGCACCAGGAATTGCATGGCGACGACTTTGAACGTCGTGTACAGTTCTGCCACTGGGCACAAGAGAAATTACGAGACGATGACAAGATTTTTTGCACGCGAAATGACGAAGCGTAATTTACCAACAGCGGTAACGTAAACCGGCATAATATGCGCTACTGGGCATGTTTGAGACCTTCTTTTAGTTCGTCCTTTACCAAATCTATCTTGCTTTCGACTGTACCAAATTTGGTTTTCATATTACCCTTTACTGAGTCATTTCTGCCGCTACTGTAACCATTTGTGATCCGAGTTTACCAATATCCGATTTTAATTCGGCCTTCAAATTATTATTCATTGAGTCAAATTTAGTTTGTATATCTGCCTTTAAGTTACTTGCCATGGAATCAAATTTAGTTTCCACGTCCGATTTTAAACTGGAGAATGACGAGACATGTTTCTCGTCCCGCTCCTTCTCCTTGTTATCACGTTCGCGTTTATCTCTCTGCCACATTTCAATAAACATGCGAAGTTTATCCAATTGACTTCATCTGCTATGTTTGTCCAAATCTTAGCTCACGCTCCTCGTCCTCAATATTTAACACGCGGTTAGAAATTACACGCGAGCGGAGCTGGTATATACCCGCGTTTGTTTCGGAACGTCCATCTGCGGAATTACCCAATCGCTTGTATTCTGCCATGTTTGCAACCAAAGATTTCGCGATAGAACCACCTGGTAATATTTTTTAGATACACTACTGTACTGCTCACACGGGGTGTCTATCTCTGAGCTCCTAAAACAGTCAGTTGTCACTGGTGGCAATGAAAATTGAATAGCACAACACGAAAAAGACAATATGGATTCCACTAAATGTAAACAGTTGAAGACAACGCTGCTGTCCGTCATCAACACTGTATTTCCACCATCTTGGATCTGAATGACAAGAATAGCGACAAAAGAACATATACAGACAGTTACAGTAAAACAATAAAAATTTTGCACTTTAACAAAATTGACTTTAAAAATTGCAAAGAAACGTTTTTGAGATAACTAATCTGAATATATTTATGAAATGAAGCCGGGTTTGGCGGGAACGCTGGATTTTAAATGAGTACAGCATTTGAATGTCAGAAAATGCACTACGGAAGCGGGGTTTTCGCAAACACAAAGGATTCTACTCACTTTGCGTTGTCTTTAAACAGCTACTCGGAACTGCAATTACAGCCTCCAATTGCATTTTACCGTTCTGTTGGTAGTCACCACAATTTCTTCGTCCGTCTTTTCCAGAAAATTTCCGTCTCCGGTCCCACATGAAATAAAAACAAGAGGATTAGCTAAGATTTTGATTCAAGTCCCAGTTCGGGCGCCACATCTGATGTAAGGAAATAGTATTATTATTAAGCATCGGATTGAGAAGGGGAAGCAACATATACTTGCGTGGGTCCCTTTCCCGTTTAGAAAGTGCCGCGTACCATTGTGGAACAGAGAGGCTCTGTGCGAGCGATGTACGACTTGAGAAGTGAAGTTTGCTAAGAAGTTCCCGGACGTCACTCGCACTGAAAATGTACCCAAGGGCCATTTTACGACAGAGTTTGAAAAATATTACAACGGGGAGAGTAAAAGTAGTATGTTAACGTCGGCCTCGAGTTTACTGTCCACACAGTGACACGTCGGACACGGTTGGCTCTATGAAAAAAACTTGGCACATGGAAAGTAAATGATTAAGGTTGTCCAACAACTAAAGCAAATACAAATTTAGAGTAATTGACACTATAATTACGAGCTTGGATTTGAAACACATATAACATGTTAACACTTACGTCAATAGCAATGACAGAGCCTGAGTGGTTTGTTATGCCCATAAAAGTTTATAAATCACGTAGAAATGTCCATTCATTAACCACTCTGTGCTTTTCACACATACTAGTCTCACATGCAACAAAATAACAGTATTTCTCAATAGATTTAAACAAATTATAAATCTTATAATGATGCGTATGTAATGGTGCGTCAGTATTATACAGGAGATAAAAAGAGAGTGATAGCGTCCGACAGTGGACGATAGGTTGCGCGCTTGTTGTTTGTAACATTCAAATGTCTTCAGAGTCTGTCTTTAATATCGATGTTTCTACATGCTCGCTGAATTAGTCTATAGTTTCTTTGGCGCGTCAGTAGCGCTGGATTCATTTCTCCTTGTAAATCGTTAAAATATCTCATTACAATGCGTAGTTAAATATTATACTTTGGCAAATAAATGCCTCTTGGTCTCTTTCATTACTCAAATCAATATTTTATGTGACGAGATGTGGCGGTTTGAAAATACACCTCACCTCCCAAACCCTCAAACCATGCAAGAGCATAACATGCGTGGTAGAAAACGCATGGTGGAGGTTTTCTTAACAAGCTGCATGTAGAATAACGTATTCCACAAATAACTACTGTGGGCTGGGGAAAGAACTGGAAAAATATCAGATGATGATAGTCCAACAAGGCGACTTTTTGCATCTAATTATGTTGGTACAACAATTCATTCTTTTCTATGTGAACCTTAATAAAATGGAAATTTAACAATATGCTTACTGCTAATGTGTGCAGTTGCGTTCATTTAGTAGAATACTCCCTCTATTAATCGTAAATCTTTCGTGCTTTAACATTTGTGAATTTGGAACACCAAAAATAATAAAACATTAGATTCAATTCTCAGTCAAAACTAGCTGAACTTGCATTCCAGTTAGACCATGTAAATTTCACATTTCTACTTCCCTCCACAAAGTGGTGATACGCCTCAAGGTGGCCAGCCTTTGAACTTTTCAGTTGGCTAGATAAATCTTGTAAATAACACGCTGTCGCGTTTGCCGAAATATAGATCTGGTAGAACTTTATGTTGCACACCGTATTTCAGGTGATAAAGGTAAGTGAATACGTGCAAGAAGAGACAACGGTATAGGACAGTCTGTTGGTGCAAGTAATCTATTGAAGAGACTGCCTTCACTACGCTTCTCTTCTGATGTGCTGCACTGTACGGAATCTATACAAGATAAGACTGGTGGAGTACTTCGAAAAGTTCAAAGGAGATCAGATTGTTTACTGTCATCGTGAAATGGGGGAAAGTGTTTCATGGACCTGATAAACGAATAGGGATAGCAATCATTAGAAAAAGCTCTTTTAGTTGCTCCGAAAACTTTTCGGGAAATATCAGTCACCTACTTTCTCCTCTGACTGCCAAAATATTTCGTTGACTCCTTACAAAGGGAGAAATGAGCGTCATAATAAGAGAAATCAGAGTTCGCACAGAAACATTTAGATGTTCATTTTTCCTATATGCCATTTGCGAGTGAAAAGGTCAAGGAAGTAGCTTTGTCAGAAAGTGGTTCCATGAACTCTCTGGCAAACACTTGGGTGTGAATTGCAGAATAATAATGTGGATGTAGATATGGTTGTACTAACATGTTGTATAGATTTATTTTACACATTCATTACACTTTCCCAGAATTCTCCGAATAAAGCGAACTCTATTGGCCTTCCCAACTACAGATTTTACGTTTCTTTTCCATTTGATATTGCTTCTCAGTAATACTTACGTGATAAGAAGTGCTATGGACGTTCTTGACCATTCTTGTAATCGGATATTCTCAGTTTCTTTCTCTTTGGCATTGTCTTGTAGTTAAGCCACATTTAAAGAGAGCTGCCACTCATTACATCAAGTGGAACTTCTGTTTAATTCATTCCCATTTCCTAACTATCGACCAGCAAAGACACTTGCCTCTAGGCAACAGCCACGTTAGCGAGCAATTTGATAGTGGTGCTGACCCTACCTGCTAAATCATGTATGCACCGGAATGAAAATCGCTCCTGTCACAGCAGAAAAAAGCCGAATATGTCCTGGGAACAGTTAAAGAGGTAAAAGAAGTGTACTAGCTTTTCGACTTATCTGACAGCTTCAAAGACATTTTAATCAAATCATTTTGACATATTTGCGATGTTTTGGTTGTTAGTATTGGCACCCACATCATGTAACATAATGCATCGTGCCTAGTAACATGATATATGATATCATGTCGTATAACATGGCATATGCTATCATGTCATCCAGCATGGCATTTGTCATGTCGTGCAGTATGACACAATGTGTCATTAAAGTTTCGGATGCATGCACCCCTACACTCGGACATTGCCCATTTGTAGATGTGTCCTTCTCTCTAGAAGCACATAAATTTCTGGCTGTTTATTCTTACACATGTATGGTGATCCATGTAACAGGAGGTGCGTTTGTGAGATAAATGGTTCACTCGGGGAAAAATCAGACCGGCCCCCTCTCCCACCCAAAAAAAATTTAAAAAAATTGCGTGGCCCCAGGAACAAATCCGTCCTCAAAAATTTTATCCCCCCAGAAAAACTTTACCTGTTACATGTATGATCTTTAGCCACATGATACTATAAAGGGTATTTAAAAAGTTGTTGTTGTTGTGGTCTTCAGTCCTGAGACTGGTTTGATGCAGCTCTCCATGCTACTCTATCCTGTGCAAGTTCTTCATCTCCCAGTACCTACTGCAACCTACATCCTTCTGAATCTGCTTAGTGTATTCATCTCTTGGTCTCCCTCTACGATTTTTACCCTCCACGCTGCCCTCCAATGCTAAATTGGTGATCCCTTGATGCCTCAAAACATGTCCTACCAACCGATCCCTTCTTCTAGTCAAGTTGTGCCACAAACTTCTCCCCAATCCTATTCAATACCTCCTCATTAGTTACGTGATCTACCCACCTTATCTTCAGCATTCTTCTGTAGCACCACATTTCGAAAGCTTCTATTCTCTTCTTGTCCAAACTAGTTATCGTCCATGTTTCACTTACATACATGGCTACACTCCATACAAATACTTTCAGAAACGACTTCCTGACACTTATATCTATACTCGATGTTAACAAATTTCTCTTCTTCAGAAACGATTTCCTTGCCATTGCCAGTCTGCATTTTATATCCTCTCTACTTCGACCATCATCAGTTATTTTACTCCCTAAATAGCAAAACTCCTTTACTACTTTAAGTGTCTGATTTCCTAATCTAATTCCCTCAGCATCGCCCGATTTAATTTGACTACATTCCATTATCCTTGTTTTGCTTTTGTTGATGTTCATCTTATATCCTCCTTTCAAGACACTGTTCATTCCGTTCAACTGCTCTTCCAAGTCCTTTGCTGTCTTTGACAGAATTACAATGTCATCGGCGAACCTCAAAGTTTTTACTTCTTATCCATGAATTTTAATACCTACTCCGAATTTTTCTTTTGTTTCCTTCTGCTTGCTCAATATACAGATTGAATAACATCGGGGAGAGGCTACAACCCTGTCTCACTCCTTTCCCAACCACTGCTTCCCTTTCATGCCCCTCGACTCTTATAACTGCCATCTGGTTTCTGTACAAATTGTAAATAGCCTTTCGCTCCCTGTATTTTACCCCTACCACCTTCAGAATTTGAAAGTTAACATTGTCAAAAGCTTTCTCTAAGTCTACAAATGCTAGAAACGTAGGTTTGCCTTTTCGTAATCTTTCTTCTAAGATAAGTCGTAAGGTTAGTATTGCCTCACGTGTTCCAACATTTCTACGGAATCCAAACTGATCTTCCCCGAGGTCCGCTTCTACCAGTTTTTCCATTCGTCTGTAAAGAATTCGCGTTAGTATTTTGCAGCTGTGACTTATCAAACTGATAGTTCGGTAATTTTCACATCTGTCAACACCTGCTTTCTTTGGGATTGGAATTATTATATTCTTCTTGAAGTCTGAGGGTATTTCGCCTGTCTCATACATCTTGCTCACCAGATGTTAGAGTTTTGTCATGACTGGCTCTCCCAAGGCCATCAGTAGTTCTAATGGAATGTTGTCTATTCCCGGGGCCTTTTTTCGACTCAGGTCTTTCAGTGCTCTGTCAAACTCTTCACGCAGTATCTTATCTCCCACTTCGTCTTCATCTACATCCTCTTCCATTTCCATAATATTGTCCTCAAGTACATTGCCCTTGCATAAACCCTCTATATACCCCTTCCACCTTTCTGCCTTCCCTTCTTTGCTTAGAACTGGGTTGCCATCTGAGCTCTTGATATTCATACAAGTGGTTCTCTTCTCTCCAAAGGTCTCTTTAATTTTCCTGTAGGCAGTATCTATCTTACCCCTAGTGAGACAAGCCTCTACATCCTTACATTTGTCCTCTAGCCATCCCTGCTTACCCATTTTGCACTTCCTGTCAATCTCATTTTTGAGACGTTTGTATTCGTTTTTGCCTGCCTCATTTACTGTATTTTTATATTTTCTCCTTTCATCAGTTAAATTCAATATTTCTTCTGTTACCCAAGGATTTCTATTAGCCCTCGTCTTTTTGCTTACTTGATCGTCTGCTGCCTTCACTACTTCATCCCTCAGAGCTACCCATTCTTCTTCTACTGTATTTCTTTCCCCCATTCCTGTCAATTGTTCCCTTATGCTCTCCCTCAAACTCTCTACAATCTCTGGTTCTTTCAGTTTATCCAGGTCCCATCTCCTTAAATTCCCACCTTTTTGCAGTTTCTTCAGTTTCAATCTGCAGTTCATAACCAATAGATTGTGGTCAGAATCCACATCTGCCCCTGGAAATGTCTTACAATTTAAAACCTGGTTCCTAAATCTTTGTCTTACCATTATATAATCTATCTGATACCTTTTAGTATCTCCAGGATTCTTCCAGGTATACAACCTTCTTTTGTGATTCTTGAACCAAGTGTTAGCTATGATTAAGTTATGCTCTGTGCAAAATTCTACAAGGCGGCTTCCTCTTTCATTTCTTCCCCCCAATCCATATTCACCTACTATGTTTCCTTCTCTCCCTTTTCCTACTGACGTATTCCAGTCACCCATGACTATTAAATTTTCGTCTCCCTTCACTACCTGAACAATTTCTTTTATCTCGTCATACATTTCATCAATTTCTTCATCATCTGCAGAGCTAGTTGGCATATAAACTTGTACTACTGTAGTAGGCATGGGCTTTGTGTCTATCTTGGCCACAATAACGCGTTCACTATGCTGTTTGTAGTAGCTTACCCGCACTCCTATTTTTTATTCATTATTAAACCTACTCCTGCATTACCCCTATTTGATTTTGTATTTATAACCCTGTATTCGCCTGACCAAAAGTCTTGTTCCTCCTGCCACCGAACTTCACTAATTCCCACTATATCTAACTTTAACCTATCCATTTCCCTTTTTAAATTTTCTAACCTACTTGCACGATTAAGGGATCTGACATTCCACGCTCCGATCCTTAGAACGCCAGTTTTCTTTCTCCTGATAACGACGTCCTCTTGAGTAGTCCCCGCCCGGATATCCGAATGGGGGACTATTTTACCTCCGGAATATTTTACCCAAGAGGACGCCATCATCATTTAATCATTTAAAAAGTACAGATTTCAAACATTTATTGCCTCGATACTACAGAAGGTAAAAAAACTATTCCAATTTTCCTGGAAAGAAAAAAGTTCAAATTCTTAGACATCCAATGTGAACACCACGTGTTACACGACAGATATCAAAATGGTGGCTAATTTCCTGCCACAAGCTAGGCAGCTGGTGTCTCGTTATTTCACAGCTTCTTCTCTTCCAATCCAACATCCTGGAATGGGGTCATGCGGGTAACGTCGGACGTGCATGGAAAAATTCTCTGTGTGAATGACACCATCCCAGGACATAGGATTAGAAGAGAAGAAGCGGAAGACGAACTTCATCGCTGGTAGCCTCGCATGTCTCCTGACCTCATACCGTGTGGCTTTTATCTATAGGGTTACGTGTTAAGACCGCGTTTCTATCCCGCCTCTGCCTGACACTCTTGAAAGTCTGCGACATCGAATTGTTGAAGCTGTGAATTCGGTAATGAGAGACAAGCTGCTTCGAGTGTGGCAGAAAATGGGCCGCCGTTTTGATATTTGTTGTTAACATATGGTGCTTGAATTGAATGAACAAAAATGTGAACTTTTGTCTTTCCAGGAACGTTGGAATGGTGTTTCTATCTTGTATTGTTTGGAGGCAATAAATGTTTGAAATCTGTTCCTGCTTTTTGAATAGCCCAGTATATTGTTTACTATGGCTGGTGAATCTTCTGGATTTTGTGCACAGAGTCAGGGACTTTAGCCTGTAAACTGCAAGATGCCGGTTCGCCAACACCATAAAGCTAAGGCAGCACACTGAGATGGGGAAGCACGTATAACTCGTAAAAAACCGTAAATATGTCAAGTGGTTTTGATGTAAATGCTTCTGAAGCTGCCAGATATGTCGAAAAGCAGTTCCCTTCTTTTATATCCCTAACTCTTCCCAGAACACTTTTTTTTTTTCGTTTTATGATAGCATAATTTATCATTCTTGTTCCCAACTTTTACTCTACCATAATTTTGACATTAGACCGCCATAGTTTGGCAACCTATCTAGATTTTTGTTGACTTGGAAAACGACTGATCCGATGTATACATATTTTTTTTACTGTCTTTCGGCCCATGTTGCTTGAACTGGGCTCCGTTCTCGTGTCTGCCGCCTGGTACGGTTAAAGCTGTCCAGTAACGCTTACTGTGTCAGAGCACACAAGCGTCACCACTACATCAAATCACAGGCCTGCAGGAGGTTTTTGTTTTATATTTCGATTTTTCATATTTTTATTATTTCTGTTTTTTGTTTTATATTTTCTAATTTTTTATCTTCTTTAATTTTTATTTTTTAAATTTTTTATAATTAAACACATTTTATTCATGAGACTGCATACGCAAGCATATGAAAAACAACCATAAATACTTAACACAGTGCTCAAAATAAGAGCAAACCTAAATAGGATACTGAAAGAAATGTTAAATACTGGGCGAAGTTTCTGATAATAAAGTACACTCCTGGAAATGGAAAAAAGAACACATTGACACCGGTGTGTCAGACCCACCATACTTGCTCCGGACACTGCGAGAGGGCTGTACAAGCAATGATCACACGCACGGCACAGCGGACACACCAGGAACCGCGGTGTTGGCCGTCGAATGGCGCTAGCTGCGCAGCATTTGTGCACCGCCGCCGTCAGTGTCAGCCAGTTTGCCGTGGCATACGGAGCTCCATCGCAGTCTTTAACACTGGTAGCATGCCGCGACAGCGTGGACGTGAACCGTATGTGCAGTTGACGGACTTTGAGCGAGGGCGTATAGTGGGCATGTGGGAGGCCGGGTGGACGTACCGCCGAATTGCTCAACACGTGGGGCGTGAGGTCTCCACAGTACATCGATGTTGCCGCCAGTGGTCGGCGGAAGGTGCACGTGCCCGTCGACCTGGGACCGGACCGCAGCGACGCACGGATGCACGCCAAGACCGTAGGATCCTACGCAGTGCCGTAGGGGACCTCACCGCCACTTCCCAGCAAATTAGGAACACTGTTGCTCCTGGGGTATCGGCGAGGACCATTCGCAACCGTCTCCATGAAGCTGGGCTACGGTCCCGCACACCGTTAGGCCGTCTTCCGCTCACGCCCCAACATCGTGCAGCCCGCCTCCAGTGGTGTCGCGACAGGCGTAAATGGAGGGACGAATGGAGACGTGTCGTCTTCAGCGATGAGAGTCGCTTCTGCCTTGGTGCCAATGATGGTCGTATGCGTGTTTGGCGCCGTGCAGGTGAGCGCCACAATCAGGACTGCATACGACCGAGGCACACAGGGCCAACACCCGGCATCATGGTGTGGGGAGCGATCTCCTACACTGGCCGTACACCACTGGTGATCGTCGAGGGGACACTGAATAGTGCACGGTACATCCAAACCGTCATCGAACCCATCGTTCTACCATTCCTAGACCGGCAAGGGAACTTGCTGTTCCAACAGGACAATGCACGTCCGCGTGTATCCCGTGCCACCCAACGTGCTCTAGAAGGTGTTAGTCAACTACCCTGGCCAGCAAGATCTCCGGATCTGTCCCCCATTGAGCATGTTTGGGACTGGATGAAGCGTCGTCTCACGCGGTCTGCACGTCCAGCACGAACGCTGGTCCAACTGAGGCGCCAGGTGGAAATGGCATGGCAAGCCGTTCCACGGGATTACATCCAGCATCTCTACGATCGTCTCCATGGGAGAATAGCAGCCTGCATTGCTGCGAACGGTGGATATACACTGTACTAGTGCCGACATTGTGCATGCTCTGTTGCCTGTGTCTATGTGCCTGTGGTTCTGTCAGTGTGATCATGTGATGTATCTGACCCCAGGAATGTGTTAATAAAGTTTCCCCTTCCTGGGACAATGAATTCACGGTGTTCTTATTTCAATTTCCAGGAGTGTATATAAATAGTTTACATTTTGTAGCTAGAACTAGGATACGACCATATTACATAGGTAATCTTGCTTAAAAGTTTACTGTATCGCAAGGTAAAATATTCTCGCAATAAAATATAATAAACGATTGAAAAACGCACATCTTGTTATTATCTCTTATCTTAAAATTCTTGTCATTGTTTATTTAAAGTACGCAATAATAAAAAGTAAAAATTTAAAAAAAACTGATGCTAGAGAAACTCACTTGAATAATTATGGCACGAAATGTTGCAACAACCAATCCGAATGGCCCTGGATTCGCTGAAGTATGCAGAACAACTGCGAAATAATGCATTGCGACAAAATACTATCAACTTTTCAACCTTGTACGAAAATTGACGAACGTAAGCTTGTTTTGCCCAAACATGGTCAACGATAAAGCTTCAAATGCTCGATCGAATAGTATCATTTTCAACAGGGCTTGGTATAATTATGGTTTGTAACGTGCATTATTTTGCACGTACAAAGATTTTTCGATGATTTTAAGTCAGTGGTGAATGAAATCCTTAACGTATAAACAACGAAACGACAAACAACTCTAATAACCAGTTTTTTTATTATAGCGTTTTAGCTTTTAAAATGCAACCCATTTCTACGAAACACAATTTCGTATGCAAACGCGTGATTTTTCGTACTTGAAACCCGAACGATCAGAGATTTTTGCAAACATTTCTTATACTACCATAATAGTATAATTTTTAATACCATCTGTATCCCTTTAAAAATTCTCACCAAGTACGATTTACATAAAACCGTATTTTAGGTACAACTTCCAAAAAGAAATTCACAAAAAGCTTGTTTTTTCACCTAACATCCCAGCGAAGACAGATTTTTGAAAGCGAGTTTCCAGTTTTATCGCAAGAATGCAGTTTTTATCTGATTCACATTATACAGTTTTCGCCCATTAAGTTGTTGCAAGAACGAATGTTACGAGCTACATTTAGCTCGACTTTAAACCTTCACATCTCGACAACGGATAAAGCGTATTGAATAAAAAAAAAATTATTTTGACTTTACCCATTTATGTACCTTCGTGCAAAGCTTGAACCGATTCAAGCAAGTTTAAATTTAGAAGGGGTGCGCTTCGAAAATCTTCCAGAAAAACATGTTTTTTGCTCGTAATATCCACACGAAGCAAGACCTTTTCAAACGGTCAAAACATATCTTACGTTCGATACATCGATGGACCAACTTTGAATCACCAGTCACACTCCAATCCGGTGTTGTTAAAAAGTGACTGATTTTTTCACGTGAATTTCGAATGGTGCACATACAAATAGTGCGATTAGCTGAGCATCAATTTCAGTCCAATTAAGGAATTAATCGATTCGCACGATATTTTTGGCGCCAGTTTCGGTTCGTCTTTCTAACCCTGCTTCATATACTGTAGTATAGCTACAGTAAAAAATATGTTCAAGTGGCTATACAAAAGGCTGCTAGTGCGGGCTAAACCAAAAACTTTTCATCGTTCGCCCGAACTGTCCAGAGTGTTCTTCAAACAAATCGTGAACATCAGTGCTCAGTTGATGTTGTTGTTGTTGTAGTCTTCAGTCCTGAGACTGGTTTGATGCAGCTCTCCATGCTACTCTATTCTGTGCAAGCTTCTTCATCTCCCAGTACCTACTGCAACCTACATCCTTCTGAATCTGCTTAGTGTATTCATCTCTTGGTCTCCCTCTACGATTTTTACCCTCCACGCTGCCCTCCAATGCTAAATTGGTGATCCCTTGATGCCTCAAAACATGTCCTACCAACCGATCCCTTCTTCTAGTCAAGTTGTGCCACAAACTCCTCTTCTCCCCAATCCTATTCAATACCTCCTCATTAGTTACGTGATCTACCCACCTTATCTTCAGCATTCTTCTGTAGCACCACATTTCGAAAGCTTCTATTCTCTTCTTGTCCAAACTGGTTATCGTCCATGTTTCACTTCCATACATGGCTACACTCCATACAAATACTTTCAGAAACGACTTCCTGACACTTAAATCTATACTCGATGTTAACAAATTTCTCTTCTTCAGAAACGATTTCCTTGCCATTGCCAGTCTACATTTTATATCCTCTCTACTTCGACCATCATCAGTTATTTGACTCCCTAAATAGCAAAACTCCGCTCAGGTGATATGTTTGGGAATATGAAATGCATGAAGGGCTGCAAATGGTCTCCAGGTAGCTGAACATAACTATTTCCAGTCAGTTATTCTGTTGGGCCAGAGGACCACTCAGTTCCTCGTAAACACAACCCATACCAGTATGTTGCCACCACCAGCTTGCACAGTGCCTTGTTGGGGACTTAGGTCCATGGCTTGGCGGTGTCTGTGCCACGCTCGAACCCAACCATCAGTTCTTACCCATTGAAATCGGAATCATCTGTCTACGCCACGCTTTTTCAGTCGTCTAGGCTCCAACCGACGTGGTTACGAGCTCAGGAGAGGCGCTGCAAGCGATGTCGCGCTGTTAGCAAAGGCACTCGCGTCGGTCGTTTGCTGTCATAGCCCGTTAACGCCAAATTTCGCTGCACTGCCCTATCCGATACGTTCGTCGCAAGTCCCAAAATGATTTCTGCGATTATTTCAGGCAGTGTTGCTTGTCTGTTGTCACTGACAACTGTACGCAAGCGCCGCTGCTCTTGGTGGTTAAGTGAAGGTCGATGGCCACTGCATTGTCCGTGGCGACAGGTAATGCCTGAAATTTGGTATTCTCAGAACACTCTTGACACTGTTGATTTCGGAATATTGAGTCCTTAACGATTTCCAAAATGCAACTCCCCGTGCATCTAACTCCATCGACCGTTTCGCGTTCAAAATCTGTTAATTCCCGCCGTCCGGCGATAATCACCTCGGAAAAGTTTTCACATGAATCACCTGAATACAAATGACAGCTCCGCCGATGTACTGTCCTCTCACACCTTGTGTATGCGATACTATCGCCATCTGTATATATGAGCACATCGCTATCCCAGACTTTCGGCACCTCAGTGAAAGCTGTGTTAGTGTGATTGGAGTATTTGTGAGTCGTCATGAATATTAAAGTTGCACAGGAAAATCACTTTCTTCAGTAGTTCCACTATCAGCAACATCAGAGCAGCGTCATGATAGTAACATTGTGTTCCTGAGATATCTGGATCTATTAACTAGAAATGTGGGTTGCGTGTCCAACATAAATTAACAATTCTGGTTTCCATGAGCCTACTTTCTTTAAAAAGCCTTGTCTAAATCAGTTGAAAAATAGTGTTATCTCCATAAAACATCGATCACTTGCTCACATTGCCTCTACCTAAGCACCTCTCTGACAATCCAGTTTTCCATTACATGTCTTCCTTTAAGCACACAGAAGCATTGGCGTCATTTTATCGTCAGCTGACGGACACAGTAAGACTGTAGTGTTTTCTCGCCCATAACAAATATTCTTACGTTTGTTTTTGATGTCAACTGCTGCGACAACTCTAGTTTTGGAAGGGTCCCGAGAAAAATATATCGCTACAGTTGTGTATTGCAGGCCGCTGTGGCCGAGCGGTTCTAGGCGCTTCAGTCCGGAACCGCGCTGCTGCTACGGTCGCAGGTTCGAATCCTGCCTCGGGCATGGATGTGTATGATGTCCTTGGGTTAGTTAGGTTTAACTAGTTCTAAGTCTAGGGGACTGATAACCCCAGATGTTAAACCCCGTAGTGCTTAGACCCATTTGAACCATCTGAAGTTGTGTATTTGTCGTCCCTTTCTCCACAGATTTAGTTCGTCACAGTTGCAGAGACCTTTAGAAAAATTCATAAATTACCCCCTGATCGACGTGATCACAGTGAAAATACTCAGTACTTTGAGCTTGCTTCATAGAGAATGCCTTTGAGACCAGATCAAGGATCGGGATTAATTTCAGCAAAATACGTGGAAGTGTGGCCGTACTTGATGCGTCATTTTATCATTCCTAAACAAATATTTTTATATAATTTCTGTTATAAGCCAACTAACAGTTACCAAGGTCCTCGTCAAATTCATACAAACAGTTAACGTTTTTAAATTAATATCAGAATGTATTATAAATAAAATTACAAATGGTGCTCGAAGAACATGCCAGCTGTGCAATACAATGGTGGCCCGGTTACAAAATGTTAATTGATTAAATAAACCCGCGGCGGCATTCTGCCCGCGCGACCAGCATCACAACTGTGAGACAATCCCACAACAGGACTTGAATATAATTTCAACAAACGTTAAATAACAGATATTAAAATGCATACATCTCCACTGCAACAGTAAGCTCTAAGCCTACTCCAAGACAAGAAATTAGACACAAGTACATATGATGTTGGTGTCCAAAGTCCACTAGCCGCCTCATCACTAGGAGGTACAAAAAGGTACACCATGACGTCAGACTTTCCTTTTACTAACAGTACTTTGGTGTCAAAACGATGTTATTCTGCTTCCATATAGACAAAATTCGGCCAAGCTGGCCAAATGCTAACCACGTGTATAAAACCGAAACAAATGGTAGTAGTCCACTGATTGACCACAACGCTGTTACACATAAATCACGTTAAGTACTTAAATAAACTAGTAAAATGATAATGACGATTAAACCCTTAGTTCTTTAAAGAAATAAAAAAACTCAGCGCTCAGTTTGCCAAAGGCTTTAATCACACGCCCACAAAGACCTCACATTAATAGAAGTACTGAATAAATTCTTCACAATGACTAAAGCCAAAGTCCTAATCCAGCGACACTCCCGCCGCGGCAGGTTACCAAAAGAATGCCAATAAACTATTCAACTTGAGTCTGTAACGCGAGATCCACAGAAGTGCATATGACCTGCCAACACCTAAGCCTCTAGCGATGACGGGAAAGTCGCCGAACCAGAAGAAAATCGCGTCACTGCTCCGGACCAGCAGAACAGCAACGCGTCTGCCGCTGCCGATACAAGGCTGTCAGCATTTGCCAAACAGTAAACAGCAAACAAGTTTGATAGAAATTAACGTACACAGCAATACTTCAATGGGCGATTAAAGATTATTTTCAAGGAAACTAACTACACTACTGGCCATTAAAACTGCTACACCAGGAAGAAATGCAAATGATATAGGGGTATTCATTGGACAAATATATTATACTAGAACTGACATGTGATTACATTTTCACGCAATTTGGGAACATAGAACCTGAGAAATCAGTACCCAGAACAACCCCCTCTGGCCGTAATAACGGCCTTGATACGTCTGGGCATTGACTCAAACAGAGCTTGAATGGCGTGTACAGGTACAGCTGCCCATGCAGCTTCAACACGATACCACAGTTCATCAAGAGTAGTGACTGGCATATTGTGACGAGCCAGTTGCTGGGCCACCATTGACCAGACGTTTTCAATTGGTGAGGGATCTGGAGAATGTGCTGGCCAGGGCAGCAGTCGAACATTTTCTGTATCCAGAAAGGTCCGTACAGGACCTGCAACAAGCGGTCGTGCATTATCCTGCTGAAATGTAGGGTTTCGCAGGGATCGAATGAAGGGTAGAGCCACGGGTCGTAACACATCTGAAATGTAACGTCCACTGTTCAAAGTGCCGTCAATGCGAACAAGAGGTGACCGAGACATGTAACCAATGGCACCCCATACCATCACGCCGGGTGATACGCCAGTATGGCGATGACGAATACACGCTTCCAATGTGCGTTCACCGCGATGTCGCCAAACACGGATGCGACCATCGTAATGCTGTAAACAGAACCTGGATTTATCCGAAAAAATGACGTTTTGCCCTTCGTGCACCCAGGTTCGTCGTTGAGTACACCATCGCAGGAGCTCCTGTCTGTGATGCAGCGTCAGGGGTAACCGCAGCCATGGTCTCCGAGCTGATAGCCCATGCTGCTGCAAACGTCGTCGAACTGTTCGTGCAGATGATTGTTGTCTTGCAAACGTCCCCATCTGTTGACTCAGGGATCGAGACGTGGATGCACGATCCGTTAGAGCCATGCAGACAAGATGTCTGTCATCTCGACTGCTAGTGATACGAGGCCGTTGGGATTCAGCACGGCGTTCCGTATTACCCTCCTGAACCCACCGATTCCATATTCTGCCGAAAAGTCATTGGATCTCGACCAACGCGAGCAGCAATGTCGCGATACGATAAACCGCAATCGTGATGGGCTACAATCTTGACCTTTACCGAAGTCGGAAACGTGATGGTACGCATTTCTCCTCCTTACACGAGGCATCACAACAACGTTTCACCAGACAACGCCGGTCAACTGCTGTTTGTGTATGAGAAATCGGTTGGAAACTTTTCTCATGTGAGCACATTGTAGGTGTCGCCACCGGTACCACCTTGTGTGAATGCCCATAGAAGCTAATCATTTGCGTATCACAGCATCTTCTTCCTGTCGGTTAAATTTCGCGGCTGTAGCACGTCATCTTCGTGGTGTAGCAATCTTAATGACCAGTAGTGTATTAAAACTTCAGTATAATAGCCGCGCGCTCATAAACGTTGTAAGTTAACCTTCCTATTAATAACAAGAAAAAATGTACAAAGTCATTTAAAACAAAAATAACATAATAATCCACACAAGATTAGATAAGTCAAGATATACCTTTACTGAGGCCTCTTAGGAAGTAATAGACACTGTAATCTGGATACGCACCAAATGGCAGATGGCCAGTTAATATGTGGACCTATAACCCGGAATGCTGCTCAATACGGAGCAAGACAATGTGTAAATACAAGCATACGCACACACACACATGACCCACACGTGTGTAACTTTGGGCTGAGTCCATACAACTTTTTTTACATGCAAAAACCAAAAACTCGGTCCAGGAAGGACCATAATGTGTACAACAAACGGAAATTACAATCAGTAGTATCAAATATTCAATGATAAGATTGATTTAAAGTACGAGATTAATATTGCAAAATACTAGCTTGGAAGCCGGCCGGAGTGGCCGTGCGGTTCTGGGCGCTACAGTCTGGAACCGAGCGACCGCTACGGTCGCAGGTTCGAATCCTGCCTCGGGCATGGATGTGTGTGATGTCCTTAGGTCAGTTAGGTTTAATTAGTTCTAAGTTCTAGGCGACTGATGACCTCAGAAATTACGTCGCATAGTGCTCAGAGCCATTTGAACCATTTTTTACTAGCTTGGCGCCAACAGAAATCTCTAGATTGACACACACAGCACCAGAAAGGGTCACTGAAAGACATAAAGGAAACGGATTCCTGGCCAGCTAACACCGGGACAGAATTAACAGTCCTTAAGCACAGTACATACTGAATAGTCTTCATACATAATTTCGCCGCGCGGTATTAGCCGAGCGGTCAGAGGTGCTGCAGTCATGGACTGTGAGGCTGGTCCCGACGGAGGTTCGAGTCCTCCCTCGGGTATGGGTGTGTGTGTTTGGCCTTAGGATAATTTAGGTTAAGCAGTGTGTAAGCTTAGGGATTGATGACCTTAGCAGTTAAGTCCCATAAGATTTCACACACATCTTTTTTTTACATTTACATAATTTCAAATAAATGCCAAGGAGGCCAACAGCTTCAGAACTCCGGGTAGGCCCCAGATAATACTGCCCTCCTGCCCGTAACTGCTAACAAGTTGTTTGATATATCTCGGCTTATTTAGCACACCACAATTGACTGATAAACACACACACACCAGGTTGCGCGCGCCGAGAGCCGCTCCTTGCCCACTAAACTCGCCGGTAGCAAAGGTCAACGCTGCAGGCAAAGGCGGGCCCTCCTGGCCCCACGGTCAACGGCCTCAAGTCGCTGCAATCGCCAGGACGCCGAGTACTCAACGAACACCCGTCCGGCTCAGTGTCCCGCACACCGCTACTACCGCACACCCCAGAGGGAACACACAACCAAGCAAAGACGATACGACGAGACCCAGAATCGATGGAACGCTAGCACAACTGGCGCCAGTAGGATAGCGCGCGTCGTCTCAGGGGCTGCCATGGCTCGGCCTTTTCCTGGTGTGCTAAATACGCCGAGATATATCAAACAACTTGTTAGCAGTTACGAGCAGGAGGGCAGTATTATCTGGGGCCTACCAGGAGTTTTGAAACTCATGCCAGTAGTTGATTTTTGAATAGTGATTGTGGTTTCTTTTCTTTGATGTAGCACTTCATGATATCGAGCACAGACCGATGCACTTTTCCTCGTGTACCTGTTCTTAAATCGCTCCAGAGAAATGCGGAGGTTTACGCTTTGAAAGCGCATGACCGATTTTCTTGTCCGTCCTTATCAAAACATCCCGCTCTTGAGGTCCGTCTCTGTTGACCTCGTTGTCAAAAAATGGCTCTGAGCACTATGCGACTTGACTTCTAAGGTCATCAGTCGCCTAGAAATCAGAACTAATTAAACCTAACTAACACACACATCCATGCCCGAGGCAGGATTCGAACCTGCGACCGTAGCGGTCGCTCGGCTCCAGACTGTAGCGCCTAGAACCGCACGGCCACTCCGGCCGGCACCTCGTTGTCGACTGGTCGTTAAATCCTAATCTTCCTTCCTTCGTGTATAATGTTTTAATGTAGAGCGACGAATGTTGTACAAAACCGTCCCACCACGGGTAGTCTTATTCCCATCATCTAGCGCTTGTTTCACGTCTTACTGTGGTAAATCCAGTCCCTTCTTCTGATTTTCTCCTGTGTGTCTGCGCCGTGAAATATGCTGATTGAAAGTTATGTCAATTTTATCACGAAGGCATCTTTAAATTCATTTTCGAACTAAATTCAATAATTACAGTGGCGCAAAATTTTGGGGCGATGACCCCCTATGGCCGAGTCGTCCCAAGCATATGGCCAGTTGCCCCATTCCACAAATTTGTAGGGGGCAATTGAGTCACCCATCCCTGGAGTAAAACAGTAACTTCAGAATCAGAAACAAGTACTCGTGTGCAATCTGTACTGTTTACCACACGGGGTCTAACTGAATCAGGTGATAACAGTCTTCAACTGCTTATATCTATTGTTTTATGGACAAAAAATGGTTCAAATGGCTCTGAGCACTATGGGATTTAACTTCTGAGGTCATCAGTCCACTAGAACTTAGAACTACTTAAACCTAACTAACCTAAGGACACACACGCATCCATGCCCGGGGCAGGATTCGAACCTGCGATCGTAGCGGTCGCGCGGTTCCAGACTGTAGCGCCTAGAACCGCTCGGCCATACCAGCCAGCTTTTATGGACATACTCAGCGTACACCGCATATCAGCAACGTAGCTCTTAGTAATTGTTCAAAACGAAGACCGCCAGTCTCAGTGCATGTATTGCAACGCCACTTGCAGTTGTGCAGCACTCTTGCAAAGATCCCAGGTATATGATGTGCACTGGAACAGACAATGGGGATAAACACTGTACTGCCTTGACCGCCCAACGTGCATACTGTACACAACGTAGCTCACAGCACGTGTGTCATGTGACGACTACGTAGCTCACAGCACGTGTGTCATGTGACGACTACATGCATCGCACCAGCGCATTAATCTGTGCCCCACACAACACTACTACCACTGGTGTGATGCGTCCATGATGAGGTGAGTTACTGTGTACAGCGCATGACGCGTAATCGAAGATGGAACGTTACTCGACACGAGAGTTGGCAGACATGCATTTAATGTACGGCGAGGCATGATGTAGTGCCCGTAAAACAGCACAGAGAACACTTTTCCCACAGGCGTCATACTAAATGGAAGAAGTTTATATCCGTGGATACCAACTTCCGAGACCCGGGGTCGTTCACGTCACAGAGAGCCGGCCAAGGATCCCGCCTGAGAGATGTCCGAACACCGGACTTTGAGGGGACGGAGCAGGGTTGCTGACCACCCAGCCTGAGGTACCCCTCAATTTGCCAGTGAAACACACTTCGAAGAATAAAGTATGGAGAGTACTGGTGGTGCAGGTATCACACCCCTATCATAAAGAACGAGTCCGAGCACTGTAACTAACAGATTTTGAGCTTCATGTTCACTGCTTTCAGTGGATTATCCACTGCAGTGCTGTAGTGTCAAACTTCGTACAGTTTGTATTGTTCACAGATGAGGCCTCATTCACCCGCGATGGTGTTTTCAACAGCCCTAACTGTGATGTCTGCAGTGAGGACAATTCCCACTCCATACACATCAGTGGCCACCAGCAACGATTCTCTGTCAACGTATGAGCAGACAATGGCTCTAAGCACTATGGGACAACATCTGAGGTCATCAGTCCCCTACACTTAGAACTACTTAAACCTGGCTAACCTAAGGACATCACACACATCGCCGGCCGTTGTGGCCGAGCGGTTCTAGGAGCTTCAGTCCGGAACCGCGCTGCTGCTACGGTCGCAGGTTCGAATCCTGCCTCGGGCATGGATGTGTGTGATGTCCTTAGGTTAGTTAGGTTTAAGTAGTTCTAAGTCTAGGGTACTGATGACCTCAGATGTTAAGTGCCATAGTGCTTAGAGCCATTTGAACCATTTTGAACAAAAGGAACACTTACTGGGTTATACAATGAAGGCTTTCACGACCGGATGGTACTGTTGTTGATAATTCTTCCGGGTTGTATTGGCCATGGTCCATGGAATTCTTCTATTCCTAACGTTTCGTCCAATACTACGCTGGACATCCTCAGAGGTATGACTGGTCCTGCTGAGTCCTGCCGACGAGGGTAAAGGAGCATAAAAGTCTTTGCCGACTGGGAAAAATAGATAAATCGGCCGTTGCGGAACATGCACTTCAGTCAGGTGACCATGTAGTTAAGTTTTCTGAAACTACAGTTTTAAGTGCTACCACGAACTATTATCCACGACTGTATAGGGAGGCTATTGAAATTTATAAACATGAAGATAACTTTAATAGAAAAGAAGAGATCTTGAAATTAAGCGAGATATGGATAGTGGAGTTACAGAATCGATAAGTGATTTTTATCTATGACGGACTATTATCGATAGTTACATTCTATCTTCCACTAGTTTTCTCTCTGCTACTATGTGCAAGCTAGACCACGCCCACTTACCTCGGTATTTAGGCCGCTCTCCGACGCCCGACTCGTCAGTCGGCAGGACTCAGCAGGACCAGCCATACCTCTGAGGACGTCCAACGTAGTATTGGACGAAACGTTAGGAATAGAATAATTCCATGGACCACGGCCATATAACCCGAAAGAATTATCAACAACTTACTGGGTTGTTGTGGGAATCAACCAAGCCTCCAACCACATCACGTTATTAGGTAGAAACCAACTGAAGATAGTGTTGTGGACTGGCAAGACAGCCAATCCACAGTGACGGGTAACCGAAAGGCACGGGCTTAAACTCACGCAGGCTGGCGTGAGGTCTGGAACAGGATACGTAATGAATGCTATAAAGAAAAGTACGTAGCTGCTGGAATACTTAACTTTAATCCATCATTTGAATGCAGCTTTCTTGATGATACAACTGAGACTCTCTCTAGAAATGGTTAATGGCGCCTTGCTAGGTCGTAGCCATGGACTTAGCTGAAGGCTATTCTAACTATCTCTTGGCAAATGAGAGAAAGGCTTCGTCAGTGTAGTCGCTAGCAAAGTCGTCCGTACAACTGGGGCGAGTGCTAGTAAGTCTCTCGAGACCTGCCGTGTGGTGGCGCTCGGTCTGCGATCACTGACAGTGGCGACACGCGGGTCCGACATGTACTAATGGACCGCGGCCGAATTAAAGCTACCACCTAGCAAGTGTGGTGTCTGGCGGTGACACCACATTCCTCCCCCGCAAATCGGTGAACGGTCGTGTTATAAGGCTTCCGCCCGCCGTGGGGAGGACCCCATGTTGGCGTATGCGACGAGGTGGGGAGCCTAACAACAGGCGAGGCTGTGCCACCCGCACCCGGCCATTCGGTCCGAGGGGAGCTAGGAAACGCCTGAAAACCTAGTCCAGGGTGCACGCCAACATGAGGTGTATGCGCCCGTAAAGAGACAGGAGGGGCCGAAGATTCGACCTCCATCGGGGCGGGGCAGCCGACGGGCGAAGACGACATCTGGTCCGGAGCGGGCAAGAGGTCCATGTCGGAGGACAGCTGGTCACGGGAAGCGATCGGCGGCGCGTGACTCAGGGAGGCGCCCGGCGGCTGCAGCGAAGCGTCCACTGTGGGCGGCGCCGGCGGGAGGACCGTCGGCGGCGGCGGCGGCGCGTCGCCATGGGGCAAAATGGAAGGCATCGTCGGTAACACCTGGGGATGAGGCGAGCCAGTAGATGGGTCCCCAGGGCGCTGAACTGACGGCACCGTCGCTGAAAGCAGACGGGGAGCGGCAGAATCCGTGCGACGACAGAGGCGCAGCTGATTGAGATGCCGACGCACCTCACCAGAGGCCCCCAAAACCTAATACACAGCGCGGCCGAGGCAGCGCAGAATGCGCCCTGCGAGCCAACGCCGTGAACCTCGATAGTTGCGATAGTATACAACGTCGCCTGGAGCAAAAGCAGGTGTCTGCCGCGGCACAGGAACCTGATGCGGCGGATGCAACAAGGACATCAAGGTTCGATTAGGACGACCGTGAAGCAACTCAGCCGGCGAGCGACCATCGCGGGGCTGAGAGCGATACGAGGACAAAAAGAGCAATAACGCGTCCTCCCGAGAATGCGACTCTTTTAACGTCAACATCTGTGACTTGAAAGGCCGGACCAATCGTTCAGCGGCACCGTTTGACTGAGGCGAAAACGGCGAGGATGTCAGATGTTGAATACCATTGACCTTGTAGAATGACTGAAATTCCGCGGACAGGAATTGTGGGCCATTGTCGGAAACAATAGGCTGTGGAAGACCTTCAATGCAAAAGATAGCAGATAACGCTTGGATGGTGGCAGATGACGTCGTGCAAGACATCCGGACAACGAAAGGAAAACTACTGAATGAATCGACCACAACCAACCATCGAGCATGCCAGAATGGACCAGCAAAATCGATGTGTAAGCGTTGTCAAGGGGAAGTGGCTTTTGGCCATGCAAAGAATTTCCGCGGTGGTGCGGATTGTTGTGCGGCACACGCCATGCAAGAAGAACACATATTCGTAATCGCAGCATCGATTCCAAATCAAGTACAGTGCTGACGAGCAAGTTGTTTCATTCTCACTATACCCCAATGTCCTTGGTGAAAAAGCTTTAAGTCAGAGGACTGTAACGAACGTGGGACCACGACTCTGGACTGATCATTATCAGAACGCAACAACAAAACACCACGTCGTACAAAATGTCTCTCCTTGTGAGCAAAAAATCGGCGAACCAACGGATCCTCGATCCGTGACTTTGACAAGGGCCATTGCGTAGCAACAAAACGCAAAACGGTAGCAAGGACAGGGTCAGCAGCTGTGGCTGTAGCTACACGACGAAAATCAATCGGAAACGAATCGACAACGTCACCGGTTTCCGCATCAATGAACATGCAAGCAAGTTCGGAGGAATCGAATGCTCTGTCCTCAGCAACAGGCAAACGGGACAACGCATCGGCGTTTCCGTGCTTAGCAGTGGACCGATACAAGATATCGTAGCGATACTGCAAGAGGAAAATAGACCAGCGAATGAATTTCTGCGCCGTACGTGGAGGTACAGGGTTGTTCGGATGAAAAAGCGATGTCAAAGGTTTGTGGTCTGTGATGATGGTAAAGTGACGACCATACAAGAAATCATGAAACTTTGTAACACCAAACACGAGAGCCAAAGCTTCTTTCTCGATCCGTGAATATTTTCCTTGCGCAGACGACAGCAATTTGGACGCGAGGGCAATAGGGCGACCATGCGAGTCATCTTTGTGCGCAAGCACAGCACCGATCCCGAAATCCGATGCATCCACCATCAACAAAAGGGGTTTCTGGGGATCGAATGGCGTTAGGCAAGTATTTTAAAGCAACGCCGATTTCAACTGGCGAAAGGCGCGTTCGCATTCCGTCGACCAGACGAACGGAACACCTTTACGACGTAAGCGATGAAGCGGAGCTGAAATGGAAGAGGCTTGCGTGATATACCGGGTGTAATAGTTAATTTTTCTCAACACACTCTGTAGCTGCTTCAAATTCTGCGGCGAAGGCAAGTCTTGTATGGCACGGAGGTGCTCTGGACTGGGGTGTATGCCTTGGGCATTGATTACATGTCCCAAATATGGTAAGTCACGAGCAAAAAACACACATTTGTCCTTCCGCAAGCGAAGACCATTTTGTCGCAATACCTGAAATAAAGTTCTAAGATTGGCTAAATGCTCTTCTGCTGTCTTGCCGGAGATCACAATATCGTCCAGATAGTTCGCTGCAGTAGGGACCGACGCACAAACAGTTTGTAGATACTGCTGAAACAATGCAGGGGCGGATGCGCACCCGAATGGCAGTCTTTTGAAGCGATACAACCCAAGATGCGTGTTAACCACCAAAACGCGCTGGGATTCTTCGTCCACCGGTATTTGCAAGTACGCATCTGCTAGGTCCAACTTAGAAAAATATGTACCCGGGCACAGTTTGTCAAAAAGATCTTCTGGGCGGGGTAAAGGAAAAGTTGCAATCACTAGTTGGGGATTCACTGTGGCCTTGAAGTCCACACAAAGTCTCAGTTTTCCGGAAGGTTTTGGCAAAATCACTAAGGGTGATGCCCAGAGAGAAGCCTGCACACGTTCAATCACACCTTGTGATTCTAAATCGTGTAATGTTCTTGCGACCTCATCACGCAATGCGTGGGGAACATTGCGCGCTCTGAAAAATTTCGGTTGCGCGTTTACTTTCAGTTCCAAATGTGCTTCATAGTTCTTAGCGCAACCAAGGCCCGGTGCAAAAATGTCTGCAAATTCTTCACATAGACGAGAAACACTGGCGGAAGGCACAGTCTGATTCACTGATAGGACCTGATTGACTATAGACAAGTTAAACATCTGAAATAAATCTAAACCAAACAAGTTCACTGCAGAAGAAGAACGAAGAACGTAAAATGACACAAGTTTTGTTTGTTCCTTGTATGCCACAAGAAGGCTGCACTGTCCTAACACAGGGATATTCTGACCTGAATAAGTAGTGAGCTTAACATTTGCGGCACGCAGCGGAGGGTTGCCCAGTTTTTTGTACGTGTGTTTATTGAGCAATGAAACTGCAGCTCCGGTATCGAGCTGGAACGGGATCACGTTGCCATTAATGTCCAAGTCTACAAAAAGTTTATTGTCCTGCTGACGACAAGAGCGACCATCTCTTGCAACGTGAACAGACACGGGTACAGAATCACTTGCTAATTGACGTGATTTCCGGCGATGCCGACGCACACTTTTCGTGGGACGAACACAGTCACTGTGAGAGAGAGTGGCACTGGGCGGAGCGGAATGTCCATGGGCGAAGGTTCACGAGCCTGAGTATTCTTGGTTCGATTCCGGCGCGAAGCAAAGGGCCTGGAATTGTTTTTAGTGTCCGATCTGAGCTTTTTCTGGCAAACACTCTGAACATGTCCTTTTTTATTACAGAAAAAGCAAATAGCTTGGCGTGACGGGCAATTCTCTCGCGAATGTCTAGTAGCACACCGCGGGCATGACTTTAGCACTGCATTTGCATGCTGGCGCGGGACACGTGGCTGCGCGGACGTGCGCGAGGGCTGTTTACAGTTCCTTGCAGCTCGCCCGGCGGGCCGGTTAATGTGAAACACAGCTGGCGAAGTTGCAAATGATTCTTGAGCAAAGTCAAGTGTGTCCTACCGATCCAATATGTCCATCACTTGTTGAAGGGAGGGATTGACTAGTTTCAAAATCTGTTCCCGTATACGAACAGCAGAAACGTTCTGTGCTATTGCATCACGTACCATTGTATCTGAATAAGGGAGTCCACATTCACACTCAAAAGCACAATCCCTAGTAAGGCCTTGCAAGGTTGCAACCCACTCCCTATTAGTCTGACCGGCCGTACGTTTTGTACAAAAGAGCGTATACCTTTTTGCAACGACATTGACTGTTGCTTTGAAATATGCGTCCAATGCCGACAAAATTTCGTCGTAGGACAGAGTTGCGACGTCGCGTCGGGGAAACAATTCACTATCACACGGTAGGTGGACACACCGACACAGGATAATAAGTGAGGCTGCCGCTCATTACCTTGAATTCTGTAGGCGGCGAGATGGAATCCAAATTGGCGTAACCACTCCGTCCAGGTTTCCATTGCCGCATCATAGGGGCGAAACGGTGGTGCAACAGCATGTTGTGGCGGCGGTAGCGGTGAAGCGGCGGCCACCGCATCGTTTTGCATTGCACGTTGACCCTGGACGAGCTGTCCAATAACGCCTGCGTCTGCTGATTCTGCAAGCGATAAAATTCGGACAGTACATCTGCAGATTGTGGCGAAGCCATGACAAGTAAATTAGGGCAATACGAACGCTAATTCCTCTTTTGAGACTCGTCGCCAAAAATGTTGTGGACTGGCAAGACAGCCAATCCACAGTGACGGGTAACCGAAAGGCACGGGCTTAAACTCACGCAGGCTGGCGTGAGGTCTGGAACAGAATACGTAATGAATGCTATAAAGAAAAGTACGTAGCTGCTGGAATACTTAACTTTAATCCATCATTTGAATACAGCGTTCTTGATGATACAAGTGAGACTCTCTCTAGAAATGGTTAATGGCGCCTTGCTAGGTCGTAGCCATGGACTTAGCTGAAGGCTATTCTAACTATCTCTCGGCAAATGAGAGAAAGGCTTCGTCAGTGTAGTCGCTAGCAAAGTCGTCCGTACAACTGGGGCGAGTGCTAGTAAGTCTCTCGAGACCTGCCGTGTGGTGGCGCTCGGTCTGCGATCACTGACAGTGGCGACACGCGGGTCCGACATGTACTAATGGACCGCGGCCGATTTAAAGCTACCACCTAGCAAGTGTGGTGTCTGGCGGTGACACCACAGATAGTACAGCCTATCTAGGTAATAACATTATAGCTTAGGTATGCCTAATAAATGTTTGTGAATGAAATTCAATGTGTTGTTTTACAAAGATAAAACATCAATCCAATGCTGGCAACACTAAAAGAATTAAGCATCCTCCAGCTCCCTGGAAAGACACCATTGCCCAGTTACCCTGCACTCCCTCATATGTACTTTGGGCACCCAGGGCTGAACTGCTGGACAACCCCATCCCGACCAGTCTGTGCCGACGCCCCACCTTGTCGGCCACAGTGGAGCCCGAGGCGTCCCATGGCTCGGCGACCTTTCACGCCTCGCTTTCGTGGGGCACTCAGCCATGGAGAACCGGCTCGACGAAGGCCGCTCTTCCACTTCGTCCCGACCACCTACTTCAAACCATCGTAAAAACTCCTGTGTATGCGTGCGTCTTGGCAGCCTCACGTAAACGGAGCGCAACACTTCCAGCACGCGAGGTTGTCACCTGCACATGTAACGTCACGTAACAAAATTACAGTTACGCAATGCTATCGCAACGCTTACGCTTGTCAGTACCTCGTGTGTTATTTTGCAATAAGCCGTTCCGCAAAAGTAAGCCAAACATTTGTGGTCAAGAAAGCTGAGGTCTAAAACCCACAGCAGATGCAGTAGTACGCTTGTCCTGTTAGTTCACTAGGTAACTGTGTCTGAGGATACACCATTTGGCAGCTTAATCGCTTACTAACCTTGAGGAATAGAAGTCAGTCATGCAAATGTAGTAATTTTAGGTACAGACGTAATTTCATTAATTATTTTACTTGACTATCAGTTTCGATGCCTCATTAGCACCATCGGCAGACCGCTATACCCGTAATTAGAAAAGTCATCTAAACGTCCACCTTATTACAGAGATTATTAATTTCAACTGGCTGCCATAGATTTCTAAAACTTCTCTGTAAGCGTCGAATCTCCACACATTCCTCTTTGAAGGCTTGTGTCGAAAGTCGTCGCTAGAGGTGTGGCGAGTCTACATCTACAGAGAACTGTTAGAAATCTACGGCATTCAGATTCAATTAGTAATCCCTATAATAACGTGGACTTTTAGAACACTTGTCTAACCACGTGTATAGGGGCCTGTAGATTGCGTCTATGAGGCACCGAAACTGGTAGTCATATAACATAATTAATAAAGTTACAGCTATTGGTATTTTTTTCCTTCAAGTCTTATGGCCATCTGCAGCCCGTTCCATATACGCAAAATGAAACTATGGATATCCTACTTTATTCCCTTAGAAAGAAAACAACAGTTCCGAAAGCATATACACGTTTTTTGTGTGTATCTATATGTAGTACTTAGAACTTCGCCTCTTGAAGCTGAGAACCAGGCAGCCATTTAATCTCTTTGAAATTTTATTGTTATCTCAAAAGAGTCTTCCTTCTGATAGAATTCATACAATTTTGATTTTGAAGGTGTCAGTGATTTTACATTCATTTGAGTCTGATCGTATTGAGAGCACGGCTTTCAGAGGTGCTCTTAGCGAAGTAAGAGAGGATTTTTCTGAAGACGTTTTAAAGCCTAATCCGCCTGAAAAGCATTGTTAGGGCGATTCACAGTGTATGTTGAATCTTGTCGTCAGAGTGTGCTAGGTTGTTTAATGGTTAGAAGCTTTTGTTTAATGGTTAGAGGCTTTTTAGAGCTGTCAGAGTATCTCAGTAACATATGATCAGAAACAGTGAAGTATGGATGTATGGAAGTTGGTTAGGAACTCTCTGTGGTCTATGTGCAGTGTTGTGTACCCCCTGGGGCAGAGGCGATGTGCAAAAGCATCACGTTTATGGAGCGAGAGTTTAGTAATCCATAATGTTTGACAAAGTTATTCTTTTTTTTCTTTATTGCAATTTCATTCCCCTGCCCGACATGGGTATGGGAAGGCTGGCAGCGGCATAGTCCACTGCTCTTTAGCCAAAGGGCTTTAAAAAAAATACACAAAGGCGAACTCTTACATAAAAGGGGGATGAAAAGGGGGATATATGATGGGAGTTAAAATACGCACTAATATGGGGACATGCACTGGGGGACAGTTAAAAAGTCGACATAAAGTTAAAAGAACTCAGCTAGCAATGTGAAGCACACTTAAAAAACACTACAGGCAAAAACAAGTTAAAAGTTGTCCACAGTATAAAAAGCACACAAACAATCATGGGCTATACACAGGTCGAGTTCACAATTAAAACCACATCACTTGGTGACACTGTATAACAGCACCGAACACAACACTACTGAACACTAGAATGAATTTGCCAGGAGGGGGGTGGGTGACAAGGAAGAAGGGAATAGGAGGTGGGAAGGAAGGGAGAGAACGAGGGATGAGGTGGGGGCCGCACTGGAGGAGGGCTGGGGAGGGAACGGTTGGGAGAGGAAACCAGCTGAGGATGGGGTGCAGGGACAGGGGGAAGGAGGGAAATTTGCTGTGGGAGCAGGAGGGGAGAAGAAAAGGGGAGCCCTGTGGAGCAGAGGGGCGAGGGGGGGAGGGGCAAACAAGGCCAGGCTACAGTTGGTAGGAAGGGTAGATGTCACGGTGAAGTTCAACATCTGGGAGGGGGAGGTGATGGAAATTTTCCTGATTAAGGAGATGGAGGGTGTGGAGGTGGAGAGAAGGAGGCATACAGCGATAGAGGCCCAGCAATGGGTGAGGGGTGGAGAGGAAGGAAGAAACCAGGGGGTGGGGGGCGGGGGGATCAAGCCTGCAGACAGTGTAAAGGATGCAGAGATGTTGGAGGAAAAGGAGGAGGTGGGGAAGGGGATGAGGTCAAACAGACGGAGCACGTGGTGTTCTCTAGGATTTGGAGGGCCTTTAAAAGTGGGGGGAGGGGGCGGAGATCCAGGCAACTCAGGCATAATAGAGGATAGTGCGGATGAGGGTTTTGTAGGTGTGGAGGATGGTGGAAGGATGCAATCCCCATGTCCGGCCAGACAGGCGTTTCAGGAGGCAGAGGTGGGAATGGGCTTTCTGCTGGATGGTCAGGAGATGAGGGCATCCAGGTTGAGATGACGGTCGAGGGTGAGGCCAAGGTATCTCAGGGTGGGGGTGAGCTGGGTGGGATGACCATAAATGGTGAGGTAGAAATCATGGAGATGGAAGGAGCGGGTGGTGCAGCCTATGATGATTGCCTGGGTTTCGGAGGGGTTGATACGAAGAAACCACTGGTTACACTAAGTGGTGAATTCTTTTGCCAAGGGTTGTTTACAAGAATTCGTTAGTACGTTTACTGTCAGCGAGCATGGCATTCTGATCAGTCGTTTCAAAGTTTGTTGGCAACTGTTGTGGTTCAGTGCTAGGAGATATGGTTGGTAAGCTTTTATTAGACTGTGGCTCTAGCAGCCAGCTGTAGGAGGAGTTCACGAAAGAGACAGACCTCGAAGAGTTTAATTAAAATAAACACACTGAGGTGACGAAAGTCATGGAATAGCGATATGCACATATGCAGATGGCGATAGTATCGCGTGCGCAAATTATAAAAGGGACAGTGTGTTGGCTGAGCTGACAATTGTACTCGGGTGATTCATGTGAATAGGTGTATAGGTGTCCGACATAATAATGGCCACACGAGGGGAATTAACGGACATTGAACGCGGAATGGTAGCTGGAGCTAGACGCATGGGACATTCCATTTAGGAAATCGTCAGGGAATCCAATATTCCGAAATCAACAGTGTGAAGAGTGTTCTGAGGATACCAAATTTAAGGCATTACCTGTCACCACAGACAACACAATGGCCGGCGACCTTCACTTAAGCACCAAGAGAAACGGCGTTTGCGTACAATGTTAACATGCAAGCAACACTGCCTGAAATAACCTTAGAAATCATTGAGTGACATGACGAACGTATCCGGTAGGACAGTGCAGCGAAATTTAGCGTTAAAGGGTTATGGCAGCAGACGACCGACCCGAGTGTCCTTGCCAACAACACGACATCGCCTGCAGTGCCTCTCCTTGGCTTGTGGCCATATCGGTTGGACTCTAAACTACTGGAAACCGTGGAATTGATGTGTGAGTCCTCAGTTGGTAAGAGCTGATGGTAGGGTTCGAGTGTGGCGCAGACCCTACGAACCCACGGAGTAAGTTGTCAACAAGGTACTGTGCAAGCTGGTGGTGGCTCCATAATGGTGTGGACTATGTTAACATGGAATGAACTGGGTCCTCTGGTCCAACTGAACCGATTATTCAGTGAAAATGGTTACGTTGGGCTACTTGGAGACCGTTTACAGCAGTTCCTGGACTTCATATTCCCAAACGTCTATGGAATTTTTATGGATGACTGTGCGCCTTGTCACCAGGCCACAAATGTTCGCGATTGGTTTGAAGAACACTCTGAACAGTTCGAAGGAATGATCTGGCGGTACAGATCTCCCGACATGAATTACATCGAACGTTTGTGAGAGATAATCGAGAGGTGAATTCGTGCGCAAAATCCTGCTCTGCAACACTTTCGCAGTTATGGGCAGTTTTAGAGCAGCGTCGCCCAGTAGATCTGCAACGGACTCCCAATGACTTATTGAATCCGTGCCACGTCAATTTTCTGCTCCGTGCCGGCAAAAAGGTCTTTTCGACACGGTATTAGGCGGTATCCCATGACTTTTGTTTCCTCAGTGTATATCGCATTTATTCCTGTGGAGACCTAAAACGTTTTCATATTGGAGTGACTATGGATTCACAAAGCTACGAATTGTTATGTTGTTTTGTCTCTGTGGAGGTATCTGCGGAAATTGCAAAGAATTAGTTGAAGATTGTGCGTTGACTGTTAGCGGTATGTGATTCAAACTGATGCTGAAGACCCTTATTAAGATGTTCCCAAATGTAATCGTCCTGATAAATAAACAAATGACTGAAAATTGCCTGGGGTGCTTTTGGTGAACTAAGCAGAGCTCAACAGCTTTTATTCTGTCTGAAAGCTAAGTTTGTATTCCATATATTTTGGCAGTTTCGATTTCCGTAAATGAGATATACTTTTAATGTAAAATATTCAGGAATTGAGGAATTCTCAGTAAGTAATGGAGAGATTCACTTTAGGGATTACAACTAGAGGCACAAAAACAGAAAAAAGTAGAGCAGGTTACCAATTAAAGTGAAATATTTAATTATGACGTAGTGAAAAGAAAGACACAGAGTTTTACGGCAAACGTAGCAAGGCGAACGGGTAGTAAATATATCTGGGACGTCTTCGTTGGAGTCCAAGAGATAAGAAGAGACTAAGGTAATGACCTAATGCAAAACGAGTAGATAACCTCAGAAAACGCGGAGGAGCAGCACAGCAGAAGACAGTACTGAGTGCTAAAAGTGGAAGTTAATTGGCTGATGATGATAAACTGTAAAGATGCATTTGCGATAGATGTGTATGGAGTAACATTCATTCTCTGCTGATATATCCTTGAAGGGCAGTAGTTACGATGCTGAGAAGTGTATTTTTAAAGTGTAAACTAAGTAAGGACTTTCGTCTTTCGAAATAAGAACTGGTGTTGAAGCGAAGGACGCCTATGGCCTTCACTTTTCAAATGTATAACACAAAGAAGTAAGGTCTAGGCATACATAAGAGTAAAGTCATAAACTTTGGGTTGGGTTGTTTTGAGACAGGAGACCAGACAGCGAGGCCATCGGTCTCATTAGGGAAGGACGGGGAAGGAAGTCGGCCGTGCCCTTTCAAAGGAACCATCCCAGTATTTGCATGAAGCGATTTAGGGAAACCACGGAAAACCAAATCAGGATGGCCGGACGCGGGATTGAACCGTCGTCCTCCCGAATGCGAGTCCATAAACTTTAACAAATCATCTGAGGAATAAACTCCTTTAGAATCATGGTTAACTTCTTATACTTTCAATGTGACTCTTCAATAGTCTTAAAAAACCTGAAACAGGCAGCTACAAATAAAAATCGTTTAGCGACAAGACAGTAGAAATGGTGTATGACGTAAGACATAAGATCAAATTATTAAAAAAAAAAATCTACCGAAATACATGTTAATGGAAACATTTAAAAATAGCATAAAAGGAAGTTTATATATCTTGGAGAAATCATTCAAGGAAATGGAATGGAAAGAACAGCAACAAAAGCAAGTACCATTAGAACGGAGAGAGCTCCTACAACGACAAACGTACAAAAGAAATACAGCATATTAAAATAGTTAGACCAGAACTTTTGTATGCATGTGAATGATTGGCAATGAATTGTTAACAAGATATGATGGTGGCACAAAAAAAAACTGCAATAAAGATACTGTAGAACCAAAAGACGGGTGAAGAATGAGAATTAGTTAGTAGAGAGCTGATAGTAACTAGGTGATCTTTCTAGAAGTGTTTAAACGTACATACTTCACTGTGTGGAAAATCAGTCAGTATAGTTCAGATGATGGAAACCAAGGAAGGTCTGAAAAGAAACGTTCTTCAAGATTAAAGAATAACGAATATAACTCATTTAAGGATAAATTACTAAATTTAGAAAGAAACTATTGGAGAAATAGAAAATATAAATCGTTATGGACAGAATAAAGTAAATGACATGGAAAAATCAAAGAAACAATAGTAATTAAAGATGGAAAGTGATCCTCGCTGGTCAGCATGGAGATATAAAACATAAATAAAGAAAGAAACCTTTTCTGAAGTGTCACATACTTATGACAATGTAGTATTAGCACAGCAGCTTGAAAGTTTTGATGTAGGTACCAGCAGTCACTGTATTACTTAGACCATATTGGAAGTACCCACCACAAGATGTAGCCAAAGAGGAAAGTAGAAGACAATCAAACCGCTGAATTTTTTAATTGTAGCCTCTGTATCAGCGTCTGATTTCTTTACGTTACGATCTGGGAAACAGGTGTAGGAGCCATCCAGATGCGGTCTCCTACATGCGTGTGGGATAAACGAGAGGAAGTGTGGTGGTGGGATCTTGTGGAGTGCGGGCTGCTAATGAGACACTGTTGAATTAGCAGACATTTACACTACTGGCCGTTAAAATTGCTACACCAAGAAGAAATGCAGATGATAAACGGGTATTCATTGGACAAATATATTATACTAGAACTGACATGCGATTACATTTTCACGCAATTTGGGTGCATAGATCCTGAGTAATCAGTACCCAGAACAACCATCTCTGGCCGTAATAACGGCCTTGATACGCCTGGGCATTGAGTCAAGAACAGCTTGGATGGCGTGCACAGGTACAGCTGCCCATGCAGCTTCAACACGATACCACAGTTCATCAAGAGTTGTGACTGGAGTATTGTGACGAGCCAGTTGCTCGGCAACCATTGACCAAACGTTTTCAATTGGCGAGAGATCTGGAGAATGTGCTGGCCACGGCAGTAGCCGAACATTTTCTGTATCTAGAAAGGCCCGTACAGGACCTGCAACATGCGGTCGTGCATTATTCTGCTGAAATGTAGGGTTTCGCAGGGATCGAATGAAGGGTAGAGCCACAGGTCGTAAAACATCTGAAATGTAACGTCCACTGTTCAAAGTGCCGTCAATGCGAACAAGAGGTTACCGAGACGTGTAACCAATGGCACCCCATACCATCACGCCGGGTGATACGCCAGTATGGCGATGGCGAATACACGCTTCCAATCTGCGTTCACCGCGGTGTCGCCAAACACGGATGCGACCATCATGATGCTGTAAACAGAACCTGGATTCATCCGAAAAAATGAGCTTTTGCCATTCGTACACCCAGGTTCGTCGTTGGGCACACCATCGCAGGCGCTCCTGTCTGTGATGCAGCGTCAAGGGTAACCGCAGCCATGGTCTCCGAGCTGATAGTCCATGCTGCTACAGACGTCGTCCAACTGTTCGTTGTCTTGCAAACGTCCCCATCTGTTGACTGAGAGATCGAGACGTGGCTGCACGATCCGTTACAGCCATGCGGATAAGATGCCTGTCATCTCGATTGCTAAGTGATACGAGGCCATTGGGATCCAGCACGGTGTTCCGTATTACCCTCCTGAACCCACCGATTCCATATCCTGCTAACAGTCATTGGATCTCGACCAACGCGAGCAGCAATGTCGCGATACGATAAACTGTAATCGCGATAGGCTACAATCCGACCTTTATCAAAGTCGGAAACGTGATGGTACTCATTTCTCCTCCTTACACGAGGCATCACAACAACGTTTCACCAGGCAACGCCGGTCAACTGCTGTTTGTGTATGAGAAATTTTTGCTTCACTTACATTTTTATATGTCAGGTTCATGATGATGTGCCCATCATTTCGTCAAAGGTCATAGTTATTGTGATATTTACATGAAAGTAAGACACTGTGCGAAATTCGGAAAAGCATGGATTGAAAAATAGAGGTCGCTATGATTTTGCGTTTGGTGCATATTACATAACATGTTGCGTATGAAATTTAGCTAACATATTGAATTTTTCTTTAGACTTGTCATGAAAATTGATCTGATGTAGCACACTTATTTGCGATCACGCCGGGCCAGCTATAAAGCCAGAGTGAAATATCGACTACATTCCTCATATTTCATAAACGGTTTCAGATATCGAAATGAGATTTTGGCAAATGACAGCATGCAAATAGGGGAGTATTTTACCATATCGTTATTATGTAAAACTGCATTTCCTACCATGTTATTCCAGTAACTACAGACTTTTTCGGTGAAAGAATGTAATTCCTAAGGGCCATCGACAGCTGGTGAAACGAGAAATGCTATGGGTTTTGGAACAACATATGTGAAGACATTACTCGTTTTTTGTATCGAGGATGAACTTTTTCATAAGATAGGGACCTTGTTTTTCCTCAGTTCCCCACTTTTGAACCACTGTTACAAAATTCTCTCACAACTGCGTCTGCACAACATGTAGATGAGGCGAGACTGTGTAAACTCCGCTGTTTTGCGAAAAGAAGCAAATTTTAACATGTCAGCAAGAGAAATTTGTAGGTTTTACTCAATATTCGCTACTTGTGACACTTCTCTGAAAGTTACAAATGGTTAACGCACCAGGCATTTTCGGTAATATTTTTTTAGAACAAAAGGGAGGTGACAGCAGATCTTTTTGAATGGTCCCCATGCAAGCGCATACAGACAAAAAGTGTGAGCCTAGGCTTCAGTTTAGAACGGCACTTCCCCTCCAGCACCCGGCATTTCCCCTACAATACCTGCCTGCAGCCCCCACCACTACTGCTCTCCCAACGCATGCCCTACGCATCTACCGACCACGGCATTCTGCGCGAACTACACTGCCCAGGGGGGCTGTTGATGTGTGTTGGAGCCTCGGTGCTCTTCTTGAATGAAGCTGTGCTTCACTTTGGCTCAGAAACCTGCATGCTTGTGTTGTCAGTAAGACAGAGCACCAGAGACACTTGTGAATATGGAGCAATTGATACCTTGGATCACATCATCTGGGAGTGTGCCGTTACAGACCAGGACAAGAATGCATTTGGAAATATAGCAGCCTATAATATAATAAGGTATGAATAACTGTGCCATACTCTGAACTCGGTTATACATAAGATATCAGCAAATGAACTGTAAGCCTACATGGCTGAGAGACAACCAAGAAGAGGCCTTACATCATGATAACGAGACGCGCCGTGGCAGAACATCCACGTAAAACAACCTTCTGAAAGCAGTGAGGAGACGAGCCTTGGGGAGGACCAGGAAAGATTTCCTGGGAACCTGCCAGCCATCTCCCAGTCTCTACACCTTTGGTGGAACAGCAGCACAGCCCCTGTGAATCCTAAGTTGCAACTCTGTGTGCCAGGGGCTAGCCATCCAGACAAATGAGAAATCAAGCTCGGTTCTAATACCGACTACAGTATCGTTGTGTAGTGTAGTGCTGTGTAATATAGTGTTGTAATGATGTAGTTTGGAATAATGAATTACAAAATTTGTGGTCTACTAATGCTGCAAAGAGCGATAGACAAGTACTGTGTGATTTCCGGATTCCGAATGGGCAGACATTTTCGCGGATGATGCTGTAGTATACAGAGAAGTCGCAGCATTAGAAAATTGCAGCGAAATGCGGATAGGCACTTGGTGCAGGGAGTGGCAACTGGCTCTTAACGGAACGATTTGAAGTGGAATGATCATATAAAATTAATTGTTGGTAAGGCGGGTGCTAGGTTGAGATACGTTGGGAGACTCCTTAGAAAATGTAGTCCATCAACAAAGGAGGTGGCTTACAAAACACTCGTTCGACCTATACTTGAGTATTGCTCATTAGTGTGGAATCCGTACCAGGTCTGGTTGACAGAGGAGATAGAGAAGATCCAAAGAAGAGCGGCGCGTTTCGTCACAGGGTTATTTGGTAAGCGTGATAGCGTTACGGAGATGTTTAGCAAGCTCAAGTGGCAGACTCTGCAAGAGAGGCGCTCTGCATCGCGGTGTAGCTTGCTGTCCAGGTTTCGAGAGGGTGCGTTTCTGGATGAGGTATCGAATATATTGCTTCCCTCTACTTATACCTCCCGAGGAGATCACGAATGTAAAATTAGAGAGATTCGAGTGCGCACGGAGGCTTTCCGGCAGTCGTTCCGCGAACCATACGGGACTGGAACAAAAAAGGGAGGTCATGACAGTGGCACGTAAAGTGCCCTCCGCCCCACACCGTTGGGTGGCTTGCGGAGTATAAATGTAGATGTAGATGTTGTGCACCAGATGGCCAAACGGTCGTATGCAGGCTTTTTTATTTTATTATTACTATTATTATTGTTATTATTGTTTTAATATTATTATTATTATTATTATTATTATTATTATTATTGTTGTTGTTTTAATGGAGTTATTCTATGTAGATTTTTTCCCCCTTAAATAGGAGAAAGCTTAATTATTACTAACACGTTTGAAACTATGTTAAAATATTATGTGCTTTATTCATACCAATTTACGTGCAACTTTCGGTCTGTACTTTTACACTGAAGCGCCAAAGAAATTGCTCTAGGCATACGTATTGAAATACAGAGATACGTAAACAGACAGAATACGGAACTACGACGGCAACGCTTATATAAAACAAGTGTCTGGTGCAGTTGTTAGATCGGTTACTGCTGCTACAATGGCAGGTTATCAATATTTAAGTAAGTTTGACCGTGGTGTTATAGTCGGCGCACGAGCGATGGGACACTGCGTCTCCGAGGTAGTGCTGAAGTGAGGATTTTTCTGTACGAGTGTACGGTGGGTGTCAGGAATCCGGTAAAACATTAAATCGCCGACATCACTGCGGCTGGGAAAAGATCCTGCGAGAACGAGACCAACAACGACTGAAGAGAATCATTTAGTGTGACAGAAGTGCAACCCTTCCGCACATTGCTGCAGATTTCTATGCTGGGCCATCAACAATTGTCAGCTTGTGAACCATTGAACGAAACATCATCGATATGGACTTTCGGAGCCGAAGGCCCACTCGTTTACCCTTGATGACAGCGCCACACAAAGCTTTACGCCGTCAATAGCGACATTGGACTGTTGATGACGGGAAACATGTTGCCTGTTTGGAGGAGTCTCGTTTCAAATTGTATGGAGTGGACAGACGTGTATGGGTATGGAGGTATGGAGACAATCTCATGAATCTATGAACCCTGCATATCAGCAGGGGACTGTTTCAGCTGGTGGAAGCTCTGTAATGGTTTGGGGGGTATGCAGTTGCAGTGATATGGGACCCCTGATACGTCTAGATACGTGTCTGACAGCTGACACGTGGGTAAGCATCCTGTCTGATCACCTGCATCCATCCATGTCCTTTGTGCATTCCGACGGACTTGGGCATTTCGAGCAGGACAATGCGACACCTCACACGTCCAGAATTGCTACAGAGTGGCTCCAGGAACACTCTTCTGAGTTTGAACACTTCCGCTGGCCACCAAACTACCCAGACATTAAATTATTAAGCATGTCTGGGAAGCCTTGCAACATTCTGTTCAGAAGAGATCTCCCCCCGTCGTAATCTTACGGATTTATGGACGGCCCTGCACAGGATTCATTAGTCGACCCACGTCACGTCGTGTTGCGGAACTTCTGCGTGCTCACTTGGTCCTACACGATATTAGGCAGGTGTACCAGTTTCTTTGGCTCTTCAGTGTATATATATAACAGACTAAAAGAAAAAAAAAACAGATAAATACATAAATAAATATTGTTGTCGTTTGTCGAGAAGACATGTAAGTGGAAGATCCAACAGCAAAGACAAAGGACAAGCCGAGAGGCGATGCTAGCATACAGCTGGTATGGTGGTACTTGTACTGCTCCCATGCAGAACAAACTGTAGACGGGCGGATCGGTTCTCTCTTTCACAGAAAATCGACCCGGCCTTCATCATCAATCAGTCACCGTTGTGATTGGCAGGAATGGAGATCGCAGAGTTAAAGTTCCCTCCACAGCCAGACGGCTGCGGACTCGTAACAGCAGACTCCAAGGTGGTGGCGGGTGTAGACACTTCATTGTATTCACCAGAGAATCCTGCAACTAATGGAGCTGACCTTCCTTCGGTATTAGTGATGCGTATGAAGTTGCCTAACTCTGAGAATGAGTGTAAGGAAGGCAAGTGTTTTATAGCAGTCAATGATGTGTTTGCCCCCATATGAGTGACCCAATGTGCTCCCGTTTTCTGAGCTTGTCAGCACTCTCGACTGGCTTAATGTGTCAGTTCAGGCCTTCAGAGCGTTCTTTATGCAGAGTTTGCAGCCTGAAAGTAGTTCTTGAGTGACCTGTAGGTGAATTTACTACAGGTAGGCCTGTTAGAGACGAGCGTTGTTTCTGCTCCGCACTGTTGTCTAAGCGCTGAATCACGTAATCCCGATGTTCTCTCTCGCGCACTACGAGGCAGTAAGCTCCCTGTCTGTTCTTACTTCAATTCTTCCGAGGGTTCACATTGTTTACACCACCGTTGCGTCCCCGGCCCCGTCTCAGCCGGTTTTAATAATTTTGTACATACGCTTAATTACTATTCCACTATGCAACATAAGTAGTATGGCTCGAAACAATCGGAAACTTTGTACTGACTCACACATACGACCAGTTCCGCTAAGTCCGTTGCGTTTTACCACTGTATGTACACCTAAGCCCTGACATCGAAAATTAGTTCAAGGATACGTCCAACGTTGGCACTGTGTTGTTCTTTGTTATCAGTCACAAGCCTACTTGATGATTTATAGAACTCCATTGTTCTATAGAACGTTTACAGTATTTACTGACAGTTTCATATCCCATTCTTTTTATATTTTCTCATTATCGTGCACTTCGCGTGCGTTCGCCTTAATGATGTAGCTGCTTCGGTAAGGAGTAGGTGTTTCCTCCGAACAACGTGCAACACTTAGAGATACACGACCAGGTTTTGCACAGTGCCGTGAAGTTCTGCGACACAGGTTTTTCCATGAGTCAGGGTTCTGTTATCTCTTTGCTGCTGTTGGGATGCTATTCTTTTTTATGTGTTTAATGTCTGGAAGTATGCAGAGTCGCGAGAGATAAAGCGCGAACATAGTTTTTTTATGTGTTTGCGGAAAGCGTTAGGTAGTGCCATTGTCAGTCCCGTTATTCATCTTATCTCTTTGCTCTACGGAAACAGTTATGACAAAAAGAATTACTTATTAAAATAGGTAGCCGATTCTAGACCGCAGCCCAGCCTTTGATTAGAGTTCTAACGTCATCATCATCATCATCATCATCATGATGCTTTTGAAATTCACTGTTGGATAAAGACCACCTCTGGACTTTTCCACCCATTATGGACTTAAGATGTACGCATCTGCGTTGACCCTGTATGTTTCCTAGCGTCATCCACGCACCTTCCCGTGGGTCGCCTTATCATATGTAATCACGAAAGAACTTACTTGGTGTACTCATGATATATTGGCCTGGCTACATGTCCCACCCACCCTTATTTTATTTCTATTACTGTCATAATTAAGAGTGCCACTCTAGTTCGTCGAGGATGCCAGAGAGGTGTAATGTACCAGTAAGGTTTATTGCAGGGCACTCCACATTACAATGTGGAAATTTCATTCCAGCAGAATATAATTGATGATGGTTCTCTGTAATTAGTGTAGGAACTCTTTGTTCTTGCGTCAATTCCTAATGCAAGACGAATCTAAAATGTTTGTTGTTTGATGTGTACAACTGTAGAGAGGGACGCTGTAAGAAGTGTCCATTACATCATGGAGAATCTTAGTATCCATATTTAGTGGCCTATTTCCAATACCACTTCCTAGAACATGGAACGAGAAGGACGGCAACACCAGAGAAATCCAGGCTTATAAAAAGGGCTATCAACGGTCCTCCTTCTGTTATTCTATTAATAATAAAAGAAGAATAAGAATAAATGAAGCAGTATCTAACATTCTGCGTGGTCTCTGTTTGTTCTAAGTCGTGTCTCCCTACCACTTTCGCGCAACGACGCTCTGAGCGTCGTTTTTTTAGGGAATTGACTAGCTTGAACCTGGGACCTGTTGCTGGTAAGGAGACGCCAGGCCACACATGACATGTAGAGTTCAGAAGAGTTCAGTGAGACTAGCGATGATATAACCAAATACTTAATGATTTCAGCGTCAGCTCCACTGCACTCCCTGTAAAAGAATCTTAATACTAACTAAATTTAGTGGAAGGGGTTCAGGGCTTTCCTAATTTTAGTTAGCTGGTAAAATAATGTCAAAAAATCAGTTAAGTGTACCATTAGAATTTTTATTCTACTCACAAAACATTGTTTATAAATTGTAATATTGATAAAAGGAAATATTTTAATACAGGATGATAAAAACCAACTGCGTTCAGCAAAAATGTGAACGAATATTCCCTGAATGGGTTTCCAAGTTCTATAATGGATCGAAGGATGACCTATTCCATATCACATCTATAATCTAGGTTTAAATTAAGTTTCATAAAAGAGAAAACTATCAAAAATGGTCTACAGTGACCCTCAAGTCTCTTTAATTACTTATTTAACTTGTCATAAATTACAGTGGCTGATGTGGCGTCTCAATAATTATAGAACAGAAAAATCATCGCATTTCAGATTTTAACTTCAAGTAGCGAATGTGAATACCACAAAGTTTAATTGACGTTCGACACGTAGTATTACGTAACAAGAGGATGTAACAGATGAGACTTCTGCAGTTCTGAGTTAAGGTTTATGCGCTCTTATGCGGCATCGCGTGCGTTCATTACCTTGTCGGTGGTTAGGCAGTGTCAGGGGTGGCTGGCGGCGCAGCTCCACACACCTCGCCATCTCGGTAGCAACTCTCTCGAACTTATCCTTACTACTGTTTACCGAAGTTGGTTTAAGAAAAAGGTATCTGGCTGTGTTATCAACTCACCAATCAGCGTCTCAATGTTAACATTAAGCTCCGCCTACAAAAATTCTGTCTATCCAGTGAGAAACGTTATACTTTTTGTGGTGGGGCAGTGTTTTTAATGCTTGCTACATAACAGAGACACATATAGTTTCACGCTAAATCTTGCAGCTGGTGTCGCCCTTTTAGTGTTATCGTAAGATTTATATTGTTCTTCTGGAGGGCTCTATCTTTTAACGTGGGCTGGGGGATGGACCTCTTGGCGGTCGGCCGGCAACGCGGGTGCCCCATTGTCCCGGTCTTATTGTAGGGCCTTCTAGCCTACATGGCTCTGCTCTCGGCTTCTGTTCTCGTTTCTCCCCTCAGAACTGCGTCTGTTTCACAGTGGGAAGGTATGACATGCATTTAGACGTTCTTGTGTTAGTCTGTGGTATTCCATTTTCTCACTCGTTGATCATATTACTTTGGTTAATTTAATGTCAGGATTTATTTGGAGCTATGTGACATATTGCCGGATTATCATGTCTGGGTTTTCATGGAAGGTTTTGGATTTGCCTGACACCTTACAAGTACAAAGGATCATTGCAGTTAAATAAGATCTGAAGGAAGCAGGAATAACACAACTTGATATACAACATACGAAAACTTTTAAGCAGCTGGCCTGGCAGAAAAACTCAAGAAGACCGGCACAGCTTAATCTAACGAAAGGAAAGTCCGTTCTGAGAGATGAAAGGAATGGGGCACAAAGAAAAGCTAAAACTAAACTCTTGAAACGCCCCTACTTGTCCACCACGTGGTCCAACGTGGTCCAAATATGTCTAATAATAATAATAATAATAATAATAATATAGTAATTTACTCATGAACATATTGCCACAATAAGAGCCATCCCTGTTGATCTTGTCCTAAGCCAATTTGTCAACGACATTATTGTTAAATGGTTATAATGATATACAACAAGCTCCCAACTATGTGGCTGCTAATTATCGACGTTTTCCAAAGGATTGGAAAATGGCACAGGTCATCCCCGTTTTTAAGAATGGACGTCGAACAGATGTGCAGAACTATAGACCTATAACTTTAACGTCGATCAGTTGTAGAATTTTGGAACACGTATTATGTTCGAGTATAATGACTTTTCTGGAGACCAGAAGTCTACTCTGTAGGATTCAGCATGGGTTTCGAAAAAGACGATCGTGTGGAACCCAGCTCGCGCTATTCGTCCACGAGACTCAGAGGGCCATAGACACGGGTTCCAAGGTAGATACCGTGTTTCTTGACTTCCGCAAGGCGTTCGATACAGTTCCCCACAGTCGTTTAATGAACAAAGTAAGAGCATATGGGCTATCAGACCAATTGTACGATTGGATTGAAGAGTTCCTAGATAACAGAACGCAGCATGTCATTCTCAATGGAGAGAAGTCTTCCGAAGTAGAGTGATTTCAGGTGTGCCGCATGGGAGTGTCGTAGGACCGTTGGTATTCACAATATACATAAATGACCTTGTGGGTAACATTGGGAGTTCACTGAGGCTTTTTGGGGATGATGCTGTGGTATATCGAGAGGTTGTAACAAATGGAAAACTGTACTGAAATGCAGGAGGACCTGCAGCGAATTGACGCATGGTGCAGGGAATGGCAATTGAATCTCAAGTGTAATGTGCTGCGAATGCATAGAAAGAAAGATCCCTTATTTAGCTACAATATAGCAGGTCAGCAACTGGAAGCAGTTAATTCCATAAATTATCTGGGAGTACGCATTAGGAGTGATTTAAAATGGAATGATCATATAAAGTTGATCGTCGGTAAAGCAGATGCCAGACTGAGATTCATTGGAAGAATCCTAAGGAAATGCAATCCGAAAACAAAGGAAGTAGGTTACAGTACACTTGTTCGCCCACTGCTTGAATACTGCTCACCAGAGTGGAATCCATACCAGCTAGGGTTGATAGAAGAGATAGAGAAGATCCAACGGAGAGCAGCGCGCTTCGTTACAGGATCATTTAGTAATCGCGAAAGCGTTACGGAGATGATAGATAAAGTGGAAGACTCTGCAGGAGAGACGCTCAGTAGCTCGGTACGGGCTTTAGTTGAAATTTCGAGAACATACCTTCACCGAGGAGTCAAGCAGTATATTGCTCCCTCCTACGTATATCTCGCGAAGAGACCTTGAGGATAAAACCAGAGAGATTAGAGCCCACACAGAGGCATACCGACAATCCTTCTTTCCACGAACAATACGAGACTGGAATAGAAAGTAGAAGTGATAGAGGTACTCAAGATACCCTCCGCCACACACCGTTAGGTGGCTTTCGGACTATGGATGTAGACGTAGATGTAGATTATCCGAACATCTTCAGGCCATTTTTGACTAAATAAAGCACGAAGTTTTGTAGTATAAATCGAATTCAGAAAAGCAAACTCGGATCATTATACTATAAAGCTTGACAGCAGCTTATGTTGGATAGCCTCAAAAGTAGAAAAACTACAAGACATTTGCGGGAGTCATCATTGACGAGGCAGAGGATTAGGCACAATACCCAGCCTAGATATCTTGGTGTAACACTCGAACGGTCTTTAACGTATTAAAGAAATCTGGAAAACACTAGCCGAAAGCTTTAGACCCGAAATAGTATAATAAAAAGCTGGATGGTGCAACCTGGGGTGCTAAAACATCCGCTACAGGGACTGCAGCTTTAATAGTAGTACATCCAGCAGCTGAATTCTGTGCCACAGGATGGCAACACAGTGCTCATACAAGGAAAATTTGAATGAATCAATGAGAATTATTAGTGGTACATTAAATCCACACCTATCTGTTCGCTTCACGCCTCAATAACATTTCACCACCTGAATTGCAAACCTAAGCAGCAACCAATTGTGAATGGAGGAAGCTGTATCATCCCGACTACCCACAAGACCTTCCAATTCATACAGTCTTAAATGACCTTCCTCCAGACCTCTTGATATCACGCACTCCATTGTGGCACAATGCAAGAAACAACAAAAAGTTTGACATTAAAGAAGAGCGGTGTAGGAGATGGACTGCTGTAGCAGTAACAAATCAAGGTGTTCAAGCTCTGTCTGCCAGTCTACCAAGCTCTGATCTGAAGACAAGTGAGTGGATGAGACTGAACAAGATAAGAACGGGTCACACTGGGTGCAGTGCTATGATGCACAAATGGGAATCCGAAATTCTCCAGCTTGTGATTGTGGGACCCAGTACAAATCATTCAGCATATTGTCAGAGACTGTCTCTGCTGTACGTGTTATAATTATCGTCCTAGTTTTCTAGTTTAAATGTTCTCTTTTAGTATTATTGAATTACTAATTTTCAAAACTTAAACATGTTAGCTCTGTGTCTAATTCTTTAAATGTACAATATTTTAGACTGTACGTAGTTCTTAATGTTGGCTATTGTCACCATAAAATAAATAAATAAATAAAATTGGAACGAGTACACTTTCTTAAGCGTGACTCATATTTCATCACGGAAACCGAGGCACCGATGAGCGATGATCTGTTATTAATATATGCAGGACAAAACGCGTTTGGCTCTACCGATGTCTTGAATCTCAGGAAAAAGGGGAATCGTCGTCCTCAAATAGTGACTGAAAGACAGGAACAGAAAAAATGGACTATTATCTCCCGGCAGTGGAATGGAAGCAATTTAAACGAAATTCAGTGGCCTTTAAGTGCAGTTTTGTTCATAAGTTGTCAGATTCCGACTAATAATGAGTAATTAATGCAATGGGCTTTCAGATATGACGTGTCTCATCTTTTGTAGATACAGCAAGTAGCACTTTCCAGGAAAAAATGTGTGTTTTGAATTATCGTTGTTTTTCGGCTATCTGAGTAGTGTCGGATCTGCATTAATCTGGATAATAGTGACAGAATGAGATTTTCACTCTGCAGCGGAGTGTGCGCTGATATGAAACTACCTGGCAGATTAAAACTGTGTGCCCGACCGAGACTAGAACTCGGGACCTTTGCCTTTCGCGGGCAAGTACTCTACCATCTTTTTTTTTTTAATATCTCATTTTTGTTCGATTTTGTTCGTTGCATCTGCTCAGGGCGAACGTCGTAAGACATCCATTTAAGTTCGCTGTCGATCGATTAACTCAGTTTTTTTTATTACAGAGGGCAGCTAACCCTCTGACCGAACACGCTGAGCTACCGTGCCGGCTACCATCTGAGATACCGAAGCACGACTCACGTCCGGTCCTCACATCTTTACTTCTGCCAATATCTCGTCTCCTACCTTCCAAACTTTACAGAAGTTCGCAGGAGAACATCGCACTGTGACTTACATGAGTGACATCCTGCGACCCTTAGCCATACTCTTTCTGAATAACACCGTGGACGCCATTTTTCAGCAAGACAATGCACGACCACATGTTGCTGCGAGATAACGTGCCTTTTGGTGTCATAGGGTTGAACTTAGAACTACTTAAACCTAACTAACCTAAGAACAGCACACACATCCATACCCGAGGCAGGATTCGAACCTGCGACTGTAGTGGTCGCGCTTCCAGACTGAATCGCCTAGAACCGCTCGGCCACACTGGCCGGCGTGCCGTAGGATGTCAGCCTTTTGCTCTGGCCCGCCGGATCACCAGAGCTGTCGCCTATCGGCAATGGGTGGAACCAGATGAATGCAGCATTCGCGCCTTATACGCGTTGATGCCATGACGCATGGAGTAAGTTATCAGGGCCCTGTGCATACTAGGCTACAGGACGCATGCTGAATCGAGGTGACTGAATTGCTAATCATTTCTGCAGAAAACGCTAATGTACCTGTTCTGGGAATATGAACGTCCTATTTCTAATTGTTGAAGATGTGCTGTTTTCTCTGAACATGAGCGTAATACCGGGTAAGAGTGTCGGACTGAAAAGTAATACAAATTGGTCGACCGAATGTTCTGTCAACCACTTACTTTGTGCGTGAATTACATTTCTTTCCTAGGAATCTTATTCTGGCATCTGTTTTTCACACAACCAGTTTTATGTAGTCATTCTACTTCAGATTGCTCCAGGCAGTTACTCCGAGGTGTTTCACGGTTGTTACTGTTTTCAGAATAAAAAGGTTTGTAATATTTGCGTCATGAAGTCACAAAAACCTTGTATTTTCTATACGATACCTAAGTGACATATCATTGTTATGAAGTACTAGACAGAATCGGAACTATTTTAAGGGCGACAGCAGAGACGAGTATTCTGTTTCAGATTTGTCAGGAATTAGGGAGGGTTCGTAGAAAGCCGTTTCTTCTCGCAGGACTGAATGAAAATTTCGTCTATTAAGTTACCGTTTTCACATTTTGAGCCGGCCGCTGCGGTCGAGCGGTTCTAGACGCTTTAGTTCGGAACCGCGCTGCTGCTACGCTCGCAGGCTCGAATCCTGCCTCCGGCATGGATGTGTGTGATGTCCTTAGGTTAGTCAGGTTTAAGTAGTTCTAAGCCTAGGGGACTGATGACCTCAGATGTTAAGCCCCATAGTGCTTAGAGCCATTTGAACCATTTTCACATTTTGAAGAATGTGCGCTATAGAGCATTTATGTTTCCACTAAAAGAACGTTTATTATTAACAAGAGTGGAGAACTGTATTTTTTAAAACTATTTAGTCTTTGGCGAGTTAAATATTGGGTGAAAATAACCTCAAACCCTATACCAGATTGTATGACCGTATGGTCATTATCCATCATTCAGCAGCTCATATTTTTTATTTGACCGAGCAATTGAATCAAGCAAGTAATAGTTTCCGTCGTTCTTTCGAGTAAGTCAAACTTGATGTGTACATATATACTACAGTGTAAAAGGTAAGGAAGAAGTGAAGAAGAAAACGGTAGAAAAGCTTCAGATAGCTCCAAACAGCATTACTACGAGTGCAATTCTTCATGCTCTCTGTAACCTCGAAGGGAGTCTTTCATTGCTACAAAAGCATGTGGGTTTTTTTCAGACAGTAGTAGTAAATGTCAGTTAAAGCAAACATCAACATTAGCTTTTGTTTGAACCTGACATCTTTTCGCAAATCACTGTCCTATTTAAAGTGATAATAATTTGCCTCCTGCCGACCCAAGAGCTAGAGGGAGTTTAATTTTAGCGTAGACTGCATACCATGTTGAAACTTACAGTTCTTTACTCACACAAATATGCTACGACGAAACATGGACCCACCATCAAAAGCCTTTAGATAGTAAACAGAGTGGGCCTGCTATCTCTTCTTTAGTTTTTGCTTTCAGCTATCAGGGACGGGTAGATTGGGGGCATTAGATTCATAGTGCTCTATCTCTCAGCTACAGCAAATGAAATGACTTGTAATTTAGGGGTGTGACGGGGTTCTAGTAAATATGCTATCTGCTATCCTCCGATTTGTTAGAGTGCCTGTCGCTGTGGTGCCTGGAGTGACTTTACAAGTGTCTTTACTCTCGCTTTGATCGTCTATTATTCCGACATTTCCCACCTCATTCCTCAGCACTTCGAAGCTATTGGGAATTTCAGTTCCGTTACTGTAGTATTTTCATTTCCTATTGCCTACTATACCTCTCAATAACAAGGCAGCGTGTCTGCTGCTGCTGGTGTAGCCATCAGTTTGAAGACTAGTTTGGTACAGCTCTCCACGCTAACTGTCTTGTCCAGGGTTTTTTTATACCTGCATAACTGTTAAACACTACACCCATTTGAACCTACATACTGTATTCAAGCCTTGCACACTCACCTAAAGTTTTCGAATTTGTGGCAGTTAAAGAGGGTGTGTGTACAGTGGCTGAATCGGTATGTATCATCCAAAGGTACGGGGTTTACCCTCTGTCACTCCTAAGATTCCCTATCACTTATCACTTCTTCAGTACCTTTTTCCCATCAGTCAGTCATTGCAGACATTTAGCTTATTTTATAACTGCGGGATAGATTGGCAGGGAGAAAAGAATCAACGTCGACCAGACAGAATGTGGAGTACTTTGGTAATACTTGAGATGTAGCCTCGGCCAGAATCTCTTTGACTGGAGTGCATTTGTCTCCATTGATGAGCCCCAATTCGAACTGAGCCCGATGACCAGTGAAAATGTGTCTGGAGACACCTCGGACAGCAGTGGCATACTAACCTCTCTGTCACCCGCCGTACGTACCGACAACTGGGTGGGAAGGTCTGGGGTGCCATTTCTTTTCATAACAAGACCCATTTGGGTGTCTTCCGCAGTACACTTGTAGCACGCCGGTACGTCGACAATATTCCAAGCCCTGTTTCGTTTCCCTTCATGGTAAGCCATCCTGAGCTTATATTTCAGCAAGGTAACGCCCTCCAGCACACGGCGAGTGTTTCTACTATTTGTCTTCGTGCTTGCCAGACCAGATCTTGGCCAGCAATGTCGCCTGATCTCTTCCCAATTGAGAACAATTGGAGCAGTGTGGGATTATGAACAGGACACTCCGACCAGCTAGGGGTTTTGACAATCTAACACACCAATTGGACAGAATTTCGAAGCATATCTCTCAGGAGGATATCCAACAATACTACCAATCACTGTCAAGGCGAATAACTGCCTGCATAAGGGCCAGAGATGGACCAACGAGTTACTGACTTTCTCAATTTGTGAAAACCTTTCTCTTGAATAAACCATCTAATTTATCTCGAATTGTAATCATTTGTTTGTCTGTGCATTTAAATCACATCTTCCGATTTCCATCCCATTCGGATAATTCTTTCGTGGTAGTTGGTTTTTCTTCCTTAGAGTGTAATTGTGTTTTATAGGTGGTTTAACTGGCGCTGCTTTTTGTGTTGTTATGTTTGAACATTACAGAACAGATTTTGTTCACTTGATAATTTTTTGTTTCTGTCTGTGAGATATTTGATGTCATTTACTGTTTTATTACGAGTTTGCCATCTACTAGGGCCGCACATCTTTAATATGCATTTAAATATTCCCTTGTACGCAAATCTCAGTATCGAACCTTAAGGATGGTTCTGTGTCAGGATCATTCCGTTGCTCATTTCAATGCGGGACTCATCACTGAAGACAATTGTACTCCAGTCAAAGAGATTCCAGGTCGAAGACTTCAAACTTTATGTAACTCCTATCAGTTTATATGTTTTAAATACCACAAAATTATGGTGATGGGTAAGTGAGTTCCTTAGTTTGAAGAACGACGCCATGAGCGCAAGGATACCTTTGACGGGAGGTATATGGCGGTTGAGACAATCCATATAATAGCATCGTAGTACGTCTCTAGGGTTCCCTCAGAACTAGCTAGTAAAAGTATAGTTTTTTCGCAGAAAAGTCCGTTTAAGGTGGAAACAGAAAAAGAGTCCTACTCTCGGTAACACGCTATTATCTTGCAGGATAAGTTTCACTTTAGTCCATCTTTTGAAGCAGCAGGCACGTGACGTCCATATAGTGTAGCTACTGTAGACGAAAAGTCTTGTAGCAAGAACTCATACACTCAGAGCTTGTCACATAAAGCCTGACGTTTCCTGTCGTGAGGAGTAAAACCTTCATAATGTACATGACCGTACACTGACATGGGGGCCTGCAGTCTGTTGAAACATGTAGAATGTCACCGCCTAGAAGCTGGGAAAGCACGCTGGCATGTTCCACTGTCGCGCCTCACTGCACACATTTCTTTCTCGCTTGACTCAACTATACAGTAGTTTTAAAGTTTCAGGAAATGTTTAAATTATAACGTTATTTATTAAGCCTGACGATCAATATGGGTGCACTCTTTTCCTCCGATTTCAGTGCAAAATATGTTTTTATTTTAATATATGTAAATTTTGAATGCATTATGCGTTGCAGTGTTATGTTAAACTTTGGCTCTTCTCGGTGTTGTATAGGCTCTTCTTGTACACTTACATCTTCACGATTAACTTTGATTAATCAGTGCACTAAATGACTGCTTGATTCAGGCTTGTAAGTAGGAACTAGTGCAGAGCTTTTGAAGCTATACGGAACGGGATCACGTTGGGTCCTGTGGTGCCGCGCGGCATTAGCCAAGCGGTCTAAGGGCGCTGCAAAAGTGATGGACTGTGCGGCTGGTCCCGGCGGAGGTTCGAGCCTTCCTCGGGCATGGGTGTGTGTTTGTCCTTAGGATAATTTAGGTTAAGTAGTGTGTAAGCTTAGGGACTGATGACCTTAGCACTTAAGTCCCACAAGATTTCACACACATTTGAACATTTGGTCCTATGGCACAGTTAGCTTAACTGGCGCCCTGGGTAAACTTCGGCTTCGCAGTCACCTCCCTTCCCCCTCAGATCCCCACACATTTGCCGCCTAGCCCCTTTTTTCTTATTTTCATCGCCGCTTAACCTGATTACCAGTCTACTGAGCTCAACGCGACTCTACATTAAAACAAAAGATACGCATTTCAATAAGCACACCAAAGAAAACATTAGGCAACCCCTTAAAAGAGCGCACTGGTCGCTTTAGAGCACTTTAGGAGGCGAAGAAATGTTGCCAGACGATATTGTTGATATTTGATTTATGGGCATAAGGTCGAAGTCTCTGCCTGACGTTTCGTCTTAAACTGCTGGAGACTTCGTCAGATACTTTAACGACTCGGAAAGCATTTACAGACAAAAAAATGCAAGGTGGCGTCCTATCTGGGTAATTCACTGCAAGCGCAAGGCTCACATTATCCGCCAATTTGCATTTTTGTAGCTGAACTAAGGGCCGTCATGGCGACCAGCAAACTGCGGAGATCAAGTTAAGGGTTCAGCACGCATAATTATTACAGGTCTATTAAATGCGCACTGAGGCCAAGTTGCATTGCATTAAAAATCACATACTATGAAGAACATTTCCGTGGCAGAGCTCTCTGCCAGAAACCACTGCAAGTGGGTTCGGTGCTGAGCAGCCGGGGGGAAATATTGTGACAACCACAGAGAGGACCGCACGAGTCGGCATGCTGTGCGGAAGCGTCCGTTTGATCTTACCCTAGATCGCATGCCCGTACCAGACAATGGTAGGGCCATCTCCAGACGGCAGAGGGACCGTCCGCAAATACTGTTCTGAAGATGGCGCCGGTGTGGTGCTTGGAAGGGTGGAATGCCGGACATTTGCCACGCCGGACATTTGCCACGCCGTACACTTGCCACACTTGCCCCTTCGCCAGGTAGCAATCCCTCAGGTAAGGGACGCCCTTCCTCGTACCACTTCTGTCCGCTTTCAAACCGCCGTCTGCACATCTTAATCGATACCACCAGTACGTAAGGGACCTTCTTCTTCGACATCTTGGCCAAATACAGAGCTTCTTTTCCGAAATCGAAATATTTATAACTTTTGGGAAACGAAAGCAATACCGATGATTACACCAGTACGTAATTAGTTCTGCCAAGTATAAGTATAAATTCCTCTGTCTGTACGGTAGCTTCCTTTCACGCTTACTGATAGCGATAGAAAGAGTTCATCGCCATGGGAGCCACAAGAAAGGAACGATGTAAAGAGAATGCGAATGTACGCTAATCATTTCTTTTTGATCACTGCATTTGTGCCTACTTTAATCACTACAACTGCATGCCCTAAAGACAACAAAGAAAGAAGAAATGAGTATGTGAATGATTGGAAAGAAGACCGACATACTCCATATTAATTTACTCTCTAAAATGCGATATCCCTTGCGGCGAAACATTAGTTAATAAAGTGTAGCGGGGCAATGTTCAAAACATGACTGAGAATACGTTTACTAAATAGAGATAAGAACATTTGTGATTGACATGTCATCTAAAGTCGACGTAGAAATTTAAAATGTTAGAAATAAGGAAATGAAGTAATACAGAATGCTATGCTTGAAACGTACGTCGTTGTTCTACATTGTTTATCTCTGGTTTTTACAGGGTCACAGAGGAAGCATCATAGGTTTTGGAGGGGAAAAGCCGTAATTGTAATCATCTGCACAACAACAGAAACAAGAAGCACAACTTAAGGAAAAATAATGTAATGTGTGTTCCAGCTCACAAGCGACATTGAAGCAGATAGTTCCTGTGGCTTAGTATGGGCAGAGGTTATATTCGACAACCGGAATAAATTAGTAACTGGCTCCTTTTACCGACCCCCGGTCTCAGATGAAACAGCTGCTGAACAGTTCAAAGAAAACTTGAGTCTCATCACAAATAGGTACCCTACTCATACAATTATGGTTGGCAGTGCTTCAATCTACCTTCCGTCTGTTGACAAAAATACGTTTTCAGACCCTATTGTAGATAAAAAAACAACTTCCGTGATTGTTCTAAATGTTTTTTAAAAATTATTTTGAAGAATTAGTTCACGATGGCATTCAGATTGTAAATGGTTACGAAAACGCACTTGACCTCTTAGCCACAAATAATCCTGAGCATCACGACATACAGAGATTAGTGAACACACAGTTGTCGCGAGGCTCAATTCCGTAACAAAAAAATTCACCAAAACTAAACGCGAAATATATCTGTTTATAAAAGCAACTAAAAATTCGGTTGACGTATTTCTAAGAGACAGTCTCCAATCCTTCCAAACTATGTAAGTGAAGACCATACGTGGCTTAAGTTCAAAGAAATAGTATCAACAGCACTCGAGAGATTGATACCAAATAAATTAATAAGAGACGGAGCTGACCCCCCATGGTACACAAAACACGACAGAAAGCTGCTGCAGGAGCACCGAAAAAGGCAAGTTTAATTTAGGGGAACGCAAAATCTCCAAGATTGGCGAAGTTTTACTGAGGCTCGAAATTTGGTACGGATTTCAATGCGAGATGCATTTAATAGTTTCCATAACGAAACTCTCTCTAGACATGTGCGGAAAATCCAAAGAGATTCTGGTTCTGTGTTAAGTAAACCAGCGGAAAGGCTCAGTAAGCATTGGGGAGGAGGAGGGGGAGACAAGGGACCCAACCCTTCGGAGCAGATAAAATCGTGGCAAACGTCCGGCGTGGCAAATGTCCGCACACCGGACAAGTGACCTCAGACATTGGGCGCCTCCCAAAAGTAATGCTGACTGGATAGCTGCTGCGCGTTCAGACAGAGAGCGCAAGTGAAGGTGATCGGGTGGTTCATAAGGAAATTGAACAGGCCCTGACGCAAAGCGCCAACTCCGTCTGATAGTTATAGAAATTACTCACTTGAATTTTCCTTCGAAGAGAAGCAGTCGATTTTGCTCCAGTCTGCGTGACGAAGTGATAGCAGAGTAGTGTTTCCGTCCGGCAACCTGGACATTAGGTTTTCACATACGCGATCGCTAGGGTAGTCACAGCTGCAACAAGACGCTGATCCACAAACCAACACCACCAGGGGACCGCCTCCTGAGTTTCCCATGTTGCAGCCACATTCAAATCACTCTTGCAGGGATAGGTACAGAAGGGCTAGGTGTGCGCCACATATGCACTGCAGTGTGTGGTCAAAGTGTAGTTTTCTTTTGTATGTCAATAACCTTCATGTTGATAGGGAAATCATCTAGAAGCTCGAGCGCGTTATCAGTATAGGCGAGGTGCAAATCTGTATTGGAAACTGATAAAAATAGTACTTTTGTGTTAGTTGCCGCTTTTATTTATGCACACTGTGCCATAATTAATGAGGAGGCATCGCCTCATCACGTATTTTGAGATGACAATGTATAAACGTAGTAGTAATAAAAATTTGTTTCACTCAGCTCCGTACTTCTGGCTTTCAGTCAAAATTACCCACCAGTTCCCACAACCAAGTCGTTCTTTTGGGAGATTATTTTTGTGTTTTTATTAAATTGAATCTTATTATTTGTGGGGTGTGCGTCCTCAACTGGTGTGGTTCTTCAAAGGGGCGAGGGCTTAAAAGTCAGATATTTCGTATAGGAGTAACGTTAGAGGGATTCTTCGCGGAATTCCGAATTAGCATGATGCACAATTTGCATACCGGTTCACGGTGCGATCTACTCGGAGGACGCCTTCCGTAAATGGTCACCCTGCTTTTAGACACGTTCACTGCTATCTTCAGATAGATATATCAAGATACACAGTCTTATACATATGTCCAATATTAATATTTTTTATCAGCACTTTCCCAGTTAAAGAAACTAACGTAGTGGGCTATTAGAAGTTCCGCGGTTTGGTCACAGTTGGTGCGTGTTTACTAATCATTTTTCTTTTTACCTAATAGGTGTTACCTTCTAAGGTAACTGGTGGTTTTCGTGTCCTGTGGGTCACGTCTGCTAAAGCGCGCCGGCCGTTGTGGCCGAGCGGTTCTAGGCGCATCAGTCTGGAACCGCGCGACCGCTACGGTCGCAGGTTAGAGTCCTGCCTCGGGCATGGATGTGTGTGATGTCCTTAGTTAGTTAGGTTTAAGTAGTTCTAAGTTCTAGGGGACTGATGACCTCAGATGTTAAGTCCCATACTGCTCAGAGCCATTTGAACCATTAAAACAATTTGTAAACCGAATGAAGAAACTTCAGAGACGAAAACAGACCTCTAATTTTTATTCATTGGACGAAAATATATTATATCTAATGCCAACGAATAGACAACAGACCTGACCTCTTGGGCGTTAGTAATATTTAGAATGAATCTCAGCGACAACGCCATTCCAATGGGAAGTCACAGTCATCACGCTACCATTGGCCAGCTTGAAAACATGCACTTTTAACGACAAGCACAATTACAGAATGCATCAGATAATGTTGCATTTGACTTCAAGTACTACCTATCTATTAGGAAATTCGCAACATTCAAAGAGGGTGGTCTATTGCACACTGTTGTGTAGCAAAAACAGGTCCAAATTGCATTTGCCGCTTCTTGGCCATTATAAGGAAAATTAGAGTTTTTGTACACGTATATGGATGAGAATGCTGCCGACAAGATGCGTTGCGATTCATTCATAGAAAAGTTCAACGTACTTTGCTGGTCACCAGCGGAACAACCACGTGTAAAACACGACATTATGGTTTGTAAATGGAAATTTGTGGTAAGTTCTATGGCACCAAACTGCTGAGGTCATCGGTCCCAAGGCTTACACACTACTTAATCTACCTTAAGCTAACTTACGCTAAGGACAACACACACACACCCATGCCCGAAGGAGGACTCGAATCTCGGACAGGGGGAGCCGTGCGAACCGTGGCAGGGCGTCATAGACCGCACGGCTACCCCGCGCGGCATTATGGTTCGTCCCTATATTGAAGCTTCCCAATACAAGACTCCCATTAAGATGCTAGAAGCACTAATGCTGAAAAATCAGTTTCTCGACTCCCCATATTCGGAGGGGGATCTCATACGATTATGTTATTCGATACTGCCTTTCACCTATCAACAGGCCTTGGTTGGGCGTTTCCACGATGTTGACACGTTCCGGCACCTCTTCCAAGAGGTGGCCATGGTGATCGACCGTCGCAAGAAAAGCGAATGCAACAAACAAAACTCAGTCGCACGACAACAACCGGTGGCGAGATAACTACGCAAAAAACAATAACAAGTACACCAACAACAATGGTAACCGCAGTATCAACGGTAGTCACCACAACTGTCAACGAGACGCAGGACGAACACGAATTGGCGCGACCAGGGACAAAGTTCACAGCCGAACAATGGTACTAACGGCGAGTACTTCGTTGAATGGAACGGCTAGATAGTCGATGGCTCAAATGGTTCAAATGGCTCTGAGCCACCGTAGCAGTCGCGCGGTTCCGGACTGAGCGCCTAGATAGTCGAATTGCGGGATCCTAACCCGACCCCGAATTCTAACAAAGCCAAAAATGCACGAGATCATCTCGTAATTCACGACACGACAAACAGCAACAGGGAACAATAACTCTCATCGGCTATGACGACATAACGGATGTGCTAGCGGATGGAGGACAGTAATGCTGCCATCCACCCCGTCATCTCCATCACAGTCGTCTCTGCTCAGTTGCGAGCTATCGTTGACAGCGGCAGCCATGTTACTGCCACCTGAGACGGCGCTTTTCTGTTGTGTGAAATATGCTGTTAATTTTGCTAGCTTTTTAATTACTTCCTTCTGATGTACAGTTTTTTTTTCCTCTTTGTAAATCCACTAGGTAATGACCGTATCGACATTTTATATTATAATTCAGTATTTATTTTTACACATAAAATAGTCGCTAACTCAAAACAAAACAAGCAAACGACGATTTAATCAAAGAATATCTCAGAGCACAGTCAGTAACAAGTACAAACAAAACAAACGTCACATCACCACAGACAAATACAGAGGAATTCCCGATCGTCGAGACGGTTTATTTAAGTCCATCGGTTACGTTGCTATTGCGTAACACGGACAAAGCTTGTCCCATATTGGCAATGAAAAAGGCACGCATCAAAGGTGCGATTGCCGAAAAGACTACTGGAGTAGGCCTGCAAACTCTGCCACGGGGATCTACTGGACGCAAATTTCCTAGTGGTACCTAATCTCTCATTGCAAATGGTCATAGCAATCAATTTCCTCCTTGACCACCTGGCCCTGATAGGCATTGGCAGAGGTACTATTACCAGGCCCCTATTTCCCACTGAGCACTTAGGGCACATGCCCAGGGCCCCGCGATCGATAGGGGCCCCCTAGTTCTTGCCAGACCACCAAACGATAACCGATTTTTATTACCGAAAAACAAATTTATTTTAAAAAATCGAACAATAATGACTGACTACAAAACCTACTTGCTTATTAGCTTTACGCAGTGCACAGTTCTGCATGGAGCGAATAGCGACGTGAAATTAAACGTGACCGACCGACTTAAATAAATCGACTCGACGATCGGGAATTCACTTGTATTTGCCTGCTGTGATGTGAAGTTTGTTTTGTTTGTAGTTGTTACTGACTGTGCTCTGAGGTATTGTTTGATTAAATCGCCGTTTGCCTGTTTTGTTTTGTGTCAGCAACTATCTTCGGTGTGGAAATAAATACTGAACCACAATATAAAACGTCGAAACGGTCGTACCGTAGTAGATTTGCAAAAAGGAAAAAAGCTATACATCGGAAGGAAGTAATGGAAAAGTTACACAAAATTAACAGCATATTTTACTATTATTACTGGAGCAACTTCTGTAACTAGCAGTCACATAATATATCTTCCACATGATGAGTCATGTCGACTACAACTGCGGGAATTTCTCAATGTTCAAGCTCTACACCAATTTCAGATTTCTACCAATTTAAGAAAGGAGATTGAATCAGAAAGTGACCGTCCCCATGACAGAAGTTCAACAACTTCGGTGACTTTATCAACACCGACAACTGTGTCAATTGAACAGCAGTTTTCCAACCCAGAAGAAATATCGCACGATCCCACTGATTATTTTCATCAACATTTTACAGAAGGAAACTGCGAAATTTTTATTCGTAAGGGACCTCTATTTTTCCGAGGCATCCAGAACGAATAAAGTTGTAGTAAATCAGGAACTAGGTATTTCAACAAAACATTATTCATTCGCAAATTAAAGAATAATGAACCGAGGAAGAAAATTGTTGTTGTACTCGCTTTCCAAAAACTCTGTATTTTGTTTTTATGCTCTTTATGTAACCCTTCTGATATAAATCTATGCTTTCCGAGTGGATGTAATGATTGGAAGCACATTAATACCATATTTTTTAGTCATGAACATAGCCCAGCATACAGGCAATCTACACTACTGGCCATTAAAATTGCTACACCACGAAGATGACGTGCTACAGACGCGAAATTGAACCGACAGGAAGAAGATGCTGTGATGATTAGCTATTCAGAGCATTCACACAAGGTTGGCGCCGGTGGCGACACCTTCAACGTGCTGAAATGAGAAAAGTTTCCAACCGATTTCTCATACACAAACAGCAGTTGACCGGCGTTGCCTAGTGAAACGTTGTTGTGATGCCTCGTGTAACGAGGAGATATGCGTACCATCACGTTTCTGACTTTGGTAAAGGTCGGATTGTAGCCTATCTCGATCGCGGTTTATCCTATCGGGACATTGCTGCTCGCGTTGGTCGAGAAACAATGACTGTTAGCAGAATATGGAATGGGTGGGTTCAGGAGGGTAATACGGAACGCCGTACTGGATCCCAACGGCCTCGTATCACTAGCAGTCGAGATGACAGGCATCTTATCTGCATAGCTGTAACGGATCATGCAGCCACGTCTCGATTCCTGAGTCAACAGATGGGGACGTTTGCAAGACAACAACCATCTGCTCGAACAGTTCGACGACGTTTGCAGCAGCATGGACTATCAGCTCGGAGGCCATGGCTGCGGTTGCCCTTGACGCTGCATCACAGACAGGGGCACCTGCGATGGTGAACTCAACGACGAACCTGGGGGCACGAATGGTAAAACGTCATTTTTTCGGATGAATCCACGTTCTGTTTACAGCATCATGATGGTCGCATCTGTGTTTGGCGACATCGCGGTGGGCGCACATTGGAAGCGTGTATTCGTCATCGCCATACTGGCGTATCACCCGGCGTGATGGTATGGGGTGCCATTGGTTACACGTCTTGGTCGCCTTTTGTTCGCATTGACGGCACCTTAAACAGTGGACGTTACATTTCAGATGTGTTACGACCCGTGGCTCAACCCTTCATTCGATCCCTGCGAAACCCTACATTTCAGCAGGATAATGCACGACCGCGTGTTTCAGGTCCTGTACGGGCCTTTCTGGATACAGAAAATGTTGGACTGCTGCCTGGCCAGCACATTCTCCAGATCTCTCACCAACTGAAAACGTCTGGTCAATGGTGGCCGAGCAACTGGCTCGTCACAATACGTCAGTCACTACTCTTGATGAACTGTGGTATCGTGTTGAAGCTACATGGGCAGCTGTACCTGTACACGCCATCCAAGCTCTGACTCAATGCCCAGGCGTATCAAGGCCGTTATTACGGCCAGAGGTGGTTGTTCTGGGTACTGATTTCTCAGGATCTATGGACCCAAATTGCGTGAAAATGTAATCACATGTCAGTTCATGGAAAAGGTAACGCCTCTTATTTATCGCCGAATATCTGTAATGTGTGAAAACAGGTCTTAAAAAAATATAAATGAAGTTAAATTAGCCAAATACTTTTCTGTTAGTGTTGACAGTACGCCCGATCTGTCTCATGTTGAGCAGCTATCTTTTATAATTCGATACGTAAAAGACGGTGTTCCTGTTGAAAAATTCCCGAAAAGACCATAAATATAGTGTATAACCATCTTGAATTTTTTAGCGAATCATGATATTCCATAAAAGACTGCAGAGGACGAAGCTACGACAATGCTTCAAATATGTCGGGGATGTATACTGGTCTACAAGTAATAAATCTGAAGAAATATGAATTTGCCACCTTTGTATTGTGTGTGGACATTCACTAGACTTGGTAGGTGTCCAAGCTGTTGGGTGTGCATCAGAGGCAACAAAAGTTTTTTGAAATGATTCAGAAAGTCGAACTCTATCCATCGATGTAATATACTGACAGAACATTTAGGTTAAAAAAAAGTTGTTAAAAGTCTTTCACAAACCAGATAGTCAGACCGAGCTGATGCAGTAAGCGCCTTGCATGAAGATCATAAACAAATTATAAGAACTTTGATGACCATCGCAGAAGATACAGAACGGGCAAGAGAAACTAAAGCTATAATTTATTATGCTAACGGAAATTTGGAGCTCTGTATTGGAAAGCATAGACAAAACGAGCAATTATCTTCAGAAAGAAACAGTAACACTGCACGTTACAAGTAATTTGTCCGCCTCATTTTATGATTTTATCATTAACATCAGGGATAAATTTGATGACATCGAATCGTCCGCCAAAGAAAGAAATCTGGAACCTGCTTACAAGGATCTATCTCAAAGAACAAAACGTAGAAGCTCACGCCAGATATTTCTTGATGGTCCTGCACCGTCAGTCCAACTGATTGGAAAAGGGAATTTCAAAGTAGAAACCTTTCTTCCCACAACTAATACCCTGAGCGTTCATGTAAAACAGCGTTTAAGTTCGTATGAGAACATTAGTCAACGTTTTGGTTTATTTTTTTTGCTTTAAAATTCTGAATTCCTAAGAGCTGAGACAAAGTTGCAAAGAATTTGCTGAAACTTATCATGAAGACGTCAACGAACAAGAGTTGGAAATGGAATGTCTGCATTTAAAAGAATACCTGAAAATTGTTCATAGTGAAAATGGGGGAACTAATAATATATTGGAAATATATCACCTTTTGAAAGAAAAAAAAAATTGAAGACACATTTCCAAATTTGGAAATCGCATTGAGAACCTTTTTAAGCATGATGGTAACCAACTGCAGTGCGGAATGCTCCTTCTCTAAATCGAAAGGAATAAAAAATGAATTAAGAAGTACAATGCCTCAAGAGAGATACACCAGTTCATCACTGATGACCACAGAATGTGATATGCTCGAAATATAGCTTTTTGAGTAAGTGATTAACAATTTTGCGCATCTAAAATCTAGATGTGTACCTCTTCAATCAACATAGATTTTTAAGAACTAAAAGAGTTACTTTTGTGGATTATATTACATGATCATTTAATGTGACTGTAAAGAAATAGAAATATATCAAGAACCTCGCTTACCTACTTTCTTTGTCTATTCTAACAAAATAGTGCTCTGTCAAGATCATAGGGGTCCCATTATCCTAATGTGGCTAGGATCTCCAATAGGTTACAGACGGCCCTGACTATTACTCAACGAAAACCCGCGAGATCACAATCCGATTCGAAGAGCACGCCATTAAAACACTGCCGTCCACAAACAACATAAAATTGTGCTACACGGATGACATACTTGAACTGTCACCACAGCCTTCCGAGAGTCAGGCAATGGTGATATTGATCAGACCGAACGAGCAGAAGTCATACACCAGGTGATCACGCAAAAAGTGAACACACTACAGCACATACACGACCGGGATCGCGAACAGCTGCAAACCATCCTACGGGACAATGATGAAGCCTTCTTGCCTAAACGGGGTAGTATTAAAATCTTCAAGTACAAATATGAGGTCAGACCTCACAACAAATTCTTCGTGGCACCGTACGTCATTCTGCATGTATACCGGGACAAAGTGGCGAATGAAAATCCACGTATGTTAGCTGACGGAGGTATTCAACCCGCCCATACCACTTACAAAAACCCAATAAAAGCAGTGGAGAAAAATGACAGTTTTGTCAGCCTGGTGCTCGATTCGCGTCAGATAAACACAATTGTTGACACCGAGACTGATAGGCCAGAACGATTTGAGGAGCTGCTGCAGAATTATCATGGTGTGTCGATATTTAGATCTCTGGACCTCCGCAGCAGCTCCCGGCAAATAGAGCTCCACCCTGAATGCAGGAAACATACAGCCTTTTTAGCCTTTGCGAAGTGCTAGCAGTTTCGACGACTTCCCTTCGGCCTTAATGTCTCATCAACCGCATTCGTTCGTGGTCTACACAGCATTCTCAGCGAGTTTCTCCAGGGGAGAGTTTCAAAATACGTTGACCACCTTTTGTTAGCTGAAAGCTCATGGGAAGGCCATAACTTTGTTCTCCAAGAACTTCTTCAGTCGTTCAAACAGCACGAGATCACCGTGAACTTTGAAAAGTCATGTTTCGGTACTAATCAGCGCACTTCATGGGGCACGTAATTACCAGGGATGGAATTTCTCCGGTATCCCGACAAGATCTCAACAATTGCGTGTCCGTAGCTCGTGGTCGTGCGGTAGCGTTCTTTCTTCCCACGCCCGGGTTCCCGGGTTCGATTCCCGGCGGGGTTAGAGATTTTCTCTGCCTCGTGATGACTGGGTGTTGTGTGATGTCCTTAGGTTAGTTAGGTTTAAGTAGTTCTAGGGGACTGATGACCATAGCTATTAAGTCCCATAGTGCTCAGAGCCATTTGAACCAACAATTGCACAGTTCCCGCGTTTCACAAACAAGTGCCAGCTGCGTGGCTTCTTAGGAATGGTAAATTTTTACCAAAAATTTGTGCATACTTCCTCCTTTTGCAGCCCACGCCTCAATACCCTCACGGACAAAAATATCCCTTATTAATCGGACCAGGACACGGAGAGTGTTTTTGGCGCTCAAAGAAGCGTTGATGAACACGCCGATACCTTCACATCCTAATCTGGCACATGATTTTTGTATCATAACGGATAGCTCGTTAACGGGCCTAGGTGTTACGGTTTTCCAGCAATACGAAGAGAATGGGACGTTAGTCAGAAAGACTATTGCCTTTGAGAGTTACTGCAACTGTTCAGATACAGAGCTGGAGGCACTCGCCGCGGTCTGGGCTTTTCAAATGTTCCAGTACTTCCTTTATGGTAGGCGGACAGTGGTATACAGAGGCCATTACGCGCTTGTGTTTTTGCTGACAGCAAAACTCGCCTACAGACGTCTTCTTGCTGGGTGCTATTATTACAGGAGTACCAAGGGTACTCCTTTCGGATTGTACATATAAAAGGCAGCTATGGCCTCTTTGGGGCAGGAAGTGCTTTCTTAACTGAGAACAATTGTTCACTTCAGTGACATGGAGAGTCGGATTAGATACGTACTTTCAGTATGCAAATCATGCCATAAATCCAAAAATATCACCACAAGCTTGAAGCCACCCTTGTATCCAATTATCCCCAATAAACTTAAACACATAGCTGCGGCGAACCTCATGGACTCCCTCCCTCATGTTGCTCACCAAAAGAGGGTAGCGCCACATACTGGTATTTCTGGAGCTGACTTCCAAATTCATCACTTTGACACCACTGAAACGCGCTATGGCATTAACCGTGTCAAAGGCATTTCAACGGGACTTCTTGCCTCAAGTAGGTCTCATAGAACAATTGATTACAGACAGTGGTCCACAGTTCCATTCGAACCTATGGAAGCAAATGTTGCTTAAACACAACATAAAGGCCGTGCGGGATTAGCCGAGCGGTCTAGGGCGCTGCAGTCATGGACTGTGCGGCTGGTCCCAGCGGAGGTTCGAGTCCTCCCTCGGGCATGGGTGTGTGTGTGTGTGTGTTTGGCCTTAGGATAATTTAGGTTAAGTAGTGTGTAAGCTTAGGGACTGATGACCTTAGCAGTTAAGTCCCATAAGATTTCACACACATTTGAACATTTTTTGAACAACATAAAGCCAATCTACATATCGTCACATCAGCCGAGTTCAAACCCTTCTAAACGCGTTATGAAGGATCTGAGGGATCTGTGTCGAATATTTTGCGCAAAACAATGTGCAACCTGGGACGTGTTCCTCACAGATTTCCAGGATGTGATTAATGAGACACCACATGCTGTTACCCATCTTGCCCCTGTTCAGGTCCTCAAGAATAAACAGCCTGTCGATCTGATTAGAACAATTGTCGACTTTCTTCCAAGAGGTAAAGACCAACACGTGCATCTTGTTGACATGGCGGCAGCGATCAGCAAGGAAATACGCTCCGACAAAAAGGAGCACGTTAGGAAATTTAACGTTTCTTGTTAAATCATTCCACCTGTCAAATAAGGCCCAGCTTAATGCCACAAATTCTTCTCCATCTACAAAAGACCATTCCGTGTCAGAAATGTGGCACATGAGAATTCGCTGGAACTGGAATAAATCAAATGCCACAAGTTGATAGGACTATGTAATGTCTCCCATTGAAGTATTTTCGGGAATGAACAGTGTTCATTGCTCTCCCGAAGAAAACTGTAACACATGAGCTGTGAGATGTTGCCTCTCTATGTACATAATAGGTTAGATTCTACTTTTTTAGCACAATTTTTAGTCTAATTTTATGCATTTGTACTCTTGATTTTTTTCTCTCTTTCTTTCATTGTTGTCGGGACTTTAAGATTTTATGTTCTTATCCATTCTCTTGCCCTTGTTAGCTCCAGTTAGACTGAATACGGATTGAGCAACGAACTCTATCACTGGGCGAGTTGCCGCAGGCAGTACACCTGTTCAGCTTTTACTGTTCGTAATTAATCCTCGCTGGCAACGATTCCATACCTTGTTCGGTATCTAATTCTCACAAACTGTGGAATTACCATGCTTTCGTTCAATGGAACGGCGAAATATGACGTAGAAAAACACCTGCGGAAGGTTGGTTAATTCTTACCGGTATCGAGTTCGTGTCTACGGTGCCACTGAACGGTTTCCCCTTACGCACATAGCGTCGGCAACTCATGGTTTCTCCTGTTACTTCGGAATCGTGCCGGTGCAGCTCTTGCCACAGACGTAATGGTCCCCACGACCAAAGTACGCAATCACAGTTTCTCTTAGACGGATAGTTTTAAGATGGCCTCGCTGCTATGCGGAGAGCCACGCGCTGTCCACTAATTGTCTTTGCTCTGGCAGCACCCACCAAGTTGCGCTTGGGTGGAGTGCCGATGTTCAAAACGTGTCGCTTGTTCGACAATTGCCAACGACTGCGACCGATACCGACCCTACACAAGCCGTCTTACGCACATTTCCCCATGACATTCAGTTGGAAGCACAATAAATAACTTCATAAAATGCAAATTTGTACCGGATTTCTTAGGATTGTCACCGACTTGTTTCTAGCTGCACAGTTACTAAGAGTCCTCTACGAATTTCAGACTGTCTAGTTGTTAAACAATACGGTAAGAAAACAACAGTTCCATAGAACATTTTCACTTTCCACTGAAATTCCACTGCGGAGTGTCGGTGACGCCAAGATGGATTTAGGGGAACTCCTCGACAGAGAGATACGCACCCTCGCACTTAGTCTTATCTCTGCAAAACTTTTTATCCTGTTTTTCCATATTTTGTGACTGCTTAACCCCATAATTTTTTTCTTTTTTTTTCTCAGGATAGGACGAGCCGCACATCAATGGCGTCCTTATTCTTATCATTAGTTAACGTTCGGCACAATTTGCACTTTAAGATTACTACATGCTAGAATTACTATCTGCCTATGCACGTGGCTCGACTGTCCAACCAGCTCCTAACAACAGGAGCGGCTCTGGCATCTCCAGACGGCGGACGCACGCCACGCCAGAGCCGGCAACTGCAGTTATGCGCCGCCGATCATCACAACAATACCAAATGACATACTCCTCCTGACACCCCATTACACTCCCTCTCTGATGCTACACCCGCACCCACCCTGCCATAAACCAAGTGGAACAACACTACTTCACATGTGTGAAACACAAAGCAAGTGTTGAAGTCATGTGGAGCCAATAAGGGAATGATTATATAACAGAAGCACAGTGCCACAATCCTTTTAACGCTCGTATCCATTGACAGACATGTACGTTTCACTTTTTTTTTTTTTTGACAGGCTATTAATGACTGGTCGTATTCATTAAGAATATTTCATACAGTTTTCAACTATCGCATATTACTATGTATATGTGTTTCTTCTAACTGTCAGTTACTTACACTACATTGAAGCACCAAAGAAACTGGTATAGGCATGCGTATTCAAATACGGAGACATTTAAACAGGCAGAATACGGCGCTGTGGTCGGCAAAGCCTATATAACACATGTGTCTGGAGCAGCTGTCAGACAGTTACTGCTGCTACAATGGCAGGTTATCGCGAGTTAAGTGAGTTCGAACGTGTGTACCATGAATATCAGGCATCCGGTAAAACATCAAACCTCCGACATCCTTGCGGCTGGAAAAAGATCCTGCAAGAACGGTACCAATGAGGACTGAAAAAATAGTTCACTGTGACAGAAGTGCAATCCTTCCGCAAATTTCTGCAGATTTCAATGCTGGGCCATCAACAAGGTCAGCGCGCGAGCCACTCTATGAAACATCATCTATATGGGCTATCGGAGTCGAAGGCCCAGTCGTGTACCCTTGATGACTGCGCGAACAAAGCTTTATGCCCCGCCTGCCTCGCCTGGGTCCATCAGCACTGACATTGGGCTGGAAATTTATTGCTTGATCGGACGAATGTCGTTTCAGATTGTACCAAGCAGATAGGCGTCTACAGGTATGGAGACAACCTCATGAATCCATGGACCCTGTGTGTCAGTAGGGGACTGTTCAAGCTGGTGGAGGCTCTGTAATGGTGTGAGGCGTGTGCAGTTGGAGTGATATGGGGCCATTGATACGCGTAGATACGACTCTGACAGGTGACACGTCCGTAAGCATCCTGATTCATCACTTGTATCCATTCATGTCCATTGTGCATTCCGACGGACTTGGGCAATTCCAGCAGTACAATGCGACACCCACACGTCCAGAATTGCTACAGAGTGGCTCCAGGAACACTCTTCTGAGTTTAAACGCTTCCACTGGCCACCAAACTCTCCAGACATGAACATTATTGAGCATACCTGGGATGCTTTGCAATGTGCTGTGCAGTAAAGATCTCCACCCCCTCGTACTCTTACGGATTTATGGCCAGCCTTGTACGGTTCAGCACTACTACTCCGATTTGTCATAGATTTGCATCAGCACTGTACTCGGGAAACACGGTATTGATACGGTGTCTAAACTAGCAACAAAGGTGCGCGAATATTTGAACACTACGAAGGAACTACGCTTGCTGCTTGCCGCAGCAGGAGTATATAAAATGCTGTGCACTTGTGGTGAAGTGCACATAGGAGCTACAGAAAGAAGCATAAACATCCGCCTCAAGCAACACAAGAACAATTGTCTCCTGGGCGAGACGGATAAATCACCAGCAGCAGTACACAAACCAGGGCTAATAAACCACCTTTTCATTTCCCTGGCTCACTTGTTATAATGAAAGGCTCGCCGTGGAAGCCAAAAACTAGAACCAAGCATAAGCACACAAAAGAAAGTTAGGTATTATGCAACTGTTGCTCAACGCAGTCTAATCTGAATCCTTTTAATGCATATCTGCCTCCTTGCCATTTTAATGTCCTCCAGTCATTCATATTCTTCCCACCCCTACTTCGTCCTCTTCCTTATTTTTTCCCTCTTGTAACTGCGCACACACCATAACGGCGGTCAGATAACGCACCCAGGCTGCGGTATCCCACAGCAGATCAACAGCTTGGGTTCCACTTCCAAGAGGACAACACAGTGAGGCCCTCTACAGTTTTCTTCATACTTACAGAATTTGGAGATCAGTGACAGGACATTATCTTCTTAACCCTCGCAAGCTTCTGACGCTTTCAATTGCAATCAAGACTTTAATAAAGATGGCAAAGGTAATGTTAATCAGAACAATGGGAGGAGAAATTGTCTAAATAATAATTGATTTATTCATTCTTAACGTCACATCACAAAAGATGGCTAAAGAAACGCCACACTAACATTTTTATTTGACAAACGCTTTCAATAATATGGGGTCTATAGTTAACAAAGTGATCAGCTGGGGATCAACACACCACACTAACCAGTATTAATCACTTTGTCTGACTTCATAAATGTGAATCCGTGGCATGGCACAAAACTACGCCACTATCTAGCATCTATTCTCTACTGCTCCATAAAGAAAAATATGGTTCCAAAGAACAGGGAACTGAGAAGCATATATTGCAGCCCTACCCTTAAGCAGGTGAGGGCAGCATAGCACGACGCAGTCGCTGACTGAAGTTATGGACAGCGACAATCTGTTATTAAAGGCGCGCGCCCAGAAGTACACGAACACGTGGTCTCACATTTGGCTAATTCGGAACGCAGGTACTTCCCCATGAGCCTCTGAAATACCGATGGATTCCAGTGTGCAAGTGGAACCGTTTGCTGGTCTACCAAACCAATTTGACTCCGAGACACGACTATGCGTGATAGAATATATCAAATGTTTAGACAACCAACTCAAAACAAATAAGTACACCCACACATCAATCGTGTGCATAATACACAATACCTCTGACAATTCAGACGGTGACTGGCACAGGTTGTAAGTGGCACACTAGCAAAAGAAGCAAGTCTCACTGTTTAGGTAAAGACCTGCCATTCTTTATTAGCAATGTGTCAGTAAAAGAGTTAGTTCTGTTTCTCTCAGCTTTCCTCGCCAGCTCAGTAGCATATCACATTTACATGCTTAGACTACACCCACTTTAGCACACGTCAATCACGAGCTGGAGCTCGGCATTCGAAGCTGGGAGACCGCCCCCTGCTCTGCATACACAGATTTGACCAGCCAGCGAGTTTAAAAATTAATTGGGAGAGAAGGAAAAAGATTCTGCTTCACAGCCTCTTTCCCACTCGTTTATGCCGTGTCTCTGCTAATAGCATGACCTGGATGGAACCACAGCCCTCCATGAAAGGATCGTTATCTCTCCTGTTGCGTCCACTTCGAACTTTCCTAAGAATGGCCATAAACTCGCTAAAAGCCTCATACCTTCACGATGTTTCAGTTTGCTGCGATTAGAATGGATATTTTTCTTATTCAGCTTTAGGTTGGCTGCGCTGTAACAAATTCGTACGCAACAATATCATTCTCGCTGCCAATGTATTGTCGTTTGGATGGGACGAGTGTTTCGTGATTACCTCAGTGTCACTTATCACGCAATTAGCGGGCTTTACGTCTAGGTTACTCAGCTTACAATATACCGTATGATATAAAACGTTCTCTTGTTCAAAATTATCGTCAGAATCATCGGATAGATCGTCAGTTTCAGATGAATTAAGGATCTCTATAACTTCATCTTCTGTAAGTGGCCTTTGTCTGTCTTGGTCTCGGGGCATCGTGAAATCACCGTAAGATGTCCTAAATTTTTGTGCTATTACAAACTTTCAGAGTCCTCATTTCGAGACGTGTATAAAGTTATAAATATGTCTCTTACCTTTCGTCCTGAAAGACACCTTTAGTTTTCACATTCAAGAATGCACCTTTCTACGCACAAATAATTTTTTTACCTAAACTCAGAAGATATTAACAGGCTGATGGAAGGTAAAAAGATTACTGGGAAGTGTCGATGTAACTGCACATTCAGTTTTGTTTTGTAGTACCACAGATTAACAGGAGATGTCGACACTGTTCTCAAATAAACTCTCTGCTTGTGACAATATGAAGACAACTACAAATGATAAAATTTAAAGAATTTTAATATACTAAGCATCTATTTAGTATGGCAACGGCCTTGCCGCAATGGATACACCGGTTCCCGTGAGAAGTTAAGCGCTGTCGGGCGTGGTCGGCACTTGAATGGGTGGCCATCAGGTCTGCCATGCGCTGTTGCCATTTTTCGGGGTGCACTCAGCTTCATGATGCCAATTGAGGAGCTACTCGACCGAATAGTAGCGGCTTCGGTCACGAATACTATCATAACGACCGGCAGAGCGGTGTGCTGACCCCACGCCCCTCCTATATGCATCCTCCATTGAGGATGACACGGCGGTCGGATGTTCCCGGTAGGCTACTCGTGGCCTGAAGACGGAGTGCCTTTTTTTTATCTATTTAGTATGGCCTTATATGAGGACACCATGATCGAAAGGATTAAACCACTAAGCTGCAATTATAAAAAAATGGCCTTTGAAAATTAGAAAATTGCCTGACGTTGTTAGGAAAACAAAATTTGAAGCATTTTGATAGAAACGCTTGCAGCTGAATGCATACAGTGTCAGTCTTGTTCCTGCGAGGTAATTGATTCGAGTCTCCCTGCGAAAAATTTTTCTAATTTTATTTATTAATTTCATATTTTTGATCAAACATGCTCTACAAGCAATAAAAACGTCTATTCGATCAAAAAAATAATTAAAACGCTACAGGGCTGTGGTTCAGCCAGTGGTAACATACTCAAGTGAAACTCTTTTTTAAAGCCAACCCTGAGAAACGGAATCAACGAAGTTCTGCAAAGAGAGTAGCTAGAGCAATTACAAATAAAAGTCTCAGACAGAGGGTTAATGAAGAATAGTGCCAAATGAAATAGTGTTCAGGTAACTGGAGAATGTGAGAGAGAACATATAACATAGGGATTTTTTGCTTTGGTTATATCATAAGGAGACCAGGAAATAAATCAACAAGAAGAATTACATAGGATATTTTGACTAAAGTTCAGTCTTGATCACACCATTTATGTTTCAGTGACATAGGTAACCGGTTTCGGAGATCCATGGCTCCCTTAGGATGGTAGGCGGAGCTCTCCTCCGCTGCTACGAAGTCAACTGATCAGTTTACCATAATTACATAGGACTCCTGGAATCTAGAGCAACAGGTAGGACGGATCAAAGAAATTACAAAGGATGTGGAAGAAACAGAAAAAAAGAATAAAACAACAACAGAAAGTCTCAAAAAATTCAAAAAACTATAAAATATGATTTAAACCAAAAATAGACAGATGGCACACAGTGAAAAGTGTATTTACAGATGAGGAAAGACAGAAAAGTTCAAACCCAATGAAAAGATATTGCGCAGTGTGGAAAGAATGAAACATGCACTTATCGAAAAAGATGACAAGAAATTGATTGACTTAAGTGGTCCAATGAGACCATAAAAGTGAAATAAACAATAATTCCAAATCGGAATGTTAATAACATGAAAATGAGAGCATTTAAAATTAAAATTTGGTACGAAATCGATAAACATCTGTTTTTATAATAATAAGTCACTTCATATGTTCATCAAATTATAATTTATTTTTAGGTGATTAGTGATTAAATATAAAATGATATTTACATTAAAAATTCATTTTATTTTTACTAAAACGCATGCAAAAATTTGAATAAAAAATTATTTTAATAAAAAATAATTTGAAAAAAAAAAGAGTCCACCAGCGACAAATTCCATACACAGATAATGTTTCACTTCTTACCGTTTGAAAATAGTGTAACGTTTAAACTCGATCTTTTTCGGGTTTTCTGCTTTGGAAAATGATGTCCGGGCGCTATATCAGTTAGTTCCTGAGGTATCCGGCCCCCCCCCCCCCCCATTCCCTCCAATATTATATTGGTGATCCCTTGATGTCTCAGAATGTGTCCTATCTCTAATCAGGTTGTGCTATAATTTTCTTTTCTCTCCACTTGTATTCAGTACCTCTTCATTAGCTATATAATATACCCGTTTAACTTTCAGCACTGTTCTGTAACAGCACATTTCAAAAGTTTCTATTTTCTTCTTGTCTAAATTGCTTTTCATCCATGTTCCGCTTGTATACATGGCTACACTCCAGACAAATACTTCGAGAAAAGAAGTCCTAACAATTAAATCTATAATCGATGTAAAGAAATTTCTTTTCTTCTGAAACGCTTCTCTTTCCATTGCCAGTCCAAATATTATGTCGTCTCCGCTTCGGCCAACATCTGTCATTGTGCTGCCCAAATAACAAAACTCATCTATTGCTTCATGTATCTCGTTTCCTAATCTAATTCCCTCAGCATTATTTGATTTAATTCGACTACATTCCATTATCCTTATTTTGCTTTTGGTGATGTTCATCTTATATGCTCCTTTCAAGATACTGTCAATTTCGTTTAACTACTCGTCCAAGTTCTTTGCTGTCTCTGACAGAATTACGTCATCCCCAAACCTCAAAATTTTTATTTCTTCTCCTTGAACTTTAATCGCTACCCCAGATATTTCTTTTGTTTTCCTACTGCTTGCTCAATGTACTGATTAAATAACATCGGAGATAGGCTACAACCCTGTCTCACTCCCTTCTCAACCACTGCTTCTCTTTCCTTCCCCTCGACTCTCATACACTGTTCAGCCAGAACATTATGACAACCGGCCGACTAGCGATAAAAAGCCTGCCAGGCGATAGCACCGTCACCGGGCGAGGAATGACTGCTAGTCAGACACACGCACGGTGCGTGTAGTGTCTGTCCGTGTTTAGAACGGGGAAGGCGCTCGATCTACACTCCTGGAAATGGAAAAAAGAACACATTGACACCGGTGTGTCAGACACACCATACTTGCTCCGGACACTGCGAGAGGGCTGTACAAGCAATGATCACACGCACGGCACAGCGGACACACCAGGAACCGCGGTGTTGGCCGTCGAATGGCGCTAGCTGCGCAGCATTTGTGCACCGCCGCCGTCAGTGTCAGCCAGTTTGCCGTGGCATACGGAGCTCCATCGCAGTCTTTAACACTGGTAGCATGCCGCGACCGCGTGGACGTGAACCGTATGTGCAGTTGACGGACTTTGAGCGAGGGCGTATAGTGGGCATGCGGGAGGCCGGGTGGACGTACCGCCGAATTGCTCAACACGTGGGACGTGAGGTCTCCACAGTACATCGATGTTGTCGCCAGTGGTCGGCGGAAGGTGCACGTGCCCGTCGACCTGGGACCAGACCGCAGCGACGCACGGATGCACGCCAAGACCGTAGGATCCTACGCAGTGCCGTAGGGGACCGCACCGCCACTTCCCAGCAAATTAGGGACACTATTGCTCCTGGGGTATCGGCGAGGACCATTCGCAACCGTCTCCATGAAGCTGGGCTACGGTCCCGCACACCGTTAGGCCGTCTTCCGCTCACGCCCCAACATCGTGCAGCCCGCCTCCAGTGGTGTCGCGACAGGCGTGAATGGAGGGACGAATGGAGACGTGTCGTCTTCAGCGATGAGAGTCGCTTCTGCCTTGGTGCCAATGATGGTCGTATGCGTGTTTGGCGCCGTGCAGGTGAGCGCCACAATCAGGACTGCATACGACCGAGGCACACAGGGCCAACACCCGGCATCATGGTGTGGGGAGCGATCTCCTACACTGGCCGTACACCACTGGTGATCGTCGAGGGGACACTGAATAGTGCACGGTATATCTAAACCGTCATCGAACCCATCGTTCTACCATTCCTAGACCGGCAAGGGAACTTGCTGTTCCAACAGGACAATGCACGTCCGCATGTATCCCGTGCCACCCAACGTGCTCTAGAAGGTGTAAGTCAACTACCCTGGCCAGCAAGATCTCCGGATCTGTCCCCCATTGAGCATGTTTGGGACTGGATGAAGCGTCGTCTCACGCGGTCTGAACGTCCAGCACGAACGCTGGTCCAACTGAGGCGCCAGGTGGAAATGGCATGGCAAGCCGTTCCACAGGACTACATCCAGCATCTCTACGATCGTCTCCATGGGAGAATAGCAGCCTGCATTGCTGCGAAAGGTGGATATACACTGTACTAGTGCCGACATTGTGCATGCTCTGTTGCCTGTGTCTATGTGCCTGTGGTTCTGTCAGTGTGATCATGTGATGTATCTGACCCCAGGAATGTGTCAATAAAGTTTCCCCTTCCTGGGACAATGAATTCACGGTGTTCTTATTTCAATTTCCAGGAGTGTATCTGAGTTTTTCCGAGGGCAGATTTTGACGGCCCGGACGCTCGGCACTAGCATTTCGGACACCGCACATCTTGTTGGGTGTCGAGAAATGCTGTGATAAGTGTCTTCAACACGTGGTGAAACCAAAGTGAAACCTCGTCTAGGCGTCGTGGGGTTGAGCGGTCACCCCTCGTTAGAGATGTCGGGCGTCGTTGGCTGGGCGGATTGGTAAAACAGGACAGGCAGTGAACTGTGCGGGAACTAACGTCAGATTTTAACGCTGTGCAGAGTACAAGCGTGTCTGAACACTCAGTGCACCGAATACTCCTAACGATGAGCCTCCGCAGTTAATAACTCATGCATGTTAACATCACGACATTGGCAACTGTGACTGAAATGGGCACTGGACGTTGGGGCAGTGGCAGGGTGTTTCATGGTCTGTCGAATCCCGATACCTCCTTCATCATGCCAATGGAAAGTCTCGAGCAAAGCGCCATGACGGTCAAGGAGTATTATACAATGGTTGAAGACCACGTACACCCATCCATGACGATTATGTTTCCCTAGAGCAGTGGCATTTTTCAACAAGATATAAGCGCCACCTTACGAGTGCGATGAAGTAGTTCGGAGAACACAGTGGCGAGTTCCAATTGATGTGGTGGCTCCCCAACTCGCCAGAACTGAACCCAGTCGGACACATTTGGGATGTGATTGAACGTGGCGTCAGAGCTCATCGCCCCCCACTCCCTCCTAGGAATTTACGGGAATTAGGTGACTTGTGCGTGCAGATGTGGTGCCAACTCCCTCCCTCCTACCGAGGCCTCATTGCTTCCATGACACGATGCGTTGCCGCTGTTATCAGTTCCAGGTGCTATTAGGTAGGTGGTAATAGTGCTCTGTCTAATCAGATGTTCAAATGTGTGTGAAATCTTACGGGTCTTAACTGCTAAGGCCATCAGTCCCTAGGCTTACACACTACTTAACCTAAATTATCCTAAGGACACACACACACACACCCATGCCCGAGGGAGGACTCGAACCTCCGCCGGGACCAACCGCACAGTCGATAACTGCAGCGCCCTAGACCACTCGGCTAATCCGCGGCTGTCTAATCAGTGTAAGTGCCGTGTGGTTTCCATACAAGTTGTAAATAGCCTTTCACTGCATTTATTTTACCCCTGCTACCTTCCGAATTTCAAAGAGAGTATTCCGGTCAAGGTGCCAAATTATGTCTCTAAGCCTAAAAATCTAAAAATGCTATAAACGCAGATTTGTCTTTCCTTAACCTATCCTCTAAGATAAGTCGTGGGGTTACTATTGCCTCGCGTGTACCTACATTTCTCCGGAATCCAAACTTATATTCCCCGAGGTTGACTTCCATCAGTTTACAGATTCCAGTGTAAAGAGAATCTAAGAGAGCGAGTCCAGTTAGTACCGTCGTTAGACGAATTGGTGGGCAGGTGTGAGAGTACCGCGTCAGCTGGGTAGCCCGAGCGCCCTTCACCCGCGGCTGAGCGCTGCCTCCGACGGCGGCCGCGTGTTTGTCGCGATGGGGTCGCGGTAATAGCTCCCGCCAGCTCAACACTGCGGCAAACGGCGCGGGAGGCCGCGACCTCGGCGGATGAGTCGGCCGCGTCGCTGGGGAGCCTCGCCCGAGGTCGCGCCGCAGTTTGCTCTCGCTAAGCGCAAAGAAAAGCTGCGCGCCCACGGCCGCCATTGTTCAGCGTCGCGTGCGGGGGTCCGTGCTTGCGCCCGAGAGCAAACTGCGGACTAACGGCTCTCTGTTATCGCTTTAACAACTGCAAACAGCGCGCGGGTAAACAGAATGCACTGTGCATACGTCTGGCGTCAGCACGCGCAGCTGAACGGGCGAAGTTCGCGAAAGCCAATGCGGCGGTCAATGATTCCGGCGGGATACGTCTGGCAGCGAGCTAGGCGTTGGTAGCACTTCTCGTAATGCAGTGTTCAACGGTTCCATTCTCGAGCATACACATGGTTTGCAAGTGGCTCCAGACAGGTTGAAAAGCCCCTATCTTAAACAATGTAAAATTTATTCACGTAAAAGGCGTCTTTTCACAGAAACTATCGGGAATAAAAACTTGAAAAAAAAAGAACACTTGAACGGCAAACATTTCTAACTACTTTAATAGAGGGACTTCTAAATGTATTGAGTAGTTCAAAAATAATAATCAGTTTCGTAAAAAGTGGACAAAAAATTAAAAACTGTCTACACTTTTTTATGTACAGCTCTAACTTCTTTGAGATTTACAAAACAAGAAATCCCCTGTGTTAAAATATGCACAATTCTCCAAAGCGTACCACATTTAAGTGCCTGGCAGACTGTTCATCGAACCACCTTTAAGTTACTTCTCTTCTGTTCCGCTCTACAACGGCCCGCGTGAAAAACGAACACTTAAATCTTTGGCCGGCCGGGGTTGGCCGAGCGGTTCTAGGCGCTACAGTCTGGAACCGCGCGACCGCTTCGGTCGCAGGTTCGAATCCTGCCTCGGACATGGATGTGTGTGATGTCCGTAGTTAGGTTTAAGTAGTTCTAAGTTCTAGGGGACTCATGACCTCAGCAGTTACGTCCCATAGTGCTCAGAGCTATTGGAACCATTTGAACTTAAATCTTTCCGCATGAGCTATGATTTCCCTTATTTTATTATAATGATCATTTCTCCCTATGTAGGTGGGCGCCAACAAAATATTTTCACAGTGTCAGGGGAAATTCAGTGATTGAAATTTCGAGATAAGGTCCTGCCGCAGCCAAAAACGCCTTTGTTTTAATGACTGCCACACAAATTTGCGTATCATGACCGTGGCGTGGCACTCTCTCCCTGATTTCGCAACAATACGAAACAAGCTGCGCTTCTTTGAACTTTTTCGATGTCCTCCGTCAATCCTATCTTACGCGTATCCCACCCCGTTCAGCAATACTACAGAAGAGGCTGGACTAGCGTAGTGTTAGCAGTCTCTCTAATAGACCTGTTAATTTTCTAAGTGTTCTGCCTATAAATCGAAGTCTTTGGTTTGCTCTTCCCACAACATTATCTATCTGATCGTTTCAGTTTAAGTTATTCGCAATTGTAATCCCTAAGCATTTAGTTGAATTTATAGGCTTTTGATTTGTGTGATTTATTGTCTAACTAAAATTTGCCGGATTCCTTTTAGTGCTCACGTGGATGATTTCACACTTTTCATTATTTGGGGCCAACTACCACTTTTTGCACCGTACAGATATCTTCTCTAAATCTTTTGCAATTCATTTTGATCGTCTGATGACATTACATGACGGCAAATAACACCATCATCTGCAAACAGTCTAAGAGGGCTGCTCAGATTGTCTCCTAAATCGCTTATGTAGATCAGGAACAACAAAGCGGCTATAACACTTCTCGTTTACAAGATGATTGACCGCCAGTTATTACGAACGCTGTAATTCTGAGCAAATTCTAGAAATTAGGAGCTGATAAAAAGTGCATTTTATTCTTGAAACATACAACTTACACGAAACAGCCACTAAAGTTGTCCCTGATTGATACGGTAGGCTGTCTGCTGGCACTTTCATATTATCTTGCACTTTCCTTTATTCTACTCATCCGCGCTCTTGCGCCCTTAGTTCAAGGTCTCTGAAGCTTTCACTGATGTCATAAGTCTTTCTTTATCAAAATTTAAAATTTTATTCACTGTGAAACAACCAACAGTTTGTAGCAGTCTTTCAAGGCTACACACATCGTAACATTTCCTCTCCCGCCTGAGGTTCGAATCCTCCCTCGGGCATGGGTGTCTGTGTTGTTCTTAGCATAGGTTAGTTGAAGTTATTTTAAATAGTGTGTAAGTCTAGGGACTGATGACCTCTGGAGTTTATCCATTAAGAACTCACACACATTTGAACACTTTTTTGTAACATTTCCTTCGGTGAACGTTCAAGATTTCAACCTGTCCAGACCCCCTTAAATGAGACAAGTCTATTCAACATGGGTGGATTTACTAAACAGTAGACAATTTGACATTATGTTAGTATGTCACAGAGCACATTTGTAATTCTATCTTTCCTCGCGTTTATTTCGTAGCACGGGGTTCACGGTTTTCATAATTTGGTAAATTTATTTCATTATAATTTTGTGACAGGATGTCGTTTCTGTTGGCACGGCGTTGGGAAAAACTGGACTTACTGGCATATAAAATTAAAACAAGAAAATATGAAGCTGTTGATCCCTCGCACAGCTGCAGTGAGATGCACAACTAGTTGGGGGCGTCGTGATAGTTATCCTTTCACGGCGTTCCAAATAGGTGGTTACAAACAATAAAAACTTAAATAACCGCTTACATACATGGCGAAGAAAAATATGTGTTATCGCATAGCGTGATTTACATTCATTTTAAGCCATATTAAATTTAGCAGATAAAAAGACACACCTACGCTCGGGATCGAATCCTCCATTCTAATGTTCCTGAACCAAAAACTCTACCCGTTGTACTAACTGGACACTGCAGTTACAAGGTATTCAAAGAAGATATCTGTGTGTGTGTGATTACTGTGTTGCTAAGTCCACATTCTTTCTAATGAAACTATGCTCAGGACGAAATTTAGTTACAATTTTTTGTTTTGCTTGCATGTAGAGAAAGGCACCATGAAGTCACAGCGTAGTAATTTTTCTTTGCCCTGTATGAAACCATAGACAGGAGGAGAAAACCATGAAATTTATTTGGTTTTATTATTCTCCTTCATCTTCCGTCACTAAGCGATTTTTTTATGAGTTAGGTACATCTCTTCGGGAAGAAAAAAATATCTGACATGTTGTATAAAACATTCTCGAACTTCTTGCCGCGTTAGTTTCCACGACTACCTCCATCGTCTTCGTCAGTTTCTTCTGATGGAGGCAATCGTTGAAAGCTTGAGGTTTTACCCTGGACCGATGCGGCAAGAAGACAATATTTTCTACAAGAGTGCCGTCGCGAAAGACTTCTTTCTCATGTCTGACATAACACACTGCTCGGCACGTAGTCTCCGTACATCCAATTCTGTTCGTTCAGAAGATGGCAGTTATATGCCTAACAGTGAATAGGACTTTTTTTTCTACAGTTAGTGCTTCTATTCTCTTTGAAATTCTGAAGCAGCGGGGGTAAAATACAGGGAGTGAAAGACTATGTCCAACTTGTACAGAAACCAGACGGCACTTACAAGGGAACCTCCCCATCGCACCCCCCTCAGATTTAGTTATAAGTTGGCACAGTGGATAGGCCTTGAAAAACTGAACACAGATCGATCGAGAAAACAGGAAGAAGTTGTGTGGAACTATGAAAAAATAAGCAAAATATACAAACCGAGTAGTCCATGCGCAACAGAGGCAATATCTAGGCAAATGTGAACGGAGGAGCGCCGTGGTCTCGTGGTTTACGTGAGCAGCTGCGGAACGAAAGGTCCTTGGTTCAGGCCTTCCCTCGAGTGAAAATTTTAATTTTTATTTTCGGTTTATATGACAAACTCTTATGTTTTCATCACCTTTTTGGGAGTGACTATCACATCCACAAGAAAACCTAAATCGGGCAAGGTAGAAGAATCTTTTTACCCATTCGCGAAGTGTATAAGTTATGTGGGTCGACAACATATTCCTGTCGTGTGACGCACATGCCGTCACCAGTGTCGTATAGAATATATCAGACGTGTTTTCCTGTGGAGGAATCGGTTGACCTATGACCTTGCGATCAAATGTTTTCGGTTCCCATTGGAGAGGCACGTCCTTTCGTCTACTAATCGCACAGTACTGCGGTGCGGTCGCAAAACACAGACACTAAACTTATTACAGTGAACAGAGACGTCAATGAACGAACGGACAGATCATAACTTTGCGAAAATAAAGAAAGTAAATTTTTCACTCGAGAGTAGACTTGAACCCAGGACCTTTCGTTTCGCAGCTGCTCACCCTACCCACGGGACCACGGCGCTCCTGAGTTCACACTATCCTTGATGTTGCCTATCTTGCGCATGGGCTATTCAGTTTGTATATTTTGCTTATTTTTTCATAGTTCCACACAACTTCCTCCTGTTTTCTCCATTGATCTGTGTTCAGTTTTTCAAGGCCTATCCACTGTGCCATCTTATAACTAAATGTGAGGGGGGTGCGATGGGGAGGTTCCCTTGTTAGAAGAGTCGAGGGGCATGAAACAGAAACAGTGGTTTAGAAGGCAGTGAGACAGGTTTGTAGCCTATCCCCGATGTCAGTCAATCTATATATTTAGCAATCAGTAAAGGAAACAAAAGAAAAATTTGGAGTAGAAGATGAAGTTCAGGGAGTAGAAATAACAACATTGAGGTTTGCCAATGACATACCTATATCGGTGACAGCAAAAGACGCGGAAGATCAGTTGAACGAAATTGACAGTGTCTTGAAAGGAGCATATAAGATGAACATCAGCAAAAGCAAAACAAAGATAATGGAATGTAGTCGAATTTAATCAGGGGATTAGGGAACGAGACACTTGAAGTAATAGACGAGTTTTGTTATTTGGGCAGCAGAATAACAAATGATGGTTAAAGTAAAGAGGATATATAATTTAGATTGACAGTGGAAAGAAAACCGTTTCTGAAGAAAATACATTTGTTAACATCGAATATAGATAGATGTAAGTGCTAGGAAGTCTTTTCTGAAAGTATTTGCATGGATTGAGGTAAGGAAGTGAAACGTGGATGATAAATAGTTTACACAAGAAAAGAATAGAAGTTTTCGAAATGTGGTTCTACAGGACAATGCTGAAGGTTAGATCGGTCGATCATGTAACTAATGAAGAGTTACTGAATGGAACTAGAGGAAAAAGAAATTTGTGCACAACCTGACTGCAAGAAGGGATCTGTTGGTAGGACACATTGTGAGCCATCAAGGGATAACCGATCTAGTATTGGTGGGGCGTGTGGGATGTAAAAATCGTACAGGGAGACCAAGGGAAGAGTACTGCAAGCAGATTCAGAAGGGTGTAACCTGCAGTAGTTATTCGGAGATGAAGAGACTTGCAGAGGATAGAGTAGTATAGCGACAGGCACACACCAGTTTTCGGACTGAAGAGCATAAAAACACTGTTTCTCCTTTAACGAAACACGCTATCTCCAGATATCCAACCAGCTGAGAGCCACACAGTGTTCTCAGACGCGTCACTCCACATAAGTTCCTCAGCAAAGTAGCACAGTGCAATGGTTGCAACTGTACTCACATTTAGGAGGAGCGAGGTTCAATCTCCTTCCTACCATCGACATTTAGGTTTTCTGTGGTTCCCCTGAATCACTTCAGAAGACTGCCTCGATGTTTTCTTTTAACTGCTCTCCCTAGTAACCCCTTATTTTCTGTGTGTTATGACGTTGATCCTTAATGTTCCTTCATTGTAGAAAATCTCCTTAATTCTTATGGGCAGTGGCATCTGGACAACAATAAGATCACCAGATCCGAGCATGTAGCGGAAGTCTTTTCCAATTCTTGCCCAGAGTGTGTGGCAATTGACAACTTCGTGAATTAGAGCTCCCACTCCCGTGAGGTTTTCCACTTCGTAAGGACATTTCAGAGCGGATACCTCAGCATGCATAACTTCCGTGAAACCTCTCTGAAAGCAAGCCCGGTTGAATTCACTGTCCCATCTGCTGCCTAATTCCGAAATGCTCAAGTTTTGTTGCACAAGAGGGCAAGTAATTTGCTCTACTGCTAACACTTGTATTTATTTTAAAATGAACGATTCTAAAAATAAAGAACGTTCGCTCCTTCCGACTTTTTTTATTCAAGGTAACGAAAGAAAATTTATTTTACAACATATCTTGACGGTTTAGTTACTTTCTTCGTAGTTGCCTTCCAAATTTAAACATTTATCGTAGCCTCCACAAGCTTTCCTATGCCTTCTGCATACTCAGTTGCAGCAAGTTATTGAACCACCCACTGACGTCCTCTTGCCGTTCGCTGTCATTTCCATAACGATTTTCGCCCAAAAAGTCTTTGACTCTGGGAGAAAGGTGGTAACTGCTCAGGGCGAAGACCGGGCAATAAGGTCGATATTCATAAACTTTCCACGTAAACTGCCGAAGCAATTCCTTCAACAGTGCAGTAAAATGCAGCCGAGCCTTGTCGTGAAGACTATCAATGCCGTCGGATAACAATCCACTCCCTCTGAGACTCCGAGTTGAATAACGCGGTGTAGTCGGCAAAAGGTCTTACAGTAGGCCGTTGAATTTACAGTCGCTCATCCAGGTATAAAAAGGGCGAGGAAGACACCCCATCGTTGCCAGAGCACTGCGGCCATAACCCTTTTGGGGCTCAGGATTTCTTTCGCTTTGTTTTGGTTTTGTTGTAGATCGCAAATGATGCCATTCCACTGACTTGCGCTTTTATTCGAGACTTTTATGCAAATGCCAGATCTTGTTGCCAGTAACAATGACGTTAATAAATTCGTCTCCATTCTTGAGCCGAGCGAGGAACGACAGTACAGCTCCCATTCGTGGTTCTTTGTGTTCATCTGTCAAAAGTCGAGGAACCATATTTTCTATAGCCAATATCATCACTAACAATTTGACAATGTCCTGATCTTGAAAGTTCAAGGCCGACCGAAGTGGCCGTGCGGTTAAAGGCGCTGCAGTCTGGAACCGCAGGACCGCTACGGTCGCAGGTTCGAATCCTGCCTCGGGCATGGATGTTTGTGATGTCCTTAGGTTTAACTAGTTCTAAGTTCTAGGGGACTAATGACCTCAGAAGTTGAGTCCCATAGTGCTCAGAGCCATTTGAACCATTTGAAAGTTCAAGAAAGCACAACTTCAGTCCATCAATAGTGAGACTTCCATCCCGTTTTTTCCTCAGTCCTTGAAAAGAGTTCCTCAGTCACTATAATTGAAGGTCGCGCTTACTGTACGTCATCATAGATCGTTAGTTCGCCATTGGACACGATAAACTATTTTCGAACTCAAGCTACATTCATCACTTTCGATAGGATGACTTTCTTGGACTCAGAAACCGCGTTTCAGAACGAAATTCATCGTTCGCAGGATCTTTAATTTTATCACACATTTAAAAATCGCCCACACAAATACACTGACGGAAAAGAAACCGTAACACCAAGTAGGAGTTGTGCGACATAAACAGAAGTTGGTAGACCTGTTGCTACATTTGAAAGATGAGGCCTATTCAAATTTCTCGCCAGCCGCATAAAACTGGCGCTTGTAGCGCCGCTATGTGGACACAGCTCAGGTTTGCTTTAAATACACGCTGTAACGGTCATGAGCGTTAGTTTCCCATCAGACTGGACTTGGTTAGTTGATCTTAGTCAAGAATGGCTTTAAGGCGATAATGACGCCACTATCAACACTTCACTGAGTTTGAACGAAGTCTTGGAATACAGCTACGAGAAGCTGGATGTTCCTTCTGCGATATTGCAGGAAGACTTGGCAGGAATGTAGCCACTGTACATGATTGCTGTGAGCAGTGGTCACGAGAATGTACGGTCGCAAGAAGTCCGAGCTCCTGACGACCACGTGACACTAACGAGAGGGAAGACCATCGTACAGGCACATGACTCTGTCGCATCGTAATGCACCTGTAGCAGCACTTTGAGCAGCAGTCGGCTGCACAATGCCACTAAGAATTGTTACAAATTGGTTAAGGACAGCTTCTAGCCAGTCATCCAGTAGTGTGCGTTCCACAGACCACAAACCAGCGCCACTTGAGAGCTCAATAGTGTGAAGCGAGAGCTCATTGGAGAGCATGATGAAGGTTTCTTGTGTATTCTGGTGAAAGCTGGTTCTGCTTCGATGTGTTTTGGATAGGAGGTCAGTTGAGATCCTGCAACCAAATTGGCTGGGCACTAGACACACTGAACCTAATGGTCTGGGGTGCGATTCTGTACAACAGGAGCCGGCCCATGTGGCCGAGCGGTTCTAGGCGCGTCAGTCTGGAACCGCGCGACCGCTACGGTCGCAGGTTCGAATCCTGCCTCGGGCATGAATGTGTGTGATGTCCTTAGGTTAGTTAGGTTTAAGTAGTTCTAAGTTCTAGGGGACTGATGACCTCAGATGTTAAGTCCCATTGTGCTCAGAGCCATTTGAACCATTTTTTTGTACAACAGGAGCACTCTCGTGGTTATCCCACGCACCCTGACTGTAAAATTGTACAACAGTGCGATTATTCGAATTGTTGTGCTGCCAATCATGAACAGCACTACGCGGTGGAGGGGGGGAGGGGCGGTACTTTCCACTAGGATAACGCTAGTCCACATAATGCTCTACAGAGTGTCGACATGTTGCCTTGGCCTGCTCGATCATCGGACGGCAACTCCAGCGTCATCCACAAAGATCCTTTACCACACCTGTATTGACCAACCAGCTCGAAATGGCTCTGAGCACTATGCGACTTAACTGCTGAGGTCATCAGTCGCCTAGAACTCAGAACTAATTAAACCTAACTAACCAAAGGACATCACACACATCCATGCCCGAGGCAGGATTCGAACCTGCGACCGTAGTGGTCGCTCGGTTCCAGACTGCAGCGCCCAGAACCGCACGACCACTCCGGTCGGCAACCAGCTACTGCAGGTATTGAACTTGATCCCACAAACTGACATCCGGCACGTGTACGAGACAATACATGGACGTTTGTGTGCTTGAATTCAACATTCTGGCCCCTTCACCGGTTTTTAATGTACCAGTATTTCCCATTTCCAACGGCTTTTCTTGCGCTTACGTTAACCTGTGAACTTGCAACGTTAATCGCTTTTACGTTACGTATACAAATATATTCCCGAAATTTTATCACTAGAAAATATTTAGTTTTTCGTTCTTTTTTAATTGCATTCGAAACCTTTGAAAAACGAGAGTGAAGGAACGTTTGTTGAGGCTGCGATTATCGGAATTATACTCGCACTCGTCTTCGGCATATGGCTCTGTCGCTTCGTAATGCATCTGTAGGAGCAATTTGAGCAGCGGTTGGCTCCACAGTGACACAAAAAACTGTTACAGATTGGTTAAGGACAGCTGCCAGCCAGTCACTCTGTAGTGTGCATTCCACTGACCCCAAACTACCGCCACTTGCGAGTTCAATGGTGTCAAGCGACCCACATCGGGGTGTCATAAAGTTCTCTTGAAAATCGGTTCCCTACATTTACCCAGCAAACTTTCACGAGAAACACCTTGGGTTCTTCTAAGGATTCTCATCTAAGATCACCGAGCATCTCTGCTGCACTTTCAAAAGGGCTATCCCGACCTGTTAGGATCCTAGAAGCGTCTGTCTAAATTCCTTCTTTAAGGTTACTGGTCACGGAAACATTTCGGCGGGGTACTCCCCCAGTTGGTTTATGTGGCAGTTTCTGTGGCGCCTGTTTCAGACCCTACGCTCTGCTTACATGAACAGAGGTGTTCTTTCCGGAGTAGCTGTGGGTCAGCAACTTCCGTTAATCAGCACAACGAAAAACCAGTGGAAAGTTGCAAATTTTACTTTTTTTAATCACTCGATGACTATTTTCGGGCCGAGATCAATTTTCAAGTTATAGTAACATAGGCAAAAGTGGTATTTCCAAAGATGTGAGAACCATGTCAAAAATGTGGAACCTGTATGCTCTTTAACTGCTCGTTGCATGTTTTTGGCATGGTTTTCACATTTTCGAATTACCATTTTTTTACTATGTTACGATGATTTGGAAATGGGTCTCGACCCGAAACTAGTCATCGAGTGAATAATAAAAGTAAAACTTGCAGGTTTCGATTGGTTTTTCGTTGTACAAAGAGGTGTTCTTTCTTGTAACAAATCTGATTTCTGTGGAATCAGTTCTATGTCCAATTACATGTCCCGTAAGCCATCGATCGTACGGTGCCTGGCGGAGGGTACCCTGTACCATTAACAATCCTTTCTTTTCCTGTTCCACTCGCAGACAGAGCGAGAGAAACGACTGTCTATATGCCTCCGTATGAGTTCTGATTTCTCGTATCTTATCCTTACGCAAAACGTATGTTGGGGACAGGAGGATCGTTCTGCAGTCAGCTTCAAATGGCAGTTCTCTAAATTTTCTCAAGAGTGTTCCTCGAAAAGAAGGTCGCCTTCCCTCCAGGGATTTCCATTTGAGATCCCAAAACATCTCTGTAACACTTGCTTGTTGTTTGAACCTACCTGTAACAAATCTAGTAGCCCCCCTCTGAATTGCTTTGATGTCTTTCTTTAATTCGACCTGGCGCGGATCCCAAGCATACGAGCAGTACTCAAGAATAGGTCACAGTAGCATCAAATATGCGGTCTCCTTTACAGATGAACCACACTCTCCTAAAATTCTCCCAATAAACCGAAGTCGGCAATTCGCCTTCCCCTCCACTGTTCTCACATGCTCGTTCCATTTCATATCGCTTTACAGTGTTACGCCCAGATATTTAAACGACATGATTGTATCAAGCACGAAACTACTGACGATATATCCGAAGATTACAGGTTTGATTTCCATACTTAACTGACATAACTTGTATTATTCTACATTTAAAGCCAGCAGCCATTCATCACACCAACTAGAAATTTTATCTAAGTCAGCTTGTGTCACCCTCTAGTCCCTCATCTTTGAGACCTTTCCGTACACCGCAGGATCATCACAAACAACTTCAGACCTCTTCCAACTCTCCCAGCCAGATCATTTATGTATATATAAAATAGTAGCGGTCTATCACACATCCCTGGGGCACTCCTGACGACACCCTAGTCTCTGATAAACACCCGCCGTCAAGGAAAAACATACTGGGTTCTATTACTTAAGACGTCTTCGAGCCAGTCACACATCTGGAAACTCATGCCGCAAGCTCGTACCCTCGTTAACGGTCTGCAGTGCGTTACCGTGTCAAATGGTTTTCCGAAATCTAGAAATATGGAATCTGCCTGTTGCTTTTCAACCATAGTTCGCAGTATACTTGTGTTATGTGAGAAAAGACATCTGAGTTTCAAACAATCAATGCTTTCTACAACTGTGCTGACTTGTGGGCATAAGCTTTTCGGTCTCTAGAGAATTTATGATATTCGAAGTCAGAATTCCGTAGCAGATCGATGTTACGGATATTGGTCTGTAATTTTGCGGGTCCGTTCTTTTACCCTTTACTGATTATTTCACCAAAAATGGCATACACGAAATCGAGGTAAGAATTGCGACTTGCGACACTAGATATCAAAGTTTACGTCTTTTTTTCTTTCTGGTAAATAGATTTTAGACGTGCCATTTACCAGCTGTTCAGTGTGAAGGCCAGCAGCTATTGACTAACAGTTAAATACAAAAATCTGAGACCGGAGAAAAGCAAAACGCGAGTTACTTCTTGCCCTTATTGCCATTAGTCCCAATAAAGCTCTCTGAAACATAGCGCATTGTTCTCTAACAAACAAAAACTGTAGGAAATATCTGGTATTAGATCGTTTATAAGCCAGTACCGAGAAATGATGTACGCTTTCAGATTTTTACGGCAAGCACCAGCAGTCAGTAACACGACCAGTGGCAACAAACAACTGTTAGGCAATTTTAAAAAGGTAGTCAGTACGATAAACAACAGCTTTGCGTCTGTATGTACACAATTTTTGCAGTACTGTCACTTAACGAACGCATAATTTGGGAACGGACTAAGACAAAGTACTCAAGGCCTTCCAACCAAATATTTTAAAGGGCACATAAATTTTCAATGTGAAACAACGAGATGCGAGAAAGAAGTTTTTCATGATGTCACTCCTGAATAAAACACAATTAAAATACCACGGCTAAGCTTCTAATGTATTATTTCTTCTCCTTGAAATTTATTTCACTTCACATTTTTCTTTGATTTCGTATATTGCTTCCTCAGTTTATAGATACATGATGCGTAATCTTATTTAGATAAAAACGTTTTCAGAGCAACAAATTTTGCGCGATCCATGTGATACCACAAGGGAGCATACACCGAATAGGTCTCAGAAATCAAACAGACTTTAATCACCGTCCGGCGTCGATGAAGTGGCACTCAGCCCCCAACCTTTTAACTTACCAGGGCGACAGTGGAAGAAGACGAGTGTTTCTGGGCCGCACACAATATACTTGATGCTAATGCGAACAATAACCGTTGAGCAAAAAAAAAAAAAAAAAAAGTAGGGACGGTCGCAGGTATATAGTTAACAAATTTAAGTAATTTAGAACTTATTAATTTATGTTTCTTTATTTTAAAAAGTGTAATGTAATTAATTTGGCGCGTTATATAACAGAGTTCAATAGCAATTTTATATGTAAGTGATTACAAATCATGGAATTAATATGACATTTGATTCTGAATTTGGGAAAGTAATGTATCAGATCTTCCATCATTATAAAGTGTCAGTGTTAGGTTCGATCGAAGTGTCTAAATTCTCAGGTTGTTCTCAAGGTGTTTATCAGAGTTCTTGGTTCTATTTTTATTATTTGTGTGCTTTACTCTTGAAAATGACTGCCCACAAACGTATGTGCTTCGAAACAAAGATGACATATCTGCAAGTCTTTGCATTCCACCTGAAATCCATCTCACAACATATCTATATTGTTTGTAAAACGTGCCGCACAAAATACAAAAATTTTATTATTTTTTCGAAAATTCTGAACTCTATTTTTGAATTTTTGCATCAAATCGAAAAGTATGGCTGCGTATGTCATCCCGTCTTGAAGATTATGCTTCAGTTTGTCACAACTTCACATGAACGGAATTTCATGGAATATTTTAATGATCGTGTGATAGACGCTCACTTCCTGAGCCGCACTGATACTTGCTTTGGGCCGCATGCGGTCAACGGGCCGCGGGTTGGACACCCTGTCATGTGGGATTGAAAGATCAGCCAATTTTGACCGACAACTGCCGGCGGCTGAATAGCCCGAAGTCGGTGTCACGGTGGTCGTAGCCTAGAGCGTAACAGCCGTTTGTGCTCCGCCAGTCCATAGAGGCATCGCGTGACTGCGAGAATGAGTCTTGCGTAATGTCCTGCTACTTATAGATGACCCTTACGCATAGCAGGAAAACACCGTGAGTAGGTTCCGGAGAGTTTGGTGCGAGCGAACGTAGGCCTTTTGTCGGTAATCCAAAGCCCGTGGTCGTCACGGCGGTCAAAGAGAGAGGAGGTTGCGTCGCTGCAGCACTTGACACATGGAGCCATACTGCGTAGCATTTCCTACACACGCAGAGCGTCTTGCATAACTGTTATATTATCGCAGACGGCGAACAAAGAGCAAGCGCTAAAGTGAATTAACGTAACACAAACAGAAGGGTTTTCGGTCTGCCTGTACAAAGAATGCCTCGCTATATCCCGACGTTACATTTTACACAGCTTAGTGTTTGCGTATGTATACTATCTAATACTGATATTTTAAACGCTTTCTTACGCCTACTTACAAGGGGAATTCAAGAATTTAGCTTCTCTTAACTACTTCAAGCACAAAACGCTTTCACCGATTCTGGCAGTGCAACATAATATGCCTCATACTGTACTGCACTGTTTAGTAAAATGATCACTTTGTCCCTGTGGACATGAAACAGAGAGCACAGTTAACAGCCCTATTTAGAATATCTGATAAGCTTCTTGCTTATGAAGCCGTAGCAAGTAAGTAACTAGCAACACCGCCGGTTCCGACTACTACAGAAGTTCTGCCACGTTCCACACTGTCTGAAACTTCAAGATTAACTACGTGAATTGCATATCGAATGACTGTATGTCCCGTCGTGTGGATGAAAATACTGTCGTGAGGGAACGTTTCCTGCCCTACAGGCGCTTTCTCCTGTATTTACGATGTAGTCTCCGTGTAGCAATAACAAGTGGCATTGGTGTCTATACATTTGGCACAAGGTCAGTTTAAACGGCTCCCTCGAAGCTCAATAACACAGCGTCCATGACCCCATATGTTGTAATCGCAACTTTGCAGTTTCTCGCAGACAGGCCAGCCAAACCCGAGTCTTGTCCCTTTTCTTTTTCAACTGTTGTGCCAAAAAGTGAACTTATGGCTCACATTATGTACAACAGTTCAAAGACTTCCGGTCAGTGCAATAATTCGGCTTGCAGAGATTCACAACAGTGGTGACCTGCAGTTACCAAGAGAAACATTCTGGTAGTGATACTTTTCATTACGACGTTGTGTAGGACTAGTACTGTTTTGGATGACGTGTCTCAATTTACATGTCTGTCACATGAATGTACCTCAGCTTGACTATTTGGATCTGCTTGGCTGTTACGAAGTTAATACGAATAAGAAACCGCCACAGCTATGTTTATACACAGTTATTATATCACAACCGGTTTCATCTAAAAGAACATCACTAGGTTACACTGCTAACAGCCTTCATAACAAATCCCCACTGAGCTACACCAGTATCACGACATAAGATGTCTAGCTTTCTTACGTAACGTTAAAGGCAAATTCTGGAACATGACGATCATATAAACACTCCGACAGTGGACAGTGTCTGCAGCCAATTTGTGATGCTGTGTACACTGTACTCTAGCGAATGAAGGGAATACATTTAGAAATTTAATTATCATAATAGTAATAATAATAATAATAATAATAATAATAAAGGACAGAATGAGATTAAATAATTAAAATAACACAGAGCCCTATAAGTATTTCAAAACCTAAGTTCTTCTGCCCCTCCTCACAACCCCTCCGCCGGCCGGGGTGGCCGAGCGGTTCTAGGCGCTACAGTCCGGAATCGCGCGACTGCTACGGTCGCAGGTTCAAATCCTGCCTCGGGCATGGATGTGTGTGATGTCCTTAGGTTACTTAGGATTAAGCAGTTCTAAGTTCTAGGAGACTGAAGACCTCAGATGTTAAGTCCCATAGTGCTCAGAGCCATTTGAAACAAAGGGAGAATGGAAACAACAGTTAAATAATTGTATCCAATATACACTGAAGTGGCAAAAGTCATTGGTTACCTCCTAATATCTTGTCAGACCTTCTTTTACCCAGCGTAGTGCAGCATCTCGAGGTGGCACGGACTCAGTCCTTCTAAGACCCTGCAGAAATATTGAGCGATGCTATGCTTCTATAGCAGTCCATAACTGTTGAAGTGCTGCCGGTGCAGGGTTTTGTGCACGAACTGACCTCTCGATTACGTTCCATAAATGTTCGATGGTGTTCTCGTCGGGCGATCTGGTGGCCAAATCATTCGCTCGAATTATCCAGGATGCTCTGACATGGCGTATTGTCATCCATAAAAATACCATCGCTGTTTGGGAATATGAAGTGCTTGAATGGTTGCAAACGGCCTCCAAGTAGACGAACATAATCATTTCCAGTCGATTATCGGTTCAATTGGAGCAGAGGATCAATTCTAATCCGTATAAACACAGCCCACACCACCATGGAGCCGCAACCAGCTTGCACAATTCCTTGTTGACAGATTGAGTCGATGACTACGTGGTGTCTGCGCCGTACTCGAACCATACCATCAGCTCTTACCAACTGAAATCGGGAATCGTCTGACCAGGCTACGGTTTTCCAGTGTCTAGGATCCAACCGATATGATCACGAACCCAGGAGAAGCACTGTAGGCGATGCCTGCTGTTAGCAAAGGCATTCTCGTCGGGCGTCTACTCCCATAGCCCATTGGTATACCAATCAGGTTCCTTTCAGAGTATGCAGACACAATAGCGCCTTTCTTAGCAATCATATACAACCGCTCACCTGACGAAAGGTCTGTTCCTAAAGACTGGAAAGTAGCACAGGTCACACCAATATTCAAGAAAGGAAATAGGTGTAACCCATTGAATTACAGACCCATATCTCTGTCTTCAATTTGCAGTAGGATTTTGGAGCATATACTGTACTCGGACATTATGAATCACCTTGAAGAAAATGACTTATTGATACATAACCAACATGGATTCAGAAAATATCGTTCTTGTGTAACACAGCTAGCGCTTTATTTTCATGAAGTAGTGAGTGCTGTCGACAAGGGATTTATATCGATTCCGTATTTCTAGACATCCAGAAGGCTTTTGCTACCGGACCCTCACAAGCTACAATTAATCAAATTGCCTGCATATGGAGTATCGTCTCAGATGTTGACTGGATTCATGATTGCCTCTCAGACGGGTCACAGTTCGTAGTGATAGACGGTAAATCATCGAGTAAAACAGAAGTGATATCTGGCGTACCGCAAGGTAGTGTCATAGGTCCTCTGTTCATTAACAATAATGATCTAAGTGATAATCTGAGCAGCCCCCTTAGATTGTTTGTAGATGACGCTGTAATTTACCGTCTAGTAAAATCATCAGACGATCAATCAATTACAAATTGATCTAGAGAGAATTTCTGTATGGTGCGAAAAGTGGCAATCAGCACTAAACAAATAAAAGTGCGAGGTCATCCAGATGGGTACTAAAAGAAACCCGATAAATTTTGGGTATACGATAAATCGCACAAATCTAAGGGTTGTCAATTCGACTAAATACCTAGGAATTACAATTACGAGCAACTTAAATTGGAAAGACCACATAAATAATATTGTGGGGAAGGCGAAACAGACTGCGCTTTCTTGGCAGAACACTTAGAAGATGCGACAAACCCACTAAAGAGACAGTCTATATTATACTTGTCCTTCCTCTGCTGGAATACTGCTGCACGGTGTGGGATCCTTACCAGGTAGGATTGACGGAGGACATCGAAAAAGTGCAAAGAAGGGCAGCTCGTTTCGTGTTATCGCGCAATAGGGGTGAGAGTGTCACTGATATGATACGCGACTTGGGGTGGCAGTCACTGAAACAAAGGAGGTTTTCTTTGCGGCGAGAACTATTTACGAAATTTCAATCACCAACTTTCTCTTGCGAATGCGAAAATATTTTGTTGGCACCCACCTACGTAGGAAGAAATGATCATCACAAAAAATAAGAGAAATCAGAGCTCGAACGGAAAGATTTAGGTGTTCCTTTTTCCCACGTGCCATTCGAGAGTGGAATGGTGGAGAAGTAGTATGAAAGTGGTTTGATGAACTCTCTGCCAGGCACTTAAATGTGAATTTCAGAGTAACCATGTAGATGTAGAATGTCACATTTCACCGCACTGCCCTAACTGATACGTCCGTTGTAGTCCCACATTGATTTCTGCGTTTATTTCAGGCAGTGTTGCCTGTCTGTTAGCACTGACAACTCTACTCAAAAGCCGCTACTCTCGGTCCTTAAGTGAAGTCCGTCGGCCACTGCGTTGTCTGTGGTGAGAGGTAATGCATTAAATGCGGTGTTCTCGGCATACTCTTGGCACTGTGGACCGCAGAATACTGAATTCCCTAACGCTTTCCGAAATGCATTGTCCCATGAGTCTAGCTCTAATTATCAATCCGTATTCAAAGTCTGTTAGTCCTCGACTTGCGGCCATAATCTCATCTGAAAGCATTTCACATGCATCATCTGAGTACAAAGGACAGCTTCGTCAATGCACTATTCTTTTGTACGAGTATATTGAGTCCGCGATATTACCGCCATCTTTACCTGCGGGATGACAACCTTTCTTACCATAAAGTTATGTTGCACTCACGGTCTAAGGTTGCCGAGACACGTTGATAGATTGATCAGCTTACACAAGTCACAGTTTCCCGTACACAACGGAAGACTCAATGTTCTCTAACAAACTGCACTGAGAATGCTGGTCTATTTCTTTGCCATACACAACTAGCCATGTAAGTCATATGTGCGTTATATAGAACTTTTTTGAGCTGTTTATACGGACCGCAGTCAAGGTACTGTAGTTCACGACCTTGTGAGTGGTCTCAAAGAGCGAATGATGTTCCTTGGACATGTGAGGTGATCCAGCGGCCGCATGCGATGACACGCAATGACAGAACACCTCTGTGGCCACAGTACGGATCTTGGGCCACACTTTTTATTGAAAATTAACATAAATGCATGGCTGTGTAAGTTTACTGTTGGTTTAATCCTTTGTTTGCATTCCTTTAGCTTTTATTAATATCGCTACTCTTTTAGGCATACCTGCCGCTAGTTTTTAGAGCTGTATATGGGTCATATAACCAAGTTTTTGTCACCAATTCAGTCAAACCATCCCCTGTTGTGGCCTTCTGTATTCCTAATTTCCTGTTAATTATTGCCCACAGGTTTTCGATTGTGCTCATGTCTGGGGCTGTTGCCAGGGCCTCGGGAGCACAGTAACACCATTTTCATCCAAAACCTTTCCCACACTATTTGTCTTATGGCAAGGTGCTCCATCATGCATAAAACACGACCTACACCATTAACCATTCCCTACTCTGAGGCAGAAGTCTCACTTTTCACACTTTGAGATGTTGTGCTTGATTCATGGAACTTTCAACAGTCACCAGGTTTCGTGTACCCTTCCACGAAAAAGCATCTCAGAGCATAACTGAAGTGGGATGCTACATAGTTTGACGTTCACAGTTTTGACGAAACTCCTCCGATTCCATCGTCCTCTCATGCTGGATGCTTTCCTCTGTGACGCAGAACATTGATTCATCGCTGGAACACACCTAAAATAAAATACACACATCAAAAAAAAGTTTTTCTAGTTCCCAGAACCCCTGACGATAGACGTTGACTTTGGATATTGTATCACAGACACAGTCCCTTTGCCGGCCGCGGTGGTCATGCGGTTCCGGGCGCTGCAGTCCGGAACCGCGGGACTGCTACGGTCGCAGGTTCGAATCCTGCCTCGGGCATGGATGTGTGTGATGTCCTTAGTTAGGTTTAAGTAGTTCTAGGTTCTAGGGGACTGATGACCTAAGATGTTAAGTCCCCTAGTGCTCAGAGCCATTTGAACCATTTGAACACAGTCCCTTTGACTGTTCAGAGATGTCAGTAAACCGCCGAAAGGATGTAAGCAACCAAACATGAGCAGCGCCTATTACACATAGGGGATCCGACAGCCGATCAGTTCCAGTCATTCCAACAGGAAGGAGGTACACGGCTCCTGTTGTCTGTAGTTCAACCATGCCTAGACGGTCAATACCGCAGTTCGATCCCGTCCGCATTGTTACTTCGTGCCAGGAAGGGCTCTCAACAACGGAAGTGTCCAGGCGTCTCGGAGTGGACAAAAGCGATGTTGTTCGGATATGGAGGAGATACAAAGACACAGGAACTGTCGATGACATGCCTCGCTCAGGCCACCCAAGGGCTACTACTGCAGTGGATGACTCGGAGGAACCTTGACAGCAACGCCACCATGCTGAATAATGCTTTTCGTGCAGCCACAGGACGTCGTGTTACGACTCAAACTGTGCGCAATAGGCTGCATGAAGCGCAATTTCACTCCTCGACGTCCATGGCGAGGTCCATCTTTGCAACCACGTTACCGTGCAGCGTGGTACTGATGGGCCCAACAACATGCCGAATGGATCGTTCAGGATTGGCATCACGTTCTCTTCACCGATGATTGTCGCATATGCCTTCTACCAGATATTCGTCAGAGACGTGTTTGGAGGCAACCCGATCAGGCTAAACGCTTTAGACACACTGTCCAGAGAGTGCAGCAAGATGGGGCTTCCCTGCCGTTATGGGGTGGCATTATGTGGGACCGACGTACGCCGCTGGTGGTCACGGAAGGCGCTGTAGCGGCTGTACGATACGTGAATGCCATCCTCCGACCGATAGTGCAACCATATCGGCAGCATATTGGCGAGGCATTCGTCTTCGTGGACGACAATTCGCGCCCCCATTGTGCACATCTTGTGAATGACTTCCTTCAGGATAACGACATCGCTCGACTAGAGTGACCAGCATGTTCTTCAGACATGAACCCTATCGAACATGCCTGGAATAGTTTGAAAAGGGCCTTTTATGGACGACGTGACCCATCAAACACTCTAAGGGATCTACGCCGAATCGCCGTTAAGAATTGGGACGATCTGGACCAAGAGTACCTTGATGAACTTGTGGATAGTATGCCACGACGAATACAGTCATGCATCAATGCAAGAGGACGTGCTACTGGGTTTTATAGGTACCGGTGTGTCAACAATCGGTACCACCACCTCTGAAGGTCTCGCTGTACGGTGGTACAACATGCAATGTGTGGTTTTCATGAGCAATAAAAAGGGCGGAAATAATGTTTATGTTGATCTGTATTCTAATTTTTTGCATAGGTTCCGGAAGTCTCGGAACCGAGGTGATTCAAAACTTTTTTTGAAGTGTGTATTTAGCGTTTTATTGCTACCACACTTTGCGTTACTAAATTTTTTAGCAATATTCATAGGCAACTTTTGCTAGTCCTGTAGACCATATCCACAAATGTTGAAGATTTTCATTTGGAAATGTGTTTATTTAATAAAATGTTTGTTAATGGCTACATTTTTAATGAATATCTATTTTTAGTCATAAACCAGTTCTGTAGGGATTTTCTCCAGTTTAACCGCTTTAAGGCCTTTCCTGTGGTGAACGTGGGCTTAGATCGGAGTCGACGTGCTGGCAGCCCTGCGTTGCACAAACGGAAATCACCATATTTTTCAGTTTTCGGTAGACACTATGGCTCAATTTTGGTTTTCGTCTACATCTGCCTGTACGTTGCTGCTGATAAACAGAGTCTGCTCTGACAGCCTGAATCTGAAAGCAATTTGATACTCCGTGTAGCAACGCTTCTGCCAAAAATGTCCAACCAGTAGTAACTGTCATGGGTGAAATGTCTTTCTTCCTCCCCATAACATCAAATTTCGTGTCTCCAAATGAACTGAAATAAACCACTCACTTGACCTCTGATCTGTTACATGGAATTAATTCGAAATAGTTCATACTCCCAACAATTAACTCAACACTCAAAATATTCTCATTAGAAAACGTATAGGACGGAAAAACAAATCCGATTTTCCAGTCGTTTTAACCATTCTACACAATTCACCTTTCTCTAAAAATGCTCAAACTTGCCTCCGGACACTCCACATTCACCTCAGAACAATCTCATCTGGGACGATTATGTGAAATGCACATTATACACAGAATCTGAAAATTTATGTTGACGCCACAGCTCTACCAGAATAATTTGCCCACCACTGCACGTGCGATTGAAATAGCTGGTGATGGATATGCCCATGGTCTTACAATTTTTTCGCTCTCCCGCTTAACATGTGGTGAGCACTGTAGTGCTCTTATCTAATTCACTGTCGAGCATATTTCCTATTTGCGTATTGTGCGCTCTTGTATACTCCAGTGTTGTATTAGTTTTCAAGCTGTTTGCTCTTTCGTTTTTGTTGTGAACTGGACAGAAAAAGAGAAAACGGGACGGATGCTTTACTTAACCTTGGCTTCAAGAGCCTACATATCCCGTTTTTATCCACTGCCAGAAACAACCAGGAACACTGCCTCGTCCGTGTACATAACAAACAAGAAGAAAGCACAGAGACAGGAGTGGAATTCCGCCTGCATGCTCTTAAAAACAACTTTACAACCTGCCACAAACTCGTAAAACAGGAAGTAGAAAGTCGTAATGGCATAACAAACTATTACTGCTGTTATATAATAGCAGTGAGTTACATATATGAACAGAAAGAAAAAGGTTTTGTCCCTGGAACACAGCCATGTGCGTGGCCACGGCGTTCGTTTACAGTATATTTGCTGCGACAGATCAGAGAGTAGCAGTATTTTCAAAGCAAGAACAGAACTGAGTGAATGTGTCCGAGGGACGTGAAATTAGAATGAGCAGGAAGGTGACTGTCGTTAATCGATCAATAGTGAAGAGAGACCACTAGGGGCTACAGTCCGGAACTATATTACTGCTTTAGGCAAGCGCAGCTGCCGGAGAGGCAAGTACGACTTGAGTCCATCTAGACAGAGAAGACATTGTATAATAGCGTAAGTTCGTTTAAGTTAGATTAAGTAGAGTGTAGGCTTAGGGACCGATGACCTCAGCAGTTTGGTCCCACACGACCTTACCACAAATTTCCAAAACCCGGTCTATTTTCTTCGAAAATAAATCGTACTGATGTATCCCTGCCTCGTTCCGAAGCATCTGTAATACTAACCGACTAACCCGGTTCAAGGTCCATGGTTCACAGTCCCACTTGCAGGTTGCCTATCCAACGGTTTTCAGGGGCACCAAACGTATGATTTTCCGTATTTTACGTAACACTTGACCGAATTTAACAATTTAAAATTCTGCCGTAATATCCTCATTAAAAGCTATAATCTCATTGCATTAACTAAACACTTTTTTAGCTTTGTTCCACAGACTTTATTACTACTGTACGTCCTACGTTTCGGGTTGTAAACCCAATTTCTAGCATATAACTGATCCCAAAGATGAGAACCAAGAAAAGATAATCATGTCAACGTCTTAATCTATCGGTTCGTGACTTACTTTGTAAAAGTCATCTCTGTTGACAGTTTTGATAAAATAACATATGGATTCACAAAATTCATTAGGGCAGCATTTCGATTGCCTAAGACTAATCATACATTGGAGTGGAGCTGTGAACAGGAACAAAATTTTTTTGTTATGTGAATGCAGGCACCAAGGTTTTTCTGCTATGTAGGGGCTGCAGCATTTCTAAAAGTGGTGAATGAGTGAATGTTGAAATGTTCAAATGTGTGTGAATTCCTAAGGAACCAAACTGTTGAGGTCATCGGTCCCTAGACTTACAGACTACTTAAACTAACCTCAACTAACTTATGCTAAGAACAACACACACACTCATGCCTGAGGGAGGGCTTGAACCTCCGGCGGGAGGGGCGCGCGATCCATGACATGGCTCCTTAAACCACGCGGCCACTCCGCGCAGCGAATAAGTGAAATGAGCTCGTTCATTCATTAATAAATGTGGGAAAACACTCATCTGTTTCGTAACTTCTAATTGAGTTAGCTTCGCACGTCTTCCCTCTGTTATGCATATGTGGTTTTCGTTAATGGAGTATTCGGCTGAAGATGTATCTAACTTCTTTAATCTTAAACTCCTACGGTATTCTCTGAGCCTAGTCTCGATTGTCCTGCCAGTCTGTCCAATACAGCAACACTGACACTCTCGGAAGACGATCTTATAAATCCCACTTTTCATGATGTCTAGTTGTTTATCTTTTGAACTGAAGAGACATCCATCTACTGTCTGTGGGACACAGAAGAGCACAAAGAAACCCTTTGCTTTTAAAATGTTGCCTGTCTTGTTTCAAGTTTTACCCGTAAACGGTAAACTGTACCATTTCCTTTTTCGTCTATTTTGTTCACTGGGTACAATAGGGACCTAGTTTGCTTCTTCAGTTTTTTGTTATTGAAAATTTTGTTAATATTGTTGGGTTAAAATTCATCATTTGTAGCTATTGTTTTTAATATATTGAGTTCCTGATGGTAGTCTTCTTGGGACTTGGGGGTAGAAATGAGGTGGTGGGATATCTGGTGGAATGCTACATATTTGTGGGCTGTGGGATGTTGAGAGGAAGCTGGGATGAATGTGTCAGTAAAGAAATCCTTCGATAAATTTTAAATTTGTGGTTGCTATATCCTATCTGTAAGCTGATGTCTAGTAAATTAACGCTGGAACCCCCCAACTTCGAACCGTAGCTCAGTTCAGTTGCCGACCCGAGTGGCCGAGCGGTTCTAGGCGCTACAGTCTGGAACCACGCGACCGCTACGGTAGCAGGTTCGAATCCAGCCCCGAGCATGGATGTGTGTGATGTGTGTGATGTCCTTAGGTTAGTTAGGTTTAAGTAGTTCTAAGTTGTAGGGGACTGATGACCTCAGAAGTTAAGTCCCATAGTGCTCAGAGCCATTCCAACCATTCATTCGGTTATTCACCTCTTTTAGAAAATAGTGTAGAGTTTGTGACACATTCACGGAGTGACACATGTACGGAGGGGGGATATATTGGCAGTTATACGGAGCCCACGACACTGCAGGTAGTGGACAGGGTGTTCCAGAAGTAGAATATACCGGCCTGTCCGCGACTACCTACGATCTGGGGAGGCCAAAGCGCATTTCCAGCACAAAGTTCCTGTCACCGCACCTATTCGTAGTGTGTGTGGCTTTCCTCCATAGTTTAGTACTGCAGTTGGTTTCTGACTGGCAAGTAGTGTTCCGTGTTTTAGTGGTGAAATAATGAAGTTCACCAAGACCGCCAAATCAAAATCTTTACTGATTTACAAAGGACGTCAGTATGCAGTGGACTATACAAACAAACAAGGAGTGACTTAGTCGCTCTGTGTAAACTTTGAAAAGAATAAATGCAAAGAAAGGCTATCCACAAAAAATAACACAGTTTTACGGGAAGGCAGCCATGTTTGTATTCCAGATGAAGCAGCAAATGAAGTGCGAAAACATTTTGTCCGCGCAGAGAAGCGAGCAAAAGAAACTGACTCTACATGTTCATCAGTTTACGTTGAAGAAGTAGGGCAGCTCTTCAAACGACGCTACGACTTAACATCTGCACCATCGCACAGAAGTGCGAAACAATCGCTGCATCACATTAGGCGAAAATATAAGGGAATTACACAAGATCAAACCGATTCTGGAGGAATATTCTTCCAAGAAAATAATTTACTGATGAAAGATGGTAGCGATTTTTTACTTGCAGATGATAACAGGGGATATGTTCACCATCGAAAAGGGAAAAGCATGTTTATCAGACAGTGAATCATTCTTTGTGGATGAAACTTTCAAGAGTTCGAGCAAGCAGTTTGGGCAGTTGTTTGTACTCCACGCCAACCTTAACAGTTCTTCGGAGGAAACAAATAACACTCCAGTTGTTCACGCATTCGTGCCAAGTAAATGGCTCTGAGCACTATGGGACTTAACAGCTACGGTCATCAGTCCCCTAGAACTTAGAACTACTTAAACCTAACTAACCTAAGGACATCACACAACACCCAGTCATCACGAAGCAGAGAAAATCCCTGACCCCGCCGGGAATCGAACCCGAGAACCCGGGCGTGGGAAGCGTGAACGCTACCGCACGACCACGAGCTGCGGACCATGTGCCAAGTAAAGAGCGAGAAACATAAAAACGTTTTTTTTTTAAAGCAATTACAACAAACGTTCCTGGATGGAACAGGAGACTCGGTTGGTGTCGTTGACGTAGGGAAAACAGTGCACGGAGCATCGCTAGTAGTCAGGCGGTGCTTGGTGTACTGCGAGGACGCACGGTGTTGACTATTCGGCGCCTGGATCTGGCAGCGAGCGGAACTGAAGTGCGGGAGCAGTCACCGGTCTACATAGGCTCTGTTTAAGAGTCGTGTCTGTCTGGAATCCTGTGGAGAGCGCGGGAGTTTACCCTAGTGTGCATGTTAACGGCGAGCTCCTGGACTAACTTTACATGGTAAGCCATTTTGTGGTGGAAATTTTGGATGTGATTGCTCCGTGTAGCCACTTTGATTCTCGCTAGTCATTCTTTAAACCACTTGGACGTGGGTCCGGGATACTTGGTATTGGAAGTCCATGTAACTTCGCTGTGCCCTGGTTCTGATGCATTAAAAGTGTGGCCGATATTCGACGATTCTTTTTTTATTATTATTATTGTTAATATGTTAAGAGGTCAATTTTATGAATCAAAGTTTATTCTCTGTATAAAACTTCAGCCGATAATTTAAATTCGAATTGCCAAATGGGTTCAAATGGCTCTGAGTACTATGGGACTTAACATCTGTGGTCATCAGTCCCCTAGAACTTAGAACTACTTAAACCTAACTAACCTAAGGACATCACACACATCCATGCCCGAGGCAGGATTCGAACCTGCGACCGTAGCGGTCACGCGGTTCCAGACTGAAGCGCCTAGAACCGCAAGGCCACACCGGCCGCCTTGGAATTGCCAACTTCCTTGTTGTTGGCAACTATAATAGTAACAACTTTGCATCGTCAAACGGTGCTTTGGTGTTTAAGGTTGTGTGCGGATTGTCTGGTCATTATCACATTGAACTGGCAGTGGTTTATGAATTTATCAAGTGTAATTTCACGCCATTGGAGATTGTGTAATGAACTACTGTTTTAACAGTAACTGCGGTTGTCACACTATAACGTTTAATATCTCTCCCAGTATTTGGTGCTACCCAGAGCTTGGTTGTTGGTTTTAGTATTTTAGTGAACGGTGTATTATTACTGGGTTTGTGTGTTCTAGAAGCCGTTATTGGTGTGTGCAGGCCCTCCTGCCTGTTGTTGTTACTTGAGCTCTCGAGCACGGAATTCAGACGCGCGGCCGATGTGAACGCCAAACGTCGACAATGTGCTGACTGCTGTGTAGATCTTCCAGGCCGGCCGCTGTGGCCGAGCGGTTCTAGGCGCTTCAGTCTGGAACCGCGCTGCCGCTACGGTCGCAGGTTCGAATCCTGCCTCGGGCATGAATGTGTGTGATGTCCTTAGGTAAGTTAGGTTTAAGTAGTTCTAAGTTCTAGGGGACTGATGACCTCAGATGTTGTCCCATAGTGCTCAGAGCCATTTGAACCATTAGATCTTCCAGGCTATCATAACACCATATTTCCGAATGTTTTCCATAATAGTTAATTCACGTATTTATGAGATCTCACTATTTGAGTATTTTTTTTGAAACCTTATAGATTTTACAAAGTGTTATTTTTCATATTACCAAGGTCTGATAACTGATTAGTGAACTCAGATCTGTAGTTATGTTAAACTTGTGTTTGTGTAAAGTAATTTTTTTTATTAATTTAGGTTGGCGCCATAAGGCTGTTTTTCTTTTAAAATTTTATGAATTATTCTCGTTGCTTTTATGCAATTGAATAATCGGTGTAGATCACCGCCCTCTGCAAATACTAATTAATCATTGTGTTATTACCAGTGCTATTCTAATTAACGTTGTGAAAATAAATTTTTGTATCCTCAAATTGGGTCAGCATTCCACTCCAGCAGCCCATGTGCCCTGCTTACCAATCCACCACTTTACCAATTTGTTTCCTGGAACACAGAGTACTGCTTGCAGTTATCATTTTAATCAATGTTTGTGGAAACCAGTTCAGTGTTGTGGCCTCGCTCCAGCCCGTAAGGAAAATGAGAAAATTCGCCGCCTCATAAAAATGTGTTCTGCTCTAGGACATCTTCTCCTGGAAATGCTGGATGATAGGTGAATGTCTATTCAAAAGAACACGCCTGAAAACCAAAAGCTTCAGACCTTTTATGACTATCTTGTGTACCACTGGGTCGATAACAAAATGGCTCTAAGCACTATGGGACTTAACATCTGAGGTCGTCAGTCCACTAGACTTAGAACTACTTAAACCTAACTAACCTAAGGACATCACACACATCCATGTCCGAGGCAGGATTTGAACCTGCGACAGTAGCAGCAGCGCGGTTCCGGACTGAAGCGCCTAGAACCGCTCGGCCACAGCGGCCGGCAGGGTCGATAGCGAATATGTCCTAAGAAAGACGTGGAATTGCAGTGGAAGGCGCCATCACACTAAACATCGTCTCAAAAGAATGGAACCGAAGAATAAATACATCAATATCAAAAGTTCATTAGAATGTTTACTCATTAGTGAAAAATCTTCGAGAAGATGCAGAGTACCACGGCCACCAGTTTGGTCGAATAATTTTAAACTTTGATGAGAAAAGAAGAAAAAGTCAGCAATGAAAACTGACGTAACGATTGCAAAGGCTTTAAAGAAACTCTAAATTGATGGGAATTTATAATCATTTCTGACTTCTGTGGCCTACGCACAGATATTATAATGACAAAGAAAAGTCAGAATCATTGAAAAATATGTAAATATTGAAAAGTACAATAATTTAATGTAATCATTGGTAATCTTGTAAATAAATTTAATGGGGGACGAAAAGAGACTACCTACTCTTGGTGTTCCCTGGAAACTATACAAAGTCGGCTAAATGTTTCTTGATATTTGTAAAATATTCCCTAATGAAGGCTGACAAGGCTTTTCTAGGGAATAATCACAGCATTCTTCATGAGAGGTTCGTAGAATCAATATCTTTATTAGCGGACACCGAATACAAAATAGTTGCAGCGGAAACGCAGGTAAATGACATGAAGTGTAATCGATACTTTCTGCCTCCGTTAGAAGATGAGCAAATTAACACGAAACTGATAAAGACAAAATAAATTATTATAAAAAGTGACTGGTAGCAGTTTTGCAACCTTTCAACGTATATTAAATCTAATTTCTAGTAACCCATGTCTTAGACTACAGCACATCTGTTGAGGATACTGCTTGGTGCCAGATAGTAACCAGATTTTAAAATCGTGTCTCTTGTTTTCGAGTTTTGAATTTTTAGTATGATTTTCATGGTACTCGCACCACAATTTTCACTTGCCAGATTTTGGAGGTACATTCACAAGACATAGTTCAACAGTTCTGTGAAATCATTTTATGAGGAATATTAATAATCTGTTTTCAATGTTTATTTCAAATTTTATCCTTACATTTTCTCTTATTATAGGTACATAAATGTGATGATAAACAAAGAAATTACATTTTCGATAATATTAATAGATAGAAGTATGCAAACACAACAAGACTACCTCCTGCAAAAATTTCATTCAGACTGTTTAATATTTATGATAAAAAGTTGGCACTGAGCTTAGCAAAACAAACTTATAGTAAAATTGGTTTTAACATTTTGTCAAACAATGGATGTTACTACTCATCCCATTAAAATCCACCGGTATATAATGTTTTCCCTTGCTGCTTATATAAGGCTTCTTATTGTAATTTCAAGATCACGGTAGCCTTTTTCTTGAATTTTGCCGGCCGCTGTGGCCGAGCAGTTCTAGGCGCTTCAGTCCGGATCCGCGCAGCTGCTACGGTCGCAGGTTCGAATCCTGCCTCGGGCATGGATGTGTGTGATGTCCTTAGGTTAGTTAGGTTTAAAAAGTTCTATGTCCAGGGAACTGATGACCTCAGATGTTAAGTCCCATAGTGCTTAGACCCATTTGAACCATTTTCCTTGAATTTTCTGAATAAAAATCTACTCACAGTCTTCTTGAGGAGGTGCAGTTTTAGGGATATCTGATTGTAAGCCAGTGCCTGTTTTCGTGGAGCTTGTTGATTGTGCTGAACAGGATTTCAGTGTATTCCCAAAATTTATATTTACATAGCCAACAGGCAAAGTAATTGATTTTCAATGACTACATACCAATTGTTTCGCTTCAGTTTTCCTGGAAATCTTGCAAATTGTTTTTCCCAGTTTGAATTTATGCCAAGTTCGGAGCAAAGATGATTCTGTTTAATGGTGATAGAAATCAAAAATTATCTTTGGCTTCTTTCGGTGTGCCACAGCCCCTTACGCAGTCCGTATTTCAAACATTTCGTAGATGTACTTGTAATTTGTATACAGCCAATTCGTTTTGGGATCTACAATAAACATTCCAAAGATGTGAAAAAAACAATTAATGTTTTTCTTTTTGAAAGAACATTGAACTTTTACGGTTGAATCTCCTCTTAAAATATATATCAGCTGTTTTTAAAGAGATGAAAAGTAGTGTATTGGTCGGGTTAGGAACTTCAAAGCGGTCAGCCACATCAACATATCGGTGTACGTGCCAGTCTATGTATTTGTTGTATGCGATGGTGTCCTGATGCGCTTAAACACTCAACGAATGAATCTGCAGTTAGATCAAGATACGATACTGCTTTTCAGCTTACAAAAGGTTCCGGAGTTTCATTGATTTTCGGGTTATGTTGGCAGTGTGGAAACTCGGCGACAGCTAGAACTTACAAGGTGCGTCAATAAAGTAATGAGACTGATGTGGAAAAAAAATTTTTGCTTACCGTTTTAGTCAAGTTTAGTGTTGTCTCCTTCAAAATAGTTCCCTTCTGATTGCATTCGCTTTTCCCAGCACTTTTCTATTGATGGTAACATTTCTGGAACTCATCTTCTGTAATATCCTCCAAGACCCTCGTCACAGCTTTCTGGTCATCTTGTGTTGTTTGAAAATGGTGTCCCTTGACCGTCATTTTGACTCTTGGAAATAGAAAGAAATCGCACGGAGCGATATCAGGTGAATAAGGTGGCTGTGGTAGTACTGAAATTTGTTTTGAGGTTAAAAAATGCTGTACTGACAGAGCAGTATGGGATGGCGCATTATCGTGATGCAGAATCCAATTATCAGCAACGTTGGCACAGACACAAAGAACTCTTTTACGAAGTCTTTCTAAAATTTCTTTGTGGTACTATTGTTTAACTGTTTCTCCGGGAGGCACCCATTCTTTATGAACAATTCCCTTGGAATCAAATTAGCACACAAGCATGCATTTCACTTTTGACTTTGACATGCGAGCAATTTTTGGTCTGGGTGATCCCTTATGAGCACCATTGCGAACTTTGGCGTTTCGTCTCTGGATCGTACTGAAAAAACCAACTTTCATCACCAGTGATAGCACGGTTCAACAATTCTGGATTGATTTCTGTTTGCTCTAACAGATAGGATACCACATTTTTCCATGTTTCTCGCTGTTGTGGTGTGAGTTTTTTGGGGACAATTTTTGCCCAAATCTTTCTCATACCAAGATCTTCAGTTATTATTAGACGAACCGTTTCTCGATTGATGTTCAGTTCTTCTGCAATCATTTATATGGATAATCTTCGATCATATGATACGAGTTCACGCACCCTAGCCAAGTTGACATCCGTCCGTGAGGTTGATTGTCGTCCACTGCGGTCTTCATTTTCAACATTCATTCTGCCTTGGTTCAAATGGCTCTGAGCACTATGGCACTTAACTTCTGAGGTCATCAGTCCCCTAGAACTACTTAAACCTAATTAACCTAAGGACATCACACACATCCATGCCCGAGGTAGGATTCGAACCTGCGACTGTAGTGGTCGCGCGGTTCCAGACTTGAGGGCCTAGAACCGCTCGGCCACCTCGGCCGGCCGTTCTGCCTTCACTAAACATTTTATGCCAACGAAAAACTTGACCTCTTGCCATAACCTCCTCTGCAAAAGCCTTCTGAAACTTACTGTAAGTTGCCGTTGAGTTTTCACCCAATTTAACACAAAAAGAAATGCCATACCGTTGCGCAATATTATACGGTTCCATTTCCGTGACGAGAGACACAAACATGTTAACTTATTATAGCACAACTCACAACTGAGCAGTTGCATCGATGTGCCGCTTGAACTAGAGGCAGCTTATAGGCCAAGGTCAAAGGTATTGTGCCTACGCAAGTCTGCAGGGCTGCCACATCTTGCAAAGAAAATCAGTCTCGTTACTTTATTGTAGCAACTTATATACACCTGTAGTGTGACGTTTGCGTGATCAGTTTTATAGTAAAATTACTCTCTTAGATATCTGTTTCCTCAATGTAAATTTTCATGACTTTACAAAAGCCTTCAACTACGATTACGACGATGTTTAGACTTACATTTAGATGCTGCTGAAACCTAGGTCGCACAGTAAGAACAATGTCTGTGAAACAAGGCTAAAAAAGTGTTTGCATGGTTAATACAGTATACAATGCTTCACCAAGAACAGACAGTTGAATCAGTTAAAATACAGTATAATTTTATCGTAACGGTTGTATATGTGTTGAGGCACCGTAGCTATTTACGTGCAAAAGCCCCCGCAAAAGCCCTGACTATATTCATCCATTATTTGAGAATCAGAGAACTTAGCAACTTTAGCAAACTTTAAACACAGTTTCAAACCTTTATTAAGCTTTTTCTCTTAGACGCACCACAATATATTGGAAGGAAAAAAGTTTGTAGGTTACTTCATTTTCGCTGTTCTTGCAGTAAAAGTACATCATCAGGCATGACCTTTCTGCTTATTACTACTTTACCACAAACTCTGTTCGCAACATATTTTGTAGACGGTATCCACGCGTACCACAGAATGTTCTTGCAAAATTATGTCATTGTAAGACACATAGTTCAGGATATATGACGTCATAAACTTTGAGATGTGTCAAAAATTAGCTTTCACTTAAAACTGAACGCAAATTATCCAGAGTATATGCGTCCAGTGTTTCATAATGAGAGCACTTAGCGACATCCAACAAACTTCTAAACATATTTTCGAATCTTTTCTCAACATTTCCTCGCTTACTTACTTAATGTTAAATATTTAACGCAGTAACTAAATTGTAAATTACTCTGACGTTTGAAACTTGTTTAAACATTGGTGTCTGCTTCTCTACTAAGAATCATGGTTTACAGGTATGTTGCCTTTATGATTAATCGAATTAGGGTAGAGGGGAATTACACAGCCCATGAAACTTTTTAAAAAATCATAGAGGCAAATACCTAAACTAATAACGAAACAAATGAAACAGTACGTGAAACGCAAATTAGAGTCTTTTTTTTTTTAGAACGTAGTGCCAGCAAGACAGTTTGTAAAACCACCGACAGAGCTGCCATCGAACGTAGATGCTGTTAACGGTGGTGAACCAGACGGATAGAGCATTTTATGTGCTGGAATTTGCCCGTTTCAGTCTGTAGTGAATGTGCAAAGATCTTTCCGAGGCAAGTTTCAGAAGACATCACCATTCGACATCATCATCACGTGGTGGTACAAGAATTCGAGAAGGATGGTTGTTTGTGCTATGCAAAACATTCGGACCATCCGGGCGTTTCAGAACAGACCGTGTGATGGATGTGATGTTGCGAAGCCCCACAAAGGCTACAACAGATACAATCAGAACTGATCATCCCTCAGCTAACAGCGTGGAAAATCATTTGTAAGCGATGAAGAGTAAAGGCGTACAAACTGGAGCTCCTACAAGCCACAAGACATAACGACAGCCGGCCGGAGTGACCGAGCGGTTCTAGACGTTACAGTCCTGCCTCGGAATTCTGCCTCGGGAATGGATGTGTGTGATGTCCTTAGGTTAGTTAGGTTTAAGTAGTTCTAAGTTCTAGGGGACTGATGACCTAAGAAGTTAAGTCCCATAGTGCTCAGAGCCATTTGACCCCATAGTGCTCAGAGCCATTTGAACCATTTTTGAACATAACGACAAATTGCGCATTCTGCATTTCTGCATTGATATATAGAATCGTCTTGAAAATGACGAGTTCGCACGAAAATTATCCTTCAGTGACGAAGCCAATTTTCAGCTTTCGGGCAGGTCAGCTGACAACACACACATACGGAGGACAGAGAATCGACGTTGCAACTGTCGAACATGACCGGGTTTCCGAGAAAGTTCTGTGCTGTTCCAACAAGACAGTTCATCGATCCTTCTTCTTCACTGAGGAAACTGTCACTGTACTTATCTCGACATGCTGCTGTTGTAGCCCATGTCAAAATTTGAAATTGATATCAGGGATTTCATCTTTCAACGAGTTGACGTCCCTCCACATTTTCACAATTGTGTCTCACTTTATGTAAATGAGTCTCTGGATAGGTTGGATAGGCTGTGTTGCGCTGCTGATTCAAATGGTTCAAATGGCTCTGAGCACTATGGGACTTAACATCTATGGTCATCAGTCCCCTAGAACTTAGAACTACTTAAACCTAACTAACCTAAGGACATCCCACAACACCCAGTCATCACGAGGCAGAGAAAATCGCTGACACCGCCGGGAATCGAACCCAGGAACCCGGACGTGGGAAGCGAGAACGCTACCGCGCGACCACGAGATGCGGACTGCGCTGCTGACCTGGCGCTACTCGATGGCCACCACGGTCGCCATACTTGATGCCTTGAGACTTTTTTACTCTTGCGTTAAATCAAGGATAGCCTTTATGCTTCTCAACCACAGAACGTCGAATACCTGCAACGCCATATTGCAGCAGTTCTTACCGTCACTCCTGATATACTGGGTCGAGTAATGCCAGAATTGTGCTACCGATTAGACGTGTGCCGTGTGACGAAGGGGGAACACTCAAGTGGGTCTCAGATTTCCATCCACTCTCTCGTTGATCAGTCTGGTGTGGCAGTGAAGATTGCTAGAAAAAGCAGAAGTCTTAAATTTCGCGTTTAAGAAATCTTTCACGCTACAGAGTCGTACAAACACACCCTTAATTGACCATCGAACTGACAGAGTTGAAACCAAATGACTCGCCGGGTACGGATGGAATCACAGTCCGATTTTACATAGAGCACACTACGGCACTGTCCCCTTACTTAGCTTACATTTATCGCAAATGCCTCGCCCAGTGCAAAGTCCCTAGTGACTGGAAAAGAGTGCAGCTGACTCCTGTATCTAAAAGGGATAAAACAACGGACACGCAGTATTACAGACCAGTATCTCTAACTTCGGTGTGCTGCAGAATCCTTGAACATGTTCTGACTTCGAATATATTAAATTTTCTTGAGATCGAGAAGCATATGTCCACGAATCAGCGTGGTTTTGGAAAGCATCGTTCCTGCGAAACTGAGTTTGCCATTTTCTCATATTATATACTGCAAATTGTGGATGAAGGGCACAGGCAGATACCATATTTCTACATTTCCGGAAAGCATTTGATACGGTTCCCCATCGCAGGTTGTTAACGAAGGACGAGCGTATCGAACAGGTCCTCATATGAGTGGCCAGAAGACATCTTAAGTAATAGAATCCAGTATGTTGGCCGCGACGGCGAGTGTTCATCAGAGACAAGGGTACCGAAAGCAGTGCCTCGGAGAGTGTGATAGAACCGCTGTTTTTTTCTACGTACATAAATGATCTGGAGGATAGGCTGAGCAGCACGTGCGCTTGTTTCCTGATGATGCTGTGATGTACGGGAAATTGGCGAAGTTGAATGACTGTAAGAGGATGACTTAGAAAAATTTCTAGTCGGTGTGATGACTGGCGGCTAGCTCTCAATGCAGAAAAATGTAAGTTATGTGGGTGTGTAGGAAAAATTAATCCTTAATGGTCGGAGTCGCAAAATTTTACAACGGCGTTAGTTAAGAAACAATGTTCACGACATATAACTAAATGTAAACATCTGAAGATAGTTTGTGAAGCATCTTTCACTGTCATCATAGGAAGATAAACGCCTATGAAAGCAACTGGTTGGAGCTAATTAACTACAAATTACCTTCAGTTTAAACAGGTGAAGTGATCTAATACGTCAACAACAAAAAATAATTATTTACTAATGTTAATACGAGAAAGAGTAAAAAAAGTAAAATACTGCAATGAGATAGGCAGTGCCAGTCGATAAACAATTAGGAGTAACTTTGTGAATTTCATCCACGTGTCCAGTTGAAAACAATGGCGGGCCGGATCAGACCACCCGGTTACTAGACGGTGTATGGAGTTACCAGTTGATTCTCTGAATTGAAACTTCTACCCTGGGCAGCTGCCCAGAGCGTCTGTAATTCGTAGGCCTCTACCGTTGCTGTTTACCTCTTGTAACCTAAACGCTACCGTTCATGGCGGCCCACCTGCGTTGTGTCTCGGCTTTCCTGTCTTCGTGTTTCCTCACTGGCTTCCAAACGCCTCAAGCTTATCACTTAACAATACTTGACAGTAGTGCTTCTCAGCAAATTTTGGAGGTATACCCCAGACAACAGTGCTTGACGTTCTGCACGTTTTCAGAGACAGTAATGAACTTGAAAAAGTCTGAAAAAAGTCTTTTTTGCAGGTTTTCACGAAGCTAGGCGCCTCACCAATGATGAAAATGTGAAGTTGTGCTGCACTTGCCAAAATTTAAAAGCGTGGTATCTTTTCATCAACATAGAGTCATGTCATTCAATTGTCTAAGAGTAACGATATGTTGAGATACAGGTGAAATGACAACTAGGCTCAGTTGCAGGCAAAACAACTGGAAGGCTATAATTCAGTGGTACTACTAGAGAAGAATATCAAGAGCTCAGATGGAAACCCAGTTCTAAGCAAAGAAGGGAAAGCAGAAAGGTGGAAGGAGTATATAGAGGGTCTATACAAGGGCGATGTACTTGAGGACAATATTATGGAAAGGGAAGAGGATGTAGATGAAGATGAAATGGGAGATATGATACTGCATGAAGAGTTTGACAGAGCACTGAAAGACCTGAGTCGAAACAAGGCCCCCGGAGTAGACAATATTTCATTGGAACTACTGACGGCCGTGGGAGAGCCAGTCCTGACAAAACTCTACCATCTGGTGAGCAAGATGTATGAAACAGGCGAAATACCCTCAGACTTCAAGAAGAATATAATAATTCCAATCCCAAAGAAAGCAGGTGTTGACAGATGTGAAAATTACCGAACTATCAGCTTAATAAGTCACAGCTGCAAAATACTAACACGAATTCTTTACAGACGAATGGAAAAACTAGTGGCAGCCAACCTCGGGGAAGATCAGTTTGGATTCCGTAGAAACACTGGAACACGTGAGGCAATACTGACCTTACGACTTATCTTAGAAGAAAGATTAAGGAAAGGCAAACCTACGTTTCTAGCATTTGTAGACTTAGAGAAAGCTTTTGACAATGTTGACTGGAATACTCTCTTTCAAATTCTAAAGGTGGCAGGGGTAAAATACAGGGAGCGAAAGGCTATTTACAATTTGTACAGAAACCAGATGGCAGTTATAAGAGTCGAGGGACATGAAAGGGAAGCAGTGGTTGGGAAGGGAGTAAGACAGGGTTGTAGCCTCTCCCCGATGTTGTTCAATCTGTATATTGAGCAAGCAGTAAAGGAAACAAAAGAAAATTTCGGAGTAGGTATTAAAATCCATGGAGAAGAAATAAAAACTTTGAGGTTCGCCGATGACATTGTAATTCTGTCAGAGACAGCAAAGGACTTGGAAGAGCAGTTGAATGGAATGGACAGTGTCTTGAAAGGAGGATATAAGATGAAGATCAACAAAAGCAAAACAAGGATAATGGAATGTAGTCTAATTAAGTCGGGTGATGCTGAGGGAATTAGATTAGGAAATGAGGCACTTAAAGTAGTAAAGGAGTTTTGCTATTTGGGGAGCAAAATAACTGATGATGGTCGAAGTAGAGAGGATATAAAATGTAGGCTGGCAATGGCAAGGAAAGCGTTTCTGAAGAAGAGAAATTTGTTAACATCGAGTATAGATTTAAGTGTCAGGAAGTCATTTCTGAAAGTATTTGTATGGAGTGTAGCCATGTATGGAAGTGAAACATGGACGATAAATAGTTTGGACAAGAAGAGAATAGAAGCTTTCGAAATGTGGTGCTACAGAAGAATGCTGAAGATTAGATGGGTAGATCACATAACTAATGAGGAAGTATTGAATAGGATTGGGGAGAAGAGAAGTTTGTGGCACAACTTGACCAGAAGAAGGGATCAGTTGGTAGGACATGTTCTGAGGCATCAAGGGATCACCAATTTAGTATTGGAGGGCAGCGTGGAGGGTAAAAATCGTAGAGGGAGACCAAGAGATGAATACACTAAGCAGATTCAGAAGGATGTAGGTTGCAGTAGGTACTGGGAGATGAAAAAGCTTGCACAGGATAGAGTAGCATGGAGAGCTGCATCAAACCAGTCTCAGGACTGAAGACCACAACAAACAACTAGAGAAGTACAATTTGCCAACAAGAGAGACTTTAAACAAAACACCATTACTTCAGTAGTGCTCTAGTGTATGGGATCCCTGTCAGGTCTGAGTTACACTGTCGTCGAGCTTATACAAAAGGGAATGATGCGAATGTTCACATTCCTATCTTATTGGGGTGATAGTTTACTGAAACGGTGAAAAACCTTAACTGGAGGATAACTCAAAGAAAGACGCCCTACATTTCGCGAGAACCTTGTACCGGGTGTCCAAGGCGTCTCTCTCCGAATACAAACATGCATAAGGCATAAAATACGTTCTATGCATATACGTACTGTTACTTTGGTTCTTACAGGGTTCATTGACATAACAACAGCGGAATCAGACACCAGTTGCAAACAACATGTACTCAAACCAGAAGAAAGGTAAGCCCAATGTGTCCTCTAGTACCACGAGTCACCGTCACCGAAAACAGTCCAGAGAAAATTCCAGTCGGTTTACTATAGACAGCCACCAGATGTTAAGAGCGTCAAGACGTGGTACAAAAAGTTAAAAAAAACATTGAGCGTCTGTGATCTCCCTAGAACAGTCAGGCCTGGAATATCGCCTGGATATCCTTCGGTCAGCGAAAGGGCCACACGTCTAATTTATTAATAATGTGTGTGTGTGTGTGTGTGTGTGTGTGTGTGTGTGTGTGTGTGTGTGTGTGTGTGAACACAAAAACTTGAATATGTTACTTGCACTTCAGTATAAAGGATACGTGTCTATGTGTCATAATTTTTTTTTACCTTATGCATATTTATAATCATGGAAAGACTTCTGGGCCACTCTGTCTTTTAGGGCAGAAATAAATATCACCCTTCAGACCCCTCTGTCCCACAAAATCCACAGCAACGGTCATTTATAACGAAGGGAAGTAACGTTTTTTTATAAAAATGAGTAAAGCAGGATTACAGTATGTTGAAGCAATTAATAATAATAATTACTTAACAAATCCTTTATACCAAAATTTTGTGAGAACTTAATGAAAATGATTTCAAAACCCTTACTTGCTACCGCCCACGGCGAAAACTGTAACGCTTAGTAGTGAGCGCAGAGACCAGGTCTGCTACCACTGGACTGAATGAATATGGGTTGGTACCCAAGTCCTACCTCAGTTACACCATTCGCAAACATTTAGAAAATGTTCGCACACTTTCACGTGCGTAACGCTACACGCAGACATTTGGGGTACATAAATCCCGTCGTGGGGGGATAAAGGGGTGGCGGCAGGAAGGGCAACAAGCCACCCTCTAACACTAAGGGTGCCTAATCCGATAACAACCATGCTGACCTCGTGTAGGATTATGGCCAAAGAAGAAGAATATTAATGCCTAAGTGAACAGTTCAGGTCACTTACCCTCGAAACATTCAACTGTTTCAGAAGTAAGTCAGTATTTGAAGAGGTCTTATTGTGGATAATTTAAATCACAAAGCTGCCGTTGACAAGTCTCCAGTTTTAATTAAGTCTGGAGCTACAGGTATTTGACGCGATGTTCACACAAAGATAACACTACTGAAACAGAATTTTATCGAGCATAATTGGTAATTGTCGAACAGTCTCCACAAGATTATATATTTATGCCGGCCGGGGTGGCCGAGCGGTTCTAGGCGCCACAGTCTGGAACCGCGCGTCCGCTACGGTCGCAGGTTCGAATCCTGCCTCGGGCATGGATGTGTGTGACGTCCTTAGGTTAGTTAGGTTTAAGTAGTTCTAAGTTCTAGGGGACTGATGACCTTAGAAGTTAAGTCCCATAGTGCTCAGAGCCATTTGAACCATATATTTATGAAGGTACAAGTAATTTCGCACGATATCAACAGCATCTGTATTTCGTGTGCCTTGTCTCTTTTTTTAATAAGTGTTATTAATGGAGCTTGCAGCAGAGGGCATGGTGCTACAATTACATTGCCAGACCCAGTATGAAGTCGAAGCATCCTGCAGTGGTTGCTAAATCCCCACTTCATGGTTTTAAGATCCCTGGCCAGAAACCTAATTTTGAGGAGGCCGCTTCTTTAAGATGTGCCCAGTTAATTTACAGGCTAGCAAAGTTAGGTGGATGAAGCGAGTTTATAAGGCCCTAGGGATATACCCCAAATTGGGGAATTTACTTAATAAATAACGCGATTGCAAAATTTCTTAGAAAAACAATCTTCCGTTTAAATAGGCGCGTTTATTCTAACAAAGCAATGAGTATGACCCTTATTACAAGAAACAGAGGGACAAGGATGCCGCTGTCTGTGTGTGACGAATGATTACCGGTTATTTTGGACAACAGAGCTAGTCTTTTGTCTTCCACATAGACCCACTAAACTCAAACGCGATCTCAAGTTTACGTTAACCCCACGAATTCCTGACAGAAATAGTGACTGAAAGCTTGGTAACTGCTAACGAAAACCATGCACTCAACACATGTACTCTGATCTTGACACTGACAGCATATCGAATCCCCTGAAGTGCGGATCAAACTGAACCGCCTCGCAGGTGCCGCCCGCAATTCTCACCGAATCCTCGATAAGCCCTGACTTGGATGTGGCGCTGCAGAGAAGAAGAGGGTGCGTCGCGATAGCTGCAACTGCGCCCCCTGCTTGGCTGCGCTGCTGTCGACATCACCCGATGTCTGCAATCGAATCTGCGACTGCTTTCGCAGCCGGTCTCGGTCCTTCCATCTGACTACTCGCGTACAGTCGGTGGCTGAGCCTCCTCCCTCATGCCTCTCTCTTTCCTCTAGCTTGCCTACAGAAAAGTTGCAAAAGCACTGGAGCCCAATAGCTAGGTTTCCCTTCGGAACGTATACCCGCCTGTCGTCTTCAGATGACGATCAAGTCATACAGCGCTGCCCCAAGAAAACGTGTACCCTCGCTCTGTGCTCGTGACGTCACATTCAAATACTCGAGGCCCACGAGGAAGACAGGCCACGGCGCGTACGTCACGAAGGTAGTCCTGGACTCGCTCGCTCGCTCAACTCAGCTCAGCAGACAAAATGCGTTTCTAAACCTGTTTCAGTTGGGCGTGTAAGTACTAACTAGAATTGCACCTTCCACTGGAATCCGCTATTATGAAGTCTTACTGATTAACAGCACTACAGCAAAATTTAATTTAAGATCAATACTCGATATAAATGATATAACGGCTTGTTTATAGCATTTAGTCTCTTCTGCTTAACATTACTCGTTACATGCTGGAAGTAGTGCCATATGCAACTGATAATCATTTTAGCATCGTTTTATTTTATTGTACGCCAGTACAGCCGTAACAAATTATAAGTAGGCCCATGGACTTCACATCATTATAGGACTAATAACAGTAAGATTCCATAATAGCGGATTCCAGCAGAAGATTCAGCTTTCGTTTGTACGGACACACCTAGTTACGAGTTAACAGGTCTAGAAACGTAATTTGTCTGCTGATTTGAGCGAGCGAGCGCAGGACTACCTTCGTGACGTACTCGCCGCGGCCTGTCTTTCTCGTGGGCCTCGCAAATACTCCAACCTCGCGGCTACGCGCCCCTGCCACTAGCCTTGCATCTGAGGGTTTCCGAAATGAGGAAAATGTTGCTCGAGAGGCTAGCTCATTATTTTGTGAGTCCCGTCTTTTCGAAAGTGTGTGGTGGCTATCACTGAAGCCGCTCTGCAAAAACACGTAGAAATAGCCCCGGTCTCCTTCCGGTTGGGCCTCCGCCCTCGGCGACCCACGTGCAGCTAGAACTAGACCCTGAGAATGCCTAGGGATCTCTTGGGCGCTTTAACAGCCCGAGTCACACAAATTCATCATCACCTGGCCCTCCGGTATCCCTGCACAGTGCCGCTCTCAGCAACATTTCCTGTTTCTCAGCCTAGGCTCCATTACACTGTGTCTTCTCCGAACGTCAAAAACATTCAAACTGATTGAGTCCTTCCCCATTTAGAGGAAAGAAAATTTATATAGGGCACCGTATTACCAATGACAATGGTTCATGCCCATTAATAAAGTATTCAAATCAATCTCCGTCGTTCTCCTTCTCTAAATTATGAATGAAATAGTTACCAAATTTACCTGCAGCGTTTCATGGTCATATCGAAGTAATTCTGCTGGCTGCAAAGGTGAGTATGTGTCTTCAGAGAGGCTGTGAGAAGAATTAGCAAGTGGATACCTGATCCCCCAACAAGGGGGTCACATGTTGGTAACGACTCACTGATAACTAGTAAATGCTTCTTTATGACGACGGATGAAAAACGAAGTCAACAGAGCACAGCAAACTTACAAACTGGCTTCTTCACATAGATTATTAATAGTGTCTCCCCTGTAATGATGGGCCAAGACCATCTCAAAAGGGACACCCCCATCTGAAAGAGAGCTGAAATCATCTGAATCCTACAAGGGCTGTGTGAAAGAATTTCGTTGTTTTCGAATCAGTAGTTCAGTTATTTCCTAAGTTTTTTATCGTCAGTGGTCATACCTACCTCATATCCCAGGTCGGCAATGAGTGCAAACATTGTGGCGTTTGACCTGGAGATAACCGGTTCGAACCACGATTATGGAAGAAGTATATTCTGCCAAATTAGGCCAGGCAAAGGTGGAGAGCCAGTGGCCTGAATGGTCTACATAAAATCTAAAAATTATCATGGCGTGAGGTTACGAGAACAGTTTCATGGTTATCCATCTATCAAAAAGAGAATTTATGCTACACAGCTGCCTTGCATTTTGAGAAAGTAACAGAAAATAGAAATTTCAACCATCTACAGCATGGCATGGTTTTCACACAAGTTCAAAGAGCTGTATGGGAGTTTTCTTATTTCCCGAAAGCATTTTTTTTCTTTCAATCTGAAATTGAGTGCGCACTATTTTTTAAACTTTCTTGCAGATTAATACTGTGTGCAAGCCGTTATGCAGAACCGGAATCGTGACAGCTACAATTGAGGTGTAGTTACATTTGGAAAGTCTGATTCATGAAGTATCTTTTGCATGGGTATTGTGGAGATCAGACTTTTTCGGACGCTCGGATGGAGATGCAGAAGCCTGGTCCTGGAGACGTGGAGAAGCGGATGTTCTGAGGACACGGCGACTTTGGAGATGCGGCAGAGGGCAGACTTGCATTTCTGCGGGCACCCCATCACATAACGGCTGATGAGTAGCCGTTAACAGCAGGCCCGCCCTTATGCAGGATTCGATTCTCCAACTCGTCGGCTATGGTGAGAGTATCTGCCAGCACAGGCTACCTGCGAAGTAGAGCAGTTATGAGTTTTTCGATGTATTGCTTTTATTGTAACGTCCTGTGATATAATACATAGTGAATTGGTCAGGATTCGAGGGTTCATCCGTGACTAAGAGGGCTTTGCTTGTGGATTTCGACCGAGCGAGGTGGCGCAGTGGTTAGCACACTGGACTCGCATTCGGAAGGACGACGGTTCAATCCCGCGTCCGGCCATCCTGATTTAGGTTTTCCGTGATTTCCCTAAATCGCACCAGGCAAATGCTGGGATGGTTCCTTTCAAAGGGCACGGCCGACTTCCTTCCCCGTCCTTCCCTAATCCAATGAGACCGATGACCTCGCTGTTTGGTCTCTTCCCCCTAAACAACCCAACCCCCTTGTGGATTTCGTACGTCTATTCTGGCATGATTGGGGCAATCACTGCACACTCATGTGCCGTTACGCTTGTTCGAGAATGTCCAAGTGAGATGATGAACACTCCCATCTAATTTGTTCGTTACAGGCTTTGCCAAATCAACCTAGCTCTGGTTTAATTTTTTTTTCAGTGTTCATAGTTGGTACTTGTCAATCACATTAATGTGTACTTTGTTGCTTTTTTATTTAAGTATGCACTCTCGAGGAGTAATTATAATAAATTGGAGTCAAATTGGACCAAGAGCTTTAATTCACTAGATAGATAAACCCCATTCCAGTTAGTTAAACCTTTACTGCTTTTTGTAAGAACCATCACCCGGAATTCATATACGAGGGTCGTATTTATATCGCTCAATCCGTTGCGTGAAATATCAATGTCTGTATCTGGGATCATGGAGAGTAATCTGTCTCTTGATCGGCCCATCAAGTGCAGATCATTTTAGCAAATAAAAGACTTATCACCTTATTTGGTGTCTTACGTTAACTGGCAATCCTGTCAAGGATTCGATCATTCGGGATATTCTGCTGGGCAGTGAGAATTTTCCGGATTAAAAAGAAAGATCCTATGAAAATTCGCTTTCCAAAATTTTTAGTTAAGTGATTGCGTTGTGCCATACGAGTTAATGGCACTGATTAGGATTCACTTGGATGGAGTTTTTAATAAATTTTGAGCAATACTATTAACAAATGTTGGGAAAGCGGGAAACTTTAATTTAAGATTCCGCCACATTTCAGTTAACCCAAGTTTTTCTTCTAGCATTTTTCTTGCATTGTGTTTGTGTGTTTTGGTCCACTTTCCTGTCGTTACCGGCCTTGTACCAGCGTTATAAAATTTTGAAAGGGTTCCTGGTGCGATACATTTGGGATACAGTATTAGTAAGTCGTGTGTTGATTAGGATAGCAGCGGTGGAATTTTCCTTTTGCATAAAATATAAACGAATGTCGACGAGAAGTCAGTAGGGTAAAAGGATAATTAGAAAGAAGATATCAGTTAAGGAATAGAGGAAAGTAGACTACTGACGACTTGTCGTCATCTGGAATTTAAGGTCAAATATCAAAAAGCGTCTTAGACACTGGCTTAAGTGAATTTAGAGGGCACAGTTAGTGAATCAGATTTTTTTTTTTTTACCCGCTTAGACAAACACAATGTAACCTTTTGTAACATCATGCTCCACGCACCCAATCCACCATGTAGCTTTGTTCGACGTGCGGAAGATTCGGACACCTCGTTAGTGACTTTGGAGAGCGCACTTGGTTAGCCATGGGACGCAAGAAGTAGGTGCACCTAATGGCTGAGGACGACATGGAGCAGGAGCAACAGGTTTTGACTGGGAATCGAAGACGGATGGGCAACTGAGTTTATTGAGAGTTTCTGGGTAGTCTGTCTGATTAAGGTCTTTGTAAGAGATTTTCTTCTTTTGATCGATGATAGGAAGAAGCTACGACCCCTCTCAAGGTTTGAAGGCAGAAGTTGCGGAAGTGTCAGGCTGGCGAGAAGACACGACTGCAACGCGTAATTATATGCAACTTTCAGATGACTGTGCTCTTGAAACAGGGCCTGTTAGTCTGGAAACAGGCTGTGGGTTGAAATATTCTCCAGCCTTCCGTGAGTATGAGCAAGAAAATGTTCGGGCAACCAACAGTCGAACCAGGTCACAGAAGAGAAATCCTTTGACTATAAGCACTTTGTTTCGGTGCAAAAATTCCAAGTCTTTAGGGGTAATGGGGATATATTGCACCCCAAGGTTTGAACTGAACAGTCCGACCGCATGGCCACTGAGACACTGTTTGGAATTTCTGTGCAGTTACCTCGATCACGAAGCAGCGATGAGGATGCGACCAGTAAAATTACAATGCACTTTATATGGGGCGTTTAAGGGTGCATTCTTGGCTAGTTCCTTGTCTACTGTGGCACAGGAAACAATCAAATAGGAGATGATGACGGGTCATAGTCTACGAGTATCTCCAGAATGAGATTTTCACTCTGCAGCGGAGTGTGCGCTGATATGAAACTTCCTGGCAGATTAAAACTGTGTGCCGAACTCGGGACCTTTGCCTTTCGCGGGCAAGTGCTCTACCATCCCGTTCTGGAAACATCCCCCAGGCTGTGACTGTGCCATACCTCCGCAATATCCTTTCTTTCAGGAGTGCTAGTTCTGCAAGTTTCGCAGGAGAGCTTCTGTAAATTTTGGAAGGTAGGAGGCGAGGTACTGGCAGAAGTAAAGCTGTGAGGACGGGGCGTGAGGTCGTGCTTGGGTAGCTCAGTTGATGCCGGCACGGTAGCTCAGCGTGTTCGGTCAGAGGGCTGCTTGCTCTCTGTAATAAAAAAAAACTGAGTTAATGGATCAACGATGAACTGAAACGGGTGTCTTGTGACATCCGCCACGAGCAGATGCAACGAACGAAAAGGAGCAAAATAAGATTAAAAAAAAAAAAAAAGTGGTAGAGCACTTGCCCGCGAAAGGCAAAGGTTCCGAGTTCGAGTCTCGGTCTGGCACACAGTTTTAATCTGCCAGGAAGTTTCACATCAGCGCACACTCCGCTGTAGAGTGAAAATTTCATTCTAGAAACATCCCCCAGGCTATGGCTAAGCCATGTCTCCGCAATATCCTTCTTCCAGGAGTGCTAGTTCTGCATGGTTCGCAGGACAGCTTCTGTGAAGTTTGGGGGGTAGGAGACGAGGTACTGGCGGAATTAAAGCTGTGAGGACGGGGCGTCAGTCGTGCTTGGGTAGCTCAGTCGGTAGAGCACTTGCCCGCGAAAGGCAAAGGTTCCGAGTTCGAGTCTCGGTCCGGCACACAGTTTTAATCTGCCAGGAAGTTTCGTAAGAGTATCCCATTCCCGTAGTTCAGTGAAATTTTTTTAATAAATGTTAGAGGAAAATCAGTTTGTTGACATCCCATTCAGCTCTTCAGAAATCAGATGTTTATGTTACAGGAAGCTACCTGCATACTACAGGCGGGTTCTAGTTGGATGGTGTAACAGTAATCTCAAAAGATGCGTAGCTAACTGCAAGAGTTGTGGTATACAACTTGCAGAGAACAGATGGGCGTGGTCGAAAGGACAAAGGTTCTTCTCCAATTAATCTGAGGCAACAAGGAAACGGATGGTTTGATTGCAGATGACAAGCATCACACGAGGTTCGTCATGGGAATAACAGGAGGAGTCACTGGAGAGATTTCCAAAATAGGAGTGAGAGTGATTCCTACAGGACTGGAAGAAGTGACTGGAGCGTCTCGAGGAGATGGCAACATTAAACCTTGTGGCTGTTGCACTACTCAGCATGTTGTACGCAGTGATTATAATTTTATTTTAGCACAGTGTAGGTTGTTAGCTTGGTTGACGTCTTACAAGATGTTGTTATATGATATATGCTACAGAATACAGTAGAGTCTGTTAGTGCACTGTTTCACACATGGATGAACAAGCCACTAGTTTCTTTTAGTTTCAGCCAAACACGTATCTGGTCGGACACAATTACTTCGGCTTTGTATTTCCCGATACAGGAAGCTGTAGCAACTGATTTCAGCTGAGGCCAGTCCTGCTTTAGGTAGCGTTCTTATCGTTCTGACATTTATTAATTATCATAGTGTTGCATTTGCATGATAAACAGAGGGGTACAAATGGCTCTGATCACTATGGGACTTAACATCTGAGGTCATCAGTCCCCTAGAACTTAGAACTACTTAAACATAACTAACCTAAGGACATCTCACACATCCATGGACGAGGCAGGATTCGAACCTGCAACCGTTGCGGTCGCGCGGTTCCAGACTGAAGCGCCTAGAACCGCTCGGCCACAACGGCCGGCAAACAGAGGGAATGAGGTCGCCAGCAAGAGCGTAGTAAGATTGTCACAAACATTTATTTTGACAAACAAAAGTGCTTTGGACTTCAGCTATAAATACGTAACAAATTTCTGTTACAGAAGGCTTGACCTCTTTTCATTATTACCAATTAAATAAAATAGTAATTTGCTCATTATCAATAAAAATTTTCTCAGGGTCGCTACTAGGGTTTTAGTCGTAGTTGCAAAGAGGCGGACAGAACTGACAGGCAGACTTTGATGGGAGCGCTGTAGTGCAAGTCATTCACTTGGCCATTGTCGGGCTGCTGGCAGCGGGCTCGAGGCGTCCAGGAATCGCCCTGCTGCATCTCCCGGCAGTGGTAGAAAGCGGCGAGCGATCCGTGTCTTTTGGTGTCAGAGGCAGAGGTGCTCAGAGACCAAGTCTCACGAACACTCTCATCCAGATTTGTGCTCTGGGGTCTCTAAGTTCAGTCTCTGGTATCGAATCTCGTCAGTAAGTGTCTCCTTTGATGCCTCGAGGTCAAGTCCACTCACTAGAAAGACCTCTTTCCTAGCCTTCTGTAGAGTGTGACCATGCACCTGATTGGCCAGCTCATCTTCTTCTTCTGGCCAATCAAATTATTTTGCAACGTCTGTCTTACCTTTTGCGTACTACCTGCCAATGCTGTGGTAGAAAGACCATACCCAACCGCCACGAAAGTTACTCTTAGTAGGCACTCCCTCGCCTGGCAAATTGTGTCTTGTCTGTTAAGCGCTGCTGTCTTATGCTCCATGGAAGTATCATTTTATCGTCCCTGCTTTCGAAATGTGCCTTTGACTCTGCAAATGTGTTTTTTCACTCCAGCCTGGCAGAACGGGTGTGGATCAAAGATCGATTCGTTACCTGTTCGGACATACGAAGGAGGCTTGAGAAGCACCCTTTGGCTTTCCTCGGCTCCAGACTGCCCACGTGTTTGCCAGCATCGGTGCCAGGCGGCTTTTTTGTCTGAGCGGCAGTTTGAGCGCTTCGTTAGGCTGGTATATCACAAAGCTTAATGTTTAGCTTTCATTGATGTCGATGTTATTACAGATGCTGCATTAGCTCAGCGATGAATGAGTGAATGATCTCCTATTGTGCCTCGGTACACGACGTCGTGCCTACTAGTCTAAGAATTCTTGAATTAATGTAGCCGCCACATTGATAGACTCAGAGGATTGTTGGTGTTAACGCCGTTCGCGTCAGATATTTCAATGACTGCTTTGCTCTGTGTTCATTCCCTTCAAAGGTACGCACGGGAGGGGTTTATCTCTCAACTGTAGCTATGTTTTACAGCAGCACAATATGGATATATCAATTAGAAACCAGGTTATAACTTACAGATAATAGAGTGAAAACAGGACATGTGGTATAAGATCCTGTAAATTATTCAAGACAGATGCACATACAAGTATCGCACTTGAAGAACGCCGATCCTTGTTTCCTCCATGTAACTGTATGACCTGAACTATTAACGGAAAACTCAAGATATATTAGCAGGAAAATTTAATAGCTTTGGCCATTTGAAAAATCAGTTCTTGCACCCACGTGTACCGAAGACAACTTATGTTTCATGAAAGTCCATTAGTAACTGAGACAGATTGGAGAACAATGCCCCAGCGGTTTACTACAGCACACGAGTATCTAACCCCATAGATGAAGCAATGGAAGCTATTCAACACAATTTTTAAAACATAAAAGGCTCTCAATGTCTGAAATTGCTGAATTCATTGACTTATTCGAAACGGTACTACATTACAACTATTTGACGTCTTCAGTGATAAATGTACCAAGTGCCTGTTGAGATTCCAATTTAATGATTATAGCTATGACTTGCGATAAGTAATTTCAAAGACTTAAAAGCACGCTTGTTGCCATTCTTCGTTTCTCAGTTTTTTCAGTTTTATAAAATCAACTAATAGTTTTAAAATTTGTTGAGTTATTAAGTGTGAGAAACTGAAAATTTATCAGATTATAGGCCTAAGTTAGTTTTAAAACAGAATTTGTAATAAAATACCTGGCCACGAGTGGACTCTCAATTAAAAGTCTTTCGGAATGGCAATTGAAGTGGAAAAATATCGTATTCCTTTATTCGATGGAACAAATTATAACAATTGAAAATTCATAATGGGAACTCTTCTCAAGGAACTGGAACTTTTACTATTTGTGCAAGCGCATTATCTCACAAAGGTGGAATTTGTGGAGGAGAGGGGGGCACGCAGTGTGTCGCAAAGGAAACACGATTGGCTGAATTGGCTAAGCAAGATAGGAAATATAAGTCTCATCTTAGTCAATATATTGCCGACAATCACTTGGAATATGCGGAAAATAGGTAACTTCTTTTATTTACGGATATATCTGTGCAATGTGTTCGGGAGAAAAGGAATTGCTAGTCAACTTGTGCTGAGAGAGCAATTGTTAACTAAGAAATTTAATGCAACTAAAAATTTGCTAGTTAATCGCCCTCTAAAGTTCGATAAATTTATTCCAGATTTACGGTCGACGGGAGCTACTGTCGAAGTAATCAACTCGTGTGCCACCTACTTTTAACGAAGCCTGCGGAATAACAAGTGTAGTGGTCACTGCAATCGAAACGCTCTCAATGAAAGACTTGACGTTGAACTGCGTGAAAAACAGGTTGCAGAATGAAGAATCGAAACAGAAGACAGTCGTCGGGAATGGCAAAAATGATGATACACCGCCTCGTACATCCTTGCAGACTCAACGAAATAAGGAAAACACGCCAGTAAAACAATAAATCAACAAGGAACTCATACAGCTCTACGTGTCATCGTTGAGGAAAGCCTGGCCATAAAATGGCTAACTGCAGAGGTAAGTTAGCAAACCAGAACTCAGGAACCAGTAACTCAGTGATCCTGGCTAACGTCAAACAGGAAGATGGTTTTTGCTTTGCTGCGTCAAGTGAAGATCAGTCAGCAAACAACATAAATTGATTCTTGCATTCTGGAGCAACGGAACACTTTATTAACGGTGAGATACGTCTCACTGATTTGAAAAGACTGGAATATCCATTTAAAGTTAAAGTAGCTAAGCCAGCCATTTTTCTCAAGGCTAAAGTAAAAAGAGAAATTAAAGGAAAGGAACTTAAGATAACGATTACAGATATTTTATCTGTGCCTGATCTTAATTATAATTTATTGTCAGATAACTGGTAGTGAATGGTTTTAGTATCACACTTGTTTAATTTTTTACATTGTAAAGCCTTGCCAGATTTTTCAACTGACATTAACGTGAAACAGTGGCACAACAGATTAGGCAATTTGAGTTATGACAGCATTCAACGCGCCAATCACAAGTTGATGGTAAGGAACTGGGCAGTTTAACAACCCCATGGAACGATGCTCAGACTGTATCGGAGGAAAACAATCAAAGCTGTCATACAGTCACACTACGAAACGTGCCACCTTCATCTTAAGGTGATTCACAGTGACCTGTGGGCCAGTCTCACCGGTACCGTTCAACGGAAAGAAGTATCTGCTCACGTTCGTCGACGATTTTATGTGTTTCACAGTGGCCTATGCACGAAGACGGAGGTATCTGGCTGCCTGAAGATGTTTCAGGCCATGGCTACAGCTCATTTCAGATTGAAGGCCAGCAGATTGCGCTGCGACAGTGATCTGAATTCATGTCGAAAGAGTTGAAGTAGTTTTTTGAAGAACGAGGAATACAATTTGAGTATACTATCAGATATACTCCTCAGCAAAGTGGTGTCTCGGAGTGATAGCTCGCTGTTTGATACTTCATTGTAAATTAAGTAAGACGTTCTGGTTAGAAGCTGTTCGTACTGCCATATACGTATTTAAAACAAGTCCACCTGCAGCTTTGGCAGGAAAGGTTCGTGCAGCTTTGTGGTACAACGAGAAACCTAACTTGAATAAGATGAGAATATCTGGGTGCATTCCTTAATTTCTTCTCTATTGGTACAACGGAATTGAGAACAGGGAGAGCAAGTCCTTGTAGTGCTACTTCACTGGCTACTGTCCTAATGGCTACAGAATTTGGTGTCCAGAGAAAGGTAAAATACTCACAAGGAGGCCCATTGTTTTCTACGAAGGAAGATTTGACTTTGAGAACTCGATTCTGGAACCTGTACGGGAATCATCCAAGAAGAAACACAAAGACGGTAATGAAGGAGAATTCACCGAAGAAAATGTTAAATCAAATGATAGGTGTCATAAAAGAATTCCCATACTAGAACTGACCAGTGACGAAGAGGAAACTGAAAAAGAAGCATTTCTACCAGGAAGAGGAACCCTCCCAAATACCTGGATGACTAAGCTGTTCCTGCACTGAATGCTGAATCATTTAATGACGATGTACCGAAAAACTACGAGGAAACTGAAACTAGTTAAGATAAGGAAAACTGATATAGAACTATACTGGATGAAACTGACTCTATAACGGAAAGCAAGACTTAGATCTTTGTTAAATTACCCGTGGATGGAAGGGCCTAGGCAGTAAGTGAGTGTCCAAATTTAAGAGGGACAATAATGGAAATATCATGACACAAAGTTAAATTGGGGGTAAAGGATTTGATTACGAGAAAATATCTGCTCCTGTGGCTCGACTTTTAATTCTTACACTAATGCTAGTAATTGCAATCCAATAAGGACTAGTTCTGAAACAACTTGATGTCTCCAAGGTTTTTTTCATGGCTTACTCAAGTAGCAAATATACAGAGTTATTCCTGAAGGAGTGGGTATTCTTGAAGAACTAAAAGACACAACTGGTTTGGTTTACAGGTTAAAGAGGTCTTTATACGGCTTAAGAAAGCACCACAAGCCCTAAATCATTCTATTCAAACATTTCTTACCCCTATGTCTTTATTACAGAATTTTAGAGGTACTTGTTACTGGAATAATACTCTATATTGGTATCATTCTAATGGTAGGATATAACAGAGAGGATATGAGCAAAGTGAATTTCAAGTTAAAGAGAAGTTTAAAGTAAAGGATCAGGGATAACCACAGTCATGCTTGGGAATCGAGATTTCAAGGACCAAAGAAGAAATGTATCTGAGCCAAACGTCATATTTGACGAGTCTGCTGCAACGATTCAACGTGCAAGATTGTAACCCGGTCAAGGCATCTATGGAAGTTAAACTGGAAAACAAGGAAGGAAAAAAGATCAATAAGCCATGCAGAGAGTTGATTGGATATTTGATGCACGCAATGAGAGCAACAAGACCTGATTTGTGTGCTGTGGTCAACTTCCTAGCTTTGAGATATATCTAAGGAACAATCGACATGAAACAACGTTATCGAAAAGGGAATTTGAAAGTTTTTCTGGACTATGCTGATGCAAACTGGAATAGCCTGTGGTTATCTGTTACAATTTTTTGGAAACACCGTCTGTTGGACAACGAAGAAACAGACCAGTGTTGCTTTGTCCTGTAGAAAGGCGGAATACGTAGCTCTGGCAACAGCTACTACAGAAACACTTGATGGATGATATTCGAATTCAACTCCAGTCATAAATTCGTATATTCAAGGGTAATTAGTCCAGTATACAGCTAGTGAAGAAATGGGAACATCGTCGATCGAGGCACATCAACGTTCAATGTAACTTTGTGCGTCAGCTTCACCACTGCAAAATCATCGCCGTCGAGCATGTACGTTTGGAAATTGGAAATTTGTGGTAAGCCTTATGGGACCAAACTGCTGAGGTCATCGGTCCTTAAGCTTACTCACTACTTAATTTAACTTGAACTGACTTATGCTAAGGACGACACACACATCCATGCAAAAGGGAGGACTCGCACCTCCGACGTTGGGAGCCACACGGACCGTGACAAAACACCGTAGACCGCGCGGCTGGAGGACCAGGTTGCAGATACCTTTACCAAATGCTTGCACATCTCTAGATTCAGCGCTCTGAGAAGCTTGTTGGGTTTATCTTAAGTTCTGTTGATGTTAAATGTAAAACGATTGACCTGAGGAGGGATGTTGAGGTTGTAATAAGTGATTATGTCTGTGACCTAGACGAAGTAATTTCAAAGATTTAAAAGCAATTTAGTTTCCTTTTTTCGTTGTTCATTTGTTTCAATTTTTTTCAATTTAATAAAATCAACTAATAGTTTTAACATGTTATGAGTTATTTAAGTGTCGGCAGCTGAAAATGTATCACTGCCAAATGACCTAGCACTGGCTTCAGCATATCTTGGACCATGACTGACTTCCTTCTAAACTACGCGAACAAAAATTAATTAACAATAACATCGTATGTTTACAAGATATTAAGTTCTAGAAAATATATGTGGATGACTTGTTATTAATGATAAAGATGGGAAAACTAGAAAGAAGTGCATGCACTAATTAAAGCATTCAACAATATGCAGAAGAACATTCATCTCACATATGAATGTGAGTGTCAGCGTTGAATAAACTTTCTTGACTTTACCATCGCTGAAAAAAAACAACGAACATATTAATAACGTCTACAGCAAACCTACTGCCAAAGGCACAAACATCCATGTAACTTCATGTCACCCTCACGCACACAAATGAGCAGCAGATCATTGTACACAGAGGACACGGTATTCCACTGAGGAGTGAAATGCTTCAAAATGAAATTGGAATAACTGAACAAATAACAGGTGCTAATGGTTTTAAAACTGCATTTATAAATATGATGTCCAAGACAATTAGAAAAGGAATAGGTACACTGAAGTGCCAGGGAAACTGATGTAGGCTTGCGTATTCAAATACAGAGACATGTAAACAGGCAGAATACGGCGTTGCGGTCGGCAACGCCTATGTAAGACAATAAGTGTCTGGCGCAGTTGTTAGATCGGTTATTCCTGTTACAATGGCAGGTTATGAAGATTTAAGTGAGTTTGAACGAGGCCTTACAGTCGGTGCACGAGCGATGGGACACAGCATCTCCAAGGTAGCGATGAAATCGGGATTTTCCCGTACGGCCATTTCACTAGTCTACCGTGAATATCAGGAATCCGAAAAAACATCTAATCTACGACATTGCTGCCACCAGAAAAGATCCTGCAAGTATGTGACCAACGACGACTGAGGATAATCGTTCAACGTGACAGAAATGCAAGTCTTCCGCAAATTGCTGCATATTTCAATGCACGGCCATCAAAAAAAGTCAGCGTGCGAAGCATTAAACGAAACATCATCGATATGGACTATCAGAGCTGAAGGCCCATTCGTGTACCCTGATGACTGCACGTAAAAGTTGATTTTTCTGCCGACAGTAAACCAGGCTGTCACACAAGATAAAAACCAACAGAGCAAAATTTTCCAAATTGGGCATCTACACGATAAACTGCACTGAGTGCCCATTGCAATATGTAGTCAGACCAGACAAAGCTCCCGATCTATATTTAGGGAGTACATAAACGCATTAGGTACTACACCACCGATAAATTTGCCATAGCTACTCACATTAACTACATGGGAGGTGTTTTAGACAATATAGATAATAACCTGATGTACTTCATAAACAAAACTAACGCCACAGATAGAACCAGTATGAAGAACTCAATATTTTTATGCACAACAGGAAACATGGGCAGAACATATTCAATGGCAAAGATGAGACAGTTTTTTGAACCTTCTCAAGCAGAATTAGTAAACTACTAATAATTTTTAACAAGGAAACCGTGAGAATGAGTATCTCTAAGAGGATAAAGATATTTCAGAAGCGATTCAAGAAACTTAATTTTGCTGGGCCTACGCCCTTTCACTTGTATACGTAAATGCATCATAAGGCAACACACATTCCATATGCACGTTGCGGGGTATCTATGCCCTGTTTCATCCAAGGGCATATCTATCTTTTACTAGAATCTGTTCTTTAGTATCTTGGGTCTTCGGGGCCTGGAGGAGTAGCTCGATTCCCTAGGGTCTAAATCATGTAACAACTCATAATTGCCGGCCGCTGTGGCCGAGCGGTTCTAGGCACTTCAGTCCGGAACCGCGCTGCTGCTGTGGTCGCAGATGCGAATTCTGCCTCGGGCATGGATGTTTGTGACGTCCTTAGGGTAGTTAGATTTAATTAGTTCTAAGTTTAGGGGACTGATGACCTCAGATGTTAAGTCCCATAGTGCTTAGAGTCATTTGAACCATTTTTTGAACTCACAATTAACCAAACCGGTAAACTAACAAATAAATATGCTGAAATATAATTTAATAAGATTTTGTCTTTTTCAATAATGACATTTTTATGCGAAAAGATTGTGCAGATTTATACGCTTACATGTATAAAAGGTGTTTGAAAGTCTTTGCAGCAATCGTCTAACGGTGACGGATCAGGTCATGAGGAACAGCTTCTGTTGGAGACAAAATGTAAGCTGACGTTCCCTGGCGACGCGAGGCGTCTTTCATTATTGGATATGCCCTTGTAAAGGAACAGGCCATATGTACTACGCGACGTGTGTATAGAAGGCGTACGCCCAGCAAAATTGAAGTTCCTGAGTCGCTTGTGAAATATCTTTCTTCTCTTAGAGACACTCATTCTAAAGGCTTTCTTGTTGAAAATCATTATCAGTTTAGTAAGGTAAGTAATATGCGGCTCTCCTGATTAGTACATTGGTGAGCCAAAACATTATGACTACCTGCTTAATATTAAGTCCCACAGTGCTCATAGCCAACTACCTGCTTAAAAGCTTGTTGGTCCATCAAAAGGTTCAAATGGCTCTAAGCACTATGGGAATTGACATCTCAGGTCATCAGTCCCCTAGAATAGAACTACTTAAACCTAACTAACCTAAGGACATCAAACACAACCATGCCCGAATCAGGATTCGAACCTGCGACCGTAGCAACAGCGCGGTTCCGGACTGAAGCATCTAGAACCGCTCGGCCACAGCGGCCAGCGCAACGACGATCAAGTCTCGATATTCACTGAGGGCAGTATGGATGTTATTATCGCCACCTAAGGATGTTTGTTCATGGGATAACGAAATAAATGAAATATCTCACTGATTCTGCTTATCAGGGATCCGACAGTTTGTTGGTGGGTTTGTGGAGGTTTGTGGCATTACGTGTATACGCACAGGTCATGTAATTCACGTAAACAACGAGCCGCTGATAAGCGCACGCGGTGATGGCGCCAGATAGGGATCCAGATGGATTCCACAGGATTTACATCAGGCGAATATGGTCGCCGTGACACCTACGTGAGTTCACTACAATGCTCCTCAAACCAGTGTAGCACGTTTTTGGCTCCAAGAACGGACAATTATTCCGATGAAAGATAACATCGCCGGCCGGAGTGTCCGAGCGGTCCTAGGCGCTACAGTCTGGAACCGCGCGTCCGATACGGTCGCAGGTTCGAATCCTGCCTCGGGCATGGATGTGTGTGATGTCCTTAGGTTAGTCAGGTTTAAGTAGTTCAAAGTTCTAGGGGACTTATGACCTCAGATGTTAAGTCCCATAATGCTCAGAGCCATTTGAACCATTTTTTGAAAGATAACATCGTCACCGGGGAAGACATCAAGCAGGAAGGGATGCAGTTAGTTCGCAGCTGTCAGCGAGTCTTCGATTACTACCACAGGTCCATGCAAGCACAGTAGAACACCTCCTGTTGCATAAAACTGCTTCTACCAGCCTGCGTGCGTGGCGCGCTGCAGATTTCGAGCCCCCATTCACCTCGATGACAGCGTTTGGGGAGACGACCATCGACCATCGACCGATACATTTCCACTCATCGACAGTCGAACCCTGGAGATCCCGTGCCCACTACAATAGTAACTGACGATGTCGGTGGGTCAACATGTGATCTCGTAATGGTGGTCTGCTGTGGAGCTCCAAGTTCAACAACGATGAACGGTGTGGTCCAAAACACTTGTACGTGCACCATCAGTGACTCTTTTGGCAAAGATGCCACAGATCACCGCCTATCCTACTTGACAGAGCAGACAAGCCTCTGAATCCCACATTCTGTGAAGAGACGTGGACGTGCAACCAGTGGTAGTTTCACTGTCCTCCTACCTCTTTCCGTGTGTGCTCACGACGGTAGCACGTCAACATTCGATCAGCTTCGCAATTTTCGAGGTTCACAGGCTCTGCATAATAGTAATCTGCCCTTTGGCAAAGTCGCTTATGTCAGTGGATTTCCCCATTTGCAGCCCATTTCTTTGCTAGGGTAATCCCCCGTCCGTGTCTGCTCCGCTTACATAATTTTGTTACCGCGTCACGTGGTTGCAACGCCAGCAAGCAGCATCCCACATCCTTCGTCACAATGGCCAGTGATCATAATGTCTTGGCTGGTTAGTGTAGATGCCGCTCTTTCGGAGAATTCTCATCATCCCATTGACGGCGAATACCAGTGGTCACCTAGCACTGCCAGAAAGCATCAGCTAAGATTTTGTCCCCACAAAAAAGTTGTTCACCCATCGAAGTTTGATGTAAGGTCTTTGAAACGCGCTTCATATTACGTACTCCGTATCTTCGATTCGAAATGTAAACCAGCAATGCTCTTTATCTTACAGCGCACCGTATTTCTACATCTGTACGGTCCCTGGACTGTTTGATGTTGTTGTTTCGTGTTTGTGTTCCGTGTAGTGGTGAAACTTTACATGCATGTATGTGGAAGGAATGTTGCATCGAACTATACAGACACTGTAAATGTAGTTATTTCCCTGCTGTATTTCATTCCAGAGCAAGGCAATCTGACAAGCAAAACAGTATCCTTGCACGGTAATTATTCGGTTTACATGAGAGCAGTATGGGACGTAGACAGTAAGACATATGGAAGTCTGGGTCGCTCTTGGAGGCGTGCTCGGATGGCCGAGGCGGCCAGTCTACCTTTGGCGGTTCCGCAGTGCGGACCTCGAACAAACTACCATGCCCAACCCTTACCGGAAGAACACTCTTAAGTTCACCTTTTGGAATAAATATGCAGAACGTACAGCAATGGCCGTCGAGCACTTACTGCATAATGATGTCAAGACGCCCGTGACGATCTCATCGGCATTCGCCCATCGATTGTCAGCAGTGTCGATTATGTTAAGATGACTTCCGATGCAATGATACTATACATCGGACGCGACACTGACTCAGATTTCGACACTCTGACGACAGCATCGGGCTGTGGATGTGGACCATGCAGGATTGGGCCTTCGAACGATCCGTGTTTTCGAACAAGAAGACGAAATCATGGCGGCGCTAAGCCCGTATGGAAAAGTGAACAGTCACGTAGCCGAAACGCGGGCACAATTTACGACATATCCGGTGCTTAATGGTGTGAGACAAGTCGGAATAGACCTCAATTGGCACGTCCTATCACACATTTTTGCTGGCGGGAGCCGAGCAGTGGTGATTTACAATAGACAACCTCGAACACATTCCGGTTGTAGGAAAGAAGGCCACGTCCATAATGAATACCAACAACGCTGCTCCACACAACTACGACGCAACGACATGAACGCCGACTGAACCACAGCCGAATTTCAGATCACCTATGCGGCGGCACTGCACGTCAAATCGTCACAAGACACAGTTCAGGCCGCTCTCACAGGACCGATACAACCGAAGGCGTCACAGGACCTTGCCACCCACAGCGCCGCCCTCGAATATGGCTTCTAACCATACACACCCACGCTCAAAGTTCACAAGGATACCGGCGAAAGTCTTATGGAGACTGAAGACCGCTGAAATCTGTTCTCGCAGGATAGAGCGGATCAGGTAATAGTTGTGGTGTGGGGCCATAATCAGTTACTGTTAGTTGTACAAGACACACAAACTTCTATTTTCCTAAGTACCACTTAATCACACATTGCCTTAAAAGGATCAAATTAAAACAATAAGGCTGAAGGCCTAGTTACGAAAACTTGCGATACCTCCTGGGCTGAAGGCCCAAAACCACACCAAAAACAATAACGGCTGAAGGTCTGAACACAAGTTATAAAAATTGCTTTAAAGAATACACGCGGCTGAAGGCCTTACTTTAAAAAAATATTTCACGTGAATGCTCGGCTGAAGGCCACCACAAGGCATTGAACAACTCAGGGCTTAGGGCCTGGATAACAAGAATTTCAGCTAGAGCAAATTTTTTAAGAAAAATTCGTTTTAAACAAATCAATTTTCATAATTTTAATTTAAGTCGGCTGAAGGCCTTATCTTAAAATTATTTCATTTAAAATCTCGGCTGAAGGCCCCACACTGTGCACTGAACAACTCAGAGCTTAAGGACTGGATAACAAGAATTTCAGATAGAACAAACTTTCAAAATTTAGTTTTAAAACAAATCAGTCTTCAAATTTTAATTTAAGTCGCCTGAATGCCTAATTTTAAAATTAAAACAAACTAAATTAATAGATGGCTGAAGGCCTCACACAGTACATCAGACTAAAAAGGAACTCACAGTCTAAAACCAACAGCACAGTGGTGCTCATAAGTGTTCCAAGGGTCGGCCTGAGGAGGTATCTGTAACGTAAGGTGAGGTGAGACAGGCAGCCAAGAGTAGGGTTAAATAATCGGATGGCAACTCGACCCAGGGACGGCTCAAGGACCGACCAGCAACCTAATCAATTCCTTTCCGCCCAACCAACGCCATGACAACGGAAAATACCAGCCGAGGACGAAGATACCAGCAGCACTACGTCTTCAAAATTGGCGTCTAAATCCAGCAAAGGCACAACAACCACTCCTAAGAAAAAAACATGAACAAACAGCTAAAAGGCTGTCGAACTACACGCCACGCCAGACAGCATCAACACGGCGAGGAAAGACACACTGACAAAAAACTACGCTAACAACCAGGGCTGGTAACTGGTGCGTTAACGGCCACAAAGCAGAAAATACCGCTGGTGCACTTCACTGATAAGTAACAACCAATTTAATAGTTAAACACCATACAGGAAGACGGCTGCAAAATTTCGCCCAATCCAACACGCAATACGTTGCTGCTAGCCGGAACGGCCCAGGAAGCAACAACCGGCAATGAACGAAGAGATGTCACAACAGCTGAGGTTTCATAACAGATTAACTGATCATTCAACTTCAGTGTCCAGGTTCGGTGGACAACGAACTCTGTAGCTCTCGCAGCTAGCGCCTGACAATCCGACCGCGCGTGCACACCGCCAGTGGTCCCGGCCTGACCTTGTGCCACGGAGACTTCCTCGCTGCTGTGTCCCAACCAACCGACTGCCACACACATCACACACGGAAATATAGCGGTCACACCAAAGATGGTACAGCAGTACTAGTATCGATAAGCGCTGCTGCTGCCACTGACGGAGCCAAGTCAGCAACTCGTTATGGTAGTAACTCAGGGAGAGATAAGACACCACTCGATTGTGACAAAATGCCAAACGGCATCAACGCGAGCCAACCACGGCCCAATTGCATTATACCAGCTGCTGCTTATGTACTGGATCTACGCGAATCTCTTCCCTCTTCAGACTCCGATACACATCACCAGAAGCAAAAGTCGCCCAAACGCCACAAGAAACACCACAAGATATCACAATCGGCCTCTTAGGCACCTTCGTGGGGTGAAGACGCGGCGCCTTAATTTTATGGCATTCAAGATAAATCTTTTCCCGTTACCAAGACCATCATCGCCGAAGCGACTGAGCAGACTCGGCCAGCGCCGCCACCTCTCACCAAAGATGAACATGACGGACCGTCATCACGGGCAGATGACAGGGATTTGCAATCTCCACCCGACGCGGAAATGAGGGCTGTTTCTCCGTTAGACCAACACCAAGATGGGGGATATTCCCACGATGACTCCTGCAACCGCTATGATCTTCCACAGTCCTCCATGACAGCCTTCAGCAGCTATGAACATATGGACAACATGGGTCCTCCACCAGGTGTACCAAATAGCTGCTGTCAACACAAAAAGCATCGCCTTCCACGTTAAACTTCAACTACTCCACCACACGCTAAGAGCAGCGCAAATCGACATCACCCTGCTACAAGAACTGAGGACAGCAACTTGCTCTGAGTCTAATGGATATGAGACGTACTTCGCCCTGATGGATATGGAACACACATCTGCGGCCATCCTCCTCTGAAAAGGGATTTCAGTTTCCGTTGTCGCATATCTACTAGTGACGTGAGGAATGGTCCTGACAGCTGAGGGAACCAGAATCATAAATCTCTAGGCCGCATCAGGTACAGATAAACGCAAGGATCAGTCTCAGTTCTACGTAGAAGATATCACGGCTTTATTTCTCGGCAGATACCATTATATCATCGCAGGCGGAGATTTCAACTGTGTTCTCAAGCGTACAGACCAATGTCCAGATTTCACCACATGCCTCAAACTTCGCTTTCTCGTCCGCCACCTTCGTCTCGTCGAGCAACACACGGTGACCACCCGGGGCATACTCACACCACGAGCCACTTCGCCAGCCAACTCAACAAAATATATACTGCTGACGCTCTGACATCGGATCTTCTCGATGCGGAACGTTGACTGTCCGTCTTTTTGGATCGTGACATCTAGATCTGCACCATCAACCTTCGTAGATAATCTATATGGCGCAGTGCAGGATCTTGGGCACTCAACGCCATCCTATAGCAAGACTCCAAATGTCAACAACAGGTCACAGACACATGCCATGCTTGTGTCAAAGGCATCATGCGTTACGAAACCACATTACAGTTGTTGATACCGTGCGTCAAACCGGCCATCCGCCTTACCTTGACACAGTATGGTACAGCCAAAGCCAGGTGAAACGACCACCCAACAGATTTCTACTACAGCGCTCTACGCGACCTCATGGACCAACCGCCCACATCCATGGGCCATGAAAAAGAAGCTCAACGCAAGAAAGCAAAAATTTTAGCCTTGATCAGGTGCCGTTTGGAAGAAGTCATTATATGAGCACGCAGTCAAGACAAGATTAGCGGTGAAGATCCTCCTATTCATCATATCGTTCTAAATGTTCGACGATGTCGACAGGCCTTAATGTCAGCTTTAGACCTACCTGATGGACGATAGTTGACGTCACTAGTTTCCATCGCCAATGCCTTCATAACACACTATCAATAATTACCAGCCAGTGCATAGCCTATTGCCGTGGTTCCCCAGGAGATCCATCACACACTAGACGCTGCAGCAGTAACACTCCTTACTGCAGAAGTGACCACTGATGATATGCTTCCAGCTGTGGCCAAAGATCTCCCGGCACGAGTGGTTCGCCGCTAGAGTTTTACAGAACCTTCCAAGATCTGACGTTCCCACGATGGAGGGACATGTTGTGGTAACAGTTGTCCAGTGCGGCACTACCGCCACCAACGTTCATGTAAGGCTTACTTATACCAATCCTGAAACCTGCACGAGGATCACAGCTTGATCGTTATCATCCGATCACGTTATTAAATTCCGTTTCCAAGATTTTCACGCAACTTCTAGCTATACCACTCAAACTTACGTTACAACATTTTGTGTCCCATGAACAAACATCCTTAGGTGGCGATAATAACACCCGGACTTCCCCTCAGTCAATATCGAGACTTGATCGTCGTTGCAACACAGTTCCGTTTGCCAGGAGTTTTAATCCCCATTAATTCCAAGCAAGCGTTTGACCGCGTCATTCATCCTTTTCTCAATGCAGCAATGGACCGGATGGAAATTCCCCCATATTTCAAACAAGTGACCATGTGTCTCCTTCGAGGGGCGACATCTAAGCTTCTCGTCAACGGAAGACTTACAAATCTATATGGATCGAACGCCCAGTACGGGAGGATTTCCCGCTGTCGACCGTGCTTTATGCCATTGTGATGGAACCAGTCATCTACGGATTACGGTGACGCTTGATGGATATTCCACTCCGGGAGCACATGTTCCATTGCCGTGCTTATGCGGACAACTTGGCCTTTGTCGTACGTTCAGCAGCCGAAATACAATATATGACGCAATGGATTACCTGTTACAGTGGTGGCAGGGAGCACCCAGAATGTCTCAAAATCATGCGCCATGAAGATCGGCCTTTGCCTTCCCACAGACAGCATAGTCCCCTTTCAACTGGTGGACACCCTCCGCTGTCTCGGAGTGGTGTGCATGCGAGACTTTCGCCATACCTCAACGATCAGTTTTCAGGCACTACTCCAACGCATCTGGGTAAAAATACTGTACCATCTATTATGTTCGCTGAATCTGTGCCAGAGGACCACATTTGTCAGTACACACCTGGAAGTCCGGAATTCCCACATCCTGCAGATTCTGCGTATCACTGCGACAATGGCAAGTTAGACTGCAGGCAGCTTTCAGGTACTTTATACACTCCTGGAAATGGAAAAAAGAACACATTGACACCGGTGTGTCAGACCCACCATACTTGCTCCGGACACTGCGAGAGGGCTGTACAAGCAATGATCACACGCACGGCACAGCGGACACACCAGGAACCGCGGTGTTGGCCGTCGAATGGCGCTAGCTGCGCAGCATTTGTGCACCGCCGCCGTCAGTGTCAGCCAGTTTGCCGTGGCATACGGAGCTCCATCGCAGTCTTTAACACTGGTAGCATGCCGCGACAGCGTGGACGTGAACCGTATGTGCAGTTGACGGACTTTGAGCGAGGGCGTATAGTGGGCATGCGGGAGGCCGGGTGGACGTACCGCCGAATTGCTCAACATGTGGGGCGTGAGGTCTCCACAGTACATCGATGTGGTCGGCGGAAGGTACACGTGCCCGTCGACCTGGGACCGGACCGCAGCGACGCACGGATGCACGCCAAGACCGTAGGATCCTACGCAGTGCCATAGGGGACCGCACCGCCACTTCCCAGCAAATTAGGGACACTGTTGCTCCTGGGGTATCGGCGAAGACCATTCGCAACCGTCTCCATGAAGCTGGGCTACGGTCCCGCACACCGTTAGGCCGTCTTCCGCTCACGCCCCAACATCGTGCAGCCCGCCTCCAGTGGTGTCGCGACAGGCGTGAATGGAGGGACGAATGGAGACGTGTCGTCTTCAGCGATGAGAGTCGCTTCTGCCTTGGTGCCAATGATGGTCGTATGCATGTTTGGCGCCGTGCAGGTGAGCGCCACAATCAGGACTGCATACGACCGAGGCACACAGGGCCAACACCCGGCATCATGGTATGGGGAGCGATCTCCTACACTGGCCGTACACCACTGGTGATCGTCGAGGGAACACTGAATAGTGCACGGTACATCCAAACCGTCGTCGAACCCATCGTTCTACCATTCCTAGACCAGCAAGGGAACTTGCTGTTCCAACAGGACAATGCACGTCCGCATGTATCCCGTGCCACCCAACGTGCTCTAGAAGGTGTAAGTCAACTACCCTGGCCAGCAAGATCTCCGGATCTGTCCCCCATTGAGCATGTTTGGGACTGGATGAAGCGTCGTCTCACGCGGTCTGCACGTCAAGCACGAACGCTGGTCCAACTGAGGCGCCAGGTGGAAATGGCATGGCAAGCCGTTCCACAGGACTACATCCAGCATCTCTACGATCGTCTCCATGGGAGAATAGCAGCCTGCATTGCTGCGAAAGGTGGATATACACTGTACTAGTGCCGACATTGTGCATGCTCTGTTGCCTGTGTCTATGTGCCTGTGGTTCTGTCAGTGTGATCATGTGATGTATCTGACCCCAGGAATGTGTCAATAAAGTTTCCCCTTCCTGGGACAATGAATTCACGGTGTTCTTATTTCAATTTCCAGGAGTGTATCTTTCGGACACATCTTGAAGTCCGGTATAATGCTTCCTCACCTTGTAAGACATGATGGTCTCCTGACCTTCATTGCTTACATATTCCGCCCTCACAATCATATTCCGCATATCAAGACGCTTTATTTCAACCCAAACTCGATAAGATAAAGTCAATGTTGTATGAATTCATGTAAACGATATGCAAATAACAAATAAATCGCAAGAGCGCACCGAGGTTGAAATACTCGAGGCTGGCGTACACACACACATTCGAGACACAACGGTCACAAAAGCTTTTAGTTCGGGAGAGGCAAACCACACGCCAGGAGGCTGGTACCTTGAGAGGATGAGTCAACCTATCTACGTCGGCCGGCGACCGCCCGTAGAGCAGACAGCGTTTGCCCGAGTGAAAGGGAGAACGACCCCGTGTCCGGCTTAAAAGCAAATTCCGCTACATTGTGTGGGAGCGCCCAGCCTATGCACTCTTTACAAACATAGCACGCAGTTTCAGAGGTTTTCACAGGGAGACAGATAACGCCGATGCTACAGATTTTCGGATTGGAGGGAGAACATGTAACGAGAGCGAGTGCGCTCGTACGTGTACTAGAGTACAAGTCTCTCCTCAATACTTCACTGGGAGAGCACCTCTGTCGAAAGCGAATCGAAGTGCGACCCTATATTGAGTCCTTGCGATTTAGCGTTGTTCACTGTGTTGGCCACCACACTTATTGTGCGGTGTGAACGGACAGAGTTATAGTTAAACGCCTGCGAGCGAATTTTTGTGGCATCGCGGTGGACTGGTTATCTGACCGGTGTACCACGCCAATAGTTAGACTAGGGGCGAATAGGGGTCCTTGACTTCATTAAGGCGTAGGGAGAGTTTGATTGGCGAAGGTCAATCCAGATAGAACGAGAGTTATCTTATTTGTCAGCAAGCGGCGCAGACAGCAGTCATCGCAGCTTACGGTAGTGTGCGCTACAGCTCTTGCGAGCCCCATATTTCCTCCACAATAGCACACTTCACTGCATTTCACACGCGACAGCCTCGACCGTACCTAGCAACATTCTAACGGATAATTATTCAAGTTGAGCAGGCGCAGCTCTCAGCCGTTCTGCCAAGTCAATAAAAATCTTAAACTTTGTATAGAAATTTCATTAACGAATCCTATCCTTAAGAGGTAACTTCACATTCCGAAAAGAACCTGGAAATATCTTGTTCAGTTCATAACTAAAAGTGTCATTGTGATTTCTCAGAATTTTTGCAAAAAAAAAATAATAATTTCCGTTAGTTTCATGTTTTTCTTACACTAACTAGCCCTACTCCAGTACCCAAGTATCCCACTAGTTACGCAAGAAGTTTCATGTTATTCTTACACTAACTAGCATTGCTCCAGTACCCAAGTATCCCACTAGTTACGTAAGAAATTTTATGAATTTTTGTGTCATATCCTTACAGTGGACGACTCCAGAAGATATTAATTGCTGAAAGTTTTTCAGGCTTTCTCTTTAGAACGTTAGAAGCGTCTGTCTGACTTCTGTAGTAATGTGGGGGTGGAAATTGCATCTTGCAGGAGCCACACATTAAAGGGTACAATTCAGATTAATCCGTTGCGCAGAATGACTGAATAGCACCCACACACACGCTCACAACCTTACCGAAGTGCGATGGTGGCCTCGCTCTGGTTAACGTGAGAGCTAGGACCACGATACTTTACGCCAACACTATGATCCAGTTGTGCAAAAGCCAGGATATTCGTTTCAGTGTAATGTTGACCGTCAAGTTCGCAACTATTTCGAGACGCCGGCCGACGTCATTGATACATATCCCACCTCCAGTGTCACACACTGGCTGGCTCTTTTCGGAATACAGCTACATATGCACCGAGCTCCCCAGGACGAGAAAGACGACCACTCACGACATCTACTGCATTGTCCGACCATCCCCACCCTGAAACCCCGTTGAAGCACATCACCCCCAGGTTTCGTGACCTCAGTTTGGAGCCGGCCGGAGTGGCCGTGCGGTTCTAGGCGCTACGGTCTGGAGCCGCGTGACCACTACGGTCGCAGGTTCGAATCCTGCCCCGGGCATGGGTGTGTGTGAGGTCCTTAGGTTAGTTCGGTTTAAGTAGTTCTAAATTCTAGGGGACTGATGACCACAGCAGTTAAGTCCCATAGTCCTCAGAGCCATTTGAACCATTTGAACCCCAGTTTGGAAAACGATCCACCGGCGACACCTACGACGTGCTGACATTAGGGAAGTTTCCAACCGATTTCTCATACACAAACAGCAGTTGACCGGCGTTGCCTGGCGAAACGTTGTTGTGATGCCTCGTGTAAGGAGGAGAAATGCGTACCATCACATTTCTGACTTTGATAAAGGTCGGATAGTAGCCTATCGCGATTGCGGTCTATCGTATCGCGACACTGCTGCTCGCGTTGGTCGAGATCCAATGACTGTTAGCACAATATGGAAACGGTGGTTTCAGGAGGGTAATACGGAACACCGTGCTGGATCCCAACGGCCTCATATCACTAGCAGTCGAGATGACAGGCATCTTATCCGCATGCCTGTAACGGATCGTGCGCCACTTCTCGATCCTTCAGTCAACAGACGAGGACGTCTGCACGAACAGTTCGACAACGTTTGCAGCAGCATGGACTATCAGCTCGGAGACCATGGCTGCGGTTAATCTTGACGCTGCATCACAGACAGGAGCGCCTACGATGGTGTACCCAACGAGGAACCCGGGTGCACGAATGGCAAAACGTCATTTTTTCTGATGAATCCAGGTTCTGTTTACAGCATCATGATGGTCGCATCCGTGTTTGATGACATCGCGGTGAACGCACACTGGAAGCGTGTATTCGTCATCGCCATACTGGCGTATCACCTGGCGTGATGGTATGGGGTGTCATTGTTCGCATTGATGGCACTTTGAACAGTGGACGCTACATTTCAGATGTGTTACGACCCGTGGCTCTACCCTTCATTCGATCCCTGCGAAACCCTACACTTCAGCAGAATAATGGACGATCGCATGTTGAAGGACCATTTCTGGATACAGAAAATGTTCGACTGCTGCCTGGCCAGCACATTCTCCAGATGTCTCACCAACTGAAAACGTCTGGTCAATGGTGGCCGAGGAACTGGCTCGTCACAATACGCCAGTCACTACTCTTGATGAACTGTGGTATCATGTTGAAGCTGCATGGGCAGCTGTACCTGACACGCCATCCAAGCTCTGTTTGACTCAATGCCCAGGCGTATCAAGGCCGTTATTACGGCCACCGGTGGTTGTTCCGGGTACTGATTTCTCAGGATCTATGCACCCAAATTGCTTGAAAATGTAATCACATGTCAGTTCTAGTATAATATATTTGTCCAATGAACATGCGTTTATCATCTTCGTTTCTTCTTGGTGTAGCAATTTTAATGGCCAGTAGTGTATATTTCAAAACTGAAACTGAACTGCATCGTCAGGCAGTAGTAGCCGACTGCGACAGTCGCAATAACAGATAAGTAAACCGCTTCTGTGGTTTTTACGAGTTCCTAACCAGGAGCGAAGTCTGTCATATCATATCATCTGTGTGCTTTAAAAGTTTAGTTTCTTGAGTTTCTGCGTGTAAATTTAAAATATAATAGCCACAGTTCTCGCGTTTTCGTTTGCGTCAGAAAGCAGACCGATTTTGTGACATATTACAAGTTCCTTATCAGGGGCAATTATTTGGTTTCACCTGACTGCTTCGATAGCTAGGTTCTTGAATATCTGCGTATTTCTAGACACAGTTCGTGCCTTTACGTCAGGGTCTGCAGTATATTTCCGTAGCGCGAGTCGATAGTCGTTTGTTCGCTTGTTTCGAAAACTAGTGTGACCGCTTGCTGGCGTTAGTTAGTCAGTCAGGCAGTAGTAGCCGACCGCGACAGACGCAGCAACAGGTAAGTAAACCGCTTTTGTGACATTTACAAGTTCCTAACTAGGAGCGAATTTTATTATATCATTTGTGTGCTTTAATAGTTTAGTTTCTTAAGTTTCTAAGTGTAAATTTAAAATCTAATAGCCACATTTCTCGCGTTTTCGTTTGCGTCAGAAGTTAAACCAATTTTGTGACATATTACAAGTTCCTTATCAGGGGCAAATTATTTAGTTTCACCTGAATGCTTCGGTAGTTAGGTTCATGAATATCTGCGTATTACTAGACACAGTTCGTGCGTTTTCATCAGAGTCTACATTAGAGTTGCGCAGAACGTGTCGATAGTCCGTTTATCTGGATAGTTTAATTTTCCACAGTCTTTGGTATGGACAGGGAGCCCGATTGTTGTGTGCGGATGCGAGCCGAGTTAGTGACACTTCGTTCTCAGCTTCAGGCTGTGATGGCTTCGGTTACACAGCTTGAGGCTGCAGTGGATGGCCACCACTGTTGTGGACCGGCCGTGGGGGACCAACGGACGTCCAGCGCGTCAGAGTCCTACGATCGGTCCTCACCGGTATCTAACCCAGTTACTGCTCGCACTGAGGCTGACGCCTCACCTCTGGTCGAGTGGAAGGTCGCCCCAGGGCGAAGCAGGCTGCGAAAGACTTCCCAGGCGGCTGCACGTACGGCCTCCCCGGTTTGTCTGACAAACAGGTTCCACGTGCTGTCTGTGGCTGACACTATTGCTGAACCGTATGCTGTCGCCTGTCCTGTTTCAGAGGAAATCACTCAGCCTTCAAGATCCGGGCAATCACAGAGGGTGTGACTATTGGTAGTTGAAAGCTCCAACGTAAGCCGCGTCACGGGGCCCCTTAGGGACTTGGCTGACAAGGAGGGTTAGAAAACCAATGTGCACTACGTGTGCATACCGGGTGGAGTCATTCCAGATGCGAAAAGGGTCCTCCCGGATGCACAGGGTGCAGCCAACTGCAGTTGGTTGCTCACGTCGGTACCAATGATATGTGTCGCTTTGGATCAGAAGAGATTCTCTCTGGTTTCGAGCGGCTAACGGAAGTGGTAAAGGCTGCCAGTCTTGCTTGCAAGATGAAAGCAGAGCTGACCATTTGCAGCATAGTCGACCATTTGCGGACCTCTGACCAGAGCCGAGGGTCTGAATCAGAGGCTCAGACGGTTCTGCGACCGTGTAGGCTGCAAATTCCTCGACTTGCGCCAAAGGCTGGTTGGGTTTCGGGTTCCGCTGAATAGGTCAGGTGTCCACTATACGCAGGAGGCGGCTACACGGCTAGCAGGGGCTGTGTGGCGTGGACTGGACGGTTTTTTAGGTTAGAGGGTCTCGGGAAAACACAAGATGGGCTTCAGTCACAAACGGTGCAGGCTGAACACAGGAAGAACATAGATACAGAAACCATTGGTATAACAGTTGTAAATTGTCGTAGCTGTGTTGGGGAAGTACCAGAGCTCCAAGCGCTAACAGAAAGCACTGATGGTCAAATCGTTATAGGCACTGAAAGCTGGCTAAAGCCGGATATAAGCTCAGCCGAAATTTTTGCGTAGAACCTAACGGTGTTCCAAAATGATGGGCCAAACACGGCTGGCGGTGGCGTGTTTGTTGCTGTTAGAAATAGTTTAACTTGTCGCGAAACTGAAGTAATTACTTCCTGTGAGTTAGTATGGGCAGAGGTCATTGTTGGCAACCGGAATAAAATAATAATTGGATCCTTTTACCGACCTCCCAGTTCAGAGGATACAGTTGCTGAAAGGTTCAAAGAAAACTTGAGTTTGATTTCAAACATGTACCCGGCTCATACGATAATAGTTGGCGGTGACTTTAATTTACCCTCGATATGTTGGCGAAAATACATGTTTAATTCCGGAGGTACCCATAAAATATCGTCCGAAATTGTGCTAAACGCATTCTCTGAATATTATTTCGAGCAGTTAGTTCATGAGCCCACGCGAATAGTAAACGGTTGTGAAAACACACTTGACCTCTTAGCAACAAATTATCCTGAGTTAATAACCAGCATCAAAACTGATATAGGGATTAGTGAACACAGGGTTGTCGTAGCGAGATTGAATATTGAAATCCCCAAATCCTCGAAAAATAAGCGAAAAATATACCCATTCAAAAGAGCAGATAAAAACTCACTTGACGCCTTCCTGAGAGACAATCTCCACTCATCCCAAATTAATAATATAAGTGTAGACCAGATGTGGCTTAAATTCAAAGAAATAGTATCGGCAGCATTGAGAGGTTTATACTAAATAAGCCAACGAACGACGGAGCTGATCCTCCTTGGTACACAAAACGGGTTAGAACACTGTTGCAGAAACAACGAAACAAACATGCCAAATTTAAACAGACGCAAAATCCCCAAGATTGGCGATCCTTTACAGAAGCTCGAAACTTAGCGCGGAGTTCAATGCGAGACACCAATAACAGTTTCCACAACGAAACTTTGTCTCGAAACCTGGCAGAAAATCCAAAGAGATTCTGGTCGTATGTGAAGTATGTTAGCAGCAAGAAACAATCAATGCCTTCTCTGCGAAATAACAATGGAGATACTATCGAAGATAGTGCTGCCAAAGCAGATTTACTAAATACAGCCTTCCGAAATGTCTTCACAAAAGGAGACGAAGTAAATATCCCAGAATTCGAAGCGAGAACAGCTGTCACCATGAGTAATGTAGAAGTAAATATCTTCGGAGTAGTGAAGAAGCTCAAATCACTTAATAAAATCAGGTCTGGTCTAGACTGTATACCAAATAGGTTCGTTTCGGAGTATGCTGATGCATTAGTTCCACACTTAACAATCATATACAACCGTTCGCTCGACGAAAGATCCGTACCCAAAGACTGGAAAGTTGCACAGGTCACACCAATTTTCATGATAGGTAGTAGGAGTAATCCACTAAATTACAGGCCCATATCGTTAACGTAGATATGCAGCAGTTTTTTAGAACATATATTGTGTTCGAACATTATAAATTACCTCGAAGGAAACAGTCTATTGACACACAGTCAACATGGGTTTAGAAAACATCGTTCCTGTGAAACACAACTAGCTCATTATTCACATGAAGCGCTGAGTGCTATTGACAAGGGATTTCATACCGATTCTGTATTCCTGGATTTCCGGAAGGCTTTTGACACTGTACCACACAAGCGGCTCGTAGTAAAATTGCGTGCTTATGGAATATCGTCTCAGTTATGTGACTGGATTTACGATTTCCTGTCAGAGAGGTCACAGTTCGTAGTAACTGACGGAAAGACATCGAGTAAAACAGAAGTGATTTCATGCGTTCCCCAAGGTAGTGTTATAGGCCCTTTGCCGTTCCTTATCTATGGCTCAAATGGCTCTAGGAACTATGGGACTCAACTGCTGAGGTCATCAGTCCCCTAGAACTTAGAACTACTTAAACCTAACTAACCTAAGGACATCACACACATCCATGCCCGAGGCAGGATTCGAACCTGCGACCGTTGCGGTCGCGCGGTTCCGGACTGTAGCGCCTAGAACCGCTCGGCCACTTCGGCCGGCGTTCCTTATCTATATAAACAATTTGGGAGACAATCTGAGCAGCCATCTTCGGTTGTTTGCAGATGACATTGTCGTTTATCGACTAATAAAGTCATCAGAAGGTCAAAACAAACAGCAAAACGATTTAGAAAAAAATATCTGAATGGTGCGAAAAGTGGCAGATGACGAAAAGTGTGAGGTCATCCACATGAGTTCGAAAAGGAACTCGTTAAACTTCAGTTACACGATAAATCAGTCTAATCTAAAAGCCGTAAATTAAACTAAATACCTAGGTATTACAATTACGAACAACTTAAATTGGAAAGAACACATAAAAAATGTTGTGTGGAAGGCTAACCAAAGGCTGCATTTTATTGGCAGGACACTTAGAAAATGTAACAGACTTACTATGGAGATGCCTACACTACGCTTGTCCGTTCTCTTTTAGAATACTGCTGCGCGGTGTGGGATCCTTACGAGGTAGGACTGACAGAGTACATCGAAAAAGTTCAAAGATGGGCAGCATGTTTTGTATTATCGCGAAATATGGGAGAGAGTGTCACAGAAATGATACAGGATTTGGGATGGAAATCATTAAAAGAAAGGCGTTTTTCGTTGCGACGGAATCTTCTCACGAAATTCCAATCACCAACTTTCTCCTCCGAATGCGAAAATATTTTGTTGACACCGATCTACATAAGGCGGAACGATCACCACGATAAAATAAGGAAAATCAGAGCTCGTACGGAAAGATATAGGTGTTAATTTTTTCCGCGCGCTATACGAGATTGGAATAATAGAGAATTATGAAGATGGTACGATGAACGCTCTGCCAGGCACTTAAATGTAATTTGCAGAGTATCCATGTAGATGTAGATGTAGATCGCGCTGCTGGAGTCACCTCTGTGCCTCAGATGCAACGTTGAAGATACGGATTTACACATTTTCGAATAGGGCAACAGCAGTTGTCTGAACTCTTATATAGAAGATCGTGGCTTTCTATCTCCGAGTACCCTCACATCGCGCCTCTCCCCCATGCTGATATGTCCTTATGCGACATACTTTCCATCATCTAGGCGGCTATCAAACACTTCTTCCTGGACGACATCGTCCCCAATACTACACCCTGCGCCGACATCCACACCATCCGGCCACTTTCGTGAACTGTTTACAGAGTACTTTCACCCGTCAGTCCATGTGCTGGAACCTCGACGAAACGCGCTAACCAAGACACAACGACCGCCCAGACCCCCTTTCAACGATAGAACGGACGTTGTGCTGACAGCGAGACTGTGTGGACCTTAGCGCAGTAAGTCTTCCTAGTTCCCTTTACTTCATTTTCTCTTAATCTTCTAAATATTTTTCCTTACAGATGTTTATTCATAGATGGCTATGTATCTGCAGCCTTATACTTCTTTTTCATGTGCTTTGCTTTTGTAACCATTTGGTAACCACGAAAAACAAAAAACAAAAAAAAAGAGAAAGAAAGAACCGGTAACGAATATCGTATACTGTATTAATTCACCTGTTGTTTAATTTTTGTGTCTTTTCTAGAGTTAAAACTTCCGGGCTGAGAGGCCGTGGTCGATGTATAAAATTTCCACCTGACGTTTCGTCTCCATCTCCGGGAGACATCTTCTGACGTCGTCCGGCTACTGCCACTGAGGCTCCAGGTACTCTCGCATTTATAGAGCGCATAGAGGGCACCACCATTCGTCACGTGATGCCGACGGTATACCTATCTTTTGAAGGCGTCATCATTCCCGATTAAGAATTTTAACTGAAGACAACACCGGCCATGAAAGCCTACATTGTATGATTTTGTATCTTTGTTTGTAAAATATGAGAATATACGAAAAACTGCGACTGCTCACGTAAAGCAGGAAATCCGGGTTCGAGTCCTGGTCTGGCACAAATTTTTATATCTTACTAGTAGATCGTATAGCCGTTCTACAAACTCATTCGCAATATGCGGATGCATTTCATAATTTAATATAGTTATCAATCGTCAGCAGTATTTGTTATTTCGGACCTGCATGCGTGTCCGAAGGACTACAGCATCGAACAATATAGACGCTGTAAAATACAGACATTGCTGCACTGTACAGCTGTTTTTCTCCTGGCTAGGAATTTCACCTCTTACCGACCATGAAAACGAATCTGATTAGGACTAACTAAGTACCAATTTGCACTTGGATAGCAACAACATGCCTGTGGCACTACTTCTTATTCCGCATATGCTTTGCCCATCACAGCAATGAATATCTTACTGTCAGTCTTGTGAGCTAATCACAAACGAGAAGGTCAACGTCAAGAACTACATCGTAATCAGGTAGCTGTCACAGAGCGACTAAACTACTTCCCATTAGAATTGCTACACCAAGAAGAAATGCAGTTGCTCGGCCACCATTGACCAGACGTTTTCAATTGGTGAGAGATCTGGAGAATGTGCTGGCCAGGGCAGCAGTCGAACATTTTCTATATCCAGAAAGGCAACATGCGGTCGTGCATTATCCTGCTGAAATGTAAGGTTTCGCAGAGAACGGATGAAGGGTAGAGCCACGGGTCGTAACACATCTGAAATGTAACGTCCACTGTTCAAAGTACCGTCAATGCGAACAAGAGGTGACCGAGACGTGTAACCAATGGCACCCCGTACCATCTCGCCGGGTGATACGCCAGTATGGCGATGACGAATATACGCTTCCAATGTGCGTTCACCGTGATGTCGCCAAACAGGGATGCTACCGTCATGAAGGCCGGCCGAGCTGGACGAGCGGTTCTAGGCGCTACAGTCTGGAACCGCGCGACCGCTACGGTCGCAGGTTCGAATCCTGCCTCTGGCATGGATGTGTGTGATGTCCATAGGTTAGTGAGGTTTAAGTAGTTCTAAGTTCTAGGGGACTAATGACCTCAGAAGTTAAGTCCCATAGTGCTCAGAGCCATTTGAACCATCATGATGCTGTAAACAGAACCTGGATTCATCCGAAAAAATGACGTTTTGCCATTCGTGCACCCAGGTTCGTCGTTGAGCACACCATCGCAGGCGCTCTTGTCTGTGATGCAGCGTCAAGGGTAACCGCAGCCATGGTCTCCGAGCTGATACTCCATGCTGCTGCAAACGTCGTCGAACTGTTCGTGCAGATAGTTGTTGTCTTGCAAACGTCCCCACCTGTTGACTCAGGGATCGAGACGTGGCTGCACGATCCGTCACAGCCATGCGGATAAGATTCCTGTCATCTCGACTGCTAGTGATACGAGGCCGTTGGGATCCAGCACGGCGTTCCGTATTACCCTCCTGAACCCACCGATTCCATATTGTGCTAACAGTCATTGGATCTCGACCAACGTGAGCAGCAATGTCGCGATACGATAAACCGCAATCGCGATAGGCTGCAATCCGACCTTTATCAAAGTTGGAAACGCGATGGTACGCATTCTCCTCCTTACACGAGGCATCACAACAACGTTTCGTTTCACCAGGCAACGCCGGTCAACTGCAGTTTGTGTATGAGAAGTCGGTTGGAAACTTCCCTCATGTCAGCACGTTAAAGGTGTCGCCACCGGCGCCAACCTTGTGTGAATGCTCTGAAAAGCTAGTCATTTGCATATCACAGCATCTTCTTCCTGTCGGTTAAATTTCGCCTCTGTAGTATGTCATCCTCGTGGTGTAGCAATTTTAAAGGCAAAATTCTATGTACCGACTTGACAGAAAATCCTAGGAAGTTCTGGTCTTACGTTAAATCAGTAAGTGGCTGGAAACAGCATATCCAGACACTACGGGATGATGATGGTATTGAAACAGAGGATGACACGCGTAAAGCTGAAATACTAAACACCTTTTTCCAAAGCTGTTTCACAGAGGAAGACCGCACTGCAGTTCCTTCTCTAAATCCTCGCACAAACGAAAAAATGGCTGACATCGAAATAAGTGTCCAAGGAATAGAAAAGCAACTGGAATCACTCAATAGAGGAAAGTCCACTGGACCTGACGGGATACCAATTCGATTCTACACAGAGTACGCGAAAGAACTTGTCCCCCTTCTAACAGCCGTGTACCGCAAGTCTCTAGAGGAACGGAGGGTTCCAAATGATTGGAAAAGAGCACAGATAGTCCCAGTCTTCAAGAAGGGTCGTCGAGCAGATGCGCAAAACTATAGACCTATATCTCTTACGTCGATCTCTTGTAGAATTTTAGAACATGTTTTTTGCTCGCGTATCATGTCATTTCTGGAAACCCAGAATCTACTATGTAGGAATCAACATGGATTCCGGAAACAGCGATCGTGTGAGACCCAACTCGCCTTATTTGTTCATGAGACCCAGAAAATATTAGATACAGGCTCCCAGGTAGATGCTATTTTTCTTGACTTCCGGAAGGCGTTCGATACAGTTCCGCACTGTCGCCTGATAAACAAAGTAAGAGCCTACGGAATATCAGACCAGCTGTGTGGCTGGATTGAAAAGTTTTTAGCAAACAGAACACAGCATGCTGTTATCAATGGAGAGACGTCTACAGACGATAAAGTAACCTCTGGCGTGCCACAGGGGAGTGTTATGGGACCATTGCTTTTCACAATATATATAAATGACTTAGTAGATAGTGTCGGAAGTTCCATGCGGCTTTTCGCGGATGATGCTGTAGTATACAGAGAAGTTGCAGCATTAGAAAATTGTAGCGAAATGCAGGAAGATCTGCAGCGGATAGGCACTTGGTGCAGGGAGTGGCAACTGACCCTTAACATAGACAAATGTAATGTATTGCAAATACATAGAAAGAAGGATCCTTTATTGTATGATTATATGATAGCGGAACAAACACTGGTAGCAGTTACTTCTGTAAAATATCTGGGAGTATGCGTGCGGAACGATTTGAAGTGGAATGATCATATAAAATTAATTGTTGGTAAGGCGGGTACCAGGTTGAGATTCATTGGGAGAGTGCTTAGAAAATGTAGTCCATCAACAAAGGAGGTGGCTTACAAAACACTCGTTCGACCTATACTTGAGTATTGCTCATCAGTGTGGGATCCGTACCAGATCGGTCTGACGGAGGAGATAGAGAAGATCCAAAGAAGAGCGGCGCGTTTCGTCACAGGGTTATTTGGTAACCGTGATAGCGTTACGGAGATGTTTAATAAACTCAAGTGGCAGACTCTGCAAGAGAGGCGCTCTGCATCGCGTTGTAGCTTGCTCGCCAGGTTTCGAGAGGGTGCGTTTCTGGATGAGGTATCGAATATATTGCTTCCCCCTACTTATACCTCCCAAGGAGATCACGAATGTAAAATTAGAGAGATTAGAGCGCGCACGGAGGCTTTCAGACAGTCGTTCTTCCCGCGAACCATACGCGACTGGAACAGGAAAGGGAGGTAATGACAGTGGCACGTAAAGTGCCCTCCGCCCCACACCGTTGGGTGGCTTGCGGAGTATCAATGTAGATGTAGGTGTAGATGTAGTGTAAGTTAAGCCAATGCGGCTGTCTGCCAAACTGTCATAACTGCAACTTCAGGATCTTGAGCTACGAGTAAAACGACGAGGGCCAATAGGTGCATTCCATGCTGCCATTGATGGGAAGGAAGGATGTCCAGCACTTCCCACAGCTGTCCCGTACCCAGAGGCACAACGGCGAGGAGATCCTTGCCACTGGTCATGAGCTCTGAACACAGCAACTGTCGCGCAAGTGCGGATCCTCTTCGCCACTTTGTTTAAGTAAAAGTGCCACTTGAAGTGAAAAGAGGGAGTTTATGTTGTGAAGTCGTGTGATGCATTCTAACAAGTAACTTCGTGACTGCGAGGTCGCAAGTTCAGTCTTCAGTTAGGCCCATTTGAAAGTGATGTGTTAACAGTTATGACAAGAAAAAATATTAGCTGCTAATGACTCACAATGTGTATCAGGAAGCGACAGACAATGAGTGTCCGGGAGGTGCAGACATCAGCCTTCTATGGGATGTGTGTTACATTTCACAAAATGGACATCGTCAGCATTCAAGAAATGTTCAAAACAATCCATTAACTTGCACGACGAACATCGATTGAAAAACAGCGCGCCACAGTGATCACAAAGGTTCGCACCATCAAGATCGAAGGCGAACTCTTTGGGAGTTACAAAATGTGCAGGACATTTAGCAAGGTATCCACTCTTAAAGAATGCATATAGAATCATAAGGTGTAACGGGGTGATGAGAACTGATGGAATGAGATTACATGCAACCGAATGCGAAACAGTCTGTCGTGGAACTTATCGTGAAACTGTATATCCGTTGAGGCGTAGCTACAGACAGTGCGATAATATGTTTTATGGGCACGGAAAAAACAAACATCCAGAGGCTGAATTTGTCCATTGGTTCCAGGTGGCACGAATTGCAACGTCGCACACTTTTTGGGAGAGATAGTTTGGTCTAGAGACGTATGATTTTTATACACACATCGGGAATCAAACCAAATCAAGTTATTTTAACCAGATATTGACCAAAAGCAGCGCTCATACCTCTCACGCCCATTTTTACACTCTTGCATGCTGTGATGAAAATATTCCCTACCGCTCTTGCTAGATCTCGCAGGGAAGAGAGAATGGGAGGGGCAGAGCACCTCCAACTTCTAGCAGCATAATAAATAACTTTCCTCCCAAATTACCATCCACATTAACAGAATATGAATGCGTTAAAGCACTGATGATAGTTGACCTTGATACAACTATCTTGGTACCTCTAACTTCCAGGCTTCTTTTCATCTGCATTTCCTCTTCAAATCACGACTGGTCGGATTGAAAACAAATTTCTTTCACAACAATGGCGTAAGGTTGTTTATCTCAGTTACAAATTTTCGGACCGATTTCGCAGTTTACTGTCCATCATCAAATTGACGCTTTGTTTGAAATGGCGTTATCTTACGTCTTCCAGTTCTGTAGCACTATTTGAAATTATGTAGCCATTCACTCCTTCCATTGAAATCTCTGTAATCTATGTCACGCACAGTTTAATGTGCATAACGTAGTAGCTCACTATCATGCACATCCTGTAAATTGTATCGAGCGTCCCTGAAACGCACAAACACCAGCTTCTGTAACAAGTGCGCCTTGTTCTCCATTGAATATCGGTAATTTTTCTTATGCACCAACGGTCATGTTCCTGCAGACTTATTCGAAATCTATTCTTTTTTTCACGATGTTGCGGATGGTCTTCCTTATACGCAATTATGTTTAGTACTCTTGGACAACGATTGTCTTTTACTACGTCTCATGGAGACGGGATTTGTGGTTGTGTCTGACAAGGATGAGGAATTAAATGGCTCGACACCTGCTTCAGTATCACTTCCACTTGTTAAACACGTATTGTCATCATTGTATTCCACATGTACGTCGTCCGTACAATCGAGCGTATACAATACTACACATTCCACTGACCTATCTTGTAAAAAAGCTGATATTTCATCTGATACTTCTTTCTCACTCTGTGAAGTTCCTTCTGCTCCTTCCTGATGATTTTTTCTACTTTGACAACTGTTGTTATAGATATAATGCAATGTTTGTTTCGTTTATCGTTGCTCTGGAGTTGCTCGCCGACTAAGCAGTGCAGCTACTCTCCGTAGCCTCATGCTGCACTCACCATTGCCGTTAGCAGTCAATATTGTGCATGCGTGGTAGACAATATGTGAGGCGTCTAATGCCGTAAACATCATTGGCTATTTGCAAGGTTGCGCTCAAGCTGTTCCTTGTTACTGCTATGGTCGCTAGGTCTTGAGTTTTCCAGTGTGTCTTGCTACCCCTTGCATGTCATTACAAATTTTACAGATTGAATTTGTTAAAAATTGATTTGTAACAGTTTTATATTTACTGCATCATGTTGTTCTTGTGTTTTGATATTTGTTATAATCACACTATTTAAGACTATATTGATGATAAAAACATCTGACACATGATATCTTGGCTAATGCTTTCTTTTTTCTCCATTAAATAACACTTTTGTGTTGTTCTGATTTGCATTAAACAGTTTTTGGATAAAACTCCCTTAACTCTAATTTCAGTACTAGTGATGGTCATCACACAGTTCAAACGTTGTATTCCGTTGATGCAATTTACAGTCACATATTTGATTCCACTTATCTGTATGATCATTTGCTTTTGTCGCAAGACTGTGATTTACAGCTTGTGCATGTGTACCTGTCTACTGGAGAGTATTGTTTACTCTTGTCATATTGTACACATAACACATAGCTAACACTTGGTTCAAGAATCATAAAAGAAGGTTGTATACCTGGAAGAATCCTGGAGATACTAAAAGGTATCATATAGAATATATAATGGTAAGACAGAGATTTAGGAACCAGGTTTTAAATTGTAAGACATTTCCTGGGGCAGATGTGGATTCTGACCACAATCTATTGGTTATGAACTGCAGATTGAAACTGAAGAAACTTGAAAAAGGTGGGAATTTAAGGAGATGGGACCTGGATAAACTGAAAGAACCAGAGGTTGTAGAGAGTTTCAGGGAGAGCATAAGGGAACAGTTGACAGGAATGGGGGAAAGAAATACAGTAGAAGAAGAATGGGTAGCTCCGAGGGATGAAGTAGTGAGGGCAGCAGACGATCAAGTAGGTAAAAAGACGAGGGCTAATAGAAATCCTTGGGTAACAGAAGAAATATTGAATTTAATTGATGAAAGGAGAAAATATAAAAATGCAGTAAATGAAGCAGGCAAAAAGGAATACAAACGTCTCAAAAATGACATCGACAGGAAGTGCAAAATGGCTAAGCAGGGATGGCTAGAGGACAAATGTAAGGATGTAGAGGCTTGTCTCACTAGGGGTAAGATAAATACTGCCTACAGGAAAATTAAAGAGACCTTTGGAGAGAAGAGAACCACTTGTATGAATATCAAGAGCTCAGATGGCAACCCAGTTCTAAGCAAAGAAGGGAAGGCAGAAAGGTGGAAGGAGTATATAGAGGGTTTATACAAGGGTGATGTACTTTAGGATAATATTATGGAAATGGAAGAGGATGTAGATCAAGACGTAATGGGAGATAAGATACTGCGTGAAGAGTTTGACCGAGCACTGAAAGACCTGAGTCGAAACAAGGCCCCGGGAGTAGACAACATTCCATTAGAACTACTGATGGCCTCGGGAGAGCCAGTCATGACAAAACTCTACCATCTGGTGAGCAAGATGTACGAGACAGGCGAAATACCCTCAGACTTCAAGAAGAATATAATAATTCCAATCCCAAAGAAAGCAGTTGTTGACAGATGTGAAAATTACCGAACTATCAGTTTAATAAGTCACAGCTGCAAAATACTAACGCGAATTCTTTACAGACGAATGGAAAAACTGGTAGAAGCCGACCTCGGGGAAGATCGGTTTGGATTCCGTAGAAATGTTGGAACACGTGAGGCAATACTGACCTTACGACTTATCTTAGAAGAAAGATTAAGAAACGGCAAACCTACGTTTCTAGCATTTGTAGACTTAGAGAAAGCTTTTGACAATGTTAACTGGAATACTCTCTTTCAAATTCTGAAGGTGGCAGGGGTAAAATACAGGGAGCGAAAGGCTATTTACAATTTGTGCAGAAACCAGATGGCAGTTATAAGAGTCGAGGGGCATGAAAGGGAAGCAGTGGTTGGGAAAGGAGTGAGACAGGGTTGTAGCCTCTCCCCGATGTTATTCAATCTGTATATTGAGCAAGCAGTAAAGGAAACAAAAGAAAAATTCGGAGTGGGTATTAAAATTCATGGACAAGAAGTAGAAACTTTGAGGTTCGCCGATGACATTGTAATTCTGTCAGAGACAGCAAAGGACTTGGAAGAGCAGTTGAACGGAATGGACAGTGTCTTGAAAGGAGGATATAAGATGAACATCAACAAAAGCAAAACGAGGATAATGGAATGTAGTCAAATTAAGTCGGGTGATGCTGAGGAAATTAGATTAGGAAATGAGACACTTAAAGTAGTAAAGGAGTTTTGCTATTTAGGGAGTAAAATAACTGATGATGGTCGAAGTAGAGAGGATATAAAATGTAAACTGGTAATGGCAAGGAAAGCGTTTCTGAAGAAGAGAAATTTGTTAACATCGAGTGTAGATTTAAGTGTCAGGAAGTCGTTTCTGAAAGTATTTGTATGGTGTGTAGCCATGTATGGAAGTGAAACATGGACGATAACTAGTTTGGACAAGAAGAGAATAGAAGCTTTCGAAATGTGGTGCTACAGAAGAATGCTGAAGATAAGGTGGGTAGATCACGTAACTAATGAGCAGGTATTGAATAGGACTGGGGAGAAGAGAAGTTTGTGGCACAACTTGACTAGAAGAAGGGATCGGTTGGTAGGACATGTTGTGAGGCATCAAGGGATCACTAATTTAGCATTGGAGGGCACCGTGGAGGGTAAAAATCGTAGAGGGAGACCAAGAGATGAATACACTAAGCAGATTCAGAAGGATGTAGGTTGCAGTAGGTACTGGGAGATGAAGAAGCTTGCACAGGATAGAGTAGCATGGAGAGCTGCATCAAACCAGTCTCAGGACTGAAGACCACAACAACAACAACAACCCATATGATGCATTTATTACTTTGTATGTTCATTTTCGGCCGATATGCACCTTGATTTACGGTTTGTACTTGCACCCTTGTCCACTTCTTTTATTGTTTACACACGTCACATTTCAATGGTCACACACATGTTTTATTGCATTTGCCTTGTGTTTATGACTGTTGGTGAGAGTCTGATTGTCGAATGTTTGGACCGTCACTCAATTCAAATTCTTTTGAAATTCTTCTGTTGTAAATGAGTGAGACCAAATTTTTTGGAGCTACAGAGGTTCCTTAGCACGCTCTTGATTGTATTAGAAAATTTCTACTCTATCCTGAGTATAGGAGTGAGTGTGTTGCCACGCTGGTTATGTTGCATTTGTGTTTAAGTGTTTACATGTTTGTCTGGTCCGCTTGCAGAGACCATCCAGTCCTATATATACGAAGAAAAGTCATCAACATCCAGCTCAGTCTTAAGCCCTGTTTTCATCAGTAATATGTATATATGTGAATTTCTGTTCGGATCCCTGAGGATCTTTGTGTGTTCGATGGTGATTAACTATGTTTCATTTTTTTGTTGAAGCTGAAAAAGTCGATTCCCTTTTTTCATTTCTTTATTCAGATAAGTTAACATGATTGTAAATAAGAAATTCAACTGTTTCCTTATCCATGCCCCACTAGCATGATTTAAGTGCAACATTCCACCGCCCCACAGAAAAAAAAAATTATGCTGCATGTGAAGAATTGTGAAAAGCGGCAGAATTGTGAAAAGCGGCAAGGTATTTGGGTTCGCTTTTCTTTCACTTTATTCAGATCATGCAGATGTATGCAATTAGAGCACCCATATCTAATCAGGAAGGCACTGTGATCATATGGTGCTTAAGAAAGAGGGCTGGCAGTGGTTGAGTACTGAGTTCATTGGCACCTAATGGCATAGAGTAATTTGAGGTGACAGGATGCAGTTTATGTTTGGTGGAACGTTTTGTTGCAGAGTTACAGCTGCAGCTGGGCAAAGGGAAGCTTGCCGGGTGTAGATGGTGAAATGGCCGCCTTATTGAAGTCAGTCCAGAGATAAAGGAAGGGGCAAATGCTCTGGTATTATGGCCCGACCTTGGAGACTTTGTCGCAACTTTCACGCAGAGGGAGACACGCTGGCGGACATGGCCTGAACAGCGTGGCCCCCCAGCCACGTGCAGAGAAGAGTTTTCAGAGGGCCACAGTACGCCGTCCTTGAGGCTTAAGGCAGAGTCTTCTACAACTTCTTTAGTCAAGCTGCGAGGGACCGGCACACTGATACTTTATCCCTGTCGAGGGGAGTGCTTTCTTCAAATTCTGCAGGTATTCACCCAATGTTTTCCAAGGACATTCCTGCCATGTCCGTGTGAGTCAGGTTCGTGAAAACATTTTGCCTCCGTGGATGAAATGGGACAGCATGAAAGGACGCCCAATACACTGTCACCCAGACACCCGTTGCGTTTTTTAGGTATCACATAGGCATCCACGCCAAGTTGTTTGCCAAGGGAGCAGAAAAATGGCGCCTTGTTTGCAAATCTGATAGTGACATCAGGAGATGTTCCAGAGGGGTGTCTGTTCTCTGTCATGGGAAGCGATAGGATTGCCCGAAAGAAATATGCTCATCTTCTGGAAGGAGGCTGTGCTGAGAGCATAAAGAAACGGTGCCGCATTTCCATTGGTACTTTGAGTTTTTTCAAGTGTTGTACATGTGGACTGTTTTTGGTAATGGTAGAGAAGAGACAGAAAATTTTTCATCGAGCTTTGGCTGGGAGGCAAGTTAGATCGATTTTCAGCCTTCGATCATGAGTCATGTTGGGTCGTGGTTACAGGTTTTGATCTGGAAATGCGGTCATGAATCCTTTGATGAGAGAAGACGGAAGTCCATCGTTAGAGTCGACGCAGAGGCATGCTGGTGGTAGCATTGCAGACTCCAGCAGGTCTATGATAAGCGAGCTGCATCTCCAGCGCATTTCGAACCTTCAAGATGAATTTTCACTATTTGTAGAGTGTTCGTTCATGCAGCAGCAGACACTGTTTAATTTATGCCTGTCGAAGTACCTAGTAGGTTTGCAGTTCACAATCACTGTCAATCAAAGTACATTCAATGAGATCATGTTATCCATATTTAAAGTTTCAGGCGTAGTTAATTTCCCACCCAATTCCCTACTTCGTCAACTGTACATCAGTACATACTTTATTTCATTAGACAGGTGCTTGGATGTAATAAATGTCGTTTAATCGGGCCGGCCGGAGTGGCCGAGCGCTTCTAGGCCCTTCAGTCTGGAACCGCGCGACCGATACGGTCGCAGGTTTGAATCCTGCCTCGGGCAAGTTAGTCAGGTTTAAGTAGTTCTAAGTTCTAGGGGACTGATGACCTCAGATGTTAAGTCCCATAGTGCTCAGAGCCATTTGAACCATTTTTGTCGTTTAATTGTGTTTGTCCAATTTCATTCTTGTTCTTTTGCAATAAATTTATGGTTATAACGAATATCATTTCTTACTCGAGAAGACACCATTCCTTGGTATTTTATTAAACTTTTTCATTAACATGGGAGACAATAGAAGTATATTGGAGTGTAACACGTCGTCTCAACTTCAGCTTCACTGCTAGGGGCCCAGAATGAGTCATTTGCATATAAATTTAGCGTTGTATTTAACGTTACATTTGCAGCTAAAGGGTTCGTCTGTGCTATACAGCATTCCGGAGCAAAAGTTCATGACAAGTATTCCCAATGGACTCACTGTAAGTTCTGTGCCACCACCTGGAGCCAGCCTACTATCTAATGTCTTGCAGCAAGTGTGTTCTTCAATCTCTCTGCCACAAGTGTTTTCTCACTTCGCTTTACAAAACTTGCTCTGTCAGCATCAAGATCTCGTTGGCCAATTGCAGTAGACCTTCCGAGTTCCAACCAATAATAATTTTATTAACTAGTTCAACAATTTCCTACTCTTACAGATTTTATTATGGTTACGCAACAACGGTGTGGCCCAAGAGATAAGGCAGAAAATCTCTCCCACTACATGACAGATATCCAGCCACAGGCAACCAAAAGCCTTGCACATAGGCATGAATGGGAAAACGCACCTTCTACCAGACTAATTACTGTGAGTTAATTTCAGAACACCTTACTTGGATTTAAACACACATTTCTACATGGCATGGCAGCAACCAATGGCTGGTCCCACAACTGTAAGCTCCGTGTTTTCACCTGGCCTTCAGATTTTTTTTTTAGCCAAAAAGGATTCCTTTTAGCACCTCGCAGAATGCAGTGTTTATGGAGCGCAGTCTGCCATCTCCTAAGTTCTTGATGTACGGATACGGGAGACTACGATTTCCCTGTTCTTTAACTGTGCCGGGATGGCTTTTACCACCAAACAATTTTACGATACTTCACCCCTTCTAAGTTAACTTCCCTGTCACGATACAGCAAAAGAAAGTTCCGAAGGTCGCTGAAATAAAAAGTCTGCCTTAAAGAAGAAGAAATAATTAGCAGTGCAATCATTGCCAGTAGTTAATACTGTCTGCAGATTTCATCCAGCGTTAAAGATTCGACTATACCGACGACTGGAATCTGCACTGTCAGTGAATCTGTCCTGTTGTGAGCCTAATGGTATTCTTAACAGTGTCCAGCGGCCGAACCCCAATTGAAAATAACTGCAAACACAAATTGGCATTTTATGGAAACTGAGCTCTAAGGGCTCAGTAATACACAAAGAATCTTGCCACACTATTAGCCACAATTAATCACATTTTCACTCGATTGTAACGTGGTTAATTAAAAATGAAATCGATAGAGCTCGAAACTTGATGCCATTTAGCCACAGTAAATGATTATCAGCCCAACAACGTAACCCAGGTATGTAATCAGAAGCTGAAAGATCAAAAAGAAATTGCCAAAATTGAAGTTGTGTTAGAAAAAAAAACACTAATGGAAGACAAGTATAGATATGCAAAGCTCTCATATTTTGGGAACATTTCAAACAAAATAGGGTGCCTTTTCAAAAATACCAAAGTCAGGATTGGATTTCGGGCATGAAACGCTATTATGAATACCGTTAGAATCACAACTAACAAGACAGATGTACTAACAAAATCAGTAACAAATAAGATACGCCGGCCAGAGTGGCCCAGCGGTTCTAGGCGCTACAGTCTGGAACCGCGCGACCGCTACTGTCGCATGTTCGAATCCTGCCTCAGGCTTGGATGTGTGTGATGTCCTGAGGTTAGTTAGGTTTAAGTAGTTTTAAGTACTAGGGGACTGATGACCTCATTTGAAATAAGATAAATTTTGACATTTGCGAAGATTTGCACGTAAGGCACGTGAGCATCTTACCGGTCAGCCATCACTCCAGGGTGAATGGTGGACAGTGGTGGGCTCGCGCGTGCCTGGCCGAAAGGCGAAGGTGGGATCTGGCCGCGTGGCAGCTGCCTTACCCCTTTCCAACAGGTACGGGGTGCTTCCTAGTGGTGATGACATCGTTTCCGAGCCACAACAGGATGCCTCGCCTGTTGGGCCAGTGGCCGATTCTCCGGCAAGGTCCCGACAGTCACAGAGGGCGGGCCTATTAGTTATAGGGAGCTCCAACGTTAGGCGGGTTATGGAGCCCCTTAGGAAAATAGCGGGTAGGTCGGGGAAGAATGCCAGTGTGCACTCGGTGTGCTTGCCGGGGGGTCTCGTCCGTAATGTGGAGGAGGCCCTTCCGGCAGCTATTGAACGCACTGGGTGTGACCGGCTGCAGATAGTAGCACATGTCGGAACGAATGACGCCTGCCGCTTGGGTTCTGAGGCCATCCTTGGTTCCTTCCGGCGGCTGGCTGATTTGGTGAAGACAACCAGCATCGCACGCGGAGTGCAAGCTGAGCTTAATATCTGCAGCATAGTGCCCAGAGTCGATCGCGGTCCTCTGGTTTGGAGCCGTGTGGAGGGTCTAAACCAGAGGCTCAGACGACTCTGCGACTATAATGGTTGCAAATTCATCGACCTCCGTTATTGGGTGGAGAACTGTAGGGCCCCCCTAGACAGGTCAGGCGTGCACTACACACCGGAAGCAGCTACTAGTGTAGCAGAGTACGTGTGGCGTGCACACGGGGGTTTTTTAGGTTAGAGGGACCCCCCCTTGGGCGAAACGATAAAATACCTGACGGCTTACCAGAGAGGACATTATCATCGTTGATAAAGAACGTCCGTCCTCAGAGACCAAAAACAGGAAAAGTCAACGTAATATTGATAAACTGCAGGAGTATCCAGGGAAAGGTTCCTGAATTAGTATCTCTTATTGAAGGAAATAGTGCGCATATAGTATTAGGAACGGAAAGTTAGTTAAAACCGGAAGTGAACAGTAACGAAATCCTAGACACAGAATGGAATATATACCGCAAGGATAGGATAAACGCCAATGGTGGAGGAGTATTTATAGCAGTAAAGAATTCAATAATATCCAGTGAAGTTATTAGCGAATGCGAATGTGAAATAATCTGGGTTAAGTTAAGTATCAAAGGTGGGTCAGATATGATAGTCGGATGCTTCTATAGACCACCTGCATCAGTAACCGTAGTAGTTGAGCGTCTCAGAGAGAACCTGCAGAACGTCGTGAAGAAGTTTCGTGATCATACTATTGTAATAGGGGGAGACTTCAATCTACCAGGTATAGAATGGGATAGTCACACAATCAGAACTGGAGCCAGGGACAGAGACTCTTGTGACATTATCCTGACTGCCTTGTCCGAGAATTACTTCGAGCAGATAGTTAGAGAACCAACTCGTGAAGCTAACGTTTTAGACCTCATAGCAACAAATAGACCGGAACTTTTCGACTCCGTGAATGTAGAAGAGGGTTTCAGTGATCATAAGTCAGTGGTTGCATCAATGACTACAAGTGTAATAAGAAATGCCAAGAAAGGAAGGAAAATATATTTGCTTAACAAGAGTGATAGGGCACAAATCGCAGAATATCTGAGTGACCACCATCAAACGTTCATTTCTGAGGAAGAGGATGTGGAACAAAAATGGAAAAAATTCAGAAACATCGTCCAGTACGCCTTAGATAAGTTCGTACCGACTAAGGTCCAAAGCGAGGGGAAAGATCCACTGTGGTATAACAATCATGTACGAAAGGTACTACGGAAACAAAGAAAGCTTCATCATAGGTTTAAGAGTAGTCGAATCATAGCTGATAAGGAAAAGCTGAACGAAGCGAAAAAGAGCGTAAAGAGAGCAATGAGAGAATCATTCAACGAATTCGAACATAAAACATTGGCAAACAATCTAAACAAGAACCCTAAAAAGTTTTGGTTATATGTAAAATCGGTAAGCGGATCTAAATCCCCTATTCAGTCACTCGTTGACCACGATGGCACCGAAACAGAGGACGACCGAAGAAAGGCAGAAATACTGAATTCAGTGTTCCGAAACTGTTTCACTGCGGAAAATCGTAACACGGTCCCTGACTTCAGCCGTCGCACGGACGCCAAAATGGAAAATATTGAAATAAACGATATCGGAATTGAAAAACAACTGCTATCACTTAGTAGCGGAAAAGCATCCGGACCAGACGAGATACCCTTAAGATTCTACAGTGATTATGCTAAAGAACTTGCCCCCTTTCTATCAGCAATTTATCGTAGATCGCTGGAAGAACGTAAAGTACCTAGCGACTGGAAGAAAGCGCAGGTCGTTCCCATTTTCAAGAAGGGTCATAAATCAGATGCGAATAATTATAGGCCTATTTCGCTTACGTCAATCTGTTGTAGAATAATGGAACATGTTTTGTGTTCTCGTATTATGACGTTCTTAGATAATACAAATCTCCTTCATCATAACCAACATGGATTCCGCAAACAGAGATCATGTGAAACTCAGCTCGCCCTATTTGCCCAAGAAATTCACAGTGCCGTAGACACTGGCGAGCAGATTGATGCCGTATTCCTGGACTTCAGGAAGGCATTTGATACGGTTCCGCACTTACGTTTAGTGAAAAAAATACGAGCTTACGGAATATCGGACCAAGTTTGTGATTGGATTCAGGATTTCCTAGAAGAAAGAACACAACATGTCATTCTTAACGGTTCAAAATCTGCAGATGTAGAGGTAATTTCGGGAGTACCGCAGGGAAGCGTGATAGGACCTTTATTGTTTACAATATACATAAATGACTTAGTTGACAACATCGGTAGCTCCGTGAGGCTATTTGCAGATGACACGGTTGTCTACAAGAAAGTAGCAACATCAGAAGACTCGTACGTACTCCAGGAGGACCTGCAGAGGATTAATGCATGGTGCGACAGCTGGCAGCTTTCCCTAAACGTAGATAAATGTAATATAATGCGCATACATAGGGGCAGAAATCCATTCCAGTACGATTATGCCATAGGTGGTAAATCATTGGAAGCGGTAACGACCGTAAAATACTTAGGAGTTACTATCCGGAGCGATCTGAAGTGGAATGATCACATAAAACAAATAGTGGGAAAAGCAGGCGCCAGGTTGAGATTCATATGAAGAATTCTAAGAAAATGTGACTCATCGACGAAAGAAGTAGCTTACAAAACGCTTGTTCGTCCGATTCTTGAGTATTGCTCATCAGTATGGGACCCTTACCAGGTTGGATTAATAGAAGAGATAGACATGATCCAGCGAAAAGCAGCGCGATTCGTCATGGGGACATTTAGTCAGCGCGAGAGCGTTACGGAGATGCTGAACAAGCTCCAGTGGCGGACACTTCAAGAAAGGCGTTACGCAATACGGAGAGGTTTATTATCGAAATTACGAGAGAGCACATTCCGGGAAGAGATGGGCAACATATTACTACCGCCCACATATATCTCGCGTAATGATCACAACGAAAAGATCCGAGAAATTAGAGCAAATACGGAGACTTACAAGCAGTCGTTCTTCCCACGCACAATTCGTGAATGGAACAGGGAAGGGGGGATCAGATAGTGGTACAATAAGTACCCTCCGCCACACACCGTAAGGTGGCTCGCGGAGTATAGATGTAGATGTAGATGTAAGGCAGACGGATAGGGACTTTCGGACCCGATTCAATGAACGCTCAAAACCTGATGAAAATAATGCATTCGCTTTCACATCACACTTCAGAAATAAAATCTGTAAAAATTTTACACCATGAAAAGAGAAGTAGGAAGATAAATATCTTGGAAGAGATTGAGATACTTAATTAGTTCAAAATACAGTCAAACCGCTTTATTAACCAACAGCCTGACCTGCACAACAAAACATTTTTGGACAGCTTCAGCCATAATGTCCAAGCATTAGAGTGAAATGGAAACATCATTTAAAAGTATCTTCCTCGTATGGCCAAGCAAACTGTTATTTTAGTGCAGTGTTCTTTTCATAAGCCATAAGTCGGTATGCATGCCGCAGTCATTATACTCCAGCCAGCCAGTGAATTTCTTATCACACACGGAACTGTTTCCTAGTACGCTCCCATCCCCCGCACCACCTCTTTCTACCACCTTCGGTTTTTTTAGGTGCCTATTTATTTGGTTAGAACCATTATAAACCTAGTTTGGTTTTTACTATCGCAACTTACCGTTTTTAAAGGGTGTTGACACTTGGTGCTTCAAGGGCACCCATACAATAATTTGTTTGAGGGGGGGGGGGGCGGGGGAGGGAGAGGTAAATCGGGGGTATGAAGTAATTTTTAATTCTTTGGAAGACGAATCTGAATAATCTTTCTTTATATTTTTACTATCTAACAACATCACTTGTGTGGTGCCAATTGCATAAACACTATATGATGACCGAGTGCCGCCTCTGCCGCTGTTGCAACATTTTATATTACACGACATCAGAACATGATACGAGATTGTTAACTGAATGTCGTTTTATGTATGTTTTATCACCATTACGCTCTACCACTTAGATTTGATTTCGCAAACGACTTATATATATATATATATATATATATATATATATATATATATATATATATATATATATATATATATATATATACTGAAACGCTTACGTTTCGGCGTCTGACGTATCTTTACTCGATGTTTCGTCTTCCACATTTTGGCCGTTACTACCACTATTATGTAAAACGTTCTCAGACCATGATACGTGATTGAGCCTAGTATCGCTTTGTTATATGTTTTACAGTCTTGTGTTTTACCCAGTCTCGTATTTTTACTGTAATAAACAACTTCTCTTCACTTCTTAAATATTGACAACTTCATGATCTAGGTTGTTACATAATTTTTATTCGATGCATCATTTGTCATTTTTTAGCCGCTAGTAGCATCGTAAACCTAAGACGACTTTAGCTCCATGATTCTATTTTATAAACTGATTCTCACGCAAACAACCTTTGTTAATTTTTCTAGATTTCGTATTTGTCATTTGTTACGTGACATTTTACGTTTATGTACCACCTCGTACAGACATGTATTACAATAACTATTTAGACTCTAAATGCAGGCATCTTCATTCGTAAAATGTCGCTTTCTACCTAGCATGAATTGTACAGGGCTGTTACAAATGATTGAAGCGATTTCATAAATTCACTGTAGCTCCATTCATTGACATATGATCACGACACACTACAGATACGTAGAAAAACTCATAAAGTTTTGTTCGGCTGAAGCCGCACTTCAGGTTCCTGCCGCCAGAGCGCTCGAGAGCGCAGTGAGACAAAATGGCGACAGGAGCCGAGAAAGCGTATGTCGTGCTTGAAATGCACTCACATCAGTCAGTCATAACAGTGCAACGACACTTCAGGACGAAGTTCAACAAAAATCCACCAACTGCTAACTCCATTCGGCGATGATATGCGCAGTTTAAAGCTTCTGGATGCCTCTGTAAGGGGAAATCAACGGGTCGGCCTGCAGTGAGCGAAGAAACGGTTGAACGCGTGCGGGCTAGTTTCACGCGTAGCCCGCGGAAGTCGACGAATAAAGCAAGCAGGGAGCTAAACGTACCACAGCCGACGGTTTGGAAAATCTTACGGAAAAGGCTAAAGCAGAAGCCTTACCGTTTACAATTGCTACAAGCCCTGACACCCGATGAGAAAGTCAAACGCTTTGAATTTTCGGCGCGGTTGCAACAGCTCATGGAAGAGGATGCGTTCAGTGCGAAACTTGTTTTCAGTGATGAAGCAACATTTTTTCTTAATGGTGAAGTGAACAGACACAATGTGCGAATTTGGGCGGTAGAGAATCCTTACGCATTCGTGCAGCAAATTCGCAATTCACCAAAAGTTAACGTGTTTTGTGCAATCTCACGGTTTAAAGTTTACGGCCCCTTTTTCTTCTGCGAAAAAAACGTTACAGGACACGTGTATCTGGACATGCTGGAAAATTGGCTCATGCCACAACTGGAGACCGACAGCGCCGACTTCATCTTTCAACAGGATGGTGCTCCACCGCACTTCCATCATGATGTTCGGCATTTCTTAAACAGAAGATTGGAAAACCGATGGATCGGTCGTGGTGGAGATCATGATCAGCAATTCATGTCATGGCCTCCACGCTCTCCCGACTTAACCCCATGCAATTTCTTTCTGTGGGGTTATGTGAAAGATTCAGTGTTTAAACTTCCTCTACCAAGAAACGTGCCATAACTGTGAGCTCGCATCAACGATGCTTTCGAACTCATTGATGGGGACATGCTGCGCCGAGTGTGGAAGGAACTTGATTATCGGCTTGATGTCTGCCGAATCACGAAAGGGGCACATATCGAACATTTGTGAATGCCTAAAAAAACTTTTTGAGTTTTTGTATGTGTGTGCAAAGCATTGTGAAAATATCTCAAATAATAAAGTTATTGTAGAGCTGTGAAATCGCTTCAATCAAATGTAATAACCCTGTATTTGTCATATATATTTATTAAAGTAGCTGTTTGCTCTCCTTATCTTATGGTCTACCGTCTTCCGAATTATTTTACGTCCAAGTAAGGACTTCCGCACCTAGACTTCACCTCATTCTGCAGACGGATTTGATGCTTCAAAACGCTGTTCTTACTGGACTTGACTGTTACAATTTCGACTTTACTAATACATGCCTCTAATAACATAGATATACGAGCACATTATAGATCTATGGACACAATGATTTAAATTGCTGTATCTGTTTTCCACGTAGACGAAAGTGGCAGTTGGTGTTCAAGAACGAGAGCGAGCACATACAGTGACTTGTGACGTGGCATTTGTTTCGAAGATTACTGTTACTGCACTCAGTAAACATTCTGTTTTTAATTTTAACGCCTGCGTGTTATGTGCTCTCTCTCTGATCTGGTTGATAGCCTTCTCGGCGAAACATAGACAATACACAACAAAATAATTTTTAAAAGAAATTTGAACCATTTTTGCAAGACAGTTAATCTGCTCAGTAAATAAAATTTTGAAACGATGTTAAATGTAGATTTATATCTGTGAGGGTTCCTTTAGTAAATGTTAACATAGAATTAAGTTTAACTCAAATTAATATCGTAATATAACTGAGCGGAATGTTACCGCTTAAATGCTGAAAAAGTGTGATTTTTTTGTGAGTTTATTGACAAGCTTAACATAGTGAAATAATCTGGTTTAAAATGACCTTTGGAGTAGTAACTGAGAAACTAGATCAATAGAACCATATTATCGATAAAAAAACTGTTTTCGTCTTCAGTACAAGCTTCAATAAGGGCTTGTAACTACAATCACAGAATGGACTCGTGAATGTATGGATGATGGATTTGTTCCTGCGGCGCTACCAATGCTGCGAGATATTCGTTCAAGAAAATGGTTCAAATGTCTCTCAGCACTATGGGACTTAACATCTGGGGTCATTAGTCCCCTAGAACTTAGAACTACTTAAACCTAACCAACCTAAGGACATCACACACATCCATGCCTGAGGCAGGATTCGAACCTGCGACCGTAGCGGTCGCGCGGTTCCACACTGAGGCGCCTAGAATCGTTCGGCCACAACGGCCGGCTGATATTGGTTCACTGTGTATCCCTTTAATGACTAACATCTCCGGCGAATTCCATACTTGGTGGCAAAGAAATCTTCAACATGCAGTGGTATAATGTCTAGCGTTACCTTAAGTAGCATCAAACCGCGAAAAAACAGCAACTTAAAAATATTCCGAGGCAGTGTTTGTTGCTGAGAGCCTACATCTACACTCCTGGAAATTGAAATAAGAACACCGTGAATTCATTGTCCCAGGAAGGGGAAACTTTATTGACACATTCCTGGGGTCAGATACATCACATGATCACACTGACAGAACCACAGGCACATAGACACAGGCAACAGAGCATGCACAATGTCGGCACTAGTACAGTGTATATCCACCTTTCGCAGCAATGCAGGCTGCTATTCTCCCATGGAGACGATCGTAGAGATGCTGGATGTAGTCCTGTGGAACGGCTTGCCATGCCATTTCCACCTGGCGCCTCAGTTGGACCAGCGTTCGTGCTGGACGTGCAGACCGCGTGAGACGACGTTTCATCCAGTCCCAAACATACTCAACGGGGGACAGATCCGGAGATCTTGCTGGCCAGGGTAGTTGACTTACACCTTCTAGAGCACGTTGGGTGGCACGGGATACATGCGGACGTGGATTGTCCTGTTGGAACAGCAAGTTCCCTTGCCGGTCTAGGAATGGTAGAGCGATGGGTTCGATGACGGTTTGGATGTACCGTGCACTATTCAGTGTCCCCTCGACGATCACCAGTGGTGTACGGCCAGTGTAGGAGATCGCTCCCCACACCATGATGCCGGGTGTTGGCCCTGTGTGCCTCGGTCGTATGCAGTCCTGATTGTGGCGCTCACCTGCACGGCGCCAAACACGCATACGACCATCATTGGCACCAAGGCAGAAGCGACTCTCATCGCTGAAGACGACACGTCTCCATTCGTCCCTCCATTCACGCCTGTCGCGAAACCACTGGAGGCGGGCTGCACGATGTTGGGGCGTGAGCGGAAGACGGCCTAAAGGTGTGCGGGACTGTAGCCCAGCTTCATGGAGACGGTTGCGAATGGTCTTCGCCGATACCCCAGGAGCAACAGTGTCCCTAATTTGCTGGGAAGTGGCGGTGCGGTCCCCTACGGCACTGCTTAGGATCCTACGGTCTTGGCGTGCATCCGTGCGTCGCTGCGGTCCGGTCCCAGGTCGACGGGCACGTGCACCTTCCGCCGACCACTGGCGACAACAACGATGTACTGTGGAGACCTCACGCCCCACGTGTTGAGCAATTCGGCGGTACGTCCACCCGGCCTCCCGCATGCCCACTATACGCCCTCGCTCAAAGTCCGTCAACTGCACATACGGTTCACGTCCACGCTGTCGCGGCATGCTACCAGTGTTAAAGACTGCGATGGAGTTCCGTATGCCACGGCAAACTGGCTGACACTGACGGCGGCGGTGCACAAATGCTGCGCAGCTAGCGCCATTCGACGACCAACACCGCGGTTCCTGGTGTGTCCGCTGTGCCGTGCGTGTGATCATTGCTTGTACAGCCCTCTCGCAGTGTCCGGAGCAAGTATGGTGGGTCTGACACACCGGTGTCAATGTGTTCTTTTTTCCATTTCCAGGAGTGTATACTTCACAAATCACTGTAAGTGCGTTTCGGAGGGTACTTCCCACTGTACGACGTAAGAGAGTTCCCTTTTGTTTCATTCGAATATGCATAGTCCGCTAGCAGAATAGCTGATTTAATGCCTCTGTGTTCGCGGTAATTAGTCCCGCCTGATCTTCGCAGTCCCTACTGAAGCAACACACTGAGGTGACAAAGCTCATAGAATAGCGGTAGTATCGCGAACACAAGGTATAAAAGTGCAGAACATTGGCGGAGCTATCATATGTCATTTGTACTCAGATGATTAGTGTGAAAAGGTTTCCGACGTGACTAAGCCCGCACGACGGGGATTAACAGACTTTGAACGCTGGATGGTAATTGGAGGAGGAGGAGTTCAGTGTTTACCGTCCCGTCGACAACGAGGTCATTAGTTACAGAGGATAAATTCGGATTGGGGAAGGATGAAGAAGGAAAGCGGCCATGCCCTTCAGAATGAACCATTCCGGTATTTGCCTTACCAGGGCGTATACGTGGACAAGGAAAAAAATTCCCGGATTTCCCGGTTAAAAATACACTTTCTCCCGGATGAAAATACACTTTTTCCATGTTAAGTGACAGTATATTCTTCCTCGGCACTGTAAAAGTCATCAGTCCTTTGAATGTTTATGCTTTTATATACCGACGTAGAATTTCCCGGCACTTTCGAAAGCGAAACAGCTCATTCACGTGATCTCGCCAGCTGATGACAGCAATAGGACACGTGATGTAGTCAGCCAATAGCAAGATCACTCTTAAGTAGTGCGAATACACAAATAAGAAAAGTTAATGGCTTAAATTAATATACATAGCATTCACATATAATATTGGTCTCGAAGATTAATAAGTTGGAAGAGAAGCTAAGCTTCCACATACAATGTTGATCTTTTTTGCGCGTGTTGCACTTTAAGATACACACAAAAATGTGCCAGTAAAATTTTTAATACGGCGCAAATGTCTCATCTTCTGGGCTCGAAATACTTCTAAATGGTCGTCCTCAAAGAGTTGATTTTTAAATGAGAGTCAAACGCTTTGTGATTTAAGAAATTCATCGTACATTCTCGCACATAATTCATCTTGCGTAAAAGGAAATCTGCTTTGAATGTACCGCTTTTCAAACCACCATTCGCAATACTTTCCCGCGACCTGTTAGAAATAGGTTCGTTTCAGCAGTTGCAAGAAAGCACGAGGTAAATGGCGTCACCGCGCTTGCGCAGCTACGATGACGCTGGAAGCCCATATGTTCGTACGTCTAAAACATTAAAAGATCTTACATTCTTACATTATGTCGTAAAAGAAACAAGACACCAAAGGATACTTCAGGAGCGTTGGGATTTCACGAACCATACTAAAGTGCGTAATTCGGCTTAAAATGCACATCCGTATGTAAATTTTCTTGGAGTACCAGAACTCATGTTTGGTTCTTTATTATAGCATAATGCCATATGTGCACTTCAAATGCAGCGAACAGATGAAACTAGCCAATAGTGTGACATTAAACACTTTGTTTCAAATAAATTGACTGCCTCAGTAGAAAGGATTAATAAAAACCAAATCTCTTTAGCAAACCAGCAAAAATAACTTACTTGTTCTGTAAGGCAATTAATGCTTGACTGTCAAAGGTGGAAATAAAATCTGAAACTATTAACATATTTTAGCCTGCCGTAATTATGCGAACGTATTTTGATTCATTTGATAACTCGCGGTCACAAAAATCCGTCATTTAACGTGCGAGCAATAAACGAAGGGGAAACAACAAAATCACTGAACGTAAACACAGGTCACGTGGAGAAGACCCACTTCCCCACCACAACTCGGACTGCTCTGTGCATCAGCCCCGGATTTACGATATTTCCGAACCGGGGCAATGCTAAGTAGTGGCGCCCAACCACACTTCCGTAACCAGAAGCGGGAGAAGGTACTACTCATACGCGACTCAACTGCGCATGCGCAAGAGCCCGCCCGCAACTGCTCAAACGAATCTAATTTAAACAGTTGTCACGTCACGCTCATCGGAGGCAGTTTGTTGTGATAAAGCATTGCATAGTGTTCCTAAAGCCTTTGACACACTTTGCTGTTGGCAGACGCCTGTATGAGCACTGTTTTGTTCCTGTATACGGCGAATTTCCTTTGCAACTTAGTTTTTTTTTCCCGTTCATGTTTTGTTGCTGCAGTATCATTCTGCAGTAGCGGGATACAATAATATCCTTTGTTAGAGTATTGGTTCTTGCCAGTCAAAATCACAAAAATTTAACTGAAAACTAAAACAATGAAAAATTTCCGGAATTCTAAACAATTCCTGGGTTTTTCCCGGTTTTCTCCCGGATGGAAAAATTCCCGGGTTTATCCTGGATCTCCCGGTTGTCCCGGGTCGTATACACCCTGCTTAAACGATTTAGGGAAATGACGGAAAAACTAAATCAGGGTAGCCGGACGCGGGTTTGAACCGTCGTCCTCCCTTAGCTCTTCATTATTCCTAAAAAGTCCTATCTATACCTGTTGTCCCTAAACCCTACTGTTTTATTCATATCCTCTTTCAAAATAATTATCCCTCATTGTACACTACTCATTTTGGCCCTAATCTTTTTCGTATAACTTCTCAATGTATTCTTTCCCTATTCTCCATAGTTAGTGTTCTATAGCTAGAGAAGGCTGAAATGCACGCTATAAGCTCACGCAGGAGGGCCTGAGGTCTGAAACAGGATACGTAATGAATGCTATAAAGAAAAGTACGTAGCTGCTGGAATACTTAACTTTAATCCATCATTTGAATACAGCGTTCTTGATGATACAAGTGAGACTCTCTCTAGAAATGGTTAATGGCACCTTGCTAGTTCGTAGCCATGGACTTAGCTGAAGGCTATTCTAACTATCTTCTCTGCAAATAAACGAGGCTTCGTCAGTGTTGCATCGCTAGCTAAGTCGTCCGTACAACTGGGGCGAGTGCTAGTAAGTCTCTCGAGACCTGCTGTGTGATGGCGCTCGGTCTGCGATCACTGACAGTGGCGACACGCGGGTCCGACATGTACTAATGGACCGCGGCCGATTTAAAGCTACCACCTAGCAAGTGTGGTGTCTGGCGGTGACACCACAGTTAGTTTCTTATATGGTGTCCCCCTTCTCTTAAGCTAACTTAAATCTACTGAGCTCAGATACATAAACTAAGGGACGAGGCAATGCAGCAGTACAAAACAATTAACACAAACAGCAATGACAAAAAATGCAAATTGGCAAAGCAAGTAGCAGTGTATCTAAATTAGCAAAGCAAATGCAACATTACAACTAATATGAGCCATTGTGCAGCAACAAGAAAAATAAATCAGTAATAAAACTGGCTTAATAAAATGTAAAATTCAGTAGAACTATGCCTGGCAAACAGCAGCAGCAAATGCAATAACTTATATCCAAACATGACAAACCCACAAGCAGAAAGAATAGTACACTAAAGACAACAATGCAGATAAGGAAAACGTCTATTCACATCTTAGTGTCTATGTCATTAAAGTGGTGCACCACAACAACTTATTCTACATAAAAGTTACCAAGTACTTGAAAAGAAAATTATGTATGCAGTTACTGTTATTAGTCCCTTCTTATTGTTCTTTTCTTTCCAAGTGCTTCTTTTTCGAAGAATGTGGATCATAAAATTATTATTTAATAGATCTGTTGACAGAAAGTGTTCACATTAGCAAATGCATTCAGTTTTATTTTATAAAACCAATGCTGCAACACAGCTGGAAACCAGATATCAAATGAAATAAGCAACTATATACAAAGCAAAGCATAAAAACATCATTCAATAGCCATGTGGCATTTCATAAGTCAGTAGAAATTCTCTCAACTCCGGTAGAAAGACACTTGTCATAATCAGGTGTGCAGATGTAAGAATATTTCCCATCAATTCATAAGAATTTCAATAAGTATCAGACAGTATGAGCTCAAAACTGTAATCATATGTTTCAAGTATGAGCGTGTCTTACTTGAAATGCTTTCTACAAAGAAATGTCAATAGCGAGGTTAATGGCTTCTTTTTTTTCACCTAATGGCTTTTTTCCAGGCGACTGGCACAGCTGGTCGCCCATAACGCATTACGTCAAGGTCACTTAGCTTTCTTACCGAAATATTTACGACAGCAGTTTGCGCTACAGTGACAGTCTCATACAAAAAAATTTCACAGGTCGAGAATTTGCGTGCCAAATGTGTAGAAACTAAATCCTGTAAATATAACAGTTTCCAAAAAATTTTCGCCGGCATTGTGATACATTCACGCAAGTACACACATTTCATAACTCTTAAAGTACGATTCTTGCTTTCCAACATCCTTTTTTTCAAATCAGAGTCCCTAACCACTACTCATTATTCCTTACCTTATTACACATATACATATTCGTCGATGTTGTTGTTGTTGTTGTTGTGGTCTTCAGTCCTGAGACTGGTTTGATGCAGCTCTCCATGGTAATCTATCCTGTGCAAGCTCCTTCATCTTCCAGTACCTACTGCAACCTACATCCTTCTGAATCTGCTTAGTGTATTCATCTCTTAGTCTCCCTCTACGATTTTTACCCTCCACGGTGCCCTCCAATGCTAAATTTGTGATCCCTTGATGCCTCAGGACATGTCCTACCAACCGATCCCTTCTTCTAGTCAGGTTGTGCCACAAACTTCTCTTCTCCCCAATCCTATTCAATACCTCCTCATTAGTTACGTGATCTAAACACCTAATCTTCAACATTCTTCTGTAGCACCACATTTCGAAAGCTTCTATTCTCTTCTTGTCCAAACTATTTATTGTCCATGTTTCACTTCCATACACTCCATACAAATACTTTCAGAAACGACTTCCTGACACTTAAATCTATACTCGATGTTAACAAATTTCTCTTCTTCAGAAACGCTTTCCTTCCCATTGCCAGTCTACATTTTATATCCTCTCTACTTCGACCATCATCAGTTATTTTGCTCCCCAAATAGCAAAACTCCTTTGCTACTTTAAGTGTCTCATTTCCTAATCTAATTCCCTCAGCATCACCCGACTTAATTCGACTACATTCCATTATCCTCGTTTTGCTTTTGTTGATGTTCATCTTATATCCTCCTTTCAAGACACTGTCCATTCCGTTCAACTGCTCTTCCAAGTCCTTTGCTGTCTCTGACAGAATTACAATGTCGTTGGCGAACCTCAACGTTTTTATTTCTTCTCCATGGCCTTTAATACCTGCACCGAATTTTTCTTTTGTTTCCTTTACTGCTTGCTCAATATACAGATTGAATAACATCGGGGAGAGGCTGCGACCCTGTCTCACTCCCTTCCCAACCGCTTCCCTCGACTCTTATAACTACCATCTGGTTTCTGTACAAATTGTAAATAGCCTTTCGTTCCCTGTATTTTACCCCTGGCACCTTTAGAATTTGAAAGAAAGTATTCCAGTCAACATTGTCAAAAGCTTTCTCTAAGTCTACAAATGCTAGAAACGTAGGTTTGCCTTTCCTTAATCTTTCTTCTAAGATAAGTCGTAAGATCAGTATTGCCTCACGTGTTCCAGCATTTCGACGGAATCCAAACTGTTCTTCCCCGAGGTCAGCTTCTACCAGTTTTTCCATTCGTCTGTAAATAATTCGCGTTAGTATTTTGCAGCTGTGACTTATTAAACTGATAGTTCGGTAATTTTCACATCTGTCAACACCTGCTTTCTTTGGGATTGGAATTATTATATTCTTCTTGAAGTCTGAGGGTATTTCGCCTGTCTCGTACATCTTGCTCACCAGGTGGTAGAGTTTTGTCACGACTGGCTCTCCGAAGGCCGTCAGTAGTTCCAATGGAATGTTGTCTACTCCCGGGGCCTTGTTTCGACTCAGGTCTTTCAGTGCTCTGTCAAACTCTTCACGCAGTATCGTATCTCCCATTTCATCTTCATCTACATCCTCTTCCATTTCTATAATATTGTCCTCAAGTACATCGCCCTTGTATAAACCCTCTATATACTCCTTCCACCTTTCTGCCTTCCCTTCTTTGCTTAGAACTGGGTTTCCATCTGAGTTCTTGATATTCATACAAGTGGCTCTCTTTTCTCCAAAGGTCTCTTTAATTTTCCTGTAGGCTGTATCTATCTTACCCCCAGTGAGATAAGCCTCTACATCCTTACATTTGTCCTCTAGCCATGCCTGCTTAGCCATTTTGCACTTTCTGTCGATCTCATTTTTGAGACTTTTGTATTCCTTTTTGCCTGCTTCATTTACTGCATTTTTATATTTTCTCCTTTCATCAATTAAATTCAACATTTCTTCTATTACCCAAGGATTTCTACTAGCCCTCGTCTTTTTACCTACTTGATTCTCTGCTGCCTTCACTACTTCATCCCTCAGAGCTACCGATTCGTCTTCTACTGTATTTCTTTCCCCCATTCCTGTTAATTGTTCCTTTATGCAGTCCCTAAAACTCTGTACAACCTCTGGTTTATTCAGTTTATCCAGGTCCCATCTCCTTAAATTCCCACCTTTTTGCAATTTCTTCAGTTTTAATCTACTGTTCATAACCAACAGATCGTGGTCAGAGTCCACATCTGTCCCTGGAAATGTCCTACAATTTAAAACCTGGTTCCTAAATCTTTGTCTTACCATTATATAATCTATCTGATACCTTTTAGTATCTCCAGGATTCTTCCATGTATACAACCTTCTTTTATGATTCTTGAACCAGGTGTTAGCTGTGATTAAGTTATGCTCTGTGCAAAATTCTAACAGACGGCTTCCTCTTTCATTTCTTAGCTCCAATCCATATTCACCTACTATGTTTCCTTCTCTCCATTTTCCTACTGTCGAATTCCAGTCACCCATGACTATTAAAATTTCGTGTCCCTTCACTACCTGAATAATTTCTTTTATCTCATCATACATTTCTTCAATTTCTTCTTCATCTGCAGAGTTAGTTGGCGTACGTAAACATCTGTCACTGACGTAGAAAAAAAAAGTTTGTCTCTCTCAGTTAAACGATCAGTTAGCTGTGTAATTTGTGTGTTAGAGAAATATGATACCGATGTCTGAAGTTGTATATGCAAATACCATATTAGCTAGGGCTCCTAGCGCTCGCTACACACTTAGTACACAAAGTAGGATTAATGTAATTATACCCTCAGGTGTTACCGATTACAGCAATGGAATGAAATGTATCACGGAAAACCTTTATATCTTTGTATTTCAAAAATCTTTAAAAATAAATGTTGTAACTACAAAATCAATCACTCAAATATGTGTACTCTAGCACTAAACTGTGCGTCTTGTTGTAAGATAATCTCTGTCGTTACTTAAGGGTAAAAAATGTGCCAAGTGTAGTAATTATCGTCGCCCGTAAGCAAAGTTCTGTAGAAGTCAATGTACTTACCTCGTAATAAACAAAGTGAAATGCTATGCGTATAGATATCGTAGTTATTACGCTTATTGCCGTGACGAAGTAAGTACTGTACTGTAACGTATTGTTGTGCTACGGAAAAGGCTGTCTCATTATAGCTATACCACAAAAGTCGCTACTAAAACATGTTTTACTTTCCAGAAGAACTCAGAAAAACTGTGCAGATATAAAACAGATACAGCGCAAAAGCAATAATATAAATTGTGTCACTCATTAGTAGCGTCGTGATATAATTGTGTAGCTGCCAAAGAAATCAAATGCTAAGTCATGTTTAATCTCATAGAAAGTACTTCAGATCCAGAATGCATTTTCAAGTGAATCAAAATGTTGCATTAAAATCTCATTAGCAGTACCGGTATATGTTATGTGAGCCTTATAGTCGTTACGTAATCGTGCAACTAACAAGCAAGAATGTACACACACAATAACACTGTGTCGTCTGTTCACTATAACAATGCCAGAAGTTATACTGGCAGAAGAGAAGCTATGAGGACGGGGCGTGAGTCGTGCTTGGATAGCTCAGTAGGTAGAGCACTTGCCCGCGAAAGGCAAAGGTCCCGAGTTCGAGTCTCGGTCTGGCACACAGTTTTAATCTTCCAGGAAGTTTCAAACCTTAGACTATTTGTGCTACCATCGACTGTATGCTTTCAGTACCCTCTGTTAACCATATTTGATATCGGTGCCATACAACTGAACAATATTCTAAGGTGGGACAGCCCTTAACTTACAACTAAGTTTAAGACTCGTGATCCGGTATTCGAGCCATATGTGATTATCACGAGCCTTGTATGTGGTACGCCTGTCAGGCGCGAAATGTAAACTTCCAAGAGCCTGGCCAGCGGTACGTCGGTCGGGCGAAATGTAAACTGCACGGTCCTGACCCATGGTACAACGGTCGCGACTTGTGATGTGCCGCACCACACACAGCACTGGCCAAGCTTGTGATACAGCCTTATTAACTCTTTGCATCACATTCAGTTACTTTCTTATTCTTGGTCGAGTTCGTGCGTCGGAATACATGATCTTAAATATTAGGGAGGTATCTCCACAAAGTGTTCTCAAAACAGTAATGTTGCGATGAGAACAGTGAGCGTCATGTAGATACTTCTGCTACCGACATTGACAGCAGTGACATCACACGTCCTATAAGACCAAAAATGCAGTCAGTTAGTTACTGAGGCCGATACTGCTGACGATGATCAACTACCAGAGTCATGGATTTGGAAAGAAATACGAAATAGTCCAAAACTCTGGAACTGCTCAATGACACCTAGCATAAAAGAAGTAGCCTCACTTCAGGTAGGAACTAGAAACATCTAATTGTATAATATTTGGTAATGTGTTCTGGTAGAATATTGTAACCGAACCTAACTAGTAGGCAGAATAAATACGAACCAATCCAAACACAATGCGAAGGAGAGACGGCAGTTGGTTTCCTGTGGCTTGTAATGTAATTAAAAGACATTTCGCATTGTCCACAGTACTGGCGAAGGTGTAAAATCCAAGAATTCAACAGAATTGATCGAAGAGGGCTGTTTTAGAAACGGCCATATTTAGAAAACTAATGACGCTAAAAGGATATTTCCAAATTACAAGATGTTTGCACTTTGCAAATAGTGATCTGGTTGCCAATACAGAGAATTCAGCAAAATAAGACCAGAGGCTAAGTTTTTAAATCAAAAATTTAAAGAAGTATATACAATGAAACAGGACATCACTAACGATGAATCACTCATGAAATTTAAATGACGCACGTATTACAAAAGATTCAGTTCATCAAAAAGGGCACTATTCGGTATTAAATTTTAGAAATTACGAAATTCAGATTTAGGGTATTTCTTTGACCTTGATAAGATAAATTGTGATGGCTATGTCTCCGGAAATGTTGTCAAAGAGCTATCACAGTCGACATTATACAGAGGACACATTTTATATCTAGATAACTGATACTCTGCACCAAAATTGTTTATGACACTATCTTACAATTATAAAACAAATGTCATTGGCATAGTACGTGCGAATAGCAATAATATGCCAAAAGATTTATGTAAAATAAATTAAAAAGGGAGTAATGAAGAATGAGGAGCTGCAATCGAGTAGTCACTGTAAAATGAAAAGATAAGCGAGATGTTCATATTATGACGACAAAACACGAAACTGTAAAATAATCCAAAAGGATCCAATCGTACTTTGAAACAGAGTTGTGTTATTGAGAACAACAAGAGAATGATTGAAATCGATCGGCAAGACCAAATACTAGAATGTTTCCCAATCATGAGAAAATATATGAAAGAATATCGAAAAATGTTCTTTAATCTGTAAATTTTGGCCTTTTCAGTTGGTAATTTTAGTGCAGTCGAATAAATCAAGGGAAAAAGAGTGTTACGTTGATTGTACGACTGAAATACCGGATCATTACTAAAGAATATATGAAAATCAGATTGTAAAGGACGAGGACGAGTATCGTACGAAGGTTAACTAGAGAGACCGCACGCGAAACACTGAGCCCATTTTCCTAAGCATGTTGACCCAACAGCGTCAAAGTCAAGGCCAACAACACTATAATGTTTGCAGAAAAAATAAAAAAGTAGTGAAATAACGTGGGAGTGCAACAGGTTCAAAGTTCCATTACATCTACCCGTATCTTTCTAACGATGTCACATCCTTGAGGATTACTGAATTGTGTTGTTGCTTTTTTGTGAGAGTGCTAATTATGTGAATTGTGATGGTATTCATGAGGCAGAGATAAATGGTATTGATTTACACAGATCAGACAAAACACTATGACCACTGCCGACCTCGACGTTGGATGCCGCCTGGTGGCATTGTAGGCACCTGACGATGTAACAAAAGTATGTCAGCGGATCAGATACAGACGAGGGATCACCCTAGCGAAGATTTGGATTGCAAATGGGGAAGTCCTTTGAGACAAGAGACTTAGACAAAGAGTAGATTGTTATTACGCAGAGTCTGTGAACGAGTATCTCGAAGACGGCGAAGCTGGTCGAATGTTCAAGAGCCTCTGTAGTGAACACCTACGAAAAAAGGTAGAACAGTGAAACTACCACTAGGCGCTAAATGGTTGGACGTCCGCGACTCTTCACAGAACGTGGGGCTCGGAGGTTTCTCTGCTCTGTAAAGTAGGATGGATTGTGACCCGTGGCGTCAAGTTCATCGTCACAGCGTTGGACATGGAGCTCCGCAGCAGACAGCCCCTATGTGTTCATCTGTTGACCCAACGACATTGTCAATTACGATTGCAGTGCGCATGGGACCATCAGGATTAGACCACCGATCAATGGAAACGTGTCGGCTCTTCGGGTGAATCACATTTTTGGTACACTAGGTCGATGGTCGTCCCCACAAACGCCGTCATCGAGGTGAGGGGAGGCTCGAAGCCTGCAGCACGCCACGGACGCAGGCTGGTGGGCGCATTATTACGCTACGGGAGACATTCTCCTGTGTTTGCATGGCACCTGAGGTAGTAATCGAAGACACTCTGACAGCTGCGAACCACATACATCCCTTCATGCTTGATGTCCTCCCGGATGACGATGTCATTTTTTAGCAGTATAATTGTCCGTGTCTCTGAGCCAGAATCGTGTTACAGCGGTTTGAGGAGCATTATAGCGAACTCTGTTGATGTCTCGGCCGGCTAATTCACCTGATATAAATCCTATGGAACGAATCTGGGTCGCCATCGGGTGCCATCACGCTGTACGCAAATCAGCAGCCCGTTATTTATGTGAATTACGTAACATGTGCGTAAACATCTGATGCCACATACCTCCACTAACGTACCAACAAGTTGTCGGATCCTGATACGCAGAATCAGTGATACATTTCGTTTATTTCGTTCCAAAGACGGCCCATCAAGTTATTAAGGAGGTCGTGATAATGTTTTGGCTCATCGGTGTATATTATTTTGTATTGACTGATAATAAATATTTTGTGGTATTTCGAACACAATCATTACATCAGGTTGTAATTACTTATCAAAAATTTGACAAGACTAAATCAGTTGGATCTTACACATGTACTTACATCCCTAAGGCGTGAGCGATTGGTACAACATCGGACCGATTTGCTGAACCATGTAATGGCTCGAAGGCTGGCGGTCTTGTTTAGATCCTGGGTCCAGGTCATTGGAGGTTAAATCGTAGGTTAGAGGTTTAAGAGTGATTTACAAGCAGTCTCCTTTGTAAACTGCCAGTCCCAGCTTTAAGGACTCGCTCTCTTTATTTACATTTTCTTACCCCCTACATCTTCTAACGACAAAGACAATTTAGTCATGTATGTGTGATTTAAAAATTTCTAACAATGTTTCACTATGCTTAACACATGTTGTGGCGGCGAAAGCAGGAGACCTCTAAGTATTGACCTGTGGGTAATTCGATGAAAGGTGATGGTTTTCTTATGTCTGTAACATTTCTGGTTCCTTTTTTTACTGGTAAATGCAAACAGCTTCCTTCATCAAACTTTGGCTGTATGTTGTTCACATTCTGGATTAACTGTTTTTATTTTCATGTTAATACTTCTTTGTCAGTTATACATATGTCAAATCCTTAACCACGGCACGTCCCTTATTGTAATATGGAAGCCACACACGAAGTCATGTACCACAGAAATAAAAACGAGATTCATTAACTCAATAAAGTGCTGCGGCACGATTATGTAAATCTGTCAAAATTAGATAGTTGCTTGAACTCTTGCACTGCCTGTCAAAGGCTTCGTTCGCGTTTCTTGGGTATCCACTTAAATGACTGACACGATCGCCGAGGAGCTGAGCATCATCTTCGCGTTGTCAGTAGTATGCACGCAGAGAATTTAACAATTAATTGAGCATATCGTGCGCTGAGAATAGCAGAACATGTAACGAGACGACGATGACGAGCTCCCCCGTGCGGCATTCGCAGTCTTAGACAACTGACTCCAATATCTCTTGCAGAGTTTGACACTGGTAGAGCGTCGAATACGGATGAAGACATGTAACACCAGAGCTCTAAGGCTCTATTAATTTATTTTGCCATTTTGTTTTATTTAACATTCTGTAGTTAAGCTGTTGTACATATTATGTGACTGTATCGATACCAGAATGTTTACTTTTTTCTTTGTAAAAACTTTGATGTTCTGATAAAAACATGTGCAATGTATTGCCTTTATTAGTTAAACACTTTGCTTCATTGGAGGGAAACAAAAATTATCATATATAATTGGAATTTGGATGAATAATTTCTTGTAGAAATGTCAATATGTGCAGAGGTTCCAATTTATTTAATATGTTTGGTTGCTGTTATGTAATTACTGATCCCCACTTAGGGTTATTAGTTCTTTATACGTATAAGAGGTGTTGTGGTTCCCCTCGGGAACGGAATCGTGGACGCGCGCAAAATGTGGTTGGCATGGATAGAAAGGTGGAACCAAAGTTAGTCTGGTATGAGCTACCTACCCGCCAACTGCTCATGTAAAAGTTATGTATTGTGTTGGTGCCGATAGAGGCTTTTCGTGCCGTTTTCCAATGTGCCAAAACCTCGGATGGATGGATAAATAGCTGGAACTATTCAGGAATTGGTAACTATCATCGCCACCAAGAAATGACAGATTCCAGCAGTTTCGCGTGCAAATCCACCCACCAACATGCACTCTCCACCACGTTGCGCAATCGTTGTAACGGATGGAGGAATTATAGATATGCAAAGTGAAGGATCAGCTCATTGGATGTTTTAGTGTGCTCAAATATAAGGCAACTTATAACTTAATTTGTGTACCTACGTTGATTTTTTCCTTATCACAACACCTTTCAGGATCCAAACCGTTTGAATTATAACTTCCGAGTGTCCCAATTTTGAAAAATGATATTCAAAGGGAAAGGCTATTACCTAATTAAATTTGTTCAAAATTTAGTGAGGTAAATTATCTAATATTATTGTGGATTTTGGTGAAGTCGAGGGAGGAAGTAAGTAGTAGTAGTAGTAGCTTTTGTGAGAGCCTCCCGGTATCAGAATTTTATTTATGATTTTTGTTTTGTGATCTTTCAAAATTTTTCTTTCTGGTTTAAAAAGGTAAAGATCTATGAAATATGAAACAGTTTTCTTATGTTTTCTTTTTTAAATTGTTTGTGAAAGTGTGTTTAGTTTGCTTTACTACAGTGTTCAAGATTAAGGCCGCCCCCCCCCCTCCCCCATTGAAAGTTGCAGAAATGCACGAAGTTACTTGATTATAAAAAATTCTATCTACTCTTGATATTTATGTTGAGCTGTGTGCTCATTGTGTTCTAATAAGTGTAATATCAGTTTATGGGTACCAACTTACTGTTTTATCCTCACTGAAGGTAAAGTGGCTAGGAATGTCATTATCCCTGAGAGCAGTTACTTCTTTTCTGTAAAGAACAGTGAGAATATGTTTGCAAGTGAACTATATTTAAATTCATGCTATGTAGAAAGGTTTTTGTCAATTTGAAACAGCCCATGCCCAATTCCTAATTCAGTATCGACTTGCAGTAATAGTGTTAATGAAGTTACTCAGTTTGACAAGGTACGAGGGCAGTTCAATAAGTAATGCAACACATTTTTTTTCTGAAACAGGGGTTGTTTTATTCAGCATTGAAATACACCAGGTTATTCCCCAATCTTTTAGCTACACAACACTATTTTTCAACGTAATCTCCATTCAATGCTACGGCCTTACGCCACCTTGAAATGAGGGCCTGTATGCCTGCACGGTACCATTCCACTGGTCGATGTCGGAGCCAACGTCGTACTGCATCAATAACTTCTTCATCATCCGCGTAGTGCCTCCCACGGAATGCGTCCTTCATTGGGCCAAACATATGGAAATCCGACGGTGAGAGATCGGTGCTGTAGGGTGCATGAGGAAGAACAGTCCACTGAAGTTTTGTGAGCTCCTCTCGGATGCGAAGACTTGTGTGAGGTCTTGCGTTGTCATGAAGGAGAAGTTCGTTCAGATTTTTGTGCCTACGAACACGCTGAAGTCGTTTCTTCAATTTCTGAAGAGTAGCACAATACACTTCAGAGTTGATCGTTTTACCATGGGGAAGGACATCGAACAGAATAACCCCTTCAGCGTCCCAGAAGACTGAAACCGTGACTTTACCGACTGAGGGTTTGGCTTTAAACTTTTTCTTGGTAGGGGAGTGGGTGTGGCGCCACTCCATTGATTGCCGTTTTGTTTCAGGTTCGAAGTGATGAACCCATGTTTCATTGCCTGTAACAATCTTTGACAAGAAATTGTCACCCTCAGCCACATGACGAGCAAGCAATTCCGCACAGATGGTTCTCCTTTGCTCTTTATGGTGTTCGGTTAGGCAACGAGGGACCCAGCGGGAACAAACCTTTGAATATCCCAACTGGTGAACAATTGTGACAGCACTACCAACAGAGATGTCAAGTTGAGCACTGAGTTGTTTGATGGTGATCCGTCGATCATCTCGAACGAGTGTGTTCGCACGCTTCGCCATTGCAGGAGTCACAGCTGTGCACGGCCGGCCCGCACGCGGGAGATCAGTCTTGCTTGACCTTGCGGTGATGATGACACACGCTTTCCCCAACGACTCACCGTGCTTTTGTCCACTGCCAGATCACCGTAGACATTCTGCAAGCGCCTATGAATATCTGAGATGCCCTGGTTTTCCGCCAAAAGAAACTCGAACACTGCCCGTTGTTTGCAACGCACATCCGTTACAGACGCCATTTTAACAGCTCCGTACAGCGCTGCCACCTGTCGGAAGTCAATGAAACTATACGAGACGAAGCGGGAATGTTTGAAAATATTCCACAAGAAATTTCCGGTTTTTTCAACCAAAATTGGCCGAGAAAAAAAATGTGTTACATTACTTATTGAACTGCCCTCGTATTTAACATAGAAAAGTGCATCAGTGTTTGTTATGTTGGTGAGAATAGGTTTATTTTTTACTAAGACTGTTGGTACTCACTTTACCATTTTCGTAGGCTTGTGACTGGGTTCCTTGCACTTTCGTACCAGAAAAAGTATAGGCTGTGTGTTTCCAATAAAGTTGTAGAGTAGTAAAGGAGTTTTGCTATTTAGGGAGTAAAATAACCGATGATGGTCGAAGCAGAGAGGATATAAAATGTAGACTGGCAATGGCAAGGAAAGCGTTTCTCAAGAAGAGAAATTTGTTAACATCGAGTATAGATTTAAGTGTCAGGAAGTCGTTTCTGAAAGTATTTGTATGGAGTGTAGCCATGTATGGAAGTGAAACATGGACGATAACTAGTTTGGACAAGAAGAGAATAGAAGCTTTCGAAATGTGGTGCTACAGAAGAATGCTGAAGATAAGGTGGGTAGATCACGTAACTAATGAGGAGGTATTGAGTAGGATTGCTGAGAAGAGAAGTTTGTGACACAACTTGACTAGAAGAAGGGATCGGTTGGTAGGACATGTTTTGAGGCATCGAGGGATCACAAATTTAGCATTGGAGGGCACCGTGGAGCGTAAAAATCGTAGAGGGAGACCAAGAGATGAATACACTAAGCAGATTCAGAAGGATGTAGGCTCCAGTAGGTACTGGGAGATGAAGAAGCTTGCACAGGATAGAGTAGCATGGAGAGCTGCATCAAACCAGTCTCAGGACTGAAGACCACAACAACATATCTTATTCTTGAACAAGAGTGTTAATCATTCTGTTGCCTAATTAGGCTGGCGACCTTTTTCTTTGAACAGTGTGGATAGGCAAAATATTGTTTGCTACTGTTTAAATATTTACGTAATTCTGACTTTCACTTTTGATAATCCACTTCCGTTACGTACATCACGGTCAAAACAACAAAATTCCTTTCAGAGGGTAACACTGCTCTGCTTCTTTATACTGTAATTGCTTTAATAAAAATAATTTCACTATACGAACTGCCCTCATCTTTGAGGATAAAGTATAACAGTAGTGGGCGGTAGTGTTATAGACACATCTGCTTCTAAATAACGATCGTCAGTAGTGTGAGAAAAGTGTTGCCGATAGATGCGTGAAACTGGTCCTCATATCATCGTTCCGTCACTCAACTGGAACTGATGATGCATAGGACGTCCGCATGTAGAAGCGATTGCTGTCAGGAGCTGTGAAGGCGGCAACCCGCGATGACGCCGCGGCACAGCATGCGTAACTGGCGATACGTGTGGCTGGAGCCGCACGGAGGCCAGATAACACACGCACATGCTAGGCTTCGCGAGCGTGGCTAGTCACGGTCGCCGGCAGTTCCGCTTGTCAGCTTCTGGGTCAATGTCCAGCTTGGGCCACGCCCCCTGCTACACGCAGCTCTCCTAACAAGTTCTACATCGTCATTTACTTCGTGGTATTTTGTACAAAATTTGTCATGTTTCTGGATTAATGAATGTAAGCAAAAAAAAGCTAGCCAGGTGCGAGTAGGACTCGCTGACTAAGGGTTCATCTACAACTGCATCTACGTGATTACTCTGCTGTTCACAATTAAGTGCCTGGCAGGGGGTTCAATAACCCATCTTCAAGCTGTCTCTCTACCGTCCACTCTCGAACGGGGCGCGAGAAAAACGAGCACTTACATTTTTCTGTGCGAGCCCTGATTTCTCTTATTTGATCGTGATGATCATTTCTCCCTATGTAGGTGGGTGCCAACAGAATGTTTTCGCAATCGGAAGAGAAAACTGGTGATTAAAATTTCATGAGAAGATCCCATCGCAACGAAAAAGGCCTTTGTTTTAATGATTGCCATTGCAATTCACGTATCATGTCTGTGGCACTATCTCCCCTATTTCGCCATAATACAAAACGACCCGCCCTTCTTTGAACTTTTTCGATGTCATCCGTCAGTCCCACCTGATGCGGAACCCACAACCAACAGCAGTACTCCAGAATAGGACAAACTTAATTATGTGTACAAATAGTTCATCCATTCCGGGAATCGAAGACCCCGACGACTTTTTCCTGTAATCGACATTGATACTGGCAAGATATCGGTCCATTGATTCCAAGACTTTCGAAAATGTTTTAATTTCAAGTTTAAAGTCGGATACCAAACGAGTAAAGAAATATTCTTTTCGTGTGGTAAAATTACAAATTAACAATTTTGTGATACTTATTCTTTGGCTGCACTCTGATATCTTGCTTCTTAGCAAATTTCATGATTCAAGGTCAACCGTAATTACCCTGTAAGTTTTAATGGGCGAGTTTGTGACTGACATAAATTGCCACACCTTTGATTGCACTGGCTTAGAAGCTAACGTTTATCATACCGCGAGAGAACCATAGATCTTAGAATGACCAAATTTCGATTTACTACGTCTATCCGTTCCTGAGAAAAACAGTTCTCGACGGACTGACAAACGGTCTGATAACAAATGACAAATTCTTTATCATTTGACATAATTACAAATTAACAACTTTCGGAATTTTTCCTTTGGCTTTACTGTGAAACATTGCTCCTTGGCCAGTTTCATAATTCTAGGTCAACGGGAAGCACCCCAGAGGTTCTGATGAGTGAGTTTGCGAGTATCAAAATATATGACATAAATGACCACATCTTTTGATTGCATTGACTTAGAAGCTTACATGTACGACACCACCAAGTGACTGTAGGCTGTAGTACGTGACATAAATTTCAACTATCTCTACCTGTTCCTGAGAAACAGGGCTCTTAACAGGCGGACGGAAAGACAGGCAGTCTGATAATTGACACATTAAAATTTTCAGAATCTCTCCTTTAATTGTACTGTGATACCTCGTTTCTCGGCAAATTTCATGACTCTATGTCAGCTGGAAGTACTCTGTGGGTTTTGATGAGTGAGTTTGCGAGTGTCAAAATATACAGGGTGGTCCATTGATAGTGACCGGGCCAAATATCTCACGAAATAAGCATCAAACGAAAAAACTACAAAGAACGAAACTCGTCTAGCTTGAAGGGGGAAACCAGATGGCGCTATGGTTGACCCGCTAGATAGCGCTGCCATAGGTCAAACGGATATCAACTGCTTTTTAAAAAAATATGAACCCCCATTTTTTATTACACATTCGTGTAGTACGTAAAGAAATATGAATGTTTTAGTTGGACCAATCTTTTCGCTTTGCGATAGAAGGCGCTGTGATAGTCACAAACGTATAAGTACGTGGTATCACGTAACATTCCGCCAATTCGGACGGTATTTGCTGCGTGATACATTACCCGTGTTAAAATGGACCGTATACCAGTTGCAGAAAAGGTCGATATCGTGTTGATGTATGGCTATTGGGATCAAAATGTCCAACGGGCGTGTGCTATGTATGCTGCTCTGTATCCTGGACGACATCATCCAAGTGTCCGGACCGTTCGCCGGATAGTTATGCTATTTAAGAAAAGAGGAAGTGTTCAGCCACATGTGAAACGTCAACCACGACCTGCAATAAATGATGAAGCGCAAATAGGTGTTTTAGCTGCTATCACGGCTAATCCGCACATCAGTAGCAGAGAAATTACGCGAGAATCGGGAATCTCAAAAACGACGGTGTTGAGAATGCTACATCAACATCGATTGCATCCGTACCATATTTCTATGCACCAGGAATTGCATGGCGACGATTCTACACATGACTAGCTAGTCAGTGATTAGTCCGTTGCAGTTGTAACTCCTAACTGTGGTTGTTCAAGTCTGCAGAAACTCATCCTTTGTCAGATAGGACGATTTCCCATTGATTTTTTCCTGGCGGAATCGAGACCACAAAAGCTACCAATAGTTCAAATGTTTTCGTAGACTGAACAGCGTCCAGTATGCTAAAAAGAGACGTCGTAATTAAATATCAAAGCAGTTCCTTCAAAAATAACATACACTCCTGGAAATGGAAAAAAGAACACATTGACACCGGTGTGTCAGACCCACCATACTTGCTCCGGACACTGCGAGAGGGCTGTACAAGCAATGATCACACGCACGGCACAGCGGACACACCAGGAACCGCGGTGTTGGCCGTCGAATGGCGCTAGCTGCGCAGCATTTGTGCACCGCCGCCGTCAGTGTCAGCCAGTTTGCCGTGGCATACGGAGCTCCATCGCAGTCTTTAACACTGGTAGCATGCCGCGACAGCGTGGACGTGAACCGTATGTGCAGTTGACGGACTTTGAGCGAGGGCGTATAGTGGGCATGCGGGAGGCCGGGTGGACGTACCGCCGAATTGCTCAACACGTGGGGCGTGAGGTCTCCACAGTACATCGATGTTGTCGCCAGTGGTCGGCGGAAGGTGCACGTGCCCGTCGACCTGGGACCGGACCGCAGCGACGCACGGATGCACGCCAAGACCGTAGGATCCTACGCAGTGCCGTAGGGGACCGCACCGCCACTTCCCAGCAAATTAGGGACACTGTTGCTCCTGGGGTATCGGCAAGGACCATTCGCAACCGTCTCCATGAAGCTGGGCTACGGTCCCGCACACCGTTAGGCCGTCTTCCGCTCACGCCCCAACATCGTGCAGCCCGCCTCCAGTGGTGTCGCGACAGGCGTGAATGGAGGGACGAATGGAGACGTGTCGTCTTCAGCGATGAGAGTCGCTTCTGCCTTGGTGCCAATGATGGTCGTATGCATGTTTGGCGCCGTGCAGGTGAGCGCCACAATCAGGACTGCATACGACCGAGGCACACAGGGCCAACACCCGGCATCATGGTGCGGGGAGCGATCTCCTACACTGGCCGTACACCACTGGTGATCGTCGAGGGGACACTGAATAGTGCACGGTACATCCAAACCGTCATCGAACCCATCTTTCTACCATTCCTAGAGCGGCAAGGGAACTTGCTGTTCCAACAGGACAATGCACGTCCGCATGTATCCCGTGCCACCCAACGTGCTCTAGAAGGTGTAAGTCAACTACCCTGGCCAGCAAGATCTCCGGATCTGTCCCCCATTGAGCATGTTTGGGACTGGATGAAGCGTCGTCTCACGCGGTCTGCACGTCCAGCACGAACGCTGGTCCAACTGAGGCGCCAGGTGGAAATGGCATGGCAAGCCGTTCCACAGGACTACATCCAGCATCTCTACGATCGTCTCCATGGGAGAATAGCAGCCTGCATTGCTGCGAAAGGTGGATATACACTGTACTAGTGCCGACATTGTGCATGCTCTGTTGCCTGTGTCTATGTGCCTGTGGTTCTGTCAGTGTGATCATGTGATGTATCTGACCCCAGGAATGTGTCAATAAAGTTTCCCCTTCCTGGGACAATGAATTCACGGTGTTCTTATTTCAATTTCCAGGAGTGTATTATGCTACAGCTCTAAGGAGCAGTTAAATGAAAATAAGATAGAGGAAAAAAAGTAAGTATACTGTTTATTATTTCAAACGTAATCGAATCACCATACGTGTTAATGCACTTATCCCACAGTGAGACAAGATGATCAATGCCTTCATGGGAAAATGTTTACGGTTGCCTACGGATCCGTGATTGTAACCAGGTGCCGGCCGCGGTGGCCGTGCGGTTCTAGGCGCTGCAGTCCGGAACCGCGGGACTGCTACGGCCGCAGGTTCGAATCCTGCCTCGGGCATGGATGTGTGTGATGTCCTTAGGTTAGTCAGGTTTAAGTAGTTCTAAGTTCTAGGGGACTGATGACCTAAGATGTTAAGTCCCATAGTGCTCAGGGCCATTTGAACCATTTTGTAACCAGGTGTGCCCCTCTTCACCCGAAGAAAATCAGTGGCCACGACTGTCATTCTTCAGTGCTCCAAAAATATGGAAATCATATGGGGAGAGATCGGGTCTGTGTCGAGCGTATGTAAGGGCTTCCCCGCAAGACTTCTGCAGCGTGCTCCCAACGTGACCACATGTTGCCAAGGTTGTTTCGATTACTTTCGGAAATTTTGCTATGATGCCCTCACACGTCGCTGGCCGGAGTGGCCGAGCGGTTCTAGGCGCTTCAGTCTGGAACCGCGCGATCGCTACGGCCGCAGGTTCGAATCCTGCTTCGGGCATGGATGTGTGTGATGTCCTTAGTTTAGTTAGGTTTAAGTAGTTCTAAGTTCTAGGGGACTGATGACCTCAGCTATTAAGTCTCATAGTGCTGAGAACCATTTGAGGCAACCCTCACACGTCGCCCATACAACGCCGATCTCTCCCCAAGTGATTTCCATATTTTTGGAGCCCGAAGAAAGTCGTTCGTGGCCTCGATTTGCTTCGGACGAAGAGAGGTACGCCTGGGTACAATGAAACTGCAAACATTTTGCCATGAAGGCACTGACCGTCTTGTTTTACAGTGCGATAAATTTATTAACAGTTATGCCGATTATTTTTTAAATAACAAACAGTTTACTAACTTTTTTCCATACTGCTCATCTTCATTTGACTGCCTGTTATAGTTTGACTCTTTAAGATATAAAAGTCTATGACGTCTAAAATGCTAAACATAATACTGCTTTCATATCAGTGCCTGTATAAAATCAACGACTGTATGAAACGCATACAAGTTAACTGAACAAAGTGATGAACGTAACCACAAATTGTGGACGTATAATGTCAGGTCCAAGCAGGCACGGGTTAAGGGTTCGGTGATGGGGGAAAGGTCACAGTTTGTTACTGTAATAATTTTGGTCATGCCCTCTTTTAACGAGCCGAAGATAACAATAAACTATATAAAATATTCTAATGTAATAATAATAATTATTATTTGTTTACGCTAATGGGTGGTACATCGGTAAAGAACAACTTCCAAGAAACTGCACTTCACATGAGGGTCGTTCAGTAAGTAATGCCCCACATTTTTTTCTCAGAACATATTTACTGTAAAGTGTAGAATTTGATGACAATATGCATCAACATGTCTTGTCGATGTTCTATTTTTCTACGTAGTCTCCATCACATTCTATGGCAGTGCAACAATGTTGTAGAAGAGAACGTACTCCCAGCCGCTAAAAGCTCTTCTCCTGTAAGCGTAGCCATGTTTTCACTGCATGTCTGACACTCTCGTCATCTACGAAGTATATTTCCCATGGAGAATCTTTAAGCGGTGCAAAGAGATGGAAGTCCGAGGGTGCCAGGCCTGTACTGTAGGGCGAATGAGGCAATGATGTCAAACCCAATTTGGCGATGTGTTCCCGGACTCTCAGACTTGTGTGTGGGCGTGCGTTACCGTGTTGGAGCAAGATTTTTACTGGGTTCTTGTCCGGTCGAACACGTCAGAAACGATTCTTGCGTTTATTCAGTCTTCACGTAAGCCTCTGAATTAATGGTTGATCCTCTCGGCATCACAATCACTAGAATGACGTCATCAAAATCCCAGAAGATTGTCACCATGACTTTTCCGGCAGAGGGAGTTGTCTTGAATTTCTTCGTTTGTGGTGAATGAGGACGATGCCACTCCATGTACTGCCTTTTTGTAACTGGGGCAAAGTGGTGCACCCAGCTTTTGTCCCCCGTAACGATTCGTGACAGAAAGGCTTCGTCATAGGTCTCAAAACCCACCAGCGATTCGGATGAAATGGCCTTTCTTCGAATCTTCTGGTCCTCGGTGAGGATTTGTGGAACCCATCTGAGCCCCTCTTCGAATATCCGAGGATCTCGATGATTGCAGACGCACTTCCAATGCTGACCGACAACTGTAGAGCCAACTGTCGAGTTGTGATGCGCCGGTCGACACGAATAATGGAATCCGCACGATTCAGCATGTCTGGACCAGTAGCTGTGACAGGACGTCCCGAGCGTGGCTGATCATGGAGCTCTGTTTCTGCATGAGGCTCTGACTTTCTTTACCCATTGCCCAACTGTGTTCCTATCAACCGCAGCATAGCCATACACTGCACACAAACGTTTATGGATGTTCACCACGGTTTCTTTTTCTGCACAAAGAAATTCAGTGACAGCACGTTGCTTGTAACGTGGATCGTATGTAAACGCCATTTTGACGTTGTACTACAGCTCTCCCCCCCCCATGAATCATGGACCCTCCCGTTGGTGGGGAGGCTTGCGTGCCTCAGCGATACAGATAGCTGTACCGTAGGTACAACCACAACGGAGGGGTATCTGTTGAGAGGCCGGACAAACGTGTGGTTCCTGAAGAGGGGCAGCAGCCTTTTCAGTAGTTGCAAGGCCAACAGTCTGGATGATTGACTGATCTGGCCTTGTAACAATAACCAAAACGGCCTTGCTGTGCTGGTACTGCGAACGGCTGAAAGCAAGGGGGAAACTACGGCCGTAATTTTTCCCGAGGGCATGCAGCTTTTACTGTATGATTAAATGGTGATAGCGTCCTCTTGGGTAAAATATTCCGGAGGTAAAATAGTCCCCCATTCGGATCTCCGGGCGGGGACTACTCAAGAGGATGTCGTTATCAGGAGAAAGAAAACTGGCGTTCTACGGATCGGAGCGTGGAATGTCAGATCCCTTAATCGGGCAGGTAGGTTAGAAAATTTAAAAATGGAAATGGATAGGTTAAAGTTAGATATAGTGGGAATTAGTGAAGTTCGGTGGCAGGAGGAACAAGACTTCTGGTCAGGTGACTACAGGGTTATAAACACGAAGTCAAATAGGGGTAATGCAGGAGTAGGTTTAATAATGAATAGGAAAATAGGAATGCGGGTAAGCTACTACAAACAGCATAGTGAACGCATTATTGTGGCCAAGATAGACACGAAGCCCATGCCTACTACAGTAGTACAAGTTTATATGCCAACTAGCTCTGCAGATGACGAAGAAATTGAAGAAATGTATGATGAAATAAAAGAAATTATTCAGATAGTGAAGGGAGACGAAAATTTAATAGTCATGGGTGACTGGAATTCGAGTGTAGGAAAAGGGAGAGAAGGATACGTAGTAGGTGAATATGGATTGGGGCTAAGAAATGAAAGAGGAAGCCACCTGGTAGAATTTTGCACAGAGCACAACTTAATCATAGCTAACACTTGGTTTAAGAATCATGATAGAAGGTTGTATACATGGAAGAACCCTGGAGATACTAAAAGGTATCAGATAGATTATATAATGGTAAGACAGAGATTTAGGAACCAGGTTTTAAATTGTAAGACATTTCCAGGGGCAGATGTGGACTCTGACCACAATCTATTGGTTATGACCTGTAGATTAAAACTGAAGAAACTGCAAAAAGGTGGGAATTTAAGGAGATGGGACCTGGATAAACTGAAAGAACCAGAGGTTGTACAGAGTTTCAGGGAGAGCATAAGGGAACAATTGACAGGAATGGGGGAAAGAAATACAGTAGAAGAAGAATGGGTAGCTTTGAGGGATGAAGTAGTGAAGGCAGCAGAGGATCAAGTAGGTAAAAAGACGAGGGCTAGTAGAAATCCTTGGGTAACAGAAGAAATATTGAATTTAATTGATGAAAGGAGAAAATATAAAAATGCAGTAAATGAAGCAGGCAAAAATGAGTACAAACGTCTCAAAAATGAGGTCGACAGGAAGTGCAAAATGGCTAAGCAGGGATGGCTAGAGGACAAATGTAAGGATGTAGAGGCTTATCTCACTAGGGGTAAGATAGATACTGCCTACAGGAAAATTTAAGAGACATTTGGAGATAAGAGAACCACTTGTATGAACATCAAGAGCTCAGATGGAAACCCAGTTCTAAGCAAAGAAGGGAAAGCACAAAGGTGGAAGGAGTATATAGAGGGTCTATACAAGGGCGATGCACTTGAGGACAATATTATGGAAATGGAAGAGGATGTAGATGAAGATGAAATGGGAGATAAGATACTGCGTGAAGAGTTTGACAGAGTACTGAAAGACCTGAGTCGAAACAAGGCCCCCGGAGTAGACAACATTCCATTGGAACTACTGACGGCCTTGGGAGGGCCAGTCCTGACAAAACTCTACCATCTGGTGAGCAAGATGTATGAAACAGGCGAAATACCCTCAGACTTCATGAAGAATATAATAATTCCAATCCCAAAGAAAGCAGGTGTTGACAGATGTGAAAATTACCGAAATATCAGTTTAATAAGTCACAGCTGCAAAATACTAACTCGAATTCTTTACAGACGAATGGAAAAACTAGTAGAAGCCGACCTTGGGGAAGATCAGTTTGGATTCCGTAGAAATACTGGAACACGTGAGGCAATACTGACCTTACGACTTATCTTAGAAGAAAGATTAAGGAAAGGCAAACCTACGTTTCTAGCATTTGTAGACTTAGAGAAAGCTTTTGACAATGTTGACTGGAATACTCTCTTTCAAATTCTAAAGGTGGCAGGGGTAAAATACAGGGAGCGAAAGGCTATTTACAATTTGTACAGAAACCAGATGGCAGTTATAAGACTCGAGGAACATGAAAGGGAAGGAGTGGTTGGGAAGGGAGTAAGACAGGGTTGTAGCCTCTCCCCAATGTTATTCAATCTGTATATTGAGCAAGCAGTAAAGGAAACAAAAGAAAAATTCGGAGTAGGTATTAAAATCCATGGAGAAGAAATAAAAACTTTGAGGTTCGCCGATGACATTGTAATTCTGTCAGAGACAGCAAAGGACTTGGAAGAGCAGTTGAACGGAATGGATGGTGTCTTGAAGGGAGGATATAAGATGAACATCAACAAAAGCAAAACGAGGATAATGGAATGTAGTCGAATTAAGTCGGGTGATGCTGAGGGTATTAGTTTAGGAAATGAGACACTTAAAGTAGTAAAGGAGTTTTGCTATTTGGGGAGCAAAATAACTGATGATGGTCAAAGTAGAGAGGATATCAAATGTAGACTGGCAATGGCAAGGAAAGCGTTTCTGAAGAAGAGAAATTTGTTAACATCGAGTATAGATTTAAGTGTCAGAAAGTCATTTCTGAATGTATTTGTATGGAGTGTATGGAAGTGAAACATGGACGGTAAATAGTTTGGACAAGAAGAGAATAGAAGCTTTCGAAATAAGGTGCTACAGAAGAATGCTGAAGATTAGATGGGTAGATCACATAACTAATGAGGAAGTATTGAATAGGATTGGGAGAGGAGAAGTTTGTGGTACAACTTGACCAGAAGAAGGGATCGGTTGGTAGAACATGTTCTGAGGCATCAAGGGATCACCAATTTAGTATTGGAGGGCAGCGTGGAGGGTAAAAATCGTAGGGGGAGACCAAGAGATGAATACACTAAGCAGATTCAGAAGGATGTAGGTTGCAGTAGGTACTGGGAGATGAAGAAGCTTGCACAGGATACAGTAGCATGGAGAGCTGCATCAAACCAGTCTCAGGACTGAAGACCACAACAACAACAACAACTATGGCTCTGCCATTTGCTAGACAGTTCCAAACTTCACCGGCGCACAGAACAAAAATCAATTGTGAAGCACCAAAAATAACATTTGTCTATTTATTTTAATGGCTTTTTTTAAAATTTGGATTACATATTGAGCGAGCCTCGTAGAAATATGGCAACCGAAAAGCATTAGTTCGAAAATTTTCAGAAGTATTTATGTGTCAGACACCCGCCAGGCTAGCCGAGAGTGCCAATGCGCTGATTCCAGGACTCGGGTAGGCGCACCGGCCCCGGCTCGAATCCGCCCGGCGGATTAACGACGAGGACCGGTGTGCCGGCCTGCCTGGATGTGGTTTTTAGGCGGTTTTCCACATCACACTAGGTGAATACCAGGCTGGTCCCCACATCCCACCTCAGTTACACGACTTGCAGACATTTGAAACACGTTCACACTATTTCCTGATTTGCATCCGGCCACCCCTTTAAATTAAACATGCCAAATCCGATTCTAACTACGCCGACCCTGTGCAAACTGTGGGATTCAGGTGAAGGAAGAAAGAAGAAAAAGATTTATGTGCCAGACAACTTATTTAAGACCTATAACAGCAACAAATTTTCAGCCTTCACAGAATCATAATTTACACAATGTACAATCGAAGTTTACACTCACCATTATCAGTATTTTACTTAATACTATGACTTGAATATAAGTCTAAAGACTATGGTTATACAAGTATGTAAATGACGGGAGTGCTGTTTCTTTCAGTCGATTCCGCTTCACATTATCCTTTTTCCTGGCTATATGCTTTTTTTTTCAGAAGTATTTATGTGTCAGACACCCGCCAGGCTAGCCGAGAGTGCCAATGCGCTGATTCCAGGACTCGGGTAGGCGCACCGGCCCCGGCTCGAATCCGCCCGGCGGATTAACGACGAGGACCGGTGTGCCGGCCTGCCTGGATGTGGTTTTTAGGCGGTTTTCCACATCACACTAGGTGAATACCAGGCTGGTCCCCACATCCCACCTCAGTTACACGACTTGCAGACATTTGAAACACGTTCACACTATTTCCTGATTTGCATCCGGCCACCCCTTTAAATTAAACATGCCAAATCCGATTCTAACTACGCCGACCCTGTGCAAACTGTGGGATTCAGGTGAAGGAAGAAAGAAGAAAAAGATTTATGTGCCAGACAACTTATTTAAGACCTATAACAGCAACAAATTTTCAGCCTTCACAGAATCATAATTTACACAATGTACAATCGAAGTTTACACTCACCATTATCAGTATTTTACTTAATACTATGACTTGAATATAAGTCTAAAGACTATGGTTATACAAGTATGTAAATGACGGGAGTGCTGTTTCTTTCAGTCGATTCCGCTTCACATTATCCTTTTTCCTGGCTATATGCTTTTTATTTGCTTTCAGGCAGAACTCACTGCAAAAGACACAGTTACTTAACGTAATGATACAAAGGACATTGGTCTGATTACATTTAAAAACGTGAAACATAACTGAAAGGGATAAGGAATAATGCAACATAAGAAAATATCATACAATTTTAAACTTCCCTTACTCAGAGACGGATGAAATGGCAAATGTATGTGGCAACGGACCTGTTAATGGAATTAAGAGCTACTCTAAGAAAAATAAAGTCTTGAATTTTTAAAATATTGCAGAGTGTAATTGTTTTTGAATGATTGTATTCATTACATTCTAATACTACGACGGCCGTTCAATAAGTAACGCGACACTTTTTTGATTGGACAGTTTCAGTTGAAAAAACGCGGAATTTGCTGTGGGGCATCTTGGAGTATTCCCACTTCACCCCTATAGTTTCATAAAGTTCCGATAGGTGCTGGCACGATACACAGCCTTCTGTAAGAGAAGTGCGTTACAAGCAGAGAGCTGTCATTGAGTTTCTTTTGGCGGATAACTAGAGCATGACAGATATTCATAGGCGCTTGCAGAATGTCTACGGAGACCTGGCTGTGAAGAAAAGCAAGGTGAGCCATTGGGCGAGGCATCTGTCATCATCGCAACAAGGTCATGCAAATCTGTCCGATCTCATCGCGTGCCGGCCGGTCGCACACAGGTCTGATACCTGCAATGTTGAAACGTGCGGACACTCTCATTCGAGGCGATCGACGTATCACAATCAAACACTTCTCTCCACAACTGGACGTCTCTGTTGGTAGTGCTGACACACTCTTTAACCAGTTGGGGTTCTCAAAGGCGTGTGCCAGCTGGCTTCCTCGGCGTCTAACGGAAGACCAGAAAGAGCAACAAAGGACCATCTGTGCAAAATTGCTAGCGCGTTATGATGCTGAGCGTGACAAATTTTTATCGGACATCGTGACAGGCGATAAAATATGGGTTCATCGCTTCGAACCGGAAACAAAACGACAATCGATGGAGTCACCTCACACCGCCTCCCCTCCGAAGAATAAGTGCAAAGTCACACCCTTAGATGGTAAAGTCATGGCAACGGTCTTCGGGGACTTCAAAGAGGGTTATTCCGTTTGATATCCACCCTGCTGGCGCAACATTCAATTCTGAAGTGTATTGTGTTGCCACAAAAAAGCAAACGAAATTCTCCTTCTCTACGACAACGCAAGGTCTCACCCATGTCTACGCACCCGAGAGGAGCTGACAGTTCAGTGGAATGTTCTTCCTTATCCAATAATATGGTGTATTGTAATCCTGAATGAAACCACCCAGCTTTCAGGAATAAAACGTGTTACATTAGTTACTGAACGCCACTCGTATTTGTACAATGTTCTTATCAATGAAGCAGAACTCACGGTTCGTGAAACGAATTAATTTTAAAAAAGTCTCGTGTTATTAGTATCCATGTGACCTGGTCTTAGTCTGTTAAAAGCAACAATTTGTCTTCTCATGAATGTCAAGTTGAGAAACCAAGGATGGCGTGGAATCTATTGCTGAACTGCCCAGCGGCACATGCCTTTGACGTTATGGCCATATCCACTGACATTGTCCAGTCGGTTTTTACTTGATTGGCAAGCCTATTACGAAAATCTCTGCACGGAAGGGGTATGTCGGTAGGAGGCTGGAATGTTCGCTTACCGAGAACCAAACAACAAGCCCATGTACGTATACAGACCTTCAGGTAAACAACTGGAATGCATCTTTTGTTAAGCACTGTAATTTCTAGAATTTCTTGGTATTTTAGAGACTTCTGGTTTTCATCTTACTTCATTTTTGGGGGAGGGGGGACGTGCTGACGCCGTAACACTAACCCCTCTTTCAACCGAATCTGTGCCCAAATTGTCTGACAGAGTGCTCTGAACGTAAACTATGTGGCGCGTATTTATTACTCGTGTAATTGTATGGCTTCGTTGATATATCTGCCAGACGGTGGTCTTACTATTGGTATTAGTTGCAGCACACAACGTGTTTTAAATAATGGCGTTATTTGTTTTCAATAGCGTCATTACTTAACTAACACGAACCTTTTTTCTTTCTTTCTTTCTTGTATATATGCACATTCCACAAACCTCATCTACTGATTTCCGTCTAATGCACTGGATGAGCATTTGGCGTTATCGGTACGCTACCTAGTATGTTCCAAAACGCCGCGCATAAAAACGGGATTTTTCCGGGGCTCATTCCTCGGTTTCTATTGATAGAGAAATGTGGGGTCAAGTGCTATGGATAATCCTTGGGCTATGGACCATTTCTGTTCCCAACAGATTGGCTCGTCTTGTTGTTACCATCCTACAGTACAGAGTCAAAGTTTGAATATTACACACTTCCTCCACCTTAGGCAAGTGGAACAAATCGGTTGGTTCCTTTTCCAGTAGATGTGATCTACATGCGCCTTAAGGGGATTATGGATACACAATTTAGTTCATCTTCTATTCCTGAGAAGACCCATAAAACTTTTTCGACCATGTTTTCGCCATCAGCAGCGGACATTTAAATAACTAAAAGCAGCAAATTGCTCGAATTTTAACAGTATATTCTCTCGACATTTATCTAGAAGTGCCATCTTCTCATTTTCAAAAATCTTTATCTGCTATCGAGAAACACGTCAAAAACATGGCTTTGGTTACCAAAACAGAGCCGCGGATTCCATGACGCCTGTGAACAGCAAATGGCTGCAATTTATAAGATATGATCAAAGCTACACTACTTGCACGTAGAATAAGTACGTAAAATTCGGTGTGAGGGGAAAACATAGTTAATTAACCGACGTACCACGTAGAAGTATGCTGTGCAGTGTCTCCGTTATCATCGAAAGGGTTCTGGGAACCCCATGTTACTGTACTGAAGCACATGCATGTTTTTTGTGCGTGTAAAATCCGGTCGAGGAATAAAATTAGTTTTGCATTATTTCAATTCCACATAAGTAAACCATCAAAATTTTACTGACCTATAGAGTTCTTTTGATATGAGTGACTTGCCCTGCTGTTACAAATGGCTCTGAGCACTATGGGACTTAACATCTGTGATCTGTGGTCATCAGTCCCCTAGAACTTAGAACTACTTAAACCTAACTAACCTAAGGACATCACACACATCCATGCCCGAGGCAGGATTCGAACCTGCGACCGTAGCGGTCACGCGGTTCCAGACTGAAGCGCCTAGAACCGTACGGCCTGTGCTACAGGGGAAAGAAAGGAACAAGCAGAAAAAATGCTCCAATCTAGCACAAAAAAGGCGTGCATGCTCCTGTTTTACAGAGACTGACTGAAAAGCTGGGTACCAGCTGCCTCATTCTACTTTCTTCAGCACCTTTGAAAATGTTGGCATGTGCATATATTCGCACTTTTGTATACTGAGGGAGAAACAGACAGTGGCTGTAGGAAAGAGACGGAAAAGTAATAAACACTAGAGCATAGTATCTGAAATTGCCAGCTATTTCCTAGATCATGAGCCACAGGAAGTTATTGTGTTTAAGCAATGGATACATACCGATCGGGCCACACTGGAGTCGAAGCAAATGGTAGTGGATGAATTTATTGAAGATGTAAAAAATAAAATATGGAGTCTGTCATGCCATCATTACATTGCCAAGCATCAAAGCTTGCATCTTAAAGACCTTAAATGTCATCTGAAAGAGGAAGAGCTTGTTGTACTAATGGAATTTGCAGAAAATTATTCTTTTATCATTCAGGATGCTATGCAAGGATTCCACTGGGACAATAGTCAAGCAACAATTCATCCATTTGTTATCTACTTTCGTCAAAATGAGAAAGTAGAATCTTTAAGTTTTTGCATTATCAGTGATTGTTTGCGGCATGACACTATTACAGTTCACGTTTTTATCAAGGAGCTCATCAAATATATAAAAGCACGGTTTGCACAGATATCCCACATTCATTATTTCAGTGATGGCTCCAGTGTTCAATATAAAAATTTCAAAAATTTCCTAATTTGTGCTATGATAAGAGTGATTTTGGAATGACAGCCGAATGGAATTTTTTTGCTACTAGTCACGGGGAATCACCTTGTGATGAGATTGGAGGTACAACAAAGCGGTTAGCAGCAAGAGCAAGCTTCCAACGGCCACTTAATGGACAAATTCTTACTCCCCTAGATCTGTTTCACTTCTGCTCTGAAAACATTAATGGAATTATTTTTTGTTTTCGTCAGTAAAGATGAAATTGAAAAAAATATTGTGTCACAAGAAGAGAGGTTTAAACTTGGACAAACTGTAGCAGGCACTAGAGAAAATCAAAACTTTTTACCTATTGATGAAACAACAATGCAGGTCAGCAGAGTTTCAAATGATTGTTCATCTTTTCTAGCTAAAATGGGTCACAGTAATGAAGGAGGCATATTAATGTCTGCTCTCCAACCAGAAAAATGTGTTGCATGCATCTATGAAAACGTGTTGTGGATTGGGAATATCTGTGAGACCTCCACAGAGCAAAGCGATGCATTAATAAACTTTATGCACCCACATGGTCCAGCAAATTCATTTTATTGGCCACCAAGAAGTGACAACTGCTGGGTCCCGGAACACCACATTACTGCAGTTATTCCAGCTCCATCAGTAAATTCGTGTGGCCGGCAATACACCATTCCTCTTGATATTCATCAGAAAATTAATGTAGCATATCAAAAATTGAAATAAGTTAGAGGAAACAATCTAAGGAACCCAAGAGTGGCTTCTAATTTTACACAGGGCACTTAAATAATTTTACTATCAGGCTTGGGAACCTGTATAAAGAAACCTTAATCAGGCTTGGGATCCTGTGGTAAAGAAACCCACCCATGGCTGTTGTTGCTAAGCTATCCGGCGTGGCCCCTATGGCAATGGGAATCCTGGTTTTCTCAGGCGAAATGAAACTAGCAGTGGTTAAGCCACCATGGACCATAGCAACTCATTTATACACTTCTTTTCCATCAGTAAGCTGGTGTTGTTCATTAAACAGGCAACTAATAATTAGATGATTACGCAAATAAATTTTACGATTTACCTTCATTCTTAATAATAATTGTGTGTGTGTGTGTGTGTGTGTGTGTGTGTGTGTGTGTGTGTGTGTGTGTGTGCGTGCGTGTAAGAGAGAGAGAGAGAGAGAGAGAGAGAGAGAGTGGGTGGGGGGAGGTAACAATTAAGATATAACATTGTTTCTATTTTTATTCTTTTGCTATTCGGACTTAAGCTAGGTCCTATTCATCAGGACTTCTTATTTCACTTATCCTAGACATTAATAAACATGTATAAGGCAAAATAAAAGATTTCGGGTATAATTTGAGTAAAAGAAAAATGTGTTCAAACTTCCAGTGCGCCTCTTTCATGATGCTACTTTTTAGAGCCTTATATGCTTGCATTGCAAAACCAAATCCACTTTTCTAGATAGTTTAGAATATGCTATTTCTAATTACCATAGTTTAGAAGAGTTTGGAGAAAACACTTTTTTGAAAAATTTGACTAAAAATACCGGAGATATAAAAAATTAAGTTCGCATTTTTTTTAAACAGCTATTTTTTCGCCCAACTTTGCTTCACATTATCTATATGAAAATTGCTCAGAAATCCTTTTCTTAATATTTTACTTTAAAGAGCTCTAAAATTTGTATGAGATGGCCAAGTTTTGTTTCTTTCATGCAAATACTTACAGAGATATCTCATCTCAAAGTTGCTGAAAATTCAAGGACGCACTGTAGAAAGCTGTGCTATGGTCTTAAACAAGTGACTGTATCTCCGAAAGTATCGAATTTCTGAAACTGAAAATTTACCAGTGTTCATTGAGAACATGTGTGAATGTTCATACAAAATTTCATCAAAATCCATGAGGGTCATGTGGGAGCCTCTAGACCACTTGGCATGGAATGACCCTAGACAGTGGTTGTTGTACAGAGCCGGCCTGTGTGACCGAGCGGTTCTAGGTGCTTCAGTCTGGAACCGCGCGACCGCTACGGTCGCAGGTTCGAATCCTGCCTCGGCCATGGATGTGTGTGATGTCCTGAGGTTAGTTAGGTTTAAGTAGTTCTAAGTTCTAGGGGACTGATGACCTCAGATGTTAAGTCCCGTAGTGCTCAGAGCCATTTGAACCATTCTTAGTTATACAGAAAGAGCGAAGGAGACAATGGCAGTGAGAGAAAGAGAGGAACACAGTGGCAGTGCAATATAGTCGACAGTGACAGAACTGTGCAAGGAGAAGAATGAAGGAGACGGTGCCAGCGGGAGAAGAACAAAGAGAAGGAGAACGTGGAAATAACAGAGCGCCGGTGATAATGTGATACAGCGTGTATACCATGACAGTGGGCAAGAAAAAGATAGTGGCACTGAGAAGAGACATCAGCAGTGGGAGGGAGTGAATGAGGTAGTAGCAGAAAGAGAGAGCAAGATGGAGACAGAGATAGTGAAAGAGGACAGTAGTAGTGGCACTGAACGAAGGAGATTGTGACTGTGAGACAGGAGACAGTGACAGAGAGACACAAAGAGATAATGGCAATGAGTTGGGTCGAAATAATGAATATGAATTGACAAGTGGATGTGGGTGGCTATGAGCGACTTACAGCACTATACTATTGGGTGTAAGCGAGTTACTGTTATAGCAGCACGTGAGAGTGAGAAGTGAGTTGCATGTTAAAAAGGGCTCGATTATGCTCGCACACCAAAATTTCTGGGAAAACTTTTAAAGGTGCTCAGAAAGGTAGAATGAGACAGTTAGTATCATAGTCTTCTGTCTGAGTATTTTAAACAGGAGCATATTCGTCCTTTTCGTGCTCCGATAGGAGCATTTTTCGGCAGCTTTTTCATGTCGGAACTTTACTTGCAATCCGTTGCTGGATCTCCGTCCTCATGTTCCATCAATTTTTCTACAGAGTACTTTTTTAGGTACCCTATGCTCTGGTTTTCTCACTGCATGTCCAGCTCAGTTCAGCCTCTGTTATTCGGCCCTGTAATGTTACGGGTATTGTATGACTCTTGCAGTTCCACATCTTTTCCTAATCCATTTCTCTGCTTCATGAATTACACATCCAGACTTTTTGTTGATTCTTTCCTCTAATTTTAAATAGTGTCTTTCTTTCTTCCTCCCAAAGCTTAAAGCGTCATATTCGTATATGCAACACTCGCATTTGGTGGAATGAAGTAACTGACTTCAAAATGGTGCAAGCTTTCTATTTCTGTAAAGTGTCCTATAGGCTACCGATAGATCCTCATTTCCGTATCACTTATATTGTAATTACTGAAAAGAGACACTAACGAACTTCAAGCAGTCAACTCTTTTGCGGGTCAGTCTGATATCAAATCAGATTACTGCTACAAATTTAATAGAGGTAAAAATAGAAACGAATATTGTTTGTTTCTTCAAAACTAATCCAGTATCCTTTGCTGTTTACTTACTGATTTCTGGTGGTTCTAGTAGACCCGTCTCTCCACCTGTTATCAGGTACAGTGCCGTACTCAGAAAACTTGGTCTGTTACCTTACCGAAAGCCCTGACTTGAATAATGTTAAGAAATTTCCTGCAGAGCGAGGTTCCGTGTTTTTTTAGTATCGCGTAGACCGTTAATATGCCAGCAATGAATTGAAGACAACGTTGCAGCTGGTACATTGGACACCAGGATACGATATGACGTCTAAATAGCAGTATCTCATACATATGTTCGCGATTTCATTGTGTGCATGTCATGTACGTGGTTTTCACGCCACACCTTGCGATAACAATATAACTGTTTCGCTCCTAACAATGGATCAGTCCACGTCCACAAGCATTTATTCACCTAGCAACATTCACTATGTACTTGGTATCCGTTTCTCTCAGCACAAATATTTAAAATAATTTTTTTTTTTATTTTTACTCTTGCATTGTCAACCACCGCATTCCCGCCTTTTTCCGTGTGCGTCAGTGCTGAAGGTAAAGTGCTCAACAGAACGTTATCACTTATCAGAATCCACACAGAATTATATTTCACGCACGCGAGACATAATTCCAGTGACAGATTCCGTATTGCAACAACGGTTTATGGTGTTACTGACTCATTGCGAGTTTACCTTGGGACCGAAAACTAATATCATTATGTCTATTCTGACCATGGAAGTGTCTGCACTGATGATATAGTTGCGATTGTTTTTCACTGTCTGTCAAAATGCATTATCTTCCAAATACTTTAAAATTTATCACCCCTTTAAATCCTAAAGCGATCAGTCCCACATAACAATTTTAAGACCATGTCTCTCACTTACTTCTTAAAAGACGGTACAGGAGAAACACGGTCATTGGCCGCAGGTTTATTTTGACGACACCAATGCTTCTGGTCGTTCAGTCCATCCCTCCTCCCCACACAAAACTACTCAAATTACTGTCAAACTAAGACTTTAGATTTATATTACAAAAGTAATAATGCGTTAGTTGGAAGTTGGTGTTGTAATAGTATGTAAGGTTTAATCATAAAAAAGAGGGACCAAGCAAATTAATTAAGGGTCAGGAGACTGCAGGAAATTTGGAAGAAAGGGACATTAATGTTTTACGTCCTATCGATGAAGAGGTCATTATATAGGAACCACAAACTTAGACTGGAATAGTATGCAGAAGGAAATCGGCTGTTTCTTTTTCAAATGAATCATCCTGACATTTAACTTAAGTTGTTTTAAAGACAGTAGAAGCCTCGTAGACAAACAGAAATTGAAGGAGTTACACGTGAAACGTTCAATGCATTCGAAAGTAAAAGTCTATCTACGATTTAAGAGGATATCCTAAGAAGTTTTTGTTTTACGCTAAATTAATTAGGCGATCAAAGCCATCTGTCCAGAAACACTGTGCACGTAGTGGCATCGAAACGGAAAACGACAGAAAGAACACCGAAATGCTACAGCCTTTTTCCAAAACAGTTTCACTTAGTGAGATTGTACTGAGGTTCCTGTTTTAAACGCCACACGAAAGTCAGTGTTACAGATATCGGTATACGTGACCACAGAAATAAAATCAGCTGAAACCGCTCTACTAAGGAAAGGCCACTGCAACTCATGGGATCCACGCGGGATTCTACATGGAGTATGCGAAAGAACTTTCTCCTCTTCTAACAGCCGGGTACTGTAGGTCACTGAAGCAGCGAAGCATTTCAATCGGGAAAAAGTGCAGGTCATTCCTGTTTCCAAGAACAGAGCAGACACGGCCTATTGTAGTATTGTGGAACATGTTTTGTGCTCGCGTACTGTGACATTTCTGGAGACAGAAAATCTCCTAATGGAATCATCAGGAATTCCGTAAAGAAGGATCTTGAGAAACAACGTTGCCGCAGTTCATGACGTGTTCCTTGACTTCCACAAGGTTTTCGACATAGCTTCGCAGACCGAGCCAGGTGGCGCAGTGGTTAGCACATTGGACTCGCATTCGGGAGGACGACGGTTCAATCTCGCGTCCGGCCATCCTGATTTAGGTTTTCCTAAATCGCTCCAGGCAAATGCCGGGATGGTTCCTCTGAAAGGGCACGGCCGACTTCCTTCCCCGTTGTTACCTGATCCGACGAGACCGATACCTCGCAGTTTGGTCTCCTCCCACAAACAACCCAGCCCAGCAGCTTCGCACTATCTTCTAACGAACAAAATATACGCGCACGGAATTTCACACCAGTTGTGTGACTGGATTGCAGAGTTTCTAGCAAACAGAACACAGCTTGTTAATCAGAAATGAGAGATATCTTCTTACATAAAAGTAGATTCGGGCGTACCCCGAGGAAGTGTTGTACGACTTCCATTTTTCGTAACACGTGTTAATGCACTACGGATAACGTCGTAACTTACAAAAGGGATTTACGCACACAGTTCTGTTATATACAGAGGTCTACACTTAGAGCAGGGAATGGCAGTTGCACCTCATCAAAAACAAACGTAAAGTGTTGTGCATAAATAGACAGAAATACTCGTTATTGTATGATTACCGATTGCAGAACAATCATTGAAAGCAGTCACGTACATTAACATCCGGTAGTACGCAATTTAAAATGGAACGAACACACACAACTAACCGCAGGTGCGGCAGATGCCATTCTGAGATTCGTTAGAAGACTTCTCACAAATTACAGCTGCAACAAGGTAGCGCACAGAATCCTTTTCTGTCGGTACTTGAATATTGCTCGTCGGTCTGGGATCCGTTCCAGGTACGATTGATAGAGAAAATACAAAATTCACAAAGAGCAGCGCGTTTCATTACAGGTTCATTTAGTAAGCGCGAAAACGAAACGGAGATGACTTAATTAACCCAAAGCAGCCAACAGTTGCAACAAAAAGTATTTTTATTCAATTTTTGACAATAGTTCAGACTGATGTAGACCCGTCTTCTTCAGAGATACATGTAATCTGAAGACAATGCAACAGCAATAACTACAAACCCGGAAACATACATGTCAAAACTATCCGTCGTACAGATACTAAATCCCCACAAAGGGTGGAAATATCACGTATATCATAAAACATTACCAAAACAATAAAACTAGTTCTTACAAAAATTTCACATTGGACAAACGCCAAATAATGAAACGATCTGACATTTGTCCGATGAAAATGTGCTGTAAGCATACATCATTATATACATTATTAGGTATACTGGCCCCTATGAACAGGGATTTTCAGGTAAGAACAGATCTAGAAATCTAGAAATGAAACTAATCAAATAAACTGTTACGTCATGTTATGAGCTGAACACCAATTCACAGGAAACGGAGAGCGTGAACACCGGAAAAACGAGGCAGGCGGCACGTGCGCCGGTATCAAAGTACACTTGCGGCATAAACGATCAATGAGTGAATATGCATTGGTGGGTTGGGGAGAGGGGGGGGGGACGAAGTGAGAGAACATTGAGAAATAAAAAATGTTAAAGGACGCTATTGTAAAGTATCCTAATTTACATTAAAACCCTTACAAGACCACAAGTTCATTAATGTACGAACACTAATAAAGTTAATGCGTGAACACGCTGTGATAAATGTACGCAACGATGAAATAGTATGCCTGGTTCATAGTATAGTGAAAAACATGCAGTAACGAGAGTGGGTAAAATCAATCTCTTCAAAAAATATGAAACGAGGGAAATGAACTTAGTGGGTTTGTAGTCTCTGTATGACACGTAATTTTGACCTGTATGTTTCCAGGTTTTGTAGTTATTGGTCTTACATTCTCTTCACGTTACATGTATTTCTGCAGAAGACGGGTTTACATCCGTCCAAATAATTGATCAAAGGTTGAATAAAACCACCTTTTATTGCAACTGGTTGGCTGCTTTGGATTCTTTTACTGATATCTGACCATTGCTGAATCGCAGCCATGTACAAAATATTGAATTAACGGAGATGCTCAGCCAGCTTCATTTGTATCCGCTAAAAGAGAGGCATTGTGGATCACGGTGTGGTTTACCGTTAAAAATACCGAGAACGTACGTTCCTGATACAGTCAACCAATATACTGGTTCCTCCTGCGTATGTCGCGCGAAAAGACCATGAAGGTGAGATTCGATCTCACAGGGAGGATGGCCAAACACCCTTCTTCCCAACGACCATTCACGAGTGGTACAGTAAAATGGGGTAGCTTCAGCGTTACGCAAAGTATCTTCCGCCACCACCCCTCCTCCCTCCCATAAGGTGCCTTGCAGAGTACAGATGTGCATATGTAGAAGCGATATAGGGAACTATCTAACCCATAACATCACCTCGCTCGATCGAGAAATTCGGGAACGTGTAAGAAGCAGGTTACAGTTCCTTCTTACGATCTGTCTTTGAGCGAAGCTCGCTTGACTGAAATCTTTGTCAACCGAAATAATCGGCTCAACAAAACATCTTTCCGGTGGATACTAAAAAACTTAGCGTGCCATGTCTAATACGAATTTTGTGTTTAAGGGGCTCAGTCATCGAAACAAGAAAAGAGACGTACCATGGCGCAAGAGACCGCTTCGGCTGTATGATATATCTTCATTTATGATCCAACTAGTTTCGCGGCTTTAGAACCATATCTTCAGGGATACATCCATATATAAACAAATATAAAACAAATAAAGATCCTATTTCGGTTAAAATATCGTTGAAAAATACACAAAGCTATATAGGAAAAATGAAGTATTCACATTTATTTCACAATTTATTTCAAACATAACCAGTAGATGACCCAACATTCTTAGTGCAAAATCTCTTAAAGTGGAGCTTATATGATTGCACGCTACGTGACGAAGGTCAAGTTTAGACCATATGCTGCTTACAAAATTGATTATTTAAATAAAAGAAAGGCTGGGGAAAGGCAGAATACAAGGACGATCATCCATATGCAGAAAATCTAGAATAAGGATAAAGCGATAAACGAGATGTTTTGTAAAAGTGCAAAACAAATGATGGGTAGGTGATAAAACGTACCTTCAACTACTAATGTAAAACAAATCTCAAAAAGCATAGCGTACGTAACTGTACGACAGGCAATGAAGTACTTGTTTAGATAAAATGTTGCTTACGGAGCAGACAGACCATCATCTAGATAAAATATGGACTGGAGAAAGGGAAACTTAAGAGCTTATATGGATATTCCAAAGCCATAACACCTTGGTGGCTAGATGAAGTCTTCAGTGATCAACGGTTCAGCTCAGTTCATCTGGTGGTCACTGCGGACTTCATGTTGTCCGAACGGTGTTTTGCCTTCGGTATTTCTATATAAGATTTTAAGTTTTTCTTTCTCCATTCCTCCTTTTATCTAGATGATCGTCTATATTTTAAGCAGCATTTTACCTAAACTTGACCTTCGTTCTCTAGTGTAAAAACATACAAGCTCTGCTTTGTAAGATTTATTTTACCTTGCCAGTGTGACAGTTCCTTTCTCCTAGCTTTCTCCTCCTACGCATATAATTTTTTTTGTTACATCCACATGGTTTACCATTTTATTCTTACTCTAGTTTTCCCGATTCCATACATTCTATCATATTTTAAAATGTACTATTCGACCTCTTGACTATTGAACATTTTTATCACTGAAACTTTCTGGCAGATTAAAACTGTGTGCCAGATAGAGGTTCGAACTCGGGACCTTTGCCTTGCACGGGTAAGTGCCCTACTGACTGAGCTACCAAAGCACGATTGTCGACCCCTACTCACAGCTTCAGTTCTCGCAGTACCTCGCTTCCTACCTTCTGAACCTTCTGCCACAGCCTGGGGGATGTTTCCAGAATGAAATTTTTACTCTGCAGCGGAGGGCCCCAGGCTGTGGCTAAGCCATGTCTCCGCAATATCCTTTCTGCCAAGAGTGCTAGTTCTGCAAGGATTGCAGAAGAGCTTCTGTAAAGGCTGGAAAGTAGGAAGAGGAGTGTTCGTGTGTTGTGCTTCGGTAGCTTAGTCGGTAAAGCACTTGGCCGTGAAAGGCAAAGGTCCCGAGTTCGAGTCTCGGTATGGTACACAGTTTTAATCTGCGAGGAAGTTTCATATTAGTGAACACTCCACTACAGAGTGAAAATTTCATTCTGGATTTGTATGACTATTTTACAAAGTATGTTGGGTCATTTACTGGTTATCGTTTGAAGTAAACTATGAAATAAATGTGAATACATAATTTTTCCTATATAGCTTCGTGTACAGTTCAACGATGTTTTAACCAGAACATAATCTTTATTTACAGTCATATGTGGCTCTAACCCTGCAAAACTAGTTGGATGATAAATAATGATTTATAGGAATAGCTGAAGCTGTCTCTTTCATCATGGTACGGTTATAAAACTTTGGGTGCCCAAATACAAAATTAGCTGCAGGAAAGGAGACAAATAATTTTGTGGTTAGATACCGAACGGTGTACGCCTCTACGTGATATTTGTGGTACAGTCTTATACCTAAGCCAAGAACCGCTATCGGGTAGCCGGACGCAATCGTGTCTTTCCATTGATGTACCAAACAGCTCAAAGTCGAGAGCGCTGATCTTGAAACTGGGGACACTGGGAGGACGGAGTTTTTTTTTCTTTATTGTTATTTGTTCACCTTATACAAAGGCGGGCTGGCAGCGGATTACATCTACTCCGCTCTTCAGCCACAAGAACTACAATAATTGAGAAAAAGGAGACAGCAAAGTAACAAATCGGAGGTTAAAAAACAGGAGATACAATAAAATAAAAAACATGAAGCCGTTCACACTCGACGTAAACACACGAAAATACTGTCGGCACTGCACACAAACACTGATGAATGAGATGGTACAAGTGAACGAGGAGCGTGGCGGCGAAAAACACTAAATCACAATCACGACGGCACAGACACTAATGATGGCGATGATCTCCGGCGCGCGAATGTTCACTTAGCCTGTGCGAGTCCGGCGACCTGCCAAGAGTGGAGGAAGGTGGTGGAGGAGGGAGAGAGGAGAGCAGAGATGCCAATGGCTGGGAAGTTGGGGGGGGGGGGGGGGGGAATGAAGGTAGGAGGGGGTTGAGAAAGCCCAGGGGAGGAAGGGAGGATGGAGGGAAGGAGAGAGAAGGGAGAGAGGGTGCCCTAAGGAAAGGACACAGGAAGTGGGAGGGGAGGATCAAAGTTGATAGGAGGGGTAGATGGAGGGGAGGAGGGCATCATCAGGGAGGGGAAGCTGGCGGAAGCCACCTTGGGAGAGGGTATGGAGAGTGGAGAGATGGAGAGCAGGTGGGACGTGGAAATACAGGTGCGGCAGCGGACGGGGGTTGGAGAGGATGTGAGAGACAAGCGCGTGAGGGGGATCTAGTTTACGGTAGCTGTATAGGATCCGTATGCATTCGAGGAAGAGGAGGAGGTGGGGGAATGGAATAAGATCGTACAGGATCCGCGTGGAGGAGGGGAGTCGGATACGATAGGCGAGGTGGAGAGCATCGTGTTCAAGGATTTGAAGGGATTTGTAAAAGGTAGGAGGGGCGGAGATCCAGGCAGGGTGGGCGTAGCAGAGGATAGGGCGGATGAGGGATTTATAGGTGTGGAGGATGGTGGAGGGGTCCAGACCCCACGTACGGCCAGAAAAGAGCTTGGGGAGACGGAGCCGGGAGCGTGCCTTGGCTTGGACTGCTGGGAGGACGGAGGGATACGAGGAGGCGTGTGCTTTGTGCACGAGACCACTGGAGGAAGTAGGCGTGTAAACAAGGCACGTGAGTGTATTGGCTGCGGCTCCAGCTTATTGGCTGGGCTCCAGAGAGGCATGACCGCATGCTCGTCTCGACGGCAGTTCCGCTTGCGGCTTGGACGAGCCCTGTCGTCTTCTGGCGCTGAGCGGCGGGCAGCGGGCAGCCATGTGGAAGAAAGGCAGCTTCCTGGCGCGCGCGGGCTCCAAGGGCGAGCGCGCGCCCTTGTTGCCGAGGTACGAGTACATCGAATCTGCAGCGCCCTCCGTCCGACAACCTAATGGGAGAGACATCCTCAGCAGGACAGAATATCACTTTCATCTGGAGTAAAATCTTCTCTGATTTCTGGTCGCGTCAGTTCTCAATTGTTAGCGACGTTCCGAAAGACAAATATACTCGTACCATCTGGTGCAGGAAATGGATATGTTGTTGTGGTCTTCAGCCCAGAGACTGGTTTGATGCAGCTCTCCATGCTACTCTATCCTGTGCAAGCTTCTTCATCTCTGAGTAACTACTCCATCCTACATCCTTCTGAATCTGCTTAGTGTATTCATCTCTTGGTCTCCCTCTACGATTTTTATCCTCCACGCTTCCCTCCAGTACTAAATTGGTGTTCCCTTGATGCCTCAGAACGTGTCCTACCAACCGATCCCTCCTAGTCAAGCTGTGCCAAAAATTCCTCTTCTCCTCATTTCTATTCAGTACCTCCTCATTCATTACATGATATACCCATCTAATCTTCAGCATTCTTCTGTAGCACCATATTTCTATAGTTTTTATTCTCGTTCTGGATAATTTATCGTCAGTGTTTCACTCCATACAAATACTTTCAGAAAAGACTTCCTTACACTTAAATCTATACTCGATGTTAACAAATTTCTCTTCAGAAACGCTTTCCTTGCCATAGACAGTCTACATTTTATATCCTATCTACTTCGACCTTCATCAGTTATTTTGCTCTCCAAATAGCAAAACTGATCCAACCCAATTCCCTCAGCATCACCTGATTTAACTAGGCTACATTCCATTATCCTCGTTTTGCTTTTGATGATGTTCATCTTATATCCTGCTTTCAAGACACTGTCCATTCCGTTCAACTGCTCTTCTGGGTCGTTTGCTGTCTCTGACAGAATTACAATGTCATCGACAAACATCAAAATTTTTATTTCTTCTCCATGGATTTTAAATCCTACTCCAGATATTTCTTTTTGTTTCCTTTACTGCTTGCTGAATATACAGATTGAATAAGATCAGGGATAGGATGCAACCCTGTCTCACTCCCTTCCCAACCATTTCTTCCCTTTCATGCCCATCGACTACTATAACTGCAATCTTCTTTCTGTACAAATGGTAAATATCCTTTCGCTCCCTGTATTTTACCCCTGCCACCTTCATAATTTGAAGGAGAGTATTCCAGTCAACATTGTCAAAAGCTTTCTCTAAGTCTACATATGCTAGAAACGTAGGTTTACCTTTCCTTAATCTTTCTTCTAAGATAAGTCGTAGGGTCAGTATTGCCTCACGTGTTCCAACATTTCTGCGGAATCCAAACTGATCTTCCCCGAGGTCGGCTTCAACCAGTTTTTCCATTCGTCTGTAAAGAATTCGCGTTAGTATTTTGCAGCTGTGACATATTAAACTGATAGTTCGGTAATTTTCACATCTGTCGATACCTGCTTTCTTTGGGATTGGAATTATTATATTCTTCTTGAAGTCTGAGGGTATTTCGCCTGTTTCATACATTTTGCTCACCAGATGGTAGAGTTTTGTCAGGACTCACTCTCCCAAGGCTGTGAGTAGTTCTAATGGAATGTTGTCTACTCCCGCGGCTATGTTTCGACTCAGGTCTTTCAGTGCTCTGTCAAACTCTTCACGCAATATCATATCTTCGATTTCATCTTCGTCTACATCCTGTTAGTATGTGATACAAATTTCGACTTAATACGTCTTTCCGTTCCCGAGAAAAACGGAGGGACAGACAGACGGTCTGTTAACAAAAGCAAAAAAAAAATTTTTTCGTGTGACATAATTACAAATTAAACTTTCGATTTTTTTTTGCTTTGGTTTTAATGTGAAACTTTGCTCCTTGCCCAGTTTCATAATTGTAGGTCAACGGGAAGGACCCCAAAGGTTCTGATAAGTGAATTTGCGAGTATCAATATATATGATATAAATGACCGCATCTTTTGATTGCATTGACTTAGAAGCTTACATGTACGACACCACCAAGTGACTGTAGGCTGTAGTACGTGACATAAATTTCAACTATCTCTACCTGTTACTGAGAAACAGGGCTCTTAACAGGCGGACGGAAAGACTGGCAGTCTGATAATTGACAAATTAAAAATTTCAGATTTTCTCCTTTAGTTGTACTCTGATACCTACTTTCTTGTTAAATTTCATGATTTTATGTCAACAGGAAGGACTCTGTGGGTTTTGATGAGTGAGTTTGCGAGTGTCAAAGTGTATAACATGAACGACCGTATACTTTTATTACACTAACAGAAGCCTCACTGCATTACATCGACAAGCGATCGAATACCTTAATCATCAGTTTCAACTTAATACATCTACCCGTTCCTGAGGAAAATGGTTTTGAACTGTCAGATGGACAGACAGACAACAAAGTGATCCTACACGGGATCCGTTTTTACCGATTGAGGTACGGAACCTTAACAAGCCACCATTTTTTTCCCCCCGCAACCTCTTTAGACATCAGAACTAAAACCTGCTTGTCTTTGAATACACGCATTGTAGACTTTTTTCTGTACCTTCGTTCGTTTCGACCAGCTGTGGACCGATTGCATCTTTCCTTAATATTTTAGTTGTAGTATCCCCGTCGCCACTGTAGAGTCTTGTAATGCAAGAAAGCAAGGGTGAGGATGTTGTTATGGGCGGCTGGTATTCTGTTTCTACAACACAAATGCATATGTAGATTAATACAGTTCTTTATTTACATGAACATTTACTTAACAAGAAAAGAGTCCGTGTTCTGTGGTACAAGCTCATCAGTAATAGTCCTCTTGCAGACAATATCGGCATCTTGTTGTTTCAAACTTACGTTTCAGTGCCAATCCCACTATCTTCACTAATCTGGTCACTATGTACTGTCGTAACCTGCGACGTGATCGGAGTGCGCTCTGCAATAAACTGACAGATGCCCAACTGGAAGTGTGAGTCAGTGAGGTCCTCCAGTCAGCTGCAGTGACGTTGGCGGCGTGTTGCTTGCCGATGTGTCTCTGGCCTCCCTCATGATAGGCGCACTTGATCTGGCGCGTACTTATCGATCTTCCTGCTTCATCTTTACCAACTGGTTTGCTGGCAACAGCTTATGCCAGTAATCACGCTTTCGCATTCACTGCATCTCCTTTCTTTCTTGAGCCCATTATCTGTGAATTTTCCAGTTTTGGGTTTTATTGGAAAAGCAGGTGTGTTCTAAGTTTCAACTTGAAAAGGTCGCGTTCCTGGATGTCTTCATTTGTGTCTCCGCTTCTTAAAGAACTTATCTAACAGTCAGTCCGTATACTATACTTTGATCAGATAATAGATAAAAATTAACATGGCTAGTCTGTTTCGGCTCTATTATGACGTGTACCCGTAGAGAGCAAGCTTCCTTTTTGGCATTGCGTTTACATTTACATCCACAGGCATACTTTTCAAGCCAAAGTGAAATGCATCGCAGATGGTTCTTCTCCTTGTATCGCGTGTTACAGTTTCTTCCCGCTCCATTCAAGTATTGGGTGCTGATAGAGTGACTGCTTCATGGTCTCTGTGTATGCTATAATTACAAGGGACGTTCAGTAAGTAATGCAACACTTTTTTTCCGGCAATTTTCGGTTTCAAAAATGCGGAACCTGTTGTGGGGCATGGTGGGATACTCCCGCTTCAGCCCACGTAGTTTAATGAAGTTCTGATAGGTGGTGGCGCTATACATAGCCTTCAAACTAGTGTCTGTAACGGAGGTGCGTTCGAAGAAAAGAGCTGCCTGAGTTTCTTTTGGCGGAGAACCAGAGCATTGCTTGTATTCATAGGCTGTTGCAGACTGTCTGTGGAGACCTGGCAGTGGACAAAAGCACGATGAGTAGTTGTGCGAGGCGTCAGTCACCATCGCAACAAGGTCGCGCAAACCTTGCCGATCTCCCGCTTGCCAGCCAGCCGCACACATCTGTGACTCCTGCGGTGTTGGAACGAGCGTGCTCTCATATTCAAGGCGATCGACCAACTTCAAATCAACGAACTTCTTGTTCCTGATACATAAAAGAATATTTGACTTTGGTAATCTCCTAGGTACAAGAGCGTCTTTCCTAAGCTTTCTTGATATCTTCCCAGTTTATGACTGCCTCTCTGAATGCTTTCGAAAAAATATTGCTTACTTTGTTCAGTGTTAAACTTTTCTGCCTTTCATTTTATATTCCTACGGAGGACGCAGTATTCTCATCCATAAAACCCACAATATTACCTAAGTACGGGTCAGGAATGGGACCCGCCATCTCCGCTTTACGAGGCAGCCTCTACCCCGTAGACACGGAGACCTGGAAATTGACCGCTTTTGAGTTTCGCCCACAAATGTAGTCTATATTTTCAGTCTACTCACAGCAGCTTCCACAGAAAGCGAGAGGTCACAATTGTAATTCGCTGGTTTGGTATTCGAGAAGATGACGGTTCAGCTTCCCTACCCTGAAAAGGATGCGACCGGTTTTCGTCCCACTCCTTGTCCAATCCGAGGTTGGGCTCTATCTTTAATCATTTCGTCACCTACCGGACGTCAAATCCTGATGTTCCTTGTGGCAGCTTCCCAACCACGCATTACGTCATCCTATTATAATTTCCAGCAGGCAAACCAAAGTAGAAATTTGCTCTATTCTGAATCGTTTCCGAATCACGAGATAAACATAAAAAGCAAACAACTGAACAATATATATTTAGAAACGTTTGTGCTGGTAGCATTTCGGACACGTGCTGGTATAATTAATCGTCTTCCAAACTCGTCATATAAATAATAACGCGAGCTGACATAGTATATTTAAAAAATCACAAGACGTCGTCGCCGTATAACTGGGATCACAGTGACCGCGAAACACCATGTGATGTTTCAGCGAGCTGGCGTTGTGGTTCCCACACCGTACTCTCATTCGAGAGAAGCGTATTTCAAATTCGCGAACGATCATCTAGATTTAGGCTTCCTACGATTTTCTAAAATCAATAAAGGCGAACTTAAGGGTAGTCCATTTTAATTGGGCTTGGTGGATTTCTTCTTTCTTTCTCCTCAAAAAGTGCATGTGCTTAGCCTCTAATGACATCATTGTCGACGGAATGTCAAACCGTAAACTGTCTCCCTTCTTTCTTTAGAATAGGATGGCTTGAAAACGACGGCCAGCGAATCGTTTGTGCCAACTCTGTAGCGTACCTGTTCTGATTAATACCTTAGCAGAGTTTTTGCAACCAGTTTTCGGGCTGGTGCATAACATTATTTTCAATTAAACAAGCAGTTATCGCACATTTCCCTGTCTGTCTCAAGAATAAATTAAACCAGCGAATTAGAAAGAATGAGATACAAATAAAGTTCGAAGTGCATATTGCCTAGATACAGCACTAATCTGCAATGATGGGAACGACCGAATGAAAATAATCCCTTGTCGTAAAACAGTCTGCTCAGAGTGTTGTAGTTTTAACTGTCAGTCGAATTATTCATTCATTATTTTAAGCGAAACAATCGTGTGGGAGCCCCCGAATGAAAACAATCGTTTCAGTTGGTTGTAATTTCATGTATCGACTGGATTATTATCTCTGCCAAGTGAAACCAGTCTGTCAGAGCAACAGAATGAAAACAGTCGATACATTCCGTTGTAATTTTGCGTGTTGTCTCAATTATTCATCCTTTTTTTTCCAAGTGAAACAACTTTTTCTTCTATCGGCTGAACGATACATTCGTTCTTACAACTGAAGCCACTGTTTAGTGTTTTAGGTAACTGAGCTATTCATTCAATCTTCTGAGTGAAACTAATCAGTAGCACTTTCATTGGATGAATTAAAGCAGTGGCATACAACTGGGGTACACATAGCCCCAGACTTTGGACCCACCCCGTCGGGTACCTCTTGGATGTACGCCAAAGTTAAAATAAGCATTATAGATATTTATTTAGTGATAACTGGATAGACCAATTTTTCTTTTCATCATTTAAAACTGGTTAAGATACTGCTGCGGATGATGTAATTAACATGTAACTTATTAGGCTTATGTATCATTGGGGGTACAAAGTTGAGCACTAAAGTTCCCGTCTTCGAAATACATTGCCATATTTTAGCGACTGTTTGCCTTCCGTTTCACTGAAAAAGCGTGATGATGTCTATTAATTAAAAATCGTTGGAATCTAGCCCTTAAACACTTATTCAGCTATTTATTTATGTGAAAACTAAAAATATTGTGCAGAGAATTACCGGCTCTGTATGAGCAAATCATACCAATGCACACAAACCTGTTTACATTTTGCAGCCTTAAAAACGTTACCAGGTATGGTGTTTCACGGGCATGAAGAACATTCACACATTGCGACTTCAGTTTCACAGATAAAGTCTTATTTCCAGCCATCACTGTGAACGGTCTGTAACCCCATTCGCACCCCCACCCATATGGACCCCTGGGAGCGACAACTGAAGCTACCTCATCCCCGGCGCATTCAGTTCTGAGCGGAAACATTCGACTGTTTTGGCGTTGTTGAAATCACTATTGTTTACTGCATTTTGCTAGCGCATACCGTCACTGTTATTGTCGTTTCGATTTTTACATTTTACAAGCATTTAATGCCAATAAGTAGCAGTTTTTTGTGCATGTTTGTGGATAGGCGTTTATATGCTACTGGACATTGTGTCAGGATTAAAGTCTGGAACGCTCAGTCGCGAGGGACTCAAAGAAAACTTGTAACCGGATAAGAATTAATATTAAGATAAATTCACTGCGGTGTACATTACCTGCGAGGATGATTATATTGCCAAACTATATGAGTTAAAGAAATTCAAAGAAAATTAACGAATGATAACCAATATTTTTCGTGAAGAAGTGGTTGACACAAGTGGTAGTAAGCTACAAGCTTAAAAAGCAAGTGATCAAATAACCAAACAATAAAAAATATATCTTATATGGTTTCTGTTCTCGTCATCCCAGTATTTAGCGAAGAACAACTATCGGTGATGTGTGCAAACTGGCAGGAAGTGAGAAATAGAGCTTCAATAAATTTAAGTAAAAAAGTGATAGTCCATTTATTTCAAGGTAAATTTATAATATGGCAACAGTTACTAACCTTTCACAACCAACCAAAAATCCCTATTTAATGCCAGAAGTATGAAAAGTTGGTATTTAAGTAAATAAATATACAAATCTTGAAAATGCTATATTTTTTGGAATAAACTTTTTAGTTTAATTTTATCCATATTTTGCAGCTGTGAGCGTTATTATATTCAATACACAGGAAGTACGAATGACAACACCTTCAAAAAGATTTTTTCCTGTTTTGTTAAATTACACGAGCATTTTGGATTCATAAAGAGCGAATGTGAAATGTATTAGACTATATCCACCTGAAGATGGACCCACAGGGAGCGAAGTTCATCGCGTGATTTAATAAGACAAAAAAATTGTGACTGACGGCGTTCTTATTCAAATTTCCTGTATATACTTTTCATTTATCTCTCTCTGAAACAAGATACCGTACGTCATTTGTCTCTAAAAAAGTTGGCAACTCTACTCAAGGTTCATACACAACAAAAAGGCTGAAAGATTATGTAAGTGAAATCACTTATAAATGGAGATTGAGCGAAAAAAAATTCATATATCCGACGTAGCTGCAGATACTAGTGTCATTCGGTTGTTTCATTCGACTGGCAAAACTGACTGACCGGCAAAAACAATCGACTGGCCAATCAATTGTTAAAAAACCAGTCGATTGTCCCATCATTACTGATCAGATAGTGTTGAAGCTCAGATTCAAACTGACTTTATGAGCTAAATACAAACACAGCAACGACTCCCTATAATGCGACATCGGTCCATTCGTGTCGTCATTATGTGATAGAAATGTTGCGTGAAAACGGTCCACTCTGGTCAAAGTCCGTATCCACAGCCAGAGGTGGTCCACGATACGAGCAGTTCTAATCGATGCGACGTCAAGCAAACGGTACCGAGTTAACGGTAAAGAGCGGTCACACACTAGTTGGCGCAGAACTGAACAAGCGCTGCATACACTAATGACAGCGCCCCGACGACCGCGCTGCCGTTTCATACCACGCTGTCCGACATGGGAATCTCCGCTCTACACATGGCTGGATAGTCAGTGATTGGTCCGTTGCAGTTGTAACACCTAACAGTGACCATTCAAGTCCTCAGAAACCCATCCCTTGTCGGATAGGACGATTTTCCATTGATTTTTTCCTGGCGGAATCGAGACGACTAAACCTACCAATAGTTCAAACGTTTTCGTATACTTGGCTGAACAGCGTCCAATATGCTAAAAAGAGACGTCGTAAATAGATATCAAAGCAGTTCTTTCAAAAATAACATATTATGCTACTAGGAACAGCCAAATGAAAATAACATAGAGGAAAACAGTGAGTATACAGTTTATTATTTCAAACGTAATCGAATCACCATACGTGTTAATACACTTATCCCACTGCGAGACAAGCCCGTCAGTGCCTCCATGGAAAAATATTTGCTGTTGCCTACAAAACCGTGATCGTAACCAGGTGTGCCCATCTTCGCCCGAAGAAAATCAATGGCCACGAATTTAATTCTTCATTGCTCCAAAAATATGGAAATCATATGGGGAGAGATCGGGTCTGTGTCGAGCATATGTAAGGGCTTTCCAACAAGACTTCTGCAGCATACTCGGAACTTGACCACAAGTTGCCAAGGTTGTTTTGGTTACTTTCGAAAATTTCGCTATGAAGCTCTCACACATCGCCCACACAGCGCCGATCTCTCCCCAAGCGATTTCAATATTTTTGGAGCCAATAGAAAGTCGTTCGTGGCCTCGATTTGCTTCGGACGAAGAGGTGTACGCCTGGGTACAATGAAACCGCAAAAATTTTGCCATGAAGGCACTGACCGTCTTGTTTTACAGTGAGATAAATTTATTAACAATTATGCCGATTATTTTTGAAATAACAAACAGCTTACGAACTTTTTTCCATATTTCTCCTTTTTATTTGACTGCCTATTATAGGTTGACTCTTTAAGATACAAAAGTCTAGGACGTCTGAAATCTTAACTCATAATACTGCTTTCATATCAGTGCAGTTATAAAAATCAGTAACTGTATGAAACGTATACAAGTTAACTGAACAAGATGATGAACGTAACCAGGTATTGTGGACGTATAATGTTAAGTCCAAGCAGGCGCGAGTTAAGGCTTCGGTGCTGAGGTAAAGGTCACAGTTTGTTACTGTTAGAATTTGTGGTCATTCCCCCTTTTAACGTGCTGAAGATAACAATAAACAATATAAATTACTCTAATGTAATAATAATAATAATAATAATAATAATAATTTGTTTACACTAGTGGATGGTACATCGGTAAAGAACAACTTCCAAGAAACTGCACTTTACACGAGGGTCATTCAGTAAGCAATTCCCCACATTTTTTCTCAGAACATATTTATTTTAAAGTGTAGAATTTGGTGGCAATATACACCAACATGTCTTGTCCATGTTCTATTTTTCTACGTGGTCTCCAATACGTTCTATGGCCGTACACCAGCGTTGTGGAAGACCACGTATTTGCTTCTGCTAAAAGTCCTGTAAGTGTAGCTATGTTTTCACTGCATGCCTCACACTCTCGTCATCTTCAAAGTGTGTTCCCCGTAGAGACTCATTAAGCATTAATGTCATACCCAATTTGGCGATGTGTTCCTGGGTTCTGAGACTTGTGTGAGGGCGTGCATTACCGTGTTAAAGAAAGATTTTTGCTGGATTCTTGTCCGATCGAACGCGTCAGAAACGTTTCTTGAGTATATTCAGAGTCTTCACGTATGCCTCTGACTTAATGGTTGACCCTCTTGGCATCACATTCACCAGGATGATGCCATCAAAATCCCAGAAGACGGTCACCATGACTTTTCCGGCAGAGGGAGTTGTCTTCAATTTCTTCGTTTATGGATGATGCCACTCCATGGACTGCCTTTTGTAACTGGGGTAAAGTGGTGCACCCAGCTTTTGTCCCCCGTAGCGATCCGTGACAGAAAGGCTTCTCCGTAGATCTCAAAATGCTCCAGCAATTCAGATGAAATGGCCTTGCTTTGAATTTTGTGGTCTTCTGTGAGCATTCGTGGAACCCATCTGAGCACCTCTTTGAATATCCGAGGATCTAGATCATTGCAGACGCACTTCCAATGTAACCAACAACTGTAAAGGCAATGTCGAATTGTGATGCGCATGTCAGCAGGAATAATGGCATCCGCAGGATTCAGCATGTCTGGAGCAGTGGCTGCTCTGTTTCAGCATGAGGCTGTAACTTTCTTTACTCATCGCCCAACTGTGCTCCTATCAAGCTTCAGGATCGCCGTACACTGCCCACATACGTTTATGAATGTTCACCACGGTTTCTTTTTCTGCACACAAGAATGCAATGACAGCACGTTGCTTTTAACGTGGATCGTATGTAGACGGTTTTTTGACGCAGTACTACGGATCTGCCATCTGCCAGACGGTTATAAACGTTACCGGCGCACAGAACAAACATCAAATAGGAAGCACGAAAAAGAATGTTTGTCTATATATTTTAATGGCTTTTTTAAAAAAATGTGGGGCAGTACTTATTGAGCGACCCTCGTAGAAATATGGCTACCGAAAAGCATTAGTTCGAAAATTTTCAGAAGTATTTATGTGTCAGACACCCGCCAGGCTAGCCGAGAGCACTAATGCGCTGCTTCCTGGACTCTGGAAGGCGCACTGGCCCCGGATAGAATCTGCCCGGCGGATTAACGACAAGGGCCGGTGTGCCGGCCAGCCTGGATGTGGTTTTTAGGTGGTTTTCCACATCCCAGTAGGTGAATACCAGGCTGGTCCCCGTGTCCTGCCTCATTTACACGACTCATAGACATTTGAAACACGTTCGCACTATTTCCTGATTTACACCAGACACAGACAGCTGGGGTACACTGATTGCGTCCCAGGGGTTGCGGGGGGGGGGGGGGGGGGGGTATGGGGGTGTTGGCATGAAGGGTATGCCAAATACGCCGACCCTCCGCAAACTGCGGAAAGAAGAAAAACGTTTATGAGTCAGGCAATTTATTTAAGACCTATAAAAGCAACAAATTTTCAACCTTCACAGAGTCATAATTTACACAATGTGCAATCGAAGTTTGGATTCACCATTACCAGTATTTCACTTACCACTACGACTAGGAATAAAAGTCTAAAGACTATGGTAAATAAAATGTCGTGTGACTAGGGCCTCCTGTCGGGTAGACAGGACGATAAAGACTATGGTTATACGAGTATGTAAACGACGGGAGTGCTGTTTCTTTCAGTCGTTTCCGCTTCATATTATCCTGGCTACATGCTTTTTATTTCCTTTCAGGCAGAACTCACTGCAAAAGACACAATTACTTAACGTAATGATACAAAGGACATTGTTCTGATTAGATTTAAAAACGTGCAACTGAAAGGGATAAGGAATAATGCAATGTAAGAAAATAACATAAAATTTTAAACTTCCCTTATACAGAGACGGATAAAATGGCAAATGTATGTGGCAACGGACCTGTTAATGGAATTAAGAGCTACTCTAAGAAAAACACAGTCCTGAATTTTTAAAATATTGCAGAGTGTTATTGTTTTTGAACGATTGTATTCATTACATTCTAATACTATGACGGGAGTTCAATAAGTAATGCAACACTTTTTTTCTTGGTCAGTTTCAGTTGAATAAACGCGGAATTTGTTGTGGGGCATCTTGGAGTATTCCCACTTCACCCCTACAGTTTCATAAAGCTCCGATAGGTGGTGGCACTATACACAGCCTTCTGTAAGAGAAGTGCGTTACAAGCAGAGAGCTGTCATTGAGTTCCTTTTGACGGAAAACCAGAGCATGACAGATATTCATAGGCGCTTGCAGAGTGTCTACGGAGACCTGGCTGTGAAGAAAAGCAAGGTGAGCCATTGGGCGAGGCATCTGTCATAATCACAACGTCACGCAAACCTGTCCGATCTCATCGTGTGCCGGCACAAAGCTGTGACTCCTGTAGTGTTGAAACGTGCGGTGTCTCTCATTCGGGGCGATAGACGTATCACACACAATCAAACACTTTTCTCCACAACTGGACGTCTCTGTTGGTAGTGCTGACACACTCTTTAACCAGTTCGGGTTCTCAAAGACGTATGCCAGCTGGCTTCCTCGGCGTCTAACGGAAGACCAGAAAGAGCAACAAAGGACCATCTGTGCAAAAAGGCTAGCGTGTTATGATGCTGAGCGTGACAAATTTTTATCGGACATCGTGACAGGCGATAAAATATGGGTTCATCGCTTCGAACCGGAAACAAAACGACAATCGATGGAGTCACCTCACACCGCCTCCCCTCCGAAGAATAAGTGCAAAGTCACACCCTTATATGGTAAAGGCATGGCAACGGTCTTCGGGGACTTTAAAGGGGGTTATTCCGTTTGATATCCACCCTGCTGGCGCAACATTCAATTCTGAAGTGTATTGTGTTACCACAAAAAAGCAAACGAAATTCTCCTTCTCTATGACAACGCAAGGTCTCACCCATGTCTACGCACCCGAGAGGAGCTGACAGTTTAGTGGAATGTTCTTCCTTATCCAATAATATGGTGTAATGTAATACTGAATGAAACCATCCAGCTTTCAGGAATAAAACGTGTTACATTAGTTACTGAACGCCACTCGCATTTGTACAATGTTCTCATCAATGAAGCAGAACTCACAGTTTGTGAAAGGAATTAATTTTAAAAAAGTCACGTTTTATTAGTATCCATGTGACCTGGTCTTAGTCTGTTAAAAGCAACAATTTGTCTTCTCATGAATGTCAAGTCGACAAACTAAGTATGGCGTGGAATTTATTGCTGAAATGCCCAGCGGCACTTGCCTTTGACGTTATGGCCATATCCACTGACATTGTCCAATCGGTTTTTAGTTGATTGGCAAGCCTACTACGAAAATCACTGCATGGTAGGGGTGTGTCGGTAGGAGGCTGGAATGTTCGCTTACCGAGAACCAAGCAACAAGCCCATGTACGTGTACAGACCTTCAGGTGAGCAACTGGAAAGCGTCTTCTGTTAAACACACTTTGTAATTTCTAGAATTTCTTGGTATTTTAGAGACTGCTGGTTTTCATCTTACTTCATTCTCCTTAAGTTTCCTAAGAAATTTAATATTCTTTGGGGGAGGGGGGGACGTGATGACACCATAACACTAACCCCTCTTTCAACCGAATCTGTGCCCAAATTGTCTGACAGAGTGCTCTGAACGTAAACTATGTGGCGCGTATTTATTACTCATGTAATTGTATGGATTCGTTGATATACCTGCCAGACGGTGGTCTTACTATTGATAGTTGCAGCACACAACGTGTTTTAAATAGTGGCGTTATTTGTTTTCAATAGCGTCATTACTTAACCAACACGGACCTTTTTTCTTTCTTTCTTTCTTTTTTGTATATATGCACCCTCCGCAAGCCTCATCTAATGATTTTTGTCTAATGCACTGGATGAGCATTTGGCGTTATCGGTACGCCACCTAGTATGTTCCAAAACGCTGCGCATAAAAACGGGATTTTTCCGGGGCTCATTCCTCGGTTTCTATTGATAGAGAAATGTGGGGTTAAGTGCTATGGATAATCCTTGGGCTAGGGGCCATTTCTATTCCCAAGAGATTGGCTCGTCTTGTTGTAACCATCCTACAGTACAGGGTTGAATATTATACACTTTCTCCACCTTAGGCAAATGGGACAAATCGGTTGGTTCCTTTTCCAGTGGATGTGATCTACATTGTGCCTTAAGACGATTATGGGAACACAATTTAGTTCATCTTCGATTCCTGACAAGACCCGAAAAAACGTTTTCGGCCATGTTTTTGCCATCAGCAGCGGACATTTAAATAACTAAAAGCAGCAAATTGCTCGAAGTTTTAACAGTATATTCTGACATTCATCTAGGAGTGCCATCTTCTCATTTTCAAAAATCTTTATCTGCTATCGAGAAACACCTCAAAAACATGGTTTTGGTTAGCAAAACAGAGCGGTGGATTCCAAGACGCCTAGGCACAGCAAATGGCTGAAATTTATAAGATATCTTCAAAGCTACGCTACTTGCACGTAGAATAAGTACGTAAAATCAGGTGTGAGGCGAAAACGAAGTTAATTAACTGACGTACCATGTAGAAGTATCCTGTGCAGTGTCTTCGTTATCATGTAAAGGGTTCTGGGAACCCCATGTTACAGTACTGAAGCACCTGCATGTTTTTTGTGCGTGTAAAATCCGGTTGGGGGATAAAATTAATTTTGCATTATTTCATTACCACATAAGTAAACCATCAAAATTTTACTGAGCTATAAAGTTCTTTTCATATGAGTGTCTTGTCCTGAGCCGGCCGCAGTGGCCGAGCGGTTCTAAGCGCTTCAGTCCGGAACCACGCGGCTGCTACGGTTGCAGGTTCGAATCCTGCCTCGGGCATGGATGTGTGTGATGTCCTTTGGATAGTTAGGTTTAAGGTGTTGTAAGTCTAGGGGACTGATGACCACAGATGTTAAGTCCCATAGTGCTTAGAGCCATTTTTTTGACTTGACCTACTGATGCTCCAATCAAGCACAAAAAAGGCGGCCATGCTCCTGTTTTACAGACTGACTGAGAAGCTGGGTACCTTCTTCAGCACCTTTAAATTGTTCCCAAAAATGTTGGCATGTGAATATATTCGCACTTTTTTATACTGAGGGAGAAGCAGACAGTGGCAGTAGGAAAGAGACGGAAAAGTAATAAACACTAGAGAATAGTAGACATTGGTTGTTGTATAGAAAGAGCGAAGGAGACAATGGTAGTGAGAGAAAGAGAGAAACACAGTGGCAGTGGAATATAGTCGACAGTGACAGATCTGTGCAAGGAGAAGAAAGTAGGAGAAAATGCCAGTGGGAGGGGAACAAAGAAAAGGAGAAAGTGGAAATAGGTGACAGCCAGTGATAATGAGATACAGCGTATATACAATGAGCAAGAGAAAGATAGTGGCACTGAGAAGAGACATCAGCAGTGGGAAGGAGGTAGTAGCAGAAAGAGAAATTAAGATGGACACACAGACAGTGAAAGAGGACAGTAGTAGTGGCACTGAACGAAGGAGATTGTGACTGTGAGACAGAAGACAGTGACAGAGAGACACAAAGAGATAATGACAATGAGTTGGGGTGAATTGATGAATAAGAATTAACAAGTGGAAGTGGGTGGCTATGAGCGACTTACAGCACTATACTATTGGGTGTAAGCGAGTTACTCTTAGGGCAGCACGTGAGAGTGAGAAGTGAGTTGCATGTTAAAAAGAGCTCGATTATGTTCGCACACCTAAATTTCTGGGAAAACTTTTAAAGGTGCTCAGAAAGGTAGAATGAGACAGCTAGTATCATACTTTTCTGTCTGAGTATTTTAAACAGGAGCATATTCGTCCTTTTTGTGCTCAGATAGGAGCATTTTTTGGCAGCTTTTTCATCTCGGAACTTTACTTGCAATCCGTTGCTGGATCTCCGTCCTCATGTTCCATCAATTTTTCTACAGAGGTAGTCTGTGCTCTGATTTTCTCACTGCATGTCCAACTCATTTCAGCCTCTGTTATTCGGCCCTGTAATGACGTTACGGTTATTGTATGACTCTTGCAGTTCCACATCTTTTCCTAATCCATTTTTCTTGTTCATCAATTACACATCCAGACTTTTGGTTGATTCTTTCCCCTCATTTTAAATAGTGTCTTTCTTTTTTCCTCCCAAAGCTTAAAGCGTCATATTCGTATATGTAACACTCGTATTTGGTAGAATGATGTAACTGACTTCAAAATGGTGCAAGCGTTCTGTTTCTGTAAAGTGTTCTATAGGCATGCGATAGATGCTCATTTCTGTATCACTTCTGTTGAAATTACTGAAAAGAGACACTAACGAACATCAAACAGTCAGCTCTTTTAAGGGTCAGTCTGTCTATATGATATCAAATCAGATTACGGAGGCAAAAATAGAAGCGAATATTGTTTGTTTCTTCAAAACTAGTCCAGTATCCTTCGCCGTTTACTTACCGATTTCTAGTAGTTGTAGTAGAGCCACCTCGCCACCTTTTATCAGCTATACTGACATCAGATTAAACTCAGAGAACTTGGTCTGTTGCTTTACCGAAAGCCCTTATTTGAATAATGTTAAGAAATTTCCTGCAAAGCGAGATTCCGTGTTTTTCTTTAAACATTCCAGCAATTAATTGAAGAGAACGATGCAGCTGGTACATTGGACACCAGGATACGATATGATGTCTGAATAGCAGTACCTCATACATGCGTTCGCGGTTTCATTGTGTGCATGTCATGTACGTGCTTTTCACGCGATACCTTGTGATAACAATAGAACTGTTTCGCTTGTAACAATGGATGAGTCCACGTCCACAAACATTTATTCACCTAGCAACATTGACTACATACTCTGGTATCATTTTCTCTCAGCACAAATATTTAAGATAAAACGTTTTTTTTTTTACTCTTGCATCGTCAGCCATCAGATTCCCGCTTTTTTCCGTGTGCGTCAGTGCTGAAAGTAAAGTGCTCAACAGAACGTTATCACTTATCAGAATCCACACAGAATTCACTTCGTACACACGAGATCTAATTCCAGTGACAGATTCCGTATTGCAACAACGATCTATGGTATTACTGACTTATCGCAAGTTTACCTTGGGACCGAAAACAAATATCATTCTGCCTCTTCTGAACACGGAAGTGTCTGCACTGATGATATAGTTGCGATTGTTTTTCACTGTCTGTTAAAATGCATTATCTTCCAAATACTATAAAATTTATCACCCCTTTAAATCTTAAAGCGATCAGTCCCACATAAGAATTTTAAAACCATGTTTCTCACTTACTTTTTAAAAGACGGTAGATGAGAAACAAGGTCATTGGCTGCAGGTTTATTTTGACGACACCAACGCTTCTGGTCGTTCAGTCCATCCCTCCTCCCCACACAGAACTACTCAAATTACTGTCAAACTAAGACTTTAGATTTATATTATAAAAGTGAGGGCTCTGAGCACTATGGGACTTAACTTCTGAGGTCATCAGTCCCCTAGAACTTAGAAATACTTAAACCTAACTAACCTAAGGACATCACACACATCCATGGCCGAGGCAGGATTCGAACCTGCGATCGTAGCGGGCGCGCGGTTCCAGACTGAAGCGCCTAGAACCACTCGGCCATACCAGCCGGCACTTTCGTTTGACGCAACTCCTCTGTACAGGGTGTTGACGAAGGTTCGAGCATAATGGCTCAGGTACCCATATACGAGGTGGTACAAAAATAAATAAGTAAGAGAAACCGAAGTAATTTTTTGATGGACAGAGCTTTTGCAGTACCGTGTTTTGTCGGTAGGAGCGCGTAGACCGACCAAATGGTTCAAATGGCTCTGAACACTATGGGACGTAACTTCTGAGGTCATCAGTCCCCTAGAACTTAGAACTACTAAAACCTAACTAGCCTAAGGACATCACACACATCCATGCCCGAGGCAGGATTCGAACCTGCGACCGTAGCGGTCGCGCGGTTCCAGACTGAAGCGCCTAGAACCGCTCGGCCACTCCGGCCGGCATTACAAAAGTAATAATGCGTTAGTTGAAAGTTGGTGTTGTAATAGTATGTAAGGTTTAATTATAAAAAAGAGGGACCAAGCAAATTAATTAAGGGTAAGGAGACTGCAGGAAATTCGGAAGAAAGGGACACTAAGGCTTTACGTCCTCTCGATGAAGAGGTCATTACATACAAACCACAAACTCGGACTAGAAAAGTATGCAGAAGTAAATCGGCTGTTTCTTTTTCAAATGAGTCATCCTGACATTTAACTTAAGTAGTTTTAAAGATAGTAAAAGCCTCGTAGATAAACAGAAATTGTAGGAGTCACACGTGAAACGTTCAGTGAATTCGAAAGTAAAAGTCTACTACGATTTAAGAGGCTATCCTAAGAAGTTTTGGTTTTACGCTAAATTAATTAGGCGATCAAAGCCATCTGTCCAGAAACACTGTGCACGTAGTGGCATCGAAACGGAAAACGACAGAAAGAACACCGAAATGCTACACGCCTTTTTCCAAAACAGTTTCACTTAGTGAAAGTGTACTGCGGTTCCTGTTTTAAACGCCACACGAAAGTCAGAACTATAGATATCGGTATACGTGACCACAGAAATAAAATCAACTGAAATCGCTCTACTAAGGAAAGGCCACTGCACCTGATGGGATACACGCGGGATTCTACATGGAGTATGCGAAAGAACTTTCTCCTCTTCTAACGGCCGGGTACTGTAGGTCACTGGAGCAGCGAAGCATTTCAATCGGAAGAAAGTGCAGGTCATTCCTGTTTCCAAGAAGGGTCACCGAACAGACACGGCCTGTTGTAGTATTGTGGAACATGTTTTATGCTCGCGTACTATGACATTTCTGGAGACAGAAAATCTCCTAATGGAATCATCAGGAATTCCGTAAAGAAGGATCGTGAGAAACTCAGTTTGCTCTCTTCGCCCACGAGACCCTCAAGATTGTAAACAACGTTGCCCAGGTTGATGACGTGTTGCTTGACTTCTACAACTTTTTCGACACAGCTTCGCACTGTCTTCTAATGATCAAAATTGCGCGCACGGAATGTCACACCAGTTGTGTGACTTTATTGCAGAGTTTCTAACAACCAGAACACAGCTTGTTAATCTCAAAGGAGAGTAATCTTCTGACGTAAACGTTGCTTCGGGCGTTCCCCGAGGAAGTGTTATAGGACTTTTATTTTTCGTGACATATTTTAATGCACTACGGATAACGTCGGAAATTCCAAAAGTGATTTACGCACACAGTTCTGTTATACACAGGCAGATGGCAACGCTGGATAACTCTAGCTACATGCAGAAAGACATGCAGAGATCTACACTTGGAGCGGGGACTGGCAGTTGCACATCATCAAAAACAAACAAAAAGTGTTGTGCATAAATAGACAGAAATACTCGTTATTGTATGATTACCGATTGCAGAACAATCATTGAAAGCAGTCACGTACATTAACATCCGGTAGTACGCAATTTAAAATGGAACGAACACATACAACTAACCGCAGGTGCGGCAGATGCCATTCTGAGATTCGTTAGAAGACTTCTCACAAATTACAGCTGCAAAAAGGTAGCGCACAGGATCCTTTACTGCCAGTACTTGAACATTGCTCGTCGATCTGGGATCCGTCCCAGGTACGATTGATAGAGAAAATACAAAATTCACAAAGAGCAGCTCGTTTCATTACAGGTTCATTTAGTAAGCGCGAAACGAAACGGAGATGACTTAATTACCCCAAAGCAGCCAACAGTTGCAACAAAAAGTATTTTTATTCAATTTTTGACAATAGTTCAGACTGATGTAGACCCGTCTTCTTCAGAGATACATGTAATCTGAAGACAATGCAACAGCAATAACTACAAACCCGGAAACATACATGTCAAAACTATCCGTCGTACAGATACTAAATCCCCACAAAGGGTGGAAATATCACGTATATCATAAAACATTACCAAAAGAATAAAAGTAGTTCTTACAAAAATTTCACATTGGACAAACGCCAAATAATGAAACGAGCTGACATTTGTCCGATGAATATGTGCTGTAAGCATATATCATTATATACATTATTAGGTATGCTGGCCCCTATTATCAGGGCTTTTCAGTCAAGAACAGTTAAAATCTAGAAATAAAAGCAATCAAATAATATGTTACATCATGTTATGAGCTGAACACCGATTGACAGGAAACGGAGAGCGTGAACACCAGAAAAAGGAGGCAGGCGGCACGTGCGCCGGTATCAAAGTACACTTGCGACATAAACGATCAGTGAGTGAATATGCATTGGTGGGTTGGGGGGAGGGGGGGGGGGGGGGGGACGAAGTGAGAGAACATTGAGAAATAAAAAATGTTAAAGGACGCTATTGTAAAGTATCCTAATTTACATTAAAACCCTTACAAGACCACAAGTTCATTAACGTACAAACACTAATAAAGTTAATGCGTGAACACGTTGTGACAAATGTACGTAACGATGAAATAGTTTGCCTGGTTCATAGTATAGTGAAAAACATGCAGTAACGAGAGTGGGTAAAATCAATCTCTTCAAAAAAATATGAAACGAGGGAAATGAACTTAGTGTGTTTCTAGTCTCTGTATGACACGTAATTTTGACCTGTATGTTTCCAGGTTTTGTAGTTATTGGTCTTACATTGTCTTCACGTTACATGTATTTCTGAAGAAGACGGGTTTACATCCGTTCAAATAATTGGTCAAAGGTTGATTAAAACCACCTTTTATTGCAACTGGTTGGCTGTTTTGCATTCTTTTACTGATCTCTGACCATTGCTGAATCGCAGCCATGCACAAAATATTGAAGTAACGGAGATGCTCAGCCAGCTTCATTCGCATCCGCTAAAAGAGAGGCATTGTTCTTCACGGTATGGGTTACCGTTAAAAATACCGAGAACGTACGTTCCTGATACAGTCAACCAATATACTGGTTTCTCCTGCGTATGTCGCGCGAAAAGACCATGAAGGTGAGATTCGATCTCACAGGGAGGATGGCCAAACACCCTTCTTCCCAACGACCATTCACGAGTGGAACAGTAAAACGGGGTAGCTGCAGCGTTACGCAAAGTATCTTCCGCCACCACCCCTCCTCCCTCCTATAAGATGCCTTGCAGGGTACAGATGTGCATATGTAGAAGCGATATAGGGAACTATCTAACTCATAGCATCACCTCGCTCGGTCGAGAAATTCGGGAGCGTGTAAATTATTTCTGTAAGAAGTAGGTTACAGTTCCTTCTTATGATCTGTCTTTGAGTAAAGCTCGCTTGACTGAAATCTTTGTCAACCGAAATAATCGGCCACACAGAAAGATGTCTCAACAAAACATCTTTCCGGTGGATACTAAAAAACTAAGCGTGCCATGTCTAATACGAATTTTGTGTTTAAGGGACTCAGTGATAAATTTAGAGAAAGTGGCACATACCTATAGATGCAATCGTTCTTCCCGTTCCAGGGATCGAAACAAGAAAGGAGACGTACCATGGGAGACCGCTTCGGCTGTATGATATATCTTCATTTGTGATCCAACTATTTTCGCGGCTTTAGAACCACATCTTCAGGGATACATCCATGTATAAACAAAAATAAAACAAATAAAGATCCTATTTCGGTTACAATATCGTTGAAAAATACACAACGCTATATGGGAAAAATGAAGTATTCACATTTATTTCATAATTTATTTCAAACATAACCAGTAGATGACCCAACATACTTTGTCCTGTTGTGATAAAAGTGTTGAGTCGTCAGGAGGTCGATAGTTCAGTTTAAAATATAGCAGTATGTATGGAACTTCAACCTGTTACAGGAAATCTAGAATAAGAACGAAATGCACGTTTCTCACCACGGTACATTCACAACTGTTATTCTTTGTCAATGATAATAAAATGGTAAACCACGTGGATGTAGAAGATAAAACAAATGATGTGTGAGGGTGGAGAAAGCTGCGTTCAAGCTGGGAAGGTAAGAAAAAAATCTCTTAAAACAGAGCTTATATGATTGCACGCTAGATGACGAAGGTCAAGTTTAGATCATACGCTGCTTACAAAATAGACTATCTAAATAAAAGAAAGACTGGGGAAAGCCAGAATGCAAGGAAGAACATCCAGATCCAGGTAACCTAGAATAAGGATAAAGCGATAAACGAGATGGACTGTAAAATTGCAAAACAAATTATGTGTAGGTGATAAAATGCACCTTCAACTACTAATGTAAAAGAAATCTCATAAATCGGAGCGTACGTAACTGTACGACAGGGAATGAAGGACTTGTCTAAATAAAATGTTGCTTACGGAGCAGACCATCATCTAGATAAAAGATGGACTCGAGAAAGGAAAACTTAAGATCTTATATGGACATTCCAAAGCCATAACACCTTGGTGAACAAGATGAAGTCTTCAGTGATCAACGGTTCAGCTCCGTTCGTCTAGGTGGTCACTTCAGACTTCATGTTGTCCGAACGATGTTATGCCTTTGGTTCAAAAAAATGATTCAAATGGTTCTGAGCACCATGGGACTTAACTTCTAAGGTCATCAGTCCCCTAGAACTTAGAACTTCTTAAACATAACTAACCTAAGGACATGACACACATCCAAGCCCGAGGCAGGATTCGAACCTGCGACTGTAGTGCCTAGAACCGCTCGGCCACACCGGCCGGCTATGCCTTTGGTATTCCCATATAAGATTTTAAGTTTTTCTTTCTCCGTTCCTCCTTTGATGTAGATGATGGTCTGTATTTTAAGCAGCATTTTATCTGAACTTGACCTACGTTCTCTAGCGTAAAATCATACAAGCTCTGCTTTATAAGATTTATTTTACCTTGCTAGTGTGAACGTAGCTTTCTCCATCTACGCACACACACACACACACACACACACACACACACACACACATATATATATATATATATATATATATATATATACATAGGGTGATTCAAAAAGAATACCACAACTTTAGGAATTTAAAACTCTGCAACGACAAAAGGCAGAGCTAAGCACTATCTGTCGGCGAATTAAGGGAGCTATAAAGTTTCATTTAGTTGTACATTTGTTCGCTTGAGGCGCTATTGACTAGGCGTCAACGTCAGTTGATGCTAAGATGGCGACCGCTCAACAGAAAGCTTTTTGTGTTATTGAGTACGGCAGAAGTGAATCGACGACAGTTGTTCAGCGTGCATTTCGAACGAAGTATGGTGTTAAACCTGCTGATAGGTGGTGTATTAAACGTTGATATAAACAGTTTACAGAGAATGGGTGTTTGTGCAAAGGGAAAAGTTCTGGACGGCCGAGAACGAGTGATGAAAATGTAGCACGCATCCAGCAAGCATTTGTTCGCAGCCCAGGAAAATCGACTCGCAGAGCTAGCAGAGAGCTGCAAATTCCACAATCAACTGTATGGAGAGTCCTACGAAAAAGGTTAGTTATGAAACCTTATCGTCTGAAATTGGTTCAAGCACTGTCTGCAGCTGATAAGATTAAAAGAATCGATTTCTGTGATTTTATCCTTGCTCAAATGGAAACAGATGAATCTTTCGTTTCAAAGATTGTGTTTAGTGATGAAGCAACTTTCCACACTAACGGGAAAGTCAACCGTCACAATGTCTGTATATGGGGCACTGAGAATCCGCGGGAAACAACTCAGTATGAACGTGACTCGCCTAAGGTGAACGTTTTCTGTGCCATTTCAGCCAATAAAGTTTTTGGTCCCTTTTTCTTCGAGGGTGCTACTGTAACTGGACTACAGTATCTGGAGATGTTAGAGAATTGGCTGTTCCCTCAGCTCGAACAAGAAGCACAATAATTCATATTTCAGCAGGATGGAGCGCCACCACATTGGCACTTATCTGTCCGCAACTACCTGAACGTCAACTACCCGAGGCGATGGATCGGCCGCCAGGCAGCCCGTGACAGAGCACTTCATCACTGGCCTCCAAGAGGCCCTGATCTTACCCCCTGCGATTTTTTCTTATGGGGGTATGTTAAGGATATGGTGTTTCGGCCACCTCTCCCTGCCACCATTGAGGATTTGAAACGAGAAATAACAGCAGCTATCCAAACTGTTACGCCTGATATGCTACAGAGAGTGTAGAACGAGTTGGAGTATCGGGCTGATATTGCTCGAGTGTCTGGAGGGGGCCATATTGAACATCTCTGAACTTGTTTTTGAGTGAAAAAGAAACCTTTTTAAATACTCTTTGTAATGATGTATAACAGAAGGGTATATTATGTTTCTTTTATTAAATACACATTTTTAAAGTTGTGGTATTCTTTTTGAATCACCCTGTATATACAGGGTGAGTCACCTAACGTTACCGCTGGATATATTTCGTAAACCACATCAAATACTGACGAACCGATTCCACATACCGAACGTGAGGAGAGGGGCTAGTGTAATTATTTAATACAAACCATACAAAATTACACGGAAGTATGTTTTTTAACACAAACCTACGTTTTTTTTAAATGGAATCACGTTAGTTTTGTTAGCACATCTGAACATATAAACAAATACGTAATCAGAGCCGTTTGTTGCATTGTAAAATGTTAATTACATCCGGAGATATTGTAACCTTAAGTTGACGCTTGAAACATTGTCCTCACCTCATTGCAGGGGCCCAAACAGCTGCAACATACATCGCGTTTCTACAGAATGATCTGCCAACGTTGCTCGAAAATGTCCCACTGGAAACGTGTCGACGTATGTCGTATCAGCATGATAGTGCACTTGCACATTCCGCAATTAACACTAGGATGACCCTTGACAGGATGTTCGACGGGCGTTTCATAGGACGTGGAGGACGCATAAATTGGCCAGCCCGTTCTCCTGATCTTACACCTCTGGACTTCTTTCCGTGGGGTACGTTAGAGGAGAATGTGTAGCGTGATGTGCCTACAACCCCAGAGGATATGAAACAACGTATTGTGGCATCCTGCGGCGACATTACACCAGATGTACTGCGGCGTGTACGACATTCATTACGCCAGAGATTGCAATTGTGTGCAGCAAATGATGGCCACCACATTGAACATCTATTGGCCTGACATGTCGGGACACACTCTATTCCACTCCGTAATTGAAAACGGAAACCACGTGTGTACGTGTACCTCACCCCTCATGGTAATGTACATGCGCGTCAGTGAAAAAGACCAATAAAAAGGCGTTAGCATGTGGACGTAATGTGCTGTGCCAGTCTCTTCTGTACCTAACGTCCATCACCGTTCGCTTTGGATCCCTACGTAATTCTGTGCTCTCCGATACACACGATCGAACAGCGGAGGAGTGGTACTCAAGCGTCAACTTTAGGTTACAATATCTCCGGATGTAATTAACATTTTACAATGCAACAAACGGCACTGATTACGTATTTGTTTATATGTTCAGATGTGCTAACAAAACTAACGGGGTCCCATTTAAAAAAACGTAGGTTTGTGTTAAAAAACATACTTCCGTGCATTTTTGTATGGTTTGTATTAACCAATTACACTAGCCCCTCTCCCCACGTTCGGTCTGTGGAATCGATTCGTTAGTACTTGATGTGGTTTACGAAATATATCCAGCGGTAATGTTAGGTGACTCACCCTGTATACATATATGGTTTACCATTTTATTCTTATTCTTGATTTCCCGATCCCATGCATTCTTTTATATTTTAAAATGCACTATTTGACCTCTTGACTGTTGAACATTTTTATCACTGAAACTTTCTGGCAGATTAAAAATGTGTGCCGGACAAAGGCTCGAACTCGGGACCTTTGCCTTGCACGGGCAAGTGCTCCACTGACTGAGCTACCAAAGCACGACTCACGACCCCTCCTCACAGCTTCAGTTCTCGCAGTACCTCGCTTCCTACCTTCCAAACCTTCAGCCACAGCCTGGGGGATGTTTCCAGAATGAAATTTTTACTCTGCAGTGGATGGCCCCAGGCTGTGGCTAAGCCATGTCTCCGCAAATATCGTTTCTTCCAAGAGTGCTATTCTGCAAGGATCGCAGAAGAGCTTCTGTGAAATTTTGAAGGTAGGAGACGAGAGAAGAATTGAAGCTCTGAGGAGAGGTCGTGGGTCGTGCGTGGGTAGCTCAGTCGGTAGAGCAATTGCCCATGAATGGCAAAGATCCCGAGTTCGAGTCTCGGTATGGCACACAGTTTTAATCTGCCAGAAAGTTTCATATCAGCGCACACTCCGCTGCAGAGTGAAAATTTCATTCTGGATTTTTATCACTGTTTTACATTGAATGTTGGGTCATTTACTGGTTATCGTTTGAAGTAAACGATGAAATAAATGTGAATACATAATTTTTCGTATATATCTTTGTGTACAGTTCAACGATGTTTTAACCAGAACATAATCTTTAATTACAGTCATATGTGGCTCTGTCCCTGCGAAACTAGTTGGATGATAAATAATGATTTATAGGAACAGGTGAAGCGGTCTTTTTCATCATGGTACAGTTATAAAACTTGGGGTGCCGACAATACAAAATTGGTTGCAGGAAAGGGGACAAATAATTTTGTGGTTAGATACCAATCGGTGTACGCTTCTATGTGATAGCCGGCCGGTGTGGCCGAGCGGTTCTAGGTGCGTCAGTCTGGAATCGCGTGACCGCTTCGGTCGCCGGTTCGAATCCTGCTTCGGGCATGGATGTGTGTGATGTCCTTAGGTTAGTTAGGTTTAAGTAGTTCTAAGTTCTAGGGCACTGATGACCTCAGATGTTAAGTCCCATAGTGCTCAGAGCCATTAGAACCATCTATGTGATATTTGTGGTACAGTCTTATACCTAAGCCAAGAACTGCTATCGGGTAGCCGGACGCAATCGTGTCTTTCCATTGATGTACCAAACAGCTCAAAGTCGAGAGCGCTGACCTTGAAACTGGGGACACTGGGAGGACGGGGGAGAGATATGTCTGCTATATAGGATACGAGGAGGCGTGTGCTTTGCGCACGAGACCACTGGAGGAAGTAGGCGTGTAAACAAGGCCCGCGAGCGTATTGGCTGCGGCTCCAGCTTATCGGCTGGGCTCCAGAGAGGCATGACCGCATCTAAACACGGGGGCAGTGCTCGTCGGGACGGCAGTTCCGCGTGCGGCTTGGACGAGCCCTGTCGTCTTCTGGCGCTGAGCGGCGGGCAGCGGGCAGCCATGTGGAAGAACGGCAGCTTCCTGGCGCACGCGGGCTCCAAGGGCGAGCGCGCGCCCTTGTTGCCGAGGTACGAGTACATCGAATCTGCAGCGCCCTCCGTCCGACAACCTAATGGGTGAGCCATCCTCAGCAGTACAGATTCTCACTTCCCAGCCGATTAAATATCACTTTCATCTGGAATAAAATATTCTCGGGTTTCTAGTCGCGTCAGTTCGCAATTGTTGGCGAGGTTCCGAAAGACAAATATTCTCGTACCATCTGGTGCAGGAAATGGATATGTTATGGTCTTCAGTCCAGAGACTGGATTGATGCAGCTCTCCATGCTATTCTATCCTGTGCAAGATTCTTCATCTCTGAGGAACTATTGCAACATACATCCTCCTGAATCTGCTGAGTGTATTCATCTCTTGGTCTCCCTCTACGATTTTTACCCTCCACGCTTCCCTCCAATACTAAATTGGTGGTCCCTTGATACCTCAGAACGTGTCCTGCCAACCGGTCCCTTCTTCTAGTCAAGCTGTGCAAATTCCTCTTCTCCCCAATTCTATTCAGTACCTCCTCATTCGTTACGTGATATAGCCATGTAATCTTCAGCGTTCTTCTGTAGCACCATATTTCTAAAACTTCTATTCTCGTTTTGTCTAAACTATTTATCGTCCATGTTTCACATCCGTGCATGGCTACACTCCATACAAATACTTTCAGAAATGACTTCCTGACACTTAAATCTATACTCGTTGTTAACAAATTTCTCTTCAGAAACGCTTTCCTTGCCGTAGACAGTCTACATTTTGTATCCTATCTACTTCGACCTTCATCAGTTATTTTGCTCCCCAAATAGCACAACTCATCTAATCTAATTCCCTCAGCATCACCTGATTTAATTAGGCTACATTCCATTATCCTCGTTTTGCTTTTGTTGATGTTCAGCTTCTATCCTCCTTTCAAGGCACTGTCCATTCCGTTCAACGGCTCTTCCAGGTCCTTTGCTGTCTCTGACAGAATTGCAATGGCATTGACAAACCTTAAAGTTTTCATTGCTTCTCCATGGATTTTAATTCCTATTCCAAATTTTTCTTTTGTCTCCTTTACTGCTTGCTGAATATACAGATTGAATAACAAATGGTTCAAATGGCTCTGAGCACTATGGGACTTAACATCTGTGGTCATCAGTCCCCTAGAACATAGAACTACTTAAACCTAACTAACCTAAGGACATCACACACATCCATGCCCGAGGCAGGATTCGAACCTGCGACCGTAGCGGTCACGCGGTTCCAGACTGAAGCGCCTAGAACCGCACGGCCACATCGGCCGGCAGATTGAATAACATCAGCGATAGGCTACAACCCCGTCTCACTCCCTTCCCAACCACTTCTTCCCAATCATGCCCCTCCACTCTTATAACTGCCATCTGGTTTCTGTACAAATTGTAAATAGCCTTTCCTTCCCTATATTTTACCCCTGCCACCTTCAGAACTTGAGAGCACTCCAGTCAACTCGTCAAAAGTTTTCTCTAAGTCTACATATGCTAGAAACGCGGGTTTGCCTGTTCTTAAACTACCTTCTAAGATAAGTCGTAGGGTCAGTACTGCCTCGCGTGTTCCAACATCTCTATGGAATCCAAACTGATCTTTCCCTAGGTCGGCTTCTACCGGTTTTTCCATTGGTATGTAAAGAATTCATGTTAGTTAGAAATGGATACGTGGGATCCGAAACCTCGCGAGGACACTGCGAATTGACGCGGAAAGTACTGACAGGATTTTATTGCATTGAAACACTACGAAAGTCTTCATTTTCATATCATATTCATCTGCTCGGATCGTCCTTTTTCGGTAAGTCCCACCATGAATACAGTTCCACGCCGTCACATAGTAAACAAAGTACGTACATCAGCAATATCGGAACAGTATGAGGAATTCCCGGCGAACAGAACCGAATGTTTTTAGTGGCGAAGTATCATCAGAAGCGCAGATAGCGAGTGTCGTACCTCCTCAGGGAAGTGTTCACGATGTGTATAAAAGAGCTGGCGCATAAAATTTGTAGGGAGACTGTTCGCATAGTATGTAGTTCTGTATATGTAAAAGGAGGTGGCACCGCTAGAAATTTGCAGCGAACTAGAGGAAGACTTGTAAATGATCACCATCTGGTGCAAAGATTGGCAGCTGACTAGCAACGTAAAATAAATGTAATGTAATGCTCACAAATAAGCAAAAATCTTCTATATACGTAAAGTGTTTGTAATTCATACAAATCTACAGCTTCATTTCGATCTTGACAAAATTTTGCACACTTTACCTATTGATCAGTTGCCGTTATTACATATGAAGTATAGCCTAGAAGAAATTGTAGTTTGTGTTTCAGATATACTATTATTATGAAAATCCACAGTTCCCTTCAAACGCTGAGGAAGGTCGTGGACAAAGCACTAACAAAAATCAATAGATCGCGGACCGATCAAAAGAGTGAACAGAAGCCGAGAGTTGCCGAATACGGAGCGATTTGAAGTAGAATGACCACATAACATAAAACCGCATGTAAGGCGGTTGCCAGACTGAGATTCATCGGGAAAATCCTTAGGAAATGCGGTCCATCTACAACGGAGGTAGCTTACAAAACCCTCGTTCGACCAATACTTGAATATTACTTGTCAGTCTGGAATCGTACCAGATAGGATTGATAGAGAAAATGCAAAATACACAAAAGGCGTTTAAGCTACAGGTTCTTTACTCAAATGGCAGGCGCTGCAAGAGGCGTTCTCCATCATGGTGTGGTTTACTGTTACATTTCCGAGAGCGTACATTCCGAGAAGTCAACCAGCATATTACTTTCCCTTACATATTTCACCCGAAAATACCATGTAGGTAAAATCAGAGATTCTGTTTCACATGGAAGCGTACCAGTAACCGTTCCTCCAGATATCCAATCGCGACATGAACATGACAAACGGTGAGGGACGGTGGTACACAAACCAACCTTCCTGCACACCGTAAGATGGCTTGCGGAGTACAGATGTGTATATAAAAAGGACTTCACAGATCTACCCGTGGGGATGGGTAGATGTCAAACTCACGTCAATAGGAGGAATACCAAGAAAGTGTTGTTACCCACGAGAGGGGGTGCTTACGAAGCACGACCTTTTTTTGTATTCTAGCTTTGCACCCGCTGCTTCGGCCGCGTAGACTGTACGATCTGCACGGATTTTTTCTTTAATTTTATTTTTATGTTCACAAATTTCAACACCTTCTAAACTTTTCACGCTAATTAAGCCCAGAGAAGCATGGTATTTTCAGAGTATACTTCTGGCCAAATGGCGATTATGGTAGCTGGAGTCCAAGGTTTTTGTTAAACATGCCTTTTACGTTCTTGTGGTGATATTTCCACAGAAACTTTCATCCCCTTACACATACTTTTTAGTGCTAACCGAGACATGAAATACTAATTTTCATAGGTTTACCTTTTTTAAAAAATTTAAGTTATAACGAAATATTTTCTAAAAAAATTTTTATCCTCTATTTCACCTCTTGGGGTTGAATTTCTAAAAGCAATGAAACATGCATTTTTTCTCTCCAGCCGAGAAGCCAAATTCAAATTTTCATAGATTTAGCTTTAAAAATGCTCTCCTAATGAAATATTTCGTAAAACATTGCATGCATGCATGTCCGAGGTAACATTGCATCGTAATTCGGAATAACATAAGCACTATAATATCGTATTTATCCGCAGATAACGGGCTAGCGACTTTCAAGTAAAATTTCTCGAATGTACAGGAACATACATAATGGATGTAAGAGTACAGACTGTAGGCACATGGTTGACGACATAATGGAAATTTGGGTCTTACCGCGAGCGGTTACTTTACCATTTGGCCATCCGTGGATACAAAGATAGCCAAATTGTAAAGCTACAGCTCGCGATAAGAGGAAAATCTGGGTTCGACTCCCGGTCCGACATAAATTTTCATTGTCGTCATTCCAATCTACAGCTGACGGTTGTCCATATTCGCAACTGCCAATACATTTTGAGTGAGTGAGCGAGCGAGCGATCGAGTGAGAGAGTGACACTAGTTCATAAATTTTAAGCTGTTAAGAATGGTCGAAAGATAATATTAAAAGCACGTCCTTCCTCTTCGATTTACAGCATCGTAAGATTGTTCCTTAAGTAACGTGCGTACTGTGGAGGGGGCAGGAAACCTCATAGTAGTTTCGTGGAAGTGAGATGAGCGGAGGAACTGACGCTCAAGTTCTTACAAAATAAAACTCAGAACCGTTTATCACTAAAGTGTACCAATGCTATTTTCTCTGCCTCGTGATGACTGGGTGTTGTGTGATGTCCTTAGGTTAGTTAGGTTTAAGTAGTTCTAAGTTCTAGGGTACTGATGACCATAGATGTTAAGTCCCATAGTGCTCAGAGCCATTTGAACCATATGTACCAATGCTACCACTTCTTACTACTTCCTAAAATTAACTGCAGTGGAAGTGTAGTAGGTACGAGATTCGTACATAATTATTTGCTGTCAGACAGATTCAGATTCATGCGAATACTACCTACAGTAGAGTGCACTCTTAACTCCATCGACAAAATTGCAAGTGATAAAAAAATATTTTGTGTTCTTTTTCTGTAAAGGTTCCATCAACTCCGGAAGCTTTTACAACCCAGAACAATCCGCCATTTTCAATTCCGAAGAGAATAGCAGCGAAATAGTTTTGAGATTTCACGATAAATGCGCGTAGGTACATTTGCTATTAATCAGTATCTGTTAACTGTTATGGTTTTTTCGAACTCATACTGAACTGTTGCTTCTGTCTGTGTGTCTGGGTTTGCGAAGATCGCTGTTTACTCGGGAGATGGGGACGCTTATAGCCAGCTGCCCTTCCCTTTCTCTTGCTAGGTATGCTCTTGTATGTCACGGCGAAGATGTTAAATACTATATCCCCACATCTTACCGCGAAAAATAATCAGATTTCGTTCTCAACACCATAATCATTATCAGTTGAAGACTGCATTGAAAGATCCAAAAAGCGTAATCTGGGTTTGTTAGTCCACTTGCAATACAATGCTTGTGCAATTGTCTTATTACTTTCATCGGATGTAAAGTACACATGTCAGCATACATGTCCAATAATAGAACATACCTTAGTGCGCTTTAAAGTTTGGACTGAATTTTCGCACCAGGTTAGTTTCTCTTCGGCCTTAAACAGTATTAACAAGCTTTCCTCTTCTCTCCCTGCAATCAACAGATTGAGGTGGAGCAGAGGTTAAATCACTGGAGGCGCATTCGCTACGACAGCGGTTCAAATCCCTGCCCAATTTGCAGATTTAGGTTCTCCGCGGCTTCTCTGAAATCGATCAAGGCGAATACCAGACTGTTTGTTTTCAAAAGGATGAAGATGATACCCTAATAACCTTCCCCATCCTTTCCTGATGAAATTTTGTTTTCCGTCTGTAACGACCACGTCGTCGATGGGGTCTTAGAACTTAACCTTCCTTCCTCCTTTCCTCCCTCAACGAACTGGAGTTCCGGTAAAGAAGTAGGTTCCAAAGTCGAACCAGTCACCCTATCTTAAATTTTCTTTGATTTCCTTGCATATGTTCAAACGAATGCGAGAACAGTTCTCTGAAGTAAACTTGCTCAATTCTTCCTCTCTTCCTTGTCCAACAGTATTAAAGTTCAAGCACTGATAACATCGCCGTTGAGCGGTAGTACACCCTCCTCCTCCTCCTCCTCCTCCTCCCCCCGCTCCCCCCCCCCCCTTTAAAGTTAAATATGTCCGATTTCTGGTTTATCCTTGTATTCTATTTAATACAGAAATTATTTGCACTTTGCTCTGTATTTGTCACCCTCATGTAGAGGAATGTTTACTTTTATTATTTCTGTAACATCCACATAGCGTTTCTCTTCCGCGTTTATTGTATGACGGAAGAAACACTTCTCTACAGTAAATTATGTGACTTCATGTCCGTATTTAAACTGCTGGACAATAGTGATACTACTGGACATATTACCTCCATATGGCACAGTGTTCTCTGAAGGCTGTTAAATTCTGAACACTTTACACTTTCGAAATATTTGTTGGTTAGTAACACTAAAATCACTGGTTGTTTTGTATTCATGTTATTCCATTAGCTGCTAATTCTCTCAATGATTAATGAAATGAGCCATTGGATTATCCTTTGAAAGTTTTATGTGCGAATGACTTAGATCTGTTTGAAACGGAGATAGGAAACAGAAAGTCACTTACAGGACCTCGAGGTGCCCTATCCAACGGTCTTCAGGCTAGTCTTATGCAGACAGGAGTATTAGATGCTTATTCCATATGGTCGTGGAAATCACTTAGATGTTGCGTTCTATGAGCAATATCCTTGGTTCTAAAGTATCAGAGATTCGTAAGATTTCTTTGAAAGATTGGTAGATGTTATGCAGAGCAGTTGGTGTACTATTTGTAAATGCTATGTTCATCGCAACCGCTGGATCAAACATTGTGAAATAACCGCGGTGATATAACCAGTATTACGAAGGAACACAATACCGTATTTCACCACATAGAAAATGTAGCACATTCCTTTAATTATTATGGCTCAACTATTTAAAGCGACCGTGAGGTATCGGATGTGTACTACCAGCTATAACAGACAGCAATTAAGCATCGAGGAACGCTGGATGCAGCTAGTACGCAAAAGAAGGGTACCCTTAATGAGTGGACCGCATTTTGATAGACACGTGGCGCTGTAAGCAGGCGCCGACTCAATGTTTAGTCTGTGGAGATGGCGCCATTAACTGCCGCGTCGGGATTCACTGATGTAACTCCCCACAACATCGGCCATCTCAGCTTGGCAGACCACAGTGTCGACCTACATACTAGACTTCATATCGCATTATGTAGCCTTCACGGACTGCAGTTGCCCTATCTCGAAATATTCACTGGAGCATGTCAGAGCTCCAGATTGTCTACACGCTTTTCGTGACCACTTAGTCTGCTGTTTGGCGTTTCGAAACTGCTAGTTTAAAAAAGAGGATACCATATTTCACTGACCCAGGTTTAAGAAGGATTCTAAAGTACACACAAACGATTATGAAAATTGTGATATCGATAAGGATCTGTCCGACTGAAATAAACTTCGTACCATAAATTTGGTATCTGACAATATATTAGGTTTGAGCATAAGTTAGTAGCGCTTTTGTTTTGCATGTTGTAATTCCGGGTGTTATGGGTTTATTTATCGATTGTCATTTTTTATTTGTAGTTCAAAGTTGCTACTTGAGTTTATATAGTCATTTGGAGATAGTTGGGGTTGGGTTGTTTGGGGAAGGAAGTCGGCCGTGCCCTTGCCTGAAGCGATTTAGGGAAATCACCAAAAACCTAAATCAGTATGACCGGACGCGGGATTGAATCGTCGTCATCCCGAATGCGAGTCCAGTGTGCTATTCGAGATAGTGAGTGGAGCTGTGGACGCTAGAAAATGGAATGCCAGACGGAGAAATCGGAACATTTCAGACATATTCGTCTGTGTTCAGTAGAGGGGTGACAGCAGCGGAGGCAGCCAGAAATACTTTTGTCGTGTATGGAGATAATGCTATTGGACAGAGCGCGGCAAAGAAATGTTTTTCTCGTTTTAAGAAGGGTAGTTTTGACATTAGTGACTCTCCACTTTCAGGAAGACCTTCGGGGTTCGATGAAGATACAATGATCCACGTCAGTGTAGTTTAGGACTGGCAAATGCGATGAACTGTGATTATTCCACCATCGAGCGACGTTTGCATGCAATGGGGAAGCTTCAACAATCGGGTGTATGGTTACCGCATGGTGTAAGCCAGTATCACAAAAATCAGCACGTGGCAATATGTGCATCTCTGGTGGCTCGTCATCAATTGGCTCGTGAACAACACCGACTGTTCCTATCCAGTATCGTTGTTTATGACAAGATATGAAGTCCTTATGCTAATATGAGGAAAAGAAAGAAATGGCAGAGCCCAAACAAAGCAGTAACTCCTTGTACAAAGACCTGCGCGCATCCACAAAAGATAATGTTGTGCAGCTGGTGAAATAGCGACGGTGTGGTGTACTTCGAACCGCTTCCCTGAGGTGTAACCATCACTGCTGACATTTAGTGCCAATAACTGAGAAGTCTTGCAGGCACAGTCCAACATCAACTACCAGGAAGATTGCGTGAAGTGATGCTACTCCACGATAAAGCCAGCCCGCATTCTGCTAGACTGACATAAAACATTATATAGAAGTTGGGTTGGCAACCCATTCCGTGCTCACCTTATTCACCTGATCTTGCGCCCTCAGATTTTCACCTTTTACGGTGTTTGTCGAACAATCTACAAGGAACTTCCCTTCCGGATGAAAATGCGTTCCGAAAATGGATCGACGAGTTGTTCGTCTCAAAGCCAAGTGATTTCTGTATTCGCGGAATCGAATATTTGCCCCAGAGTTGGCAGACTGATGGCCAAACGTCTCTGTTATGAGTATCTGTTGTGTTTATTAAACTTACGGGTATACGCTAAGGACTTATGCCCAACGAATTATAAATAATGATTACAGAAATTTTGATACGTGATTACGAGGACTGAGAATGCTGTGGACCCCCAGTTAATCCAGTTAAAGCCTCTAAACGTTTCAAGAAATCAAAAGTGACCTGTATTTGTTCCAGATCATTTCCTGTTCGGTATATAAGCACATCTACAAAGCATAAACAGTGATTGCTAGAGCACCATGAAAAACAAGTAGTCGACCAGCAGTATAATACACAGGTGTGATGGGTGACGTACAAACCAAGGAAGCAGCAGTACTCATCTTCTTTGGAGAAAACTTGTGCTTCCCTCGTCACATGTTGTGGCGTATCAAAGTCGCAGTATGTCCTTCATCACAAAAGGGTTATCTTTCCTTCCAAGCCAGCCGAAGTGGCCGTGCGGTTAAAGGCGCTGCAGTCTGGAACCGCAAGACCGCTACGGTCGCAGGTTCGAATCCTGCCTCGGGCATGGATGTTTGTGATGTCCTTAGGTTAGTTAGGTTTAACTAGTTCTAAGTTCTAGGGGACTAATGACCTCAGCAGTTGAGTCCCATAGTGCTCAGAGCCATTTGAACCATTTTTTTTCCTTCCAAATTATTTTTGCGGCCTGATATTTTCTCGCTGAAGTGAACACAGTTACGCATTGTACGAACTTTTTATGGGAAATGAGCCTGCAGATAGCATGTTTAGGACATGTGGCGTATTTAATATCGTGGGGGAGGGGGGGGGTCAAGGCAATCGTTACGTGTGCGAAAACGCCGGCCGGAGTGGCCGAGCGGTTCTAGGCGCTACAGTCTGGAACCGCGAGACCGCTACGGTCGCAGGTTCGAATCCTGCCTCGGTCATGGATGTATATGATGTCCTTGGGTTAGTTAGGTTTAAGTAGTTCTAAGTTCTAGGGGACTGATGACCTCAGAAGTTGAGTCCCATAGTGCTCAGAGCTATTTGAACAATTTTTTTAACAAATTAGTTTCAACTTTACAAACCATAAAACACTTTCACCACATAATTTACTTCCTACACTCAAGAGAACTGCCAGCCATCAATAGATTTTACGAGCTCTAAGCAACTCCCGAAATTGTTTTAAACTTTTAGACTGTTCAACCAATCAGATCTTAAGTAGCAGGGATGGCTTTTGACTCACTCATGCATTCTCAATGGCTATACCCTTCTCTCACTAATAATACTGCTCTAGAATGTGCTGCCTCGTAACAAGACATTTCGTAACACTACTTCCAGATTGTTCGTTCTGGGAAAAAAGGTAGCTGACTAATAAATTCTGTAACCCTTAAACTAGGTTCGCGTTATCGAACCATAAGCTTCAGCTTCCACTGTGGATTCGCCCCCCCCCCCCCCCCCAATACACACACATATCTCACCTTAGGTGGAGTAGAGGAAACCACTCCATCGTATACAGGCAGCAGACAATGTAGAAACTCTATCACATGGAGCAAGTGAGCTTCCTGAGCAGCTAACTGCCAAAATCAAGTGCCGAAGCCGTGTGCGTCCATCGGGCAAGATTTAAAAAATTCGACGCCGCAGTTAAACTATCAATCTGGTAGTTGTTCCTGCAAGGAGCAGAGGAAACGCATGTTTTTTAAACCGCTAATACTCAGCGACATTGGCAGACAGCTCAAACTACGCAGTATGTCACTATTGGGAGGGTTGGGGCGTGGAACACCGTGTGTTCGCGGTCGAACAGTTCTTTAGTAATGATTTGATTCCTTGGTCGCGATTCAACGTCTTCTCTGTCGAAAGATTAATGCGGGACTTAGAGATGCAGTTCCATATCGAAACACTGTACTCCGATGTGTTGCAGCGTTTAGATGTACTGAATCTGTAATGAAAAAGAAACCACCTGGTCTTCTCCGATCAGTTCGAACTGCGAACAACATAGTGAGAACGGCAGTTCTTACTTGCCCGAAACGATCCATTACGCGACAGGCCGTATCGTTGGGTATGTGATATCATTCGCTTCATCGCATCTTACGTGAGGATCTGAGATATCACTGGTATAAAATAATGATTGTCCAGCTGCTAAATGAAATGGATTTTGGGCAGCACAGAGAATTTTGCGGCATAATGGACGCTATTCTGACAGAAGATGCAATATTAAAGGATGGTTATGTTATGTTATGTTAACGTACAGAACTGTCGGTACTTGTCGTTGGAGAACCATATGAACTACACCAAACACCTCTCCACAACTCAAAAGTAAGTGTTGTGCGGGATCTCCAAGATAGGGATTGTTGGACTTTACCTTTTCGGAGAGGGGAGAACCGCAATTACTATATCAAGGCGCTTCGTCGAAATGTTAAACAACTTTCTTCATACAGAACTTTGTTCCCATACATGTAATTGTTTCACGATATGGTGATGTTCCTTGACCTCCAAGCTCACCCGATCTCCCGATCTGTGACTTCTTTTTGTAGGGGTACTTGAAGTCAAGTGAGTACGTGAACAAGACTCGAACAATAGATGACATCAAGATTTCCATTCGCCAGGAAATTGAAGTTGTGTCGAATGAAATGTTGGAGAGAGCCGTGCGCAACTTTCGAGAGAGGCTCCAAATTTGTGTCCGGCAAGAACAACGTCATCTCAAAGACATTTTCCGGACCTAAATAAGGTACACAGGTTTCAAAAATGCAGTAAAAGTACTATTACTGAATGCAATGTTTTTAAAAAATAAAACCAGGTTTCAGTTTTTCAACAGCGAAAAAACAAGCTTTTCCTCTGCTCCATCCTGTATCATGTCTCTACAACATTAATTACTTGTTGCTGTAGCCCGATCCATGAACGATGGTGGTTCACGCATGTCGAGACGAGGTCGGAGACTGCATTGTGGCCAGTTGCGGTACGCACATACGTGTGCTCTGCACCTGATGAAAGGGGGACCCCGTAAATTCTTGTGTAGAATTTGCCGCTTACCATCACCATCAGCCATGACAGCTCGCAACAAATGGAATAAGAATTCAATAAATAACTCACTACGACCGCATGTAATGCTCGCATTCCATAAAACATTCACGGCGGAGCACCCAGAACATTACTGAACCCTCATTGACTGTCAAAGAACGCCTGACCGTAGGTGCGCAGAACAAGCTTTAACTCGACCGCCATCGTTCGTGACTGCAACTATAGTATACTGTTCTAAACATTTAGTAGGTTAGTATTCATTAAGGTCATTTTTGTAGGTGTTGCAGTTTCCGTGGACAGTGTCGCACGCCATGACTTTCGGCCTTTGTAATCAAACTGATAGGCTTTGAATCTGAAAACCTGCAACTTCTTTCGAAACTTCTTGCCGCCTCTGCCACCACCGAAATTATATATTTTGCTGCTTGATAGTTTCTGAATATTTCATTACGGTGAGGTAGGGAGCGTCATCTTTATTTCGGCGCGCACGCAGGAATTCTCGAGTTTAATTTGCATCCGAGGAGAGGTCTCTCATTTGCGAGTCTGATGCAGCCACGACCACGCCCCTACTAATGAAGCGCTGCCTCAGCATGCGGGAGGCCCTGTGTCCTCACCGCAAGCCAAGCGGTCTCGTTCCAAGAGTCTGCACTGCACCGAAAAGTGGAAAATTCCACAGTTGTATCTCATGCCGCTACCTTCGGAGGCTGCGATAAACGGACGTTTTCTCCAGACTTTACACTCGGCCGACATCAGGGAGTAGTAATTCAGTTGTGGTTGAGTAATTTCATATTGACGTACCGACAAAATACTCAAAACTGCAGTAGACACAAGACAGTAGCTGCATAACCGGTAAGCTTGCGACGTTGAGTACCTAGTATGTGTAGTGTTGGCAGAAGAGCCAACACTGTTTTTCTAGAGGAGGCCGAAATGCACGCGTTTAATTACACGCTGACTGGCGTGAGGTCTGGAACAGGACAATATCTTGAGAATTGCAAATAAAGTACGTAGTTGATATAATACTTAACTTTAATCCACAATTGTAGAACATCGCTCTTGACGATACATGCTTCATATAATAAATATCAATTGAATACGGCGCCTTGCTAGGTCGTAGCAAATGTAGCTGAAGGCTATGCTAACTATCGTATCGGCAAATGAGAGCGTATTTGTCAGTGAACCATTGCTATGAACGTCGGCTGTACAACTGGGGCGAGTGCCAGTACGTCTCTCTAGACCTGCCGTGTGGTGGCGCTCGGTCTGCTATCACTGACAGTGGCGACACGCGGGTCCGGCGTATACTAATGGACCGCGGCCGATTTAAAGGCTACCACTTAGCAAGTGTGGTGTCTGGCGGTGACACCACAGTATGTTCCAAAAAAGCTGAGTATGGAAACGGGATTTTCTGGTGCTCATGCCTCGGTTTCTACTGGTGATAGAAAGGTGGTCAAATGTATCGGGCAGCCCTTGGGCTATGGACAATATGAATATTCATCAGAAGGATCGTCTCAGTGTCACTGTCCTACAGTAGAGGGTCAAAGTGTGAATATTACACATTTCCTCCTGCTTAGGCAAATTAAGTCGGTTTGTTCTTTCTGCATATGATGTGATCTGCGGTGGGCTTGATGGGGCTTATGGACAAGCCATTAGTCCGTGGGCGGTTCCTCGGAAAACACAAAAAAGGGTTTTTTTAATTCCATTTTTGCTGTCACCAGCGGACCAAAATCCAATCGAGGGTTCCAAGACGGCTACGCACAGCAAATGGCTGAAATTATTACGATATATTCCTAAGATCCCGATCTCAAACAATCTCAAAAATTTCCTTTATAGCGACCGCTACGGTCGCATGTTCGAATCCCGCCTTGGGCATGGATGTGTGTCATGTCCTTAGGTTAGTTAGGTTTCAGTAGTTCTAACTTCTAGGGGACTGATGACCTCAGATGTTAAGTCCCATAATGCTCAGACCCATTTGAACCATTTTTCTTTATATATTTCCCCGTTTCCACGATACAGAGGTTCAAAGTTACCCTATATCTATATCTAAAATCCGGTATGACGCGAAATCTAAATAATAAATAACCGCAGCAAAATGTTAATATTCGAACAATATATTCTCTAGGCATTTATTTAGAAGAGCAATCTCCCCGTTTTCAAAAATCTCCATCCGTTATCGAGAAACTTGTTTTTTGGGTACCAAAACCCAGCCGCGGATTCAGAGACTGCTATGCACAGCAAATGGCGATTTCGAACAATCTTGAAAATTTTCTTCATATCTTTATTCGTTTCTCAGATATAGAGGTTCAAAATTACACGTAAAATGCGCACGTAATATATGGTTTGAGACGATAACGTAGTTTATAAAGTGACGTAGCACGGAGAAGTGTCTCCGTTCGATCGATCTCCATGGCACTACGGTCCTCTGAGGACTTGCCCTCCTCCATCACAGACTTCCAGTCGTCTCGGTCTTCAGGACGGCTACGCCGCCACCTCACTCCCACTGTTCTCAGGGCGGCTTCCACATCTCCCTGCCATCTCACACGTGGTCGTCCGCTCCTTCTACCACCAGGGTGTCCTATCATCAGCTTCTTCGGGAGCCTTTCTTCTGTCATCCGCTGGACATGTCCTAACCACCTTAGCTTTCCCATTTTGACTGAGGTTACCAAACCAGGTTCTTGGTACAGAGACCTTATTTCTTCATTAGTCCTAATTCTCCACACCTCTCCTTCATTTACCGAACCAAAAATCTTCCTCAGCACTTTCCTTTCCCAGATATTTAGCTTCTTCTCCAAAGCCTCCGTCAGTACACATGCCTCACTCTCATACATGAGAACTGGTTTGATATTGTTTTGTAAAGTGTCAGCTTTAATTTTTCACTCAGGTTCTTAATTTTGAGCATGGAGTATAGTGCTGTATATGATCTGTTGACAGCCTTAATTCGGTGTGCTATATCTGCCCCACTTTGTTTTCTGATGTTATTACTGAGCCAAGATGTCTAAAACTGTCTACTCTCTCGAAGCTGTACCTTTCGAACTGTACCCTTCTAACTGGAGATCATCCATGTTTCTTCTAACTCTCTGTCACCATGTACGTAGATTTTGTCTCACTAATTTCTAAACCAAGGTTCTTGGCAGCGGCTTCAACCTCTTTGAAAGCTGTTGTACCTGCCTCCATACTTCTAGCACTTATTACCACATCATCTGCATAGGCTAAAATTTGAAGAAGTCTGTCGTAAATATTGCTTCCTGGGTTTGTGGTTATTGATCTTACTGCATTCCCTAATAGCAGGTTGAATAGTATGGGGATAATTGGTCTCCCTTTATGCCTTCTTCCGTTGGAAACTACCTCGACAGACATCCCTGAACTTTAACCTAGCTTCTTCTGTTTTCTAGGGTCATCTTAGTTAATAAAATTAACTTCTCAGAAAATTTGAATGTCTGCACTGTTTTCCACAGTGCTGATGTTTTAATTCTGTCATAGGCTTGTTAAAAATACATAAAGAGTTGTTCTAATCGTACTTTATATTCGAAGGTCTTCTCCAGCATCTTACATACTGTAAAGATATGGTTAGATGTAGACCTCCCAGATCTGAAACCTGCCTGGTACTCGCCTAGAATCCTTTCTGCTCTTCTACTTACTCTCGATGTTACAGCTGTAGAGAGGATTCTGTAGACGATGCTCAGCAGAGATATTCCTCGGTAGTTCTTACATTGCATGCGTGATCCTTTATGTATAGGGCAGATGGTTACTAACGTCTCCGTTATCATCTGGGAAACGCATGTTGTAGTACTGCAGCACATGCAAAATTTTTTGCACGTAAAATCCGGTCTAAAGTGTAAAATTAGTTTTGCGTTACTTCAATTTCACATAAGTAAGCCAACAAAATTTTACTGACCAATACATTTCTTTTCATACGAGCCACACGCCCTGCTGCAGCAGGGAAAAGAAGGGAACCAACGGAAAATACTCCTATCGGGGCACCTAAAATGTATGTTTCTGTTTATTTAAAAGACTCTGATCGAAAAATGGAGTACCAATTACTCAGTCTACCTTCCTCAGTGCCTTTAAAATTTTTCACAAACATGTTGGTATGTGAACATATTTGCGCTTCTTTATGATAAGAGAGAAGACAATGACAGTGGCAAAGAGATGGAAAAGTAATAAATACTGTAAAATAGTAGACAGTGGTTTTATTACAGAAACAGGGAAGGAGACAATGTTGGTGTGTGTGAGAGGGATACGATGGTAGTGAAAATAGACAGTGACAAAACAGTGCTGGGGAATAAGGTGAGAGCCAGTGATAATGAGAGACAGAGTAGATGACAATGATAATGAGGAAGAGAAAGATAGACAGCGAGAAGAGACAGCAGCACTAGAAAGGAAGGAAGCAATGAGATACTAGCCGTAAGAGAGAGCAAGAGGAAGACAGTAGCACTGAGACAGTAGTAGTAGTAGTAGAAGTAGTAGTTGGGCAGAACGAAGGTGACGGTGGCTGTGACACAAGAGATGACAATGAGTTGGACTGAATGAATGGGTGAAAAGGGGCAACTGGGAATGGGTGGGTATGAGCGACTTTCAGCGATGGACTAGTTCGTGTGAGTTGGAGGCTGTGGTAGTTTGACTTGAGTTGCATATTAAAAAAAAGATGTTCGCATGCCAAAATTTTTGGGAGAAATTTTAAAGGTGCTGTGGAAGGGAGAATGAGGCAGCTAGTACTCCACTTTTCACTCAGTCTTTTAAATAAACATGAACATATTCGCATTTTCTGTGCACCGATACGAGCATTTTTCCGCTGGTAATTTATCCTTATAAGAACCATTACAGCTCTGCATAAGAGTTAAACGTTTAGCCATCACTTCGTGTTCTCAAAAGGGCATAACCGTTTTCGTATGGTGAAGGTGAGGGGAAGGGGGTGGGGCAGCTTTTTCTGTGTCGAAGGAAAGTCGAAGCATTAGAAAGAACTAATTGGGAGAAGATTATATCGTGATTCAAACAATTTCCAGGATTTGAAGTCTGAAGCAGAGTAAATAATACCAACTCACACCGAACTATGATATTTCCGGTAACTGTGGGATTCCGACATCCCGGTACGGTCAGAGGGCAAAGAGCGATGCGAGCGTCGCTGATGACTACTAAATCAAGTTATTACATTACATGGCTGCAAGTTAGCACACCTGGATATCATCAGATTCAGCAAGGAAGCTAAGAATTCCTATAGATGAACTGTCCACACGAAAATGTAATGCGGCTGCGGCTAGTACAGTAGAGCTCGGCACTTTATATAAACCCGAGTATTCGTTGGAAATGAAAACACTTAGTGCCCACAGCACAGATATGTGTAGAACTCTAAACCACTTCATATTAACTTGGCACGTATACAACCTAGACGCGCGTTTATAAAGTCTAAATTTATCGCTGATGACCATGTAATTCGTGTATTCGCGCCAAGTCTTCCTTTCGTTACGTCGCAGAATCAATCAGCTGTTGAATAGTGGATGCCTTTGGGAGACGTCGCCTGCCAGAATACCGCCTTCTCAGTCTTCATTTCATTCCTGCTGACTGCTGGAACCTCGCCGTCGCCCATTTGCTGAGTGATATTGTTTCGTTTGTATTCCCGACTTGATAATTTATCCGACATGCTACATAGAATACTTGGCCGTGTCTCCAGTAGGCAATTAACCGTGGCCTTATATAAAAAATGAGTATGATAAGAATAAGGTAAACTAGGTTTGTGCGAAAACGCGGCGGTTACCAAACCGCAAGACTTCGCAGATAACCTGTTGGAGGAACATCCGCAACTGAGAATTATACCAGAGGCTGAAAATACCGCTTCAGTTGTAAAGTTCTTTTACTATCACACGACCGGTTTCGGGATCTTATAAGCCCATCTTCAAGTGTCGTAACTTGGTTCTGTGGCCTCCGAGCGCCGTGGTGGACGTGTACTAGGCGCGGTCTGTTTAGATAACTTTCAATAAGTAAAATACTGTTAACACCGAATACATGTAGGTAATAGCCTAAATTTTGAAAAGAAAAAAAAAAGGATACCGTCCACAGACCCAAAGCGTGATACACCCACAACAGAACTAAAATGGGGAAAATATTGATGAATACTGATATGCAGATGCTAAGTGTTACTGGAAGGAGAGAATTAGATAACTGACAGGGGGACTTTGCTGGAACGCATTAAGTCGAGTTGCTGCAGCCTGTGTAAGTTCAGGACCATGTTCTAATGTGCTGCAAGAAAGGAAGACACGTTGTAATGGGGTTGGATATGGTACTGTAGTCAGTCCAAACTGCTATGAACTGCGACTTCGCTCTCCCGAAAAACATAAGCGCGAAAGTAGTATTGTTTCTTCAACGCATGACTGGCGCCATATTTCGCGGAAGCAACGTTGTATCATATGATGCCCAGAGGTGGCACAAGAGGTGTTGTAACATAATACAGACGATTTGATCTCTGTAACGCTGATTCGTTGGTTGTAACCATACGGAATATAGACAGTGACCGAGCGGTCAATCGTCGCTAATTAGCTGTGGACTCTGGCAGTAGTAGCTCGGCAAGCAATATTGCAGAGGTACCACCGTTTCCTTTATTTGAACCCATAACACGCAAAATGCTCTTACTACAGGTCGGCGAAATATTACACGGTACACGTCATTAACTTTGCCGCCCTGCACTGAAGTAAACTGATTATTTGTGCAAATTCGTGTCGCTCTCGTTTAGCCTGTTCTAGAACTTATCTATTCTAAAATTTCGGTCGCATTACGTGTCTCTTTGGAAAATTCTTGATGGAAATGAGCGTGAAAGTTATTCTGCCTAGCAGGGAGGCATATTGCTTATTGCTAATTTCATAATGGCAACAAGTTAAATCAAAGTAAATGTCATAGGTATGATTGTCATATATGATCACGTTACAGCAATTTTCGACAGGTGTAAGTCATTCACCGTTTCGTTATGTATGATTTCGACATTTCCTTTGCAGTTTTTTTCCTTATACTAGTCAATTATTTAACCTTAAAATGGTGGTATTTAAATGTGAAAAATGTAAGTGATGAGAGTTTTCCTCTACATAATGCACACATTACTCATTCATATTGCCTACAGATATCATTAGCGTATAGTGCCTCAGCTAGCCTACGTTAGATTCACTCTGTAGATCGCATATCGGTTTTAACTCACACACACACACACACACACACACACACACACACACACACACACACACACACACACACTCTCTCTCTCTCTCTCTCTCTCTCTCTCTCTCTCTCTCTCTCTCTCTCTCTCTCTCTCTCTCTCGCTGCTGTAGAATCATTTACTCATCCCAGAAGCAGATTTTTACGACGTGTCACACTGTGTCATCACAAGATAAGTGTTCCATGGACAACATTTACATAGAGTAACCCATTATGTATGTACATTATGTAATGTAATTAGCCAACAATACGTGCTAAGGACGGTGTTCACAATTCTATCCCAGAGAGGGTCGAAATATGCTACCGTGCAAAAGAGTGGGATAAATGTCAAACGAGGAGAAAACAAGTGCCATCACCCGATTTCCCAGAAACTTCGCTCAGTGGAAGAAGAGTCAAAATAATCGAACACATGTCTCGTATTATCCGGAGATACTCCATCGTTTCTGAGAAAACAACGGATACAGTGCCTCCTGTTATTTATATGCCTTTTAGAACACGACCAGTTAAAGCGAAGCCGTGTCACAGTGGTTATCATCCCTGCTTCACACTTTCGCGCCTCGTCATTGAAATCCGACTATTTTCTTTTTTTTTTCTCATTTATCTACCCATGTCACGTTTCTCATCGAATTATGGGATATAACGGCGTTATATTAATTGAAAAATTTAAAGTGGATTTCACAATAAGTGCCATACACTTATTATGTAATTAGGCGTGTGCATGGTGTTTTCAGGTTCTTTCCAGTTCTCTTATTCTTTTATTCCATTCTTATAAAAATTCTTATATTAATTCTTACATTTTAATCTTATGTTTATTCTTCAGGAAGATCTCGTGCATTCCCTTGGCTGACACCGATCGTAGAAACGTTGGAAACATAGAAATTCGCCGCGCGGGATTAGCCGTGCGGTTTAGGTGCTGCAGCCATGGACTGTGCGGCTGGTCCCGGCGGAGGTTAGAGTCCTCCCTCGGGCATGTGTGTGTGTGTTTGTCCTTAGGATAAGTTAGGTTAAGTAGTGTGTAAGCTTAGGGACTGATGACCTTAGCAGTTAAGTCCCAAAGATTTCACACACATTCTTGAACATAGAAATTCCGAACACTGTGAGCACTGCGCGAATGCATGTTTGCCACACAGATATTTCTTCGTATTACCCTCACTCGGGAAAGAAACGTCGTTAACATTACTGAAGATTTCACTCGTTGACAGTAATTTCGCGACAAATCACGGATAACGGACCATTTTTCCGAAAACTTAATCTTGCAGTTGATTATGAATTAAGATACACTATCGAAATTTCACCGAAAACATAAGACAGACAATTAGTAGACAACTAAGGACAACGTAATTTCAGCAAATATTGGAAAACATTCGTCTAGTAATCTTGTATGAAGGTGGGTAGATAAATGAAAAAAAAATCAAAGGTGCTCTAGACTGTGAAGCCGCGAAGCTACCCACCGTGCCACCGCGCTAGTTACAACGATTACGCGCTAAAAGGCGTATAAAATACGTCGAATACTTTGACCTTAGTTTTCTCAGAAACCGTCGAGTATCTACGGAGAAGCCGAAACATGAGTGCTTATTTTGATCGCTCTTTCACTGAACCGAGTATCCAGAACGAGATTTTCGCTCTGCAGCGGAGTATGCGCTGGTGTGAAACTTCCTGGCAGATTAAAACTGTGTGCCGGACCGAGACTCGAACTCGGGACCTTTGCCTTTCGCGGGCAAGTGCTCTACCAAGGAAGGTAGGAGATGAGGTACTGGCGGAAGTAAAGCTGTGAGGACGGGGCGTGAGTCGTGCTTGGGTAGCTCATTTGGTAGAGCACTTGCCCGCGCGAAAGGCAAAGGTCCCGAGTTCGAGTCTCGGTCCAGCACACAGTTTTAATCTGCCAGGAAGTTTCTGAACCGACTATTTTTTTTAGTTACTGCTACCTATAATAATCTAAAGAGGAGAAGTCTCCACGTAAGTTCTGGACCTCGCTAGTCTAGCGTTAGGTTTACAGAGCCGCGCCCCGAAGCTACCGCCCACCCGCCAGTATTACGCAATGTGTATCAGCTGGTATTTACTGCTCAAACACTGACGCTCATGTGGACTGTGGAGGACATCAGGGACGGACTTTGGATCCGACCGCACTGCTGCGAGGCACCCTATCGATTGGGTCGCCTGATAGTGCTGCCCAAGAAGCAGCCACCACACGCGTTTCAGTCTCACAGCTAAATCATTTCGTAGTATACACAGAAATAACTAGCCCAGCCAAGCTTCAGGTAATGAATTTGTGAAAAACAGAGACAATGTTACACTCTTGTGTTCACAGGTATTACTCTGTTCTTCTTTGGATTTAACGTAGTGACAACGTGGAACACAGACCTGCCTGTCCCAGTTGTTAGAATAATTGCCTGTACTGTCCCCCTGAAAAGGAAGCAAATTATATAGCAATTACAGCCACGTTGGCTCTTCTTTCAGCCTTGAAACAGAAAATTTTTATTGTTGTGGCGTAACAAGACAGCTACGCCACACTGAAGTAGCCGAAAGGCACGCGTAATCTCACTTAGGCTAGATAGAGGTCTGAAACAGGATACTTCATAAATGATATAAAGAAAAGTACGTTGCTTTGGGAATACTTAACTTTTAATCCTTGTTGTATACATCGTTCTTGATGAGACATTTCATACGATAACTATCAAACTATGTAAGGCTAATGGCGCCTTGCTAGGTCGTAGCCATGGACTTAGCTGAAGGCTATTCAACTGTCTCTCGGCAAATGAGAGAAAGGCTTCGTCAGTGTAGTCGCTAGCAAAGTCGTCGTACAACTGGGGGCGAGTGCTATTCCGTATCTCGAGACCTGCCTAGTGGTGGCGCTCGGTCTGCGATCACACAGTGGCGACACGCGGGTCCGACATGTACTAAATGGACCGCGGCCGATTTAAGCTACCACCTAGCAAGTGTGGTGTCTGGCGGTGACACCACATTTATATTTTTTAAACATGCAGCAGCTGTGGAATTCCGAAGAATTGGAAAAAATGCATACTTCCCTTGGAAGTTTAGTGATTACATTCTTTTATCTTTATACTTCTTACGACGCGATGACATGAGCATCTCATGGGGGTATAGTTCTGAATGCTTGGAAAAGTGGAGATGGGTACTAATGATGCCCCATTAAAGTTTGATTTAATGCTGGTACAAAGTTACTCCATCATTCAGGATGACTATAGACCAGTCTTACAAAGCAAAGAATTTTTCCCATATATAAGGCTGAGTGTAAATTTATGTCATGTCAGAAGAAATCAGGTGTTAGTAAGTATTAAAAACAAACAGTGTTACTTCAGTACTGCAGGTTTACTTTGAAACATAAATATATTTGTATCGACCTGGCATTGTTGAACTAGAGTCACTGTCACCGGAAGCTCTCTTCTTATCCAACGCAATTAAAGGATAAGAGCTTGTATGAAGCTGGAAAAACAGCCGAAAAACTAATTGGAAATCATAAGCAATAAAACTGTTACTTTTAGTACAAAATAATGCAAGTAGCTAGAGCAGCATCCATTTGAAACAAAAGTGGTAAGTAGTACAAAGATCCCCTGATGGTAAAACGTTACCCACAGTGACTGTACGACAGTTGCTGGCCGTCAGCCAGTAATAGTGTCGCAGAAGAAGCTGAGTAGCACCGTGCTGTAGTCGTTATGATACTAAATTGTTGGTTGGAGGGCCGTGAGTTCAAAACTCTCCTGCACTGTACAATTTTAATTCCTATACTCGGTTAGAGTACATTCTAGAGGTACTCACAAATGTCAAGAATCATTGTACTGGAATGTTCTGTAGCTGTATATATACTGTGTGTGTTCTGGCCGGAGGCAGTTCGCTATAAACCTTCGTTAAGTGAAGTTAGTGTTCGTCATTCATCTAATTGTACCTTCTTCTACGTGACATTCTTCAAACCAAAAGTTAACAGTTGTCGCGCGCTGACATGGCGCATTGTCATCCATAAAAGTTCCATCGTTATTTGCGAACATGAAGTCCATGAATGGCTGCAAATGGTCAATGATCGGCTCAGTTGGACCGGAGGACCAAGCCTATTCTGTGTAAACACAGCCCACACCAGTATGGAGCCACCAACAGCTTGCACAGTGACTTGTTGACAACTTGAGTCCATGGCTTTGTGGTGTCTGTGCCACACTCGAACCCTACCCTCAGTTGTTACCAATTGAAATCGGGAGTAATCTGACCAGACGACGGCTTTCCAGTCATCTGACCAGACGACGGCTTTCCAGTCATCTGACCAGACGACGGCTTTCCAGTCATCTGACCAGACGACGGCTTTCCAGTCATCTAGGTTTGGTTTGGTTTGGTTTGGTTTGGTGATCAGACAGCGAGGTCATCGGTTTAGGGAAAGATGGGGAAGGAAGTCGGCCGTGCCCATTGAAAGGAACCATCCCGGCATTTGCATGGAGCGACTTAGGGAAATCACGGAAAACCTAAATCAGGATGGTCGGACGCGGAATTGAACCGTCGTCCTCCCGAATGCGAGTCCAGTGTCTAAAGTCGTCTAGGATCTAACTCATATGGTCAAGAGTCCAGGAGAAGTGCTGTAGGCAATGTCATGCTGTTAGCAAAGGCACTCGGATCGGTCGTCTGCTGCCGTAGCCCATTAACGCCAAATTTCGCTGCACTGTGCTGATAGATATGGTTCAAATGGCTCTGAGCACTATGGGACTCAACTGCTGAGGTCATTAGTCCCCTATAACTTAGAACTAGTTAAACCTAACTAACCTAAGGACATCACAAACATCCATGCCCGAGGCACGATTCGAACCTGGGACCGTAGCGGTCTTGTGGTTCCAGACTGCAGCGCCTTTAACCGCACGGCCACTTCGGCCGGCTTGCTAATAGATACGTTCGTCGTACATCTCGCATTGATTTGTGTTCTTATTTCACACAGTGTTGCTTGTCCGCTAGCACTGACAACTCTACCCAACACCGCTGCTCTCGGTCGTTAAGTGAAGGCCATCGGCCACTGTGCTGACAGTGTTCAGCGGTAATGCATGAAATGTGGTATTCTCGGCAAACTTTGGGAATATTGAATTCCCCAATGATTTCCGAAATGGAATGACAATTGCGTCTAGCTCCAATTACCATATCGCGTTCAAAGTCTGTTGATTGCCATCGTGCTGCCATAATCACGTAGGAAACCTTCACTCATGAATCATCTGAGTACAAATGACAGCTCCTCCGATGCACTGTCCTTTTATACCTTTTGTACGCGATACTACTGTCGTGTGTGTGTATGTGTGTGTGTGTGTGTGTGTGTGTGTGTGTGTGTGTGTGTGTGTGTGTGTCGCCATCCCATTACTGTTGTCACCTCAGTGTGTAGTAACGAGGTTCAAATGTATGAAGGTTGCAGTAACTGTACAGAGATGAAGCTTGTATACGATACACTAGCATGAAAGGCTGCAGAAAATAGGTCTTCGACCTGAGGACCACAGTAACACCGTCACGTAAAACAGTTTCACACACACTGCCAGCGTAACATCGTAAATAAAAGCGCATATTCTCCCAGCAACTTTTAAATAATTTAAGTATTAATTTATTTGAACAGCGGTTGACCTGTGATAATACCAGAGCATACCTCTCTCTCTTTTTCTCTGACGTAGACACAAGCAAGGTCACAGCTTGCCCTATGGATGGTAGTTTCCTGATTGTCAGTCTTTCAGTGCGGAAGTTACAAAATCAGGGCGACGCATGTGGAGGAAGAAGAAAGTGGTGGGGGAGGAAGATAACGCATGAGGAGGAGAATTAGGGAAAAAAGCTGTGCCGGCTCCCGTCCTGGGCCACTGTGGCACTGGAGGAGCGATCTGTGTCAGCCACTCTCCCCACTTAGGGCGGTCGTTCACCTCTGGACGCCTGCCAGAACGCTCCGCTCCCTCTTCTCGCCGTATTCCTCATTAGCTCTCTGGGTTACTGACGTTCCGAAACAATGGCTGCGTAAGGAAAAGCAGTCGGCACGCTCCTGCTCTCATCGCTAAGCTATTCATATATTTTATCTATTGCGTGTGGCTGTTATTTATCAACATTAAAGAAGCCCACATTCTGACACGTGAACTTGTTGTAATCCATACCTAAAGGCTGGAAAATTGCGCGGGTCACACCAATACTCAAGAAAAATAGAATTAATCTGAATGGATTTGTAGTGGAAATTCGCAACATATACTCTGTTCGAAAACTATAAATACCACGAAGAAAACGATCTATTGACACGTAACGCATCTAATCAAATTGCGTGTCTATGGTGTATCGTATCACAAGAGAATGGTAAGGTCAGCCGGGTCGAAACCTACACTGAAATTTTTCACGCAAGTAGAATACACTGGAAGAAATGGACTACAAAGATTTCAGCTACTAAGGTGCACTCCAAGTGTTTTTTTAATGTTACTCATTTTTGCCGTATTTTTGCAGCAGTTTGTACAGCCCTTCGCGCCCAGCGCTCCAATTGGCGAATAAGCAGACGGAGGACGTCTTTATACGCAGGTTTTATGGGATAACGTGAAGCTTTGCTTTATCAGCTACGATTTTCTCTACGGTATTACCTATTAATGAATCTCCTCTACAACCAGGTCAAAGCCTGGAAATCACAAATGTTAAGCTCACTTGCAGTTCAGAGCGCCCATTCTCATGGATATCCCTCGGAAATAGTGCACTGACTCTCATGAGCAGCTGTAAATCTTTCGAATAGTTTTTCTTTCAAACTTTTGTGAGTTTCGTTTCGACGTGTATATTGTATTTTGTATAAGTCTTTCTTCCATTTACACACTTCATATTCAGATTTTACGAAACGAAACCGAATTTGCACACTGCTTAAGTTTAAGCCTTATCTTCCTTCTTCATTGAGCCTCTGAAAGCTATTGCTCTATATGTTTTCTTTCTGCTAGAAAAGTACTGTATTTTTACTCTTGACTTACATTAGCGCAACAGTCATTGTTATAGCCATAATTCACGGAATCATCATTATTTCCTGTTTCTTTAACGAAAAGTAGACATCATTGGAATGAGTTCCCAAGAGATTGAATGGCTCTGAGCACTATGGGACTTAACATCTATGGTCATCAGTCCCCTAGAACTTAGAACTACTTAAACCTAACTAACCTAAGGACAGCACACAACACCCAGCCATCACGAGGCAGAGAAAATCCCCGACCCCGCCGGGAATCGAACCCGGGAACCCGGGCGTGGGAAGCGAGAACGCTACCGCACGACCACGAGATGCGGGCATCCCAAGAGATTAACTAATAAAAAACATACATGTAGGTCTTCAGAAGAAATAGATATTCCGATTGCATACCACGTCCTTCACTTTTTATCTCTGCAAGGTTAAAAACATTAAGTGGATTCTACACCACAATGACGGACGATGCTACTGTTTACTGTCTAGTAAAGTCACCATAAGTTTAAAGCGAATTATAAAATAATTTAAACAAGGCGTCTGCATGTTGTGGAAAGCGGCGGTTGACTATGAACAATAAAATGTGTTAGAACCTCTACTTGAAGAGCAAAAACAATTCGTTAAATTTAGACTACATGATAAATCACACATGTTGAATTATTGTCAATTTAACTGAGTACCTAAGCATTATAATTAGGAACAACTTAAACAGGATCCATCAGATAGAAAATGCTATGGGGAAAGCAAACCACTTACTGAACTTTGATTGCGTTTGGCTCAACTTGTACCGGTATTTTTTTCCCAGCTGTATCATTTTATGTGCGTGAGCCTGCGCTGTAAATAATTTATCCTTTAATTTTCAACTTAATTTGTACGAGTAAATAATATTCAAGAGTAATTTGCTTTTGGGAAAGTATAAGGACAAGACAAATGAAAATGAGATGGGGCGGGATCGCGAATGTATGGAAGTTGTCTAAGGGCTTTCTAGCGAAACTTCTGCAGCGTGGGTGGGCCCACATGTTTCCAAGGTCGTTTAGAGTACGCTGCATAAGTTTCGCTAGGAAGTCCTCACGTATCCTCCATACAGTCCCGATCTCTGGCCATGCGATTTCGATATCTTTGGAGTCCTGAAGAAAGACATTCGTGGCCGTCTGATTTGCTTCAGACGAAGAGGTCCCGTAGGCAACATGCTGACAGGTGGGAATTCGTTTGGATAAAACACGCAGGATCTGAGTAATAAATATGCCTATAAATAATGAATATCTCAATGAGATAGCCACAATGGCGGGTGTGCAAATAGAGATCAAGCCGGCTAATTCTTGTTACAATTCCATGAGACGAGCTGTCGTAAAATGAGCATTCAATATTTGGTGAGCATCTTATGGTATTGAAACAGAGACGCAGTACATCTGACTATTGAAACATTCCTTATTATTAATGAGCACTGAAATGGACCTTCTCTCTCAGAAGTTATAAGCAAGAAAAAATAAGAGAAGCAACAGACCGACAGATCTTTTTTAGTCATGTAAACAAAAAAATTAGTCTTTTAAAAGAGACTACAAGAATCTGAGATACAAATACATTTATAATGTATTATTTTCTTTTTGATTAAATATCACTATTTACTCGAAATGAATTACACACTTAGTCTGAAAGAAAAACATTGTCACATTTTAGTATGGGAAAAAACAGTTGTTTACATAACAGACGGACTTCATATACAGTAGTTTTATCTGCATACACGCCCGCTGCAAGAACAGAATAATATTTTCCCCTCTATTTCTCCTTCCAGCGTCACATTAACTATTGCTGAATGTCATAGCAGATGTGCCACTAACCCTTGTCTTCTTGTAGTAAACGTCATTCACAGCGCCGTTTTCACCTTTTCATCTTAGCACTTCATTTCATACTTTAGCTTTCTTCGATAATATCACAGTTCAAATACTTCATGCCTCTTCTTATCAGGATTTCCTATAATCCATCCAGATGTAAATGTACAGGAACTTCTTACTCAGGCCGGCCGTTGCGACCGAGTGGTTCTGGGCGCTTCAGTCAGGAACCGCGCGACCGCTACGGTCGCAGGTTCGAATCCTGCCCCGGGCGTGGATGTGTGTGATGTCCTCAGGTTAGTTATGTTCAACTAGTTCGAAGTTCTAGGGGACTGATGACCTCAGATGTTAAGTCTCATACTGCTCAGAGCCATTTTTTTTTCTGGACCTCTGAAAGGGCTATTCTGTTTGGTGTCCTTCGTCATTGTACAACGATCAACTTGGAAGTGTATTGTGCTACCCTCTGGAAATTGAAGAATCGACTTCAGCGTGTTCGTCGCCACAAAAATGCAAACGAACTTCTCCGTCTCCATGACAACGCAAGGCCGCAGACAAGTCTGTGGACCGACAGGAGGTCAAAAAACTTCAATGGACTGTTCTTCCTCAGCCACCCTATAGCCGGGTTCTCGTACCTTCCGACTTCCATATGTTTGGCCCAAAGGAGGATGCACTCCGCAGAAAGCAGTTCGTGGGTGATAGGGAGATTATCGATGCAGGAAGACGTTGATTGCGACGTAGAGTGATGCTATGGGGACATACAGGTCCTGCCAGTAAGGTGGTGTAAGGCTCTCGCACTGAACGGAAATTAAGTTGGAAAACACTGTTTTGCACCCAAAAGGCTGGGGTATATTATGATGTATTGGAACCCTGAATAAAACCAACATGGTTTCAGAAAAAAAAGCTAACTGAACGACCTACATAGATTATTCATATCCAGTTTGTAGTATGGCTTGTTGCATATCCCTATATAATAACAAATAATGATGATGATAATAATAAGTACTATTCGACTAACAAGGGGAGTCCACGACGTTGGGATCACAGATTTACTTCAAACTTTGTACATCTTTAGTAGGTCATTAAAGCAACGCAGTGTGCAAGTAGTGAGATGCACTACTCTAGCAATTCCGAGAAAATCGCAATAGAAGTTTCACGCGTCTGTTATGTGGCTTTTGTGCCTGTGCATAGGTTACGGTGGTTAGAGTTCATGGTCGTCAAGTGATTAGCGTTCCAGCTTCGTAAGACGAGCGTGTATGACACAACGGCTCGACTCCCGCTCGAATTTTACTATTAATCTATTTTTTCATAACTTGTCATATTATTTGCGACATTTGAGAGGTAATATAATGAAAAAACGAGTATTTGCGTGAAGTTTTAATTTATATTTTCCATATCTGTATGACAAATACCATCCTGCAGCGTGTGATGTCGAGAGCACAATCGACGAGTAATTCTACATTACCCCTGTGGTGTGGCACATTGTAACTTACTATACCACTGATTGTGAAGAACGTCATTCGTGTCATTATTGAAATTCCACTTAGGCCTTGCATAACTGTCCCTCGCTCTTGAAAATTTAATTTCAAATAGTAAGTAGTCAAATAATATATGAAATTCACTACAATTTCATGATAATGCAAGTAAGCTTTTTTCTGTTATATTATCTCTCAAGTGTGATATAAATTAAAAAGTGTGACTGTTGTGTACATAGCTCCACGTAGTCAGCGCGTACACAACTTTCCCACTAGAGCGCACCCCGCTAAGCACAACAGCGCAGGCGCAGCGCTCGTCCGTCTCCACACTACAAGATGGCGCTGCCATAGAGACGGACCAAATTCTGCTTCCGCCGATCCACGTATTAATGTCACGCACCCAATGAGATTGCTGTTAACGTAGAACCTTTTCTCCTCACAGATAACACTCGCACAGTGATACATGAACGCGCGAGGTATTATAACAAGTGTACAGACCTCCGATTAGTCAGTCTGCATCAGTCTGTACCAGTCGGCATTAGCCTGTATCAGTCTATAGTCAAGTTTCAGTCTGCGTCAAGTAAGATTACCATATTCCTGTACTTAGCCATGAAGATAAATGCATAGACACTTTTGTCAAGTATCAGAGATACGTGAGAATAAGATTAACACCCCAGTACCAAAGGAACTTGAGATTGTCAATTGTAAATAGCATCCAGAACCAAGTTCAGTAATTTTTATGCTTGTTATTATTTTAATAAATGTATGTGAAAATTAATCAAGTTCTGTTTAAAGTTGGTCACAGTCAATCTGCTACTCTAAGCGTGCAAGTGGCATTTCTATCGTCTGACCTAATGGCAGAAAATAAACACACCACGATAAGACCACGAGACATATTGCTGACACTCGCCTACTTCGTTAGAGCGACAAGTCAAATAATCTGACGGTTTGTGTACTGAAGGTCTTACAGTACACACACCACAGTGCCTAGTGTAGAAAAAAAATATAGATTAAAAACTGTGGCCTCGTCAACCATTCTCTTGCGACACACGTGCATAGTGCTGACACTAACCACTAGAGCACAATGACTTTTTAGGCCCGACACCTTCGCACAGATACATGAGGCACCTTCTTTTGCGATTTTCTTGAAATTGCCAGAGTAGTGCAAATTGTTATTTACGAGTTACGTTGTTTTGATTACCTACAACAGATATACAAAGTTTGAAGTATATCCGTGATTCCAATGTCGTGGACTCCCCTCGCTGTTGTGCGCCCTAAAACACTAATCATCATAATCATCGTGGACTCCCCTTGTGAGACCGGTATAGGGGAGTAGGCTTGTTAGTGCAAGAGTTCAGTACGTATGTCAGCACCCGCTAATAACGCGTGACCTGTTCTGTTTGCCTGCCAGACTGGACGCGCCACCGCTGCAGAATGGAGCCGCCACGCACGCTCAGCTGCTGGCGTCGGAGAAGCTGGGCGTCGGCCACGACGACGCCGCGCTAAGGCTGCAGCCCACAGCGCCGCACCCCGACGAGGACACGGACGAAGAGGGTGAGGGGGGCGCGAAGCGCGGCCGCAGCTGGACCAGCCCCGCGACGCAGAACCAGCTGCTGGCCGCCTCCGCCTGCTTCCTGCTCACTGCCGGCTGCGGCTTCCCCATAGGCTTCTCTGCCGTCATGCTGCCACAGCTGCGCCAAAACGACTCCGTCATACACACCAACGAGGATATGGAATCTTGGATAGGTCAGTGTCCGCCGCTCTCCTGCGACTATGCGAGTCACTGGCGAGCCCTTGTAAAATCAGCACTGCCCCCGTCATCGCCAGTATAACGGTCTAGCATTGACAGAACTTAGGCAGTGGTCGCCAAACTTCAATTTGAGAGGGCCAACACAGACACTGTACTGTGGCACATCGAGCCACTTATGTACAGATTTTGCACTGAAGAGCCAAAGAAACTGGTACACCTGCCTAATATCGTGTAGGGCCACCGCGAGCACGCAGAAGTGCTGCAGCACGACATGGCATGGATTAATGACTGAAGTAGTGCTGGAGGGAACTGACACCATTAACCCTGCAGGGCTGTCCATAAATCCGTAACACTACGAGGGGGTGGAGATCTCTTCTGAACAACGCGTTGCAAGGCATCCCAGATATGATCAATAATGTTCATCTGGAGAGTTCGGTGGCCAGTGGAAGTGTTTAATGTTACTGGAGCCACTTTGGAGCAATTCTGGACGTTTCGGATGTCGCATTGTCCTGCTGGAGTTGCCAAAGTACATCGGGATGCAGAGTGGGCATGAATGGATGCAGGTGATCAGACAGGATACTTACGTGTGTCACCTGTCAGGCGTATCTAGACGTATCAGGGGTCCCACATCACTCCAACTGCACATGCCCCACACTAGTACAAAGCCTCCATCAGCTTGAACAGTCCCCTCCTGATATGCAGGATCTGTGGATTCGTGAGGTTGTCTCCATATCCGTACACGTCCATCCGCTCGATACAATTTGAAGTGCCGGCCGGAGTGGCCGTGCGGTTCTAGGCGCTACAGTTTGGAGCCGAGCGACCGCTCCGGTCGCAGGTTCGAATCCTGCCTCGGGCATGGATGTGTGTGATGTCCTTAGGTTAGTTAGGTTTAAGTAGTTCTAAGTTCTAGGGGACTGATGACCTCAGAAGTTAAGTCCCATAGTGCTCAGAGCCATTTGAACCATTTTTGAAACAGAGGACGAGAGCAGGTACGTTTCCGGACGTAGGTTCCTATTCAGAATATTACATAGTCACGCCCTTTACATGTCCTGAAAGTTTGTAACGGGAATTTCCGAACACTGTATTTAAATGCATTATGCAATGTGAGACACGATAACAAATGTTTTGAATGTCACATTTCTCCTACTCATTGCGTAGTATTACAATAGCCTTAAATTAATTTAATATTAGCTGACAAATCCGGCACTGCCCGGATACTGATTTTGCCATTTTTCTGTTACATATGAAAACAAAAAATGAACTACATTTGTAGCGTAATATCGATGCAATTTCATTTCCATGTATTCGTGAAAACTCCTTTGAAATTATGAAACAGTCGAACAAAGACCTATGCGTAATGTAAAATTGTATAAATACATAATCGCCGACAGTTTCTGTACTCTGGACGTAACTGCTTCCTGTGTCTGCTACGGATTTTCTCAACGTCTCTATGGCAACGCCTTCTGATATCTCTATAGACGGCTACTGTTTTCGCTTACAGCCGCTTGTGCTTAGCAGTTGAAAGCTGTCAAAAGCGCTGCTAGGTGTCAGGGATTTTCTTAAGTTTGAGTCAACTGTAGGACTGTCTTAGTAATAAAAAAATAAGTGTATTAAAGCTTCATTCATGATTTGGCGTTTTTTCACGCGTCTCAGTGTCTATGATGTCATATCTCTTGAACTGTGTATGGCACAATGATACATTTGTGCAAGTACATTCAGCGGCAAACGTGGACACTGTCTGCGAAATATGTTGCGAATAGAGTTACTAACAAAGAAGTAATAACTGTAAAAGCCATTGATGATACGGCACTTTGTCATGTATCTCAGTGTTTATAGCGTCCTACCTCCTGAAGTATGATAGGTACTCTCCTCAGCGATTGTTGCCAAGTTAGGTTGAATTCGGTCCAGTGGTTTAGGAGGAGATGTGGAATACCACGCACGCGCGCACAAATGCACCAATCCACACATTTTTATAATATATATGGATCCCCCTGCTACAAATATGACTGCATTTAAATATGACCGTCTCTATAATGCACATTCATAAATACGTGATGCTTCCATTCGAAATTAATACCACAGCATCTTAACGGCACAAGGCGCACACACACCCGAGAGTTGTCAGTGCTTGAAGACAAACGGTAATAAGACATCCTCCAAACCCGCAGTGGCCGCGAAACTTGGCTGTCTGCCCCTGAAGTAAGCAACCATCTTTACTTAGCTGACCAACGTTCGCTGAAATCAAACACTTCTTAAAAAAAAATACTGTCTGTCTGAAAGTATTTTTGTTTCTTACTGGACGCGGAAACCGTACACCTGAAAAGTTCTTAACGTTGACGTCTTTGGATTCGGCTGTTGGTTGCTAGATGCATGTTATTATAAAATACGGTGAGAACCGCGGGGGGCACAGATACTTGATTCCGATCGCATGCGGCCTGAGGGCCACAGTTTGGCGACCACTGGCTTAGGGTAACCTCCAACCTCTACCATTCTTTTCGGTGTCTAGAAGAGGCCTCGAATTGTGTTAGGTTTTGCTATTATTCTCGGTTTTATTTTTCCACGTTACCTGCACTCTTTCTCACTCCCTTCCTCCCTACCTTCCTCCCATGCCTCATTTGTAGAATGGTAGAAAATTCAAAATTTCTAGGTGTATGCATTGATGAGGGGTTGAACCGTAAAAAACACACTGAAGATCTGCTGAAACGTTTGAGTTCAGCTAATTATGCTATCAGGGTCATTGCAAATTTTGGCGATATACATCTCAGTAAATTAGCTTACCACACCTATTTTCATTCTCTGCTTTCGTATGGCATCATATTCTGGGGTAACTAATCATTGAGTAAAAGAGTGTTCATTGCACAAAAGCGTGTAATCAGAACAATTACTGGAGCTCAGCCAAGATCATCCTGCAGACACTTATTTAAAGAGCTAGAGATCTTCACTGTAGCCTCACAATATACACTCCTGGAAATTGAAATAAGAACACCGTGAATTCATTGTCCCAGGAAGGGGAAACTTTATTGACACATTCCTGGGGTCAGATACATCACATGATCACACTGACAGAACCACAGGCACATAGACACAGGCAACAGAGCATGCACTAGTACAGTGTATATCCACCTTTCGCAGCAATGCAGGCTGCTATTCTCCCATGGAGACGATCGTAGAGATGCTGGATGTAGTCCTGTGGAACGGCTTGCCATGCCATTTCCACCTGGCGCCTCAGTTGGACCAGCGTTCGTGCTGGACGTGCAGACCGCGTGAGACGACGCTTCATCCAGTCCCAAACATGCTCAATGGGGGACAGATCCGGAGATCTTGCTGGCCAGGGTAGTTGACTTACACCTTCTAGAGCACGTTGGGTGGCACGGGATACATGCGGACGTGCATTGTCCTGTTGGAACAGCAAGTTCCCTTGCCGGTCTAGGAATGGTAGAACGATGGGTTCGATGACGGTTTGGATGTACCGTGCACTATTCGGTGTCCCCTCGACGATCACCAGTGGTGTACGGCCAGTGTAGGAGATCGCTCCCCACACCATGATGCCGGGTGTTGGCCCTGTGTGCCTCGGTCGTATGCAGTCCTGATTGTGGCGCTCACCTGCACGGCGCCAAACACGCATACGACCATCATTGGCACCAAGGCAGAAGCGACTCTCATCGCTGAAGACGACACGTCTCCATTCGTCCCTCCATTCACGCCTGTCGCGACACCACTGGAGGCGGGCTGCACGATGTTGGGGCGTGAGCGGAAGACGGCCTAACGGTGTGCGGGACCGTAGCCCAGCTTCATGGAGACGGTTGCGAATGGTCCTCGCCGATACCCCAGGAGCAACAGTGTCCCTAATTTGCTGGGAAGTGGCGGTGCGGTCCCCTACGGCACTGCGTAGGATCCTACGGTCTTGGCGTGCATCCATGCGTCGCTGCGGTCCGGTCCCAGGTCGACGGGCACGTGCACCTTCCGCCGACCACTGGCGACAACATCGATGTACTGTGGAGACCTCACGCCCCACGTGTTGAGCAATTCGGCGGTACGTCCACCCGGCCTCCCGCATGCCCACTATACGCCCTCGCTCAAAGTCCGTCAACTGCACATACGGTTCACGTCCACGCTGTCGCGGCATGCTACCAGTGTTAAAGACTGCGATGGAGCTCCGTATGCCACGGCAAACTGGCTGACACTGACGGCGGCGGTGCACAAATGCTGCGCAGCTAGCGCCATTCGACGGCCAACACCGCGATTCCTGGTGTGTCCGCTGTGCCGTGCGTGTGATCATTGCTTGTACAGCCCTCTCGCAGTGTCCGGAGCAAGTATGGTGGGTCTGACACACCGGTGTCAATGTGTTCTTTTTTCCATTTCCAGGAGTGTATATATTAACTTATGAAATTTGTTATTAATAATCCGAACGAATTCAAAAGTAATAGCAGTGTACATGTCTAAAACACTACTCAAGGTTAAATCTAACTTTGGGTCAGAAGGGGGTAAATTATGCAGCCACAAAAGTCTTTGGTCACTTAACTAATAGCATCAAAAGTCTGACAGATAGCCATATAGCATTTAAAAAGAAATTAAAAGAATTTCTTAATGGCAACTCCTTCTACTCATTAGACGAATTTTTGGACATAGTCAGTGGGTAATTTCCCCAACCCCCACCAAAAAAAGTCAAGTAATATTTTGTGTAATTTAATAACTTGTATGTACACCTTTTTTTAACCTGACACGTTCCACATCATTACGAAGTGTCGTAATCATGATCTATGGAACTAATCTAATCTCTACTCTCTAATCTTTCTACCTCTCTCCTGCCTCCTTCCCTTCCCCTCCGTCGCTACCCTATCCATGACCCGTCCTCCATATCTCCCCCTGCGCCCCCTTCCCCCTCCTCACTCTCTCTCTCTCTCTCTCTCTCTCTCTCTCTCTCTCTCTCTCTCTCTCTCTGTTACACATGTTTGTACATTTCGTCTTCAGGTTTTTTAACAGTGTGTTAAACAGTGCCATCAGCTGATGCTGACTGCTGCGATCTGACATTCTGAGTTTCCAGAATTGTAAAAGAGATCCCCCTGTCGCTCCTGCTAAGATTGGCGCCTGTCTCACAGCTTGCTGTTCTGACTGTGACCCAAGCACCAACTTCCTCTCGAACTTGGACATAATTAACATTGGTCCCTCTGTATGATCAGGCAAACAATAAAAGTGAAAAACATCTGGGGAAAATTGGTACCATTCCATGCTGGGTGCTTGGCACAGAAACCAGTTCTAATTTCTTGAAATAAGTCAGTCATGGTTGCAAATGGTTTTATTTATTCCTAATATATAAATAGGTAAAATAATTTGCAATCAACACTTTCTTATTTGAAGAACATCTGGGGAGATTACAAATCTACATTTGAGTCGTCGACTGGTTGCGGTTGTACTTCCGAGCTATCATCGTAACATTTACAGAGTTGTTCCGAGAGCAAGCAGCAAGATACTTAAATGGTTTGATTTTGAAAACCAGTAGCCTTCCCGAAACTTCTGAGGCTTCAACGCACATAAACACTGCAACAACATGGTGCCTAAAATTTTGGTCCGAGTAACTCAGAGGCTGATTGTACCTATCGTAAAAGTGCACATTGACCTCTTCAGGGCAATCCAAAAACCGAGTCACTGACCGCTTTGAATACTATTTAGAACACCGGCACCCAAAGGAAACAACTGACAGACCTTTTATGGCCCACGTATCTCTGTCCTTTGCAGCTGTTCTGAAAGGACCTTCTTGCGACGGAAGATACCAGACGCTGGTGCATCCTGATGGTCAGTTTCGTACACAGATGTGCTTTTTAACGGAAATTTCCATCTTACCGATAACTAGTAACTTTCTGGTTTAGCTACGTAATGATTCGCAAAAAATTCAGAGATATTTCCTCCATACCTATGCATCATCATTCTCTATTTATCATCTCTGAGCCACCCTCGCGTCATACACAATAGTGATATGTAAATTTTGCCACTCCTTAGTTACTGAACTTTCTGATTTAATTTTTAGCCTCAAGTATTTTATTTTTTCAGTGTAATCAATTCATAAAAATTATCGACAGCTTTAGGTAAAGCGAGAAACAGTAAAAATGAAAATATATAAAGATAACTGCTGTATGACTCCGTGTTATTTACTTCACATCAAAAATAGTTATGCTTGCAGCATGCTCTGATAAAAACTGTCGTGGAGTTATTTGACCACGTTTGTACTTTTTTTTAATCCTATTTGATTTTAATGATAACCACATGATATCTGTCTTCTGTTCAACGATAAGTTGAATTATTTTAATGTTATACAGGGTGTGTCTGCTAAGAGTGGTCAGGCGCATTTTCTCTGGTGGCCCAGCAGATATTTTCAGTTCCATTTTTGCAGTGAGTAGCTGTATTCGGCCCAAACAAATAGTACTTATCACGTCTTTCATGCGATGCCCAGCGTCGACGGAAAGCATCAGTTTGTTTCCTGTTACAAACAAATTGTGTTTAAACCGGAATTTTACGTGCCCATTCCATAGAGCTGTCCCATATTAGTCTTGTGCGACATTTGTTATATCCGCGCACGGGGTTCCGGGTTTGATTCCCGGCGGGGTCAGGGATTTTCCCTGCCTCGAGATGACTGGGTGTTGTTGTGTCGTCTTCATCATCGTCATTCATCCCCATTACGGTCGGAGGAAGGCAATGGCAAACCACCCCCACTAGGACCTTGCCTAGTCGGCGGTGCGGGTTTCCCGCATCGTCCCCTACGCTCCTCGGAGTATGGGACCTCATCATCATCATTAACAAGGACAGTAAAACTCGAAGAATAGCAAGTACTGAAGCAGCGACAGCTGTGCTCTGGACCAAATTGGGGAGCACTCTATCGATTGGGCACGCAAAATTCCAATTAGGAAAATAATTTTGTTTGTAATGGGAAACAAACCGATGCTTTCTCTTGAGGCTGGGCGCAGTACAAAACACGTGACGAGAACTGACTGTTTTTGACTGACTCGAGCTATACAATGAAACACCACAGAATGAGCCTGACGACTGTTAGGAGAGACAACCGGTATATGTTGCTACAGTGCCACACCCTGCATACGGATCTGCTGTTTTCATTTTAGCACATGAACTTCACGTCTGCAATCGTTATTTACTAGGTCATTCGACGGAAATATCGCATGATATTTATATGTTACGATTTTTTGGGGGGGAATTGTGTTAAGTGTTGATGGGCATAGTTATGCACTCCCCACCCGCCGCCCACCCCCTGCCTAATGAGAAAGTGTCACAAAAATAAATTTGAAAAAGTTCCTGTCCCCAGTTCCAATCATGGTTTCAAAAATGTTTCCTTTGGTTGTAAGATGAAAGGAAACCCCTTCAAAAATTTCCAAAATTGGGATCCCCTATGGCCATTACCAGATTGACATAGAGATTGAAATGCAAAAGAAAGTATTTTTCAGTGTTGTGTGGATTTTAGCAAGCTGTAAACGTACCAAAATTTCTGAACTGATGTAAGTAACTGAGTCACGTGTTTACACTGAGGTGCCAAAAACCATGGGACAGCGATATGCCTATGTAGTATCGCGTACATAGGGTATAAAAGGGCAGCGGAACTGTCATTTGTATTTAAGTGATTAATGTAAAAAGGTTTCCGACGGGATTGTCGGCGCACGACTGGAAATATCATGCTTTGAACGCAGAACGGTAGTTGGCGATGGAGACATGAGACATTCCATTCCACAAATTGGTTAGTTGGCGATGGAGACATGAGACATTCCATTCCACAAATTGCCGCCGGTCTTCTACCAAGAGCAGCGGCGTTTGCGTCGAGTTGTCAGTGCTGTCAACAAGCAACACTGCGTGAAATAGCCGCACAAATAAATGAGGGACCTACGACGAACGTATCTGTTACAAAAGTATGTCTAAATTTAGCGTTAATGTACAACGGCAGCAGACGACCGCTAACAAAATGCATCGCCTGCAGCGACTCTCCTGTGCTCGTGCCCATATCGATTGGACGCTAGGCGACTGGAAAACTGTGACCTGGTCAGATAAGCCCCGATTTCAGTTGGTAAGAGCTGACGGTAGGGTTCGAGTGTGGCGCAGACCCCACGAGGCTGTGGACCCAAGTTGTCAACAACGCACTGTGCAAGCTTGTGCTAGCCCCACAATGGTATGGGCCGTGATTACGTAGAATGGACTGGGTGCTCTGGATGTTCGGATACTTGGAGACCATCGGCAGCCGTACATGGACGTCATGTTCCCAAACAACGATGGAATTTTTATGGATCAAATGGTTCAAATAGCTCTAAGCACTATGGTATTTATCTGAGGTCATCAGTGCCCTAGACTTAGAACTACTTAACCTAACTAACGTAAGGACATCACAAACATCCATGCCCGAGGCAGGATTTTAACCTGCGACCATAGCAGCAGCGCGGTTCTGGACTGAAGCCACTAGAACCGCTCGGCCACAGCGGCTGGCTTTTATGGATCACAATGCGCCATGTCATAATGGCACAATTATTCGCGATTGGTTTGAAGAACTATCTGGACAATCCGAGCGAATGATCTGGCCACCCACATCACCAGATATGAATTTCATTGAACATTTATGGGAGATAATCGAGAGGTAACTTCGTGCACAACATCCTGCATCGACAACACTTACAGAATTATTGCTGCAGTGATAAAAACGGTTCCCGTCAGATCATCGAAGTTAAGCGCCGTCGGACTTGGCTAGCACTTGATTGGGTCACCGTCTGGGTCTGCTGAGTGTTGTTGGCAAGTGGGGGGCACTCAGCCCTTGTGAAGCCAATTGAGAAGCTACTTGGCTTAGAAGAAGCGGCACTGGTCACGAAAACTGACAGCGGCTAGGAGAGCGGTGTGCTGACCAAATGCGCCTCCTTATCAGCATACGGTGATGCCTAAGGGGTGAGGATGATACGGCGGCCGGACGGCGCAGTTGGGCCTTCAAAGCTTGTTCGGACGGAGACAGCATGGCTCAATATTTCTGTTGGGGACTTCCAATGACTTCTGTAGGGGGGCACGTCCAGCCGCTGCACTACGCCGGGCATAAGGAGATCCCACACGATATTAGGAGATATGCCGTAATTTATGTCGCTTCAGTGTATAATTTCTGGTTTAACTTCATACTATTCATAAGTTTTATTATTGTACTTACGTCCAGGTAGTTTGATATTGCCGTAGGGGGAGAAATTAGCTAATAGTAAATAAATAAATAGTGTTAATTTCAAATAAAACTCCGCAGGAAAATACTCTTTTTAAAAACGTTATTATTTGAGTATCTAATATTAGAATCTGTATAGTGACAGCTGAAATGATTTTTTCGTCGATCCATAATCAGACCTGTTAGCTTTTTTTCCTTGATTATCTTCTTATTTGGGAAGCCGTGTATTAGAGTGTGTGCCGTGTGCCTGCCGCAGCGAGCATGCACTCGGCGGCGACTCCGCTGGGGTCGCTGTGCAGCTCGTACCTGTCTGAGCAGGTGGGCCGCCGCACCACGCTGCAGCTCACGGCGCTGCCCTTCCTAGTCGGCTGGCTGCTGCTCGCCTTCGCCCAGAGCTACACCGTCGTCATCGTCGGAAGGATCCTCTGTGGCATCGCCGTCGGCATCTCCGCCTCGCCCTGTCAGGTAACAACCTCTCAATTCCTTTCTGCCCCTGTTCAGAAATTGTTACAGTTGCCTAGTACACTGAGCTGACAAGTCATGATGTAGCGATATGAACATATACAGATGTCGGTACTATCTCGTACACAAGGTACAAAAGGACAATGCATTGGCGGAACTGTCATTTGTACTCAGGTGATTCATGTGAAAAGGTTTTCGACGTGGTTATGGCCGCAAGACAGGAATTAAGACTTTGAACGCGCTATGGTAGTTGAAGCTAGACGCACAGGACATCTGTTTCGATTATCGTTAGCAAATTCAATATTTCCAGATCCAGAATCTCGAATGTGTCGAGAATACCACATTTCAGGCATTACCTCTCGCCACGGACAACGCTGTGACCGATGGCTTTCACATAACGACCGAGAACAGCGGCGTTTCCGTAGAGTTGTCAGTACTAACAGATAAGAAGAATTGCGTGAAATAACTGCATCCGTTACCACAATGCGGCGAAATTTGGCCGTGCCTTCGCTAACAGCACGACATCGCCTGCAGCGCGTCTCCTGGGCTCGTGACCGTATCGGATGGACTCTAGACGACTGGAAAACAATGGTGTGGTCAGATGAGTCCCTGTTAAGGTTAGTGTGGCGCTGCTCCTATGAAGCCATGGATCCAAGTTGTCAACAAGGGACTTTGCGAGCTGGTGGTGGCTCCATAATGGTGTGAGCTTTTATGCGGAATGGACTAGGCCCTGTCGTCCAGCTGGCCGCTGTGGTCGAGCGGTTCTAGGCGCTTCAGTCTGGAACGGCGCGACCGCTACGGTCGCACGTTCGAATCCTGCCTCGTGCATGGATAAGTGTGATGTCCTTAGGTTAGTTAGGTTTAAGTAGTTCTGTTCTAGGGGACTGATGACCTCAGATGTTAAGTCCCACAGTGCTCAGAGCCATTTGAACTTCTCGTCCAACTGAACCGATCATTGACTGGAAACTGTTACGTTCGCCTCCTTGGGATCATTTGCTCTCATTCATGGACTTACGTTCACAAACAACGATCGAATTTTTATGAACGACAATGCGCTAGCTGCTCGCTAAGGTCTGAGGAACATTCTGGACGAGCGAATGAGTTAGCTACCTAAATCCCCCGACATGAATCCTATCGAACACTTATGGGACAGAACGGAGAGGTGAGTTCATGCATAAAATCCTGCACCGGCAACACTTTCGCAGTTATGGTAGGCTATAGGGGGAACATGGCCCAGTATTTCTGCAAAGGGCTTCCCACGACTTGAATCCATGCCACGTCGAGTTGCTGTGTTACCCGGGCACGATATTAGGAAGTATTCCATGACTTTTGTCAGCTCACTGTACCTGCTAGTACTCTCTTTTGCCAACTGGACCTTTATCACTGTTTCGTTATCGTTATGCACTGACAACTTAGTACATTGCAGATAACTGTTCTCCCAGCGTTTTATTTCTCTTTCTTTGGATCACCTAACACCCTTTTACTGAAATCCAGTTTCCTATTAATGTTTACGACATTTAGATAGCAGTGCTAATGAGCTGTTCTACAGTCACCCACTAAACAACACACCTTGTTGAGGAATATCAGAACTGATATGCAGTTCGATTAAAGACCTCCAAGCAAACAGAGCTCTTCAGTCGTTCTTAGTGAAGAGAAGTCGGAATAAAAAGCAATCTTGCATATCTCAAGTAAGCATAATAAGACTGCTACTGGTCACACTATACAAATGGCAAGACAGATAACGTTTTTAGCTCTTCTCAGGCTGCTTCTAGACGAAGTAGTCCGTAGGCCAACACTCATTGAAATGAAAATGGTCGATGGATTCCATTTGGACGGACAAAGTACGAAGTAAAACACTTGCATGAGTAATACTCATAACAGCGGTTGTCGTCTCGAAATGTTTTATTTTATCCCTGCCTCAGAGCCTCCGTGGCGTCACGCAAAATCACACTCGTGGCTACAGACAGAATCCACAGTCCGTTAGCGATGTCTGGTGAACGAGACAAATTATGCGTCGCACTGCTTCACAGATGTTATCAGAAACGTTTACTGGCAGTCTCAACACCGCCACACTACCCGCTCAGTCTAAGGATCGCCTGCCTCGCAGCGAGCCAGGATTAAACTTCTTAGAATCTGCAGTCAATCATTAGAAAGTATTATACCTACCTAACTACTTTCCGGTAAGACTCCCAGATCCGAAACTTGAACACGATCACCGCCAGCAAATTCAATACACGGCTACCATCTGGCTCCTAGCAGCTTCCGTCGATAATCAGCATGACCACAAAGCGGTAATACAGTTCAGCGTCAATAAGAGAGAAACTCTCATAAACTCGCCACATTCAGATTTGTACGAAAACGAATATAATTTTTTGCCTTCAAAGAAAACCTTGCCAAGTCTGTTTCCTTCACTACACACCACCGTCCCACTATCTACTATAGTTCAAATGGCTCTGAGCACTATGGGACTTAACATCTGTGGTCATCAGTTCCCTAGAACGTATAACTACTTAAACCTAACTAACCTAAGGACATCACACACATCTATGCCCGAGACAGTATTCGAACCTGCAACCGTAGCGGTCGCGCGGTTCCAGACTGAACCGCTCGGCCACATCGGCCGGCCTACTATAGTTCAATCGTCGTAAGTTGATCCCTGACAGTTGAAGTGAGTTGGGCACGGCAGCTTCGGGGGCCTACCTCAGCCAATAACGTAACTCGATTTTGCAAACGTCTTATCACAGCTTTGCAGACGGATACTGTTTTCGCCTGCATCCGTTAGCGCTTCACAGCTGCAAGGTGGCAGCGGCGCTAAGAGCTGTCAGGGATGTTCTTATGACATTTCGATTATAGGCACCACAATCTACGGTGCGGTCGCTGCCTGTGGAGCATCTGTAAACTCAGTGGCAACGCTCGTCTAGAAAACCGGGAAAGAGTCCGCTCGAAATCCACGCCCTCACGGTAATGCACTTTGCGACTGTCAATTCTCCTTACTTCTTGCACTAACACCGTTCATCACGAAGGATTACCTTCTCCCGACGTCTGAGAATACGGTAACACCACCTGCGCACCAGACGCTACACGACTTCTGCAGCCCAAGAGAACTGCCAGCCGACTTCGCGAGATTCAAACCGCTCTATTAACATTTGGGATTTCCACCCAGTCAGCAGCAGAATGTAGGCATGTTGATTAGCAGACTCCTGCTCCTGTTTACACTGACGTGACAAGTCATCGGATACCTTCTAATATCGTGCCTGACCTTCTTTTGCCCGGCATAGGGCAGAAGTTCGATATGCCATGGACTCAACAAGTCGTTGGAATACCCCTGCAGAAATATTGAGCCATATTGCCGTTATACCCATCTATAATTGCGAAAGTGTTGCCGGTCCAGAATTTAGTGCACGATCTGACCTCTCGATTATGTCTCATAAATGTTTGATGGAATTCATGTTGGGCGATCTGGGTGACCAAATCATTCGCTCGAATTGTCAAGAATGCGCCATGCATTGTCATCCATAAAAATTCCATAGTTGTTTGGGAACATAAAGTCCACGAATGGCTAAAAATGTCTGCATGTAGCCGAACATAAGCATGATTGGTTCGATTGGAACAGAGGATCCATTCCATGTAAACACAGTCCACCCCACTATAGAGCCACCACCAGCTTGCACAGTGCCTTGTTGACAATTTGGGTCTATGGCTACGTGGGGTCTGCGCCACTCTCGAACCCTACCATCAGTTCTTACCAACTGAAATCGGGTCTCATCTGACCAGGTCACTGTTTTCCAGTCGTCTAGGGTCCAAGCGATACGGTCACAAGCTCAGGGGAGGCGCTGCATGCCATGTTGTGCTGTTAGCAAAAGCACTTGCGACGATCGTCTGCTACCATTACCCATTAACGTCATATTTCGCCGCTCTGTCCTAACGGATAAGTTCGTCGTACGTCCCACATTGATTTGTGCGGTTATTTCATGTAGAGCTGCTTGTCTGTCATCACTTCTAACTGTACGCAAACACCGCTGCTCTCGGTCGTTAAGTGAAGGCCGTCGGCCACTGCGTTGACCGTGGTGAGAGGTAATGCCTGAAGTTTGGTATTCTCGCCACATCCTTGACACTGTGAATTTCGGAATACTGAATTCCCTAACGATTTCCGAAACAGAATGTCCCCTGCGTCTAGCTCCAACTGCCATTGTGCGTTCAAAGTCTGTTATCCCAGTCGTGTATCCATAACCACGTCGGAAACGTTTTCACATGAATCACCCGAGCTCAAATGACATCTCAGCCAATGCACTGCCAATTTTTATCTTGTGTACGAGATAGTACCACTGTCTGTACATGTGCATCTCGCTATCCCGTGACTGTCACCTCTGCTTCCTGGCAGGACTACTAGACGTTTCTCAGCAACAGATGCTGGAAAACACCGGTCATCATGGGCAATCCCTCAATCCTCATCCAGTCTCTTAACCAGGATCACTAGCAATTTACACATTAAATGTATTCGCATTTGCAAATATGGACATCATCAGCTGTATAATACAATTACAATAAAATTTTGTACCGGACAGGGATTCGAAACCGAATCTCCCGCTTATTGCAAGCGGTAGCATGTCCGAAGTAACATTGTATCGTAATTCGGAATAGCACAGGCATTGCAATATTTATCCGCCGACAGCGGGCAAGCGACTTCAAAGTAAAATGTCTCCCCTGTACGGCAACGTACATAATGGATATAAGAGTACAGATTGTTGACAGGTGGTTGACGACATACGGAAGGTTGGGTGAGACCGTGAGTCGTGCTCGGATAGCCAAGTGGTAAGGTACCGCTAGCGATAAGCGAGAAATCCGTGTTCGAGACCCGGTCCGGCACAAATTTTCTTTGTCATTCCACTATACTACTGATGGTTGTCCATATTCGCAACTGTTAATAAATTTCATAACGGCTGTAGCTGCCCCAGTGCCTGTCCCTTTGGGCATGCACGCTTGTCCGAAGGAACATTGCATTGTAATTCAGAGTAACTCAGGCATTGCAGATTCGTGTCATACTAACCATTTAGGTTCACCCATTAACTCTAGGCTGAAGATAGGCGCCTTCCCCAAGAAACAGCAGATAGTAACTACAAGAAGTGCAGACAGGTCTGGTGCAGAAATTTGTTACAGTCAGAACAGACTATATCATCTGTGAAGAAGTTGGTTGTTCGCATCAGCATCAATTTTAGATATTCTTCTTGAACATAAACTTAAAAACTTATTTTCATCCACATTTACCAAAGAGTCGGGAACTTCAGAGACAGTAAATGTCACTTCCCAAATATCCGAACAGCTCTCTAATAGCAAATGAAGCAATCGAAAGGTAATATAAATATCTAAAAAATAAGGTTGACAGGATATGCAAAATGGCTAAACAGTAATGTAAGGGTATAGAACCAAATATAACTAGGAGAGATACTACTTACAAGAAAACTAAAACACGTTTGGAAGATGAAAAGCAGCTGTACGAAACTCAGACAGAAAACCAGCTCTAAGCAAAGACGGGAGAGGGGAAAAATGGAAGGAGTGTACAGAGCGTCTATACAAGGGAAAAGTACTTGAAGGCAATATCGTGCAACGTATAGAGGAAATAGTTGATGTGACTGGACACGTGGTACTGCGAGAAGAATTTGACATAGGACTGAAACACCTGTGTCGAAACAAGGGGCCTGGAGTAAACGACATTCCTTCAGAACTATTGATATCCATGGGAGAGCCAGACATGACAATACTATTCCACCTAGTATGCAATACGTATGAGGCAGGCGAAATACCCTCAGACTCAAAAAAGAATGTAATTATTTCAGTTCAAAAGAAAGCAGGTGTTAACACGTGTGAATATTACCGAACTATCAGTTTAATAAGTCATAGTTGCCAAACACTAACACGAGTAATTTACAGAAGAATGGAAAACTGATAGAAGCTGACCTCGGGGAAGATGAGTTTTGATTCCAAAGAAATGTAGGAACACGCGAGGCAATACTGACTCTACGACTCCTCATAGAACATAGGTTAAGCCTACGTTCATAGCCTTTGTAGACCTATCGAAAGCTTTTGACAGCGTTGACTGGAATACTCTTTCAAATTCTAAAGGTGGCAGGGCTAAAATACAGGCAGCGAAAGGCTGTTTACAATTTGTACAGAAACCAGACGGCAGTCATGCGAGTCGAGGGGCATGAAAGGGAAGCAGTGGTTGAGAAGAGAGTGACACAGTTTTTTAGCCTGTGCTCGATGTTATTCAATGTGTGCAGTGAACAAGTAGTAAAGGAAACCAAAGAAAAATTTGGAGTAGAAATTAAAGTCCAGGGAGAAAAAAAATAAAAACTTTGAGGTTTGCCAGTGACATTGTGATTCTGTCGAGACAGCAAAGGACCTGGAAGAGCAGTTGAACGGAATGGACAGTGTCTTATGAAGAGTATATAAGATGAAAATCAACAAAAGCAAAATGAGGATAATGGAAAGTAGTCGAATTAAATCGGGCTATGCTGAGGGAATTAGGTTTGAAAATGCCACTAAGATGCAGTAGACAAATTTTGCTAGTTGGCATTCAATTAACTGATAATGGCCGAAGTAGGGATGAAATAAAATGTAGAATGGCAATAGGAAGAGAAGCATTTCTGAAGAAGAAAACTATTAGGATGGAATATAGATTTAAATGTTAGGAAATCTTTTGTGGAGCGATTTATCTGGAGTGTAGTCTTATGTGGAAGTGAGACATGTTCGTTAAATAGTTCAGACAAGAAGAGGAGGAAAGCTTTTGAAATGTGGTGCTACAGGAGGATTCTAAAGACTAGATGTGTAGGTCATGTAACGAATGAGGGGGTATTAATTAGAATTGGGGAGGAAAGAAACTTGTAATAGCTTGACTCAAAGAAGGGATCGGTTAATAAGACACATTCTGAGATATCAAGGGATCACCAGTTTATTTTTGGAGGGAAGTGTGGGGTCAAAATTGTAGAGAGAAACCAAGATATTAATATAGTGAGTACAAAAGTATGTAGGTTGCAGTAGTTAATAGGAGATGAAGAAGCTTGCACAGAATAGGGTGAAGAGCTGCGTCAAACCAGTCTTCGAACTGAAGAGCACAACTATGACAGAATGGGAGTGACAGCCAACAGAACTAGTTATGTCACTTCACAGGAGCAGCTGGGCGTTACTACAGGGTGAGTCAATAAGGACTTTACAGCTTTTGAATGACATATAAATCTTTGAGGTAACTTACATTATCGGTATGTGTGTCATATCGTAGCAGATAACTTCAAGCTTCACGTAAGTGTCAAGTGTTATTTGGTTCGATGTGATTACCATTTCTGATGCGGCAAGCATCCCACAGGTAATCAGTTTCTTCCCAGCAACTCAGACGTAAATTGTGCAACGGCAGTGTTGATTAGATTTTTCAGGTTGGTTAAACAGTTTGATAGTGGAGGAACATACACATGATCTTTAATGAAACCACAGAGAAAGAAATCCATTGGTGTCAAGTCTGGGGAACGAGGTGACCAAGCGATTGGTCTTTCACTGCGATTATCGAGGAAACCTCGAACTTGCTGGTAATAAACCGTGCCATCTCCATCATCTTCACCGATCTGTGGGATGAAAAAGTTTTAAAGCACATCCAGATACACAATACTAGTGACAATTTTCTCCACGAAGAAGAAAGGACTATATAGTTTCAATTTGCTAAGGTCACAAAGCACATTAACTTTGGGGCTTTCACGAACATGTTCCAGGTTTATATGCGGATTTTCGCTGCCCCATATTCTGCGGTCGTGGGTGCCCAGCATGTTACTGAAATGAAATGTCGACTCGTCGCTGAAGATTATTGGGTTCAGGAATGTCTCATCGTCCTCTGTCTGATGCAACATTTTCACGCGTAATACCAATGAGCAACCTTATCTGCATTACTGCTGTGTTGTGCCTTTGTGAATCCGTATGGTTTGAGGTGTAAACGTGTATGTAGTACCCGCCAAAGAGCCTTTTATGTAATTTCAGTCTTGCAAGATGCACGTCGCACTGATTTTTGTGGACCGCGGGGAAAGCTCTCGCTAACCTGTTCGACATAATCGTGAACACATGGGGGACGTGACGATTTATCATATCTCAGTGAACAACCCGTCTCAACGAACTTCTTGTGCCAAGAGTAAAGTTTAGGCCTGCTTGGAGGTTCTTTCGTATATTCGGCGCAAAATTTACGCCAACAGTTGTTGCAAAGTTCGTTTCATGAAACCAAAACACACAGCATATACACTCCGCACCAGTGAAAACAGCGATTTGAACCGTACACTGCACTGGTGCTCCTGGTGACGGAATGGGGTACCGATCCACTATGTGATTCAAACTTGAGGCCGTTTGCTACAACACCGTTTGCTACCGAACCTATACGTTATCTCAATAAATTTCTGTAAGTCCTTTCTGACTCACTCTGTATATTCCCTATCGAATGGTTTGTTGTAGCTGAATATTATTTTATAGCGTGCTTTCTCTCTCTCTCTCTCTCTCTCTCTCTCTCTCTCTCTCTCTCTCTCTTTCTCTCTCTCTCTGTGTGTGTGTGTGTGTGTGTGTGTGTGTGTGTGTGTGTAGTAGTCAGTTTTTTACACCTTTGGGTGACGAATATATCACGAATGCTACACAGAGCAGAGACGAAAACCATGTGCTACTGTGTACTGCAGGTGTTTTTGGGCGAGCTGGCCGAGGTAGATATCCGTGGGCTGTTGGCGGGCGTGCCGATGCTGAGCTACTCGCTGGGCATCCTGCTGGTGTACGCTCTGGGCGCGTGCCTGGACTGGCACGTGGTGGCGGGCACGGGGCCCGTGCTGCCGCTGCTCGCTGTCGTCGCGCTCTGCTTCATCCCCAGGAGCCCCGTCTGGCTGGTGCGCCAGGGCCGCTTCGACGACGCCAAGAAGGCGCTCGCCTGGTTCCGCGGCTCCACGTCGGAGACCAGCCATCAGGTGAGTAGATGCTTCTGCACCCACTAGGCTGCCTGGTCAAAAGAGTTGCACAGTTATTGGGACTTTTGGTGATCCCTTCTTGACAACTTGCCTGAAGGCGTCTGTTTAGAGTTCACGAACCGGTGGCTGGCTGATGTTCCGTTTCCCCGGCTCGAGTGGATGCCACAGTCAAAGGATTATCCTCTGTTGCTCATAGTAGACTGAGGTCGAGCGCACAGATGGTGGTTTGCATACCAGTTAAGAGTGTTGCTGCTACTACACTTGTCTGTTCTGTGGTTGTAGACTTAATTTTAGTATTGACATTAATGATACTTTTGATCATGGTAATGGTTGGCTCACTGTTGCCATTGTACGTGGAGGTACAGGAGTACCTAATGTTCCAGGACTTGAAAGTTTTGTTGATAGAGACATTATTGCCTATCGTACCTACCATATGGCAGAACTTGCTAATAAAGACTTTGGTAAATCATCTTATATGTCGCCTTCTGCATTGTCTTTGTATACTCGTAATAAGAGAAAAATATCTGTAAATGAGTCTGTATTCATTTGGGATAAAGGTAAAGGAGTATGTGAATATGTAAAGTTTGTTGGTGACTGTACTGTCTATTTTCATAAATAAATTCATCTGTATGCAAACTGATCTGTAGTGTCAGCCATTAACCGGACACTGGTACATCACGAACCGGGGGGCCTCGAGGATGCAACAGTTTTGTTTGAGGGTCATTTTCGGAAATTTGTGGCAAGGCCTTATGGGGCCAAACTGCTGGGGTCATCGGTCCCTAAGCTTACACACTACTTGATCTAACTTAAACAACACAAACAACAATGCCCGAGGGAGGTAGGCCGTTCAGCTACCCCACGCGGCCTTGAGGGTCATCCGGGGTCATTATGGATCTGTCTTCAGACGTGCCACCTGTACTTATAGATCTCTGAAAGGCAAAAATCCAAAACTTGTGTACCCTGAAGCAATTCATTTTCTTGCACAAGTTTCTTTTAGATTTTCATGGCTTGTCGGAATAGAAGCTAAGATACTCACTAACCGCAACTGCTACGGTCGCAGGTTCGAATCCTGCCTCGGGCATGGATGTGTGTGATGTCCTTAGGTTAGTTAGGTTTAAATAGTTCTAAGTTCTAGGGGACTGATGACCACAGCTGTTAAGTCCCATAGTGCTCAGAGCCATTTGAACCATTTTTACTCACTAACCACAGGTAGAACTTGAGTTGGGCGAATCTTATACAATGTTAGAGGATATCCGCTCCTGCTCAGGTGAGTCCTTCGTTATCTGTAGCGACTCCCTGAGCGGTTTACGAGCTATCGACCAGTGTTTCCCTCGCTCTCGTCTAGTGATGGCTATCCATGAGACCCTCCACACTCTTGCCCGTTGCGGAAGCTCTGTGCTCTTTGTGTGGACCCCTGGTCATGTCGGCACCCCAGGCAATGAACATGTTGACCGCCTGGCCAAACAGGCCACCAGTAAACTAACTCTGGACATTGGCCTCCCGGAGACTGATTTGCGAGCAGTCTTATGCCGCAAAGTTTTCGCGCTTTGGGACGCTGAATGGCGCGATCTGACCACACCCAATAAACTCCGTGCTATCAAGGAGACGACGACTGTGTGGCGGTCATCCATGCGAGCCACTTGCAGGGACTCAGTTGTCCTTTGTCGGCTCCGCATTGGCCACACCCGGCTGACGCACAGATATTTACTGCGCTGTGAGGACCCGCCTCTATGTCTCTGCGGGGCGACTGTGCGGTGCTCCACATTTTGTTGGCCTGTCTCCTTTTAGCTGTGCTCAGGCAGACATTTGCGCTGCCTGATGCGCTCCCTGACCTTTTAACAGATGACATTGCCATGGCTGGCTTAGTTTTGCGTTTTATTCGGGCAGGGGGCTTTTATCACTTAATCTAAGTGTATGTCATTTTTTGTGTTGAGTCTGGCCTTTGGCCTACGATTTTAGTCTGAGTTTTTAGTGTTTCTCGGTGGTTGGCTTTTCCTTTTTTGTGTCTATGATCGTCCAACCACTGTCACACTCTGTGTGATTTTAATTCCTTTTGTCTGGTCTCTATCTAAGTCTTCCTTGTCCTGTGTCGTCTGTTGTCTTCTCTGTTGTTCGTTTTTATTCTGTTTGGGTGTTTGAAGTTTTGGAAAAAGGGTCCGATGACCGTAGCAGTCTGGTCCCTTCAATCCCACAAACCAACCAACCAACCATTCTGTAATTTTGTTTGTGTTCCGTATCTTGGTTTAGTGTATCGTTTTGTCATACCGATGTACACTTTGCTGCAGGTAGATGATAGCCAGGTAGCCTCTGATACTATGAGTGGGTCCTGTTTGTCTTTGATCAACCTGTCTCGCTCTCTCTGATTTTCTTACTTGGTCGATACACTGTCACTGTGTCTTTTTGGAGTATAAAACCGAGGCTGTTCGACGTCTTGGGTATATATGACAAAAAGATCGTTCCTGGGACTTTTTCGAGGTCTCATTCATCGGATGTTGTGATCTAGGACATTTTCAGTACTGTTCGTGAAAAATCCACCGTTCCTCAGCGAGGATCGTTATCTTTCGTGTCAGAGGTGCCACGTCTCGGATATTCTTCTCATACATGTAACAAGGATATTGATAATGAGGCCTCTTTCCATCTCTGATGGTTCGAGAGCTTACGCAAATAACAATCAGTGACCATAAATCTGCGATACACGTTTTGGCCTAGGTTAACGATGTAAAAGATTTCCGAAAATGCTAAGTCATCAACGTAGCAATTTCTGACCTTTAAGTCTGCATTCTTACGTCTAGATGGAGATGTAAGAGAATGAGGGAGGTTTTCTAATTCAACGAGTTGTTCCACCAGGAAATTCCACACGCTCTACTTCACCAGAATGGCAGCCACAAATGGTGGGGCACATGCAAGGCTCCTTCGAAGACGGCGTGAACCACTATTGCTTTAGCCTGCTCATTCGCCTGGCATGTCTTCCATCGAAAATATCTGGCATGTAGTCAGTCATGAACGTCACAAACCTCTAGGAACCTCTGTTTACATTATTTGTACTCGAAAATAAATCGTATGGAGGAGATCTCCCGAGAATATACAGGATGTTAGCTGCATAAGCGCAGATATTTTTATTGGTGACTGAAGACAGTATACTTAACAACACTACAGCAGTATTTACTTCATTTGCAGACTTATAATTAGGAGTAATATGTCCTTAGATTGATTAACCCTTCAAGAGCATGTGGCAAGAGAGCCATCAATGCTTAATTTCTCCTGGACAGCAGTTCAGCTGTTGAAGTGTGGATGCATGAACGCAAAACGACTAGTCTACACTGACAGGCGTAGTCGACCTAGTGGTGCAGTTATGACCATGCAGAAAACATCCGGTAATAAATTATGTGACATATTTGTGGGAAGTGCGTTAGTTGCACAGAAAAAGCAATTAATATCCTGAAGTGAGCACTTACTAAGGGAGCAATGACCACAGTATCCGCACTTATACCCCTGACAGGCTGTATCTGGATTTCATTTTCGTGGAATGTACAGGAACAGAATTTGCGCTAATCATTTAACTGTCAATTGCTCTTACATGAATTTGACATATTAGCAGCTTTTGCACTAGTTTTTTCACTAGCATTTCATGCTCTTTCAGTGTTCAGTCATTCGGTTTATAGATGGTCAACTGAGAAGTAGCACATCAAGTTTCCTTTGTCTCCAGAAATGTTGTGAATTATTTGTAAGGACATCTACTCGCTGCTTGTCTTTCCTATCTTCGCACTAACATCAAATGCGTTGTTGTCGCCGCTTTTTCGCAATGTGTAACAGAGCTCCCGTTTAGGCTTTTCCCCGTCTTACTAATCCATGGATCATCGCATCTACTAAGTGCGATAGAACGCAGCAATCAGTCAGCTTGAACTCAGTGTGGCACTTCTCGCACTCTGTCTACACGCACAAGTGCGCGCACGTATTTTTATCATGAGCATGTTGTTCTTCAGTGTAAACGACCGTAAATTTGTAATCACAGGACTGTAATTGTATCAGAGATCGTTTTTCCTGTAACATGGTAATTTCCTTCTTTCTTAATTTCATTTTCCTTGTAATTTTTCTTTCTGGTTTGTCGATGCTGTTTGTATCAGATCTGCCACCAAAAAATGGTTCAAATGGCTCTGAGCACTATGGGACTTAACAGCTGAGGTCATCAGTCCCCTAGAACTACTTAAACCTAACTAACCTAAGGACATCACACACATCCATGCCCGAGGCAGGATTCGAACCTGCAACCGTAGCGGTCTCACGGTTCCAGACTGAAGCGCCTAGAACCGCTCGACCACCACGACCGCCGATCTGCCACCAATTACTTCGTATTTTTCAGGTGATGTGTAAAGTAGTTCCGTAAAAATGTAGCAGTTTAGCCTGTTGTGATAGATATTTTTTTATAACACACTGCAAGAAAAAAAAAGTCGACACATCACGAACGAATTATCCGAATGGGACGTACATTGATAGATGCGCTGTACATGCAAAGACGGACAATTGCTTCCAGTTTCAGAAAAATTGGATGATTTATTAAAGAGAAAGAGCTTCACAAATTGAGCAAGTCAGTAATGCTTTGGTTCACCTCTACCCCTTTTTCAAGCAGTTTGGCATACAGTAGTTGGATGTTTTTCTGACGGATGTTGTGCCAAGTTCTTTCCGAGTGGGGCGTTACATCTTCAAAATCTGGAACTGGTTGAAGGATCTTGCCCATGATGGTCCAAACATTCAGTTGTGGGAGAGATCTGGTGACCTTGCTGGCCAAAGCAGGGTTTGGCATGACGCTCTCGCCGTGTGCAAGTGGGAATTATCTTGCTGAAATGTAAACCCAGAATAGCTTGCCATGAAAGGCAACAAAACGGGTGTAGAATATCATCGACGTTCCGGCTGTGCTGTAAGGGTGCCACGGATGAGAAATGGCCACACAACGGGCGACAGTCGGGCTGGTATCGCACTGCTGTCCAGGGCAGCTCAAGACACGTCTTCGGCCTGGAATCTCATTGACTCAAGTAGAATGTCTTCAGAGATAAGTTCCACTTCGAACTGAACACTGATGACCAGCAGAGACTTCTCTGCACACGTCCTGGACAGCGGTAGAATACCAACACGGCTGTCGTCCGCCATACAGCCTGATAACCAGGATTGATGGTCTGGAGTGCCATTTCATTTCATAGCAGGACCCGTTAGGTTATATTCCTAGGCACCCTTAAAACACAGCGGTACGGCGACGATATTCTACGCCTCGATTTCTCGCCCTTCATGGCAAGATGTGCTGGGCTTACATTTCAGCAACATAACGCCCACCCGCACTTTGCGAGAGTTTCTACTGCTTGTTTTCGCTCTTATCGAACCTGCCTTGGCCAGCAAGATCACCGAATCTATCCCCAGCTGAGAAAGTTTGCAGTGTTATGAGCAGGGCCCTCCAACGACCTCGGAATTTTGAAGATCAAGCGCACCAATTGTACAAGAATTTGGCACGACATTCGTCAGGACATGAAACAAAAATGTTCAAATGTGTGTGAATTCCTAAGGGACCAAACTGCTTAGTCCCTAAACTTACACACTACTTATACTAACTTGCGCTAAGAACAGCACACACACCCATGTCTGACGGAGGACTCGAACCTCCGGCGGGAGGAGCCGCGCAGTCCGTGACATGACGCCTCAAGCCGCGCGGCCACTCAGCGCGGCGACATCCAACAATTTTTTCAATGAAAGTAAAGTCGAATAACTACTTGAATAAGCAACACTGACCCCACAAAGAAGGTGGAGAACAAGACAAGGGCTCTTCTAAAGGACGCGGATTTGCGAGGGAGTCGCCAAGAAATTGTCACCTCTAGGACCTGTACCGCCAAAACTTTATGGACTCTCTAAAGTCCACAAAGAGGGGGTGCCGATACGCCTGATTGTGAGCAATATTAGGGCAACTACATACTTACTGCCAAAATACCTGGCGGAAATACTAAGCCCTTATGTAGGTAAATGTCCTCATCACATCCGTAATTCTGTGGATTTTGTAGAACTTCACGACAATTTCAGGCTGCAAGACTCAGATATCCTGGTGAGCTTTGACGTTGTTTAGTTATTCACTAGGGATCCTCTAGGAGTGTCAGTCGAGCTTATTGGGCAGAAATTTGACGAGAAGGCCACCGACCTTAACAAGCAGGTCCTGACTTCCACGTGTTTTCCGTTTAATGGAGAATATACCGGGCAAACGGAATGAGTCTCAATGGGCAACTCACTCTCACCCGTGGTCACGAATTTGTGTATGGAGTACGACGAGGAGGAAGCCTTAGCGTCATCCATGTGAGAATCTACTTGTTTTTTTCCGTTATGTGGATGACACGTTTGTCATCTGGCCCCCTGGTAGGGAAAAGCTCCTGGACTTCCTTACACATCTGAACTCCATGCATCCCAGCATCGCCGGCCGTAGTGGCCGTGCGGATCTAGGCGCTACAGTCTGGAACCGGGGGACCGCTACGGTCGCAGGTTCGAATCCTGCCTCGGGCATGGATGTGTGTGATGTCCTTAGGTTAGTTAGGTTTAATTAGTTCTAAGTTCTAGGCGACTGATGACCTCAGAAGTTAAGTCGCATAGTGCTCAGAGCCATTTGAACCATTTGAGCCATCCCAGCATCCAATTCACAATGGAGACCGAAGCAGAAGGAAGATTACCTTTTCTGGACGTCGCCGTCAGGAGAAGAGCTGATGGCACGTTGGGTCACGGTGTGTACAAGAAGAAAACACACACTCGTCTGTATTTGCATGCAGACAACTGTAACCACCCTCCTTCGAGAAGAGGGGTTCTAAAAACACTGATACACAGGGCGCGCAGCATCTCACACGCGGAGTGTCTGCCCCAGGAGCTGGAACACCTCAGAACCCTTTCCGAAAGAACGGGCACTCTGAATGGCTCTCCACCCCACCACTACAGTACAACGTCTAGAGACGGAAGAAGTCCCGGAGGAAGAAGTAGCCACTGTATTAATTCCGTACACTGGCGCACTGTCGGGGAAAATCGGACGCATATTAAAGAAACACAGAGTTAAAATTGTCTCTTTCCCGCCAAATAAAACACGAGTATTATTGGAAAGTGTGAAAGATGGGCTCGGCTTGCGGAAGACCGGCGTATACCAGAGTCCCTGTTAGTGTAGTAAGACTTATACTAGACAGACAGTGCGCACCATCGAAGATATCCTGACTAATATCTTGACTGAAGTATCCTAACAAGTCGGCGGTCGCAGAGCACTGTTTGTCCGAGAAACACGAGATGGATTACGAGAGTACCAGGTCCTTGGCCCAGACTTCTAAATACTGGGACAGCGTTGTCAGAGAGGCCATCGAAATTTGCACCAGGGACGAGCTCATCAGCCGAGACTGCGGTTGTAATCTTAGCAAGGCATGGGAACCAGCACTGAGTATAATTAAGAAGACACTCAGCAGTGAGACCGAATGGGCGGACGTAGCAACTACACCGACGCTGCCACAGACGCAGACTCCTGCATCGTCGCGACCGCCGACATGCAGCCGCGGGCGCGGAGGGAACGGTCCATGGGGGGAGGGGATATAAGGAGCTCAGCCCACATACAGAGACGCGGGCAGTACAGCTCTGAGAGTAGCGAAATGACGATGGGCCTGCCGGGAAGGAAGCCCGCCCAGGCTAAGATCAAGCCACGCAAACGTCACGGGAGAAGAAGATAACGAGCCGAGCCACGCAAGTTGCAGTGGCCGCCAGTGCAGCTTCCACGGCGCGCAAGGACGCAGAGGTCCAAACCAGGGAGTTCGCTAACCACCTGGGCGACTTGGTGAGCAGCGAGATCCTGGACCAAACAGTTCCGAACGTGGCCGAGCGAAACGATTACCAGATGAATTTCCTACAAAGTCGGGAACTCATAAGAAGAAAGGCAGAAGCCCGTAAAGAAAAATTCAGAAGAGAGAGAGAAGAGAAAGAAAGAAGACAAGAAGAGGACCGCAATAGAAGGCGCGCAGACGCTCTTGCTCGCCGCCAATACTGGCCAGGCGGAAAATAAAAGAGAAGCCCAAATACAAGCAGTTCTGGCCGGGTTTTGTAGGTTTTCCTTGGCCGCTAAAGTGAATACCGGAACTGTCCCCAACAATCTCCTGCAAATAAATTCCCAATTTGGATAAACCCCCCCCCCCCATTCCCCTTGCATGCAAAATAAACAGAGTCCCAACAGAACAAACTTAAACCCCATGGCTAAATAGAGCAAAATGCACGCTCTCAAACAGCCCGCCCACCCCCTCAGCTTGGGAATGAAAAGAGCAAAATAATAATAAATCAGCGCACCTGACGATGGCGACATGTCTGACCGCCGAAATATTGTGCCCGTTGGACACTATGAACAGGTAGTACACCTGTGGACTTTTCGATTAGCTGAATATTGTTTGAAGATTAGGTTCATTTTTTCCATTTCTGATCACTTGTTCCTTGAATAGTAGTGGGGATAGGACATGCCCTGTCTGAACATTAACTTGATCTCGAACGATACGAAAAGTTCTCCCAAAAATCTACCTTTCAATGTCAGTCTCGTTCTGTGCACTTAGTTCCTTTCTTTAGTTTCTCATATACTTGAAATTCCTCTAGCACGTTAAACAGTGTCTGTGTGTCTATTGAATCATATTCGTTTCCGAAGACAGTAAATCTGGTTACTATTTCTATGGTTTTGGGAATCTAAAGGATGGCTATAAGAATTAGGAATTGTCCCACGCAGTACATGCTTTTTTTCGAAATCTGTCAGTTAATTTTCTATTGAAAAACTAGTGAATGTGTTTACTGGTCTTGCCACGTACTGTCGCTGCAGGTGACCCACGAGCTGAGGGAGCTGATCGATCGGGCGCGGTCGGACGACGAGCAGGAGGCGGCGCAGGCTAAGGGCGGATGCTGCAGTGTGTTCGCCATGCCTCAAGTGTACAAGCCGTTCCTAGTCGTCAACCTGCTGACCTCCATGCAGATCGTGTCGGGCACTTTCATCGTTATCTTCTACGGCGTCGACATCGTGGTGAAGTCGGCGAGCTCGTCCGGCAGTCACATTAAGGGCGAGATGTTCTCGGTGGTGGTGGCTGTGGTGCGCATGCTCTTCTGCGTGGTGGGCTGCTGCCTGCTCATATGGTGGACGCGCCGGCGCATGGCCATGGTGTCGGGCGTGCTGTCGGCTCTCTCGGCCCTGGCGCTGGGCGTCGTCTGCCTGCTGAAGGAACACCGGCCCGCCTCCGAGCCTGTGCCGGCGTCGGAGCCGCTGGTGATCGCGGCGCTACTGCTGCTCTACGTGGCCACCAACACGGCCGGCTTCTTCATGCTGCCCGTCATCGCCATCGGCGAGATGCTGCCCGCGCGCGTGCGCGGCGTCGCCGGCGGATACACTTTCTTCGTCTTCAACACGGCCCTCTTTATCGCCACCAAAGTCTTCCCCTACTTAACAGACACCATCGGCATGGCCGGGGTCTTCATCATCTTCGGCATCTTCAGCCTCCTCGGCACCCTTCTCGTGTACCTGATAATGCCGGAGACTAAAGGCCGCACCCTCAACGAGGTGGAGGACTACTTCGCAGGGGACAACTTCCTCTGGATCACGAGGCACAGGTACCGGTTTGTGCCACCAAGTGCTCCCCTGCCTAAGGCCTGACAAACTCGCACCTGGCTGCCCGTGCCGTAGCGGTAGCACTCCTGGACAGTCTTGCGCATATAGTGTCATTTTTTTTCCTTGATACTGACCGCTTTTTCCTCAAAGAAACAGACTGGGGAACTGATCTCGCTAAACCCTGTGAAACTTCGTTAGCGTGTTTGAAACTGCGTAATGTAATATGTGAAATACACTCGCTACCAGGTTCTCAAAGTGGATGATGCTAATACTCTTTTTCCTTAAAGGCTTATAATGTGCTCGACTATTACGAAGAGATTTGTAAAATATTTAATTCTTAATAAAGAAAATTATGTATCAAAAGTTGGATGACTGTTTTTCCACATTTCAAAAAGAAAATATTTGTAAATCTTCTTTCTTCTGTCGTCTAATAATTACATCGACAGGTTACATGAAGGATTTCTAAGACATTTTTTTCCATTTTTAGCATTGACCTTGTATCTCCTCGAACCCTTATTGACTCAACCATCTTCATGACTTCATCCTCCACAGGACTGTAAACCTTAATATTCCTTCCTTCTTGTGCAGTTCATAAATCTGATACACCTATTTCTAAAATACTATCGCTCCAAGTGTGAGTTAAATGCACATCAAATACAATATTCATTTCGTACAGTTCCCATCGTCTTGGGGGGGGATTCAATTTGGAGGTTGGTTTCCTATATTAAATAATTCGATTTTAAAACCAAAGTGCACTGAGAAATAAACTGATTTATTTCTCTCCAATTATGACATATTATCATCTTCAGCAGTGTTGCCAACGACAGTTTCATCGCAAAAGATACTTCAGCATGTCACAAGTGGCTCAGAACCCAACAAGATCAGTGCTACACAACTGCTCCGTGTTAATGTATATGTGGCAGTGTGTGGTATATTGGCATATTTTAAAACAGACATTTTTCTTTGTTGTACTCATTTTGCATACTACGGCTTTTAGAAAATGATAAATGATTTTATATTTTCACACTATTTAAGAACAGACTTTAAACGTTTGGAATTTACATTCAGAATAAAACTTGATGAAACATATTTTGAATGGGGTTTTTGCCCTGGGGCGTTACCAAGCTTTGATTAATGAAGTTTTTGTAATATTCATAAAATATGGATAACGCCAATGTGATGTTACAAATCGTACCAAGATAATACAATTTATTAAGAAATACATAAACAATATTTTCTCCAAGAATGGCCATATACATAGTCAAATATATACTGCCGCGGTACAGACCTGAAGGACTAAAGGACACAATCGATTAATTGAGTCTGAGTTACTACAAAATTAAATGTACATTTATTTCTGCCATAAGTAACATCAGAACAGGTAAGTTTGCAGACACAGGTTTTAAGTAGATCTCAAACGAGCGAAAGTAGCACACACTAAGTGGTACCTGCAACAGTCCACTATGAGGCGCAGAAGACAGCAATCCCCTATCAACATCAATAACACAACTATCACCAATCATGCACTATGGTCAGTCTCTTTAACACACTGTTACAATATTCCGCATTTAAGAATTTACGAAACGCACATTAACATTCAGTTATCGAAGTCTGTACTTAATCACAATTGTTCCATGACCGTTAGCAAAACATCAGCTCACAGTATTTGCTCAAGCACTATCTTTCTTAGCATGGCTAGTCATATTCACATACTGGTATGCCATACCGTCCTGTGTCCAAAACAGTAGAGAACACAGATACAGCTGCAACCCAACCACCGCGACTCATACGCTCCACTACTCTTAAGTGTGCATTCTGCACACTAGGCCACGAGGTACCTCTGCTGCCGTCAGCTGTCCTCCACCGTCAACAATCCAGCACTGGCCTCACAGCATACTTCCTCCCTAGTTAACAAATTCGCACTCTGGGTCACAGTACACCCACCCCTTTCGCCAGAGAGGGCATAACATCACTGCCCAACGACTTACCGAATCGGAGTTACTTTGTATGGTGAAAGACTTGTCCGTGTGTGGATTTTTGACTTGTATACTTTCACCATTTAGCTGAAATAGAGCCCACCTAATCAGTTGCTGTCACGCCTTTGTATGAAGCATTTGTATAACGATTGGAATTCACGATAGCCAGTGTTTTATGGTGTTATACGGTAAGGTCGCTCATTTGGATAAAAGCGTATGGGGCCTGAATATGGCAAAATGAATTGCCGAAACTCGTTGCTTTCAGAATAAAATATCTTAAAGTACACGGCTGTTGATGAAGTTTGATATTAAAAACGACTTCCCAGCCGATGTGCCCTGGCCATGATGGACCAACAGAGATCTTAGTTTTGTCGTTTCCTCCAGTTAAGAATTCCTCTATATCCACAAAACAAAATGTACTACAAAGTGGAGCTATTTCTAAACTTAGAAAATTATTGTAAAGAAAATGGTTATTCAAATGTAACTAAACAAAATATAATGGAATTTACTGGTTATTTTAGTACGAAAGAAAAGAAGAGATCTAAGATGCAAAAATATAACAATTTCAAACAATTTCTAAAATGAGAAAATAAAAAAAATATTCTAAATCCATAAAGAAAAATTAATCGCTCATATCCCGCCAACCGACCCCTTCTTCTAGACAAGTTGTGCCACACATTCCTCTTCTCCCCAATTCTGTTCAGTACCACCTCATTAGTTACGTGATCTACCCATCTAATCTTCAACATTCTTCTGTAGCACCACATTTCGAAAGCTTCTATTTTCTTCTTGCGTACACTATTTATCGTCCACGTTTCACTTCCATACATGGCTACATTCCATACAAATACTTTGAGAAAAGACTCCCTGACACTTAAACCTATACTCGCTGTCAAAAAATTTCTTTTCTTCAGAAACGCTATTCTTGCCATTGCCAGTCTACATTTTATATCCTCCCTACTTCGACCATCAGTTATTTTGCTCCCAAATATCAAAACTCATCTACTACTTTAAGTGTCTCATTTCCTAATCTAATTCCCTCAGCATCACCTGATTTAGTTAGACTACATTCAATTATCCGCGTTTTGCTTTTGTTGATGTTCATCTTATATCCTCCCTTCAAGATACTGTCCATTCCGTTCAACTGCTCTTCCAGGACCTTTGCTGTCTCTGACAGAATTACAATGTCATTGGCAAGCCTCAAAGTTTTTATTTCTTCTCCATGGATTTTAGTTCCTACTCCAAATTTTTCTTCTTTTTTCTTTACTGTTGCTCAATATACAGATTGAATAACATCAAGGATAGACTACATCCCTGTATCACTCCTTTCTCAACCACTGCTTTCCTTTCATATACCTCAACTCTCAAGACTAACAACTGGTTTCTGTACAAATTGTGGATAGCCTTTCACTCCCTGTATTTTACTCCTGCCACCTTCAGAATTTGAAAGAGTATTCCACTCAACATTGTCAAAAGCTTTTTCTAAGTCTACAAATGCTAGAAACGTAGGTTTGACTTTCCTTAATCTATCTTCTAAGATAAGTCGTAGTGTCAGTATTGCCTCACGTGTTCCAACATTTCTACGGAATCCAAACGGATCATTCCCAAGGTCGGCTTTTGCCTGTTTTTCCAATGTCTGTAAAGCATTCGTGTCAGTATTTTGCAGCCATGACTTATTAAACTGATAGTTCGGTAATTTTCACACCTGTCAACACGTTCTTGCCTTGGGATTAGAATTATTACATTTCTCTTGAAGTCTGAGGGTATTTCGCCTGTCCCATACATCTTGCTCACCAGATGGTAGAGTTTTGTCAGGACTGGCTCTCCCAAGGCTGGCAGTAGTTCTAATGGAATGTTGTCTACTGCCGGGGCCTTGTTTCGACTCAGATCTTTCAGTGCTCTCTCAAATTCTTCTCACAGTACCATATCTTCCATTTCATTTTCACCTACGGCCGCCTCCTCGCCCTTGTATAGACCCTCTATATACTCCTTCCACCTTTCTGCTTTCCCTTCTTTGCTTAGAAATGGTTTTCCACCTGAGCTCTTGACATTCATACAAGTGGTTCTCTTTTCTCCAAAGGTGCCTTTAATTTTCCTGTAGGCAGTATCTATCTTACCCCTATTGATATATGCCTCTACATCCGTACGTTTGTCCTCTAGACATTCCTGCTTAGCCATTTTGCACTTCCTGTCGAATTCATTTTTGAGACGTTTGTATTCCTTTCTGCCTGCTTCATTTAATGCACTTTTATATTTTCTCCTTTCATCAATTAAATCCAATACCTCTTCTGTTAACCAAGGATTCTAATAGCCCTCGTCTTTTTACCTATTTGATCCTCTGCTGCCTTCACTATTTCATCCCTCAGAGCTACCCCCTTCTTCCACACAAGTTGAGCGCAGTGAAGCGGAGAAATACGACCCGAGGTGGTACTGCTACAGCAGTCCACTGGCTGAGTGGCACATTCGCTCCCGACTTCTGCAGAAGTTCACCGTAGTTAAAACGTAAGTCTTTTGGTCCTGACTGTATACCAGTTAGGTTCCTTTCAGAGTATGCTGATGCGATAAGTTCATACTTAACAACAATATACAACCGTTCTCTCGACAAAAGATCTGTACCCAAAGACTGGAAAGTTGCACACGTCACACCAATATTCAGTAAAGGTAGTAGGAGTAAACCACTAAATTACAGGCCAATATCATTAACGTCGATATGCAACAGGATTTTGCAACATATACAGTATAGTGTTCTAACATTAAGAATTACCTCGAAGAAAACGGCTATTGACACACAATCAACACTGATTTAGAAAACATCGTTCTTGTGAAAAACAACTAGCTCTTTACTCGCACAAAGTGTTAAGTGCTATAGACAGGGATTTCAAATTGATTCCGTATTTCTGGATTTCCGAAAGGCTTTTGACACTGTACCACAAAAGTGACTTGTAGAGAAATAGCGTGCCTATGGAATATCATCTCAGTTATGTGATTGGATTCGTTATTTACTGTTCAAAGAGGTCACAGTTGGTAGTAATTGACAGAAAGTCATCGAGTAAAACAGAAGTGATTTCTGGCGTTCCCCAAGGTAGTGTTATATGTCCTTTGCTGTTCCTTATCCATATAAGCGATTTGGAAGACAATCTGCGCAGCTGTATTAGGTTGTGTGCACATGACGTGGTCGTTTATCGACTAGCAAAGTCGTCAGATAATCAAAACAAATTGCAAAACGATTTAGAAAAGATATATCTACGGTGCGAAAATTAGCAATTGACTCTAAATAACGAAAGGTGTGAGATCATCCACATGAGTGCTAAAAAGAATCCGTTAAACTTCGGTTACACGGTAAATCAGTCAAATCTAAAGGCCGTAAATTCAACTAAATGCCTAGGAATTACAATTACGAACAACTTAAATTGGAAGGAACATAAAGAAAATGTTGTCGGGAAGGCTAACCAAAGACTGCGTTTTATTGGCAGAACACTTAGGAAATGTAACTGACCTACTAAGTACAGTGACTACTCTACACATGTCCAACCTCTTTTAGAATACTGCTGTGCGGTGTGGGATCCTTACCAGATAGGATTGATGGAGTACATCGAAAAAGTTCAAAGAAGGGAAGCACGTTTTGTACTATCGCGAAAATGGGGAGAAAGTGTCACTGAAATGATACAGGATTTGGGATGGATATCATTAAAAGAAAGGCGTTTTTCGCTGTTTAGGAATACTCTCACGAAATTCGAATCACCAACTTTCTCTTCCGAGTGCGAAAATATTTTGCTGACGCCGACCTACATAGGGAGAAACGATCACCATGACAAAATAAGGGAAATCAGAGCTCGTACAGAAAGATATAGTTGTTCATTCTTTCTGCGCGCTATACCGGACTGGAATAATAGAGAATTGTGAAGGTGGTTCGATGAACCTTCTGCCAGGCACTTAAATGTGATTTGCAGAGTATCCATATAGATGTAGATGTAGGTATTCAGTTAAATGATGCTACGTTATTCGATCATGTTAAATTGCGAAATATCTGTGTAAAAATAGAAGAAATAAAGATTTTCCTCAGGAGTTATGGAATCTTTATCCCCCGAATAACTTTTTGAAAGCTTATGATGTTTTTAGAGCTTTCTAAAGAATAACACAATTAAATAACGAAGTAAATGTAAATCCATTCACTTTTATTCAAAATTATTCTATCCACGTCAAGAATGAATGTTTTAACTACTCAAAAACAGCAGTGAAATTATGTGCATTTTTTAATGAAAATATACCTAATGATACAACAGCATGTATAATTATGTGTGATATAAAGAATTTAACTTATGATTCACAACACAGAATTTTAACTGAAAATTTTTAATTACATAAACGAATGTAAAATTAGAAAAAGTTATAAAATTGTTGTCTTCATGTTTACATTTTCTTTTGAAATACACTCCTGGAAATGGAAAAAAGAACACATTGACACCGGTGTGTCAGATCCACCATACTTGCTCCGGACACTGCGAGAGGGCTGTACAAGCAATGATCACACGCACGGCACAGCGGACACACCATGAACCGCGGTGTTGGCCGTCGAATGGCGCTAGCTGCGCAGTATTTGTGCACCGCCGCCGTCAGTGTCAGCCAGTTTGCCGTGGCATACGGAGCTCCATCGCAGTCTTTAACACTGGTAGCATGCCGCGACAGCCTGGACGTGAACCGTATGTGCAGTTGACGGACTTTGAGCGAGGGCGTATAGTGGGCATGCGGGAGGCCGGGTGGACGTACCGCCGAATTGCTCAACACGTGGGGCGTGAGGTCTCCACAGTACATCGATGTTGTCGCCAGTGGTCGGCGGAAGGTGCACGCGCCCGTCGACCTGGGACCGGACCGCACCGACGCACGGATGCACGCCAAGACCGTAGGATCCTACGCAGTGCCGTAGGGGACCACACCGCCACTTCCCAGCAAATTAGGGACACTGTTGCTCCTGGGGTATCGGCGAGGACCATTCGCAACCGTCTCCATGAAGCTGGGCTACGGTCCCGCACACCGTTAGGCCGTCTTCCGCTCACGCCCCAACATCGTGCAGCCCGCCTCCAGTGGTGTCGCGACAGGCGTGAATGGAGGGACGAATGGAGAAGTGTCGTCTTCAGCGATGAGAGTCGCTTCTGCCTTGGTGCCAATGATGGTCGTATGCGTGTTTGGCGCCGTGCAGGTGAGCGCCACAATCAGGACTGCATACGACCGAGGCACACAGGGCCAACACCCGGCATCATGGTGTGGGGAGCGATCTCCTACACTGGCCGTACACCACTGGTGATCGTCGAGGGGACACTGAATAGTGCACGGTACATGCAAACCGTCATCGAACCCATCGTTCTACCATTCCTAGACCGGCAAGGGAACTTGCTGTTCCAACAGGACAATGCACGTCCGCATGTATCCCGTGCCACCCAACGTGCTCTAGAAGGTGTAAGTCAACTACCCTGGCCAGCAAGATCTCCGGATCTGTCCCCCATTGAGCATGTTTGGGACTGGATGAAGCGTCGTCTCACGCGGTCTGCACGTCCAGCACGAACGCTGATCCAACTGAGGCGCCAGGTGGAAATGGCATGGCAAGCCGTTCCACAGGACTACATCCAGCATCTCTACGATCGTCTCCATGGGAGAATAGCAGCCTGCATTGCTGCGAAAGGTGGATATACACTGTACTAGTGCCGACATTGTGCATGCTCTGTTGCCTGTGTCTATGTGCCTGTGGTTCTGTCAGTGTGATCATGTGATGTATCTGACCCCAGGAATGTGTCAATAAAGTTTCCCCTTCCTGGGACAATGAATTCACGGTGTTCTTATTTCAATTTCCAGGAGTGTATTTTCAAAAAGATAGAAAAAATAAAAACAGAAAAATTTAGGTTTTCAAAAATTGAAACATTTCAGCTAAAGTTTTAATTTTTTAAAACTTAATTTTTAAAATTTTTGAAATTTTAAATTTTAAAAATTTGAAAATCTAATTTTTTACAAAAACAAAACAAAATGAACGTGGCTGATAACATTTCAAATCTAGTAAGTGAACTTAACAGTTATAGTAATGATTTGCAGAAGTTTTCACTAAATTATCAGAGCTAAAAAAGAATAAATCTTACAATATTTCAAAACCTGAAATTTTTGTAACTAAATATGGTGCAAAATTTTTATTACTTTTAGATGATAAATATAAAATTATTCTTCCAGATTGTCATACTAAAATCTTTGCAGAAGATGCAGATAAATTATACAAAATTATTGGATTAAATTTTATTTATGGAGGTAGAAAACAAAATAAAGATAAATTATTTCATGTTATGGAATTTGCATAAATTTTAGAATTTTTCTTTTTTAATTTAGTTTATTCAGTATTAAATTTTAATTGAATAAATTGATTTCCTTAATTAACTGAAAATTTGTTTTGTGGATATAGATAAATTTTCAAATGGGGGAAATGACAACATAAAATCTTGTTTTTAAATATGAGAATTTTGAAATAATTTCTTTTTGCACCAGAACTGTCATAAATATACTACTCACAAATAATTCTAGTTATCCTTGATTGTTAATCATCATATCACATGCGATAGGCAGTCTTAACTTCTTGGTAGAATGACGAGTCCAAGTGACGAACACTTCCGAAATGTGAGTGGTGCTTCTAACAGCTATCTACATGGTAAATTCGTCAAGTCCGTCTCTATGAGAGCTTTAGGACTGTCAATCATTTCTCCTACGTGGGGGAGACAATTAATAGGAGGAGGAATACTGGCTGAAATCAGCACAAAAGCATCTATAAGATCTGCAGTCATGCCATATAAATTGTATTTGACTGGCTTTAAAATTGTTGTTCTAATGGAACAACTGTCTGGAATATCGCAGTAGCTCTCAGTTCACTTTGGTTAGCGGGACTATAACTTTCTCTCGCTCTTGGACTTACATTCAGTGGGTTCTAAATACATGCTGTTTATTCCTATAGCCCATGCTAAATTTTCTAAGGATTTCACAGATATTTTCGCTGTTTCATCGAAATCCACCTTCTTGACAACTGAATGTGTCGCAGATATTTCTCACCACCACCGCAGGAATATAATAGTAAGACACCTGCTAATGGTCATATGTTGGAAGAAGTGTGAGAAGCTGCACATGAAAATCTAACTCTTAGACCTTTCGTTTCATAACAGTACATAATATCGTGGAAGTTTCAGATATTATTTATCGAAATACGTGAAGATTTGTTCTACAAAATTACAAGATGCACATGGGAGCACTACTGATCAAAGTTACAATACAACTTACAATTTTGTCGGTGATTGACTTGTGCTGTCATTACAGTGGGGACTACCTAAGACACTCTGTTGAAACAGGTCCACTGCAGGCTAGTACGTTAGGATAATGTCATACAATTACCATTACTTCTGCTATGTAGATTACTGTGTTACACTACAGCTGAGCAAAAAACCTGTTCGTAGTCTTGAAACAGTATTGGGCTGGGAGCAGGACAGCTATAAATAGCTAATGGAATGTGCTTATGTTTTCGATATGCTCATGCTGGTCACTACCTCTAAGGTAACAATATGGGGCAGTGTTGCCTAGAAATAGCATGCTTCATCAAAGCAAAATTTGTAAACAATTCTGTGTGCCCTGCTCCAATGTATCATTGAGCTTGTCAGGAATCAATTCTGTGTCCGTTGATGCTGCATCTGTTGTGGTTATTTAAAATTTGCCGGTATTCTTCCTATATTACGAAGCCCCAGGAACTATGTATGTTGCCTTTACATTAGACACGGTACATTTAAATGCTTCTAGTAGATTTGTGACGCTTTACTCCTATTTTGTGCTGCTTCAGGTATGTTAGTTCTGATATTATGCATCATTAACGGCAGCATATGAACTGACAGTTGCAAGGTCAAGTGTGTGCCAAACTGTTGATGCGAAATTACACTTCAGAGAAGAGTGTGACTGTAATCAGCTGTTGTAACACACTGTATTCTATTAGTTAAGTGCCTCAAACTCCTTCCATGCGCTGCACAAAAGGGATTGGGTATTGCAAATCACACCCAAATATTTGCTTCAGCCTTATGTTTAGTTCTGTTGGTGTGTACGACAACTGTTCTCTTGTCTATAATCTGGGTATGTCTTCCAAAGACAGAAGTCCCCATCAGCCGCTTTCGCTAGTGTGGGATGACTTTACCTCCTGACATCACACATCTCTACTTTGCTCTGATGTTTCCTAGAGATATATAGGTCTCTATTAATATGTGTCTCCGATGTGTATGTCTACTCTGATTGCAAACCTACGGCACTTACCTCTGTTTATTTAGTATGCAGAAGGTAAGAGTTTCACCAATAAAAAAATGCTCTGCTCTACAACAATTAAGACTCTTATGCTTCTTCTGCTAAGCTACAAAAAGTAACCTTAGAAAAGCGAGTACACTGTCTGTGTCAAAAAGCTGAAAAACTTTTTCACTTCAAATTCCTCGATTTTCAACACAAAACAGAAAAATCAAATTGCATTCCCAATTAGAGTTTTAGTCAGCCAAATAAGGAAACGAATGGACATATGTGACTATATCATTTCTCTATCACAACTGGAATACTCGCACAGCATTGAGGAATTTCTCTGAGTCCACATGCGCGATTGTTTCACATTACATTGGGAACTCGAACAACTATTTGGACAGCGTTCATACCCCCAAGTCAGCCAACTTACATTCTGACGTCGTCGAAAACGTCATGGATTCTAAGCTCACTCCCATGCAGGTTAGTACCTGCAGGGAGACGTCATAAGAATACTATTACCCTGTCAGTGGTTTACTGTGTTGGAATGTCAGATGTGTGTTAGTGCTTCGTAGCAGAGACTTCATTCTTGATGGATGGTAAGCCTGGACGCTACAGGTAAGTAGTGGATAGAAATCTGCTGGGAATCTTAGATGTCCTATGTACAATATAAAACACTTAACACTGTATATGTGGGGAATCACTCAAAATGTAGTGCCAGCCCCAACACTAGATCACATTATGTTAACAGGAAGAATGGTTGGAGTTAAAGGTTTCTTCTGCATCAGTAACAAATTCCCATCACACCAAGGCATGTCTACAGCGAATATTGGCGTCAGTTAAAAACGTTACACTGCCGCACATCAAAAGGGTGTGTGAGTCGCTGTGGTATAGCTGGCTGAGAATCCTACAGTAAGTTGAGGAACTATTGCAATCTGAATTCGCCACGTGGCCTACTGTTTGGATCTACCGAATCTACTACAACAATTGCTACGAGAATTGCTAGTACTATACCAGCTGAGCCAAAGCGACCCACACGTCTGTATGAAATATTACAGCACATTTTCCTGCACAAGCACATTTACAAATCATGAGAAATGGGAAGTGTGATGCGTGGTTCACCGATGGGTCAAGGCGTTGGGGCAGGGTTGTACGGGGTTCAGCCAAGACTGAAGAGCAGCATCTCTCTAGGGAAAGTGGCCTCTGTATTCCAAGCCGACATTACTGCAAATCAGGGCATGTGTGAAGGAGAATATGAGTAGGTGCTACAATGACCGTAGCATCTACATCTATTCAGACAGCCAGGCACCCCTGAAATCATTGGCAGCTCCTGCAACAAGATCTAAGATTGTTGCAGATTGCCACAGGGCTCTGGTGGAGCTAGGCGGGAGCAATAGGGTGCACCTAGTGTGGGTCCCTGGCCACTCATGGATCTGTGGCAATGAACAAGCCGATAGATTGGCAAGGTTGGGGGCAACAACTCCATTTATTGGACTGGAACCTGTCTTGACAATCACCAAGGCTATGATCAAATTAGAACTACGGAACTGGCTTAGGAAACAGCACGTAGGATATTGGACCAAGGTCCATAAACAAAAACATGGTAAGGTAATAATGCCCAAGCCATGTTTTAAAAGAAGCTCTGTAATCCTGGGATTGAACAGTAAAGAGATCAAACTCATGACTGGACTGATGACTGGTCATGGTAACTTCAAAAATACCTACACACAATGGGTATAATGGAAGAGGACCCTAAATGTAGGATCTGTGATGAAGGTGAAGAAACTGCATCACACCTAATCTTTGAATGCATGGCATTGGAGAGTAAAAGATACAGAATCTTCAGGACAACTAGACCTGAAGAAATTGTGTCTAACAAAAAACTGGTAGAGGGACTCCTTGCACTATTTAAGGGCACTGGTTGGCTTTACTAGATATACAGGGAGCGATACCGCACAATAAACCTAGTTTCAGTGCGGGCAGTGGCGGGTCAGACCTAAGCTGTTTTAGCTCTCCTGTTAAAATCAATCAATCAATCAACTTGAAGTGTGCAGTTGCGATGAATCCCTGCCACTTACACACTGCAACATGGATCGCTATCGAGAGACTCAGTCTATGTAGGATATATCTTAACTGCTCTTCGATTATATTGTCAAAAGTTAACACTGCTGACTTCTGGTATATGTTAAATATAGGGAGTGCTGTGGTCTAGCATCTGGCTCTGTTGATTGTTTTTTTGTATTGAAATGCCGTGTATAAGAAGGGAACGGTCCACCATTTGGGTACGAATGTGCATCTCTTGATTTTCTCGACATGCTCATTGAGACAGAGAAGAGAGTGGTGGTTTGGCCCATTTTGCTGTTCCACTTCCTTACAGAGCAATGGGAGAATGAATATGTGTCTCCGTCAAGTAACTTTAAGTTTTCAGTTGTGGTGAATCTGTGTCTTCTACTCAGCAATATAGTTCACTACAACATTACTGCAGCCGGCCTCGGTGGCCGTGCGGTTCTAGGCGCTTCAGTCCGGAACCGCGGTACTGCTACGGTCGCGGGTTCGAATCCTGCCTCGGGCATGGATGTGTGTGATGTCCTTAGGTTAGTTAGGTTTAAGTAGTTCTAAGTTCTAGGGGACTGATGACCTAATATGTTAAGTCCCACAGTGCCCAGAGCCATTTGAATTTTTGAACATTACTGCAGCATACTGTTAAACATGGATGTCAAACGCTGCTGTCCTGTACACGACTATTTCCTTCAGGAAGTTGGCCTAAGCTTTTGCAGAAAGACAGCCACAGCTTTGGAATGTGATTATGGTGTGTGCCTCATTCGTTGGATGGTGCGGAAGTATCTGGCGTCTGCCACTGTCTTGTGCATCAGTGGAGGATGTGTAGTTGGACTGTGGCGTCATAGAGCCAGTGACAGTATTCCAAGTCTTGGATTCTGTCGTCACGGAGCTGTGCCAGTATGCTCCAGTTGCTATGTTAGGTCGCCATATTGTTATCTGACGTCATAGGGCCTGTCGCAGCATTCCAAGTCTTGGAATCCAACGCCACAAAGCCAGTAGTTCAAGTCAGCCATCTTGCATCGCCATCTTCGATTCTGACGTCATAGAGCCCGTCTCAGTATTCCAACTCAGTCAGCATCGGATGAACACGTTAGTAAGTAGACAGTCCCATTTTTAAGGAACTGTCATCGAGTTGATGCACATAGCTAAAGGTCTTTATTGCTATCGCTAGTTGGTTGTCCAGCTTTAGAACATATCTTATACCATTTATAGGGACAGAATAACATCCATTCCATAAACATTTATTGTGTGTAAAACTCAGCTTGAGCTGTTTATCCTCAAGACCCAAAATAGTGAGATCGGACTCTCAGATGCGAAATTGTGTTACATGGTTGCTGTCATGTGTCATTTTCTGGGTGCATAATCACATCTGATTCTTCAATATATGTGTCCAACCATAGAGAGGAGAGCGACTTAACACGGAAATTTTCCGATTTAAGCGGAAAACTAACTATTTTGTAGTATATTCGCTGATTTCAAAGTGTTAAACGAAGTTCCAAGATGCTACAATATGAGCAGAAATGCGTAAGACTAAATCTTCTTTATGTGGAAACTTCATCGAGTCACTACTTTATTTCTTGATTTCACCATAAAATTTATGCGAAAAGTCAGGAACTTGCTGCATGTATGTATGTCACCTGACGTCATTTAGATATTCAATGGAGAGGTCATTTTAAGTACGCAGCATAAAACATGGATAGATTCTAAATTTTGCGAGACAAATTCGAAATGTATCAATCCTGTCAGAAACATTGTCTTCTTGTGTAACACAGAATCAACGCTGGAATGTATATCGAAATGCTATTCAACAGCTGTTCCCATTTTTCACGAAATGACAATAAATCTCATATGTTCTCTGACTTCTGTAGAAATGACACAACTTTGCTCTCCATATTTCGACGTTCGACTTAGAAATCCAATGGAAACATCTGACATTATTAAACTCAGCAAGTCTTTATGAGCGCATATGGAATATATCGGAAAACCTGTAAATGGTTTGTGTCAAACTGATTCGATGTTGTATTTGATGTTCAAGATAGTAGTTTCATCCTTTTAAAGTTTACGAGCATTCTGTTTGGACCTCTGTAATCACATCGTCAACTCCACAAAAGGAGGTGGAAAGGTGAAGTTTTAGTCTTGGCGAATTTCTTCTCCAGTACTTGCAATGTGATTTCAGACAGAGCACTGGACACTCCGGTACCACATTTCTTTGTCCTCCCCCACAGCTACTTCTTAACGTGATAATTCAGTTGTCGAAATCTGGATCTGCGCCAGTCAGTGTAGGTGCGTCACGTCGCGTGAATCATACGACCCGAAGTAATTTTTTCTCTCCTGTCCTGCTACCGTGACAAAGCCGTTACATGGCATGCTGCAGTTGACTCTATGGCCAGCGCCGTCCAGTTACCTTGGGGCAGGGGAATGAGTTGGGTGGCGATACAGAGGTGTGTCTGGAAGACCCTCCCAGAGTTTGAATACACAGTCCGGATTTTTAACTTAAGAGTGCAGCGGCATGGAGGTATGTATGATTCTGTGATGTTGGTTATGTTACTCTCGTCCATTCCACTCACAAATTTGTGGCGATTTTTAAAAGCTTAGTATGGTAGCAACTCCATCTCTTGGCGACAAGCAACATGCTACAACACTGGTGAGGTGGTTGTGGCAGTATTGTGACTGGCCCTGCTTGCTGTTTACGGCGGCGCGGCTGTGGCAGTCCGGTGAGTGTTTGCAGACGGTTTGTGGTTAGTGAACTTACCGAAACAGGGCCTTTCCACTGTGGGGTAGGCTCAATAAAGACGCAGTCGTTCCTATCCTAACTTGGCTGTTAGTGGGATACCACTGACAGGGTGATTGTAGATTTCTCGACCAGCCTGATTATCGTGAACTTTGCGATCGAGGAATCGGGAGCTCTCCCTAGTCAGCCTGCAGTAGGTGTCCAACTAATTTTAGTGCAGGGCCATGGTGCGCTGTGGTGTGGGGATGGACTGTCCATCGCTCTGTCTCTGCTTGATATTATAGTGGAGATAGAGTATGCACCTCTGAATGAATGGTAGCTTGGAGGGAAAACATGCCAGCAGACTGTCTTGGACCTGCAAACAAAACTCTGATCTCATATTTAGCCTGGTGCCAGTATTCAGAGTCTTGGATTTCCTCCCCCAGTATTCCAGGTCAGCTATCTTGCATAGCCATCTTATATTCTGGCATCATAGAAAGACTGTGCCTGTGTTCCAAGTCTTGGGTTGTGATGTCATACAGCCGGTCCCAGTATTGCAAGTCAGTCATCTTGTGTTGGCCATATTTTATCCAGGTTGGAAATCTTGCATCACCATCTTGTATTCTGATGTCACAGAGACTATCCCAGTATTCAGAGTCTCAGCTCCCCTGTCCCAGTATTCAAAGTCAACCAGCATGACAATGCACCATTTTGAACTGCCTGCCAATTTATTCTTAGGACAACGACACACAAGCGCAACTGGGCTATTTTTAAATTCCCACGAAAATTTTTAATTTCCCAACAAAATTTGAATTCCCGCCATTTTATACATAGGGCAACTGGCTGTTCTCAGATGCGAGTGGGTCTAGGTATGTAGGTTGGACTGGGGAAAACCATGGCTCATCGCTGACATCATGAATGATGTCATTGGTGACGTCATCAATGACGTCATGCAGGGGTAGCCTTCATTGTCCGTCAATTCTCTCTACTTAACTACTTGTGTGAATCCAGTCATTTATCTGTTTTTCAAGATTTGAATATCTGAGTGCGGCATCTTTACAAGAACACCACAGCTGAACATTATTGTGAATTCCTGACTGACTTGTCTATAACAATGGCGTGTTGGAGTGTGCACTACCAACAAATGGCACTGTCAGTAGATGTGTAATTCATATAGATATATCAGTACGAAAACTTGTACTGACATCAGGTACTTCTGATGTTTAACTGGTATGTTGTAATGTTTTTACTTGCGTATGGACACCTCAAGGGCTACTTTTCCTTTTTCTGTTCATTTTTAGTACCGCTTAAACACTATGCATGGATGATTACAAAATCGCATTTTTGTAGAGTGCATTCGATCATGCGAGTCTCCAAGAAGGTTTCAGGACCAATCCAAAAATCCAATTACAACCCAGAATTTCTTCTAAATGCTGTGAAGTCTGGCAAACCAGCGAAATTAAGTATTCGCAAATCTTCAGAACGATATGCAGTTCCTTATACAACATTAAATGAAAAACTCAAGTCATCATCATCATCAGTTTTCTGCTATATTAGCAGGTCCTTTTCCTCTCCATTTTCTGCGATACTTTGCTTCATTGCTTCCTTCTTAAGGCTGCTGTATGTTTTACCGTCCATCACGTCAATCCAATATCTGAAATCTCTTCCTTCCTCGTTTCCTTTTCTCTTCTACATAACATTCTAAAACTGTTTGTATCAGTCCATCATCCTTTCTTAATATATGCCCAATTCAATTTCTTTTTCTTCTTTTTATTACATCTAGTAACTGTATTTTCTCTCCCACTCTTCTCAGTACCTCTTTCATTTTTTACTCTGTCCATCCAACTTATTCTTTCCGTCCACTGCCATGTCCACATCTCAAAAGCCTCCAGCCTTTCTCTCTCTTTCTTCCTCAAAGTCCATGTTTCAGCACCATACAGAAGAACACTCCATAAAAAACATTTTATGAGTCGTTTCATCAATTCTCTGTCCATACTGCTGCAGAAAATTCTCCTTTTCTTATAAAATGCCCCTTTTGCCATTGCTATCCTTGTTTTAATTTCTGTGCTGCACTTCCAGTCGGTGTCTATCCTGCTTCAAGATACTTAAAATTTTGCACCTGTTCTAATATTTCTCCATTCAGCATATTTTTATTTTTTTATTTCCTCCTAGTGCCAATACTTTTGTTTTCTTTGTGTTAATTTTCATTCCATAATTTTGTCCGTTAGCTTCAATGATGTCCACTAAATCCTGCAATTCTTTTTCCCCTGTGGCTAGAAGGACCGTGTCGTCAGAAAACCTCAAACACCCTACTCTTCTTCCTCCAATTTCTACTCATTTTTCATCTGATGAGATTGGTCAATCCAGTACATATACAAATGTAGAATAGGTGGCGAACTAGCGTTAACAAATAGTGAGGGAAAAAATATGGTTGAAGAATAATGATATTATGGACATTGTAAAGGCATCTCTTTATTGAGCAGGGTGAACTGAAAAAAGATTTCATGACGATCGACCTGGCCGCGAGTGGGTCAAACGTTTTCTGAAAAGAAATAAGAAGCTATCGGTTAGAGTAAGTGAAAATGTAAAGAGGACAAGGGCAGCAGTTACCCGAGAAACAATGGGTAGTTATTTTAAGAACCCTAAAGTGACCTAGAATGGTATTCCTCCCTCCAACATTATAAACTATAGCTTATAAGGAAAACAATTTTGTAATGATCCTGGACAAGTGAAACATCCTGAAAGGATTGTGTGTAGTTCTAAGTCAAGTATCGCCGTAATGACAGCAGTGGCTGCTGTCGGCGCCTTCCTCCCACCATACACAGTCTATAGGGCAAATCAGTTTTACGATAGTTGGACTAAAGGATGTTTAGCTGGTGCAGGATCTAATAGGAATTAAAGTGACTGGATTTACATAACAATCGAATTTGAATCCTGGTTAATTCAAATTTTCCTGCATTATGTTTGGCATTTAGAGGCACTGGAAGAGATTGTAAGTGACAGTCTCGAGCCATCTGTCACATAACGTGATTAAACTGTGCCAGGAAAATGGCATTCAATTTGTGCTTCTACCACCTAGCTCTACTCATTTGTGTCAGCCACTTGATGTGGACCTCTAAAACTTGCTTGGAGAGCTGCGTTAGATTACTGTAAAAAAAGGAAAATAATGTATGGTAGCAACATCCGAATATCGTAGGTTGCTGAAAGGAGCCTTTCAATCACTTCTAAACCTAATCTGGGCTTGTACAAGCACGAATTTTTCCTTTTTGCCCTGATAAACTTATTTCACGTATTCCAGAAGAAACAGCTATGCATGACACTGATTCACCAGAAATTTCTTGGACAGCGGCCTTCGAAATACAACTGAAACTGGTTCGCTCTAATGAAACAAAAGAATGCCGCGCCAAGCAAGGCACTTAACATTAACTCCAGGAAAAGGTGTTATTGTCAGGGACTTTAATGAAAGTGATAGTGGCAATGCTGAAACCAGGGAGTCCCTATCTTATGATTCTGATTCTGTCCCGAGAACATCTAACAGTGATGCATAACAGCACGAGTCAAATTAAAATAAAAGTGGGCAAGAATTCAATAAAAATTATGTTACCATAGTGAAATATACTACAAAAATAAGGTTCAGTTATTTTTAATTGGTAAAATCGATAACATCTCTAATGGCACTTACGAAATGACATTTCTGAGAAAGAAAGTTCTTGATGGTGATGTTTACTTTGTCTTTCCAGAAACTGAGGATGCAATTACGGTAGAAAAAGCCCAAATAATTAAAAAAGCTGTGCCAGAAGGCAAAAAGCAAGGTAAATACGTATTTCAAGCGATAGATGATTACGATACTGTAACATCTCATGTTGATAATGTCATAGAATTACTGGAATTGAAATTTGGTTACCAACTTTCCTGCGTGCAAGTGTTTTTGTAGCAGTAACAGATGTACTGAAAGTAATGTCAGAATTTATGAAAACCTGTATACAAAAGAAAATGTAATACTTTCTTATATATATATACACTTATGTATTTACAAGAAACTATTTGAAACAGTTAACGCAGAACAGGGAATCAGCGATCATAAATCGGAGAGTTCAGCCATAAATAGAAATATAACAAAAGGTAGGAAGCTTTTTCTGTTTAGCAAAAGTGACAAAAAGCAGATTTCAGACTACCTGACAGCTCAACACAAAATTTTTGTCTCAAGTACAGATAGTGTTGAGGATCAGTGGACAAAGTTCAAAACCATCGTACAATATGCGTTAGATGAGTATGTGCCAAGCAACGTAAGAGATGGAAAAGAGCCACCGTGGTATAACAACCGAGTTAGAAAACTGCTGCGGAAGCAAAGGGAACTTCACAGCAAACATAAACATAGCCAAAGCCTCGCAGGCAAACAAAAATTACGCGAAGCGTAGTGTGAGGAGGGCTATGCGAGAGGCGTTCAATGAATTTGAAAGTAAAGTTCTATGTACTGACTTGGCAGAAAATCTTAAGAAATTTGGTCTTATGTCAAAGCGGTAGGTGGATCAAAACAAAATGTCCGGACACTCTGTGACCAAAATGGTACTGAAACAGAGGATGACAGACTAAAGGCTGTTTCACAGCTGTTTCACAGAGGAAGATTGCACTGTAGTTCCCTCTCTAGATTGTCGCACAGATGACAAAATGATAGATATCTAAATAGACGACAGAGAAAATCGCTCAAAAGAGGAAAGGCCGCTGGACCTGATGGGATACCTGTTCGATTTTACACAGAGTACGCGAAAGAACTCCCCCGCCCCCCCCCCCCTTCTTGCAGCGGTGTACCGTATGTCTCTAGAAGAGCGTAGCGTTCCAAAGGATTGGAAAAGGGCACAGGTCATCCCCGTTTTCAAGAAGGGCGCCGAACAGATGTGCAGAACTATAGACCTATATCTCTAACGGCTATCAGTCGTAGAATTTTGGAACACGTATTATGTTCGAGTATAATGACTTTTCTGGAGACTAGAAATCCACTCTGTAGGAATCAGCATAGGTTTCGAAAAAGAAGATCGTGTGAAACCCAGCTGCGCTATTCGTACACGAGACTCAGAGGGCCATAGACACGGGTTCCCAGGTAGATGCCGTGTTTCTTGACTTCCGCAAGGCGTTCGATACAGTTCCCCACAGTCGTTTAATGAACAAAGTAAGAGCATATGGACTATCAGACCAATTGTGTGATTGGATTGAAGAGTTCCTAGATAACAGAACGCAGCATGTCCTTCTCAATGGAGAGAAGTCTTCCGAAGTGATTTCAGGTGTGCCGCAGTGGAGTGTCGTAGGACCGTTGCTATTCACAATATACATAAATGACCTTGTGTATAATATCAGAAGTTCACTGAGGCTTTTTGCGGATGATGCTGTGGTATATCGAGAGGTTGTAACAAAGGAAAATTGTACTGAAATGCAGGAGGATCTGCAACGAATTGACGCATGGTGCAGGGAATGGCAATTGAATCTCAATGCAGACAAGTGTAATGTGCTGCGAATACACAGAAAGAAAGATCATTTAGCTACAACATAGCAAGTCAGCAACTGGAAGCAGTTAATTCCACAAATTATCTGGGAGTAGGCATTAGGAGTGATTTAAAATGGAATGATCATATAAAGTTGATCGTCGGTAAAGCAGATGCCAGACTGAGATTCATTGGAAGAATCCTAAGGAAATGCAATCCGAAAACAAAGGAAGTAGGTTACAGTACACTTGTTCGCCCACTGCTTGAATACTGCTCATCAGTGTGGGATCCGTACCAGATAAGGTTGATAGAAGAGATAGAGAAGGGCGAAAACGTTACGGAGATGATAGATAAACTCCAGTGGGAGACTTTGCAGGAGAGACGCTCAGTAGCTCGGTATGGGCTTTTGTTGAAGTTTCGAGAACATACCTCCACCGAGAAGTCAAGCGGTATATTGCCCCCTCCTACGTATATCTCGCGAAGAGACCATGAGGATAAAATCAGAGAGATTAGAGCCCACACAGAGGCATACCGACAATCTTTCTTTCCACGAACAATACGAGACTGGAATAGAAGGGAGAACCAATAGAGATACTCAAAGTACCCTCCGCCACACACCGTCAGGTGGCTTGCGGAGTATGGATGTAGATGCAGATGTAGATATAGATGAGCAGCATCATGTCTACCAATTGTTGGAGATCTTCTGGTTTCATCACTCTGAACCAGGAATTGATGATGGCCTCTAGCACCTCCCTCTGCTACTGGGATTCTCCGTCATGAAACCATACTTTTCAGACTTCATCACAAGTTCACAGCCGGGATGAAGACGAGATTGTTGCCAGGCCAAGTCGACACACAAATGTGATAGCGAAACATTTTTTATTGATTCCAGCGCTGTGACATGTGACATGCTGGCCCTTATCTGTGGGGGGACAAACCGGTGTATCTGCCCCGGTCGGCAATTTCGTGTATCTACCCCTATCGGCAATTTCAGGGGCACCAAATTTATATTCTTGAAGAAAAAGAACCTTGTTTCACAAAGCGCCTAGTATCTAGCACACGTTAGTCTATCGATTATCTGTTGGTTTTTGAACATTTTTGAATACATTGTAAGTTGATTTTTGAACGAACCACACGTTGATTTTTGCATGCATGCACAGTGTACGTCTCTGCCAGGGGAATCCCAGTAGCATCTAGAAATAAAAGCACTTTCACGCAGTCAAAAGAGCACGGGGCTATACAAGCTGAGCAAAATGAACCCGAACGGGTTAATGTCAATCGTTGTTTGTTTATGTGTCTGATTAGGTGTGCGAGTGGTCAGCGTTGTTATAATTATTAGCGAAATCCGTAGATTCAGACTACCAGAGTGGAAATGAACGACTAACAGGAATAACAGGTAAGAAAGATTACATATTAATCTTGTCTGTGTATCGAAGAAAATGAAATTTTGACAGAAAAATTTTGCCAGTACGCTACACTACTAAGGGCCAGTTTGTACAGTCCCCGCTTGCAGGTGCTTAACTCCTATTCTCGGACTAGCGCGATACACGTGTTGTACCAACACGTATAACGCCTAACCGGAGAATAAATGCTGGATAACTAAACTGGTGATTCTGGCAGAGTTAGCGAAGTTAACCGGAGAATTAGTTTTGACAATGGCGGGAATAGTGAGAGAATTGCTTGTTAGAACGAGGAAGGAGAAGAAAAAGGGACATCACACGAATTATATGGAAGAATATGACGATTCCAGATCTGTATAAAAACTTCGTACAACAACTTTTCGATTTCATGCTTCAGAAACCTGAGCGTATGAATGAAATGTGAAACTATTTTCTAACATAAAACTTTTTGCTTGTAGTAAGCCTAATAGGCATTTGATATTGGTGCTTCATGAATTATTTTCTGTCGTGCTATTTATGTAAATGAGGTAGATACAGTGACCATTTGTGCCAAAACAGTCTCGCTTATTTGGCTTGTGTTACAATTGCTGCAATATTAGAAAGGCCTATTTTGTTTTATCTACAGACAGTGACAAAATAGATGTAATCAAGTCGGGAAACAAAACCAGTCTTGGGTACTACTCGTATTAACAGCTTTTCTGCGTATTAGACAAAGATATTTTGATTTTTGACATCGCGGAACGTTTGACGAACTCTGATGAGGTAATGGATTCTTTCGCAGAAGTGGAAAGCACGTCTTGTAAAGCTGTAGCAAGATTAGACAACTAGCTGGGAACTAAGGATTGAGAAAATGTGTACTGTCTTGTTTGTCTCTTGCCTTTACTGGTTTTATGTTTCCTATATTTAATGTTATGTCTCGTAAAAGAGAAAGTTCTTAGCTAACAGGCAACAAAGAGTGCAAATTTTCTGAGGAGTTCTTATTCTCCAGTTACAAATAATCCCACCCAGCATTAATTGTGAGTTTTTCTTAAGGGGGTAGGACGTCAAACCGGCCGACTGGGAGCGGAAGAGGCACCACAGGACATTTTAATTTCCAATGTCCTGAAGTAGGGTTGATGGCTTCCATCACAAAATATACACATTTGAATTCACAGAGCGAAATGCAGTGACATGCGATAGTAGAATTCTGTGTGAAGAGGCGTGGCACTCCACTTTGGCACGCTTAAGACCAAATAAAATGTCTCACATTTACTCGAACATATATGTTTTATATATCAAACTCTTCAGAAAGATGTGCTCGACAAAACAAACATTTTTGAAAAATCAACTACCTTGCTAAAAGAAGCACTGATTGTTGCTACCTTGAAACAAAACAGGTATAGATGGCGGAAATTTCAACATTAAGACTTCTTGGCGTTAATGTTGCCTGTAGCATAATACATGCCCAATGCCACATCTTGCGATGCAGCCCGCGCCGTATCGCTGATGGGATGCTTCATAGCAACTCAGGCAACAAGTTCTCACTATCGACGCTGAATGAACCTAATTCCATCACTTTCAAAGATGCTGCTCTTAATCTTAGCACTACAAATTACTCAATTCCAGTCTTCTTGCCTGCACTCCTTGTATGCTAAATCCCACTGCATACGTTTCTGCCTCTGCATATTGTTCAGATAAGGCATCTTTACTGGAGTCCTCACTTACAATTTATTTTCACAAGTTTTTATCTCACCTTTCGAACATAACCTCAACCCTTCAAGTCTCAAAGATGGCATTTACATATTCTGAATTATGCTGACAATCTTACACAGAAAGACAGCAGATTCTACGATAGTCTTGATTAGTCAATATTGATTTTATGCTGGTTTTTGAAGCAGTTTTGGTTGATCCAGTTTATTCATACCGCTTAAAAACTTACCTCACACCCTGTTTGTAGCGCCTCCATCCCACGAGTTTGCTGTTTGTGGGTGAATATATCTTTTTCACAGAGTTTTATTGCCTTAAACATTTTTTGGTGATCAGTCAGCACGTTTCGGTAAGGGAGACATTGTTATCAACGCTATCGCTTGTCACAACTTAGCTCACTTTAGCCCTTCTGATACCACGATTATTTTACACCTTCTGGTTACCAAGTGAGGTAATACAAGTACCCCAGGGCAACACAGTAAAATTTTTTTTATTATATCTAACGTAAACATGAAATTATTCAGGTTAGTAATTATTAACGTAAATAGATGGTTTAATAAAGATCTGAAGCAATCAATAATGGTTAATTGTCCACATGTAAACTCTAATTTAGAATCGCAGTTGTATAGTCATTTTGGAGAAAGAATAGAAAAATCAATTAAAAAAAAACAATTTAGTCTTTATTCTAACACTGGGAGCATTTTGCCACAATTGTCTCTCTTCTACAGTTCTTGCACTCTATGCATACAAATCTAGTTTCCCAGTCGTCATTTCTCTACACAATGCACATCTTTTCTTGCTGGTATTTTGGATGATTCTTCTTTGGTAGCTTGAGTAGAATATGTCTTCTTTATTTCAATTCCAATACCTTCAATGGCTCTACAACTTCTGATGTAGACCAGATGGATTTCTTGCTCATTCTTCCATGCGCTGCTTCACCAATTTTAGGATAAGTTCCTGAAGGAAATGCCTCCTTCTTGTGAAATATTTCCGCCAGCCCGGATAATTTCGTGAACACAGCAAATATGCACTGATGCGATGTCCATCATTGCCATGAATATTCTGTAAGGCCAATGATTTCTTGTACAGACATAGCGGTATTGTCTTGTCATCATATCACCCCTTTCTACTCCTCTGCAGTCTCATTATAGTGAGCAATTATGGTACACGCCTTGTTTTCTTTTTTCAACAGAGCCCTAATGGTGTTGGGTTAAAAGCAAAACAGCACCTTCTTAGTCTTTTTCCTTGGCTGTAATGAAAGGTGATAACTTAGCACCTTGTCACATTTCACTATTTGATTATCGTTTACAGCTTTAACAAAGAACAGATATCAAGATGTATAATGCATAATAATAATGTACGTTGGCTTAGATTTTAAGGTGGTCAGTAGCACATAGTAGAACGTGGAGTCAGGGATTGAGTCAAGGAGAACAACAATATTTTCTCAGTCCAGAGTCCTCAGTGGATGTCTTTGTATGAGCAGCAGTGAAGAATGGAACTAAATTTTACATAGCAAGTCACTGGAAAGAGTCCACTAGTCACCAGTGGGTGTCCTCAGCGTGTGGACTGTGAAGAGAACACTATGTTTTATACTGCAAGTTACGTGAAACAATTTGTGCGTAAGTGAAGAAATATTATTTATTAGAGAATTGCCGTATTATGCACTGCAGCTGTTAGTACACTGACCTCATATTCGGGAGGATGGAGCTGCTCTATCCAGCCATTCTGATTTGGGATTTCTGTGCTTTTCCTGGATCGCTAAGGCAAATGCCAAGATGGTTCCTTAATCAAGGCCATGGCCAATCACCTATCCCATCCCCATAGGCTACCTGTTATATCCTCTTAAAGCATGTTGCGTATTGCGGGCTTTCAGATAAAATGAAACGGTGTGGTCATGGCCCTCAACTATGCACCCACAGACTCAAGAGTTGAAATATTGAAAGTTTCGGCTGGTTTCGTTGTCAAGGGGCTGGGATACGCAGCTTCCGCATTACAGACCAAATACTGCTGAGTCTAGAGTATACAATATACACATGAATCGAATGGTCGAAGATTCCTATCACTCGCCAATTGCGAATTTAGAACGTAACCAAGACTTTTATAAATGAAAGATTGCAATTAAATAAAATCTGCAGATACTATCTTAACGACTTCAAATGATGAGTATGATAGTAGAAGTACTTTTGAGAATTTAGTATATTTCTGCAAAACACTAATTGGTGTCGATGGTCCAGCAATTAAATAAGATATAAGTTGAGTAACAGGGAAACAATAGATTCCTGATGCAAGTAATTAGTTACGAACGACAACATAGCTCGCGAGATACTCACTTCTAAATGCATACTACGTCTTCACTGTAGAAACATCGGAAATCTCACAAGTTCAAAGTCCGCACTCGGAAGTATTTCTATCTCTCGCGACCATGCGCAAACTGCTCCGTACTCCCAGTCTCTCTCGCGACCGTGCGTCCCTCCCTCGCGCCGTCCTGTCCCGGACTCCCCCCGTAACCTGTGCCGTACTCCTCCGAACTGCCCGCTCTCTTCTCCTGCTTCCATCCAGTCTCTCCATTCACGAGTGCTGTGATTGGCTAGAGCGCTCGCGCCATGTCTTCAAGCCAATGCACCCACCCAAACATAATGAAACACATTCGAAATACTGGATTTACATTTAAATAACTTGAAATTAAATAAATATTCCTATGGCTGAACCATAAACACGCTCTAACACACATTATTAGATACATAAACAAATTAAATAAACATATATCAAAGGAATAGAACAAAAGGTAGGCCAGTAGCCTAATATCTCTGTGCTTTCTAAAACACAGTAAATATTTAACCAAATATCTTCGTTAATAGTATATATCGGATATAAACAAAGACATAAACCAATAAATATATTTACAAGCATGCGCCTACCGTTCTTTCTGTGGAGTACTTACGGCCTGACGCGATCGATAGTAATCGGCCACTTTGACCTCCAATAACTCATGTACTGTTGAAGTTACATGACTGTAGTTCACACCAATTTAGGATTACACTAATAGCTTCCTAAAGACACGTCGATCGACGAAATAGGCTGAAGCGTTTAGTTTTTAGAAATTTGTTGGTGTGTGTTACTTGTATAATTTACCATCTGATACTAAACTTTAAACTAATAAAGATATTGAAAATCTGATTACACCATCAGAATCGTCGTGCAAATAATAGTAATGTACATGTTTCCTTTTGAGGTATCAAGATTCATCTGGCTATTATTAATTTCTATATGAACTGCGAAATGTCTGCCATTATGGTCTCACAAAGTCCGCCATCTTTGGCACTCCCAGTGTGTCTCCTTCATTGGCACAGTGTCACGATGGAATTCCCAGCCACACGGCAGGACCACGCGCTCCGCTAACGTTTGACACCAAGTGGTTGCTGCCGGGCCGCAGTCCGCCGAGAGGCCCCTGCGCGGCCACGCCAACTTCCAACTTAGAATATTTCCAGGCCGCCACAACTCGCCCATTACCTCATAGTATGTTGTGTATTATCTTTTGGCTCACTGATTGCATAGCATTACTTTGACAAATCCTATATCATTGAGAAATGCTCCATGGATGGGGAACCAAAATACAGAGTACCGTATTTAACACCAAGGACTAACTCTGTTCTCGTGTACTTAGGATATAATTTTATGGTAAGAATACGACGCTTTTGGGAAGAGTGATCTTCTCCCTTTAATATCTAAAAAGATGAGACATGGCAACAAAACTTCATAGAGTAGAAGCATGGAAAAGGAACTCTTCAGGAGGAAAGAATTTCACACAACACAAAATCAAGAACCACTGTAGGAGAGCACATAAAACACACAGCTCTGATTTACTTACTTTAAAATTTCTCCCTAAATGAAACTGTGTTGCACAGAACGACTTTTAAATTAAAAATAAGAGATCAAAACACATTAGTTACTATGTACTATCTTGGTACACACTGCTGTAAATGTGTTTGATTTTAAAGGCTTTGTGAACAAGTCACCATGTTGATTTTCAGAACATACGTATTCTACATTGATGTCTCCATTTTGATAGACTTCCTGCACAGAATAATATCGTACTTCGATGTGCTTTGTGCGTTTCTGGAACTCTGGATTTTTCTCTATTTTAATAACACTCGCATTGTCAATGGAAAATATGGCGTGTTTCCTTTTCCACTGATCCCCAGCAGTGGTCTGTTAAGTTACACTATAATAATTCCTTAGCTCCTTCACTTGCAGCAACGAACTCCGCTTCAGTGGTGGATAGTGCAACTGATTTCTGCAGTTGACATGTCCACAATACAATCGTGTCTCCAATCATTGAAACAAAACCATTTGTTGATTGTCTTATTTTAGTGTTGCCAGCAAAGTCAGCATCAGCATAGGCACAGAGCTTACAGCCAGATGAATTATAGAAGTATGGTTGGTTGGTTTAAAAGAGGGGGGGAGGGGGGACCAAACTGCTAGATCATCGGTCCCTCGTTCCGATTAAATTAATTCCACAAGGGTGGGAATAAAATAATCGAGACATACAAAACACAGCTGGAAGAAAGGAGAAAGCCACAAGAATGACAACGTAGCAACAGACACTAAAATGGACAAAATCAGACAAGAAAACCGCAGAGAGGCGCAAGAAACATGTAGAAGAGATCAAAACAAGAGAGCAGATTACCATGGCTGGCTGACCATGAGAATAAAAAAGAGAAGCCAGCCACTCTGCAACACATTAAGACCTCCACCCGAAAAGCACTATGATGAAGGACACAGAGGGACAAAGGACATGTGTTAAAACTCAGATCATATGATAAAACCTTCCCTGACGAAGTGCAAAACTAAAGCTGTTGTTGAGGCATTGTCGCCCAACAGCGAAGGTAGGGTGCTGGGAAAGCTGAAAGTCCGCCACAGGACGGCTAAAAGTGGGCAGTTCGGCAAGAGTGGACGACCGTCATTTGTGACCCACAGCGACACCAAGGTGGGTGCTTGCGACGGAGGAGGTAACCATGCATAACCCAAGTATGGCCAACGTGGAGCCAGCAGAGGACAACTGATTCCCTGCGAGAGGACCACGTAGAAGACTTCCACACATTCATAGTCTCCTTAATGACACACAGTTTGTTGTGCATATTGTTATGCCATTCCGTCTCCCAAAGCCGAAAAACTATGTGGCGTAAGACAGAACGCAGGTCAGTTTTGGAGATGCCGATCTCCAGAAGAAGTTTCCGTGTAGCCTGTTTGGCCAGCTTGTCGGAAAGTTCATTGCCTGGGATTCCATCGTATCCTGGGCTCCACACGAACGCCACTGAACGACGAGACCGTTCCAGGGCATAGATGGACTCGTGAATGGACGCTACCAAAGGATGGCGAGGGTATCACTGGCTGATAGCTAGTAGGCTGTTCAAGGAGTCAATACACGGGAAAAATGACTCGCCAGGGCATTAGCGGATGTGCTCAAGAGCACGAGATATGGCCGCCAGCCCTGCAACCATCTGGCAAGGACTGCTGTTCAATATGTCCTCGAGAACATACGCAAAGCCTATGTGATCATCAGACATTGGTGTAAACCACTTCATGGCCCCAGTACATGTCGACAATCGAGAGGAAGTGATAGTGGATAGCCACAGGGTTAATGGAGTCCTTAGTGCCATGCGAAAGGTCCAAAAGAATATGCAGCCTAGGTGTACACCATGGCGGTGTATGTGGATGGACCTCAAGGAGAGGCGGTAATGGAAAGGACTCCAGTCCAGACAGAAGGGACTGGACGCAAACCGCAATCATAAGCCCTGACCTGGGCCGCCAATGCAGGAGATGAACTGCCGTGGTTGGGAAAAGGAGACGGTAATTTGGATGCACAGGAGAACTATGAACGTGTGCAATGAACTGGCGAGCAGTTGTGCACGCCTAACCTTCAATGGAGGGACTCCAGCCTCCACCAGGACACTGGTCACCGGACTCGTTCTAAAAGCTCCCGTCGCTAGGCGAATGCCACAGTGGTGCACCGGGTCGAGTAAACGCAACGCTGAGGCCATCGCCGAAACGTAAACCAGACTCCCACAGTCAAGGTGGGATTGAACAAGAACTCTGTAGAGCTGCAGCAGCATAGAGCGATCTGCACCCCAGTTGGTGTTGCTCAGGTAGCGGAGGGCACTGAGGTGCTGCCAGCGCTTCCACTTAAGCTGGCGAACGTGAGGTAGCCAGTTCAATCGAGCATCGAAAACCAGTCCCAAGAATCGATATGTCTCCACTAAAGTGAGTAGATCGTCATTAAGGTAAAGTTCTGGTTCTGGATAAACAATGTGACGCCGATATAAATACATGACACACGACTTCACGGCTGAAAACTCGAAGCTGTGGGCTAGAGCCCATGACTGCACCTTGTGAATGGTTCCCTGCAGAGGCCGCTCAGCAACACCTGTACTGGTGGAGCAGTACGAAATGCAGAAGTCATCCGTATACAGAGAAGGTGAGACCGACGGCCCTATAGCTGCTGCTAGACCGTTAATAGCCACTAAAAATAGAGACACTCAATACGGAGCCTTGCGAAACGCCATTCTCCTGAATACGAGGGGAACTATGGGAGGCATCGACTTGGACACAGTAAGTACGGAGCGACAGAGCGACAGGAAGTTTTAGATAAAAATCGGGAATGGGCCCAAGAGACCCCACTCATAGGGTGTGGCAAGGACGTGATGTCGCCAGGTCGTGTCGTATGCTTTACATAAGTCAAAAAAGACAGCAACCAGATGTTGGCGTCTGGAAAAGGCTGTTCGGATGGCAGACTTGGGGGACACAAGATTATCAATGGTAGAGCAACTCTGGCAGAAGCCGCCCTGACATGGAGCCAGTAGGCCACGTGACTCCAGGACCCAACACAATCGCCAACACACCATACATTCCAGCAGCTTACAAAGAAAGTTGGTAAGGCTGATGGGCCAATAGCTATCCACATCAAACGGGTTTTGACTGGGTTTGAGCACTGGAATGATGGTGCTCTTCCGCCATTGCGATGGAAAGACGCCATCGCACCAGATCCAGTTGAAGATGGCGAGGAGATGTCGCTTGTAGACGAGAGATGTTTAATCATCTGACTGTGGATCCGATCTGGCGCAGGAGCTGTGTCGGGGCAATGTGCGAGGGCACTGAGGAGCTCCCACTCTGTAAATGGGGCGTTATAAGGTTAACTGTGGTGTGTAGTGAACGAGAGGACGTTCCTTTCCACCCGCCGTTTGAGGGTGTGAAATACTGGGGGATAATTGATGCAGAGGCTCGAGCATAGTGCACGCAAAGTGCTCGGCAATCGCGTTTGCGTCAGTAGATAACACGCCATTGATGTTAATGCCAGGGACACCTGTTGGGGTCTGGTACCCAAAAAGACGTCTGATCTTCGTCCAGACTTAGGAATGTGGCGCACAGCGCACAATGGTCAACACACACATCTCCCAACACTCCTGTTTCCGTCGTTTTATAAGCTGGCAAACGCTGGCTCGGAGCTGCTTAAAGGCTCTTAGGTGCTCTAGACAGTTATTTCCTGCATTGTCCTTATCCTGACAGCCACAGCTTCAAGAGGGGTTTGAAGGGTCACACGTTCACTACATACTGAGTTCAGGACATAGACGCAACACTCCCTGATACTCGATTATAGTCGCTATTGTTCCTGTAATATCCCTTATAGCCGCAGAGGGCGGGGGTCCACATTGCTGGGAACTAGATTTCCTGGAGAGCAATGCAGAAATAGGTGTAAAGCTTAACAGTTGCCATAGCTCAGCCAGGTGGTGGAAAAAACTGCCACAATTCCACTGGAGAATTATGTGGTCGTGATACTGGGAAGGCATGAAACACTCAATGAGGCAATCTATGCTTCAGGGTCACCTGCTGCCACCAGATGAGTACCTGTGCGATCGACATCCCAGCGAGATCCAGGTCTTCAGCAGACGCCAGAATCTCCACTTCATCCTCAGGCACATAGCTTTTAGATAGTGGTGGTGTGGGTGCCACAGCAGTGCCTTGGTTCTTGGGGAGGTCTTTTTCTTTATAGGTTTCTCTCGTGGCTCTTTAGGTTTGTCCAGCTGGGAAGGCTTCACAGATTCAGTCTCAGGGACAGAGGAGGACTGTGAAGCCCTATGACGAGCTACCTGTGGATGCTTCAGCCACTGGTGGGTGTCAGCTTTGCCACTGGTAGGAACATGGGAAGGGAGTGACCCAAGGGATCCCTTCCTGGCGAGAGGAGCCAAAGAAGACTTACGCTTCTCCAGCTGAGAAGTGGGGACTGATGGTTGGGGTGGGGTTGATCCTGCAGTAGGTTGTGCAGGAGCAACACAGGGAGGAAAGTGCCCCCCACCATCATGGGGGCAGGTGGAGTCTGAGAGCCAATTGTTCACAGCGGAATGGACAATGGTAGAACCGTTGTTGTAGCAGCAGTGTAGGTTGACGTCATATGCACAGGATATAGCCTCTCATTTTTCTCTTAGCCTCAGTGTAGGTCAGTTGGTCCAGGGTCTTGTATTCCATTATTTTTCTTTCTTTCTGAAGAATACTGCAGTCTGATAAGCAAGGTGAATGGTGCTCCCCGCAGTTGACACAGATGGGAAGCAGAGTACAGGGAGTATTGGGATGTGAAAGATGTCCACAATGCCGACAGGTGATGCTGGAAGAACAGCAGGAAGACATATGGTCGAACTTCCAGCACTTAAAGCACCACATCGGGGGAGAGGTATATGGCTTTAAGTCACAGCGGTAGACCATCACCTTGACCTTCTCGGGTAATGTGACACCCTCGAAGGCCAAGATGAAGGCACCGGTGGATGCGCCGGGTGAAATGAACACCTTGCCACTCTAAATTGGCGCACAGCTCAATGTCAGATTGCAAAAGAACGTCCCTGTGAAATATGATACCCTGGACCATATTTATGCTCTTATGGGGCGTGATGGAAACAGAAACATCCCCCAGCCTGTCACAGGCGAGTAGTGCCCATGACTGGGCAGAGGATGCTGTTTTGATCAAGACCGACCCTGAGCACATTTTGGACAAGCCCTCCACCTCCCCAAACTTGTCCTTTAAATGCTCCACAAAAAACTGAGGTTTCATTGAGAAGAAAGATTCCCCATCAACTCTTGTACATCATACAAAGTACAAAGTACTGGGCATTCCTCCCATGGTGTGGCTGGGGGGGAGGGGGGGGAGAAGGAGAAGTGGGGGGGGGGGGGAGCTAAGAAGTCCACCATCATCATCAACATAAAAAACAATACTGCACAGTTGGTGGGAAAATATGCACCCAGGAGGGTGACCTCGCCCAACAGTTGGAGAATGAGCAGAAGTGCAGATCCATGTCGACGAAGGATGCGAGAGGCCTCAGCACTTGATGGACACTATGCACCATGTAAGGCACCCTTCCCCAACTGGCTCACTCTTCGGGAAAATTTAGAAAAATGGATGTCAAACCCTACATGTGACCACCACATAAAGGTAAAGGCTGTAAAACGTGAGACTCCTTTTAGTCACCTCTTATGATAAGTAGGAATACCTTGGGCCTATTCTAACCCCCGCACCCGCAGGAGGGGGGGGGGGGGGGGGGGTACAGAAGTATGAAGTACCATGAAGATATCTGAAAATGCGTTTTATAGTGTTCCAATCAGAAGAAGTGGGTTTATCTGTAGGGCAAGATCTGGACGAGTAGAACATGCCAGGTACATTCATGAGTCCACAGCCGAACAATAAGGAACATTGCTATCAAGAGTATTGTATATTCATTGTCTAATTGTTTATTATCACGGGGAGTTTTTAATGGTTTCAAATCAGCCATGTTAAAACAATGCAGAATCTTCTCTTTATATGCTTGCAGTGAATTAAACAATCCGGTCTCTCTTTGCTCTGTTTGCATCCCTAAAAATGAGTCTAAAGATCCCACTGTTACTCTGAATTATGACTTTAATGTATCTAAAAATGAATTCACAGCACTTTGAGCTGTTCCTGCAATAAGTTCATCATCGATGTAAATAGCAAACAGCAGTTTTTCATTTTTTGCTTTGTTGAATGTAAATGAAAGGATCTGCTGTAGAACTAAAAAGCAATTTTTTTTCATGAATGAATGAAACTTATTATTCCAGCAACAAGGCAATTGCTTAAGTCCATACAATGATTTCTTGAGGCAACAAACACAATATGACCCACCATCAGAACCTTCTGGTTGAGTCACGTACGTTTCTGTATCCAAGTCACCATACAAAATTGTGATTCAATGTCAAATTGACCAAGTTTCAAATTTTCTTCTGCTGCAATCACTACTAATGCATGAATAGCATCATAAAGAGCACCTGGACAAAAGTTTCAGCATAATCAAGTCCAGCATGTTGAAGAATACCGCACCCAACCAAGAAGCATGATATTGATCAATCAATCCATCAGATCAATATTTAAAACAAAGTACCCATTGATCATCAACAACACATTTACCTTTAGACAGTTCTACAATGTCCCAGGTGTCATTGTCTTCAAATGCCTTCATTTCTTCTTTCATCGCATTAAACCATTCATTGGAATTACTACTTTCCACAGCTTCATCGAAGTTTGTTGGTGCAAGCTCTTCATGGATTGCTTCTGTTAGGCAAATTAATGCACTTGCTTCTTGAGACTGGTGAGGATGGCATCTTAATTTGTATAGTCACTAAATTTCACTGGGTGACTTATTTCATGAACTGCATGATGATTTGGTAACTCATTCAAATATAACTGGTCACTAGCCTCAAATTGATCAACAGCTGATTCACTTTATTGTCTTATTTTTTCATGTTTGGAATTAAATTCCAACTCAATCGAATTTCCAGTTGTACATAGCTTTTCTAGTTGAAAATCAACATTGTGTGAGTTCATCACACGATTTTTTGATGAAATCCACACTTTGTAACCATCTTTGTTATTTATGTAGCCACTGAAATGGCCAGGTATAGCTCTGTCATGGAACTTAGAACCAAATTTCTTTGACAAATAAACACAACATTTTGTTCCAAAAATTAGCACAAACTGTCATTTTACTAGTCCATGATTCCAAAGGTGTTTTACCTTCAACACTTGACTTCCCAGTACGATTGAGTATAAAAACAGCTGTCACATGCATGACACCAAAATGATTTAGGTAACTTCCTAGATGTTAATAGTGAGCGAGCTAGTCCACCTACATGTCAATTTGCTTGTTCAGCAATACCATTTTGCTCAGGAATGTCTGGACATGTAAAATGAAACTCAGTACCACAGTCTCATAGCACTGCAGCTACCATGTTACAATTAAACTCTGCTCCACCATCAGACTGAAATACTTTTACCTTCTGACCAACATACCACACTTTTTGAAAAATGTTTTCAAATTGTCATCCACTTCAGATTTATTTCACATGAAACGAGAGTAATCATCTTTGAAAATCACATAGTAAGGAAAACCATTAAAAGAGTCAACAGACATTGGCCCATTAACATCTGCATTGATCAACTCATTGACATCTTGTGGACGATCTCTGTGATGGTTAAACAGTTTGTGGTGGGATCTGCCAAGAGCAGATCCATCACAAAATTATGTGGTATCAGAGCAGTTAACTGATATGCCGAACTGACAGAGCACATCGCGTACATGACTTTTATCTTGATGACCAAGTTTCTCATGCCAACATTGTAGTTGTTCTTCTGAAATTGGTAATTTACTCATTTACCTGTGAATCCGGAGGACAAATTGGCATGTTCATAATATATACTGAACCGACTAGTCTTCCCGTTGTGACTATTTCACTATGTCACTGAATGATAACACCTTTGTTATCATAAGCCACATTGTGCAGCTTGACGGATAGACAAAAGTTGGTGTCTGACATCAGGTACATACCAGACATTTTCATGCAAAGCAGTTGTCTACCTTTTGTTTATGATTACTTCAGTATTAATACTGCCAGTCCCATGTGCAAAATAACTTCCTTGCCAGCTGTCTGTACATATTAGGGAATCATAAACTTTTTGAATGTAATGAAATGCTGTTTATTTTGTGAAAGATGATGTCTTGTGACAGAGTCCGAAATCCAAGAATCTGCAGTGTCAAAATTAACATGAAACAACAAGTGTATGTTGGAAGATCTCCTAAATTCATATGATCTGATGTAGATTGTGTTTTTTCCAGCGTCAGGGTGCAGAATGATCGTAGACAGTATTTTTATCCATTCTTCATTAGTAGATGAGCATTCTGTTAGTAAAAGGGTGTATGGCCTTTCAGATCATGATGCACAAATTTTAACACTAAAAGGCTTTTTTATTCAAACAAATGTCATGTATAATTACAAACTATGTAGGAAAGTTAATCCAACAGCAATAACGAGTTTTTTAACCTTGTCAAGGAGCAAGAGTGGCAAGATGTTTGTAGTGCCGATAACATAGATGACAAATATAATGCTTTCCTTAAAACATTTCTCATGCTCTTCAAAAGTTGTTTTCCAGTATAATTTTCTAAACAGGGTACTAGCAGTAAAAGGCAACAGTATTGTAAGGCGCTTAAAAATGTTATTAGGGAGGCAAAGAGTATGTGGTATACAAATGGAGTAGCTAATTCAAAGGATAAAATTAAAACAATATGGTCAGTTGTGAAGGAAGTGCCTGGTCAGCAGCAGAAGCTCAAGGATATAAAGTCAGTGTGTAGTGAAATATTTCTGTTACTGATAACTCAGATATATGTACAGTATTTGGCAATTACTTTCTGAGCATTGCTGGTGAATTAAATACAAATTTAGTTTCTACAGGGAATCATATAACTCTCTTGGAAAACACCTTTCCCAGATTGATGTCTGAAATACTCCTATGTGGTACTGACAAGGAGGAGATTGAGTCAATAATTAAATCACTGAAGACTGAAGACTCTTATTGGTATGATGGAGTACCTATCACCTGTACTTAGCTATATTTGTAATTTTTCCTTTAAAGATGGTCAGTTTCCTGAACTATTTAACTACTCAATAGTACAGCTGCTTTATAAAAAAGGAGAAAGGGATAATGTAGACCATTTTAGATCTCTTTCTATGCCATCAATGTTTGCTAAAGTTATTGAAAAGGCTGTGTATTTGAGGATAATTTATCATTTTATTTTACATGGTTTGCTATCAAAAGTACAGTTCGGTTTTAGAAGTGGTTTAACAACTGAAAATGCTATATTCTATTTTCTCTGTGAGGTTCTGGATGGATTAAATAAAAGATTTTGAATGCTTGGCATCTTCTTTGATTTAACTAAGGTGTTTGATTGTGTTGATCACAAAATATTGCTCCAGAAGTTGAACCATTATGGAGTAGCTAACAACTGATTCACCTCTTACCTCGAAAACAGACAGAAAAATGTCATTCTCCACAGTGTTGAGAATGGCTATGATGTGGGGTCTGAGTGGGGCACTGTCAAATGGGGTGGCAGGGGGGGGGGGGGGACAGGGATCAGTGCTGGGGTTCACTATTGTTGCTTATCATTATAAATGATATGCCCTCTAGTATTACAGGTGATTCTAAAACAATTCTATTTGCTGATGACACTAGCTTGATAGTAAAAGATGTTATGTGCAACAATGGCACTGTTTCAAATACTGCAGTTTATCATATAAGTTCATGATTTGTAGAAAATGAACGTATGCTAAATCACAGTAAGACTCAGTTTTTACAGTTTCTAACATACCTTGTAATTTCACAGAATGGGCATATGATTAGTGAAACTGAACAGTTGAAATTTCTAGGTGTTCAGATAGATAGTAAAGTGTCATGGAAAGCCCACATTCAGGATCTTGTTAAAAGACTTAATGCTGCCATTTTTACTACTTGAACGGTATATGAAATAAGTGATAGTTTGACATGAGAAGTAGTCTACTTCGCTTATTTTCATTTGATTACGGTGTATGGTATTATAGTTTCAGGTAACTCTTCCCATTCTCAATGTATATTTTTGGCTCAGAAATGGGCAGTTCAGGCAAAAAGTGCTGTAAGTTCACAAACCTTTGGTCGACACAGGTTCACTTGTCTGGGTATTCTGACATTCACCTTTCAATAAATATATTCATTATTGTTGTTTGTTGTTAATAGCATCAGCTTCTTCCCAAGAATCAGCAGCTTTCACTCAGTTAATACTAGGCAAAAATCCAGTCTGCATTTGGGTCACACTTCCTTGACTCTTGTGCAGCTAGGTGTGCAGTATACTGCTGAATCCATTTTCAGTAACATACCACAAGAACTCAAAAATCTTATCAGTAATCCATGCACTTTCAAATTGAAACTGAAGAGTTTCCTCATGGGTCATCCTTCTATTCTGTCAAAGTGTTCCTTAAAAAATTTAGCTGATTCCTGTGTTATATTGTTGATTGTGTTTACATAAATTTATGGCTTGTTTTTTTTTTGGGTTCATAAACATTTTATATCGTATTACTTCGATGTAGTAATTTCATGTAATAACATATTCCGTGACCTTGGAGATTTGTTCCTCAATTTGGTCCTACGGAACTACACGTTTAAATTTTAAAAAAAATTAAAAAATGTGGCTCTAAAGGTATGTGGTTTGCTGATCACTTTTAAACTGGAACCTGAATTATTATCGTAATATTGTTTGCCATTGCTTTTACCTCTTCTGCGGCCGTGCGCTTTCGTCAGTTTGCGATAATATGTCCAGCTTTCTTGCAGTACTGACATATATGATTTCCTTTCTTCTTGTAATTACTTGGCTCCATTGCAAATTTGTTCTGTTTTTGATGTTGCTCATCTGATTTTGATTTTGTATAGAAAACACCAGCTGAAAGTGTGGCTAGCAAATTCTTAATCAGACGTAAATTCTCAATAAGAAGCTTTGTCATCTGTTCAGAATCAGAAACTTGGTACAAAGTCAACCTGTAAAACAGATATTCAGGTCTTTTTCTTGTTGTTGTTGCAGTCTTCAGTCTGAAGACTGGTTTGATGCAGCTCTCCAAGCTGCTTTACCCTGTGCAAGCCTCTTCATCTCAAAGTAACTTCTGCAACCTACATCCCTCTGAATCTTCTTACTGTATTTATCCCATGGTCTCCCTCTACAATTTTTATGCCCCACGCTTCCCTCCAATACTAAAGTGGTGATCCCTTCATGTCTCAGGACGTGTCCTACCAACTATTTCCTTCTTCTAGTCGGGTCATGCCACAAATTTCTTTTCTCCCCAATTCTATTCAGTTCCTCCTAATTATTTGCGTGATCTACACATATAATCTTCAGCGTTCTTCTGAACCACCACATTTATATTTGATTCCAACAAATTTCTCTCCTTTAGAAACACTTTTCTTGTGCCATTGCAAGTCTATATTTTATATTCTCTGTACTTCAACCATCATTAGTTATTTTGCTTCCCAAATAACAAAACTCATCTACTGATTTAAGTGCCTCTTTTCCTAATTTAATTCCATCAGCATCACCTGATTTAATTCAACTACATTCTATTAACCTCATTTTGCTTATGTTGATACCCATCTTGTATCATCCTGTCAAGACACTGTCCATTCCGTTCAACTGCTCTTCCAAGTCCTTTGCTGCCTCTGAGAGAATTACAATGTCATCGGCAAACCTCTAATTGAATAACATCAGTGACAGGCTACAACCCTATCTCACTCCCTTCTCAACCACTGCTTCCCTTTCATGTTCCTCAACATGTGTAACTGCTGTCTGGTGTCTGTAAAACCATAAATAGGCTTTTGCTCCCTGTATTTTACCCCTGCCATCTTTAGAATTTGAAAGAGGGTGTTTCAGTCAACATTGTCATAAACTTTCACTAGGTCTACAAAGGCTATGAACATTGGCTTGTCTTTCCTTAACCTATTTCTATGAGAAGTCATAGAGTCAGTATTGCCTCACATGCTCCTACATTTCTCTGGAATCCAAACTGATCTTCCCTGAGGTCAGCTTCTACCAGTTTTTCCAGTCTTCGGTAAAGAATTCATGTTAGTATTTTGCAGTTGTGACTAATTAAACAGCTAGTTCGGTAATTTTCACACCTGTCAGTATCTGCTTTCTTTGGAATTATTATATTCTTCTTGAAGTCTATGGGCATTTAGTCTGTCTCATACATCTTGCTCACAAGGTGGAAGAGTTTTGTCATAGCTGGTCCTCCCAAGGCTACCAATAGTTCTTACAGAATGTTGTCTACTCCCGGGGCCTTGTTTTAATTAGGTCTCTCAGTGCTGTGTCAAATTCTTCACACAGTATCGTATCTCCCGTCTCCCCTTCATCTACATCCTCTTCCATTTCCATAATATTCCACTCAAATACAACTCCCTTGTGTAGACCCTATGTACACTCCTTCCACCTTTCTGCTTTCCCTTCTTTGCTTAGAACTGGTTTTCCCTCTGAGATCTTGCTATTCATACAGGTGCTTCTCTTTTCGCCAAAGGTCTCTTTAACTTTCCTGTATGTGGTATCTATCTTTCCCCTAGTGATACATGCTTCTAAATGTTTACATTTGATCTCCAGCCATTCTTGCTCAACCATTTTGCACTTTTTGCCATTTTTGTTTCTCCCAATAACGACATCCTCCTGAGTAGTCCCCACCTGGAGATCCGAATGGGGGACTATTTTACCTCCAGAATATTTTACCCAAGAGGATTCCATCATCATTTAACCATACAGTAAAGCTGAATGCCCACAGGAAAAATTATGGCTGTTCGCAGTACCATCACAGCAAGGCCATTTTGGTTAATGTTACAAGGCCAGATCAGTCAATCATCCAGACTGTTGCCCCTGCAACTACTGAAAAGGCTGCTGCTCCTCTTTAGGAACCACATGTTTGTCTGGTTCTCAACAGATACCCCTCCATTGTAGTTGTACCTATGGCTATCTGTATCGCTGAGGCAAGCCAGTCTCCACACCAACACCAAGGTCCACAGAATGTTTCTTTACACAAAGTTGAATCTGCCATTTCCATGTTTCCCACTGATCTTCACTTTACAACTTTCAGATATCTGTATGACTACTGTCATCATCCACTGAAGTGTTGTGTCTGCCATTCCACATATTTTGCAGTCTCACAAATATCCTGGTAAACTGAAAAATAGTATAGTGAACAAATACTATAATTCTCACGAGCTGAAGCATTCAAACCTGGGACCATAACCTGTTGTGGTGAACTTAGGAGATAATTTTATAGCAAGAACATGACACCTTTAGGAACAGTGATCTTCTTCCTTTAATATCTAAAAAGATGATACATAACAACGAAACTTCACACAGTAAAAGCCTCAAAAACAAACTTATAGGAGCAAAGAATTTCACACAACACAAAACCAAGAAGAGGACAGGAAACACAGTTCTGATTTATTTACTTTAACAAATTCTAATCAAAACTTAATATTATAAAATGCAACAGAGTGTAATCAAAAAGGCAGAAGAAACACGAACTATGAGCAAAAAATTCAAGACAAAGACCATCTGGAATATTGTAGGACAGAGAGCAATAAAAGTGAGAGATATGAAACAAAATTAAAATTATTGGCTGCTAAAATCAGTATCACAGTAATGTAGGCATAACATGATGAAAGAGGAGTGACTGTAGATGCAAAAAGTGGAACGAAGTCCTGGGGCATAGACCTCAGTGAATATTGCATTGAACATCTATTTGGGTTCCGTACTTCAGTAACACAGGGATAAAAAAATCCTTCATCAAAAGCAGATATACTAACTCAAACAGGTCATGCATATCCCACACAAGATATCAGTTACTCTTTTGGCTATGATGGTACCCTAACCAAAGTGCTAAACTCTTGTGCTGACTTGGTAGTGCCACCCATAAGTTACCTTTGCAATCAGTTGATAGGTCAAGGAGTATTTCCTTATAGACTAAATTTTGCAATAGTAACGTCTGTGCAGAAAAGTAAAGAGACACGACTGATCACTAATTACAGAGCACTCTCACTCCTCCTATATTCTCAAAAATTTTTGATAAACTGGATTACAACAGGATATGGAAACATCTTTCTGAGAATAGCCTTAAACAACACCACAGTTTGGCTTCCTTAAACGATTATTTGCTGTAGAATAAATATATATGATCTCACAAACTCAACTCTAGTAGAACCAAAGAAGAAAAGTTACCCTGTTGGCATTTTCTGTGAGCTTGCCAAGACATTTGACTGGTAGATCACAAAATTCTGAAAGAGAAACTAAAATAGTATTACATTAAAGGACTTCCTCTTGCATAACAGAGTCATACGTTAACAATGGAAAATAGTCATGTTAGCAATCGGTAAAACAGGAATAAGATTAAACTGACAGTGAAGAAACATGAAATATGGTGTGCCACAAGGTTTGGTCTCATCCCATTCTTGATCTCGTTCTATATAAATTATTTACCACTGACTTTCAAGGACTCTTCAAAACCTGTTATATTTACTGTGGCATAGGTATATTGATAAAAATGTTCAAAAACGTCCATACCAGATACAGTCACACGAATAATGCAAAAGGTTTATAACTGGAACACACAACACAACCAAGAATGTAGAACAACTTTATTAGACTGGGGCCTGTAGGCCAGTCACTATAACAACTCTGAACACAGTAAGATAAGGTAAATGTATGCAAACAGTAATAACATGGTAACTGAAGGCAAGCATAGTGCGGCAGGGTTTAAATAGGCACTCACCCATGATAGGCTCTATCAGAAGTTCCCAGTATTGCTCTTTCACGGCACACTCTCGCAGATGACAAAAAACTGCCAATCCATGCAGCATGCAAGTGTGTGCACATTACTTCATTCTTCTTTCCTTGGGTAACAGTTTGGATTTGCAGCAAGATGTCCATGGTGTCTTCCTCTACGAGGCTCTGATTGAGATGATGTGCTGATACTGGGAGTATGGTCAGAAGTACTTGGGGTGCAGGTAGCATCACTGTCCGGGTTCTCGTGTGAACTCATGTGGTAGGATGGGTGTCGCTGGCATGAGCTCCATGTTGACATCAGGTCCAGGGCTGGGTGGTGGTCGTGTCCCAGCAGTTGGCAGCTGAGGCGGAAGAGACAGCTCTGGTGTGGATGGTGGATGCATCAGTACCAGTAGCAGTATTGGAGAAGCTGCGCCAGGTTCATCCACTGGTGACAGGACCACTCGTATGATATGGCAGGGACCCAGTGGCATCAGGTGATCCATAGAGTGACACAGACTGGCGTGGTGATGTCGGTGTCCTGGCCAGGGCTGTCCAGTCATCCATGCGCAGGTGCAACTGTTCGTAATGACGTTCACAGAGGCTCTCCCCCATACTTAAGTTGCAGAGACGGTGGCCGTGACATCAGGAGATAGCGGGAATCCATTTTGGGTGACAATCAAACCCGCATGCCCAGATGCCCAGACAGCCCCCCCCCCCCCCCCCCCCCCCCCCGGCTTGGAAATGTGATGATGGCTCCACAAGTTGGTGTCCCTGGCCGAGCCGCAGGAGTTCTGGGGTTGATACCCGTGGAGCAGTTCAGTGTGTCTGTTGTTGCTCAATGGCGTGAACTGATAGGAAGACAGAAACTGATCCAAGGCAACGTCGGATAGAGACCAGGTCATGTACTTTTTCATTTGTGTTTTGAATGTTCTAACTAACCTTTTGACCTCACCATTCAATTGCTGGTGGAAGGGCGGCGCAAAATGTGGTTAATCCTGTGGGTATTGCAGAAGCAGGTAAACTCCTGCAACACAAACTGAGAGCTATTATCAGAGACCAACATTGCTGGAAGTCCTTCGATGGAAAAAAATTTCAGCAGGGCTGCCACAGAGGCAGAGGCCAAAGTTGAGAGCCAGCGAACAACATATGGGAACCAGGAGAATGTATCAGTTACTATTAGTCAGTATTCATTAAGGAAAGGGCTGGCAAAATCGATGTGGAGATGGTCCCAGGCCTGCAAAGGTGGCAGCCATGGAGACAACATTGCTGTAATGCACATTGAGAACACGCCATAACCAAAGGAGTTATGTCACCATCCAAACCAGGCAAAAGAACATGACGGTAGGCTAACACCTCGGTGTGTGACACAACCTAGGGATCAGCATGCAGCAATTGCAGGATCTCCGAATGGAGAGTCGAGGAAACCACTACACGAGGAATAATCCATATCAAGGAATAGAATACCATCAGTGACAGAGAAACAATGCCAAAACTCAAAAACACATAGTAGTTACGGAGGGGGTCAGAAGCACCTGATAAGAGGTGCCTCAGGCCAGCCATGTTATACACAATGTATCACTTTCCATAAAATCAGATTGGTAGCACTAGTCTGTGCTGGAATTGGAAAATCATCAACAGTTTGTTGAGTGCATTCATCAACTTGGAAACAAAGTAACTCCTCTTGATCAAAAACTGGGCTCGGACCAGCCAGAAGACAGGAGAGCACATCAGCATATGTATGTTTAGCTGCGGGGCAGAAATGAATCTCATTGTTGTAACGAGAGAGGAACAGCACCCAATGTTGAAGGTTATGCACTGCTTTGTCTGTGATGATGCTGAGTGATTAAACAGCAAAACTAACACCTTGTGATTTGTGATGAGAAGGAATTTTGCACCAAACCGGAAAACATGAAACTTCTTTAAGGCATAAACAATGGCAAGAGCATCTTTCTCTGTTTGTGATTATCTAGTCTGAGCCAAATTAAGTGTCTTCAATGTTTATGCAATAGGCCACTCGGAGCCATTAGAATATTTATGAGCTAACATGCTAGGACGCATCTGTTGCAACACAACCAAGAATGTAGTATAACTTGATCGGACTGTGGCGTGTGCGCCAATAGCCATAACATACACAGAACATAATAAGATTGGGCAAATGTATGCAAGCAGTAATAACGTAATAACTGAGCACAAGCATAGCAAGGCAGGGTTTAAATAGGCACTTGCCCATTGCAGGCTCTATTAGAAGTCCACAGCATTGGTCTTTCACAGTGCACTCTCATGGATGAAACCACACTGCTAATATGCATGGCTTACGAGTGTGTATGCATTACTTCATTTATTACTGGTTCACATGCAACACACTAAACCTCAATCTTGCAAAAATTCATATTATGCAATTCCAAATAAATATAAATTATTTACAGGTACCAGAAGTATAGACTGATGGGCATACACTGAATGAGGTTCTTTGTGTGAGTTGCTAGGAATCCAGAAGGATAATAAACTGAGGTGGTATCAGCATGGGGATAAGTTAGCCAAAAGGCTCAGATCTGCCTGCACTGCACTCAGAAATCTCTCTGTGTGACCTGCAGACAAGATTGCTCACATACTTTGCCACTTTCGCTCACTTTTATCCTATGGCATAATATTCCAGGGTATTGCAGCTAAAGTAAAAAAGTATTTACTCTACAGAATTGTGCAATAAGAATACTGTGTAAAGTTGATAAATTATCAACTTGCAGTAGCCTCTTCAGCAACTTAGGAATTCTTACAGTTACATGCCAATACATTAAACCTTGCTGGTACTCGTGGTTAATAACAAGACTGAATTTAGCATTAACACAGCAATTCAAAACCAAAATACTACAAGTAGAAATAATTTCCATATAAACTACGTGTGCCTCTCTAGGATTCAGAATGAAGTTTTACATTTGGGTGCAAATGTTTACAACAGGTTACCAATCAACATCATGTATGGGACAATGTATCTGAATACTTGGACTCAGGAATGTGAATTCTGCTTGACTCTAATATTTGAATCAGACAAATCCTGATTTTGCCAGTACATAGACAACTGACAGTGCTCTGTGTGCAGTTAAAATAGTTTGTTTGGAATGTCAGATAATAACAGCTGATGGGAAATGTATAAGGAGCAGTGGTATTTTTTTTTTTTTTTTTTTTTTTTTTTTGCCCCCCTCCCCCCACCCAAAGTAGCTGTTTTTCTCATAACAAACATACGTACAGTAATATACATGTAATTACCATGGTTATCAGTTTGAGTAGTTTTGCACTAATTGTACTTTGTTGTTAGTATACTTTACAGAAGCAGCCGGCTGTGATTGCTTCTGCCTGTTAGTGTATTAGTTCCCCCATTCCTGAAAGATCTCCTTCATGAATTCAATTATTTTGGAAAATATAGCAACCCTTTTTGTGTAGGTAAACAACCACTATCTTGAGAACGAAGTCTTTCATGACGGCACTGATATGTAAAACATTCCCATTTTCTTGCGGCGTCAATTCAAGCTGAAATCTCAAGTTTTCAATGATAGCCTCCATCGTCATTGTCAGGAGCAACTGACTGACTTCACTGCTGCTCTGGTGGCCTTTTACAGCCCATGGGCGGCTTCTGATTGGTTGGCTAGTGATTAGTCGGTGATTATGTACTGCTGTCACAGACGGTGTCAATGTCTATGCTGGTTGCGCCACCACTTCTGTGGGAATGTAAGCCCTGCAAGGAATGTCTCCGCTGCTTCTCTGCATTGAGCGCTTGTTTCCATGCACCACTGGACAAAGGAGCCACCTCGACCCTTAATAAAGGTTTGAATTTTGCTCATACACCACCTACTACACCCATCATGGATCTTATCAGTGGAGTAGAACAAGCAGTGCGGCATCTTGCACAGTATGACACTGACAAAGTGAGGATTATTACCAGTCACTTTTTGGCCTCAGCTGAGTCTCCCAGCTCTAACATCAGTAGAGAGGAGAGATGAAGATCTTGTCGTATTACCAGCAGACGAATGAAATGCCACTGTTGTTCTTAATACTACTGAATATCATAGCAAAATGACATCACTGTTGCAGGACAGTACGTATAAATGTCTTACATGGGACCCAAATTTGATGTACAGCAGAAAAACCATGGAGCTACTGAAGAATTCTGGTCTGTCAGATGACGTTATGAAAAATCTCAGAGTCCGAGCTCATAGAACTCCCAGGTTGTATGGACTACTGAAGATCCACAAGGATAATGTTCCCTTGAGTCCTATTGTCAGTGCAATTGGTTCTCCTACCTACAAGCTGGCCAAATACCTAACACAGTTTATGACTCCTATAGTTGGTTGATGTGAACATCACATCAAAAACTTCCAGATGTTTATTGAGAAAATCAAACAGATTCAAGTTGGTCAAAATGGCATTTTAGTCAGCCTGGATGTGGTATCACTGTTCTCAAAAGTTTCTGTGGAGGACACTTTGAAAATGCTGGCAGATCTTTTTCTTCCTGAAACTATAAAGCTGTTCCAGCTTGTGATGACAACCACCTCTTCTTGTATGGTAATAAATTTTATGAAATGACGGACGGTATGGCGATCAGCTCTCATTGTCTCCATCATTGGCTAACTTTTTTATGGAGAATTTTGAGGAACGTGCATTAAATTCGGCTCCCCTCCATCCATCCTTATTTTATCATTATGTTGATGATACATTTATGGTTTGGCCACATGGTGCAAAAGCTCTCGAACAATTCATGGAACACATGAACAGCATACATCCGAACATCCAGTTCACTGTTGAGATGGAGAAGGAAGGAAGGTTGCCATTCTTAGGCATTTTAGTACAATGACAGGCAGACGGGCATCTTGGCCTCTCTGTGTACCCCAAGCCAACACATACTGATTTATATCTTAATGCACAGAGTTTCCATCATCCTGTTCAGAAGAGAGCTGTTCTGAACACATTTGCATATAGAGCAAAAACTGTTTCTGACGAGGACCACTTAAAGTCCAAAATTAACCATCTGAAGTGTGTGTTCCGAAAGAATGGCTATGGTGCACGCAATGTAAAGGCAGCATTCTCCAAGAAAAGGAAATTTGAAAATGCTGCACACTCACAGGATGAAACACCGATCGTGGTTCTTCTTTTTTGTGGCATTATATACAGAAAAATAGGAAGAGTCCTTGGTAGACAGAGTATAAGACCAATTTTTCATCCACCTAAGAAAATTAAAGAAACGATGCACTGTGTTAAGGACAGTCTCGGCCTCAGGGTCCCTGGAATTTATAATATCCCCTGTGAGTATGGAAGCAATTATATAAGTGTGACGATTCATATCGTTTCTGACCACTGTGCAAAACACAAATGGCATATTAAAAATAGAGAACTGGAGAAATCAGATATTGCGGAGCACAGCCTCACAAACAAACATAAAATACTGTTTGATGAAACAAAAATTTTGTCCCATAATGGGATTGTGTTATTAAGGAGGCTGTAGAAATAAGAACGAGCAAGAAGAACTTTAACCGTGATAGCAGATACTATCTGAGCGGTGCATGGAAACAAGCACTCAATGCAGAGAAGAAGCAGGGACATTCCTTGCCGGGTTTACGTTGCTACGGAAATGGTGGTGCCACCAGCGCACACATTGACACTGTCTGTGACAGCAGTGTGTAATCGTCAACCAATCAGAAGCCGTTCACAGGTTATATAAGGCCACCACAGCAGCAGTGAAGACAGGCAGTTGCTCCTGACGATGATGATGGAGGCTATCATCAAAAGCTTGAGATTTTATCCCGAATTGATGTGGCATGAAAACCGAGAATGTTTTACAAACCACTATCTTCTTCACACTTTTTGGAAAATGAACACTAACCAAAATCCAAACTTCCTGGCAGATTAAAACTGTGTGCCGGACCGAGACTCGAACTCGGGACCTTTGCCTTTCACGGGCAAGTGCTCTACCAACTGAGCTACCCAAGCACGACTCACGCCCCGTCCTCACAGCTTTACTTCTGCCAGTATCTCGTCTCCTACCTTCCACCACAGCAGCAGTGAAGACAGTCAGTTGCTCCTGACGCTCCCGAGTGCAGAGTGAAAATCTCATTCTGGGAACAAAGATCCAATTTATTAACAAGCACAGAGGTTATGTATCAACTCCATTACACTTTCAATCACAAAGTTTGACAGGACACAAATGTCTTCAGACTTTGAACAGCTCAGTTTTGCCTTTGGTTTAATGATACCATGTAATTCTATTTCCATTTATTTCCAGGTGCCTCTTGTTACTATGCTGTCAAAGTTTTATAGAAGCTGTTTAGTATCAGCAGCAAATTCATCAGCAATAATATTAACATCATTTGTAGTTTTTCCACTCTGAACAGCTCAGTTTTGCCATTGATTTAATGATACCATGTAATTCTATTTCCATTTCTTTTCAGGTGCCTCTTGTTACTATGTTGTCAAAGTTTTATGGAAGCTATTAAGTATCAGCAGCAAATTCATCAGCAATAATATTAATATCATTTGTAGTTTTTCCACAGCCGACTTAATGCTGAGTTAATTCCAAGAAGACTTACATTTAACATGAGAGTTTTCAGTGTAGTAATCAACTGCTCTACATTTAGTTAGTCTAAATTCTGATATGTATTGCTTTTGAGGTTAATGCAAGCTTCTTTATGTGCACTACCATTTTAACTCTATCATGAGAGATCATAGCTAACAATGTCAGTTTCTGCAAATGATCTGTGAACCATCTATGTAATGTTTTTTGCCAATGTCTCCTTATTTAATTTTATGATGTCCTATAATCATTGGACATGGGACATAAAAAGATTTCAGAGTGGTAATATATTTACTGAAGCCATCCTCAACATTTCTGGATAAACATATAACATTATTCCAGTTCAGCAGTTTCAGTTTATCCCTGAAACTCTTAATATTCTTATCATTCAGCAGTGTAATATAGCCTATCACATTTTTTAAATTTTACCCATACAGCTTTGTGGTCTTATAGGTACTAGTAAGTAGTCCTTCTCTGGAGTCAGATTTCTATACATTTGAAATAAAATTATCAAGGCAGGAAAGATGGCTTGAAGGAATATAATTGACACGGAAAATATCTTGGGATCCTGAAATTTCTATTGGTTTTTTCTTATATCCTAGACCCAAAACAACTTTTACAAAAACCAACATCAGCAGAGGAAATGAAACAGTCAGCTACCGAGGTGAGAAGTAGAAGTACAAGGCCCAAGAAGCCCAAATACCATAGGGACCATGATTTTTTTTACATGAGCAGTTAGGAAAAAGTAGAATTGTTAGTAAAGTCACAGGGATAAATGCTTCTAACCTAAGAATTTTACATGAAAATCTGTAGTATGCAGCTACAAAACTGAAAGAAACAGAATATTAATTGTTTCTGACAACAGAGATTTTTATAATTAATGAATGTAGACTCGAAGAATATGAAATCATGATGCACAATATTGCTAGGTATAGTAGACTTCCATATTTTAGCAGACAGGGACATAAAGGAGTTGCAGTTGCTACCTACGCAAAAAAAGAGAGAAAAGACACCATTTTATGGACAGACAGAAACAGTAGAGAAATGGCTAAAAAGGGAAGAAAAGCCTAGAATTAGAACTGTACAGACCTCTAAGCTATGAGGTAAGATATTTTCTCAAGGAAATTGAGATTTCATTAGAAAAGATTACCAAGGAGCTCACATATATAATAGCAGTAGCTGATATCAAGATTAAACACTAAAACACAGTTCCCATGCAAGAGATCTCTATGATCTAGTCAGAACTCACAATATAGTTTAAAAGTGAAAAATCCCACAAGGTGGTGTTCTAACTCAGAAACCCTCACATATCATGTCGTCAGAAATATATCTTAGTCTATACAAAACATTCAGATATTAACAACTGTTATTTCTGATCATTATTAACAGCTATTAGAAATAAGGGTCAACTCAGAACACAGTGAAGTCACATTTATGGAAATAAGGTAGGTGAAAGACTGATCTAAACTTCAAAACAGAGAAGGAGAACTGCAACTATCATATGACTGGTACTGACAATGAAGTCTACAGGAACAGAAAGCTATCTTACTGTAGATTATCAAGGGAAACCAAGCCACATTACTTCAAGAAAGCAACTAAAAGCTTACACAATTTAGTAAAAATTGTGTAAACTGTCATTAATGCAGATAAAATGGAAGTAAAACACTTGTCAGACAAAAGATGTATAAACATAGGTGTTCCTCAAGGTTGTGTATTGGGTGGGTCCAATCCTGTTCTTAATATTTATCAATAACTTTCCAGACTGTGTAAGACATGGGGAAAAATTCTCCTTGCCAATTACAGCAACATCATAATCACAGATAAAACTCCAGAACTCCTGTTAAGGAGGCAAATGGAACTCACAAGTGTGTTTACAACTGGGCAGTATGTAATAAATTGCACTGAACATAAATAAAATGAACAGTATGCACTTCAGCATAAAGAGAGGAAGGAACACTGTTACTTTAAGCATAGGTGATAAATAATAGATTGTGTAGCAAACACGAAGGTTTTAGTGATGAGCATTGATTGTGTTCTAACATGGATCGAACAAACAGAAACTGGAAAAGAATGTCATAATCCTGCTAGGTTCTTAGGGTGTGAGCATCAGTTTGTAATAGCCAATGTCTTGTGGTGACATACTATGCCCACACTCAGTTCTTAGCTATGGGGTTTTTTCTGGGGATCAGAAACATAAATCATGGTCATAGTTTTTACATTGTCGAAAAGGGTTATAAAAATAATAACTAGACATAATGTAAAACTAATAACTGAGAGTCATCGTAAAGAGCTACTTTAAAAATTGAGCATCCTTATTCCACCAAGTGAGTACATATACTAAACTGTGGCACAAATCTGGGAAAACATTAATAAATACTGCACTAATAGTTCTAGGCATAATCATGGAACACGAGCCAGTTTGGAGTTACATTTACTCAGGTAAAACGAATAAAAAACTCTAAATAGAATTTTATAGCAGTGGATCAAATTGTATAATAAATTGCCAATGGAAGTGAAAGAGATTACTAAAACACATCTGTTTAAAAAGGCAGTTTAAAAGTTCTTCACAAGTAATGCATATTATACAATTAAAGATTACTTAGAGGACCCTGAGTAAAGGATAATAATGAAAGAGGTTAACTGCACAATTTGGGTGTAAATGGAGAAACACTGTATTCATTAGAGAATTGCCGAATGAGACAGTGCAAGTGTTAGGACACTTACTTCATATTCAGAAGGATGGACATCAGCCATCCTGATTTGGCTTTTCTGTCCTCTTCCTGGATCACTAAGGTAAATGCCAAGATGGCTTCTTAATCAGGACCACAGCCAACCACCTGTTCTGCCCTGTAGGCCACTGGCACTATCCTCTTAAAGCACACTATGTACACTGTGTATGATATTTTGGGCCCACTGATTGGCATTGTATTACCTCGACAAATACTATGTCATTGCGAGATGCTCCTTGCATGGGGACCGAGATAGGGAGAGCTTTATTTAATCCAAAGAACTAACTATAATCAAAACTTAGAAATACGCACAAAAAATTCAAATCTGAGACCATTTAGGATATTGTACGACAGATAGCAATAGAAGTCAAACATATGAAACAAAATTAAAATTAATACTTTTTTTCAATATAAAATTACTGTGGGCACAGAATGAGGAAAGAAGTGACTACAGACACAAACAGCGGAATAAAGTCTGAGTGCATAGAGTAACACAGAGACAAAAAACATCCATCAAATGCAGTTATAGTAAACTTACTTAGATAGGTCAGGCATACTCCACACCAGATATTAGTTTTACCAACTCATATAATACACAGATTGCAAAAATTATTAGGTAACTCTAGCTATGATGGTACCCCAGCCAACGTACTAAACTTGTATGCTGGTTTGGAAGTGCCACCTGTGTGTTATCTCTGTAGTCAACTGATTAGTCAAGGAGTATTTAGTGAAAGAATGAACTATGCAGTAGTAACACCAATATACAAAAGTGGAGATAAGCAATTGACCTCTAATTATTGACTGATCTCATTCCTTCCTGTCCTTCCTGTGTTCTCAAAAAAATTGAGAAATTAGCTTATAACAAAATACAGGTCCTCTGTCTGAGAATAACTTTTAACAGCAGCTCAGTTTGACTTCCTTAAAGGCTTCTTTACAGAGAAAGCAATGCATATGATCTAACAAACTCAATTCTAGTAGAACCAGACAAAAAGATTACTCTGCTGGCGTCTTCTGTGCTCTTACCAAGGCATTTAACTGTGATCATAAAATTCTGCAAGGAAAACTGAAACATTGTGGCATTAACAGTCTTCCACTTTCATGATGGAGTCATATCTTAACAAATGAAAATAATCAGTGTAGCAAATGGGAAAACATGAATAAGATTAAATTCAGAGTGAGGAAACATGGAATAAGGAGTGTCACAGGGCTCGGTGCTCATTCTATTCTTGTTCTTGTTCCTGTTCTATATAAATTATTTACCATCCATTTAGAGGACTCTTGAAAACCTGTAATGTTGCTGTAACATACAAGGTGCAACAATAAAGTAATGAGACTGGCATGAAAAAAAATATTGATCACCGTTTTAGTCAAGCTTAGTGTTGTCTCCTTCAGAGTAGTTCCCTTCCGATTGCACACACTTTTTTCAGCGCTTCTGCCATTGATGGTAACATTTCTGGAACTCATCTTCTGTAATACCCTCCAAGACCCTCGTCACAGCTTTTTGGACATCTTGTGTTGTTTGAAAATGGTGTCCCCTAACCACCGTTTTGACTCTTGGAAATAGAAAAAAGTTGCACGGAATGATATCTGGTGAATAAGGTGGCTGTGGTAGTACTGAAATTTGTTTTGAGGTTAAAAATTGCTGTACTGACAGAGCAGTATGGGATGGCGCATTATCGTTATGCAGAACCTGCATCTAATAATTGTATCAGATAGATCCTGATTTTGCCAATATATTAACAGTTAACAGTGGTCTGTGTACAGTTAAAATGCTTTGTTTTGATTATTAGATAATTAACCAAAGAGCTCAGTTCTGCCTGCATAGCAGGTAAAATAATACTTAAAAAGGAAGGAAAGGAATTCTCACAGTTCAAGTAACAAGTCTATGGAAGAAGGATGTTTCTCTGAATACTTTAAAGCCAGTAAAGGGATTCCTGTATACCAAGAAGGCAACAAGTATAACCCAGCAAATTCTAGACCTTCACTGTATTTTCAGTATGCTGATAGTAATAGAGGTAGTAATAGAAGCTAGACAGTAAAAAATGACAGACTGGTCCCCTTCAGAGAAGAGAATAACATCCTAAACAATGTCCAACATAATGCCCATAAACATAGGTTAACTAAGTCAGCATTTGCAAATTTCATGAGGCACATAATGACAACATCAAATGACAAAATGAAAGCTTTAAATATGTTCGTAGATCTATCCAAAGTCTTTGATTGCATGTTTCATGGTACAGTGTGACAGAAACTTCATCAATACAGCACAAGAGGAAATGAAGCTGAAATTATACCATCCTTGGTGAAAAACAGAAGACAGCATGTGGAAATGAAATTGAAAAGAAAATTATATGCACAATAAGAGAACCGCAACCACTCACCAATAGTCGACCGATGCGTGGAGCACAGAGGAATGTAACAGGAAACAGTATTCACACTAGCTTTCAAGCTCTTGGTCTTTTCCTAACACAAGTACACAACTACACAGACATCCACACACACACACAACTGTGGCCACAGTAAGACTAATTTTGATACATGATTCTTGAAAGCAGTCATATGAGCTGATGGAGATGGGGAGGGAGAAAGGGAAGGATGCAAAGATGGGGTAGAGGGAAAGAGGCAGGTCTCTGGGCAGATGACTCTGTGGCCACACAAAATGAGTACATGGGAAAAGGGAAAGGGAAAAAAGAAAAGGAGGTGGAAATGAAAACAGAGGGTAGAATCAAGGGAGAGAAGTAGCAAAGTGCGCATGTATGTGTGTATGGGGGGGGGGGGGGGGGGCTTGAAGAGAGAGAGAGAGAGAGAGACCATATTGGAAAGGGGGGGGGGGGGAGAAGGCAATGTATGATCTGGACAGGGAAACAGTAATGTGGGCAGGAAAGACAAGGGAAATGGTAAGGTGAGACAATGGGAACAGGTTAGTGGAGGTTTAGGACAGGGGGATTGCAAGAACGCAACCCAGCATAGAATACTGGTCAAGTGTGTGTTACTTGGCGCAAATAGGACTAACACGAGCTATTGAACATACGCAGAGAAGGGCAGTGCAAATGGTCACAGATTTGTTTGACCCATGGGAGAATGTCACAGAGATGCTGAAGAAACTGAAATTTCACACTTGAAGGTGGCACAAGAAAAGTATGCTGAGAATGCCTGTTTACAAAATTTCAAGAAATAGATTTAAGTGATGACTCCAGAAATACACCACAAACCCCTATGTTTCACTCTGTAATGATCGAGAGGACAAGAATAGATTACTTATAGCATGTACAGGCGCAACTATTCTTCCCACAATCTCTATGTGAATGGAGCGGGAAGAAGCCCAATATTGTTACACTGGGAAGTACCCTCTGCAATGCACTTCACTGGTCTGCAGAGTATGGTTGTAGACGTGGCTGTAGAATTGCTTTAAGCTGAGATTAGTACTCATATATATTATCAAACCCACATATCCTTGACCGGGCCTAGAGTATCTTGTAAATAAATCAATACATGTTGCCACATTACTGATCTATATGTTGGGTTATGGATATAAAGGAGCGCTCTTCATGGAGAACTGTGATCAATACCAAATGAATGAAACACTGTAACACTCAAACTGTCCAGAGATGAGACAGTGGGTGCAGAGCAAATGTTATCATGCTAGCACTGTGTGTGCAATATGGAGAAAACTGGTGATGGTACACAATACTATACTTTTCAGGCACACTGTGAATTTTTTGTATTCAACACCTCAAACACAAAATGTTGCCTGTAAATGAATAAGGGCAGATTGAAAGTCTTACATGGGCTGACAAAAAGTAAACTATAGAAAACAACTACAGTGAAAACTTGTGCATTTTTACTTCTCTCTGTATGATTAGATTTAAATTAAATTAGACATAGTTCTTGTTCATGGGTTTATAGTGAGATGTGTCTCACTATGAACACATCACATAATAAGAATGCAGAATACATATTTACAAGAAAACTAAATGCTAATGGTCCTAAGTGAAATGGTCCTCATGGATATGTAAATAGTAAAATAAATTTAAACATGTTCACGTAAGAGGTAACAGCAAAACTGATGACAAATACATGCATATATTATATGAATGTGAGGTGTCTGTTCTTTCATACGTGTCCGAAAGAACAGATGCCACACATTCATATAACTGATTCACCCTAAAGGGCAATGAATCCACCACCTTCAATCTGTATACACAGTTACATTTGACCGAGCGAGGTGGCGCAGTGGTTAGCACAATTAAAACACAATGAATAACCAGTACTCCAGCAGCAACTGCGCAATGCTGCTGCATGTTGGTAGCAGTCAGAGTGGTGCCATCACTAATGGTTTCTTAAGAGCTCTGTGTGCTCCATAAAAGCCTATTCTTGTCTCCATGGTCCTTACAGGAGTGATATGTATGGATATATTGTGTATTCTTAGATTTCTCAGTTAAAGCTGGTTCTTGAAGCTCTGTAAATAGCCATCAGTAATGCTGTTCTGTGGTTCAAATAAACCTGTGTACATCTGTGCTGCACATCTCTGTAAACATTCAAATATCCTCTCTTAGTCCTATTTGGTATGGGTCCCACACATTTGGGAAATATTCTAGGATAGGTCACAAAAATATTTTGTAAGCAATCTTCTTTGTAGACTCAATGCATTTTCCCAGTTTACTACCAATGAACCAAAGTCTGCCACTTGCTTTACCTATAACTGAGCCCATGTGATAATTCCATTTCAAATCCATAAAAATTGTTGCACAAAGCTTTTTGTATAAGTTAACTGATTCTACTTGTGAATCATAGATACTGCAGTCATAAAATAGTAAGTTTTTGCAGTTTGTGAAGTGCACAGTTTTCCATTTCCGTAAACTTAAAGTAAGTTGCCAATATTTATACCACTTTGAAATCTGATCAAGGCCTAACTGAATATTTGAGCATTTTTTTCAAACATTACTTCATTATGTCTGCATAACGTGTGAGTTTACTAATATTAATAATGTCTGCCACGTCATTAACACACAACATGAATAGCAACTGTCTCTACACAATTTCCTGGACAAAATCCTAAATTGCTTCTAAGTCTGTGAATACCTCCCCATCCAAGATAACATACTGCATCCTCCGTACCAAGAAATCCTCAATCAGTAAAAAGCTTTTGTTTAAAAAACAACAAACTCAACACAGAACCAGGGAACAATCATCAATTCTGGATATGATGATGCAGACTGTGAGCTTTGTTGAAATTCTGTGGGCAAGAGTGGTCTTATTGACCCTCTCTGCTAGCTGCTGGAATGATTCAAATATGACCTCAGAACCCAAATGAGAGACATTGTTGTTCTAAAGTTTACAATAATCTGTCACAGTTTTACTATGTTTTATCAATATAAAAACTCACATTTATTTAGTAATATGTACATCAGTTTCTTCTCGTATGAAAGTTTCCAGTGGAAAAGAAGAGGTTGGCCACCAATAAACCCTTCAGGCTCATCTTAATCTGAACTTTATTAGTACCAAAACTATTCATGGGCACTGAAAGTTACTGAAAATATGTGCTCCTGAATAATTTGCCTGGAACAGACCTCTGAAAGACTTTCTTGACTTTCCATTGCAAATCATCTTTACTATCACTTGGGGAATTGGAAAAATTTAATTTGCTTTCATTAACTTTCCCAAAAAATTATCCCACAGATATCACAGAATGAAGGTAAGTGAAGTATGCTTGATTTTAATGTTTTAAACTTACATAACCTGTTTCTCAACATCCACAATATAAAAGAAGATCTTTAGCACAGAAATCGTACTGAAATAAAATAAAACTATGATTTAGATACTAGGAGGGCTGTAGCATTAGAGCAACATCATTTTGTCACACTGAACTGATGGACTGTTATTACCTATCAACATATTTTTAAAAAAGTTTCAGAACTCTACAGCAGTCACAGTTTTGAAACCAGGTGAAGAAGGAACAGATGCTATTAACTATATCCCTATTCAGCATGATATATAAATTACTGGAGAAGCTAATTCTCAACAGCATCTAAGAGGTCATTAATAAAACAATCTCAGTCCACCAGGATAGCTTTGGGAAAAATTATAGTTGCTGAGATCAAGTGCTAATGCTCACAGCAGTTATTGACTCTTGGATTTCAGAGAGGCCTCAAATTGGCTGCATCTTTCAGCAATCTGATGGCAGTTCATGATACAGTATGGATAGATTGGTTGATGATGCTCAAATTTGTTGATGTAATTCAGTGTCAGCTAGTTTATTCAACAACATTCCCTATGAATGAATGGAAAAGCTAGCAGATGGAGAACCCCAAACAATGACCTGCCTCAAGGACCAGTCAGAACCCCAAACTCTTCATTCCCTAAAAGCTGATGACTCCATCATTATCCTCCAAGCAGACAAGGGATCTACCACGGTGGTACTTGACCAAAGTTAGTATGTAAGTGAAGCTCTACACCAGCTGTATGACACCTCTATATACAGCATCTGCCATCAAGATCCCATCCCTGTGATTCAAACTGAACTGCAATCCCTCCCTAAAACATCAGGCCTCTCACAAGGACTAACATCTCAATCCACTGAACTTCTTGCCCCACCCAAATCCAATCACCCTGGCCACCCATAATTGCTGACTTCAAAGCATCCATCAAAGGTACATCTGCCTTAGTTGATCAACACCAGCAATTCATAGTACAAAGACTTCCCTCCTATATTAGAGACACCAACTATTTCCTAGACTGTCTAAAGTCTGTGCTTGTCACACTCCCACCACACTGTTGATGCCACCTCTCAATGAACCTACATCCCCCATGTACAATGCATGTCTGCTGCTGAACATTTCCTCAGTCAGCACCCACCTGATTCCAAATCTATGATATTCTTCTTGCTCACCTTAATCAACATTATATTTATCAACAATTACTTCACCTTTGAGGGGCAGACATACAAATAGACCAGGGATACAGCCATTTGAACCAGGATGGCACCTTCCTACACTGACCTTTTGATGGGTCACTTGGAGAGGGCTTTCCTAATATTAATAATGTCTGCCATGTCATTAACACACAACATGAATAGCAACTGTCTCTCCATACCAAGAAATCCTCAGTTCAGTAAAAAGCTTTTGTTTGATACCCCATAGGGTCACTTTCAATAATGAGCACTGATGTGGCACTGGGTAAACTTCTTTTCTAAAGTCAATAAGTACTGCCAGCAACCTGATAGAGAGTATCCCCCCCCCCCTCACACACACACACACACACACATTTATATGTAACTATAGCTCTGATGACGGATTCATCCAAAAGCTAGCAAAGTTCTCAGTACTGTTTATGTGCCTATCAACGACTCAGCACTTCAGCTTTTGACCAGCTGTAGTCTTTACTCCATAAATTATTTATATTCCACCAAGGACTTCCCATTACCATATTTATTATTTATAGTTTAATTAATTGTTGCATTATAGTCATTTATGTAATGGTATGAGAATTATGCTGCAGCAGTACTTCTCGATTTTTCTTTCCAAAAGAACATTTGAAAATGCAGCTCAGCATTTCTGCTTTTCTTCTGCTACTATCAATTTCAATTCATGTGTCATCCATGAGTGTCTGAACACTAATTTTTGTGCCACTGACAGCTTTTACATAGAACCAGAATTTCTTTGTCTTTTTTCAATAAGATTCTGTACAGTGGCCAATGAAGACTTCACACATCCCTCTTCTGAAAGCTAAACATGTTTCTTCTGGCATCTGTCTATCTACAACACTATGCTTTGCTTTGCACATATTATGGAGTAGTACTTACTTCTTTAGATGTATCAGTATAGAAATGATACAACATAAAGCATCCATTCCATCAAAAACTGTTCAATGAACATACCTACACAGAGCTTGGTCCATTACTCTTCTGAATTTGAACCACAGAGTCAAATGTTTCAAGTTGCTACTTGAGATATGACACCACTGTCTCTTTATCTTTTTTACTGAACACATAACTCTTTCTGATCATGTATTGCTCTTTGTATTGAGAGAATCACTATTGTTAAATCACCTAATGATCTAGTTATACTGTAGACATTGTTCTAAACTATTTGTCCTAGGAAGTTTTCCGAGAATGGCTTTAATATTAGTGTATGCCAAAGAATGGCTTAACACATCCACCATACACAAAATTATAGCAGCACCAACTGTTTGGAATTTTATGTGCTAGCAAACTGAGGTTTTCTGTAATGTTTACCAGTAAATCTCTGTGTGTGTGTGTGTGTGTGTGTGTGTGTGTGTGTGTGTGTGTGTGTGTGTGTGTGTGTGGTGGGGAGGGGGGGGGGGGGGGGGCAGTGAGGTTGACAGAAAGATCCAGTTATAAATTTATGTCACCTTTGATACTGAGGCTTGGCCAAACAGTTTCACAAGCAGCTTCAGTTTCTGTCTAATTGGATTTGAATACCTTGTCTGCTGTGACATATACGCTACCTCCATTTCCCATCCTTTCGATACACACTTAAAGTTTCCCCCCAGAATCTTACTGCTACCAATTTCAGGTTTCAATCAGCTTTCTGTAGCTAGTATTATGTGAGCTTCACTCTTTTTAGGAGCACTTTAAACTCTAGCACACTGTTGTGAATACTTCAGTGGTTAACCAACAGTATTTTCATACTCTTGTCTGTGTGGGGAATTTCTTAGGATCTTTGACTGATACTTCTGGGTCTCATTATCTGTACTGAATGGAGAGTTAACTTCTCTAAAATAAATAAATCAATCAAACTAAACATCCTCGTGCACAGTCCACACACAGTCATGTCCTGGTTAGCAGCTTCTGGTATATAGTGCATCCCTGGCCCATTTACAGGGGCCTTCAGTTCTCTACTACATGATAGAAGTCTAAGCAGTTGTGATGGAGCTAGCTGGGATATTTTTACTTCTTTTTTTAATTAATTACCGTTAACATATGTGAGTATAATCTGCATTTCCATAAAAGGGAAAAGTTGGCCCTCAGTTTTAAAGAATATAACACCAAATCTAATTTTGTGCTTAGCTTTATGTATGTAATTGATTTTCTGATTTATTTCAACTATTCCTAGTTAATACTTCCATTATAGGGTAAAATCAGTGATTGTTTTGTAACTTAAATTCTATTGTTGATGTATAAACAAATATAAATTCTGTACTAATTATAAACATTTGGAAGATGAAATACTAGTAATCTTGAAGTATCTACTTCACTCTCTTTGAAAACATGTTAACAAAACAAGCCCTTCATTGATTCCAAAATAATTAACAGTTTTGTCAAAAGTATTGTTTGCATAATGGTATCTATTAACTTCATCACTTAAACAAATAACTCAGCCTAATTCTTGTAGTAGAAGAAACTGTTAAAAAGACAGAATTTTTTGATGTATTCAGTTAATTTAATGAGTTAAGTTTTAATTGTAATTTCTGTAAATTAAACACTGAACAATGTGAAGTTTCAGTACCTATTATTGTGAGGATTTATAAGGACCCGCATTTTGGTCCTGGGACAGTCAGTACACAGCCGAGTTTCAGACAAGAAACCTGTGTTGGTTAGAACAACAACAAAGCTTCAACTTAACTGTGAAATAAGTGTAACACAATTAGGCCGTGTGTTAAAACAATGACAGTGTCTGCTCCATATGTACCTTTTCTTCTTCCAGAACAGTGAACTTTGTGGTTAGGTTTTTACTGCTCGTAGATGGTCAGTAGTAAACCATTGTAGCAGCATGTGGTGGAGGTTTGCCAGCAAACTATTAATGAGGCTTATCAAAAGTTGAACAATAGTGCACTGGCCATATAACTGTGTATTGGGGGGGGGGGGGGGGGTTGTGAAAAGTGAAAATAAACAACTCTAAATCGCAAATATGCACCTGTCGGCTACATCATTTAAAGTAGTCAGAGTTGTACTTCCACACCCCATTTTTCAGCCAGTATCACAACACAGTACCTCAACACTAAGGACAACAAATGAAGAAATAAAGCAGGGCGAATCGTCATACAGTCACAGTCTAGGTTGTAACATAATATTTAAAATCTCAGTTTCAAGCCACCCACTCAACACAGAACCAACGGACAATGATCAATTCTGGATACGATGATGCAGACTGTGAGCTTTGTTGAAATTCTGTGGGCAAGAGTGGTCTTATTGACCCTCTCTGCTAGTTGCTGGAATGATTGAAATATGACCACAGAACCCAAATGAGAGACATTGTTGTTCTACAGTTTACAATAATCTGTCACAGTTTTGCTATGTTTTATCAATATAAAAACTCACATTTATTTAGTAATATGTACATCAGTTTCTTCTCGTATGAAAGTTTCCAGTGGAAAAGAAGAGGTTGGCCACCAATAAACCCTTCAGGCTCATCTTAATCTGAACTTTATTAGTACCAAAACTATTCATGGGCACTGAAAGTTACTGAAAATATGTGCTCCTGAATAATTTGCCTGGAACAGACCTCTGAAAGACTTTCTTGACTTTCCATTGCAAATCATCTTTACTATCACTTGGGGAATTGGAAAAATTTAATTTGCTTTCATTAACTTTCCCAAAAAATTATCCCACAGATATCACAGAATGAAGGTAAGTGAAGTATGCTTGATTTTAATGTTTTAAACTTACATAACCTGTTTCTCAACATCCACAATATAAAAGAAGATCTTTAGCACAGAAATCGTACTGAAATAAAATAAAACTATGATTTAGATACTAGGAGGGCTGTAGCATTAGAGCAACATCATTTTGTCACACTGAACTGATGGACTGTTATTACCTATCAACATATTTTTAAAAAAGTTTCAGAACTCTACAGCAGTCACAGTTTTGAAACCAGGTGAAGAAGGAACAGATGCTATTAACTATATCCCTATTCAGCATGATATATAAATTACTGGAGAAGCTAATTCTCAACAGCATCTAAGAGGTCATTAAAAAAACAATCTCAGTCCACCAGGATAGCTTTGGGAAAAATTATAGTTGCTGAGATCAAGTGCTAATGCTCACAGCAGTTATTGACTCTTGGATTTCAGAGAGGCCTCAAATTGGCTGCATCTTTCAGCAATCTGATGGCAGTTCATGATACAGTATGGATAGATTGGTTGATGATGCTCAAATTTGTTGATGTAATTCAGTGTCAGCTAGTTTATTCAACAACATGCCCTATGAATGAATGTAAAAGCTAGCAGATGGAGAACACCAAACAATGAACTGCCTCAAGGACCAGTCAGAACTCCAAACTCTTCATTCCCTAAAAGCTGATGACTCCATCATTATCCTCCAAGCAGACAAGGGATCTACCACGGTGGTACTTGACCAAAGTTAGTATGTAAGTGAAGCTCTACACCAGCTGTATGACACCTCTATATACAGCATCTGCCATCAAGATCCCATCCCTGTGATTCAAACTGAACTGCAATCCCTCCCTAAAACATCAGGCCTCTCACAAGGACTAACATCTCAATCCACTGAACTTCTTGCCCCACCCAAACCCAATCACCCTGGCCACCCATAGTTGCTGGCTTCAAAGCACCCACCAAATGTACATCTGCCTTAGTTGATCAACACCAGCAATTCATAGTACAAAGACTTCCCTCCTATATTAGAGACACCAACTATTTCCTAGACTGTCTGAAGTCCGTGCTTGTCCCACTCCCACCACACTGTTGATGCCACATCTCTATGAACCTACATCCCCCACGTACAATGCATGTCTGCTGCTGAACATTTCTTCAGTCAGCACCCACCTGATTCCAAATCTATGATATTCTTCTTGCTCACCTTAATCAACATTATATTTATCAACAATTACTTCACCTTTGAGGGGCAGACATACAAATAGACCAGGGATACAGCCATTTGAACCAGGATGGCACCTTCCTACACTGACCTTTTGATGGGTCACTTGGAGAGAGCTTTCCTGGGATCAATAAGCCTTCAGCCCCAGATCTGGTTCAAATACATGGATCTCATCTTCGCCATGTGGAATAATGGTGAGAATGACCAGTTAAAATTCCTGAAATATCTAAATACATTCTATCAATTAAATTTCACATAGTCCTATTCCAAATCCTATGCCACTTTGCTTGACATTGATCTCATCCTCACTGAAGGCAAGCTACTTACATTTTGACAGTTGCCATCCTCTCCATGTTAAACATTCCTTCCAATACAGCCTTGGCATTTGAGGCAAATGTATTTGTTCAGATGCAGACTCATTACAGCAGTATACCCCCACTCTCACCTCAGTCTTCTCTGGATGTAATTACCCCATCATCCTAGTTCAAAATCAGACTTCCTGGACCATCACATCCAATCTTGGTACTGCTGATACCTCCAAAAAGACAGCTTAGGAGTACACCACTTGTTACTCAGTATTATCCTGGTTTTTACTTTTTTTATTTTTATTGTACACATCTAATTCTGTTGGACCAAATTGAGGAGCAAATCTCCTTGGTAATGGAACATGTCAGTACATGAAATTACAACAGCAAAATAATAACAGATAAAACAAAATTTTTATGAATCCTAAGAAGATGACAAGCTATAAGTTTATATAAACGCAACCAGTGCCTATGGTCTAGGGACAGTGTTTTTGATTAGGAATCAAAACATTCTCGGTCCCAGGTTTGAAACCTGCCATGGCTTAAATTTTGATTTATAATCAGCACCAGCAGCCGAAGACTTCCAGCATAAGAAGTCAGCATCATTCTGCCAACGGCTTTGTCAAAGAGGGCAGTGGAGCGGACACAGGTTCAGGGCACTCTCCTGTCCTCAGGGTGGGAAACTGCCCCTAAAGTCAGAAGAATGAGCAATGATCAACAGCATGAGGATGAAGAAGGCAATGGAAACCACTGCATTAAAGACACATAACATGTATCGACAGGACTTGTGGCCTGTAATCGATAAAGTGTCATGATGATCTCTCCACTGACAAAAGATACTAGAATAGTCCGCCATTCAGATCTCCTAGAGAGGACTGCTAAGGGGGAAGTGACCATGAGAAAATGATTGAATATCCAATGAAAGGATAACATTCCATGAGGCAAGGCATGAAATATCAGAAGTTTGAACATGGTAGGGAAGTCAGAAAATCTGAAAAGGAAAATCTAAGACTTAATCTAGATATAGCAGGGGGTCAGTGAAGTGAAATGGAAGGAAGACAAGGATTTCTGGCCAGATAAGTACAGGGTAATATCAACAGCAGCAGAAAATGATATAACAGGAGTAGGATTCATTATGAATAAGAAAGAAGGGTAGACAGTGTGTTACTGTGAACAGTTCAGTGATAGGGTTGTTCTTATCAGAATCAACAGCAAATTAACATTGAAAACAATAGTTCAGGTATACGTGCCAACATCGCAAGCTGAAGATGAAGAGGCAGGGAAAGTATACAAGGATATTGAAATGGTAATACAGCATGTAAAGGGAGATGAAAATCTGATAGTCATGGGGAACTGGAATGCAATTGTAGGGGAAGAAGTAAAAGGAAAGACTACATGAGAATATGGGCTTGGGACAGGGAATGAGAGAGGAGAAAGACTAATTGAGTTCTGAAATAAATTTCAGCTAATAATATAACATACTCCGTTCAAGAATCACAGGAGGAGGAGAGATACTTGGAAAAGGCCAGATGATATGGGAAGATTTCAGTTAGATTACTTCACGGTCAGGCAGAGATTCTGAAATCAGTTACTAGATCTTAAGACATATCCAGAAGCACATGTAGACTCAGATCACAAAGTAGTAGTGATAAAGAGCAAGAAAAGTTTAAGAAATTAGTCAAGAAGAATCAATACATGAAGGAGTGGATATGGAAGTACTAAGGATTGACAAGATACGCTTGAAGTTCTCTAAGGCTATAGATCCAGCAATAAGGAATAGGGCAGGAGGCAGTACAGTTCAAGAGGAAAGGACATCTCTAAAAAGGGCAATCACAGAAATTGAAAAGAAAAACATAGGTACAAAGAAGGTCACTGCGAAGAAACCATGGGTAACACAAGATATATTTCAGCTGATCGATGAAAGAAGAAAGTACAAAAATGTTCTGGGACATTCAGGAATACAGAAATACAAGTCACTGAGGAATGAAATAAATAGGAAATGCAGGGAGGTTAAGACACAATGGCTGCATGAAAAATGTGAAGAAATTGAAAAAGAAATTATTGTCAGAAGGAAAAGCAAAGGTGGTAACATTATAGAGTGCATTTGGGATTCCACTGTTAAATGCATAGGGGAGAGCGGACAGGTGGAAATCATATACTGAAGGCCTCTATGAGGGAGAAGATTGGTCTGACATGATAGAAGAAGAAACATATTTAGAAGAGATAGGGGACCCAGTGTTAGAATCAGAAATCAAGAGAGCTTTGGAGGACAGAAGGCAGAACAGATAGATAACATTGCAGCAAAACTCCTAAAATCATTGGGGGAAGTGGCAACAAAATGACTATTCGAAAAATATCATCCACACAATTCCAAGGGCTCACAAGTGCAAGAATTATCACATAGTCAGCTTAACAGCTCATGCATCCAAGTTGCTGACAAGAATAATATACAGAAGAATGGAAAAGAAACTTGAGGATGTGTTAGATGACAACCATATTGGCTTTAGGAAAGGTAACCAGAGAGTCAATTCTAACATTGCACTTGACAATGGAAGCAAGACTAAAGAAAATTCAAGAGACATTCACAGGATTTGTCAGTCTCAAAAAAGTGATCAACGATGTTAAATGGTGCAAGATATTCAAAATTCTGAGAAAAATAGGGTAAGCTACAGGGAGAGACAGGTACATATGTGCAAGAGCAAAGAGAGAATATTAAAAGTGCATAACTATGCTTGGATTAAAAAAAGATGTAAGACAGGGGTGTAGTCTCTTCCCCCTACTGTTCAATCTGTACCTCAAAGAAACAATTATGGAAATAAAAGAAAGGTTCAGGAGCAGAATTAAAATTCAAGGTGAAAGAATATCAATCATATGATTCGCTGATGACATTGCTATCCTGATTGAAAGTGAAGAAAAATTACAAGATCTGCTGAATGGAATGAACAGTCTAATTAGTACAGAATATGGATCGAGAGTAAATCAAAGAAAGAAAAAAGTAAAGAGAAGTAGCAGAAATGAGAAAGCAAGAAACTTAACATCAGGATTGATGGTCACAAAGTAGATGAAGTTAAGGAATTATACTACCTAGGCAGCAAAATAACCAATGACAGACAGAGCTAGGAGGAAACCAAAAGCAGATTAGCACTGAAAAAAATGGCATTCCTGGCCAAAAGAAGTCTACTAGTATCAAACATAGGGATTAATTCGAGGAAGAAATTCTGAGAATGTACATTTGAAGCACAGCATTGTATAGTAGTGAAACATGGACTGTGGGAAAACTGGAGCAGAAGAGAATTGAAGCATTTGAGATGTAGTGCTACAGACAAATGCTGAAAATTGGGTGGACTGATAAGGTAAGAAATGAGAAGGTTCTCCACAGAATCAGAGAGGAAAGGAATATGTGGAAAACACTGACAAGGAGAAGGTACAGGATGATAGGACATCTGTTAAGACATCCGGGAATGACTTCACTGGTACTAGAGGGAGCGGTAGGAGGCAAAAACAGCAGAGGAAGACCGAGATTGGGAAACATCCAGCAGATAATTGAGGATGTAGGTTGCAAGTGCTGCTCTGTGATGAGGAGGTTGATATAGAAGAGGAACTCGTGGTGGGCCACATCAAAGCAGTCACAAGGTTGATGACTTAAAAAAAATTACAAAAGCAATAGAACACAGAAATCAGCTTAATTTTTTGAGGAACTCCTCAACAGAATAGAAGGAGTGACTCATGAGGCAGCCCTTCAGTTTAAATCTGAAAGTGCATGGACTACTGCTAAGATATTTGAGTCCTTGTAGAAGCTTATTTAAAATTGATGCAGCAGAATACTGCATGTCTTTCTGCACAAGAATCAAGGAGGTACAATCCAAATGCAGACTGGATTTCTGCCTAGTGTTAACTGACCAAAAGCTGCTAATTCTGGGGAAAATGCTGATATTGTTAACAAGAAATGACATTAAAGACTATATAAACTGAGAGGCCAATGTCACTAATGAACAGGAATCAACAAGATGATCGTGAACTTATACCCCTTCTTGCCCGAACTGACTGTTTCCGAGCCAAAAATACCCTTTGAGAATGGAAATACTTACCATATGTCATAATCAAATGAAAATAAGCAAAGTAGACTACTTTTCATGTTGAACGACCACGAAATGATGTGTTAAGTCTTGAACAAAATTCTGAACATGAGCTTTCCCTAACAGTTTACTATCTATCTGAACACCCTGAAATTTGAACTACTCAGTTTCACTAATCATATGACCACTTGTGTAATTAAAACGTCAGGTTTTGTTGAATTGTGTGTTACAAACTGTAAAAACTGAGTCTTACTGTGAATTAGTGTTATTGCTTTTTCGACAAGCCATGGATTTATGTCTTGAACTGCACTATTTGAAACAGTGCCAATGTTGCACACAATATCCTTTACTACCAAGATCATGTCATCAGCAAACAGAAATATTTTAGGATCACCTGTAGTATTAGGAGGCATATCATTCACATAAATAAGAAACAGGAGTGGCTCCAGCACTGATCCCTGTGGCACTACCCATTTAACTACGCCCCACTCGGATGCTCCATCATAGCCATTCTCATTACTACGGAGAATGACCTTTTTATGTCTGTTCTTACAATAAGAGGGGAACCAATCATGAGCTACTCCCCATTTTCCATAACGGTCCAACTTCTCGAGCAATATTTTGTGATCAACACAATAAAACACCTTAGTTACATGAAAAAAGATGCCTAGTATTTGAAACCTTTGGTATAATCCATCCTGTACCTCACAAAGAAAATAGAATATAGCATTTTCAGTTGTTGAGCCACTTCTATGTACATATATCTGACTTATCAGTAACAGAAATATTTTTATTATGTACTGACTTTATAGCCTCGACCTTGTGCTGCTGACCAGACACTTCCTTCATGACTGACCATACACTTTTAATTTTGTCCTGGGAATTAGCTGTTGCATTTGCATACCACATTCTCTTTGCCTTCCTGATAACATTTTTAAGGATCGTACGCTACTGTTTGTAATGGGCTGCTGTAGCTCGATTTGTGCATTGTTTACACTGTGTTACAAATTTTTAACACTAAAAGGTTTTTGCACACAAACAAATGTTGTATATAATCACAAACCCAGTAGAAAATCTACGCCAATGGCAACATAGAGTTTTTAAAACCTAGTTAAAGAACAAGAGAGGCAGGATGTTAATAATACTGGTAACATAGATGACAAATATAATGCCTTCCTTAACACATTTCTCATGCTGTTTGAAAGTTACAGTTTGGAGTTACATTCACTCTGGTAAAACAAATAAAAACCTCACAGAATTTTATATCAGTGGATCAAATTGTATAATAAATTGCCAATGGAAGTGAAAAAGATTACTAAAACACATCTGTTTAAAAAGGCAGCTAAAATGTTCTTCACAAGTAATGTATATTATACAGTTCAAGATTACTTAGAGGATCCTGAGTAAAGGGTAATAATGAAAGGGGTTAACTAGACAATTTGGGTGTAAATGAAGAAACACTGTATTCATTAGAGAATTGCCGAATGAGACGGTGCAGGTGTTAGGACACTTACTTCATATTCAGAAGGATGGAGATGCTCTGTCCAGCCATCCTCATTTGGCTTTTCTGTGCTCTTCCTGGATCGCTAAGGTAAATGCCAAGATGGCTTCTTAATCAGGACCACAGCCAACCACCTATTCTATCCCTGTCGGCTACCGGCACTATCCTCTTAAAGCACACTATGTACGCTGTGTATGATATTTTGGGCTCACTGATTGGCATTGTATTACCTTGACAAATCTTATGTCACTGCAAGATGCTCCTTGTATGGGGACCAAAATAGGGAGAGTTTTATTTAATCCAAAGAAATAACTATAATCAATACATGTCGAAGCACAGGGCTAACATGTGCAGCACAGTACTTTAATGTTCTGCTAGATACTCCTTAGTCCTTAGTCTTCAGTCATTTAATTATTGACTCAGTCTGCCTCTTATTAGTATCATGGAGGAGTGTTCTAGATATTGGAAAGCCATTTTCCAAGACAGTTATATGATTCCCTATAGAAACTAAGTTTTATTTAATTTACCAGTTATGTTCAGAAAGTAACAAAGCTGATTTCCATTAGAATGTTCAGAACAGGATACTAGCAGTTGAAGGCAGCCTGGGTAGCTGACTAACGGATAAGGATATTGTTTTGAACAAAGTGGGAATTACATCAAAATGTTGGAAGTATGAGAATCAAGCCACTTCTAAAACCAAACTGTTCATTTGACAGCAAATTACATGAAATGAAATGATCAATCATCCTAGCATACACAACCTTTTCAATAACTTTGGCAAACACTGATGGGATAGAAATAGGTCTAAAATTGTCTACGTTATTCCTTTCTCCCTTTTTATAAAGCAAACTATAGTCAAAACTTAAGGAGGAGGAGGAGGAGATTAGTGTTCAACGTCCCATCGACAACGAAGTCATTAGAGACGTTCAAAACTTAAAAAATACACTGTAAGTACTATTACAAAATGCATCATTGTGTCATCAAAAATGTAGAAAAACATGAACTATGCACAAAAATTCAAAACTGCAGTACTGAATGTACACAAGCAAAGTATACAGCCCTAACTGTTTCTGCACTAGTATTGTTGCAAAGAATTCTTACTACATAGCTCGTTTTTGCTAGTTTTGAACTTAGGGATGTGATATGAATGCTCTATTTAAGATTTTCCTGGATATGAATCCCAAGAAATTTAGTTTCATTGACAGCACTAATGTTTTGGTTATGTATACATATTATGGGTTGCGCCGCATTTTTATTTTGATTGATGTGGAAATTCATGAGTACCATTTTTTGGGGATTAACTATTAGCCTGTTTCTGGTAAACCATTCAGACACTTCTTTTGTAATATCTTTTGCAGATGCAGTAAGATTTTCTTCTTTATTCCCTTCAATTAATAGACTGGTGTCATCTGCAAACAGTCCACATGGTTTTGAAAGGCATACCTGGAGTTCATTTCCTTCCATGTACTTAATTTCAGTTACCTGAGAGTGATATTCCAAATATGATTTAATCCATTGATTTGGCACACCTCTTACACCATACCGTTCAAACTTCCTCAGGACCACAGAATGATCAATCACATCAAAAGCTTTTGTTAGGTCCAAGAATAAACCTGAGATATTCTGTGGTTGTCCACTGCATTTAAGACATGGTTCATCAGATTGAAAGGGCTGTTTCAATTGATCGCGGTGGTCTGAAGCCATGCTGACATCCATAAATAATATTATTCTTGTCAAAGTGAAAAGAACACTTTTTTAATAATTTTTGAAAACCCTGACAGTAGAGAACAGGCCTATAGTTACCCATACATTGATGATCATCTTTTTTACATAGGGGTATTACTTTTGCCATTTTCAGTTGCTGTGGGAAGACACAACATGAAAAGGATGAATTGCATATGTCCAATAAAGGTGAAAGTATTTGTCTTGCTGTTATTTTTATAATATAATCTGGAACATCATCAATACCAGTTGAATAATTACTCTTCAGTGAATTAATGGTATTTAGGAGCTCTGTTGGGCCTATTGGACTGAGGAAGATGGATATATTATTTATTTCAATAGATGAAAGTTCTTTCCATGTTGTATTAGGTGGATTACCAAATTTTTTCTTCACTAATTTTCCAGCAACAGTTGCATGATAAGAATTGAAACTGTTTGCAACTGCCATAGGGTCAGTGACATTCTTGCCATCATGTGATATCACAATATTTTTGTGAATTGTCTTCTTCCCCATAAGATCCTGCACAGGTTTCCACATGGACTTAGTTTTATGGGATGACTTCATAATATAGTTGTCATTTGCCTTAATTTTTGCCTCTTTTATGACACATTTCAAAACTAGCTTGTATTTTTAGAAATAACAAAGAAATTCTGGACCACTGTCAGTTTTTGACTGTACAAATAGTTCCTACTTCCTTTTTACAAGATACTCTAATGCCTGATGTAATCCAGTTTTTGAACCTATCTGTGCTTTTGGAAATCACTTTCATTTGTGGAAAAGCTATGTCAAAGTTATGCTTGAAAATGTTCAAAACATTTTCCATCTTTTAGTTGGTAATATATCATATATTTCTCTCCAAGATTATTCACTGATGAGATACTGAAAGTATTCATTATTTTTCCTACTATAAATCCTTTTATGGGTAATATTTTGTACATTGGTCCAAATGTGATTTACAGGTATGGTTAGTAATTGCGAAAGGTCTTTACTATAGCCGGTATCAAAGTTTTCTGATGCACACTTGTCCATGTTTACACATACCTGATCAAGGAGAGTGACACTAGTTTTTGTTACCCATGTTGGAGAGCTAACAGTCAGATAAAGATTGTAGGCTTTTATAACATTTAATAATTTTTCCCTCTCAGAAAGTACCATAATATTAAAATCTCCACATAGTTCCACTGTTTTCCCAGTTGTCTTAAGTTTGCCTACAGCAAGGTCCAGTTTTTTTATATATATATATATATATATATATATATATATATATCTAAAAAGAAAGATGATGAAACTTACCAAACAAAAGCGCTGGCAGGTCGATAGACACACAAACAAACATAAACATACACACAAAATTCTAGCTTTCGCAACCAATGGTTGCCTCGTCAGGAAAGAGGGAAGGAGAAGGAAAGACAAAAGGATATGGGTTTTAAGGGAGAGGGTAAGGAGTCATTCCAATCCCGGGAGCGGAAAGACTTACCTTAGGGGGAAAAAAGGACAGGTATACACTCGCACACACACACATATCCATCCACACATACACAGACACAAGCAGCCTTTACAAATGTCTGCTTGTGTCTGTGTATGTGTGGATGGATATGTGTGTGTGTGCGAGTGTATACCTGTCCTTTTTTCCCCCTAAGGTAAGTCTTTCCGCTCCCGGGATTGGAATGACTCCTTACCCTCTCCCTTAAAACCCATATCCTTTTGTCTTTCCTTCTCCTTCCCTCTTTCCTGACGAGGCAACCATTGGTTGCGAAAGCTAGAATTTTGTGTGTATGTTTATGTTTGTTTGTGTGTCTATCGACCTGCCAGCGCTTTTGTTTGGTAAGTTTCATCATCTTTCTTTTTAGATATATTTTTCCCACGTGGAATGTTTCCCTCTATTTTATATATATATATATATATATATATATATATATATATATATATATATATATATATATATATTATGTTGCTAACAGGAGATCTATACACACATAAAATAATAGTTTTTTTCAGATATTAACTCAACAGCTGAGATTTCAAAGTCTGCACACAGATACAACCTATCTCCTTGGTCATGTGTAAATAAATTGATAGGAAGAGTAAACAAAGAGATAGATGATGGATGCAAAATATTTCTGTATGTGAACTTAATTAATGTAAGCATGTTAGACATGTCCACGCATACCAGCCATGGCCTTCATTTAAATCACAGTGGGAAACAATTTTTGGTTGAAGAAATCTGTCATTTAGCAAATTTGAGTCACAACAGGAATAATATAGAAGCAGTCCAAAGTACGTTGGACAAATGGGTCATAAAGAAAGATCCGATGTCTTATAAAAAGGGCAAAAGACATTGTTTAGGGAACTAGACTGTATCACAAAAAAATGTTATGCAGAATTAAATTGCAATACACACTGAAGATTGTACACCAGAATGTATAGTCATTAACAAACAAAGTTGACGAAATAAATATACTCCTCAATAGTGAATGGAAAGATGTTTCAGTTTTATGTTTTTGTGAGCATTAGTTACAAAATGAGTATTTTTAATACTTAAAAATATTGCATTTTAAACTTGCAAACTGCTTTTGTAGAATGGAATCAAAACATGGGGGAACTTATATATATGTAAAAGAAAATGTAGGTTATAAGAGTATAGCCTCTTACATTAATTAAGTTCACATACAGAAATATTTTGCATCCATCATCTATCTCTTTGTTTACTCTTCCTATCAATTTATTTACACATGACCAAGGAGATAGGTTGTATCTGTGTGGTTGATTTACAACAGCTACATTTGTGTTGCCTAATTTTGGTAGCACACTTTCAAGAACAGTGATGAGTTCACTACCTTTATATATGGCAACATCATTTGCACCTGCACAAATTACGATACAGTCTTTTGAGTTAAAGTTGGCACACGATTTTACCACTGTTTTTGTCACTCCTGCAATGCCTGCTCCTGGTTTGACAAAGGCTTGGACACTTGTGTTAGTTTGTGTATCTGCTACTTTTTCTGCTATCTAACGTCCATGATTATAGTCAGAAATTAAGACTTTTTTTTTTTTTTGTACACGTAGTTTTTTAATCACATTTCTTTGTTTACGATGTGACAAGCATGAAAAATTTACAGTGAACAGCTGTTGTTGTTTGTAATTATTATCTGGACTCATATGCTTCTGAGTGACATTGTTTGTAGAATCATGTTTGTCATTATAACTATTTGATGCACTTACTTTCTTATTTCCAAGTTTTGCGCTGGTTTCCACAGTCATTCTTCCTTTGATTATATCACTGACAGCCAATATTTCTTCCAGGTTCAGGCGATGCTCTGTTTGTTACGTTTTACAACCAAGATGCTGCAGCTGTTTCTCCAATGAGGCTACAGCCCTTTTTAATTCACTGATTTCACTGTTTTTTGTAGTTGAAATGAGACCAAAGTCATCGCAATGTTCACATATGGATGTCACTGAATTTACATTTGGCACAGTTTTTTCACTAGATTTTGATCTTGTAATGATTTCATGTTAATTGGTCACAATATAAGACAAGAAAATTGATATACTCTGTGTTTTATTTAAAAATTACTACATCAGCAATGCAAAATACTTGGGCTTCCTGAAGCAACACCCCCTCAGGAAGTCAAAGTTGAGTATCTCATCATACTGAGCAGCTAAGTTATTATGTGAACTTTCATTAACTGTGATTGAAATTTTCTGGTTTTATCTTGTCTTCATACTTGTGAATGGTGGAGACCCAAACTATAAGCTGCTCCAATGGTATGATTGGGAATTCACTATTACCACTGTCCAGCAGCTATAGACAGAACTGGAGAAACTATACATTATTATTCATTTGACATCAGTGGTAATTAAAATGCTTCCCTCCTCTCACACATTTAGGAATGGCATTTAAATATGATGTAGCTGAGCTGGGATAAGTTTAAGTCTGTGTGCTAATTTTTGCACTACATTTCAGAGTCTAATTGTGATGTGTGACAGAAAGTTTGGCGTGGCAACTCAATGTTGGACGACATTTGAGATGAATAAAATTTTAAATTTTAAATTACTTTTCCCTCAGACCATCATTTTTCAAACTTTCTTTTGTCATTTGACTGTTGATACGCAATTGTGAATTTGCGCGTGATGATAATCTGATTAGGTAGGTTTATTTTTGTATTTTGTGCCCAATATTATCTTCAAATATGGCAAACACAGAACAGCTGGAGATGTTTCTTATGCTCAGTCGTTGACACCGAACCTGAAAAGGTCATCTGAGGCATCACATCTTAGGATTTTCTCGAAATGAACAGGCCTCAGGATTAATTGAAAGATAATCTCAACTCTTGGCTCACACTCTCACAAGTCAGTCTCAACTCTTGGATCACAAGCTTACAAGTCAGAATAATGATTTAAAGAATGAACTTACAAGTCAAAACAATGACCTTAAAAGAGTATTGTTAATCTCAATGACACTGTTAATTTAATCTCAATGACACTGTTAAGACATGAAAAGGAAAATTCAGGCTACGCAGGCACAAGTAGCCAACTCCCTTTCAAAACTTACTCATTACGTCAGTCGACTGCCCTTGAAATTCAAACAGTAAACAATAAGATTGGTCATGTACAGTTGAATGTGGAAAACGTTGAAGATGTTATTCATGCTCAGTTAGGTAGAAGGAACTCTTAATTCAAAATTATGCATGAATATATAGAGCAGGAAAGTGAATTCATCAAACAGAAACTAAAAGTAAATAATGATCAAATTCATAGCCTTACTACCAGTGTTAACAATAAAGTTGAGACTTTGTCTGAAAATTTACAACAAGTTACCATCCGATTAAGTGATGTTGAAACATGTTTGTTGTATCCACAAATCAGCAGAAATTTTGTACCATTTTGTAACAGTTCACCTCTTAAATACATACTGTGGACTATCCCCAAACTTACTTGATTCTGCAAAAATTAAACTAGCCAAACATTTCCTTGATGATGAGGCATTGTCATGGGCTAACCAATATGTAAATCCAAACATAACATTTAACGACTTTGAGCAGATGTTCTTGAATAAATTTTGGTCCAAAAGTAAACAGGCAGGCTCCAAAACAGGTTTTTTTAACAGTAATAAGTACACACCAGGTAATATCTCAATGCCAGATTTTTGTGAGAAACAATTACATAAGCTTGCTCACCTGGACAAACCTTTTGATGATCTTATTCTTATTGATGCTTTGAAAAGACATCTACCAATAAGGGCTCATTAGGCCTTGTTTGTGGTCCTGATGATTGATTGATTGATTTTTATTGTTGTAGAGACCTCAGAGATCATCTGAGGCATTACAAAAGTCAATATTACATAGTATAAATGTTACACAAATAATTACAAAAGCAAGAAAAATATTACACAATATAAATATTACACAAATAATTATGGTACCTTCACACAAAAACAAAACAAAGAAACTTCTGGTACAAATTGATATTGCATAGTAAATTTAGCCAATTACAGACTTACTCATATATAGAAGCAAATAAAAACTGATCACAAAGTGTAGTCATACAATATTCTTTGCCTCTCTTAAAAGTTCATCAGTTTCATAAATGCTGAGCTCAAGAAGAAATTCTTTTACTTTTTTTTTGAATTGTTGAATTGGAAGATCCCTGATATGTTGGGGTATGGCATTAAAAAATTATATGGACTTATATAAGAAGCACTTTTGTGCTTTTTTTATAGTTACATTGGAAAGAAACTAGGTCCTGCTTGTTTCTTGTGTTACAATTACGCCGCATATCATACTGTTGATAACTCAGATAGTTTTCCTTAATATGCATTACACACTGTAGTATAAATATTGACGGCAGGGTCATAATCTGTAATTTTTTAAAGCTTGGCCTACAGTGAGCTCTGGGTGCCAAGCTACATATCAGTCTCATTGCCTTCTTTTGTAGTTTGAAGACATTGGCTGCCTTGCTTTGATGTCCCCACAGTATTGTACCATAGGAAATGTGACTGTGTATTAAAGCAAAATAAACCACTTTAAGTACTGGCATGTTTAGACAAAGACGCAGCTTCCTTAGAGCAAATATTCCTTTGCTAATGCTGCTTCCCACTTTTTCTATACGGCTACCCCAGGATAATTTTGAATCAATTGAGATTAGTGAATTTTTTAAACCATTTTGATAAACTTGACAAAGTTTTTTAGAAAGAGGACAGTGTTTACTTACTTCCAGTTCATCTATTTCTGTCCCTGCATTCCCCACCAATGAAAATACTTCGAACAAATCTCACACCATAACCCATTACTCACAAACCTATACGAAAGCCCACACTTCTCACTCATGGTAAAATGTTAACGATCATTGAAAAAACTAAACATTTACATTATCTAAGTCCAGTTACTACAGTAGAATAATTTAAAGAACTAACAATAGTGAGTGATCACTAATTTCACCCTCTACTATGGAAGCAACAATTTCTATTCATACTACTAAACTACAACTAATACCAGTACCACAAAAGGTTTTCATAATTCTTTGTCTAAAATCAAAGTAAGTGTCCACAGGAACACTCAACAAAACTAAACACAGGGTATAATTTCTTACAATCATACCATGAAATGATGTCTATTCTGTCTGAGATTTTGCCCACCACACCTAGAACACCACTCTCCTCAGTATCCCTATCAAACCCTCTGTTCCTTCTGCACCCATCTCCCTACCCTATGGCTGCTACCCCTGGTGCTATCCCTTCTGCAAGACTTGCCCTATGCACTCTCTTACCACACTCTATACCTGCCCTGTAACCGGCAAAACGTACACTATAAAAGGAAAAGCCACATGTGAAACAACAGCTCTTTTACCAGCTGTTATGTAAACACTGTTTGGCTTTTTACATCAGAATGACTACTACCAAGTTATAATTTAGGGATGAAGGGGTCTAGGCAGAGTAAAAACATAAAATCCTGTTGCAAAGCATGCTCTACAACATGACAGTCTTGACTTCAGTGCCTGTTTCACCACATGTGCCACCTGGATTTATCCCCAGCCACCAGTTTCACAGAACTCCGCAGGTGGAACTGGCGTTGCGGCATGTCCTTGATTCTTACCACCCACCTGGCCTAAATCTGCATTAGTTTCCTAGCTCTCAGCATTTCTTCAGAGCAACAATCCCTTTTGTCACTACCTTTTCGTTTTCTATGTCTTTTGTTTTTGACCTGTCTATTTTTCAATGTACCTCTCCCACCTCTATCACACACATTCCACTTAGCTTTCGTCCTTAGGTAACTCATGATTGGTGTTTTAACTGTAATCTCTGTCTTCCCTATTACCCTATCTTCCACCTCTGAGCTCTCAGGTTTTCAAAACTCATCTGGTACAGTCCCCAACAATCAGTCTTTCCTTCTCATCCCAGCCGGTGTCTCTCCCCTGACCCAGGGTTCTTAGCACCTTTCCTGAACTCTACCCCATTTCCTAAATCCCACCAATCCTTTTCCTTCACCCTTCTTCCTTCTCCTTTAAACTTTCTGCTCAAAGGAGGAGCCCCTGGCACTGAAAGCTTGCAAAATGTAATACCTTTTATATGTGTATTCTCTTGTTGCCAAATGGCGAGTAGATTTTTTATCTGTCAGATTAATTATATTTTCAAAAATTGGTTGTTTTCATTGCTATATTACTCCATTTAATTTGTATCTCTGCAACATTCCAGCTACTAACTTCAAGAAAATCCAGTGTGCAGATGACATGGAATTAATATGCCTGCACAAGGACATCAAGCATTGTGAAAGTATGCTCTTAAGTGACTTTGCTATACTGAATGAGTACTTCTGCAAATTGAGACACCAACGAAACCCAAGCAAAATAGTCTCAAAGGAAGTTACATGTTATTTGAAATGGTCGAAGTTTCCCATAATTACACCCCTACATATCTAGGTGTCAACCTTAAACAGCACTGCACGGACCTGTCAAAGAACAAATCTACACCACAAAATTTCTAGGAACTGCTGAGAAGAAAATGCACATACACTGTACAGTACTGCAATTCCACTAGTGTATTCAGCTGCTCAATATTGTGTCCCTGCATGGGAAAACAATGACTATGGTAAATATGTGTGTGAATAAGGCCACAAGAACCATTACTGGCATCATCAGATCGACTCACATTCCGCAGTTGTCTGTTCTACTCCATTTTGACTCGCAGATTTCATCAGAACAGCTGTCAAGGTGCAAATTCTTTAAAAAATTGGGTCATAATAGAATTAATTTCTACGTAGTGTTTTCCAGAATCTACCAGCAACTGGTCAAGGCTCAACAGCATCCAAACGGGATGAGGGAGATGTGCTCACATCTTGCAGAAGTGGAGTTACTGTGAATGTGCTGAAGGCAACTGTGGTGCACAGGGTAATGGGCAATAAGACACACTGTTGAGAACTGCCCATTTCACACTTTTTTGGGGGCTGGAAGTCTTGCATGAAGTGACACCAAGAGCGACAGTCTGGTTATCAAATTGAAATGTTAATTTGTAAATACTTTGTGTACATGCACACATATGTTCTGTTGCACCAGTTGATGACCATCATGATAAAATGGAAGGTCATCTCTTGCATCATTTCCTAGAGTCAATGAATAAAGTTTCAGTGTTGCAGTTCATTTAGTCATGCACCCATTCAGGAGAGCCTGCAGTAAGTAAAAGAAGTTTGTTTGTACAAAGAGAAGCAAATGATAGAAGTTAACATTGTGCACTGCATCATCATTAACTAGGCCACAAACTAAATTGTTACACATTATCTGACTTACTTAGGTTAAAATGAACACAGCAAGGGAAGTAGTAAAGGTCCTACTTTTAAAGCAGCAGCTGCTTCTTTCATTTGATGAGGTGTGTGTGGCTGTGAGAATACTCTACAGTGCAAATATGACAGCTTCTGGCTCGGTGAGACTCGCCTATAACTGATACTGGTACCTTAAAGCCTTTCCACAATTACACATGTAACGTCTTAAATCTGTTGTGAAATATACTGTTTCTACAGCCTGTGCACTTTTAAAGTAACTTATTATATCCATCACCAGTTAGCGCTTATGCAGTATATAAGAGTGGCTAATTACAGAACTATATTCTATGCAGATAAGGAGTTAAAATGTATACTGAAATTCTCCTCCCCTTTCATCTGAAATCTTGGTTGTTGTGACAGACTGACCTGTACTGCATCCTGAGGTCTAGGTTAGGCTGAAAGGTACAATCTGGTTGTGAATTGCTGAATCCAACGAATGCGAAAGCCAAATAGTGGTTGTTGTGACAAATTGACAGGTAGTGAAGCCTTATGTTTACATCCGCGCAATATTGAAAAATGCGGAGGGCTCCAAAAGTACATAACTTTTACCCAAATAAGTTCTTTATCGTCATCATATTTTTCGCCAGCTATACTTGTATCATTTTCCGAAATTCAACCATCATAAATGCGATTGCTTTGTAAACCGTTAATACAATCGCTAAATAAAACTAATTTTGTATCTAATGTGAAAGAAATTACTTGCCTGCTCGAAACTTCTGAAAGCTGTTCATGAACACACGATGTTTTTATGCCCCTTGCAGCGAAAAGCATTGATGTTTTATTCTTTAAATGGTGGTTTGTAAGTCTGCAATAACCACAAAAGTTTTCCTTTTACTTCAGTAAGATAAAAAATTACTTCCAGTTCATCCATTTCTGTCCGATGACAAAAGCGCATAGTACGTCGTAAGAAATAAAGGAATCACAGTCAATTTTTTTTCATTTCCTTGTAGCCGTATCAGTATAGCAAATAATTGCGTCAATCTTTAATATCACAGGAACGACAATACGAGATGATACTGTCAAGCTGGCAGTCATCTGCAACTAATTAAAGCAGAACAAATTTTCACATGTATGCAATTTAAGATTCGGACATTTCATTGTTGATCCTTTGAGTGTGATGTTCCGGATACCTGAGATCGAATTATTTGAATTTACCCGCGGTAAACCTCTGAATTATTAGCGTCAGAGACTCTCACCATCAGCGTCCTGTGTCGACATCAAAAGGAGCGATCACTGTAGTAGAACAGTGCCAGTCACTAAATATCTTTGCAGTGATTGTAAACTAACATTTTGCAGCGATTTTTAAGTTGTTTTCGCTTTTTTACCGCGTATCGTGCCAATTTTAATCAGTCAATACAGCTATAATTTTATGAATCATTCAGGAGTGAAATATCTAGCATACGATTGTTCCAGGACAGCCAACATCAGATGTTACGTGTGATGGGGGAGTGGTTGTCATAAAAAGTTTGAGGGCTGTCATTCTGATTGAAAATGGGATTGTTCGGGAAGACACCAGAAAAAAATCCAAAGGAATTGGTATAACTTATATGTATTATTACACGCGAAGATTTAATTTAGTAAGACGTGGTGAAGTAATACGCAGTTGCAATGCACTTGTGATTTTCAGGTTAATGAATGGTCCCACAAAATAAGAAAAGAAGGTTATCAACTGGACCGTCAAATAAGAGGTGCATAAAATTATCTTCTTTGTCAGATTTGTCCTGTTTCACCCATGAATTTCATGACTCATTTTTCCTTGATAGCGATACAGAGGGAAGAAGAGAAAGTGAAGAGATCGCTGAAAGAAGCAGCAAAGAAGGGAGACAAGAGTGTTTGCACGATTTTAGCGAAAGAAATCATCAGAGCACGTAAAGCGGTGAACAAAATACATACATCGAAGGCTCATCTCAATTCTATACAGATGCAAATGAAAAATCAATTAGGTAAAGTAATGCAGAATGTAATTATATTTTCCCCACTTACTACTGTTTCATCCATTATGGTAAACGGATTCATAAAACTTCGCAATGTTTTATACTTTAATTCATTCGCAAAACAATTCATTTCTCTTAGTGGTAGATATTATCAGTACTGCCTTTTATGTTATAGTGTTGCTTATATTAGGTGTTAGTTCAATGATAAGGACGAATTTGTGTTTGTATGTGATGGTATGATTGTTTTAAACTATTCTAGAAATTAGTGTTTTGCAAGAAATTCTAACTTTTTTTTTCTGCACATAACTCCCACCAGACTTGTAACCAAATGTTGCAGTAGTTCACCTTACTGATTTGTGGAGGATACTGTCACTTCTGGCAGTCCTCCCTTATGTTGGTTGACTACTGTGCTATGCACGTGTTGACTGGATTTCATCCATAGCAGTGCTGTCTCTTACTGTCAGGTCTGTGTTAAATTTTCTGGGTGATAAAGTCTCTCTTCAATCACGTCTGTAACAAACCCTCTCAACTTGTACCCTTCTTTAAATAATTTAATAAAAATGTTCTGATTAAGTTTTATTGATATAGTGAACAGGAACTTAAACATTGCCAAATTATCTCGCTGGAAGTTGTATGGGTCAATGGAAGTGTGAGAGTCCACCCATCTGACTTGACCCATGATATTATGGGGTTGTCATATGCAATGTTATTAAGGCAAGGAATTTTGGAGTTGGTTGTTTGTAGATGCCGTGTTGTATTTGATGGTGCCGTCTGGTGGTAGATGTGGATGTGCTGAGTTTTAACATGTATTGGGTTCATTTGAATTTTGGTTGTCATCATGCTAATGTGGTTTTGAGTTTAGTTAGTTGGAGCAGTAATGCAGGTTGTGAAAATGTTTTCAGTGAGTTAATAGGATCCTTTATCTTTTTCTTCTCATTGGTCTAGTGTTTTTGTGTTTGTTGTGTGGAAAGAAGTCTAAATTCCTTTTATTGCGTATTAGTAAGGTATGGATGTGGCAATAAAGTTCACAAGTGTAGCATTATATTCTGAGATTGGTGATATGATGTCTGTTATACAGTTTCTGCAGATGTTCATTCTTATTGCTTGATGTATAAAGTGTCACATTTGTGGCGACAACATGAGGTTACCAAGAGTTCCATTGGCTTGGACCAGGGACATTGTGGCATTGTTGTGTGCATGTGCGCGTGTTTGCCTGGTGGGGAGTGGGGGAGAGGGGGGGGGGGAGGGAGCAGCCAACCTAGGTGGTACTGCCAGAAGCTTTTGTTAATAAGTAATTTTTCTTTCAGTTTTATTCTATACTAATTGTGATGTTTTGTCTGTTGTATATGTGTAGTAATTTGGTTGTGTTTTAATTGATGTAGTGAATATGGGGTGTTTGGGTTTAGTTATTGGTGTTTTGGTTCCACTTTTTGGTATGGTAGGTGTTGGGTTTTTGGTATTGATAGTTACAGTTGAGCTATATAGGTCAAGGGAAATGTCTGATTCCTATGGTTTTGTTGTTGCAGCGGAATGCTGTAATTTAATTTTTTTTGTGTATTTTGGGATGGTATGGTGTTTTCTTTGTTGTGTATTTAGCTCGTTCCAGTGCTAAACCCCCAATTTTCCACGGTTGTCCTGTTAGTTTCATTTTATTTTTGGAATGAGGCATTATTGTGTCACTTTTATTTTTGTTCCCATTTGTTGGAATGTGTGTGTAGTGATGTCATTGTTATTTTGTATATGCTGGAAGTAGCTGTTTCCACCAAATTGATGATGATGTCGTGGGTGAAAGAAATCAGGTGGAATCGGACACTTCTGTAATGCCAGTTGTATTACTAGAAAACCATATAAAAAGTGCTATGGCTGAAGATTTCTATCCATTAATTTGCTTATTAACAATGTGCTTATTATTGTATCCTCGGTCATGCATAACAGCTGAAATTGGTGTCATGTTGAATGGAAAATTCACAGGTTTGAGAGACTGTAAACACAATGTAAGAAGACGACTTTATAGTATGCAAATGTAACTGCTCAGTGGAAAAAAAACACTTAGGCAGGCACATTCATCTTATTACTATTTTATGGAGCCTTTTCATTGCTTCTGTGTAAAACAAAGGAGCAATATACAATGGGTCAGTATGAACGACTTGTCCATTGTCTTGTTAACTACTTGGTATTTGAAAACTTGCACCTGGATCAAACAACAGCGAACTAAAATACCCATTGACATTGCAGCAAAGCAAACATCAGCTGCAGATGATGTCTGAGATACTTTTAGACTGGGTAAACAGAGCAGATTTCAACATTCTGATTTGAAAGTATGTCGATATTTTTAACTCTTAATTTACCATATCTGTGCTTGGAAAGGAGGGGAGGGGGAAGGGTGTTCACATTTCTTGGCTTTGGTATGTCAGTGAAATTTGAGAGTTTAAATTTTGTGACTTGTGAGAAAGGCTGAACAGTCTGAGAGTGTAAGTATACATATGCATGCACAGTGCACAATTATGTAGGTAGAGGACAATATTTTCAAAGTTAGAAGCATCATAAATAATTTTCTGTAATATATTTTTGAATCTTTGAGGTATTGTACTTGTACTTGGCTGTTGATTGCTAAGTTAGTGTGACATTCATCATCATCATCGTCATCAGCCACTACATTGTTCACCAATGAACCCATATTTTAAATGTTATCTACCCACCTTCCATTAAACTGTCATATTTACTTATTTATTCCTCCAGGGATAATCTCACAGTGATGTAGGATTTGTCATAATTTTACTATTAAAGTAGTAGTACTCACATACGTACACACAGAATACATGAATGTGTTTTAAGAGCATAGGACACTGGCTGGCAGTGGCTTTGCTGAAGGGACTGCTACAGCATTTGCTTAAAATTATTTAGGAAAATCATGAAAAACCTAAATCAGGATGGCTGGACAGAGCAGACTCCACCCTCCCAAAATATGAAGTTATTGTCATAACAACTACATTGCCTCATTCATTTCATTCATATTGTACAGTTTTTTTGATCATAAGGAATTCACAGCAAATAACTTACAATATAAAATGGAATTTTGTATTGTGCACACTATATACATGAGCTGGTGATTCCAGGACCATGAAAATGAATATCTGGAACACGAACATCTCCATGGCCTTCCATCAGTCTTGTTTCGAAAACTGACTTAGCAACTCCCTGATGGGTGAGATTTTGAGCTCAGAGGGACAACAAAATGTTATGTATCACACACTATAGTTATATTGTGATCATGCATTACAATGTGACAGTGTATTGTAGTTGCCCCCTTTCGTTATAAACAACTTCTAAGTATGAAGTATGTTCCAGCTGCCATTTTGAACAGCTGTATTTTAGTAGTCATTTTCATCTCCTTGAACAGTTTATTATACAATTTTATTCCCTGATCAGAAATGCTGTACGGAGTGTTTTGTTCACTTTTTCTAGGCAAAGCCAAGCCCATACTGGTTCTTGTTCCATGATTTTGTATACAACTGTTAGTGAAATATTTAACTAAAGTTTTTGTTAATACACATAACAGATTGGCAAATGTACTCGCTTACTGCAGTTTTTTAAATCCACCACACAGATTAATGACAAGGGCTGGTCAACCTGAATGTGGTTTTTTGGCTGTTTTCCATCTCCACTAGGCGAATACCAGGCTCGTACCCATATCCTACCTGTGTTACTCGATTTACAAACATTTAGAAAACATTTACACACTTTCACGTGGCATAACACTAGAACAGATAATGGTGTATGTAAACTGTCCTGGGGAGATGGGGCTGGTGACAGGAGGGGCGTCCAGCCACCCTCTATCACTAACACTTACAAATTCAATAATCAACTTGCCAAAGGTATGGGATACAGGCCAGGAAAAAAAGAAATAGGCATTGATTCACAGACAAACACAATGGAAAAGAATGCTAGGAATGTAAATATGGTTCTAGGATGAAATGTCGGATTTCGTGAAATTTCCACAATATTTCACTGGTGCAGCTGACCGACATCTTCAGGTGTGGTGAACACATTGCTGAGCTAGTGACCAAAGCCTCCTATTTATGACAGTGTGATAAGAAATAGCAACAAGTGTGAACGAGTCAAATCTGGTGACCAATATCGCAGATATCCTGATCGGCAGCGAGACAGAAAACTACTTCACCTTTTGGACGATGAACCAGCAGTTTCAATGCAAGCACAGAGGCTGTTAGTCATACTGTGCACTGCTGTCAGGTGCCCCAGCACCCTCTGTCAGGAGCCGCCTGCCGATATACTTGTCTGCAATGGTGTGTGCACGTCCTCGCTGTCGGCATCCAAATATCTGTCACCACCACGTGTCATCCCTTGTATGACCAACAATTCTACTTTACTGTTGCTGTGATTTTAACGTGGTGAGCACTGCATCTGATTCTGTGATAAGTTGGTGTTCTGTTCCCTCTTCAGCAGATTAGTCAAGCTGTAAATTTCAACTGCTTCTTTAATAATGCTGTCCCAGCACGAAGATGTCAACGAGAGAGGTTTGTGGTGTTTTTCTATTCTGTAATGTGCTCTGTACTGAGACGATGCTTGGGCACTGCAGATTTCTTTGGCTGGTCCAGATGTGTGTGTCATTGATATTTGGCACACCTGTCCTCCACAGTACAAATTTGTCCAGTGTATGACGTCCCACAGCTACAGGGAATCTTGTGTAGACAAGGCCTGCTTAAACCAAGATCTTTGACTGAGCATAGAAGAGCTCGTGAGTTTTGTTGGCAGACAAAAGACACATTTAAATTTGTTTCTTCAGTAATTTTCCTATTTTCGAAGAAAAACTGCCAAGATGGCTATTTATCTTTGTTGTTCTCTCTCCTCCAGCTCCTCACTTAGTATAACACATGCCAGGCGCAAGGCACGGTGAATCTCCTGTTCAGAATATCCGTTCTATGTAAATACAGAATGGGGGTGATGTAGTTCATCAGATAAGCGATCTGTGTTCAATATAGCTCATTCTCTGTGGATCAACATCGTAAGCACACCACTTTGTTGTGCAGAATGGTGACAGGTGGTGGCTTGTAAATATAAGTCTGTGTGTGTGTAGATTTACGGTACGCAGCATGACCCAAGGTGCCATCCTCTTTTTCTTGACATCATCACGCCCAGGAACGGTAGTGTGCTGTTTTTCTCCATCGTAAACTTGATGTTCAAATGAAGAGAATTTAGGCGTCGCAAAATGAATCCAGCGATGCAGTGCCATGGGACCAGATTACAAAGGTGTCGTCTACATATCGCCAAAAGCACATAGGTTTAAACTCTGCTGACTTGAGTGCTCTCTTCTTGTAATCTTCCATAAAAAGATTGGCTACAATGAGTGACAAGACCCATTGCAACACCATTAGTCTGTTCAAAGTTTTGGTAATTCAATAAAAAGTAAGTTGAGATTAACATGTGCTTAAACAAATCAACAAGTTTCCCTCCCAGACCATGAACTACAGTAATTCCTGCAATGACACTCAAGTGAAAAATGAGAGTGCATTGAAACTAAAAAGAACGTCTGATGGTGCAAGTCACAAGTTATTGAGCCGACATATGAAATCTTCTGAGTTGCAAATATGGTGCTCACATTTTCCCACTAAAGAGCTCAATAGCACTGCTAGATGTTTAGCCAGATTGGATGTTGGTCCCCAATATTACTAATAATTGATGGTGTCCTTATGACTGTCAGGCAATCTGTGCAATCTAGGAGGAATAGGTGCCTACATTGGAAGTGTCTAGGCCACGTCATCAGAGATCATGCTGGTTTTGAGAAACTCTAAAGTTCTTCATTGTATTTTTGTGATGGGGCCCTTGTTAGAAGGTGATATGCAGAGTTGTTCGATAAGTATTGTGGAAATTTCATGATGACATCAGATCTCTTGCCTGAGAACCACATTTTATCATAAAATGATTTTTTTGCATCAAGCAGTAACATCCTGTATATCTTTTTTTATGAATGTTTTTATATATGTTTGTATATATTATTATTTCAAGACTTTTGGTAACAATGTTTACCCCATACAAAGATTTGGAGCAAATCAGTCAAGAACTTTTTAAGAATTTTCATAATTTCCCCTTCACATATTACACATAAATTTATATATTAAATATATTTAAAAATGAAAATGATAAATGAGACAAATTCATAAACAAAATTATGAACACAAAATTTGAAATAGAATTAAGAAGAAAACAGAAAGAATATTTACATAGCAAAGGAAACTGGAACACAACCAAAGAATGTAGAGGTTTTGGGAAGAGAAAGAGCCAGAAACAAGAAAAGAATTAATGATCATGTAACATTCATTGTTGAGGGCAAAACTGTGTAATAATAATAATATTAATAATAATAATAATAATAGAACAGTCATCTTGTGTATTAATAAACTGCTTCATCTGTATTTAGCCCTTTGTTTGTTGATCATTTTTCCGTGATTCCGTATGGACTGGAGAAGTGGTAAATGTGTTTTTCAGGTTCTACTTTTCCATCAGTAGTTGTTTACTTGACATATTTAGTGCAATAAATTTCGTTTACTTTGTCTATGGTCACAAAATTTTTGTCATCAGAGTACTGGTTTCAGTGTATAATGACCATCTTCAGATCTGTTTTATAAAAAATGTGTCCTTTATAAAACAGATCTGAAGATGGTCATTAGAGACCAAAACCAGTAGTCTGATGACAAAAAAATTGTGACCATAGACGTAAACTAAAGGAAATTTATTCTATATTCAGGTCACTGTTTTATTCGCAACAATGTCGCAGCTTGTGAAACATTTAGTCCAGATTATGTAGAATATCCCTTCATTTTACTGCAACCACTTCCTGTTTTCTTCATGCTAGCTGCAAATTAGGCCCTCATAGATTTTCATGTACTTTCACCTTATCAGTGGATCACTATGGTATAATTAATTTAGGCCTCTTCCACCATATTGGACTGGAATCCATGGCTCCCGCTGTTTCATTCAAAGACATACAGCCTTTTACTAGTGCTTTATTCTGATGGACGACGAATGTTGTGTACAAATTTTGGAGCTTTTTAGCTCTAATGTTTTAGTTATGTGAGTGCAATTATTGTAATATTATTATGTAAAAATTGTTAAGTGTTTTTAACAAATTTTAAAATAATTTTTGAAAATTATATCAATGGGTGTCTCAGGGTTATTATTCCTTCTTGATTCATTGTTATGCAGATGTTCACTTGAAGGTGAAACTGACAGTGATCTAAAAATAAAGGACTTAGTACAGCTGAAGTGGTTTATTGATACCCAATATGATTACTAATTGCTGTGGTTGCTTTATCTATAACACTGTCCGCATTACAAAGAAGGATATAGCCTCTGTGTGTCCGAATCTTCAGTAGAGTATCACATAAAAATTTGAAATAACTTTGTCAAGAATTTTTCAGCATTTTTTGCAATTGTCTCCCCCCCCCCCCCCCCCCCCCCCCCGCCCCCCCCTTCCCATGAACCATGGACCTTGCCGTTGATGGGGAGGCTTGCATGCCTCAGCAATACAGGTAGCCGTACCATAGGTGCAACCACAACGGAGGGGTATCTGTTGAGAGGCCAGACAAACATGTAGTTCCTGAAGAGGGGCAGCAGCCTTTTCAGTAGTTGCAGAGGCAACTGTCTGGGTGATTGACTGATCTGGCCTTGTAACACTAACCAAAATGGTCTTGCTGTGCTGGTACTGCGAACGGCTGAAAGCAAAACAATGTCTCTCTTCTTTATGCATTACAAATACATTTATATTTACTTGTTTTAAAAATTGTGTAGACTATTTCTCTCTGAATTTCATTAGAGTATCATATATAAATTTGATGTCAAGCAGTTGGGTTGGGTTGTTTTGGAGGAGGAGACCAGATAGCGAGATCATCAGTCTCATCAGATTATGGAAGGATGGGGAAGGAAGTCGGCCGTGCCCTTTCGGAGGGACCATCCCAGCATTTGCCTGAAGCGATTTAGGGAAATCACAGAAAACCTAAATCAGGATGGCCGGAGTCAATCAGTCAAGAACATTTAAACATTTTTGGTAACAGCTTTGCCCTTTGGTGTTTTAGCAGATATCTGCAGTTTTGTTTTTGCATTATATAGGTGGAGTCAGTCCAAGGAAGTAGTACTCTTCAAGTCTTTGATGCGATACCCAGTGTAAGGAAACATTAGTTTGTTTCCCATTACAAACAAAATTATTATTAAAGTGGAATTTTTTGTGACCATTCAATAGAGCGGTCCCAGATTAGTCTAGTGTCATACTCATTTTTATCAATATGTATTAACAGGTACAGTAAAACTCGATGAATAACCAGTACTCCAACAGCAGCAACAACGCAGTCTTCGCCTGCGCTGGCTGCTGCAGCCATGCATGCAGCTGGATTGCTGTTTATTCTTTCTCTTGTACTGTACCTGTTAATACATATATCTGGAACTGCTTTATCAAATGGGCACGTACAACAATGCAATGAAGCTCCAGCACATTATGACGCCAATGTGAACAATCAAAATCTCAATGTTGCATATCCCAGACGATGGATTGGTGGAGGTGGACCAGTTCCATGGCCCGCACGGTCACCAGACCGACACCTCTCTACTATTTTCTGTGGGTAATATGAATAGTATCAAATGGGCATGTAAAATGTGGAGTTGAAAATAATTTTGTTTATAACAGAAAACAAATCTACTTTTTGTGTGGACAATGGGCATAATGTGAAAGATGTGAGGAGCAGTAACTGTTTGGTCTGACTCCAGTTATACAATGCAAAAACGAAATTGCAAATATCTGATGAAACACTACAGGAAATGCCCCCCCCCCCCCCCCAAAAAAAAAAAAAAAAAAAAAAAAAAACTGACAATGCTTAGTGCATTGTATGGGAAGGCACACTGATCGGTTTTCAAGAAGGAACCCATATCTGGAAAAGCACAGCTTGGATGGCAGAGAGTGTCAAAGTGCAAGATAAGTATACTGTCCACATTACCTCATTAAACACTATATAAATAGCACATCATATTATCTACATCGTAAATGGGCTTTGCACTGCTTATATTCTACATCAGTGCTGAGCCTCATGCACATGAGCCAGTATATCTGATTATTTGTGATGTATTTCAGTCGCTCTCTGGAATCAAGCAATAAGGTCCTCTGCTGACATTGCACGTGTGTCATACACCATACTATTCATATTACCCACAGAAAATAGTAGAGAGGTGTCGGATCTGGTGACCGTGCGGGCCATGGAACTGGTCCACCTCCACCAATCCATCATCTGGGATATGCAACATTGAGATTTTGATTGTTCACATTGGCGTCATAATGTGCTAGAGCTTCATTGCATTCCAGCCACATGTCCATCCAACCCTTTAGTGACACTACATGCAGTAGATTAGTCAAAACATCTCTAGTAAATGTGAGGTAGATCGGACCTGTTAGTCTGTTTGGCAATAGATATGGCCCAATGGTTCACCAATTATCCCGGCCCAGATGTTAATACCGACCCAGTGTTGTTGCACATGCAGGCTTTCGTATGCCTGACGGTGCATGTTGTATGAGTTTAATTTACTTCTCCAATAAATGTACATTCATTCATAAATAGCACAGAGCTCGGGAATTGTGGCTGGAGTATGCACTGCTGTAAATAACACTGCGCAAAAGGCTACCCGTCATGGGTAATCTTCCTCCCATAATGCCTAGACTTTCTGCTGCTGTTATGGATGGAGCCTGTGTTTGTGAACAACGTGCCACCACTGCACTGTTACCCATGTGCAGCACGTGTGCCACCTGTTGAGTGCTAGTGGCTAGGTCTTCGTCAGCCACTGTCAGCACGTCCTCTTCCATCTGTAGTGTTTGAGCTGAGAGTGGGTGACCCGCATCACATTTTGGCACCTACCAGAGAACAAACAGTAGACTGCAGATAGTATTTGCAAGTACCTAGCACAATGTGCTACTGCTTTACTGTACAATGACTACAACTCAGAAAGAAAATATCTATGTGCAACTTTTCAGTTTCTCTGAGGTGTGTCTCGATGGCCGCAAACTGCAATGATGTGATGTACGTCTGTTTGAAAAAACTCTGCATACAGTCTTGCAGCAGCTCTCCCACTGCAGTCCACTTGGCCATATGCAAGCACCATGTCTCCTGCTCACTTGCCATTTGTTCACCACCCACATTTCCATTGTACACACTGGAGCATAATATGCTCAGTATTTGTTTGCGTTTTAGTACTAGATCACTGCTCCAGCTGGGCTTCTTACATTCTGCAGGAATCCTTTGGCTTGCTTTCCCCATCTACAAATCGCTTTAACATTCCTCCTGCTGTCTTCTATTATGTCCTCAGATAATTGAAACTCAGATTTCTTTAGTACTTGCCCTCTAATACTTACAATCATTGTTGCTCTTCTTACTTTTTGTTGCCACAAGCACTTTGCCCTTGTTTAATGAGAGTAATTTGGGAACTGTCGATTAGTATATTGCTTTTGCAAAGAACTGAGCGTCACAAACAAAAGCGTTGACAACATGTAGGTCATATTTGTATGCATGAATTTATTTACATTTGCTATATATGCACAAAAAATTGGAAGGAGGTATTTAGCATCTAATATGCCGAAACATCATGAAGTTATTTGTTATACTTCACAATAGACATGAAAACTATTTTTGCAATCCTTCGAGCATTCACTGTTTTTGTTTACATTATTAAATGTTGGCATTATTAATTATTTCTACAAGGAGTATCAGAATCATTTATCAGTATGTTAACAGTTATAACCTAAAGAAAATAATTGCCATGTGGTGATAGGTTGATGGCATGCTCCCTTCTCCAGAATGTGTAGTAGTTATGCTAATGTGAAATTGGCACTCAGATCACTGACAGAAACTAATTTAGAATAGTTTTCCTTAGCACTGCACGAATTATCACTGCTCTCTCACAGGTGTAATATTAAATTTTCATTGCATTCTTCTACAACTTCTTCATTTTTGGCTGCCTCTCTGATGACACTTGCAGTATTGTTCACTATGTTCACTGACTGACAGCTGCCACAAGGAGATTTTTGACTTCAGAGATAGTGAATTTTTTGTTGTTTGCAGCAATGTAATTTTCTTATATTTGCCCATACGCCTTCAGTGGCATTAAAATGGGCCTTTAAAGCATATTGTCAATTGAATATGTTGGAAATTGTGGTTTCTTTCGTTCTGGGATTTTGAGCGATTCAATGTTCTTAAAATCAGCTTTGAAAGCCATTTTTCATCATTTCAGCCAATGAATAATATTGTCTCTCTGTATTGCCAAAGTTGGTGACTTTTCGCGAACAGTAGAATGATATGGGGCATTATCCATAACCATACAGATGGACTTGTAGGATTTGTCATGAGTGACTACACTGTTCATCTCTTTAGGGTAATCACCTCCCCTTTCCAAATTAAACACTAACAGGCAGTTTGACACAAAACCATCCAATGTACCTGCATGTAAAATAATAATTCACCATCCTTTCCCAGCATGCATTGCCATTGTTTCTTTAGGCATTCTCGCACTTCAGCACTTGTGTTATGAATGCTGTGTTTAGCCACGTTGTACTTTTGAATCTACTCCCATGAGCCTGTGCAGAACTCTGCACTTCCATGGAACAACATCTCTCTTTTCCATTAATATTTTGCCTCTGTTAAACACTGAAGTCTTTCAGCACTGTATGCAATGAAAATTTGCTTCCTTTACAAGTTATCATCTTTCTGAAGCTACGTGAGTAATTTAGATAGTGTGGGATGTGCCGTTCTCTTATGATGGCTTTATATATGACGACGAGTAGCGCCTTTTTCAAAAGAATCCAAAGCTATTGCTTGCTTCCTCCTTAGTACTTCTTTTCTGGTGTGTTCGGCTGTATTGTGCCATTTTGCCACAGTGTGTACTTTACTGCTCTTTGTCTATCATTACAACAGTATTCTTGCTTACTTTCAGCGCTGTTGCAGTCCTCTTGACAACCTTAGCAACAGAAAATGAGGGCTCACCTTTTTCCTTTTCTTTCTCAGGGTAATCCCTTAATGAACACACTAATTCATGAGCCTGATGCATTTTTCTTTCTCTGTCTCCCTTCATGTGTTGGACTGGCACTGCTTGTCACACTGGACATGGTTTGAAATGAAACAGAAGCAAATAAACACTGAAAACAACAAAAATGAAATAAACTGTGAACTGAACTTCTAGTTAGGTGAGCAACTTAAAACAGCACTAGTTGCACATGAGACAATCACTTGTACATTTGAGACAAGTACCCGTCAGGTTTGCAGCATGTCACGAGGTTGTGTGGAAAAAATTTAGGCTCCTGACACTCTCTTGATATGTCTGACAGACATAGCAAGAATATATCCACGTTATGGGGAAAAAGAAAAAGGATTGCTACTGACAGCTTATACAACACGAGGCATAGTGCATGAATAAGACTTGGCTGAAGAGTCAAGCAAATAAAGTAACTATTTCATTTGTAATTATTTGTGAATTAGTAAATATTCATCTTTTGTTGTTGCTCTAGTGAATACTGTAAACAGTATTTATGACTCACTCCATCAGAGTCGTTTGGTCGGCAGTTGCACATTCAGTATATATTGTTAGGGGCCACTGCATTCAATAGGCAATAATTATAGCCTCTTAGAGACATTTGCAAATAACAAATTCAGTGCGAAATGTTTTGTTGTCTCTCTCTCTCTCTCTCTCTCTGTCTGTCTGTCTGTGTGTGTGTGTGTGTGTGTGTGTGTTCCTACCTTCCTTTCTTGCTTTCTTTCTTTCTTTCTAGCAGTAACAAAGGATACTCACATACTCACAGCAGCATTTATATTGCCTGATAAATTTTGTGTGCACTTATGATGTACAAATATCTCTTACAGCCACACTCAGAGTTGCTGGTTCACTGCAGAAGTCAACAGAAGTCATGCAGGCTATACAGTCGTTAGTGCGGGTGCCAGAAGTAGCAGCAACAATGAGGGAACTGTCAAGAGAAATGATGAAGGTAAGATAATTATTTCTATTGTACTAGCAGTTTATGAACTAGTATAATGTTGTGGGTTTTGAGAAGTTGAGATCAGGTTTGCCAGATTAAATTGATAAAAGTACCAAACATTGGCTTGTGAAAGAATTTGCTGGGCTGAGGATAAACACAATAAAACACTTTGTACGCATTAAAAATTATTTTTATTATTGCTAGTTACAGTTTTCTAAAAATTTTTGTCTTACTCTGCTATTACCATTTCAACACTCAATTTGTTTCTAGTGTCAGACTGTAAACGATACATGTGACAAGATTCTTTCCACAAAGGCATTGCTGCATGGAACTGCCATTATCCTTTTGATTGTCACTGTGATGAGAGAGAGCTTCACAACTGTCTGTTTCCTCCTCTTCCTCATCTCCTCCTTCAAAAGTTTCATCTAAGACCTTTTCCAGAAGCTTCTGCACTCTTCCTTGTTCTATTTTGTAACAATCCATAGCTGTTTTAACTGCTCAGAGCGATGAAATAAAAGCAGCTGCTACGGAACACAACTGTGCGCTTTCTCGCAGCACTGCAACATAGAGGCATGCGGAGTGCCGACAACACCCCAAGGTACATTGTTGCATGTTTTCTTGGAACTTGCACTTCCATTGTAGATTCCATTGTTACTCAAAACTTTCATATTACATCCTAGAAAGGTACCAAAGAACGTGACGTTATACTCCTATCCATTATGTAATAATCCATCGATAAGGATGACTAGGGTGTTCTGAACACCCTGCGTGACCGCTTAAGGGTTAACACAAGATACTGCATCTCATGATCAGATAGCCCATTTGCTATTGGTTTTGTGACATGACCTTTTTCCCTAGATTTGTCTACAATGATATTGTCAATAGCAGTCTGAGCGTTTACATATCCTAGTTGCAAAGTTCACAGTAGGAACTAAATTGAATGATAGTGTTACTGACTGCAATAATTGTTCACTGACAGAGCTTTTCAATAAATCCACTTTAAAATCACCAGCAACCACTGTTTCCTTGTTTTTTACCATGAGATGGGACAGGAGAGCTTCCAGATTTTTTATGAAGAGGTTAAAATTTGCTGAAGGTAATCTGTATGTACCTACTATTATAAAGGACTTATTATGAAATACTGCTACTGTTGCACAAGCTTGTAATTGCTGCACTGAGCAAAATTTATTAGAAACTGTTTCTGACAAATATGGCAACTCCTCCTTACTCCATATTTTCTATACATAAATAAGAAGCCAACTTGAATCCTGTAACATTTAACATATCTATACCAGTGGTCAAATGATGTTCAGAGAGGCAGATTATATCAACTGGTTTGCTCAACTCTGATTCTTCAACACAAATAAGCAACACCTTAAGCCTACCCCGTAGTCATTGGATATTCTGATGCAATAACGATAACTGATTTTGTGCACTCGCTGAATTACAACTGGATGAACCTAATTTTCCTTCAGATTTTTTAGTATCTCTAGTTTCAACCAGAGGCTGTCTGCATGAATTGTGTACATTAAGATTTGCTTTCTGGCTGTCTGTTTCATCAGTGTGAATGTCATTTTCAGCCTGTCTCTGAACATCTCGTTTCTTCCCGCCCTAACCTAAAAAAAAACTGCTGATCTGTCACTTGTAACCACTGGTACTTTACCACTTGTGACAGTGCCCCTCCTTAAGTTATTTGCTATTAGCCCAGACAGTTTTCCCTTCCCTTTCCTGTTTAGGTGAAGGCCATGCCTAGTGTAGTCCCACCTGCTGATAGTCAACAGGAACCACACTGATATAAGACTCCATATATGATCCAAACAGCCATTGCACCTCTAAATTAACTCTCCTAACAGAAGCATTTAAATGAGGCCGGTCATGGCGCCTCAGCATAGACACAAACTCGACACCAGTATGTCTCATTGCTGAAGCTATCTTTACCAGGTCACTCTTAATTGAATAATTAGGGTTCCTATCTATGCTGTTGCCCGTCCCACCCACTATTACCACAGTGTCTTCCTTTGTGAAGTCTTTACAGAGTGAACCTAGATCATCTGTCACCTGATACAGACTTGCTCTAGGTTTAAAAAAACTTGTGACCTGGTAACCTGACCCTTGTTCATCCTGCAACAGTTGACCAACACCTTTCCCATGTGAACTATTTAACAACAAAACTTTCTTCTTCACAGTTTTTTCTGACTTCTTACTTCTCAAACACTTTTCGAAAGTTTGTTGTGTCCTGTCTACTCCTACATCTATTTATGACTCATGAGTTTCCAACTATGACACCAATCAAACCTGTTTTCCACATTCACAACTACGCTGTCTGAGAACATCCTATTCCTATTTCTTCTATAACCTGTTGTCACGTCCCACCTCTCTTTTTCCCTTCTCTCCTCTTAACCTTTCCAGATCTTGTTTCACTTTATCTAGTTCTGCCTGAAGGACAGCAATATTCTCCTAATGTTCCATTATCTTCCTGCCTCTACAGCAAATCCTACACAATCAGTGAGCCTTGTTTATTTCCCCAGTTTCCACGCCCACTACAGTCATCCATATGAAAGAAACTGCAACAACTCTCAAACCACACCCCAGAACTAACAACTCTGCGGCAAGTCATACACTTCTCACTCATGGCAAACAAATTTTAGCTTATAACTTTGTAGACTACTCAGTAATATTTTAAATTTCTTAGAAAGCTTAGGTCTAAAGTTCGGATACTGATTCAAAACCTCTGGGGAAACAAAATGATATAACTGGTATTGTTTAGGTGATGAAACAAAAAGTAAACAAAGAACTGAACCTACACTATATAAAGTATTCACTTATTTTGGAACTTTTCACTTTGGCTACTTACTAGAGAATCAGATGGATAGCATATAAGAATACACTAGCAACACAAACTTTACTTTATTGAAATAATCATGTAACTTACAGTGTATCACTACGTAAACAAATCCTAGTCCAAAATTCGCACCTATGAAATGTTTTATTTTTTCAGAAAATAGACAAAAAAGTGAAACCTTCAATTGATAGCTTACAGTAGGTGTTAATTTACTTAATTATGATGTAATATTGCCTTAATTGTTATTACTCAATTTAAGTTCTATCTTTACGACTGCTGTGAATGCGCCCAACTTACCAACCAACCCGGTGTATAGGACCTGTGTGTACTGTAGCCGTTACAAAGTGATTGTTCCACACTGGACTGGTAACAGTGAAGAGAGGCTCCCATGTTGTGTTATAAGTTGGTGAACATCTTTATATGCTCTTTGCAGTAAGGTGACATTGATGTCAATAAATATTTAATTAAGACATACTAATCTTTCAAAATGTTGTATCGGACAGGTTAGTGCTGTGCAGCATCATTCGCATATATGGGCATCACAGTTTCAGTGATAGTGAATTGTAGTTTACTTCATGATTTGATGAGAAATCTTTAAACTTTCAATTCAATTTAAATTCAGGTTCTATGGAACAATTGAGCCAAATCTTCATATCCATAAAATAAATAGCTACATAATTCACAGAAAGATGACAGTAAAGTTAGTGATACACATGCTCCACATCTAGTCTATCGTCTCCTTTTCAAAATCATACCATCTAAATTAGTTATTTTGCCACAAATTTTGCAGTTATCCTGACGTTGCTATTCTAGCCAGTGTAATGTCGTGTTTTTGTGTTCTTAGTATGGATTTAAATTACCCAGTTATCAATCACATACTTTCCCATCTGTATTACCCACAACAGAGCTGCTAATTTTTCTTTGGCTCCTTCACAATTCCCTTAAACAGCGTACATTTCTGAGTGGTGTAATTTGTAAAAGATCCTAATTTTCTTGAAACTGAAAATGTATCTGGATTTGTACCCCTGTATATCATACCATAATATCATTCTTAACCATATTCCAAAGTCTCAGTTTCATGACTTTGTTTTAAATTGAGTGAGACCAACTTTCTAAACACAATTTTCAATGCCATATTTTTCATGACATTTCTTCCTATATGGATGTGGCCACTCACCATTCCACTAAACCATTTTAAGAGGATAAATGTAAATACTTTGGATGATGATGATGATGTGTAATTTATTTTTACATTTTCAGTGAAAAAGAAACTTTAGTTTAGGAAAATAAAATATGCCTTCTTCACTACATTGACCACAGAAGACAGTGGCAGATCTTATTTCTTAGCTGTGTCAAAATGTTTAATCGTACAATTGTCTTTACTTTGCTAATAATTATCAGCTTTAGTTGAGTAGTAAATAAATTCATGTATTAATCATAATTGCACAAGATTATAATGGGCACACAATTCTACACCTGAATATATAGTACTTAATGATGGGTTTGTTTTTAACATTAAATGGTTTGTTGGTTTTCATTAATTTTTCAAAGTTTTGAGAAATGGTGTGGGGTTTCCATTAAAGTATGTCAGATTTAATGTGCTATGCGCTGTGTGTGAGCTTCTGCATCATTTCAGAAATTTCGTTGTAGTTACAGTTGCCACACCTAGCTGGGACCTCAACGGGACAGTCTGAGATGGGAGAGTAGAAATGAAGCAACAAATTTATTTAATGTAAATACTTTGTGGTCTGTACATTTTTTCTTGACAGAAGACCTCTTTTTTGTGTAATCATCCATAAAGTGACACTTCCTTTTCCCATCCTTAGACATTTTCATAAGCTACAATAAAATAAGTTTATTAAATGCAAAACAGTTGACATTAACTCTTTAGTCATCAAAGAACACGTCACTATACAGTTCATGCCCTATATACCCAGGTAAACACTTCAGATGTTACTAACTTGCCTTTAGAGAGAATGGTCCTATCTGATCGCTATTCAAATAGGAAGTGCCCGATTCTTGTGCATGGTGCTGTTGTAATCGTTCCAGCCCCTTCCTACTGGAGAAGTCTATTATTTTCTTGAATGATGGTGTGAGATCTAGAAGGTGCTTGCATCATCGATACAGGATATGCAACATGCAATGCCGTCTGTGAGACAACCTTGTCAATATTCGCTTGTTGACATAAATAAAACTAACTGAGGCTGAATTTACATGTTGCACTAACAGATAGGTTTACTTCAGTACTTGAACCATGTTCTTAATAGTATTTTGCAATATTGGAACAAAATTGTCTTGTCGGGATGTCAGGACAAGAAGGTCCCTAACAGTAATGATCCTGATATATCAGGACGGATAGCAGCCCTACTTGTAGGGCAGTAATGCAAAAATTTATCTTTTCTGGTATTCTGGCCTTACCAGTACTATGAAATGTTTAAGAAATATTACTTGTGAGTGTATGTTGATTGTCAGTAAATGTAAATTTTCATTCTTTTGTATTCCATGTTAAATTTCCAGAACAGTGTAACTGTTCACATATACAAAGAGTTAAATTTAATTCATCATAAGGTAATAAGAAACATATTTAAAATGAGAATTAACTATTGAAACATGTTGAACTCAAGCTAGATTAAATAAAAAATATGACAGACAGCAGCAAATCTCTTGATTTAAAAACTGAAACCACTGTTTTGACACATGCAAGTTTCAACAGCCATTTTATACTGGATGAAACAAAAAAATCTCATATTTTAGCAATATAGAGGAGACATTGAGTTGCAAACAGGAAGGCACAATTGTTGATGCTGTGTCCTGGATATTCCATTGTTGTTTAAATTGATACGTTAGTGGACTTATACACATACCTGCATAACATGCCAGCATGCAAATTTGGGTGAAATTGAAATCTTTACAGTCTGATCTTAGACCATAAATGAGATAGATAGTGCATGACATCATTATGGCAGACCAAACATTGTGAGAACAGCTAAAAGATAGAAAAGCTTGTACAATATGCAAGATGACTCAAGAGAGAAAGGGATCCAAGAATCCAAACTCAAGGTGGAGAGTGGACCTGAGAATGTGGTCAAACAGGTAATTATATCTGCTCTGAATGTACTTCAGGAAAGTGACAGAGAAGTATAAGTAGCAAGCTTCTGTATTGTCTTACAGTTCTTTAACAGTCAAATTTTTCCACTTTACCCAACGGATCAGAATCAACATGCTGTTGCTTATTTACCATCCTTTTCCACATCTTGTTCTAACCCTCTTACAGAGAAACTGCTTTTTATGGAACAAGAATGTGTCCTGTCAATTTCCATTTCTGGATTCATTTTTCAGTCTTTGGTTATATTTTAAGATTTGCACTTTCCTGCTATTTCATGAGAATACATGGAAGATTAGAAGTTTTTTTTCTGTCTTTCTTCATTGCACAGGCTGGAATTATTGAAGAGATGTTGGAAGAGACAATGGAAGGACTCGAAGATGAGGAAGAGCTTGAAGAAGAAGCCCAAGAAGAGGTTGATAAGGTAAAAATTAGCCATTTTATGTGACATAAATTAAAGATAGTATTTTTGCAAGGAATTTGTGTACCAAACTTAAAATTCACAGTAACTTGTAGGGTTTCATCATGGCTACCGCTAACAGGTTTTGTGGTGCTACTCGTTATGTGAGAAGCACAGCTTGTAATTTAATTTCACTTTTTCAAGCTGAAACATTACACATGTTCAGTAAGAATATTATGAAAAGGATGACTGCTATTAACCATACAGCAGAGATGCTGAGTCACCAATAGGAAATAACAAAAAGACTGTCACAAAATAAGCTTTCGGCCAACAAGGCCTTTGTCAAAAATAGACAACACACACATGTGTGTGTGTGTGTGTGTGTGTGTGTGTGTGTGTGTGTGTGTGTGTGTGTGTGCGCGCGCGTGCGTGTGCGCGCGCGCGCTCCTAGTCACCATATAGCGGAGATGCTGAGTTGCAGATAGGCCCCCCCCCCCGTGTCCCATCTATTTTTGACAAAGGCCTTGGCTGAAAGCTTATTTTGTCAGTCCTCTTATTGTTGCCTATCTGCGACTCAGCATCTCCACTGTATGGTGACTAGCAGCTAACCTTTTCATAATATTGATATGTTCTGTAAGGTTAGATTAGAAATATAGTCAGAACATACTGTTCTTCATTTGCACAATTTTGTTACATCCCCCACAATTCATATACAAGCTTATGGTTCATGGCTTTCAACTTCTTATTCCTCACTTCGGCAGGTTTTCTTTTTTTATATATTCAGAAAGCTTTTTCAAAAACTCACAATTATCTTAAGTCATTTGGTATGGAGTCCTATTATAAGATTTCTGTATGTTGCATTTTAATCTATGAAGGGTAATATTTGTAGCAAAGAAAACTCCCTGGTTTATGTGCTGCTTAGTTAATAAACATCGTGTACTTGGTGCAGTTTATACATTGTCTTACAATATAGGACAAGCAATATGGTTCACTTACTTTTTATTTACATCTACATCTACATTTATACTCCGCAAGCCACCCAACGGTGTGTGGCGGAGGGCACTTTACGTGCCACTGTCATTACCTCCCTTTCCTGTTCCAGTCGCGTATGGTTCGCGGGAAGAACGACTGTCTGAAAGCCTCCGTGCGCGCTCTAATCTCTCTAATTTTACATTCGTGATCTCCTCGGGAGGTATAAGTAGGGGGAAGCAATATATTCGATACCGCATCCTGAAACGCACCCTCTCGAAACCTGGCGAGCAAGCTACACCGCGATGCAGAGCGCCTCTCTTGCAGAGTCTGCCACTTGAGTTTATTAAACATCTCCGTAACGCTATCACGGTTACAAAATAACCCTGTGACGAAACGCGCCGCTCTTCTTTGGATCTTCTCTATCTCCTCCGTCAGACCGATCTGGTACGGATCCCACACTGATGAGCAATACTCAAGTATAGGTCAAACGAGTGTTTTGTAAGCCACCTCCTTTGTTGATGGACTACATTTTCTAAGCACTCTCCCAATGAATCTCAACCTGGTAACCGCCTTACCAACAATTAATTTTATATGATCATTCCACTTCAAATCGTTCCGCACGCATACTCCCAGATATTTTACAGAAGTAACTGCTGCCAGTGTTTGTTCCGCTATCGTATAATCATACAATAAAGGATCCTTCTTTCTATGTATTCGCAATACATTACATTTGTCTATGTTAAGGGTCAGTTGCCACTCCCTGCACCAAGTGCCTATCCACTGCAGATCTTCCTGCATTTCGCTACTGTTTTCTAATGCTGCTACTTCTCTGTATACTACAGCATCATCCGCGAAAAGCCGCATTTTTTTTTGTCAGTGTTGCACATGGTCTTTTAAAGGGGGAAACCACATTAGGAGGCTTTTTGACACTGATATTTTTGATATTTTTGTGGAATGAATTAATTAGAATTTAATCAAATTTTGACATCAGTTCATTCATATTTCGAACATATATATATATATATATATATATATATATATATATATATATATATATATATATATATAGAATTTAATCAAATTTTGACATCAGTTCATTCATATTTCGAACATATATATATATATACTGTTCGAAATATGAATGAACTGATGTCAAAATTTGATTAAATTCTAATTAATTCATTCCACAAAAATATCAAAAAAATCAGTGTCAAAAAACCTCCTAATGTGGTTTCCCCCTTTAAAAGACCATGTGCAACACTGACAAAAAAAAAATGCGGCTTTTCGCGGATGATGCTGTAGTATACAGAGAAGTAGCAGCATTAGAAAACTATATATATATATATCTGCTTGTGTCGGTATATGTGTGGATGGATGTGTGTGTGTGTGTGTGTGTGTGTGTGTGTGTGTGTGTATACCCGCGCGCGCGTGTATACCCGTCCTTTTTTTCCCCCTAAGGTAAGTCTCTCCGCTCCTGGGATTGGAATGACTCCTTACCCTCTCCCTTAAAACCCTCTTCCTTTCGTCTTCCCCTCTCCTTCCCTCTTTCCTGATGAGGCAACAGTTTGTTGCGAAAGCTGGAATTTTGTGTGTATGTTTGTGTTTGTTTGTGTGTCTATCGACCTGCAAGGGCTTTCGTTCGGTAAATCACCTCATCTTTGTTTTTATATATAATTTTTCCCACGTGGAATGTTTCTATTATATATATATATATATATATATATATATATATATATATATATATATAATTTCAGCCAAAAATAACAAAGTTACGCTGTGATGGCCGCTGAAGGTGGCGAGTTTAGTTCTACAATTGTGTGCAGTGTAGCAGATTTTACATTAATAACTGATTTCCTGAGAATATAAACCTCAATGCAGGCGAAAATACTGAAAATTAAAAATTTTGCAGGTGTTGGAACAATTTACTTTGATTTTTTTCCTTGAATTGTGCAAAGATAAATATCCTTAAAATCATGATATCATCTGACAAGTTGGTTCATACAATTCGTAATTTTATAAAGAATCATACTGTCAATTTTCATAATGATCGGTTCTATACTTCTTGAGTTAGACTGCACGCAAATGTGAAAAAAGTCATTTAGAGATAAACGTGTTTGAAAAATAAATTCTTGGAAACTGGAAATTCGAGGAAGTTAACAATAATGTAAAATGGTTACCGCTCAATCTGTGATTCCAACACCTTATGGTAATCCTTCTTCTTCCTCATAGGCTTTGTTTTGTGCTTGCAGCAGTGCTTTCCGAGCTTTCTGATCTTCCTTCAATTACAGTGAACTAGGTAGATTTTGCTGGCTCACATGCTGGTTATGCATTTGTTCGGCATTATTCAAGCTTTGCGTGCCTACTACAATTCCTGCCTCATTTATGACCATCAGAAGGGATGAATTTCCTTCATTGAGTGAGCACACTGCTAAAGACAATGCCAATTCAACGACTTTTAGTCCGGAGTGCAAGTGTTTAGTAGCTAATCGCCAAATAGTGGGATTAAAACTTCCATTCACATTTTTGTGTGGCCACCTAGACATCTCTCCAGTAATTCATCCTTTGATAAATCTTCTTGTATTGGAAGAATTTTGAGCCTGTACCCAATGTGCACTCGGTTCTGTGCTCATAAAATCTAAACAAATGCGAATTTCGCATTGAAATTTTGACAGCGTGATGGTTAAGCTAATGATTTATGCAATAAAAAAATAGGATTTTTGAACCTCGTAATGTGGTTTACCCCCTTACAGGTGTTCAGTTTTGAATTCTTACATTCATTTTCAAACCATTGCCTACACCACTGATATTTGACTAACATAATTCCAAGGGAACATTCATAAGACTTGTTTGTACACAAGGTTGTAATGTTGACTTGGTTTATGAAAGTCTTTCAAGATCCCATTGGAATTATGTTACATTCAAATATAAGAGAAGCAGGTAATGGTTTAGATATTAATGCAAATATTCAATACTAGTCATCATTAAAGATCAAATGCAACTTTGATGGAAAACTAAATCTTTATTTGTATAAAATTCTGTTGTGTTGGTAATGAAATTGGTTGGTACAAATCTTTTAGCAGCCTATTTTTGAAATGTTGAATGTTAACGGAAAGGTACAATAGAAATTGATTGCATTTAGTGGGTAGTTCCAATGTTCTCAGTGGCTTCGAATTATGATATATGCCTTAACAACTCACTTTCTCAGTAGCATTGTTGCAGTTGTTTTTTAACATCAGTAAGTATTCAGTGTCCTACTCAATTCACTGTTCTCCAGATGGAGTGCATACAACAGTTTTTGATTTTAAATCTCACACAGTTCTCATCATGGTAGTTCATTAACTGTTCAGCCATTGACTGCTTTTTAATCATAGAATACATCTTTGCAGTTAATTTTTGTGCATCTGTTTCAGTGTTATCTATATAAGTGAGCTGATAATTTTAGTTGTCGTGTAGCATATTAGTTTTTGTCTTGCGTGTACATATATACTGTGCATGAAGAAATTGAAACCAACGTGGCTTTGTGAAAAAAAATCACCTGCTTATTAAGGTTCCCCTTTAAGTCATCTGAGCATACCTGTTATACGTTCATATGGGCCATACCAGCCTGTTAAGAGTACAGCAATACAGCTATAAATTTGTTTGGGTCTGTTACTGTACCTACGTAGGGTCTCAATACATGGGAACGGTACTCTCAGTGGGCTACATTTCATCTTGTATGAGATTTTTTACAGATACACTGTGCCTATCCAACAAACCACCTCCATTGCTCCTTAGTCTTACCCCTAAATATTTAAACAATGTAATTTTCTCAGGAAGTTTGCAGCTAGCCTTGGGATCAGTGGCTATTGGGGTTTTTCGTTGTTGTGGACATCATCTTGCTTTTATCCAGATCCAAAAAGACCTGCCACACATTACAGCAATGGAAATTGATAGATATTCTCCTCTTCCTTACAATCATCCAACAATATTTTTCAGGTAATCCCATCATCAGTCAAGACTATTGTTTTGCCCCATATTTTCTTCATATGGGCACATGGTATCCACTGCTGTTATTAGTAATTTGAATAAATCAAAGCTCCTTTTATGTAAATGCATTTTCCACCACAAAACATTTTGGTCACTAGACCACTCTCAAATGTTCAAGAGGTTTGTAACTTAACAAGTGTGTTTTTGTGTTAACTAAATGTTTGAGAATACCTGGAGCTCAAGGCCAGTCACATTAGAAATTATATTTATGCAATGTCTAATAAATTGTTATTGTATTTTGAGAACATTAATGGTCCAGTTATGCTTCCTTTTGGTACACTCCGTGTTACTTTCATTTGTGCTGAACATTCCCTGTTACATTTTTCTTACAGGGTTTTATTAATCAAAAACTCTTAAAGCCTTTTATTAAGGAACTGAAAAATTTGCATTTGTTATAAATGCAACTATACCTATGAATTCTGTCGTGAAATGTGAAAATGCGAAGTTACCTAATAAATGCTGTTTCATAGCAAAATGTATCCAAATGAATTATTTATCAAACATTGTTTAAAATACTTATATTTTTTTGTGTATAAATATTGAAAAAGTAGTAAATTTTCACATACTAATGTTGCATAACAGCTAGGAAAGCCCAATTTGGAAAGAGAATAAGAATGTTGTTGTTGTGGTCTTCAGTCCTGAGACTCGTTTGATGCAGCTCTCCATGCTACTCTATCCTGTGCAAGCTTCATCATCTCCCAGTACCTACTGCAACCTACATCCATTTGAATCTGCATAGTGTATTCATCTCTTGGTCTCCCTCTATGATTTTTACCCTCCACGCAGCCCTCCAATACTAAATTGGTGATCCCTTGATGCCTCAGAACATGTCCTACCAACCGAACCCTTCTTCTAGTCAAGTTGTGCCACAAACTTCTCTTCTCCCCAATCCTATTCAATACCTCCTCGTTAGTTATGTGATCATGTGATCTACCCATCTAATCTTCAGCATTCTTCTGTAGCACCACATTTTGAAAGCTTCTATTCTCTTCCTGTCCAAACTATTTATCGTCCATGTTTCACTTCCATACATGGCTACACTCCATACAAATACTTTCAGAAACGACTTCCTGACACTGAAATCTATACTCGATGTTAACAAATTTCTCTTCTTCAGAAACGCTCTCTCTTCTTCAGAAACACTTTCCTTGCCATTGCCAGTCCACATTTTATATCCTCTCTACTTCAACCATCATCAATTATTTTGCTCCCCAAATAGCAAAACTCCTTTACTACTTTAAGTGTCTCATTTCCTAATCTAATTCCCTCAGCATCACCCGACTTAATTCGACTACATTCCATTATCCTCGTTTTGCTTTTGTTGATGTTCATCTTGTATCCTCCTTTCAACACTATCCATTCCGTTCAACTGCTCTTCCAAGTCCAAGAATGAGTTTGCAAAATAAAGAGCATATCTATGAACAAACACAATAATTTATACGTATGCCTGTAAGTTTCTCTCCAGAGTCACACCAGCTGCAGATGGTTGAATGATCTCTATAAGGTACCCACTGTATTTGGCATAACAGAACTTTTCTGTAGAACCTTGCATCTTAGAACAAAGAAATTCATACATTGTTTGCTAGCTAAAGTTGGTTTTATGCAGACACTTTAATGTGGCAGTTTTAGGTGGTGGGTATTTTGAACTGTGGTTGGATAAGATACAATTAAAGGTCAGGCACAAACTATCTCATTTACAATGCTGCCAACCTCAGTAAGCAGTTGTGTGCAGTAGCTCCTGTCAAATGCTTTGTGCACTCTTTGCTTTGGGTTGTGCCTTTCTCATTTTCTTATTTTGAAATGAATGAGGGGACTAATTCCGGTCCATCAGGGGGTACAACTCTTACAGAAAGACTCGGCAGTCCCCATGACTACACGAGTTACGATGTCCCAGAAACTAACAACATGGATGTGGGATGGGTGCCTTGTGAGAGAGGGATTTCTTTCCCCATACTGCTCCTCATCCCATGGGTAGTCAAAGTCCTTGTTTGTCATGGCCAACTATTATGTTATAATGTCTGCACTAGAGCGACCAGAAAATGTATTTCTACCACACTGAGCAGAAAATAGTGCTGCTTCTCAACAGAAACAATTATTTGTTGAAAGCTTAAATAGAGCCACAGGAAGAAAACAAGCAAAGACCATTTTGTAAAAAGTTGTCTACGTTTTTGCAAAAGCAAACATTCTATCTAAAACAACTCTTATATTGGAGAATAAAAACTATTCTCTTTATTATTATTTTATCTTTCAGTCCCCCCCCCCCCCCCCCCCCCCCCCCCCCCCCCTCCTGATCAACTTTGACCTCGAGCGGGTGACATGACACCTGTTTACATTTATATACCTAATCACTTTAAAAATATAATTTTAATTTCACCAAAAGTAGATGCTAGTATTTCAGGTCACTAATAATTTTATACTTGCAAAGGCACTCCATATGATCGTATCTTGATTAGTAGGCAACATTGATGTGCAAAATCGAACGCCTTTTAGAAACCTATGAAGATAGAATTTACTTGTTAACTTGCAACTGTGATTTCAAGAATATGGATAAAGCAAGTTGTTCATCACACAAGTGGTTCTTCTTGAACATTTGCTGACGCTTTGGAAGGAGCTTCATTTGCTCGAGGAGTCTCATAAAGTCCAAAATTAAAAATGTGCTCTAAGATGCTGATCTGTAATTTTGTGCATAGATCCTTTTACTGTTTCTGTACACAGGAGTGGCAAGTATTCTCTTTATTCAAATGTTTAAGTGGAGCAGGTTGTTTTACCCATGGCAACTGGTAAATCTGGGAAAAGCCTGGAAATTTTTTAGAATTCCAGCAATTTTTCATTGTGTTAATTTTCAATTAAATGTTTGTAATTTTGACTGGTAAGCATTGATACTCTTACAAAGAATTTTACTTTAGTCCACTATTGCAGAACAATACTGCTGCAGTAAAACATATATGACAGAACACCAAACTCAAACTTAATTGGAAATAAAGTGCACCATTTACAGTAACAAAATGCAGTGCACCCACAATCATCTGCTGACAGCAGAATGTATCAAAAACTATATGGTACTTCGTAACAAGAAACTGCTTTCAATGAGCATGATGTCACACAGGTTATGAGAAAATATTGCAAACGCGGATTTGGGAAGTGTTACTTTCAAAGTAAATTTCTTTTTAAGCAAGATGGATTATGCTTTGTGTGAAAAGGTGTGATGAATTTATTAAATCACAGTGTGTTAGACTCTCATTTAAAACTTAACACTTTGAGTATCAGCTGCTTACCAAAATTTCTAGATCAGAACACCAGCCATTTATGCCATTTTTTAAACTTTTACTGGCACAGTTGTCTTTGATTTATCTTAGCTGGTAACACACTAAAAATGCCAAGCTTCAAGGTTATAATGTAATGGGATAGACAAAGACATCTACTCACCAAGCGGCGGCAGAACAACCAGTACATGAGCAAGCTTTTGGAGCTAGTGGCACATTATTCTAGCAGGAGGATTGAAGGGGAAGGAAGAGAGGCAAAGGAAAAGGACTGGAGAAGTTTAAGGAAAGGTGTAGAGTTCAGAAAAGTCTCTCAGAAACCTAGGTCAGAGATGGAAGACAGGGTAATACGCAAGACAGAAGTTATACACAAGTCAACAAGACTAAAAAGCTGAGTGCATTTTACCCAACAGAGATGAGAGGGGGATGGTGAGAAATAGACAGGTCAGAAAATGAAAGATTTAGAAACTAAAACGGAGTGAAGAAAGGAGTAGTTACTGTGAAGGAATTCTGAGACAGAAGAATTTAACGTAAATTGAGGCTAGGTGGGCAGCGAGAACCAAGAACATGTTGTAGCACTAGTTCCCACCTGCGGAGTTATGAGAAACTGGTGTCTGGGGAAAGAATCCTGGTGGCGTGTGTGCTGAAACAGGCACCGAGGTCACAACCATCACATAGAGCATGAGCTGCAGAAGGATATTGTTTGTTGCTGGTATACACCCTCTGCCTATGCCCATTTGTCCTAAATGTTAACTTAATGGTTATGCTGATGTAAAGGCCGAAAGTGTTTTATAACAGCTGGTATGGTGTGTCATTTCACAGGTGACTCTCTGTTTGATGGTATATGTTTTTCTAGTTACCGGGCTGGCATAGGTGGTGGTAGGAAGGTGCATAGGTCATCTAGTTACCGGGCTGGCATAGGTGGTGGTAGGAAGGTGCATAGGTCAAGTCTTGCAGCAGGATGGTCACAGGAGTAGGAGTCATAGGGTAGGGAGATGGGTGCAGGAGCAATATAGGGCTTGACAAGGATATTGCAGAGATTGGGAGGGTGACAGAAAGGTGTTCTAGGTGTGGTTGACAAAATCTCAGACAGAGTGGACCTCATTTCAGGGCTTGATTTCAGTAAGTCACGGCCTTGTCAAAGTAGCTGATTAATACATTAAAGAGCAGGATGATGATAAGTGACAAGTGGTGTGCTGTAGAGGTTTTTGTTGGGGGGGGGGGGGGGGGGGTGGCGGCAATTGGCAGTATCAGGATTGGATGTGATGGCCCAGGAAATCTGCCTTTGAACTAAGCTGGTGTGGTAATTACATCCATTGAAGGCTGAGGTGAGATTGGTGGTGTACTGCTCTAAAGAGTATGCATCTGAACAAATATGTTTGTCTCAAATGCCAAGACTGTACGGGAGGGCACCTTTAACATGGAAAGGATGACAACTGTCAAAATGTAAGTATTTTCATTTGTTAGTAGCTTTAATGTGGACAGAAGTGTGTAGCTGGGCTTCAGTGAGGACAAGATCAACATCAAGGGAAGTGGCATGGGATTCAGAATAGAATCATGTGAAATTTAATTGGGAGAAGGAATTTAAAGGTTCCAGGAATTTTAACACGTCAACCTCAACATGAATTCCATATGGCATCAACATGTCTAAACCAAACCAGGGACTGAAGGCTTATGGATTCCAGGAAAGCCCCCTCCAAGCGACCCATGAAAAGGTTGGCATAGGAAGGAACCATCCTGGTTCTCAAGGCCATACCCGTGATATGTTTGCGTGTCTGCCCCTCAAAGGCTAATTAGTTGTTGGTAAGTATAAAGTTGATTAAGGTGAATAGGAAGGATGTCATTGGTTTGGAATCAGGTGGCTGCTGACTGAGGAATTGTTCAACAGCAGGCAGGCCATATCCATGGGGATGTAGGTGTAGAGGGAGATGGTATCAGTGGTTACAAGCAAGGTGTGTGGTGGGAGTGGATAGGGCATGGATTTCAGATGATCTGGGAAATGGTTGTTGCCTTTAGTACAGGAGAGAAGTCTTTGTACAGTGGGTTGCAGATGTTGATCAACTAAGGCAGATATATGCTTGATTGGTGCTTTGAAGTCAGCAACCATAGGACAGCCGGGATGATTGGGTTTTTGGATCTTAAGAAGGTGGAAGGTGGGGGTGCATGGATTGGGTGCTGTATGAAGTTCTGTGGATAGAGGTATTAGTCCTTGTGATGGGTCTAAGGTTTTAAGGAGGAACTGCAGGTCAGTTTGAATCACAGGGATGGGATCTTGATGACAGGTGCTTTAGGTAGAGTTGTCAGACAGCTGGCGTAGACTGTCACTAAAGTACTCCTGCGAGGTACCACATTGGTAGATTCTTTATCTGTTGGGAGCCTGGAGTTCTACAGAGGACAGGTTAGGGTCATATTGTAGGGATTCTTGAAAGGCTTGTAAGGGATGATTTTGAGGTAGTGGTGGTGGATCAAGTTGGGATCATGGTCGGAACTGTTCAAGGCAGGATTCAATGTCATGTTTGCTGTTGGAAATGTTTTGAGATTGGGTTACAAAGTGATATTTTCAGTTGACATTACTTGTGAAGGAAAGTAGATCTTAACACCAAAGCAACATGATTAAATGCAGGCTTAGAGCTGAAAATGAGACCCTTGGACAATACAGATAATTCAGAAGAGGAGAGTGCTTCAGACAAGAGATTGAGAACATGGTATTGTTGGGACTGGTTTTTGTGATTATTGGCGTGGGAGGCAGTGGTGAAGCCTGGTGCATGTTAAGGATTTTGGCCAAGCTTGGTTTGTGGGAGAGGAGTGGCAGTTGATGGTTTGGCTGTTTAGGGAGCCACAGACAGACAGGAAAGGAAACTGCACTGTTGAGGTAGCTCAGGATAAGTTGGGATAGCTTTTTGAGTTGAAGTCTGGCATGTTGTTAGAGTTTGATGTTGGCTTGGCAGGTGATACCATCCAAGCAAACATGAGGGGCAGAAAACTGCAGGATTTTGCGGAAGGAGAGAAGTCTGGTGGACTGGAAATGGACAGCTTAGGCATACAGGTCACAGATTTGCTGGATAAGTCCAAAAGATTGCTGTATTTGAAACTGTAAAAGAGCCTATTGTGGAGTAGGATTATATCCTGAAACAGGGACTTTCAGTGTTAGGCCTTTGGGAATAACTCCAAGGGAAAACCAAGTTTCAAGAAACAGAATGTGGGACCATAGTTTTGATTGTGCAAAAGCGTCTTTTCAAAAAGAACCTGTAATTTTTGATGGGCTTCATCATGACAAGAGGGGACGGTTTGGAGTGTTAGAAATGATGGGAGTGGCAAAAAAAAAGAGAAGCAGAGGGTGGGAAAAGATAGAAAGTGGAAGAAAAGTAAGGAAAAAATTCGGAATAATCAGAAAAATACATACAAAAATATTGAGAGCAAGCAGTGATTAATGAGAGGTAATGAGTGGGTGAGAATTTCTTGCCAGAAAAGTGGCCTATAGGATACAAAAAAATGATTGGAAAAGAAAAAATTGATAGGGAAAGTCATGAAAAAGACAAACTTTTAAAACTGTGCAAACAGAAAGGGAATATGACGAATATTAGATTTGAAAGCTTAGATTGTCCTGTAGCTATACTGTACATGTATTAATTTAAAGCATTAACTTTTCCATTGTGTGTTCATGCTTAATAATGATGTTGCTATTGGCTGATGGGACCATGTAACATGAGTTGTGATTGGCCAACAAAAATGCATCTTAATCTTGATTTCATTGCTTCAGAAGCTACCATGCTCTACCATATATCGGAGATGCTGAGTCACAGATAGGCACAACAAAAAGACTGTCAAACAAAGCCTTCAGCCAAACAGGCTTTTGTCAGAATTAGGCATCACTCACACTCTGTGATGAACCAAGCTGGGATAGTTTTAATTCTCCTCTTGCTTGCCATCTGCATCCTTAAATTCATTTTTTTATGTTTAACTATGTACATTAGCACACATGAACATAATCTGCATTTTCATAAAAGAGAAAGATTGGCCCTCAGTTTTAAAGAATATAACACCAAATCTCATTTTATGCTTCGTTTTACGTATGTAATTGATTTTGTAGATTATTTCAACTATTACTAGATAGTATCTTTCACTACAGGATGAAATCAGTGATTGTTTCATAACCAAAATTCTGTTGTTGACATATAAACTAATTGTAAACATTTGGGAGGTGAAATGATAGTAATCTTAAAGTATCTATTTGGAATGTAACAATACGAAAGAAGGAAAATTGCTACTCACCATATTGCGGAGATGCTGAATCGCGATAGGCACAATAAAAAAATTCACACAATCATAGCTTTTGGCCATTAAGGCCTTTGTCAGCTTTTGACACACATACACACATGCGCGCACACACACACACTAACGCAAGTGCAACTTGCACACACATCTGCAGTCTCAGAGAGCTGAAACTACACTCTCTGAGACTGCAGATGTGTGTGCAAGTTACGCTTGCGTGTGTGTGTGTGTGTGTGTGTGTGTGTGTGTGTGTGTCTACTGCTGACAAAGGCCTTGATGACCAAAAGCTATGATTGTGTGAATCTTTTTATTGTGCCTATCGCGGCTCAGCATCTCCGCTATATGATGAGTAGCAACTTTCCTTCTCTCGTATTGTTACATTCCATCCAGTCTACATTTGGATCTATTCGATAATGTGTTAGCAAAGCCAGCCCTTCATTAATTCCAAAATAATTAACAGTTTTGTCCAAAGCATTGTTTCCTTTCTTATGTTTGTTAATTTCATGATTTAAACAAATAATTCGACCTAACTCTTGCAGTAGAGAAAACTGTTAAAAAGATGCAATTTTTCGATGTATTCACTTAATTGAATGAGTTAAGTTTTAATTGTAATTTCTGTAATTTTATCTTCAAACAATGTGTAGCTTCAGTACCTATTATTTTGATGATATATAAGTGCCCAATTTTTGGTCACGAGACAACCAGTCTACGGCAGAGTTTCAGATAAATAATGCTTCAACTTAACTGTGGAATAAGTGTAAAACAATTAGGACATGTGTAAAAACAATGAACGTGTCTGCTCCATACGTACCAGATTATTCTTAAAGAACTGTGAACTTTGTGGTTAGGTTTTACTGCTCGTAGATGTTCAACAGTAAACTATTGTAGCAGTACATGGAGGTTCGCCTGCAAACTCTTAATGAGGCATATGGAAAGTTTAAACAATAGTGCACTGGCCATATAACCGTGTATTATTGGGGGGGGGGGGGGGGGGGTTGTGAAAAGTGAAAGTAAACAACTGTGAATCACAAATATGCACCTGTCGGCTACATCATTTCAAGTAGTCATAATTGTACTTCACACCCCATTTTTCGGCCAGTATCACAACACAGTACATCGACGCTGAGAAAAACAAATGATCAACGAAGGAAAAAAAAGCAAGTGGAAGCACTACAGCACGCGAACAGAATGTACATACACACAAACACACACGCAAGCAACCACGATCTCTTTCTGCCTAGGCCAGACATGGCATCGTCAGCCAGAGACTGTGGTGATGTATGTGTATGGGTGCACGCACGCACTCACCTGCAACTCAGTATCTCCACTATATGGTGAGAAGCACCTATCCTTATCATAACATTGTCGAAGTGTGTATTGCCACTCAAGAAATAGCGATAGTCTGAAAGCTAGTGTAAATATGATTTTCTGTTGCATGTTTTTATGCACCAGACATCAGTCAGGTATACGTGAGTTGTTGCCAGTCAGGTATATGTGAGCTGTTGCCTTTTCTTAATTTTTCATACATGTTACATTGGTGCAGAAATTGTGGAATTTTTTCTGTCATGTTGAAAAAGTAAAAGAATTGTTAATTTACAGCATAAGTTGAAATGTCTGTTTCATCTTGGTCTATATAGTCTTAATACTAGAATACCGATCAATAAGTAAGTTTATTGTATTTCGTGTTTTCTGATCAAAACATGAAATTGAAGAAAACTGAAAAATAGTCAATGTTTTGTGAAATGATTTTTCCAAAAGTGAATAATGAAATAGATTATAAAAAATTAATGCACCACGTTTGCTGCACATGATTTTGAGCATAATTCAAAATGTCTCTCTGATCTATTTTATTCCATTCTTTTAGACAAGTCATTTCACAAAACATTTGACTTTCATTCAAATTTTTTCATTAGTTGTGTAGGAATATTTGCTGCTTGAGAGATTCTTAGTTAATAGAGATGGGCAAATTTCTTATGGTATGTATCTGGCACGCATGTTAACCAAGGAATATTTACTGTTGTTTTAGAGTCAAACCTGTTGGTGCACTATTGTAAGAATGGTTTTTTGCATTGCTAGAGTTTCTGAATGGTTTGTTTGTGTGAGCATTGTTAAGGTTGATGTTGATTATGTTATTTGAGCTTCCCCTTCTCCAGTTGTTTTAGCAAGTTATACTTCACTTCTTCCAAATTGGCATGGACTTCTATCACATTTTGAAGAATCAGAATGAGAAATTGTCTTAACCTTTTCATCATCAGGAAAATTCAGAGAAATAACATTTCTCTCATGAAAGTTGTACTAGGGTGGAATATGAACTGACATTTGGAGACCATGGTGTTTATTTCAAATGTCATACGATTGATATTGAAAAAAATCAAATTCAGAAATTGAGGGAATTCTTATGAGGGCCAATTCATTCCTATCGTAAAGGCAATGAGGTGAAACAGAAATTAAAACTCTGAATATAATAGTGTAATATGTGATGTGTAACCTCCCCATATTATTCTCTGCCATCCTCAGTGTTGTAGCATCTGGCTCCAATCAACAGCATATGTGATAGTTGTTGCAGCCTCAGTGCCATCCAATAGCTATTTTGGCCATTAAATGAAGAGCAAGGTGTAGCTGCTATCTTCTGTATTTATTGAAAAATATTTACAATTACTATATATAACCATAGGAAATCACTGGTATGAAATAGAGAAATCATTTTCTTCACTTGCTCTTTATCAGATGGTCAGAGTGAAAGACATTACACCTGTTGTGCCTCCTCAATGAAATGTGGATTTAGAATTGTTCCCTACAATGTAGGTCAAACAAATCATTGTGACGGTAGTACAGCAAGGGTAAGAGTCTGCAGCAAGGGTAAGAGCCTTGTCATTCTGGATTGTGCAGGTCAGTTGTGTGAAGCTAGTGCACCAGAAAAATTCTGGCATGGGTCATTTAAACATGACTTTCATGGTGGGTGGAACACAAATATTGCCCAAAACTCCAAATGGCTTCAAAAAATATTGATAATCGTGCAGTATTTCTAAGTGTTATGATTGTCTGGTGCAGCATCCTGACACCATTCTTGTTCCATATCTCAGTTACATATACCAACACAGAAATTCTTGCAGTAATATGTAAGCTTTGTTGTCTTAGAATTAAAGATACCTTCATCACACATATCTTCAGCCTACTTCTCATTCAGTGGGCATATATTTGGTTGAGCAGAGAAGTGCTGGCTGTGTACAGAATATCTCAAAACATCCATGAGGAAGTAATCCTCAATCCATACACACCGCTGATATTGGAATTTATCACCAACTGTTAAACTATCTACCCTTGTTATCACTACAGGTCAGTCTCTGCCATGCTGGGATCTGAGGGACCTGCTCTCCTTTCTTAACATTCCTTAACATTTAGTAAACTATCACATTATGCAGATGATATTTACATACACTGAGTGGTCACAGAGGATACCTGCCATAGAATAGTGCGTGCTGCCGTATTACTTGACATTTGATGGTAAACATGGGCAGTATCACCTCACAAATCTCTAGATATACAGCATCTTGCACCATGGAAGTAGTTGGCCTGATTTGTAAATTCCTGGGATGAATGGCTGACATTGGACATCTTCATCAAAGGCTAGGACAAACAATTAACATTCATCACGCATTCCCATACTTCTGAGGCACACATCACCCCACAGTGCTGTCCCTGCATTGATGGCTGGTGCAGTCTCAATTAGATTATGGTGCTATCTTTTATCATGGTTTCATGAAGTTGGCATCAAAGTTTAACAGAATACCTTACTCCTGCGTGAAAATCTGCCTGCACATCATGCAAGATCCATCTACTTTCCAAACTGGAAATGTGTAGTCATGACAACTGTTCAAATGCAGAAGCTAGATTAAACTATTCACTGATGATTCAAAAATAACTGGTCAGATATATGTGACTAGCACTTTTTGTCCTGAGCTCCATTCAGAATGTTCATATGTTGTACTTCAGTACACACAAGTGTCAAATGCAGGAGCAGCAAGGCACTGTTCAAACTCACCAGACCATTTAGACTAAACAAGATCTGGAATATATCTCACTTGTTAACTACACTATTGGGTCTCAAAATGCTACGGTGCATTGGAATAGCAACAATCATTTTATGAAAGTGATGCAGGTAGTGTTTGAGTTACAGTGCCATGAAACTTCATTGAACCTTCTTTGTATACCAGTGCACTAAAATGTCCAATAAAATGGGTGTGTGGGCTTACCTCTTCACCCAGAAGATAGTGGTTTACAGATTGGGCATGCAATAAGCCATACTTAACCGGTATTGCCACTATTCTCACATGATATACAAAATCATCACAGATCTTTCAAGATATTGTAACCAGCATATGTAATTGAGTGTATGTCCTTAGGTAGCTTTTGTACCGTGTGCTTTGTATGCCCTTTAATTATTTTAATCATCCACTGTACTACTTGTGTAACATGGTGCTGGCTGCACAGTGTGTACATCAGATACCAATAAAAAAAAAAGAAACTCAAAATTAAAATATTAATTAGTTTGCATTAGTAAAAATCTCTTGTGCCTTGAGTGTATTTCTTAGATATTTAATGCTGTCCTATGAGGTTTGGCCTATGTAATTTGTGGCAATATTATATTGATAGCGACCATAGAGTTCACCCTAGCAGTGAACATCTGGGATGACCTCATTAAGTAAAAATCTAAAGGTATGGAGAGATAAGGTATGATACTAGTATTTCTCATGCAGTCTGTTGAATGAAACTATAACTGTGAGGCTACAAGAATGGGGCCATTGAAGAGTATCTGTAGGAATTCAGACTTGTAATAAATAGGTATAACTGAAAACGGCACACTGAGATGATGTTGGTGCATTCCCCACTTTGTGTAATTTTGAGAGTATAACTCAGTGTTGAAGGTGGATTATGTTTACAATATTGTGTGCAGTCCATGGATTTTATCAATTGAGAAATGAAGGTCTAATTAGCTACAATCATTGAAAACAGTGTACAGAAAGGTGCCAATTGTGCAGCAATTGACAGTTATTTTCAGGTGTTCGTTACCAATTCCACCTGTTTCAGTATAGTAAGATGTTTTAGACAATGCGTTTCTTGTGTACGCTCAAGCTTGCAAGATAATCCCCACATTACTTTTGTGTAACAGAATGTATATCAGTCTTGCTACAAAATGCCAGTCGCTCTTTTAGTGTAATATTACTACATTTTGGCATACAGAGCATAAACAAGGCCAAGACAACTGTTTTGAAATGAATAATACTGTGAAAAGGATAGATTACTACTCTAAAAATGACTTGTTGAGTTGCAGACAAGCACAACAAAGAAACTAATTTTTTGGCTTTCAGCCAAAGCATTCTTCAGAAAACAAAACACACATTCATACAAGCAGGCACACCTGACGCACACATGTCCACCTGATGCATACATGTCCACCTGATGCACACATGTCCACTATCTCTGGCCACTGTGGCTAGAATGCAACTCTCACATTGAATCAGGGTGTATACGACCCGGGACAACTGGGAGATCCAGGAAAAACCCGGGAATTTTTTCATCCGGGAGAAAACCGGGAAAAACCCGGGAACTTTTTAGAATTCCGGGAATTTTACATTGTTTTAGTTTTCAGTTAAATTTTTGTAACTTTTACTGGTAAGAACCTATTCTAACAAAGAATATTACTGTATCTCGCTGCTGCAGAATAATGCTACAGCAATAAAACACAAATGAAAGGAAAAAACGAAAATAAAACTTAAGTTGCAAAGGAAATGCACCATATACAACAACAAAACACAGTGGTCATACAAGCGTCTGCCAGCAGCAAAATGTGTCAAAGGCTTTAGGACGACTATGCAATGTTTCATAACAACAAATTGCCTCCGATGAGCTTGAGCGGTTGCGAACAAGCTCACGTGCAGTTGAGTCGCATATGAGTTGTACTTTTCCCGCTTCTGGCTACAGAAGTGTGGCAGTTAGCTGTATAAGCAACAGCAGGAAGTAGCCAGATGCTATTGGGAAAAATTTTATTGGTGCGACTAAGCTGGCAGATTCACGTATGTGCAACAGGCCCGGAACTAGGGGATGGGGGCAAACCGGGGTATCTGCCCTGGTGGCAGTTTCATGGGTGGCGAGCATGGGTGGGGCGCCAACTCCATATTATTGAGGAAAAAGACCTTGTTTCACAAAGTGCCTAGCATCCAGCGCATGTTGGTCTAGCCATTACTCATACGATTTTGAACGCATTCCTGCTGATTTTTGAACAAATTCTAAGTTGATTTCTGAATGTATTATAAGTTGATTTTTCAATGCGTGCATAATGTATGTGATGCCTCTGCCAGGGGAATCCCCGTTGCATCTAGAAATAAACTTTCCTGCAGACAAAAGGGGACGGGGCTATACGAGCTGATCGGAATAAGATTAATGGGTGAATGCCAATTCCTGTTTATGTGGTTTGCAAATCATCAGTGTTGTTATAATTACTAGCGAATTCCATAGAGTCAGACTACCAGAGTGGAAATAAACGACTAACAGGAATAAAAGGCAACAAAGATTACGTATTGTCTTCTCCGTGTATCCAAGAAAATGAAATTTTGACAGAAAATTTTTGGCCAGACCACTACACTACTAGGGGCTAGTCACACAGTCCCAGGCTAACAGTCACTAAAGTTCTATTCTGGGAGTAGCACAGAAAACGCGTTGTACGAACACGTAATAGCGCCTGACCGGGGAATAAATGCGGGATAACTAAACCGGTGGCTGTGACAGGGTTCGTGAATTTAACCAGAGGATAAGTTTTGACACTGTCAGGAATAGTTACAGAATTAGTGACAAGATTGTTAGAACGAAGAAGGAAAAGAAACTGGGCCTCACACAAATTACGGAAGAATATGACGATTCCAAATTTATATAAAAATTTCGTACTACTGCTTTTCGATCTGATGCTTCAGGAGCTAGAGAGTATGAATGAAGTGTGAAACTATTTCCCAACGTAAATCTTTTTGCTTGTAGTGGCATTTGATATTGGTACTTTGTGAATTATATTCTGTCGTGTTATGAAAATGACCATTTGGGCCAAAACAGTCTCGTTTATTTGGTTTGTGTAACAACTGCTGCAATATTAGGCAGGCCTGTTTCATTTTATCTAGCATACAGTGACAAAATACACGTAATCAGATCGAGAAACCACACTAGACTTGGGTAATATTTTACTAACAGCTTTTCTAGTATTAGACAACGACATTTCGTTTTTCCAAGTAGCAAAACAATGACGAACTTGGTGAGGTAATAGATTCTTTGCCAGAAAGGAAAGTACACCATATAAAGCTGTGGCAAGATTAGAGAGGAAAAAAAAGCTAGGGCTTAAGGATTGAAGAAATGTGTACTGTCTTGCTTGTCTCTTGTCTTTACTCGTTTTATGTATCCTATATTTAATTTTATGTCGCACAAAACAGCAAGTTATTAGCTAATGTGCAGTAAGGACTGCAAATTTTCTGAAGAGTTCTTGTTCTGCCCGTTACAAATAATGCCTTTCAGTATTAATTGCGAGATTTTTTTTTAAAGAGGGGCAGGGTGTCAAACCGGCCGACTGGGAGCAGGAGAGGCACCACAGGACATTTTAATTTCCACTGGCTTGAATATAGTTTGATGGCACCCATTACAAAACATTACACGTTTGAATTCCACGGAGCGAAATACAGAGACATGTAATGGAAGAATGCTGTGTGAAGAGGTGTGGCACTGCACTTTGGCTCACTTTAAGACCAAATAACATGTCTTATATTCCCTCAAACATATATGTTTTATGTATCAGACTCTTCAGAAATATGTGCGCTACAGAATGAAGATATTTTTGAAAAGTTGATTTTTTGAATTTTTTGTGTCCTACGTCAAACGCTCGAGGGAGGGGGAGCGCCACTGTCTAATATTGTCCAGGTTCGGAAATATCATAGATCCGGACCTGATGCACAGATCAGTCTGAGTTGTAGTGGGGAGGGGGTAGTCTCCACGTGACCCATGTTACTGTTAAATGGTTTTGCTGTTTCCTCTTCGTTTATTGCTCTCACGTGAAATGAAAACAAAATGGATTTCTGTGGCCAGAAGCTATCAAGTGAATTAAAATTCATTCACATAATTATGGAAGGCTACAATCTGATATTAGTTTCAGATTTTATTTTGTTTCCACCTTTCTGACAGTCAAGCGTTAATCACCTTGCAGAACAATGAAGTTATTTTTGGCGGTTTGTTAAATAAATTTTGCTTTTATTAATCTTTTCTGCTGAGGCAGTCAATTTATTTGAAACGAAGGGTTTAATTCCACACTATTGGCTAGTTACAACTGTTTGCTGCACTTCAAGGTCACGTTTTCATCTTCTAGCTCGTATGGCATTATGATATAACAAAGAACCAAACATGAGATAATACAATACTGGTACTGCAAGAAAATTTACACCTGAATCTGGACATACGAATGTGCACTTTAAGCCGAATTATGCATTTTAGTATGGTTCACAAAATTCCCGTGCTCTTGGAATATCCTCTAATGTCTTGTTTGTCTTATGACATAATGTAAGATCTTTTAATGTTTTACACGTACGAACGTACGGGCTTCCTGCGTCATCGTAGCTGCGCAAGCACAGTGACTCCTGTTATCTGGTGTTTTCTGGCAACTGCTGAAACGAATTTCTAACAGGTTGCTAGAAAATATTCTGAATGGCTGTTTGAAAAGCATCACTTTCAAAGTAAATTTCCTTATAAGCAAGAAGAACTCTGTTCGCAAATGTCCGATGAATTTCTTAAATCACAGAGCGTTTGGATCAGAGATTTATGTTGTCAAAAATTTTAGTGGCACATTTGTGTGATGTATCTTGAATTGTAACATGCACAAAAAAAGATCAACATTATGTGTGAAAGCTTAGCTTCTCTTGTAGCTTATTAATCTTAAGAGACCAGTATTATACGTGAAAGCTTTTCTTTTCTTGTAGCATCACTGTTTATATTAATTTAAACCATTACCTTTACCTGTTTGTGTGTTCATGCTACTTAACAGTGATGTTGGTATTGGCTGACTGGCACATGTTCTACGCTCTGAATGTCCGCTGTCATCGGCTGGCGCTATCACTTGACATGAGCTACGACTAGCTTGCAAAACCACATTGCAAACTCGATTTCAATCCTTCGAAAAGTAACATCCGGTGTTTGGTGGAATTCATATTTATACTTCCGTAATACGAAAATATGCAGTATACATGTTGCTGCACATCAGACATCTTTCCAAAACTTGTTTTTTCCCGAGTTTCGTTTTCTAAAGTGCCGGGAAATTTTACACCGGTGTATAAAACCACAACCATCGAAAGGATTGATAAGTTTTACAGTTCCGAGGAAGTATACTGTTACTTAACACGGAAAAAGTGTATTTTCATCCAGGAGAAAGTGTATTTCTAACCGGGAAATCCGGGAATTTTTTTTTTTTCTCGTCCACATATACCCCCTGTGAATGAAAGCAGCTGTCCTTAGAGGGGCGGTGACAGAGAGCAGGGTATGGGTGAGGGAAGAGAAGAGTGCTGACTGGTGAAGTGTGTAGGGAGTAGGTGACAATTGGACAAGGCTACCAGACGCAGTGTTGAGAGGTTATGGGGTTGCGAAGGGAGGTGGAGGGGAAATGGGGAGTGCTGCCCTCTGCCAGTGCACCCACAGATCTTCCCCCCCCCCCCCCCCTCTCTGCTCCTTCCTTTTCTGCTTCCAATTCCCCCCCCCCCCCCCCCCCCCCCTGCCACATCCTCCCAATGCTGCACCTGGCTGCCTTGTCCTGCTGTCATCTAGTCCCCCATGCTCTAACAGACAGTACTTCTCCCCCTCTCCCCCCACCTACCCATACCATTCTATTCCTCCCCCTTCCCCACACGACTCTAGATTGCTGCTTGCATTCAGTGCAAGAGTTGCTTTCTGGCTGCAGCAGCCGGAGATAAAGGTAAAGGTTATGTGTGTGGGAGGGTTATCTATTTGTGTGAAAGTATGTGCATTTTCTTCTCTGAAGACGACTTTGGCTGAAAGCTTGATGCGTAATACACTTTTTATTGAGCCTGTGTGAAGCTCAAGTGTCATCTTTACCATGAGCAGCAATCTATCCATTCCGGAATATTGTTAATATTCCAACCTGGACTTTCCAAACTTAGACAATAAATTTGGTAACATGAGCATAATTACATGTAGAAGAGGGATCATCAGTACTGTAGCACTGAACAGCTTTTTAATCTCTAATACATCACTGGACTTATTTCTCGATAGATACTTTAACAAATCAGATAGTAACATCACAAATTTTAATCATTGCGTTGTATAGATGTATTCAGGAACTGAATATTGTTGCAATGTAGTGTTCATCAGATCAGTATGCTACAAACTGCGTAATGATAATTTGGTAAACAAAACCATCACTATCTCATCCGATATATGGTATCTAATGATGCAGCTCAGTCTTCAGCAGATGATAGTCAGTGCTGAAGGGGTGTAGCATCCACCTGTCCCACCACATTTTTCACTGTGCAACTATCAGATCACATGTTAGTGCACATATTCATATCTACTGAGGAACTAATACTTTTTCAAGCACTTTTTTAAGAAACTGCTCACTTATGATTTCACATTTTACAGCTTCACACTGATACTTTGTATTTGTAAAGAAAAATATTATGGTGCTTTAAAATTAATTAACTTGTCACACTTAATGTATAGACTTTGCATTGACAAATTTTGCCATTGGTATTATGTTACATAAGAAATTATTTCTAAATCCAAAAGTAGTTGTATCTATATCCAACTTAAACTAAATGAGAATTATATAGTGATGGTATATTGCCCCATATATCACTGGAAGCTGTAGACAAACTATTAACTAACTGGTAGCATATTTATTTCTAGAACAAGTGCTCCATCTTGTTACCTGCAGTATAAAACTGTATACATCAAAGTCTAGAAATTTTTACCGTTTGTAAAATGTTAACACACAAAGTTAAAGAAACGGTAAGAACAGACAAGTTTAATGATCTTCAAACAATGCTACAAGTGAGCTAAGCACTTTTGGGCAAAAGACTGGATTTATTGAGTGGAAATTTGAGTTAGTGCTGTAAGATTTGTGCAGTTAATTTACGTTACAATTCATATTGGGTCTTGTTCAGTCTTTTTATAAAGCGAAATTGCCTGCCCTCTACATTTTGCATTACATAATTCTGTACATTAAAATTGTAGCTGAATCAATACAAGCTGAATTAATGTGCATTTTGTTGGATATTGTACAGTGATAACTAGGGGCCTATCAGTTCACAATAAATTGTATTGTTTCGCAGTATATGAAATGAGATTCTAATTAAATTTCAAATAGGAGTTTTTCTAATCTAGATGAAACTGTGGCATAATATACATGGTTTTTGTAAAGGTATAGTTCTAAATATGTTCCTGCCACCACCTTCTCCTGAAAAGATTTCAACATTAGCAGTTTTAAAGTTTTCCTCTGCTGTTCCTGATGGAGAGCTAATCATGTTGAAGATAAAGGCGTTCTTTCCATTTCTTTTTTGCTAGTTTATTGCTGTTAATAACAATGGTTCCAAGAACAAAACACATTTTCTTTGAAAGATTATTCTGCCCGAATTTTTGAGTCAGGCCACAGTTGTCTTGTGATTATCATTTCTGAAAATGCGTACATCATTCTACGTATTATACATATCTGGCAAGATGACAATCTCTTGCAACAAAAGTTCCAGAACTAAATAGCAAAGAAATCTGTACCAGCACTTGGACACAAATACTAATGTAAGAATAAAGAAAAATGATGTAATGTGTTGTAAAATGTTTTGTTCCCAATTTCCTGTGATATTTCAGCCTAGAAATAGTTTTTGTGTGGTTCTGCAGCCATCAGACAACTGTCAGCATCCATTTGGCTTGATGAAACTTTACAAACTGGAAATGGTTGAACATGAAATGTAATTATTTACACATTACATTCTATATGTGTGATTTCAGTGGTTAATGTCACAACAGTTCTCTGTAAGTACTTGTGAAAGACAACCATGTACTTTTGTAACATCAATCAACAAATGAACTAAATGTTCAACCCACATTGTTAGTCTGATTTGTGGTCTTATAAGTACTTTTGCTTCACTGATTCTTGGGAACATATCAAAAGAACAAAAATCTGTGTGATGATTTGTCCACAGCTTCACAAAGATTTTGACAAAACGTAGTTATAGTGCCATAGAGGTATACAAATTATTGGTTCAGAAGAATGATCTTCTCTACAGTCTTCTGTTCAGGCCATTGTTGATTCTAAATGGCTTTTATCCAAAAGCATTGTTAACCCACTCGCACAGAATTCACCAGTGTTTTATCTGTCAGGGTTAACTACTGAACAGAACTGCAATTGCCTTGATATCTGTAAATGTTGTATTTCTCATTTTGTCAAATATGAGAAATATACACTATGGGGTAATAGTTCACACAAGTCTCCATCTGATTAATTGCATGAACAACCAAGGAAAACAGGAAACTTCCCCATTATGGATAAATTTGACTTTCCGATTGTCTTTGCAAGAAATTATGGTTGGGTACTATTCATGTAATTTTCTTGAAGCAACAGTCTACAACACCCTAGTACTTCAAATAATGCATTCTAAACCACAACTTTATTCTTCTACCATTTTTGGTTCACGAAACCATGATCACTGAAGGGAAAGCTGGACATACGTGATTTACACATACATATCAGTGAGGTGACACTAAATGAGCCCTCCCACCTTTCTTGTCCCAGGTGTTAGTGGGCAACCCTTGCATGGTCACGTCTGTCCTTGATTTTCTTCATGAAAGTGGTTTGCTCTCCCAGGTTTAAGTACCTGAGTTTCCCTCTGGGATTGAAGTCCCGTGGTTAGCTTTGGTGTTGGTTATGGAGCCCTTGACCTTGCCTCCACACCAACCACGTTCTTCCCCCATTTTCCCTATGATTTGTCTGGTCTTTTGTGCCATTTTGTTTCCCATTTTCTTGAGTCCTCTTCCCCTGGTGTTGAACACATTGTGTTGTGATCATGCCACGGTAAGAGGATTGGGAAAGGTGAACAGTGGTGCTGGTGCACCAATGCATTTTCCATTCTGCTTAACTGGACTGTGCTGTTTGTGTATTTCCTCCCTCGGTTTCTGTCACCTTAGATCATGGGACCAATGATGTCACTGTTTGGTCCCCTTCCCCAATCAGTTAACCAGCCAACCATCAGTGAGGTGCCAATATACTGATATATAAGTGTAAATCACTAATATCCAGCTTTCCCTTCAGTAACAATGGTTTTGTGAGCTGAAATTGCTAAAGGAATAAAGTTGTGTTGGTACAGCTGGTGGTTTGCAATGCACTATTTCAACTATTCATTTATACTGAAATCATGGTCAAGAGTCTTTTTTAACAGATTAAATATCACTCCAGAAGACCATGTCACCTACCTGGGACAAATAACCAGTAGAAACAACATGGCAGTCATGAAAAACACTTTAATACGTCAAAAGAGAACTTTTAATCTTGTAATCTGAAAGGTAAAAATTCATTCCGTTGCTCTGACAAATTAAAATCTCAAACAAGATTGTTGAAACCATCTTGAAACAGAAAACTGTTGTACATTTGGTTTACAGGGTGACTTAGAATTTTGGGTATGTAATGCATTCATGGTCACTCGCTGACACATTCTCAGGAGTCACTGGTACCAGCAGTTCCTTACTGTGACATAGTGTAGGTGGTAAATTTACATATGGTACAATATTCTTTTCTAATTTTCCTAGATGTCATTTATTAATGTGGGCAAAAATACTATGAGTTTGTTGCATGATGATTTCTTTTCCTCCAGGTCTTGGGAACAGTAAAGGACATCTGATTTAATTGCCCCAGGGTGGCTCATGAGTCTTTTGTATGTATGTATATGATGAGCTATACTATCTTCCATGTGATCATCATATACGTCCCATGCAATACCGAGTTTTCAATAGACCTACTGCAACTCCTACCAATTGTAAGAGACAACTGAAAGGACTGCAAACTTTGCAAGTCCTCATTTTAATAATTTCTTTTGATTTCAATAATTTCTCTCCATTTTAATTCTTACCCAAGAAATAATTTTTTGCTTAATTTTTCCTCCATTTTGGTTAGATTTCCCTCCCACCATATTTTTTCTAAAGTTATATGGTACTCAACTTATCCACAGTGTGTGGTTGCCTTACACTTGCCTTAAACTAGAAAGCTCCCCATGTAGGTCTTTGGGCAGAGATTGTGGTCTCCTGTTCCACCAACATTGGTGCATGTGGGCCGCCTCACATTTTAGTCTCATGCAGGCAGCCCATCTGCACCTGCAGGGTGTGCATCCTGATATGTGCGCACTATCTTCTATGCTTTGGAGCAGCCATGGCTGCCACATCTATCTCTCCTGGCTCTCACTCACTGGTGCATCAGCGAGTACGCCGTTAGGAATGCTCCTTTGTATTGCTGATATCACACCTCTGGATGGTGCAGATGGTGGTTGGGGTGGACCGCCTTCTGCTTTTTGGATGCCCTGTAGGGTAATCCACATTCGCCAGCTAACACAGCTTTAAATTTCTCACAGCTTCAATAACTCATCATGTGTTTACTGCCAAAGTTTTTTCACATCATCTCATTCTCCCTTAGTAGTGAACAGTACTGGCATGTATGGCTGCCAGCGCACTGCACACAGATATCGGGCATCGAGCAGTGGTATGCCACATGCCCAATGTAGTAACTATTGAAACAGTGATGTGGACCTCAGCTCAGCTTCAAATTCTACATGCTGACGGCTGTCTTCGTCACCAGCGTGAGTCCGTAAAACTTCCAATTTTCAGAGGTATCCATGGCTACTGTCAATAGGAGAGGACCACCTTCTCCCATATTCGGGGTTTCACACATGTAACTGTGCTGGGGTGCCAAGTCTTTAAGGTGTTTAGGCTGCATCACCTGGAATTGGCTGCAGCTTGGCATGTGGGCACAGCATCAGACACATCCATCTCTTCTTCCTCTGCAGACTGCAATGTCACTGTGGCACCACAGTTGGGAGGCCAGATGGGGCCCTTGAGACACCTGCATGGCTCTACAGTACTGCGATCCGCCACACCTGTCATTCTGGTCAGCATTCCTTGGAACTTGGGCCTTGTCTGCAACCTCTATGCCGGCAATGGTTGATCGCTAATGAAACTTACACAAACCAATGACCATACTAACTTGGCTGTCTCAAAACAGAAAATTGTATTGCCATAGCATCCCCAACTCTGTCTGACCAAACCATGGGGGCTACAACAAAGGATGGAGAAACACACTAAGAGAAAATACTCAGTATCTGGTATGCTCTAGAACTGATGGAGATTTATTGCAAGAAAACATTTATTCTTGTCGAACATGTTAAGTATCACTTTGGGGGGAGTAGCTGCATTAGAGATGATAAATGTGTATCTGTTATTTAAAAAAATGAACTGCTGCATAGTCACAATTTGATAAACTGCAAGAAAAACCAACCACTTTTACTCCCTATTTTATCTCAGTGTAACACAGGATATATTTCATCTGTATCATTCACATCACACTACTGAATTGCTAGCTAACCTGAAACAATGAAGAATTCAGCCACTTCAGATTGTTCAGATGGACAACAGGTTAAATAGGGGTGTCTCAGCCTTGCCTCTGAAGAAAACATTCTACCTCAGACGCATAGTACACAGGTGTTAACGCTTAAATTGATCACTTTCAGTACATTGATCCAGTACAGAGTTAAGGTGTGGGAGATTGCTAGTGCTGTGGGCATCCCAAATGAATGGGTACATAATATTTTGCATAAACATTTGGACATGAGAAAGCTATCCGCAAGACGGGTTCTGCGATTGCTCATGCTTGGAATTGTGTGAAGTGTTGCAAGGATGGTTTGCAGCTGTTCAGGAAGAATCCACAGGACTTTGTGTCGTTTCATCACTGTGGATCAAACATGGATACATTACTATACTCCTGAGACCAAAGAATAATCTAAACAATGGGTTACCAAGTGAGAATCTGCACCAAAAAAGGCAAAGACCATTCCTTCAGGAGGGAAGGTTATGGCGACTGTCTTTCGGGATTCGCAAGGGATAATCCTCATAGATTATCTGGAAAAGGGTAAAACTATTACAGGTGCATATTATTCATCGTTATTGGATCTTTTGAAAACCGAGCTGCAAGAAAATCGCTGGCGATTGGACCACAAAAAAGTCTCTCTCCATCACGACCCTGCACCAGCACACACCTTAGCAGTTGTGGTCACAGATTTAATGGAAAGCATTCCAACTCATTTCACATCCCCCCTATTCTCCAGACTTGGCTCCCTCGGACTACTATTTGTTCCGCAATTTGAAGAAATGGCTAGTGGGACAAAGATTTTATTCAAATGAGGAGGTGATTGCAGCAATAGCTATTTTGCAGACTTGGACAATTCCTATTATTCGGAAGGGATCAACAAATTAGAACAGCACTGGGCGAAGTGAATAAGTATAAATGGAGACTACGTCGAAAAATAAAAAAGGTTTACCCCAAACACGTAAGTAGTTTTTTATTTTTGCACGGACTTTTCAAACACCCCTCGTACTGATGTGGCATCTTAATACAAAATACCTGTAGCAATCAAGTGCCTTGTATCACCACATTAGAAACAGGAGCTACAAGTTCCCAATTGTCTAGAGAACAGATAATAGAATCACTTCTTTCAGTATTTGAACTCCGCTTACTAACAAGCTGAGCTTCAACATTTTAGGTCACTACCTATAGTACCTACAACCCAGTGGAGCATCCATGGAGTCCTTTGTGTTAGTGACCACTTCCTAATCATGCTATCCTTACAGAGCTGAAGAACTAACAAATTTTTACCATGCTGGTCTATTAGACAATAGAGCTAGCAAGACTACACTTCAAAAAGGCTGTTAAAATTCACCCAGGATAAAGAAATTGGTAGTGTGCTAAAAGTTGCTACTGGTGTGATCATATGTACTGCAGGTGCAACAATACATTGTTCTTTATGCCTTCACCAATGGCAGCCGATGCCTCATATTTCAGACTATTAGCAGAGGCTATTAGAGAGCTTACAAGAGCATATGAACACCATCTCTCGGAGTCTAATTTAATTATGCGTGAATGATTCTGGCAAGATAAAACTCTTAATAAAAAATAAATACATATAAAGAGGAATGTTGGGAGCAATATGTCATGTATGATGTCACTCACACCATGTGGTTTAACAATTCTCTGCAGCTGATGCTTAAAAGTGTCAACACAAGCCTCTAGTCCATTGCTGCTAAAACTTATAAGCTTTTCTGAGACTGGCGAAAAATTGTGACAGGTGTGTATAATTGTTCATCAGTAGGTTTATTATTCAGTTAGTTTATCAGCTGTAAATATGTTGGAACAAGCAATAAAGTCTTCAGGAGCTTTTTTGTGCTCACAGTTTTGTTTTCTTGAGTTTAATTGTTAGTGACATACATTATTTGAAACGGCGACCAATTAACCAACACTGGGAGCTTCTAACACTAAAAAGTGTGTTGAATGTATTGAAAGATAGTGATTTTGTGGTCAGTGTCAAAGAATTGTAGGAGAATAGCTGGAATCTTGAGGATGCAGAAACTTGGCAAAATCATGATAGTATGAAAGCAAAACTCTCAAATGTTTTGTGAAAGTGCAGAATCAAAAGATACAGCCAATAATGGTGATGCAATTCTCAATAATGAAGAAGCGACACTGACAAAGTTAATAAATCGGGTGAAACTTGCCATGATGAATCTCATGACATGCTGTACCATCTGTTTACAAATGATAATGTTTGGTTGTTCATCTTACTAGCATTATACAGTGGATTTGTTTAGGCTATTATTTACAGGTAATGTACTCCAATGTATAGTTGACTAAATGTAAAACAATGCTGTGAAGGTATTTCTGAGTGATAATATGTAGATCAGTTCTCTGATTTGTAGGTGGAAACATGTTGGTGTAGATGAGAGACTTGGCATCTTGGGTACTCCCATTACATATGGGCAAAGTGAAATCCGTCCAATTACAAGACTACTAGATGGAAGATCCTCTTTCAAAATAGAGGAATAGTGATGAGCGTGGGCTGAGACAGATATATGATCGTCTTACGCTCATTACATTTTGCTTGAAATCTCTGGCTAGGATAGACAAAAGCAGATGAGATTAGACAAAATTCTACATCAGGTAAATTATTTTAACAATAGACTGTGTAAAGTGTATTACTCAGGAAGAGATCTGTCTTTAGATGGATCAGTGTTTGTTTGGAGAGAGTGGTTGTCCTTGACACCAGCAGTTCTCAAACAGATTCCTTTTGAAATACTAAATATTTTATGCAGACCTAAAAGAAGCAAAACCTGGTCTTATGTTCACCCTTAAATGACAATAATTTAATGAAAGTTATCCAAAAATAGATACGTTATACACTACTGACTTCTACAACAGTAACCAAAAAACTCACAATAATAAAGTACGTAAAATAACAGTGTATTGATTCCACTGTAAATTGATAAAATTGTTTCCATTTTATGGGATGTATGATTATATATTTTCATTTTGGCCCAACTGTTAATGTAAGGCATTTTAGAAGAGAGCTGTGAAGACTCATCTCAGGTTCAGCATCCAGTCTGTTATAGTATTTTGTCTCCGTAGCCGCATATGCTGAGAATCCCTTTTCTCAAAAGTGTATTGTAGGAAATCGAAGAAGAACTGATAAAATCACGGAAAACAAATCAGGATAGCCAGAAGCAGATTTGAACCATTATCACCTTGAACATAACTCCAGTGTGTTAACCACTGCACTACCTCATTCAGTGCACTACAGTGGACATGTTATAACTAGGATCCCCAGGCACTGATCTAAGGTCGCATTTGCTACACCACACTCCGAAGGCATTGGGGGAACAGAATGGCAAATTACTGTATCTCCTAACAAAATATGTTATCAAAGAAACTATAAGGAATGGTAAAAATTACTCCAAATCTCTCAAAAAGAAATCCTCATTATATGCTGCTTATGTATTAACCACGCCAAACTCATCTATGAGCTCATCATGTAGCAAGAGAACCCTCTCCAGTGTGTCTGTGGAGTACCTATGCTAGTATTACATACCTTTGATGAATGCATTTCACTGACCTGTCTGCAGGGTTGACTAAAACTAGATATCTTTTTACCTATACTGCCAGCTGACAAAACAGTATCTGCTGAGTGTTCTTCACATTATTACATGTCAGTAGACATTATAACACCATATAATGCTGTACCCTTCTGTACCAGCTTTGGGGATGTGTAGGGAATAACTTTCTCTGCAAACCTGATCTTAAGGGGCATTTCTCTGACATTGGTTTTATGCATACAACAAATTTCTTATTTCTTAAACTTACATGTCTACTTGTCCACATACAGTCAAGATTTTTCATCCTTTTGGCATAATATTATGCTGTGCTTTTAAGCTTGCCCGTAAAGTATTTTGTGCGCTGAAGTCTTTGCATGACAGGTGCAAGAGGTGTGCCTCTTGCCACAGGTAATATACTCCCCTTTTTTAGCACTACCAATTCGTTTCTGTTACTAGATGCTTATTTCTCTCTTTTAACCCTTTCGTGGGCTGTGGGGATATACTTCCCACTAAATGTATTTCTTTACAGTGGTCAAATGAATATGTGTTACCACTTCTGTACACTCCTGGCATCAAGTAGCAGTCTGCTGCACCTGCTGTAGTTTCTGTTTGTTGTGAAATATAGCCTTCAGGACTGTGGGAAGTATATATCCCACCAAACAATCGTGTTTTAATGGTTATTGGAAGTATGGTTACTGCCAATGTAGTTTCTGGAAGGAGCTTTGGAAGTATACTTACCACCAACTTAGGGGTATCCCAAAGCTTTTGAGAATATGTTTTACCACCTCTGTCTATGCCTGACATCTTGTGGTAGTAAACTGCACCAGATGTATGAAAACAGTGACAACAGTCAGTTACTGTTTGTCGTGGGATCACTAATGTTGACAGAACACATTGCTTTGCTTCTGCAATGTACATTATTGTGACCTATATCGGTTCATACCTTTATTGCAACCGAGCGAGGTGGCGCAGTGGTTAGCACACTGGACTCGCACTCGGGAGGACGATGGTTCAATCCCACGTCTAGCCATCCTGATTTAGGTTTTCTGTGATTTCCCTAAATCGCTCCAGGCAAATGCCGGGATGGTTCCCTTGAAAGGGCACGGCCGACTTCCTTCCCCGTCCTTCCCTAAAACCGATGAGACCAATGACCTCGCAGTTTGGTCTCTTCCCCCCAAAAAAACCCAACCCTTTATTGCATGATAAAGTTTCAAGGGTCGTTTTCACATTGTAGTAAGTAAACTTTAATATTGATAACAAATATTTTTTAACTATAGTAAAAGAAAACTGAAAACATTGTTCATTATTTTTTTTACATGTAATGACAGCATGTAACAGCATACAAAAGGGAAGTGGGAAATGTAGTTACCAGCAGTTGCAATACCTCAAAAAGGTGCTGTGGTGGTACATGTACCACCATAGTTTTTGTTCCTAAATGACAAAAATAAAATCATCAAAAAATTGTCAGTTGATCATATTTTTCACAGGATAGCAAAAACCTTATCTTCACTGAGTTGCTACACAAAGGCATACACGAAGGGTTAAACTATCTCACATTAAATGACACATGCCAGGAATTAAGCTAATGGTGAAGCTACCAACATTGTAAAGTTAACACCACCTTGTTTCATTAATTATTTTTTTTGGCAGATGACAACCTGACGGTTAACTTATTCCTATATCAAAGTAGATCCTTCATGAATGAAATTTGCAAGAATTAGTGTGTAACATGTGACCACATGTAGTTTATTTTGAGAAATTATTTATTTATTTATATATTTATTTATTTATTTTTCATGAAATGCCTTAAATCTGTATTTAAAAACTGGAAGGGAGTTTGTTGAAATGTGAATATGAAGCATGTTGTTGATCACGTGTGTGTCAATAATAATAATAATAAAAGGATTTAATATTCTTGTGTATTTTAAGAATAAAAGTTCCAAAGAGCATAACAATTTTTAAAATTGCAAAAGACAGAATGGCAGACTAGTGCAGACCTCACAAGATGAAATATCAGTTCTGTTAATGCGAACATTTAAATATGAAAAAACTGTCCTAGCTTTCAGTAACGTTAGCCTCTTCCTCAAGAAGGAAAGAGGGATAGATTTGGGAAGGTGGGAAACCCTGTTGTAAGATGAGGAGTGTCTCCCCCCTCCCTCTCTTCTTCCTAGAAATTAAGTTTCATGACCCTCCTTCCCCAAGCCAAATCTATCCCTCTTACCTCCCATGAGGAAGGGACTAAAAGTTTTGAAAGATAGTAAAACAGTAATGATTTTTTAATTTGTGTATTGACACTACAGGAATTTCACCCCTTGAAGATAATCAGTGCCCAGCCATTCTATCTTGTAGTAATTTTACATTTTTCTCAAGTGAATTTTCTTTTTGGTGCAGATTGATAAAGTAAATATGAAATTATTGTACAATATTTTTTACAGAGATGCATTTTTCAAGCCAGTATGAGAGTAATATACACTGTTTTGGAAAGATTTATACACAGTCTACTCATTCAGTAGTTCAGAAACAATATTCGATACTAATTTCTATTTATTTATATACTTTTTAACTGCCTTAGTGTCCATTAACAGTTTTGAGCTATTAATACTCTATTCAAATGATCTTTTCAACAGCTAATGCATAGACTTGCTTGCTGATAATGGGTTCTAGACAAGTCATTTAAAATGAAAATAAATGCTATTCACAACATTCATTGATAACTGTTGAGGTTAACAGTCAAAATCATTGTCTGATAATTCATTGTGACTTCATCTCCATGCTTTTTATATTAAGTGAAAATGATTTTGTCAACCATGATACTTTTAAAGAGGTACTTTTCTCAGTTCAGTTCATTCTAAAAAGCCGTAGCTGTTGCACTGTTTATGAATAATATTTAGCTTGGTATAGGTAAGGGATTCCGCATGTACTCATGCTCAGACTTCCATTCCTATCATTTCTTAAGTTTAGCTTACAGTTATTAAAAAGTTCAGCTAAAAGTATATCAGTGTAGCAGACTCACAAAATGTTCATATTATTATCTGTTTGCATGAAGCTTCAATTTACATTTACTTGCTAATAACTTATTGATGATGATGATGATGATGATGATGACGATGAAGATGACGACGATGACATAATGAGGGTGAAAATAGATGGAGGTATGGCTGATTAAAGGGTATGCAGACTGAAACTTCCTGGCAGATTAAAACTGTGTGCCGGACCGAGACTCGAACTCGGGACCTTTGCCTTTCGCGGGCAAGCGCTCTACCAACTGAGCTACCCAAGCACGACTCATGCCCCGTCCTCACAGCTTTACTTCTGCCAGTACCTCGTCTCCTACCTTCCAAACTTTACAGAAGCTCTCCTGCGAACCTTGCAGAACTAGCGTTCCTGAAAGAAAGGATATTGCGGAGACATGGCCTAGCCACAGCCTGGGGGAGGTTTCCAGAATGAGATTTTCACTCTGCAGCAGAGTGTGCGCTGATGTGAAACTTCCTGGCAGATTAAAACTGTGTGCCGGACCGAGACTCGAACTCGGGACCTTTGCCTTTCGCGGGCAAGCGCTCTACCAACTGAGCTACCCAAGCACGACTCACGCCCCGTCCTCACAGCTTTACTTCTGCCAGTACCTCATCTCCTACCTTCCAAACTTTGCAGAAGCTCTCCTGCGAACCTTGCAGAACTAGCACTCCTGAAAGAAAGGATATTGCGGAGACATGGCTTAGCCATGGCGAAGGTCCCGAGTTCGAGTCTCGGGCCGGCACACAGTTTTAATCTGCCAGGAAGTTTCATAGCAGCGCACACTCCGCTGCAGAGTGAAACTGCTGCAGAGTGAAAATCTTATTCTGGTATGCAGACTGTTTTCCCAAGGCCTTTCCTGTACAATTTTCCCTATTCTTACATGAGCTGTTAGTTACTATGATTGCTGAAACTGCTTTGCCTTATTCATAAAGTGCCCACAACCTTTCATCTTTCCAAATCCTGTAGGTCTCAAGTGTTCTGGGGAGCTGACCTATTGAAACTATAGCCAGTTCTGCAAGTTTCTTCCCCCATCATTGCTGTAGTTTGGCATATCTTGCTTTTCTGTTTAGTACATTATAATTGTTTAAAATTTACAGGTTCTGTGGGAGCTGACAGCAGGCACTCTGGGCAAAGCCCCAGCTGCCGTCACGGACTCCCTTCCTCCAGCAGCGTCCGTTGTTGCTGAAGCCTCAGCAGATGCTGGTCTGCCACTGGAAGATGAGGATGAACTCGAGGACATGCAGAGCAGGCTGCAGGCTCTCCGAAGTTAATGTGAAGCTGCACTGTTTGTATTCCTGTGACATATTTCTAGCAATTCTGTTTTACTGACATATCTGGAGACAGCTGCCACAAAGTATTAGTTTATGTAATTTGCTGTAATTAACAAGAAGGCCAAGAATACTGTTCTACTAATGTACAAAAATATTTTTAATATTGCGATAGTATTTAATGATTTTGTACCTCATTTCGTAGATTTGTCAACAGTATTTTTGAACGAATTAGAGACAATAAAAGGGAACACATTTGATTTGTTTGGTATGTAATGCAGTCTGTACAACTTGTGAAGGATCAATCATGTTAACTGGCAAAAAAGTAAATACAGCTCTTCGGAGTAATAATTCGAAAGCCCTGAATATTTTTCTGTTCTACACAAAACTTAAGGATGAAAATATGAGTATGTTTAGTCCAGACACCGTGCAATGAAGTATTACTCTGCATTAATTATGTGCCACTTCTCTGTGGTATGGTCGTAACATCCAATTTAGATCAGTTAAATGTGTTCATTATCCAGGTATCTAACAAAATGATATTCTGAATGCTGTTTGAACCAGTTAATCTTACTTGGAAAGAACATTAATGCATCCGTGAAAGGAAAGTGATACCTTTTGTCAGATTTTATTGTATGCATATGGAAGATTGTCATTGTAACTAAGCCATAAAATTCAACGTCTAATAGCCCCTGACTCTCATCTGAGTGTAAATTAGGGGCACATAGTCCAGAAATAAGAAGCCGATCTTAAAGTGGCTCATTGTACATTCAACAGTCAAACCAGCAGCTGCAAGACTTCACTTTGTTTACGATAGGTAAGCAGTATTTACTGGTGAAACATTCAATTTTTTAATCAAGGATCTGAAAGAAGAGTGTAATTATGACAAATGAGCTGAATGTATTATGTGTACATCAAACAGATGTGTTTTGTAAAACACCATTGCAAAGAACTATAAATTTGTTCTTTTCGTTATGTCGTTCTGCCTGGTGGAGTGCCTTCAAACATACAGGAAACCTTCTTCTTTAACAATCCACATATTGTAATTGTGCTTTGTAATTGCAGAATAAGTGTGTGTGTGTGTGTGTGTGTGTGTGTGTGTGTGTGTGTGTGTGAATGAGTGAGAGAGAGAGTGTGTGTGTTATTTATGAAATTATTCTTTTACAGTTTGGAGAAAGCCTGACACTATGTACATAATAGTGAGCTTAGAACCTATTTATATGCAGCTTTAAAAGTTTTGATGATGTAAATAATTTTTGATTTAATTCCTAAATAAAAATCATTAATCGCTTGTACTTAAAAATAAACCACTCTGTTGTGCTTTTTATAGTTTATTTTCCTTGTTGAATAAAGCACATTTGTTCACTTAAATGTTTCATTTTTTTACATATATAAAATGCATTTCTACGACAAATGCTTTTCAGTATACACAACCCAGGTACTTTCAACCACTATACTTTTAAATGGTGGACTCATATTCATCAGGGAAGTATATGGTAATCTCATTCTTAATATACTATTTGCTGTTTCACATGTGCTGTTACATTAAAATGTTATTTTTATTTAGTGCAGTTAGCAGGTTCACAGGGAGCTGTCATCTCGAAAATATTGCTTTCAACATTGCACTGGTTTGTTAGACATTCTGCTGTTGGAGGGGACACACATCGTCAGCTCGATCTACGTACATACTCCACAAGCCACCACACCAAGCGTGGTGGAGAGTAGCTTGCACCACTACTAGCCATTCCTATTTCCATTATGCTTGCAAATGGAGTGCGGGAAAAACAATTGTCTGTGTGCTTCCGTACGAGCTCTGATTTTTTTTATCTTGTCTTCGCGATCCTTACGCAAGATATATATCTTGGTGTCAGTAGGGCCATTCTGCAGTCTTTCACAAATGCTGGTTCTTTATAAACTTTCTCAGTAGTGTTTCATGAAAAGAACATCCACTACTATCCCCTGATTGTCATTTGAGTTTGTGGATCATTTCCGTAAGTGAATGTATTGGTAACAGATTAGTTGCATGCCTCTGAATTGCCTTGACCTCATTTGACTCAACCTGGTGGGGATCCCAAATGAACAGTACTCTAGTAGTTTGCATAAGTGTTCTCTACAAAGTCTCCATTATAGATGAACTGCTCTGTCTTAGAATTCTGACGATACACTGAAGTCGACATTCACCTTCCCCACAATCAACCTTACATGGTCAGTCCATTTCATGTCACTTTTTAATAATTCACCATTGTCTTCCTTCAACCTGGAGGGGGGTGGGGAGTATAATATGGCACATTTGGCATTTGATGAGCAACATGTGCCATATGGGTTGTGCCAAATGATGAGAACCTCATAGAATTCTCACCACATTGGCTTGGTACAAGTTCATAAAATAAGCTCCATATATGCTATGGCAACTTTTCCATCACATTAAGTAGGACTGTGTGTATCATAGGGTGTGAGTATCTTAGTTTAACTTCCTGAGTTGAGAGAATGGTACAAATCTCTAGGGAAAAAACTGTCAACATCAAAGTGTGATATATATCTACATCCTTGTTGAATTAAGGTTGTGCAGGTCTCAGCATGAATTAATTAGTCTGCTTGTGGGAACGTGATGGTATTCAGTTCATCGAAAAACATCCTGAACAAGATGTGGTTATTTATTAGAACCAATAACAGCCATTCTGAAATAAAGACATTAGTTAGACCCCCATGAGCTATGGATATCAAGAGAATTATAAATTGTAACAGAGTACTTAATGCTTCAGATAATGTTGTTATTGTAAATATGGAAGGTGACTGTTTCAAAAGTTGTCTCCTCTCTGCATTCTGAAAAGCCTATAGACTACTTCAGGAACTCTTATTTCTGTGAAATGATTTCAAAACGAGACATTCTTGTGGATGACATCTACCTTCCATCAAGTTACAACTCAAAAGTAAAACTAGTTGGAGGTTACGAATTGCTACTGAGCTAAACAACATCCTTAATTTTAATAAGAATATTGTGTCCTAGTGTGATTTAATAAATATAATACATTCAGGAGCTTAAAGCAGAATGGGAAGTAAAAGGCATCGGTGAAGTCAAGTAAATGATGAGTTAGAAGAAACGGCTGCTTTTCTACTCATATGCAACACTGTGGTGCTACCAGAGTAAGTAAGTTAAATGCTGCCTGCTCTGAACTGAAATCTTACACCGCAAATTCCATGAGGTGCCTGTGAGCATAATGTCCTTACTACCATGTTATGCAATATCCAGGTTACTTGCTGTAAATGGGAAAAAGTTGCACATGATCCAAGAACTTATGACTCATTATCATCAATGTGTGTAACCCGTCCTTGGAACTATGCTGTTTGGATACATTTTGTGCAGGTGGCTCCACACAGCTCATAGTTATTTGAGAAATAATGTATTTCAAAACTGTCAAGAGCTACCAACTAAGTAGTTAACAAAAGATTTATTTATTAGCAGTCCTTGTTGGCTCTTGAGTACAACTTCAAATTCTGTTTAGAAACAGAGGTACAAAAAATAAAAGTCACAAGCAATTATCATACACTGCCAGAAAATTTTATTAAGCCCAAAAATTGTCAGTATTCGTACATCTTCCTTATGTAGTCAGACCAGCGGTGCAGAAAAAGAACTCCTCAACCCAGACATGTTCAGCTGAATTCTGCTCAAACACTTGCACCTGAAAGCGTGTAGTTCCTCACAGTCCACAAACTTCCCGTGAATAAAACAAAAAATACTACACCACTTACAAAGGCATGTGCTCCACACTGAAAGAGAAGCTGTACAGAAAGCAGAATACCAAATTTTTAAAAAATGCAAATCATCAGACCAGACTTCTTTGATGATATCTGATGAGTTAGAATCCATGAGCAATATGCAAAATGATGTTTGCTGAAAGTAATCTACTGGTCTTTCAGTTGATCCACAAGTCACAGTGTCCCCACCTTGACAAAAAGGAGATAAAGGAAAGAAAAACTCATCAGTAAAATGGCTCCTTAACTCCAGTGGAAAGTAAATGAATTCAGAACTCATGTGGAGTAACAAAAACTCTTGGCAAAGGGGAGACATCATCTATGTCTGCAAGAAACACACAGTAAAGAGCCTGACATGATTGTGCAAAGAGGCTCACAGGAAAGACAATTCCGGGTGAGGAAGGAACTAAGTGTGGATTGAGCATATTTGTCACTGACAATTACTACTACACTTCTGTCCACCTAGAAGCTAACATACAAGCAGTCGTTTTGGTATTATACCTGCATATGTTCACCCTACATCTGCCACCAAACTAAAAATTAAATCAACAAAAGTGGTTGCTGATTTGCAATCAAATAACCACTTACCAAACTAGATCACTTAGAAAACTAAACATTGTCTGAAAGGAAGTTGCTGAAGTGGATGCTTGCAGGGCTAATTATACACTGCACAGCTGTGGCTAAACACTTATAAGTGACCAGGCACAGGGAGATCATATTACAAATGTGACCCAAGTTGATGCATACATTCCAGAATCTGTCAGTGAAGACCACATATTCCCTGGTTGAGTGAGTAGTGCTACTCTGAAGCCAGGGGCTGGCATGCAGCTCAACGAAAGTCCGAATGCCAGCCATTGTAGGGAACCTTGTAGCCACTTGATTAGCATAGGTGAAATGTCAAAAATTGTTGATAAAAGCAATAAAATATCATGAACTGGATTTATGAACCCCCATACATTGTTCCACAGAATCACTAATGAGAGATCATTAGGAGGATTTTTGAGAGAGGTGATAAGTTCCCGGATACAGTTGTAATGCACAATGAAATTCTCTACATCAGTCCATGTGACATAGCCTAGACAATGGTGGAACAATTTGCAGAAGTAACAGCTATTGCCATGCAGAAATCAGCCTGTTGCCATTTCAGAACTTTTACTAAGAGGGATAGTTGGGCCTTTTCCACGTGAGAGCTGGATTGTGTGTTGTCTGTGGCTCATTACAACACCTCACCACAGTAAGATATGTCACACCTTGTTGAGGCATCTCACGGAAGGTGGAAAAAAAAAAAAAAAAAAAGGGTGGACAGCAAACTTTCTCAACTACTAGAGGAATGAGATCCTAATTTATCTAATGAAAGCAGAAACTGACAAAACATATCTAAGTGGCTGTTATAGTATTTCAATCACTAGGTGCATGGGAAAAACCTGGCAGTATATCCTGAACCATCATCTGGATTCTTGCATCCAGACAGCTCATTAGTCACTTCGAGTTGCGTTCAGGGAGACATTCTATAACGAACACTGGACACTGCTGAGGTAGCTATACAGAAAGCTTTAATTAACAAACAAAAATTGATAGGTGTCTTTTTTTTATCATGAGAAGGCCTGCAATACTGCTTGGAAGTATAAAATTCTGAGATGCAATGACCTCTATCTAAACTAGATGTTGAGCTACAGCTCTCAGTGTTTGTTGACCAAAGATTTTTGTATTTTGTTTCTTGCCTAACAACAAAGTGGCCACACAAAAGAAAATACTTTCAGATTCTGTGTACACATGGTCTCTTACATTAAATGTCCAGATTTCTGGAGAAGAACAAAATGGACTGTTTCAAAACTAATTCTAGAAACAGTGACTGCTCTGCTACTCATTACGATGTGTAAATGTGATCCAGATATTGATTGGTGGATTAAAAAATTTAGTCTGCTTTATTTTCACTTATGCCTTGTTCAGTCATTCCATTGTAATGAAAAATAATGACATGACATGTAATAGAGTGTGATAACTTATGCACTATATTAGCAAATCTCTTAAGTATATGTAATTGATAAAATGAACCGCCTGGAAACAAATCGCACTTTATCCAGAAACATGATTTTTCAGCAGAGACGAAAAACTATTTCCAGCTGAACTCAAAGACAATACATAGAAATTGATACACGCATATTAAAGTTTGAACCTGCAGATTACATTATCAATCAATAAAACAGATATGGTTGATATACTCAAGAATTTAAGGAGAATAAATTTTGGAGTAGGTTCATTTTGACTCTTGGTCATGGATAAAGTGCAGTTTGAACCTAACTCAGGTATAACAACAACACTATTTGTCAATAAAACATTAAATTTCCAGAATAAATCATACTTTTAGGGCAAAATACTGCATCCAAGACATGACACACATCTAATTTACTGAGAGGGGCGTACCTACTGAAATGGAAGGTGGGAATGCACTCATAGGGTCAACCCATATGTAAGGTATAGGTACATTTCCAAAATGGGAAATGGACAGTATCATAACAGAAGCCACACATTTTATAGGGATTATTCTGGTAAGTTTGAATTCTATATACCACTATAATTATTTTGTTTTATGAGTGTCTGAAAGAACACTTTCATTTGCCCAGCGATCCTTCAGAATACAAACTACTATGAATAATGATACTAGTCGGTACTCAGGAAAAATAGTACAAAAATTTAGAATACAGAATGAAATATTTAAATGTCCATGACACCTGGAATTTATGATTGTAGCAGAAGGCAAAGTCCTCACCATTTATAAGTAAGAGTAATGCGGAATGAAATCATAAATAGAGGATTATGTTCTAAAAACAAAGTAGAGTAAAGAATTAGTGGAAAGGCAACAACCAGAAGCCAGTTCTATAGAGTACCAGGATTTATGAAAAAAAAGAAAAGAAAAAAAGGAAATTGTGAATATAAATTTATGTAGTAAATGATTACTTTTGAAATGTGGAGTGTTACTAGTACGATATTAATGTACATAATGGTTATGTATATAATACCATGTGTTCGATCTGAGGAGGGGGATATGTAGTGCTTCAAGAATTTACACATACATTCTGGAACCACTCGACCTTCTGCCACCTCAAACACATGATATTTTAAAGATAAGTGTGAGAGAGAGCCTATTTACTGCACAACACATGCCTCTGTGTCTGGGAGGACAGCAGCTGCATCAGACAAGCGACGCTGACAAGTGTTTGCTGCTTGCGCCATGGAAACTGTATGTGACGTACAAGGAGCACGCATGCGTTATTCTTTGACTATGTGATGATTGTAATTGTTATGAACAATTGAAACATGTTTTGTCTAGAGACTTTTTCCTAATCTTGGTGTTAGACTTGCGAGAAGCAAGACCTGTGTTTGAATTTCTTGTGGTTATGAAATCCACCATGATGTAATTACATTTAATAGTATCTAACGGGTATCGGCGTAGTTGACTTGTAAGAATTTGTATGTTTATGTGGAACTTGTGGAGATGAAAATATACCTGAACTTAACTGAAAGTATGAGGATACCGAGTTATTTCTAGTGAGAGAGAGAGTATTTGTTAGTTCCTCTAACCAGCATTATTTCTTCAGAGAAGAAGTTGTGGAGATTGATGCAGCTGCATATTCAGAGAAGAAGATCAGCTAAGCATTTCAAGTAAGTCAACTGTAGTAAGAGAAGTGTGAAGTTTGAAATCCTGTTTTGCACCACTTCTCTTGTCACCGAAACCATTAGACTGTCAGTAACAGAAATAAAGTATTTGTTTAAGAGGTTTGCAACACTATGTGCAGTTGTTACCAATGTCTCATTTATTTTTGGAGCTTCTGTTCTTCTTCCTTTTCTGGCCCCACCTGTGTCTGTGTTCATTATGTCCCATGCAGTTTTTATTTTGTTGCCTGATGTAATTACCTTTTTCTCATAATAAAGCTGCTTCAATTTCTGGATTACTTGTTTCTATACCTTGCAGTATTCTTTGTAATGCATTACAACACTAACATCAGAGCTCTTCCTAGATAGTAGGTAGTTTCCTTTTCCCACATAATATCTTTATTCCTTCAGTAATCCATGGCTTATTTTTTGACTTCTGTGTGATTTGAGTTACCTATGGGAGTCAATTTTCAAAAGTGGAAGTAACTTTACTAATGAATGCTATGTATTTTTCATTTGAGTCAGAAGTATTGTAAGCATCTATCTTTGAGTAGTTTCCCGAATAATCAATTTTTGATTGATTTTTTATCCACCTGTACTCATATTTTTTTTATCCTGACAAGTTTTAACATTTAACACAAGATGCTGCATGTCATGATCAGATAGCCAATTTACTACTGGTTTTGTGATGAGACTTTTTTCCATAGATTTGTCTACAATGATATTATCAGTAGCAGTTTCAGAGGATTTACATATCCTAGTTGTAAACTTCGCAATAGGAACTAAATTGAATGACAGTGCTACTGATTGCAATAATTGGTCAGTGACAGAGCTTTTCAATAAATCCACATTAAAATCACCAGGAACCTTTTTTTTTTTTTAGGTGGAACAACAGAGCTTCCAGATTTTTATGACGACGTTAAAATTTCCTGAAGGTGATCTGTATATACTTACTATTAAAGGACTTATCTGTTGCACAAGCCCCTAAGTGCTGCTTGGAGCAAAATTTATTAATATCAGTATTCTTGAAATCAAAACAGTTTCTGACAAATGTGGAAATTCCTTCTTTCCCCATATTTTCTCTACAGAAGTAAGAAGCTAACTTGAATCCCGTTAACATCTAACATTTCTACGCCAGAGGTCACGTGATGTTCAGAGAGGCAGATTACATCAACTGGTTTGCTCAACTCTTAATTCTTCAAAACAAATAAGCAACTCATTAAGCTTGCCCCTTAGTCCTGGGATATTCTGATGCATTAAGAATAACTTATTGTGTGCACTGGCTGATATAAAACTGGATGAACCTAAATATCATGTCAGTTTTTGAGCATCTCTAGTTTCAATCAGAGGCTGTCAGCAAGAATTGTGTACATTAAAATTTGCTTTTTGGGTGCCTGTTTTATCAATGTGAAAGTCATTTTCAGCATGTCTCTGAACATCTTTTGTTTCTGCCCGCCCTACCCTAAAAAAACTGCTGTTCTGTCATTTATAAATACTGGTACTTTACCACTTGTGTTAGTGCTCCCCCCTCCCAATTCACCCTCCACCCACATCCCCTCAAATTATTTGCTATTAGCCCAGACGGTTTTCCCTTCCCTTTCCTGTGGAGGTAAAGGTCTACTGTGACAGGTTCAAGTTTTCCAGTGTCACGGTGTCAACAGTCTCTGGGTTACGCATATGTTCCACTATGTGGACCATTGGTGTTTGATTGCATCAATTAATATCCTGTGAGGATCTTAGCTTGCCTTTCACATTATTCAGCATATGTGCATTATTTTGCTGGCCGAATCTCACCATCTGTGGGTTATTCGGCTGTCTCGTATTGTTTTGTGTTTTCCAAGTGATCAGCTGATTATTGCCAGTAGCTTGTGTTTGTACATATTGTACAGCCTGGCCATACACTACTTGCCAATTGTAGTTGTTTTTGCTAAATTTTTGCCCATTTCTGTTATAGCCACCTTTGAATTTACAACTTTCTCCATTGCCGTTGTGATTACTGTTACCATTAACATAGGTATGTGTGGGGTAAGGTTGCCATCCATGTTGTAGTATGAATCCATTATTTACTTGTTGATCTGTAAATCTTTGTGGCGCTATCTGCATATTAACAAGCTTGGATTGTACTGGTCTCTTTTCATATATCAAATTGTTGATTCCAGTACAGACAGAAAGTATTTGGCATCATGATCCAGAATGGTAATGAGTTTTTCTCTAATGTGGGCAGGAGGATGGATCCTTAAAATTTTCAGAACAGCTCATCCATTATCTGGTTTTATTCAAATATTTTTCAATACAGCCCTTTAAGCTTCAATGTTTGCTACTGAACGGAGCTGGGTTGAATACTTCACGTCTGAGCCTCTCTTCTATGGCCTCAGACCAATATTTATCCACTGTTCATAGTAGTGGGAATGTTCCGCCATGTCCATAACCCATAGCAGAACATCACCCTGTGTATATCCAACAACAAATCTCATTTTCTGGGCTTTGGTACAGATACGAGGTAAAATATTTCAAAATGCTCCGATAAAGACCACTTCCCTTCAGAGATAAATATCAAAAGTTTTCAATGCCTAAGTAATTCCTCATCTGCAAGTAATTTTGACAAATATGCTGCATTGTCAGTGACAGGCGTGTTTGTGTTTGCTTGTGGTGTATCACATGGCAACTGCACTTGCTCGACAGGTGCAACTGCTGGCAAGTGGTGTTGCATTGTGCAATCTTTGCTATTTTCCTTCAACAGACTAGCCCTGTGTTGTGGGTAACCAGTGGAAGTATCTAACTTCTCTAAAAGCATGGATTTGTTTCCTGTCAATTGTTGTTTTGGAATTTCAGTAGTTTCAGCAACACTGCCTTATAACCTTTCCTCTGCTTCCTCTAAACCTGAATCTGTTTTATCTAGTAGTTGACTTTATTTCCCTTTTAGAACTTCTTCTACAGTATCTACATAAATTTTGCATTCTGGCACTACCTTTTCAGCAAGGGTGCTGCCCTTATACTGCATCCTGACTTCAGCTTTTTTAGTTATTTCCTTTACATTTGCATGTAACATATCTCTCTGTTTTTTGGCAAATTCTGACTCTAAACTTAACTGGTCAACTCTTAGACTCAACTTGTGTGTTTCTGTAGGTAGGTTTTTGCTTACGTCTTGGAGCTCAATGACAGCATTCGTCACATTTTTTACTGACACTGAATTTGAGAATATGCTTCACTAAGGTTTTGTAACTCACCTGCAAGTTGTTCCTGTTTGTAGTCTATGGATGTTACTTTTTCCATTAACGTATTTATGTTGCAGGACATATCGGTAATTATTTCTTGTTTTAGTTGTTTACTGAGTTCTGTCAACTTCCTGGATAGTTCATCAGATAATTCAATGCATATAGTTTTGCTCACCTCACTGAACTGTTGACGAATACTATTCTTGAAATCGTTAAAGGCCTGATTTTGCTGTGTAAGCTGTTGTCCAATATTTTCCTGATGTTTTGTGAACTGCTGTGGAAATTGTTGCGTTATTAGTTGCATGACTTGTACCAAATTGTGAGTCTCACTAGTATTTCCATTGCTTTTATGAAGTGCTTCCTATTCTTGCATTCATGACGCCGTGAGCAAATAATCAAAGGAATTTTCACTGTTGCGCACTTCAGTTTCACTATTTGAAAAAATGTTTGCTGCTGAGAACTGAGAAATAGTCTCATCGAGCATCATAAAAGCAACATCATGATTTGTTATATTACCAGTGTCATCATTTTTTGATAGTGGGATGCCAGCCTCATTGTTTCAGTAGCCATCAGCCAGTTCACAAGTTGGCACTTTACTTTCAACTGTTGCCAAGCTTGGATTTCCATCTTGGCATATTGCATTTTGTAATGAATTTTTCAATAATGGCCATATACTTTGACTCCATTGTGCATAGTGTTTAACAAAATTATGAAAACAAGTTTTTCAAAACTGAAATTTTGTCTGTATTGCTACTTTTCAATTAAAGTAGATTTATCTGCATATTCACTAATGAACCTGATTATTCTCTGACATAGTCATATGGAATTTGATGATTTATCTTGCACTTTAATGTTGACTTTATACAAATTTTCATCTTTTGTATAGGAAGGATATTAATTGGAAGGAAAAGTGATTATCTACTGACAGATAGACGACACCAAGCATGGCCATATAAGCATACAGTGTAGCAGCTTCATACCTTTACCAGTGAGACCAGCATTCCTGGCGCATCTCGTTTGTAGGCAGAATTTAATTTTCATTTGCTCTTTCAATATTTTTCTTATTTCCAATCTCACAGACATGCAACAAATATGAAAAAAGTTTCATTAGTTTCTTGTGACAATAAAGTGAATCATTTATCTCATTTTTTTTATCACAACAATTGAAAGGTCTGTTCATATTCCACTCAGTGCCATCCTTTAAACAGTCATCACTGAATAGTGGCATATGGGGGAGGGGGACAGGCAAAATAATGTAATGGAAACTGATTAGTAACTGCTGCTTGAATAATTAAGTAGAACTTAATCGGAAAGAATAATTCAAAGAAATTGGAAGGTACACATATCCTGGGTGAACTTTAACTGGCACTAATATCAGCAGGCCTTCAAAGTCAATACATTCAAGATCGACATTCATCATTTAAATTTATGTACTCCTTCTCGTTATCTCAACTGTGCATAGAGATGGTTATGACAAATTCCTCTTGTCTACTTTGATCCTCTTGATGCAGGATTCTCGGCACAGGCAAAATGATGAACAGATGGGGTTATTTACATAAATATCTATATATAAACTTGGTCTCCCTAATAACTTTTAGTTAGTTAGTTGGTTGCGTGTTCCATTGATCAATCACACGGTATGGTAGCCGTTATGATGTGGAACGTGTCAGGTGCACAAGAAATGCACATAGCAAAGGATAGTGTAAGTCTTTCTTTTTTCTGGTATTATAATCATGAATATCACTGTTGTTTTTAAACTGGTCCATGTTGTTGAAAACAAATTTCATTAGTGAGTAGATGTATTGTGAGGCTGTTGTAAGAATTCCCAATCTTTTGAAAAGATGCCTACAGGATGTGCGGCTATGAACCCCACACATTATTCTAACCACTTTCTTTTGAGCAGTGAATACTTTTTGTCTAAATATTGTGTTACCTCAAATTATTATTTTGTATGACATCAGAGAGTGAAAGTATGCAAAGTATGTTAGCTTACTAATTTCTATATCCTTGAAATTGTCAATTATTCTGACCGCAAAAGTTGCTAAACCTAGTCACTTTAGGAGATCCAAAATATGAATTTTCCAATTAAGATTCTCATCTATATGTTCACCCAAAAACTTAGTATGTTCTACCTGTCTATCTGTCTATTGAATTCTGTTGATGTGTTATATTTATTGAAGGAACTGTACTTTTTGCAGCAGAAAATTATATATATATATATCATTCCACATGGGAAAAATATATCTAAAAACAAAGATGATGTGACTTACCAAACGAAAGCACTGGCACGTCGATAGACATACAAACAAACACAAACATCAAACATACACACAAAATTCTAGCTTTCACAACCAACGGTTGCTTCGTCAGGAAAGAGGGAAGGAGAGGGAAAGATGAAAGGATGTGGGTTTTAGGGGAGAAGGTAAGGAGTCATTCCAATCCCGGGAGCGGAAAGACTTACCTAAGGGGAAAAAAAGGACGGATATACACTCGCACATACACACATATCCATCCACACATATACAGACACAAGCAGACATATTCAAAGGCAATCTTAATCTGGTGCGTTCTTCCTCCCTTTTTATCATTTTAAAAATTACATTCTGATTCACTTAAAAGTATCCCTTCTCATGTACCATAATTGGTAACAGTTTTGTTCTTGTGTTCTTTCACAGTAGGTTGGAAACTTTGGAAATTAGATGTAAGTTCCTATGGGACCAAACAGCTGAGGTCATTGGTTCCTAGGCTTACACACAACTTAAACTAACTTAAACTAAATACAACACACACACCCATGCCTGAGGGAGGATTCGAACCTCCAATGCGGGAAGTGGCACGAACTGTCCAACCATGGCAAGGCGTCTCAGACCGTGTAGTGATTCAAGAATTTCGGTGTAAATTCTAGAACCACCTAGCCTTCTACCGTCTCGAACACATGATATTTTAGAAGTGAGTGTGGGATAATAGAATGAAGACGCGGCGCTCGAACGGCAATGGCAAATACATGTTGGGCGATCCATGGAAATTTTAATGTAAGAGTGTGGAAGAACTATGGAGCTTCTATGTTATTCTTTGTTAATTGTTCTATTGTTATAATAATGAGTACAGTTGAGAAGGTATTCTTGAGAAAAACTCTTGTCTTAGCCTTGTTGAGGGGAAGACATGTATCCTGTTTCATGTTGAGAATGGATATGATGTGTAAGCCAACTTTCTTGTATATGTAAATTAGTTTGTTTCTGACATTTGGAGACACAAGAGACTTACTAAACAATATATATTTATATTGAAGGAGTGAATTTGTTAGTGCGCATGGAGTCCAGATATACCGACGGTGATGCCGAAAGAGTACAGTTTTAGAAGAGAAGGCCTATTAAAAAAGTCATCGCAAAACATTAGAACGCGGCGAAAAGTGAGAAAGGATTGAAAAAACAAGAATTCTAAGACCAAAAAACGAGGAAAGAAGCTGTTGTATGTTGCCATAGCAACTAAACCAAATATGACAAAGAATTTACTTCAAGACAATGGAACATAATAAAGTACTTAAAGGAGCAAAATTCTGAACTGAGAAATAGAGAAGAAGATTCCAGTGTGTTTCTCTAAGAAAAAATACACCTAGAACACTTCGATTAAGAAGATCCATTGCGGGGAGTGTAGAGCTCTCACACATACATCGCGAGGACCCAGATGCGGAAACCAACATCTGACGCCACCAGCACCAGCTGTGGTTCACCGGTGCTGACCTGCCTCCAAATCTGCTCACCGACACAGCACAAATTCTCCATTGGGTGAGCGTAAAACAGAACTTTATTGTTTTAGTACAAAGTTGTACAAACTGTTGAGTAAACGTTATTAATGTAGATATCATACTTAAAGTTAGTTAGATACTTACAAGATCTAAAGCTTGCAAGAATATGGATAACATATGACAAGTAGAGGAAACTCAAGAACCAGCTATGGCTATGAAAGTTAGTAAAGAAGTGCCTGACTGGTCTGAGTTAGTAAATTTAATCAAAACTTAAAATGTGACTCTGAGTATTCAATTAAATGCTCAAAATGTGACTTTAAGTGAAAAACTAGACTCAGTACATACTCAATTAAATGCCCAGAATGAAACTTTAAATAATCAGGTGACAAATCTAGATCTGTTAAATGCCAAGATTGACTCACAAAGCAGAGCATTTAACAATTTATGCAAAGGCATGAGTGCTCTAAAGACTGAATTTGATGCCTTAAATAGCAAGGTAGAGAATTTAAAATTAGATTTAAAGAATGAATTGACTAGTTCCTTGACCATTCATGTAAATCAAATGTTCACTGACTTTAGTCAGAAACAGAATGATAATTTTCAGGATTTGACAAAAAGATTAGAATTGAATACTGAAGACAAATGTAATAGTTTAGAATCAGAGCTTAATGAAAAGTTAGGATCCTTTGAAAATGTGTGTAATGTTAAATTTAATGCTGTAAAGCAAGTTTTGAGTACTTTGAAAGAGAGTGTCAATAAGCAGGATAATTTAATGCCAATAATTCAATCGCAAAATACAGTTGTTAATACATGAGTAGATAATGTGGAAAGGAACTTCAAAGAGAAATTAGAGAAATCTGATATGAATATAAATAGTTTTGAGGAACTGGTTGAAGAAATTATAGATCAAAAAGTTACTGAGAGAGTAACATCAGGAAACGTATCTCCTATTCAATCTTCTGACTTTAATGATACCAGGAAAGGTATAGATGATCTTTGGAAAGAATTCAAGCTTATCCAGGATAAAGTAGACAAAAGGGTAACTTCACCTAATGTGATATTAACTAGTGAAGTGATGACTGATCAGCAGTGAGTGGCTAATTCAGGATTATCCAGGAAATTCCCTAAATTTAAGCCAGAGGGGATGTACATATGACCCACTTTTTGGAAAGATTCAACCAAGCTTTGCCAAAGAGTTGCGAAGATTCTAAAAAAATCGAGTTTGCTGTGGGGTACCTTCTAGGGGAGGCCTCAGAATAGGGAACCGTGAATATTGAGAATTTTTCTTTTTGAGGAGACTTCCAAAAGAAATTTAAAGAGAAATACTGGTCTGCCAGTGCACAAGAAAAGTTAATATCAGTCATATATTGCCCCAGGGATGTTAACATTCTTAGTTAACAGGCAGAGTGATGACTGTTGGATCCTGAGTTGCTTTTTGCAAAATAGTTTCCTGCACCGAATTCCTTTAAAATCTTAAACTGTTCTATCATCTGTCCCACAGGGATGTTAACATTCTGAGTTAACGGGCGGAGTGACAACCATCGGATCCCGAGTTGTTTTCAGCATTTCTTCCAAAATAGTTTTCCTGCACCAAATTCCTTTAAAATCTTACACTATTCTGTCATCTATTCCTAATGTCTTAAACTATCCTGTAATCATAGTGCTTAGAAAACTGGATACGACTACAACATAAAGAAAAATTACAAAACTCACAGAATAAGAAAGAAAGTGATTTCAACATAAAATAAAATGAATAGAGTATTATATTTATGGATAATATAATATGAGGTGAATAATTAAACAACTGTGATACCTTAGTGTATAAATTTTCTGTTTTGTATAGAGTTTTTTTTTTTTTTTTTTTTTTTTTTTTTTTTTTTTTTTTTTTATGAGATGTGATGTAAATGGGAGGGTTTGTATAGGTTTCAAAAGGGGTGGATATTGTAAATAAAAGCATAGTTTACAAGAGCAAATAAATCATGGCTAACACAAAACACACATCACATCTTTCAGACAACCCTCGCAAACAAGTGTGCCTGATTCTTCACCATTTGCCGTTTCCATAGGGTTGCTAATATTTCCTTCAGGGATCTCAAGGCTGAAGGTGGGAATGTTCATTCTGTAGGAGACAATTTAACACCAAACCTCCTCCAGCATCTCACTCAAGTACCTGAGGGGCAGGGATCCTGGGAAGGGGGGGGGGGGGGGGGGGGGTAGGGTTTCCTGTCTTTGGGGCTATCTTCTTACTCTTCTTATATCTTAGCAACCATATCTGTTTTTTTTTCCTTTCTTACTTCTCATTTGAGGATCTATCTATTTTTTTCCTTCTTTCCAGATTCACAAACTTCTGTTGCTGAAGCCCTTCCTTGTTTCCGTGGTTTCTAATAACCTACATCTTATCTTTAGACTATAAGGCCGAAGAATCAGACTACATGAATACACATCGGCATACACACATAAATACATTTAGGCACAAACATTGAAATTACAGACTAAAAAGCCTGTCACAATGTGAAAATCACCAGGTATTGTAGGGGAAAGAATATGCATACACAGGGAAATATGCACGTATATATATAGACAGGGTGGTCCATTGATAGTGACCGGGCCAAATATCTCACAAGATAAGCATCAAACGAAAACACTACAAAGAACCAAACTCATCTCGCTTGAAGGGGGAAACCAGATGGCACTATGGTTGGCCCGCTAGATGGCACTGCCATAGGTCAAACGGATATCAACTGCATTTTTTTAAAATAGGAACCCCATTTTTATTACATATTTATGTAGTTAATAAAGAAATATGAATGTTTTAGTTGGACCACTTTTTTCGCTTTGTGATAGATGGCGCTGTAATAGTCACAAACGTATAAGTACGTGGTATCACGTAACATTCCGCCAGTGTGGACGGTATTTGCTTCGTGATACATTACCCGTGTTAAAATGGACCATTTACCAATTGTTGAAAAGGTCGATATCGTGTTGATGTATGTCTATTGTGATCAAAATGCCCAACAGGCGTGTGCTATGTATGCTGCTTGGTATCCTGGACGACATTATTGAAGTGTCCAGACCGTTTGCCAGATAGTTATGTTATTTAAGGAAACAGAAAGTGTTCAGCAACATGTGAAGCATCAGCCATGACCTGCAACAAATGATGATGCCCAAGTAGATGTTTTAGCTGCTGTTGCAGCTAATTCACACATCAGTAGCAGACAAATTGCGCGACAATCTGGAATCTCGAAATGTCGGTGTTGAGAATGCTACATTAACATCAATTGCACCCCTACCATATTTCTATGCACCAGGAATAGCATGGTGACAACTTTGAATGTCGTGTACAGTTCTGCCACTGGGCACAAGAGAAATTACGGGACGATGACAGATTTTTTGCACGCGTTCTATTTAGCGACGAAGCGTCATTCACCAACAGCGGTAATGTAATCCTGCATAATATGCACTATTGGGCAATGGAAAATCCACGATGGCTGCGACAAGTGAAACATCAGCGACCTTGGCGGGTTAATGTATGGTGCGCATTATGGGAGGAAGGATAATTGACCCCCATTTTAACGATGGCAATCTAAATGGTGCAATGTATGCTGATTTCCTACTAATGTTCTACTGATGTTACTACAAGATGTTTCACTGCATGACAGAATGGCGATTTACTTCCAACATGATGGATGTCCGGGTACATAGCTCGCGCGCATTTGAAGCGGTATTGAATAGCATATTTCATGACAGGTGGATTGGTCATCGAAGCACCATACCATGGCATGCACATTCACCGGATCTGACGTCGCCGGATTTCTATCTGTGGGGAAAGTTGAAGGATATTTGCTATCGTGCTCTACCGACAACACCTGACAGCATGCGTCAGCACATTGTCAGTGCATGTGCAAACATTACGGAAGGCAAACTACTCGCTGTTGAGAGGAATGTCGTTACACATATTGCCAAATGCATTGAGGTTGACAGACATCATTTTGAGAATTTATTGCATTAATGTGGTATTTATAGGTAATCACGCTGTAACAGCATGCATTCTCAGAAATTAAAAGTTCACAAAGGTACATGTATCACATTGGAACAACCGAAATAAAAGGTTCAAACGTACCTATGTTCTGTATTTTAATTTAAATAATCTACCTGTTACCAACTGTTCGTCTAAAATTGTGAGCCATCTGTTTGTGACTATTACAGTGCCATCTATCACAAAGAGAAAAAAGTGGTCCAACTAAAACATTCATATTTCTTTACGTGCTACACGAATATGTAATAAAAAATGGGGGTTCCTATTTTAAAAAATGCAGTTGATACCCGTTTGACCTATGGTAGCGCCATCTAGCGGGCCAACCATAGCGCCATCTGGTTTCCCCCTTCAAGCTAGATGAGTTTCATTCTTTGTAGTTTTTTAAAGAAAGAATAGTGGCAAAGTACTCATGCACAAAGAGGGAGACAAAAGCATGTGAGTTGTGGAATAACTATAAAGCAGTAATGAGCAGGAGATAGACAAGGAAGAGATGTGAGCAAAAAAAGAAAAATAAAGCAGGAGTGGCATTAGTCATTCTGATCATAAGGAAATGTCAGTTTAATAAATAGTCTGACAAACTGTAGGATAGTGGGACTTAAATAGTATATATAGGCATAGTATCTACTGAGAGTATAGAAGTTGAGAAGTAGAGGAGGACTCTAGGGAGGAAATGAAGCAGTAAAAAGTGAATGCAAAGTATAAAACAGATTTTTATTTTTCCCAGATAATACTTAATTATAGTATACATAGGAATGTATACTAGGGTAATGAACCATGAGGCCTACTCAGAAAGGATAAGGGGGGAATACCCGACATTTGCTAAGTTTATAGGACAGGCGTACCTACATGGAGATAGGACGACCTGTGGCCTAAAAAATAGGAATGTTTTATAAAGGGGCATGCCTACCAGAATGGAAAGAGGAAGGTCAACCCACAAGCAGGGTATAGGTACTGATCCCAGGAGAAGGGGACAGTATCATGACAAAAGTCACAAATTTTATAGGGATTATTCTGGAAAGTTTGAATTCTATGCACAACTAGCATTGTTACGTCTCATGTAAGTTTACGAGTGTCAAAAAGAACACTTTCATTTTGCCCTGAGTTCCTCCAAATTACAAAAAATAGTAAAAGTAGTATATACTAAAGTAGTACAAAAAATGAGAACGGAAAGCAGATTACTCATGTGTCATGAACAAATGGAGTTTACGATTGGAAGTATAGAAAAAAAAAAAGAGTCCACACGATTCTTAAATATTAGAAGTGCTGATTATAACATCAATTGACTGCTCATATCTTAATATCAAAGTAAAGTAAGAACAGAATAAAGAAACGCTCAGCTAAAACTTGTTCTAGAGAGAAAGAAAGATTGTTGTTGAAGTGAAAGATGTATGTATAAATATGTATAAGAAAAGTGTATTGTTATGATATGAAATGTTGTAATGAGTGATGTTATTTACATAATGATTATGTATAAAATATCGCGTGTCTGATCTGATGGGGGGTTATGTAGTGATTGAGAAGTTTGGTGTAAATTCTAGAACCATCAGCCTTCTACCATCTTGAACACACAATATTTTAGAAGTGAGTGTGGGATAATAGAATCCTATCTACTGTGCATCACATATTTGTGCATGGAGGTTTGAAATTCAGTCACGAATAGAATGTAGATGCGGCACTCAAATGGCAATAGCAAGTACTTGTCGGGCGATCCATGGAAATTTTAGTGAAAGTGAACAGAAGAACCATGGGGCTTCTATGTTATTCTATGCTAATTGTTCTGTTGTTATAATAACAAGTACAGTTGAGAAGGTATTCTTGAGAAAAACTCTTGTCTTAGCCTTGTTGAGGGGAAGATGTGTATCCTGATTCATGTTGAGAGTGGACAGGGTGTTTAAGCCACCTTTCTTGTATAAGTAAATTAGTTTGTTTCTGATGTTTGGAGACACAAGAGACTTACTAAACAGTATGTATTTATGTGCAGAGTGGGATTTGTAACATGTCTGAAGTTTAAATATATGTCAATAATTGAAGCAAATGAAAATTAGTATGTCTACTTATTTTTATAAGTAGAAAGAGGCTTAAGAAATTCCTGTACCTAGCAGCATACTTTGAAGAAGAAGAGAAAGAGAGTTTGCAGCAGCAGGCTAGCCAGCAAAGGAGGTCGCCAAGCATCTCAAGTAAGTTATCTCATAAGAGAAATGGAACTTTCTGTATCTACTTCACACTTAAATTGTCGTCCAAAGCGTTAGAACCACTCGGCTGCCCCGCAGGGTGCAGTAGGTTGATTTGGGTATGTGTTTCCTAATATATATTCTCCAATTGACTGTGTTTTTGCTACAAATGAGACATCAACAGTACCATAGTTATCTATGAGAGGTGCATAACTTAATACCTATTCTTTCCATTCTGTTCTTTGTTTTAAAAATTGGAATCTGTGAGTTCACAAAAAATAACCTATTTGACATATGAATGTAGTAACTGGTTTGCTATTGTATTCTTACCCAGATGGCTGATTTCAGTGAGGGCATGTGAACATTTATTTTCTCAATACCTGTGATTATGCTGCCAGTGAGACATCATCTGCACCATGGTTAACTATGATAAGTGTAGTACTTACTATATCTTTTGTCATTTGGTGAGTTCTTCTTTCTCTTTTACTGTTTAAATAATTTGTATCTGCAAGTTCATATAAAGTCCAGATATACAGGGTGAGTCACCTAACATTACCGCTGGATATATTTCGTAAACCACATCAAATACTGGCGAATCGATTCCACAGACCGAACATGAGGAGAGGGGCTAGTGTAATTGGTTAATACAAACCATAAAAAAATGCACGGAAGTATGTTTTTTAACACAAACCTACGTTATTTTTAAATGGAACCCTGTTAGTTTTGATAGCACATCTGAACATATAAACAAATATGTAATCAGTGCTGTTTGTTGCATTGTAAAATGTTAATTACATCTGGAGATCCATATTGTCTTTAAATATGTCTGCTTGTGTCTGTATATGTGTGGATGGATATGTGTGTGTGTGCGAGTGTATACCCGTCCTTTCTTCCCCCTAAGGTAAGTCTTTCCGCTCCCGGAATTGGAATCACTCCTTACCCTCTCCCTTAAAACCCACATCCTTTCGTCTTTCCCTCTCCTTCCCTCTTTCCTGATGAGGCAACCACTGGTATATATATATAGGGAAACATTCCACGTAGGAAATATATATCTAAAAACAAAGATGATGTGACTTACCAAATGAAAGTGCTGGCAGGTCGACAGACACACAAACAAACGCAAACATACACACAAAATTCAAGCTTTCGCAACAAACTGTTGCCTCATCAGCAAAGAGGGAAGGAGAGGGAAAGACGGAAGGATGTGGGTTTTAAGGGAGAGGGTAAGGAGTGATTCCAATCCCGGGAGCGGAAAGACTTACCTTAGGGGGAAAAAAGGTCAGGTATACACTCGCACACACACACATATCCATCCGCACATACACAGACACAAGTAGACATTTGTAAAGGCAAAGAGTTTGGGCAGAGATGTCAGTCGAGGCAGAAGTACAGAGGCAAAGATGTTGTTGAAAGACAGGTGAGGTATGAGCGGCGGCAACTTGAACTTAGCGAAGGTTGAGGCCTGGCGGATAACGAGAAAAGAGGATATACTGAAGAGCAAGTTCCCATCTCCGGAGTTCAGATAGGTTGGTGTTAGTGGGAAGTATTCAGATAACCCGGACGGTGTAACACTGTGCCAAGATGTGCTGGCCGTGCACCAAGGCATGTTTAGCCACAGGGTGATCCTCATTACAACAAAAAACTGTCTGCCTGTGTCCAATCATGCGAATGGACACTATGTTGCTGGTCATTCCCACATAGAATGCGTCACAGTGTAGGCAGGTCAGTTGGTAAATCACGTGGGTGCTTTCACACGTGGCTCTGCCTTTGATTGTGTACACCTTCCGGGTTACAGGACTGGAGTAGGTGGTGGTGGGATGGTGCATGGGACAGGTTTTACACCGGGGGCAGTTACAAGGGTAGGAGCCAGAGGGTAGGGAAGGTGGTTTGGGATTTCATAGGGATGAACTAAGAGGTTACGAAGGTTAGGTGGACGGCGGAAAGACACTCTTGGTGGAGTGGGGAGGATTTCATGAAGGATGGATCTCATTTCAGGGCAGGATTTGAGGAAGTCGTATCCCTGCTGGAGAGCCACATTCAGAGTCTGATTCAGTCCCGGAAAGTATCCTGTCACAAGTGGGGCACTTTTGTGGTTCTTCTGTGGGAGGTTCTGGGTTTGAGAGGATGAGGAAGTGGCTCTGGTTATTTGCTTCTGTACCAGGTCGGGAGGGTAGTTGCGGGATGCAAAAGCTGTTTTCAGGTTGTTGGTGTAATGGTTCAGGGATTCCGGACTGGAGCAGATTTGTTTGCCACGAAGACCTAGGCTGTAGGGAAGGGACCGTTTGATGTGGAATGGGTGGCAGCTGTCATAATGGAGGTACTGTTGCTTTTTGGTGGGTTTGATGTGGACGGACGTGTGAAGCTGGCCATTGGACAGGTGGAGGTCAACATCAAGGAAAGTGGCATGGGATTTGGAGTAGGACCAGGTGAATCTGATGGAACCAAAGGAGTTGAGGTTGGAGAGGAAATTCTGGAGTTCTTCTTCACTGTGAGTCCAGATCCTGAAGATGTCATCAATAAATCTGTACCAAACTTTGGGTTGGCTGGCTTGGGTAACCAAGAAGGCTTCCTCTAAGTGACCCATGAATAGGTAGGCGTACAAGGGGGCCATCCTGGTACCCATGGCTGTTCCCTTTAATTGTTGGTATGTCTGGCCTTCAAAAGTGAAGAAGTTGTGGGTCAGGATGAATCTGGCTAAGGTAATGAGGAAGGAGGTTTTAGGTAGAGTGGCAGGTGATGGGCATGAAAGGAAGTGCTCCATCGCAGCGAGGCCCTGGACGTGCGGGATATTTGTGTATAAGGAAGTGGCATCAATGGTTACAAGGATGGTTTCCGGGGGTAACGGATTGGGTAAGGATTCCAGGCGTTCGAGAAAGTGGTTGGTGTCTTTGATGAAGGATGGGAGACTGCATGTAATGGGTTGAAGGTGTTGATCTATGTAGGCAGAGATACGTTCTGTGGGGGCTTGGTAACCAGCTACAATGGGGCGGCTGGGATGATTGGGTTTGTGAATTTTAGGAAGAAGGTAGAAGGTAGGGGTGTGGGGTGTCAGTGGGGTCAGGAGGTTGATGGAGTCAGGTGAAAGGTTTTGTAGGGGGCCTAAGGTTCTGAGGATTCCTTGAAGCTCCACCTGGACATCAGGAATGGGATTACCTTGGCAAACTTTGTATGTGGTGTTGACTGAAAGCTGACGCAGTCCCTCAGCCACATACTCCCAACGATCAAGACAAACATATTGTCAGTTACTCACAACCCAGGTTATGAAGCTTCATAACCTAGGTTGTGAGTAACTGAATCCACTTTCCCTTCTTCCCTTTCTTTCCCCTCTCTCCTCCCTGGTGAAGGAACATTTGTTCTGAAAGCTAGGAACGTAAATTTTCGGTTCTGTTTTTTGGGTATCTATCGGCTGTACTGAGCTGAGGTAAGTACTGGCCAGCCCCTCTATCTCTTTGTTAGTATTTGTTTCACATCTTTATATGAGATTTTCCATTAATCATTGTATATGATTTTGCTGACAAAATCCACACCATGTAAATTGTTACATGGATTAATAAAGAAATCAATCAGTCAATGTGATATACCAAAGGTAGTGACAGGATCATTCTTATGTTCTTACCCTGAAGGTTGATTTGTGTGTGGTTGCAAATTTTTATTCGCCCATTTATTGCATTTTTGTTGCAAATGAGACATCACCCCCTTTTTGTTTTAAGTAAAATCTGCAAGTTCACATAAAATGACCTACTTATTGCATCAAAGATAGTAACAGGTTTGTTTGTTAGGCATCACCTGCACTATAGTTAGCTATGAAAAGCACAGAATTTAAAACATCTTCTTTCTTTTTGTGAATACGTCCTTCTCTTTTCTCATTTTAAAAGTTAGATTCTGCATCTTCACAGAGAAATGACGTACTTGATGTACCAAATGTGATAACAGGTTTGTTCTTGTGTTCTCAGAGAGAAGGTTGATTTGGGTGTGTGCTTACAAACATATTTTTTCCCATTGATTGTGTTTTTGCTGAAGATGAGATCTCCTGGACCATAGTTAACTACAAGAGGTGCAGAACATAATAAATCTTCTCCCTTTTGGTGAGCACATCCTTGTTTTTTATTGTTTTAAAAATAATATTCTGGAAGCTCACATAAAACTCATTTATTTGATATATCAAATGTAGTAAAAAGTCCATTCTTGTATTCTTACCCACAGGTTGATTTCAGAAGATTATTGCAAACAATAATGCTCCCATCCACTGAATTTTAACTGGAAATAAGGCATCACTTGCACCATAGTAAAATATAAAATAATCCTGAATACTGTTTTATTGCCTCTAACAATCTGTATGCATCCTGACAAAATAATAGGTTTTTAGTGGGTAACACCCCCCCCCCCCTCCCCCCCAGTGTCAAAATTTGTCTTATCAAAAACAATGCAAGAAATGTATTCTTTCACCACAGACACAAAAGTGTTCAAATATACTGAAAAACATGAAGCATAATAATCTATACTTAACAATTTTTACAGAAGCTTTAGGTTTTTTTTTTCACCTATAAAATATATTGAATTATATTTTGCACTGCTTAGAAGTTTCAGTACAATTAAAAAGTAACTCAAGTTCCAAGTGATTATCTGTGTGAAAGTGACCTTGTCATGTGAGCACCCCACTGCATACATGTTTCACTGAACACCATTATTAATCTTAAAGAAAAAAGCATCATGAAAACAAGTCTTGTCATAATGTACTTTCCAGAATAGAAGGACAGTGGGAGAAAAAGTTTTACAGCTTAAATTTTAAAATATGAGATGCATCACTCAGATTTCATTTTTGTCAGAACCAGAAATGAAAGCAGCGTTATAGTGCAATGTTGAGTATGATGGTCTTCCTCTGAAAGATATTAGCAAATATACGTGTGTGAAAGAACTCTCTATCGGCAATCTGTGCAAATGAAAAGGCACTTCAAAACTAATTATTTAGTCCAATCACTTCTGAAATAAATTAGATCATTAACAAAGCAGACATGAACATTAAAATTGTGAGTAATGAAGTAAATTTTGAAAGGAACTGCACAAATATTCAGTCAGATCTTGCTAAGATTCCAAACTAGTGTAAATATTGGCAACTTGCTTTAAATGTTCAAACACATAAAATTGTACACTTCACAAAGCTGAAAAATGTGACTATAATTCAAAGAATCACACCTGTAATGAGTTGACTCATACAAATTGATACTAGTAACAATTTATGGGGATATGAAAGGGAATGACCACTTAACCTCAGTTGAAGTAAAGCAAGCATCAGAATTCAGTTCACTGGTTGCATACAAGGAAAATGCAGTCAGTCTGCAAAGGAGATTTCTTACAAAACACTCGTCCAAACTATCCTTGAATATACTTGAATTGTGTGAGACTCACACCAAATAGTGATAAGAGTTATTTAGTGCACACAAAAAATGGACTACAAATGATCTATTTGTCTCATGTGAGAGCACCAGAGAGATGCTAAAAAAACTGGCCTGTTAGGTGCATCAAGATAAATCCAAAGCTTCCCACAAAAGCTTTCTGACAAAATTTAAGGAACCAGCCCTAAGTGACTAATGAAGGAATATAATAAAAACCCCTAAATCACCATCTGAAGTATCACAAAGAAAAGATTAGACTAATTACAGATTGCACAGAGGTGTTTAACACGCATACTTCCCATGTTCCATGTGTGAATGGAATTGGAAACATGACTATTAGATTGTGCAATGGGAATTCCCCTCTACCGTGTAGTTCACAGCTATTTTGGTGAATGCAGATGTGGACGTACATGTAAACTATGGCAACTGTACAAATGACATCATAAAGAAAGTTACAATATCAACCATGTGACAATCTGTGCACACATTGACACCCTTATATAAGTGATAAATACCTCCATAGTACATAAAAATGAAAAGAAACATAAATAAAATAAAAAGCAAAAGAACATAAACTCAGAAATATAGTGTGTGTGGGTGCCTAACTTCATCACAAATCACTCTTCACATTATTTCATATGTTTTCCTATTTATTTGTCCCAAGAAATCTGCTGATTATGGATTAGCACATAATAATGAAACATGCTGTTTAATACTAGTTTTCTTGTTATTGTGGATTAGAGATTTTAATGTTTAACTAATTGCTCATTATGTGAAAGGTGGAGGAGGAGGAGATTACTGTTTAACGTCCCGTCGACAACGAGGTCATTAGAGACGGAGCACAAGCTCGGATTAGGTAAGGATGGGGAAGGAAATCGGCCGTGCCCTTTCAAAGGAACCATCCCGGCATTTGCCTGGAGTTATCTAGGGAAATCACGGAAAACCTAAATCAGGATGGCCGGACGCGGGATTGAACCGTCGTCCTCCCGAATGCGAGTCCAGTGTGCTAACCACTGCGCCACCTCGCTCAGTCTATGTGAAAGGTAATCTGATTTGTAATGCATCCCAATCAATTGTAAAGTCATATGCCCACCTCGTCCCCTCTCCCTCTTCTTTTCTTTGTACTGTTGAAACTGATGGAATAATTTTCTGTGGTAGCTCATCACTTAGAAAGAAAGTACTGATTGCACAAAAGTGATGAGTCTACCAACTTTTGTTTTTCCACATTTTCATGTCTCTCTCCATTGAGTCAAACAAATCTGTGAACATTTGTGCCATTGCTTTTGTATGTGCTATATATATATAATAGAGGGAAACATTCCATGCGGGAAAAATATATTTAAAAACGAAGATGATGTGACTTACCATACGAAAGCGCTGGCAGGTTCTTTAAAAACACAAACAAACACATACATACACACAAAATTCTAGCTTTCACAACCAGTGGTTGCTTCGTCAGGAAAGAGGGAAGGAGAGGGAAAGACGAAAGGATGTGGGTTTTAAGGGAGAGGGTAAGGAGTGATTCCAATCCCGGGAGCGGAAAGACTTACCTTAGGGGCAAAAAAGGTCAGGTATACACTCGCACACACACACATATCCATCCGCACATACACAGACACAAGTAGACATTTGTAAAGGCAAAGAGTTTGGGCAGAGATGTCAGTCGAGGCAGAAGTACAGAGGCAAAGATGTTGTTGAAAGACAGGTGAGGTATGAGCGGCGGCAACTTGAACTTAGCGAAGGTTGAGGCCTGGCGGATAACGAGAAAAGAGGATATACTGAAGAGCAAGTTCCCATCTCCGGAGTTCTGACAGGTTGGTGTTAGTGGGAAGTATCCAGATAACCCGGACGGTGTAACACTGTGCCAAGATGTGCTGGCCGTGCACCAAGGCATGTTTAGCCACAGGGTGATCCTCATTACCAACAAACACTGTCTGCCTGTGTCCATTCATGTGAATGGACAGTTTGTTGCTGGTCATTCCCACATAGAAAGCTTCACAGTGTAGGCAGGTCAGTTGGTAAATCACGTGGGTGCTTTCACACATGGCTCTGCCTTTGATCGTGTACACCTTCCGGGTTACAGGACTGGAGTAGGTGGTGGTGGGATGGTGCATTGGACAGGTTTTACACCGGGGGCAGTTACAAGGGTAGGAGCCAGAGGGTAAGGATGGTGGTTTGGGGATTTCATAGGGATGAACTAAGAGGTTACGAAGGTTAGGTGGACGGCGGAAAGACACTCTTGGTGGAGTGGGGAGGATTTCATGAAGGATAGATCTCATTTCAGGGCAGGATTTGAGGAAGTCGTATCCCTGCTGGAGAGCCACATTCAGAGTCTGATCCAGTCCCGGAAAGTATCCTGTCACAAGTGGGGCACTTTTGTGGTTCTTCTGTGGGAGGTTCTGGGTTTGAGGGGACGAGGAAGTGGCTCTGGTTATTTGCTTCTGTACCAGGTTGGGAGGGTAGTTGCGGGATGTGAAAGCTGTTTTCAGGTTGTTGGTGTAATGGTTTAGGGATTCCGGACTGGAGCAGATTCGTTTGCCACAAAGACCTAGGCTGTTGGGAAGGGACCGTTTGATGTGGAATGGGTGGCAGCTGTCATAATGGAGGTACTGTTGCTTGTTGGTGGATTTGATGTGGACGGACGTGTGAAGCTGGCCATTGGACAGATGGAGGTCAATGTCAAGGAAAGTGGCATGGGATTTGGAGTAGGACCAGGTGAATCTGATGGAACCAAAGGAGTTGAGGTTGGAGAGGAAATTCTGGAGTTCTTCTTCACTGTGAGTCCAGATCATGAAGATGTCATCAATAAATCTGTACCAAACTTTGGGTTGGCAGGCCTGGGTAACCAAGAAGGCTTCCTCTAAGCGATCCATGAATAGGTTGGCGTATGAGGGGGCCATCCTGGTACCCATGGCTGTTCCCTTTAATTGCTGGTATGTCTGGCCTTCAAAAGTGAAGAAGTTGTGGGTCAGGATGAAGCTGGCTAAGGTAATGAGGAAAGAGGTTTTAGGTGGAGTGGCAGGTGATCGGCGTGAAAGGAAGTGCTCCATCGCAGCGAGGCCCTGGACGTGCGGAATATTTGTGTATAAGGAAGTGGCATCAATGGTTACAAGGATGGTTTCCGGGGGTAATAGATTGGGTAAGGATTCCAGGCGTTCGAGAAAGTGGTTGGCGTCTTTGATGAAGGATGGGAGACTGTATGTAATGGGTTGAAGGTGTTGATCTACGTAGGCAGAGATACGTTCTGTGGGGGCTTGGTAACCAGCTACAATGGGGCGGCTGGGATGATTGGGTTTGTGAATTTTAGGAAGAAGGTAGAAGGTAGGGGTGCAGTGTGTCGGTGGGGTCAGGAGGTTGATGGAGTCAGGTGAAAGGTTTTGTAGGGGGCCTAAGGTTCTGAGGATTCCTTGAAGCTCTGCCTGGACATCAGGAATGGGTTTACCTTGGCAAACTTTGTATTTGTTGTTGTCTGAAAGCTGACGCAGTCCCTCAGCCACATACTCCCAACGACCAAGTACCACGGTCGTGGAACCCTTGTCCGCCGGAAGAGTGATGATGGATCGGTCAGCCTTCAGATCACGGATAGCTTGGGCTTCAGCAGTGGTGATGTTGGGAGTAGGATTAAGGTTTTTTAAGAAGGATTGAGAAGCAAGGCTGAAAGTCAGAAATTCCTGGAAGGTTTGGAGAGGATGATTTTGAGGAAGAGGAGGTGGGTCCCACTGTGACGGAGGACGGAACTGTTCCAGGCAGGGTTCAATTTGGATAGTGTCTTGGGGAGTTGGATCATTAGGAGTAGGATTAGGATCATTTTTCTTCGTGGCAAAGTGATATTTTCAGCAGAGACTATGAGTGTAGGACAGTAAATCTTTGACGAGGGCTGTTTGGTTGAATCTAGGAGTGGGGCTGAAGGTGAGGCCTTTCGATAGGACAGAGGTTTCAGATTGGGAGAGAGGTTTGGAGGAAAGATTAACTACTGAATTGGGGTGTTGTGGTTCCAGATTGTGTTGACTGGAATTTTGAGGTTTTGGAGGGAGTGGAGCTGGAAGGGAGATTGAGTAGATGGGAGAGACTGGGTTTGTGTGCAATGAGAAGAGGTTGAGGTTTGCTGGAAAGGTTGTGAAGGGTGAGTGAGTTGCGTTTCCGGAGGTGGGAAACCAGGAGATTGGATAATTTTTTGAGGTGGAGGGTGGCATGCTGTTCTAATTTGCGGTTGGCCTGTAGGAGGATGCTTTGAACAGCCAGTGTGGATGTGGGAAAGGAAAGATTGAGGACTTTTATTAAGGATAGGAGTTGACGGGTGTGTTCATTGGCTGAGTTGATGTGTAGGTGAAGGATTAGGTGGGTGAGGGCAATGGATTGTTCAGTTTGGAACTGGTATAGGGACTGATGGAAAGAAGGGTTGCAGCCAGAGATGGGAGCTTTAAGTGTGAGGCCTTTGGGGGTAATGCCAAATGTCAGACAAGCCTGAGAAAATAAAATATGGGAGCGTAATCTGGTTAGGGCGAAGGCATGTTTGCGGAGGGAATGTAAATAAAACTTAATGGGGTCGTTGTGAGGGTGTTGTGAGGGTGACATGGTATTTGAAGGTGGAAAGTGTAACATGAGGCTGAAATGAAAATGAAATATACATATATATGGGGAGAGATAAAGGTGAACTAGAAAGCAACTGGAGATCTGGTGTGAAAAAAGGCGAAAAAGTGTTGGTTAAAGCTGGGATGTGTTGATCCTGTGGTGAACTTGGGTTGGTAGACAACGATGTGCGTAAAGGTTAGGTGGTTGTGTTGCCGCCAAAACACGTTAAAGGGTGGAGAAATTCGGGAAAATTTCGAAAAAACTACGTGTAAATGTATTAAAGGAGTGGTTTTGTGGTGGCAGATTACGAGAATGAGGCTAACAATTGTCTGACGAAGAAATAATGACGTTAAAACCTGTGGGAAGCGGCTAAAAATGATCAATGATGTGTAAAAAAACGGAAATGGAAATAAAGTGAAAGTTATTAGAACTAGCCGAAATGGTTGTTTAATAGGTAAAAGGAACTGTTTGTGAACTAGAAACGGTGGATTTTATAGCGGCGGTAGTGTTGAAAGCGGGGAAAAAAAAAAAAAAAAAAAATGTTATGGTTTGGAAGTGGGTTACGTATTATTGAGTATATATAGGCGGAATAAAATTGTATAGTAGATTACGGTAAAAAGGAGAAGGTGAATACGAAGTGAACCTACTGGCAAAAACAGAAAGAGAAAATAAGACGACAGAAAAGATTTCGAAATGCAACAGTGACAATAACAAACGTGATTGTTGGGTTCAAATTAATGATATGAATATAATAGAGGGAAACATTCCACGCGGGAAAAATATATTTAAAAACAGAGATGATGTGACTTACCATACGAAAGCGCTGGCAGGTCGATAGAAACACAAACAAACACATACATACACACAATTCTGCCCTGCCCTGCCCTGAAATGAGCGCTGGCAGGTAGATAGACACACAAACAAACACAAACACACACACAAAATTCAAACTTTCACAACAAACGGTTGCTTCATCAGGAAAGAAGGAAAGACGAAAGGATGTGGGTTTTAAGGGAGAGGGTAAGGAGTCATTCCAATCCCGGGAGCGGAAAGACTTACCTTAGGGGGAAAAAAGGACAGGTATACGCTCGCATACACACTCATATCCATCCGCACATACACAGACACAAGCAGACAAATGCCATATCCCTAAACCATTTAGCAAATAAACTAAATAGTATTTGCAATCTGGAATGCCTAGTTCAACAAACATGAGCATGAGAAAGATAGTGTGCCACTCATATTTTGAATCAGTTGTAAGATGCAGATTTCTTTGTGGAAGTACAAGGAACACACCAAAATATTAACTCCGTAAAAAATAAATATGGTAACAAACATGTTTAATGTTAAAGAAACATACAGACTCCTGTGATCCATTACTGACAGATCAGAATATCCTACATATTCATTTTCCTTACATTTGTAGCTAATTTTCTTCATATACTAAAACCCAAATTTATTTGAAGATAAAGATTCTATCAGACAAGTCAAACCAGAAATAACTAAAGTTTTATGATCCCTTCTCACAGATAAAAACTGTATGCTCAGGTCTCACAACACATGCACAGGAAAATCTAAATTATATTAAAGAGAAGAAGCATCCACCGAATGGAGTTAGGAATACTGAAGAAGACACTGTGCAATATACTGACACAAAAAAATGCTACTATGCCATGCAGGAATATCTAGGTGATAATATAACATTCTAATAGTATGTAACACTTCCTGTAATTTATATTACATAAATCAGCATTTCATATTAATCAGTAAGAAATTTTTCAATAGCTCTACTAGTTTAATGTACTGCAAATCAAATTATTTAACCTGTATGTAATGGGAACCAAATTCTCATTCTGATTTATGAAGAACACAGTGAAACGAAATACGGATTATCACAATATTAGTGAAGTGAAACCAGCATAATATGTAAATAGCTCAGTGGGTTTGTCAAAAGGCAGGAGGGCACCTTTGTATTGTTACAGGAAGGGCCATACTTAGGGGGAGGGCAAACTGGGCAAAAGCCCAGGACAGAAGGTTTTAGGGGGTGGCAATACTTGGGGAAAACTGTATAAAAACTATGAGCTTCAAGCAAATTCCTAAAATTTAAATCTCTACTTACAGGAGAAAATTAACTGACACACATTAGCAGTGCTGATTAGTTTCCACACCACATGCACATTCCTAAAATTTAAATCTCCTACTCAACAGGCAATACTAATTGATGCACACACAGAAGTATTTTATGTTTACCCAAATTTGATCATAGCTCTTCAAATATACTTGAGTGCTCTTGCTCCGAATTACTCAACAGAAAGATTATTTTCTGGTTTCTAATGCATAAATAATTAGTTAAGGACATCACAAAGACAGGACCCTCTTAGCTATCTTGGTGTCCAAGTCACTGAATCAGATTTGACAACAAAATTGGACTATGAAAAAAATCATAAACTTGTTTTTGAAAATGATGTAGCATGAAAAAAAAGCCATTGTTATTTAAATAAACAATGTTTTGCACCCTGGTACCTTTCTAAGTGGAATGTAAGCTACATGTACTGTTTCTATTTAATTTTAATAAAAGAACAATTATAGTGTTTGCTTTTATACAGGGTGTTCAGAACAAGTATCAAATACTGAGAGTTGGTAGTACTCATCAAAACAAAACAAAAAATAAGCCCACTAAACATGGGTCCAGAAACACATACTTCCTAAGATAAACACATGTTTATACGAAGGGCTGCACGTCGTTAGGTTGTGGATATTAGCACAGGTGAAACTTCCTGGCAGATTAAACCTGTGTGCCCGACCGAGACTCAAACTCGGGACCTTTGCCTTTCGTGGGCAAGTGCTCTACCAACTGAGCTACCGAAGCACGACTCACGCCCGGTACTCACAGCTTTACTTCTGCCAGTACCTTGTCTCCTACCTTCCAAACTTTACAGAAGCTCTCCTGCGAACCTTGCAGAACTAGCACTCCTGAAAGAAAGGATACTGCGGCGACATGGCTTAGCCACAGCCTGGGGGATGTTTCCAGAATGAGATTTTCACTCTGCAGCGGAGTGTGCGCTGATATGAAACTTCCTGGCAGATTAAAACTGTGTGCCCGAACGAGACTCGAACTCGGGACCTTTGCCTTTCGCGGGCAAGTGCTCCACCATCTGACCTACCGAAGCACAACTCACACCCGGTACTCACAGCTTTACTTCTGTCAGTATCTCGTCTCCTACCTTCCAAACTTTTCAGAAGCTCTCCTGCGAACCTGCAGAACTAGCAATCCTGAAAGAAAGGATACTGCGGAGACATGTCTTAGCCACAGCCTGGGGGATGTTTCCAGAATGAGATTTTCACTCTGCAGCGGAGTGTGTGCTGATATGAAACTTCTGGCAGATTAAAACTGTGTGCCCGACCAAGACTCGAACTCGGGACCTTTGCATTTCGCGGGCAAGCGCTCTACCATCTGAGCTACCAAAGCACGACTCACGCCTGGTACTCACAGCTTTACTTCTGCCAGTATCTCGTCTCCTACCTTCCAAACTTTACAGAAGCTCTCCTGCGAACCTGCAGAACTAGCACTCCTGAAAGAAAGGATACTGCGGCGACATGGCTTAGCCACAGCCTGGGGGATGTTTCCAGAATGAGATTTTCACTCTGCAGCGGAGTGTGCGCTGATATGAAACTTCCTGGCAGATTAAAACTGTGTGCCCGACCGAGACTCAAACTCGGGACCTTTGCCTTTTGTGGGCAAGTGCTCATTAGCACAGTTGTTACATTGGTCCTCCATGTCAGCAGGGTATTATGATGCCTTACTTGCAATACTCCACCTACCATTAGGTGGTCTGCAGTCAGTTGCATGGTTCAAGTCATGTTGTAGGCTACATTAGTTTTGTGTTTGTTTGTCTTATTGAACAGTACTGTCAACCCTGAATCATACCATGGTATTTTGCCTGGTTCCAACTGCAGATTTGCTTATGTGTTTACTGCTATTGTGCTGTTTGTACATACAAATAGTGTACTGCTTTTATATTTTCTCTCTTCCATCATTTGTTAGCAATGGAAGCCTACTACCCACCAAGTGAAGTGGCAGGTATGATATTCTACTGTGGTTTAGCAAATGGACATAGCCTGCGAGCCTGTGCCCTCTATGAAGGAAAAATATCTACCGTGCAGAATGCCCTCTGATAAGCTGTTCGGCAGACTTTTCCAATGTTATAGGGACACAGGCACTCTTGTACCTTGGAAGACTGACAGTGGAAGGCCCTGCAGAGTCCACATGCTTCATGTGGAGGAGCATGTGCTATGTTCAGTGGAAGAAAGCGCTGGGACCAGTGTGCATCAATTAGCAGCAGCAGAAGGCTCTCTCATTTGGGAGAAGGGTGGGTGGGTGGGGGGGGAGGGGGGGGGCGGATACTTTACGAGCAATTGCTGTACCCTTATCATCTACAGTGAATTCAGGCCCTAAGGCCACAGGTGGCAGAAATGTGCTGCAGATCCACTGTTCACATCCAAGATTTTATTTTCCAATCAGGCAGGCTTCACAAGAGATGGTGTTGTGAATTTCCATAACCACCATGTATGGGCACATGTAAATCCCCAAGCAATTAACAAGAAAGAGCATCAACACCAATTCTCAATCAAAGAATGGGCAGGCATACTTGGTGATAGTTTATGACCATACATGCTACCACAAAAGTTAACTGGGGCATATTACCTGGCCTTTCTCATTAATGTATTGCCTGCTTTGCTGGAGGGTGTGTCATTGGAGCAACAAATACAAATGTGGTTCATGCATGATAACACACCAGCACACGAACATCTGATGTAGACATTTTGTTACCCAGATCTCAAACCCTGGATTTTTGGTTGTGGGGACACTTGAAGGAATTGTTGTTCTATGCCACATCAATCAACAAAATGCGAACACTATATGATTGCATCTTCAGTGTGTGGCAGCTGGTGCAACAACTGGATATACTTCAAAGGATGCATCATTCCTTATGCTGGAGGGCAGAGGAGTTCCTTGTCATGAATGGACACCACATTGAACACCACCTGTAAACAGGTATCTATTGCAGAAAGCATGCATTTCCAGATCCATGTTTATTGGCCATATCTCAGAAACTATGCATTTCTGGACCCATGTTTATTGGACTTATTTTCTTTGTTTCTACCTTTTTTTTTTACATCCTGTATTTATTGTATGACACTTTTTTTAGTTTTTCTAATTGCAATTTTTATAAAAACACGGTTTTAGGTTTGAAACTCATAGTTAAGAACTACACACATAAGAAAGATGCCCACAGGTTAGGCTAACTTTAATAAATATCTGTATGTCAAGTTCTGGAGGAGGCAAAGAAGATTTTTTTGCCTCAGGCATCGGGAGTTAAATACTGGTTTGGCTACATGTGATGTGTGATTTTAATCCTCTGCCTCTTTCCATTTTTTATTACTGCTTTAATGTGTAGCATCTGTAGGGGTCACAATTCCTTTTTTTTTTTCCTTCCAAAAAGGGAAGGACATTACTCTTCTTTCCAGTTTTATAACTCAGCCAAGGGACTTGGATTTCAATGACAATTTAGATTGTACTTACATCAATCAGGAATGACATTCCACTGGTCATCTTTGGTTCTTTGCATGGGTCAGGCCAGCTTTTTTCCCAATATTTATTTCGTTTGAGCCCATACATTTTCGATGGTGATGAGATCTGGTGCAGAATGAGGACAGTCAAGAACGGTTTCCTCATTCTGTTTTGCAAACCATCGCTAATATGTGCAATGGATGTATGTCCTGCTGGAGACAAATTACTCCCTCGGGATGCAGCTGTCTTACTGAGGACACTCAACTATAAGATCATTGAAACCTGTATCTGACGACTATTTGCCACAGAAAATATATTCATTGGGAAATATATCGGTGTTGTTGTTGTTGTTGTAATGGTGGTGGTGGGCTGGCAGTGGTCTTCAGTTTGAAGTCTGGTTTGATGCAGCTCTATCTTGTGCAAGGTTGTTTCTACTGCAACCAAACCTCAAGATGGCGGCGAGTATACACGTAGTTTCAAATCGCTCGGTAATTTGTGATTATTTCGTCAGTGAAGTGTACCATAAGCCATAAAATTGTGTTAACTGGATTAAAAATTTGCACGTTCAATCATAAGTGGTGCCATACCCATTGTTTCTCACGATCGGAAGTTCTAAATAAGTGCGACTGCGGTATGGAATGCAACGGGCGGGACAATGCCAGTGAAATGCACAGGGCAGGTTTGCAAGTGAATGTAGAGAACGAACTTAGGAAAGAACTCGATTATATTATTAAAATACGCAAAAACGCTTGAAAACTTGGTAATAAGTGTGAGAATTTCCTCAAAATCTAGCCTACAAGAGTTCTCAAATACCAGTCAAATAAGCAGCATATGACCAAAAACAAAAACAGCGGAACTTACTTTAAAACTAAGTAATAGGTTTAGTGTGCTTGAAAATAGCACAGAGGAGAAAGAACAAACAAATTGTACCATCATCCACATGGACAGTTCAGTGATCAACGCTAAATTGTGCTCACAAAGCAAAACAATTCGGCCTACTATTTGTAAACAAAACAAAAAACACACGTTGGAAAATAGACATGAAATCCTTATTCTAGCAGACAGCCATGGAAGAGGTGTAGCCGAAATTATGAGTTCTAAGAAAACAGGATTGAAGGTGAAACTTCCTGGCAGATTAAAACTGTGTGCCCGACCGACACTCGAACTCGGGACCTTTGCAGAAGTAAAGCTGTGAGTGCTTGGCGTGATTCGTGCTTCGGTAGCTCAGTTGGTAGAGCACTTGCCCGCGAAAGGCAAAGATCCCGAGTTTGAGTCTCGGTCGGGCACACAGTTTTAATCTGCCAGGAAGTTTCATATCAGCGCACACTCTGCTGCAGAGTGAAAATCTCATTCGGGATTCAAGATAACTGGCGTAATCAAACCAGGAGCGCCACTGTGTGAAGTTTTAAATAGCTGTAATCAATCTATGGCGAATGGCAGCACATGTGTGATAATTGGAGGCACCAACGAAACTAGACGTGCTACAACAGTTTTAAAGCAAGTAATTTGTAAAATGCCTGAAGTGAAATTTTTTGTTGTCAGTATCCCTCATGGGTATGATCTCATCGAAAACTCTTGCGTGAATACTGAGATTATTACCACCAACAGACTTTTCGCTAAGATATGTTGAGGTTATCTTAATGCTACATATCTTAGGATAAATAGTGATTGCAGAGAGCATTTTATAGAGCATGGACTTCACAGAAACATGAAAGGGAAAGAAGCCATGAGTGCTGAAATATCGAATGCTATTAAAGACTCTAGAGTAGAACGAAACACTATTACACTGTGAGAAAACGACCTTATTAAAGTATCAACATTAGTGGAAATAGGAAGAGCTGATGTCCCACAATCATTGGTAGCAAGATCCTTTGACGTTAGAAGAAGTAAAAAAATCTGAAGTGCCGTCCAGCACAGCAGCCACATCAGTCAAATTGTCAGTAGTGTCGAAATCATCAAACACAGCTGAACCATTATCATCAGCAGCAGATCTACCACCTTCCCCAGCAGGTTCAAAATCAAGTCCAGAATCTGTGACTAGTCCATCAATCAGAAGAACAGAGGCAAGACCAGTGGTATAAAATGCCACTCAGATATCATCAACAGAAGAAAAATCAACATCATCAAAGCATCATTTATCAGCTTCACACGCAACTACAATGTCCACAGTAACGTCAGTGCCAACTGTAGTTCAAGATTTAAACGAAAATACAGTTTCAGTAAAAGTTCCAGTATCAATTGGAACATCAGTTACAAAAACGGACTCAGCATCAAAACTGGCAGCATCTCCAACATCCACTGAATCATCAGCTTCAGAAACACCTCCAGCATCCACTGAAACAGCAGCTACAACTACAGATACAACAAGTATGGTGGCACGTCCAAGGTATGAAATACAAGGAGCAGGAAACGTAATTTTTAAGGATTTTTGGTACCCAGCCTCAGCAAGGAACAGCCGGTAACATTGGGAAACATAATTACAAACTCCTCTCAATCTAATTTCAATAATTTAAAAATAATGAGCCTTAACATACAATGCATTAAAAATAAAATATTAGAACTTGAGATTGCAGCTAGTGAAGCTAGTATAGATTGTATTTGCATTCAAGAACATTGGTGCATGAGTTATGAACTAGAAAATATTTGCATTTCCCCTTACAAATTAGTAAGTCATTACTGCAGGAAGGAAACAAGACATGGTGGTGTTTGCATTTATGTAAAACCTGGAGTAAAGGTTAAAAATATGACCGTAACTGAATCCTTGAGTGAAGAAAAACATTTTGAGGCTGCAGCAATACAATTGAATATGCAAAAGAGTAAATTAATAATAATGTCAGTGTACAGATCACCATGTGGTGATCCTGAAATTTTTAGAAATAAGTTGGAGGCATTGCTCAAAATATTACATCATAAAAAATCAACAATAATTATAAGTGGAGATTTTAATGTCAACTTATTGACTGAAGGTGCATCCAAAGATCAGTTCCTGAATGTTTTACAGAGCTTCAATTTGTATCCAGATATAACTAAACCCTACAAGAATAACAAACTCTTCAAAAAGTCCCATAGATAATATCTTCACAAATATAGATGCCATGGATATAGATGTAATAAATGTTGACCTAGGAATATCTGATCACAATGCACTCATCCTTAAATTTCCCATAGCCCCTGTGACCAAAAATAGTTCATACCAAATGTACAAAAGAACCTGCTCTACAAATAGTTGTAGTCACTTCATAAATACACTGACTAACCAATCATGGGCAGAAGTACTGTTACAAATTAGCATAAACACTGCATATAATGTTTTTTCTTCCCTGTTTATGTTGAATTTTGAAATGTGTTTTCCTAAGAAACTTGTCAAAACAAACACATATGGGCATACACATGCTAACTCCTGGATCACAACAGGTATTAGAAATTCCTCCAGGACCATGAAAATGCTTAACTATAGACTGAAAAGTTGGGCTGACCCCAAGTTTAAAGAACATGTAATAAATTACAAAAAATATATATAGAAAAGTAATTACAAAAGCAAAATTACTAAGTAATGATAAATTAATAAGAAAATCAGGCAATAAATCAAAAACTATTTGGGGAATTGTGAAAAGGGAAACAGGTAAGGGCCACAACGATCAGGAAATAGTACTCAAAAATAGTGAATATATTGAATTAAAAGATGAAACTCTGGCAAATTACATTAATAATTACTTTTTAAGTGTACCAGTGTCATTAAGTAAAAACTTTACTAAACATGAGAAATTAACAGCCCCAAAAGTAGACAGTAGTATGTTGTTAACTCCCACAAATGATAATGAAATATTAAAGGTGATAAAGAGTCTAAAATCAAAAATGTCTGCAGGTGTGGATGAAGTGCCTGTGTCAATAATCAAAAAAGTTGCCCAACAAATTATAAAGCCCCTGGTACATATTGACAATTTGTCATTCAGCGAAGGTGTTTCCTGAGAGGTTGAAAATCTCTGTTTAAAAAAGGAGATCCATACAAGGTAGAAAATTATAGACCAATATCCCTTCTCCAATCATTTTCAAACATTCTAGAGAAATTAATGAAAACCAGACTCATAAATTACTTAGATGCAATCAACATGACTTTTGCTTGGGCCACAGCACAGAAACAGCTGTCCATGCCTATACCAAAGGGATTGTCAGGAGTCTCGACACTAAAAAATGTGTAGTGGGAATTAACTTAGATTTATCTAAAGCTTTTGATACAGTAAATCACAAAATTCTGTTAAACAAGATGGAGGCAATAGGTGTAAGGGGAGTTGTGAAGTAGTGGTTTGAATCTTACCTTCAAGATAGAACTCAGGTGGTAGAAATCATTGCACAACATAAAAATCAGAAAATCAAGTGGGTCTCAGATGCAAAGAAATTGGAAATAGGTGTCCCGTAGGGCAGTGTTCTTGGTCTCTTATTATTCTTGCTTTATATAAATGACATAAAAAATCACTAACCGCCACAACTGATATAGTCCTGAAATATATTCAACATTGGTTTAATGCTAATGAGTTAACACTTAATCTAAGTAAAACAAATTATATACAGTATGGCAAAGCAACTCAAGATATTGACCTCCAGTTAAAACTAATGGATAAGAAGATAGAGAGTGTACAATCCACAAAGTTTTTGGGCATGCACATTGATCAAAACTTAAGCTGGAAAGACCATCTCAAGTACTTATCCCACAGGCTCAATTCGGCATGTTTTGCATTGAGGGTATTATCTAGAGTATGCAGCACAGACTGCACTAGACTAGTGTATTTTGCTTACTTTCACTCCATCGTGTCTTATGGCATATTGTTCTGGGGTAATACTAAATCAAGCTTAACAAATATCTTCAAATTTAAGAAAAGAGCTATACGAATCATAACACATAACTCTCCAAGAACTCATTGTAGGCCCCGTTTCAAAGAACTGCAAATACTCACAATACCATCACTGTATATTTTTAAAAGCATTCTGTATACAAGAGCACATATGAAAAATCTACGTACAAATGAGGAATGCCATAATTATAATACTAGAACTTGTAAGAATTTGTATGTAGAAAGGGTAAGGACAACACAAACCCAAAAGCATCACTGTATATTTTTAAAAGCATTCTGTATACAAGAGCACATATGAAAAATCTATGTACAAATGAGGACTGCCATAATTATAATACTAGAACTTGTAAGAATTTGTATGTAGAAAGGGTAAGGACAACACAAACCCCAAAGCATGTAAGTTATTTTGGAATAAAACTTTACAATGCTCTGCCGGTGTACATGAAGGAAATAATAGATGAAGTAAAATTTAAGACTGAGCTTAAAAATTACCTTTTAAGCAAAACTTTCTATGACATAGATGAGTACTTTGATTGGGTGTAAATTTATTGCCAAAAATTTTAATGTATATGTCTAAATTTGTACTTTTAAAAAATGCCTTGAAGGTGATATTACATTATTATGTTTGTAGTACTTGTACTAGTATGATAACTTTGTTGTGACAATTCCTACATCATGTAAATGATTTACAGGAAGATAATAAAATGAAATGAATGTGCCAGACAAGACGTCTGAGGTTTTGCACTCTTGTAAACATAAGTTATTAGATTGTAACAGCAGTTAATTTAGTACTAATTAACTATTAAATACATGTATTAGTGAACTTTTTATGTTTACTATTAAAGATATCACTTTCCTTTAGGTATTAGTCCAGAAAATGTGAAAAGATCGTAAGATCAGGTTGTCATATATTTGTTCACATTTTGGCACAGTTAACTTAGAGAATCACATCTAATTGTTCTGTTTTTCTTTCTAACAATTTAATTTGAGCATGGCCATTTATTATTAAGTTCATATTCTTGCAATATAGCATAAATCCTAAGTTGTTTGATTTAGAAAATTTCATACTAGTCACTTGCTTACATGCAGTTTGCGTACAGTAAAATTAGATTCTGTTTTAAATTAATTTGTCCAAGAAGGGCAACAAATGAACTAAAGTGGATTCCCAATGGCATAAAAATATCTAGTAATAGAAAGAGAGAGCTACATGCTGAGCTGAAATCAAATAAGAGTCCTGAGTTCATAAACTATGTTAAAGTGTATAAAAAACTATTTAAGAAGGTTTCAAAAGCACCAAAGGAAATGGCAGACACTAAATTCATTAAAAAACACACAAATAAATCCAAGGCAGTATGGACAGTAGCCAAATCTGAACTTGGAATCAAACCTAGCAACCAGGAAATCTCTAAAATAAAGATACAAGACAAAATAAGTGTACATCTTACTCAGATATCAGAAAATTTTTATAAATTCTTCATAAATGTAGCAAAATCTGATGTTGATGTAGACTCTTATCAAGATAATGTACATTTGTTTGGCTCAAGTCAGTGCAAGAAAGAGAGCATAATTAAATTTAACAAGTAATAGTAAAAGATGTAGAAAAAACTGTTCTGAACCTCAAAAATAAAAATTCTGTGGGATGGGATGAAATACCTGCCAAAGTCATTAAAGCAGCTACAAATGTAATAGCACACCCACTACACAAAATAATTAATCAATCACTTGAAGAAGTATACTTTCCAGAATTTCTAAAATATGAAGTAGTCAAACCAGTATTTAAGAAAGGCTCCAAAGATGATATGGGAAAACACCGTCCAGTTTCCCTTCTTCTTGTGGTTCCTAAGGTATTTGAAATGATTGTTGCAATTCAAATTCAAAATTTGTGCTACAAATACAATGTAATCTCAAAAATTCAATTTGGATTCCAGAAAGTCAAAAGTCACAAAAAGCTGTGGGAATCTTCAGTGACTTATCCAAAGCATTCAACTGTGTTGATCACTCCTTACTGTTATATAAAATAAAAAAATATGGAATAATGGGTAGCACCTTACTTAAAGTGGTGTAAGTCATATCTAACAGAGAGAAAGCAAATGGTTGTCATAACATCAAGCAAAGGAAATACTCCTTGAAGTGGAGAACCATCTCACAGGGAGTAACCACAAAGCTCAGTTCTGGGCCCTATCCTCTTTCATTTTTGTGTACATGACTTACCCATAAATATAAATTATCATTCAGTTTTATTTGCTGATGACACATCAGTACTGGTAGAAAATAAAAATACAAAATACATTCCTAAAAATGTCATAGAAACTCTAGAAAACCTAGATGTTTGGTTCCATCTAAAGCTAAATATTTAAAAACACAGCTGATGCAATTTAAGACAAAACATTCTTGAATAAATGATATTCACATTATGCACAGAAGCCAGGAGCTAAGTGAAGCATAGCATGTTAAATTCTTAGGAATGCAATTGGACAGAAACCTATCATGGTCCTCACACATAGCTTATCTAAAAAATAAACTAAGCAGCCTGGCATTTGCTATGAAAGTCTTAACCAATATCAATAGTATAGACACAAAAAAGTAGTATATCATAGTTACTTTGAGTCAGTAGTGAGATATGGTATTGTCTTCTGAGGGAATCCTAGCAACATGGCAAGTTATTAACTTTGCAGAAAAAAAATTGTCAAAAGCATACAAAGTGCAAAACCAAGAGAATCTTGTCAGCCATTATTAAGAGATCTTAAGATACTAAGCATTCCCTCATTTTATCTGTATGAAATAATTCTTTTCACAAGTAGTAACCCTAAACTCTTTTTGGGGAAGGAGAACAGACAAGCAAGAGGCAAATATCTGTGCCCTACAGGCTGAATTAGTTCATGTGAAATTTTGAGCTAGGTAGGTGGTAGAGGAAAAATGATCATGGGAACTGGGTAAAGGTAACAAGTAACGGGAGACAGGGTAACAGTTCTTCAACTTCATCTACATTTGAGCTAGCAGTAACAAATAAATTTGACTTGTTACCTGAATCAGGAGGAGAAGAGCCTCTTCCAGCTGTAGGTCGTACAGAAGGGTGCAGCAGACCTCTAGCAAAGAAACTCAATATAAGTCAGTATCAAAAGAGAGTAGGAAGAAAAGAGTCTTGCTGCACGGTAGTAGCCATGGGTGGGGTGTAGGTGTGATGGTACAGGAGGAATCAGGAACAGGGTACCAGGTCACAAGTATTTTGAAGCCAAGTGCTAGTATTAGCCAGTTAACAAAGGGCACAGGACATTTGTCTAAAGGTTTTGGCAAACAGGATCAGGTTATTGTAGTAGGTGGACCAGTCTGGCTAAGAACAGTAATCACAGCATTAGGGGTGACCTGGATGAAGTAGGAGTAGCAAGTACACACACAATTGTGGGTTTTGTGGAGGTCCTGCAGTACCATGCCCAGCACTGGTTTAACACTGCTGTGAGCTGTGCGAATACTGAATTGAAAAATGAAATCTCATATGAGTGCTGTGCCAGTTGCTGCAATTGGGAGATGGGGATATACTAGACATGGCTACATCTGGATATGGGAGGGAAAGATAGATTGGCTGAGCTTCTTGCAGGTAATATGGGGGGCAGCACCATTACACAAAGGAAGATCCATGTTGTTACTGGTGTCAGAGGGCACCTTTTTTAGGTTAGAACCAGGATTCAGGCTTCCTGTTTTGAAAGAAGTCAAAACAACAGAAAATCCCCACAAAATGCTTAATAATGCACAGAAAAGTAAGGTTAGTTTATTTCATCAAAATATTTGAGGACTGAGTAAGAAGGTAGAAGGGTTTCTTGTCTGTTTGCAAAATTTAGACATCTCTGAAAAGATAGACTTTCTGTGCCTCTCTGAGCACCATATAACCAGAGGGTTACAAAAGTTACATACAAAAAAATTGCACTATTCCATCTCACTCATGCAGGAATAACATAGGAAAAGGATGAGTTGTACATACATTCAAACAGAACATAAATTCAAAAATACTGAGACAAGTAGATTTTGTACTAATCACGATACAGAAGTGTGTGCTTGTGGATTAATGCTGAAAAACAGTAACTGTATATAGATCCCACCTGGGAAATTTTGGTCTATTTATGAGGATTTTGGATTGCTTAAGAATCATGAAAGAAGGTTATATATATGGAAGAGGATTGTAGACATTGGAAGGTTTCAGACAGATTATGTAATGGTAAGAATGAGATTTAGGAACCAAGTTTTAAATTTCCAGGGGCAGATGTGGATTCTGACCACAATTTATTGGTCCATGAACCATGGCCCTTGCCATTGGTGGGGAGTCTTATGTGCCTCAGCGATACAGATAGTCGTAACATGGGTGCAACCACAACAGAGGGGTATCTGTTGAGACGCCAGACAAACATGTGGTTCCTGAAGAGGGGCAGTAGCCTTTTCAGCAGTTGCAGGAGCAACAATCTGTATGACTGACTGACCTGGCCTTGTAACATTAACCAAAATGGCCTTGCTGTGCTGGTACTGTGAACAGCTCAAAGCAAGGGGAAACTACAGCTGTAAGTTTTTCCTGGAGGCATGCAGCTTTACTGTATGGTTAAATGATGACAGCATCCTCTTGGGTAAAATATTCCAGAGGTAAAATAGTCCCCCATTTGGATCTCCAGGTGGGGACTACTCAGGAGGATGTTGTTATCAGGAGAAGGAAAACTGGCATACTACGGATTGGAGTATGGAATGTCAGATCCCTTAATTGGGCAGGTAGGTTAGAAAATTTAAAAAGGGAAATGGATAGGTTAAAGTTAGATACAGTGAGAATTAGTGAAGTCTGGTGGCAAGAAGAACAAGACTTCTGGTCAAGTGAATACAGGGTTATAAATATAAATCAAATGCAGGAGTGGTTTAATAATGAATAAAAAATAGGAGTTTGGGTAAGTTACTATGAACAGCACAGTGAACACATTATTGTGGCCAAGATAGACACAAAACCCATGCCTACCACAGTAGTACAAGTTTATATGCCAATTAACTCTGCAGATGATGAAGAGACTGAAGAAATGTATGACACAATAAAATAAATTATGAAACAAATACTAACAAAGAGATAGAGGGGCTGGCCAGTACTTACCTCAGCTCAGTACAGCCGATAGATACACACAAAACAGAACTGAAAATTTACATTCCTAGCTTTCGGAACTTTGTTCCTTCATCAGGGAGGAGAGAGGGGAAAAAAGGGAAGAGGGGAAAGTGGATTCAGTTACTCACAACCCAGGTTATGAAGCAACAGGGAAAGGTAAACAGGGAGGGTAGCAAGGATGGAGGCATGGTTGTCAGAGGGAAGCCAAAGAATATCTTTGGCTTCCCTCTGACAACCATGCCTCCATCCTTGCTACCCTCCCTGTTTACCTTTCCCTGTTGCTTCATAACCTGGGTTGTGAGTAACTGAATCCACTTTCCCCTCTTCCCTTTTTTCCCCTCTCTCCTCCCTGATGAAGGAACAAAGTTCCGAAAGCTAGGAATGTAAATTTTCAGTTCTGTTTTGTGTGTATCTATCGGCTGTACTGAGCTGAGGTAAGTACTGGCCAGCCCCTCTATCTCTTTGTTAGTATTTGTTTCACATCTTATATGAGATTTTCCATTAATCATTTCAATAAAATAAATTATTCAGATAGTGAAGGGAGACAGAAATTTAATAGTCATGGGGAACTGGAATTCAATAGTAGGAAAAGGAAGAGAAGGAAAATGGTAGGTGAATATGGACTGGGGGGTAAGGAATAAAAGAGGAAGCTGCCTGGTAGAATTCTGCACAGAGCATAACTTCATCATTGCTAACACTTGGTTTAAGAATCATGTAAGAAGTTGTATATGCAGAAGAGACCTGGAGTCAACAGAAGGTTTCAGATTGCTTTGTAATGGTAAGACAGAGATTTCAGGACCAGATTTTAAATTGTAAGACATTTCCAGGGGAAGATGTAGACTCTGACCACAGTTTATTGGTTGAACTGTAAATTAAAACTGAAGAAATTGTAAAAATATAGGAATTTAAGGAGATGGGACTTGGATAAACTGAAAGAACCAGAGGTTGTAGAGAGTTTGAGAGGGAGTATTAGGGAATGACTGACAAGAACAGGGGAAAGGAATACAGTAGAAGAAGAATGGGTAGCTTTGAGAGATGAAACAATGAAGAGTATCAAGTAGGTGAAAAGATGAGGGCTAGTAGAAATCGTCGAGTAAAAGAAGAGATATTGAATTTAATTCATGAAAGGAGAAACTATAAAATGCACTAAATGAAGCAGGCAAAAAGGAATACACACAACTCGTGAATGAGATCGACAGGAAATGCAAAAAGGATATGCAAGGATGGCTAGAGAACATATGTAAGGCGGTAGAGGCATATATCACTAGGGATAAGATAGACACTGCCTACAGGAAAATTAAAGAGACCTTTGGAGAAAAGAGAACCACTTGTATGAATATCAAGAGTTCAGATGGAAAACCCGTCCTAAGCAAACACGGGAAAGCAGAAAGATGAAATCAGTATATAAATGGTCTCTACAAGGGCAATGTACAAGGTGTACAACTTTGCTACCGCCATTTACCGATAGTTGGCGACAACGGGAAGTAGCGGTCAAAAGAAATAGACCGCAGACTTCAGGCAGTTAGCCTGGACCTCAGTCAACATAACCTCATTCAAACATTTGTCAATTTGTGTCTGCATCATAAAGTTGTTCTTGATTGAAAATGTCAGTTAACGAGCCTAATTCTCGTCATTTGTGGGAGGTGTTACTGTTTTGTTTCAGTATGAAGAAAACAGCAGCAGAGTCTCGTCAAATACTCTCAAATATCTATGGCAAGGGTGCTATTAGTGAAAGAACATGTCCTCAGTGGCTTCAACCCTTCAAGAACAGCAATTTTAACATCTTAAAACGGCATTGTGATGGAAGAGAGAATGTTTTCGAAAATGCAGAATTGGAGACATTGCTGAGTCAAGACTGCATCAAACTCAAGAAGAAGTGGCATGATTAGTGGGAGTGACACAGCAAGCCATTTCAAAACGTCTCAAGGCTATGGGTATGATTCAGAAAGAAGGAACTTGGGTTTCGTGTGAGCTGAAACTAAGAGATGTTGAATGGCATTTGTGTGGTTGTGAACAGTTGCTTCAGAGGCAAAAACTGAAGGGATTTCTGTATCACATTGTGGGATTTCTGTATCACATTGTGACCAGGGATGAAAAATGGTTTCATTACAATAACCCTAAATGCAAAAAATCACCGGGATATCCCAGCCATTCCTCCGCGTCAATGGCCAAACCAAATATTCACGGTTCCAAGATCATGCTCTGCATTTGGTGGGACCAGCTCGTCATCGTGTACTATGAGGTGTTAAACCCAAGTGAAAGAATCACAGGTGCTCATTATTGATTGCAATTAATGCGTTTGAGCAGATCATTAGAAGACAAACAACCACAATACAGCGAGAGGCACGATAAAGTGATGTGCAAAAGAGGTCAAAACGTACTTGGAAACATTAAAATCGGAAGTCTTACCCCACCCACCATATTCTCCAGACATTGCTCCCTCTGACTATCACCTGTTTAGATCAATGCACATGGTCTGGCTGACCAACACTTCCGATATCATGAAGAAGTCACAAAGTGGACCGATTTGTGGATTGCTTCAAAAGATGAACAATTTTTTTGACGCAAGATTTTTACGCTGCCTGAAAGATGGGAGAAAGTAGTGGCCAGTGATGGAAAATACATTGAATTGTACATGTGTAACCAATTTGTTTCGGTAAAGCCTCAAAAGTTGGGGAAAAAGTGGCGGAGGCAAAGTTGTACAACTTGTACTTGAGGGCAATATTATAGAAATGGAAGAGGATATAGATGAAGATGAGATGGTATATATGATATTGTGTGAATAATTTGACATGCACTGAAAGACCTAAATCACAAAAAGACCCCAGGAGTAGACAGCATTCCATTAGAGCTGCTGATAGCCTTGGGAGAGCCAACCATGACATAACTCTACCATTTTAATATAATCCATTATGGAGTTGAGGTAGCAGTTGTCGTTATACTGGTTATCACTGTTAGCATTCAACCGCGAATCTTATACATATATTTTAACAATGCATTTCAAGAGACAATGCTCTCATCATCAGGTTGTAAAGTCTATGTCATGAAATTAAATGGACTAAAAAGACAAAATACCATCACAAATAGTTGGGAAGTCCATAGAGTAAAACAGAATTAAAAGTACGAGGGCCGTTCAGAAAGTAACATCCGGTTGATTTAAAAAAATACACCAAGTTAAATAAAAATATTTTAATATATACATCTTACAACTACATCTTTGCACTATTTTTCTACATAGTCTCCATAGCGATTGAGGCACTTATCGTATCTCTTCACAAGCTTTGAAATTCCTTCTGCATAAAAATCACCCGCTTGTGCCTGGAGCCAGCCTGTGACCACATCTTTGAGCTCTTCGTCGTCATCAAACCGCTGTGACCCGAGCCATTTCTTCAAATGCATGAAGAGGTGATAATCACTTGGCGCCAGGTCTGGGCTGTAAGGTGGATGGTTGATAACGTCCCACTTGAAGGACTCAAGAAGAGCCGTTGTTCTGCGAGCAGAGTGAGGACGGGCGTTATCGTGCAAAAAAACGATACCGGAAGTCAGCATACCACGGCGTTTGTTCTGTATAGCCCGTCGTAACTTTTTTATTGTTTCACAGTACACGTCTTGATTAATGGTCGTACCACGTTCCATGAATTCAACCAACAACACCCCTTTGCAATCCCAAAACACCGTTGCCATCAGTTTTCTGGCAGAAAAATCTTGCGAGGCTTTTCTTGGTTTGGTAGGCGAATTTGAATGTGCCCACATCTTTGATTGTTATTTTGTCTCAGGGTTCACATACTTAATCCAGGTTTCATCACCGGTCACGATTCTGTTTAACAATGGTTCTCCTTCGTCCTCATAACGTGACAGAAAGTCTAATGCAGAGGCCATTCTTTGAGTTTTGTGGTGGTCGGTAAGAATTTTGGGCACCCATCGTGCACAGAACTTACGGTAACCCAATCTTGCTGTCACTATCTCGTACAAGAGAGTCTTAGAAATCTGTGGAAAACCAGTAGACAACTCCGACATTGAGAAACGTCGATTTTCACGAACTTTTGCATCAACTGTCTGAACGAGTTCGTCAGTCACCAATGATGGTCTACCACTCCTCTCTTCATCATGAACGTTTTCTCGTCCACTTTTAAATAAACGTACCCATTCACGGACAACTCCTTCACTCATAATTCTTGGTCCGTACACGGCACAGAGCTCACGATGAATAGCTGCTGCAGAATATCCTTTGGCTGTAAAAAACCTTATGACTTCACATTTGGCGGGGTTTTCTATTGCAGCACACATTTCAAACTGCCACAAAAACTAAACTAGCGCAGATACGACGTTCACTCGACCACAGCTTGATGCCAACTGACCTGTTGAGTGCGTGAACGCACAGATGGCGTCGCTACCCCACCCACAACCCGCACTGTGACCAATTGGAGGTTACTTTCTGAACCGCCCTCGTATATTGGACTGTGGGTCCTCGTCTTACATTGAAGTTGTTGACACAAGTCGATGGCCATCCCATAGCTACCAAGTATGCTGTCGCACTGTGCCGGCTCGGGAGCTGTTGTGTTCTGATGTGCCTAGGTGTTGTGGCGTTGTTACAGCCGTGTGCTTGATGGTAATGCTATGCTATTGGGCACCTTACTTCCTTATTGCATTGGTCTGCCATCGTTAGCCTCTGGCAACTCCGTCAGTGACATGCTACAAGTTTGAAGTCGCATATCCACCCTAAAATAATTCTAAAAACCCGCTAAAAAATCTCATTTCTTTAAAATTATCTTGTGCATTTAGAATATTGCTTTGTTTCTTTTCATGGATAGCTATCTCGAATTCCTCTAGTAAATCAAGTTTCCTCCCTTTCTTTTCTACATGCAATATTTCTACGTTATCTTCTATGCTATTAAGGGGATGGCCTGTTTCATATATATGGTTTGCAACAGCTGATTTGCCATAATTTCCTAACCTGAACGCATCTTTACGTTCTTTATACCGGATCGCGAATGGTCTTCCTGTCTGCCCTATATATTTTGCATCACAAGTTCTGCACTGAATCTTATAAACTCCTGATCTTTCAAACTTATTTCTCTTCTCGCCAATATCGTGCTTAAGGCTATATGTCACTATGTTATTCGTCTGAAAAGGTATTTTAACATGGTATGGCTTAAAAATATTTGCTATCTTTTGTGAGACTGTTCTGTAGTATGGCATTGTGATAATTTTCACTTTCTCTCCATCAGATTTTTTCTTTTTGCGCTTTTTACTTTTCCGTAACAGTTTTTTAACCATATCTATTTTGTAACCGTTATTCATTGCTATTCTCTTAACGGTATTAATTTCAGTCTCCCTATCTTTTTCACTCATAGGTATATTGACTGTCCTATGCACAAGACTATGGAAAGCAGCTTCTTTATAAGCCTGAGGGTGGCATGAATCATTCGGGATCACGGCATCAGTCATAGTTTGTTTTCTATAAATGGAGAACGCATGTTTGTTGACCTGCTTTTTTATATTCAGGTCCGGTGAGGACATTGAGGAAATAGTAAAAAAGTTCTACGATGCACATAATAAAATAGAATTTACCGTGGAGTATGAAACTGACAATTGTTTACAGTTCCTCGACTTGAATATAAAAAAGCAGGGCAACCTTAATAGCATAGAAGATAACGTAGAAATATTGCATGTAGAAAAGAAAAGGAGGAAACTTGATTTACTAGAGGAATTCGAGATAGCTATCCATGAAAAGAAACAAAGCAATATTCTAAATGCACAAGATAATTTTAAAGAAATGAGATTTTTTAGCGGGTTTTTAGAATTATTTTAGGGCAGATATGTGACTTCAAACTTGTAGCATGTCACTGACGGAGTTGCCAGAGGCTAACGATGGCAGACCAATGCAATAAGGAAGTAAGGTGCCCAATAGCATAGCGTTACCATCAAACACACGGCTGTAACCACACCACAACACCTAGGCACGTCAGTCCACAACAGCTCCCGAGCCGGCACAGTGCGACAGCATACTTGGTAGCTATGGGACGGCCATCGACTTGTGTCAACAACTTCAATGTAAGACGAGGACCAACAGTCCAATATACTTTTAATTCTGTTTTACTCTATGGACTTCCCAACTATTTGTGATGGTATTTTGTCTTTTTAGTCCGTTTAATTTCATGACATAGACTTTACAACCTGATGATGAGAGAATTGTATCTTGAAACGCGTTGTTAAGATATATGTATAAGAATCGGGGTTGAATGCTAACAGTGATAACCAATAACTCTAACCATCTGGTGAGCAAGATGTATGAGACAGGCGAAATACCCTCAGATTTCAAGAAGAATATAATAATCCCAATCCTAAAGAAAGCAGGTGTCAACAGACGTGAAAATTACCGAACTATCAGTTTAATACTAACATGAATTCTTTACAAGCAAATGGAAAAAACTGATAGAAGCCAACCCTGGGGAAGATCAGTTTCGATTCCATAAAAATGTTGGAACATATGAGGCAATACCGACCCTACAACTTATCTTAGAAGACAGATTAAGGAAAGGCAAACCTACGTTTCTAGTATTTGTATACTTGGAGAAAGCTTTTGACAATGTTGACTGGAATACTCTCTTTAAAATTCTGAAGGTAGCAGGGGTAAAATACAGCGAGCAAAAGGCTATTTACAATTTATACAGAAACCAGATGGCAGTTCTGAGGCGAAGGGCATGAAAGAGAAGCAGTGGTTGGGAAGGGAGTGAGACATGGTTGTAGCCTATCCCTGATATTATTCAGTCTGTATATTAAGCAAGCAGTAAAGGAAACAAAAGAAAAATTTGGAGAAGGAATTAAAATCCATGAAGAAGAAATAAAAACTTTGAGGTTTGCAGATGACACTGTAATTCTGTCAGAGACAGCAAAGAACCCGGAAGGGTGGTCAAACGGAATGGACAGCATCTTGAAAGAAGGATATAAGATGAACAACAACAAAAGCAAAATGAGGATAATAGAATGCAGTTGAATGAAATTAGGTGATGCTGAGGGAATTAGATTAGGAAATGGAACACATAAAGTAGTTGATGAGTTTTGCCATTTGGGGAGCAAAATAACTGTTGATGGTCGAAGTAGAGAGGTTATAAAATGTAAACTGGCTATGCCAAGGAAAACGTTTCTGAAGAAGAGAAATTTGTTAACATTGAGTATAGATTTAAGTGCCAGGAAGTCTTTTCTGGAAGTATTTGTATGGAGAGTAGCCATGTATGGAAGTGAAACATGGATGATAAACAGTTTAGACAAGAAGAGAATAGAAGCTTTCAAAATGTGGTGCTATAGAAGAATGCTGAAGATTAGATGGGTAGATCACATAACTGATGAGGAGGTACTGAATAGAATTTGGGAGAAGAGGAAATTGTGGCACAACCTGACTAAAAGAATGGACCGATTGGTAGGACACGTTCTGAGGAGTCATGGATCACCAATTTAGTACTGTAGGGAATCGTGGAGGGTAAAAATCATAGAGGTAGACCAAGTGATAAATACACTAAGCAGATTCAGAAGGATGTAGATTGCAGTTGTTACTCAGAGATGAAGAAGCTTGCACAGGATAGAGTAGCACGGAGAGCTGCATCAAACCAATCTCTGGACTGAAGACCACAACAACAATAGTTTGTGGTGACTTCAGTGTAGATTTTCTAATGAATTCTGATAGGAAAAATGATCTGGAAACTTTATTTGAATCCTACAATTTGGTCTCAGAAATTAACTTTACAACATACATACATAAAGACATTAGGACCCTAATTGATAATGTTTTTGTTGATGAAGCTCAAAGTAAGAAAGTAACTATTTATCCAGTAACAAATGCTCTCTCTGATGATGATGCACGGCTATTTAGGATAAATAACATAACACCTTACAGTATGGCTATTCATAAGTGGAAATCAGTTAGAATAATTAGTGACTCTAGGTCAAAATGTTTTGAAGAATAGTTCACTGGAGATGACATGGGATGAAATTGATAATGAACCAAGTGCTAACATAAAATTTACTCTGTTCCATGATAAATTCATATCAATATTTGAAAAAAGGTCTCTGCTTAAGCTAATCAGAAAGGACACTAAAAAACCAGGCAATAAACCATGGATCACTACTTTAGAAAGATATATGGAATGTAGTCAAACGAAAGAAGGAAGACCAACACCAGAACAGGATTACATCACTATTGTACTGAATGAAAGGGCTATAAATTATGAGTGATAGGTAGAAAATGTATTTGATACTCATTTCTTAAATACAGTAGAAACCACAGACACAAACAGTACAAGAGGAAAATCATAGCAGTATTTCAAAAAAGGAGCTCTCATAAAATTCAGTCATATGAATGTATCATCAACTTCTCCTACTGAAATTAATAAAATTATACATTCTCTCAAAATTAAAAGCTTGTGTGGTTTTGATGGTATCTCCAATAGAGTATTAAAGATTTGCTCCAATATAATGATTCTGGTCTTATCTGAGATATGTAAAGCACCACTAACTCAAAGCATTTTTCCAGAGAGACTGAAATACACCATTGGTAAACCCCTCTTTAGAAATGGTGATAAGAGAGATGTCAAAAACAACTGACTTGTTTCACTGCTATCATTTTGCAAAATTTTTGAGAAGGAGATGTATTCTAGAACATTATCTCACCTTAACAACAATAATATCCATATCCTCAGCAAATCACAGTTTGGGTTTCAGAAGGGTTGTTCTACTGAGAAATGCCACTTACATATTCACTAACCAGATTTTACAAGCATTAAATAATAAAATAGTGATGGTTGGTATTTTCTGTGATCTGTCTAAGGCATTTGACTGTGATTCACAGTAGTCTCCTAGATAAAGTGAAGTTTTGTGGAACTGATGTTACAGCCGACCAATGGATCATGTAATATCTAACCAAAAGAATGCAGAAAGTTGTGCTTAGTAATGTCCAGGATCATAATTCTGACTGGGGATAAATCACATATGGAGTTCCCCAAGGCTCAGTCTCACATCCACCATTGTTCCTAACATATGTAAACGATCTTCAATACAGTATACAACAAACAGAATTAGTTCTTTTTGCAGATGACACTAGTATTGTAATCAATCCAAACATACATAAAGAAACAGAAGAAATGATAAACAAAGTTCTTAAAAGTATCATTGACTGATTCTCTGCATATCATCTCACCCTCAAATTTAAAACATCACAGCACATTCAGTTCTGCACTTCTACGGATACTACATCAATGATTAGTGTAACACATGGTGAGGAAATAAATGGGATAGAAACTTCAAAATTTTTGGGTGTCCATGCCAGAATTTGGGTGCTATGAACATGACCTCTTGCTCATCAGATATTCTGTGGGTATGCAGATTAGACTACTGCTGAATCTGTCACCCCAGATGATATAAATAATAGATTACTCCCATGAATCTATTAGGCTACATGAAAAATCAATTGCTGCACTTATCAGAAAATGTTATTTACCACATTCCTGAACTCATCAGGGGCTTCGCTTATTGCTTATCGCTGGCAGAACTATGCATTTCAATTTTATAATTTACTTTAATGGTTGCTGAATGATAAAGTTTGATCTGGTAAAACACAAGGTGTACAACTTAGCTTCCGCCGTTTGCCGATAGCTGGCAACAACAGTAAGTAGCGGTCGAAAGAAACAGATCGCAGACTTCAGACAGTTAGCCTGGACCTCGGTCAACATAACCTCATTCAAACATTAGTCAATTTGTGTCTGCATCATAAAGTTGTTCTTGGTTGAAAATGTCAGTTTACGAGCCTAATTCTCGTCATTTGTGGGAGGTGTTACTGTTTTGTTTCAATATGAAGAAAACAGCGGCTGAGTCTCATCAAAAGCTCTCAAGTAAGTATGTTAAGGATTCTATTAGTGAAAGAACATGTCCTGAGTGGTTACAATGCTTCAAGAATGGTGATTTTAATGTCATAGTCTGGCATAGTGGTGAAAGAGAGAATGTTTTCGAAGATGCAGAATTGGAGACATTGCTGAGTGAAGACTCGCATCAAACTGAAGAAGAAGTGGCATGATTAGTGGAAGTGACACAGAAAGCCATTTCAAAATGTCTCAAAGCTATGGGCACGATTCAGAAAGAAGGAACTTGGGGTCCCGTGTGAACTTAAACCAAGAGACATTGAACGGTGTTTGTGTGTTTGTGAACAGTTGCTTCAGAAGCAAAAACGGAATGGATTACTGCATCACATTGTGACCAGGGATGAAAAATGGGTTCATTACAATAACCCTAAATGCAAAAAATCATGGGGATATCCCGGCCATGCTTCTACATCAACGGTCAAGCCGAATATTCATGGCTCCAAGATCATGTTCTGCATTTGGTGGGACCAGCTCGGCGTCGTTTACTATGAGGTGTTAAAACCAAGTGGAACAATCACAGGTGCTCGTTATTGAATGCAATTAATGTGTTTGAGCAGAGCATTAAAAGACAAACGGCCGCAATACAGCAAGAAGCACAATAAAGTGATTTTGCAGCACGACAACGCTCGACCCCACGTTGCAGAAAGAGGTCAAAACGTACTTGGAAATGTTAAAATGGGAAGTCCTACACCACCCGCTGTATTCTCCAGACATTGCTCCCTCTGACTATCACCTGTTTAGATCAATGGCGCATGGCCTGGCTGACCAACACTTCTGATCTCATGAAGAGGTCACAAATTGGATCGATTCGTGGATCACTTCAAAAGATGAACAATTTTTTCGATGCAGGATTCATACACTGCCCAAAAGATGGGAGAAAGTAGTGGCCAGCGATGGAAAATACTTTGAATGATGCATATGTAACCAATTTGTTTCATTAAAGCCTCAAATGGCGGAGAAAAAACGGCGGGAGCAAAGTTGAACACCTTGTAATATTTATTCAAACACTGTGTAAATATTGCTCAGGACATACAAACATCAAGGTTATGAAACAATTTGAGAATGGATTAACATAATTAAAACAGAACAATGATAAGAAAATGGTTGGTTGTTAGGGTCACCACCAGCATGATGCTGGACAATTATGGTTGAGATGTTGCCCAGACACATAAAAGACACAAATTACACTTTCAACTGTAATTGCAAAATTTTAAAATTACATAAAAAAGATATGAATTTGGACAGAACACACAACAGAGCAATGAATAACAGAACAGATCAGAATGAAACATCACTAGGCATGGGTAAGCCGCACTGAGTTAACTCAATAATGAAATGAAACATGGGTGGTTTAAAAAAAGAATCTATTTTGAAGCAAGAATTAGATTGCAGAAAAACTTGCATACCAATGCGTGAAGCATGTGGAACAAGTTAAGAAGACTGAAAATTAGTAACCTGGAATGAACTTCTCTTCCCTCATTATATCATGATTCCCAAAGTCGTGAGTGTACATTGCAAATGTAGTCTTACCATGAGTGCCATTGAAGTGGTTACTGACACACCGAGGTGCACTGAACTGCAGCAACTGTTAACTGTTGCTGCTCTGAGCTGATGTGATGGGTTTGCAAGCCACAGATCTCACCATCCTCCTCATTACCTGCTCCGGATGCACATTAAGTTCAAAGTGAAACTTCGAAGACTTGGCAGAGGGCCAAAGCAAGAAAAACAAGTATGAGCACAAAGTCCAGAGTAGCCTCATCAAGTACAAATTTGAATCATAATACTAATACGAATCTAAATATGACCACATATCATCTCTCCATTTATGGTAGCCCTCCTTCAGGCAACAGGAAAGACACCCATGCACAGTCTTTTTTAACCAGTCCCAAAAAGGGCCTAAGTGCTCTCCCGGTCAGAGATCCAAAGTCCATTCTCTACCTCCAACCATCAAATTAAATGTATCTGTCGATGAGATACTTATATATGGAAATGGGTGATGAGTGTAGCACCGTTACACACCCACACTTTTTTGTCAGAAATTCTGGAAATTTTGTTGGGCCTTGAACACTGTTCCCACAGGAAGGGCAAAGTTTGGGAATTTCCAAAAGCACATTTTGGAACTCCTAAAACAGCTTAGTTTAGTCACATTTGCACTTAGAACCTTTGCAAATCCTGGGGCGAGACAAATCAGTAAGTTGACATATTTTGGGGAGTTTCATTCAATAATGTCTTGTTGAATAATGTTATGGGGTAACTCATATCTAAGAAACAATGCCTTTGTTGCTCAAAAACGTGCTGTGAGAATAATATGTGTTGATCACCCACGATCATATTGTAGATATATGTTCAAGGAGCTGGGCATTCTGATTACATTTATTACCTCATGAAGTTCATAGCAAATAAGCCACCGCAGTTCAAGAGAAAGAATGATGTACATAATTAGAACACTGGAAGAAAAAGTGACATTCATTACTCCACATTAAGATTGTCTCTAGCACAAAATGGGGTGAACAATGCTGCAACAAAAATATTTGATCACTCACCCAGTGACATAAAATGTCTGACAAACAGCAAAGTAAAACTTGAAAACAAACTAAGAAAGTTTCTCCTTGACAACTCTTTCTATTCCATAGAAGAATTTCTATTATTGTAAAGTGTAAAATATGATGGGTGATGGGTATGAACTACTAGTTCATATCTGTATACTTTTTTTCTAAAAAAGAACTTAGAAATGTTCAGCATGAAAACACACATTCAAATTAATTTGCAAGTAAATGGAAAGAGACTCCTTCCTTATCATTACAATTTATTGTGCAAAATGATCCATGGAACATGAAACTAATTAACTAACATAGTAATGTGCTTACTGTATGATAGTTACTCAATCCACCCCTCCTAATATTCAGCATCCTTCTGTAGCACCACACTTCCAAAGCTTCTATTCTCTGCTTGTATGAACTACTTATCACTGATGTTTCACTTCCACATAAGGCTATGCTCCAGACAAATGGTTCAAATGGTTCTACGCACTATGGGACTTAACATCTGAGGTCATCAGTCCCCTAGACTTAGACCTACTTAAACCTAGGACGTCACACACATCCATGCCCGAGGCAGGATTCGAACCTGCTCCAGACATATACCTTCAGAAAAATCTTCCTAACACCTAAATTTATATTATATGTTAAAAATTCCACTTTCTTTTTAGAAATTCCTTTTGAGCTATAGTCAGTGTGCATTCTATTTCACCCATCATCAGTTATTTTACTGCCCAAATAGCTTTACTCATCTACTATTTTAAGTGTCTTGTTTCCTAATCTAATTTTCTCAGTAGCACCTGATTTAATTTGACTACACTTCATTACCTGCATTTTACTTTTGTTCAATGTTCATCATATAACCTCTTTTTGAAGCCTTATCCATTCTGTTCAACTGCTTTTCCAACTCTTTTGCCGCGTTGGCCTGAATTACAATGTCACCGACAAAACTCAAAGTTTTTATTTCTTCTCTCGCAGTTTTAATTTCCTCTCCAAATTTCTCCTTGATTTTCTTCACAGCTTGCTCCATGTACTAACTGTATAACATTGTTGATAGGCTACAATTCTGTCTCACTCCGTCCTCAACCACAGCTCCACTTTCATGTGTTTTGACTCGCGTAACTGCAGTCTGGTTTCTTTACAAGTTGAAGTTCTGTGTATTTTATCCCTGCTACCTTCGAAATTTCAAAGAATTCATTCCAATCAACACTGTCAAAAATCTTTTCCGAATCTACAAATACTATGAACATAGGTTTGGCCTCCTTTAACCTGTCTTTTAAGATAAGACATAAGGTCAGTATTGCCTCGTGTGCCCTGCATATCTCCAGTACACAAACTAATCTTCTCTCAAGTTGGGTTCTACCTGTTTTTCCATTCTGTAAATAATTTGTCAGTATTTTGCAACCATGACTTATTAGACTATAGCACTCTCCAATTATGATTCCCATTGTCCCAAATAAATGATCATTTTGGTGAGCAAAAAGTCCATTTTGCTGTGCAATTTTTGGGGGAAAATGTTTATTTTAAGCACAGTTAACACTATGTAAATCACATGAGATAGAAAAAAAGGCAAAAAAATCGCTTTTGAGATGCATGGATGGATTCATGAAAAAGTTATGTTGATCAGAAGTGAAACAATAAGAATTAAACTAGATTTTATCAAGAACTGTTTCTTTTGTGGGGATGAGGGATAATATTTAGAACAGAAGGGTGCAAAACCTCAGTGGCTGTTAATGCCGGTGTTAGCAAATTCCACCTCACAGCTAGAAAAATTATGTGATGTGACAATGTCTCACACACAAAATGACAGGAACAATTTTAAATTAGATAATTTAAATTAGATAATTTGCTGTCTTGGTTAAAAATTACCTGAAAGTTCTAAAGAAAGACGTACAATTATTAGTTTACACAAAAAAAATAATTCTGAAACAAGTTTACCTGAAGAATAACAAAAAATAAATTGCTGTACACCTGTAATGAACACACTACACACACATGCAGTTTTGGGTCATAGAAGAGTACCAGTTCAAAATGACAGTAAAAATTTCGAAATGTGAATGTGAGAGAGATACAGAAACCCAATTAAAAACTGTAAGTTGCCACACAGCAGTTAAACTGGGTACTATAGAGATTGATGCAGAAACAAAAATATGGGTTTGAGCAAATTTATATTTGTGCACTTCCAACATTCTGACTGCCATTTTCTACCACAGAGAAATGACACCAGTCAGTCTCTACACTGATTCTGTAATTTTTTTCATGTTTTGTGGTGCCTAATTGACACAGCAAGCCCAAATTTCTATCACTGATAGTTCCACAAAATCTCTTCAGGTACTTTTTATTAGTGAAGATGCTTGGCAATCCAAATTCCAGGAATTCAACTAGGGCTTCCAGATGACTTACAGCCCTTAACCAGAATGAGATTTTCACTCTGCAGCGGAGTGTGCGCTGATATGAAACTTCCTGGCAGATTAAAACTGTGTGCCCGACCGAGACTCGAACTCGGGACCTTTGCCTTTCGCGGGCAAGTGCTCTACCATCTGAGCTACCAAAGCATGACTCACGCCCGGTCCCAACAGCTTTACTTCTGCCAGTATCTCGTCTCCTACCTTCCAAACTTTACAGAAGCTCTCCTGCAAACCTTGCAGAACTAGCACACCTGAAAGAAAGGATACTGCGGAGACATGGCTTGGCCACAGCCTGGGGGATGTTTCCAGAATGAGATTTTCACTCTGCAGTGGAGTGTGCGCTGATATGAAACTTCCTGGCAGAATAAAACTGTGTGCCTGTCCGAGACTCGAACTCAGGACCTTTGCCTTTCACGGGCAAGTGCTCTACCATCTGAGCTACCGAAGCATGACTCACGCCCGGTCCTCACAGCTTTACTACTGCGAGTATCTCATCTCCTACCTTCCAAACTCTACAGAAGCTCTCTTGCGAACCTGGTAGAGCACTTGCCCGTGAAAGGCAGAGGTCCCGAGTTCGAGTCTCAGTCGGGCACACAGTTTTAATCTGCCAGGAAGTTTCATATCAGCGCACACGCTGCTGCAGAGTGAAAATCTCATTCCGGAAACATCCCCTAGGCTGTGGCCAAGCCATGTCTGCGCAGTATCCTTTCTTTCAGGAGTGCTAGTTCTGCAAGGTTCACAGGAGAGCTTCTGCAAAGTTTGGAAGGTAGGAGACGAGATACTGGCAGAAGTAAAGCTGTGAGGACCGGGCGTGAGTCGTGCTCCAGTAGCTGAGATGGTAGAGCACTTGCCCGCGAAAGGCTAAGGTCCCGAGTTTGAGTCTTGGTCGGGCACACAGTTTTAATCTGCCAGGAAGTTTCAGCCCTTAACCATTTCATCAACCACTGGACAAGTAATGTACGTCTACATACATACTCTACAAACCCCTCTGATGTGTATCGGAGAGGGTACTCAGCACGATACCATGTGCTAAAAGTGTTTCTTCACATTCCAATTATGTATGAAGCGTGAATAGTATGATACTTTTGCACATGCTGTTATCTTTAAGAGAGCAATACGTAAGAGGATGAAGAATATATCTAGCTTCTTTGCTTAATACTCGTTATTAAAACTTTGTTAAGTAGGTGCTCATTGGATAATTGGTGTCTCTCTTCAAGAGCCTGCCTTTCAAATTTTTCATTCCTGGTACATTCTCTTATGGGTTGAACAAACCTGTGAAAATTCATGCTGTCTTTCTTTGTAGGTGTTCAGTGTCTCAATATAGTCATATTTCATACACTCAAGCAGTATCTTAAAATCGTACACACAAGAGAGTTGTACAAAGACTCCTTTGTAGGGATACTGCATTTCTATGCATCCTGCAAATGAAATGAAGTCTCCAATCTGCCTTACCGCATCTGAGCCTATGTCATCGTTCCATGTCATATCTGTAAAAACTGTATCACTTAAGTATTTGTACATGATGCCTAATTTTAATTAGGAATCACTGATATTACAGTCATAGGATACCACAGTTTTTTGCCTTGTGAAGTGCATAATTGTACAGTCTGAACATTTAAAACAAGTTGCCAATCTTTGAACCATTTTGATACCTTATTTAGAACTGACTGGCTATTTGTGCAGCTTTATTGAGACAGTACTTCATTACAGCAAAATGCATAATCTGGAAAAAATCTGAGATTACTTTCAATAATTCCTCCTTCTTTGCCTTTTTTCCCATTTCTCTCAGATGCCATTCCCCACACCACCACTGCCTCCATCTGTCAGTGTCTAGAGCAAATGTCATGCAAACGTGAGAGAAAATTTACTAAATGTTTGCTCAGGGTGTATCTGAGGTGGGATGTGGGTACCAACCTTGTATTTATCTAGTTGGATGTGAAAAACTGCCTATTAGATTAGATTCAACTTTCATTCCACAGACCCAAAAATGAGATGACTCTCATGGATATGGAACATGTCAAAAGTATAACATAAAAAAATAAAACATTTGAATATAATACTCACTACCCTGACCATCTGTCAGGAGATTATCAAAATAAGTGAATACATTACAGTAAACTGGATCTGCTAATATTTACGGAATCAATACACTGTCACATTGAAAAATAGTTATGCACTTTTAATAAATTTATCATACATAAAATACCTAATCTTGACTATTGTGACTAAGTGCTGTCAAAACTGGAATCCAACAGACATTTTTACTTAAGCTAGTCTTACAGTCCCTGTTAAGATACTAATCTATAGAGTAACAATACAACAAAAAGGATAGTTGCTACTCATCATACAACAGAGATGTTGAGTCGCAGACAGGCACAATGAAAGGACTGTTGGAAAGTTAGCTTTCGGCCAATAGGGCATTTGTCAAAAATAAACAACTTACACACATGCACATACTCACACAAACACAACTCACAAACATGTGACCACAGTCTCTGGAAGCTGGATCCAGACTGCAAGCAGCAGGACATTATGGGAGAGGCAACTGGGTGGGGTTAAAGGGGTGGCTGGGGTGAGGAGGGGGAGGGATAACAGGGTAGGGGTGGGGGATGGTAAAGTGCTGCATGGAGCACGCAAGGATGAGGTGGAGAGTGGGGCAGATAGGAGCATTGGGAGGCTAAAGGGCGCGCAGTGTGAGGGGGGGGGGGGGGGGTGGGGGAGGGGGTGGAGTATAAAAGGATAGAAGTTGAAAAGTAAAAAGACTGGGCATTTTGGTGGAATGGAGGGCTGTGTAGTGATGGAATGGGAACAGGGAAGGGGCAGCTAGATGGAAAAGGACAATGACTAATGAAGGTTGATGCCAGGAGGATTATGGGAACGTAGGATATATTGCACGGAGAGTTCCCACAAGTGCAATTCAGGATCTAGATGGCACAGGCTGTGAAGCAGTCATTAAAATGAAGGACATCACGTTGGGTGACATGCTCAGCAACAGGGTAGTCCAGTTGGTTCTTGGACATAGTTTGTCGATGGCCATTCATGCTGACAGACAACTTGAGATTGTCATTTATTTATTTATGTATTTATTTACATTTTCTTTGCGTGGAGCCATCGTAATGATGGCTTTTGCAAATGTCAGACTTAATACTGTGGTTATATTTATGCTTATAAAATACACTAGATTCTGTAGCTGTTGCTTCTTACGTCTATTTTTTACGTTTATCACATTACAACTGATATGCTAATGCCTCATGTTACAATCACTATCTTAAAATTCATTGAAAGAATATAAACATTTTTCTATTAGAAAAGATTTTAATTTTGTTTTAAAAACATTTCCCGTGTACGTTCTTAGAGAGTTTGGTAGCTTGTTACACCAAATCAAGCCACTGATATATGGACTTCTATCAGTCATTTTTAACGTTGTTCTGTTACGGAAATAGTTACTCTTTGTTCTAGTGTTGTGATCATGTACATCACTGCCCCTGATAGCTTCCATTGGTTGACTCAGCTACTCAGCCCCATAGTTAAATTCCGTAATTGAGAAAGGAGTAAAGTGTTCCATAATATACTAATTTCAGTGCTTGGCTAGGAACTATCTTTGCGAGCTGACTGAGGAGATATATGGCACTACTGACTTTTCTGCATACGAAGTTAATGTGGTATGTCTACCACAAATTTTCATCAACATATATATACACCCAGGAATTTACAGTTACCATTTTCTGTTGCAGAGATATTACACACACTATTCATATTGTTATGATGAGAACTGCCTGTTTTAAATGTTAGTAGTTGAGATTTGGTAACATTCACCCTGTTTTAAATGTCAGTAGTTGAGAGTTGGTGACATTCACCTTGAGTCCCTGATCATTGAACTATTTTGTTACTTCTGTTACACCCCTAGTAGCAAGAGATTCTAGATCTTTAGATTCACTCCCATAGAATTGACGTGTCATCTGCATAGCTTACAATATGGGAGTTAATGGGTTGTGCAATGTCGTTAATATATATTAGGAAGAGAAAGGGTCCAAGGATTGAGCCCTGTGGTACACCTTGTAATACAGGTTCACTGGTGGACTGTGAGTTCATGATTTTATTATCTAGTTTGTATGACAATTTAGTGCTTTGCTTACGATTCAACAGGTATGTGGTTAGAAGATTCATGGCTTGATCCCCAATACTATAAGATTTTAGCTTTTTAAGAAGTACCCTATGGTTTACCATATCAAATATACCTGCAGTCTGCATCTTCTGGTCCAACAGACAGTAAACTTCATGGATGAACTGTGTAACTGCTGTGGTTGCACTTAGCTCTTTTCTGAAGCCATGCTGCAAATCTACAAGCAGTTTATGTTTTGTGAAAAAGGCACTTCGCTGAGAAAGGATAATGCTTTAGAATATCTGACTAAAAGTGGGAATTAATGATATTGGTCTATGGTTGGAGACTTCTTCCCTTTCTTCCCTTCTTATACACTGGTTTCACTACACTCATTTTTAGAACCGTTGGATAAATGTTTTCTCTAATGCTGCAATTAATCAGGTGAGTAAGAGGTTTAGAGATTTCTTTTAAGCACGCTTTAGTAATAGCACTGGATTCACCATCCCTACCAGATGAAATTTTTTTCTTTAGCATGTATATTGCCCTGCAAACCTCCTGCTCATTCACTTCCACAAATTCAAATTCAGTACACTGTGTGAAATGGCATCGGATCTCTACCTGTGAATCTGTAATATGCGTTGATTGTTCACCAGAAATGTAGTAGTTATTAAAAATATTACATATAGTATCTGGGTTTTTTATAATGTTACCATCATGTCTTATGCTGAGTGGTTCCATGATCATCTTGTTGGGACCTTTTCGGTATTTGCAATCAGCTTCCAAGATGCTTTGCTTATGTTGTCAGACTGTACTATTGTTTTGCTGTTAATCTGCTTCCTTAGATTAACAATTTCAGTTTTAAAAGTTTGTTTGGGGCCCTATTGTATTTTTCCTTGAAAACCTGCGTAATAGTAGCTTTATAAAGCTGGTTTTGATCATGTACTTGCTGCCTGAGCCTAATCAGATTTGTCGGGAGTTTTAGTCTAGGATTACTTCCATTTTGACAGTGTTTAACTACCTTCTGGCTTTCTCTGACTGGACAACTATATTCACAATGGTGCAATAGGGTTGAGTAGAATTCATTCCATTTCTCATCCGACCCTTTTACCTGGTACACAGAATCCCATTTCTCATTTGCTAGTTTGTCTTTAAGAGCATTAATATTTGAGGTATTCAGCATTCGTTTCTGTAGCACAATTTTTGTTATTTTAGGCACAACTGAATTTTTGTATTCTATCACCTGACAGAAGTGGTCAGAATAAAGAAAATCTAAGTTACTGTAATTTACCTTATCTATAACATCTTTGTTGATTATAGCATAATCTATTCTAGTGGAACATGTGTCCGTCACTCTGGTGTCAGAGTTCACTATATTTACAAGATTGTATGAAGTCAGTACATCACTTAGTTTCAAGTTTACTATACTACTGGAGTTTGCATCTATATTAAAGTTACCTAATATAGTAAGGTCATTAGAACCAGCCTGACCAGCAACACTACTAAGTTTATCCATAAACAGCATTACATCAGCATTTGGTGGCCTATATACTCCAATCACTTTATGCTTTGGTAACTTAAGATCATTACTGTGGAGTAAAATACCTGTCATTTCAATTGATCCTTCTGTGGTGTGGTGTTCAAGAAAGGAAATTTTTTTAGCTTCTACATCCTTATTAACATAAATTGCCACACCACCACCTTCATGGTTTTTGCCTACAATAACTACTTGCTAGTATGTAACCATCTAATCTATAGTATATTATTTCACTGCATTTTAGCCCATGTTCCGTTATTAATAGTACATGTGGCAAGTGCTCCTCAGTGAATATTTGTAGAATGTCTAGTTTGTTTCTGAGATATTGCACATTTAAGTGCATTAACTTTAAGGGTGTTATCCCTTCTTGTTTATTTTCCATCTAGCATGAATCAAAATTGTTTGAGTTACACTTTTTACATTTTGCATACACTGGTTTTTTGGAACTGACCTGCAATGATTGAGCACTTACTTCACAGCCTGGCTTTTCTTTGTGTGCACGGGACTCAGTCATATCCAAAATACATCCCTGAAAACTATTATTATGGTCCTTTATTCTAAAAAAAGTCTCATTGTTGTAGCCCAGAGCAATTGGAGCTTTCTCCACATTGCCTTTCTCGCACAGTTTGCTTATGTGGGAAACTAGCTTGGCCTTCCTTTTCCTGTTTATGTGGAATCTGTGTTTTGTATGTTCATCATAACTCATCTTACTTAAGTCTATCAAATGTACATGGCTAAATTTATCACACATTTTCTTTAGCTCGGAATTGTAGTGTCGAATATCTCTCTCTCTCTCTCTCTCTCTCTCTCTCTCTTTTTTTTTTTTTTTTTTTTTTTTTTTTTACACACACACACGACCACAGTGGTAAATCATGTCGCACTGCCCACATAGAATGCAGCAAAGTGGTTGCAGCTTAACTTGTAGATCATGTGAGTGGTTCCACAGATAGCCTTGCCTCTAATGGGATAGTTGAAGTTTGTGACAGGACTGGAGTAGATGGTGGTGGGAGGATATATGGGATAGGATAGGTCTTACATCTAGGTCTATTACAGGGACATGAGCCATGAGGCAAGGGGTAGGAGCAGGGGTTGTGTAGGTATGGTGGGTGGTGGAATATCACTGTGGGAGGAGTTGGTAGGACATTTCTCATTTCAGAGCATGATGAGAGGTATTAAAATGTCATGTTATGTCATTGTCCTTACCCATTTAGCCCCTTCCCTGTCCTCATTCCAGCACTAGACAGTCCTCTATTCCACCAATGCACCCAGTCTTTTTACTTCTCTCCTTTTCTGCTAACCCCCCTATCTCTCCCTCCCCTTCGTCTAACCTCCCAACTGCACATACCTGCCCCAATCTTCACCTTGTCCCTGCACACTCCCCAGCATCACTTTACAGTCCCCCACCTTTATCCTGTGATCCTTCCCCCTCTCTGCCCCAGCCCCCTGCTTACCCCCACCCGGTCGCCTCTCCCATAATGCCTTGCTGCTCACAGGCTGGCTCCAGCTGCCAGACTGGTCATGTGTGTGCGAGTTGCTTTTGCATGAGTGTGTGTGTTTGTGTATGTTGTCTGTTTTTGACAATGGCCTTATTGGCTGGAAGCTAACTTTACGACAGTCTTTTTGTTGTGCCTTTCTGCGACTCAGCGTCTCTGCTATATAGTGAGTAGCAACTATCCTTTCTGTCCTGGATTTTCCATTGTTTGATTTCATCTATAGCGTAGGAAGAGTTGCCTATGAAAATGTCTTTCAAACTCTGTGTAAACCGTACTTTATCTGATACCTAGTTTTTAATGGTTGCTGGCAATTTATTGAAAATGCATGTGCAGGCTGTCCAGCTCACCAAATCCTTGAAGTGGCACATTAACGCGCTCAGCTACGTGGGCAGGTTACTATTCATATTGTCTGCCAAGTAATTAATGCACAATATGAGCAACAAGTGTCCCAACATCATTCCCTGTGTTACTGAAGTTATTATTTCTGTTGTCTACTCTCCAGCAAAGATAACATGTGTTCTACCACCTAAGAAACCCTTAGCCCAGTCACAGTTTTCTTTGATAGCCTGTATAATCATATTTTTGTTAGTAATTAACTGTGCAATACTGAGTAAAATGCTTTTTGGAAGCCAATAAATAGTGCACCACCTGATTATCCTGATCCATAACTTCAGGAGTCATGATAAAAGTGCAGATTATTTCACACGATCAGGGTTTTAGGAGTCCATGTCGTTTGGCAAGGAGCTCATTCTGTTCGAGATATCTAATTATGTTTGAGATCAGTTTTCTACAACAAATGGATAACAATGTGATAGGATGGTAGTTTTGAGGCTCATATCTGCTATCCTCCTTGTAGATGGGTATGACCTGTGCTCTTCTCCAAACACTCTTTTGTTCAAGAAATCTATATTGTATTATACATAATATGTAGATAAGAGTAGTAGATTCCTCAAACTATAATTGTATAGAGCTTTGTGTTTGCCTGCATTTGGTTCCAACAGTTAATAAAAAAATTAGAAAAAATGTTTGTCTAATTCACAGAGCAGTCAACGTTCAGAGCAGTTTAAGTCTCAAAAATTCCATAGAAATGTTTTCGTGGGCTGAAAGATGTCAATGGTGTGGAAGTATTAGAAATTAAATTGGATCATACTTCACCAACTGTGAGGTTCTAACATTTTTGACAACGATTTAAAGCATGAAGTAGATGTACCAACTTCCCACTTCTTTTATACGAGGCGACTTACTTGAGATTCGCAGCCGATCTTCTTTGCTGGCTATCTGGCTGCTGAAGAACTCTCTTGACTTTGTCTCTGTAGAATGATGCTAGCTACAGGAATATTTAAGCCTCTCTTTCTATTTGTGAAGTAAGTAGATATGCAAACTTTACATTTCGTTAACAAATGGTATATTTGAGCTCCATATAGAATAAAATTCTCACTTTCCACATACATATACGACTGTCCAATGTCAGAAACAAATTTAATTACATTTATAAAAGAGTTGGCTTAATAACCATGACTACTTCACATGAATCATAAAAAAGGTCTTGCCTCTAACAAGGCTAGATTAGGAGTTTTCAAGATCATTTTTTCAACTGTTCTTCTTTCACATAACAACAGTCAATAACACAATAGGCAAAGAGATGCATAAAAACTCCATGGTTCTTCCTCTAAAACATCTATGGATTGCCTGACAAACACTTGTCAGTTCCGTTCAACTGCCGCTTCTACTTTCTTCTCGTGACTGACTTTAAACCTGCACACACAAACATGTGACACACAGTAGGTAGGATTTTACCATCCCACACTCGTATCTAGAATATCGTGTGTTTGAAGGGGTAGAAGGCTGAGTGGTTCTAGAATTTACACAGAAATTCTCGAATTACTACAAGGAGCAATGTAAAAACCATTACCTAACTTCTTCTTCTTCTTCTTCCTCTTCCTCCTTCTGAAAAATTTCTGTTCTGCTCCCACTCTTTTAAGGTGGCCAAACCATTTAAGCCTATAGCATAGTTTGTTTTAGCGGCTTGATGTGCAGGGTGTTGCATATTGTTTCATTCCTTACCCTGTCCCTTCTCATCTTGCCTGGAATCTCCTTTAGAAAGGGCATCTCTATTGCTTGTATTCTGCTGAGATCTTCCTTTGTCCAGTTCCAACATTCTGATCAATAGGTCAAAACTTGCAGATAATATTACTTCTACATCAAGAGCTTTGCTTTGGCAAGTATTTTCCAATTTCTAATTACCAGGGTGATTTGAAAAGGTCTCGGAAGCACCACAAGAGGTCAGTGTTAGCGCAACAAGTTGTTCAAGTGATATTCATTGGACTGTTGCCTGTATACACATGCCACATCAGTGCTCTTGGAAGAGAGCTGTGGCAGTGACGTAGCTCTGTTGTTGTTGCTGCATGGTGATTTGCAAAGATGGAAAAAAATTTAGATTTGAGCTGTGATTAAGTACTTAGTAAACAAATGTATGAAAGCAAAGGACATTCATGCCGATTTTCAGAATACACTGGGGACTCTGCTCGTACACATTCAACCATTGCCGACTGGACAAATGAATTTAAATTTGGTCAGGAGAGCTTAGATGATGACCCACGCAGTGGTTGGCGAAGAAGTGTCACTACTCGAGAAATCATTGCAAAAGTGCACAAAATTATCATGGAGGATTGCCGATTGAAAGCGTGTGAAATTGCCAGATGTCATCTGAAAGGGTATATCACATTTTAACTGAAGAATTAGAAATGAAAAATTTATCTGCAAGATGGGTGCAGTGACTCTTGACGCTGGGTCAAAAATGCATGAGAATGGACATACCCGAACAGTGTTTGGCCCGTTTTAGGAGAAACGAACAAGATTTTTTGCACCAGTTCGTGACCACAGATGAAACTTGTGTGCACTACTACCCCAGAGACAAAACAACAGTCAAAGAATGGACACATGCTGATTCTCTGCCACCAAAGAAAGCAAAGACAATTCCTTGAGCGGAAAAGGTCATGGCATCAATGTTCTGGAATGCGAAGGGGATTCTTTTAGTAGGTTATCTCCTCACGGGGTAAACAGTTACCTCCTGGACAAGTTGCGACAAAACATACGCAGAGAAAGGCCAGGTTTAGCAAATAAGAAAGTCATCTTCCATCAAGACAATGCACACCCGCCAACGTGTGCAGTTGCCATGGCAAAATTACACAAACTAAGATATGAACTGTTGCCACATCCACCTTATTCACCTGACATGGCTCTGTCAGACTTCCATCTCTTCCCAAAAGTGAAAATTTTTCTTGGTGGATGAAGATTCACTTCAAACAAAGAACTGATAGCCGGAGTTGACAACTACTTTGCAGGCATGGGATCAAAACACTGGATCATCGTTGGACCAAGTGCATTAGTCTACAAGGAGACTACATTGAAAAATAAAAATATTACAGTGATGTAAGTACTTATTTTCTATTCCGTTTTTTCAAACCACCCTCATCTATCCAACACACAATAATAAAATTTCAAATAGTTTTCTGTCCTCTTCAAAATTTCATCATTGATGTTTCCTTTCTAGGTTAATTTACTTTCTAGATACTTGAAAGCATCTAATTCTTTAATTACTTTTTCATTGCAAGTTACATACTCCACATGTTCCATTTTTTCCTACTTATTTTCATTACTTCACTTTTTGTTAAGCTTGTTTCCATGCCTAGATGAGCATGGTACAGCCCCACATCTTAATTTTCGATGAACCTTGCCTCACTGCCCCCCATGTTAGTTACAGAGAATGGGAATAAAACTCCATTGAGATTCCTACTGGTGGCTTCGTGCTCCTCCTGCTCAGCATCTGTCAAGCCTTTTCTCTGAAAGCTGGACTACACAGGGTATTCTTAGCAATGCCGAAAATTTTGATGGGCTCAGGAAACACTTTGGCTGTGGAAACATATTCTGCCTGCTTCTGGCGAAATTGGAACTTGGCATGACCTCTGTAAACTTTGTTGTCATCCACAGATATCCTGATATGTTGCTGAATTATCCACCGAAACGCAATAGATTTTTCACTTGTGTAGTCTTATGAATTATTATAAATAATTCAGGCATAAAATGTGACAGTTTATAAATTTTATTTTTTTTATGCATGAAAGATCATTTGTTCTTAAGTTACAACTACTCTTACAGTTTGCAATACAAGCTGTCTGCCTTAACCATCACAGATGAATAAGAGGGCATACTCTGGAGCAGTGTCTCATTAACTTTGTGATACAGCCACCATCTCTTGATGCAAATGCCACTATAAAAGTCAGTGCATACCTTACTAGTTAACCTGTATATATAAAATAAGTTGTTTTTTTATTACTTAATCAAGCTCTAAATTACCAGAACAGAAGTGGTTAATAAAATTGAAGTAAAACCTCTGCATTCCTACATGATATATAATTTTGTTACAAAGATATTAACTATCAAAGAATGTTTGAATTTTCCTGAATCCCTCTGTATTATGAAAACGGACAATTTTTTGTGCTGAAATATTTAAATTGTAAACTTTCAAAACCCTTCTTTGACCAACATTCATTTCACATGGTATACTACAATCATGTGGGACAAAAAAACTTGTTACTAACCTGAAAATTGTGAACTGGAAAAAAGCCCTGGGGAAGTCCTTCAACATACTGGGTCGAAATACAACATTTCACAGGCCTACGTTAAATGTGACTGACACCATAATTTTAATCTGATCACCTCAAAATCAGCCTGGGAGAATGTATGTGATATGAAGCATAGCAAGGCTAGATGTAATCAATCACCTGTCTTAGAATTTTCCATGTGCATGGCAATCAGAATAATAAATTTCTGCTTTTAGAAAGGTTGACTACTTGTTTTATCTTATTATTAAGCCTTTCTTGCAGAAAGTATTATCACACTCTAGTATTTTGAATACATCAACACAAAACTATAACCATCAGAGATTCAAATCTGGCAGTGATTCAGTTCTTATGCAAAATGAAGACATAAGGCCCTCATCACCTGTCTCGTAACTACAATAGTTTTTCGAGTCAGAATGGATGAAACTGAAATCTAATATTGTTTGGTTGTAGTGTTTCTTTGAGTATTTATACATGGATACTGTAATGAATAGATGGGAAGAGTCACAGCAAAAGGCAGCAAATCTTTAAATAAATACGCACAAATTTCTTTATCTATTAACACAGAATAGATAATATTGTTTGTTGCATTGGAGGAATTCTCAAAGCTACAGGTTTAGTTAGGAATTAAAACTTTAATCGCTATTTTCATATACACAGACCATACAGAATTGTGCAGAAGACTGGCTAAGTTCTATTTCTTTCTTGTGTATTATTAACCATTATTATTTTATTTACACATACAGCAGTGATACTTTATTTCAGTTTTAAAATGCCACCTAGCACCACAAAGCAAACAACTGACAATTCCCACCTTTGATAATGCATTACACAACTGTAAAAATAGGAAAAAAGGGTGGCACTGAAATTCAGGCACTCTACATAAGCAATTTTAATGGCAGTACAATGTATTTTCTTCCAATTAACAGCAATTAATACTATTGTTTGTTTCTCAATCCAAGATAAGGTTAGTAAGACTTTAATCATTAAAAAGTAAAGGCAAAATGAGACACATCTTCTAACAATCACACACACCAGAAGTTCACTGCTATGACAGTGTCCTTCAAATGGTACTTTAAAATTAGTACAAAGACGCAAGTTGTCTACAAAAATGCAGTCTTTTATTCCTGAAATCTAGTCATTTGTCCAGCCATTTACAATTTATGGGAGCTACATCTGCCACAATGTAAAAAAGTAACAGAATATAGAAGATATAAACAGATTTGAATTATGCTGAAATATGTCATGAAATAAAAGATATCTCACCTCAAAGGCAGAGATATTCCTGTGAAGATTTACATAAATTAAAATCAGAAACAAATGTAACATAAAATGTTCACTAAGGGTGCGTTATTTCACTCTAATTAGGTACAGAAATAACATTTACATAACCCAGAGCAGACAATATCATTAGATAGTGAATGAGAGAAAAAGGAGACTGCCTGGAATGATTCATTTCACGTAGCACAATAAAATAGACAGCACCTATTTAGTATAAGATATGCACCACTTTCAGCATTTATTTATGCCAAACTGCTAATAGTGCTTTCATATTTTACACAATACTTTCAAGGCAAATGCATGTATTTTCAAGTGGTTGAACTGGTTTTACAGCATACATGGTACATAACACAATAATAAAATGGAGAACTAAAATACAATGTAAGCTGCGTACAGACCACACCTGTGCCACACAAAAATTCACTTACTAAGCTTTATATTTGAAAGAATTTCCCACTGACAAGACACCATTATGGATCTGTTCCAGCAATAAAAATATTTACACTTAAATGTACAATATAGATAAAGCATGTGTATTTAAATGTTCCACTGAGTGATGTCCTGTATCCTTCAATATTCTACAAAGCAACATACCTGACTAGTTGTAGCAGAACAAGCTGAATGAACATGATAAATGTGATGTCTTCAGTAACACTTATTAATTGATGAAAATGATGATGACAGTGAAAATTATGAGTACAAATAAAAATAGGATCTATTAATGCCAGCTTTTACAAATGCTTATATGAAATGGTTGTTACCAAAAATTAAGATGCAAACATCTTTTGAAGCAAACATTATGTCTGCAAATTGAAACAGAAACAGATACAGCAAATAAGGAGCACTAAGAGTCCTCAATAAACTGCCCGAGTTAAATCTTGCTTTCTTTACATTAATTGTCACAACTGTTGTAATGACAATAGCTACCATATAAATATATAAAGTAAATTTTAATTTGCCAACAATTCAGAAAAGACGGGCTCGTCGTTTTAAATCATTTCTTCGCCACTGGGGCATGCGGTAGAATTCCACTCTTGACATCTGGAACACAGCTTCAAACTCAGCGTCAGAAAGATGGCGCTGTAAATTAAATGGATGGATTAACAACAAAATTCAGACAATCACGCCTACTACGATAGCTCATTATGTTTTTTACTTTAGATACAATTTCCTTGTTACAAGCTATAAATTTCCTTATGTACTACAGAAGGTGTAAAATATGTGTCTCATATTGGGAAAGAGCACTGCATAATAAAAACTGTAACACACAACATCTTTTGTAACAAAAACTGTAACACACAACATCTTAATCTTTACAAATCATCTTTTACAGCCACTACAATTACACAACAAATTAACACAAGGAAGGCAGAAGTGGTAAGAGGCCACTTTGATTCCAGCATAGAAACTTTGTATTTATCATATAAATTCAAGCTAAGTACAATAATCAGTACAAAATAACTATGTTATTATTTCTGTTTGTTCATTTAAATGTAGTTTTCTTTTCATTAGCTGACACTGCACCACAGCTGAAATTGTTCGAAACGGGTTTTTCAGGACAGAACAATTTTACTGTTGTTTCCATTTCACAAGTATATTTAAAAGTTTGTCATTATAGTGCTATTCACCACAGTCACTATTAACTTCTACATATATTCTGTAGAAATTTACAACATTTAACATAAGTCACTCCACTTGTTGCCTTTGCAGATGTTGATATAGGATTCCTTCCATTTCTTCATAACTTCCTCTTTTGCTTTCTATTCGCCCTAAAACTGCCTGTTCTTTTTCTTTTCCTCCAATTCATTAGCAGGCTGCAGAAGCAATACTTTTTTTTTTCCAGGCGTTGGTCTGTTACTGTACTGTCCATTATCCTTCCATTTTATTTTTTGTTTATTTGTCACTTACTATGTCCAAAATACACAATGGCGATTTCCTGCACACAACTTTTAGATTTATGGATCATTTCATCAATTCCATCTATAGCGATCACAGTTTCCCGTTTCCACCTCCTCCTTTGGTTCATGCCACTTTATAATGAAAGTGCTGAGCAGTGCGCGTTTTTCCTCCCTTGATACAAAATGAAAATACGGGCTTTATCAGTTGTCGAGATCATATTTGTGTCTTGTTCTTCTTTGCTCTAACTGTTCATCAATGTATACATCTTTCCCAGTGAGCTAAAAATTTTACTAGTTGGCACACATGCGGATCAAGTTAATTTTATCTACATACAGAATGATGCAGTGTCAGTTTCAGGTGGACCTGTGTAACCAATCAAGACATGTGAGGACCAGCCACTGATTTAAATCTGCAGCCAGCTGCTTCAATACTGCTGGTTCAACACTTTGCAACACGGCAATTCACCGTGGGAAAGGGGGGGGGGGGGGGGGGGGGGGGGGGCGTGTGTGTGTGTGTGTGTGAATGTGGGGGGGGGGGGGGGGGGGGCAGCAGCAGTATTGCTACATATAGTGTCACAACGTGGTATTTCCACAGCCAGATAGGTGACAGGAGTACCTAGCTACTGTTATGATACACCTAGCTGGAGCAAGTATAAATGCTCCCAGCTCAGCCAGTAGCAACATTCCTTCTGTGCCACACATTCGACCGGCGCAATCTCCTTCACTGTCACAGGTCAAATGTGCAGCTAACCTACTGCAGCCTCACTGAGCAGTGTTGTTCATCATAAGAATAAACCTGATGTAAACAAACACAAACGCGATGGTTTGTCAGAAGCCATAGCACAGGTATACTAATGTTTGTCACACTCTTGGAAGTAGATCCTACTTATGTATTAGATATGTTGTTATTATGTTATGTTAAATGAAACTTTAAGGTATTCTAATGTATTAACAGCCAACAACATTTTATTTAATCGTGCGTTGGCTATGTATTTTCTATTTTAAAAAATCACGTGCCGTCAGTCTGCACTGTTGTGCTCTGATTGTCGCGCTGTTAATATGCAGTATGGAAATGGCTGAGGCTGCTTCCTGTTCCACAGTGAAATACATGCATGGGACACAGTTAAGAAGTGTCAGGAAATAGGTTTTTCTTAATGTTTTTAATAGATTTACAGAAAAAAATCAGCTTTAAAATATTCCAAGAGACTGTATATTGTACTGTTGATATACAAATACACAATGGACACGTAGTGGAATCGGCAGCATAGACTGTCAATCTGGTGTAGTTCATGGATTACTGGCTCAAGCCTCGCCGTGATCCCCCCCGCCCCCCCCATCATTATATATATATATATATATATATATAAAAACAAAGATGAGGTGACTTACCGAACAAAAGCGCTGGCAGGTCGATAGACACACAAACAAACACAAACATACACACAAAATTCAAGCTTTCGCAACAAACTGTTGCCTCATCAGGAAAGAGGGAAGGAGAGGGGAAGACGAAACCCACTTCCTTTCGTCTTCCCCTCTCCTTCCCTCTTTCCTGATGAGGCAACAGTTTGTTGCGAAAGCTTGAATTTTGTGTGTGTGTTTGTGTTTGTTTGTGTGTCTATCGACCTGCCAGCGCTTTTGTTCGGTAAGTCACCTCATCTATATAATATATATATATATATATATATATATATAAAAACAAAGATGATGTGACTTACCAAATGAAAGTGCTGGCAGGTCGACAGACACACAAACAAACACAAACATACACACAAAATTCAAGCTTTCGCAACAAACTGTTGCCTCATTAGGAAAGAGGGAAGGAGAGGGAAAGACGAAAGGATGTGGGTTTTAAGGGAGAGGGTAAGGAGTCATTCCAATCCCGGGAGCGGAAAGACTTACCTTAGGGGGAAAAAAGGACGGGTATACACTCGCACACACACACACATATCCATCCACACATATTGGTATATGTGTGGATGGATATGTGTGTGTGTGCGATTGTATACCCGTCCTTTTTTCCCCCTAAGGTAAGTCTTTCCGCTCCCGGGATTGGAATGACTCCTTACCCTCTCCCTTAAAACCCACATCCTTTCGTCTTTCCCTCTCCTTCCCTCTTTCCTGATGAGGCAACAGTTTGTTGCGAAAGCTTGAATTTTGTGTGTATGTTTGTGTTTGTTTGTGTGTCTGTCGACCTGCCAGCACTTTCATTTGGTAAGTCACATCATCTTTGTTTTTAGATATATATTTCCTACGTGGAATGTTTCCCTCTATTATAACCATATCATTAATTTGAACCCAACAATTACGTTTGTTATTGTCGCTGTTGCATCTCGAAATCTTTCCTGTCGTCTTATTTTCTCTTTCTGCGTTTACCAGTAGTCTCACTTTCTATTCACCTTCCCTTTTTACCGTAATACAATTTTATCCCGCCTATATATACTCTATAATACGTAACCCACTTCCAAACCATAACCAAAAAATTTTTATTTTGCGCTTTCAACAATACCGCTAACCGTTTCTAGTTCAATAACAGCTGCCTTCACGTATTAAACAACCATTTCGGCTAGTTCTAATAACTTTTACTTTATTTCCACTTCCGTTTTTCGTACATCACTGATCATTTTTAGCCGCTCTCCACCGGTTTTAACGTCTTTATTTACAATTGTTAGCCCCATTTTCGTAATCTTTCACCACAACACCACGCCTTTTAATACATTTACACGTTTTTTCGAAATTTTCCCGAATTTCTCCGTCCTTGGTATATGTGTGGATGGATATGTGTGTGTGTGCGAGTGTATACCCGTCCTTTTTTCCCCCTAAGGTAAGTCTTTCCGCTCCCGGGATTGGAATGACTCCTTACCCTCTCCCTTAAAACCCACATCCTTTCGTCTTTCCCTCTCCTTCCCTCTTTCCTGATGAGGCAACAGTTTGTTGCGAAAGCTTGAATTTTGTGTGTATGTTTGTGTGTCTGTCGACCTGCCAGCACTTTCATTTGGTAAGTCACATCATCTTTGTTTTTAGATATATATTTCCTACGTGGAATGTTTCCCTCTATTATAACCATATCATCTTGTTTCTAATTATACATTACGTGCAAAGTTACTGTTTTCATTTCAAACATAAATTCTTAGTTACCGATATTTTATGAAAGATTGTTAACAAAGGTTTAAATTAAGAAAACATAACAATTTAATTTTTTAGGACAAAAATGAAAAACCAAAGACTTTTTTATGTCACTATGTCCATTGTTTTGAGTAATAATCACAGAAAAATGAAAAACAATCATTTTCACAGCATTGAGCGCACTAGACAAATGTTGCATTTTTACATTTGCCACTGTACCATTACAATACGAACCCAAAAGAACTGATCTGGAGCCGAGTTAAGGGATTTGTCACAAGAAATAACAAGACTGTTAAGCTGGCAGACATGCTGGAACTAACGCACACCCACATATCACTGCTGAACGCTGGTGCGGTATAGAACAGCTCGTCATAAAAGAGGAGGAGAAAATGCAGTGCCTCGGTGGCTTCTGTTGTTGATCGACTCATTCTCAATGTAGCAGATGACGGTTCCAGAACTGAAATGTATTTCTCGAATTCGAATAAGGAAGGAGCTAAGATATTACCAGACGACTGACTATAATTAGTGGCTTCAGTGTTCATCAATACAGTGAAATTCCTGCAGTATGCTTTTGCACCACACATAGCTTGCTCAGAAAAAATTACCCTGTGTTTAAGTTAGGAATTTTCATCACTCTTGCTTGTAACTGGAATACTATGTTAGGTGAGAACAAAAGTGTTTTATGCTTTCCATCTGGTCACCTGAGAAGTGTGTGGCTGTGCTCAACTTTTGCTGAATACTACTTCATTCTCCTTAAAAATCAAACGACATTCGAAGCTATATTGTTTCTCTCCTCATCTCTTTTTTTTACGTCTAAACTGCAACAGCTCACATCAATGCAGGATAGTTTGAGCAGCTGGCTGGCCAGTGCTGATGCCGGTAAAACTGTTGTCCCACCTTATCACTCGGTCTATTTGTGTGTAACACAAAATAAAATGTATCCTTATGCTCATACTTGACTGTACTAAACACACCTTGGCTTCTGCTCCAAGTGAAATGAAATCTAATGAGATTCAACCGAATGCGGAAGAATACATGGTGTAATGTTTACATCAAAATACATGGTGTAATGTTTACATCAGGCTTATTTTTATGATGAACATAGTATAAGGAAAGCCACTGGCTTCGGGCTATCACCTACACCTGTCGGTACAGGCTTCAAACTGGATCTGCTGAGGTGAGGCAGCCTATTGGCCACCACACTTGACATTCCAGCCAGTCTCTGTGGGTCCCAGCTCAGCTCGGGGCAACAGAATCCTGTCAGCAGCCTTGGTCTGCAGACACTGCTCTCCAGCACAGCTTCCTAACCTCACTCCACTGTGGTGCTGACACCCAACTCACATCAACGGGGGAACTGATGCCACCAGCCACTGCATAGGTGCCTCAGCATTCTGCTGTTTGGGAACATGTCACCCACTGCTAGTAGCCACAACTGACACTTGGGTCACTATCATCGGAGTGCCATATCAAACGCAGCCAATAATAAAGAACGTTTCTGTTAAGGAAGTATTATTTACTCTGTCATAGCTGTGATACAGATGTATAGGAGGCCTGGATATTTTGCCAGGGAATGTAGCGAATGGCCACAGTTAGCACTCATACATAGGAGTTAGGTGTGGTCAGTGGCTGAAATATGACTGTGGTATTGGTTCCTTTTCTTTTGACAAAGGCTTTGCAGTGAATGAACCAGAGGTGGAGAAGGTTACTACTGCTGGGGCAGTTTGGATCTTATGGAATGAGATGGTGCAACTCTAAGCAGATAGCATGAGAGCTGTGCACTTAGAAGCACTGAGAGAGGATTGAAGGGATCAATTCTTGTCCAGTGTGTTGTTACACACCCCAGACATTAGTACCATTAACCTAGCCTCTCTTTTTCTAAGTAAGGCAGGGGAGGAAGTGTTAGTATTCATAGACAACTTGTTCACAATCACAAACCAGGACGTTGGTCATGGGAACAGTTTTTACATGTGGCCAAATTACATTTGCTGGGAGACACTAAGGGGTATGCAATGTATTGCAAGGAGTTAAGGAGTCCACAGACATTTGAAATTCTGAAGGCAGGCTTGGTGCAGTGATACAGAAGAAAAAGCAGCTGCTGGTATCTCAGGGGGACAGCTGAACAAGTCCATTGAAAACTTTGCGTAAAGGACTACAAAACTAAATGTCACAGATAAGTTGATCGACAGCGATGATACAAATAGTCTGTAATGGAACTGAAATAATGGTAGGCTGCCAGTAATTTGGAGCCCGCACGTCGGAAACGGGCACGCTGGCATGAGGCTGCCAGGGCCTGATGCCATCTATTGGCAAAACCGGGAATTAGCGCTATCTGTCAGACAATGCACTAAGCTCTCGGACTCAAATGTATTCTTTTTCTTGGTAATTATAAGTTATTACTGTATAATTTAATGTTGTAAAGCACTAGTAGTAAATTATTATGACTGGTATGAACTCCAGGGTAATAAATATAAAATTTCTTAAACACTAAATGATTTCGGTAAGAATGTGGTAGGGGAAGGCCCCCCACTCTTGGTGATACGAGCGTCGCTAGTGGTAGCTGGAGACACAGGGACTGAACAATAGAATGGCCTGGGGAGTGTTGACGTGATCGGACGTGTGTAACTGTGCTCACGCAAAAGTGATTGTGCAACAGCGAATATCGTCGCTGTTTGTGGAGTAAAACGCGACGAATGGTTATCGAAGTCGTCTTTATGCCACTGGGGCTGATTGTAAGAGTTCCTGCGCCCAGATTTTATGGCGAACGTGCAGTAGCTTATACGAGAGCTACGGCTCGTAGTTCCAGCCGCCATTAAGGGCATGAGGCGTTAAGAGTTGCGTTATCCACATACATCTCACCACCAGCACCGGCACGTCTACCCAAGGCAAGACTGCTTGTAATTGTTAATCTGAACTTTATAGAAATGTAAAAGGAGAATACCAGTTTTTCATTTATGCAAGTAAAGAGAACAGAATATAGTAATGAGTAAAATTACGACGCATGTTGTTCATTGGAAAGTGTAGTAACCTCAAACATAATATAGTGAAATCAGACTGAGGCCACCATTGCCTCTTTCATTTACAATTCTTTTTGTTGTGGAATACTTTAGCGTATAAGAATGTTGAAAAGAGCAATGGTCACACCAAAATGAGTCGCCTATTTATAGTTAACTTAAATTTTTCTGAGTAACCCTTCAAGTAACGTCACTTAAGTAATTCTATATCAGTTGTTCAAAGAGTAATATCCAAAATCATTACATAAAGTTGGAGGATAGAATTTTGCTAACCCAAGTAGCATAAATAGCCTTGGTAGCAATTACCAAGTCAACACAAAGAAATTGAAAGAGTATTTGCTTTGTTCAATCACCTTGAATGATCAGTAATAGTAATATTTAAAATTAAGTTTGAATTAAACTCAAGCCGTTTCACTTTGAAATGAGCCAAAAATTGACTTATTCTTTTGCTCCTTCAGAGCTGGCGACCGTAGTTATACGTATTTTCAGGAGTATTCGATGGTAAGTCTGCTGCTCTCGTCGTGCTGATAGGATTATCCACTACTGCTAGCAGTGATGATTGGATACATAAGCTCACTACCAAGTGAAGTGGGTCAGGTAGGCAGTGTTACCGTGTGAACTGTAGGCCGTGGATTGAGCCCGTTCAATCAACACAGCTCTTTGGGAAATAGTCCGGTTAGGAGTGTGCTTTAATCATTAGGTAAATACTGGCGAGTAACGGTCAAAATGTACACGCAAATGAATTTAATAGCTTAGCAAGGTCCAAGTAGCACATAGTTAATGTTGTGCAATGGCGAGTGTAGGAGCGGAGTAAAAGTGAACTGAGCGTGTGGCAGCTTGTGCTATATTCAAATATTAACAACTTGAATTCACTACTACCCCTTACCATTAGGACTGAGCTACTTACTGTTCAAATACGTAGCAGTAAGTGCAAAGGCGTGACAGCTACAAATCCGTATTGGTGATGTACATACGGAATTAGGAAGCGAGCCATTCCGTCAGGGAGGGGGTTAAAACAACCGAGTCAGTTGAGAAAATACCCCATTTACTGACGGAAGGATTTGGCGGTTCAGTTGCAAGTCCCTCTGCAAGGAGGCACAACAGAGGGCATTAGGTGTATCGTTGAGGTGACGAACTTAGTTGAAGCCACAGCAACTGTGATAGCATTAGAAGAGATGAACGCAGTGACTGGAGTTTGGGGCAGTAATTATCACTGTGGGAGTTACATGTTACTGATGAAGATGGACTGTCCTTACTCGGTGAGAATGTTGTGAATCACAATGTAAGAACTGGGCGTCTGAAATAGGATTGCAGACAAAAGTCTAACACACGGTCTAAGAGGTGGACACCGAATAGGAATACTCATTTGCTGTTCAACAACACTGGGGCTCTGGAGCTACCCTGTGTCACTCCCAGTAAATACAAGGACAAGCAAAATGTGTGCAATGACAGGATTTTGCTCATAGGCTTAGTGGATGGAAGACAGCAAAATTTTTTGTTGAACATGGGTTCACAGGTGTTCATGAAAAGTCTGGGCATCATGGAGAACAGGAGAGTGGGCCCACCACAATGTAGGTTAAGTGGAGTGGGTGGAAATGACCTGCTTTTGCTGGGTTCAGTGGTGGTGAGTTTTTGGGTTGGGACAAAAAATTTCCGGAGGTTTCATATCAGTGATGGATGGTTGCTGCACAGACTTAGGGTTAGATTTCTTACTTGAACATCATGCTAGAACTGACCTTGATCAGCGTATAGAAGAACTCAATGGGACATCATTGCATTTGAGGGAAACTGCCAACAGTGCCATATTGCCACATCCCTGTTGTAAGACAAACTACACAGACTGCATGCACAGCCATTAAGGATCAATTTGTGTGATAATGTGCCACAAGGTATGAGAAAAATACTGTCGTTGAGTGTACGAACTAATTGCTGGTGAACATACCGTACATAGCAGAGGAATTAGATACAAATCTATGTTTTATACGCAGGAGTGTTGTTTGCATACACGAGTCTGAGGATGAGCAGACTGTGCCTGTCAGGAATAGATAGTTCTGGGATGGCAGACATGGAACTGTCCTATGGATGATTGTCACCTATTTGGAGACCTCATAGAAGAATTTAGACAGAGCAAATTTGGACCATAACTTGGAGGTTGCCACTTTAGCTGCATTATGAGAGATGGTAGTGCACTTGGAAGCAGCCCAGAGGGTATCAATGGAGCAATTGTTTTTAGAAAATAAGGATTCTCTTAAGTCTCTGCTAGTGACCACAGACACAGCATAGAATCTCAACCGGGAATAAACAGCCCGTGTAGTGTAAGCCACGCCGTGTACTGCATCAACTGTAACCAGTGTTGGAAGATTTTTTTAACCAAAAGCTGCATGAGGGTATTATTAAGAAAAGTTCCAGGCACACTGGAAGAAATACAGTATTTGGGGCATGTAATTAGCTGCAAGATAATCCTGACAGACCCAAGGACAATAAAAGCCATACAGGATTTTCTGGCATTGTGGACAGGGAAGGAATTGCAGCCTTTCTTCAGCCTAGCGAATCATTACTGGAAGTCTGGACAACAATTTGCAGAAATAGCATGGCCGGTGAGTTTAATTGGTGAGGGTATACAAGGATCCATTCATTTGGTTGAAAGAACTGTCAACATCTGGAGCGATATTGGTTTCCCATATTAGCTAAATCTTATATATGGCATAACATATTTTAGATGTTATTTGTGTGACAGAAAATTCAAGGTCAAAAGGGATTGTACAGTGCTGAGATAGCTATTAGGTTCTGAAGATCCAATGAGCTGTTTAATGCACTGGGTATTAAAACTCAGTGAATGTGATTTTGAAGTGCTCCATCAACCTGGTAAGTCACACGGAAGTGCCTATGACCTGAGTGGGAAAGTTTGTGCGACAGAACAATTAGGCTCCACCTCTTCAGATTGATAGAAAGTGCAAGCAGCTGATGAAGAGTGCAAGCTATCTGCAATGCAACTACAATTCATCGCATGTAACAGAGTTTTGTGCAGACAAACAAAACTCAGACCTCATATTCTGGTACCTGCTATGTTGCGAAATGAAATGTGGAAACACACTCATGATCATGTATTAGCAGCACACTGGCACTGTGGAACAACAGAGCAACATTTAGCTGAAAAATATTGGTGACGAACACATAAGCAAGATGTAGTTCAGTATGTAAAGAACTGTGTACCATGTGCACAACATGTCAAATTAAGTAATCACCTTATTCCACTGCAGAGGTTACTGGAGGTCACCAAACCATCTGAGATGATTAGTTTGGCCATCTTAAATCCTTTCAGGTAGATGCTGGCTTGTGTGTGAACAACAATAGATCAGTTTTGTAGAAATGGTACTTGTCCCAAATCAATAAGCCAACACAGTGGGGCAAGACAAAGTTAAAAAAACTAAACTCCGTCCGAACAGGCCTTGGAAGGCCCAACGGTACCGACCGGCTGCCGTGCCATCCTCAGCTCACAGACATCACTGGATGCGAATACGGAGGGGCATGTGGTCAGCACACCGCTCTCCCGGCCATATGTCAGTTTACAAGACCGAAGCCGCTACTTCTCAATCAAGTAGCTCCTCAGTTTGCCTCACAAGGGCTGAGTGCACCCCGCTCACCAACAGCACTTGGCAGATCGGATGGTCACCCATCCAAATGCTAGCCCAGCCCGACGGTGCTTAACTTCGGTGATCTGACGGGAACCGGTGTTATCACTGCGGCAAGGCCGTTTGCAAGACAAATATAGTAACTGGCTATTAATCTTCAGAACTCCCGTGTTCTTTGCTATAGACCTTGGTACTAACTTCGTGTCAGTACTGACAACAGACCTTTGCATTTTTTACAAATTTAGAAAGTAAGACTAAGTGTGTTACAACTTCACAAAAAATGGCAAAACAGAAGAGGTTAACAAGATAATGGAGAAGGTGTTGAGTCACTATGTCAATGGTCACCATTGTAACTGTGATGCACTATTACCTTATGTATATGCTGCACACAGTTCAAAAATTCATGAGTGTAGGGGGGGTATTGTCATACTAGGTAATGTGTGGACTGAAAATGCCATCACCAATCGAGAGAGTTAAACCCAGAGTGCAGAATAAACGTGCATCCGTACAGAATTTTACAAAAATTTTACAGACAGTGCACCAAGTGCAGAGAGTGAACATTAAGGCCCTACAACAGTAGGAGCAAATAGGACAATGAAATACCAAATTGCTTATATACTGTGTAGGGCAATGGGTGATGTTGACAATCCCTTACACCCAAAAGGAGAAGTTTAAAAAAAAAAAATTAATGCTTATCATCGAGGTCTTTTCGAAATGGTTAAGATGACTTCACTTGTAAATAAGTGGTTACAACTCCCTACTCACACAAAAGTCATGCACATGGGGTGTATTTGAACCTATCAGGGTACACTTGAGGCTTCACATTACTGGCCATGAAAAAGGGGATTGTAAAAGAAAGGAAGGTGGCATGACAAAGGAAGCACTCTACATCCATGCGCTCTGTCATACCTTGCCATATGCAGTAAGATCATGCGATAGCCCAACAGAAATAACACAACAGGGTAACCAGAGTAGTTGGCACTAAAGGCAAATAATAATTCTACACAATACACCCATATTCAGTAAAATGGAGGACTTTAGGTTACTTTGTACATATCAAAATAAAATAAATTCTGTTAGTAACACTGGGTAACAAGACTCACGCATTAATGACAGCAGAAGAGCCACACCAATACCAAAGTGAGTGGATTACAGTATGCCCCTCCACGGTGGTAGAAACTATCCTGGGGGACAATTGAAATGGAACTATTCCTCACAGGAACACAGGTGGGTGCCCACGGAGCTTTTTGCAATTCTTACAATACACAAATATTGTCAGGGGGTGACACCAGCGTGTGACTCAGTCATAGCTATAACCACACTCTATGAGCAAAAGCACTTAAGGGGAACAGAAAGATTGGATTTACAGAACAGCAGGATACCTACATTTACATTTACATCTATATTATGCAAGCCACTGTGAAGGGCATGGCAGAAGGTAGGTTACATTGTAACATGGGGTTTCTAGCCGTTCCATTCATGTATAGAGCAAGGGAAGAGTGAGAGTGAAAGCCTCTGTGCATGTTGTACTTATTCTGATCTTATTCTCACGATCCCTATGCGAGTGATACATAAGAGGTTGTAGTATATTACTACAGTCATCTTTTAATGTAGGTTCTTGAAACTTTCTTAGCACAACAAACCTGTGCCCAACCACTCATGCTGCCCTTCTCTGTACACATTCAATATCCTCAGTGAGTCCTATTTGGTACGGGTCCCACACACTTGAACATCTTAAGGCCAGATGCACAAGTGATTTGTAAGCAATCTCCTTTGTAGACTGATTGCACTTCCCCAGCATTCTATCAATAAACCAAATTCTATTGCCTGTTTTACTCATGACTGAGCGTATGTCATCACTCCAGTTCATACCCCTACAAAGTGTTACACCCAATTATTTGTACGAGTTGGCGTATTCCAACACTGACTCATTGATATTATAATCATAGGATACTACATTTTTTTTTCATTTTGTGAGGTGCACAATTACACTATGAACATTTAAAGGAAGTTTCCAATTTCTGCACCACTTTGAAATCATATCTAGATCTGACTGAATATTTATGCAGATTCTTTCAGACATACTGTGAAAGGGACTCAAAGTGATATCTTGAGACCAACTTTTCAGCTTCCAGCAACAATAACAGGGACTGTGTTTCTGAACTTAACATAGCCTCTGCTGCACCTACCTGATAATCCTTTTTAAATCCTGCCATTGAAGACTCTAACCCATCTGAATGCTAACTTCGGTTCCACCATACTTGGTTCCTTTGCCAAGCTGTTAGTAGAAAAGGATGGGAACATAGCGCAAACAGTTGTTCCAGCATAATGGATGCTAGCACCGAGTGGCAGTAATGAGAATTTTGACCTAAGGAACTTTCTTAATCTCGGTTGAGCTCATATAGCCTATGTCTATGTCCAATGTTATGAGTGCCTGGCTACTGCCGTAACACATACAGTTTTTTTTTTTTTTTTTTTTTTTTGTTTGTGGTTTTAGGGCGCAAAACTTCTATGGTCATTAGCGCCCAGCCCGTGACATAGAAAACAGGAAAAAAACGAAATTTAAAATCAGCAGCAATGGGAACAAAATCATAAAATTTGAGTAACTAAAGGCAGAAGGAATGCTTAAAAATCCACTATAGAAAGGGGTTGGTTGTCCCCCAAAAAAAAGCTTCAAATGACTGACGTCATTTCACTGTCACTAATAAACTGTAGAACGCGGTCAGCTGAGCGCGTGTCATCTGCTAAAATCGACGATAGATCAGGCGATAGCTGTAGACGGGAGCGTAACGGATTAAAATAGGGGCATTCAATTAAAAGGTGTCTGACCGTCCACAGCTGAGAGCAGTGGGGACAGAGTGGGGGAGGATCACCGCTTAAAAGATGTCGATGACTAAAAAGACAGTGCCCTATCCGGAGTCGAGCTAAAATTACCTCCTCCCGACGACGCGTTCGGGAGGAAGAGGTCCAAGCGCAAGGAAGGGCTTTCACTTCCCGCAATTTATTGTGGGGAAGTGTTGACCAATGCGCATGCCATAAATGAGCAGCTTGGCGGCATAAAACGCTCCGTAGATCGGTAAACGGAAGAGACTGAATAGCTGGCCGAGGAAGAGAGACTGCAGCCTTGGCCGCTATATCGGCCGCCTCATTTCCACAGATACCAGCGTGTCCCGGGAGCCAGAGGAACGCCACTGAGACGCCCCCCAGGTGGAGCAAGTGCAGACAGTCCTGAATCCGGTGGACCAGAGGGTGCACAGGGTAAAGAGCTTGGAGACTTAGGAGAGAGCTGAGAGAATCTGAGCAGATTACGTACTGTATCCGCTGATGGCGGCGGATGTAGTGGACAGCCTGGAGAACAGCGTAAAGCTCCGCAGTATAAACCGAACACTGGTCGGGAAGCCGAAAGTTATTTGGGGTGTCGCTAACAATATAGGCACTCCCTACACCTAACGATGTTTTCGAGCCGTCGGTGTAAATAAATGTGGCTTCCGTCATTTGTGCACATAGAGCAGCAAATGCCCGACGGTAAACAAGTGTAGGGGTACCATCCTTGGGAAATTGACATAGGTCTCTGAGCAAGTTGATCCGGGGACGGAGCCAAGGCGGTGCTGTACCCCAAGTTGTCAATAAGGTTTTAGGAAAGCGGAAGGAAAGAGAATGGAGCAGTTGACGGAAGCGGACTCCCGGGGGTAGTAGGGAGGAGGAGCGGCCTGCATACCCGACATCAAAGGAGGCGTCGAAAAAAAGGTCATGCGCTGGATTAGCAGGCATGGAAGACAGATGGCTAGCATAACGACTCAGAAGGACTGCCCGCCGATTGGACAGCGGAGGTTCAGCAGTCTCAGCATAAAGGCTTTCCACTGGGCTGGTGTAAAAAGCTCCAGATACTAAACGTAATCCACGGTGGTGGATAGAGTCGAGACGCCGAAGAATAGACGGCCGAGCAGAGGAGTAGACTATGCTTCCATAATCCAATTTCGAGCGCACTAAGGCGCGATAGAGGCGGAGAAGGACCACTCGGTCCGCTCCCCAAGAGGTACCATTCAGGACACGGAGGGCGTTAAGCGAACGCAGACAGCGAGCCGAAAGATAGGAAACGTGGGAGGACCAGCACAGTTTTCTGTCAAACATAAGACCCAAGAATTTAGCGACGTCGGAAAACGGAAGGTTGACAGGACCTAGATGTAAGGAGGGCGGAAGAAACTCCTTACGTCGCCAAAAATTTACACAAACGGTCTTACTGGGTGAGAAACGGAAGCCGGTTTCGATGCTCCACGAGTGGAGGCGATCGAGACATCCTTGAAGACGTCTTTCAAGAAGGCTGGTCCGTTGAGAGCTGTAGTAGATCGCAAAATCGTCCACAAAGAGGGAGCCCGAGACATCAGGAAGGAGACAATCCATAATTGGATTAATGGCGATGGCAAACAGTACAACACTCAGCACGGAGCCCTGGGGTACCCCGTTTTCTTGGGAGAAAGTACGGGAGAGAGTAGTGTTCACCCGCACCCTAAATGTGCGCTCTGCCATAAATTCGCGAAGAAAAAGGGGCAGCCGGCCTCGAAAGCCCCAAGAGAACAGTGTGCGGAGAATGCCTGTCCTCCAACAGGTATCGTATGCTCTCTCCAGATCAAAAAATATTGCTACCGTTTGGCGTTTCCGGAGAAAATTGTTCATGATATAAGTGGAGAGAGCAACAAGATGGTCAACGGCAGAACGATGCTTTCGGAATCCGCATTGGGCTGGTGTTAAAAGACTGCGGGACTCCAGCCACCAAGCTAAACGGTAATTCACCATACGCTCCAAAACCTTACAGACACTACTCGTGAGAGAAATGGGGCGATAGCTAGAGGGGAGATGTTTGTCCTTTCCAGGTTTCGGAACGGGAACGACAATAGCTTCCCGCCATCGCCTGGGAAAGGTACTGTCGGTCCAAATTCGATTATAAAGGCGAAGGAGGTAACGCAGGCTATGGGTTGATAAATGCAGCAACATTTGGACATGGATACCATCCGGTCCTGGGGCGGAGGAGCGAGAAGAAGAGAGTGCATGTTGGAGTTCGCGCATGGAGAAAACAGTATTGTAGCTTTCGCGATTGTGAGAGGAGAAAGCAAGATGTCGCATTTCCGCTGCACGTTTCTTCGGGAGAAACGCTGGCGGGTAATTTGAAGAGCTCGAAATCTCAGCAAAGTGCTGACCCAATGAGTTAGAAATTGCGACGGGGTCCACTAAGGTATCATGCGCGACAGTGAGCCCAGAGACCGGGGAGAAACTAGGCGCGCCTGAGAACCGTCGAAGCCGACTCCAAACTTCCGAGGAGGGAGTGAAGGTGTTAAATGAGCTAATAAAGAATTTCCAGCTTGCCTTCTTGCTATCGCGGATGACGCGACGGCATCGCGCACGGAGCTGCTTATATCGGATACAGTTGGCCAAAGTTGGATGGTGACGGAAAATGCGAAGAGCACGTCGCCGCTCACGTATTGCGTCACGGCATGCCTCGTTCCACCAAGGAACTGGAGGGCGCCGGGGCAATTCGGAGGTGCGTGGTATTGAACGTTCCGCAGCTGTGAGAATAACGTCGGTAAAATGTGTGACCTCATCGTCGACGCTGGGAAAGCGACGGTCATCGAATGTCGCTAGAGACGAAAAAAGTGTCCAATCGGCTTGGGCAAACTTCCAGCGACGCGAGCGCATATATGGCAGTTGAGGCTGCAGTCGAAGAACACATGGAAAGTGGTCACTCGAGTGTGTATCATCAAGGGCGAACCATTCGAAGCGCCGAGCTAGCGGAACAGTACCGACCGCAAGGTCCAAATGGGATAAATTTGCCGTGCAGGCAGACAAAAATGTGGGGACCCCAGTGTTGAGGCAGACTAGATCCGCTTGGTGGAAGACGTCTAGCAATAGTGAGCCACGTGGACAAGGATGTGGAGATCCCCAAAGCGGGTGGTGGGCATTGAAGTCCCCAACCCGCAAATAGGGGGGTGGAAGCTGATCAAGAAGATGAAGGAGATCAGCTCGTGCCATTGGTGTAGACGATGGAATGTATACCGTACAAAGAGAGAACGTGTATCCAGAAAGGGAAAGACGGACGGCGACAGCTTGGAAGGAAGTGTTTAAGGGGATTGGGTGATAATGGAGAGTATCATGGAGCAGAATCATGAGTCCTCCATGGGCTGGAGTGCCTTCAACAGAGGGGAGGTCATATCGGACGGACTGAAAATGAGGGAGAACAAAGCGGTCATGGGGACGCAGCTTTGTTTCCTGAAGACAGAAGATGACCGGCGAGTAGGATCGTAAGAGGATCGACAATTCCTCCCGATTGGCGCGAATGCCGCGGATATTCCAGTGGATAATGGACATAGGGTGAACAGAAAATGGAGGAACGTCACCAAGGGTGCTGTCAACTCAACGACTGCTCAGAGCTTGCGACCGACAGCATGGAATGGCATTCAGTCGAAGGCAGAAGATCCTGATCCATAGGTTGGTCAGGAGCAGCTCCTGCCACCAACGATCGGCCAGTTGACCGGCCACCAGCAGTGCGCCTCGGCGACACAGAAGATGGCCGAGGGCGATTTCCGCCAGGTGGTGCTGTAGATGGGACACGCCTTGGCGGAGAAGGAGAGGAACTGTGTTTCTTCGTAGCCTTCTTAGAAGTATGATGTTTAGATGAAGGAGGAACCGATGGTTGTGAAGTTGCGGTACGTAAAAACTCTTCACGAGAATGCTCTTTTTTCGAAGACTTGGCGTCTGACTTTTGGGCTCGAGATTTAACAGAACCCGATGAAGGGTGAGCCATAGAGTGGGCAGGCGAAAGGGGTGAGGTTGAACGGGCGATCTTTGCGCTGGCCGATCTGACGACCGTGGTACTAAAGGTGAAGTCGCAAGTCTGCGTGGCCGCCTCCTTTGTTGGTCGAGGAGAAGCAAGGACAGCGCTGTATTTACCTTTCTGAGGCACGGTGGGCTGTCGACTGGCGAGTAACTTTCGAGCAGCAAAGGTCGACACCTTTTCCTTCACTCTTATTTCCTGGATGAGCTTTTCATCCTTAAAAACGGGGCAATCTCGAGAGGAGGCAGCGTGGTCACCCATACAGTTGATGCAGCGAGGGGATGGAGGTGGACAAGCACCCTCATGGGCATCCTTGCCACAAGTAACACATTTGGCCGGATTGGAACAGGACTGGCTGGTATGATTGAACCGCTGACATCGATAGCAACGCGTAGGGTTTGGGACATAAGGGCGAACGGAAATTATCTCATAGCCTGCTTTGATTTTTGATGGGAGTTGAACTTTGTCAAATGTCAAGAAGACAGTGCGGGTCGGAATGATGTTCGAGTCAACCCTTTTCATAACCCGATGAACAGCAGTGACGCCCTGGTCAGACAGGTAGTGCTGAATTTCTTCGTCAGACAATCCATCGAGGGAGCGCGTATAAACGACTCCACGCGAGGAATTTAAGGTACGGTGCGGTTCCACCCGGACAGGGAAGGTGTGGAGCAGAGAAGTACGTAGCAATTTTTGAGCCTGGAGGGCACTGTGTGTTTCTAACAACAGGGTGCCGTTCCGTAATCTGGAACAAGACTTTACAGGACCCGCAATTGCGTCGACACCTTTCTGTATAATGAAAGGGTTGATCGTGGAAAAGTCGTGACCTTCGTCAGACCGAGAAACAACAAGGAACTGTGGCAACGATGGAAGAACAGTCTGTGGCTGAGACTCAGTGAACTTACGTTTGTGAGCAGACATAGTGGAAGGTGAGGAAACCATTGCGGAAGAATCCCCCATGATTACCGGCGTCTCCGATGGCGCGCTCCTCCCTTGTGGGGGCCCTCACCGAGGGCACACCCGCCTTAGGTGATTGTTCACACCTCAGGTCACACCTCCCGACAAACGGACGGAGGGACCAATCGGCACTTTCGGAAGGTATCAGCTCGGGTAATCACCCCTCCCTGGGCCTGGCCGTTACCAGGGGGTACGTACGTGTCCTACCTGTCTACCCGGGGCGGGGAATTACGCGTTACCCCGTCACCGGCTACGCATGGAAGTGCGTGGGTCGGCCTTCAGACACGCACAGGGAGGAAGGAAGAGAAAGGGAAAGGAAAGAAGAGGGGGTCTCAAACGCCGTAGCGGAGAAAAGGGCAAGGAGAAGAGGGAAGGAAAAGAGAAGGACAGAGGAAGGACGAGGACTGGCAAGTTTAAGAGCAAGGAATTTGGAACAGTTTCGAGCGTCCGTCTCCGGACGTAGGCACAAACCATACTCCCAGAGGGGGAGAAAGGAAGGAAAGAGACAGAGGTGAGGGGGGGGGGGGCGAAGATGGGGGACGGGGAGGGATGCGGAAAGGGAAGGGAAGGTATGCAGCCCGGAAAAGGAAGGAGGGCCACATTAGCTCGGGGTCCCGTGCTCGCTACGCACGTGTCCACAAAAGAGTTGTGGACCCCCTGGGGGGAACACATACAGTGTGAGCAAGTACAAATCCTCCCTGCACAGCCTATAGCAGCATTCCTTTGGCACAGTCTCTGTCCCAGTCATCAGCCAAATGTGCAAGTAAGCTGCTACTGACTCACTGAGCAGTGACACCAATAGGCGAAACTGCCTATCTATGAGCTGTCAGCCAGTCACGCTGGTTCCAGGCTTCAAACTGGGTCTTCTGAGGTGAAACAAGACTGTGCCTGCCGTTGGCTGACACCCCAGCCAGTCTCTGAGGCTCTCGGGTTTGACTCAGACAGCCTGTGCACTTCTCACTAGCTACTTTGTGCCATGGACGATATTTGTCAGCCCAGCCATAAACCTCGCTCCGCTGCGCAGCTGACTTCTGACTTGGGTCAGGTATGGCACTGATACCATAGCCACTATCGGGCTGCCTCAGCATTTCACTATTTCAGCAGGTGTTAGCACCTACTACTACCCTCGACCGGCACCAGGATCACAATCGTGGAAGTGCTGTATGACAGGTAAATAATAATAATAATAATAATAATAATAAAGCACTCTCAACTCCATACTTGTTGCAATACCGATGAATCTGTCCCACAGCTGCTTGCAATTAGAAGTGGCCATCGTGCAATACTGTGTAATGTAGCAGAATTGGACGATACATTAAAAACAGATCGATGCAGTTCTGTCACAAACTGCAGTACCCATGTAACTTTGCTGTTTTGTACCAATGCTCTTCATATGAAACAAGACAGCTTGGGATTTTATCAACCAAGCTACTCGTTAATATTTTTATGTACAGCCTTGTTCAGGCAAGTACAGTGTTACGTTTAAGCAAGTTAGCCTATGAAATTCTGTTAAATTATTATCACACACAATAGTTCATACAAAAATGCATGTGCATTTACTATTTACCAATCCAGAATTGTAAAATTTTAATGTAATTTGTAATGATCTAGTACATAACATGAATTCCGTGGTTGTAACTTTACCTAAGTGCCAGTGGCAGTAGCCATGGGAGAGTCAGTGTTGTCACAGATTTTGTGGTGTCAATACTGTTACATGATGCTCTAGAAATTTTTAACGAACATTTTGAAGTTAAATTCTGTCAATCATGTAAATCTTTTTGTAATTAGCATGTCACAAATTGCCTGATACAGCAACGAAATGAACATAGGCAACATTTTTAATGGAGGAGCTACTGAGTTACACCACCATTTACTAAATGACAGACATCTGGTTAACAGTTCAATTGGTGTCAGCCAGTTGTTAACACGAGATACCTGCTAAGTTCTCAGCATTCTTTTATTCCACAATGTAATCCACAAAATGTGCAATCACACATCATTCACTGGAGTAACATCTCTAAAATTTCACTGTGGGCAAATAAACAATGTAATTATTTTTTCCAGCATCTGTAGTTACAGTAAAATTGTTTAGGAAATCAAAAAGCAATAACGCAACTGCCAATCCACTGAACGGCATTAAGTACATGGGCTGCTTCACTTACAGGGAGCAACACGCCCTTCTGTATCACGTCCTCTTCATTCACAAAGTTACTATTTCTGGCACTTAATCACTGCCATTATCAAAATAATCAATTTCTGATTTTGTGTCTGAATTCTCTGAAATGGGCAATACTTCTTCATCAGGAAACTTATGCTGGAGATACATGAATGAAGAGAGATTTCCATGCAAACAACATAATCAGAACAGTGAACTGTAATAAACTGAATTGTGCTTGTGCTGGAAACAGCAGTCAAAAGTTTTTTGATGTCCATAACAAATGTCTCCACTTAAAACGCCCACCCACAGGCAGCGGTGGCCAAACTGCTGGTGCACAGAAGTCAGGTGGATGGGCCTTAGCCTGCACAGTCATTCAGCCTGACCAAGTGCCCACAGGCAGGTACTGGCAAGTGGCTCATGCTTGAATAGACTGCGTACAATTGGTCTATGTGTTGTGTAGCCTATACTAACTACACCTGCCCAAAGAAGCCCTGATGGGCACTCAGGGATTTCCTTGCCCTATTGGACAGCATTGGAAAAATCTGGTGGTTGGCTGCTGATTACTGTCACTTCACTGTCTCTACTACGTAGCAACATTACTGCAGTTCAGACTGTATTGTTCACATGATAATTCAACGAAAAATTAAAATGTGTAAAAAACTTTTGTGACAAGGACAACAAATATGGGAAAATGGTAATCTGTTATGGTTGAAACATATGAGAAACATATGTTTACTGCCACTTTCTGAGTAGAAATATTTTCTCACTATTTTGAATTGCAGAGTTCCTTTCATTTGATAAACACTGTACAAAAATAACCTCTCCAATGACAATAAAGAAATATGTAATAGGCTATTTTATTATAGATATAATGTATTTGAACAAGAGGGAAAAACCACACATACCTCTAGGTTGAGTCTATCTACATCTGCTGGAAGCCGGTAATTTGTAATTTGAAGCAAGTGATATGGGTAAATTTTTGCTGGCTCTGTACTCATTGGATGAGCCATATTTGGTAATGAGCGACGGAGGTGTGGACTGTACGAAGCTGCATATCGAAGACCCCCAGCGAAGGTTGTAGAAACAGGAAGGTCAGCATTCTGAAAAAAGTTGCACAGTTTTCTTCAGTCTCTGACACACCAGAACAATTATTTCTCATTAAATTATAATTCTATTGAACAAGACTATAGTTTACATTATTTACAGTAACAATGCAACCTATTAGTGTTGAATTTTGAACTTTCTTTTTACTCTATCCATCCTCCTACAGTTAAACATTTACTGCTTAGTAATAAATATTAACTAAAAGATAAGGAGAGTACTACAGGACATACACAATTTGTGTCTGCATTTAGATTTTCAGTTGAATGTATTCAAAAAGCAGTGTCTCCACTCTCGTTTTATTGGAAAAACTGGGTATATTGTGCAACACAGCATATCGTCAGTAACGCCACCACAATCACCTCATCCTCCATTCCACCCATTAGTTATCATCATGCCAATGGTATTCTATTGTTTGTGTGTTCCCTCATTAATGCCCTACAATATCAAAGATAAGACAACACACTGATGAGCCAAGACTTTATATGCCAACTGCCCACCATAAGACAGAATGCAGTCTCATGGCACTGCAGGCACATGATACATTTAGAAAGTAAATAAATGGAGCAGAGATGAAATGGGAAACATTTTTGTGATGACACATGCCGATAACAGGAAAATCCACCAAGATAAGGGACTCTGACAATGGGCAGATTGTTATGGCAGGGCACCTGGAAATGAGCATCTGAATTAGAAGTCCACATCTCATCACACCATGTGCAGGTTGGAGGTTTACCTGATATAAATTACAATTGCAGTGAGCGTAAGACCATCAACCTGTGCCATCAATCTATGGAAACATGTCACCTGGTCATATGAATTACACTTCTTGTTACACCAGGTCAATGGTTGTGACCCCATATGGCATGGTAGGCAAACAGCAGTTTGAGACATGCACCCACGGATGCAAGCTGGTGGGAGCAATATTACATTATTTAAGCGGCAGCATTGGGAGAGAGGGGAGGGGGACATTCACTTGGGATTCCATGGGACCAGTGGTACTAATCTATGGTACAATGATAGCCATGGACTACGGATACATTATTGTGGACTGCCTGCATCCTTTCGTGCCTGCCTGATGTTCCCATTGGCATCTTCCAGTAGGATAACTGTCTGTGTCATAAAGCCAGAATATACAATGGTTTGAGGAGCTTGATAATGAACTCAATGTCATCTTAGCCACCAAATTCACCTGATCTGAACCCAATGGAAAACACCTGGTACACCACTGGGCTCCAGCTCTGAACTCACATATAATTGGTTTGTCATTTACAGGAACTATGTGACCTGTGTATAGACATCTGGTGCCTCATACTTCTTAAAAACCTACCAAGGACTTTTCAAATCCATGCCACAAAGAATCACTGTTGTACTATGTTCCAAAGGTGGACCAACACACTATTAAACATAGGTTCATAATATTTTGGCTCTTCAGTGCATATTGGTTTCACATTGTTTCAGAAAGTTTTTATGTGCTTCCATAGACACCAACAAAATAAGTGTTCCATTTCTGGTTCGTTTGGCTGACAATGAACTGAAGTGTTAGTGCTGGCATTATAAATGTGTATGGTCTCTTTCAGTGCTTGAACAATGTTCTTTGAGACAGAAAACAGATATTTGCAGACTAGTGAAATTCTGAAATGCTCTAATCATATTAAGAGATGATGGAAAATTCCACAATGTAAGTACAATGGCATCCATGTCCTTATGATCTACATTTCTCAGAACCATTCATGTGCAAACCTAGATAAGGTGGAAAGTTTGCTGAATGGTGCAGAATTAGCTTTGACATCAATGAAATTTTGTTTTTGTATTTTTGCTAAATGTGGTGCATTAATTTATAAAAGTAAACATCTATGGAATAGATTTCTTTATAAGCTTTTTCAAGTAATAGTGCTGAACATGTTTCATTCAATTGGCTACTGATTTTATTAGCACCACAAATTTATACAGAGTTTCTACAAATTTATCCAGAGTTTGTGAAAGTGTGAGAGCCTGCTTATCTTCTTCCTTCAGTTTTAGCAAACTAGGACTGGGCCTGGCTTACTTCTCTTGCAGATCGTACATGTGAAAATGACTCTCAAAACTGCAACCATGAAAAAAAAAAAAAAAAAAAAAAAATTGAGAATGTGTACAATATGATATTGGCCAATTGGTGATTACTGAGGTCAGAATGAGCTGTCACACTAAGCTTTTTAACACAAACTGCACAGTATATTTTACATGAAGACTTTCCTTTGAGAGAGCTTTAAGTAAAGTGGGTGATACATATGTTAAATGCTGATGAAAACAAAAAACTGAAACAAAAAAAAACAATGTTTCGACTGTTTTAAATATACAACTGATTTTGTGTATTTGGAACAACAACTGTTGTTATACCATCCTGGCCTTTCCATTGTTGATTTTGCCCAGCGGCTTTTCTTCCGTCCCACAGCCCAGTGCTGTTTTCCTCCATTGCTAATCTCTAACTCATGTATTTACTTAGTGCCCTTTCTTATCTTTCTCTTCTTTCATACGTTTTACTGTCGTCTTCCAAACCATACGTGCTCAACATATAGTTACATGACCACATGGATAGCTACATGACCACATGGATTGTTGATACAGCATCTTCTGTCCCACATTCTTCCTGCCAATATAATTATTCCCAGACCTTCAAATTGGTCACACTTCCTTCTTCACTCTCGCAGTTTATTTTCATTACCTTCCTGTGGCAGATATACTCACTGAACAGTCTTTTCATTATGCCTTTCTGTTACTCAATGATCCCTCTACCGCTGATTTTGTGTATTGTTTCACAACTTTCAAAGAGATACGGGTCTACCATTTTACCCAAGAAACACAAGATCTAAAAAAAAAAAAAAAAAAGAGAGAGAGAGAGAGAGAGAGAGAGAGAGAGAAGGCAGATCGAAAATGGAGAGACTTTTGACATTATCTATTTACTATCCTTTTCTTTTTTTTAAATTTCTTTTTAAATCAATACAGAATTTTCACCTGTACCTCATGCAATGCCTCTGGAACATGAAGGAGAAGAGTTGTGACTTATTATCAGTGTGTAATAGACAATTTATTGTCACTTTATTTTCAAATGAAATGTTCTTTTTGAAATTAATGAAGAGCGTGATACAGGACACAAATATATAACAGTTCTATGTGGAAAGAAAAAGAACTGTGCAATATGCGTGTCACTGTAGGATTAAGAAAATGAAATGAGAAAGGTACTACAAAAACAAAAATTTTATTTAATTTTGGTGAATGCCTTTTTTCCGAGACATCTCTCCGTTATGCTGCTACTCAGGACCTAAGACATGCAACTACATTTAAAATTCCTGCACAGTCTATTGTTTGAGGAAGGAAGGAAAATTGAAATTTAATGTCTCATCAATATTTATTTGAGAATTGATGGTAATCTTTTTAAGATGAAGTCCCTAAGCACATGGGTGGAATCATAATTTACATTATGCTAACCAACAGAGATGGGCAGATAACTACGCTGATATTCTGCAATTGTGCATGTTTTAATTTAGATCTAAATAACTAAGGGATACCATCCAGCAAGAACTAGTAAATTCACATCTAGGGTGCGTCACTTTTAGTATGTACAGACTGAATGATGAAATTGGGCCAGCAGCTATGAAGTCAAATACACTGATACAATTTGCTTACTAATGAAAGTACCAACTGTTGCTCAACATCAGTGCAATCAGCCTCAATCTATAACTGAAACAGTGCTAAATTACTGCCTCATATTTACATTATTTGAACTAGAACATTGTTGATAATGAAGTTCCAATATTCTCTTGATACGAAGTTCAAAATTGTATTTTCTTATGAACATCATCATAGAATAATACAGAGCTTATTACAAATATTGTTTTATATCTCAAGAGCTGGAAACATTCTAATTTTTAGCAAACATCTGAAATCTTTACATATCTACTTGTAAAACTCTACCATACACAATCAATAAATATCAAGTTTGAATAAACATAATAATTCATCATCATTTATTTACATTAATTCTTTAAGGTCTCTGACTAATTATGCTAGCAACAGATAGAAACATCTAGTATGGGATTTGGAAATAATCACTACAGTGTTCCAATAGAAACACTGGTAACTAATTCTGTGAAAGACCGAAACGCTATATTTTTTTAAAAAAGTTGCAGACAGGCATAAAAACTGGTAAAACTGTCAACAGCCTTAATATACATAGAGAAATGCATGCTACACACTGCACTGTCTTACAATACATTTATTCACTACTGGTTTTGATCAAGGACCATCTTCACAACGAAAAAATATCTACTGTAACAACTTCTCATGGCACACATACTGGTCAACCAGGAAAGCATATGCCATTGCCGACTCGAAAACTTAAGAAAACTGATTTATTTGAATATTGATGGGAATCTTTTTAAGATGAAGTCCCTGTGTCTTGTTGTGCCTGAGCAGTGGTGCTGTACACTTACTGCGATTACATGTTTTCACACTTTCAACGTTGTTTTCTGCTGGGTTAAGCCTGTATTACGGTGTTAAGTCTCAATTTTCTAAAGTCAGCAATAGCATGTACTTTCCTCCCTGTGCTTTTTCATTGTGCCTGTCTGCTACTCAATGCCTTCTCTGCAAGATGAGTAGCACTCTATCCTTTGCACAGTGCTATTTCAACCTAGACTTTCCATTGTTTTTGAACAACTAAATTCTGCTTTAATCACAGAGTGAAGCAATGGTTACAGCAAGTGTCACTGATTTCCTTCAACCATTGCTTACCATTCTTACATGGGTGACATTGATGCTAAAAAACGAAGAGGAAAGAATGTTATACACCAGGTGAAATTTCACAGGATAGTAACTAATTCTACACATATTTTTACACAAAGGAAGTGTTCAATTTCTGGTCATTTTCCTGCTGTATATAGGGAAACAGCGGGTATTTCAACAGCTTGTCATTGAAGAAGGTAAATACATTACAATAATCGTAGTTACAAATAAGAAGTTAAAACAAGCACTCTCACAGATCTATTCACTCCATGATCAAAACAGGCAGTATAGAAAAGTATGCACAATTTTGAAGGAAGAACTTTGTAGATACAAATAAACATTAACTCGTGCACAAGAACACAAAATAAAAATAAAGATGGTTTTTGTACATCCCAGTTCACATTATTATCATACGATCTACAGATAAATTTGTAAAATTTACTTGAATTTCAGAGAATTTTGAACATGCCAAAAACGAAAATTAGAATGCATTGGAGGGGGGGGGGGGGGGGGGGGGGTGAGAAGAAGAGCAACTGTACTAATCATCACAAATTATGCAATTTTCCCTGGGGACAATAATTTTGGAAAAAAAAAAAAAAAATCAGGCAATTTAATAATTTATTATTTTAATATACTGCTTTAATATTGTTCACATACAAAGATCAAACTAAGCCTACCAGGTTTAAACTGAGTCATGCAATTAGAAATAAAAAATGAGCTTTGAGCTTTAAGACCCAACAGTTGCAGACACAGAAAACAAGCAACATGGGAAAGAACAAGGTATTTAGAACCCCAATTATGACCAAACACAACACATGCTGTGAACAACATATGAAACTGCGACACTAAAAATTCAAGCACATTAGTTACTTCTCATTCGTCTTCGTTCACACTGCAATCTTCCTTTTTTTTTTTTTTTTTACTCTCTCCTTTGTTCAAATCTGATCTTCTGAATTTACAGTTTTTTCCCTTTGCTTACACCCCATGAGCTGGGTTTCATTGGTTCAAAGATCTTGTGAGATACATAGAAACAACAGTGCACAGTCTCTTGATATAAAAATTTGAACTGCTATTTGAGTAGTGTACAAATATACTTCACTGTTTAACCATCATAAATTTTTTATAAAGTTCTCTCTTTCAAAACACAATCCAAATTCTTTTTCTTTTAAAATCCACTAAAATCAGTGAATCAGTGCACTCTTTGGTTCTAGTGGACTGATCTTTTGGAGACCAATTAGCTGTGTCAAACTACCTCCTGAATGAAACTTCCTGGGAGATTAAAACTATGTGCCCGACCGAGACTCTAACTCGGGACCTCTGCCTTTTGCGGGCAAGTGCTCTACCAACTGAGCTACCGAAGCACGACTCACGCCCGGTACTCACAGCTTTACTTCTGCCAGTACCTCGTCTCCTACCTTCCAAACTTTACAGAAGCTCTCCTGCGAACCTTGCAGAACTAGCACTCCTGAAAGAAAGGATACCTCCTGAATACCAACAATTTATATTTAAAATTATTCTCTTCGGTTAATCTACTTTTAATCACTGGAAGATATCATTTTATGTGCTAAATAGTAGGAACTGATGAAACACAGCTTAAAATACAGAAATTTTAATCAAATCTGCAGGAATGCTACACTACATGCACAGGCTTGCCCATTACAGGTAACACACATTAGAAGAAAATGCATTTGGTGTCTTCTGGAAGAAGCGAGAGGTCAAGTCCAACCAGAAATCCACAGAAAATTTACATTAAAGGCAAATAGAAATAAACAGAAGTTTGGGACATAGGTAAGAACACAAGAGCTCAACCACTACACTACAAGTTCTTTTGCCATGCCACCAATGATACACAGACCCACAACAACATATCTGATGATACATACCAATGCCCGCCTGTCCACCTCAGAAATGGAGCCTGCTGAAACTGGGAGGAGAAAATGCAAATTGTCAAACCAACAGCCATTACTATTGCAATGCACTTTACATATGTTACCTCAAATCTATTACAAGAAGCTACAGATGCAAGTCTACTACTAAGTCAAAATTACAAAAATCTTTGTACTGTAAATATTTACTTTCCTCAGGCTCCAAAATTATGATCACAAATAGCTACTGATGTGTACCCATTTGCAACTCAGACTAAGGAGAACAAAGAGAGGGCTTACTCTACAATAACTTTCCTAAATTCTCCATTTATCACCAATCCATATAAATTTGATTTAAGCAATCTCAGAAAGTTAGGACACAGAACACTCCATAACTGATGTTCTTGTATGTCAAGGTCTTTACACTATTGAAGATAAATACTCAAATAATGTGAAATATATATTCTCCATGGTGTGCCTTGAATGAAAGGGACTAATCTGAAACCTTATGCAAGTAACCCACATGCAATCTTATTATAGTCCTTTCAAGCAACAGTGCACAGCATTTAGAAATTACTACAGTCATGACCAATTTGTTGTAAGATTAAAATACATAAATAAAAAGAAAATTGTTTACATTAAGTGAATTTACTCTAATCTGTATTTTATATGATTGTTAAGTCTCCTCATCAATAATATAACTTATACAATAAATAACTGACACACAGCTTAACACACAGATGTGGGCAACCTTTCTGACTCACTTTCAGCAAATCCTATGGACCACTTACAATGTCAGTAGCACAAGTCTACAAATTTATAGTTTGCATATTTTTTTAAAACTATTATAGGTGATCCATATTTTTCTTTATAACCTAACTTCAGGAATACCAAGAGTATTGTCCCTTAAACATAAGCCTTTTTCACAAAGTAATGTTGAAGATACAGAAAAATTCATTTTAAATATGTTCGCATGTGCGCCCCCCCCCCCCCCCCCCAAACACGCACGCGCACACGCACTCACACACGAAAAGAAAAATGCATGCTAAACTAAGTAATGCTTAACATTATATTGAAGTACTGTGTCCCTCACTACTAATCCAATTGCATAAATATTAATGTCTCTTCTTTTCCCCCTCAACATGATGTTTAGAAGTTTTTCTTTGGTGCACTACCTGAGGACACTTCCTGTGCAGCATACAGGATAATCAGCTACCATGCTGACATCCCATTGACCCTGATACCGCAGCTCCATTTCTTTATTCACTTGGTGAAACCTTTCTCTCGGTTCCTCTCTCACAGCACTTACATTTTCTGCATTGAAAGTCCAGGCAGTGCAGCTTCAAGCTCACCAAGGCACCAAATACTTTGAAGTTATCCATTATTTTTCTTACTGTATTCTCATAATCGGGGTCTTTGTAGATGCTGAGGAACTTGTTGAAAACTTCTTTCAAGAAAATCAAAGCTGATCTTTCGATGCCTTTCATTTTATTTTCAAATATTTTGTTTTTTGTTATTTTCTGAATGTCAGAGCTGATGAAAACCCCTCCTTTTTGTCTTGCTTCAGATCTCCTCTGAAGTCATCTTGCAACAACTTTACTGTTTCATCATCTTTTGGTAGTGCTTTAATAAACTGTTTGATAATTTCACAATTTATTTAAAGTGGAGGCAGGAGTTTCTTAATTTTTTTTATATCTACCAAAGAACCAAACAGTATGTTTTCCCCCTATTGCTTTGGGTGTTATACTTGGCCTGACAGTCCAGTGACTGTCTACTTTTGCACAGCTGTCTCACAGAGGTAGCTGTATTGTAGACTATAAACTAAAACGAATTTTTCTAGTAGGTTACATTGCAAAATATCAAAGAACAATATTGGCATTATTATAATTGACTGAATGGCTAAATGTTGCATCCCTTCAATTTGTATAAACATTTAATGTAGTTGAACATTTTAAGAACTTAACTTTAAATCAGAACCAAAAAATACAGCAGAAAACCTTTTAAGTTTAAAAATAATTTCATTGCCAACCAGTGTAGTTTATCACTGAAAAAATTTTACTGTAGACCTTGCCAGTATGGAGGTAAGTAATCCTTGACAGGCTTATTATTTAAAGATATGGGAGAGGAAATAGTATAGCAACTGTCACTAGCAGCAATTTTTTACTTTGATCATTAAAATAAACTCTCAGAAAACAGGTGGGTATTTACAGTCAATTAGAAGTGTGTACAATAGTTATTTAAAATTATTATTACAGCAGATTAGTTTACCTACACTACTTCAAGCATAGTAAAGGTTTCAAAAGGGCATTGTATGAGCAGATGAAATAATGGGCTAATACTACCAGAAAGCAGTTATGCCTTATGATTATATCCCAACAGAATATGAAACAACAGTATCATCAAAATAACTTTAGTGTCAAAGCCAGTTATGCTTAAAAATTAATTATTACTGCAATTGGTGTTAACTTCATTTTTCCCCACTTCCTTCCTTGTAGACAGTTCTGATACTGATAATGAACAAGATTTTCATAGACAACTACTCACCTATATTATGCAGATTATTATTATTATTTAACCACAACAGGCACTGGCAGACATAAAAAACTCCATTATCTCCCCCCCCCCCCCAAAAAAAAAAAATAATAATAATTCTTGAGTATCACAAAACACCATCACAGAAATAGTGCAGTTGTTCTCATGAGGCACAAACTGGATTGAATAGAAATAAATAAATGGCTGTGGTCTTTTATTGTATTAGTTAAAATTAAAATGTTTTCAAATTCATGCATTTGCACACCATGTTATGTTATATCTGTCTCCAACAAAGATGAGCTTCAAATTCATTATCTAATAGGTAAAATTACACCATCATTATCTGTGTGATTGATAATGAAAAATCTCTAATATCACCGTGAGAAATACCACAAGGAAAAAAAAAAAACCAACATAATAATGGCCAATTATTTTAGCTGGAGGTACTTACTATCAGATTTTCCACTACTAAATTCTGTGCTGTGTGTTTTTTCACCAAGCCCACTAAAAGAAAAATCACCCTGCAAAGAAAGACACATTCTATCAATTAACATTATTGTTGCAATTTAGGCGCTGCTCTCCTTTCACACAAAATTAACATAAATTACATAAAAAAATGCAACTGTTAACCCATAAAATGGTGAACTTTTTTCTACAGTCTTGCCAAAAGTTAACAGATGTTCTACTTCTACTGAATTCACTAATAAAAGCACAAAAAATTATTGAAAAATAAACAATAAAAAATATGTGTGGGGTAGGTGAAGGGGGAAGGCCTGGGGGGATAAAGACGTATCCTAAGGCTAATGAGCTTAATCCAGATAATGAAATGACGAATGTGGGACTAGAAGACACACTAAATGAAGGAAAATCTGCAGGGTTTACCGAACTGGGAAAGAAAGAAGGGTGGGGGTGTCCACCATTTTATGATGAAAGTTACTTATTAGACAAATAATTAATCTACAACACAAATAAACAAAAATAATTATAACACATGGTACTCAAAAGGTCACATATAAGGAAAATTGTGTGTGGTCCATGTCCATGTATTATTGGGTGACCAAAATTTGATCACAATTTTAAGGGGTATGACCAACACCTAACCATGATGTGGAAGGAGGTTTAAGGGAGATTTAATTGAAATAAATTTCAACTGCACAACTACTTCATATTTACTTGGAATAGGTGATACCGAAAGGTTCATATATTTCAAGATGGACATTTCAGTACCTACATCTAACACATCACATGCAAGTTTTGTTGCTTTGTGCAATATGTGATTTCAACATTTAGTTTCACCAATTGCCTGTTGTCTTCTTGAAGCAGTTTAAACACAGAATTATGCTTCCTGTAGTTCACACTTGCATTATCTACACAGTATGCCATGAGGTTCTTTACGCCTAAATTATGAAAATTGTGTGAAGACTTGATCAGAGAGAGAACATCAATAGCTTTCTCATCAGCCTATGCAACAAGCCAACACGCCTGTTTCTTCTTATCTTTTCAGGATCAAAACACTTTACAACTAAAGAGAACATCTTTCTGTTTTTGTAGTTGGATGCATTGGTTGCAATAGAGAAAAACCTGCTTATTTTAGATGGATTTCCCAAAATTTCAATTGAGTTCTGAACACCTCTTGAAGCCAAAACCTTTTTCACAATTGCTTCTGCCTCAGTATGACCACATGTCATCATCTTAGCCAAATATGACCACATGTCATCATCTTAGCCAAATTAGAATCATGCAAAACTTCTTTGATAATTTATTTCCACAATTCATGTTTCAGTATGCTGATATTATGTTTGACAGTATCCAAAACTACTGCTAGCTCACTGGCAACGGTTTTTGTATCCTTACTGCCATTACCAAAGCATCTGTGTAAATCTGAGGACACCTTCACTTACTTTTCAATCTGATTATAAATTTTTACACATGAAAGTTGGTTGCAGTCAACATTATCCGTACAAGCGATGTTGAAGTCACACTTACATAGTCCACAGCAAGCTTCTGCAAGTCAGCTGAGAAGTATATAATGTAACAAGTGTGTTTAAACCTGAATGTCAATATAATCCGCTTTCGCAGGTCCTTGATACTTCTCCGCCTTACTCATACTGTAGCTGCTAATTAGTACAAGGTGAGTGCATCCGTTGGGTGTCTGTACTAAGCAAGAAATAAGTAAACATCCCCCTCTCACAACCCTCCAAGTGGCATAGGCTATGTTATTCTTTCTCTGCTCCTTGAATAGTCTTGGGCCAAACTGTATTATTTCTGTAGAAGCAGAACAGAAAAAAAGATTGAATGTTGACAATAGTATCAATTATGAAAGGAAAATATTGTGAGTTAATCAGTTAGTGATTTTAAACTATCGATAGTACTTCATGGGATTAATACTGATAACAGTGATCACTGATGAAAATACAGGAGAAAGAGGCAGTCAATAAGGGAGAGTTTTCAGCATAACCTGCTAAATCTAAAGTGCAAGGATCTTTCAGACAAATAATAGCAATTAACAACTGTTTACAAAGGTATTGGTCTACAAAGTTGTTACAATTCTAAGACATAAAATGATTGTTACCTAAGGTGTCTGACACGTTGGCAATTTAGGATCACAAATTTTGCTTCATAAGCAAGATGAGGAAATGACTGACTGATGAGGCAAAGAATGAGTCATTCAACCCACAAGCAACAAAAAGACTTTAACCTATGAGCAATAACAGCGTAAGTTATAATTATTCATTCTTGAAGAACTGATGCATTGGGAATATCAAGAATGAATAACTTAATGTGTACACAATTTAAATCCACTGAATAGTACAAGAATTTTAAGTTTTGAGTGACAGTTCTTTGAATTAAAGTTGTGGTTGGCTTCCAAATCCAAATGTCAAAACTTCTGTTATTTCCTTAATATTAGCCAACAGTGACCAACATTGTTGCAAGATCATATAACAAATGTGTACTGACTATTTTACAATTATCTGTATTTCCATACATTTAGTGAAATGCATCAGTTCTGAAAAATGGCTTTAAGTGAGTCTGTGGCTGAAGATATTTACGTATGTTTAATCGATCCAACAGAGTGGACAATGAGTAGTAGATGCAGCAGTATTTGCTTATGTCAAGATTAGCTCTTGTGTAAACATAAAAATTTCTTGAATGCCTGGAAAATTGGAATAAATTGAGTAAACAGAGAGTAGAATATGTCCAAGGAGGTAAGAGATGAAAGTCAAACTCAACACTAGTGAATATACCACTCAAAATATGACACAGACAGATAAATTAAAAACACACTCTGGATCACAATTTCTGTTATTACCATGCATCAGTTTTTATCTGCCTTAAAAATCTTCTTCAGGTCTAAAATGGAATAGGAAAAAATAAAACTACGAAATAAAAATCACAAAAGTCTAACATTACAGACAGTTCCACCAGAGGGAACATCAAAACATCAGAAACCCATCATACTGACGCCACAAGATGCATTTGTCATGTTACGAATGACACAAAACTGACAACGGATGTACTGAAATTTTTTTTTTTTATAATCATGTGACTTGTGGGCAGATCAATGGCTAGTACAATGATACAGTGTAATAACAATAACTTACAAAATTAAAAAATGTAAACTTAATACATTTCAATGTGTATGATAAGTTACAAAATAAAAGATTAAATACAAATGTAGGAAACGATTACAGTAAACTGTACACTGCACATTTTTCATTCTTGTTTAAACATTTTGTAATAAATGTACAATATTTGATGGTATCCCTCATTCTACTAATGTGGTTATGTTTATCATGTTAGCTGGCCATAGAGCAAAGGTGTCTGGTGCACATTCAAGCCCGTGAGATGCATAAACATGCTAATGGATCATTTGTCACTCAACCCGGTACGGTAGATGGCCCTGCCACAATTTCCTCACACTATTATCATATGTTAATATAATGTCAACATGTAGTAATACTGTTTGCTGCAAGCTATTATTGTTTTTGTAACCAAATCCCTTTTTCCCATTTTTCTCTTACAGTAAGAGTCCTCAGTAGTTTTGTTTATTTGTATTTCAACAGATTGAGGACTCAAAAATGAAAATTATGTGTGTGTGTGTGTGTGTGTGTGTGTGTGTGTGTGTGTGTGTGTGTGTGTTCTGCACTGTCCTACAAACTATACGAAGAAGAACAAAAAACATTATGTACAATTTACATTTATGTTTTATCTTTTAGTTCGTAACACACCACAAATACCAAAATATACTTTTAACATGATTTTTTAATTTTTTTATTTTATAATGTAATAATCTTCTTTAAGCTGTATCAATGTACTGGCTAATGACTTATGCACATGTCATGTGACTGACCATAAAAAATTTTCCCCACTGCATCCTTTATATTCTTATGTTCGTTTTATGTCATTTGTACTATTGTTGACACACTGCACCTTGTGGCACCAGGTATGGGTTAAGTAGAATGTTAATGAGGTTTTGATGTTAGTTGGGTTATCTTTGATAGTACTGTTTGTATTAAACTTTTGTAATTCATATATTGTCACCTCTTTTTCCTTTTCCAGGTTAGATCATAAGATGATCTGCAAAGCAGATTGAAACCAGTATTCTATAATAAACAAAATTGTCATCCAGGTGGTGTTCCTTCATTTATTACAACAACTGACATAACACTTCCTGAGATATAGCATCGATTTTGAAATGGAAATATTTCGTATCTGCTAAAACAGGAAAATGGAACAAAGATGATACGTAAAAAAAGTTCAAAAATACTGTTGAATGCAAAAAAATTTCTAGTACTACTTCACTGGGATGCAGATGAGGAACAAAAAATTAAATAGTAAATACAAAGTTACTGAAAACAAAGAAAATTTGTAGACTTCCTAAGTCCCTTGCCCCCACAACTCTGCCTATTTGAAGTTCTCCTTACAACTCAAGAACTGGTTTGTGGGCATATATTTTCTCTCTCCAAGTTTACCTCTCTTCCTAATGCTTCTCCACTACTTTCATCTCCTTAGTAAGTTAGTTGGTTGTGTGTTCCATTGATTAATCGCACAGTGTAGTAGCCGTTATGATGTGGAATGTGTCAAGTGCACAAGATATGCAAATATTTATTTATTCCTATTCAAGGATTCATCTACAGTATAGAAGGAGTTGTCAAGGAAATACACAATTTCAATTTATTTTTGATGCTATTACTGCTGCCTGTCAGACATTTTATTTCATCTGGTAATTTGTCAAAAATTTTTATAGCAGCATATTTTACTCCTTTCTGTGCCAAAGATAGGTAGAGTAAGGACAGTTTAAGTCTTTATTTTTTCTGGTATAATAATCATGAATGTTACTGTTGTTTTTAAACTGGCTCATGTTGTTGAGAACAAATTTCATTAGTGAGTAAATGTACTGTGAAGCTGTTGTAAGAATTCCCAATCTTTTAAAAAGATGCCTACAAGATGTGTGACTATGAACCCCACACGTTATTCTAACCAATTTCTTTTGAGCAGTGAATATTTTTTGTCTAAGTGTTGAGTTATCCCAAAATATTATTCCGTATGACATCAGAGAGTGAAAGTATGCAAAGTATGTTAGCTTACTAATTTCTATATCCTCAAAATTGGCAATTATTCAGTTTGCAAAAGTTGCTGAACCTAGTCGCTTTAGAAGATCCAAAATATGAATTTTCCAATTAAGATTCTCATCTATATGTACACAAAAAACTAAGTATGCTCTACCCTGTCTACTGACTTCTGTTGATGTGTTACATTCATTGAAGGAACTAATCATTTCCTGTGTATTCTATAACTCCTTCTCCCCATTTGGAGAAACTGGTTTTCAATACCTGCAAACATGTCTTATCATTATCCTTTTCCCCATCTGTATTCTGATGGACTCTTAGAAAATTTGAATGTTATATTTGAAACTGTATTTTTTTTCTCGTTAAAAGCTTCCTACTGGTGCTTTTTTTGCAACCTGATACTTGGATGTACCACTTTTTTTAGTTTCATTATGAATTCATGCAACATAAGCTTTCTGACTAACAGAATCTGCCAACATTATTTCACTCATTACAAATACTCTCTACAGGAATCATACCTATAAGATTTGTCAGGAAGAACATAAAGCTGTCACAAGGACTGTCACCAGGTAAAGCATGTTCACAAAACACAGGGTTGATGTGCAAGCAGCTAACAAGTATTCTTTGCATGTGAAACCTAATGGAGAGATGAACACATCGACACAAACAAATGTTCTTCTAGAAGTCTCAGTTATGATGGGACTGGGCAACATTCCCACAAGTAATATTCTGTGTATGGATATTGACAATGACAGAACATCATATTAATGGCAATAAAAAAAAGAAACACCTACACACACAGGAAAGCTGATTTAGTAACAGCATAAACAATCTGGAATAGAAACCTGTGTCATTTTAGCCGAGCGTCCTAATATACTGTCATTATAACTGAGAATATGTGATGTAGTGTAAAAAGACATTCATTTGGCATGAATGTATTGGTTTACAGTCAACCATGATTATGATATATTATGTGACTTTTGACAGTGTTCCTCAGAATGTTTGATCCACACTATGTTTTTGTGTGTTCAATTTGTATTATGATGGATGGAATTATCAAACTAGCTGGACACCAGAAAACATCTATGGCACGTTATGATAACATAAACTTTCATACATCAAAAAAGCCACAGATGTTATGATCAAAAGTTGCAAATTATTCCGATGTCTTAAACAGGCCAACTATTACGTCGTCTCTGAACAAACTTACACAGCAAAAAGCAAGAGAATGAACTTACATTAACATAGGTAAACTACACATGCAAATTCATATTGTAGCTCTTTTCACCTGTTAAACTCACTCCTGAAATCTCTAGATTTACATGAGAAAGTCTGGAGAACCTTTAGTGAAATCAAACTACGATAATACTGAAATTTTCCACATAATGTACACAGACTGAGAATGAATTAATAATTATACACTGCTCCAGAGGCAAAATGTTTTAACTAGAGATACTGTACAAGGCTAAAAAGAAGCAGATCTCTTAAGATAACAGCTGTTTAACTTACTCCAATGTTGGACGCACTGCCACCTGTGCTGCTGAAGGTGTGAGACCGAGGTGCAAGACCGTAGCCAGGCTTCGGCACGTGGCGCAGGGCACTTACAACTACAACCACACAAACACTGGACACTTTCACAAATGCACCAACAAATATTCATTACTTTTGATGCCGACAAAGCTGCTACTGCTGCCGCTGTCACCAGTTCAGTGAGCAGGCTTTGGTATCAAAATGTGTATTTTTGTTGGAAATAATCTAATTAGAAATATCAATTTTCATTTTACGAAACTGTGAGCATATTTTCATCAACATGGAAAGAGTGGAGACTCTACACCTAAAACTTCAAAAATTTAAACTTTACGGGATCCATGCCTACAGAATGTTCATATGCTACATGCATATATTTCAATGAATAAATTCTGAGTGATTTTGGCTCAGAAAACTATATCTTCTAACACAAAATGTTTGTTCTGCTGCCTCTTTAGGCCTCCTCCCGCTCTGTATTAGGCTGCTGAAAGTATAGTTGCAGTCACGAATAATGGTGGTCAAGTTCAGGCTTGTCCTGGGCACCAGTTATTTAATGAATTTTTATCTCATTTGTTGTGAACTGCCATGGCTCATGCTGGTGGTAAGTGACAAATTCTACACAAGCAAGCAAGAGATGTAATTTGTGGGATACTCGTTTGCATCAAACACAAAGCACACGTATGCTCTATAGTAACTGTCCCTTGGAACTGGCAACAGTGCAATCCCTGACTTTATCCTGACTTGCACACTTTGGTTAGGGGCAGACTGATGTTTTATGCCTTTGCTCCCCCCACCCCCAATCTGCAACAGTGGCAGAGATAATTATGATGGCATTTTGAAAGCATAAAAATTTCAAAAGAGAAACTCGGTGTAGCTATACTGAAAGATATTTCAGTCTCTCTCTATCTCTCGTGGTGTGTGTGTGTGTGTGTGTGTGTGTGTGTGTGTGTGTTTTCAGTTGATGGAGGACTTTTACCAATAGCTGGACATTATCTGGCAATCCGTTTTTGAATGTGCATGTCTGCCACTCAGTGCTTTCAGTATGTGCTGAGTAGCAACCTATCCTAATTCATATTGTTATTGTTATTTCACACCAGATTTTTCACTGTTTGGCTTTGAAAATAGTCAAAGTCATTAGTATGGGCTGTTTTCTTCAGTAATAATGTAATGATGCATAACTGTTTACAATATCCACTTAATATTTCAGAGTGATGACCTCAGTAGCATCAACTTTAGGAATTTGCAATCTTTTTTTGAGTGACACAACGATGACTACTTGATTGTCTGTTTACCAAATGCAAATTTAAAATATTAGCTGTAAAAATCATAAATGACTACTTAAATTTGAGATTAGGTGTTCAAAAAATAAAATAAATTTATCACATTTATACTGTTCAACAACACATTGCAGCAACAGTGACAAAATACTGTTTCTGATGTACTTCTGAACCCATAAACTAATAATGAAATGGCAGTATTAGATATACTGCAAGTACAAATTGATAGAATAGTGAAAAGTAGTTGTCAATCAGTGAGTAAGACTCTTTCTATGTTTTATAGCAGGCAATGATTCAGTTGTTCTTCACTGCTGTTATAATTTACTACTGAGGTAAACAAACCATAAGTAGATATTAGTGATACTTTCATTCAGTATTATACAGAATTTACTAAAATGTTGAACGAAAGTTGGAAGTGAGAGAGGGGGTGGGGGGTGAGGCAGGGGGGAGAGGGGGGGAGGCAGTATGTGGAAAGAACTAAGCTGCTCAATGTGTCATTAGCTCTCTTCTATACAAAAACAGAGCCTGTTAAATCTCATTTGTACTACCATCTCCAACTTCCTTTGCTAGGTAAACTACTGCCTGACATGACCAATAATGGTTTCGTCACCACAACTGCATACGATCAGGCTTCTTTGCTCATTTAAGTACATTTTATTCCACCTTTATTTAACAACAGTACTCTGCAATTGCTCTGTTTTTAGATCACTCTGTTCCACAACACATCAGAAGGGAGATAAACTGAATCCTGAGAACAGAGTAGATAATATGATAACCAGTTTATTAAAAGAAGTTGAAGCAGACAATTTTTCCAATGCATCAAGAATAGCAAGCATGAATTTCACAGCCCAACCTGTTTCACGATATATGCAACAGCAACTTGATAAATGGCAAGGAAAGAACTGTAGAAAGGAAAGATGATGAAGAATGGGAAGACACTGAAGAAGGTGTGAAGACTGCAATCGAAAAACTCAAAAACAACAAGGTTCCATGGGAAGACACCATAACAGGAGAATTAATCAAAGAGGGAGGGGAGAACTTGCACTTAGAAATACATGAACTGATCCAGCTTATATGGAACAAGGAGACATTGCCAGAAGAATAGAAAGTGACCATAATAAGCTCACTATGCAACAAGTATGGTTAAAACTATTAATATTTGAAAGAAGAGTAATGAGGAAGATAAAGGGACGAATCTTAGATAATGGAGAACGGAGGAGGAGGAGGATGAGGAGGATTGAAATCAATTTTAGATCTCTTTTGGATACTACAGAGCTATTGCCTCCCACACTTTACATATACACCACAGTTCCATTTTTTCACTCTCTCCCATAAAATACTCCCACCTGCAGCCTGCAATGGGTATCACTGATGCTGTTGAAATTCTGCATTTATAGTAATGTCTGTCAGCGCCAGCAGTCTCCAAAAATTTACATTTATCTTCCATGTTCTTCAGAACAATAGCAGAACTGTAGTAGGTCTAATAAGTCATGTTGCAAAATTAAGAGCCAAATAAGGTCTTAACAGCACCAACATTTTAATCTACAGTTTTATCAATTTCTTCCTCTGGTAGCAATGAAAGTGTAAGAATTACATGATGGAAAGTCCAGGTGAAATACCAGCTACATTATGAAAAGGATAAATTGCTACTCACTGTAAAGATGACACACAGAATCACAGACAGGCAGAACGAGAAGACTCTTCCACACTGAGCTTTTGGCCACAGCCTTCCAAGCAGGCACACCTAACACACATCTGCTGGCTATCTCTGGCCACTCTGGCCAGACTGCAACTGTTGCATTGGAGGAACACAGCAATCTGTAGAGAGGCAGGGAAGGGTGAGGGATAGCTGGGACTAGAAGGTGGCAAGATAAGGCACCTGGAACAGCGTCAGGAGGCTGTGAGGGGTGGGTGAGAATGGAGAGGAGCAATGGTGGACTTCTGGTTGGTAATCATACTACTATAAAAAGCTGTGCAATTATTGCAACAGAGGTAGTATATGACATGGCTGCTTTCAGAGGTGGCATGCTCTCTGATGGGGTTGAATAAGACTGTGACAGGACCAGAATATGAAGTGCTCGGTGGGTGGATTGGGTAGGTCTTGCAACTGGGTCTTCCTCATGTGTATGATCCATGTGGCAAGAGGTTGGAATTGGGAGAGTTGTAAGACTGGACTAGGATGTTGTGGAAGTGGGTGGATGGAAGGACACCACTTTAGAAGCATTGGAAAGGGTCTTGGGTAGTGATGTCCCTTATTTCAGGGCACAATGACATATAATCAAAGCCCTGATGAGCGATCTGGTTCAGTTGTTCCAGTCCAGTGTCATATTGGGTGAAAAGGAGCACACCTTTGTAGCTGGTTCGTGAAGGTTGTTATAGGACTGAGGGTGTGTGGGGGTATGGCATGGGAAATCTGTTTGTGGACTACATCTGGGGGATACTGCCAGTCTCTGAAGGTGTTTGTGAGACCTACTGGATACTGGGCAAGGGAGTTCTTGTCTTTGCAGATACACCATGTTACTGGGTAGCCAGCCTATAGGGAGGGACTTTCGGTTGTGGAAGGGATGGCAACTGTCAAGTTGTACATACTGTTGGTAGTTGGTGGGTTTAGTGTGGACAGAGCACACAAATGGAACCATCAAAGAGGAGGTGGTCAATGTCCAGGAAGATGGCATGCTGGGTTGATGAAGATACAATGAAGCAAATGGGAGAGAAGGTGTTGAAGTTGCGACAGAATGATAGGGTGTCTTGGCCCTGACTCTAGATCCATGAAGATATCTTCAATGAACCTGAATCAGACCAAGGATGTCAGTGTATAGGACAGTGGCATCAACAGTAACCATTAGTGACCCAGCAGGTGAAGGGATGGGGATTATGGAAAATCTGTGCAGGTAGTGCTTTGTATTTTTGATATGGGAGGTTAGACTTTGGTTAATTGGTTGGAGGTGTTGGTCAATGAGAGTCAAAATTCAGTGGAGACACAATAACCAGCTACAATGGGACATCCAAGATTGTTGGGTTTGTGGATTTTGGGGAGCATGCAGGAGATGGCTATGCAGGGTATCATTAGGGCGGGGAGGGAATTGGATTCAGATGAGAGTTTCTGGGAAGGGACTGGAGGTTATGATGGACTTCTGGGATGGGTTCATTCTGGCATAGTTTATAGGTGAAGCAGTCAGACAATTGGCAGAGGCTTTCTGACAAGCAGTCACTGCAATTCATAACAACAATGGTGGAACCTTTGTCTGCACAGGTACAGTCATTAGGTGAAGTTCTGTTTTGATCTGGATATGGGTGTGCTTTCTTCTGATGAAATGTTGGTGTTCTTAGGAAGAAAACTCAGTAAGGAGTCAGTAGCAATGAATAAAAATGCATGCCAGACCGGGACTCGAACCCAGGGTGCCATGCTTACTAGGTAGTTGTGTTAACCACTGCATGACCTGACACACTGTTTATCGCAAATGTGTGAACTATATCAGTATGCTCCCTGGCTGACTCACATTCACACCAAGCATCACCTATCTGAAGTCCCTGTCTACGACCTCCATGCTTCCTAATTTTAGATTCCCACTGGAGGTCAAATCTAAGGCTGTAGTATTATTGCCCATCAAGGTGAATCAATTGTATGAATGTCTGTTCCTTTGGACATGTCTGAAAGAACAGATACCACACATTCATATAACTGAACCACATCTTTTGTCAGGGCTTTGATTATCTCTAGTCATGATCTGAAATGAGAGACATCCTACACAAGAGCCTCCCCGACTGTCCTAAAGTGATGTTTTGTTGCCCATGCAACCTTCACAGCATCCTAGTCCATTTCTGTGCCATTCCCAATCCCAAAATCTTGCCATAGGGTTAATCTCCCTGTGGAACTAGTCTACCCTATGAGCAAACTAGCAGTCACCTATGGTGAGCCAATTTATGTCAACAATGAATGGAATCCTCTACCAGAAGTAAAACCATTTTATGGATTAATAATTCACTTCAGCTTTTAACAGTTTTTAAAAATCTTAAAATAATGTACCATACCAGTGTATACCTCACGGTTTCCTTTTGGATTTATTGTTCTACATTTTGTTTACCTGAAGATGTGGCTTTTAGTGGCATGAAACCAGTAGTGATCCAGTAATAAAGGACTAGATACAGCTGAAGTGGTTTATTAATATCCAAGATTACTACTCATAGCTGTGGTTGCCCTATCTACAAGGTTGTCTGCTGAAATAAAATTGCAGCATCTGCAAAGCTGCAACTTGGTCTTGTGAACATGGGGCTTTAGATTACTCTACTGCCTTTTCCAGCTAACAGTAACAGAAGCAAAATGTTTTGGAATCCATTGCGTCAGAGTACCTTCATAATAATCACAAATAGTCATTGAGGAACCTGCCACTTAAACCAGCATACATCTAATTTAAGGACTGCTAATCTGGGTAGTACATAGTATCTTCTAACTTGTTGTCATTTTCAATCTCAGGTAGCTTGGAAGCCAGTGAAATAAATCACGTGATTTTATCCCTGTTCCCCTCGACCGGCATTATAGGTGACTGGAGTGCTGTCAGAGTTTCAGGTTTTATAGAAACAATTTGTCCACCCTTCTAGGTAAGGGAAAAAACAACCATCATTCCTTCCAACAAAAGTACACACCAGAATACCTTCACCTGTGCACCTAAAGCTGTGAAGAGAATCACAAATGGAGAAGATGGAAAGGAGAGAGTACTCACAGCATAGCCAGCGGGGCCCCCATTCCGTCCAGCAGCTGGGAGAGTTGATGACTTCAGTCCATAGCCAGGCTTGGGCACAGGACGCAGAGCTGACACCACTATACAGCAAGAAAGAGAATGGCCGAACATCAACAGCAAGCACAACTAAACCATGCAAAATGACAGCACACGTGCTCAAGAGAAAACAATTTTAAGTCTGTTCCTATGTCTTTATTAATACACATTACACACAAAAAGTTGAAAAAGTGCTATTTGTTCAACAGAGTACTGAAAGACATGCAGAACTACGATTTTTACATGTGTGCTAAAAAGAACATACCCCACACAGAGAAACAAAGTCACATCTTTTGTTAATAGCATGATAAATGAAAACCAAAAGAAACCTAAAGAAACATGTGATCTCAGACTCTTCAAAGTTGCTACTCAATATCACAGATAACATCATCTCTGCCAATGCTGCCACTCACAGGAAAATTAGAGATAGAACAATTGTAGGAGGGAATAAAGTGATGATAAACTGAATACATTCTGCTATTTTGTTCCTCAATTGCATACGTATCACCTGAAAAGGCAATGTAACATTCAGAGACTAATGTTAACTCTGTATATGGCAGAAGGAATGTATAAACTTCACTTGAGAACTAATCTAATATTTGCAAATGAATTTATGGTACCAGCATTGTACAATAATAAAAGTAAAAGACATATGAACTAACACAGATTTAAATTGTTAAACAATATTGTTATATTGTGACGGATCTGGAGAGATATACTGACTTTAACTAACTCTACACACTGTTAGAAATGTTTCCGAAGGCTACCATGAAAATTACAGTAACCTGGCATTTATTCTATGCTGTAGTGAATGCCTCTGCATGAGGTAGAAAGGGAGACTACTATATGTGTACTTTGCCCTCTTCACAAAACTCTCTCCCATCCTATATTTGAAAGGACTTTAGTGGGGTAGGTGGTGTATTGAAGGTGGGAAGGGAAAGACAGAGGAAGAGAGCAAAGAAAAAATAACATGAAAGAAGTAAATATATTTTTTCAAGGTTTTCAGAATTTCAGCTTCATAAACTGTGTAGTATTATTCAAAGGATAAACCATCAAAGTGAGACACACAAAAGAATGGCTGTCATCAAAAAACATGCACCAACAGTGACAGTGTAATATGTAGGAACTCTTATGATTATCCAAATTAATTAATAGACAATACAACTGCATTTTCATGAACTACATTTAATCTTTTTTAAGACACAAAGAAGGAGATGCACCCCACACAATGAAGTTACTACTGTACACTCAGTTACTGTTTTTTTGGCTCTAATGCACAGCTACTGGTATGTTAGGTATTATTAATATCAAGTTTTGCACACTTTTGATAGCACTGCATGTACTTTCTGTTCAAAGTGATAGTAAAAATTTTATTAATAAGTAAACATAACAGCAGCTAACAACGTTACACAAGCAGTAAAACAACAAAACAAGATATGTAAGAATTCCAGCTGGCAATACTTACAGAGTAAATGCCATATTCTGTTCAGAGAGAAATGAAATTTATGATTATGATTATGATTCCCCAACTTGAAAGTAAACCAAGAAGAACAGCAAAGCAACTGAAGATAAAGTGTTTTCATGCTACAAACAATGGGAGAACAGCCAAACTTAATTTTTAGGGATACAACAACAAGAGACACTGCCAATTGCAACAAAATTCACAAATATCTCTACAATCAATACTTCATCATCATCATCAGCATCATTTGATTTTTTTCATCCTCACGATCAAATGAGGAGAACGACTCAAATTACATAGCTGATGAATCTGCTTTCTTCTTTTCCCAGTACGTCTTTCCTTCTCACTGAAGTTTCTCTATTGTTCTGTCCAGGTTCTACTGGCTCCAGTTCCCTTTGTTTGCCAATTCATTATTTTCGGACAGACGTTCTGAATGCCCATCTATCTTGCACAGATCACCTGTCATGTCTATTTTCTGAAAATCTCTTTCAGCATCAAGCAACCAATTATTCGTAACATTTTTTGAGCCAATATGACTGAGAACTCTTTTCGCTAGTCTATCATCATTATTTCTGATGATGTGATAGTAAAATTTTAATTCTCTTAATGGAAGTGTCAGATTGTGTCTATACACTTATAAAGTTCCAGACAGTTTCCTTTCATCCAAATTATTCCATGCAAGGAGAAAAAAATTTTCCTTCAAATTTTTTTTTCAATCAGTACAGTAAGATTGGTCAATATGGAGACGTGACAGAATGGCAGAAAGGAGCCATATTCATTGGAATTACTTATGATCTCATTGCATCGGATACACAAACAAATTGGGCAACTTCATTCACAGACTGTTCAAAATATTTACTTGGCTTAGTAACAATAGTCATGAAAAGGACCTAGCAGACTGGGTCCAGAGATGAGTACCATGCCTTTTCAGTCACAACCAGTTTCAAACAAAATAGGAATTGCTGGTGTAAGCGAATGCAGGCCCATCTCAACCACTTTCTGAACAAACAATGAGAAGAGAACCACATGCTATGGACATTTGATGACTGGTATCTTGCAACAGGGTGTTGCTCTCAACCTAAATGTCTTCAATGAGCCAAACAATGTAGAAACTTGAAAGTAGTTGACTAGAGATTGTAGTGTGGTATAAAAAAGTCCCAATTTGGTTCTTTTCAAATGATGCATGGTTTCGAGTGCTCAGATGGCCCAATGGTGTATAATGCACAATGCAAGGAGGGTGTAGTTCATGCTGGATATGGTTCTGTGATATTTAGGGGATGCTTTTCGTATCTTGATTTAGGTCCACTCATTTGCATTACTGTGAACAAGAACTAGGGTGTTTATTTCATTATTGTCAGTTACCAAGTGTAACCCTTTCTTCTATATCTTCATGATGACTACATTGTGGACACTACCATCTTCCAAAATGACAAAGCTATGTTCACAGGGCTTCATGTATAAATTATGTTTGACCACAACTCTTGACAACTTGACTGGCTCATAAATCATCCAATTTTAATCCCGCAGAAAATGTCTGAAACTGTTTAGAACAATAGGTGAAATATAGTAGTCAACATCCCCACAATTTGGAATCTATGCAGGATCTATTCATCAATGAATGATGTTAGTTGGATATGGCACAAGTGAAAAAACTAGGATTCTCATTGAACTGAGGCCATTACTGAAGTTGGAGGTAGTGTTGCACAGTACTAGTAAGGTGTCTCCAGGGGGTGACTAATTTTATGCCTGGAGTGCTTAGTTGAGGAAGTAGTGGTGAAATGTAACTATTTTACCATAATAGTGTATGAACAGAACAAATGGCCAACAAAGCTTTGTGCCTTTGTGGCATGGATTCAATGATATTGTTGAGTTATTGTAAGGCATTTTGTGTCTACTCATGACAGCAATCAGTGAGAATTGTTCTGTTGCAAGGAGAGATTAAAACCATTGCTTATGCATCCACAATATGCAGGTGTCCCTCCTAAGAGTAATCAGGTGCATTTTCTTTGATGTTTTGGCAGATTTTTGCAATTTCATTTTTGAAATGTGTAAATGGAGTCTGCCGAAACAAATACTGCTCATCACGTTTTATGCAACACCCAGTGTCAACAGGAAGCATCAGTTTGTTTCCCATCACAAACTAAATTATATTTAAAGTGGAAATTACATGCACATGCACTAGACTGGTCTCAAATTACTCTAGTGCAATATTCATTTTATCAGCAGGTATTAAAAGGGTCAGTAAAACAGGAAGAATAACTATTATTACAACAGTGACTAAGTAGCACTGCTGCATGTTGGTAGCAGACAGTGCGAGGCAGGTGGGCATGCAAATTGCTGCTAGAGTACCAGTTATTCTTCCTCTTTTACTGTCCCTGTTAGTACATATCGGTAAAACGAACATCACAGTAGACTAAACCAAGACCGCTCTATCAAATGAGCGCATAAAATTGCAATTTGAAAATCATTTTGTTCACAACAGGAAACAAATCAGTGCTTTCCATTTAGACTGGGCATTGCATGAAAGATGTGATGAGCAGTATCCATTTGGGCTGACTCCAGCTACACATTGTAAAAATGAAATTGCAAATATCTGCCAAAACATTAGAGAAAATGTGCCTAACGAGTCTTAGAGGAGACACCCAGTAAGATTTAACAGTATTCTGTTTCTCAAACAAGAATCATCATGTATTGCTTTGAAGTTCCAGTACATCTGAAATTAATTTAAATTTGCCACAAGTATGGAAAGGCAACAATACACTTATATATGTCCACACTCACACAAAGCATTGCAAAACTCAAATGTAAAAATACTTTTAGTAATCACACATTAGCTAGAAGTATCACGTATAAAGACAATTGCTGCCTTTCTGTAAGGCAGCAAGAAGAGTCTACTAGCTTCCATAAATGCATTCATAGTTCACCCTATTTCCCTGCTGAAAAAAACTCACTCTTTACGCAATCTATTTCCTAGTTTGTTTTCTCTGTTGCGTTCCTTTTAAGTTTCTTTACTATTTTTCCCATTTATTCCATTTTTCAGCTTTTATATGAGAATAACTTTCTCCCACTTTTATATTTCATTGTTATTCCAATAGCAAAATTACTACCAAATGATGTACATATCAGTTATTAGCCACTAATGTCTTTCAGACTTGTTTTAAATCACATACAGATAAGTTTTCATTTGCAATATATTGAAAGCTTCACTGAAGACGAGTTCATGCCATTTAAGAACAACATGAAATAAAGATGATTACAACAAAACAGCTGGTATGCATATTCTCCAGTAAAACAAGCCATTTAACTCAATACATGTGTCTGTGCGGAAATTTCCTTTTCTGTATTTTCTCCAAACTGTATTAACTGCTCTGCCTGTTGTGCTACACCTCTGTCCCATTCCTCTAAGAAATGTTTTTATCTCATCTAGTAGTGGTTTGACCTTTTTTTTCCATTTTCATTAGTCTGAAGACACCACCACATAATACCATAGTTAATGCCTGTGTATACATCATTATCCTGTAATTAATATTTTGGGGCTAGTTATCTTTCATTCTGAATTTGTAAAGTTGATCATATAATATTTGAGTATTACGTTTTTCCATGGTTGTTCAGGCTGCTCTGCACTTTTGTCAAATACATCTGATTAAGCTTCAAATGAAAACAGTGCTGAACCATGGGTAGACAAGTTTGGCCAGTAGTCACCTTAGCTCAAGTAGAAAACAGATTTCACAATAAGAACAACAACATAACATCTACTAATAAGCTTCAAGAGTAATAAACAGCAAGCTAAAGAAATAAACTGTAAACCTAAAAGTCAGCCATGCAAGAGAAACTGTACACTGTTTAAATTCACTGCGCATATGGCAGAAAAAGAATGGCTTTACCTCCAAGACGCGTTTCTCCAGGATGTGCTTTTCTAAAGAAATCTATGGATATGCATGCCATCTGGCGAACTGAATGCAAGATTAGTTCAATTTGATAAAACCATACAAAAACTATTGCTCTGGATTCTTGATATCAATTATTTTAAAACAGCCATGCAATTCATTTCAAAATATTAAATAAACATCACAAGCATGAGTACAATCCCTTATGTTATTGACAGCTATGCATATTTGAAAAACAAGAGGTAACTTGACAATTTTCATGAAACTGATCCAGTACTGTGTACAACAATGAACTTTAAATGTAATAAATAATTCACACTAAAAGGTTCCTATAAATGCACATGTAATTTTACTTTAATTGTTGCTGCTGTCCTTTTATATAGCTGGGACTTACCCACAGATTACCAACATATTACTTCTCTTATTTAGATAATTAAATTAAATTGATGCAGCTTTACACCATGTTTCCCCTTAAACCTTATAAGAGAAATTTTCTTACTTTCCACTTAAACTTACTTCTGTGCTTTCCTCAAACACATCCATTTTTCTCTCTCCATACATTTCTGCTGTTACTTCATCTGTCTCCTCCTTCCCCATTCTCATCAATGTCACTTGTTATTCTTTGACAAACCCCATGCCCTTTCTTTCTTGCTTTCTGCCAGACTTACAATTTTCTACACCATAAAAGAATTCAAATATCTACAGTGCAACTTAGTTGGAATACACCAATAGAGGATTAGATTTTGAAGGCTGAGAAAGTCTTTAAAACTGTATCCATTCAACAAGTCATCCCCCACCCCCTTGCTGAATAGATGGAAACTATTGCACCATCAAATTGTACTGCATCCCAAAAGTAATAGTTCAGGAAACATGTTGATTTCTGTGAAGTGGACAACATTTGCCAAATTTTTGTATAAAAAATCTGTTAGAATTACTAAAACATGAGACATTTTCATATGAGCAACCAAAGTTCAATGCACGCACTTACCATTGTAACTAGGAATAGTGCCTACTGATCTCCCCACAGATGACCGATAGCTGGAACTGCGGTCCATATATTCTTCTTCTTCCCATGGTCTAGGATGGTCCACATTTCTTGATGGAGCTTCAAAGAAAGACAAGGGAAAAGATGGCTCAATTAACTGGATCATGTGGCACCTTAATGTCACAAAGGATTTATTTCATTTATTTAAATAAGAAACACATGCACATCATTTACAAAATCCCTTCCTTCAATGTTCTTTCAAAATTAATCCTACTGAACTTGTTATGTCCTTAGATCTTCATTTGTTTTTTTAATAAATCTTTTAACTTTCACACCCCTCAAAAACACAAAGAACTCCCCATTAATAAGAAAGGAGACTGAGTGAGTAACATCATTTTGATGATGATGTCACTAGAGATGGAGCACATGATCTGATAGGATCAAGATGGGGAGAGAGAGATTGTTTATAGCCTTTACAAACAAACTGTCTCAGCATTCTATTTGATCAGTTTAGACAGACCACAGAGAATCTAAATTGGATGGCCAGATGAGGATTTGAAACCTATCCTTTCCAAGTGAAGATTCAGTGCATTACTTTGCTAAGTAATACACAGCTGGAACACCACTTTTCTTCATAAAGCTTTGATTAAAAGTAGTAACACACTGTATGTCACATTAAAGTAAAAGCTGAGATTTGTATTTACAGCTGAATCAGCTTCTATACATTATTTCTTTTCATTTTACCTCAAACTGTCACTTTTGGGATTGTTTTCAGTTCAGGCTCAGCTTCCAAGCCTCTAAATGTCAGAAGATGCAAAAATATATTAATCTCTGATCTTAAACCTCTCTACATGCTTTACTTTGATGAAAGTTCTATTGTTAGAGGTTAGATCTCCCTTGATAAAAACTTTCTTCCTCACAATGTTTTAATATTATTCTCACAATGTGCTAACATCTATACTGTTCCTCCCAGGCTTGTACTTTTGTCACAAGAAACTACTCTTCTCAGTCAGTTTCTACCGCTCTCTCACACTGAAGACCATCTTTTGTTGTCAGTCTGGTGCCATTCCACAAATTACAAATTAACAGATGTATTGTTAAATGAAACCGAGTCTGTCTTTTTTTTTTAATTTGGTAGTGCATCCTTAGCTAATATTAGGTGGTTTTAGTGCTCAACATAGCTTGGGGCTCAGACAAAGAAAACAAGTGTTTACAAAATGATAGTGGATATTGTTGATGAAAATAACTCAATCATTTTAAATGACAGCTCCCCAACAAGGAAAATTGCAACAAACCAATGACTGAGTGCTGTAGACGTATGTTTGGTGTCACCGAGTTTAACATAAAACTCCATACAGGAGGTAGTCGCAGAAGCCCTTGGATCTGATCATCTGCTCAGATTTCTCAGATGTGACACAGGGGCAATACATGGTGTCATATGGGCAAGGTACAAGTGGAACATTCAGAAAGCAGACTGGAACAAGTACACTACTATGCTTTTAGGAAGGACAAACATTTTCAGAATGTAGAGAGACAAGGACAGACTACACGAATTTCACTGCTTGTTTTGGAGAATCATGAATGGTACCTATCCCACATAATAAAACCTTTGTTCCAAAAACTACGACACAGTATGGGGAGATGAGGAATGCAATAATGCATTGCTGGAACAAAGGAAAGCACAAAAACTGTACAGTAAGCACATTTCAGCATAAAATTACATAAACTTCAATAGACTGCATTCAAAAGTAAAGTGACTATTCAAAAATAAGAAGAAACTGCATGGATCAGCTTCTGTAACAACTTTACGAAGACATACCCAGTTCAACCATCTGGAGCAAAAAATGAAGTGTGTACATAGAACCTGGGACAACACAAGTGCAGTAGTGCTTCTGAACAAATTAGTGGATGACTCTGTTGAACCATATACTGATGAGCAAGGAGACCATTTCCTAAAAAAAATACTTTAATGTTGTGGAACTCGACAGAGCCCTGTTATTTGGGAGAAGCAATGCTGCTGGGACTAACAATACACAATAACACATGCTCTCTACCTAAATGCAGAAAGGGAGGAATTATTTTTGGAATATTTTTTATAATACTTGGCACAAAAGTACTGATATCCACAAATGGGAAACATCGCGAACAGTGTCATTAGGAAAATACGGTAAAGAACTTAATGAAGCAACATCATATAGTGCAATAATGCTCCTGAACTGTTTGCAAGAAGTGCAGGAAAGGAAGTTGGAACATAGGCATGAATGGTAGTACAAGACCACAACCTATTCCCCAAATCAAATTTTGGTTTTCAGAGAAGAAATGGCATGAATGAAACACTAATAAAATTAATAAGCGACATCCAAACATGTCTCACTTGCAACAGATACATCACTGCACCTTTTACTGACATAAACAATGTGTGTAATAATGTCAACTTATCAAATGCTGGATGCCAAAATGTGGAGGCAGAATATTCCTGGTAGCTTTGTGAGCGAACTTATCCCCTTCCTTTCTCACTGGTAACTGGTAATAAGTGTAAATGGCTATATGAGGCCTAGAATGACAAGCACAGGGCTACCCCAAGGATCAATTATCTCTCTCCCGCTTTTCAATATATTGTACAGGACTGCTAGCTAGTCTGGGAATATTTAGAATTTTTATTCAAAAAAATTTATTTCAGACTCTGTTTTCCACGTGTTTCAAACACTGCTGCAGTGTCAGTTTCTACAGAGCATACTTGCCTGAGAATCACAGAGCTAGTAGCATCACAGCACATTTTCTGTTGGTTGCTAAAATTAGCAACCCCCCCCCCCCCCAATCTTACCCAGCACCCTGCTAAATAAACTAGAATACACACACCACCAATTAGGTAATGTGGTAGGTGAGTCACACGTGTCATTTTGGAGAGTCTCTGATGGGAGAGTGTAGATGCATCTCCCTCGTTTCCAGTCAGGGCTGATGTGCTCTTGTGATCCAGACTTCAGCCACAGTGAACTGCTAACGCCATACAACACTAGCCCTGCTTGCAGGAACTGGCCACTGGCTTGCGACACTCCTGCAGACCCACCAAGCATCTGAACGTGCTGTCTATGGCCACTGTGGAATTCCAGTGTTACCCATCTACTGCTAACACGGCTGGGCTTGCTGCCCATCTGTCGTATTGCAATGCTGGGCATTGTAGTCAACACAGTTCACACGCAAGTGGCATGGAAATTACAGTCACCTGCAGATATTGTCTCATCAATGACCATATGGCTAGCCTCACACTCAAGCTACATGCCCACAGGCTGAGCTGCTACCACCTAGTTGCATGGTCCAAAATGACCAGCATCGTGCCTTTCTAACCTGGGCATCACAATCTTCTGCCACCTGTGGCCGTGCAGCCCATTTACCACTCATATGTCTGCAGAGCCCACTTGGTCAGCACAGGGGCTCTGGCTCGCTTCAATGCTGGGGACATCTATTCTTTGCTGCCATGCAGTCAGCAGCCACAGCTGGGTCAACACTGTATCCATGCAGATGCCGCAAGCCAATGACCCACTTCACCTATGGACATCAATTGTGCCAGACCACACAGTGACTTGATAAGTACCCTTGAACTTCTGATTAATAGGAGCAAATATTGACTCTCCAACCAGTAAATTATAGTTTTAAATGGACAATGTTCAGGGGTTACTGGCTACATTAATTATATGTGACACTGTCATTAAATAGAGGTTCATTCTTCCTTGTTAAGAATCCTAATTTTATAGGTAGAACACTTATCTGGTACACTGCATTAGGCACAATGTTTTGTTTCTTAGTAAGAGGAACAACTGGAAAGATACTGCATGCAAACAGCATTAGTTATCTACATGTTTTCTAAGTGTCACTTTTTTAAGTTAATTTTTGCTATTTACTGCTCATGCTAGAAACATGTTGAGATGGTTAAGATGTAGAATACAAGGGAAAAATAGGGAAGCTCTTTTCTGTGGACAGCATTATCTGTACATGCATGTCCAATAAATTTTACCTCTTAAGATGTGTATTGGGCAGAGTTTTCACCTACAACAAGTGTACCTACAAAAAGTACATCTACATGTACTGCTGTTTGCATCCATAGCACAGCAAGATACACATTAATAAGAAGTTACTGTTGCTGCTGTTGTGGGTAAGTGAAACCCTATGCAGAAGTACGTTTTAACTTATCTCACACAGCCAGTTTTGAGGATGACCGAGGCAATGTTAATGTCTGTTCTATCGCATATGTAGGCTACACGTATCTGAACCATCTCATGACCTGAATGAAGATAACTGCCCACTCTGTATTCTGAATCTTCTAAAATAAATAAATAAATAATAAAAAACCGGATGACTAAAGTGATCCTGAGTTTCACATTGAATTTAGTGGCTCAGAAAGTGAAGAAGAAGAATGTGATGTTACTTCATTAGAGACAGAAAGTGATGGCATTTCGTCAGTTGAGTGACAAGTGCTTGCCAATGGTACAAGATAAAATACATTCACTGAGCTCCAGCCAGCTCCTCCAAGATTTATATTCACAGGAAAGCATTGTGAAGTACATGATTAGACTTCACAGTGACACAAACTAAAAAATGACCAAGTTTCAGGATATTTATTCGAAGTCCAGAGCACAAGTAAACTCGGGGTTTTATTACTGGTGATCTACAAAAATTTTAAACTCATTATTTTGAGCTTTAAAAGATGTCTTTATTGCTTTCAGGATGTCAAGTGTGAAAGGTGACAGTCAAGTTCCACATGATTAAGGACCGGAAAAATTTGCATTACAGTTAGTAGCAATCTGTCTTTTCCCACATTTTGATATTCTTATAAACATGCCACATGTGTGCCTGTGCTGTGTTGAGCCACATTTTGAACATATCATTGCAATATTCTGCAAATTCTTTTATATTCTTTACCACTCTGCTTATGATTTATGTTGTCCATTCAGTACACCAATCAGAGATACCATAAATTTAGTTTTTCTGTGTTCACTTGCATTTTATTTCCCTTTTTTGTGGAGTGTGTTATCACTTGAGGAATACAAACACAACAGTGCAATACCACATATCCTTCTCTAGTACAGTTATCAGATTTTTTACACATCAATGTGTATTATTTGCTACTGGGAGAACCAAAAGAGACACTCCACATGAGATCACTTAGAAGTTATGAATCAATATAACTAGAGGTATGTATGCATGTTTCTTCTTGTCTTTTGTACTTGCCTGTGAACATTTCTCAAATATTGCTAAGTTATGAGCCACAATTAATTGAGGATAGTTTATTAATATTCATTACATTAGAGTGACATGAACTTTATCACCCAAGATTTACACTTTCGTCAGTATGTTATGTGATGGCACTACACAGAAAGTGGTGTTGTAAAAAAATCATTCATATACCTCTGATATATTACTATGATGAAACATTATCGTATTGTTTATAGAAATACGAGGGTTGGAACTTAAATAGTGGCAACTGTTTCTTCACAACTGATAAAAAAGAGTTACACGTTTGCACCTATTACTGTCCTTCAAAGTAGTCACCAGCATTGTGTAGAACCCACTGCCAGCAATGTGGAAGGCATAGTATACCGTTACCAGAGCCTGTTCTGTTGATGGTGCGAATGGAACAATCTAAAGTTATGGTGATTCTCATGTACGACTGTGATGGTGTTATCCTAACACATTACGTTCCTCCATGGTAGACTGTCAATGCACAGTATTACTGTTCGGTTTTGGAGCATCACCTGCGACGAGCTTTGTGAAAGAAGCGGTGACAATGTCTGCACAACCCACCCATCATTTTGCACGACAATGCGCGGGCAAATACAGCGCAAGCTGTGGTTGCTCTGTTCGGTCAATCGGACTGCAAAGTACTGCACCATTCATCATACTCCCCGGACTTAAGTCCCTTTGACTGATTTGATTCCGAAGATGAAGGAACCACTTCGTGGCATTCACTTCAGAACTGTTCCAGAGATTTGACAGGTAGCAGACCACTCCATTTGCACCATCAAAGGAACAGGCTCTGCTAACGGTACACTACACCTTCTACATCACTGGCAATGGGTTCTACATAACGTTGGTGACTACTCTGAAGGACAGTAACAGGTGCAAACATGTAACTCTTTTGTATCGGTTGTGAATAAATAGTTGCCACTATTGAAGTTCCAACTCTCGTATTATCCTCTTTATGTTTTATGAGTATTTAGTGGCCTTTGCATTTATTTTGTCTTGGAACACATTATTTCAAGTTTTTCACTTTGCTCTTAGATGTAAGTTTAATATTTGGTAGGAACCTAATGTTTAGATTTTATGGATAAGATGTTTATTTCTGCTTTACTCCCTCCACGGTAAATTGGGACTCGTTCACACATTTTTTCAGTGGTACAGTTTTTTCACGCTACTAAGGTGGTGAGACCACCATTGCTTGTTCTGCAGATATCTGTGGGCGGTGGTCTCTGACACTACCCTGGTATTTTTTGAGTCCTCCCCCATCTATTTCTTACCCTCCTGCTGTGTCACTGAATCTATCCTGCATTTATTCTTCTGACAAAGAAGGGCAGTACTCTCTCAACTCTTCCAGCAGTGACAACTTTTTTGTCTCTCCTCTTACATCCAATGTTATTGAGGCGTCACACCTCTCTTGTTGCATGTCCAACTAGCACATACATGAGCATATATTCAGTGAGTGACACCATTCCTGGTCGCCTGCAGAAGAGAGGTCAAACTATGCCTAGACTACATATGTATATGGCAAAGAATGACTTTGATGTATCACCTAGCAAGTATTCGATTCTGCTCTTCCTCTCACGGAGATGTATAAGGTTGGGCCATACAAATTACCAGTCAAGACAGTAGTCAAATTAAAGCTGCTTCTTGATACTTTGTAAATACGCTGACTCAGGATAGTGTGTCATCTTTAAGTGTCTGGCAGTTTAGTTTCTTTAATATCTCTGTGAGATATGGTTCTCAGTCAAATGCTTTTCACAAATCGATAAATACTGCATCTACCTACCGTCTTGATCCACTGCTTTCACAATATCAAGTGTTAAAGGTGCCAGTTGAATTCCACACGATTAAGGACCAGAAAAATTCACATTTTGTGATAAATGCGAGATAGGTGCGAATTCTGCCTCAAAATTAAAAAATGTGAAGTTGCCTAACAGACACTTTTGCAGAGCGAATAGTAAGCAGAGGAAGTATTTTATCACATATAGTTTGCAATACCTTTATTTTTGGCTTATTAATATCGAAAACGTAACCAAATTTCAGTTACTGGTATTGAACATCACCTGGAAGAGCTCAATTTGGAAAGATAATGTGTGTCAGAACCTGCTTGCAAAACAATAAGTGCACAAATGCAATGTATCAATTTGCTCGATGCTTTGGTGCCATGCCAATTGTGTGTGGTTGAGTGATTTGTTTAAGATAAATGTCGCATAATGCAATATGCAATGTAATACTCAGCCGTGGGACCTAGCATTTTATAACAAATAAATGCATATGTATTTTTCATAGCTTAAGTTATACAGTTGGTATAACATAGACTCATTTAACATGGCAAATTAGGTGGCAGGTATTTCAAATGGTGGTTGCACTGAATACTGTTAAGAGGTTGGGGGTGAACTACATTGTTAACAATATTCTGCCAACCTTCACAATAGCCATTCCTGAATGCTTTGTGTTACGCATTGCTCATTGTTTTCTTTTCTTATTTTGAAAGGAATGAAGCAACTAATCTTGGTCCATCACAAATTTCAATTATGACCCTTAAAACACCGGAAGAGATTGGTGATCCCTGTGACAATGCGTCAGTTATGCTTTTGCAGAACATAGGTGTAGGCTGCTACCCTGCAAGAGGCAGGCACCACTCCTTTCCCCTTGGGTAGTCAAAATTCTAGTCTGTTTATGATTGCAGCCAGCTACTACTATTAAATAGTGTTCAACCTCCGTACTATAGTGACTGGAAAACAAAATTTTTCACATTTTCCAAATGGGCCAAAATTCTTCCTCACACATTCAAATAGAATTACTTTCAGTTCTACTTCCACACTAAATGCCTTGTCAGTTCTAATGGTTGCTTTGTCAAGCTTGGGTCTACCTATGAATGCTCACGGAAGGCAGAAATTAATATTCCACAGATTTTGTAGGCATTAATTTGGGCAGGAAAAGACAAAGAATGTTGAGGAGCACCTTAAATCACAAACACATTCAGTTCACTGGTAGGAAAATGCCACTACTCTTTAACAGAGCAATCATATACTGAAATCTTAAATGCAACCATACGAAGAAAATAAAGGCCATTTCAGAAAAAAAATAAATAAATAAATAAAAAAAACATGTTGAAGTTTGTGCAAAAGCAAACATTTCAGCCAAAAAGTTCCCCATCAGCACTTTTTTTTTTTTTTAACAGTCAATTTCAAAGAACTAAGGCTTTGTTTGTCTCCACTCGTGTAGCATGACAACCTTTATATTTGTGCATCTAATCATTCATAAACATAAAAACAGATGCGAATTTCACAAAAAATCTAAGTGAATTTTGCAAAAAAGATGCAAGATGAACCTTGCACATAACGTTTTTGGAATCCATGCTGGTTAGCACGGAGATCATGCTGTTTGAAATACCTCATTATGTTTGATCAGACAGTACTTTTGTGGATCATGTGTTCCACCTTTCTTGCAGACAGGTGTAACCTGTGCTTTCTTCGACTACTGCCACAATATTTTATTCTACAGCAGGTTATAGTTAAGAGAGCTGCTAACTTAGCCACAAATCCAGTAGAGAATCTGATACAGATTCCATAAGACTCTGGTGCTTTGTTCAATTTTAGTCGTTTTGGCTGTTTCTCAACACCACTGATAACAATATTTGTATCATTAATCTTTAAGGTGTTGTGAGAATTAAATTAGGGCTCTACAACTGGATTTTAATTTGTAAACAAACATTTGAAAATGGAAATCAGTGTTTTTGCTTTTGCTTTGCTACCCTCAAGTTCATCGTTGTCTTGTCTATGAATGTCAAGACACTAACTTTGTAACATTAACAGCCTTCACATACTACCAAATTTCTTTTCGTTTTGCAACAGACCTTTCAATAATACTCTGCTATAGGGTGGCTGTTGAAGGCTTCATGCAAACTCCTCTTGACAGTGAAGCATCTTACATCAGCATCTTCCTATATCTAAGACTTGTGATTTGTAACAATATTATGGAAAGGAAAGTTGCTGATCAATATACGGCAGAGATGCTGAGTCGCAGATAGGTACAACAAAAAGACTGTCACAAATAAAGCTTTCGGCCAGTAAGACCTTCATCAGAAATAGACGACAGACACACACACACACTCATGCAAACGCAACTCACGCACACAACTGCCGTCTCAGGCAACCAAAGCCACAGTGGTTGAAGTGTGGCTTCAGCTGCCTGAGACTACAGTCGTGTGTGTGTGTGTGTGTGTGTGTGTGTGTGTGATCTATTTTTGATGAAGGCCTTACTGACCAAAAGCTTTATTTATGACAGTCTTTTTATTGTACCTATCTGCGCCTCAGCACCTCCGCTATGTGGTCAGTAGCCACTTTCCTTTTCATAATTTTGCAGACTTGTGATTTGTTTTAATCTGTTACGCTGTAGTCTCAGTTAATTTACAGTGACTGTATACCAGTGAGTGTCCCTCCAATCATGAACTGTTATACTAAGTACACATCTATCAAGTGCACGGTCAACTATTTTTCTGAACCACAGTTCTTTAACAAGCTCCACTGCAGGGATAAATAAATCTACAGGGTGTTTCAGCACAGTGATTACAGACTTTCAGGAGAGACAGATTGCACCTACACAATGGTAAAAGACATATCAATGAATGGTCAGAAGTGCTTTCGGGGCACAGCAGTGACAACACAAAACACAAGAAAGGAAGGACAGTGAGAAAACATGCTACTGGACAACGCACACATACCTGCTGTGACATGTTCTGTTACATGGTTTCAGCAGGATGGGGGCCCCATCACATCAGAGCCTTAATGTACATTGAAACCTGAATGCAACGTATTGTCAACAATGGATCGGCCTGGGTGGTCTGGTACATTGTCCAGTGACATCCTCACTCACCTCAAATACTTCCTCTGAGAATATGTCAAGAAATGGCATATGAAAGAAGTATTCTAGTGTGGACCACAAGTAACATGAATGAACACTGCCAATATATGGTTAACTTTACCTTCAAGTTGTTAAAAATGTTGTGCACCATACCACCAATAGCTACAAAGACAGCTACCAGGATGCCTCCCTACGGCATCAGCTTCTCTGAATTATGTAGGTGGTGAGATCTCTACCTTCAGCATACACTTTATTCTTATAATTACCAAGGCCTCTACCTCAAATAATCACCTTAACCACATTTCCCCCTCTCATGTCATTTTCCACACCACTCCGCTACCCAATCCTTGGACCTCCCTCCCCTTACTTGATCTGCCCACCCACCTTTGTTTCATAAATGTCACCTCTTGATTCCTCAATTTTCTACTTCCATCTATCCTTCCTTCTACCACAGCACCCACTACCTCCTTATCTCCTGATTGTCTAGTACACCTTGCCGTTTCCAAGTATCTTTCTTATCATCGCTCTTGTAGCCTGGTGGCAACTATACGTAAACAGTGAACATTGCCACAGCCTTGGTGACTGGTGTGTGTGTGTGTGTGTGTGTGTGTGTGTGTGTGTGTGTGTGTGTGTGTGTGTGTGTGTGTGTGTGTGTGTGTGTGTGAGAGAGAGAGAGAGAGAGAGAGAGAGAGAGAGAGAGAGAGAGAGCGCTCTGAGCTATTAGATATTTTTACATGCCACACACCATCTAGATAGAAGTTAATGGTTGCCTTTCTCATTTTTGTTTATTGTTTCCACCCCAAAACCTTTGCTATCACAATAAATTCAATACTTACATGCATTAACTGGTGATTCATATCTCAATCGATACGTTGGTTCTCGAGCAGCAGACGGCGTTCTCGACGCATTGCGAGGATCCAAATGAGCCATCTTCCATTGCCTCAGTTTTTCACGTTCTCTTACATTCTGCAGGAACACTTTTCCAATGCCAGTTGCTATTTTACTCAACTCCTGTTCTTCTTTCTGTGTAGTAGAACAAACACGTCCAATTTAAAGCACTGTAATTAAAATTGGTGTGTGTGTGTGTGTGTGTGTGTGTGTGTGTGTGTGTGTGTGTGTGTGTGTGTGTGTAAGGGGGGGGGGGGGGGGTTGCAGCTGTGAAAATGCCAATTTGAAATTTGCTGTGAGGGGCAAAGAAGTTCCAGTTGTCGTGTATAATGTCAGGGGATGGAGAAATGTGTGACAGTAAAATTACAAACATTTGAAATGCTTTAGTACAGAATATCTATAATGTTCAATGAAGTTTCCCCCAGCACTTGATAAAGCAATAAGCATAGTGACAATCACAAAATGGGAAGAAAGCTCTTCTTGATTATGAGCAACAATTTTTATCACTGCAAGCTAAGAACCCAGAAACTGTTTTGCTGATCATCCTTACCAGAGCTTACAAGGGGACCACTCTGAAATCAAATTTTTGTAATTTTTTATATTTGGGTATGTGAAGTTCAGGATTCAAATACCAATCTACTATAGTATGTTGGTGCAACTCTCAAAAATTCTTGAGAAAATCAACATTGAAGTTTTGTGAGGAACTTTAGTTCACTAAAACTATGAAAATTTTCACAACAGGCTGCATGGCCAACTTGATGGCATCGAAGAAGGTAACATGTAATCAATGGATCACTGTTGAATCTTGCTTTCTGGTCCTCTTCTTGTTTCAGTTTAAATTCCTACATTATTTAAATATAGAATCATAAAACAATACCAGAGAAGGAAAGTTGCTACTCACCATATAGCGGAGATGCTGAGTCGCAATAGGCACAACAAAAAGATTCACACAGTTATAGCTTTTGGCCATTAAGGCCTTTGTCAGCAGTACACACACACACACACACACACACACACACACACACACACACACACACACACGCGAAACTTGCAATGCGTTTGTGTGTGTGTGTGTGTGTGTGTGTGTGTGTGTGTGTGTGTGTGTATACTGCTGACAAAGGCCTTAATGGCCAAAAGCTATAACTGTGTGAATCTTTTTGTTGTGCCTATCGCGACTCACCATCTCTGCTATATGGTGAGTAGCAACTTTCCTTCTCTAGTATTGTTATATTCCATCCTGGATTTTCCATTGTTTAAAATTCATAAAATATACACTAATTAACATATGTCTAATCACTTTTTTTTTTTTTTTTTTTACTAAAAACGAATCTCTTCTTGTTTCTAAATACATATCACGTGCAAAATTACAGTTTTTAGAAATAACATGACATGCATTTTTCATTAAAAAAATTATTAGACATGAGTTAATTAGCACAAATTTGACAAATTTTATATTTCAAGAGGTGGGAGATATAGTCATAAGCCACATTCAACTAGTTTTGAGATACAGCAACTTTAAAGTTCAAGTATAAAAATGATGAAGACCAAATAGACACTTCCTTTTTGCTTTTAATTATACTTTAATACACTGCAAACCTTGTGTAAAATAGATGATCTGCTTCCTGTTGAGCAATATTAATTTAAGAGTCATTTTAATTATGATGTCATCGAAAATGGCTAATGACTGTGTCTCCCTGAAAATAATTTAGAACACAAAATATGTTTTAAAGGTTTTGTTCTGAAAATTACATAACAACTAGTAGTTTTTAACCATTTTTGCACTTTCACATACACACACATACATAACAGATAAGTCAGTCTAATAATTTGTTTTACATCGTAAATGTGAAATAAAGGAAGTTGTTCTACATCATCATCGTTCACAAGCGTTCACATTATTTCCAGCACATGACCAAAAGACAGTATGTCATCAATGTTTTTCTGATTAATTTGAATTGGCTTTCTGTATTTTATTGGCAGCTGAAATATATCTGGTTCAGCAGGTCTTCCTTTCCTCTTGCTACGTATATCCACTGACGTGAAGTTTCCTATTCTGAGTAGCAGTGCTTCACACTTGGGAGTGTGAAGGGATCTTTACACTCCAACCGAATGGGATCTCCAGATATGAATAGAGTGGGTATCGAGATTAATGATCAATCACCCAAGCTTCTGAAGTCTTGTCTGTGCATTTTCATCACAACGAAATTTTTTGGACAACTTCTGCCCATCATCTGGCATGTATACTATTGGACATCTGTTTCTTGCGTAAATTTTAATGCGACCAGAATCACGATCGCAAGGAAGTCTAGCTTGACCTACCATGGGGAAATAATGCTGCACAGATTCAAATCTTTTGGTGGTAATGAGAGTCCTTTCCAGGACAATAAGAAGCTAATTCTTTGCCTGGCCCTTACAGTTATCTGTGATTATGTGGAGATTTTAGGTTTGAGTGTTAGTTATCTCCAAGTATTTTGATAGAGAGTTCCCGACTTCATCTGAACCATTTCCTCAGTCCTTCTCACTCCACTGAAACACGTACTCCCATTTGACCCACAATCGTGGATAGCGTAGTTTTACGCCCATATTTTTCTCTTGTAGAATGCCAGACCAACTGTTACTTTTGGTGTGGGAAACGTTTGTTGCATGACTATTGCTACTACATGGTGCTCTTCACATTCTCTTTAGCCATATTCTGGGTTACTTGTTGCTGTTAGAAAGGCATCACATGTTGAACAGGTACCACTGTCATAGAACACATTAGGTAAGTATTAAGGGCATTTTATGTCCCATAATGAGTGGAAAATATTTTCTTCTTCTCCAAGTAGTTTCACATAGCACTTATTTGAACAACTACAGGGACTTCCCAAAGATGCTGCCTGAACAGTCTTGTTGGTTTTAGAAGACACATACTGCAGACCCCTGTTACGTCCAGGTTTGGCCTTAATTTTTTTCCACGCATCAATATTACGCTTTCTTTTTCTTGAAGAGCTTGGTTTCTGGGATGATATTTCATTTGCTATACTTATTTCAAGCTGTAATATGAATAGAAAAATAGTCACAGAACTTCCATGAGATATAGTCACAAGCCACACACGTCATTATATGCCACTGAAATGGCAGTGAAATAAAAAATATTCTTACATGTTTGTAGCCATGAAAACTATAGTATTACCGCAATCAGTGGTCATTAAAATTAGGGTCTAAAGGTTTCTCATTATCATAAAAGATGATGATCAACTGTAAGAGCAATGTTACGCGAAACAAAGTCTCAAGCCCTTGAACGACGATCACCTGTAAAAAATATTTTTGTATGGTTACCGAAACATCTTCTGAGCTAATACTGTTGCTTGATGGACACCAAGACTCATCACCATCACTGTTAAAGGGATCAGAATCCTCATTTACATTACTATCACTACCATATACACCTAGAACGTGTAAAGCACCTTCAGATGTATGTGAGCATTCGGTCATTTTGATGTGGCTTGTGACTATGTATCTCATAAAAAGACACCAGGTGGCGGAGTACAGAACTACGCTATGTCATCATCTGCCTCCTGTTGGAGAAAGATGGAACTTCTTCAATCCAAGATGAGGAGGGCATTGTTAAGAATGTCATAGCGTGAATATCTCATGTTCGACAGAAGTGTGGCTTATTACTATATCTCTCCGACCCCTTCATTTAGATGATGTATGTAATCACATTGTAAAGGAAAGACAGACAGAAAGAAAGAAAGGAGAGAGAGAGAGAGAGAGAGAGGACCATGCAGCCCTCCATGAAAATCATCCAATTTTAGTAAATTGAAATTTCTCTGTAAACTTCAAAGTTTATTTTCTCAAGAATTTTTGAGAGTTGCATCAACATGCTTTGATACATTGATATTCGAGTTCTCAACTTTACATATAGTAACACAAAAATAACAAATCTGATGGCTGGGTAGTCTCCTCATTATAACAGAATTTCACATAATAATACATGGAACAAAGACAAAACTAATCCCAAGAATATAAACAATTATACATCAGAATTAAGTGCAATACAGTATTAGCTATGCATGAGTTTGATTATCTAAAAAATAAAATTACACAAATGAAGTGACATACAGATTAAGAACAATTTCTCCATCAAAATAAATCTCATGATGCCTGTATGTTCTTGGAATTAAGAAGAGGGTATTGATGTTTTGCACCTTGGACATATATGGTGTGGGTAGGAAACATGAAGGTATTAAAGATGCAAGAACACCTGAACAAACTTATCAGAGCTATTTGAAATATGCCGCTATGGAGAAAGTTTAAAAAATTAGATGACACAAGGAATAAATGCTGACATACATGGAAAACATTATAAAAGAAATAAGTGAAAAATGACTACCACAAGAAGTAGGCAGATAAACATAGCATGAAGAATTGTGGTAACTACTGATGACCAGGGAAGATGGGAACTAAAACTGCAGGTGCCAAGAAAAACTGAAATACAGTGGTCAGACTAGTTAACAACCTCAAAATCTATACTTTGCAAGTGATTTTACAGTGTGTGAAGGAAGATAATTTTCCCACATCATCTGCAAATGGTGTGCAGGAAGATCAACAATTGATAAACCTCTGATTTCACTATAATGGCCACTTCGTGTGATACATGTAAGAGGAAGTAAAAAGATGCTTCACTCTTCTTGGAAGTGCAATAATATCTCTCTCCCTGTGATGCACTTTCTCTCTCTCTCTCTCTCTCTCTCTCTCTCTCTCTCTCTCTCTCTCTCTAAGTGTGTACCACTGGCATCTGATGAGTGTCTGTATGATATTTAGTTCTTTGAATCATCTTTATTAATCCTATTTGGTAAGCACCGGAGTCAGACGAGCAATATTTAAGAATCTTCCTTAACATTCCACCAACTTGGCTGGCATCTGCTTTTCCTATAGCTGTTTTTAAGTAGTCACTCCTACTTGGATTACTCTGGGTGTATATTCCTACGTATTTCACATTTGTTACTGATTCCAGTGATTGTCTGCCAAACACTTAAATGAATAACAGCTGCCCTTTCTAACACTTTAAACACAATAGTTACATTTGTTTATGCTAGAGTTTAACTACCAGTCCTCACAAAGAGTGTCAGTCCTCTGCCTTTCACTCCAGTTTTCTGGCATTGGAAGTTCCCTGTGTACATCATCATGTGCAGAAAGTCTTGCAGGACTTCCAGTGTTATCCACAATATAATTTACACGTACTGCGAACAGTAACAGCTCTGTAACACACCCTTGAGGTATTCACAAAGTTACTTTCACATCGTATAATTCTCTCAACCGCCTTTATGAAATTATGTGTTGTGTGTTTCTTCTTACAAGATGCTGAGCGCAATTACAAGTTTGTCCTACATCTCAGAGCTCCAAAACAGTCATAACACACAACCATGAAAAGCATTCCATAATTCTGCAATGGACTGTCATGCATAATATAGGCCAATAATTAAGTATAACATTGTTACTCACCTCATATGGAAGACATGCTATGTTTTGCTCCACAGTTTTCTTTGTTTTATTGGGATATACTTTCCCTAGTGCGTATTGTGATGTACTGTGTATTTTTGAATGTTGAATGCCACCAAAAATGTATTTCATGCCGTAGCATTAGTTGTATTATACATTTTCAACAAATCAGTCACTCCAAATTTCAATGTATATTGACACAAATGAAAGTGTATTTCTGAGAATTTTGAAGTTACAGATGTTATGGGTAATACATTTTTAGTAAGTCAAAATTTGTGAATTACACTTACTATTATGTATATTACAGCTATCACACAGTGTTCCATTTAGAATTAATTTTGTCACTTTGCCACGGAGTGTGCACAGGTGTGACACTTCCTGGCAGATTAAAAGTGTGTGCCAGACTGGTACTCGAACTGGTGACCTTTACCTTTCAGAGGCAACTGCTCTACTAATTGCACTCCCCTTGCATGACTCATGACCCAGCCCCACAGCTGTATTTCTGCCAGTACTTCATCTGCTCCTTCCAAACTTCACTGAAGTTCCCCAGCAAAACTTGCATGATTAGCACACCTAGAGGAAATGGTATTGCAGAGACATGGCTTAGTCACAGCCTGGGGGATGTTGCTGTGGATAAGCCATGTAACTGCAATATCCTTTCTTCCAGAAGTCCTGGCCCTGCAGGTTTGGAAGATAGCAGATGAGGTACTGGTGGAAGTAAAGCTGTGAGAGGGTGGGTTTGGAATTGTGGAGATGTGCTTCGGTAGCTCAACTGGCAAAAAAATTGCCCATGAAAGGCAAATGTCCCAGGTTTTAGTCCCTGTCTGGCACACAGTTTTAATCTGGCAGTAAGTGTGACACTCAGTTTTCGCTTTCAACATGAGTGTATAATGTTTTCATTTATTCTAATTTTTTGCTATTTTTAAGTTTATTAAATGAATCTCCCACCCAATAGTTTAAGAGAATCAAAAACTTTTACCCCAGATTTTTCTGCTGTCATGACAGATATCTCTCTGTTAGGTGTTTGTTAAGTGATAACCACTTCAGTCCCTGAAGGGAATTCTTAACATATGTAGTGTAACAGATCCAGAAATTAAAAGAGAATCAATCAATAAGATCAGATTACAGTTATTTGTTTACTGCTCTGTAAAAAATTGCACAATGCAGCCCAACTGTGAACACCATTCTTGGGAAGGGATGGGTCAGTTGAAGTTTGTAAGCAACTGGGAATATAGAACATACTACTGTCATGTGATTGGAAGTTTGCTGTGAACGTGTATGTTTTTGGGGATACAGAGAGACGTGTACCAGAAATACCAAAACTACCTCAATTACTAGCCTTTCCGGTGGAACTGTCTACTCTACAGGAAGTACTGGAGCCATCACCACTTGTTCAATTATAGTGAGTGGCTTGTCAATGATAGGTATAGGGGACCTATACAGAGATAAGTCAGAATATTACACCAATCTCCTAACCTCAGCTAACAAGTACAAGGTTCTGTCTTCCACTGAAAATCAAACTAAACCAATGAGACACTTCACCTATTAGGAAATCTGATATGTCCTGTGTCATGGGGAGGCAAATGCAAAAGGGTAGAGGTCTACTACTTAAAAGTAGTTAAAAGTTTTGCTGAATAATGGCAGTAAGGGATGGGAAGGATCATGATGTGCCTACAGTGAAAAATGAAATGGAAGCAAGGAATGGGAAGGATCACAATGTGCCTACAGTGAGCACACATAAAAGTCTCATTCAAAACACTGAAGAGACTTTTCCAGCAGGCACTGAAGGGACAGGGTGAAACCCATTGCAGATTGTGACATGCTAGAACATATGGTCCCTGTTGTCTGATTCTCCATCCAGTCAAAATAACTACTGCTATTGGAGACCTAGAAGTACCTTTATAAGATTCTAAGTAACGTGCCCCCCCCCCCCCCCCCCATTTCCAGTAACTTATTAAATGCTTGGTCAGAAACTGCTTAAACATCCGCAACAAAGTGCCAGGGTTTGGAGCACTCCTAAAAAGCACTGAAGCTCACATAATACTATGTATAGGAAACTGATTAAAACCTGATGTTGAAGCAGTTATATTTTTCAAGAAAAGGTAAGTGTATATTGAAAGTAAAGGAAAATGGGAAATGGACATGGTGTATCTGTTGCAGTAGGCAACAAACTTAAATCCACTGAGATCAAAACCGATGCTGAATGCAAGATTCTTTGGGCTACACTCAGTATCAAGACTGGGCAGAAACTTTAAACTGCATCTTTCTATCAACCACCGGACTCATTCCCAGATGTGAACTAAACAATTCAGAGAAAACTTACGTTTACTAGCCTGTATTTTCCCCTATCATACTGTCAATATTGGAGAAAACTTTAATCATCCAACAATCGATTAGTATAATTTACAGTTCTGTAAGTGGCAGACATGGCAAGACATCCAGAAAAACTACGCTAAATGCCCTCTCTCAAAAATACCAGGGAAGTATCGAGAGCCCACTCATAATTAAAAAATATTAGATGTAATGTAAACAAATAGCTCTGACTTCTTCCAGGATGTCCACACCGAAACTGGTGTCAGTCGATATGATGCAGCTAGAACAACAAAGATTACCAAAGTACAAAGGGGAACTACAGCAAATAAAAAGTGTTATACATTCTGCAAACTAAATAAAGAGGCAGTAATGTCATATCTCAATTATGAACTTTAGCATTTAGCTGTGGACACGGGCATGTGGGAGAACTGTGTTCTTAGTTTAAAAGAATAGCTGACCACGCAGATGATGGAGGCACCCCTCCACGGTATAGTGTCACTGTAAAGAAATTTACAAAGAAATACAGACTACTGCATAGTAGGTGTAAGACAAAGTGTAGGGCTACAGACAGAGTGATGTCAAATGAAGGACAACTGAAGCCCTGTCAGTTTCTATGTAGAATTTGTGGCTGAGTGGGCCCATCTTTTAATTATATTGTAACACAGATCTCTCAGCCAAAAAACTGTGCCCAGCAGCTGGAAGAAAGTACAGGTCACACATGCCTACAGGAAACTAGCAGAAATGATTTAAAAAACTACCGTGATATATCCTTGTCATCCATTGTTTGTAGAATTTTAGAGCATATTCTACACTTAAACATGATGAGGTATCTCAAACAGAACTATCTGCTCCATGTTAACCAGCATGGATGTCGACAACAACGATTATGTAAAACCCAACTCGTGTTTTTCTCACAGCATTATGAAAGCCATAGGCCATGGGAGTCACATAGATGCAGCGTTCCTTGTATCCTGGAAAGCATTTGTTTTAGAAGCACACACACGCTCATGACTGAAGGTATGTTCATATGGAGGTATCGAGTGAAGTTTATGATAAGAATGAAGATATCTTGCAGAGAGGATGCAGTATGTTATCTCGACTCAAGAATCATTGACAGATGTAGGAGCAACTTCAGGCCTATCCCATGCAAATGGGTTGGAATGTTTGCTGTCCATGTTTTGGATGGAATGATCACACAGGCGCAGCATGTAATGCAGGTGGCAGACTTCATTTTGTTGGTAGGATACAAGGAAAATGGAATAAGCCTACAAAGGAGACGGATTACAAAATACTCATGTGGTCCGTTCAGGAGTACTATCCAAGCGTGTGGTACTCATACAAAAAAAAAACTATGGATAGTGAATTTATACGCAGAACAGCTGCATGAATGGTCACAAATTTATTTCAACTGTGGGACAGTGTGGCAGTTGTGGAGTATAATTGTAGATGTCTGTCTGTCCATGAACGACTTTGAAAATGGGAATGACCTGTACATTATCCAACTGCTTTAAATGTATTGTTGCATAATCTACATAGGCTCCTACAGGTACGCTGTTAGCTCCAGTAGCCTCACCCCAGTGTTGAGCGATTTTAGCAGTTTTTCAGGTTTGTTTATCTTTTAATTTATTTTTTTACCATGGTTCTAACTTCTTTTCTCTCCAACCAAGTGAAGGTCTTAAAACACCATGGTGTTTTAACAAGTGTCATACTCCTCATTTTCTGGCAAAGTGTTGAGATATTATGGATGTTCCAAGGTGATGTGCCCCTTCATCTGGGCATACTTTGTCCTGAGATGATATAACACATTTATATGGAGACACAACAATTTTTTCTAACTAACATTTTGTCACGAATCTGAACAAGTTTTGAACAGATGTCTTGAAACATCTTAAATATATACTAAAGATCATGCAAAGTAAAGTTATATTAAATAATAGTAAAAGATGGGTTGAGAAGTCATTTAAAACATTTCTTTTCTTTTTATTTGCATGTAACTATTAGGTCTACACCTTCACTTCCACCATTTTTTTTAAAGTTTGAGGCTTTATTGTGGAGAACTCATAGAAATTTATGAGCCATTGCTTGCCACTACTTTCTCCCAGCTTTTAGGCAATATAAAAATCCCGCAGCTGAAGAACTGGGTGTCTTTTGTGGAGATCGAGAAATCAATCAAATTTTGCACTTGTTCATGACTGGAAGTGCTTGTCATCCAGGCTCAGTACCGTCAGTCTAAAAAGATGGTAGTCAGAGGGAACAATTTCTAGAGAATATGACGGGTAGGGGTAGGACTTCTCATTTCAATGTTTACAAGTATGTTCTGACTAGTTTTGTTACATGAGATCAAGCTTTGACATGTTGCGAATCACCTTTTCATTTCTAATGCTGTACTGTGGCTGTTTGTCTTTCAGTGCTCAGCTAAGATGCATCAACTGCTCTTAGTAATGAACCTCTGTAATTGTTTCCATCAGTTTTAGTAGCTGTGAAAACCTTCTGTCTTCCACTGCCATGTCAGTCACCCATGCCAAGATCACGATTCTTTAAGCATTGAAACCATTATCTACACTTTCTTTCACTAACAGGTGCCTCGCCATAGGTCTTACCTAGCATTTTATAAGCCTCAGCTGCAGATTTATTCAAGTTAAAGCAGAAAATTTAAACTTCCCACAAATGACTACAACTGGGCTCATAGGATGACATATTTACTCAAGAATGACTTTATGGTGCAATCACAAATTGACTAATATTTTGATGTTGTTCTGTTTACAAATGCCTGAGCTTACTGATGACACTTATGGCCTACCATCTGCACCACCATTTGCCTCTGCTGCCATCTATTGCAAAGCTGCAGAAGCAAAGTTATAGAAGTAATACGTTTTGGCAATGGATGCTGAGAAAGCTTTTTCCACACAATGGAACGATGCTCAATGAGTAATATTATGAAACAAACAAAGGCATGGACAGCACCAACTGGGAGCAGCACCAGAGATGGTGTAAATTTCGCACTCAGCATCAAAATTATTGTAATATTAAGTGTGCTTCGAGGACTGTGTTTAGTCTTCAGTTTCTAGCAGACATTTAGAAAGAGCTATGTATTTGGTCAAGAAAAAAATGAAGTGGTAATGTTAAAATATGAAGAAATTCAATATGTCGATATGATTAAAGTTTAATCCAAAAAAGGTTATTTATAGATCTTAAGTTTTTCTTTACTTAATTGAAATTAATGAATTGTTATGTCTTTCTAATCATGAATTAAGATATAAAGAGGCATTATTCTTAATATAGTAGTGCAAGCACACTAAAATTTGATGATCCTTTTTTTAATCTACAAATAGGGATGTATCCTCTATTATCAAGGCAGGTGAAGGCAGTCTCTTAAGTGCTAATTATGAAAAAATTATAAAGAACAGAAGATTTTTTTTCAGGTCAATTTGACACAATACAGTTTTGGCTGTGAGGAATATTTCACAAGCTCAATCACACTGCACCTCTGTGATCGAACATACGAAGAAAGAGTGTAACCTTATTATAAAGGCTATAGTATAAAGATTATGTGTATAGAGACTGATGTGTCTACACTGCTTTAACTGTAATGTACATCTTATGTACTGTGCTACGGTCAACTTCTTGTCACAGCCAACAGCCACTTTATGGAATGTCTCTTAGAAGAACTTTGTGTTTTATTGGATCCCTAGCGCTGTCACGAATATATGCACCACAACACTAGTTGGGATTACGTTAACATAATTTATATATACATCTGCTAAGTTCTTCAACATGATTTTCCTTGGTGGCAATGGTCAGGTGCACTAGGTAACAGCAAGAACTGTTACAACTTTATCATGTTTCAGTTGAGACATGATACCCTCCACCTGATTGCATATACTGGATCCAGTGTAGTTGGGAGGGGTTGGCAATGAAGAGGTGGGAGTGACAGGTCAGACAAAGTTTGTACTCAAATCTCTGCACGAGCATTCCTTATACATCTGTATGCCTATTCGGTATACATCTGTATCCCAGACAGTGCTGGGTGCACTCTCATCATACGAGGCTGGTTTGATAAGCCTGGCAAAACAGCACCGAGAAATATTTGTTTTGCAAACATCTCCCCTTACTTCTCGACAGTCTCCTTTGATGGATATATCATTGGTCTACCGATCCTCCAGCTTTTTCAATCTAATGGAAAAAATAGGTTCTATCAAACTCTACAAAATATGCATTGACTGCAACTATCACTGCCTCATCTGATGAAAATTTCTTCCCAGCAAACCAAAGTTTAAAGCTGCGGAATAGGAAGAAATCACTTGGGGCTAACAAGTCTAGCGAATAGCATGAATGAAGAACAAATCCAAGGCCCAAATTGTGCACTTTCGCCATTGTTATCACTGATGCTTGGGATGGTGCATTATCCTGCTGAAAGAGCACTTTTGTTTTTGCATGCCACCCTTGGTCTTTTTCAGGCAATGCAAGTTTCAAATTACCCAACAATGAAGCATAATAAGGCCCAGTTATCGTTCTGTCTTTTTCCAAGTACTCTATGAGAATTATACCTTGGGATTCCAAAAAAAGAGTGGCCATCTTGTTACCAATTGACAAAATTATCTTTGTCTTCTTTGGTGTACTTTCACCAGCCTTTGTCCATTGTTCAGACTGCCTTTTTGCTTTGGTTTGTTAATGATGGATCCAAGATTTCATCAACAGTTACTAATTGGCACAGCAAGCTTGTTGATTACAATTAAACATAACCAAACATTGTGTTGAAATGTTGTGTTGGATGCACTTTTGGTCGACTGTGAGCAATCGCAACACCCATCTCATACACAGCTTCTTCACAGCTAATTCTCTGAGCATGATCTTACACACTCACTCGGTTGAGATGCCTACAGTCTCAGAAATATCACGAATTTTTATTTGACAGTCTCGACTTACCATATCTCGGATTTTGTCAATGGTTTCTTACGTGGTGATCTCAACTGGATGGCCGGGACACACACTGTCTTCAGTGTTTGTCCGACTGTGTTTAAATTAATGAATCCAAAAGAGAATTGTCTTTTCACGATGGTGCAGAGTCCACATGAACTTCATCCTATTTTCTTTTGATCTGAGCAGAAGTCCAACCCTTCAAATGACAATGTTTAGTAACAGCACGAAACGATGTTCTCCATTTTCAATTGCAGTCATCAAACTGAACAAGTCAGACTGTTGACAACAATGAACTGTACACTGTACACTGTTGAAATTCTTTATACAGCAATCCAGCTTACCAAGCACAAAGACACAACAAAAATATTCCATTGTCTCTTGGAAATTTACAACTTATCAAACCACTCTTGTATAGTTGTTAACACAGGATTTTGTGCTGAACTAAGTTTGCTAATTTCGTCCTTATTGACAGTATCCTGATAGACCTATGTTTTTATAGATTCCTTTATAATGTTGTCCCAACAACCAGTTGCTTGACAAAGCAACTTTTTATTCTCAAAATCAAAAGTGTGATGTTTGTTTATGCTACACTTTGTGTCCCTGCGCCTGATCATATAACTTCATGTGCTTCTTGCACAGCTTCTACATACAGCACTGCAAGTGCCTTATATATTGGCTGGCACATTTACAAGAGATGCTGTATATTTCTGGTATATTAAGTTTTGGTGCATCTTGTTACAGAGCCAAGGAATTCTTTCATTTTAGGAGTTGGTCGGAAGATGGTGTTAGTGCTGCTTTTTCCAAGCAGCCTCACATTTTGGCTAAGAGCGGACCATCTTGTCTCCTTCCTTCTCTTCCCAGTTTACTGAATCTTTTCTTTTCATTAATGTCCTTCTCGTCTGATCCTCTCTGTACCATTCCTTTGCAGAACACTTCCCTCTGGAGTTGTAGCTCAGCTGGGAAGCTCTTTCACTGATGATGCAAGCCCAACGTACCAAGGTATTGGCATAGTCTGCCTCTGTGCTGAATGGTGGCAGCTTGCAGGCAGGTATAGGTATGTGCAGGTCATCTTACTACAAGGGCAGTCCCAAAAGTATGGTCTCCTATATTTTGCAAAGGTCAAAGCTGTAGCTGAATCCAATCTTTTCCCTGTCAATTTTACAGTAGCACCATAGAGTCATTCATCTCCTTGTTCATCATCTGAGCTCTTGACAGTCTGTAAAATTTGCCAAGGTCTTTTGTGACAGCGTGCTGTTTCTGTACCTTGCTGCTGGCATCATGAAGAATGTGCCCCCAGGCCCCAAACAAATTACTTTTTTAATTTAAATTTTAAGCGTTTCCTATAAGCTGATGTGACAACAATCAACTTGTTCATGCCAGAATAGGCCAAAGCATTGTCAGCAAAGCCACCTTGCAAATCAAATCCCTTTGAAGGTTCAAATGGCTCTGAGCACTACGGGACTTAACAGCTATGGTCATCAGTCCCCTAGAACTTAGAACTACTTAAACCTAACTAACCTAAGGACATCACACAACACCCAGTCATCACGAGATAGAGAAAATCCCTGACCCCGCCGGGAATTGAACCCGGGAAACCGGGCGCGGGAAGTCCCTTTGAAGGGATTGACTTGTGCTCCCTGCCGCCGTTGGATAAGCAGCTGCAGCAGCAAGTCGTATACTCGTAGCTCACTCATTCGTTACATAGTTTAAATCTCAGTTTCTTTGCGTGTTTTTGGTACTTGCATTGTTTAATTCATAAATTTCTGGCGTATTATAGTATTTGAGAGTTGTAGCATCGCGTTTTAGTACCTGAATAGTGTAAAATCGCGTAGTCTCCTTCCGCCGCCGAGCAGTGTGTCAGCAGTGCGCAAGTAGCAGCATTACTGCATTTACCAGGCAATCTTGTATTTTAATAACCGTTTAAATTTTGTGTCGATTTTTGTGCTCTCTGTAGATTAGTTCAGACGTTCTTTGCACAACAGTTTTTAGCATGGATAGGGACTGCAACTGCTGTGTTCGGATGCAGGCTGAGTTGGCATCCCTTTGCTCCCAGCTTCACGCAGTGTTGGCTTCGGTCACACAGCTTGAGGCTGTTGCCAATGGGCATCACTGTGGGGGTCTGGATGGGGGTTTGTCGGGGACGGCCAGCTCGTCCCACGCATCCCCCGATCGGACTACGACTGTGGTTGCCCGAGATACTGCCCGCATTGAGGCTGATCCCTCACCTGTAGTAGAGTGGGAGGTCGTCTCAAGGTGTGGCAGGGGGCGAAAGACATTCCGGAGGACTGAACGGAAGGCCTCTCCAGTTTGTCTGACGAACCAGTTTCAGGCTCTGTCTCAGGCTGATACTGATCTTCGGCTTGACATGGCTGCTTGTCCTGTTCCAGAGGTTGCCCCTCAGTCTGCAAGATCCGGGCGGTCGCAGAGGGTGGGCTTACTGGTAGTTGGGAGCTCCAACGTCAGGCGCGTAATGGGGCCCCTTAGGGATATGGCAGCAAGAGAGGGGAAGAAAACCAATGTGCACTCCGTGTGCATACCGGGGTGAGTCATTCCAGATGTGGAAAGGGTCCTTCCGGATGCCATGAAGGGTACAGGGTGCGCCCATCTGCAGGTGGTCGCTCATGTCAGCACCAATGATGTGTGTCGCTATGGATCGGAGGAAATCCTCTCTGGCTTCCGGCGGCTATCTGCTTTGGTGAAGACTGCCAGTCTCGCTAGCGGGATGAAAGCAGAGCTCACCATCTGCAGCATCGTCGACAGGACTGACTGCGGACCTTTGGTATAGAGCCGAGTGGAGGGTCTGAATCAAAGGCTGAGACGGTTCTGCGACCATGTGGGCTGCAGATTCCTCGACTTGCGCCATAGGGTGGTGGGGTTTCGGGTTCCGTTGGATAGGTCAGGAGTCCACTACACACAACAAACGGCTGCACGGGTAGCAGCGGTTGTGTGGCGTGGGCTGGGCGGTTTTTTAGGTTAGATGGCCTTGGGCAAGTACAGAAAGGGCAACAGCCTCAACGATTGCAGGGCAAATTCAGGACATGCGGGGACCAAGCAGCAATCGGTATAGTAATTGTAAACTGTCGAAGCTGCGTTGGTAAAGTACCAGAACTTCAAGCGCTGATAGAAAGCACCGAAGCTGAAATCGTTATAGGTACAGAAAGCTGGCTGAAGCCAGAGATAAATTCTGCCGAAATTTTTACAAAGGTACAGACAGTGTTTAGAAAGGATAGATTGCATGCAACCGGTGGTGGAGTGTTCGTCGCTGTTAGTAGTAGTTTATCCTGTAGTGAAGTAGAAGTGGATAGTTCCCGTGAATTATTATGGGTGGAGGTTACACCAAACAACCGAACTAGGTTAATAATTGGCTCCTTTTACCGACCTCCCGACTCAGCAGCATTAGTGGCAGAACAACTGAGAGAAAATTTGGAATACATTTCACATAAATTTTCTCAGCATGTTATAGTCTTAGGTGGAGATTTCAATTTACCAGATATAGACTGGGACACTCAGATGTTTAGGATGAGTGGTAGGGACAGAGCATCGAGTGACATTATACTGAGTGCACTATCCGAAAATTACCTCGAGCAATTAAACAGAGAACCGACTCGTGGAGATAACATCTTGGACCTACTGATAACAAACAGACCCGAACTTTTCGACTCTGTATGTGCAGAACAGGGAATCAGTGATCATAAGGCCATTGCAGCATCCCTGAATATGGAAGTTGATAGGAATATAAAAAAAGGGAGGAAGGTTTATCTGTTTAGCAAGAGTAATAGAAGGCAGATTTCAGACTACCTAACAGATCAAAACGAAAATTTCTGTTCCGACACTGACAATGTTGAGTGTTTATGGAAAGAGTTCAAGGCAATCGCAAAATGCGCTTTAGACCGGTACGTGCCGAGTAAAACTGTGAGGGACGGGAAAACCCACCGTGGTACAACAACAAAGTTAGGAAACTACTGCGAAAGCAAAGAGAGCTTCACTCCAAGTTTAAACGCAGCCAAAACCTCTCAGACAAACAGAAGCTAAACGATGTCAAAGTTAGCATAAGGAAGGCTATGTGTGAAGTGTTCAGTGAATTTGAAAGTAAAATTCTATGTACCGACTTGACAGAAAATCCTAGGACGTTCTGGTCTTACGTTAAATCAGTAAGTGGCTCGAAACAGCATATCCAGACACTCCGGGATGATGATGGCATTGAAACAGAGGATGACACGCGTAAAGCTGAAATACTAAACACCTTTTTCCAAAGCTGTTTCACAGAGGAAGACCGCACTGCAGTTCCTTCTCTAAATCCTCGCACAAACGAAAAAATGGCTGACATCGAAATAAGTGTCCAAGGAATAGAAAAGCAACTGGAATCACTCAACAGAGGAAAGTACACTGGACCTGACGGGATACCAATTCGATTCTACACAGAGTACGGGAAAGAACTTGCCCCCCCTTCTAACAGCCGTGTACTGCAAGTCTCTAGAGGAACAGAAGGTTCCAAATGATTGGAAAAGAGCACAGGTAGTCCCAGTCTTCAAGAAGGGTCGTCGAGCAGATGCGCAAAACTATAGACCTATATCTCTGACGTCGAACTGTTGTAGAATTTTAGAACATGTTTTTTGCTCGAGTATCATGTCATTTTTGGAAACCCAGAATCTACTATGTAGGAATCAACATGGATTCCGGAAACATCGATCGTGTGAGACCCAACTCGCTTTATTTGTTCATGAGACCCAGAAAATGATACAGGCTCCCAGGTAGATGCTATTTTTCTTGACTTCCGGAAGGCGTTCGATACAGTCCCGCACTGTCGCCTGATAAACAAAGTAAGAGCCGACGGAATATCAGACCAGCTGTGTGGCTGGATTGAAGAGTTTTTAGCAAACAGAACACAGCATGTTGTTATCAATGGAGAGACGTCTACAGACGATAAAGTAACCTCTGGCGTGCCACAGGGGTGTGTGCGGCTTTTCGCGGATGATGCTGTAGTATACAGATAAGTTGCAGCATTAGAAAATTGTAGCAAAATGCAGGAAGATCTGCAGCGGATAGGCACTTGGTGCAGGGAGTGGCAACTGACCCTCAACATAGACAAATGTAATGTATTGCGAATACATAGAAAGAAGGATCCTTTATTGTATGATTATATGATAGCGGAACAAACACTGGTAGCAGTTACTGCTGTAAAATATCTGGGAGTATGCGTGCGGAACGATTTGAAGTGGAATGATCATATAAAATTAATTGTTGGTAAGGCGGGTACCAGGTTGAGATTCATTGGGAGAGCACTTAGAAAATGTAGTCCATCAACAAAGGAGGTGGCTTACAAAACACTCGTTCGACCTATACTTGAGTATAGCTCATCAGTGTGGGATCCGTACCAGATCAGGTTGACGGAGGAGATAGAGAAGATCCAAAGAAGAACGGCGCATTTCGTCACAGGGTTATTTGGTAACCGTGATAGTGTTACGGAGATGTTTAACAAACTCAAGTGACAGACTCTGCAAGAGATGTGCTCTGCATCGCGGTGTAGCTTGCTCGCCAGGTTTCGAGAGGGTGTGTTTCTGGATGAGGTATCGAATATATTGCTTCCCCCTACTTATACCTCCCAAGGAGATCACGAATGTAAAATTAGAGAGATTAGAGCGCGCACGGAGGCTTTCAGACAGTCGTTCTTCCCGCGAACCATACGCGACTGGAACAGGAAAGGGAGGTAATGACAGTGGCACGTAAAGTGCCCTCCGCCACACACCGTTGGGTGGCTTGCGGAGTATAAATGTAGATGTAGATGTGACACTGAGGGTTCTTGAAGCCACAACCAAAAAATATTGCTCTCCTAACCACAACCAAAAAATATTGCTCTCCTCCATTCTGAACTACTGCCTAGAATAGACACTAATGGCTTAGTTCCCTCAAGCTTTCGGCCTTGGTGGCCAGAGACTGTGGTCTCTCTCTCTCTCTCTCTCTCTCTCTCTCTCTCTCTCTGTGTGTGTGTGTGTGTGTGTGTGTGTGTGTGTGTGTGTGTGTGTGTGTGTGTGTGTGTGTCATCTAGTTCTGATGAAGGCCTTTTTGGCCAAAAGCTTACTTGTTTGACAGTCTTTTTTGTCATGCCTATCTGTGTCTCGGCATCTCAGCTATACGGTGAGTAGCAATCTACCCTTTTCATAATATTGTCATTACTTCATCCTGGATTTTCCATTGTTTGATCTATACTTGTGATATATATTCCTATCTTCAAGTAGGCAGTATGAAGATATGAGGACAGTGACAGATGGTAGGAAGCAACAGGTTGTAGCAAAGCATCCAATAGGATCAAAATGCAAGGAATAAGAAGATGACAAGATGTTTCACTAATAACAACGTGTTACTTCAAGTAATTTTGAAAAATAGAGCAAGCAAAAGTTAATTGCAGAGCTATAATATGACTGAATACAAGGAAAATATGACCAGTAGTACCTTCAATTTAGGGTCTTCAGGTTTCTTCTCACCATCATCCTTTTCTTTTCCGTCAACTTCATCTTCATCATCAGATACAGGTACACCTTTATATGTGTCTGACCATCGACGTCTTCGTTCTAAAAAAAAACATGAAAGATAGAAGTGTGTAAGGTGTGTATTGACACTTCCAGGAATAATAAAAGTAGCAGAAGTAAAGGAGAAAGAAAAGAACAGCACTTATCTTTAAGAGAAAGTGTAGACTGTGGCCAACACACATGATTTTAAGACGACTGTTGCTACACTGTTACCATTTAATATTCCTCACTCTCGTTGCCTGACTGGCAGTCTTCACTGAAGTGGGTTTGAGGAAAATTCCAACTTCCAGAGGTGTATGCAAGTCAAAGAAGTACTAGCCATTATTTTTGTTTTGGAGAGGAATATTTTGGTGGTAAAGGAGGCATAAGAAAGAGGATAACACACAATTAAAAAACAACAATAGGAAGAAGTGCAGAATGCAACAATGTAAAACAAGGACTGGAAAATTTTGGTAGTCTTGACAATAAGGAGAAGGCAAGTTAACATTTAATGTTTCTTCAATATTGTCAGTCAGAAGACATTCTCATTTTGGGTACAGGTGGGGAAGGTAACTGACCAAGGCCTTAATGAAGGAACCTATATGGCACCTGCCTGAACTGCTTCAGAGAAATTCTATATCAGGACACCCAGACGCGGATTTTACGATTTCTCCTTACAATATTGAATCTGTCATCTTGTATACAGTATCAACGTTTCCCTTCTTTCTTGCACACGGGGTGCAAGTTAAGATCTGAGAGGACCAGAATCAGAAGTTGTTAACACCCTAATAATGAATACAGTTACACTGTTCAAGACTACAGACATTCTATTTTACACGAGGATTGCTTCTTTGTGCTCAATTAGTCACAGTGTAGGGTATGTCAGGAAGATGATGAGACAATGCAGAGGCAACTTACTTATGGCTCAAGTAATGAGCATATTTCACACTTATAAAAGCCTTGGTAAGCTTGGTGAGCACTGTTTATTTTTCACTGAAGAATTTTTCTGCTCTGTACATATTTTTGCTAATTAGACTCCCTTCAAACAGGTTATCTTTGCCTCTGATCCCCTTGCTCTTCTATTTTCTCAAACACGCTTCCCATCACTGTACCAGCTGCCTGCCATTTCAATACCTCCTCTCTAACCTGTAGAAGCAAAAGTAACACAAATATTTACCATAATTGCCCAGACACCCTGCTCCAATTACAACATTCTTACTGGATCTCTCATTGATTTCAGGCTGCTATAATTCTACAACTCTTCATAACTTTTCTTTGATTCTATCCATTTCAAGCCCCATCACCAATATACACTGAAGAGCCAAAAAAACTGGCACACCTGCCTAATATCGTGTACGAGCCCCATGAGCATGCATGTGAAGAGCATGTTTTAAGGCATTCCAGGTGTGCTCAATAGTGAGCATGTCTGGGGATTTTGATAGCCAACGGAATTGTTTAAACTCAGAGGAGTGTTCGTGTAGCCACTCTGCAGCAATTCTGAACATGTGGGGTGACGCGTTGTCCTGCTGGACTTGCCCAAGTCTGTCAGAATGCAGAATGGCCTCGAATGGACACAGGTGATCAGACAGGGTGCTTACACATGCCACACCTGTGAGAGTTGTATCTAGATGTATCAGGGGTCCCATATCACTCCAACTGCAAACGCCCCACACCATTACAGAGCCTCCATCTCCTTGAACAGTCTCCTGCTGACATGCATGGTCCATGGATTCGTGAGGTTGTCTCCATACCCGTACACGTCCATCCGCTCAGTACAACTTGAAATGATACTTGTCCATCCAGGCAACATGTTTCCAGTCTCCAGTCATCAACAGCCCAATGTCGGTGTTGACAGACCCAAGAGAGGTGTAAAGCTTTGTGTTGTGCAGTCATCAAGGGTACATTAGTGGGCCTTCAGTTCTGAAAGCCCATACCGATGACATTTCATTGAATGGTTCGCACACTGATACTTACTGATGGCCCAGCATTGAAATCTGCAGCAATTTATGGAAGGATTGCACTGGTCATGTTGAACAATCCACTTCAGTTGTCATTGGTGCTGTTCTTGCAGGATCTTTTTCCAGCTGTAGCAATGTCAGAGATTTGATATTTCACCAGGTTCCTGATATTCATGGTACACTCGTGAAATGGCTTCATCACTACATCAAAGATGCTGTGTCCCATCACTTGTGTGCCAACTACAACACTACGTTCAAACTGCCATTGTAGCAGCAGTAACTGATCTAACAACTGTTCCAGACACTTGTTGTCTTATATAAACGTTGCCGAGTGCAGTGTCATATTCTGCCTGTTTACATATCTCTGTATTTGAATATGCATGCCTATACCAGTTTCTTTGGCACTTCAGGGTATTTGCTCATTGCCTTTTTCACTTTCCCACTCCTGCTTATGACGTTTCCAATTGTTTTGATAACATTCTAGTGCTGCTCCCCCATTTTCCATTCTTCTGTCCCATTCTCTCTCCCACTTCCCATAGTGAAGACCACTGCTCGCACCACACATTAGGTAGAATCATGTTGGGTGGGAGGTGGGGGGGATGTCCACAGCTGTGTTCCTCTCATTCTGGGGTCTAAACATTCCTTGAAACAGAGAGTAATCAGTACGCACAGGCAGTCGCCACAGTCTCTATGATGCATGGTGTGGCATCATCTCATTCAAACAGCAGGGGCCATCTGAGTTAGACTGCCCTTGCCTATGGCAGGCAGCTAGTAGGTTGTGACTTTCTACAGAGATGGTGGTAGGCAACTGCTGGCAAGATGGCAGAAGAAATGAAAGACTCATTGACTTGGTGCTTGTAAATGTACAAGGTCTGTTCAAAGAATTCTGTAACTTTGTCCACAAAATTTTTCTACGCTTACCTTTTACTCATTGTGTATGGTCTCCTTCGAAATATTCTCCTCCACAATCGATACACCACTCCAAATGCCATTTCCATTTCCATCACAGTGATTTTGTTTTTTGTGCAATAGTCACGCACCACCAAGGATGAATGTGCAGGTGCGTTATTGTGATGCAAGAGCCATGAATTGTCTCGCCACATTTCAGGCCTTTCCTTTCCACATTTTCTTGCAAGTGGAGCAACATGTCCTGATAGTACCATCAATTAACAGTTTGTCCCTGAGACATGAATTCATGACAACGTTCCTGACATGAGTGTCATCAGTAGACGTCAAATGGCGTCCTGAATGTGGGTCATCTTCAACCTCCGTCTTGCCATTTTTTAACCATGTGAACCATTCGTAACACTGAGTACAGCTTAAGCACTCATCACTGTACGCTTCCTGCATCACTTGGTGTGTCTTTGTAAAGGTTTTCTTGAGCTTAACACAAAATTCAATGCAGACTTGCTGCTCCTCTAACTCTGCCATCTCGAAATTCACAAACTGTGCAACACAATGTTCTACTCAATATAGCACTGAACAATAACTAACAGACATACAAAAATGAAACTTCCAGCAGTTACACATTACAATTACGAATGTTTCAGAATTTTTTGAGAAGACCTCATATTGTTGTATGAACTATGACACGTTGATTACAAAAATATGATCAAGAGAAAAGATTGCAACGCAGAAGGAAATAGGTGGAAGTCTAAAGTCTAAGTAGTTGCAAGATGTACCAGTATAGCACCACACGAATGTTATAATATAAAATACAGTTCAGTTGAAATTATAATATGCTTACACAAACTGTTTATACCATTGTGGTATAATTTAAGCTACAAACACATTATTTAAAACAAGTGTGAATATATTGTTACTTCACAACTTTTTGGTCTCTCACATCATAAGCAGAAACACACTATACATTTTTGAAGAAATGTTAGTCCTTCTGTTGTCAGGCTGTTCCTGCTGGTCAGAAAGTATGTAGTTTATAACATTTTGAAGGAAAATATGCAGACAAAATGCGACTTTCATAATAGCTTCTGCAATATCAACTAGTACGTCTCTAGACCTTAAAAAGACTTGTCATTTCGTAGCAAGTATACCGAAAGCATTTCCCACGACATGATCAGCCTTGCATACAGTATTTGTTTATTGATAATTGCCTTCCCAGGCTGCTGATTGGGGTTAATGGGGCAACAGATAAAATTGAAATTAAAATCCTTCATCACCAATCAGGACATGAGGGACGGACATGTTTGTTCACAGTGATAGTTTCAGAGGTAGATTAAATTTACCTTGTATGAACTCATGGAAAAAACACAGTTTCCAAAAATTGCGCTCTCAAAGTGTCTGTCATAGCTCCTACATCAACAGCCATGAAACTGTAATCTTATCAACTGCAGGCAGGACAACTGAAAAAGGTTTTTGGGCCAAAAATAATTTCAGTTGCTGGTTTTAAAATATTCCTTTTCAACATGCTTCCCATCTATGCTGCCAATGCAGTTAGGAAATTGCCACCTTTCCAAGAAGCCTGTCTCAATTTTCTTCCACATGTCCTATGTTGGTTGAGGTAAAAGCAATGATTGTAAAACATTGTGCAGTTCATCATCATAACTGTGACTCATATGTTTACTGCACAGCAGCTGACACTAGCAATGAGAGCTCTGTTTTGAGAACAGCCGACCATGGCAGGCAGCCTGCACTCTGTTTGCCTGTGCTTAAGTGACCTGCCCCTCCTTTCTAAACTTCCCCAACCTATCTCTCTTTCCCTCCCACAGAAGGAACTAACAGTTTCAAAAGCAACGATACTGTCATGTACTCTGATGTCTGACTATTGGCAGCACTATTAATTTCATCTCCCGAAGGTATGAACTGGCCAGCCATTCTATCTCATTACATTATAGCATTCACATGTGAATTTTCCATTTGATGTAAGTAACCAACTCTGGGAGGATAAAATATATGCAACGTTCTTTCAAAGTGACTAAATATTCTCCTCATTTAATTATGCTGTAAAAATACATGAAGGCTATACTGAAACAATATCACTACCAACTTTCTTTGAAAACTATGTATTCGTGATGCAAGTAGCACACTTCATAAAAGCAGTCACAAACAAATTCTGTTAACAATGACCAAGACTGTATGCCTGTCTCTGCAAGCTACTCATCAGAAAACTAAACAAAGCAAGACAGAAGTTGTCAGCTTAAAAGTGATTAGAAAATATTTGGAAGATAGCAAATTCTTTGAAGGAAATAGTTTTTGTAGAATTGGCAACAAAGAGATATAGTTTACAATGAAACAGACCACCGAGGTAATGAAATGCTCTGATACCACGAGAAACAACTCTCACTCAAGATCTATAATGCATAATGCTGCTTTACTGCAATCTGTAATGTACAATTACATTCACTTTACTAGATAACTAACCCTTTGGTTCATGTCCAGCCGTTCTGTTCATGTCCACACTTTGGTACATTAGAGCTAATGTGCTGAATCTCCAATATAACACAAATGCTACAGGGCACACAGAAAGCAACAAGCACATTTTTAGCTTCTGTAACTCATTCCCCCTATGAGCAGACCGTTTTCAGAGAAATCACAAAGTTTTAACAATTTTGTGAGTAAGATGTACTTTATGACTTACCTGGATCTGTGTAAGGATATGGTGGTGCTGGGAAGTCATCTCGTTCTATTTTGGGCTTTTCACCTGGTGGTGGTGGCTTTGCTGCTGGATAATGTGCCAGTTCAATTGGCTCCTCATTGTTCATGTGCGGAGATTTTGGCCTAGGCGTTTCTGACCGAATAGAATCTACAAGCACCTTCATACCAGATTTGGAGCTAGCTTTTGATAATGTGAACTTCCCACTACTTCTGGAGTGAGCAGCTGAAATTGTTGAAATAACAAGTGACTCATTAATTTATGGTTTGCACAACTGAAAAATCTTAATTTAAGCACCTGCATCATCATATTCTCTATCTCTCTCTCTCTCTCTCTCTCTCTCTCTCTCTCTCTCTCTCTCTCTCTCTCTCTACCCCCCCCCCCCCCCCAAAATTAAGGGCTCATTTTTATATGCTGTGTAAATTTATGCACAAATTGTGAGGCAACAAACAATGAATGACATGTTATTTTACTGCCTGAATTTTATATTTTAGTGTTACAAAAAACTGCTTTCCCCTAACATATTCAGTAAATTATTGACAAAACAGACAAGGAGCACACACCTACAAAAATTCAAGTTTAGGGTAACAAATAACATTATTGATCCTTATTCTGATCACTTGATACACTTATACTCTAATACAAATGTGCTGCTGATTAATTATATTTTTCTGGCACGTAGTAAAATGTTCCTCTGCCTTAAAAAACAAAGCTTCATTTCACTTCATCACCTCAGTGCTGCTAGACACCTTCGGCATAAAGTTATTCATCACTATCCTCATAAATGACAGATATCCAAATACGACATAGCTTTCCCCAGCATTAAAATATAAATTCTCATTCTAAATGAAGGATGTGCACAATAAAATACAGCTACAAGAAACATGGTGTTTAAAACACTGTCTAACTCGAGTGAACACACAATGACAAAAAGTGTGTGTGTGTGTGTGTGTGTGTGTGTGTGAGTGTGTGTGTGTGTGTAGGGGGGAAGCGGTGATTATTCAGGCTGTTTGTGACAATTTTTACCGATAATTGATACGGTGTCCGAAATGTAAAGGCAGTATGTATGCAATAACCAACCTTCTGATTTTTCATATGACAACAAGAAATAGACTGATCAAGGCAGTCAGGTAAATGAAGTATTTCTTGATAGCCAAAAATGTGTTTGCCTCATAATAATATCCACACATTTTATTGAAAAAATATGGTATGAAGTAAAATTTATGACTGGATTATACATTATAAGGAACAATTAGTTTTATCTTCATCTACATACATGCTCTACAAAGCACAGTGAAGTATATGGCAAAGGGTACTTAGCGGTGTACCACATACTCGGGTTTCTTCCCTTTCTAATTGCATATGGAGCACTTAAAGGCCTCTGTGCACACTGAATTAGTGTAATCTTGATTTAATGGTCCCTATGGGAGTGATATGTAGAGAGCTGAGACGCACTTTTAAATTCTTCACTTAACATTTCTTCTTGAAATGTTCATGGGTTTAAGCACTGCCAAATCAGGTTTTACAGAATTTACAAGGTGCTCTATGGTGAGTCAAACAAAGTGGTGACTACTGGTGCCACACTCCTTTGAGTACGGTCAGTGGTTACTGCTAGTCATATTTGGTATTTGTCATGCACGCTTCAGCAATACTCTTAAGACAGACACACAAGAGGACTTTGTAAGCTGCCTTCCTTGTAGATTTACTACATTTTCACAGTATTCTGCCAATGAAGCAAAGTCTCCTCCCTTATGAACAAGTGAGCTTATGTGATAATTCCATTTCATATCCCCACACACTGTTATACCCTGATATTTCAGTTAACTGGTTCCAATTGTAACTCACTGATTTTGCTGTCATAGGGTACAACTTTTTTGTGTTTTACGAAGCACATAATTTTATATTACTGAAAATATAAAGCAAGTTGCCAATCTTTGTATCATTTTCAAATCTTACCAAGATCTGACTGAATATGTGTGGTGTGTGTGTGTGTGTGTGTGTGTGTGTGTGTGTGTGTGTGTGTGTGAATGAACTTCCCCTTGGGCATGCATAAAGTTACTTCTGCTTCTGTTGATGACTCCAGTCATTTAATATAACATGTAGACTTCACAAGTACATCCTACCAAAAAATCCTTGATCCTCTCATAAATTTTGCTCAGTACCCAATACCATCACACTTTTAATAATAAGTGTAGATGTTATTCTGAGGTGAATGCTTTTTTGGATGCCAAGAATCACTGCATCTACTTGACTGCCTTGATCCACGTCTCTCACAATGTCACATGAGAAAATAACAAGTTGGGTGTCGCATGCTGGTTGGCATGAAGGATAACATTCAGCATAAGTTACTTCATTACATTTGAGCTCGGAATATCCACTACACTTCAACAACAAATGGATGCTGAGAGTGTGCTTTCTTCCAACTACGGGGCCATGGACCGACCGACCGACCGACCGACCCCCCCCCCCCCCCCCCCCCCGTCGTTTTATGTTCAGAGGGTCTACAGCATATTATGTGATTAATGAAGGGCTAATTCAGCCGCAAATTCTTCATAGAATCTGGCAGGGATTCCATCGAGTCATGGAGTTCTATTCAATTTTTGCGATTTCCGACGTTTCTCAGTGACAATAACACTAGTATCTAAGTCACTCATTTTTGCAAAGGTGCATGAATTAAACTGTGGTACAACTTTAGTTCATGTGGCATCTATGAGTGTCTGGACACTAACTTTGGTGCCACTGACAATATTTACATGTAACTACAATTTCTTTGAGTTTTGTGGGAGACTTCTGATAATGTCTTCCCACCACAAACTGTTCTAATGCATACATGTATAACCAGTGCATGGACAACAATTCTTTTAAACTGACATCACAGTTCTACATACTCTTGTCCGCAGCTAGATGTTTTAACCTATCTTGAGATATGGCACTCTGTCCTTTGTGCACTTTTATTCTAGTAATCATGAAACTGCCTGGTTGATTAAAACTGAGTGCTGGACCAAGAATCTGAAACTTGGTCTTCATGAGCAAGTGCTCTACCAACTGAGCTACCAAAGCACGGCTCACAACCTGTCCTCATAGCTTTACTTCTGCCAGTACCTCATCTCCTACTTTCCAAACTGTAACAATCATAGTTGCTACAACTAACTCATGGTCACTGATACCAGTTTCTAAATGAAATCGTGCTCAAGTAAGTCCGGTCTATTTATTGTCATCAGATCCAACACACTGCCATGTGGTAATCACAATCATGTTCAAATCCAAAAGCAGGATCGTGAGCCAAGTACAACAGTTAGCACTAAAGCACACTTGTTACTGGCATCAATATATAACCAGAAGAGAAGAGAACTGAACTGAAGTCCTGGACGGAGACTGCTACTGTTTATACAAAGACTGAATATTATACAATATACAAACATTACTAACATAAAAAAACCTTCCAGAAATGATGAATGACAAATAACAGATAACTGATGGTGATTGGGTTTGAATTCACGACTCGCAGCAAGCCAACCAGTTATGCTAACCATACACCATACAACATGCAGCACAAAGTAGTACTTTAGCAACTTTCTGTAGACGTGTAAAACCTGCACACCCAGGAGAAAGCTGGAGAGTACAGTAATGCTAAATGTTGGTCAGTGAAATGCTGCCCGAGAGGTAGTATGTATGAAATAATCACCCTCTGATTTTCTCATGTGACATCAAGAAAGCATTTGACTGAGACAGTGTACTTACAAAGTTTCAAGAAGCAGCTTTAATTTGACTACTGTCTTGACTGGTAATCTGTATGGCCCAACCTTCTACATCTCCGTGAGGAGAGTAGAATTGCGTACTTGGTAGGTGATACATCTCACTGACCAACATTTAGCATTACTGTGCTCTCCAGCTTTCTCTTGGATGTTCAGGATCTATATATATGAACCAGATGTGTGGATTCTTCGGTCCTGGTGATTTGGTGTTCCACAAAGTCATTCTGAGCATATGCTGGCTGGAATGGAAAAGTGTATTCACTGTTGTTTTGGCTTCGCAACTGCGGAGCATAAACAACGGTGTTGTAAATGAAAGTCGTAATGGGCAGTATTATATACTAATCTTTCTATTTGACAGGAGTGGACACTGAAAACAAATCTGTCAATGCCATAATAAAACTTCCTGTAAAGCCATTTTTCTGTGGATGGTAGGGGGTTGTCATCCTTTGGGTGATATTGCAATGTGAAATTACCTCTAATACAAGTCTCGACTGGGAAACTTTTCCATGATCAGAGATCATGACAAGGGGTGCTCTGTGCTTCAAATTGATGTTTTCTAAGAGGAACTTGTAATTCATGGAGCACAGCGTTGGTAGCAGTGGAGCTGATAAGGTAGTCAGCACAGACTATTACACGTCAACTCACATTTGTGAACTTTAGAAACCTCAACAAGAAGTTGATTCCAATAGTGTAGAAAGGCGCTCTTGCAGGTGGAACTGGTACCACATGCTCCGCAGGCAACTGCGGCATGTCCTTCCATCACTGCCATTGCTTACAGTGAGACACACAGTGTCTAACGGGTCAGTAGAGATCTGGCCAATGATACCTATGGCTGATACTGTCTAGCCTGTTCACATATCACAGTTGACCAGATGTTGCAGTGTTGCGGAGAAACTTCAGGAGGGTTGGCCATTCATGAGCTGTGATGACGAGCAACTATTTCTGCCCCACTGGATCATAGTTCCTCTTACACACTGTTCTATTTATTAATTGGAATTCTCCTTTGGTCAGCTCCTCATTCTTCATGGCTCTATGGTTTTTAACAACACTGGATCTTCCCTCTGTTCAGTAGAAATGTATTTAACGCAGTGACAACTGAGATTTCATCCCCACTGCTGTGACCTGCCAAAGGAATACTTGAAATGCTGCTGGCGTCCACTTTTGTATAACACTGACGACATACTCCTGAAGCATCAGTGCTCACCTCACCAGTCACCCTTACAGATCCTACAAGGCTAGTCAGCCAGCATTGAGAATGGTGGTCTGTTGTAACGGTGAATGGTTTGCTAAATATAAAGGTCATTCAAAAAGAAATGAGCTGGAGGCTGCAAAATGAAAACTGCCAAAAGGATCATAATGCCATTGCCCATGGAAAAAAGTGGGTCCCTGCAGGAGTGCTGTGGCCACAAACTCACCACTAGAGGTACATGGGCATACACTCACTTAACAGAGTGAACATGTGCATATGTCAACCATTCACTGCACTCAGTAGTGTCGAAACAGAGAAAAGTAGTCTTCCTGACAACGGAAGGAATGTGGAGAATGGAAATTCATCAAAGAATGATGCAAGTGTACAAAGAGCTTTCCCATTGCAAGGGCCAAGGTATGTCACAAGCAATTCAAGGAATAACAGATGTTGGTCGATGATGTACAATCTGGATGCCATACTGCATTACTGATACCATTGTCCAGCAGGTGGGTGCCCTCATTACTGAAGACTGGTGAGTTATGGTGGCAGCTATTGCCCCAGAGGCCGAACAGAGCTTTGAAATCACAACAAACATGCAGTGCTCTCAGAACACTTGTAACATTCTTCAATGAACTTCCATTCCCCACACTCTTTCCACAGCAACGAAAGGCACTACAATCCATTGGTCTTCTTTTGGAACCTCCATTTCTCTGTTTCCAGCATTGGTGTGTTTGCAGTGGCTGGCTAGTGGACACGTGTGCTCATTCTTTCATCACGAGGGCACCGATGTCCATTTAGCAACGAGTTTGGGATCTTAGTGCTCTTATAGGAACCACACCATCTTCCATAGGTAATGGCTTACATATCATTTCTTTTTGCATGCACCTTATAAATATTGTCAGAACTGTTGATGGCCCAAACAATTGCAAGGAATTCTTTCCCAATTGTGCAGTAGTCCCACTGGGACTTTGAGGTTACTGTGGAAGCATAAGCTATCATCTTTTCAGGACTTTCCTGAATCTGCACTGGAACTTTACCTATACTGAAACTCATCATACAATGCTAAGAGTGGAGAAGATGTCCGTACCTCCTCAAGGAGGATAAGAAAGACCTTTCTTGCAACTCATTACAGGAAAATTCGGCGTGTCCCTGCAGTAGTTCTTGCAGGGGACATGCCTTGGTAGAACGTCCTTTATGAATCACTGGTGGTACGAATGATTCTGAGAAAACTTCTCACATCATGAATGTGCCAAACAGTTGGAAAATCTACGACTATTCTCATTTTCTCTGGATCAGGATGGACTCGCATCATCATTCACTAGTGACCCATGAGTTTTATTTTCTGAGCAGCGAAATGATATTTTTTTTCCTATTGAGGAACCGGCTTGCCTACTGTACACATTTTAACATTGTCAGGTGATTTAGGCGTACTTCAAATGCATCAGAAAAAATGACAATGTCACCCAGATGGTAAACATACCTGGTTCTTTTATGGCTTTGAAGAAGGTTGTCCATCGTGCATTTGAAAATGGCCAGAGAATTCAGAGTCCAAACCATATAATTTTGAACTCTTAGAGATTGTCCGGTGTTATCAAAGCAGTTTATTCCCAGTCAATCACGATTTGGCAGTAGTCTGCCTGCACATCCACAGTTGAGATATATTTTGCTCCTTTCAAGGAGCATAGGGTGTGATCAATGTGCGGCTATGGGTGTATGTCATTTTGTGATTTTGTTCAGTCATCATTAATCAACATAGAAACATCATGTGCCATACTACCACTTCACAAGGGCCGCAGGAGCGGAGAAAAGACACTCTGAAGGTTCAATGTGATCATCTTGTAGCACCTTCCCCACTTCCTCTTGGGTTATCAATCAATCAGACAGCTGCACCCTATACGAGCGTTGGCTAATTGGTGGATGATCCCCTGTATTGATATGATGTTTTATCATGGGCTGCTTGGTCGGTCGTTTCTCCACTTCAGATTTGAAAGCATCCAAAATTGGTGCACATGGCTGACACCTGCCAACATTGTTTCTCAGTCAGACCAGATCCTATTGACAGTTCTATAGTAGTGTCCTCTCCCACATTGTCTGCAGTGGTAGCAGGGCATGATGCTTCATCGACAGTACTTTGCTGTCCTATGCACATAACTTTAAGGATGAGTTGTGGCTGCTCATAACACTTCGTGATCCGAAGTTCTCATTGACCAACTACAATACTTATGATTGTCACTGGTATGTAGATTTCTTCTGTTAGCCTGAGCAGCCTTTTGTAATGAACAAAACCACCAGTTTAACTGAGCATCAAAATTGATGACTGGAACTTGTCTTATTGATGACAGTGAGCTAACAATGTCTTCAACGGCATATAACCACCCACGACAATCTTCGTTAATAGCTTAGTCAATATGGGGCTCTGATCTTCCACAGTCTACAACTTCTTGTGATGCCTACAAGAAGGCCCATCTTAAGAACAACATTATGATTACACTCTGTTAAAAAGACGAATCTGAAGGGTTGGGTTCTGTCACTGATAGTTATTCTTGCAATCATGTTCCTACTGGATGGACTTGTTTCCCATTTGCGACTTACAGCACAATTGTTTTTATATCACAGAACACAGTCTCCTTTAGTTGGCGACGATAAGCATTTGACATTAGAAAAACGGAAGCCCCAGGGCTGATTAATGCCCAGACAGATTTGCTGCTGATTATGACTTCAATGGCATTTCCTGACAGTTTTGTGATTGTCATTCACGAAGGATTTTCATCTCGTGGCGGCTTCATCTCCATGGATGGTCATCTCACTTCATTTTCCTGAGTTTCATGGCTAAGTGAGTGGCTGTTATCACTGAACAGCGATGGGAATAGCAACGGTTTGTTGGAGAACAGTCCTGTCCAGGGTATACTGATGGTCTTTGCCCTAGAGCTTAACTATAATTGTCTGCAGTTGACTGCTGTGGTGGTTGATGTCTTGTGAAGTAATAGTCGTCAAACACTTGTCACCTTTCTTTGCAGTAGCATACAACGCACCCAGTGACACCACACTGGAAACATTACTGGTGTGTTGTTCTCCATTCTCCAAATATCTGTTATTTTGTGGGGCACTATACTTGATGGGGAAGTTTGTTGTACCTGAATTGATCGAATCTGGGTTATTGTTTGAGTGTTGTAACAAAGTCGAAGTTGACCAAGTCCATTCTTCATAGTGCATTTGAGTAGTGTTGGAGATTGGTGCTAACAATCGATGCACCTCTTCTTCAACATTATCTGTTACCTAGGCCGAGATTCACAACTGCTTACTTGGTCTGACAGTTCTGGCCAAAATGCTATCTCTCTTTTTTTACTATATGGTGTGTGAGAGAGGTGAGACTGGAAAGATAAGGCATGGGAGATTTGCTTTTGTACCTCATCTTACCGTCTCCCACACCACCTCCCCAAGTCTCACCATCCGGCCACAGAGGAGCAGTCCCCTCTTAACTCATTACCACCCACGACTGGAGCAACTTAATTACATTCTCCACCAGGGTTTCAACTACCTCTCGTCATGCCCTAAAATGAAAAATGTCCTGCCTACTATACTTCCCATCCCTCCCACAATGGTATTCCACCGTCCACCAAACCTACATAATACTCATCCATCCTCACACAGCCCCCGCTTCCAACCCCGTACCACATGTCTCATAACCCTGTAATATACCTAGATGCAAAATCTGTCCCATACATCCTCCCCACCAACATCTACTCCAGTCCAGTCACAAACACCACCTATCCCATCAAAGGCAGGGCTACCTGTGAAACCAGTCATCTAATCTACAAGCTAAGCTGCAACCACTGTGTTGCATTCTATGTGTCGTGACAACCAACAAGCTGTCTGTCCGCATGAATGGCCACTGACAAACTGTGGCCAAGAAACAAGTGAATCGTCCTGTTGCTGAGCACACTGCCAAATATGACATCTGTCATTTCAATGACTGCTTCACAGCTTGTGCCAAATGGATTCTTCCCACCAACACCAGCTTTTCTGAATTACCCAGGTGGGAACTTTCCCTCCAATACCTCCTATTCCCATAACCCTCCTGGCCTCAACCTTTGTTAGTCACCGTTCTCACCTATCTGGCCCCTCCCATGTTACCATTCCAGCACTACACAGCTGTCATTCCACCATCACATCCATCCTTTTTACTACTTATCTCTTTTTCCATTATACCCCCCCCCCCCCTTAGCCATCTCTCCCCAGCCCTCCGCTAACTTGCAGCACTTCACTGTCCGCCACCCCTCCCATACTACCCCTCCCTGCCTCAGCCTTCCCCTTTTCCCCACCCTGTTGTCACTCCCATCATGCACTGGTGGTGTTGCTCGCAGTGTGGTTTCAGCTGCCTGACACTACAATCGTGTGTGAGCTGCGAGTGTTGTCACTCCCATCATGCACTGGTGTTGTTGCTCGCAGTGTGGTTTCAGCTGCCTGACACTACAATCGTGTGTGAGCTGCGAGTGTTGTCACTCCCATCATGCACTGGTGTTGTTGCTCGCAGTGTGGTTTCAGCTGCCTGACACTACAATTGTGTGTGAGCTGCGAGTGTGTGTGTGTGTGTGTGTGTGTGTGTGTGTGTGTGTGTGTGAGAGAGAGAGATCTATTGCTGACAAAGGCCTTACTCACCAAAAGCTTTATTTGTGAAATTCTTTATTTGTGCCTATCTGCGACTCAGCATCTCCGGTATATGACGAGTATTCTCCTGTTCAATTAGTCTATCTCCTCCTCCCCTCTTTCTCTGTCATCTCCTACTCCCCCGTCTCTCTGTACATCAACATTTTATCACCACCACACCATTAGGAGGTTGCCAGTTCTTAACCACCAATGTATTTCTTTCCAACTAGTAAGTGGCATGCACCCAAGTTTGGTTGAAATCCATCATTGGTTTAGGATGAGCTTTCCACCTGTGGCTTCGCTCACATACGTACATTTCACATACTTCACAAGTATTTACACACATATTTCACCCGTATCTCTAGCAAATTTTGCCCCATTGTTCTGTTTCCACAGAGCTCAACGTTTATGACTTCATATCTACTGAACTATGTGTCATACAATAATGTAATTCATAGGTACATTCAGTGATATATGTGTTGTGAACAGAGTTAGTACCAAAGAAGCAATAAATTAAAATGCCATGCCTAATGTGGTAGTTCTATTGCATGAATAACGAAAATGTAGCATGTGATAAAACATTTTTTCTTTCATCATTTCAGTGGAGGTCAGCTGGGAAAAGTTCTGTATATCTTTGAAGCTGTGTGTAATTTTTGTCTTAAGTCACGAAGTACTCTCATTCTCAAGTACTGAAAGAATACAGTCTGAGTATTTGCGTGTCATGTCCAGACAGTGATATATGTATCAAGCTTGTTTAAAACAGAGCCAGCAATTTAGAAGGAGACGTGGATCCATTCTTACAAAATGCATGCATTATGGAGCAGTAAGTCTTCCATTTGGGGTGGCTAACAATACAATGCAATACATAATGACTGAAAATCAGAAGTGCCCTCAGCAACAAAGTTTTCAGAGTAACTGAAAACATTTTGAATGGAATTTGTCACACTTTCAGTGCTACAGGCCACTGCCTATTTAAGCCCCCATGCTGAAACAGCCTTTGATGTTGAGAACTAAATGGAGTCAATCAACAGGCATTGTAGCATTAGTTCACTTATTTTCTGTCAAATAAACAAAACAGATTAATACAGAGGAGTCCATAAATATGTAGACACTCTCTAATAGTTAATATCTTTGAAACAAAATGACATATCATTGCAATTCTGCAGGGTACATAGTCCACTGTTTTCTCAGCAATAAATGAAGTAAGATTGTCATTTGAGCAACGCAAGGCTATATTAAAGTGGTACTGGAAGTACGAAAACACGATGAAGGTAAAACGGCAATGGTACAATGTGTACGGAAGTCAGACACCACCATGTACAACAATTTGTTGCATTCGGGAAGCTGATGGTACTGTTCAGAATGTGCATAAGGAAATGTCTGGCCGACTGAAAACATCAACAAGTCCAGCTTCCAGCACTGTTGTGTTGCTGTATTTTACAAGATCACCTCAAAGAAAAAAATTGTAGACGCCAACCTTGGAGTCTAGAGAAATATAGGAACTCACACAATATCACTGACCCCACGACTTAGGACATAGCAATGTTTCTAGCATTTGTACATTTAGACCACAGATTTTGACAATAGTGACTGGAAAAGACTCTTGCAAATTATAAAGATGACAGGGACAAAATATGGTGGGGGAGGGGGGGGGGGCAAAAGGTTACTTATAACTGTTACAAAAATCAGGAGGGACTTGAAGAGGAAGCAGTAGTTGAGAAGGGAGCGACACAGGATTGTAGCATATCCCAAATGATATTAAATCTATACACTTAGCAACCAGGACAGGTAATCTACGAGACATTTGGAAAGAAAACTGATGTTTAGGGAAATGAAAATGAAACAAACTTTCAGAGCTGCCAATGACATTTTAATTCTATCAGAAATAGCAAAGTACTAGACAAATGCAGGAAAAAAAGTCATATCACAAAACCTATAGTAAATGGGCTATCTGATCATGACATGCAGCATCTTGTGTTAAATGTTGAAACTTGTCAGGATAAAAAATCTATTAAATCTTAGTACAGGAAGGTAATAAATAAGTCAAAAGTTGAGAAATTCAGTAAATTGCTCAAAGATATGAACTGGATAGATGTTTACAATACGTCTGACTCAAATGGAAAATACAAAGCATTCATTAATATGGTTGCCTCCACTTTCGAAAATCATTTTCCCTAAAGTGCTGTCATTGTGAAATACCTGTGCAGTAAGCAGGCAGTCTTCATCTGACTGGGAATTAATTACATGTGGTGTTCCTCACCATTGCTTTGGGTCTATTGCTTTTACTTGTATACATTAATGACCTCTCATCTGCGACATTGCCAGATGCTAAGTTTGTTTCGTTTGCAGATGATACAAGCATTGCAGTAAGTAGCAAGTCAAGTACAGATTTAGAAATTGCTGCTAATCAAATTTTCACATACATTAATAAGTGGTTTAAATCTAATTCACTGTCATTAAGCTTTGAGAAGACGCACAATAGGCAGCTCAGAACCTGTACGAGATTTCCTTCCAGTATGAGTATAACATCTGAAGACATGCAGATCGAAGAGATTGACAGTGTTAAATTTCTGGGATTACAACTCAATAATAAATTCAGTCGGGAAGGGCATACAACAGAATTGCTTAAGCGCCTAAACAAGTCTGTATTTGCTGCGAGAATTATGTCAGATTTTGGGACCCAATATTCAAGAACACACATTTTCGATAAATGACCAGCAACCATCAAAAACTTGGTTTCAGACAAAGCACGGTTTGAACAGAGTTTGAAAGACTTTTTGATAGGCAACTCCTTCTACTCCATAGATAAATATCTTAACAGAGACTTTTAAGCCAGCTTAAGTAAAAATATCGGTTAGATTTCAGTTTTGACAACACTTGGTCACAACAGTCAATATTAGGTATTTTGTGCATGAGAAATTTATTAATAGTGCATAACAGTGTTTCATTCTGACAGCATATTAATTCTGTAAATATTAGCTGTTCCAGTTTACTGCATTGTATTAACCTATTTCAACTATCTCCTGACAAATGATCAAGGTAGTAAGTATTATATTCGAATGTTTTATTTTATACTTTCCGACATGTTTCACACCCGCGAGAATCATTTCATTTTTTGGGTCTATGGAACAAAAAATGAATCTAATCTAATAATCAAAGAGCAGTTGAACAGAAGGGGCAGTATCTTGAAAAAGAGTTCACAAGGTGAAAATCGACTAGAGTACAATACGGGTAATGGAATGTAGTTCAATTAAATAAGATGATGCTAAAGAAATTGTAATAGGAAATATGACACTAAAAATAACTGCTGAGTTTTGTTATTTGGACAACAAAGTGTTCCGAGTAACATCGAGCGCTGGCACGCTGGCCTGAATGATACAGCAGAGAAGGCTGTGAGACGACGTCAGCCAATAGAATGCTAACTAAGATGACACCGTGACACGAGCAGCACCTATATGAAGAGAACGTAAGCGTCATTCCAGCTAGTCTCAACCGCTTTAGATGATGGGTACTAGGAGAGCCACACTAGAAGACGAGCGATCATCCTAACTGTTTAGCTAAGACTTGTGATCCATACCAATTGCTTGCATGGATATTGTATACATCGAAGGACACTGATAATTTGCATGTCGCCAATTTCTTGCGACACTTCATTATGAAAAAGACAAAGTTAAGTATTGTCAATTCAGTTATTGTAACAAACTCCATTAATAAGATTTGCTTGAATGTTGTCTAGCTATTGGAGAAAACAGCTTCCTAGGCACCCTATATTAAATGAGTGGGCAGTATCCAACATTGGCGATGAGTTATAAGAAAAACTCGTCAACTTGCAGCCATGGAATTTTCTTTTGTGTTTTGCTGGTGCCTTAACTTTCTCTTGTCTTTACTTTGCAGGGGCATTTACTTGCTTTAACAGCCTCTTTTCCTAATCAGTGTTTTCAGGTGGGCGTTGCAGAAATTTCTTGCTTTCCTTGTCTGTTTCTTGCATTTCTCTCTTCCAAAATGACCACCCTTTCTAACCCCTCCCCAATAGCTTAGTGGTCAGTGTGACAGACTGTCATGCTGACGGGTCTGGGTTCAATTCCCAGCTGGGTCGGAGAATTTCTCTGCTCAGGGACTGGGTATTGTGTTGTCCTCATCATCAGCATTATCATCTCATTACCATCAACATGCAAGTCACCGAAGTGGCATCAACTGCACCAGGTGACCTGTCTACCCGACGGGAGGCCCTAGCTACACGACACGAACGACATTTCATTTCATTTCATTTCATTTCATTGCATCCCCTGCTCAGGTGGCACAGCTGCCAGTGTTAGATGCAACACAGCTAATGCAGATGTTCCAGTTCCAGACTCAGCAATTGTCTACACTGCTCAACACGGTGCAGCAGCTACTGGCTAACACTGCAATCCGACAGAACAAGCACCACCTACAGAAACGCCTATGTCTAAACAGTCTTTTCGCCAGTTTCAAGAAAACAAAGAGGAATGGCTCGAGTGGTTGCAACAATCTGTAGCCCACGTCATTGTTCACAATGTACCAGGTACTGTGAAAAGCCATTACCTTCCTTCAATGGTAGGAATTGCAGTGTTCCGATTAACTCAGAAGTTATTCCCTAACGCCACTCCAAGTGAACTTTCGTGTGTAAAGGTTGTGGATTCGCTAACTAACTATTATGACCAACAAGTGAATGTGGTAGCAGCTAGGCATCAATTCTTTAATTGTAAAAAATGATCAGAACAAACTTATTGCGAGTAGGTCACAGATTTGAAGGGTATGATGAGGAAGTTCAAATTCAGATGTGCTTGTGGTGCTTTATATTCAGGTGTTACGTTGCATGATACGATCGCGTACAATATACCTTATGTCAACAATCCAATCCACCATTTCAGCAGGTAGTGCAACTACTAGATCAGTATGATTTAGGTGCCCTGTTGGCTGATAAATCCGAGCAACCAGCCATTGGTCGAGTTGAGTCCCTTGTTTGTGACGGGCCCATTCGGCGGCGGCAGTTTGCGCTCCACACCGAGTGAACAACACTCCATGCCACATAAGGAGCTCGCTAAACAGGCAGCTACACAGACGAACAGAATTAAGTCTTGCCCTCAGTATTATTCATGGCACAAACGCCGAGACTGCCCCTCCCAACAAGATCAGTGTCGCGCTTGTGGCAAGAAAGGACATGTACAGTCCGTATCTTTGCAGCAGAACAAACCTAAGAATAAAGCCCACTCACAAAAATCTAGTCACAAGGTCCATGTCGTTAACGCAGTATATTCAAAGTCTGCGGCAGGTGTTAGCAAATCTAGTAGCAAGCATGCAGTTTCTCAGTGATACGTCAGTCCAACAAACTTTTTGTTCATTTGCTTCTTTGTGGGAAACGTGAAAATTTCTGTTCGACAGATGAGTGTCAAGTAGCTTTTCAAAAACTTAAAGATGCAATGCTCAGTGATCAATGCTTAGTTCACTTTGATCCTGTCAAACCAGTTGTACTGCAAGTTGATGCTTCCACTTACAGAATCAGTGCAGTGCTTTCGCACAGAATTGGTGATAAAGACAGGAATATATCTTTCACATCAAAAGTGTCGTCCAAAGCTCAGTGTAACTATTCACAAATTGAGAAAGAGGCTTTGGCTATTGCGTATGGTGTCACCAAATTCCAACACTATTTGTATGGCAGAAAGTTCTTCCCAGTAACAGATCACAAGCCTTTGCAGTCCTTGTTTCATCCAACGAAACTGCTTCCTGTATGAACCGCCCAAAAATTGCAAAGATGGGCTTTGTTGTCATCTCTAATACCAGTACGAGATTGTATATTGTCCAATGGCTCAACACGAGAACGCGGACGCACTTCCACGTCTTCCAATTGGCCCTGATACAGACTTTGACACTTCTGTTGCATCTTGTTGTCACATCAATGCTCAGGATTCTGAATTGCTTCAATCATTTCCCGTGAACTATAGGACAATTGCACAGGCCACGGAAGCTGACTCAAAACTGAACATTTTGCTAACATACATTCCCACATCCTGGCTCGTTCCTTGCATAGTACAAAGAACTCTGCAGTACTTCGGTACTTTGCACATCGGCATAGCCTCACTATGCTACAGGAAGGTGTGATTCTTGTTCAAAATGACAGTGGACAGTCACATGTGTTGATCCTAGATGCTCTGCAAAAAGTAGTGTTGCACTCACTTCACCAAGGACACTGGGGGATTGTTCGTACGAAACAGTTAAGAGCGTCGACACTGTACTTGGCAGGGTACGGACACCCAAATAGGACAGATGACGTCACAGAGTTACGCATGTGCGGAAAATCAGTACGCTCTGCTACAAAAATTCTCTGCTTGGCCGAAATTGCAATCGCCATGGCAACAGGTGCACACAGACTTTCCGGGACCTTTCTGGATTTCTCATTGGTTTATTGTAGTTGACTCATACAGCAAGTTTCCTTTTGCTGTGCCAATGAACTTGACGACATCACAAAGCACAATTCAGGTGTTGTCCTTTGTTTTTTGCCTCAAAGGTTTACCTGGAGCCATAGTGTCAGACAACGGCCCTCAGTTCACGTCAAATGAATCTGAGACATTCTGTGAATGCAATGGCATACTGTGAATGCAATGGCATACAATATCTAACTAGTGCACCGTTCCATCCACAGTCAAATGGCCAAGCAGAACGTTTTGTCAGAATCTTCAAGCAGCAGATGGCCAAACTTCACTCCACACACATCAAGGATCAAGCATTGCAACTGTTTCTCGCCTCCTATCTTTTGCACCCATGAGATGAACCATTGCCGGGGGAACTGCTTCATGGCCACCACTCCACCTGCTCGAGTTTTACATGATATTTAGCAGCAGCAAAGGTGGGCGCAAGGTGAGATAGTCCGTCAACTTGGTGCTTGCATGTATCTTATTTCAGGTCCGGATGGAATGTAGTGCCAACATCAAAATCAACTTCACCAGTGTCATGTGCACAATGATCTTTCTGTCTCTTCCCCCAGAGTAGAGCAATGAACTAATGAAGTGGCACAGAATTGAATTGGCAAGAAAAGAAATTTATGGCTCATTTTAACTAAAAGAAGGGAACGGTCAGTCAGACACAACCAGCGTTATCAAAGAATCGTCAATTTGGTGATGGAGAGTAGTGTGGGGGAAAAGGAGACTATGGTTTAACTACAGCAAGTGGGTTCAAATGTATGTAGGTTGTAGAGATGAAAAGGCTTGCACAGAATAGACTAGCTTAGAGGTCTTCGCTGCACAACTTACGAAAATACAGTGGCAATTAAAAGCAAGCAGTGAATTCCATAAACATTTTACTGATAGCCATTTTTTTCAATGCAAATGACATGTTGGCATTCACTCTGCTACAACAAAAATGGTAATAGCAATAACCTGCAGGAAGTGATGTCCACAGTGCCCAACAAGGTTTGTAATACTTAAAACTGGTACATATGTTCTCCAGCATATGCAGGTTACATTTTCTGAGATGCACATTTGTGACTATCCACTCTGAGTTCTATCACATATCCAGGATAACATGTGTAACAGTGATGATAACCAACAAAACTAACAATAGCACGCATTTTACATCATACGAGAAGTACAACACTCAAATAGTTCGACAGCAATGGCATTTTGTTAAAAAGTTCATCTACATACTTCAGCCCATGAAACAAATCACTGTAATATTCAAAAAGATTAAACAATGATACTTCAACTTACAAGATGGACGATGAAAATGCGGTGAAGTTGGCGGTTTGTCATACGGATCAATGGGTCGTCTAAGGTATCCCAGAGAGGGTTCCTCTGTCAAGTAGCTGTAGGTATAAATCCTGCTTATGTCATCATACTGGTTACTTTTGTATTCTCTCAGAATAAGACCTGGACTTCCTGTCCGGTGGTAACCCCCTGAATACTGAAATAAACAAAAATTGTATACATAAGGAAAACTTAGTAGCGATAAGGAAATTAATATATATTTTTGTTTAAAAGTTTATTCTTAAGTCATGCATATAATGGCAGCTTCCCCCCCCCCCCCTTCCCCCCAAAGACTAACGGGAAACGTCAAAATGCACACAAAATCTGTCACAAGCTATAGTACTGACACACATTAGTTTTCCAATAACTATACCAACTAGAAGCAACTTAGATTGGTTATAATTATGAGGCATATGGTGATGTCAGATCACAAGTACAATGTTACAGTCTAAATAAAATTTAACTAGAAAATGAGTATTAGTATCAGAGTAGAGAAATTGAAAAGAAGAGAGGAAGAAATAGAATTTAACAAGCCAATGTTGATTTAATTAAAAACAGAGACGTCAGATGAAAAATTAAAAGTAAGTAACATAGATTTTCCTACAGCTAAGCCCAATAATAAATGTGAAATCCTCATTTCAAAGTATATTCTTGATGATACCTGGATTCAAGAAGAGAGCCAAATCTTATACACTTATGATGGTGAAGTCTGCATTAATTACAGTTCGTACTTCTCTGGAAGAAATGTGTGTGATAGAATCATGCAGTCTACACATTGAGCTACACATCACTTTCATATTCTTTTAAAACTTTTATTACTAACATTATCCATCAGGAAATAAAGTGCTACTTTCCCCATTACCTAGCTCCTCACAGCTGATCTTTTTGTGCATTTATTGTTTTCTAACAAATAACTAGAACTGTTCAAACAAATTACAGGGATGATCAAAAACACAAGGAACAAACAATGGTCACCTGCAGCACACAATGGATTTAGCACGTAAAAATCACAGTACAGTTATTGTACTGGAACCCACCGTGACACATTACTACTTCTGAAAACTGTACCATTAATTGTGGATGTTTGGACTGAAAAATATAGCCTGTTGTTTGACACTGCCATTACAATGTACTATCACAGGATCATCATAAGGAACTGAACAAAGAATGCCTCAACATGAACTAAAACTTCAGGTATATACAATATGTCAGTACGTTAAACAAGGTGAGATCTGTGGTATTCTCTGTATGTAGTATTGAAACAATTCAGCATATCATTTTATTTGCAGCCCCCCCCCCCTCCAGTTTTCCCCTTCTCTGACTATATGAGCAAAAATTAACAGAAAAATTAGATAAATTGATGTGTACATATAACGTTTGTCACGACAGGTTCATTCCATAACAAGCAACTGCTAATAAATATCACCCCACCCTGTCTCCTGGCACATATCGGCATCCTAATTACACAGTATTTCATATCTTAAGAAAATGAAGCCTTTGATACAGTAATAAGAATGCTGGAGGGAGGTGTGAGAGATACAAACGTGCATCCACATACATGAAAGACACACAGGAATTCAAAAAAAAGACACAGAGTGAGACACACAGTATCGAGTATTTCTTAGCCTTGTGCAGGTAGATATGAACTGTAATGGTGTACAGCTAATGCTCATATTACAAAAATACTTATTACACAACCAATGTGATTTAAAACACATTTTAACCAACTGCACATTTTAAACAAAAAAGGCACAAGTGCACCCTCCCTCCCTCTCTCTCTCTCTCTCTCTCTCTCTCTCTCTCTCTGAATGAGCATTACAGATTTCATACTCTAATTTCCATTCAGACACACACTGTAGAAAGTGACTACTTAATTTCAGTACTTACTAGTAAAGTAACACATAAAAGTTTACACCTATACTAACCTTCCTTGATAAGCTATTATAAGGGCTATATAATGAGCCATTAAGGCTAGGCGTGCGGGAACGCAGCGAAAACTGCAAAACCAAATAATCACACCAAAGGTTAAGAAATAAATTTCTTTTTTGCAAAGCTAAATGCTTTTAAATGACAGGCATGCCAACAAATTCTACACATGAAATCATGCTAACAAAACAAACATGCAAAAACAATGGAAAACTAAAAATCTTATGTAGGATAAAAAACAGTGCAAGTTATTTATATAATTATCACAGACAATTAAGTAAATCAAAAATATCACATGCTTAAAGGAAATGTTTGGACAGTTACTACAAATTGAACTACTACTGCTTGTGTATAATTGTTAGAATGATTTTTCTTAAAAAATTATCACAAGTGAATGTAACATAAGCCTTAAGGCAATTTGTTTTATCGCAAACAAACAAAAACACAGAAAAGGAAGGAATCTGACAAATCATGCATTTACTACATCAACTACTTCTGTTCTTCTACTCCAAATAAAACATGTAGGATTCTCTTTCAAACCAAACAATGCCAATTTCTTGCCTGCATCTCACTGACAGCTGAGCTGCTCATGTGATCAAATTCACGTCCTCCTTCTTTCCCCGATTCTCCGTCAGTGCAATGGCCATTTTCTAATGCACCATTTAAGACTGCACCCCCATTTTCAGTTGGCCCTGGTCCGCAGCGAGGATGCCATATTGCAGTACCTAGAAGATGGATTCCGTATTAAATTTAAAACATAACAACAGAGAGATAATAGTCATTATGATTATCTGAATACAAAATAATTAGCAAAAAGAGTACTAGCAATTTCACTACATAAAATAAAACTAAATAAATAAGCCGCTTACTCAAAAAATTCAAAAATGTTAAGTCTTAAATTCATCATTTTACTCCACAGCAAAACAGCAGCAAAATCCATCAATGTCCTACCACTGTTTACCTCCTTCTTAATCACTGTTATCCTATACATAGTCTGTAGTGTCCATGCTCTCTTCAATATTCAATTATGATGCCAGTCAGTGTACTCTGAATGGACTTTTAATTGATATGAGGTACAGCCACCTCATACTGATGAGAGTCTCAAAATATTTGTTTATAGAAGTGCATAATTTCTGCTTTTCCCCTGTAACTGTTTGGTTGCTCTCCATGTTTCATGGGCATACAAAAATTTACAATAGCCCTGAACCTGGAAGATAATTAACTTTGTTCTAATAAGTGTTCTCTACTTCTACAGTGCTTGTAGGTCTGTTGGGTCTATTTGTGAAGTCCACACTGTGGTGACTGTACTCACGACTAAAGAGAGTACCGCACCACAATTGAAAAGTTGCACTTGAAACACTTGTTGCAAAGTAGCTGTATGGGTTGGCAATACGCAGCCAACTCATGGTCATCACATGTGTGAATAGCACCTGGTTGACACCTCGTTAAATATCGGAGCACTGAGCTACAGCAAACTGTTCTCTTCAGTGCACCGGGTCGTGAACAGTCTCCAGTTACCACCGAGTCTACAAACTGCAGTGTTTGTCCATCGTCTCAGAGACTTAATCTCTGTAGGCATCATAGGCCAGATCTGAACTCGATGCAGGCATCACTTACAAGCAGTGACAGGCCTTTAATATTTTAAAGGACTTCTCATTTGGAATGATTTCAAACGTCTAATTGTGCTGCACATTTCACAAGAAGATGCATCTTTTTTAAGCTGAGTATTTCTTCATATTTAATAAATATCCTTTTATCACTAATTGTTGGGAATCTTTTTGATTGAAGATAATCTACACTGTGCTGCTCCTGCATTCCCAACAAATAGTGGTACTTCCACCCCCTGTGACTGCATTACCAAGGTAACAGAATGACTAGTCAGAGAAAAACATGGAGTTACGAATAGTATAATTTCATCCCCTGTATGTATTTTTTTCTTTGCATTTCTTTGGTCTTTCTGGCATTAGCAAATACCAGTGTTTCTCTGATAACAACTTAAAGCTATTTCTTGGAATATGTTGGATAAAACAGAAATGTCACCTGCAAAGTCAAGGTCTCAAAGGTTTCCTTGAAAAATCTATCTCTTATACTTCTGTTGTTATCTTGTTTACGACATTACGCAATTTTTAAAAGCATCTGGAAGATACAACAATCCAGTTCCACTTCTAGATTTATTGCAGTGTTACTGGTAACTTCCTCTGTATCCATTGTCGGACCTGCAGATGGCCCTCATGTACCACTTTCATTAAAATTATGATCTTTGCCACGATTCCTTCAACTTCCATCTTTGCCGCATCTTTGCCGGTAGTTGTCCCTCTTGACACTGTCAAAAGCATTCTCAAAATCCACAGATACCAGCTGGTTCCATGACTGGAATTGAACCAGCTGTTCCAATAAATTACCAAGTGTGGTTATCTCGCCTGTACTAAAGAAGATGCCTTTGAGATCATCTTCCTCGCTACATCTTCAGCAGTGTTCAGTGTACAAATATCCTTATAACAATCTTGCAGGGGACAATAACAACATTATGGTTCTCCAGTTATCAGTTCCCATAGATGAGCATAAGGTATTTGTTTTGCAGCATGATACAAATACATTTTTTCCATTTGGTTGGTAGTTGTGAATCTACATAACAAGAAATTGTTAGACGTATGTCATGCATGAAATGTATTCACAGTTGCGAATTTGAACAATCATCAACTTTATAATGGAACAATAACACTGAAAATTTGTGCTGTACCAGACATTATGTATATTCCTGCACAGGGGGACATTTAATTAAAAGTTGCTTGTGCACTGTTGGCAGATAAATATTGCAGTGCATTGTGCTTCAGACAAACACAGTCATTGCAATATCATACAGAAGTACATCAGATGATTATGGCACTCCTTTGAGGACTTCTAGTTGAATATTATCCATGCTAGCAGCTTCTTCCTTTTTTTTTAACTTCACAAGGTCTACACCCACCATCACTTGTTTGATCCATAACAGTCACAACAGTTCTTTACACTTTTAGACTGACCATCGTCTCTGTTTACTTATTTGCTAGGCAGGAAATTTATTTTTCTGTCTGTTATTTTTGCATATCTCAAAAGTTTCATGTTTATGTTGCAGTTTTCCATCAAGTTTTTGGTCAATGTTCATGTCATCTCAAATGCTTCTCGATTTATTTCTCCTGGGAAATGTGTTGTTGAGGTAGCAGGAGCTAAATTAGTAAGCCACTAGTGGCAATATTTTGCCAACTTGAAAGGTTTACACTGTTAAGATCTTGTGAAACTAGTCTGATGTGTATATTTTATACTTCTTGAAGAACCAAAGAACGTTTTTACTAATTCATCCAATGCCTTCTGGGTTCACACTGCCATGCTCTGATGTGTCACTTGAAAGTTCTCTAAAGGTCTAAATACATGTTTCATTTGCAAACATTATTCTGTATGAAATTTCTTTGCAGATTAAAACTGTGTGCTGGACCGAGACTCGAACTTGGGACCTTCGCCTTTCGCGGGCAAGTGCTCTACCATCTGAGCTACCCAAGCAAGACTCACAACTGCCTTCACAGCTTCAATTCTGCCAGTGCCTCATCTTGAGTCGTGCCTGGGTAGCTCAGATGGTAGACTTTCCCAAGAAAGGTAAAGGTCCCGAGTTCGAGTCTCAGTCCGGAACACAATTTTAATATGCCAGGAAGTTTCATATCAGCGTACACTCTGATGCAGAGTGAAAATCTCATTCTGATTATTCTGTATATTGCCAATGTCAGATCTATGTCTTCATGTACAGACAACTGCTTCAACTTTGGAAATGTTGACTGACAGTTTTACAATTAATAAGTAACAGTCACTTTCCCCACCACCATATTTCTTTTTCTTTTCATCTAACGAAGATTTACTGAAGTTTTTGCTTAAAGCACAGTGATCTCTTTAGATCTCTCTGCAGCTCTGTGGAGATAGTAAGTCATCCATAACATATTGACTATGACAATGAAGAATATCCAATAATGAGCTCAAGTGGAGAACTTAAGCATAACAGTAAATTCTGATTTTAGTATAAGATTCCTAGATCTTCTCCTGAAGAAAAATTAGTACAAATTTCTCAACTTTTTTGTTTCCCAGTAAATCTCCTAGTACGAGGTTTGTCCGGAAAATATGTACAAAAGTTGAATAATGTCTTTACGTTACAAGTTGCAGACACCGCCTGGTGAGACTACTACTGTAATCAATCCCATCAACCCTCAGTTCGAGTCAGAGCACTCTGCGTGAAGGTGGGAGTGTGCAGCAGCTTGTTGACAGTTACCCTTTTTCATCTGCTGTTGGCATGGAGCTCTCTCTGATTCAGGAACGGCACATCAACATCAAGTTTCTTGCAAAGCTAGGCAAGAATGCCGTGAGATTTTTGAGTGTTTGAAACAGGTTTACGGAGACAATTCTCTGAAGAAACCAACCATGAACAAGTGGTTAAAAAGGTTCCGGGATGGCCGAGAAGAAGTGAACGATTACCCTCGCCCAGGATGCCCGTCAACATCAAGTTCCGATGCAAATGTTGAATGAATTCAGGCTTGTGTTCTTAAAGACTGTTTGACAATCAGAATGATTGCTGATGAGCTGTCGATCCCCAAAACAATCGTTCACGAAATCCTGACACAAAAACTTGAAATGAAGAAATTGTGTGCGAAAATCGTACCGAAGTTCTTGACGCCAGAACAGAAAGCAAAGAGGGTTGAGTGCTGTGAGGATTGGTCGGGAGCAGAGGAATGTGGGGAGTTTCTCAACCGAGTCATCACTGGAGACGAGTCCTGGTTTTACGAATTCGATGTGGAGCTCAAATCTCAAAGCAAGAAGTGGAAACTAGCAGGAGAACCGAGAACAAAAGAGTCACGAAAATCAAGGTCCAATGTGGAGAAAATGTCGATTGTTTTCTTTGATTCTAGGGGCATTGTTCACAAGGAATTTGTTCCTCCCGGCCAGAGAGTGAACGGAAATTTTTACGTTGAAGTTCTGACATGTCTCAGAGCTCGTGTGGCCCGAGTTTGACCGGAGTTGGCAAAAGGGGGCAGGTGGATCCTTCATCACGACAATGTGCCTGCTCACACGTTGCTCGTTGTGCGTGAGTTTTTGGCCTGAAGCTCAATCACCATGACAGACCACCCACCTTATTCTCCCGATTTAGCCCCGTGTGACTTCTTCATGTTCCCGAAATGCAAAATGGTGCTTCGGGGGCGGCACTTGGGAGATGTGGAAGCCATCAAGATGGAAACGACACGGCAACTGAACAACATCACAACTGAAGACTTTCAGCAATGTTATCAACAGTGGAAACGGCATTGACAGAAGTGTATCGCGTCTCAGGGCAAGTACTTTGAAGGAGACCATATTGTAATACCTGAATAATTGTAAAATAAAGTTACTATTCAACTTTCATACGTATTTTCTGGACAAACCTCGTAATGCTCAATTTGCTATTAAACCTAAATTATTTAACTGAATCATTAATCAAGTTTTCTTAGATAACTACTTCAAATTAGTAATTAATATCAGGATCGGACAACTGAGTACGTTTATGACAATAATATGAAGGATCAAGGACCAGACCGTTATTGGTTGGCCCTCTGTAGTCAAATGATCCAGTTGATTGTGTACATATCTTCACAACAACTATACATACAGAGGAAAACACACAGAGCAGAAATACTGAGAGGGAATGGCCACTGCACAAATTATTCAAATAACGATGAACAAGATGTTTTATCAGAGAGAATGGTATACATTGCTTATTCATGTGAGATACCTTGTTACATTTCATTTTTACATTACCTCATAAGTTGAACATCTTTTGTATTTCACACTTATTTCACCTTATTTGCTAAATGTGTAATGAATTACTACTACTTTTTTCCTCACAAATGAATGAGAAAAGAAACATGATACACAGTTTAGAACTGGGTTTTGTAACATGCTGTTACTGTTTTAACCGTCATTCTGAAAGCATCCCCTATCAATCTATTTGAATTAGTTTTATATCATCACAATTTTTACTCCTCTTACACTTCTTAAAAACGTTGAACAAAACAATTACAATGATCCAAAACAGTACCTTGCAAATACATTTCTTCTCCATCTCCAAATGGATCACCACATTTTGTGCAGCGAGCACATGTTGGATGGAAGTGATGGTTATCACCAGCCTAGAAAATGGAAGCAATTCATTTGTATAAATATCTGACAATCAAGAGGGAAAAACTATTATGCTGTTTTGACACTGTGATTTAACATTACAAAAAATGTATTCAATGTAATTATCCAAATACAAGCCTTCGTTCAAGGTTCATTCATGTTATTCCATTTCCCCAATTTTCCAACAGACGCTGGTAAGAAATAATACAAGTAGTATACTGTAAAAAAATAATTACCTGCAGCACTTTCCCTGATATGTATCTGCTGCAATATGCACATTTAACACCAAACTGCTTTTGATAATCTTTCTCACAGTACGGAACACCATCTCTGAGAACATAAAACAGTTAATAAAAGTAATGTAAACTCAATGAAGGTAACTGACAAGCAAGTTATCTGTGAACACAGGGTGAAAACTTTTAACGACACAAACTAACCTGACAGTAACATAAATCAAGTATCACAATTGCCATCATATCATAGCAACATTTCTTCCAGCATAGGCAATAAAATCAGTATCATTATTATTCCCATTTAGTTTTTTTAAAAATATTTCAGTTACTAACCAAATTTCAAATGGGAACCTTAACTATTTCTGCAGCAAATTCAGTCCTCATGGTCAGATTTGAAGAGGCTCCTCATGCCTGGCAGTGATGTGCCTGTATGCCACTGACAGCACCCTATTTACCAGTAGTTTCATGCGTAATATGAACCCTGGTGCAGCTTCACTTTTTCCCATATACACACAGCATTCCCATATGTGTACGGCAAATTGACTACCAGGAAAGACAAAATCTTTGGGAAAAATCTGTGCTAGCACACTTTTCCTTGCTGCAGATGATACAAGCAAAGACATTAGAAGTAGCACCAGTCTTCTAACTCAAAAGACAGCTGTTACAATATTTGATAACATCAACATACAGTTCAAAGTTGATTACATTTTAGAAAGACTCAATACATACAATTCAGTACTTCACACAGAACTCCAGATGTTATCAAAATAGTCTAACAATCAAGTACAAGAAGCAGATAGTCTTAAGTTTTTGAACACATTAGTTCAACATTTGCAGTATGCATGAAAACATTTATTAGTGATTTAAAAAATGAAGAAGCTATTTATTTTCATGTATTATGACGACAAATCCTATCATTGTGAGATGATCCATCGATGAACAAATAAATAAATAAAAATCATAGTGACGTGGCCACCATAAACCCCTTCCCCTACTAGTGCGCCTCTTCTAGAGAGGTTGAAATGCACAATTCCCACCTTGTTTCAGGGTTGAATTGTTACAGCTAAGTTACACCATCAATTACAATATTACATGCTCTTCTTGATCACTGCAATCAAATGATGGAAAAATTTGATTCGAATATGTAGTGTTTTTTTGCTTAGAGGTTAGAAGACACAGTATCCAACAATTACAGGTCTTTTTAACCCAGAGAGCCTCATGGGGAATATTATAAATAGATACATATCTAATTCCAAGAGAACACTCAGTTTAACAGGTGCAGTGGTTACCCACCTTCAAATACTATCAACACTAAAAGCTTGTTTTCTTCTTTAGCGGCCATTATCAGTCACCCCATTCGACTTTCATCTTCAAGACAGTTTCTCTTATTACTCAACACATTAAAGTATTGAAAATCTGCTTCTTTGGCAGGCAAAGAGTCACCAAAGGTCAGCTAAGACTCTGATTTGCATCCAGTCCAAAGTTAAAAACATAAAAATATCATTATGTCAGAGTGCTCCCATATCGAATCCAATCCTATCTCAGTGTAATTTACACATCTAGTAAAACAAATGAAGACTGGTGCCTCAAACAGTACACTGAGCAAGCTGAAACTTATTAGACTTACTGACAATAGGTAGAATTATCATCCACCTTTCTTGGAAATTAAATAATATGATAGCAATCTAGGCAGTCTCAAAATTCACAATGCAATCTGTTTAGAAGAATGTCCCCTCTGATTTCTCCTTTCATACAGATTTATTCAATTAATAAATAGAATTTGCATCACATCTACAAAACATGACTAAAATGCATACTGCTTTGAAGATGAATAAGTATATATTAAATGCTAGACAACAGTACTTACTTCCCCATGTATTCCCCATGAAGAACAGCATCACAAGTGCGGCATTTGAAGCACCATATATGCCACTGACGTTCCAGAGCAATTAGTGCTTGACCTTCCTTCAGCTCCTCCTGACATCCAGCACATTCTGTTCAAGAAATTCAAACTGTGTAAACACACAACATGAAATGCTTTATTATTGTATAATGCCTACATAATCATAAAACTGTCGCTATAACTGCTTTATAAGTTGCTTAAGATTGCAAAACAACAGCTTTCCTTGAACCAACACGAGAAAAACTGAGGAGACTATAATGCAATTACATATTAAAAGAAGAATATAACACTATTATGAGCAGTGATGCTGAGTCGCAGATACGCACAACATAAAGATTTTCACACTTAACGCTTTCGGCCAATGGCCTTTGTCAACAACACACACACACACACACACACACACACACACACACCTCTCACGCAGGACTGCAGTCTCAGGCAACTGAAACCACACTGCGAGCAGCAATGCCAGTGCATGATGAAAGTGGCAACAGGGTGGGGAAAGGAGGAGGCTGGGTAGGAGGGGGAGGGATAGTATGGTGGGGATGGCAGACAGTGAAGTGCTGCTCCCCTGCCCGCTGCCCAACCTGCAGCACTTCACTGTCGACCATCCCCATCCATTACCTCCAGCGGGCATTCAACTTTTGCAAGGCTGGATACCAGACCACCTTCCCCCCCCCCCCCCCCCAAAAAAAAGGGGGGGGGGGGAGAGGCACTTACAGGCGGAAATGCCCCAGACCATTCCGTGTGTGTGGTGGAGGGGGTAGAATGGATACTGCTGGTAATGGGCGTGCCAGGGGTTAACACCAATCCACATGGATGCTCAAGGTATCACCAGAGCAACAGTGTGGACTTGTCGGTTTCCAGTTGTGGGGCCACACTGCTACCTGATGCTGGTAGAAGAGATGGTGACAGATGCAATGCTTATGCTCAAGGCTGAAGCTGTTGAGACAGCGGTGCCTGAGCACCTCCTGTGTTTGGATAGATGTAACCTGCCACCTAAGTCTTCACCACCTTTACTGGTGTCCAAGCCTAAGTAGGATTGTGGGATCGAAGTGCCATGCCAGGCCTGTAGCTCTAGGAGGGACAGAAGCAGATCACTGAAGGGGGGCAGTGTCAGAAGATGCAAGGTCTGTGTTTGCCATCGATGGAGCAGCTCAGTGGGGAAATGATTGTTAATCAGCGTGGTTTGTATCTGCTCAAAAGCAGGGACAGAGGATTCACAGCTGTTTTCTTTTTCTGCTTAAAGGTCCAAATGAAACATTCTACTTCACCATTTAAGGAAGGATGGAATAGAGGGGTGCAAATATGTTTTATGCCATTGGCCTCACTGAAACCTTTGAAGGCAGATGCTGTGAATTGCAGCCCCTTATCAGAGACCAATGTGTGAGACAGCCCTTAAATGGCCAAATCTGATCCAAGGCAGTGAGAATGGCATTGGTTGTGACAGATGGCATGTGTAAACCATATGGGTACTTTGAATGAGCATCTGCAATGAGCAACCACAGTGATTCCAAGTGGGCCCACAAAATCGAGATGGATGCAGTCCCAGAGGAGGCAGGGGGTAGGCTAGAGGGTGAAAGATTGTGGGGGCACTGCTTGGTGCCATGCACAAGCTGTGCAGACACAGACCATTGCTTTGATGCCACTGTTAATCACCAGCCAACACACATCGGCAAGCTAGTGCTTTCAAGCAGGACATACCCCAATGTCCTAGGTGCAGCAAGCTCTACACCTGTTGGTCCAAGTCTGCTGGGCTGCCCAACAGATGCACTTCAGTCTTAATGTCCAAAAGTGACATTATCAATGACAGAGAGCCTGTGAGAAATGTCAGTGCAGGAGCTGAACTCTTTCACCAATCAGCAGGTGAGGTTAGTTGGCCAGCCATGGGTCACATAGTGGAGAACCTGTTGCGAGATTGGGTCTTGGCACTGGTGGCAGTGGTCTGAGCAGCCATAATGGGAAGTGTGTCCAACATACATTGCTGCTCAATATTGATGTGGAAGCAGAGGATCTCCTGTTGGTCAAAATATGGTTTGGGTGAATGGATAGATATAACAACAAGTTGGCATTGGAATACTGTGCCATGGGCTTGTACAAGATGGTATAACTTATGCAGTCAGGAACACTGCCCAGCACTGAAAGCATTGGACTGTTCGCTCTGGGAGGCTGGAGTGCAGCCTGAATAAAGTCACCAATGGTTTGGGCCTTGTGAGTAGGGAGAAGTGTGTCCTAAAATGGCCGACGTGAAATTTTTTAATAGCAATCATTATTTCCAATGCCTTCCAATGCCTCCTTGTTGATCTGGGAATGTTTCGCTGTGCAAGGGTCAATGTTTCTGAAGTGTATGCTATAGGCTGCCTGGAGCAATCCCCATTCCTGTGCAACAAGACCACATCAATGCCATACGCAGATGTGTTGGCTTCCACAACCAACGGCCAACTGAGAGAGAATAGTGTGAGGCAAGAGGAAGATTTCAGCACGGTCTTCAATTGGGTAAATGCACAGTCACAGGAAGGAGTCCAGTTGTAAAACACACCCTTTTTTATGCAACAGATTGAGGGGTTGCACAATGTGGGCTGCAGAGGGTAAGAAACTGGAACAACAATTGCTTTTGCCCCAAAACATCAGCAATTCAATTAAGTTTCTTGGGCAGAGTGAGGAGTCTATTCCAGTCAGTTGGCCTGATTCCGTCTTTGGTGAGCCAGTCCTTCAAATACTCCACTTTTGGCTGAAAACCTGCATATCTCTGAACAACAATGTGGGCCTGTATACTGCAGGGTTGTAAAAAGGATTCTGCAAATCCTCCTCGGGGTAGGGTCCCATAACAATGAGATTATTCAAGTAATTTGTGCAAGCCATAATATGCTGTGTCAGCTGTTGCAGAGACATTTGGAAAACTGTGGGGGCTGAGACAATGCCAAATGGGAGCCACTTTTACAAACCAAAAGGTGTAATAATGACAATAATGTGTTGGGATTCCTCAGCTAATGGTCACAGGAGACAAGCATCGATGAGGCCAAGCTTGGTGCAATATGCCCCTCGAGCAAGTCTGGCGAGATTATCTTCCATTCAGGACACAGGATAAGTTTCCACCTGTGACTGAGCATTGATTGTAGACTTGAAATCTCCACACAATCTGGGAGAACCACTGAGCTTTCTGATGATGACTAGGGGAGTAGCCTATGCACTAGATTTCATCTGATCAATAGCTCCAGCAGACTGGAGATGATCTAGTTCGAGCTTTACATCATCACATAAGGTAACAAATTGGTCTGGTGCAGCAAAAATAAGGTGTGCCATCTGGCTGAAAGTCTGAAGCACATCACAAATCTCGCTGAAACAGAGATGCAAACACAGTGTGGAGACTGTCCAGTTTTTGTATAGGAACTACGGTGAATATGACCTAGAGTTCATTACAAATAGAAAATCCTAACAATGTAAATGTATCAAGGCCAAAAATGTTGATATCAGATGGGTGGTTGGCCACAGGTAACGTAATGAGCTGTGAAACGCTTTTGTACCCCACAGTGAAGGAGAACTGCCCACAATAAGGAATAAAACTGTTCCCACAGGCCCCAAATGCGGCGAGGGTGCGGACATCTCTGGCGAATCCAGTTGTGCATGTAACCCGATTTATCACATAAACGGTGGGCCCTGTTTCCACCTGGAGAAGGAAGTCCTGGTGAGAAATGCGAAGTATGAGAAACAATTTCTGCATGAAGGGGTCACCTGGGGACCCACCAACTGCTATCCATGTATGATGTCACGGTGCACTCATGGGGCAGGATGGGAACAGGTTGTGTGGCTTTGACACACTGAGTGGTGATGCCCACCTTTGCCACAGGGCTGCCCCCTGTGATCCAGAGGCTCAGACACCACAGGCATTGGACAACGATGAATCACAACACTGCTGCAACCAGGAGGTCGCCCTATGCCTGCGATGTGGGGGTTGCAAGTGTGGTCGCACGTCACCAACCAAATCTTGTGGCTTCACTATGAGTCTTTCGTTAGTAGCCCATGCAATCTCAAACAAGTGTGGTGTGCAAGAAGTCCTCCAATAACAGGTTATCCAGTTGCAATGCTGCTGTGCGGACCTCAGAATTGGCTGTCAGCTGAATCATGACATCACAAATCCAGGAGTCCACGCACAAAGCCTTGTAGATCTTGATTAGTGCAAGTGAAATCGCATTTGTGTCTGAGACATTGTAAGTCTGTGACCTAGGAGTGGTGCGATTGTCCAGGTTGTTTATAGTACTGGTGAAACTCGAGCCTGGAGGCAACTACATGATCTCTCTGAATAATAGTTAGTCAACAGAGTGCGTATCCCCTGGAAGGAGTGTGCACGGGGTCAGACAGAGGCACCAATTTGCGGAGCAGAAGAAACATGTCTAGCGATGTCCAAGATGGAAATAATGATCGCTGGACTGAATCATCTGTGACTTGAAACACTGAGAAATGTAGCTTCAGATGATGCAAATGTGTGTCCAAGTCCTCCATAGTGCCACTGAAAGGCCGAAATCATGGATGATGAAAAAGGTCATCCACTGTTGCGGCACCAAGAAATGGAGCAGAGTGGCCTCATGCACTCCTGTGTTTGTCCGCTTGAAGCTGAAATGACATAATATAACAAGTTTATCTGAAGCTGCTGCTATTGCATTACCTTATGCTGTTGCTCCAGTAGGCAAACCAATTTAGCGTCCAAGCCATTGACAATTTAATTTTTCCTTGGAACCAATGTTATATCTGTGAGTGGCCTGATATCAGAATCCAAGAGAGAAACACCTAAAGCCACAAGGCAGAAGGGCCACTTATGTATGAGAACATGACAACAAGTGGTAGCTGACCTAAACACAGCTGACTGACAGCAGAGAGAGACAGACAAGGACAAGATCATCGCAAACTATGTAAACATAGGCCAATGCTGAAACCTTCAACACAAATAAACAGGTCAAGAGCAACAAGTCACAAGCCAAATCACAACCAAAGAGAAAGACCATGTGCCACCTAAGGCTGTTATTCAATAGTCCACAGTACCCAAATGATAGTAACCGACAATATCAGATGCGAGTACAAAACTGACTGATCGTTCTCTGAGTGGCAGTATTTATATTGGCCACAATGACAACTATTGACTGGAAGATTCACATGGCGAGGCAAATGGTGAGACTGCATCCTCTAATGGCCATCTAGGTCTGATACCTCCTGGACATCTGGTAATTTTTAAAAAGACAAACATTATGTCCTCAGTTTCCATCTTCCTGGGATTGTGTGACAAAGTAGGCCACACGTATTTGCACACCGGATAACCTAATACGCAGGGACTCATGATTTCAATTATGTACAGCCTGGAACCTTCCACGTGCCACCACAACATATAGAGAATAATGACAATTTCCAACAACAGTTAAACTGTGAGGTAACGAAAGTTCCAATTACTAATAATTTTGGTTTGGCTCCCGCCCACAGTGACACTTGGCAGTGACACCGGCTATCTGGTGCCCAAATGTAAGGTCCTAGATCTGCTCCCAGTAGGAGTTTCTGAATACACTACTGTCACCATCTGCAAGCATATGTGTGACTCTCACATGAGGCCTGCATACATACAATCACTATGAATACACTAGCAGTTGTTACTTGTCAGTAGCAACAAACAGCCGCCACCTGATGATAACAACCAGTTGCCTTGAGGAAATATTTTCGTACACACAAAATGTGTGTCTGGTGGCAGACTTGACAGCCATATACTGAGCTTATCTTTGGAGGAAGCCATTGAGTCACATAGAAATTACTGTCAAATCAATTTTGGTGATGTATTGCAGCCGACTGCGGTGGCCGAGTGGTTCTAGGCACTTCAGTCCGGAACCGCGTGACTGCTATGGTCGCTGATTCGAATCCTGCCTCAGGCATGGAAGTGTGTGATGTCCTTAGGTTAGTTAGGTTTAAGTATTTCTAAGTTCTAGGGGACTGATGACCTCAGATGTTAAGTCCCATAGTGTTCAGAGCCATTTGATGTACTGCAGTGTCATCCGCAAGGAGTTTTTAACAGTACATTTTTCATAAAAACAAAGTTTCTTTGTTAATACTGCAATGTTATGACTTCCATATTCAGAAGTAAGTCTAGTGGACAAAGTAATAGTCACCCCGTTAAAAGAAGACACTGGTCACTGGTCGCATTGGAATGCTGCAGACGGTACAGAACTGGTAACAGGTGACCATATGACCACTGATATTTGTGACGACACATAGAGGTATATATTTTCTAGTTGGTCTTATGGAATCAACACAGCAAGCCAAGTCGATGTGGAGGATGGAATGGCAGAAAGGAGCTATTTTGTTTGGCTGTACCCTTGATCACACCTCAAATGAAGTTGACCAATTTGTTTACGTACAAAGCAGAATTTTCAACATGTCTACAAGGAAAGGTGTACCACTCGAGATATGTGACACTGCTTAAAAACAGTGGTCATACAAATATCCAAACACACAAGAACAGAAGACTCATGTCTTGCCTTGTCCTTGACAATCAGTTTAAAACCCAACAGGTACTGCTGCAGTTGTGAATGCAGATCCATCTCCACCACTTTCTGAGAGAACATTGTAATTGGAGCTGCAGGCCATGGACATTTTGAATCAGGTGTCTTGTGAAAGGGCATAGCTCAGAATTGCACCTCTTCAGTATGCAAACAAAATACAAACTGGACGGCAGGTGACTAGAGACATCTAGTGTGGTCTGGTGAGTTGTGATGTTGCCTCTTTTTCAACGATGTGATGTGTCATCGTCAGCCCAATGGGACATTTAACTTGCAGGAGGGTGCAACTGCCACTAGTAGTAGTTCTGCAACGTTGTTTTGGTGGTGTTTTTGTACCGTGATTTGGGTCCCACTCATTCATGTTACTGTGAACTTGAAACTAGATTCTTTTGCAACATCCTCAGTAACCAAGTGTTGCCTCTTCTTCTACATCCCCATGATGAGTCTCCTGTGCACATTCCCATTTGCCAAGATGACAAAAGTCATGCTGACAGGGTTGCACATATGTATTCCAGGTCTGCATGACACTGAGGCATCCTGTCACACCTTAACCAGTCCACTAAAGCATCTGACTGAAAGGTCACAGAAAATATCTGAGCCTATTTGGAACAATGGGTAAGGCTCAGCAACCAAAATAGGTGCACTCTGGTAGTTCTATGGGATATAATTATCAACGAGTGACTTCAGCTAGAGATGGCATACTTGAATAACTTGAGGACTCTGTTCTTTACACCATTAAGGCTATTATCATGACTTGGTGCACACTCTCAGCTGATAAAGTAAACTCCAAAAATATCAGTTTGTGACAGTCATGCAACTCACACACAGCTATCAGCTCTTCAAAATATAATAGTTATCTTTTTATGAGGGGGCAATCAAAAGCTTCCGTTCATAGGTCGTATGGTCGAGAATCAGACTGCTAATAGGGCAAAATCACCATAAGCAGTGAGGCAATCATTTCACCTGTTGTGTAAGATTTCATTCACAAAGGCAAGGCGAGATGGGCTACAGAGTGATGTGACAACTGTCATTGTAGGAAAGCTGGACAGGAGCAGAAACGATCAGTGAACAAGTAACACAGCAAACAGACAATTTATTTAACTTTTATCTCTCCAAATAAACAAAGACACATTGCAAATGATGCAGCAAGAAACAGAGTCCTGCTGTTTTACAAAAGCAACAACAATGGAGCTGTGACTAGGCAACTACTGCTTAGCTTTTTGTGGTGACGTGGCTCTGAGTGTGAATGGAGTGAGCGGCTGCCAACAGCTGTCCTATACTGTAGCAGCAGAGGGCACTCTTAGTACAGAGCTACTGCAGGTGTGGTCCAGTGGGTGCACTCAATTGGGACCACCAGATTCCGTGCATCAGCTACCAGTGCCAGAGGGAAACTTGCAATTTCATTGCTATGACGCCCATGGGGTGTTATCAACACGTGATAACACATCACATCACCGATACACCTGATTGGACATACCGGTTTGGTAAATCACTCAGCCATTCTGTGTTAAGAAGTCCATAACTGCTTGCTGCACATCCTTGTTTGAAATGAATGGTCAGCCCTTCAAAGAATTTAAGGGAATGAAGGCATGAAAATCGCATGGGGAGAGATCACGTTTATAGAGTGTGTGTTCAAATGTCTCCCACTTGAGTTGGTGCTAACTTCTGCATTATGACATTTGCAACACACGAACATGTGTTATCACGAAGCGGCAGCACGCCTTGTCGCACCATTCCCCAACAGTCATTTCTGACAGAAATGCTGCCCCATATACTTTCTTCATTCTCTGATGGATATCTATTTGTGTCTGCCCTTCAGCAGCTAAGAACACATTGGTCCTGTTTGGATGCACTTGTTAATAACATCGTCATAGTTCACATTTCTACGTGTAACACACACACACACACACACACACACACACACACACACACACACACACACACGTGTCAGGAAGATATGAATGCCACACTAACACCTTGCCTACAAGGCAGATCTTGCATAGCAAATATGCTGCAGCAATGTCCTCAAATGGAAACTTTTTGATCGCCCCCTTACATCTACTTTGAAGGACACAAATAAGTTGGAAGATATCCATTATCAGAGAATGGAACCAGCTTAGAGAAAATAAAGCAATGCAAATACAAAATTAATAGTAGTGAGTGCATACACCAGTTATCACACACATACAGAAATGCAAATGGAGAGAAGTTTACCTGGTCCTGTGCCACTAGAAGGACTGGCCTGAGGAGACTGTGTCTCTCTGACAGGAATTTGCACGCACTTCTGACAAAGAACTTCTTTCCCTGTGTATGTTACTCGTTCTCCAGAAGGGAATGGTTGCCTGTTTAACAAAAGTGATAGAACATCATGGAATACATATTAGGTACTGTAATCATAAAAAGTAACATACTGCTTTGAAAACTCTTGTTCTTCAATGACTGCACCAGTAATGGCCAATAAGAATTACTCTCAAAAATGAATAACTTGAGTATTTTAGTCAACAAGATAACCACTAATTCATGTAAAAGTAAATCTGGTGCCACATGGATAGAGCACATATATTTTTGGTGTTTGTTAATTATATAAGTTGATGATGATAAAAAACAACTTCGGTAAAAACTGATATATTCCCTTACGCACAAATGTGGAATATCGGTAGTTAAAGCCTAAGACTCACCTGCAACGAGCGCATGTGAAACATTTTTGATGATAGGTATTTCCAAGGGCAGATACCACTTCACCCTCAACATATTTGCCACAGGTTGCACATTTAGTACCAAACTGACGCTGGTAATCATTTGTGCAGTAGTAACCTCCATCTTTGCAGAAAAAACCACCTTGGGCCAGTGAGTTCTCACAAACTGAAAGAAAATTAATCCATTTGAAATAGTCACCAGCGAATTTGTTTTAAATCACAAAACCTAAGTCCCAAAACAGCTAATAGTAAAGATCAGAAAAACTTTCCCCACATTAAACTTTTTTCTATTTTAAATTACTTAGATATCTGCGATCTGTATTTTCTTGCACTCTTTTGCACCATGTCTTATATTTTTGTTTGTTGGCTGACCACAGTGTCGTGTATCACTTCAGTACCCACAAACATTCAGACTGTTGCTTCAGTCTGAATTTCTCACATTTCTTCATTGTGTGTATGTAACCACGGAACAGTGCACGTGCTAATAGTGAAAACATTGTATTGTAATGGAGAATGTTATGCAGCAACTGTGAGATGTCTTTGCGAGCTTCTTGGCGGCAATAAAGCACGTAATGAATCAACTATTTGCAGACTTATAGCAAAGTTCAGTGAAATGGATGAAGTTCCAAAGAGCATCAAGAGCTCAAGGTGCCCTCATTCTGAGTGACCTGTGCTAACATAGTCGTGGTTTCTGACAGTGTGGCTTTTAGTCCAGTGAAGTTGGTTCCCATCTTTTGCTAAGAATAAGGCACAAGATATTCTTCAGCATGGTAAATACTATGGTATGCTCTCCATTTACCAACCTTACCGTATTCAATTAATGCAAGAGCTGAAAGAAGTCTATCATCAGAAAAGGTGATTTTTGCTCACTGGTTTCTGAGAAGATGGTGGTTTTGTGAGGCACATCATCTTAAGTGACAAGGTGCTCTTCCACTTAAATAGATTTGTAAATAAAAGGAACTGCCCTATCTGGCAATCAGAAAATCCTTGAATGGTTCAAGAGAGGGAAATGCATCCACAGTGAGTGATAGTTTGGTGTGGTTTCTGTGTGAGAAATATCATCAGGCCTTATTTTTTTCAGAGACGTGAGGACAAGCTGTAATAGTTAACAGAAACTCAGAGCGTGTTATGATAGGAGATGTTTCATGGTATAATTTTGGTGGATTGGACGTTCAAAAGTTGTGATTATACCAGTATGGTTGCCACCTGTCACACTTCCTGCAAAACTATTGAGTCTCCACTAGCAGTTTTTGGATCACGTCATTTGATACAATGGTGACCAACAATGGTCACTAAGCTCATGTGATTTTTTTTTCTTTAGGATTATCTTAAAACATTGGTGTATGTCTATAAACCTCTTAACGTTTATGAGTTAAAAGAGGGAATTCAATGTGTTATTCACAAAGTGTGAGGGGAGTCTTGTCAGGCAGTCACATACACTTCATAATTTGATTAAAAAAGTTGAAACTAGCTTAAGATTAATGTAAAAGAATCATGTACGTAGTCAGCAATTTGTTGAAAATGTATTGTAATTGTAAACTAACTGACTCATTCTACTTCACAGTGAGACATCACTATCATCTATAGAACATGCAAATAGTTAAACTAGTCAGTGCAACCAGGGCACAAAAGTGCTCAATGAGCTCTATAAGAACATCTAGTAATGCTGTGAAAAGGCTTACACCTAAAATTATGAGAATATTTGCTTTAAGCAGAAAAGTCAAGGAAGTTTATTTCATACGATATACACTACTGGCCATTAAAATTGCTACACTATGAAGATGACGTGCTACAGACGCAAAATTTAACTGACAGGAAGAAGATGCTGTGATATGCAAATGATTAGCTTTTCAGAGCATTCACACAAGGTTGGCACCAATAGCGACACCTACAACGTGCTGACATGAGGAAAGTTTCCAACCGATTTCTCATACACAAACAGCAGTTGGCCGGCATCGCCTGGTGAAACGTTGTCGTGATGCCTTGTGTAAGGAGGAGAAATGCATACCATCACGTTTCAGACTTAGATAAAGGTCGAATTGTAGCCTATCGCGATTGCGGTTTTTCGTATCGCGACATTGCTGCTCGCGTTGGTCGAGATCCAATGACTGTTAGCAGAATATGGAATCGGTGGGTTCAGGAGGGTAATACGGAACGCCGTGCTGGATCCCAATGGCCTCGTATCACTAGCAGTCAAGATGACAGGCATCTTATCTCCATGGCTGTAACAGATTGTGCAGCCACGTCTCGATCCCTGAGTCAACAGATGAGGACGTTTGCAAGACAACAACCATCTACACGAACAGTTCGACGACGCTTGCAGCAGCTCAGAGACCATGGCTGTGGTTACCCTTGATGCTGCATCACAGACAGGATCGCCTGCGATGGTGTACTCAACGACGAAACTGGGTGCACGAATAGCAAAACGTCATTTTTTCGGATGAATCCAGGTTCTGTTTACAGCATCATGATGGTCGCATCCGTGTTTGGTGACATCGCGGTGAACGCACATTGGAAGCATGTATTCGTCATCGGTAGGGTGACCAGATGTCCGGATTAATCCAGACATGTCCTGCTTTTTAGCTCTTTGTCTGGGGTCCGGGCGGATTTTAACAGTGTCCGGCTTTTTAGCAAAGTTGAATGTAATACAGTTAAATTTACAATTTGTCCCGTTCTATTGCTCTTTTCTTAAATACTTTAACTATTGGCACAGCCTTCGCCATAAACACACACGAAGGCGGTGTTAGTGGGTGGCACCAGGATCAAGAATATTTTCTCCAATTACCACACAGTGGACTGATGAGAGGAATAGATTAAACCTTGAATCAGTGAAAGGTCTGTTGATGATCCAATATAATTTAAAAGAATTTTCATGTGTGTCATTTTACAATTATCTGTTAAGTAAGCCTACATTTCTGCAAAAAATTGTTTCTTCCGAGAAGTATCAATAATTGTTAAGGAATGTCTGTAATGTCTATAAATAATAAACTCATTAATTTAAACTGAACGTATGTTTGTGGTGAATACTGCAGATGAGGATACCACCCATTAGCTTTCGACAAGTCACATGAAAGTAGCCAATCAGGAGTGGCGTTTAGTCAGCCGACTTTGTTAAATCTTAAAACTACGCGTAAATATAAAAACCACTGATGCTACACTGTCATCACAATCAACGTTTTTAATTTAAAATAAAAAAAAAATATTGCTCTGGTAATCACCACCTGACCACCAGTAACAATTAACTACTAGTTTTACCGGTAATTCCCGGCAGTCACGTGACTTGTCCAAAGCTGACGGGTGGTATCCTAATCTGCAGTTGACCCGTTTGATGTGTCCTGTTTTTTTCTTCCTTTTTCCTCCTTTTTGAAGCTGTTTGTTCTCCTTTTTAAACAATTGCACCTGGTCACCCTAGTCATCGCCATACTGGCGTATCACCCGACATGAAGGTATGGGGTGCCATCGGTTACCATCTCGGTCACCCCTTGTTCGCATTGATGGCACTTTGAGCAGTGGACGTTACATTTCAGATGTGTTACAACCCGTGGCTCTACCCTTCATTCATCCCTGGGAAACCGTACATATCAGCAGGATAATGCACGAACACATGTTGCAGGTCCTGTACGGACCTTTCTGGATACAGAAAATGTTCGACTGCTGCCCTGGTCAGCACATTCTCCAGATCTCGCACCAATTGAAAACGTCTGGTCAATGGTGGCCAAGCAACTGGCTCGTCACAATACGCCAGCCACTTCTCTTGATTAACTGTGGTATCGTGTCAAAGCTGCATGGGCAGCTGCACCTGTACATGCCATCCAAGCTGTTTGACACAATGCTCAGGCGTATCAAGGCCGTTATTACAGCCAGAGGTGGTTGTTCTGGGTACTGATTTCTCAGGATCTATGCACCCAAATTGCGTGAAAATGTAATCACATGTCAGTTCTAGTATAATATATTTGTCCAATGAATACCCGTTTATCATCTGCATTTCTTCTTAGTGTAACAATTTTAATGGCCAGTAGTGTACCTCCTACACACTGACTACAACAATAAAATTAAGAGTAGTGTTGCCTGTAGCAAGGAATTCTGACATGCTATCTTCCTGCAGACCTTTCATGAATGGCACGGGAAGGGATGAAGAGTTTGGAGAAAGTGTGTGTGTGTGTGTGTGTGTGTGTGTGTGTGTGTGTGTGTGTGTGTGTGTGTGTGTGGGGGGGGGGGGGTGATTTATACCAGTACATCGATATAGATGATCTACTGATCTGCAGATGGATGGATGCCTGTGCACAGCAGCAGCATTTGCAAACATATATTGTGACAAAGTCAAAAACATTTGAAGTCTAAGGATTAATACATTTTTTAACTTCTTTAGTTTCAGCTGCTTATGTTTTCCAAAAACCTTTTCCAGAGAACAGAATAATACAGACAGTCAAATTTTATATTTTAGCTTCAGTTTTCAGTTGGCTCCAAATATACAGGGTGAACATTTACATCACCATAAAACTTAGGGATAGTCTCTAAAATGTGGTATAAGGGACTAGTGACTCCAGTGGCTCATTACGAGGTAATGATTTAATTCTGATTTATTTGTTTCGTCACACCAATTAGGCCTACCTTTGTTTCTGTCAAATATTTTTACAACAGTGAAAAATCCTGTAATATGCAATCGCCAAAACACAGAAGGATCTAGGTTGTCATAGGCAGCTATGTACAGATGCAAAAGTATTGTGAAGTGTTGCCATCACCCTGCAGGGCGACACCTTATCACAGTGTCATGGTGCTGCTCTTCCACTGTGTTCAGTGAACCCATACATGATGTGCATACTGGCCAACCTATTCATTCTGCTGTATACAATTATCACACACGGAAAACGATCCCAAGACATAGTCAGTCAGCACTAAATGCAAGCCTGAGGGTGAAGAGTAAAGTGAGAATTTTGTTTCCAACAGCAAGTAATATGAGTGAATGGACCAAGTTTGTTTCCAAACAAGACACAAAGTTATTACTGTCGACATTTACATTGCTGTGCAGATACTTTCAATGCAATACAGATACAAATGCCGCAGTTTGCACGAAAATGCTATGAGACGACGTGGCCATTTGGATGCACTTTAATAAGTTTCTGATGTCATGATCACACTTTTTATTATTTCCAAAATCACCTTCAAGGTTTCACCGTTCTGTCATTTTCAAAGGCTATAAAATACAACATAACACTGGTATCAAAAGATATGAAAATATGTTACATTTCACCACTGATTAGAGACAAAGTATAAGGAGCAGAATATGACTTTCTAGCTTACCAGTGTTAGGTCAATCAAATAAAACTGTTCATTCGATACACTGTACCACGTCAACATTATCAATCATGAGACAAGTGCAAACTGCTACCAAGTGACACATTGGAAACAAGTGGACTAAACCACTAGGTAGTGCTGGATACATGGTACACACTGCATTTGTTTGTTTACAACTGCATTCTCATTGTTACTTTGTATGAAACAATTTCATCAGTAGACAATTCATGAACATCACATTACACTGTCTTACAAAAAGGTTTTTCTTCACAAAACAACATGTAACAGATCTTTAAAGCGGTCAAAAATATGAGGGTTGGAACTTAAACAGTGGTAACTATTTATTCACAACTGATACAAAAGAGTTACATGTTTGCACCTGTTACTGTCCTTCAAAGTAATCACCGGCATTGTGTAGAACCTGTTACCAGCAATGTGGAAAGCTTAGTATACCGTTACCAGAGCCTGTTCTGTTGGTGGTGTGAATGGAGTGGTCGACTGCTTGTCGAATCTCTAGAACAGTTCTGAAGTGAATGCCACGAAGTGGCTCCTTCATCTTCAGAATCAAACCAAAGTCACAAGGACTCACGTCTGGTGAATATGTTGGATGGTACAGTACCTCCTAGTCCCATCGACTGAACAGAGCAGCCACCTTGCACATTGTCGTGCAAAATGATAGATGGGTTGCGCAGAAAGTGTCGCCGCTTCTTTCGCAAAGCTGGTCACAGGTGATGCTCCAAAAATGAACAGTAATACAACTTAAGTCCTTGTGACTTTGATTTGATTCTGAAGATAAAGGAACCACTTCGTGGCATTCACTTCAGAACTGTTCCAGAGATTCAACAGGCAGTAGACTGCTCCATTCGGAACATCAACAGAACAGACTCTGCTAATGGTATACTACACCTTCCACATTGCTGGCAACAGGTTCTATACAACGCTGGCGACTACTCTGAAGGACAGTAACAGGTGCAAACATGTAACTATTTTGTATCGACTGTGAATAAATAGTTGCCACTATTTTAAGTTCCAACCCTCGTAATACACTGGAGGAGTCCGCTGAGTGGTGCCAGGGTACATGAGACCATTGTCCGATAAACAATTTTTGACAACTTACGGCATATAAATTACTATCATCAGTGAAAGTTCACAAATACAAATTTTAGGAATTTACAGTGTCTAGAACTACCAACTGAGGCTTGCAGCACTCACTTATGAAGAACAGGCGGTGTTCTTGTATTGCTATTTCCGCTAATGGGAGCAAATCCTTATATTCAGGAAATTCAAACAATTGGAGAAGGCACCGTCTTGAAACCCCATACATCAGTTCCATCAATATGTCGCCTCCAGCAAGTGGTCTAGATGCTCAATGACAATGAAGGAGGTCTGTCCAGTCAGCTAACATGGAGATGGCCAACTCGAAGTTTGAAAGAGTTATGAAACTCATTCAGGAAATAATCGAACAAAGGCAAGACTTGAATAACTACAATCTTTAAATGCTCATCTGAGCAATAATTGGATAATGACTTGAATGAAAGTACACTACTCCAGATTGCAAAATCCCATGGAGGGAGGTACACGACTAAGTATGAGTGCAAACAGAGCCAGAGTGAATATTACAAGTCCAGGCCCTGTGCCTGACCTACACAGACTGCTGTCTGTACTGAACTCTCCCTATACACACCACCACCTCTGCTTTTATACTGTGAGGTAGGCTACATCGCCTCTTCCACACTGTCGCATCCCGCTTCCACTTTGATGGGGGCTCGAGTGACCATATATGGTCATTCCCAACACACTGCCATGTCTTGCGGCTCTCTAAGTGAGCCAGTGTGATACACTGTGAACCTAAGTAACATTTCTGGCCAACGCCAAACAAATGCCCTTCCTGTGGCATCTGATTTGTACTCTTGAGTACTTTCCAGAAAACTTATTCCTTCTTGCTGCTGTTATGTTGCCTTTCAGGCATCACACTTTTTAAATATGCGACAAATGATATATGGCAACCATCCCAGGCAGCCGTATCAAATTAAAACTCCTTAAACCCCAAACATCAGTTTAACTAAAGCACCACCCAAAATACTTAAACTGAGTTTAGCATTATATGGAAGTGAAAAGTATGTGATAGATAATACAGTCAAACAATAATGTAATATTTTAAAACATGGTGCTACAGAAAAATGTTACAGACCAAATGGGAAGATCAAGTAGCTAATGGACACAAAATCAGTCTGTGGACAAAGAACTTCATGGCACTAAATAAAATAACCAATTGTTAGGGCACTTCCTTTAAGGAACAATTAATTTGGTTATGACAGGAAATGTGTATGGAAGAGGCGGTTGCAAAAACTGCAGAGGGAGACCAACATTTGAGAACAGAAAGTATCTTTAAAAAGATGTATACTACAGTAGTCCTGCAGATATAAAAAGACATGTGTTACTCAAATTAGTGTATAGAGCAGCATCAAGCAAGATTCCACAACAATGACTGCAAATGTTGACGACCGTGACAACATACTATTTTTGCTTTCACAGACTACGAATATAAATCAGAAAATTACCAAGATAGCTAATACAATGCCTGACAAAAAAGGGAGGTGCCCAGAATTGATGATCAGATGTCTATGTACAGGGTTGTTACAAATGATTGAAGCGATTTCACAGCTCTACAATAACTTCATTATCTGAGATATTTTCACAATGCTTTGCACACACATACAAAAACTCAAAGTTTTTTTAGGCATTCACAAATGTTCGATATGTGCCCCTTTAGTGATTCGGCAGACATCAAGCCGATAATCAAGTTCCTCCCACACTCGGCGCAGCATGTCCCCATCAATGAGTTCGAAAGCATCGTTGATGCGAGCTCGCAGTTCTGGCACGTTTCTTGGTAGAGGAGGTTTAAACACTGAATCTTTCACATAACCCCACAGAAAGAAATCGCATGGGGTTAAGTCGGGAGAGCGTGGAGGCCATGACATGAATTGCTGATCATGATCTCCACCACGACCGATCCATCGGTTTTCCAATCTCCTGTTTACGAAATGCCGAACACCATGATGGAAGTGCGGTGGAGCACCATCCTGTTGAAAGATGAAGTCGGCGCTGTCGGTCTCCAGTTGTGGCATGAGCCAATTTTCCAGCATGTCCAGATACACGTGTCCTGTAACGTTTTTTTCGCAGAAGAAAAAGGGGCCGTAAACTTTAAACCGTGAGATTGCACAAAACATGTTAACTTTTGGTGAATTGCGAATTTGCTGCACGAATGCGTGAGGATTCTCTACCGCCCAGATTCGCACATTGTGTCTGTTCACTTCACCATTAAGAAAAAATGTTGCTTCATCACTGAAAACAAGTTTCGCACTGAACGCATCCTCTTCCATGAGCTGTTGCAACCATGCCGAAAATTCAAAGCGTTTGACTTTGTCATCGGGTGTCAGGGCTTGTAGCAATTGTAAACGGTAAGGCTTCTGCTTTAGCCTTTTCCGTAAGATTTTCCAAACCGTCGGCTGTGGTATGTTTAGTTCCCTGCTTGCTTTATTCGTCGACCTCCGCGGGCTACGCGTGAAACTTGCCTGCACGCGTTCAACCGTTTCCTCGCTCACTGCAGGCCGACCCGTTGATTTCCCCTTACAGAGGCATCCAGAAGCTTTAAACTGCGCATAACATCGCCGAATGGAGTTAGCAGTTGGTGGATCTTTGTTGAACTTCGTCCTGAAGTGTCGTTGCACTGTTATGACTGACTGATGTGAGTGCATTTCTAGCACGACATATGCTTTCTCGGCTCCTGTCGCCATTTTGTCTCACTGCGCTCTCGAGCGCTCTGGCGGCAGAAACCTGAAGTGCGGCTTCAGCCGAACAAAACTTTATGAGTTTTTCTACGTATTTGTAGTGTGTCGTGACCATATGTCAATGAATGGAGCTACAGTGAATTTATGAAATCGCTTCAATCATTTGTAATAGCCCTGTACCTTTATACACATACAAACCATCAGTGGGTACATAAATGATTCTAGACAAACCTCTACTTGACAGGTAGAACGGCCAGCAGAGTTCATTAGTGCTGGTTGTGTCTAATGTTTTTTACCAGGTCTGGTAGAGTATGTAAGGAGTGTGAACTGCATCAGATGTTGAGTGATCACTGTAAAGGACACGGAAATGCCGCATACTCAGGTGAGACAGCATTATCGACACCTGACAAGAGTTTGAAAGGAGCCTCATTATGGGTCTCCACTTGGCCAACTGGTCGTTCACTATACAGATCTGTGGGGCATTTATATGTGACAGTAGCTCGATGCTGGACTGCGTGGAAACCTGAGGCCAGACATATTCATTGAAAAGGTTCTGGTCGATCGAGTCTAATCATTACAAAGGAGGACTGGTATACTGTAAACCAAGCACACCATAACCACTTCGCATTGGTGCCTGCCATCTGAGGACAAGCAAGGAACTCCCAGTGGGACTAGAGCATCAATGTCCCATAAGCAGTCTGACATTAACACCACAATAAAAATGGCTGCATTTGGAATAGTGCCATGATTAGAAAGCATGTACTGTTAAAGAATGGCATCACACTAGTTCAGTGATTAATCACAGTCCTGCACTACCCTGCATGGTGAATGACTGTCATCAGCTAGTATGTCAGCAACCGGTGAGAGCTCCAATTTTCAGAATGTTTTGGAAGGGCAAAACAGTGAAAATTCTGTGTGTCACAATAGGAGGAGCCATTGGGTACGATTTCTGATCACGGCGGGAACTCTTTATGGCACAACTGTATGTCACGGACATCCTGTGTCTTTGTATGTTTCCTTTCGTGCCACAGCACCGAAGTGCCATGTTTCAACAGGAAAATGCTCATCCACATATGGCACGTGTCTCTATGGACTGCCCGCATGATGTCAATATACTCCCGCGGCCAGCACGATCTCCAGATCTGCCCCCAGTAGAACACATGTGCGATCAGCTTGGACACCATCTGTGTCTCTATGCCAGTATATAGTATATCAAACAAAAGTTATGGACCAGTTTGCACCAGGAGAGGATACAACAGCTATATGAGAACCGTTCCAAATGAAGCAGTTCACACATTCAGGCTACAGAAGGTGCAACATCAGGCTGGTAAGTGGACACATGCTGCAAAATTTTTTATAAATCTGACTTGATGTTGTAATCACTGAAATAACATCACATATCCTCTCAAACCCTGAAGTTTCAGTCATTTCCTCCTCTCTTCTGGGTGATTAACTTTATTTTATCATGCAGTGTATTTTGAAGCAAAAGTGCTCCCCTGGTAATATTAAGAACCTACATGTGAGGTAAGATTTAATTTTGCACTTAGGACAAGTTTTTGGGAGACAACATTCCATTCAAACATATTCCTGAGACAAGAAGTACAATAATGCAAGTTAAAAGTTTTGTATTTCTAGTTGTAAGTTTAATATTTAGAGCATGGTAATGATGCTGGCTTGAATTTTTTTAATTTTAAGAACTACACAAAGCCTGTACCAAATGATTGTGGACCAATTCCACTGCTCCATTTTCAAAGAAATATATTGCAATTTTATAATTATAAAATTGATACATCTAAAATTTGCTATGTAAGTACGAGAAAAAATATGTACAATTATCACTTTTAAGGAATATTTTTAATCCTTCATTTTACTAAATGAATACTTTACTAAGCATTTTACACCAGAGAAAAACATTATTTTTTCATGTATAAACACACTGGCCTTAGAAGAATGAAGATTAGAGTTCAACACCCTGTTGACAGTGCGATCATCAGAGCATAAGCTTGGATTACGAAAGGGTAGGGAAAGAAATTGGCCTTGCCCTTTTTCTAGGGATCCCTCCCAGCATTTGCCTGGAGTGATGTAGGGAAACCACGGAAAACCTAAATATGCATGGCCAGTATCTAAACCACTGTCTTCATGAATGAGATTCTAGTGTGCTAACCACTTACACAACTGGTTGGTCTTATTGCCCATAGAGGTAATAAGTATAAATTATGTCTCATTAACAATCTGTAATAGATTTGTATCACAAAAAATTGGGCATTGCTTAAATAATTTAGATTGACATTGGGCTTTTCCACAGGATTAGTTGTTTTGTGACTATTTGATAAAATCATATGTTTTTAAGATTATTATTGATCTTACATAATTTGATGACAAATATATTTCCCCAGGCTAAACGAAAGGTTAATTTTAGTGGTAGCTAATGTTATTTCTAGATAAAAAAAAAATATGTGCAATTTACAGCCATTTATGTTCTTTTTGCCCCACTTCAAGTAATGTTTTTCACTTTATACTCTGTACACAAGAATTACAAACTGCTGATCAATTGGTATCAGGTTTCAATTTAATTTTGAGAGTGAACGAGTTGTTAAGCAAATTTGTTTTTTGGAGTAACAATATTAAAAATGAGAGTTAAGATACTAATTTGGAAGAAAATCTGAGTACTGAACAGATTTATAAGTATCTTAGACATGTTGCACATGTGTAGCTCAGAGTTTTCATTCATGTTGTGCTAGAGTATTGCAATTACAGTCAGTTGATTAGCAGACTGAAAGAAATAATATATTATTGAGTGGTTGAAAAGAGTATACCATACGAGTGTGTGTGTGTGTGTGTGTGTGTGTGTGTGTGTGTTTGTTTTCAGAGCACTCACTCTTACACTTATTAGTGCCTTTCGATGCCATTTTTTGTGAACAGTTTCTTTTGAGTGGGTGTCACTCAAAGTGATATTGCTTATCTGGCACTCCTTATTTCATATTGGCATGATAGATTCTTTAAAAAAAATGGGAACCTGGAAATAATTGATATTCCTGACTGTAGCTGATCATCCTGGAAATACGATAATCTGATCATCTGTAGGAGTCACAGTCCACAACATAAGTTTTAAATCTTCGATTCAGCTTCAAATATTCCCAAGGTTTTGCTCCATGTCTGATTTGGTCCCACTCTAAAACCTGGGCAGGTACACAGCAGAAATACAAAAATTATTTTTCGTTCTTCTATTGTGCAATTTTCTTTTATTACTACAAACAAATGGAGTAAATGTACTGGGATGTGAGTGCTAAGAATTCAAAGCTATTTGATGTAATATGTACAATTATCACCTTTACAGAATATTTTTAATCCTTCATTTTACTAAATGAATACTTTACTTATTTTAACTGCACATCATAGAAGATAATTCAGAAATGCAATAGGGAGTGAAAGCATGAAAAGAGCCAACACACTGTCCCGAGATCAAGAGAGAGAAATACTTCTGAGTGGAAAATCATATTGAAATGAGTTTTTTTTATTAGTTTATCTCTGGGTTGATTCAATTTTATTTTGTTGCCCTGCTGAACTCCACGGAGCTGAAAATTAGTATGTGTCTTTGGTAGTGGCTGGTTATTTCTCTTTTTAGAAATTGTATGATGTTAGTCTTTGTGAGAGTAAGACTTTAAATGTTTCATGTTTACCAGGTGCTGGCCTGTTCAACTATCAAATGGTTTGTCTTTGGTAAGACTGAGATAGTGTCCTTCATTTGTTTGTACGACCTGCAACTGATGTCACTTTCTAAACTATCTAATAAAATGCAGACATGTACATCAACCACATGGACACCACAGGGACATTTAAATAGTTAGTCACATGATAGCATTAAAGACAATTTCAAAGCTGATACTATTTCAAAGCTGATACTATTTCCAAATCCAAGCAACGAGTACTCACCAATGCATTTGAAACAGGAAATGTGAAAATATTTATCCTGGACTCTGAGAACTTCTCCAGAACACTTCTTCTTACAGTTGTGACAAAATGTTTTGCCTGAAAACAGTAAAAAAAAAAAAAGTATGAGTATCACAGTACAGTCAACAAAATGAGAAACATTTGAATCTATACCACAGTAACAGTTGCCAATGACAGTAATCTACACTGTCAGGTGACTGCAATGTCGTGTTGTTAAAGTACACAGAATTTCCACTCCAGTGTATTTTACATGTCTTTAAGCAACCAAAAATGCTGAACATCAATGAACTAGGAAATCAGTCACAGACAAAAATGCTTTCAAAACTTGGTATTTCTACATCAAGCAAAATTAAGGAGAGAACTGAAGAAAATGATGACTACTTCCTCTAGCCCCTTCCTCTGTTCTAAAACGATGACTACTTCCTCTAGCCCCTTCCTCTGTTCTATCACAGAATGAAATTCATGCTTCGAAGAACTATCAGGTATATACACCTTTTCCTTGTGTCAGTTTGCTAATCACATATCTTTTCTCCCGTACTTTGACTGTTACTAGAGTTCATAGATCCTTTTCCACCTAGAATTTAAATGTAAGGGCTTCCTTGTACAGCTGAGTTGTTACTTCAACTGAGACAAGCTACTGGAAGAAGCTTTAATAGTATGCACGGCATTAGTTTGTGTACTACATGAAATCTTAGCTAACATTATTATGGAACTTATGAACTAGTACTTGGAGCAAGTCTTATATGATGAGCTCACTGTCCATTGATAAAAATAATACCCTTAAACACTGGAATACACTACATAAAAATTCAGTGTACATCCTTGAATGCAACAGTTTCAAATACACATCTCAACAGATCAAATATTTTTAATACATTCAACTTCTCAAATGATGTTGCATAAAATCATAATAAGAAAGGCTACTAGCACCTTTATTACAATGTTCAGTTTCAATATCAAGATGTCATCCACATTAGACTGTCACTTCAGCTTCGAAAATTGTGACAGAAGTGTGAATACAGCACATCATCCCCCCCCCCCCCCCCTCTCTCTCTCTCTCTCTCTCTCTCTCTCTCTCTCTCTCTCTCTGTGTGTGTGTGTGTGTGTGTGTGTGTGTGTGTGTGTGTGTGTGTGTGTGTGTGTGTAAGAGAGAGAGAGAGAGAGAGAGAGAGAGAGAGAGAGAGAGAGAGAGAGAGAGAGAGACAGAGAATTTTTGTTTGTTTAATAGAGAGAAAAACATGCACAATTTCCATACACATGATTTCCCACAATGGCCAATGGCCAGTTGTCATAACCATACAGTCTACTAAACTTGTTGATATAAGTTTGTTGGATGTAGTTTGCTGAAGAGCACATTCATCTGTCACTTATATTTTGTTTCATTAGGCATCTGAGGTTTCATTTTATTCCTGATAATCACAGACTGATCTTATAACTTGACACCAGATATTTTATCATCATTCTGGACTGATGTTTAACAGCTGCTTGATCCTGATGATATTTGAGAGTAGCTGTCTACAAAGCAAAAAGAGTTTAGTCACACAGTGTTTACATGAACTGCTGTTAAAGGTGAATTCAAGAGTTGGATAGCATTATGTTAAATGTGCGCTCATAATATGAATATTTTGAAAGCTAACTGGAGCACAAACTACTACTGTACAAGATAATTCAGTTAGTAATGTGATGCCAAAATTTTGGGCCAATTAATAAAGAAATCCGCCTTCAGATTAAAAATAACGAGTGGGTTACCACCCACCCTTTCAGAATTACCTCATTCTCAGGGCACACTGAAGGGAAATATAACGCTGGGAAAATGCAATCAGTCTATAAGGACATAATGACAGTCGTGAATATGGCAAGCGACAGAAGCCAATTAGTTGGCAGGATACCTGGTACTGGGAAAATTCAGTCTACAAAAGACACTGCTTTTACAAATGTGACCCATCCTGCAATATTGCTCTGGTGTGTGAGACATTTACCAACCAGGACTATCAGGGGATATTGCGTGTATACAACCAAGAAGGGCTGCACAAATGGGAGCCGTGGGTGGGTGTCGGGGAAACGGCGAAAATCGAGACGCGAAGACGCTTGACATAAGGCGTCTTCCAAAGTTTCGAGAACCAGCAGTAAGTGAGGAATCTAGGCATACTCTAGAGTCCCTTACGTAGCGATCCCGCAGGGACAGCGCAAACAAAGGAATAATTACAGCGCGATAGAGACATTCAAGCGGACTTCTTCTAGCGCGCCATACATGAACAGAGCAGGAAGAAATAATCCTGATACACGCCTGCCATGCACTTTACAGTGGTTCGTAGAGTATGGATGTAAACGTAGGAAAACGCTCTCTCTCTCTCTCTCTCTCTTTCACTTGATTCGTGTGGTATTCATTGAGTGTGAATTAGGTCTGAAAATGAGTGAAAGTGCCCCGACACCAGCCGCGGCCAGTCCACTGCGCTGCGACGAATTCCGAGCCTGTTGGCGCCAGTCCGTCTCGGGCGCGCATCGATCCGCGGCGAGCCTCCCTCATCTTCACTAACATAGCCTCCTCGCAAACCAACAATCCCGTTCCCTCCATCCTCCATTGTGCTGGATAGGCGTTACCGCGCGACCATCGAACACACACTTTGCTCCTGCAAGTCAAGATGCGCCATTGTTCAGACTCTTGTCACTGCACTTGCAGGAATAATATCATTCATTACGAAATAGATGACAGGCTAATGCAAGTGATTAACTGAAGGAGTAGCAGCATTTGTTTATCACAGAGAAAACTCGTTTTGCCTCTCGATGTGTCACGATGTCTTAAGACTGAGCGGCTAATTGTTCCGTCACGATCATCATTTTCAGCTAACGAAAAAATGGCGATAACTTAATCATCTGACATCATTCGCTTGTTATTTCACAGTCAGTCATTAAAATCATTAACACTCATGTCTGAGCATCCTGGGATATCGGCAAATGCTTCAACGAAATTGTCTTTCAATAGTTTTCCTTTATCTAACCAATCGCAGTGTATCTAACTTTTGCCCATGGACACTACCACACTCTCTTTGATGCGATTTTACGCCCCCAACAGTCCGCAGCTCGTGGTCGTGCGGTAGCGTTCTCGCTTCCCACGCCCGGGTTCGATTCCCGGCGGGGTCAGTGATGACTGGGTGTTGTGTGATGTCCTTAGGTTAGTTAGGTTTAAGTAGTTCTAAGCTCTAGGGGACTGATGACCATAGATGTTAAGTCCCATAGTGCTCAGAGCCATTTGAACCAACACTTTCAACAAACAAGGGCAATTTGTACAACTTTTTAACTAGTACCGTTCCGAGTGCGGTTGGCTGAATTTAAATTTACTGTCCGTCGTCGTCTATTGTTCCCACTATTACTTTCGCAGTATCAAATACTGCACAGCTACCATAATTTTTTAAATGCAATCCGATGAACCCAAGATCCGAATCAACAAGGAACAGATAAACGAGATTCCACCGTACAGCAAACTGCCTTTTTGTTCAGCACGTTCAATGCTCAACGCAAAAACTTCACTTATCTGTTTCCCTTAGAATGACTCGAATGTGTCAACACAACTGTTGGGAATTCCTTCCGAATGCGCAAAACTTCTATGCGCCGGCATAAACAGTACGTATGCCTACTCTACAGAGCGTGACGTGGCGTCCACAGACTTCTTTCTGGCATATAATTTAGTTTATGTCTTACACCTACAGCATCTATACTTAAATAATCAATAGAAAGTGCATTGCAGAGGTTACTTTTCGTGGTTCAACACATCAGTGTTCCTTCCCATACCATCCACTCACACATGGAACGCACGAGCAATGATAGCTGTGCGAGTTGATATTGCCTTAATTTCGCGCTGTCTTCCATTATAATATGCTCGGTATCAAATGTTCAATGTTCAAATGTGTGTGAAATCTTATGCGACTTAAATGCTAAGGTGATCAGTCCCTAAGCTTACACACTACTTAACCTAAATTATCTTAAGGACAAACACACACACCCATGCCCGAGGGAGGACTCGAACCTCCGCCGGGACCAGCCTCACAGTCCATGACTGCAGCACCCAAGACCGCTCGGCTAATCCCGCGCGGCTTCGAAAGACAAAAAGGAGGGTGAATTTTGGGCCAAATGTAATTCATGCGTATGTGTCGAGCATACAACAGTATTTTGTGTTAGGTGTATGACTGATGAGTCTATTGAAGAAACAGGAATATGATATTCCTTTCTGTTTCTGGAAACATCTATTTTTTTTCTTTATATCACTTTTTGTTTTATCGAAAAAGATAGGAATTGTGTTTTAATTTTGCGTACGTGCTTTGACTTGGATCTGACGGGAACTAAGGGCTAACGTTTCACATGTTACGTCTACAAAAAGGATTTTTGTCATGCAACATACTATCAATAAACTTTATTCAATAATAATACTTATTGTGTACCTACGTCCACACAAACTTCATCGAAGAGGGAGTAACATTAAGCCATCCAGCGCGTCTACATCCTGAGTAGGTCACAATGTCAGTTTTCTTTTGTCAATGTACATATTACAGCCACATGCAAGCACACTTAACACTACATTCAGCATCCGACTCAATTCGTGTTAACTTGCGGCGACCACTGCTGAAACGCATCACGCTGATTAATTTCGCCGTGTTCTACCAATGAATTTGTCATTTCCTTTACCTTCAGCTGTACCTGTTATACGTGGGCGTTCCACTTCGCATCCCCAAACGCTGTAATATAATGTTATTATAATGATATTTATGCTTCCAGTTGTGATGCATTAATCATGTAGTCGATGCTGCTACATCTCTTTACGCTGCAGAGAGTGTATAACTTCACTGCCAGTTCTCGTGTTCCAGCTAACCCTATAAGGGAGCGTTGTTGGGCGCAGTAGAGGTAGGTGTTGAGCGTGTCCCTGCCTGCCCCCCACATTAGCCCTGGAAAACGGAAGAGGGAAAGCGCGAGCACACAAGAGTCCAACGGCCGCGGTATTCTGGCGGGTCGTCCAGCCGAAGCAAAAAAACCAGCGTTAAAGGCCATCGTGAGTGGCTAACTACGACCTCATCCTGTCTGGCTGCAAGTATGCCACGGTCGATCCCTACTCGTAGCTTGCAGCGCTTCACCTCCGACCAACTTATTCTCCCTGCGTTTTAAGAACCCTTGCTTCAACATTGTTGAGCAGAAGGGGGCTGAAAACGAACGGTTAGGTCTCTGTGTCAGGGTTGGTGTGTAACACGCATTCGACAACTCACCTATCGCATCCTCCATGTATCTGGTATAACAGTGGCGCGATGAATGCTTGGGAGTAGTTCGGCGGTTGGAAAAACGGAGTTGCATTGCTTGAAAATCACGAAGAGCTCTCAGCACACGCTAACTTACTCACTGGCATGTACATCGCGCTTCTGGCGTAGGATTGAAAGACGTAGCCCAATATGTTTCCCGTGCTTGAATATTTGATGCGACATAATTGTACAGTCGACAGGTATACTCGTACTTGTTTGGCGTTGTACAAAAACGTTGCGCTGGGGTTAGCTACGCAAAACATTTCAAAAACCAATTGCAAATATTGAAGGATGGCAGCTGAGCGGGTGTGAAAAAAAAGTATTCCCTCTTTTGAGAAGTGATATTATGGACCAACACACGAAAAAATGTCTAGCAAACAAGAGCTATTAAATGCAAAGTTTAAGAACTGAGAGTACTTGTTCTTCTTAGCTTCTGTGAAACATATTATTCCACCGCTAGCTCTTTGCTATTACAAACGATCTTATGGAATGCAACAAGGAAATGAGGGAACATTCCTTTGTTATTGTCCATGCAGTAAACATCTGTTAGTGTTGCTACTGTAAACCATAGTCATAGTCTGGGTAAGTGTAGAGCACAAGTTAGCTCCGAAGGAGCCACTTTGTTGTATCAAGTTTGTGAAATGCTTTTACACCATAGTTTTAGCTTCGCACCACCCAACATAACAGAAGCCTATTATTTCACACGGGAAATGGCTTGACGCTTGCTTCTATTTGCAGACAATAACGGAAGATTACGTCTTGCATGTCTGAAGATAAATGCAGATGCTAGATATGCCTGCAGGTTAGCCTTTTGGTCTGACCATGATGGGTACCTGTACAATGCCCTCGTCAGTCGTGGTCAGGACAGTGTTCTGTTTATTTGTGTGGGTATTATGTCGAGGCTAAGTGAATTCTAACGTGGGCAAATTGTTAGCGCTCGTGCGGTCGGTGCATCCGTAACCAAAGTAGCCCAAGAGTTTGGTGTTTGAAAAGGCACCGTATCGAAGATTTATACCGCAGACACGGAAAGCGGGAATCATCATCCACTTAGTCACAATGCGCACGGAAGTGTGTGATGAGTTCAAATGGTTCAAATGGCTCTGATCACTATGGGACTTAACTGCTGTGGTCATCAGTCCCCTAGAACTTAGAACTACTTAAACCTAACTAACCTAAGGACATTACAAACATCCATGCCCGAGGCAGGATTCGAACCTGCGACCGTAGCGGTCACGCGGTACCAGACTGTAGCTCCTAGAACCGCACGGCCACTCCGGCCGGCTGTGTGATGAGTGATCGTGACAGACGGCCACTGAGGACTGTTACGAAATATAAAGGAACGACAGATGGAGAAGTCACAGCAGATCTGAATCTCGCGCTCGCGAACCCTGTCGGCACGAAAACACTGAGGGAGTGCCATAAGCAGGGAATTTTGAGGCGAACTGGAGTTCAAAATCACTCATCAGTGAAACAAGTGCTCATAATAGGAAAACGTGGTGTCGAAGCCAAAAAACCTCGACTATGGAGCAATGGATCGTTTAGTGGATGAGTCTTGTTTCACATTGCCTCCAACTTCTGGCCGAGTTTGCGTCCCAAGAGAGAAAGACGGCGGGGATTCGGTGATGATTTGAGCAGCCATATCGTGGTATGCCATGGGCTCAATGGTTACTCTGCAAGACTGCGCTACTGCAAAGGTTTATGTGACTATTTTGGCTGATCTGGTCCATCCAATGGCACAGTGTTTGTTCCATAAATGGTGATGCTGCGTTGCAAGACTACAGGGCACCCGCTCATACAACTCGCATCGTCTAGAACTGGTTTCGCGAGACGAGGATAAATTGTCGTACCTTCCCTGGCCACCACAACCAGATCTTCAATATTATTGTGCCTCTGTGGTCTCCTTTGGAGAGAGCGGGAGCGTATTCGCTATACATCTCCAACATCGTTACCTCAACTTGCCACCATTTTGCAAGTAGAATGGTATAAGACTCCTTTGAAAACCATAGAGAACCTGTACTTATGTATTCCGAGACGACTGGAAGCTGTTTAGAACGCCAACGGTTAACCTACACCATATTAGGCATGGTAATGTGTTGGGTTTTTCGCGTTTCCATATTCTGCAGTTCACGCTATTGGTAGACACGAGGTGGATAACCTCCTGTCTGCGAATAACGTATAACTGTTAACTGCGGAACACATTTGGACTAAGCTTAGCCAAGCATTTTATATATGATGATGGTGCGTAATGCATTGCATTATGTGCATAATGCATTGAAACTCATCATAATTATGTTAATAAAAATACTTTTGGATCGAGACAGAACATTTTTATATTATTAAATAGCTGAGTAGCGAGTACTTGCCGTTGTCCAGGTATGTATTTACTCCAACTTCTGTTCGTCCACCTCCTCCTTCCCCGTCTCTCTGCCAATCTGCTCCTCCCCCATCTATTCCATCTCCTCCTCCCCCTCTCTTAGTGAATCACCTCCTCTCTTCTCCCCGTTCACCTCCTCCCCATTCCTTTCTGTGTCCACATGCTCCTCTCCCCCCCCCCCCCCCTCTGTTCATTTCTTCCTTCCCCCGTCTGTTCATCTCCTCCTGCCACATGTCTATGACTGTCTATCCCCCCCCCCCCCATCACTGTCCAACACACCTCTTTCCTCCCTTTGTCCACCCCCCCCCTTATCTCCGCCTATCTCCTCTTCCTCCTCCTCCTCCTCCTCCTCCTATCTGTGCCTATCTCCTCCTTCACCCTCGCTGTATGTCCATTTCTGCGTCCTCCTCTCTATCACATACATTCCATCAGGAGACTGTTGGTTCTTACACCTGTAGTATATCTTTCCAGTTGTAACTAATATATCGCTACGGTCGCAGGTTCGAATCCTGCCTCGGGCGTGGATGTGTGTGATGCCCTTAGGTTAGTTAGGTTTAAGTAGTTCTAAGTTACAGGGAACTGATGACCTCAGATGTTAAGTCCCATAGTGCTCAGAGCCATCTGAACCATTTCTGAACCATTATCTGTACCAAATTTGACTCTTTGCTGGCACACGCACATGGCGAACATATTTCACGCGTATTTGTACACATATTTCACCTGTATATTTAGCTGTTTTCCTCTACAGTTTCATTTTCACGCAGCTTCACTTTTATGACGTATCTCCTGTATTATGTGCCGTCAACGACATAATTTTGCAGGTTCATCCAGTTGTATATACGCCTACTGTCTGTGAAATGTGTAGTGAATAGAGGTAGTGGTAAAGAAGTAATAAATTAAAAGCCATGCATCGTGCGACAATTTTCACGCATCTCAGTGTTTATAACATCGTATCTCCTCAACTGGTGAAAATGATATATTTTTCTAGGCATATTCAGGGGCATATGTGAATGTTGTCAGTGACACGTGTTGCGAATATAGTCAGAAGCAAAGAAGTCTTGTATGATGCAGTAGTTTTTCTGTCACCGTAGTGTTTATAATACCGTGTCTCCTGAACCAAGTGTAGTACAATGATCTAATTTTTTTTGGTACATTCAGAGGTACATCTAAATACTGTCTATAAAATATGGCACGCATACAGTTAGTAGTAAACAAGTAAAAAAATTAAAACGCCATGCTTCAAGTGACATTTTTACTGCCTGGGTGGCGTAAACTTAGTACGCAACGAACTACTGGATGACTATATTACACAGACATTCTCGCGTCGTGGGATACGCTGCTTTTACCCCAGCCCCTTTGATAGGGGGTGGTTCTTAACCCCCCCCCCCCCTCCCCAGACACACACACACACACACACACACACACACACACACACACACACACACACACACAGTAAATGATATTTGGTACCGAGTTTGGTTCAAATCAGTCCAGGTGGAGACGCGGAATATACATGAATTTTTATAATTTCTATGGATTCGCGACTAATTCCCGCGAAGCAATACTGGACGAACTTCAGCAAAGGGGAATGGATATCGGTTGATACGCTATACAATACGCGAGTTAGCAACTGCTGTCTGGTTGATACGGTGAACCGGCCCAGGTCATAGGACTAGGTGGGCAGTCCTCTGCGAATGGAATTACCGCAGCAGGTCTCACGAACCGGCTCTCAAGTTATAAGCTGCCTCACCAGCTACCCTTTCATTCTGAACGCTACCAAATACACAATTCTAACAGGGCTGTACGAGTCTTTCAAATATGGCAACGAGTTCGTAGTCTGTCGTATCTACTTTCACTGCGCATTCATGACAACCCGCCCCTCCTTTCTGGGAATCCGAAAGCAGCATCGGCCGACTTCAGCGACGACGAAACACGAACCATAAGAATGCGCTCCCAAGCACTTACACGTAGCAAAGCTACAATTCTCGTTGCTTTCATTCCAGAATGATGCAATCAATGCAGAACCTGAGGAGGGAGAATCATAATTTTAATAGTTATAGAAGAAATCGGCAAACATACTTTTAATTAGCACAGATTATGAGACCACAGTTGTTCTTTCGAACTACTGTTCTACTTTACGAGGATTCATGGCAGCCACGCCGTCATACTAATATGGAGACAAAAAATTAGTACGCTTTTGATGGATTTGTACTATGGTACTCACTCCCACAATGCACGTAATTTCCTTGTGCACTTTAACTTATTAAACGTAATCTGCGACAGAAAACTGCTTTCTCTTGTGAAATTTCTCTTTCTCAGATGATCTCCGTGTACTGCGTCGACGCAAATTTAGCTTAATGTGCTTGGACACGCATCCAGGAGGAGCAGTTGTTCAAATTCCCACCCTTTAGTCCACCCCGAAGTCCAAAATGAGTACAACCGAATGCCGGGACAGTTCCTCAAAGAAGAAGAAGAAGAAGAAAAAGGCACAGCCAGTTCCCTTCCACGTTCCTGCGCAATCCGAGTTTCGGCTAATCCGAGTTTCGGCTGTCTCTTACGATGATCTAATCGACAGGACTTGCAACGTATTCTTTCTTCGACGTTCGGAAATCTGAAGTCTTCGGGAAAAATGGCCAGTTGCACCGTGATGCAGATTACACGACCCTCTGCTATTAAGACGATAAACAGCAAGCCTTATATTGGTAAGGGCATATCTCTTTGAATCAGATAGCTGGCTAATAAAGCATTACGGTGGTCAGACTAAAACAGGCATTGACAACTGCTTTACGCTGACGTAGAAGTATATCACCGGTTACTATATTTTCCTTTCATCAATGCCCTCTCATCATCAACCATTTCAGCGCGCGCCATTAGTATTCTGGACTAACACGTCCACATACATTAATGATCTGGCCAACAGTATGAACAGTAACTTCTGATTTTTTGCAGATGATGCAGTTATGTATGAAGTACTATTAGTAAAGTGTGGCACAAATATTCAGTCGGCTCTTGATGATATTTCCAAGCAATGTAAAGTTGGCAGCTTGTTAAATGTACACAAATGTAAAATCATGCACTTCACAAAACGAAAAAACATAAATATGGTCCATAACGCATACAAATACCTGAGTGTAATAATGTGTAAGGAAATAATGTGGAATGATCGCATAGTCTTAAGTCATCAGTAAAGTGGGATACACTGAGAAAGAGTAGTCAGGTTGCAACGGAAACTACTTACAAAACACTCGTGATATCAATCGTAGGATATTGCAAAAGTGTGAGAGACATGTAGCAAATAGCGCCAACAAGGGGCAGGGCAGCACACACTGTGATAGGTTTGTGTGAGGATCCTTGGATAAACTATAGTCCCTCTATGCATTTTCTAGAGAGATCGCAAGGATAAGATCACACTATTAAAGTGCACAGAAAGTTATTTAAGCTGCAATTCTTCCCGCGCTCCTGCACCGTTGGAACGGAAAGAAAGTCTTACATCTCGTATAATGCTACATACCCTCTGTCGTGCACTCCATAATGGTGTCCAGATGGTACGTAGAAGTAAATGTATTACCACACGCATAATTTATGAAACATTAACTATGGAACTTTCTACTGTACCACACTTTAATATTTCATATCGTTCCAAGCGCAGATGTAACAGCCAAAGAATGTAATCATATGCCTGTATGCGAGCTGTTATTCTTTCACTTATTATCTTCAAAGACCACAGAATTAAACTTAGGGGGACTGAAGAACGTTCACAGTAAAATACCGTCCGGAAAAGCTGGCCTTGAAATTTTCCAATCGGTTTTATACAAGATGTACAGCACCTTACTGCCATTGTCTTCTATTTAATCGTTCTCGCGTGTAATCTACAGCTCCACAACGTTCTAGCAGAAAATTCACTTTAAATACAAATGTTTTATTTCATATCTCCACACATGGTATTTTTTATTTGCATGACAACACTGACTACGTACTTGTTTTTCATTAATCACAAAGTCAAAGCTGCTGTGCGTTACGTGAAATGCTCAGCTACAAACTGATCTAAATTCCGATTTAGTTGGTAGCGTTTAAAAAACCTAATTTTGGGCATTACTACTTTTCTTATTACGTAAGATTTCCTGATGAAGCAACTGTGGAGGAAAATGAGAGCTTAAAAAGTACGCAGTTCGCTGACTTGTCAGAGCACAACATTGTTAGCAGTAGTGTCTATAACTAAATTTCAGGTGTATGCACGATATTAGTTCTCTACATATACCACCAGGGAAAAAGTACCGATTCATGCCTGCAAGTTCTTTGTGAATGCACAAACCTGCCTGGAAATCACGCACGAGCTTACTTCTTTCAGCAGCAGACACTGGGTTACTGAATCGATTGGTTTTGGGAAGTATAGGAATCCAGTTTAGCTGCCTCAGTCTGTAGCTTTTGGGTGCGATGCCTGAAGAGAGGCGGGTTCTGTTCCGCATGATGGCCGTTTTCAGAATCGATGTACGGAGCTGATTTATAAATAGACGAGCGTAACAAAACGGGCAGCTTTGAAGTTCGCCATGGTGCTGCCCTTTTTAATCCCGGCCAGCCAGCAGTTGCGGCTTGCTGCTGACGCGATGACGTGGCCCTCCACCGCCACATTCCGCCGCAGGCAGCTAGCCAAGCGCCAGGCCGACTGCCCAGCCTCACGTGAAAGCCACTCGCTCGCCAAACACGTTCACTTTCGGCGCTTTCGCGGTCGTCGATCCCAGACAAGCACCACCCGCCACTTCCTGCACAACCCAGCCGCATACACTAACAGTTATTACGAGACTGGAAGCATCATGGCGAGGTTTACCGAAGCACTGTAAAGCTCCGATTCGTAACGCACTCTTAACGCAACAGCATGTCTCCTGCAGAGTTTTTGTAGCACTGAAGGTGTGGAGGTGTTTGTGTGTGGAGTTTCTGTTCTGCAATACCAAGCTCCTTAACACACGAAGACAAGACGCCACGATCTGTAGCAGCGGTCTGATGACGTTACAACTGACCGTTGCGCGGATACCTGTAAACAGTTCAGCTCGCTAAACTCCATTACATTCCTAAGGGTGTCTCCAGCGTTATGAAACGATACCTTCAGCACAGAAGCATGCTTTAGACGACGGCCTAATATCAATACAAATAAAATAACCACGAATATTTTGATACATTACGTAGCCTCCGTAACACACAGAACGGTACCTTGCGGAGTACCAGTGTTGATGGTAATTCTCTCACCTGCTACGTTTATCTAATGGGGACAGCTCGCACGGTCGGTAATTCTTGATTATCAACAAGATTAGATTCGCTGAAATTAAATGAACGGATGGTTGAGATGACATCCACGAAGATGTGATTACGTGAAAGGATATAGCCGAAAGCGGGTCAGAACTACTAAATCCAAAATATGAATTTATGTTGGGACAGAAAATTTCTTAGAATAAGAGAGTGAGTGTCAAGCATGGAGTCGAGCTATCACAGCCAATAATAACCGGACATACTGGTTAGAGTACCGGTCTGGAATAAATTTTCAACTGTCAAAACAGAGAGGTCCAGAAAAATTTAGACTACCTTATATCGTTGCAATTCTGTGTGGTAGCGTAGTCCACTGTTTTCTCAACAGATCATGGCGCGTGTTTTCCAGCAGACGACAGTGCAGCAATGAATGAAGAAAGGTTGTCGTTTGAGTAACGAAAGGTCGTACTGATGTGGTACTGGAAGTACGAAAACATGACGGAGGTACAATGGCAATGGGGTAATGTGTACAGAACTCAGCCACCAACACGTACAATAATTTATCGTATTCGGGAAATTTGAAGCAGACGGTACTGTTCAGGAAGTGCATAAGGAATGGTCTGACCGACCTAAAATATCAACATGCCCAGCTTCCAGCGCTGCTATGTTGCAACAATTTAGTAAGTCACCTCAAAAATTTGTGAAGCAGGGTGCACGTGAAAGCAGGATAAGCCGATCAAGCGAACGACAAATTCTGAAGGCTGCAAAGTGGAAAGTCGGCATTCCAAGCAAGCTGCACGCTATGAACGAGGATGATCCGGATCGAAGGATGGAGTACTGCGAGTGATTTGAAGGCTTCGCGAGGATGAACAGTTTGCAGGGATGGTTGTCTGGTCTGGCGAGGCGCAGTTCAAACTGAACGGTGCTGTAAACCGCAGAAAGAGCGTGTACTGGTCTCCTGAATATCCACACGTTCACGTGGGAAACATTTTATCTACCGGGTGTTAATGTGTGGTTTGGGTTGTGTCATCGGCGCGGCCTGATTGCCCCCTTCTTCTTAGAAGGTACCGCAACTGGTGACGCGTATCTTCATATGCTGCAAACGTCGATTTTACCTGCCACCTGAGAGGAGTTTGGTAATGAAAGATTCTACCTGCAACAAAATGGCGGTATGCTTCACAGCCACAGAAACGTCAGAGCCCACGTGGATGAAAATCTACCTGAACTGTGGACAAGTTGAAGGGTAGCTGTTGAGTACCCACCACGGTAAATGGCCAGTGAGTTTCGCTAATTCTTTGTACAGAAATAGGGATATATCTATGCTCATTCGGGAATTTGCTATCAAATCCAAGCCTCCGTGGCCACTTTCACAAAGTTTTCAAAACCGCAAATGATGATCTCTCTCTCTCTCTCTCTCTCTCTCTCTCTCTCTCTCTCTCTCTCTCTCTCTCTCTGTGGACAGGTTGAAGGGTAGCTGTTGAGTACCCACCACGGTCTCCAGACCTTATACTTCTTGACTTCTACCTATGCAAGATCTTGAAAAATGAAGTTTATCAACAGAAGCTAGGTACACTGAACGAGCTACGAGAAACCATAGAGGCGTCCTGTGAGGCTATCACACCGGCAAACACACAAAGCAAGCTTCCCCCCATGCAAGAATTTTAACAGTATGTTATTTTGTTTCATTAATTTTAACTATCAAAGAGTGTCAATATTTTTCTGGATCCATCTGTATTCAATTTGTGCTTATTTGTCGCGAAGAAATTCTAGACCAATCTAAGCTCGGATGTCACGGATGTCGGTTGGTATGCTACCCACGAGATAACAATTCTTGTCAGGTTAGACTGTACGGATTAGAGAAACGACATTTAACATATTCGTTGAATTAACAAAATCGAATTGTATGTCAACAATGACCTTACATCCTACGCATCTGCCCAAACTGTCAATTGCTAAGACAGACTCCTTTAGTGGCAGAGGTTCAAATTCCAAATAAATGGCCAGTGAGTTTCGCTAATTCTTTGTACAGAAATAGGGATGTATAGGGATATATCTATGCTCATTCGGGAATTTGCTATCAAATCCAAGCCTCCGTGGCCACTTTCACAAAGTTTTCAAAACCGCAAATGATGATCTCTCTCTCTCTCTCTCTCTCTCTCTCTCTCTCTCTCTCTCTCTCTCTCTGCGCCAGTCATTCTGCCTGTCTTTTCTGACGAAAACGGGGGCATACGATACTCGCATTCGAAGTGGCTCGAATTTGGGGATGGGCCGCTGCGCTCGGTAAGTATCGACTTGTTCGAAGAATCACACGACATTTGACTCCTCCGGCGAGACATGAAGGGATAGGCAAGAAATTACGAACTAGCCACAACAATAAGCTACTCTCCGCTTAAAATTTGACAATTTCGTGAAACACAGACGCAAATAGCATTAAATCCTACCACTGCACCAACACGTATTGTATATGAACAAATATACAATACAGTTCTCCTATACACCGGTATGTATGGATATATAAATATTTATGCTGATTTTTAAGTAAAGATGACAGATAAAGACAAATGTCGTCTTCCAAAAAATAGTACTTGGCTGAACCTAGTATAACATTTTATTTATCAGAGACGGTCACGATTTACGAGGAAAGTTGCAAGTGAGCAATTCAATCCCTGTTTACATTGTAGAACAACAGATAAAAACGTTACCTGATTTTTATCTGTCTGAATCAAGTCAGCAACATTCAGATCAAACAATCAAGACAACTAATTAAGAATTAAATTTCAGGCAAAATGAATAGAGCGTAATAAAGTGACTAATTTTTATCGCGAGAATTAATTACATTGGCAAGATCCATATCGAAGAGAGTACTATCAGATGTCCCTAGATCGGGGGACGAACGAAACCTTGGGAACTGGACAGAATCATGATTGCAATTGTTTATTTATTTATTAGTCGCCGTTGTTATGCACAATCTGCAGCCTAGAAGATATTTCACGCCGTGTTTCACAACTACTTTTATTATTAAAATCCGCAAGGCATTAAAAACGCCGTGGCGGATCTTTGCGATAGTACCGACAAAAGTCACTAGACCGCGGGCCGATTAAAAAAATCGAACAGAACCCGAGATTTCCCGAACTTCGGCGTCAACTGTTCGAACAGTTCGAGTCGCGTTCAAACACAGCCCATTTAACAGACACGGTATCTGATCAGTCTAGCAAAATCGAATCGATCTCTGGATCGGCCTAACAAAATTGATTCAGGAGTAACGTGAAAAATATAACAGCGTAATTCGGTCGCCGATGTGTCGTGTGTAAACGTGGTGTGCGCGTTAGAGGCAGCTGCGACATGGAAGTCGGGTTTCCCGCGCACGAGCCCAGATGGGGCGGCTCGGCTCGTCTTCATCTAGAATAATTGAGCGGCGAGAAGGGGAGGGGGTGAGGAGAGGGGAAGGCAAAGGGCGCGGCCAGAGCGACAAAAAATGGCTGCGTGGGAACCACAGGAGGCGGCGCTGCGCTGACACACCGCCAGGCAGACAGCGCAGGAATGACCAGCAGCCGCTACAGTAGAAGGGGGCAAAACGCTCACGGGAACAAACAAGTACAGTATCGATCGACATAACTGACAGCCCAATATTAACATGGAACTGGAATTCTGAGCACGTTGAGTTACAATTTCATTCGCTGCCGTACTGTTACATTTACAGAGTGGGTCAGAAGTCACGAAGGGGTTAAAACCGTGAATAACTATTTGTTCTTTTCTCCTTTCTTTTGCTACCAAACTGACACAGAGGAAGAAAGAGAGACAGACCATGGAAGAAAATCATCACCGTTAAACGTACTGAAATTGTGGCGATTTACTTCGAAAACCAGGCGTCAATTGTTCTCACACGTTAAGCTGTCACCACACTGAAACCATTTTTCCTCGTTTGATTCAGCGCTACAGACAAAAGGGTTCATAAAAAAGGTTCTCAGCACTATGGGACTTAACATCGGAGGTCAACAGTGCCCTAGAACTTGGAAATACTTAAACCTCACTAACCTAAGGACATCACACACATCCATGCCCAAGGCAGGATTCGAACCTGCGACCGTAACGGTCGCGCGGTTCCAAACTGTAGCGCCTAGAACCGCTCGGCCACAGCAGCCGGCGAAATGGCTATCATTTCTCCTCATTTCTCACCTAGAGTAAGTGTCCACTAATAGGTGTCCTGTTTCGATCAGATAGGGCATGCCTTGAGTCAGCGTAACTCATGGCGCGCAAATTATCCAGACTACACTCCTCCAGTGTTTTGAGAGCACTTCGCGACTTTCAACAAACTTTACATATAATTTCAAAACCTTTGTCAACTTTTCATCGTTTACAGTCCCACAAAAGAAATAATTAGTGTCCTGCGTCTTCAGCCATACAGGCGCTTTCAGTCAAATAACTAAGTCATTAAGCCATTAACTCGTTTCTAACGTAATCCGACGTCTGAAGAGAGTTCGGTCCTTTAAGGAACCGGGGAAGGAGTAACTGGTATTCTAGGATTGATCGCACTAGCATCATGTTAGTAATTTCTTTTTCAGTTACACAGTACTTTCTCTGAGCCCTAACAACAAAGCGAAGATTTCTATTCACCTTACAGTGTTCGCCCCATTTCATTTCGCACCTTAATATTACTCCTAAAAATTTAATATATGTGGTGTGCTGCGGATGTTCACCACTTATAAAGTAATGGGATACTACTGAGACCTCTCTCTTTGTAGTGGACATTATCTGCATTTATCCACTTTTAAAGTGAGCTGTCATTCCTTGCACCAAGTGGAAGGTTTGTCCATTTCCCTACCATTGTCCAAACGACGATTCTTTCCTATAAATTACAGCACAGTTAATGAACAATTTGATAGTGCAGCTGACCCCATCTGATAAATTGTTTATCACACTGACGACGATAGAGGTCGTGTTACACTTCCTTGGTGCACACCTGATCTTTCTTTCGTTTTTGCCTAACATTTGCCGTCCAACATAATGCAATGCAGTGAGTTAGTTCAAAATTTATCGACCCAATTGCATATCTGTACCGATATTTCGTGTTATCGTATCTTGGACGTTGGTCGATGTGAAATACGGTTTCTTTATTGTTTCTTTGGTCCCCTTTTCTACGAAGACATCAGAAGGCATTACTGCAGATATATCTAGCACCTTCACTGGAGAGTTGATTACCTGGTGCAATTCTCTCCATTTGGCACTGGAAACAACCTTCACAAAGGCAAACAGTTTGTTTACAACTGTTCTTAAAAAACACACACACATTAATACTCTGAACGAGATTGCGAAACAAGTAATTCATCAGAAATGCATACGTCGAGGTTACAAATCTGCTGTCTATTGGTTCTCTCTCACAGCGTCCTGTTACCCAGTCAAACTGGACCCTTTCCAGGCTTTCATCTTTTATCCCTTGTTTCTGGCAAAGTATTTCTAAACAGTTTACGTCAGACGACTTCCCGCACACAAAATATATCAACAGTCCGCCTAACAGCTCGAGAAACTGCTCGCAGTATAGAATGTAAGGCTTCGACGAATGTTAAGCATCCTGTTCGCTTTCGTCTCATCAAACGCGCACTGACAAACATTACATTTTAAACGGTCACCATATGAACTTCTGTCTGATGCATTTCTTTCGGCGAACCTATCAACTTCAGAGTTAAGGCAAACGATGCTTTTCGGATTTAAGAGTAACGATATTTCCTGTTTCAGTCTTTTCAATTTTTTAAAAATCTCTTCGACTTCAGTGGTCCTATCCACAACTTCTGCTCTTAAATGTTTCAGTATTATTCTCACGTTTGTAAAGAACAACTAGATAGAAAATCAATCACACACTGGTAGAGCTAGAACAAAAATAAAGAGACGTACTGAAACAATGGGTAGTAGATGTCTCCTTCGGAGAGAAAAGGGAGGTACTGACAAGCAACACGACTTCAATATAAACATTAAGAACAAAGCTATGTGTTTAACAATGTCCGGTGCTGCGCTTACTGGTTCGGCCATGAGACCAACTAATCTGGCTCAGTAGGGAGCTGCTATCAGAGATCGTTGTTGTTGAACACTCTCACTCTCTCTCTCTCTCTCTCTCTCTCTCTCTCTCTCTCTCTCTCTGTGTGTGTGTGTGTGTGTGTGTGTGTGTGTGTGTGTGTGTGTGTGTGTTGTTACTGATAATAGAAGTGCACAGTAACTAAGACGTTGGTCGGATATTAATCATTGGAATTTCGTAATTTCTGTCATCTTGACTTGCATCTCTTGACATGGTCATGCTGGATTATTTCCTTCCAGTGAGTGATCCAAGATTGTTGAGTTTCAGCTGGTACGTTATTTCTCCAGAAGAGGGAGGTAAAGTTATTCCCGCCCGTAGCATTTTTTTAAGCTACGCGTAAATCCCGGGTAATGCTAAAACGCATTGGTTCCCGAACTTGGGAAGTGGGCGGGGGGGGGGGGGGGGTAATTATCCGGGTAAAATGTAATTTTGGCGGGGGGGGGGGGGGAGGGAAATAAAATCAACATGGTTCAAAAACCGTGTTTCAGTCAATAAAGTAAACTATTTTTATAGTTAATTATTATTTCCGGCGTTTCGAAGGGCCGTAATATCGATTAAATAAGTTTTCATTTTGTTTTATATACTAGCATTAATGAGTGACACCAAGTGTTCTTGGCGAGAGGGGTTGGGGGGGGGGGGGGGGGAGGTAATAGCAAGTCGTCCAGGAATTATAATCTATCTACACATTGGGACCTGCCGCTCGAAAATCTGAAAATGTATGAAATCTACGATACCCTTGTTCGCATGATGCTTCTAACATGTTTGCCAGAGGTTTTAAACCTCTTTAAGAATGGATAGGTCAGTGGGAAGCTGAAACGGATGTTTGAATGCATATCACACCTCGGATGATAAGCTCCAAATGGATCTCACCTATTGTCCTGAATCTAATCTGTTTGGGCCATGGCAGATGCAAAGATGTACTCCATAAGCGGAACAAGTTGCTCAGTCCAAACTATACTGCGGAGCTCCACGCCAGACTACATCACGTTCGCAGTGACTGTTGGACTCGAGCAAATCTTCATAGTGAAGAAGATTTCCCGTTAGCACTGCCAGAGACTGTGCACTGGATTCAAACACTGGACTCGCATTCGGCAGGACGACGGTTCAATCCCGCGTCCGGCCATCCTGATTTAGGTTTTCCGTGATTTCCTTAGATCGCTCCATGCAAATGCAGGGATGGTTCCTTTAAAAGGCACGGCCGACTTCCTTCCCTAATCCGATGCACCGATGACATCGCTGTTTGGTCTCCTCCCCCCTAACAACCCCAACCAACCAACCAACCCCTCCTCCCCCCCTAACAACCCCAACCAACCAACCAACCCCTCCCCCCCTCCCAAACTGGATTTAATAACTGGACATTCATTATGGGTAGCATGCAACCTTGCCGAGTTTACGGTTTCACATTTGTGTATGTGTAAAAACGTGCAAATGTGTCTGAATTCCTGAGGGACCAAACTGCTGAGGTCATCGGTCCCTAGATTTAACACTATTTACACTAACTTATGCTAACAACAACAACAACAACAACGAAAAACACACACACACACACACACACACACACGCCCGAGGGAGGACTCTAACCTCCGGCGGGAGGGGTCGCGCAGTCCGTGACATGGCGCCTCAAACCGCACGGCCACTCCGTGCGGCTGGATATATGTAGTACCGAGTGTCTGCCCTAAGAGTTGTCAGGTGCATTTTCTTTGTTGTTTGGGCAAATATTTGCAATTTAGTTTTTGCTTTGTATAGCTGGAGTCAGACAAAAAATTATTATTCGTCAGCTCTTTCACGTGACGCCAGTGTCAACAGGAAGCGTCGGTTTGTTTCGAATTACTAACAAAATTGTTTTTAAATCGAAATTTTACGTGTTCATTCGACTGAGCTGTGCCTAAACAGTCTAGTGCGACCCTTATTTTATGGACATGTATTAACAGACACAGTAACACGCGAAGAATAAACAGCAATGCAACAGCACCTCAGTAGCGGGCCAGGGTAATGCTGTCACTGCTTGAGCACTGGTTATTCTTCCCAGTTTTAGTGGCCCGTTAATAGATATTGATAAAACAGATATCGCAGCACACTAATCTGGGAGACCTCTATCGAATGGGTACGTAAAGCTCAGCTTTAAAGATCATTTTGTTTGTAACGGGAAACAAATCGACGTTTCCCGTCGACGCCGCACGTCGCATGCGAGGCTGATGAGCTCCATTTGTTTAGGCTGACTCCTGCTACACAATGCAAAAAAAACAAATGTCAAATATCTGACAAAACACCAGAGTATACGCGTCTCCCGTCTCTTAGTAGACACACCCCTCCATATAACGAACTTAATCTCAAATCACAGGCCTAGGAGTGGAGGTAGTCATCGGTGACCGTTTTATAAGAGACTCTCATAAACGTCTGCTAGAGGCGTTTACATCTTCCTCCGTTAAAAGTACCACGGTGTTAGGCTGTGATTCATAATTATGGAATGGGCTGCTCATGTTTGATCCTATGGACGACGATTGAAATGTATATGTTGACTATGGGCGTATTAGCAGCACTCTAAATAAATATTTGGAAGGATACCTCTATAATTGCCCTGAACTTTCCGGAAACGCCATGTAGTGCTCAAGGTTCTATTACATTGTGCCGAGGCGTCAGCCAAGAGCACTCTACCGACACGACGTTTGACGATGTTGTGATCAGCGTTAAACGCCCGGAAATATAAATACTACCTTCTCCGATCTCGACAAGTTACAGGCGAGCAGGCAGCACCGGGGACTGACGACCCCAGAGAAGGAAGGTAGTGCGCCTGTGGTGGCACGTCAGACCATTTTATGTGCCCGGAAGCCCACACAGCTGGCGGCGTGGGCCGCGCTATTAAGAACGCGGGCGGTGACGACATCCAGCCAAGGACGGGATGCGACGAGTCGAGTGTCACGGCGGAAGTTCCCCATCACCAAAGGCAGCAGCAAGGGACCGCACCAGGGCGGCAGCAGCGTAGACAAATCAGCCAGACGAGGAAGAGAAACCGCCTGGCGCTCGCCTCACCACAGTGACCGCGAGCACCAGCAGTCCCACTGGTTGCGCCACGTGGTCTGTTCTCTTTTATCTATTCACCACAACCCTCGATGCCTTTATGAGATAGCATATCACACTTCGTTTGCTATTTTAATACCTACTCATCACATGTGTTGGCGTATACTGTCATACTCATCTGCAACCAGCGGAAAATTAAAAATGAAATCGATGCAATAACCTCCAATGGAACGAAGTCTTCCTCATATATACATTTGGCATTTCCCGATTTCTTATTTATCTTAGTAAGTCATATGTGTGTGTTAAGCCGGCCGGCGTGGCTGAGCGGTTCTAGGCGCTACAGTCTGGAACCGCGCGACCACTACGGTCGCAGGTTCGAATCCTGCCTCGGACATGGATGTGTGCGACGTCTTAGGTTAGTTAGGTTTAAGTAGTTCTAAGTTCTAGGGGACTGATGACCTCAGCAGTTAAGTCCCATAGTGCTCAGAGTCATTTGAACCATTTGCGTGTGTTATGTAAACATGTCAAACTGTTCTAACCACCACTTCACTATAAATACTGTAATTGGTGTATTACCACATCTGTAACTGCTTCATGGTACGGAGTTGCAGCATAGTTTCGAAACGTCCTCCGGGGAAGTTTTAGCCAAACATGGCACACAGAATCTGCTCTCGTGCCTAAAAACACTTTGTGCCAATGAGCTGCTTATTTGCTTGCATCGTCAGAGGCGCGCGATGCCCGGCGACGAGTTGTGACTGGAAGCTTGGCGTGAGGCACCCGCCTCTTGTGAAGTGCCGCAGGCGAGAGAGTATTGATGATAAGCACGCCGAGCAAATCACGCTAATACTGTGTAACACCGACTCTGGCCTTGGTAATGACCCCAATTAGACGAGGGAGGGAATAGACTAGCTCGTATGGGTATTCCATATATTCAGATCCCGTAGAGCTACCAAGCTGGGGGGACGTTGATTGCTACGCGTTGCCGACTGTTCCAAATAGTCTCGAACAATCTTCGGTGGCTTTGAAGGTCGAGGGATCTGCCAAGCCAGTTGAGGTGCGATATTGTGGCCTAGTATTCATCAGTTCAGGATCGTACGAGGGGCGTTTGAAAAGTCTGTGCAAAAATAAAAACTACTTACGTGTTCGGGTAAACCTTTTTTATTTTTCGACACAGTTTCCTTTGACTTATACACTTAGGCCAACGCTGTTCTAATTTGTTGATCTCTTCTGAATAACAGGAATTGTCCACATCTGCAAAATAGCTATTAGTTGCTGCAATCACCTCCTCGTTTGAATAAAATCTTTGCCTTGACAGCCATTCTTCAAATTGGGGAACAAATAGTAGTCCGAGGGAGCCAAGTCTGGAGAATAGGGGGGATATGAAACTAGTTGGAATCCCTTTTCATATTATTTTGCGACCACACAACTGCTGAGAAATGTGCTGGTGCATTGTCGTGATGGAAAGGAACTTTTTTGCGGTCGAGTCGCCGGCGTTTTTCTTACAATTCGGTTTTCAAACGGTCCAATAACGATGAATAATATGCACCTGTAATAGTTTTACCCTTTTCCAGATACTCGATGATGATTGTCCCTTGCGAATCACAAAAGACATTCACCATAACCTTTCCGGCCGAAGGAATGGTCTTGGCCTTTTTCTGTAAACTTTTCTATTCGAAAGTGCAGAGTCACCGTAATGCTGATCAAACTTCTCTTTAGTCTTCTGAGGCGTTTTGCCTTTCATAAAGTAATGTTTAATCACCATATGAAATTCTCTTTCGTCCATTATTTGACAATCAATCGCCTTCCTTGATTCACACCAATGCCAAACACAAAGAAATAGACCAATAGGGCTGAAACTTAGTGCGCGTTCTTTCCAGAGATGCTACTAAAACTAAATATAACCTCAAGGAGGTATGTATAACCTCGATACGCGCCGGTGGTGCCATCCCTCGGACTTTGCACGAACTTTTCAAACGCCCCTCGTATGCGTGCGGACCTGTCAACAAGACTGTTATAAAGACGGAAGTGCCCATAGCGTATCATGAAGATGTTGAAGAGAGGGCAAAACTTGGTCACCCAAAATGTTGAAATAAACATTATAGTTCATGTTCACGGTAATCTGAAAGAGTAGGCCCAAGTTATAGTACCAAAAACATTACGGAACTACATGCTCAACACACTCTGGGTTAAACATGTAATTGGGCCATAACTGAAGTCTACGCCTTGCGTCACTTGAAAACTAGGCAAAACTGGGACTCGTCTGACCACACTACACTACACGCCTTCAGCCAACTACTGTCCATATTCTGTGCTGTTTGGTCACAGCCACACTTAAGAGATAAACATGGGAAACTTTGCCAAATAGGACAACTGTGTCACTTTTTAAATAAGACGGCGTCCTAATGGCAAACAATGAACGACAGATTTGGCGCACATTTTAGGTTTAATCTTAGTTTCCTTGTCTTTGCCACCGATTTTTCTTTTGACTTGTGGAACACGTCTTTTCTGCTAGTCCAAAACAACGTGTCTCGCCTTGCCCAATCATCCTAACGTAAATAAAAATATTTCTTTTGTTCAGTGTAGTACATTATTGCGTTTCAGAATAACTTTTAGAAACAAAATTGTGTGATGCATTTAATATACTGCACCCGAAAGCTTGGTAATGACGGTTCGCTTTCCCTAACTAGAATTTTGTCTTTTTCTTATATCTTGCACATTTCATTTTTTAATCTAGCATTTTTAGATCTGTGTACAGGTCGTTAAAATGCCAACGCTCATTAGAACGAAACTGGGAGCAAGCAGGTATCAAAATTTTTGCTGTTAAGTGGATCGTAGTTCAGTAATTCCTGAACATGATGAAGTGAAATGAATGCCAGAATGGTCCAAGTTCCTACATAACTAAAGCCTGAATATTTGTTGAGGCAAAATTCTTGAAGAAAAAAAAAGTGTAAATAATTTTCTTAGTAAACGTACTCAGAACGGAGAGTTCGAGGCGTCGTATCGTCGTTAAACAGACAAAGCGCAAAGATTTTCCTTCCACGACGTGCCAAATGAAACTTTCCTAAATGAAAGAGAGATTGTGCACATAATTAATCCCCCTCATAACCAAAACCGAGGCAATTTTTTTCCTTTTCTGATGAATTCTTTTAACTTTTAACTTTGAAGACATGAATTTCCGTGCTGGCTTGTTAACCTTTCTGTATAACTTTCTTTGAATACAAGTGTTTAATATTACTGAGTAAATTGTTTTCTTTCATCGTGACTTAACACACTTGGCAAAGTTGCCCAGTTTGCTAGGTAACTTTGGCAGTGCTATTTTAAATTTTTTCATGCATAAACACATAACAATGTTGTCATCCGTCCACGTATTATAAAACTGGAAATGAATGCTCATGTTTTAAGATGATTTTGAAAATACTTTTCGTTGTTAGGTAACAAAACAGACAGAAGGGGAAACATGTGGCACAGTTTTCCTATTTTATGATACACGTCTTGAACGAGCCAATTTCCTATTGCGAGGTAACCGCCTCCAAATGTCCACTGTCACAAGATCGCGTAGATACGTTCGTTTGGAGACTGGTCAGTTTGGATATATATTCGCTAATAGCAACAATGTTGGGTTTGGAGAACCGACTGCCACTGATAACGTGTGACATTCGTCTCCGATTGCTGTCGGTTACGATCTTTCTACGACGTTCTAAACCGTTTCTTCCAGGGAAGCGGGAAAGCCCACGTTGATATACACACGGTATGGACATGTGCACGTCCAAACGAGATAGCTACTTTCCGATGTATTGTCACGTCTTACTACTCTGATTTCATTCAGTCACCTAACACATTCAAAACAAATTCAAATTCACTACCACCACTCAACATGAGCGGTTGAAGGTCACGTGACTGCCCTGTACCAGTTCTACATCTACAACGCCCGTAAGTTTGTGTGTTCTCTTTTAACTGTGTGACTATCATTCTGTTCCATGAGTTTTTGTACGAACGATCTGTTGGATAAAGGCGGAACCTACGCAGGACTGTTCGTTTTGATGTAGGAAGGTCGCGACATCAGAAGATTCTATCACAATGCAGGAAGACCGGCAAAGGAGTGGCGATTGCAGCAGTAACTACCAACTGACCAACACCGCAAATATTAGGCTGGTGGATGAGTTCGAAGCGTTTCTGTTTTCCATGTTGCTACTCCGGTTGGTTGCTATGGGTTTATTTATCCATTGCCACTTTCTATTTGTAGTTCACTGTTCCTACTTACGTTTACACATTGTCGTTTTGTCCTTTGGAGATAGTGAGTGGAGCTGTGGACGCTAGAAAGACTGGAGTGCGAAATTGAAAAATCGGAACATTTCCGACACGCTCTCTTGTTTTGAGTCCAACAGAGGGATAACAGCAGTGGTGACAGCCAGAAACATATGCGCAGTCTATGGAGACAATGCCAGTGGACAGAGAACGGGAAGAAAATAGTTTCCTCGTTTTAAGGAGGATCATTTGACATTAGTGACTCTCAACGCCCAGGAAGGCGTTCGGGGTTTGTTGGCGATCGTTTAAACGCATCAATCCGCAATGGTCCATGTCAGTGTACTCGAGAACTGTCAAAATCTACGAACTGTGATCATTCCATCGTCGTGCGACATTTGCATTCAATGTGGAAGGTTAAAAAATCGTATGTACTAGTACCGCATGCTCTAAACCAAAATCACAAACATCAGCGGATGGGCATTATGTGCATCTATGCTTGCTCTTCACAAATACTCTTGAGCGTCACCGACCATTGCTATCCTGTATAGTTAGTGGTGACTACGAACGATGTCTTTAAGCTAACATAAGTAAAAGAAAGGATTGGTCGAGCCCAAACAAAAACAGCAACTCCCCGTACGAAGACCTGCGCGCACCCACGAAAAGATAATGCTATGCATCTGGTGGACCAGCGACGGTGTGGTGTACTACGAATTGCTTCCCCGAAGTGTAACCATCACCGCTGACATTTACTGTCAACAACTGAGACGTCTTGTAGGCACAATACAAGAACAACTGCCAGGAAGACTGCGTGAAGTGGTGCTACTCCACGAGAACGACCGCCCGCATTCTGCTAGATTGACAAGAAACACTAGACAGGAGTAGGGTCGGGAAAACATTCCGCACTTAACTTATTCAACTGACCTTGCACCCACACATTTTCACCTTTTCCGCGCTCTATACAACAACCTTGCCCACTGCTTGAATACTGCTCACCGGTGCGGGATCCGTACCAGATATGGTTGATAGAAGGGATAGAGAAGATCCAACGGAGAGCAGCGCGCTTCGTTACAGGATCATTTAGTAATAGCGAAAGCGTTACAGAGTTGATAGATAAACGCCAGTGAAAGACTCTGCAAGAGAGACGCTCAGTAGATCAGTACGGGCTTTTGTTGAAGTTTCGAGGACATACCTTTACCGAGGAGTCAAGCAGTATATTGCTCCATCCTACGTATATCTCGCGAAGAGACCATGAGGATAAAATCAGAGAGATTAGAGCCCACACAGAGGCTGCAAGATCCCCTCGCTTCTAAACTGATACTGTTATTACTCAGCTTAGCCGCGAGTCCGTAGATGGTGGTATATGTGACGTACTGTATGACTGGTCAGCGTTTCCACCCGGAATTTGCGAGTGTAAGTCGGACCTTCGTTGATCCGCCTTGGTGGGTCGTGTCGTCGGATTTCCTCCTACCTGTGCGCGGTGTAGCTCTCGTAAATGTCGTCCCGTGCAGATTCTTCATAGGCGCATTGGATGTCTCTGTCGGTGGAAGCTAATTATCTGAAACTGCTGTCGATCAACTTTGGGGTATCTATTTACTCGAAATTAACATTCAAAATGCCGTAATATCACTTTTATTCCTATTAGATCAATAATGAAACACTCATGTCACAAACTACTCGTAACCGAGAGCATGGCTACCATCGAGCAAGACAGGAAGAGCTCTTAACGCCGACTGCCGACTTTGGGGCGCAGTCCGTATCTGTGACTAGTTTCGTCGCAGTTCGTGTATTTCCGATCAAGTTCGAACTTACTAAGATGTGCATTTGTTAATGAACGGGTGTCAATTATGATAAATAGTTTTAAACATCCAGAGGCTCCTCCTAGTATTCATGTTGTCATAAATGACTTTAATAATTAAATATAAATAAACAAAATCGGTGACTTTGGCGCCAAGATGGCGGTACTTCCCGTCATGTATATTTCCCAGGCTAACGCTTGTTGCTACAGTCCAGCGTCGAGCCCCACCCCACTACGCGCGACATATGGTCGCTTCGTCACCTAGCCAGCCAGCGTGGGAAATGCTCTCCGACTTATGGCCGGCTACGGACTACAGCACTTCCTAACTATCGTGAATACATCCATAAGAGACAATTTATTAGAATTGGTAAAAATGTCTTCCTCACGTAAGAGGCACCTTACAAGGCATACCGACATCTTTCTTTCCACGAACAATACGAGACTGGAAGGGACAACCGATAAGGTACTGAAGGTACCCTCCGCCACAGACCTTCAGGTGGCTTGCGGAGTGTAGATGTAGAACCTTCAGGGAACTTCCTTCCCGGATGAATACGTGTTCGAACATGGCTCGACGAATTGTTCTGCTCAAAACGACGTGCTTTCTACAGTCGTGGAATACAAAAGATATGCACCCACCTAACAAATCTAACTAAAGTATTGCGCCCAGACAGGTGGAGAGGTGCCAGATTGAGAGCCATCAGAACAATCCTCAGGCAACGGAATGCTTCCATGAAAGACGTGGCGGTGTTGTGAAGGAGTGCAGATGAGGAAGCCCGACAGAGTCAACGGCCTGGGGCAGGCAGCGGCAGACGCAGCAGCGCTTTTTGCCTCTGCGGCGCTGGTGCTGCTAGCTCGACACTGCGGCAAGAACGCGCCGCGAGGCCGCACCACGCTGAGAAAGAGCACACAGCTGGTCGTATGTCGACTCACACAGTGGGTCAACACGTTCTCTGTTACTTCATCCATTCCCAACTTCACAATTCGCAACAACAAAAAGAAGCATTCATAAACAGAACAGCGCACGACATATTGTCTCGGTGGCTGCAGTGTGGGAGCGGGAGTGGGAAGTATCGAGACTAACGAGACCACACCCGCGGACGCGGCTAACAACTTGTGACGTGTGTATAAAACATTCTCGGTTTACTCGTCACGTCAGGTATGGGTGAAATCTCGAGCTTTCGAAGAAATGTACCTCGTCTTCGGCAGGATTTCACTAAAAGTTCCGAGCTTTTAACCATATTTGACGCAATAAGTATACCGAGAATGATTTATGCACGGATGTCCTAAGGGGAAACTTCAATGTCGCATAAATGGATCTGTGGCTGGAAACCATTTCATTTGAATAGACTGCTCATCGAACTAAATAACATGCTGCCAATCGATATAACTACGTTTCTGTGACATCTTAGCAGCAACAAATTGGCTGTGAATAATGACAATTTTTTTTTCCCAACATAATCTGCATTTCTGATATCAGCACTAATATGCTGATACGTTCACGAGTCTTTTGTTAGAGCGTGCTTCAAGTATATCTCCGATTGCTAACATGAAGCTATGACAGTTTTCCACATCTTAACTCTATTTGATTTCTCCCTGTATAACTAACACAGACAGACAAAGAACTAAACACATTGTCGTAATGGGATTTATGGACTAAAGTTTCTAAAAGTTAGTTTTGTCAAATGAGTATTCCAAAACACGGATGACATTACATGAACATATGTATTTATCAGTAACTAATTACCAATTATTCAAACAAGTACACAAATTCTAACTTCATATTCTTAATGTAAGAGGAAAAAGAAAACGACTGCCACGTAATACAAGCTCATTCAATATATTTCATAACTTGGTAGAAACTTTGTGATTATTCTTATGCTTGAAATATCGGTAATCAGTGATCTGGAGACAGAAATTAATCACCTCTATCTCATAAAAATTATCTAAAAATTGTGAAGAAGACTGAGAATATGATTCGCGATGCCTTAAAACACAACGTATTTTTTAGTCGGGAGCCCAATTTTATGTCGATATAAGACTCGTGTGACTCAGGAGTTGTATTTTTAGTGAAACAATGAAAGTAAGCAGCTACCTGTCAAGGCTGCTAGTTGCCTTCTGAGACGCCGGGGCTCAGCCGTGAAGTTGGTGACGTGTGGTCGTTCAGCAAAGAAGCTGCTGAGTTGACAATATTATACAGCGGACGATTATCAATAAAATTCCGAGTGACATCTAAAGTTCAATTTCATCCGAAAGAAAAACTTCAGCACCACTATATTTACGAATCCTAGTCTACATGAATTCGGTGCCTGATCTCAGAGATTACATAACATAAAGTCAAGGAAACATGAAATTTTGACGGAACATTCGTTTATATACCATAGGCATCCACCAAAACTTGTTTTTAATTCACCACTGAAGGGCGTATTTGAATATGAAATGTGTAAACAGAGTTCCATTTCACAACGTAAGAGATAATTGGCAATTCAAGTGTGGCTCTTGGACGACGATAGTTTACATAGCAACGAACTTAAAACAACGCGTAGTAACTGAATAAGAAAAGCTGGTTCTCTAAATAAACGTATAGGCATAGTCCACTAGTCAATTCGCATTCAACAGCAACGATACCCAAAAGACCTCGTTTAACTTCCGTTTCGGAGCACCAACTTACAGCTAGTTCCAGATCAGTATAGAATTTTATACGAGCGAGTGCAAAGCGTACTGCAACAAGTGCTTCGGGCTTTATGGTGATAGTGGATAGTAGTCAAACTTCATTTACTCCTGTACGGCACCTATCAATGGCGTTTGCTCCTTTGAAATGGCGCAGCTGCTGTGCTACCTAACCCGGGAAATACCGTGTATCGCGTAACTCATATGTAGCTTACACTCGGTGCCAAGCGGCGAGCGTACCGACCTTCTCCGTATAAAACTGACGCTAAAAGCCACGGCAAACTATCCCTACAGAACCGGCGACGGCCACGCGAACTCGTGTTTCTCTACTTTAATCTGGACAAACTGTGTGAAGCTCATCACCTGATGCAGAAAACGGTCTCTTGAACCTTTCCCACGCGGATGCCGCGTGCAAAATGGTGCCCTCTGGCCGAGTCTACCCATGGTCGGAGATAAAGTCGCGATGGCTGACGCTCGAGTCGTTTGGATCGAAACGTTTATCTATCCAAATTCTCTTCCTCAATCGTATAAACGTTTCCAGCAAGGCAGCCTGTGAAAACTGCATGGCAACAACTACAGCAGAGCCACAGACCAGAAATCACTAACCATACTAGTCATCGCCGAATTCGTCCAAATTGATGGTGCATATAGGGCGTGGTGAGACATAAAAGTGCCCCAAGTGGGAACTTCGTATGGCCATTAGGAAAAAAAGAGGAATTTTGATACGGATCCATCACCATATGGACCTTATCCTGTGACACTGTGTTTAGGAAGCGGTGATTGGCTCAACGGTAAGAAAATGGATTCGTGTGGAATTCGGAACAACAAATATCACACAATCGATTCCTGGACGTATAATCGCTTCGTAGAAGCACGGAGCTGTAACCAACAAGTCATTACTAGAAAATTGCAACAATGAGCACTTGCTGCTGCAAGACAGTTTCCAGATCTGGAATTCAAAGCTTCAGCAACGTGGATCCCTTAAACAAAGACATAAAATCCGACAGATAAATGTTATAAAATTTGTATTGGAAAGAGAGACTGCTACTATTGAGGAAACCCTTGCTATGGCAGAGAATTTTCGTCGCCAGACTTGAACTCTATTCCCAACTACGAAAAGGACTTTGTTATCAACACCGATCAGACAGATAACCAGGCGTTTTATTTGTCTACGTCAATGGACATGCTCTTTGCACTGTCACATACAACAGGTTTACATTTGTATCTTCTCTTCCCAGGCTGCCCAGCATCAGTCGGCATATGACCGAACCCTAGAACACCAAAGGTGAAAAGTGGTCTGCGTCAAATAAAAGAATATGAACAAAGTAACTCTCCTATACAGCACAATATGCTATGAGCCTTTCAGGAAAAGTACTGGCACATTTTTACGTATGCCTACAGGAGAGTCTTGGCTCTTTTGGACCGAGGGTTAAAAATCAGTAGATGCGTACGCAGCAAAAAATATAAATATTATCATCACTCCTTCAAAATCCGGTAAATTGACAACAGAGAGCCCTTCGTGCAAGAGAATAAATGTCTTCTGTTGATTGACTCGTGGGGAGGACAAACAAATCCACAAATATACGACGAACTGTTCCAAGATGAAGACGGATTGCCAACGTGCAGTATCAAAGTAATTCCCCCCAAAAGTACGCCACTAGTGCAAACCTGCGATGTATATTTCTATCGTCAAGAAAAAAAAGAAAAAACTAATAAAAAAATTTCAAAACTGCACTTACCTCATCGAGAAAGAAGAAGAAATCACTTCCCGAAAAGCTTGCATCAAACTACATTCCATTATACATCACCAGCTATCCTCGCACGTATTCAACGACATGCTGCGTTACGTGTGGTTCGCTGCTGGGCTGTGCGACGAAAGAAGCTGTTTCAGAATGTCAAGTTTGTTTTTCTATGGAAACATTAAAAAGCCATGTCACTGCAAATAGGCCGCGTTTATGACGGGCGCAAGATGCGGTCAAAATTATTGCTTCCGCCGTTTTTTTAATGAATATCACCCCGGCACATGTAATTGATCAATTGAAAAAGAATGGACGTATCTATTTACATGCACGACATTCCCGTGCACGCGTTAACTACAATACCTTTTTAAACGTATGCAGTCCCGCATTTCATCCTATGCCTGTACTTTTTGTGGTTATGTAAAGTAATATCTGTATGACATTGCGGTTAATTGTGATGTCAGTACTGGACGCATTGCCAAGGAGTACAAAAATATTTACCACCTGGCGGAGTCGAACCTGCAACCCTTTCAATGCGAATCCGATCTCTTACCGCTGCGCCAAACACCGATCCCGGTACAAACTCTCACAGGGACAATTGATAAGATCCATATGGTGACAGACCCGTACCAAAATTCCTTTTATTGCCTAAACGCTTGGGCATCTGGAGTTTTCACTTGGGGCACTTTCTCGTCTCGCCTCGCCCTACATGTACCATAAAATTGGACGAATTCGGTGATGACGAGTAGGCGTCCTCTCCTTGCTGCTGTCGTCAGCACCTGAGTTGCTCTGAGTAACTCAGTGACCAGAGAGAGAGAGAGAGAGAGAGAGAGAGAGAGAGAGAGAGAACCAGGTGCAGAACATCTCGTCCCTACGAGGACCAATGTACAGAAAGGCAGGGTCATGATATAGCTCTACAGGTATCAGACGTTGTTCGAATCCCCACATTGTCCTGCGTAGCGCCGAACTTGACATGTGCACTAAGGTATACAGAGAGGTGTATAATGATTCCAGGCGCTATAATCTAAAGCCAAGCAAGACGCTATCTGTGTTTTAACATTACAGATCCCAAGTCATCCCCCAATTTTCATCGACAGATTATTTCTGGTTTTTAACTTTTGAAGTGTCTTTTCCACGCGGTGTCTATATGACAGCGTATGCTCCAATTTAAATTCGCACCCTCCGCCCCAAATAAATTTGTCTTGATCCAAAGTTTTAGAGTTCTGTGTGCTTCCCCATCACGCAGATGCATCCTAGAAGATGCCGCCCAAATGCAAGGTAGAGTTACCTAACGTTTTTCAGTAGTAGCCAGAGAGCGTTATCGAGTACCTTCGTACAACTTTTCCAGTTCTTTGCCGCCCGCGGTGGCCGAGCGGTTCTAGGCACTTCAGTCCCGAACCGCGCGACTGCTACGGTCGCAGGTTCGAATCCTGCCTCAGGCATGGACGTGTGTGATGTCCTTAGGTTCGTTAGGTTTAAGTAGTTCTAAGTTCTAGGGGACTGATGACCTCAGATGTTAAGTCACATAGTGCTCAGAGCCATTTGAACCATTTTTTTCAGTTCTTTAAATAATTTGATCATTATGACGACATCGTACGAAACTGGCTGATTTTCGAGTTCTGGAGTGTTTATTCAGTATAGGTTGTTATTAACATAAGTGTCCACAGCTCATTTTATCATGCAATTTTACAGTAAATTTGCCTTCTCTTAGCAGCTTTGTTAAGAGCGCTTTCGTTTCCTTGCATTTTATTATCTTTGCCTGTTAATTAAGAAGGGCGTTATCCACACTGTGCCACACGTTAAGGGAATGCTAAAGACACACAAACGGTTTTCTTTATAGTCTATTACTTTTAGTGCCTCATCAATACGGTACCAACATATTTTTTACTACACGTACTCTTTATGAAACGGCATATTACACAGGTTGTTTCACTATTACTATTATAGGCCTCTTGGCGTTACGAGGGGCGGGAGACATAGGAATAAGCATCCCTGGTGTAGAGAAACAACTAAAAGATTTGAAACCAAATAAATCATCAGGTCCGCATGGAATCCCAATTCGGTTTAACAACGAGCACTCTACGGGATTGGCCCCTGCATTTATCGTGAATCTCTGGCCCAGCACGACGTCCCAAGTGACTGGAAAAAAGCGAAGGTGACTCCATTATGTAAGACGGGTAGAAGAACAGACCCGCAAAATGTCAGACCAATATCCCTAACTTTGGTTTGCTGCATAATACTCGAATATATTCTCAGATTGAACATATTAAAATTTCTTGAGACTGAGAAGCTTGTGTCCACAATTCAGTAATGCTTTTAGAAAGCATCGCTCGTGCGAAGTTCAGCTTTCCCTTGTCTCACATGAAATACTGTGAACTATGAATGAAGGACAAAAGGCAGTTTCCATATTTATAAATTTCAGGAGAGGCTCTGACACAGTGCCCCATTGCTGGCTGTTAATGAAGTAAGAGCATATGGAATAAGTTCAGAGATATGTGAGTGGCTTGAAGACCTCTTAAGTAATAGAAGCAAGTATGCTGATCTTGACGGCGAGTGTTCAGAGACAAAGGTATCGTCAGGACTGCCCCAGGGAAGTGTGAGAGGACCGTTGTTCTGTATGTACATAAATGATTTGGGGGCACAGGGTAGGCATGAATCTGCGGTTATTTGTTAATGAAGCTGTGGTGTTCGGTAAGGCATCGAAATCAGTGACTGTAGGAGGATACAAGACGATTTACACAACATTTCCAGATGGTGTGATGAATGGGAGCTAGTTCTAAATGTGGAAAAATACAAGTTAATGCAGATGAGTACGAAGAACAAACTAGTAATATTCGGAAGTAGTATTACTAGTGTTCTTCTTGACACGGCAAGTCGTTTAAATATCTGGGCGTGACTTTGCAAAGCGATATGAAATGGAACGAGAATGTGAGAACTGTGGTTGTTGTTGTTGTGGTCTTCAGTCCTGAGACTGGTTTGATGCAGCTCTCCATGCTACTCTATCCTGTGCAAGCTCCTTCATCTCCCAGTACCTACTGCAACCTACATCCTTCTGAATCTGCTTAGTGTATTCATCTCTTGGTCTCCCTCTACGATTTTTACCCTCCACGCTGCCCTCCAATGCTAAATTTGCGATCACTTGATGCCTCAGGACATGTCCTACCAACCGATCCCTTCTTCTAGTCAAGTTGTGCCACAAACTTCTCCCCAGTTCTATTCAATACCTCCTCATTAGTTACGTGATCTACCCACTTAATCTTCAACATTCTTCTGTAGCACCACATTTTGAAAGCTTCTATTCTCTTCTCGTCCAAACTATTTATTGTCCATGTTTCACTTCCATACATGGCTACACTCCACACAAATACTTTCAGAAACGACTTCCTGACACTTAAATCTATACTCGATGTTAACAAATTTCTCTTCTTCAGAAACGCTTTCCTTGCCATTGCCAGTCTACATTTTATATCCTCTCTACTTCTACCATCAGCAGTTATTTTGCTCCCCAAATAGCAAAACTCCTTTACTACTTTAAGTGTCTCATTTCCTAATCTAATTCCCTCAGCATCACCCGACTTAATTTGATTTTGTTGATGTTCATCTTATATCCTCCTTTCAAGACACTGTCCATTCCGTTCAACTGCTCTTCCAAGTCCTTTGCTGTCTCTGACAGAATTACAATGTCATCGGCGAACCTCAAAGTTTTTATTTCTTCTCCATGGATTTTAATTCCTACTGCAAATTTTTCTTTTGTTTCCTTTACTGCTTGCTCAATATACAGATTGAATAACATCGGTGACTGGCTACAACCCTGTCTCATTTCCTTCCCAACCACTGCATCCCTTTCATGCCCCTCGACTCTTAACTGCCATCTGGTTTCTGTACAAATTGTAAATAGCCTTTCGCTCCCTGTATTTTACCCCTGCCACCTTTAGAATTTGAAAGAGAGTATTCCAGTCAACATTGTCAAAAGCTTTCTCTAAGTCTACAAATTCTAGAAACGCAGGTTTGCCTTTCCTTAATCTTTCTTCTAAGATAAGTCGAAAGGTCAGTATTGCCTCACGTGTTCCAACATTTCTACGGAATCCAAACTGATCTTCCCCGAGGTCGACTTCTACCAGTTTTTCCATTCGTCTGTAAATAATTCGCGTTAGTATTTTGCAGCTGTGACTTATTAAACTGATAGTTCGGTAATTTTCACATCTGTCAACACCTGCTTTCTTTGGGATTGGAATTATTATATTCTTCTTGAAGTCTGAGGGTATTTCGCCTGTCTCACACATCTTGCTCACCAGATGGTAGAGTTTTGTCAGGACTGGCTCTCCCAAGGCCGTCAGTAGTTCTAATGGAATGTTGTCTACTCCCGGGGCCTTGTTTCGACTCAGGTCTTTCAGTGCTCTGTCAAACTCTTCACGCAGTATAGTATCTCCCATTTCATCTTCATCTACATCCTCTTCCATTTCCATAATATTGTCCTCAAGTATATCGCCCTTGTATAGACCCTCTATATACTCATTCCACCTTTCTGCTTTCCCTTCTTTGTTTAGAACTGGGTTTCCATCTGAGGTCTTGATATTCATACAAGTGGCTCTCTTTTCTCCAAAGGTCTTGTTAATTTTCCTGTAGGCAGTATCTATCTTACCCCTCGTGAGATAAGCCTCTACATCCTTACATTTGTCCTCGAGTCATCCCTGCTTAGCCATTTTGCACTTCCTGTCGATCTCATTTTGAGACGTTTGTATTCCTTTTTGCCTGCTTCATTTACTGCATTTTTATATTTTCTCCTTTCATCAATTAAATTCAATATTTCTTCTGTTACCCAAGGATTTCTACTAGCCCTCGTCTTTTTACCTACTTGATCCTCTGCTGCCTTCACTACTTCATCCCTCAGAGCTACACATTCGTCTTCTTACTGTATTTCTTTTCCCCATTCCTGTCAATTGTTCCCTTATGCTCTCCCTGAAACTCTGTACAACCTCTGGTTCTTTCAGTTTATCCAGGTCCCATCTCCTTAAATTCCCACCTTTTTGCAATTTCTTCAGTTTTAATCTACAATTCATAACCAAAAGATTGTGGCCAGAGTCCACATCTGTCCCTGGAAATGTCCTACAATTTAAAACCTGGTTCCTAAATCTCTGTCTTACCATTATATAATCTATCTGATACCCTTTAGTATCTCCAGGATTCTTCCATGTATACAACCTTCTTTTATAATTCTTGAACCAAGTGTTAGCTATGATTAAATTATACTCTGTGCAAAATTCTACCAGACGGCTTCCTCTTTCATTTCTTAGCCCCTATCCATGTTCACCTACTACGTTTCCTTCTCCCCCTTTTCCTCCTGTCGTACTCCAGTCACCCATGACTATTAAATTTTCGTCTCCCTTCACTACCTGAATAATTTCTTTTATCTCATCATACATTTCTTCAATTTCTTCGTCATCTGCAGAGCTGTTTGGCATATAAACTTGTACTACTGTAGTAGGCATGGTCTTCGTGTCTATCTTGGCCACTATAATATGTTCACTATGCTGTTTGTAGTAGCTTACCTGCACTCCTATTTTTTTATTCATTATTAAATCTACTACTGCATTACCCCTATTTGATTTTGTATTTATAACCCTGTATTCACCTGACCAGAAGTCTTGTTCCTCCTGCCACCGAACTTGACTAATTCCCACTATATCTAACTTTAACCTATCCATTTCCCTTTTTAAATTTTCTAACCTACCTGCCCGTAAGGGATCTGACATTCCACGCTCCGATCCGTAGAACGACAGTTTTCTTTCTCCTGATAACGGAGTCCTCTTGACTAGTCCCCGCTCGAAGATCCGAATGGGGGAGTATTTTATCTCCGGAATATTTTACCCAGATAGGGAAGACGAATGGTGGACTTCGGTTTATTTGGAGACTTTTAGAAAGATTGGTTCACCTGTAAATGAGACTGCATACAGGGCGCTGGTGCGACCTATTCTTGAGTACTGCTAGAGTGTTTGGGATCCGTTCAAAAAATGGTTCAAATGGCTCTGAGCACTATGGGACTTAACAGCTATGGTCATCAGTCCCCTAGAACTTAGAACTACTTAAACCTAACTAACCTAAGGACATCACACAACACCCAGTCATCACGAGGCAGAGAAAATCCCTGACCCCGCCGAGAATCGAACCCGGGAACCCGGGCGCGGGAAGCGAGAGCGCTAACGCACGACCACGAGCTGCGGACTTAGGATCCGTATCAGGTGGCATTGAAGGAAGATATCGAAGCAATACAGAGGCGGGCTGCTAGATTTGTTAAAGGTAGATTGGAACAACATGTAAGTGTTACGCAAATGCTTTGGCAACTCAAATGGGAACCCCTGTTGGGAAAGTGACGTTTTTTTCGAGAAACACTATTGAGAAAATTTAGAGAACTGGTATTTGAGGCCGACCGCCAAACGATTCTACTGCCGCCAACATACACTGCGCGTAAGGACCACGCAGGTAAGATTCGAGAAATTAGGGTTCATACGGAGGCATATAGGCAGTCGTTTATCCCTCGCTCTACTTGAGAGTCGAACAGGAGGGGAAATGACAAGTAGTGGTACAGGATAGCTTCCGCCACGCAAGTAACGGTGGATTGCGGAGTATCTATGTAGCTGCAGATGTGGACTTAAATAGCTAAAGTTTTGATACGGTACCCATGTTCGGAAACATACCGTTTGGATGTAAAATATGTTTGTAGATCGGGTCGCTTTCAAATCCGCCGCTTTCATTTACGCACACAGTAGAGACAATGAACACTGATTTGTGTGCTCTCCAGGAGCGGAAGACATGGGAAATATTTTAGAATATTCAATGTGGGTTCTCTTCTACGTGACGAAGGACGTTCTCTGCAAAGTCGAATGTGCAACGCGTCTGTGGATCACTACTGTCAACCCTCCAATAAAAGTACCAGTTTTCCGTAGCCGTTATCATAGTCGGCCGGAAATGATATATAACGTCATAATTACAACAGCGATAGACGGCGGCGCCCTCTCGTCAGTTTGTGTGGGTATCGTGAGGCGGGAGCTTTTAAACTATTTTATATCCAAGCTGTAGATTTCCGGACGTGGTATTCTTATCAACACTTTATCCACTCAAATCATTTCACAACCAACAGAACCCTGTACATCAAGGGTGTTCACAAGAAAAAGTATTCCTTATACAGTGAGATGGTAGTTAAGATCAAAACAAGAAAAAGTGTCCAGTAGACATGCGCTTAAGAACTATGAGCACTTCGTCATCTTCGCTAGTGTGAAAAAACACATCTTTTTTAATGAACAAGTGTTCGTGGAATACTTTTTTTTAACACACTGCACTCAGTAGAGGGACTGCTTTATTTCAATTTTACTCGCACAAAATATACGGTATGAGTGCTAATGGGAAGTGGAGGAGGGAGGGGGGAGGGAGGGAGGGAGGGAGGGAGAGGGAGAGGGAGAGAGAGGGAGAGAGAGAGAGAGAGAGAGAGAGAGAGAGAGAGGGAGTGTGTGTAGATCAGGAGGGGTGTGTCGCTTCTGGACGACAGATTGCGACAGCGAGAAGCATTCATAATTAGTGTCTCCGCGCGGCTGCAGATTTCGCAGCGGTTCCCGTGCCGTGGAATACCGCCGCAAGTGGGTCACCCCCGGCCGTATTTCAGGCCTGTTGGCTGGAGCAGCCCGCCCAGATATAAATCACACTCGCTACGGGCCTGCCTGTATAGCAAACGCCCACGCTCGCCCGTCACGGGCAGACGCACTTGTCTGCCGGCCGCGGCTGCGTGAAAACAAACCCAGGCTCTGTGCGAGTGAGGCTACTAACAAATGTCGCCTGTCAGCTCTCGGAACACAGCCTCGCCCACCTACCAGAACAAAGGCCGGGGCGCTCCGCTGTCAATAAAGCTGCTGCTGTTGCTACTGCTACCACCAGACAAGCCGGCACAGAAGTACGTCTCCAGCAGAAGTTAAAGAAGGTAAACAAAACACATTAAATACATACACTCCTGGAAATTGAAATAAGAACACCGTGAATTCATTGTCCCAGGAAGGGGAAACTTTATTGACAAATTCCTGGGGTCAGATACATCACATGATCAAACTGACAGAACCACAGGCACATAGACACAGGCAACAGAGCATGCACAATGTCGGCACTAGTACAGTGTATATCCACCTTTCGCAGCAATGCAGGCTGCTATTCTCCCATGCAGACGATCGTAGAGATGCTGGATGTAGTCCTGTCGAACGGCTTGCCATGCCATTTCCACCTGGCGCCTCAGTTGGACCAGCGTTCGTGCTGGACGTGCAGACCGCGTGAGACGACGCTTCATCCAGTCCCAAACATGCTCAATGGGGGACAGATCCGGAGATCTTGCTGGCCAGGGTAGTTGACTTACACCTTCTAGAGCACGTTGGGTGGCACGGGATACATGCGGACGTGCATTGTCCTGTTGGAACAGCAAGTTCCCTTGCCGGTCTAGGAATGGTAGAACGATGGGTTCGATGACGGTTTGGATGTACCGTGCACTATTCAGTGTCCCCTCGACGATCACCAGTGGTGTACGGCCAGTGTAGGAGATCGCTCCCCACACCATGACGCCGGGTGTTGGCCCTGTGTGCCTCGGTCGTATGCAGTCCTGATTGTGGCGCTCACCTGCACGGCGCCAAACGCGCATACGACCATCATTGGCACCAAGGCAGAAGCCACTCTCATCGCTGAAGACGACACGTCTCCATTCGTCCCTCCATTCACGCCTGTCGCGACACCACTGGAGGCGGGCTGCACGACGTTGGGGCGTGAGCGAAAGACGGCCTAACGGTGTGCGGGACCGTAGCCCAGCTTCATGGAGACGGTTGCGAATGGTCCTCGCCGATACTCCAGGAGCAACAGTGTCCCTAATTTGCTGGGAAGTGGCGGTGCGGTCCCCTACGGCACTGCGTAGAATCCTACGGTCTTGGCGTGCATCCGTGCGTCGCATGCCGTCCGGTCCCAGGTCGACGGGCACGTGCACCTTCCGCCGACCACTGGCGACAACATCGATGTACTGTGGAGACCTCACGCCCCACGTGTTGAGCAATTCGGCGGTACGTCCACCCGGCCTCCCGCATGCCCACTATACGCCCTCGCTTAAAGTCCGTCAACTGCACATACGGTTCACGTCCACGCTGTCGCGGCATGCTACCAGTGTTAAAGACTGCGATGGAGCTCCGTATGCCACGGCAAACTGGCTGACACTGACGGCGGCGGTGCACAAATGCTGTGCAGCTAGCGCCATTCGACGGCCAACAGCGCGGTTCCTGGTGTGTCCGCTGTGCCTTGCGTGTGATCATTGCTTGTACAGCCCTCTCGCAGTGTCCGGAGCAAGTATGGTGGGTCTGACACACCGGTGTCAATGTGTTCTTTTTTCCATTTCCAGGAGTGTATTTAAAGTGTATTAAAGGAACAACAAAAGCCAGAAGCTCACATGAGACTCATTTACGATGTAAATAGCTCTACATTACCACCACGCAAGTGAAGTCACGCAACCATCGCGATCACTTCATACTGTCTTGGGGGGGACGGACGAACGTGAAAATGTACATCGATGTTTTCTTCGATAAGATAAATATCGTACGGAGGCGTCGACGTACCGAAAAAATACATCGACATTTTCAATACATAAATTGTTCATTGCCTCCCTCCCACAACTTATAAGAGATATGGTTTAGCTACGCCTGAAACTGAATGCGTACTTTCGTAATGTATATTACTTTTTTAAGCTCTACAAAAACAAAATTTTCCCTATCTGTTGCCTTCCAATAGATTTCGTTGTTGATTTGTGGCGTCTCCGAAATGGAACATTTGCGCCGATCTTGCCAAAAGCGTAAAAGCGATTTTATACACTTCTGTAGATCGTATTCTACACTTTCCCCTTCTTTCCAACGGATTTTCGTTCTCAGATTAAATTTAAAGTTCATTAGAAAAAGTATCTTCCGATTTATGACTTTTCAAACTTTGATGTTCCAATTTATGGCGCTCACACTCAGGTGGTTGGTTGGTTGATTTGGGGGGAGGAGACCAAACTGCGAGGTCATCGGTCTCATCGGATTAGGGAAGGATGGGGAAGGACGTCGGCCGTGCCCTTTCGAAGGAGCCATCCCGGCATTTGCCTGAAGCGATTTAGGGAAATCAAGGAAAACCTAAATCAGGATGGCCGGACGCGGGATTGAACCGTCGTCCTCCCGAATGCGAGTCCAGTGTGCTGATCACTGCGCCACCTCGCTCGATCACCATCAGGTGACGAAAACGATTTAAGACAAAACAAATTAGAAAGTAGGTTTGTCCTGCCAATGCATCGAATAATGTATCGAATCAAAGAAGATTGTTGCATAGAATATTTCGAGACATTAACAATACATCACTTCCATTCACTGAACGATATTATACATTGAATGTTTTTAAAACATAAAAGATATATCGTCCGAGATATCTCCGGCGCTGACTCCAATGTCGCACGACGTCCGACGTACTGTTTTCGTTATTTTTTCGTCTGAGCTGCTGGCTCAGGCAGTCCAACGCGTTTCATCCCGTAGTAGCGACTCTAATTTTCAGACAGCGCAAGCTGCCTGCTCCATATAAAACACAGCTCGGCGCTCAGACGCGTGCAAGTGATCCTGTCGTTTCCCGCCAAATTTTTTGTTTGTACGAAGAAGGGCACGAAAAAGGCATATGCGCGAAGGTGTTATCGCGAAGTAGCTATTTGAGGATAGGGAGGGTGAAAGGCAATCTTTTCCTCTACGTAATCAATCCGAAGATAGCGCCGAAGAAGGAAATGAAGATAATTTACACTATGTCACAGGTAAATTGAAGGTTTTTTTGTTGTTCTTTCGTTACGGGGGATATTACTTGGGAAATTGTGGTTGTAAGTGCGTATCCACTAGAGAGCAGCAAGTGATTGCACTGACAAAATATTCAATGTGGCACTGGTGGAAAGATTTATTATCAGGCACTGAATATGGCTTCAGATTCAAAGGTGGAAGGTATGTTGTCACTTGTCCAAGCCGACAACAGCGTAGCTGCTCTCATGTGCGATATGATATGTCACTGAAAATAACGTAACCAACTACAACATTACGTCCTTATTACATGTTCTTTCCTGTGCTTTATAAACTTATGTCAGATCCCGTCTGGTTAACGCATCTGTCTTTCCCAAAGTATAAACATCTTACATAAAGTTACAATGTAGCTCACATCACTTTAGTACTACCTCGGATTACTGGTATAAATGCATTGTACTGTTGAGCTCCCTAAGATTCGTTCAGAATACTATCGCCTCGCTTTTTATGAACCCCGTGATCAAAAACAGGCGCCTTTGATTCTCAACCTAGTTACCAAATTTCGTAACTGCCACGCAGACTGCCGCAAGCGAATTAAGCTAATTCGGTACTAAGTTTTCAAACATTGCACGGAATCGTGTTTTGGTCAATGCAACTAGGCATTATATACATGTCGTAACAAAAAGCTAAAAAGGCAATTCTGTCCACAACCTAAACTTTGGTTTGCGCACCACAGTGCTTCACTAGATCTGGTCCTACTGGAAGTGCCTTCCTCCGACATTTGATACGACATGCCGAACACACTCAGCTAGTTATCGGAGACATACAGTTTAGCGAGGGCTCTGTGCCACCATGCCCCTTTCGCATTTTTCACATTAACACAGAACAGTCAGAAGTTTTCTTATTGTTTACGTTATCCTATTAATGAATCACTACCAAAGTTGAAGTAAGTGATAATCACATGCCGACTCGACACTGGATCCTGGACCTTTGTATTTGCAGTCCGACACTTATTCACCGAGTCACGAGAAGCTGGTGCTTTAATACCACTTCCGTAGATGATTGGTGTACAATGCTGAGGAACAGCTAACAAGGGAACCTCCCCATCGCACCCCCCTCAGATTTAGTTATAAGTTGGCACGGTGGATAGGCCTTGAAAAGCTGAACACAGATCAATCGAGAAAACAGGAAGAAGTTGTGTGCCACTATGAAAAAAATAAGCAAAATATACAAACTGAGTAGTCCATGCGCAACATCAAGTATAATGTGAGCTCAGGAGTGCTGTGGTCCCGTGGTTAGCGTGAGCAGCTGCGGAGCGAGAGGACGTCGGTTCAAGTCTTCCCTCGAGCGAAAACTTTACTTTCTTTATTTTCGCAAAGTTATGATCTGTCCGTTCGTTCATTGACGTCTTTGTTCACTGTAATAAGTTTAGTGTCAGTGTTTTGCGACCGCACCGCAAAACCGTGCGATTAGTAGGCGAAAGGACGTGCCTCTACAATGGGAACCGAAAACATTTGATCGCAAGGTCATAGGTCAACCAATTCCTCCACAGGAAAACACGTCTGATATATTCTATACGACACTGGTGACGGCGTGTGCGTCACATGACAGGAATATGTTGTCGACCCACATAACTTGTACACTTGGCGAATGGGTAAAAAGATTCTTCTACCTTCCCCGATTTAGGTTTTCTTGTGGATACTATAATCACTCCCAACAAAGTGATAAAAACTGAAGAGTTTGTCACATAAACTGCAACAAATGAATGCAACAGTTTCACAGTCGCACAGTTTTCCCTTTTAACGTTTTCAAAATTTTCCGTGTGTAGACCGTCAAATCCTGCATATGTCCAAGCAAATATGAGCATCTCTTGGAATTTTGGAGATCGAAGTTGATTATGTGTGAGTGCCTGAACTTTGATAATTGGCTGAAAATAAAAAATTAAACTTTTCACTCGAGGGAAGATTTGAACCGAGGACCTCTCGCTCCGCAGCTGCTCACGCTAACCACGGGACCACGGCGCTCATGAGCTCACACTATCCTCTATGTTGCATATCTTGCGCATAGACTACTCAGTTTGTATATTTTGTTTATTTTTTTCATAGTTCCACACAACTTCTTCCTGTTTTCTCGATTGATCTATGTTCATTTTTCCAAGGCCTATCCACTGTGCCAGCTTATAACTAAATCTGAGGGGGGTGCGATGGGGAGGTTCCCTTGTAAGAAAAATCTTCACTTTCGCTCAAGTACATGGACCAAATACTTTCAAGAAAATTAGAAAACTATGGGGTTTGAGAGAAATAGCATGATGGAGCCGAAAGAAACAGACAGCAATTTTGCAAGGTTGTTTTTGGCAAACACGGCTTCCCGTTGCCGTGAAGCACGCACCGTTCTTCTAGCTTTTTATGCATTCCAGCCACAAGTATTCAGAAGCAGTACTTTGGACTCCATCATGAACTTCATTGTTTGCCGGAACGGGGCAGTATCTTTAAACTTGATCGAACACAGAGCTTCAGCCTTTCACCAAGGCTCTTTCTTTCGTCAGTTTCCAGGAACAGCTCATAAGAAAACCTCCATCATCATCTCCCTAGGCCAGCGGCAATGTTTTGGAGTCTCATCAGGCTGCAACTATTACCTATAATGACAAAAATTACCTTATAATAGGCGAATGCCGTTTAAAACAATAAAAAAGCACTACTCTGTTTCTGAGACAACACATTAAGGCAAAACACTTGCTAGCGACTTGTCAGGCAGATCATGACGTTTTGAGAGTTTTTCAAAGTGTTGAGAAACAGCGCGAAGACCATACACTCAATAATACCGCCGTCACGCGAAAGGGTCCGTAATTAGCGGACTCTGATAGTGTTCACGGTTAAGTGTTTACTAATGGCTTTTTAAACCACGTTCACGCGCGATTCACTAAGCCTGCGACCTCAACGAAATGACGCTTTTGTTTCGTGGATACCGTGAAAGCATTTCGATGTTCTAGTCTACCTTTCCGGGGTTGTAAGCAAAACCGAAACTCCCGGAGATCACAGTATGAGCTGATGCTTGCTCTCATTCATCAGTCACCTTCTGGTACTAAGAAACCAGCGTTTGCAAATTAATAACTTAATGATGTTATTCTGATATTTGACATTTCATGTGTAAGAAACTAAAGGGAAAGTATCGACCTGGAGCAAATCTTCGTCCTAGACGACACACAGCGTCTGTAATTGACTGTTAAATATCTACCAAGAATATTATAACGTCTTGTTCTTAACAGTAAAGCACTGCACTACCGCCGCAAGGAAATTACAATCCGTTTGACAGTTCAAGATACCGTACGTGCTGCGTTCGGTTTCGCAAGACCTTCACATGTCACGGATCAAAGCATCAGACAGTTATCTCAACGCCACACGCAAGGCATCCGTGCATGATAACGGTCGGATTAATGTAGAATAATAGCTGCCCCAGCCGTTGCTAGCATCGAGTTCGACACGACAAGCAAACATTAAGCAGCGACTCTGTGGAGCCGCACGATTTTGATACTGCCATTTTTTACCGTAACAGTTTCCCAACTCTATGGTAGTATTGGGTGCCAGCGAACGAAAGATTTAATGTGGGAAGGCACAGAATGAACAGCACGTACTCGAGATTTCGTTAAATGTTTGTGGACCGCAAGACATGCTTTAGAAACACGGAGAATTGATAAAAATAATGAAGTAATACCAGACGAGTGTAGAAAGCCACACAAGGTATGGAGAAAGTAAAGGCATCTAGAGATTGAAGTGTTTGAATGTTAAATACAAAACGAACTTGGAAAATGTTGACAGAATGTCTGCGGTGGGAAGACACCTCCTCAAACAGGAACAATGGTCACTCTACTTTATAAGAAATGAAATAGTAAAAAAAAACAATTACGCAGGCGTGGAAGTCTTTTCTCTGTAATATACAAGACGTTCACTAAAACTATTACCAGCAGAACAGAAAACAAAGTAGATTTTTATCAGGCAAGGGAACACATTAACTTTTAGAAGTGCATACATCACAATGGCCCATTTGGCAGTACTATTCCACAGAGTGATGATGATGGGACTCATATATAATTGTTTCCGTCCGGATTCAAAGAAATCAGTACTGATTAAGTATACTGCTCTGAATATTATAGCCATGAAGAAGCTATACCTTCCACGTCCTTTCATCAGGACAGTGAGAAAGTTAGAGCTGAATAAGAAATAAGGCAAAGACCAACATCCCTATTACCAAAATTATCCTCCTCAAACCGAGAGCAAGTTTTCAGATACTTAAACAAAAACGAAGAATTACGTGTTAATGTAACGTATGGGACCAACTTTTGTTTTGCTGATGTCACTGTACTGTTTGCTCTAATGCACATGAAACTTCGACAAAAAAGGCATGGCTTTAGTAAAGCAAGTTTGAACGTAGGTTCGACAGGTAAGTACAACAAGGGCGAAATAATGTACAATGAGCACTTCGAAAAGATCATTACGAATGTTAACAATAAAGTTATACGCCCAGTTGATCAGTTTTGTGTGTAGGGTGGCTGAAGACAATGACTTGACGGACAACAAATTAAAAAAAATAAATCTAAAATGATATACTGAAGTCTTATAGTACACCAAACCTTAGTTTCCAATGAATAGAAAATGAGACAGTATAATAAGTGAATTTTACCAGTTTTTACTTATGACAGCGAGACATGGACTTATAAAACAAGAAACACTGAAAAACTCATGACAGCTCAGCAAGCTTAGTGAAGATGCACATTGGGAATTACTAGGCGAGAAAGGATCCAAATAAATGGATCGGGAATAGAGTATCGTGGAAGCAAAATTTATGAATGAAAATGAAACGTGTGCGAAAGACAAGATGCCATCGGAATAGATGGATCAAGAACATTCCGTGCCTTTAAGAACTGAAGCGTCTAGCTGAAGATCGTAACGTAATGCACAGAGTAGTCTGGAAGCGACTTTTATCCCGCGATATTAGTCCAATGGCTCATGATGATATAAATGGAGAAGTAAGATGTTACAACAGAGAAGGTACCCGTTAGACGGGTTCTGTGGCAATTACTGGACCACAGAAAGCAACTTTTCGTGTTGCATACGATCGTGTGCATACAAACCGGCTGCTTTTCTGGAATGCGGTAACACTCACACAACAACCGTTGGCGTACTTTTCCAAACTACGGGTACATGGGCATGTGTCTTATGTTGCTGACGAAATTTTTTAATTCTCGTTGTTCCAAACCAGTCGCACACGGAACGCTAGAGGACTCTTCGCTCATCGTTCTTTTTACACAAATTCGTTTCTCGACAGTCCAGATGATATTACAATAAACAAATTAACAAGTAACAAGAGTAACTTTAGTCTTTCCTGAATGACTTTTGTAACTTAAGTACTTCTACAAATTGACTCCTGATATGAATCAACTGCAAGCAAAATAGTAAAAACAGACCAAAAATGGGTGTGTAGATTCAATCTACGCAGCTAAATAGCATGAACAATTAAATGATGTGAATCCCACGCTACTGTACTCGAACTAATCAGACTGATTTAACAACAATGTTTTGAACGGTACTAGTGTAACGCTCTAGAAGTGGCTACCCTCGCAGTATCGCAAAAGTGACGTTTCAAGTGATCTGTAGAGGACAGACGTCCCTACGACTCTTCGCCATTGCAGCAGACGAGTAACAGCACGCTAAGCTGTGTGGTAAAGAGTCATCCAAGTAACTGGGCATTCAGGCAAGGCAAAACGGGAAACATCTTTGGTTTTTATTAAGGCCGGCTAATTGGACAGAACGTAAGATAACATGCACTGAAGAAGATTATATCTGCGATGGCGTCATAAACAGCTCTTAACAGAAAATCACCATCAGTGATTAATAACGGCGATACAAAACTATCGCGATGGCTTATCGTAGACGATATTCGCAGCGCCAATAGAATATGAGTGACGTCAGAACTCACTCATCGTCTCTAACATCCAGTTTCTGCTATCAAAGTAGGTCGCGAATTGCACTAACTGAAAATTCTGTGCTGTAAGGTAACGATGGGGACTCCTACCGGCGCTTTTACCACACTGACAGATTCTCTGTAGTAGTCAGACCGTGCACCACTGGTGAAAAGTGTCATACTGCGGCTATAAAGGGTGATGACATGATGATGTTACAAGCGTAAAAGCATTAATTTGAGGTAAAGGACCCTGCTCCGGAAACGACAGAGTCGAAAGTTATAAGCGAAAATCGCTCTTATACTACTGATAGTGAAGTACATGTACCGGCGGTATTGGTGTTGCTGAGACTGTAGCGTAGTCAAATTTCAGACATGGTAGTACGGACCAAAACAGGAAATTATGGGCTCTAAAGTGCACACCCTAAGCGCTATGATCACTTGTTCGGTGGAAGAGATGTGTTTCACAGTATCGATAATGGGCACGTGTTCACAGCTGTTAAGGTATGCATTTTAAGGCCCACATTTACTAGATATTTCTTTTTTGGTTCATACTACCACCTCTGAAAGTTGCCTGTCCTAACCGGTAGATACAGTCCAGCCTTTGAAGTATCAGAACGATTTTCGTTAGAACTTCCGACACCCTCGTTTCCGAACCAGGATGCCAGTCATCAAACTGATTTATTTATCTTAGTCCCCCTCATCCCTGAAAGTTTTTATCATTATCTCTAAATCACCCTGTACAACATGTCGAATGTAAGCTTCACAAGCTTAGACACCCGATTTGCTAATGGTAAAGCCGGCCGGTGTGGTCGTGCGGTTCTAGGCGCTTCAGTCTGGGACCGCGTGACCGCTACGGTCGCAGGTTCGAATCCTGCCTCGGGCATGGATGTGTGTGATGTGCTTAGGTTAGTTAGGTTTAAGTAGTTCTAAATTCTAGGGGACTGATGACCACAGATGTTAAGTCCCATAGTGCTCAGAGCCATTTGAACCATTTTTTTGCTAATGGTAAACATGGCACTGCCTCTCTGTGACGCGTCTCTTTTTCATTTTAGAACAAAAGAGGCAAAACGATTTCTCTGCAGGCCTACGTAAGTGGGTCGTTCTTCTATTCTGCTGTTCTTATGTTGCATTCCATACCATTTCCAATACTTACGATTTTTATTTTTTCCTGCAGGGCACCATGGCAGTAAAAAATATGCAAAACATTTTTCATCTCATTACTTATTACCGTAATGCAACCATTTGCTGAACTTGTTATTCAAAACCAATAACGGCAAGAATCATTAAAATTATTTAAATATATTAATATTTTATGAATACCGTGGATGGCAGTTGTTTAGCAACTAGTATTGCCATGTAGTCGCAGTACCGTCAACAAGTCCTCTGCGGACAGAACAGCTCATGTTACTCTGTGCAGTCTCTACAAGGACGAATAATGAGTAAGGATTATGATTTCCTTTCACGGCACGCAATGTCTACTATGCAAATATTACATAACAAGAGGATCTTTTTACAGACAATACTACAATGCATATTGCCGCTATCAGCGGCTCCAAGCCCAATCCAAAATTAACACACATCGATCGATGCTAATTGGTCACCTTCAAATTAAATTTCTGCGGGAAAAACTTTCTAGCTGAGCAAGCCGAAGGTTAGTTTGAAGACCGAAATACTTTAGTATGCACTGTCCTATTGGAGTATGCAGGTCTCTGCCATCCTCCGCCTTGGAACTGAGCTACCCCGTGACAGGGTGAACGTGCTGCAATTCCCTAGCAGTCGTAACCGTTAAACTGTTTTCATTTATATTACAGTCATCGGCACACGGAGTACCTAACATGTCTCGTAAGCTAGCTGAGACTTCTGCCCAAGAATGTAGTCTTGCTGCACAGTACTAGCCAATAAATTAACTGCTACTGTGAAATGTCTAGCAGTGTCTTGTTATGATGTCACCCAACAATCTTTTACCATGGACATACAACGACGGCATCTCTTAACGATTACGGTGTATAATAATGAACAGTCTTCAAGCGTTTTCTGTGAAGCGAAGAACAAGCAGGAGAAGTAAAATAAACTGACTTCAATCACTACAAGACCGACTCGTCTCGGGCTTATTTTTAGCTTTACTTTCCTTTGCTATTTTCACATTCCTGCGCTCTGCGTCGATGAAAAGCCTTCGCAATTGTACTCGAATTTTGGGGCAGTTGAGATGCAGTTCTTGGTGAAGGATACATACACTAAATATGTAGTGCCTGTAAACGGTTTTGCCGGCCGGAGTGGCCGAGCGGTTAAAGGCGCTACAGTCTGGAACTGCACGACCGCTACGGTCGCAGGTTCGAATCCTGCCTCGGGCATGGATGTGTGTGATGTCCTTAGGTTAGTTAGGTTTAAGTAGTTCTAAGTGCTAGGCGACTTATGACCACAGCAGTTGAGTCCCATAGTGCTCAGAGCCATTTGAACCATTTGTAAACGGTTTACAAGAATAACAACAACAACAACAACAACAACAACTACTACTACTACTACTACTACTATTACTAAAACATTATTATTAATAATAGCACCATCATCATTAATGTATATGTTTGACATGTGTCAGTCGTTGGGGGCGATCTGGAAGTTACATTATTCTTGAAAAATCAAGTTTGCCAAGATCGCTAGTGATTCTTTTTGTTGCTGTTACCTGCTTCGACAGGTCTACGTTGTCAACATCGGATCTTGTAACATGCACATCTAATAATGCTACGAGATCCAATGATGGCAGCATAGATGTGCCGAAACCGATAATGGTAATAAAAATAATTACTAGCGATCTTGGAAAACTTGGTTCTTCAAGAATAATATTATTTAATAACAAAACCCAAACTTTTACAACCGCAAGGGCAGGTAGTTCCCAGGTTTCATGCCCACTATTAATGATGCAGTAAGATCACAGTTTCTAGTCATTTGAGTATTGAAGACCTTCAGGTTCCCACACTTTCAAATATCAGTTAGGTTACACACTTGCGACGACAGCTGACTCTGTGCGCACCTGCCCTGTCAGTAATACACAAAAGAGGAGTCCTCCGAACGCCGACTCAGCTAGCGGCGCGGTAATTAATGTAGTGGTGATTAACGCACTCGTCCGACCGTCCAGACTTGACGTTCCTGTGGTTTCTCTTAATCGCCTACGACCAAAGCCACGTTAGTTCCCTAACACGAGCTCCAGCACCGGTTCTAGCGACCAATTCGTGGAGACGTCTACCCTTTATCTTCCTTCCGATCGGCTTCGTGTCAAATTATTAGGATGCCTATATCACTCAAAATTCTTCGAGAATGATGAATGGGAAATACTTTTACAACCTAACAGGTTGTATAACTAGTGAGTAGGTGCGAATATGAACATAAATGATGGAGCCAACCCGTATATGAAGACACTGCATCAAACTAATGGATCAACAATTAAAAAATGGTTCAAATGGCTCTGAGCACTATGGGACCCAACTGCTGAGGTCATTAGTCCCCTAGAACTTAGAACTAGTTAAACCTAACTAACCTAAGGACATCACAAACATCCATGCCCGAGGCAGGATTCGAACCTGCGACCGTAGCGGTCTTGCGGTTCCAGACTGCAGCGCCTTTAACCGCACGGCCACTTCGGCCGGCAACAATTAAAAACTAGCAAACAGCAAACATTTACTTAGGTGAGTCAATTCACAAATCCAACGAAGGCAATGACATCACTCCCAACAGGACCACATAGAGTACTGTCGTTTTCGAACTCTGGATCACGTGGTCCCGAGTTCGATTCCCGGTCGGGTTGGGGATTTTCCCTGCCAGGGGACTGGGTGAGTGTTATCATTTCATCATCGTCCTAATCATTCGTGAAAGTGGCTAGATTGGATTGTGAAAAAAAGTGGACTGTGAAAAAATTGGGACTTCGTACGGGCTCATCATCATCGTCATCACCATCGTTTTCGAAACAATCGAAGTCTTGAAGACACCTTTACTTTTTTCTCCCATTCCCCCAACAGAAATCATGTCTAAGTACAGGGTGACCATTAATGAACTACATGAAATAAAACTGTCATAACTTCTGAACGGTTTGCGTTAGGGCGTTCAAACTGCACGGTTGGCCGCGGGGCACGATGCGAATTAGTATGGGCATTCGCACGCTCCTTGTTGTTGTGGACAATTTCATTGGAATGGGCTCGTCACTTAGCAAAATTAGAGCATTTTGGGGACAGAGAATCCGCATTTCGCGATCGAGAAGTCTCTTCACCGTTGAGGGTGACTGTGTGGTGTGCAATGTCCAGTCACGGAATAACCTGTGCGACACTCCTTGATGGCGTGACTGCCGAACAGTACGTGAAAATTTTGGGATTCCACCCCCGTTAGCCAAAGCGACCCTGATTTCGACAAGATATGGTTCATGCACGACGGAGTTCGACCCCATCGAAACCGAAGAGAGTCTGATGTCCTGGAGGAGTACTTTGGGGACCGCATTCTGGCCCTGGGGTATCTAGAGGCCACTGCCATGGGCTTCGATTGGCCGCCTTATTCTTCGGATCTGAACACATGCGATTCCTTTTTGTCGGGATATATTAAAGAAAAGGTGTACAGCAAAACCCCCAAAACCATTGCTGAGCTGGAAACAGTCATTCAGGAGGTCATCGACAACATCGATGTTCCGACACTTCAGCGGGTCATGCAGAATTTCTTTATTCGTCTGCACACATTATCGCCAATGATGGCAGCCACATCTAAACGTGTCATAACCTAAATCAGAATATCTATAGTGACGTTTACATGTTGAATAAAGTGTTCCACTAGTAGTATTTGTAACTCATTTACGCTTTTTCGTATAGTTTAATAATTGTGATCCCGTATATTGCACCTTTTACAGTCACAGGGAATCTTTTTAACAGTGTTCAATAGGAACGGCAGCTTCTCTTCTCGCCGACAAATCTCTTCGTTAGTTAATAACTTTTGGTCGTCCTTAGTACCCTAAGCACAGGGCGGTAGCACACCATCCCGTATGCCTGTAATCTCTTCCGCCTCTCTTTAACCCCATGTTAATACTACTGCAGGTTAAAAGAACGTTTGTTAAAATCCGCCTGCACACAAAATCTTACAGGCTGCGTCCATCTGGCATTGTCTACCTCGCTAATGTGATATAATTCAAGCAGCAACTCAGATGCCTGGTATTTAGAAATTCAACAAAGCACTTTGCGAGGCTACTACTACCGACGCAAATATACAGGCCAAGGCAGTGTGAGAGAAGTGGCTGCTAGTGTCGTTCTGGGGAGACAGAGTGGCAACAGGAGCGGGGCGCGCGTTACGTCAGACTCCGCAAGGGCACGCCGAGCTGTGGCAGTGCAACGTGGCGGCCCTGAGTCACCGCTGCGAGGATGTGGGGCGCGCCCGCTGCGGCCGTGTCAAGGTGCCGGCGGCAGCGGCGCTTCGATCGCGCTATTCGCAGCCACGCGACACCTGCGCTGCACTGCACCGCACCGCGCAACAAACGGTGTGTCCCAGCACCGTGGCCTGGTAGGGCTCCCCATCGACGACGACACTTCAGCTCACTGTCACCGTACGAGCGCAGATACACTCGAAAAATATAAGCGAACGAATTACGTGGAGCCTCTCTCATTCACGCTACGCACAAACAAACTAATAACCTCTGGTTTACAGTATGTACCTCTGGTTTACAATATGTTGAAACTGGTACATCAGTCTGAAGCTCACAAACAGATTAACTGCTTCGCGTTAACCACCAGGCTGGAAATTGATGTGACTGAAATAATACACATGAATTCCGCCTTCCACCACAAAATAACCTTAATTATAGTGTTCGAACATAAAATATGACAATTATATTAAAAAAATCGTCATAACTTCTGGACGGTTTGCGTTAAAACTTTCAAACTGCAAGGTTGACCGTGGAGCATGATGCTACTTAGTACATACGCATGCGACGAAACCACTTTCATTTGGATGGGTTCGTCAATAAGCAAAATTGGCGCATTTGCGGGACTGAGAAGCTGCATTTCGCGATCGAAAAGTCTCTTCTCTCCTCAATGGGTGATTGTGTGGTGTGCAATGTTCAGCCACAGAACAATCGGTACTCTGGCGTCCAGTCGATCGTACAGACGGCGAATACTGTCATCGGATGCGTTGTGTCACAGCTACTCGACATGTTCACGTAGTTCTGTAAGAACGGTTGGCTGAAAGTCGCTAGAGTAACTTCTCGTCCCATCATATCCCACAAGTGTTCGACTGGCGATAAGTCCGGAGACCGTGCTGTCCAGGAAAGCTGTGGCACGTCTTGCAGAGCACGTTGACGTTCACGGGCAGTGTGTGGGCGAGTGTTATCCTGTTGGAACACCACATCACCCTCCTGCTCCCCGGCTGGGAATCGAACCCGGGACCCCGTCCCACAATGTGGAAAGCAAAGAGTTGCAGTAAAAGAGGTTGGTACCAGAGCTATTTCGATTATAAAGTTCGACTCGGTCGGTTCCGAAACAGGATCCCACACCCTTTTCAATCATCACTGAAAGTTTTTAACATCATCACGGAATCACCCTGTATATGAACAATTTGAATAGATAATTACTGATATGTCCCCTGTAACATCTCTGGAACACTACGGAACGGCTGACGGCACAGTGTGCAGTCAGTTGGAGCCGTATACTTGTTTACAGTTCTACCCAGTGCACGGAAAGGCAGCTGCGGTGACATGAAGCAAATGTGTCCGGTGTTACCCCTGCACGAAAGAAGCACTCCGGTGAATGGGCGGTGATATGGAGAAGCGAAACAGAGGTAGTTGATTTTAAATTAAAATGTGGTCTTTATGTCTGCGTATTTTTATTGTGTTTTTATTCTAGGCCTACTTCGTCCTTTTAAAGTGCATGTGTGTGAAGGGCTAAACACACATAACCAAGCGATAGAGCCTTGACTCCCGAAACTCGTGGCTGTGAATTACATTTGCATGTTGTATACTAAATAACGAACATCTTATTTACATTATGTGCGATGTCTTTGATGATCTGGATACATCTTCAGCTGCCCTAGTTCTTTATATAGCTTCTTGCACCGGATGTTAACAGAAACGATGTTACAGACAGTAAAAATAAAATATTACGATATACCTTAACAGTGTAGAAACACAGAAAATGGTATATTGTAACAGTACTTGTCAACAAACCAGCGACGGCAGTTTGTACACAAAGATGGCACGATAGCGAGCAGCATCTGTTTACACGAATAATCATTTTCGTTTCTGGCATGCAATCTTTATATTGTATTGTGCCTTATGTGTTATGATTTTACTATGATATCACGGTCCGCGCCGCTCTCCCCGTCGGAGGTTAGAAAAATGGCTCTGAGCTCTATGGGACTTAACATCTTAGGTCATCAGTCCCCTAGAACTTAGAACTACTTTAACCTAACTAACCTAAGGACATCACACACATCCATGCCCGTGGCAGGATTCGAACCTGCGACCGTAGCAGTCCCGCGTTTCCGGACTGCAGCGCCTAGAACCGCATGGCCACCAGGCCGGCTCGGAGATTAGAGTCCTCCCTCGGGCACGGGTGCGTGTGTTGTCCTTAGCGTAAGTTAGTTTAAGTAGTGCGTATGCTTAGGGACCTATGACCTCAGCAGTTTGGTCCCGTAAGACCTTATCACAAATTTCCAATTTTACTATGATATATTAAACCATTTTTTCAGTTTCTGGAATATTGTGTGTGCGAAATCTTATAGGACTTAACTGCTAAGGTCATCAGTCCCTAAGCTTACACACCACTTAATCTAAATTATCCTAAGCACACACACACACACACACACACACACACACACACACACACACACACACACACACACACACACGCCCGACAGAGGACTCGAACCTCCGCCGGGACCAGCCGCACAGTCCATGACTGCAGCGCCCTAGACCGCTCGACTAATCTCGCGCGGCTCAGTTTCTGGAACTATTTTATGTTACTACACTGGTATGAAATGCTTCTACCAATAAAAAATTATTTCTGTCAAACTACTCTTAATGTATATAACATCGCTTTTGTTAGCCTACCCATAACTACAACTGTATCGTTATTGTAGGCTTAAATCACATTTTCCTTGAATGACCACTGAGACGCCACTCACCTCTCGTGTTATTAGCGCTTGACCTCCAGAAAAGTGAGGATACATCGCTTCCAGCGCATAGCTTTGTTGTAATAAATCTTTACAACCGTTTTTAACAGACAGGGTGTATTTACGTATGTATTGCTTTCGTACGTCTTAAAAAAGTATTATAAAAAAAAAGTGGTACAGTCGAAACCGATTATAACGACGTCAAAGGAACCGACACTTTATGGTAGTCGCACAAACGCGGGTTTTGCTTTCTTTTTTGATAAAAATTTCGTATATGTATTTTAAGCTGCCACAGGGTTAAGACTTCAAAAACATGCAGAAAAACATATACCTACAATATTTGTGGAGACGGACAGGAGGAGGTATTTTTTTTATAAGTTTATGCAGTAAAAACAGCAATAACATACCAGCAAAATCTAGAAACTTCTAGCAAGTGAAGAAAAACGCGGCAACATTACAAACTGTTCAGTAATGTCGAACGCAGTTTTCGATAATGAATGAGACAAAATGCTGAGCATGTTCAAAACTTACTGTAAGTGCTACTCAGTATACAGGTCATGAATAACTGAACATCGTTCCAATTGCTTTAACAAAAATTAATCAACAGTACCAAAATGAAAAGACAGTACTGTATACATAAATTACATTAAGGCCTAAAATTTTTCCTATGTTTCTCTTTAAAACGTTGTACAAATGTAATGTACTGTACGTGACACACAGAAAATATCCAACAAGCATAAGCACAAAACACCAATAACGAATACACTATTATTCGACTTTTGTATTTTGAAAAAATAATATGCCGGAAATTAATATTCTATGTTTCTTCAATAACAGTAAAGACAGTTTTGCTTAGGTTTTAACCAGTTGCTTTAACTTTCAAATGCAATACCGTAACGTATACAGTCATATAGTGTCCTAATTAAGGTAATCTTGTCTAACTTCGCTTTTTGCATTTAACATTGTATTTTCTGTCTGTCCTCCTAAATTGTAGAAATCGTTGAGTGTCCGATATCCAACTGTTTCGCGATGCTGACGTTCTAACCTGCATATCACGTGCGACTTTTCTTCCATAATAAATTCTTTTCTCTTTTTCTGCGACGTCTTTAAGGCGATGCTTGCACTGACTGTAAGGCACATATTGGTTTGAAACCGACAATCTACACAAAACAAGGGTTTGAAATTAAGCGTTACACAGCTGTTGGTAATCCCTAAGTACATTACAAACAAAAATGAACAATGGACGTTGTAGTCGATATTCTCTGAAAATCTAATACAAAGAAATACGTCGTTTTACACGTTAAGTCCCAACAAGTGATGTCGTGCTAAGTTATTTTTTAAATATACCGCTTACATAGGATTTAGACGGAGCCGTTAGATTTCGAGGCTATAGCCATTACGTCGTTACAGGCGATTTCGCTTTTGGTTGGTTGGTTGTGTGGGGAATGAGACCAGACAGCAAGGTCATCGGTCTCATCGGATTGAGGAAGGAGGGGGAAGGAAGTCGGCCGTGCCCTTTCAAAGGAACCATCCCGGCATTTGCCTGGAGCGATTTAGGGAAATCACAGGAAACCTAAATCAGGATGGCCGGACGCGGGATTGAACCGTCGTCCTCCCGAATGCGAGTCCAGTGATTTCGCTTTTAACAATATTGAATGTATTTTGTACTGACACTTTCTGGCAGATTAAAATTGTGTGTCGGAGCGGACTCGAACCTGAGACCTTTGTCCTTCGCTAGCAACAGCCCAGCTATCCACGCACGACTTGCGACCAGCCCCCACAACTTCACCCACACCAGGACTTGATCTTCTACCTACCACAAAGCAGCACGATCCAAAATTAAAGTATTGGACACTAAAAAACTGGAAAAAATGCGAAGACGTGACCCACCTTTATGCATGTTGGCAGAACGTTGTGAGCTGCAGCGCCTCTTCACTCCTCAGAGAAGTAGATGCCTCTGCGTCGAGTAGCTGACTAACGAATGCCTGTGGTTCTGGACGGTTACGACAACTGAAGCTTGGACAGGATGTCACCCGGTGTGACCACGTAAGACTGTTCCTCTCTAATAACTCCAAGCGAACGCCAAGTTCTGCGTCAACTTCTGGCAGACGGAACAGCATCAACATTGCCACATACCCACATTCCATGATAACTAAGCAACGATATGGGTTTCAGCCCAGGACATCTGCACGCACCCAGGACATCTGCACGCAATCTGGCTATGTAACTTACGCATATACCTTTCCGACCCTTGCGCATCAAATACTAATGATTAAAATTTTTTCGGCGTTACGATTCGAACCGGCTGCCTACGGACCAGACAGGGCCAATCCTTTAGTGTATATGGGCCGTATTGGCAGAATATTTTTGAACAGCACGTTATATACTTAATACTAGCAATAATATCTGAGAAAGGCAGAAAAAAAAGAAAATCGGAATCATGTGACAAATGCTCACTTCTTGGGCCGCTTTGATACTTGCTCTGGGCGGCATGCAGTCCCCGGTTGGAAACCCCTGCTCTAGGCGGAGCTCTAGTCCACTCGCCAGATTACTAAAGCATGCAAGCACTAAATGGCAAAACAGCCTTAGTGTGTGGTAAACATATCTGGTCAATAACAAGACGATGGAATGAGATTTTTAATGAGGATTAATAGTTGCAGAATATCTGACAGGAAAAGAAGACAACGTCGACGTATTAGAATCATGACGAACAAGTAAAGAAAAGTGATTAATTTCGAAGGAGTGTCAGATAATCAAATACCGAAATTAATAATCAACGATAAGGCCACAAACAAAAGTTCGGAGCTAATAAGACCTGTTACAGAAGAACTTAAAAGAAGGCCGTAACGGTCTTAAACTCTAAATCAGATTAATAAGAGCTTGTAACTAGAATGAGATTTTCACTCTGCAGCGGAGTGTGCGCTGATATGAAACTTCCTGGCAGATTAAAACTGTGTGCCGGACCGAGACTCGAACTCGGGACCTTTGCCTTTCGCGGGCAAGTGCTCTACCAACCGAGCTACCCAAGCACGACTCACGCCCCGTCTTCACAGCTTTACTTCTGCCAGTACCTCGTCTCCTACCTTCCAAATGTTACAGAAGCTCTCCTGCGAACCTCATAGAACTAGCACTCCTGAAAGAAAGGATATTGCGGAGACATGGCTTAGCCACAGCCTGTGGGATGTTACTGTTTGCTATGTTTCTACATACGGGACTCCAGCCATCTGCTACTTCCGTGTAGATAGTGCAGTTTCAGCAGCATTGAATGGCAAAACTTCCTGGGCAATAAGCAGCAAAAAGCGTCAGTGAGAACGAAGCGAGGTATGCATGCAGAACATAGGTCGTTCTACGCAATGTATCTCATTACCTTGCAAAATGTGGACGTCACGCGGACAGGCGTCACAGAATGAAAAGCCAGCCGCGGTGGCCGAGCTGTTCTAGGAGCTTCAGTCCGGAACCGCGCGACTGCTACGGTCGCAGCTTCGAATCCTTCCACGGGCATGGATGTCAGTGATGTCCTTAGGTTAGTCAGGTTTAAGTAATACTAAGTTCTAGGGAACTGATGACCTCAGATGTTAAGTCCCATAGTGCTCAGAACCATTTCAACAGAATAAAAAGTTCCGCAGGGTTAGCCTCAAATACTGGTGCTGCGGTCAACAGCGTGTGCCTGCGAGCTGTGTGGTCTGTCTCCAGGCAACTCAACTCATCTCTCCTCCTCCAAAGTCAGCAACCAAACATAAAATAAATAAAACATGCAGACGCTGCTGAAGATTTACAGCATATTATCGTGCAGCACGTGTTGACTTTCACAGCTCTTCACCTCAACGACCTTCCCAGTGTTGCGAGAACAGAGGAACGCAGATACGGTTTCGGTTGCACCTACATCGACCAAGATGGTTCAATTTAAAGTAATTACGTCCCGTAATATTTTACAAAAACCCCTACAGTGGTTTCTGGGCTGTAGCCACGCTACTTTTGTTGTTTAACTATTCGACGGATAATTCTACGAGAAGGAGGAAGGGAGAAGAAATTTGGTTGTGCATTCTTTCAGTATTCGAAAGTTAGACAACCGTGACAAAAGTGTGTTTATATTTAGAATACCAGTTTGAGGCAAAAATGCCGATTGCGAAACTGCGTGACTTGCTTTGACCAGTGGCATAATTAATGTAGCGGCCATGAGTCCGAATGCGTAAGCAATTACCGTGTCACATTTTAAATCACAACTTTTACAATAAATGAAACAGGTTTGATTACGAAAATTCTGTGCATCGCAGAAAAATAACTCAGTTATGAGGTAATTAAAAAAACAAATTCGAAAAGTATCATAAAAAGCTTACTGTTGGAATGAAACATACACAGTACCAGCGAAAGCAGAACTTTAGCTGTCGACTAATGATAAAACCGTAAAAACCATTGTGTCTGTCTGAATACGCTGATCTCCAAAATCACTAGACAATTTTTCATGAGGTTTCCACGGGTAACTTGGGGCGACATAGAGGATTTATTTCATCAGAACACGGGAAAATAATATCGTAATTTGAAGTTGTATCTAAAATCATCTCGGGTGTTTGTTTCAGTGGCAATCGATTGCGCTGCTAGGTTTTATAACTCAGTGACAGGTGTATTTTCGCACTTTACGTCAGCAACAGGATAAAAAGACCACTGAAATGGAAGGAGGCTTAAAAGTTACTTCTTGCCAACCTAACAACATAGAAGCTGAAATTTTGACGGGAAGTGACCGAGCGAGGTGGCGCAGTGCTTAGCACACTGGACTCGCATATCGGGAGGAAGACGGTTCAAACCCGCGTCCGGACATCCTGATTTGGGTTTTCCGTAAGTTCTATAAAGCGCTTCAGGCAAATGCCGGGATGGTTACTTTCAAAGGGCACGGCCGATTTTCTTCCCCATCGTTCTCTAAACCGATGGGACTGATGACCTAGCTGTTTGGCCCCCTCCCCCCAAACAAAACAAGCAAGCAAACCAACGGGAAGTGACGAAGGCTGACGACATTTTTATACAGTGAATACTGCTTGTTCCTAACAATCCACCGTTTCGCTTTAAACGTGTACAATTCCCGGTGAGCTTCTCTTGTGCCATGACCATAAACAATCTTTTTCCTTTCTTCCCAGGACTACTTCTTCAGTTGGCTTGTGGCCTGCCTCTGTTCATTTGCCGTCACCCTCCTAGGTGTGAATATCATTGTCGGACAGGAAATTTCGCTGTACTGATTAGTAGCCTGAAACGTTCCCTGTCCTGTTAATCTTCTGTCACGTTAAGTTTTCGGAAGTCCCTTCTTGTTCCTTCCAACCACCCCGTGCTATATTTTATTTTCCGAATGAAATTAACAACTTTCTTGGTTAGTCTATTGTCGTTCATTCTGTAAATATGACAGTAAGAATTTAGTTTCTTCTTCTTCCTTATTGGGTCTGATTGTTTCTATGTATCTGTATGGATCTTCATTTCTCCTCTTAGTCCAGTTGTTATCTATAATCTTCTGTAGTCCTATATTTTTTCTTAGTATTTTCCTTTCTTTGTTTCCTAGTTCTTCTTGTTTATCCCTTTTATTCAGTATTATCCATTCAGACCCGTAAAAGTGCTTTCAGATTAATTATTGTTGCGTCATGTTTAATTTTTGCCTGGAATGATACTGATCCTTTATTATATCAGTTGTGGGTGAGTTTTATGCTAATTTCATTTTCTTCATCTTTCTTTACTTGCGGCGTTACCTAATCCATTTGATTGTACCTATTCTCCCAAATACTTATCAACTATTTTGATGTTTCCGTGCTGCGTTTGTACATATTTCTGTTTTTATGGTCAACGTATTCTCTTTTCTTATATGATATTTGTAATCCGGTTTTAGCTGCAATTTCGTGTAGTGTTTCTATCATTATCTTTGTATCTATTTTGTCTTTGGAAATTACTGTAATATCGTTGGTAAAAGAGAGACATTTCCTCTCAAATCTTCCTCTTCCTTGTCATAAATAGATTCCTTCAATGTTTTTCTCTAGCAGCTCTTTATCCCACTCTCTCATGACCTTGTGTAAGATCAGACAGTAGAGAATCTGTAAGAGCCCTTCGCTATGGCGAACGTCTATGTTAATTCTGAAGGGTTCAGAAACTTCTCCTAGAAATTTAACTTTTGAAGTTGTGTCTGTGCGTGCCTGTTCGACTAACTGCCTAGTGGTTTTGTCGCTACCTGCTTCTTCCAGTGTTAGAAATACTGTCTTTCCGTCTTTATGTCTGTCTGTCTACAGAATCGTAAACCTTTTTGAAATGCACAGTAAAGTATGTACAATGCCTGGTTATATGTAAGAGAGGGCCTGATGGCCCTAATCTTAAGTAGTTAAGTAGTAAGTAGAAGCAAGGCGTGGCATGCGTCCTGTATTTTGGAGGGTCACACTCTACACAGCTGCAGCAGTGAGAGGGCGTGGCTTTCGCACATTGATTCACAGGGCAGCTGGCGCCCGCCTAACTTCTGCAACTTCGCACGAATGCGGCTATCTGTCTGTTCTTGGTGCTCTTCGCCCCCTCCCCCCTTTTTTTCAGTGGCAGTCAGAAATAGCATTGGCGCAATCTCTACTAATAATTTCCTCGAGTTACATCTCCTTTGGCCCGCATGACGAAAGGTTATCGGTTGTTAGCTAGTCGGTCACCTCGCCAGACTGGGAAGAATGATTCAGGACCGCTATATTATTGTACCCGTTGCCTTCTGGCCGACTACCACAGAGGGCAGAGGTATGTAAATGCGCGTAAGATCAGCGTTACGAAAGTGAACGCTCCAGTCCAGGAGATGGACTACGACCGTAAGGCGGTCATGGTCTCCGTGCAACACTACCAGCCAAGGACACAACGTCGGGCGCAAGTGAGAGGAGTTCAGAAGCACTTTTAGAATACCAACGCCAGACTGTTCAAACGATCGAAGTGGCGCAATGGTGGGACACTAGATTCGCATTCTGGTGGATGGCGGTTCAAATCGTCATCCTGTCATCTAGGAAGTTACACTACTGGCCATTAAAATTGCTACACCACGAAGATGACATGCTACATACGCGAAATTTAACCAAAGGAAGAGGATGCTGCGATATGCAAATGATTAGCTTTTCAGAGCATTCACACAAGGTTGGCACCGGTGGCGACACTTACAACGTGCTGACATGAGGAAAGTTTCCAACCGATTTCTCATACACAAACAGCAGTTAACCGGCGTTGCCTGGTGAAACGTTGTTGTGATGCCTCGTGTAAGGAGGAGAAATGCGTACCATCATTTTTCCGACTTTGATAAAAGTCGGATTGTAGCCTATGGCGATCGCGTTTTATCGTATCGCGACATTGCTGCTCGCGTTGGTCGAGATCCAATGACTGTGAGCAGAATATGGAATCGGTGGGGTCAGGAGGGTAATACGGAACGCCGTGCTGGATCCCAACGGCCTCGTATCACTAGCAGTCGAGATGACAGGCATCTTATCCGCATGGCCGTAAAGGATCGTGCAGCCACGTCTCGATCCCTGAGTCAACAGATGGGGACGTCTGAAAGACAACAACTATCTGCACGAACAGTTAGACAACGTTTGCAGCAGCATGGACTATCAGCTCGAAGACCATCGCTGCGATTACCCTTGAGGCTGCATCACAGGAACGCCTGCGATGGTGTACTCAACGACGAACCTGGGTGCACGAATGGCGAAACGTCATTTTTTCGGATGAATCCAGTTTCTGTTTACAGCATCATAATGGTCGCATCCGTGTTTGGCGACATCGCGGTGAACGCACATTGGAAGCGTGTATTCGTCATCGCCATATTGTGCATCACCCGGCGTGATGGTACGGGGTGCCACTGGTTACACGTCTCGGTCACCTCTTGTTCGCATTGACGGCACTTTGAAAAATGGTTCAAATGGCTCTGAGCACTATGGGACTCAACTGCTGAGGTCATTAGTCCCCTAGAACTTAGAACTAGTTAAACCTAACTAACCTAAGGACATCACAAACATCCATGCCCGATGCAGGATTCGAACCTGCGACCGTAGCGGTCTTGCGGTTCCAGACTGCAGCGCCTTTAACTGCACGGCCACTTCGGCCGGCCGGCACTTTGAACAGTAGACTTTACATTTCAGATATGTTACGACCCGTGGCTCTACCCTTAATTCGATCCCTGCGAAACCCTACATTTCATCAAGATAATGCACGATCACATGTTGCAGGCCCTGAAAGGGCCTTTCTGGATACAGAAAATGTTCGACTGCTGCCCTGGTCAGCACATTCTCCAGATCTCTCACCAATTGAAAATGTCTGGTCAATGGTGGCCGAGCAACTGGCTCGTCACAATACGCCAGTCACTACTATTGATGAACTGTGGTGTCGTGTCGAAGCTGCATGGGCAGCTGTACCTGCACATGCCATCCAAGCTCTGTTTGACTCAATGCCCAGGCGTATCAAGGTCGTTATTACGGCCAGAGGTGGTTGTTCTGGGTACTGTTTTCTCAGGATCTATGCACCCAAATTGCGTGAAAATGTAATGACATGTCAGTTTTAGTATAATATATTTGTCCAATGAATACCCGTTTATCATATGCATTTCTTCTTGCTGTAGCAATTTTAATGGCCAGTAGTTTATTTTTGGAGGGACGAGTCGAACACAATGACAAGGCGACAAGACAGCGAGAAGAGACTAACATACGTGTCGGGTTCCTGCAGGACCATTTCGCAAAACGGGAGTTTGTTGCAGAACCAGCCACATCATCAATAATGTTCTGTTTTTGGCTTCTCTTTGAGAGATAGAAGATTCATGTTCACACGGAAAAGCAGGGCGACAGAATAAAGAGTGCTCCGGGGTAATGTGCTAGGATAGCTCCTGCTATCCCCGTGAAAGATGCATTCAAATGAAAACGAAACAGATTGGAAAAGTAAGCAAACTGTTTATTTTTTCAAAAGTAATTACCGTAACTGTTAATACATTTATCCCACTGTGAGACAAGACTATTTAGTGCCTCCATGGAAAAATGTTTGCGGTTGCCGTCGGAATCTCGATTGTACCCAGGCACGCACCCGTTCACCTGAAGCTAGCTGACGGCCACTAATGTCTTTCTTCAGCGCTCCAAAAATATGGAAATACCATGGGAAGAGATCGGGACTATATGGATGACGTGTTAGGGTTTCCAGCGAAACTTTTGCAGCGTAGTTGAAATAACCTTGGCAACGTATCTCCCGACGCAATTTCCACTGTTTTGGAGCCCTGAAGAAAGAATTCGTGGCCGTCGATTTGCTCCGGACGAAGAGGTGGAGGCCTGGGTACAATCATGGTTCCGTAAGCAACCGCAAACTTTTTTCCATGAAGGCAGTGACCAACGTGTCTGACAGTGCGATAAACGTATTTACATTTCCGGTGATTACTTTTGAAATAATAAACAGGTTACTTACTTTTTTCGATATATCTCGTTTTCATTTGACTGCCGCTTCTATATAATCGGTCTGTCGCGTATAGTGAACAGCAGTCTGTGGGAATTTGCTGATAATGTTGTCTTACATGGCGTATTTCATCGCTGGATAGTTGCAGGATGATTCATGATGACTTAGAACAGAATTTCTATCTGGTACGGTGAACAACGGCTTGCTCTTATGTTAGACAGATATAAGTTAATGCAAATGGATAGGAAAAATATTTGATATCGTCAACAGTCGGGCAGTCTTTATGTGTAATTCGAACTCCATTGCAAATTTTGCACTCTTTAACTACTCCGCTAGCGGAGCAAAGAAAACTTAGTCCGACTGCAGCATCGAAATCGGTACACTGAATTCATAATGTGCTACTTAAGTATTAAACCAACAAGCCACTTATAACAAGTGCGTATTTTCTCTTATAACAGTCTGCACCGACTGTTCTGTATAACAGACTTGACATCTCCAGCATTTTGCCAGTAAGCAAACATTTTAGATGTAATCGTTTGACAGGCCTCTTGTAACTACGGGTGTCAGTACATTCCTTAATGGGCTGCGTTTTTATTTGCGACGTGCCAGTTCACTGTACGAAATACTCGTCTTAGGGACAGCATTTTCTTTATTCCCTTGGTATGGGAGAAAGGACCCAGAATGATGTTTGAGTGTCGCCCAACAGGGCCTACACTACTTGCCAAAGAATTACTTCTAAACTGGACCAGCCATTCTAAAGTCAATTAAGCGTTCGCATCTTAAGCTTGCGCTTAAGTATTCCTAAGCACTACAAGATAACTTTTAATTGTTCATGGAAGCGATTTTCTTGTCCCTGTCGCAACCTTTCAGTGTTATATACACTCACAATGACATGCTGCCCAGAAATCGGGCAGCAGGAACACAATCCGGTAACTAGTAGATCTATTTAAGCGCTCATCCGAGAGGAGGAGGAGATTAGTGTTTAACGTCCCGTCGACAACGAGGTCATTAGAGACGGAGCGCAAACTCGGGTGAGGGAAGGATGCGGAAGGAAATCGGCCGTGCCCTTTCGAAGGAACCATCCCGGCATTAGCCTGAAGCGATTTAGGGAAATCACGGAAAACCTAAATCAGGATGGCCAGAGACGGGATTGAACCGTCGTTCTCCCGAATGCGCGCTCATCCGAAGTGCAATTTACACTTTCATTAGGTGAACTACAACCATTAAAATAACTACTACGCATCGACTGAATCCTTCATGCAGCACTCAAGGATATTTAACTGGCACCTCTGATACGGGAAAAAATTTCCTTTGCAGTGACAAGATATTCAGCAATGGTGACAAACTGAACTTAATGGACTCTAGACACATGTTCGAACTACTGCAACTCTGTGAGAGGTGGTCACGACAGCTATTCGTTGAAAACTTTAACTTATACTTTTACAGTTACCTAGCAAGCACGCGAATTACGAGGAAGTGTAAGAAACGGGCGTCCAGTAGGACTCACCTCTTCGACAACTATGAAAGCATTTTCGTGTGTGTGTGATTATTCAACTACACCCTAAATTCCCTAGTCCTCGACAGGCAATCCATAAAACCGAGCCTACAGCCATTTCCTGACAATTGTTATCAGCAAAATCACGCTTATCCCCTTCTGCGAAGTGCACCATCATTTACCGGCACTTGACACACGACTAACAATACAACTATTTCACGAGGCAGGAGAAAGTTTCCATAACGAAGAAAGTATTCAGTTGCATGGAAAAACCTAACAACTGCTTGTGAGGCATAAGACGACGACCAATTTACTGAGCCGCTAAGCCTTTACACCGTACTGACTTTTCAAATATGCACCCACATTCAACGCGGCCCACAGCAGAATCCATATCCTTTATAAAAACAGTTGTTTCTTTTTTACGTTATGAAGTCGTCTTATGTTCAACAATGCACAATATCAACAAAGAAACATCTTATTTGTTTTGTCGCCAGAATGTACGGTTTTACCAATATTTTCCCTCTGTCTGTGAGTGCTCGGCTCTTCAGGACAAAGTTACAATTCCTGAAAAAAAACTATAAAAAACGGGCATTTTTTGCAAAAATACCAGATACTCAACAAATAATCCATATTAGTTAACTACTGTCCAGCGAGAGTTTCATTTTTAGAGTTCCAAAAAAGAAATTTTGTCCCAATATTGAAACACCTCGTTTAGAACACACAAACACCTTCATTCGATGAAAATTCCTTTTCGCTGCACTGCATCTTGCGAAGGTTACAGTATTTCGGTATTTTCTTTGTTGAACCCAAGAGCCCTGCTACAGAATGTTCCTGTAGGCTTTCTTCATGAGAGTTTGGTTTTTTTGTAGCGTTTGAGAAAATGACTGACACTTTTTCCCAGCATTTTCATCTTCAAAGAATGTTCGTTATTTTTCTCCGCCAACTGAATGGCCATTCCTCCACCATTACGGGTAAGTCCAAAAAACGTAGCTTCCAGAGCAAGACGATACTTACTCAGCTCTTCTTGAGCGTAATTACCCAAAATTGTAAGTTTCCCCTTTTTTTGCTTCTTCCTCAAGTGGTGTACTTCATGTTGACCAACCTCATAAGTGGCGTGTTTTGAAAATTAAACAGTTCACTAGGCTTTTTCCAACCCACCTTTTTCTGAACTGGCTCAATAGATTTTGTCAGTTTCGAAGAACTCTACTTTCTTTAGTCACCCATTATATTCTTGCAATCTGCTACAGAATTCCAAGAGAAAAAGAATATGTACAAACAAAGGCAGGCTTTAAACATGAAAACGTGAAGGTCTGGTTTACGCCCATTGAAGGAGGGTCATTTTACACGACTGTAGCGTACATTTTCCGAACCCAATAAATTTTCAACTGAACATAAGCATCAACCTTAAACATTTATACTCAAGAACACACACAGGTTAAAAGGATTACCCGCCAGTATCTGAGAAATAACGAAAAACGTAGCAGAATGTAAAAACTTTTTCCACTGTCAAAACATCATTATGTTCCACTATAATTGAGGAAAATACGGAGCCAAGGGACCAGGTGGTCCAGTATAGGGCACTTTCTTCTATTAATACATCAAACGCCAAGATTCAAACCATAATCAAGAGAGGGTTTCCACTTTCACTGTGTGAATTAAATGGAGGCCTTATTGAACACTTCACAGCTATTACCAGCTAACACTGGGCAATGTCGAAGCATCTCTACTGCTAAGAACGGGAGTTGCCGAGTCCAAAGTCTCTCTAACGGTAGGGCTTCACTCATGCAAACACATTACGCAAATGTTGCGCGCGTCTGAGTATCCTTACTGCCAGTAAAATGCTCGCAACACGATAATTCCACAGACGAGGTTTCTTTTTGAGTCAAAAAATATACACTGCATTTTATTTTGCTGTATATATTACTTTTTAAATATGTAGAAAATTTTTATTTGTCATAGGCCATGATCAACAGTCGTTGGGAGTTTTCTGATGGTAATGTCAAGAAAGTCTTTGTGCTAGAGCAATTACCTGCCACTACACCTTCATCACAACACAGAGCGGACAAAACCCTTGTTTTTATCCGTAACTGATCTCAAAGCTGTTAGCTTCCATGATACATTTGTATGTATCTATGTAATCATAAACAGTCGCTCTGGCACATACGCAACGGTTCCAAACACAGCTGAAATTGCGAAGCCGACAATGTTTGTGAATTTTTGCGAACATAATGAAGGCCTGTTCGAGACAGACAGTTGTAAAATAGTTTCTTGACTTAGAGCAGAATGAATCATGACCACACTATTTTCACTGGTTTATTCCGTTTTTTAGTGTGGTCCTGACATCATACACCACTCAATGCTCTGAAGGAACTATATTTCACATTTTAATGAAGTGTTTCTGAAACTGTTTCTCTCATGCTTATGCAGTCCAGATAGAGAAGGATATTGCGTTGTCACGGCTTCGAGCACCTTGCAACACATCGTGCAGGGTGTGCGACGAGACCGCAGCAACATGATCCACGAACAGCCTGTACTGAGCATAAGCACAACAGGTTTTGCGGGTAAGTACTCTCGCTTCACACGTGTTGTATCACACGGCGACACCAGGGCGACAGGCTCTGGCGTTAGGCGAGTAAAAACTATATTAACTGCGAATTAACAAGCATCGAAGCCGAAATAGAAACACATTTACATGTGGCGTTTTCCTAATAACGATACTTACAGAAAACAAGTAGTTAAATACAATGTATTGCATCAGTGATACCACTGGTCAAAAAATTAATGTACAGGGATTTGTACCTCATAATCTGAATTACAACCAACAATAAACAACGACTTTGTGAACGAATCAGAATCTGACATGTTGAATTTGGTACTTCTTGTGGCATCGCAATATGGTCTAAATATACGTAAACAAGTGGTCAGCAGAGCTGATGGATGTATTTAGGCTCCAGCATTAACGTCTTATCTGTTATAAAACCGTAAGTTTATCTTCATGCGCAACAAGTGCCCTGGACTCCTGCTCCATTAAAATATGTGCCGTGGTATGATCTGCACAAGCAGGATGACTTGTCGGCGGATAGAACTGAACAGGGGTCAAATAGAAACAACCTTTTTTCTTGCTCTGCCGCTTGCTGCAAAATGTGACCAGCCCCGTTATAGGAATTCCTTCTGTTGCACGTCTAATTAACCGACAAATTCGTGTCACTTTGGAAAGTCTTACTGTTGCATTGTTTTCGTATACCACGTGCCCAACGCGATAATGTCAACATAAAAAGAGGGACAACTAATTAAAAAGTTTATGGAATATCGTGACTCGAACCTAGATTTCCAGATTTTGGCGGAAAGTCACCTTAATATTCGGACTACTTGAGCACGCTTCCAGGCCCGACTCAAGCTTTTACTATTACTGATGTTTCTGCCTTTCCACCGGTCCGTTCTCTTAACAAGACGTGTGAAACAGCACCTCTGGGGGAACAGAATCGGAAGAGGACTGTGTTCAGACTGCTCTCCAAAAACAGGAAATTCTAATTCAACTCATATTCTAGTAGAATTTATCATTTACGACGTATTAAGTAATTCTGACCGGTGTCCACTGAAATAATTTCATATAACACTGTATTTTCATTGACTATATCCGAATCATTCCACACATTTCATTTCAGTGAATCTATTTCATTTCAAAGAAAGGCTGCAGAGCGAATTTGGAACTTTCGAAGATTCAACATGCTTACGTGCGTCTGCGCTTCAGGCTAGCGTCCTAGTGTGTTATTCTTCGCCTACTTGATATCTGCTGTGCAATATACAGGGGAAACCCGAATTTCAATGACAAACTTTTAGAGGTCGTTTAGAGGTCTTTTTTCTGAGCGCTTTGGAATAAAGATTCGCGATTTCCAGTGGCTCGTTACTAAGTAGTTCTATTACGTTTGATTTCTCACACCCATTTACTTTTGCATCTGCATTGCACTGAAAACAACAACGAAACAGTGCAAATGTCGACGGTAATAGTAGTGTGTCTCGCTTGGAAACGAACTTATTCCAGTTATGGCACATGCTGTAATGCTAACTATTTCGTCCTCAGGCCTGGATTCAGTAGAACTTGGTTTTGTTTCGCGTTTTTTTCCGGCAGTCATAATTGTATTACGATAAAACGGTGATGCACAGCGGTATGACTACCTTCAGGAAGAAGAGATGCAAAAGTTGCAGATGCAGCAGAGCTAGGATGTGGTTGCCGTCACTACGTGAAAAGCTCAGTATCGTTGCATACTCTTCGTCGATATATCTATCGATACTACTGTGTTATCGCTGTTACAAGTACAACTTACTCTGCCGAAAACCCAAACTCAAGACAGAACAAAGCAGTCCTGAATGCAAGCTAGGTGGTGCTGGTGGGGGGGGGGGGAGGGGGGGGGGGGGAGAGTGAAGTAGGGATGTCTGTTGTCAACTGCTAATACCGTACCGTGAGCGTTCTCAAAGGAGAGACATGCGGCGCATACCGTAGACATTTGCACTGCTGTACAGATATTTTCAGAGCAATTCACATAGAAACAGCGCAGACAACAAAAGAATAGAATCAATCTAATTGTACCGCTGAAGGAAGAAGAATGTTGAAGATTAGGTGGGTAAATCGAATAATGTAATTACGATTCCAAAAGCGCTGCTAAGTTACATCGTTACATTCGTTACAGTGAGCCTATTTCGGCAAATAGCCATCGTCATGTTATCTGTCAGTAAATGATACAAAATTCTGGCACAATATTTCTAACAATGTAGGTAAATATTCATCAGGAAACATTATTATAAAATTTTCTACGTACTTCAGATGTGTTTGATTTTCATACGTTATCGCGTGATTATGTCGGTGTCTCTTTGTTCTAATTACATTCCATTAGCGTTCTTGGAATAATAACAGTTGGGGGAGGGAGGGAGGGAGGGAGGGAGAGAGAGAGAGAGAGAGAGAGAGAGAGAGAGAGAGAGAGAGAGAGAGAGAGAGAGAGAGAGCGACAGAACCAGGTATGAATGTCAAAGCCATCTGACGTAAGTAACAAACTGTATATTAATGTTTTCTAATTAATATTTACCTCCAATGTTAGAAATATTATACCAGAATGATGTACCATTTACTTCCAGATAACGTGTCGATGGCTATTTTCCGAAAACGTGCTCCTTGAAAAAAAAAAAGTACTGACTCAGCAGCTTCGGCGCTCCTGGATTCCTAATTACTTAGCATCTTTAAAAGACATACAAACAGAGAGGGTAAAAAACTAAAAATTATTTTCGCATTCGTAGGGTAAATTGGCGGTTGAAGTTTCTTGAGAAGATTTCGTCGCAACGAAAAACGCCTTATTTTAATGACAGCCATGACAACTCGCATATCATATGCGTAACACAGTCTGGCCTATTTCACAATAATACAAAATAAGCTGCCTGCCAGCCTTTGAACTTTGTCGATGTCCTCCATCATTCCTATGTGGAATGGATCCCATACCGTGCAGCAATACTCCGGAGGAGAACGCCAAGCACAATGTAAGCAGACTCTTTAGCCGATTTGTTGTATCTTCCTAGTTCTCTGTCAATAAACGCTGTCTTTGGTTCGTCCTCACCAAAAGATTTTTTAAGTGCTGGTTCCACTTTAACTTGTTCGTAATTGAAATTCCCTGGTATTTAACAGTTTAAGCTTATACACTGCAAATGTTTAACAACCCGTGACCGTTTATTCAATGTAAATACAGAAAACTGCAACGAATAACTTTTTCGAAATATTTATTCCATGAGTCGATTTTCGAACCTTTTCAGGCTCATCTTTGGATGATGGTACAGGATAATACATAGCTATTTCAAAGTGTAATGCTGGGCGCTGGCTCGGTGACAAGAAGAACATGCATCACTATGTTTATACGCCGGTTTGGACCCAAAGTTTAATTTGGTTCTTACTGTTAGAGTATGGGAGGCTTTTGTAGGCAGATCGTCATTAACAATAAAAACCGTCCATACTGTCGCAATAAGTACAAAGTTAAATTTTGGGTCCAAATAGGCGTATAAACAATATTCATGGCGAAACATTAAAGCATGATTCATCTTCTTGCCACAGAGCCAACTCGCAGCCTTGAAATAGCTATGTTACCTGCTCTATACCATCTGGAAATGAGCCTGAAAAAACCTTTAAATTTGTGTGATTTATCGTATAACCGAAATCTAACCGATTTTTTTTAACTCATGGGGAAAATCTCAACTTTTTATTGTTACGGTCAAATGTCAGCTCTTGTCTAAACAATTTTTCGATTTGTTTTGATCTTCTGACGACTTTACTACACAGCAAAAGAAAGCACAATCTGCGGACAATCTCAGCCTGAGTAAACAGAAGGGACCAGTTGATACGACGCATCTTGAGGCATAAAAAGAATCCTCAGTTCGATAATGGAAGGAAATGTAGTGGGCAGTCAACGCTTGACCACACCAAGCAGATTCATATGGATGTAGGCTGCAGTAGTTATTCGGAGATGAAGAGGATTGGAGAGGACAAACTAGATTGGAGAGCTGCATCAAACCAAGACCACAACAGCAACAGACACGAAGAAGAAACAGTAGTAAGAAACCAACCGAAATACAATTATAGTGTTACGAGTCAGCAGAGTAGGGGTTCCTTCTACCAGACTACTCTGAGAGTGTTCTGAAATTTTGTCGGTATTGTTCAGGTCCACGGTCCGTTTAGTGACTGCGCCGGCTGGCATACGAGATGGCCTGTTTTATGTGCTAAACCCCAACTGGAGCGCGGAGGACGAGTTGGCAAACAGACGGCGCACAGAACGGCTGTCTTCGCCACGACGTTACGTGGCGCCAGGTGGAGCTGGCGGCGCTGCGTGACAGCGGCGCGAAACAGCTGCGTGGGAGTTGGCAGGCAGGCAGCGAGCGGCGGGCAGGATGTGCGCTGATGAAGCGCGCCCTCTGCCGGGGGAGCCGGGCTGTCACAGTCTGCGCTGTCCGCGGGATCATTGCCAACACTTCAACCGGCACGGAAACTGACATGGCCGTGGAGCGGGCTGAGGCGAGTTTCGTGACGTCGCAGCGTGGAGTTTCACGTCGCGGAAACTTGCTACAAAACGTTAACCAGTGTTGCTTTCTGAGTCACAAGCTCAACCCAAGAGACGGCATGTAGAAAGGAACGACGGGATTTAACGCCGCGACGAGAACGATGTCATAGTGACGCAGTACAAGCTAGCACTGGGGAAGGTTGAGAAAGGAAACTGACCGTGTACTTTCAAAGGAGTCGTGACGGTATCAGCCTTACGTAACTTAGCGCAATCATGGAAAACCTGAACCTACAGCGGTGGAACAAAAATATGGAAACAACCACCACAAAAAAGTACACGTTACCATCCTTATACGGTGTAGCAAATCCGTTGGCATTCAAAACAGCTTCCAGTCGCATCGGAATGGATGAACACAGGTCATTTATAGTCTTCGAGGGGGTCATTTACCTTTCATCCTGCAAAATCCTGATCACGCACACTTCTCTCCAAAAAGACCACAAAGGCACAATCGTATTGAGATATTGTAACTGTGAGGGCCTGGGAAGACACGAAAATCCACACTCGTGGTTGCGAAACCTGTCCTGGTAGATGTCAGCTTTCTGAACGGGGGCCCTGTCGTCTTACAACACAGCATCACCATTGAGGAACGAACCACAAAGTGGACCAGATCAGCCAAAATGGTCAACTAAACCTTGGCAGTATTGAAACCTTGTAGAGTAGCCATGGCCCCATGGAATACCACGATATGGCTTTCCAAACGATCACTAAATCCCCGCTATCATTCACTCCTGGGCCGTAAACTCGCCCAGAAGTTTGAGTTTTGTAACAAAACTCAATCAACCAAATCTCATTCTTCCACTGATCCATAGTCCAGGTTTTATTGTTTCGGCACCACGTATTCCTGTTACGGGCATCCATAACGGATGAGTGGTTTTGGAATTTCACCTCTCCCTGCCGTTCGCTCCCTTTGTGTTGTTTTGATACAGAAATTCAGCTCTGCAGTAACTTTTGCAGCTGTCGTCCTCACATTTTTCGCCCAATTCCTCTTCAATGACAGTGTCACGATCACTCAACTCACACTTTCGTCTGCGTTGTGACACAGCGGATGATGTTTTTCCGCTACAATGCCTCTTGAAATATGGAATACTTCTGCTACTTTGGTTACGGAAACACCTGCCACACGAGCAACAATTTGCACATGTTGGAATTCACTTAGCTCCCACACAATACTCTCACAACTTCACAGAACTGAGGACATTGCAGGGGTACTGTTAGTGTTCATATACAACAGTGCAACATGCAGGCTTGGATAGAATCTACATTTTATGTTCAAGCATCCATTTCTCACGGCGTTTCCATATTTATGTCCAACCCCAGTAGATGGCCGGATACGATTATGAAAAGCTGTCGTCCCGAGTACCAGTCCAGCGTCTTACCGCCGCTTCCCTCGGTATCCTATTGGCATACGGGTTAGAAAGCTCAAACGCAGTACTTGGTGGTTTGCCGTCGACGGCGGGGCAATTGAGACTGCGCGAAAGATCTTTTCTATGGCACTAACTACGAATCCACTTTAATCCATCAAGGGAAACCAAGGAAAAGCTAAAATGAATAGGCGAACGGGAATTTGAGTGGCGCCACCTCGCTTGGTGCCTACCACTAAAACTTGTTTACACGACCTACTTTCTGGTCAAAATTATCTACGCATTGTAGGGTTTAAATCAGCCGCCAACAATGTCGCATGGGTCCGTGGCACAATGATGGACTGTGACGAGTGTGGATTTCTAAAATCCTGAGTATGGTGCAGACTACGCATGCGTAGAAGCACGCGGCAGCTGCGTCAGGTCTAACATTGGAAATTAACCTATTCGCGTCCCGTTCACTCTTATTACAGTATTGAATTTTGCCTCTTCTTAATTTTTAATTCGCTATTTGTTTTGTTTTCGTGACCCACTGAAAAGTATGCTCCAGGCTCTAGTATTTTCCTGCTAGTGTTCTCACCCAAGAGAGATGAAGTTCCTGAAGGAAATGCCTAGACAAAGAAAAAGTATACACTATGCATTAATGAGAACGTAACTGAAAATTGTTTCAACATTGAGAAAGTAGATCTGTAATACGAGAAAGGAAACAAGACTATGATGTTGATGTTGTCTTCAGTCCGAAGACTGATTTGATGCAGCTGTAATCGCTACTCGAACATAAGCGACCCTCTTCACCTCCGAGTAACTGCTGCAGCCTACATCCTTCTGTACTGCTTACTGTATTCATCTCTTGGTCTGCCTCTATAATTTTTACACCCACACTCGCTTCCAGTACTAAACCGATCACACCTCAATGTTTCAGAATGTATTCTATCAATCGATCCGTTCTTTTAGCCAAGTTACACCACAAATTTCTTGCCTCCCCTATTCTATTCAGTAATTCCTCATTAGTTACGCAAACCCACCTAATCGCCAGCATTCTGCTGTACCAACGCACTTCAACCTTTCTATACCCTTCTTGTCTGAATTGCTTATCGTCCGCGTTCCACTTCCGTACAAGGCCACACTATAGACAAATATCCTCAGAAAACACTTCCTGATACCGAAATTTATATTACGTGTTAACAAATTTTTCTTCAGTAACGATTTTCTTGCCGTTGCTAGTCTAAATTTCATATCCTATCTACTTCGGGCATTAGTAGTTATTTAACTGCCCACAGAGTAAAATTCGTGAATTACTTTGCGTGTCTCATCGCCTAACATAATTTCCTCAGCATTACCTGATTTAATTCGACTACATTTCATTACCCTTGTTTTGCTTTTGTTAATATTCAGGCTATATCCTCCTTTCTTGACACTTTCCCTTCTGTTCAACCGCTCTTCCAAGTCCTTTGCTGTCTCTGACAACAACAATGTCATCGGCCAACCTCCCAGTCTTTATTCTTCTCCCCTAAAATTTCTTTCATTTCCTTTGTTTGCTCAATGTACAGGTTGAATAACATCAGTGATAAGTTATAACCCATTCTCATCCCTTTTTTTAATTATGGTTTCCATTTCATGCTCTACAACTGCTGTCTGGTTTCTGTAAAAGCTGTATGTTATCTTTCGCTCGCTATATTTTACCCCTGCTACTTTCAGATTTTGAAAGAGTATATTTCAGTCAATACCGTCAAAAGTTTTCTCTAAGTCTACGAACGCTATTAACATAGTTTTGCCTTTCTTTAGGCTAACTTCTAAGATAAGTCACAGAGTTAGTACTGCCTCACGTGTTCCTACATTTCTCCGGAACCCAAAATGCTCTTCCCGAGCTCCGCTTCTACCAGTTGTTCCCGATCTTCTGTAAAGAACGTGTCAGTATTTTGCAACCATCCCTTATTACACGGACATTTAGATAATATTCATATCAGCAAGCACCTGCTTTCTCTGGAGTGGTAGTATTACATTTTTGGTGGAGTATGGGGGTATTTTTCCCGTTTCACACATCTCCCACACCAGTTGGGACAGGCCTAGTGCTTTCAGTGCTCTGTCGAATTCTTCCTGCAGTATAAAATCTCCTATCTCATCTACTTCCTTTCTGTAATATTGCATTCATTTCCCTTGTATAGCCCCTGCACATATTCCTTCGACAGTTCAACCTTCCCTGTTTTGCTGAGTACTGGTTTCCCACCTGAGCTCTTGATATTAACCTGATTCTGCATTTTATAAAGTTCTCTTCAATTCTCCTATAGGTGATACCTTTCTCCTAGTTATACCTGTGTTTGCCCTCTAGCAATTCCTATTTAACCATTTTGCACTTTGTCAGTATCATTTTTTAGACGCCTGTAATTCAAGATCTCCTGTGATATCCAAGGAGTTCTACTAGGCCTTGTCTTTTTATCTGTTTCATCCTCTCCTGCCTTCACTATTTCATTTTTCAAAGCTACTCATGAATAAAAAAATAGGAGTGCGGGTTAGCTACTACAAACAGCATAGTGAACGCATTATTGTTGCCAAGATAGACACAAAGCCCATGCCTACTACAGTAGTACAAGTTTATATGAGAACTAGCTCTGCAGATGATGAAGAAATTGATGAAATGTATGACGAGATAAAAGAAATTATTCAGGTAGTGAAGGGAGACGAAAATTTAATAGTCATGGGTGACTGGAATTCGTCAGTAGGAAAAGGGAGAGAAGGAAACATAGTAGGTGAATATGGATTGGGGGGAAGAAATGAAAGAGGAAGCCGCCTTGTAGAATTTTGCACAGAGCATAACTTAATCATAGCTAACACTTGGTTCAAGAATCATAAAAGAAGGTTGTATACCTGGAAGAATCCTGGAGATACTAAAAGGTATCAGATAGATTACATAATGGCAAGACAGAGATTTAGGAACCAGGTTTTAAATTGTAAGACATTTCCAGGGGCAGATGTGGATTCTGACCACAATCTATTGGTTATGAACTGCAGATTCAAACTGAAGAAACTGAAAAAAGGCGGGAATTTAAGGAGATGGGACCTGGATAAACTGAAAGAACCAGAGGTTGTAGAGAGTTTCAGGGAGAGCATGAGGGAACAATTGACAGGAATGGGGGAAAGAAATACAGTAGAAGAAGAATTGGTAGCTTTGAGGGATGAAGTAGTGAAGGCAGCAGAGGATCAAGTAGGTAAAAAGACGAGGGCTAATAGAAATCCTTGGGTAACAGAAGAAATATTGAATTTAATTGACGAAAGGAGAAAATATAAAAATGCAGTAAATGAAGCAGGCAAAAAGGAATACAAACGTCTCAAAAATGAGATCGACAGGAAGTGCAAAATGGCTAAGCAGGGATGGCTAGAGGACAAATGTAAGGATGTAGAGGCTTATCTCACTAGGGGTAAGATAGATACTGCCTACAGGAAAATTAAAGAGACCTTTGGAGAGAAGAGAACCACTTGTATGAATATCAAGAGCTCAGATGGCAAACCAGTTCTAAGCAAAGAAGGGAAGGCAGAAAGGTGGAAGGAGTATATAGAGGGTCTATACAAGGGCGGTGTACTTGAGGACAATATTATGGAAATGGAAGAGGATGTAGATGAAGAAGAAATGGGAGATAAGATACTGCGTGAAGAGTTTGACAGAGCACTGAAAGACATGAGTCGAAAGAAGGCCCCGGGAGTAGACAACATTCCATTAGAACTACTGATGGCCTTGGGAGAGCCAGTCATGACAAAACTCTACCATCTGGTGAGCAAGATGTATGAGACAGGCGAAATACCCACAGACTTCAAGAAGAATATAATAATTCCAATCCCAAAGAAAGCAGGTGTTGACAGATGTGAAAATTACCAAACTATCAATTTAATAAGTCACAGCTGTAAAATACTAACGCGAATTCTTTATAGATGAATGGAAAAACTGGTAGAAGCGGACCTCGGGGAAGATCAGTTTGGATTCCGTAGAAATGTTGGAACACATGAGGCAATACTAACCTTACGACTTATCTTAGAAGAAAGATTAAGAAAAGGCAAACCTACGTTTCTAGCATTTGTAGACTTAGAGAAAGCTTTTGACAACGTTAACTGGAATACTCTCTTTCAAATTCTGAAGGTGGCAGGGGTAAAATACAGGGAGCGAAAGGCTATTTACAATTTGTACAGAAACCAGATGGCAGTTATAAGAGTCGAGGGGCATGAAAGGGAAGCAGTCGTTGGGAAAGGAGTGAGACAGGGTTGTAGCCTCTCTCCGATGTTATTCAATCTGTATATTGAGCAAGCAGTAAAGGAAACAAAAGAAAAATTCGGAGTAGGTATTAAAATTCATGGAGAAGAAGTAAAAACTTTGAGGTTCGCTGATGACATTGTAATTCTGTCAGAGACAGCAAAGCACTTGGAAGAGCAGTTGAACGGAATGGACAGTGTCTTGAAAGGAGGATATAAGATGAACATCAACAAAAGCAAAACGAGGATAATGGAATGCAGTCGAATATGTCGGGTGATGCTGGGATTAGATTAGGAAATGAGACACTTAAAGTAGTACAGGAGTTTTGCTATTTGGGGAGCAAAATAACTGGTAATGATCGAAGTAGAGAGGATATAAAATGTAGACTGGCAATGGCAAGGAAATCGTTTCTGAAGAAGAGAAATTTGTTAACATCGAGTATAGATTTAAGTGTCAGGAAGTCGTTTCTGAAAGTATTTGTATGGAGTGTAGCCATGTATGGAAGTGAAACATGGACGATAACCAGTTTGGACAAGAAGAGAATAGAAGCTTTCGAATTGTGGTGCTACAGAAGAATGCTGAAGATAAGGTGGGTAGATCACGTAACTAATGAGGAGGTATTGAATAGGATTGGGGAGAAGAGAAGTTTGTGGCACAACTTGACTAGAAGAAGGGATCGGTTGGTAGGACATGTTTTGAGGCATCAAGGGATCACAAATTTAGCATTGGAGGGCAGCGTGGAGGGTAAAAATCGTAGAGGGAGACCAAGAGATCAATACACTAAGCAGATTCAGAAGGATGTAGGTTGCAGTAGGTACTGGGAGGTGAAGAAGCTTGCACAGGATAGAGTAGCATGGAGAGCTGCATCAAACCAGTCTCAGGACTGAAGACCACAACAACAACAACAACAACTCATTCACCGTCCACTGTACTCCTTGCCCTCGTTTCATTAAATCGTTGTCTAATTCTCCCTTTGAAACATGCAACAACCTCTGACTCTTTCAATTTATTCAGTCTCATCTCCTACGTTTCCTACCTGTTTGCGATTTCTTCAGTTTCAATCTACAGTTCATAACCAATAAATTGCGGTCAGAGTCCACATCTGCCCGTGGAGATGTCTTACCATTATAAAATCAATCTAGAACCTTCCAGTGTTTCCAAGTCTCTTCCACGAGCACAACCTTTTCTGATCCCTAAACCTAGTCTCGGCGAGGATTACATTATGATCTGTGTAAAGCTCTACCTAGTGGCTTGTTCCTTTAACTATCCGAGTAATTTCTTTTATCTCATCAAATATTCTTTCGATCGTTTTCTGCGGGGCGCTACTAAGCATGTAAATTTGTAATACTGTGGTTGGTGTTGACTTCGCGACTACCTTGGCTACGATAATGCGTTACCTACGATGTTGATAGCAGCTTACCCGTATTCCTATTTTTTTACTTCATTGCAAGCCCTACTGTTGCATTAACCCAATTTGATTCTGCATTCACCTGCCCAAAAGAAGATACAAAAGACTTTTTACTAAAGTCACTATTTACTGCCTTTTTAATACTGTCTGATATGTTCGTGAGTACACAATTTTTCGATCAAACAGATGTAGATGTTTTGAAATGTTACGCTAACACATTTCCTATTCTTTCTGTTCTCAGAAGGTCTCCTATTTTTTTATATAAGTACAGAACTCTGTGTGGCAGATGGTCACACTGTTATGAAGAGTGTTTCACGCGCTTTGTGTAAACATGCGCACGCCGCGCTGAGACAGTCTTGGCTTGGCAGCCGTTGAGAATGGTGCTCCCGCTGGATGTTACCGCCAAGTGCGAATAGCCCGCAGCTATTCGGTTATTGAACGCAAAGGGCGCTGCGCCGATTGAAATCCATCGCCAATTGACGGAAGTGTATGGTGAGTCGTGCATGGATGTGGAAAATGTTCGTAAGTGGCGCAGAGAGTTTGAAGTTGGTCGGACGGAAATTCACGACAAACAAAGGAGCGGGAGACCGTCAATTTCTGAGGAGACAGTGTTGAAGGTTGAGCAAAGCATGCGTGAAGATCGGCGGATCACCCTGGATGATCTCTGCACGTTGGTTCCTGAGGTTTCCCGAAGCACCGCTCACAGAATTTTAACGGAAACATTGAACTACCGGAAGGTGTGCGCAAGATGGGTGCCACACATGCTGACTGAGGACCACATGCGGCAACGAGTTGAAGCTTCCCGCGCATTTCTCCACCGCCTTGCAGCCGAACAGGACAACTTTCTGGACTCAATTGTCACGGGTGACGAAACCTGGGCATATCACCTTACACCTGAGACCAAGCAATAATCACGCCAGTTCATAACTTTCTGAACAGCATGGCGGCGAGCTGATATGACATAGGAAAAAAAAAAAAAAGAAAACCTGCCACAGCGTCTACAAAAATGCATCAACAGAAATGGTGATTACGTCGAAAAACAGCTAAATGTTCAAGCTGTAAACTGATGTAAACGAAAATAGGAGACGTTACTTTTGGGATTGCGCTCGTACCATTCGTGACAGGCGACGCTCAGAACAGAAATTAAAACGTCAGGGATACTGCTGTAGACCCACTTGCCACGAATAATAGATTGAGTCAAGGAAACTGTACATCTAAAAGGGGCTCGAGGCAGAAGACAAAAAATGATGGTAGTTCGCGAAACGCCATTCCTATTTTTCTCGAAGAGGAGTGGATTCAAATGCACGGCGTTTGGACTAAATACCTCGCCTTGCGAGGGAATGGGAAACTGGGATAAAATTTCTCTTTATGCTAGAAGCGGTCTTTCGCGGAAAGTCGACAGGTGTGCAGCCGCATGCTGAGTAGTGCCGACTTTGGGGCAGCCTCCCCGGGTAAGGAGCTGCTCACTCCGCTGGCCCTTTAACAGAAACGTCATCTGGTCGCGCGCCTTCACAGTTGCTGCTGCTGCTGTGCACAGCATCGCGATAGGCTGGCCAAACAGTTCCGTAAGCTGGCCTGTGACGTGGCGCAGCGCGCACGGAATAGTAATCCCCTGCCGCCGCTTCCAGAATCGACGCACGGCTCACGGCAGCTGGTGTGTCCTCCCAAAGAGATCCCGCCCGCGTAGTCACGACCAGCAGTTACACCCGTCAACGATTCCTTCCCGGGCGTTCCAGTACAATTATTAGACTGTGTGACTTGCTTCTTCAACTAATGTAATTAGTCACAGAAACATATAACGTGATAATGACTGTCCTCCTCAAACCCGCCACCCATGCTACTCCGTAAAGGGAACAACAGGGCGAAAACGTGAACTGGCACTGAATGTGGAGAACTTACTTTTTTCCTTGCAGCACCAATTTTATTACTCCTTTTTTTATTTACACTGAAACGCCAAAGAAACTGGTATTGGCATGCGTATTTAAATACAGAGATAGGCAAACAGGCAGAATACGGCGCTGAGTCATCAACGCCTATATAAGACAACAAGTGTGTGGCGCATTTGTTATCGATTAGTGCTGCTACAACGGCAGGTTACCAAGATGTGAGTTTGAACGTGGTGTTACAGTCGGCGCACGATTACGGCCATTTCATGAGTGCAGCGTGAATATCAGGAAACTGGTAAAACATCAAATCTCCTATATCGCTGCGGCCGGGAAAAGATCCTGCAAGAAAGAGACCGACGACGACTGAAGAGAATCGTTTAACGTCACAGAAGTGCAACCCTTCCGGAAATTTCTGCAGATTTCAATGCCGAGCCATCAACAAGCGTCTGCCTGGTCGGACGAGTCTCGCTTCAAATTGTATCGAGCGGAGGGACGTGTACCGCTAAGGAGACAACCCCATGAATTCATGCACCTGCACGTCAGCAAGGGACTGTTCCAGCTGGTGGGGGCTATGCAATGGTGTGGGGCGTGTGCATTTGGAGTGATATGGGACCCCCGATGCGTCTGGATACGACTGTGACAGGTGACACGTACGTAAATATCCTCTCCGATCACCTGCATCCATTCATGTCCATTGTGCATTCCGACGGACTTGGGCAATTCCAGAACGATAATGGGACACCCCACACGTCCAGAATTGCTTCAGAGTGGCTTCAGGAACACTCTTCTGAGTTTACACACTTCCGCTGGACGAAACCCCCAGACATTAACATTATTGAGCACGTACTCTTACGGATTTATGGACAGCTTGAAACATTCATGGTGTCAATTCCCTCCAGCACTACTTCAGACATTAGCAGAGTCCATGCCACGTCCTGTTATGGCACTACTGCATGCTCGCGGGGGCCCTACACGATATTAGGTAGGTGTGCCGGTTTTTTTTGGCTCTTCAGCGTATATCGCGACAGTCATTTCATTTATGTGTCGCAACCTATGCTTTAGCAGAATTTATTTATAGCTTGGACGTTATGAAGATATGGTCGAATGACAGCGTGGTGTTGCAAAAGACGTTAATAATTTGTAATTCTGCGCTCGAAAATTAAATTCAGTGTTTCGGAATCGGCGGCACTGCATGTGAAACAATAATAAAGTAGCTTTCGCAAGGAAAGTAAGTTATCCAAATTCAAGATTTTGCACCTACGTTCTCAGCACCCACCTCCATATAAATGGAGAAAACACACACACACACACACACACACACACACACACAGAGAGAGAGAGAGAGAGAGAGAGAGAGAGAGAGAGAGAGAGAGCATCGTCGCCCTTTTTTGGCTTTTAAATTTAGTTACATCGGTGAGTGCACAAAAGGAGACATAACAATGTGGTCAAGCTTGGGAGAAGAAATAATTGTGAATTAGCCAATAAACCGATACACTTGACGAGAATATCGCTAAAAATGTGAGGAGTCTGCTGTGACGCCGCCACTTCATTTAACACTTTCTATGCTGGCACCACATGACGTCCTTCGATTCAGTTATAAATAGGCTTTATCCTTTTAAGTAGTTCGCGATCATCATCACAATTTTACGAGCACACCTCCAGAGAGCTCAGAAACGGACGCAAGCATCTGCAGGCAACGGTACTAACTCGTAATAATGAAGGTATATTTCACTCGCCTTAGAAGAATGCGGTAGGCATTACATTTTCGTAGGTTTCATGCACACCGGAACCATAAGCATCCACGTGATGTATCAGCAACAGTGTGTCTTCTGCACAGATCAAAAATACATCAGCAAATACGATGCCGAATCCTTCTCTCGAGCATCTACGTCGTTTATTCCAAGAAACGGCCTGTTTATACGACGGTCTTGCTTGGTAAATACACTATGTGATCAAAAGTATACGGACACCCCCAAAAACATACTTTTTCATACTACGTGCATTGTGCTGCCACATACTGCCAGGTAATCCGTATCAGCGAACTTAGTAGTCATTAAACATCGTGAGAGAGAAGAATGGGGCGCTCCGCGGAACTCGAGGACTTCGAATGTGCTAAGGTGATGGGTGTCACTTGTGTCTTACGTCTATACGCGAGATTTTCACACTCCCAAACATCCCTCGGTCCACTGTTTTCGATGTGATAGTGAAGAGGAAACGTGAAGGGCCACGTACAGCACAAAAGCGTACAGGACGACCTCGTCTGTTGACTGACAGAGACCGCCGAGAGTTGAAGAGGGTCGTAATGTGTAATAGGCACACATCTATCCAGACCATCACACAGGAAATCCAAACTACATCAAGATCCACTGCAAGTACTATGACAGGGAGGCAGGAGGTGAGAAAACTTTGATTTCATGGTCGAGCGGCTGCTCGTAAGCCACACATCACGCCCGTAAATGCCAAACGACGCCTCGCTTGGTGTAAGGAGCGTAAACAATGGAGGACTGAACATCAGAGCGACGAATCACGGTACACAATGTGGCGATTCGATGGCACGTTGTGGGTATGGCGAATGGCCGGTGAACGTCATGTGCCAGCGTGTTTAGTGCCGACAGTAAAATTCGGAGGCGGTGGTTTTATGGTGTGGTCGTGTTTTTCATGGAAGGGGCTTGCACTCCTTGATATTTTGCATGGCACTGTCACAGCACAGGTCTACATTGATGTTTTAAGCACCTTCATGCTTCCCACTGTTTAAGAGCGATTCGGGGATAGCAACTGCATCTTTCAACACGATCGAGCACCTGTTCATAATGCACGGACTGTGGCGGAGTGGTTACACGACAATAACAGGCCTGTAATGGAATGGCCTGCACAGAGTCCTGACCTATAGAAAACTTACGAAGTTTCGGGACGCCTACTTCTTGCCAGATCTCACCGACCGCCATCGATACCTTTCCTCAGTGCAGCACTCCGTGAAGAATGGGTTGCCATTCCCCAAGAAACCTTCCTGCGAGAGTGGAAGGTGCCATGAAAGCTAATGGTGGGCCAACACCATACTGAATTCCAGCATTACCGATGGAGGGCGCCACGAACCTGTTCACATAGTGCATCTAGTTCGACGTAATACAAGTTCCACCCCGTGCGCTCTATCTGTGCACTAGCGGCGGAATAAGATGAGCGCCAAGTGTCAATTTCTTAAAAGCCTTTGAAGTTTCTTTAATACAATCTACTTTCAATCTTCATAGTAACTGAAAACGGCTGCCACTAAATAACACTTGAAATTTGAGCGATTTGCCTCAGGAGTTAATGGTCTTCGTGGCATTTACCACTACGTTTTATGATCATTTACCTTTCGTCGAGAACGCTGTTCCGAGAGAAAGTAGACTGGTTCCTCCCACAGCTTAATGAAGACTCCAAGGATTCCATTTTCCAGCACGTCGGAGCGTTCCCACAACGCAACAACACGGGTGTCTAAACGAAGCACTACCTCCACGTTACGGAGGTCACACGGACTACAAAACTTTGAGCCATAGTCTGAGCAGCAAAATTTCCAGGTCTCTCACACTTTCCCCCTACAGAACTAAACGAAAACGAATCTAACAAGTTCCTATGTGGTAAAAATTAACAGGACACCCTTAGTAAAGTTCAACTGACGACAGGATATCACAAGAGGCGAACACTCCAGCAGAAATGGAGGCAAGAGGGTAGAGAAGCAGTAGCAGCGCAATGGGACGGTCAGCAGAGCTCTGTGAATTCGATGACACCTGAGTAAAAATTCCATAGACACACATTTCAAACCATATAATGCAGTGGTCGTCAAACTGCGGTCCGCGGGCCGCATGCGGCAGAATGAAGTGTTCGTGCGATCCGCGATTCTCAGCCGTTTTTATCGCAGACGTTGACCGCGTACCTCAGGGGCAGACGGTTTCGCAGAGCGGTCACTGCAAGGTTTTAGGATGTGACAGGTGTTAATGTTTTATTGTTGGTCTTCCAGTGCTGACAACGCATAGGCGTTTACGTCTCGTATCGATCAGCTGTTATGGCATTAATTTCAAACCAAAGTAATGTGGATTCGTGAATGCGCACTGCAGAGGTGTTCATCTATAAATGCAGTACATATTTGTAGCAAGGAACAAGAAAGTACATTAAGACTGCCGTAATACAACGCAAAGGGTAAAGGAAAATTACGTTCACAACATTTAGTAATTTTTTCGTATCTCGTATTGCATAACGCATTTAAATATGCATACAGTGCTGTTATTGATCAAGTAATCATCTGATCAGACATGTACACACCACCACTTCGTCAGGCAAATTTGAGATGGGGGTTGCCAGCAATGTGAAACAGAGAACAGTCGGCAGGAAGTGATCGCGCCCCTACTGCAGACAGGCTGTTGGGGGCTCATAACATACTGATTTATGCAGGTTACCAATTAATGATAATATCGATGCACATGCGGTCCGTGATGCAGCACCACTTTTTAAGTATTAGCTCTTGAGCAAAAAAGTTCTATGACAGCTGTTCTGTCCGCGGCTCGTGGTCTTGCATTAGCGTTCTTGCTTCCCGCGCACGGGGTCAGGGATTTTCTCTGCCTGGAGATGGCTGGGTGTTGTGTGTCTTGCATCATTTCATCCTCATTCACACCCAAGTCACCGTAGTGGCGTTAAAGAACTTGTGGAGCGGCGGCCGAACCGCCCCGCGAGGGGTCTCCCGGCCACAAATGCCATATGCTTCTTCATCATCACAGCTGTTCTGAAGCGACCAAGTTAGACTGCTGCTGATGTGACTGTGAAGTGGAAACGCGAAGGAACAACCAGAGCTAAACCAAAACCAGACAGTCCTCGTGTACCGTCGGGAAGGGGCTGTCGAGCATTGCGAATGACGGTTGTAAAAAAAACGCGTGAAATCAGCAAAAGGAATCACTTGTTAGTTCCAAAGTGCTAGCGGCAGTCCAGCTAGCACAATGAGTGTAGGGAGGACAACGGTCGAGTAGCTCCTCATAAACCAAACATTTCTGCAGTCAGTGCTAGGCGACACTTGAAATGGTGCATTGAGGACAGTAGATGTCTGGAAATGAGTGATTCGGAGTGACGAATCGTGCTGTACCCTGAGGCAAACACGTAGAAGGAAGTATGGAGGAAGTGCTGTTACGGTGTGGGAAAATGTTTCGTTGTTAGGGTGAGGTTTGCTTATTGCGCTTCAGAAAACACTAAATGCGTAAGAATATGAACATCTTTTACAGCACTGTGCAGTGCGCACAGTAGAGGAATAGTTCGTTGCCGATTATTTGTATCAGCATGACAACTTACCCCGTCTGAATCCAGCATCTGTGAGGCAATGTTTTGTGAGCAGTAACATTCCTGAAATTGACTGGCTTGTTCAGAGTACCGACTTGAACCCAACGGAACATCTTTGGAATGAGTTAGGGCGACAACTTCGCTCCAGATTCCTGCGTCCAATATCACTACTGTCTCTGGTTTCGGCCCTTGACGAAGAATGGGCTCCCTTGACGAAGAATGGGAAGTGAGTCAGACACTTCAATGAAAATATCTCCAGCAGAGTTAAAAGAGTCCTAACAGTGAAAGGTAGGCAAACTCCCATATTAATGTCCATTAATAGGTGTCAGGACACTTTTCGTGAGATTGTGTAGGTGGTGGTTGTTGGGATGTTTAAGGGGGACTAAACAGCGAAGGTCATCAGTCCCCCAGAGATTGTGTATCCGGGTGCTATCAGCAACAGAAACATCAGGAAGAGTTTGGGGGAAGCAACTGCTGTTCCGTGATTCTTCAGCTTCTCCCACTCTACTTAATGTCGGAGCAGTTGACGAATGAACTGCCGCATGTCACTGTCCAACGGGCACAACACTTCGGCAAACGACCACGTTGCTATGATAAGGTGTGCTCCCCCCCTCTCCCTATGATCGGCCGCTCCATCGACCGTCCGCGCCCGATGAACACTGACATCTGGCAGTTCAGTTCACCTGCGGATATTTCAACCACTGTTTTGCTATCGGTACTGCAGCGTGAAGGCGCACAGTGCGTGTATAATATGGTGAATAAAACTTTAACACTAACAATTCGTTAAATACCTTGTTTTCCACCCATCGACAGCGTCCTTTATTGCAGTTGTATATATCTTATGCTAGAGCAAGATGTCTTCAGTCATCGTCGGTCCTGTTCTTGTAGGATTTTTTTTTTTCCGGCCGCAGCGATATAGGAGATATGACGTTTCACCAGATTCCTGATATTCACGGCACACTCGTGAAATGATCATTTAATATAAGGAAACCTCGTCGTATTGTTAGTAGTGAGGCTATTGCGCGCATTCAAATAAGAGCCATTGAACGTTGATCGAAAGTGCGCCTGCTCTGAGTACAAAGACGTGGAGCGATTAAGGCAGCACTGAGGCAGCCACACGGCAAACTCTAATTCGTACTCTACGCTGGAAGAGAGACAAATGAGAAGTGCATTCAGCTAGGTGGTGGCGCCGAAGTGTGCTAGAGTAGAGCAAACGACCTTGAAAGCGTCGCACGTCACTGACAGATGATCGTACAGCAGGCAAGCTAGGTAGCTACGCCTGGCAAGCGGGTTAGGAATCCTATCGACATCTGTCATCACGGCGCAATTATAAGGTGTCCGCTGGAGAGCAGTTAGGGTGCAAGTTTCATCTACCTGTTACCTTTGCGAACGATATGCAGGAAGGAAGATTGTCGGTAGAGGAAAGGTGCCTAATATGAGACACAGTTTTGTAAACCCAATTGAATGACCTAAAAGTAACTGCAATTGTATTTTTTATGATGGTAATAAGATCTTACATCATTTAATTTTATCATACAATTATCGTATTTGCAATAATAAACAATCTTTCAGAGTAGTTATTAAATCTTCACAAACAAGGTATTTCATAGAAATGAGATCAGGGTTTCCTAATATGAGACAGTAATAATATTTTGCATTAATTATTTTATTACATAATAATGACTTATGAATACACAATTTTTACATGTTCGTTCATTTCTGTTATCCTTCACTCATTTCACACTACTTAGGTTTATATTTACGACATCCGGGGCAAACAAAATTGTCTTCTGTGACACCGCAATCTTCATGAGCCCAGCGATAACATATCCTGCGCTGTGCCTATTTCTCCCCGTGTTTGCCTTCAGAAAAGCGCCCAGTGCAGAACAGACACTCTGCGTCATCGTCATCACTGCAGTCTGAATCCCCACTGTCATCAAGATGGACATGGATCACTAGACGATTCTTCTGCTTTAGATCTACGATTGGAAGATTTTCCACTCTTCTCCCCAAATAACTTTCTCGCTGCTTTCTTAGCTTCAGCCTCTGATTCCTTCTGTTTAGATTCTTGCAATTGCTTCACATAAGGAGTAGAAGTTAGTAACGCAGCAGAGCACGAACGCGATGTTCGACCTATTTGACTAACTCCAGGTGGTTTTGCGTTGTGTGGGAGAGGTCTGATGTCTGCCGGGCTGACAGCTTGACCATCACCATCAGTAGTTTCATTTTCGTTTTTGGCATCTCTTTCTTGAAGAGCGTTAGCATGGCGATGAATTGAAAATTCATGTTCCCTAAAGATGTTTCTGTCGCATGGGATGAGACCTGTTTTTCTGAAGGAATTCACAGATGCTTCCATTTTTGATGCTCGGTTGTAAGCTGCCCCAAATAACTTGTCTATTAATAATGGGGTGATAACACGACCTGGGTTACTTGCCAACCACGTTTCTATCTCTTGGGCATAGTAGGTTTTCAATGGCCCCATAAATCTGACGTCAAGTGGCTGCATTTTATGCGTTGAGTGAGGTGGCAAACATACAATATGAACATTGTTTTCACGTGCTTTATCTAACACAGCGAGGTTATTTGTGAGGGAATAATGCCCGTCAAGAATCAAAATGACACGGTCATTTGGAGATGGCTTTACATGACTCACAAAATGATCAAAACACTGAGTAAAAATGTGAGTTTGTATCCAGCCATTTGGCTGACAAGCTGTTATTGATCCTGCAGGTGCAAGTTCCACAAAAATTCCAATTTCTGATCATAAGACTAGTCAAAGTAATCCCTGTTTATGATAATTTAATTGAATTAAAATAAACGCAGTTGCCAAAATTTTACTACAATAAATGATGAAATATTGTTACCTCATGATAGTATTGCGTAAATTACATATAAAAATTCGTGAGAGAACGAGTTCCCCCAATATGCGATAGGTATCGTAATATGCGACACTGTCGCGTATTTGGATCCCCATACTACCGCATATTAGGAATTTCGCCATCTTACACAAAGAATCACGCATTTGCTAACAACGTTAGTTGGAAAATGAACATAATTGTCAATAATTATAGGTAATACCGTCACAAATAACAACAACAAAAGAGTGCAGTAAATCCACTCACCTTTAAGCTGAAATATTGTCTCAACACCGATGTCGCAAAAACTCCAAACACAAGAAATTTTGTATCAACCTCTACGTACTGTGTCGGGCTCAACTATGGCGTCCTGCTCGCTGTGTCGTCGTCTGAAACGCAACAGACGTGTTTAAGAAACTCTACACCAGAGTGCAACCCCCAACATGAGCACAGTCGGGGTGTCTCATATTAGGGCACTATCGCATAATAGGCACCTTTCCTCTACCCTATGGTATGAACCCGAATTTCTTTAATTCTGGCATCGTGGTCCTAATGCGAATGTTGGAATTATGCCAGTATGGACCTCGACAGCGCGCAACTTCTTTCCTGGAAATAAACCCCGTACGTTTACAGCAATTTAATGCTTTAGAGCGAAGCCCATTATAAGTAACTTGATCTGCCTTTTAGTTCTTTCACCATCGTGACTCTGCGCATCGTTTAAACGGTAACTTCATAAAAGCAGTTCCATGTGGAATTCCTAACTCATGAAATGAATGTTGAATAGATCTGATACGACTTTTAACCAAATTTGGCCTAAGACGTCCATATTTGCGGATCTCCTGAACATTTGTTATGATGTACGGAACAGATGGTCATAATAACAGTAATTACGAAGTCTTTAAAATATGGGTTACACGAAATTTTGTTGTGCGATTGTTGCAAGCTCAATTTTTTCGAAACAAAAGATATACCACGAGGTGGTGCAGTGGTTAGTAAAGTGGACTCGCGTTCGGGAGGACGGCGGTTCAAACCCGCGTCCGGCCATTCTAATTTAGGTTTTTTTTAATGATTTCCCTAAATCGCTCCGGCAAACGCCGGGATGGTTCCTTTTTAAAGGGCACGGCCGACTTCCTTCCCCGTCCTTCCCCCATCCGGTGGGACCGACCACCTCACTGTCTGGTCCCCTCCCACAAATCAACCAACCAACCAATCAATGAAAGATATGAGCGGACACTTGCTGTCCCAGTGAACGTAGCCATTCTGAAACAACTGAAGATAGCCCATACGGTGGTGTGCTTCAGTACAACGAAAGTTCGTAAATAAAGTTAGTTTGTTTTGTAAAGAAAGACATTACCAAGCGCTGTATCCACAAAAAATGCATGTAAGGCTGCAATACTGGTAAGTCCTTATTGAAGTATCATACACTTGTCTTCAGAAAATTTCTTGCAATTAGAAGGTTGTTTGAGGAAAGGTGATAAACGTAGCCGTAATAGATGGTAGTCCCGCTGCTTTGTCCAATGTGTTAGACAACTTAATTATGAAGTGGAATACTCGTACAACTCATAATGTACTGCAAACTGATTATCATTTTTCCACCTACAGAAAATCACCTTAGGCGATAAAAGTACCTGGAGACCGTCAGAAACATATCGCAAGAATTTAATGCCTTGGAATACAGGAATGAGTACTCAACAACATGGCTCAAAAGTTACGTACTGTATCTGCCAGTACACGCTGCAGCAGCAGAAAACCTGTCTGTGGAGTTGATCTTTTTTATCTTGGTACGAGTGAGTCACCAACTAGAAGAGAAAGTAGGCGTTATGATTAGCCTCGCTGATTCAGCGTCTAGGAGATTACGCACCGCAACAGAAGTGAACAGCCTTGCGTGTTATACAAGAAACTTTACGCAGCACCCGATCGTAGATACATGCTCGATGTATGTGCGACTGTCAAGAATATTCACGATGTCATTTGTAGAGACGCTATCTGTATCTTCGTTTAATGTAGTTCCCGTATTAATTAGAGCCTACATTTCGTTGGCAAATGAATTTCTTTCAGCTGCAAACATTTCACTGCCACACAGTTTTCGTTGCTCTTGCTCTCCAGAGAGAGAGAGAGAGAGAGAGAGAGAGAGAGAGAGAGAGAGAGAGAGAGAGTACACGAAACAGTTCCCCTTGCCCTTGCTATTTTCGGTTACGCTGGAGAAATGTTGAATATTTCAGTCATTCAGTTGAGCTGTGCTCTTTTAAAGACGAGAGAGAAATCTGCAGCACTATCATTCTGACTACAAGTTCTTCGGGCACGACGTCCGTGCCCTGTTTTTCTCACTAGGCTCAGAATATCACAGTGGCGAAGCGTTCCACGTGGAAGTGGTCATTGTGCAACGCCAACCTTGATCTGGATTGCAGGTTGAACCGACACGGTAGACTGCGGCCATTTAAAACAATAACGCAACCAGCCGCAGCACAATGCCGGCTCGCGGCCCCAAAACACAAGGTCGCACCAGTCACGCCACCGGTTCGCCGATAACTGCTGCCTAGCCTCGCATCTCGACAACACTGTCAACCACCCAGAAAGTTTACTGTCGTTCGCAGCAGACAGCCACACGACTTGTTCTAACACAGATGCCTATGTCGTAATCTGGACCTCAGTATGGAAGGGCATGTGATTAGCGCATAGCGCTCCGCCGGCCGCAGATGGAGTTTCTGCACTGTGACCGCTACCTAGCTTACAGCAACTTCTCACTTGTTTTCAGGCGTTTGACTGTCTCCTGCGAAAAACCCCACCCCCACCAAGAGTAATCCTTGGCAAGAAACTACACTGGTCCTTCGTGCTGACTGTTCACCGGAGGACAACTTTTTTTTCCCACAACTAGTTTCACCTTTTTATTAATTAGTCATTCTCCAAACTAAATTTTCTCCAGTGAACGTATGACAGTTCGATCCTACAAACACGAAAGCAGACTAGTTGTTTTGTTAATAGAAACTCAAAGATTCTTGACATAACTGCGAGGAAAGAGTTTTGATAGTAAAACCAGAAAACAAAAGTAAAAATCTGTTCCAAACGACGACTAATTATTAAATAACATCGCAGTAGTTCATAGGTCTATCTACAATCCACACTCTCCTACCTAAGTGTCCCGCTCTCGCCATTTCCATTTCATTTTCGTTACAGTCTGGTATGATACACTTGGTTCTTTTACTGTCTCTCCCAGCGATTCCCAACATGAATCTTTCCACTGATACAGGAAATTTTGCTTTAGATATTTTCCTCGTTGTTAGTAGCCTACGTGCCACACTGACGTAAGTAAAAAAACGGTAACAATTAATTATAAACTTTCCTTTTCTAACTCCGAAAATCTAAATAACTTTGCCAATAGCACTCAAGGCCATTATTACTGTTCTGTTAATTTCACTTGCTGGCCATATAGTCGTACTTTTCCACTACTCCAAAAACAAAATATCAATAACTGGTTCTGCCGGCCGGTGTGGCCGTGCGGTTCTAGGCGCTTCAGTCTGGATCCGCGTGACCGCTACGGTCACAGGTTCGAATCCTGCCTCTGGCATGGGTGTGTATGATGTCCTTAGGTTAGTTAGGTTTAAGTAGTTCTAAGTTCTAGGGGACTGATGACCACAGATGTTAAGTCCCATAGTGCTCAGAGCCATTTGAACCAATAACTGGTTCTATATCACTGATACCTTGTACTATCTTTTTGATATACTTCTGGCGCATTAACTTAAGTCTTATGATAAGCGACTTTCAAGACTACCTCTAAACTAACTATATTAAGTTCCACGGTTCCTTGTTTTGAAGTTTATTTGCGCGTTAACGCCAAAATAATACAATTTAAAGTAACAAATGAACAAGGTCCACATATAATCCATTAACATGTGTTCTGCTGTGTTTACCGGTTTAACTATTCGAAAACTTCCTCTTAGAAGGCTTGGACAACATTTTTTGGTGATACATATTCATCACTGACAGAGGAGATTCCATAAATTTATTGATAAGCATTTACACTGCGAATGAGTTGCAAGTTAACAATGTCAAACGACGTGGGAAAAATAGCAACCTATTTGTGCAAAATAACTTGCCGAAAAATTTACACAGTTATCCGGAAATACTGTTACGTATTCTATATGCGAAACAGATAGTTATGCGAACTTTCATTTTTGGTGTAAGGTGGCAAACGAGCAACGAAAGCTTCAAAATAAAACGCACATGAAACGATTTGCATGTGGTGTTACTTAAGATTATATCTGATAGGCAACAGTTGCAAAATACAGGGTGTTTCAAAAATGACCGGTATATTTGAAACGGCAATAAAAACTAAACGAGCAGCGATAGAATTACACCGTTTGTTGCAATATGCTTGGGACAACAGTACATTTTCAGGCGGACAAACTTTCGAAATTACAGTAGTTACAATTTTCAACAACAGATGGCGCTGCAAGTGATGTGAAAGATATAGAAGACAACGCAGTCTGTGGGTGCGCCATTCTGTACGTCGTCTTTCTGCTGTAAGCGTGTGCTGTTCACAACGTGCAAGTGTGCTGTGGACAACATAGTTTATTCCTTAGAACAGAGGATTTTTCTGGTGTTGGAATTCCACCGCCTAGAACGCAGTGTTGTTGCAACAAGACGAAGTTTTCAACGGAGGTTCAATGTAACCAAAGGACCGAAAAGCGATACAATAAAGGATCTGTTTGAAAAATTTCAACGAACTGGGAACGTGACGGATGAACGTGCTGGAAAGGTAGGGCGACCGCAACCACAGAGGGCAACGCGCAGCTAGTGCAGCAGGTGACCCAACAGCGGCCTCGGGTTTCCTTTCGCCGTGTTGCAGCTGCGGTCCAAATGACGCCAACGTCCACGTATCATCTCATGCGCCAGAGTTTACACCTCTATCCATACAAAATTCAAACGCGGCAACCCCTCAGCGCCGCTACCATTGCTGCACGAGAGACATTCGCTAACGATATAGTGCACAGGATTGATGACGGCGATATGCATGTGGGCAGCATTTGGTTTACTGCCGAAGCTTATTTTTACCTGGACGGCTTCGTCAATAAACAGAACTGGCGCATATGGGGAACCGAAAAGCCCCATGTTGCAGTCCCATCGTCCCTGCATCCTCAAAAAGTACTGGTCTGGGCCGCCATTTCTTCCAAAGGAATCATTGGCCCATTTTTCAGATTCGAAACAATTACTGCATCACGCTATCTGGACATTCTTCGTGAATTTGTGGCGGTACAAACTGCCTTAGACGACACTGCGAACACCTCGTGGTTAATGCAAGATGGTGCCCGGCCACATCGCACGGCCGACGTCTTTAATTTCCTGAATGAATATTTCGATGATCGTGTGATTGCTTTGGGCTATCCGAAACATACAGGAGGCGGCGTGGATTGGCCTCCCTATTCGCCAGACATGAACCCCTGTGACTTCTTTCTGTGGGGACACTTGAAAGACCAGGTGTACCGCCAGAATCCAGAAACAATTGAACAGCTGAAGCAGTACATCTCATCTGCATGTGAAGCCATTCCGCCAGACACGTTGTCAAAGGTTTCGGGTAATTTCATTCAGAGACTACGCCATATTATTGCTACGCATGGTGGATATGTGGAAAATATCGTACTATAGAGTTTCCCAGACCGCAGCGCCATCTGTTGTTGAAAATTGTAACTACTGTAATTTCGAAAGTTTGTCTGCCTGAAAATGTACTGTTGTCCCAAGCATATTGCAACAAACGGTGTATTTCTATCGCTGCTCGTTTAGTTTTTATTGCCGTTTCAAATATACCGGTCATTTTTGAAACACCCTGTAGAAACACAAACATTTATTGATCTTTCCACTTCGCGTTTCGGAGTCGTCTCTCTCTCTCTCTCTCTCTCTCTCTCTCTCTCTCTCTCTCTCTCTCTCTGTGTGTGTGTGTGTGTGTGTGTGTGTGTGTGTGTGTGTGTGTGTGTGTGTGTGTGTGTGTACTTTAGAATAAAACCTTTTCGCCGAAAGCTCACATATTTAGCAGTTTGTTCCTAGCGCCTATTTGCGACTTAGCTTCTCCTCCATATGGTGAGTAGCAATCTATACTTTTCATAATAATGTCATAAATCCATTTACACGTGGATTTAATTATAGTAAGAAGATGTAGACTATTTGTAGGTACTATTTTTCTTAGCTATCTTTCTCGTTTTTGGTAGTATACGAAAGAAACTACTTCAGTGCATGTGTGTGTGGGTGACACATAGCAATATAAATGCATATACCTTTCGGTAGTTAGCTGTTGGTTTTCCTCGTCGTATTTATGTTGCACACACTTAAAAAAAAATGGTTCAAATGGCTCTGAGCACTATGGGACTTAACTGCTTAGGTCATCAGTCCCCTAGAACTTAGAACTACTTAAACCTAACTAACCTAAGGACATCACACACATCCATGCCCGAGGCAGGATTCGAACCTGCGACCGTAGCGGTCGCGCGGTTCCAGACTATAGCGCCTAGAATCGCTCGGCCATTCCGGCCGGCTGCACACACTTCATACCGACATAAATATTTATTATTAAGAAGTAATGAGGGCTACAACGTAATATAAGATCTTGCGAGAGGTGGCAGTATGTTAGTTGCTTTATTCCTGTTTAACTCTACAAACTAGAACATCACAGATATTCATTGCCGTAACAGCATTACGTGTTGACGATGGTGCTGAACGGCGGTTTAAAGCCTTGAGCTGTTGCTATAGGATCAATGAGTATCTTAAAATGCTATAAAGTAAGTAACACGTGACATGTGACGGTTTATGTGTACATTAATTTCTGGTGGTCGCTGTGCCCCAGCAGGCAAGTCTTGCGTTTACTAAATTTCTTTACATGTTGATCCCCTCCTAGCAGCACCAGCCACTTCCTACACAATACACCCGCATTCTCTTAACAGTTATTAACATAATGGAAACACCAGGGCAGGGTTCTCCAACGCACAGTACAGCTGCGATTCGTCGCGGACTCACTATGTGTCCTGTAGAGTACTGAACATCCCCCCCCCCCACCCTCTCTCCCCCCTTCCCTTTCCGCGCGCTAGTGTGTGTGTGTGTGTGTGTGTGTGTGTGTGTGTGTGTGTGTGTGTGCGTGTGTGTGCGCGCGCGCCCCATAAGTGAGTGTTCTTTCCCCTGTTTTGTACAGTATGCACACAAATGACCAGCCATTCTCGCCGGAAATACATTCATACCTGTGAACGACACTGAAATTACTGTTAGAGAAAGAACATTTACAGAGGTTAAAAGAAATCTGACAGAGGCTTTGCTAAATATTTTGGGGACTACCGTGAAGAAATCTCCTGCGACCTAATCGGGAAAGAAACAAGTAAGCGCATTCCGCTTGTGTACTGAGAGGCCTCAACAAAGTTGGAAATAGCATGAAAAGGGATTAGACTACAACACTGCAAGTAACCGAAATAATTGCGAGTCACCTTAGACTGTACATTGTCATTTCAAAAACATTACACTGATGTAAGAGAAAAAGATGTGCAAGAAAAAATATTATACGTAAAATAACTGATTTACCCCGGTGAGCGCAACCTGAAATTCTTCCATCATCAGCAACAATATGGGGCGTATCTAGCCACACCAAACAAGTAGGCGTCGTTTTAGATGAGACTGTTAGGATTATCACCTGATGTCTACACCAGTACACAAAATTTACCCTCTTGCGGTCATAGCACAACCAAATAACATCAGACGGAAAATAGCCAGTGAAACAGAGAGAGAGAGAAAAAAAAGGCAGTAAATCGACCACGGTACTTTATGTATAACTACCTGAGAGTTACAACTCGTCTAAGTCAAGGGAGAGCTTTATGCACCGGAAGGTACCGCTAGGCGGCCGCCCTGAGATCCAACGCCTATCTTTATAGTTGGACACACTGCAAAATACAATCCTGTACCGCAAAGAGGAAATCGCACAAGGGCGGCAACTACAGTACAGTACATGGAAAGCACTGATTAAATTATGAACAGTAATCGCCAAATCAGTGAAGAAAGACAGACGATTGAACATTTGCTCAAGTGTCTACGGAAGATATATTTTTGTTCAATGGCAAGGCCTTTAAAGCTGGATAGTTTTGGAGGAAGAGAGTTTAGATCGGAGCACGGAAAGTACAGTACGTGAATACTGACGGGCACCTGCACAATGATACTCTGACACATCCCGTACGATAGGGCAAATATGATCAGATGTCCTAAAACTGTCATTTAATACGTAATACAGTACAAGAGAACAGCTGAAATAGTTAAACAGGAATATGCGGCTCATAAAGTTCACGCTAAATTGTAGATCCCCTTGTTGCTGGACGGGCATGCCAATTCAAAGGTCGTAAAAATGCAAGGGCATACCACCTCCAAGTGTCGTAGTTAGTAATGCACAGTGATGTTCAAACCAAACTTCCGGTTGATGAGAGCCTTACTTCACTCACAACGATAACGGATATGCCTAATCTGATGTGATCGCACTTTAAGTTGGTCACACAGTGCAGCACCCGTTTGCTGCGAGTGAATAACGAGAAGAGTGCTTCGTAGGCAGCTGCTGTGGCGCAGAAGCGCGTTCGCAGGCGCTGCGTCACAGCCAGGAAGCGGCGCTCCCACGCCGCGCTATTATTCGGCCGTGATGCAACCGTAGCGACCAGTTCTGCCGTCCTGCACTGTCCGCAGCTCCCTATCTGACGTACAGTACGTACCGGCGGCCGTAACGCCCTCTTTGTCACTCTTGTCGCTAGCAGTCGACAGGCAGGGCACGTGCTATCGCCACCGCACCGTTAACACATTTCTGTTGCGCGATGTGCAGTCAAGCTGATGTCAACATCCTTCCATATGTTACAATGTTCACAAGCACTGGTGGGGCCACCAGTCCTTGTGAACTTTGTAACATATGGAAGGAGAAAAGTGACTGAAATTTCCGTACCACGTAGTCGATACAATGCAACTATACAAATGATGAATTACTGATCACTTCTTTTGCACCAGTTTATTTGGTCGCTAATATCAGTTCACTCACTAAAAATTTGTCTCTGCCAAATCCTCACGGAAAAGGACCATGACCATCGAGGTCGAAATAATGTAGAAAAATATTAGATGTTAAATCATTTTATATTGAGATCTGTCGGATTATTCCCGAAACGAGAAAACAGATTTTTAGACTGTTGGTATTAGTGACCAAATAATGAGGTGGAAAAAGCCGTGCTCAGTATTTACAAAATTATTGCATCCCTTCCGCGCGACTTCGTCACAACCTAACTGTGCATAGTCTACTATTTTTGAATACTTGAAATGTGTGAAGTGTGGCTCTGGGGCTACATGCGTAACTGGCAGGCTACGAACACGATGGGCAGGGGTTCTACCTCCAGTAGTCCGAGGATACTTTTATTTACATCTTTTTCCTCTGGCAATAATTCGTATATGTGAAAAACCCTATTTTCCCCGTGGTCCGGAGTCCACATAAATTGTTAGTCCTCCTGTAACTGACTGTAAGGCAATTCAAAGGTTTAAAGAAAGGCAAGGGCATAGTACATTCTATAGGAACCTGCCTAGCAAATAAGTGTGACGTTTACCCAGCCTCCGGACTGTTGACACTCTTTTATGGTGAGGAGCCTCTCACGTGCTGCAATCACAGTTGATAAACGTCGTGTGATGGAATCCAACAGGGCCTAGATATGCTCCAAAGAATAAGTCATCATTCTGTTTGCAAAATAAAGGATAATTAGTAAGTTTTTAAAAAAGATGTCGCTAATTTTGTAGTCCTATATGGTACCTTCGATGGCATATGTTTTCCATGTTTCATGAAAAACAGTAGACTTGAGATCGAATGTTCGGCACCGAAAGAGACAAATGAATATGTATGCAATTAGATCAAAATAATCTTTCTCCAGGTTAATGCATTTATTTCTAAAGGAACTTTGGCATCGGGAACACTGTGTACTTGGAATTACAAAGTGTCGGATCAGCCATGTTACTCAACGGACTTGGACCCGTCGACTTCAGCCTGATCTCATACTTAAAGAAATGACTAGAAAATATTTTGACACCAGGGAAGCATTAATGACAGCAATAGGTGAATCTTTCACCCTTCCCATAATCCCAGTTCAGAGGCGAAATGTACTCACCCAAAAAACTCAGGAAGAAGTCTCATGAACATGAAGAAAAATTTATTGTAAAATGAGTCGGTCCGAGTTTTTTAGTCACGAGAGTTACTGGTGTTCAACGACCTTTTGAAGACAATCTCATCAGAGACAGAAGAACAGAAACTCAGCTAGGGGAAGTAAATCGACTTCATTTGTTTAGAAAAATGACGGGAAACAAGTGGGTGGACGCAAATGCCTTATCAATGTGTCGCCCCTCTCGGTGAAAGGGAGGGGGCCGGTGGGGGGCACCGTCTCACCATCATCTCCACTGTCTACTTTTAAACCATATTATTTCCCAACGAGAAATGTACAGCGGGACAGTTGATCGTGCCGAGGCATATACATATACAACATCGACCCAAGTGAATATCGACCGCACTGCTGTACACAATAACAGCATACTGGAAACTAAAAAACTGATTTGTGTTATGTGTTCCAGCTGACAGAGGAAACTGTCACCGCAATCCGAGTTATAGTCGATTGGGTCAACGACGCTTTCTGGCATGTCAAGGTACTTTCATTTTTGCATGCTTTCCTACTGTTAGCCAGTAAAGTGCCAAATATTTCTACAAGGAGGTAGTCTCGGTCAAAACTAAAGATAAGTTCTTATAATGATATTTTCGGAAACCAACACCTGCTGAGATACGGGCCAATCTTAGCTCTCATTCTCATCCGTCTGTTACACAGCAATCGTGTGTTTCAGAATTCCTATTACAGGCACCCCGAGGTTTATAAGGGAAGTTTGACTATAGGGTGAAATCCCTCGTTTCACGGTACGTACACACACAATGAGGGCGCCGTCGTCTAGATCTGTTGTACAGGGCAAATGAGATAAACCGGATATGTGGCGTACCTTACAGAACGTGACACTAGGTCTTACGAGATGCAGCGAACCTCCCCTGGGCCCCGGACGCGTTCGCGATTACGTCTGGCAAGGCCAAGTAGTGTGACCTCCCAAGTTCGTAGTAGGGTCCGTATTGTAATTATGACATAACGCATCATTCAGTAGGAAACCAGCACCGGCTGCGAGAAATAGGTACGTTGACTGGAGGGTTGACTGTGGAGCTCCATGTAACCGCCGCGCTCTCGACCTTGAAAGAGGACGTTCTTCGTCACGTAGAAGAGAACCCGAGCCGAGTATTCGAAGCTTTTCCCTTGCCATTGGCTTCTGCAGGGCACAAATCAGAGCTCATTTCCTCCGTTGGGTGCTGATATCGAAGCGGAAGATCTGAAAGCGACCCTATCTTCAAATTTATTTTACATCCAAACGGTAGATTTCCGGACACGTGTTCTTTATCAAAATTATATCTACTTAGTCTGCCCTAAAACCTAGAAACCGGTAACAAGAATTGTGAAACGCCTGCTTCTACGTAACATTGGTAGGAATGAGAGAAGAGAACAGGTACTGGTTTCTGTATAGATCACTACAAAAACTTCTCTTCTAGTTTTGACCAACAGTACATCCTGTATGAATATGAGACTTTTCTTATGATCGTATCTACACTGAAGAGACAAAGAAACTGGTACACCTGCCTAGTACCGTGTAGGACCCCCGCGAGCACGCAGAAGTACCGCAACACGACACAGCATGGACTCGACTAATGTCTGAAGTAGTGCTGGAGGCAACTGACACTATGAATCCGGCACGGCTGTCCATAAATCCGCAAGAGAACGAGCGGGTGGAGATCTCTTCTGAACAGCACATTGAGAGGCATCCCAGATATGCTCAATAATTTTCGTGTCTGGGAAGTTTGGTCCAACGGAAGTGTTTAAACTCAGAAGAGTTTTCCTGGAACCACTCTGTAGCAATTCGGGACATGTGGGGTGTCGCAATGTCCTGCTGGAATTGCCCAAGTCCGTCGGAATGCACTGTGGACATGAATGGATGCAGGTGATCAGACAGGATGCTTACGAACCTGTCACCTATCACAGTCGTATCTAGACGTATCAAGGGTCCCACATCACTCGAACTGCACACGCCCCACACCATTACAGAGCCTCCACCACCTTGAACCGTCCGCTGCTAACATTTAGGGTCCATGGATTCATGAGGTTGTCTCCATATCCGTACACGTCCATCCGGTCGATAGAATTTGAAACGAGACTCGTACGACCAGGCAATGTGTTTCCAGTCATCAAAAGCCCAATGACGGTGCTGACGGGCCCAGGCGAGGCGTTAAGCTTTGTGTCGTGTAGTCATCAAGAGTGAGCTTCGGCTCCGAAAGCTCATACCGATAATGCTTCGTTGAATGGTTCGCACGCAGACACTTGTCGACGACCCAGCATTGAAATCAGCAGCAATTTGCGGAAGGGTTACACTTCTGTCACGTTGAACGAATTCTCTTCAGTCGTCGTTGCTCCCATTCTTGCTGGATCTTTTTCCGCCACAGCGATGTCTGAGATTTGATGTTCCACCGGATTCCTGATATTCACGGTACACTCGTGAAATGGCTGTACAGGAAAATCCCCACTTCACCGCTACGGGGACTGATGACCCAAGATGTTAAGTCCCATAGTGTTAAGAGACCATTTCACCGCTACCTCAGAGATACTGGTTCCCATCGCTGGTGCGGCGACTACAAGGGACTTAACATCTGTAGTCATCAGGCCCCTAGAACTTAGAACTACTTAAACCTAACTAAAGACATCACACACATCCACGACCGAGGCAGGATTCGAACCTGCGATCGTAGCAGACGCGCGGTTCAAGACTGAAGCGCCTAGAACCACTCGGCCACCGTGGCCGGCAATACTTATCATACGAGTATATAGGCGTTGCCGACCATAGCGCCTTATTCTGCCTGTTTACATATCTCTGTATTTGAATACGCATGTCTATACCAGTTTCTTTGGCGCTTCGGTGTATTTCACACTTCATAGTGACGATACGGTCCAAACTGGCCAAGTTAAGCATACAACATTTTAGTTAGCTGAATCATGTTTATTAGCCGATATGTACGATCTGTGCACCCAAGGATACGGAAAACAGTTGATAATGTCGTCACCACAAGCATCTGTCAATATTACCTGTCCTGGAGCCATTGCCACACAGCAGTACATTTTCTATTTTTTCCTCCTAGAAAACAGGTGCCAAAGAAAACAACTAAGACAGGCGTCGGCAAGCTGGCTGCCCGAGCAGTGGCGCAGATATCTTATCTCGCATTTAGGTGTCGCCTGACCGTAACACAGTTTGCAATGAAGCAAGCAAGAGGGGGCAGGCAGACTCTACACGCTTGACTTGTCGACGGCGCCGTCCTTTCAGAACACAGTTTACGGGCGCAGGCAGCTCTCTCCGCCTGACAAGAACGGAGCACGGGCGACCGCAGACCTCAGAACAATGTTTAGCGCAGCTCCAGCTAGCGCCGCGGGCGCTTTCCCTCCGGCTACGGACGCCGGCCACATCCTGTTGCCAACTCTGCGCGCGGAATTCCGATAAAGAAGCGGCGATAACACACAAACCGACTGAGCAGGTGGCATCGGAAACTCGGCGCACGTTCGGGCGCGGCGGAAGGCGGCCACGGCCCGTGACACGGCGCTCGCCTGTTGCACGGCTGCCCCACATATACGAGCCACGCTAACACTAGACTAGATTACAGCTTCCGTGCGGTTCTCTACATTCAGGATTATCAACGACTAAACCCATGCGCGTCGCCCACTCACAAATGAGAGCAGCTCTTTTTATAGAAACTGACGCTTGGCGATTTCAGTAGCACGTAGAAACATCAGGAAAACAACCGTGCACTACACCTGGCTTTTATGGACCCCGATCAAGTTTTCGAAAGAGCCGCCCCCCCTCCCTCCCCCCATGAGCCCAAATGGCAAGCGCTTCGTAACGACAGTATTATACCAGCATATGTGCGGTGTATTCGGGTTATCCTTGATTTGCATGTGAGGTTGTGTGTGTACCCAACCTGAAAGATAACCTTTCACAACGCAAAGGCACTAATTATTACGCGTTTCAACGTTAGGTGGACTGATAAAGCAAGGAATGAGAAGAGAGGAGAGGAAAGGTTTACATGAAAAAGACTGGAAATAAGAAGGGACAGGACAAAAAGACATGTTACACATTTACAAACGTTCATCTATCCAAAGGCATCCTAATGATGACACTGCAGTGAAAAATTGGTGTTTCTGAATTGCGAGTACTCGAGCCTACATTTTGGCTCTGAAGAAAATGCTCAACCATCTTAGCGGTGAAGTTTACACATCTGAAATACACCCGGTGGATCCATACGGCTCGTTACGAGTATGTTGGAAAAAAAAGGGCGCTACATAGACTGGAAATAAAAATGCTGCGCGGATCAATAATGGACGTCACAAGGCTGCGGCATCTGAAAAACGAACATTCAAGGGGAACGGTGGGGAGTGACAGCAGCAATCAACAGATTATAAGCAACACGCCTTACGTTGTATGGAAGGAGGCTGGATCATCGTGTAACGTCCAGTCGACGACGAGGTCATTAGAGACATAGCTCAATTGGGGGCAGGGTCGCATTCTTTTTATAAGAACAATCCCGGTTCTCCCTTAAGCGATTTAAGGTAACCACAGAAAACCCAAATATTAATGGCCAGGCTGGAATATGAACCTCTCCCTTCCTTAATGCGAGTCCAATGTCTTACCACCGCGCCACTTCGTTGGGCATAGCGTGTATAGTAGAGTGGAAATGTGCAGCAGAAGTACTCAGTTACTACACAGATTGTGTAATACATTTAGTGATATTCTTACGTGCTTCCGAGTCGAAGTGAACAGTAGCTATTTATCTGTTTTTAGTAGTACTATTTATTCTATTGTAACATGTTACGTATTTTTCGTTGTGTACTTTCCCGCCTGAGTAGCCGCTAGCGTGCAGTGAATTACTGACAGTGACTGGCTCAATGCTTTCTAGTAGCTTGCGTTTATCTTCTAAGTTTGGTAGTGCAAATACTCATCTACATGGATACATCGCCTGAAATGGTGATAACTCCATAGCAAAACACACCCTCCGCTATGATCCAGGAGGAAGCAGACATGGTGATGGTCCCAAAAAGCAATCGTTAGAAAAGGTCAAGGAAGACATGTACGCAGAACGCTGTGGCGGAAAGCAATCAAGCAGATGGACCGTGCTTCAGTGCGGGACTCACGATAGGAAAGGAGACTGATTCCGTTCCTGTGTCCAGACACATACTGGGTGACATTTCGTTGGGAAAAAGGGAAAGTATTGACGATGCGGCTCGTTCATTAGAGCATTGGATTCGCATTCAGGTGCAGTCAGGTTCAAATTTCTGTTAATCGATCCATATATACGTATCCTGTGTACTCTCTAAATCGCTTAAGGGGAATCTGTAGTGTAATAAATATTTAATGTACTGAATCGACTGTGAGAAAGCTAAGTGGCAAAGACGTTATCTGAGAGAGACTATGATAATTATATCGTTGACTCCGAATATTACTCTCTCTGTGGTTTACTCGTAACTAGGGGTAACTAGAGCTTTCTGTTCGCTTCTTTTGATGTTATGTGGAGAATTGTACAAGACACACAATAAACCGTTATTATCATGAGAACAAAGGTGAGCGTCTCGACCTTTATTAGTATTTTTGGAAGTATTGAAATAGCAGAATTGTTTCAGATTGAATGCGACGTGTACGGGAAGAGACGTGGACAACAGCACTCGAACCTGCAATCTCATATATGAATAGTTGCTAAAAATATCCAGCCGTCTCTCCCAAGACTCTTCACACGCGCAACAATCAGTAATTCTTTTAACAGCACTATCAGATACAATTTTATCACGTTGTTACGACCTTTTACTGCGAACATAACACATCGACAACAGACAGACAAAAAATAGACAAACACACATAAGAATCTACCACAAATCTCACTGTTGCACAGTTGAAAAGGGAGCGGCCGATTTTATTTTATTACATCCCACTGTCCTGAAACAGCCTGTCTACATACCCAGAATTGAGCTTTTATCAATAATGAATCATGAATGAACTTTATCATTTATCTTCCACTTCCATATGCGCTGTGACAAAGGAAAGTCATACCGCTAGCGATATCGTTGGCGGAAGACAGAATTCCTGACCAAGCTACAAAAAGCTTGCATAGCCAGGGGTAAAACGGGTAACTACGCGTATACTAAATGAAATAATTACTCTTCCCGACAGGGATGGTGTACGCCCAGTACATTTTCGTATCTTGTTCAATCCGAATTCGTTGTCCGTTTCTAATGACATCGCTGTAATCGTCTTGAAAAATGTGGAAAAGCAATAAGAGATGGAGAGAGTGGTGAGGATCAAACTACACAAAAACAAACTTCTAACATTACAGTACTACAACGAGTTCTTTCAAGTAAAGTTGAAGGAACTTTAGCTTTTGTCACTGTGTATGCTCCCGCAAGCAACGGCTTTTGCGCCAGGGGCGGCGGCTTCTGCAGCTTTTTACCTAAAGTAATAAATGCGACAGTGTAACTAACACATATTTTCGTTACACTGCACATACATTTTTATCAAAATTGATCAATGTTATCACTGGTCGTGAAGCCAAGTAAAGAGGAGGAACTTTTATATTAACGTCGTAAGGTTTCGATAACTGCCTTTCAACAAAGGTCTCCATTTTACATGAATCATCATGGTAAAATTTGATAATTGTTTATACGCTTGTTGGCAGCAAAAAAAACATGAATTATCTCATAATCTGTCTCCTTGACAGTATATTTGACATTTCGAGTTTCTTGAAGGAAGTTCAGTACCTTTCGTACTCACGAACCTACAGGCTTTTTATAACCGTTACGGCTAAAATTCACATACTTCGTGTGGAGTTCCGCCCGTGAAGTTTTATATAAGGTATACGTCTGCAAATTACGTCAAGCTGATCTACTGACAGGAAGAGCGGCAGATCAGAACAAGAGAAATATCGGCTCGTTGAGTTTGTAGCCCGCCTCTAATGACAGTCCGCCCCCTCTCCCTCACCAAAAAGTTAGGGAATTCAGTGAGCACTCGGAAAAATCCTGAAGTCGGCTGCACTTGGTTACGTCATGGATCTTAGACGATCCCTCACACGTCGCAATTGAACTAAACGTATGTAGCCGAAGTATACCATCTCTCATGGCACACTTTGAATGTATTGTAAGATGACTCCCACATGAAAATCCGAGCCTATTAAATAATTCTTAGGCTTCATCTTTCGAGATATCATCTAGGATGCAAGTCAATGACGTAAAGTATCCAGCCGTCGTATAAGGAGTAAGAGGCTTCAGGATTTTTCCGAGTGCTCAGTAAATTTCCTGGCAGTGTTTTGTATTTGAAGGGGTGGCGACTAGGAATGATATAGTATAATTACATTAAAGTACATCAATAATAATAATAATAATAATAATAATAATAATAATAGTGTCCTTAAGTAGTTGCATTTCATGACGATGATCGCCTGAAATAATGTTATTCCTGCGCTTCTGAGATTCTTTTCCCCTACTTTTCGCCGGCTGCTCAGTTTCCTCAGCAACTGCTGCGGTCCTTTTTTCCTGGGCGACGACCGAGAACCAGTAAATCTTCCTGTTTGGTTTGTTACTCCTTTGGTGTTCAAACGGGTTGGGTGCACTTAGTCGTGTTCCTCAGCCTCGACCTCTTCCAGCCTTTTTTAACCTGCCGGTTGGCACTACGGCACGCACAGCTCTCAGCTTTAATGGAGCACTCAAGGCACACCGCCACGTTAAGGCGGCACCCAATGAAGGGATAATACGCGCAGATCCGAATAAAGTGGCTTTTTCTGTCAACTACAAAAAATCACTTTACTGGGATCTGTATGCTTTAAGGGAGCTCATTTTGTTATTAGTTACACACTGCGTTCAGGAAGACCATCGGGGTTTGATGATGATCGTTTAAACGCGTTAATCCACAATAAGAACTGGCACATGTGATGAACTGTGATCACGCCACCATCATCCGATATTTGGATGTAATGGGGAAAGTTCAAACAGTGGGTGTATGGGTATCGCAGACCCTAAGCCAAAATCACAATTATCAGCGGCTGGCCATATGTGCATCTCTCCACTCTCGTGGACAACACCGACCATTCCTCTCCTATATCGTTAATGGTGACGAGAAATGATGTCTTTATGCTAACATACGGAAAAGAGAGGAATGGCTGAGCCCAAACGAAAACATCAACTCCCAGTAGAAGGACCTATGGGGATCCACGAAAGGTAATGTTATGCATCTGGTGGAACGACGACGGTATGGTGTGGTGTGGTGTGGTGTGGTGTGCTTCAAATTGCTTCCCCTAGGTGTAACCATCACTGCTGACATTTGCCGTCAACAACTGAGACGTCTTCCAGGTGCAATCCAACAACAACAAGCACGATGAAGACTGCGTGAAGTGATGCTACTCCACTATAACGCTTGCCCGCATCCTCTTATATTGACAAGAAAGACTATACAGGAGTTGGGATGGAACTTATTCCGCAGTCACCTTATTTAACAATTTTTCTCCCACAGATTTTCACCTTTTCCGCTGTATCGAATAAGCTACCAGAAACTTCCTTTCTGGATGAAAACGCGCTCCGAACATGGCTTGATGAGTTCTTCGCCTCGAAACCACGTGATTTCTACAGTCGCGGAACCAAAAAGTTAGTATAGCGCTGGCACTATATTATTGGTGACTTAAGTCTGTTATGTGTACCTGTTGTGTTTATTAAGCTTACGGAAATTGCAACAAACTAAGGCATCAATCCAACAGAAATTATTAATTATTATTATTATTATTATTATTATTATTATTATTATATTATTATTATTATTATTATTATTATTACGGTGTATTGATAATTTTTACTTATGGACCGTCTGACAGCAACTGAATAAAACACAATTTTAGTGCCATACGCGTTTCGCCTTTATTTTCTGCAAGGCATCATCAGTGGCCTGGAATATGTACATATGTTAACTATTTAATTTACATTTTTGTCAATGTCTCTATAGGTTATAAACAGTTTTGATGGTTGGTATTTCCTATTAAGTACTAATGTTTTGAACTGTACTTACAGGTTGCGTGGACAATTTCTTACATATTACGCTCCTGTTGCCTTTTTTATGTTGTTGTTCTTCTTATGAATGCAACAGGAGCGTAATATGTAAGAAATTGTCCACGCAACCTGTAAGTACAGTTCAAAACATTACTACTTAATAGGAAATACCAACCACCAGAACTGTTTATAACCTATAGGCACGGTGACAAAAATGTAAATTAAATAGCTAACATATGTACATATTCCAGGCCACTGATGATGCTTGCAGAAAATAAAGGCGAAACGCGTATGGCACTAAAATTGTGTTTTATTCAGTTGCTGTCAGACGGCCCATAAGTAAAAATTATCAATATACCGTAATATTACACGCAACTGAGGAAGACAGGACTACAAAAGTTGAAGATTATTATTATTACTAACAAGACAAGTTTGATGTTAGGAGCCGATATGTTACAGCTAAAGAACCCGAATTATCCTGACACCGAAGAGTCGAATAGCTGCGATACACTTTCCTGTTATAAGGCAAGCTTGCGTCCCCGGGCACGCCCGTGAATGGGACGGGAGGACCGCCGAGGCGTATACATAAATATGAGAAGCGAGACGGGGCCGGGGCCGGTCCGGGTCTTACCGCGCTTGACGACCTTCTTGTCGGCGTCGGCGTCCGCCTCCGAGAAGGAGGCGGCCTTGGCGAGGGATGCCTTCTTGCTCTTCTTGGCGGCGGCGGGCTGCAGCGTGGCCGCCTTGGCGTCTGCGGTGGCGGCGGGCAGCGGCGAGGCGCCGCCGGGGGGCAGCGTCGCCGCCTTCCTGCCGTTGCGCTCGCTCAGCAGCAGCTTGGCCGACGCCGAGGGCCCGCCGTCAGGGGCGGCAGGTGTCACCGTCATGGCTGCGCAAGACGCCGCACCGCGGTCAGCCGGGCTGCGCTGCGCTGACCAGAGGTGACTGGACTCTGGGCGAGGGGAAGCGGCCTGCGTCGCGCGGCGTCCAGGCAGTCTCGCCGCGGAGGTCTATCTCGCACTGGCGAGCCGCGCCCGAAAGCGGCCGCAGCGCCGCGGCCGCACCGCGATAAGGCGCCAGATAACGCCTTCTTACGAGGAGCTCGCAGGGGCCCGTTAAAGGGTACGTAGTACCCGACAAAGCAAACTTCAGATGCTACTTCTACAGACATACTCGGCAGGGCACTTCACCGTGTACGGCGGGGGGTACACCGTACTAATATTACTGATTTTCTATTCCTATTCGCGTGTTCAGCAAGGGGAAAACGCCTGTGTTCTTATTTCTCTGATCTTATTCTCATGACTCCAAGCGAGATATACGATGCTGGGAGCTTAATGACTCTACAGTCTTCTTCGAATAGACACTTCGAGGACAAAAGTCATGGGACAACGATATGCTCATATACAGATGCCGTTAGTATCGCGTATACAGGGTATATAAGGGCGGTGCATTGGCGAAGCGGTCATCTGTACTCAGATGATTCGTGTGATAAGGTTTCCGGCGTGATTATGGCCTAACGACGGAAATTAAGACTTTCGACGCGGAATGGTAGCTGGCGCTAGATGCATGGGGAGTCCATTTCAGAAACCGTAGGGAATCCAATATTCCGAAATCCACAATGTCAAGAGTGTGGCGAGAACACAAAAATTTCAGGCATTACCTCGGAAAACGGACAACACAGTGGCCAACAGACTTCACTTAACGACCGAGAATAACTGTGTTTGCGCAGTTGTCAGTGCTAGAGGATAAGCAACCCTGCGTGAAATAACCGGAAAAATCGATGAGGGACGTAAGACGAACGTATCCGTTATGATAGTGCGGCGAAACTTGGCGTTAATGGCCTGTGGCAGCAGACGACAGACAGCCTTCTGCTAACAGCACGGCATCACCTGCAGCGCCTCTCCTGGGCTCGTGACCAGATCGGCTGGACCGTAGACGACTTGAAAACCGTGGCCTGGTAAGATGAGTCCCAATTTCAGTTAGTAAGACCTGATGGTAGGGGTAGTGTAGCGCAGATACCACGAAGCCATGGACACAGGTTGTCAACAAGGTACTCTGCAAGCTGGTGGCTCCACAAAGATGTGGGCTGTGTTTACATGGAATGGAATGGGTTCTCTGGTCTAACTGAACCAATCCTTGACTGGAAACGGTTATGTTAGCTGCTTGAACATCTGCGGCCATTCATGGACATCATGTTCTCACACAACGATGGAGTGTTTATGGATCACAATGCACTTTGTCACCGGGCCACAATTGTTCGCGACAATTTCGAAGAACATTTTGGACAACTCAGGGAATGGTTTGGCCGCCCAGATCACCCACCTTGAATCCCATCAAACATTTGTGGGACATAATAGACATATCAGTTCGTGCACAAAACTTTCGCAATTATGGACGGCTATACAGGCAGCATGCATCAGTGTTTTTGCAGGGACTTGAGTCCATCCCACACAGAGTTGCTGCACTAAGCTGGTCAAAATGAGTTCCGACACGATAATGGGAAGTATCCCATGACTTTTGTCACCTCAGTACTGGTTACCTAAATATATCCAACAGGGCTTCCTATTTCTTCCAAGCAATTTTATTTCAGGTCCCCGAAGATCTTTGGTACACTTCCGTAAGGGCTACACCGATATTAGCAGCGTGTGTCTCAATTCTTTCGATATTTGCAATCATGCCTACTTGATAGGGACACTCTAGAATTGACCTCACTAGCGTCTTACATCCGCCAACGGCCTTGCCGCCGTGGTAACATCGGTCCTCGTCAGATCACCCAAGTTAAGCGCTGTCGGGCTGGGCTAGCACTTTGATGGGTGACTTACGGTCTGCCCAGTGCTCTTGGCAAGCGGGGTGCACGCAGCCCTTGTGAGGCAAGCTGAGGAGTTACTTGATTGAGAAGTAGCGGCTCCGGTCTCGTATACTGACATATGGCCGGGAGAGTGGTGTACTGATCACATGCCCCTCCATATCCGCACCCAGTGACGCCTGTGGGTTGAGGATGACACGCCGGCCGGTCGGTACCAGTGGGCCTTCCAAGGCCTGTTCGTGCGGAGTTTAGTTTAGTTTTTAGCGTCTTACGTCCAGTTTTGTTTAAAGATTCACGGCTCTTTCTCAGAACCCTTCAAACGAATCCAAGTCTTCTATTCGCCCTCCCTGACATTGGTTTTACGTGATCGTCCCATTTCAATATTGCCCCTATATACTTAGACCACAAGACGTGCGCTAGATGTTCACAGTTAATCGTGCGGTCAAAGAGAGCTGCAATTTATTCCACACAATTCAAATTTTATCCATGTCTCTCTACACTTTATGTGCGATATCGTTCAAGCAGTAGGTTCCGCCTTTCTGGATGCCAGAAAGGTGTTCTATACTGTGCAACATTCGAATAATAAACAAGGTACGATCGTATGGATTAGTTTCTCTGATAAACGATTGGCTCGATGAATTTATGACTAAAAGAATCCAGTCGTCAGAATGGACGGATAACGACAGAATGTAACGTAAGCAATATTAGTCGCCCCCAAGGAGGCGTAACAGAACCTCAGAATGTTCTCAATATCTGCCATATAGGGTCAGCAGCAGACTAAGATTGTTCATCAGCGATGGTTTTAATGTGTGTGTTTCTACAGTGTCTGTATCTTCACAATACAATGTTCTTCAGACATTCATGCACTGAAAATTACAGCTGTGGTAATTATTACGAAATGAATTTGAATTTTGCGAATCTATACGGATGTCGGCTGTTCGCGATACGTGAGTTTGTGGCGTGCCGGGATTTGAGCGCTGATTTCCCGCTTATAGCGAGCGGTCACTTTGACCACTTGCGCCACGCGAGCACGCTTCCAGGACAGATACAAAGTTCCATATGCAGCAGCTCTCTCAAAGACCCGATTACGGCATTCGTGGGGAGCATCTGCAGCACGTCTTGCCGTCTAAATATTTTCGAGGTAAAATGAGAAACGATACGACATAAGACGAACACGGGATCCCGTAGTGTGGAAGGCGAATGGAAGTGCTGGGAAAGGACAGCACGTCTGTAAAAGAAATAGCATACAAGACGCGTGTATCACCAGTTCCAGGAGTATTATCTTTGAAGTCCGTACGTAGGCATCACTTCTGATACTGAATGAAATCGAAGACGCGCTGCTGAGATCATAACGGGTAGGTATGTCCCATACTAAAGTGTAACAGACATGGTTGGGGAAACTTAATTGGGAATCTTTGGAGGAAAGACGATGCTGCAATCGCGAAAAGCCTGTTGGATACATTCTGATAACAAAGTTTCCAGGAAAACTGTGCTAAGTTTGCTGCCACCATCGCATATCTCGTGTACGGATTATGAGAATAAGATACCGCAGATTACGACAGGTACAGAAGCATACAGGCATTCGTCCTTCGCTCGTTACGTCAACGGAATAGGATAAAACATTACAACAAGCCTACTGGTAGGAAATACCCTTCGGCACGTACTGCACATTAGCTTGCGAAGCACGTACATAAATGATGAAATAGAAAGAGACTGAAACAGCTACAGCGTACCATCTGGTGTCCATACATGTTAAACCATCGCACACTGTCATTTTGCCATTATGAAACTCAGTGTCATTCGTGTGAATTCACGTCTAAATAAACCACTGGCCAGCTGAGTTCAGATACTTCACGTTCTTGGGAAAATCTGCAGCACTAGGTCCTCTAGGCAACTACGTCTCGTCCTTCAGAGGTAACAGACTTACTGTGCCACCTTTGAAGACCGAATCTCGTGGGTGGTACACTGGTGCGATTCTCAACTGAAAAGGGAAAACATTTACAAAATATCTCCACTTTGCAGACCAGTTTCGGTGCATTATAACTCAGTTTTCATTCCACACAATTTGCCGTTGCACAATTCGTGAACCTGAAGTCTCATTTGCCGGTTTTTAAAGGCCGTATGTATGTATTCCTTTTAGTGATAGTTGGTGGACAGTGCTAAGGTCTGACGTACGTGTAATACTTTTACAGCACAAACGAATTCTTTGCGTTAAAACTGCAACTCCCATGCTCTTACAGCGCATTACAACAATTAATGGAATCACCAACTCAAAGGTGGTCATGTCTCTCGTCTTCCTCTTACTTATCGATTAGGTCTTCCAGTTAGATGTGGAATCACCAGAGTTAAGCGAACAATCTAAATTTTTTCGCGTAAACTAAGCATTTTAAAGAATGAGACTAACTTTATGTGCAACTGAATCCGTAGTGCCTAACTAGAGAGGACTTGGGGAGGTGGGCAAGGTTGTGTGAGCGTCTTTACATCTGTTATAGAACGCTTACTCACCGCCGCACATAAGCACAACACTCAAGGCTGAAGGAGCAGTAAACTATCATGTTTCATACTGGTCGACAATGCTGACAGAGGTGCCGGGCGCAGGTAGAACTAACGTCATCTCGTGACTAGGCACTACTACCTGCAAAGACCTGTCCAACGTTCGCTATAATTACGTAGAACCGGCGTGCGAGGGGGCGGCAAAAAACATCTTCATACTTTGCAAATGGGCGCGGCAGCTTTACATTAACGTTAGTGAATTTAAAGACTGCGAGGAGGAGGAGAGAGTGACAGTGTCAAAGGAGAATACCAAGTGCCACGCTTGCGAGTCTTTAGCTTAAAAGGTCGAGAGGACATGTCAATTACGGAGGAGGGGCAGGATACTGACCGGAATGGGTTTCAAGTGTGTGTACGGGGGAGAAATTCGTTAAACAGTAATTTCTGCGATACCATTAACAGCAGTTTGCGGCTACTGTGGTACAAAACAAAAATAATGGCAAAGAAGATTACAGTTTCATGGGAATGTGAGCACTGGATTTCTGGTGGCCAGTTATTTATTTAGATGATGCTTGGATTCGTGTAATTAACTGATAAAAACGCAGAAACGTGAAAAATTGAAAGGAATTTTCACAAATACCAGTCCATCAACATTTCAGTGTTGCTAGTCTTTTAGATAAAAAAAATCAATCAATCCAATTTCTATGCATGTGTCAATGTGACAGGACAGTAGAAATAAACAACAATATGGACTTACATTAAAAGGTAAAGGGCCAGTGCAAAGGAAAATAGTTATTGAAGATCATATCAAGGAGCAAGCACGATAATTTAAATCTGTGGTATGTTGTACCATACTTAAATATATACAGCTTTACAAAACGTAGATCAAGATTGGAGGTACATATGAAAGTGTTGACACGAAATTCCGAACAAAAGATTCAACGAGAGACGCACACATATTGTAAACGCGTTGCCTTTACAGTTCTTATTTCTGGAAGTGAAAGAGTACAAAACTGAGATGTCGAGACTGATTCTAGGAAAGTAAAACGATTAAGAGACACATTTGAGTATACTGTTTTGTACAAATGAAGGTGAGAAACTTCAAGAAACTTTCTTGGCGACTTCTCCCACTGTTGAGAGGTAAAGGCTAGGTTAAAGCGGGACTGAAAATTTCCCAGCCCCGACCAGGATTCGATCCCGCGACTTCTGTGTTTCTAGACACGCTCTTTAGCACTGACCACAGCACCGACTGAGATGTAGTGTTGCTATGCAGGCCAAAAATTGCATGGACTTGTAAGAGTAGAGGAGATCTCTGCACAATCGGCAAGGAAGGGAATATGTAGCCACCAAAGACTAGAATGTGGGAAAGGATGATCGGATACGTGTTACGACATCAGGGAATAACTTTCGCGTAGGTAAGGCGTCGAAGAGGGCAAACAATGTGAGCCAGGGCAGAAATTGGAATATATTCCATAAATAATTGATGACGTTGCGTGTATGTGATACTCTTAGATGAAGAGTTTGGCATAGGAGAGGAAATCGTGGCGAGTCGTGCCAACCAAACAGGAGAGAGAGGGAGAGAGGGACTGTGTGTGTGTGTGTGTGTGTGTGTGTGTGTGTGTGTGTGTGTGACCAGAAAAACAAAACAAGAGAAGATTTACTCAAGGTGTGCAAAAGTTGCTAGGCCATACAGGTAGGCTTGTAACAGCAGTCATGAAGCGTGTCTCCAAAGGGCTAAGGGATATAGGAGTACCGCGAAAGTAGCCACTGGAATGGGCTTTGTTGTAGCCCAGTTGACGGAGACACTTGGCGGCGATGTGTACCCAGTTGTAGGAATATCGGACCGTACGCTGTTACTATCTCAGTCTCTTTCTAGGGCGTAAACACTGCAGTTTCTACAAACTCGCCAGTGTTTTCGACACATCGGCTATAAAAGAACCTGCTGAATTATTGTATACCATAGACGTTTTAAAATTCAGTCATGTGATGCGAACGACAGAAAGATTCCATTGTCCGGACTGGCAGACAATGTGCTGAGAGCGGGATTGGGAAACAGCCGGCGCCGACCTGGCGGACGTGGGAAGCGGCCTGACGTGGGCGACTGTTCTCAGGGGGCGGCTTGCGGAAGCGGGCAGCTCCGGGCCGGCTGGTCTGCTTTCCCTCCGCAAGCCGTCCACTTTCACTGGCGGCGGAAGCGCACCCCCATGACAGGTCTTTCCTGCCACGTCACAAACAGAGCACAGGCGCGGCCGAGCCAAGCAGCGGTGGTAATGATGGTCGGACCGTCCTCGCAAATCGCCATCAGCAGACTGACAATTCGTAAAAAGCCGCAGAGCGTCCTTGCCGCGCGAGCAGGGGCCCAGCGTAGGGCGCACCCAACCGAACTGCACGAACCGTAGTGCGGCACCGTGGAGTGGCGTTGCGTAACGGTGAGGCAACGGCTAAAGATAGCCCCGGCGGCCACACGGTGAAGCACCTTCCTTCGGCTCGTCAGACACGCCGAGAAATGGCACTGTGTGTTTCGGCCTGACAGCTCCCCGGGGAGCGACGCGAACTTCGGCGCGGCGCCCGCTACGCTGGGATGGGCTTCCGGTCAGGCGAGGCCTAAAACAGTGGCGAGACGGGCCAACCGTTCCGCGTCACCTCTGGTCGGGCGGCTAGTTCGTGTAGCGAAACCCACCTGCTGTGGTGCGGTGCGATGCGACGTGGTGTGCGCAGCGGGCGGGGCACAACCGACGCGACGCGGCACGACTCGACTGATCGACTCGACACTCCGAGAGGTCTCGGGCGACTGACGGCTAGCGGCAGCCCTACAGATGCCGCCGCGTAGCCGGTTGGCTGGCTCTCCCCTCCCTTCCAGTCCGGGGGGCAGGCCGACCCAACGACAAGGCACGGAGGACGCGTCGCGCACCGGACACGCTACACCTGCGGGCGTTCACTCGCACTCGCCAGCTGCGTCTGCACTACGCTATCCTTCTGACGACTGAACCGAGGCTCAACGCGAGCTACTGCACAGACATAGGAGTAAATAGGCGCAAACACCTATACTAACACTGTCCACAGTTGTCATCTCAGCCAGTTCCCGACAGCAGGTGGAATGGGTATTTGTTCGGCCTCAAGACAACCTGGTGTTGCCCACTCCTCCCAATTGGGTGGTGGTCGGGAACGACTACACTGATTTCGAGGCGAGAAAATCCCCTATGACGGCCGGTGTTTTCCCAATAATCATGGGAAAGTTAAGTTCTGAAGATCCTGCGAGAAAGCAGCCCTTTACAGAAATGCTATAAGCATGTGACCTCTGGCATACAAGTTGCTTTTTCCTGATTGTATTTCAGAAGTGAGGGGTGGGGTGTGTGCGTGGGGTGGGAGACCGGTTGCTAGGAGGAGGAAGAGGAGTAGGGGGGGAGAGAGTGGGGCTGGTAGTGATGCGTCGTAAGATCACCTATTTATTGGAGTGTGGAAAAGCGAGAGATTCGGAAAACGCGTTTCCCATGCACGATGGTGGATTTCGGGTTGAACTTGCAGCTGCCCTGCAGAGGAGTGTTTCGCGTGCAAGTACGGGGTGTTCAAAAAGTGTCTCCGCAGTGCCGTATGATTGTTAGCCGCGCGTGCCATACGATTGTTCGCCTGCCTGGGTTACTTCCCTTCAAGTGGGGGACACTTTCAGCATTTAATGTGAAGATTTATATGTAAATGAATATTCAATAAATTAATAACTTGTATTTCACCGAGTTTCATTCCGGTATATTCACTACAGCATATGTCATTTTCGGCTAACAATCGTACAGCACTGCGGAGAGACTTGTTGAACACCCCGTATTTCAGTGTGCAGACCCGTTCCATCAGATCGCAAAACCTGTAACTAAACCGACAGTGGCCAGGTTTTATTGAAACACATCAGCTGCATCTGTTTCCGTGAAACCTGTGTCATTTGTGAGACTTTTTCCATCTACATCTACATGCCTACTCTGCAAATCACATTTAAGTGCCTGGCAGAGGGTTCATCGAACCACCTTCACAATAATTCAGTTATTTCACTCTAGAACAGCGCACGGAAAAAACTAACACCAACATCTATCCGTGCGAGCTCTCATTTCCCCTATTTTATTATGACGATCGTTTCTCCCTATGTAGATCGGCGTCAACAAAAATTTTCGCATTAGGAGAAGGGTTGTGATTGAAATTTCGTGGCAAGATCCCGCCGTAAGGAGAAACACCTTTGTTTTAATTATGTCCACCCTAAATCCTGTATCATGTACATGACGCTCTCCCTTATTTCTCGCTAACACAGAACGTTCTGCCTTTCTTTGAGTTTCACGATGTACTCCATTAATCCCATCTGGTAAGGATCTCAACCGCACAGCAGAACTCCAAAAGAGGCTGGACAAGTATAGTGTAGGTAGTCTCTTTAGTATATTTGTTGCATCTTCTAAGTGTTCTGCCAATAAAACGCAGTCGCCCTCCCCAAAACCTTTTCTATGTGTCTGTTTTCAATTTAATGAAATTCCTACATATTTAGCTGAATTTACGGCCTTTAGATTTGATTGATTTATGGTGCAACAAAAAGTTTAAAGGATTCATTTTAGTATTCATGTGGAGAACCTCACACTTCTCATTATTTACAGTCTACTGGCAATTTTCGCACCATGCATATATATTTCCTGAATCGTTTTGCAATTGGTTTTGATCTTCTGATAACTTTACTAGACGATAAACGTTTTACTCGGTAACTCTGCGCCAGTCACTACACAATGTGACTTCTCTGACAGGAAATCACGAATCCAGTCGTATAATTGAGACGATATTCCCTAAGCACGCAATTTGATTACAAGACGCTTCTGAGACATTGTATCTAAAGTCTTTCCTTTACTCACACACCTCTGCCTTCTGCCTTTTTTTTTTGTGCTGGTGGTGCTGGTCGGGGGGGTCTGACTATCGTCTGGAGTCGTTAGGAGTCAACTGGTAGCGGTGTATGAGCTGTTGACGGTATACAAACTCTAGTCCGGTGGTCGGATTTTGGTACCTTTGTGTGTACTGTCGCGATTCCTGCAGGGCTTTCATTATTGATATCATATTACTATAAGGTTTAACGCTGTCTCGCGGCTTAAAGTGAGGCTGACGGCCCATATATCGATAGATTTGACAGTGTCGCCGAGTAGAGAATAAGCGCGGGTCCGCCTAACAAATGTTTCCAATTTCAGTAGGCAAAGCAGCACACAGCACGTCGCCAAGAGTGCATCAATGGTTGCCGCGGCAGCCAGAAGGATTTGGTCCGACGCTGCGTTAACTCCCATGCACAGACGAAACGAGCATTTCACGCAAACACAGTAAACATTCACAACCTGTAATACTAACTACCTCCTACGGTAATAGCTATCTTTCTGTCTAGGTTTGCGAAAAAATTGTCACCATGTTGCGAGATTTTTCTAGTCAAGGAAAGAGTTCATTTGACAGCTGCCCGCGGTTTCTTCTTCTTCTTCTTCTTCTTCTTCTTCCCTTGTCGCCTTCCAGACGATATACAGTGAATTAAAATGACTTCTTTAAATGATTTAGTGAGTTGTTCCAACTACTGTAAACTAACATATTCCCTTTATAACGAATAAATATTTGCAGTTCGTATTACCACTATTATATGCAGTCATAATAGGAGCAAAGATGTATATGGCAATTAACGATTCTTCTGTAAAATACTTGGAAAATGGTCTGAGGTCGAAACTGTAGAATCGTACATCAGCAAATAAATAATTTTTTAGTAGAAGGAATCACAAAATCATTTAAAAAATTCGTCGCAGCTGCGGACCCTATTGCAATGAAGATTATAAAATGGCTTCATTTTTTTAAGGGGATTGTTAATGGGAAGACAGATTACCATAGTTTTCTGACATGGTGCCAATATGCCATATTGTCCATTATATCGTAAAGAGGAAATAAATTAGAAATAATTACTATTTATACAACAGTTCGTTAGGTGTCTGTTTTTAACTAATAATTCATGGAGTTAGCTGTTGTTGCGTCCCTTGTCTATGGAGTCATGCTCAAAAAATTTAGCTATATCAGGTAAAGGTACAAGAAGGAAAGCAGACAGCGGGGCAACTAATACCAGAGACCGTAAAGTAACAAGCAGTATGTATAGGCATCGATCCAAAGAGGGTCACATGAAACTGCAAATGGTGTGCAGAACTTACGAGCGAACATAACTTTACCATGATGTGTCACTGCCAAGTAACACGGCTCGCTGAAACTTGGATCACACATAGAACTGCTACGGTATAGTACAGAAGGTAAGTGAAATAAATACAGAATGAGACGAAGAGAAATGACACTTTTATTCAAAGACAATAACCACACAAATCACCGCGACTCATGATAGTTCCCTGGATATCACTAAAGCCGCCAAATGGTTCTTAACAGGGTGTGTAATCAACACGGACGGTAGCTCGGGCTCTGCAACGTGCTTCCATCCTGGCCAGAAGATTGGTAAGTAGTTCTTGTGGCAGGTCCTTCCATTCCCCCGGCAGTGCAGTTGACAGCTGTTGGATGGTCGTTGATGCATATGGACACGCTCCAATACGTCTTCCCAATGTATCCCACACGCATAATTCTCGCATTTGTCAGCTCTTGCACTCTCCAGAATTGTGTGGATGATGTTTTTCCGAAAATCTGATAGTGTATCACCAGTCTCGTACATTCTACACACCAACGTGAATAGTCGCTTAGTTGTTTCCCCCAACGATTTTACAAATTCCCATGGAGTGTCATAGATCCCTCCTGCCTTATCTGCTCGTAAGTCCAGCAAAGCTCTTAAATTCTAATACTAGATCCCCTATCTCTTCCCTGTCTACTCCTAGTTCTTCTTCTATCCCGTCATGAGACAAGTCCTTCCCTTCACAGAGGCCTTCAACGTACTCTTTCCACCTCTCCTCTGCATTTAACAGTGGAATTCCCATTGGACTGTTACAGCACTTGCTCGTAATTTCACGGAATGTTGTTTTCTGCATGTTCGTCAGTCCTTCCGAATCATTTCTTTTTCGATTACTTCACATTTTTTATGTAGCCATTTTGCCTTAGCTTCCCTGCACATCCTATTTATTTCATTCCTAAGAACTTGTATTTCTGTATTCCTAAATTTCCCTGCGCATTTTTGTACTTTCTTCTTTCATCGATCAAATGAAGTATTTCTTTTGTTGCGCACGGTTTTTTCGTAGTTACCTTCCTCATACATATGTTTTTCTTTCCTGCTTTTGTCATTGCCCTCTTTAGAGATGTCCATTCTTCTTCAACCGAACCGCATACTGAGTTATTCATTACTGGAGTATCTATAGCCTCGAAAATCTACAAGCGCATCTCTTCAGTCCTTAGTACCTCCGTATCCCACTTCTTTGCACCTAGATTCTTCCTAAAATGGTTCAAATGGCTCTGAGCACTATGCAACTTAACTGCTGTGGTCATCAGTCCCCTAGAACTTAGAACTACTTAAACCTAACTAACCTAAGGACATCACACACATCCATGCCCGAGGCAGGATTCGAACCTGCGACCGTAGCGGTCGCGCGGTTCCAGACTGTAGCGCCTAGAACCGCTCGGCCACTTCGGCCGGCTCTTCCATACTAGCCTCTTCAACTTCAGCTTATTCTTCATCATTACTAAACTGTGATCTGAATCTGTATCTGCTCCCGGGTACGCCTTTCAGTCCACTATCTGATTTCAGAATCTGTCTGACCACGAGTTAAACCAGCTGGAATCTTCTCGTATCTGCCGACCTTTTCCAGATATACATCCTCCTGTTGTAAGTGTTGTACAGATTATTCGTTATTACTTGCTGAAATTTGTTGCAGAACCCTATTAGTCTCTCTCCCCTGCCATTCCTACTACCAAACCCTTATCCTTCCGCAATCCTTTCTTCTATTCCTTCCCCTATAACTGCATTCTAGTCCTCCATGGATACTGGATTATCATCTCCCTTTACTTACTGAATTAGCAGTTCAATATCTTCATACACTTTCTCCGTTTTCTCTTCTGGTTGTGACGTTGGGCGGTATACCTGACCTATTGTTGTTGGCGGTAGTTCGCTGTTGATTCTGATGCGAACAACCTTATCACTGAATTGCTCACAGTAATTCACTTTCTACTCCACATTCCCTACTCATAATTAATTCTATTCCTGTTGCTCCACTTCTGCTGCTGCTTCTATTACCATTTACTCATCTGACAAGACATCCTTGTCTTCTTTCCATTTCGCTTCACTGACTATACCTGGAATTAGCCTTTGAATTTCTCTTTCCAGATTTTCTCCTTTTCTTACTAAGTTCAGATTTCTGACATTTGAAGCTCCGACTCGTAGAACGTTATCCTGTCGTTGGTTATTCCATTTTTTTTTTCTCGTGGTCGCCTCCCCCTTGGCAGAACCCTTCTGGAGATCCGAATGGGGGACTATTCCAGAATCTTTTGCCTATGGAGAGATCATCAGTATACCTCTTCAATTACAGGTCCCATGTCCTGTGGATACACATTACGAGTCTTCCCTGCAGTGGCTTCCATTACCTGCTGCATCCTCATGCTGTTGATCATTGTCGATTCTTCCGCCTTTTAGGGGCAGTTTCCCACGCCAAGTGCAAGGGTGTGTCCTGAAACTCCGTCCTCTCCTCTGTCCTCTTTGACAAGGCCGCTGGCAGAACGAGGGTGAGTTCTTATACCGGAAGTTTTCGGCCGCCATTGCTGATGGTTTTTATTCAAACTTTAAGCAGTGGCGATGTTCGAACCCGCGACCTAGCATGTTTTGATTAACAGTCAAAGACGCTACCACTAGACGATGTAAGGTGTACTGTGTCACAATAACGCTGACCAGTGAGCGTACCTTGTTCAAAGACGCCCGTGCAACATTGTCTCTGCATACCATAACTGGACCACCAAATCCACCATGTTGGGCTATGTTTCGTGGGGCATCTCTTGCCATGATGGTACGTCTAGTATCACTACATAATCTGCTCACATCTGAAAAATGCGCACGGCCCCACTCTTCCTCTTCCTTGGTTCAGTCCTTATGCTCCTGGCACCATCGGAAATCTTTGAACACGGTACACTCATCAGTTACCGTTATTGTGACTCTGTACTCCTTCCCCACGTGCGGCTGTTCAGGTGTGCATTCGCCCCGACTTACTTTTATGGATGACAATGCGCGACTGTACCGAACTGTGCAGGTGGGGGAGCTCTTGGAACTACAGGACATTCTTCAAATGGACTGGCCTCAGACTTAAACCTCATAGAGCACGTTGGGGACAAGTGTAGCAGCACTTCCACATGCGCTAATCCCTAACCGAAAGTTATCAACCACGCTGGTGGAGGAATTGAACGCCCTACCACGAAGTCATAATCAACCTTGTGGCCAACATGCGAGCACGTTGCATTGTATGTACTGCCGTCCGTGGTGATCACACACCCATTAAGAAACCATGTACCGCGTTTTGTAATGTACAGGGAACAATCCTGAATCGCGGTGTCTTCGATGTAATTATTGTCTTGGAATAAAAGTGTCATTTCCGTCCGCCTCATTGTATATTTCTTTAAGTTACTTTGTGTTCTATATTGTAGCTGTTCTATGTATGGTCCAAAGTTTCATCGAGCTATGTTACTTAGCAGTGACATGTCATGCGAAAATTACTTTCGTCCTTAAGTTCTGTACACCAGGGTAGCTGTAGCAGGAACAGGTCATGCGCTGAGATGCTTTTGAACAATCCCGAGGAAATGAAATTCACCCACTATGACGTGGCTTACAGAAAACCCATCCCATCAATTATTGTGTAAGACAACGGCAGACTTAAAAGTCGGCGGCGTGTTTCCTCACGGGTTCGTTTGCTGAGGACAACCGAGTTTCCGAGAAGTTTCCTGTTGAAATTCTGAGAACGCATTTTCCTAGAAGACTTGAGCTAATATATTACTTCCTTCTAAGTGTATCTGACGAAATGGTTACGATGGTAACAACATAGAAAATCTAGCTCAAATAGAGACTCACCGATTGTCACTCTTCCCTTGCGCCATTCAGGAGGGGATAAGTGACAGATGTGTCCGAAGTAACCCGCTCCCCCTTTTTCCGAAACAACACTGTAATGTGGCTTGCGGATATAGAGACTGTTCCGAGGGAACGGTTCTGCGTAGGACGCTACTTCTTACTACTTGTCGCATACACTTTGTACACGATACGTTGTCTAAAATAAGCTCAGGTTCAGTGAAATTCAAAGAGCTCGATCACGTCACGCACGAACTCTTACTAATCTTCAAGCCTTGGCCAACATTCAGACTCAGACTACCTGAATATCTGAAAGGTGTCCTACACTGTACGACACCGCTGACGTACAACCAAGATACAGACACATAGTATGGCAACGAGCGCAGCCAAATGGCTGCGCATATAAAATCAATTTAGCTGCAGTCACACACTAACGCAGCTAAGCATAGCTTTAATACATTTCGAATACATTTAGTCACGAGAGTTCCAGGCTTCGTATATTTCCGCTTACACATCTTCATCGTAACACAGGGCTAATTTACGACACGCAGAGCAGTGTATCACAGCCAACGGAGGAGCTGCCTTCAACTCTGCGATACAGATAGCAGGATTTGCGGTACTAAATTATTCCAGTTAAGCTGGCAAGTCAGACAGGAGATAAGCAGAAATGTCAGGGCCACAAATATACTGTATTAAGAGAGTGATGTCAGAAAGTGGAGCTGTCCAAGATGGACCAGATGTGCAAATCCGAATACGATGGTTTGGTTTTCATTATTCGATAAATCAGCTCCAATGTGGTACAACATCGCGCGCGCGCGCACACACACACACACACACACACACACACACACACACACACACACACACACACACAAGTACCAAAGAAATTAATATATGCATGCGTATCCAAATAACGACATAAGTAAACAGGCAGAAGACAGCGCTGAGTTCGGCGACGTCTATATAAGACAAGTGCCTGGCGCAGATCGGTTACTACTGCTATAATGGCAGGTTATCAAGAATTAAGCTAGTTTGACGTGGTGTTAGAGTCGGCGCACGAGCGATGTTACACAGCGATGTAGTGAGGATTTTCCCGAACGACCATTTCACGTGTGTACCGTGAATACCAAGAATCCGGTAAAACATCAAATCTCAAGACATCGTTGCGACCTGAAAAAGATCCTGCAAGATTGCGACCAAGGACGACCGAGAAAATCGTTCAACGTGACAGAAGTGCAACTTTTTCGCAAACTGCTGCAGATTTCAATGCTGGGCCATCAACAAATGCCAACATGCGAGCCATTCAAGGAATCATCGATGTGGGCGTTCGAGCCGAAGGCCCACTCGTGTACACTTGATGACTTGACGACAGAAAGCTTTACGCGTCGCCTGGGCCCGCCAACACCGACATAGGTCTGTTGATGTCTGGAAAATGTTGCCTGATCGGACGAGCCACGTTTCAAATTTTATCTAACGGGTGGATGTGTACGGATATGGCAACAACCTCATGAATCCATGGACTCTGCATGTCAGCAGGGAACTTTTCAAGCTGGTGGACGCTCTGCAACCGTGTGGGGCGTGTGCAGTTTGAGTGATATGGGGACCCTGATACCTCTAGATACGACTCTGATAGCTGAGACATACGTAAGCATCCTGTCTGATCACCTGCATCCATTTATGTCCTCTGTGAATTCTGACCGACTTGGCCACTTCCAGCAGGACAATGCGACACCCCACACGTCCAGAATTGCTACAGAGTGGCTCCAGGAAACCACTTCTGAGTTTAAACACTTCTGCTGGACACCAAACTCCCCAGACATGAACATTATTGAGCATGTCTGGGATGCCTTGCAACATGCTGTTCAGAAGAGAGCTCCACCCCCTCGTACTCTACATATTTATGGAGAGTGCTGCACGATTCAAGGTGTCAATTCCCTCCAGCAGTACTTCAGATACCCTATACTGTGTTAGGCAGGTGTACCAGTTTCTTTAGCTCTTCAGTGTACACTGTCCCAAAGTGCACATATTCCAGGCCACTGAAGATGCCTTGCAGAGAATAAAGACGATACACATATGGCACGTATTCTGTAAGGGTGTTGCGCGGTATGAAGACAACTTGGTGAGAGGTGCCTTGCGATATGCGAGACAAATAGTGTGTTTTGTCGCCGCCGTCAATAATAATCTTTTATCTCAGTGTCAGACAAAATTAATGTTATGGCGCATTATCAACTGTGCATTCACGTTTAGACACCAGGACAACGTCGAGTTTGGAGAAGTTTACGTTGAATATGATACAGCATAATAAGCAACAGAATGTTACTTTTAATGACAAGAATCAGGAATGCCTTCACACATTATAACCATTTTGTTTATGATTATACCACAGTATTTTTCGTTAGTACTGGGAGACGGGGGAGGATTGGGGGGGGGGGGAGGGGGGGGAGGGGAGGAACGAAATATGCAATTAACACTCTGTAGATCCGAAACGGAAAGCAACTACTGACAGACCAAAAAAGGCTAATGACGACTCTTACCACAAACACCGAGAATGTGACGTATGATTCTACAGTGCAGTACATTTGCCTCTACAATTGGGCACCTTCAAATTTATTAATTACCATCCCCTGGAAGTTTCTCGCGAACGCAGTGACAATCAAGACTCGAAGCCTGCACAGTATCGTGGTTAACCACAATTGTCGACCAGCTAGTAGCAAGAGGAAATTAGACCTCATCTGGAGGTGGCATATCTACAGTGGTTCTTCCTGCGCTCTATTCTCTCATGGAACAGAAAACTGGGGAAATTGCAGAGGAACCCGAGCCATCGTCCACCACATACCGTGAGGCTGATTGGGGAGTACAGACAGCTACCAGCTTGGCTGATAGCTGTCTCGGTCCTGTGGTCCACGCAGGCTTAGTGTCTTTATTGGTATTGTGCTTGCTAGTTCGATTATCGGCGGTCTCTTAACGGTGCCGAGGTTAGGATTTGAGCACAACGAATTTGATTACAATTTTACGGCTGAGCTGCTTATAGTCTATACTGCTATAAAAATCGGCAACAGATTGTGAGTTATGTTGATCAGCTATTCCTTCGTGACACTCGTGTAGGATATACGTTGCACTTGGATGGAAGTTAGTCGGAACAATATTCTTCAGAGCCACGCCACGGCCTGTTCTGTTCGTGACGTGAGAAGCTACCACCGCAACTTTTTGCAACTGCAGCAAAACCTGATTTTCGGCACGTAACAGCGCAGTAGTTCCTACACAGCGGTGAGAGGCCAGCGCTACGGAGGAGCAGCCCACGTCAGCGCCACTTCCCAGTCGACGAGAGCCCCCTTACAATTCCAGGAATGGTTTGCACGGACCGGTTCGCAGCATTATACCGCCGGCCTGAGAGTGCGGTACATTCTACGAAATGCGTCTCGCCTGTTTTCTTCCCCACACATCGACCTCCTGGGCACCTATCACCTCCACATAACATACAGCAACATCCTAGAAATTTTCCATTGCTCGCCAATCATGAATGATTTGATAAGGTGAGTAGCACTACGTGGTTGTTCAGCGACAGTAGGCTATCGTTGTCTACAGGATTACATCGACTATGGATTGTCTAAGAACAGGCGGGAAGATTTGGATGAAATTTCCAATGGCTGTAATGAACGGCAGGTCTTTATACTCGTAAACATGGATAACTGCTCGCTAATGCATCAATTAAAGACAAAGCCACGATAGTAAACGAATACAAGCTGAAAAAAATAGATGAAGCTGTCATCAGTTCGAAGATTGTTTTGAAGGCCACACTACTTTACTAGGCACGGCTCTGTTGGAGATGGTGTGCCCTTGTCTTCCTCTGACCTGTGAACTGACTTAGCCAGCCAATTATAGCAGAATTAGTTTATCGTGCACTCCCAATTGCGTTGCAGCTTGGCATTTTCAACATTAACGAACACCGTCGTACGTGGAAAAAACAAGTTACGGGCAATAATCCTAGAACTGACCGGGAACTGAACCTGACAGTGATTCATTGTTTTGCGCTTTACGACCTACCCAAGGTTTACAAATAGGACCGCGCAAATTGCGACGCGACGCGACTGGGACGCGACACGCGCCTGCGCCAGGTCGCGCGACGTTGTGGTTGAGCCACAGTTTCTCGCGCCGCGCGTCGCGCTTGCCTCGCTAGCACCGTGGGAAATTTGAGGCGGGGAGCGGAAAAGTAGCCCGGCCATATGCTCACATCGGAACGGCGCATATGAGCAGTGGTAATATTGCCCATACGATAAATTTTGCCTTACTGTGTACTGGATTTTATTGCCTTTGGGTAGTGTTTCGTTTTTTGCCATTTAAACGCTCAAGCTTTCTTCGTTAGCACGTTATACTTTTCTGTTCTATGCATCTGCATAGTTTTGTTTTGTTTTTCTTCTGTCAAGAAAAATGTATACTTCAGTAACTGATGAGCCATTGGCCGCTGGAATTGCACCATATGCCTCCGCGATGTTTTCAGATCGCAAGAAGGGACAAAGGGTAGTGAATAAGGAAGCAGGGAATATTATAAAATCATGTGATTAAGAATCAAAGCAGGAAAGTAAAGCAAGGTTATCTTCTCGCTGCCTAGTAAGCTAGCGTATCTGTACGATCTGTTACAAAAATTTAGAAAGGGATAATCTCCACAGGTGTGATCCCTTTGTGCTTCTGGTAAAAAGCGTCCAAGATCTGAAGTATAGAAGTTTCACTGTGATTACTTTGATGTGGATATAATAATGTAATACGACACACTGTACTACATCCATGCACACAACATATTTCCACTGCAAGCTAGAAACAGTCGAAAAGCAGTCACAAATAACAATGTTTTAATTGGTTCGCCGTGATGAGAAAAAGCATTTCTATTGTTGCATGGACATTATCAGCATTAATAAACTAATTATACAACAAGAGGCTACACAAATGAAGAAAATGGTCGGTATTATTACGAAAGTAGGAATATCCTAAAAGAGTGTTATGATTAGATATATTTAATTTGTTGAAATGTGTTGCTGACAAAGGGAGATCTACTTTCATGACAATGTTTTTCGAACTCCATCTCACAAGGCACAAATGGCTAGCTTGTGCATTCCTGTCGCGCGCATTATCCTTCGCTGCTGACAATACACTGACCATTGTGTTGTGCGACAGATCAATTGTTTATTTTCTCAATAACAAATACTTTATTCGCGATCACGCATTGTCAGTTTGGCAAGCCCTAGGTGAGTAAACAGTATCTGGCATGTGCCTATCATTCCGCTTGAAGGAACGCTCGTCATTATTTTAATACTGCTCAGATCAAGAGAAGAAATAAAATCCTTTGCTAAGTTTCCATTCCAGTCGCTCAGTGTTAAAAATACGATGGGTACGGGGATTCCATCAAAATTCCAACAGAATTGCCAATCTGTTTTTTTGTGAGTTGTTAACCTTTTCTCATTCGAAGAAGCATCACCATTTATGAGTAAAGGCTACACTTCTCTTGGTGACTGGTTTAATTGTACTTCCTTTGTCACAATGTAATTTGCCAAACTCATCTCACAGCAGCTATTGAGACAGAATTCCGAAACGGAGGGCCTCATTAAACAAGTAATTGGCAATCACAGAGCTCAACAGCTTACGAAAAACCGCATTGTATCGGTTTGCAGGAACATAAAAGAAGAAATTTCATGTTTATTTTCATACTAGGAAGCTCTTGTTTCGCTAGCTGTTGATAACTCTTAAAAAAATTACAGTCACTGGAGTGAAATAAATAAAAAAAAGCAGTATAAGTAGTGATATATCGCCATAGATAAGAAAGTTCCGTGTGATTAATAATTGGCAAAACACTCTCCTCCTTGTGTGCTATCATTCGCCAAACTTTCGTTTCGATGTCTCGAGCGGTTTAGGAGATTTCATTCTCGCGGGCGTGAGATCTGAAGTGAGCGCGATACATGGGATCCATTTTCTCGAGATCGGAGGCAGATAGAGATCTTCTCCCAAGTCTACACAAAAATTCAGCATGTTAGCTAAATTTCATACGCAGCAACATGTGGTGTAATAAGCACCAAACGCAAAATCATAGCGACCCCTAATTTTCGTTGCAAACTTTTTGAGTTTTGCGTAGTGTGTTACTAAAATGTGTACATCACAATAAGAATGGTCATTAGCGAGGTGATGGGCACTTCGTCACGAAGCTGACATATAACGCTACAAGTAAGGCAAAAATCATATATTTTCAGAGAATAGTTTCTGTAAAATCGTTTGAGAAAGATAAGAGGTTGCGCGCGCTTCGGTTCTGTCAGCGCAGAGCGTCGCCAGTCGGCGCGTGCGAAGTATGGTGTACGCGTCTTGCCGACTACCTCGAGCACGTCACATCGTGTATATTTTTCGGGCGAATACTAAGACGATACGTGCAATGGGACGAACATTTAAAATCAATATAAAGGAAGGCGAACGGAGGATATGTTTTTGTTGAAGGGTGTTGGGATAACGGCAGTGCATTTGCAAAGGAAAGATCATACAAGACGCTAGTGCGACCAATTCCAGAAGACCGCTTAAGCGCTTTACGTCCTTGCCAAGTAGGTATCACATTAGGCGTCGAAAGAATTCGGAGAAACGCTGCTCAACTCGTTAAGGCTCGGTGTAGACCATATGGAATTATAACAGATTCACGAGGAACGTAAATGGGGAATCTTTGGAAAAGGGCGACGTTGTTCTGGCGGTACCTTGTTCGACAAATTTAAAGAACTAGTTTCCCAGGACGACTAAAGAGAATAAGATGAGAGAAATTAGGAGGGCGTACAAAGACGTAGAGAAAGTTTTCTTTCTTTTTTTCACGCGGTCAATAGGCGTATGGAAAATTGGTGGTACTGCTACGTCTCTCCGCATCGTTCACTAATCCGATCGAGACCTGCGGCTAAATACCTCGTTTTGTTTATCATGATGTGTTACCCATATCTTCTCCCTTTCCTCAGGCATTGTTAATAAACATTTCTTTCTCCGAAACGCATTAAGGGAAATAATGAGTACAATGCATGTGTGACCAGGCGTATATTTCCTACGTTACTGCTATTTCTTTTCAAATAATTTTAATATTGTGACCCACGAGCTATTCACGGATCCTGCAAAAAAAATCCCGCCGTTTGTTTTCAATGATGTTTTGAATACCTAAAAAATTCAGCAAAGTTTTTAAATCAATGAGATGACAGTCGCTAGCTGCAAAGTTAGGGCTGTGGTTGTACGATCAGTCACGCTTCGTCCGCAGTTTCGCTCACGTAAAGAGCGGTGAGTAAGGTATGCACTATCCGACGGAAGCGATTTATCGAACTGAATACGTCGTGACTAATCTCTCTCTCTCTCTCTCTCTCTCTCTCTCTCTCTCTCTCTCTGTGTGTGTGTGTGTGTGTGTGTCCATTTCTTCTTCGTCCTCCTCCTCCATTTCCTCCTCATCCCCCTTTCTGTCCCTTCCTTGTATGATATTACTGAATTAGATTCACTCTGAGAAATTGTTACACTGCCACATCGCGATGTGCGTAAGACCCCAGTCCAAATCAGTGTTTGTCACAAATTTTCATTCGCCACAACAAACACTATAGCACAGGTTCAGCTTTTGTGAAAGATCATCTCTGATACCTTCCACGGTGGGTTCGTACACACGGAAGGTTTTGAGGAAAGAAAATGGAGATCGAATGGAATGATGTTCGTGTACAACTGTGGTGGATAACAACCAGGATCTCCAAACTTCAATTCTCTACAAATTCCTGTCTAAGCCCACACATGATTTCTGTTATCATCTCGTACTTATCGAACCGACTGGTAACCAGCCTAATAAAACGCCTCTACATTGTTGCGTTGTCTTCCTCACATTCGATCTGGTAGGGATGCCAGACCACTCTTAACTATACTCACGAATGGGTCGCACACGCGTTGTGTACGCGATTCGCTTTCCCATAGGCCTCCCAACACATTGAAGTCGGCCAACCGCCTTCTCGACACGTGACCTTATGTGCTCGTTCAGTTTCATGTCGTTTCGCATCATCACCAGATACTGAACCAGTGAAGTAATATACCATTAACACCGTATTCGAACATTTCAGGAATGTCTGTCCTACTCATCCGCACTGCATTACACTTATCCACATTTGCACGTCACCCATCGCGATAAAATAAAAATTATGTCCAAGTCACTTAACGACGATACTTTCTCTCACACAGTACCGTTATCAGCAAGTCTCACATTGCTGCACACTCTATTTGACAGATCGGTTATGTGTATGGGTAATTGGGACGGTCCTATCATATTATCCTGATGTTCTCCTGATAGCGTCACCCTGCCTGCATCGAATTAACCTGAAGTTTCTACGCACGGGCAGAAACTGTGAACAGAATGGTGATGATACCGTCAGCGGCTGTGTAACAGATTTTGCCCTGTTTCGTAAAACTGACATGATTCCTGAACGCTATGGGCGAATTTTTCGGTCACTGCTGAGAAACAAAGCAGTATTATTTCGCAGATGTGCCCTAAACCCCAATAATCAGCCCACGGTTATGGTAATACGTGGTTCTTCGCTTTTTAATCAGTGCCACTCACATGAAACTCCAGTTGCACTGACAGCAAGCAGATGGGATTAGCTTTGCTTGTAGACATTTGAGTTCAGTTTTCTTCTGTGTTTGTACACCTACCCCTTTTCCCCACAGGTAGCTGCATGCGATTAGAAAAGCGTTTCGCGTTGTATTTACCTGTGGTTACCCTTAAACGCGTTGATACATCCCAAAGCTTCTATTGAAAATCCTAAGCAGAAATTATGTTGTCAAGGTAACAGAAATATATGTAGGTTGTGGGATTGAAGGGACCAGGCTACTAGGGCCATCGATCCCTGAAATATATGTAGACGAGATATTAACTTACCACAGTTGCATACACGTCACTACCCACTTTGCATCCTAACAGTAACCTAATGTGAAAGTTACACTCCTGGACAGCAGCAACATATGAGTAGAGCTGAGAACGGTTGTTCGGCCTTCGTAGTCCTTGTTTTGGTGAGTGATGCCCACGTCCAGGTTGTTTTTACACATTACCTCCTCAAGTCTCAAGACGGGAAGATCACAAGACACTTGGGAGAAGAACGAATGTAGTCAAAGCTTTTCTTTGCCTACCACCCTGTGAAATGATTGTAAGGCATTGTTAGCCAGGAGGTCCCATTCGGGTTCGGCCGCCAAGTGCATGTCTTATTTCAGTCGGCGCCACATCGGGTGACTTGTGGCCCACGATGAGGATGAAATGATGAAGACAACACAACACCCAGTCCCCGAGCGGAGAAAATCTCCAACCTGGCCGGGAATCGAACTCTTTAATAAGTGGTATCTTCACAACATCATCCATACAAACGCAAATACGGAATATCGTATTTTCTCCTCCAGAAGATATCCAGCGTAGTTCTCCATAGTCAACAAAGCTTATACTACACGTTAACACTTCATACAGAAAAAAATATTTCGTAAAAATGTTGTTAGCGGAAATCAGTAAACGCATGAAACACTTGTTATATTTTTATGCAAAATAAATGTAACAGATGAATTAACAAGCTTTACCTCAGGAAAACGGATAAAATGGTTAACTAACCTGATGAGACAGTTGACACTAAAGTTTAATCTCATCCAATATGTTCGAAATAACCATAATTGTTGTTATTCATAGGTACAGATTCCGCCTTCAGGCACAAAAATTTTATTTGGTAAACTTTGACATTTCGGATCTTGTTTATCCGTAGCTAGATGCTGTAGCTCTTGCAGCATCTATTTTTTTTTAACCTTTATAGCGTCACTGGAGTATTTTAGCCAATCATATGTTCATCATCTCCTCCTATAAACGAAACTTGCCCCGTATGGTTTTATTCGTTCTGCTCTTTTCCGCCTTCCCCTCATCTGTGTGTCGTTTGTCTATTGTTGGTTTAAATCTTATGATTTTCAATGTCAGGAAATTTTCTGTTTTGTTTTGAAGGTAATTTAAGTTTATTTCAAGTTATTCTATAGCCTCTCTAATTTCCGTGATCCATCCTACTTGTTGTTACCGATTCCAGAGTTTCTCTATATTTCTTTTTGTTAACCTGGTTTCTGGTGTCATGGTGATGTGACCAAAAAACGTGTGGATACCTATCTTTTTCTGTGGTTTCTTGAACCTGGTGTTAAAGATAAAAACATCAAGACACTGTAAGAATACAAACATTTAATTACGAAATTTCAGAATATGTAATATGAAGTGTAGTTACTTTTGCGATTGAACGCAAATTTATAGATGTATTGATTTGAGAATTATATATTAATTTAATTAACAACAGAATTATTGGCCGATGGAAAACAATATTTTATATGTATCCTTACTTGTAAGGAAGAAAACTACATAATTTGAGTGAAAACAACATAATAATGCACGATGAAATACAGCTGAACATAAGCGAAATCGTGTTGAGTTTTTAGAAGTGTGGTCTTCGTATTCAGTGGCAAACAAATAGGATGGAAATGGAAATGTCGTGTGGCTAGGGCCTCCCGTCGGGTAGACCGTTCGCCTGGTGCAGGTCTTTCGATTTGACGCCACTTCGGCGACCTGCGCGTCGATGGGGATGAAATGATGATGATTAGGACAACACAACACCCAGTCCCTGAGCGGAGAAAATCTCCGACCCAGCCGGGAATCGAACCCGGGCCCTTAGGATTGACAGTGTCACGCTGACCACTCAGCTACCGGGGCGGACAACAAATAGGATGAACATATGTCTTCGTCATTCAACAGGGCCGACCGGTGTGGCCGTGCGGTCTAGGCGCTTCAGTCTGGAGCCGCGTGACCGCTCCGGTCGCAGGTTCGAATCCTGCCTCGGGCATGGATGTGTGTGATGTCCTTAGGTTAGTTAGGTTTAAGTAGTTCTAAGTTCTAGGGGACTGATGACCACAGATGTTAAGTCCCATAGTGCTCAGAGCCATCTGAACCATTTTTTCATTCAACAGGTTTCAGACAACCGACGACATCTTTCACTCCAAACGGCTTGAAACTGTTGCTCTTATTTCACGTTTGATCCTTGTTAAGAGCATGTTCCACTGGACGATTAGGCACCAAATTTCATTTCACTCTGCTTACTAGCGGCGAAATATTGAGAAGTTATTGCTATTTCCGTTTGCACCGTATCACAGAATGTGTTAGGCTCCAGATTTCCGGAGCCGTTGCACAAACGTCCATAGCATGAAGTACACTGTTGAAATCTCCACACGAAACAAATATAGAAACAAAGAGAAATGAATGTACTGTTAATTAGTTTCGAACTACTGTCGTTTATTTTCGCAGCAATGCAAACGCGAGTCCGTCGCCTCTGCTTGACTTACACGAAAAATAAAAAAAAAAGAGAACGTAGAGGTAGGCTAGCAGATATGAGGTGACAAAGGACCCACCTGATTAACCTGATTACCAACAGATTATCCGCGTGATCGACATATTCTAATGAGTGCCCTAAGTACCACACTGTTTTCGTTTCGAGATACACTGCCATTATCTCTCTTATCTATAACAGTAGTCCAGTGGCGACAACGGAGCATTGCACACTACATTCGGTTATGAGATAACATTTTTTTCTCCACCTACATGTACGTCATATTCCGCAAACCACCTAATGGCGGAGGGTCCTTTTTATAGCACTAACTGAGCCCTCCAACCCTATTCCACTCGCGAAAAGTACATGTCTGTAATGGCTTTAATGTCTCGAATTTTCTCCTCGTGGCCATTACGCGACACAATGTCGAGGGAAGTAATACGTTGCCCGACTCTTCCTGGAAAGGGCTCTCTCGAAATTTCGATAGTAAATATCTCCGTGATACCCAACGCCTCTCTCGCTACGTCTGCCAAATGAGTTTGTTGGGCATCTCCGTAACGCTCTCGCGTCGGCTAAACGATCTTGTGACGAAACGTGCCGCTCTTCGTTGGATCTTCTTTGTCTCTTCTATCAGTCCTACCTGGTAGGGATCCCAGATAGATGAACAATACTCAAGAATCGGTCGAACAAGCGCCTTATAAGGCACTTCCTTCGTGGATGAGCTACATTTTCTTAAGATTCTTCCTATGAATCTGAGTCTGGCACCTGCTTTTCCCACTATTTGTTTTATGTGGTCATTCCACTTAAGGTCGCTCTGGATAGTTACTCCTGGATATTTTACGGTAGATACTGTTTCCAACGGTTTTTCATCAACAGTGTAGCTATACAATAGTTTCCTTTTCTGCATATGAGCAATATGTTACATTTATTTATGTACAGGGTCAACTGCCAGAGCCTGCACCATTCATCTGTTCTCTGGAGGTCATTCTGCAAATCGTTACTATCTTCAGGCGTTGCTACTTTGTTATAGACAACCGCATCATCCGCAACAGCCGTAATGCGTATCCGACGCTATCTACTAGATCATATGTACAGGGCTATTACAAATGATTGAAGCGATTTCATAAATTCACTGTAGCTCCATTCATTGACATATGGTCACGACACACTACAGATACGTAGAAAAACTCATAAAGTTTTGTTCGGCTGAAGCCGCACTTCAGGTTTCTGCCGCCAGAGCGCTCGAGAGCGCAGAGACAAAATGGCGACAGGAGCCGAGAAAGCGTATGTCGTGCTTGAAATGCACTCACATCAGTCAGTCATAACAGTGCAACGACACTTCAGGACGAAGTTCAACAAAGATCCACCAACTGCTAACTCCATTCGGCGATGGTATGCGCAGTTTAAAGCTTCTGGATGCCTCTATAAGGGGAAATCAACGGGTCGGCCTGCAGTGAGCGAAGAAACGGTTGAACGCGTGCGGGCAAATTTCACGCGTAGCCCGCGGAAGACGACGAATAAAGCAAGCAGGGAGCTAAACGTACCACAGCCGACGGTTTGGAAAATCTTACGGAAAAGGCTAAAGCAGAAGCCTTACCGTTTACAATTGCTACAAGCCCTGACACCCGATGACAAAGTCAAACGCTTTGAATTTTCGGAGCGGTTGCAACAGCTCATGGAAGAGGATGCGTTCAGTGCGAAACTTGTTTTCAGTGATGAAGCAACATTTTTTCTTAATGGTGAAGTGAACAGACACAATGTGCGAATCTGGGCGGTAGAGAATCCTCACGCATTCGTGCAGCAAATTCGCAATTCACCAAAAGTTAACGTGTTTTGTGCAATCTCACGGTTTAAAGTTTACGGCCCCTTTTTCTTCTGCGAAAAAAACGTTACAGGACACATGTATCTGGACATGCTGGAAAATTGGCTCATGCCACAACTGGAGACCGACAGCGCCGTCTTCATCTTTCAACAGGATGATGCTCCACCGCACTTCCATCATGGTGTTCGGCATTTCTTAAACAGGAGATTGGAAAACCGATGGATCGGTCGTGGTGGAGATCATGATCAGCAATTCATGTCATGGCCTCCACGCTCTCCCGACTTAACCCCATGCGATTTCTTTCTTTGGGGTTATGTGAAAGATTCAGTGTTTAAACCTCCTCTACCAAGAAACGTGCCATAACTGCGAGCTCGCATCAACGATGCTTTCGAACTCATTGATGGGGACATGCTGCGCCGAGTGTGGGAGGAACTTGATTATCGGCTTGATGTCTGCCGAATCACTAAAGGGGCACATATCGAACATATGTGAATGCCTAAAAAAACTTTTGAGTTTTTGTATGTGTGTGCAAATCATTGTGAAAATATCTGAAATAATAAAGTTATTGTAGAGCTGTGAAATCGCTTCAATCATTTGTAATAACCCTGTATATATTGTGAACAGTAATGGTCCTATTACACTTCCTTGGGTTACTCGGGAATTACATTTACACCTCTCGATTTTGTTGCATAAGAGCTACGTGTTGAGTCCTGTCTGCGAGGAAGTCTTGAACCAGTCGCAAATCTGCTCAGATACTCCATAAGCTCGTATGTTTTCACCTAACGGCAGTGCGGGGCGGTGTCCAACGCTTTCCTCAAGTCAAGGTTGGTTGGTTGGTTGGTTGTTTGGGGAAGGAGACCAGACAGCGTGGTCATCGGTCTCATCGGATTAGGGAAGGAAGTCGGCCGTGCCCTTTCAGAGGAACCATCCCGGCATTTAATCAGGATGGCCGGACGCGGGATTGAACCGTCGTCCTCCCGAATGCGAGTCCAGTGTCTAACCACTGCGCCACCTCGCTCGGTCTCAAGTCAAGGGACACGTTTCTTTCCCTCGTTATCTCTTTATCCTTCATACCGCTGTTCTAAATCAATTTCTTTTTTAAAAAATTATACACGTGTAGATGAAATTATGTTTCACAGCGAAACAAAAGTAAACATACATGCCGGATTTTTCTGAAAGCACTGGGAAGCACAGATCCGAAAAGCGCGCCTCATTCAGTTATTTGCGACGAGAAATCAGATTCCTTTCTGGATGACTCAAATATATCTACAATGTTATCATGACCGTGCACACAAAACGTCATTCTTGAAGACGCTTCAAAGAGATTTTGTACAAAAATAAGATGGCCGCAAAAGGTAACACGTACCTGGGAACAGCGTCTCTGACGACGCTGATACAAAATCCAGTGTGCTAACCACTGCGCCACCTCGTTTGGTTCCTTATTTGAGAACCCATGTAAATGCAGTTAATGACTCAGCTCTGCCTGGATGTTATCGTATAGAGATCAGCTGGAGACAAGTGGCTGTAGAGCTCTACGACGCGGAGTAGTACACATTTCGGAGTAGTTCACATTTCCTTTTAGTTTGTGAACGTTAAAACCTCTGCGTCTCATGGGTATGAAAAATTCTACCCCCCCCCCCCCCCTCTTACGCACTATTCTTCCTAGAAGACATAATGTTTAATGTGTGTGTTGTCGGACTTTTTTGCCGCTTTAGAAGCTGAACGTCAGTATTTTAGTTGCAATGGGGTCCACAGCCAAAATAAGTTTTATGAATGACAACAGCCAGCAGCACTGGCTGTCGTTAGTCGAATTAATAACTTATTTTGGAATTCTACTATGGCACAATTGTGTAGACATTTTCAAGCCTCATATTATAGCATGGCACCATGTGTTTCCTGAGCAGCGGTGACGTAACAAGCAATTAGCTGAGCATGTTCAATATGTCAACTGAAAATGCATAGTAGAAACTGTACAGAAGTGGAGCAGCCAAAATAAAATAGTATTTTAATCCAACTAACGACAGCCATTGCGGCAGAGTGTTGAGTCCGAAAAAAAAATTAATTACCGTTGTTTATTTTCCAGTCGTTCGCTATTCTCTCTCTGCATGGACGTGTACGCGCTTTGTATCTTACCGTCATTTTCGTGTTCTGTGAGGCCTCTGAGAACGTTCAACGAGAAATGTTTACCTTCGCATCGTGCGAATAACTAGAACTAAGCAGCACTTTGTGGCTCAAAGCATGCTTTATGTCGTTCTTGTGCCGAGGGTAAAGACAGTGTCTCGTGGATACGTTAAATACGACGTCCTTCCGCTAACCTTCTGCATTCTACAATCCAAGTGTAGGGAGAGTTTATAAATAATGTTTCGCATAGGTGACCGAGGGTAACCCATCAACACTCAAAGAACGGTAAACACTACTAGCAATAAAAATACAAGAAAGCGGCAGATTTTATACATCCAGTAGTAACATAACAGAGTATTTAGTTGCTACTTCGGGAAATTTTCTTCTTTGTTTTTCTTAACTCTCGGCCTATTACCACAAAACGGTAGACTGTCTCTTAAAAAGCAATCAGCTTTGTAATCACCATATTATCATTACCACCACCCTCACATTGTTTCAGTGAGGTTTACATAGTGCCGACCTAATACTTAGCGAGAAATACAGTCACGAGAACTCTATGCTTCACAACGCATATTACAAGAGAAAAAAAAGTGCTGCTGTGTTACTGTTGCACTCGCACATTTTTTGCGTGAACATAATTAAGGAGAAAGTTATTTCCGAAGCTGTTTAAGACGCAGGAATTTTTCCCGTTCCCTTAAAAACTACTGCAAAATTATAATTTCATTGTAATTCTTAGTTTCATAACTTGTTTTATAAGAAGGTTCTTTTTTTTGTAACATATTTACGTGTGACACAACATTAATTAGCTTTATCTGACTCGTATTCTGAAAGACGAAGAGCGCGCTGCAATGTACGACAGGCTCCTGTTATATATGTTTTCTGACAGGACTTCCGATGGTACAAAATTCCAAATAATGACAAAAAACATTCATTTCCTAGTTGACGTTTATCGTTCCATACCAAAGACCAATGTAAAGAAGCGGAGATCGTTAATTTTGTGTACGTACGAGGTGTGATAAAAAATGAGACGAATAATTTTAGAAGAAACAAAGTAATAAGCTTACATGGAATTTGACTTTATCTCCTTCAAAGTATTGTCTTTACGGAATTCAAGACGGGAAGCATTTCTGGAAGGCTTCTTTTGGAAGTGTATTCAGCTGTTCTGTCGTCAGGAATGGTGGAACCGTCTTTCTTTATGCACGGTTTTAATTTTTGAGAAGACCCAGAAATAGTATGGCGCGAAATACGTCGAGGAAGGCGGATATGCACAGGCAGGAACACTTTTTCGACCGAAAACTTGCGAATCTAGAGCGAGGTGAGGCACCGCGTGTTGTCGTGATGAAGATCAGAATTAATATCTAAAAAAAATTTGATATTCGATCTTAACTGACGTGCCTTTTTAGGAGGAGGAGATCCACCGGTTTTCCAATGGGAACTCTAAATTTTCGTCTCAGGTCATAACCATACACTCAAGTTTTCCCCCCCGTTATAATATTGGACATGATGTCCGGATCTGAATGAAGGTGATCCTCCTACTCTGTGTGAACTGACACACGACCCTCCTACTCTCCATGACTCGAAAGTCTGGGAACAAATTTTGTACTCACACTTCTCATTTGCAAATTACCAATTAAAATGATTTGCAAGGACCCATAAGCGATGCTAAGTTTTGGGTAAGCTCTCTAATAATTAATCGCCTGTTTGAACCATCAAGTTTTGCCACTTTTTGGACGTTGTCTCCTGTCTTTAAGGTTAATGGACGTCCCGGACATAGCTCGTCTTCTACAGACTAATCCGCTTTTAAATCGCTCATGCCACTTTTAAACAGTCTTCAGAGTTACAGTATTATCACCATACACCAGTTTCAACGCTTCACGAGTTTCTTTGCAACATTCCTGCAACTTGAAAAAGAGCTTTTCATGTTCACGCGTTGCAGAAATCCTATGATGAGCGACAGATACGATTATCACAACCTCACTCTAGCGTCTCCGGATGCTGCCTGACACATCAGAACGTGTTCCTGCATGACGCTGCCTGTCTCAATAGATAAGACTGTCGGACAAATTACAACAAATGGTTGCAGCATCAGCAGTTGATGCTAAATTCATTCGCCGTAGTTTTTGACGATCTTCGTATGTCTCCTCTGGTAGATTTCTCTTGAGACAGAAATCGATTGGACATTCTGCGCTTTCCTCTGTTCTGTGGATGCCAATTTTTCAAGGCAGCTAGCATTCTCGGCCTTCTTTTTGCGGCTTTTTGTTGCAGGTAATTTCTTCGCAATGTATGTCCCGCTGAAGACGTTTTCCTCTTTCTTAACATTTCCATAGTTGTTCTTTCTTCTCTTAAGTACTAGTTAATTTATCATTCTGCCAGTCCCTTTCATTTAAATCATCTTTTTTCTCCACGGTTATATTCAAACTTGAAAGGTACTTTTTCTTTCTGATTGTCAAGTCCCATTGTTACACGTTACTACACACGAGATAGTAATTGGTTAATGTATTCTTTAGTACTAAATGAATTATTATCGACATGGACAAACCTAGCACGTTTTCAGAAGCACCGGCCATAATTATTCTTATTATTTCTTCCATACAGTTTCTATTTTCTTTTGCCTGCGTTCCAAAGTACCTAAAGGATTTTTCTGTCCTCTTAAGTTTTTCCTTCCTATGATACTTTTGGTCGAAACTTCAGATTTTGCTGATTCCAACCACTTTCGTCATTCCTACATATATCCACATTCAAAATTTTTTCCAACTTTTATTATCTCCTCCACCATAAATTGTAGTTCTTCACCGGATTCTTTCAATACTGCTTGATCATCAGCGTACTATTTTTATTCTTTCTCCTCCCATTATGTGTCCCTATGTTTCTAACGCCTTATCTGTTAGTTTCAGAGCATAAAGATTGAAAAACATTAGGTAACAAACAATATCCTTGTCTTCTAACACCCGTCTCATCTGTTTCCTCGTCGATAGTCAGTACCACCACTTTTTGTATTGTGTACAGATCCTTTATCAATCTTTCATCCTTTCAGTTCACATCTATGTATGCAGCAGTTACAAATGAAAAGATTCAACATGATACGAAAATTTACGGTGGCGATTTGCAATCGCGAGTCTACGAACACTGGAGGTAACACTGAACTCCATTTCTATAGATACGTTGATAATCTTTATGCTTCCTAACGTTGAATATTTATTAGTATGGTTAACGGGACTATGTCTACATTAATTTCTTGTTTACAAGGCTGCAAAATAATATTAACATCAAGAAAGTAATCGTATAGTGTGCACTGAAAATGAGTTGCCTTTTGTAAATGAAAGTAGATAACAGTTGGGGTACACGACTCAGTAGGGGTTTTAATGGTTGCTTATAGATGGGATGAGCTGTCCAAACTAAGTCCATAACTCATTGTTTTCCATATGTACGGGATAGCTCTCTATGCCAAAACGCTCTCACAATGCACCAGTTGATGCATGTCGGTAATAGGGAGAAACTATATGAAGTTGTTGAACAGTGGGGAAAAAGCTCCTAATGGAGCTCAAACAATGCGAATATGTGCCTGTTTATTTAAACGGCTCTGACTGAAAAGTGGGGCACCAGCTGCCTCGTTCTACCTTCCCCAGGACCTTTCATAAATTTCCTAAAAAATATGGCATACTTTTTTTTTTTACATGCAAGAAGCCACAAACTCCCATAGGCTACCCTAACAGTAACTCACTGGCGTCACTAGACAATCGCTGGAAGTCGCGCAGACACATCCAGTCCTAGTTGCCCTTCCTCATTCACCCACTCACTCATTTATTCATTCAGCCCAACTCATTGTCATTATCTTTTTGTGTCTGCCGTTGTCTTCTGTGTTACGGCCATGGCCCCCTTCGTTCTGTCCTAGTACTACTGTCTCCTCTCATTGTGACCGTTCGCCTCTTGCTCTCTCCTACTGTTAATACCTCATTCCTTCCTACTGCTGCTGTCTCTTCTCACTGTCGCTACCTCTCTCTCCTTCTTTGACACTATCATGAATTCTCATTCTCATTATCACTGGCTCTAGCCCACTCCCACTTTTTCTTTCTCCTTATTCCTCTCCCCTGGCACTGTCTCCTTCACTCTTTTCCAGCAGTGTTCTGTCACTGTCAACTATGTTACACTGTTATTGTCACCGTTGCTCTTTGTATAAGACAATCACTATCTTCCAGTATTTATCACTTTTTCGTTTCTTTGTTACTGCCACTCTCTTCTCTTTCAGCATCAGCGCGAATATGTTCGCATCCTAAAATTTTTGGGAAAGTTTTTAAAGGTGCTGAGAAAGGTAGAATGAGACAGCTGGTACCCCATTTTTCAGTCACTCTTATAAATAAACAAGAACATATTAGCATTTTTTTCGGCCGGTTTCCTTCTTTTCACCGCTGAAGCTGGGCATGTAACTCATATAAAAAGAAATATATTGGCTAGCAAAATTTAAATATTTTACATATGTGAAACTGAAATAACGCAAAACTAATTTTACACTTAAGACCGCATTTTATTTTTAAAATTTTTTTGCATGTTCTTGAATACTACAACATGACACACCCAGGTGATAACGGAGACACTTTGCAGTATAATTCGTCCGTGCTACGTTACTTTATAAACAGCATTTTCGCCCCACGCCGGATTTTAAGTGCGTGTTTTATGTGTACAAGCAGCAGAACATTGAATATCTGTATCCTGTTGTTGTTGTGGTCTTCAGTCCTGAGACTGGTTTGATGCAGCTCTCCATGCTACTCTATCCTGTGCAAGCTTCTTCATCTCCCAGTGCCTACTGCAACCTACATCCTTCTGAATCTGCTTAGTGCATTCATCTCTTGGTCTCCCTCTACGATTTTTTACCCTCCACACTGCCCTCCAATACTAAATTGGTGATCCTTTGATGCCTCAGAACATGTCCTACGAACCGGTCCCTTCTTCTTGTCGTGCCACAAACTCCTCTTCTCCCCAATTCTATTCAATACCTCCTCATTAGTTATGTGATCTACCCATCTAATCTTCAGCAGTCTTCTGTAGCACCACATTTCGAAAGCTTCTATTCTCTTCTTGTCTAAACTATTTATTGTCCATGTTTCACTTCCATACATGGCTACACTCCATACAAATACTTTCAGAAACGACTTCCTGACACTTAAATCTATACTCTATGTTAAAAAATTTCTCTTCTTCAGAAACGCTTTCCTTGCCATTGCGAGTCTACATTTTATATCTTCTCTACTTCGACCATCATCAGTAATTTTGCTCCCCAAATTGCAAAACTCCTTTACTACTTAAAGTGTCTCATTTCCTAACCTAATCCCCTCAGCATCACCCGACTTAATTCGACTACATTCCATTATCCGCGTTTTGCTTTTGTTCATGTTCATCTTATCTCCACCTTTCATTATACTGTCCATTCCGTTCAACTGCTCTTCCAAGTCCTTTGCTGTGTCTGACAGAATTACAATGTCATCGGCGAACCTCAATCCCAGAAACTGTTAAAGATATGAAGAAAGTTTTCAAGGTTGTTAGAGATCAGAATCTTAGGAATACGTCGTAAAAATTTCAGCCATCTGCTGCGCGTAGCCGTCTTGAAATCTTCGGCTGGGTTTTGGTTTGCTGGTGACGACGAAAACTTAGCAAACAATTTTTTTTGTCGGGTTTCGCGAGGAACCGGCCATAAGTCCCGTCAAGCCCAACGTACATCACACACCAAATGCAAAAAGAACCAACCGATTTGCTCCATTTGCCTAAGCAGGAGGAAGTGTGTAATATTCACACTTCCACACTTTACTGCGGGATAGTGACACTAAGACGATGCTTCTGGTGGATATACAGATAGTCCCAAGCCCAAGAGCTAACCAAAACACTTGTCCGCACATTTTTATCACAAACAGAACCGGACGTACGAGCGCCGGAAAATCCCCTTCTTTTACGCGCGTTTTGGAACATATTAGTAATCATGTCACCGCATGCATACCGGTAGCCCCATCCGCCACAAGCCTCTCCAAATGCAACTGTGAAGCAGCTCAATATTACAGAGGATGATTTCCGGACACGAAAAAGAAAGACCTGGTTTCGAGTTGTTTACACGAGCCACGTTACCCCGCTACAGCATGTTTAGGCTGCAGCCCGGCCGGTGCACTGTGTGTACCTGCCGGCAGCCCGCAGAGCGCTCGTCCGCCTGCCCCTGGCGGCCCGGAGCTGCGCGGCACGAAGCGGCGTCCCGCTCCCGACCCGGCGATGAGTCACTGCGGCTCCAGCCGGCTTCACGCTCCCATTGCCGCATTCCTCCGTCCCCGGCACACAGCGACCCACGGGCACACTTTTCTGCGCTGCCTTTCGCCTGACTGCTCCGCGGACGTTCAAAAACACACCACCACAGCACATTCCACAGTTCCTCTGCGGCGACGGAAGGGTACCGCATGCACTTGGGAATTTGGTCAGAACGAGCACGGTAACGCTTCAGATATCCAAAATACACTACGGGAGAGGTGATTCGCACAATATACGTGACGTGAAATTTTTGGGCCTGGTACTAAGTCGTTATCCCAAGACAACACACTTCGCAACATGTCTTCATCAAAACAACGGCGCAGTTTACACAACAACAATAAAGTGCGCTAGGCGGATAAGCGGTTTCACGTGGATTACGGATACTTCCAATGGTTCTGAGCACTATGCGACTTATCTTCTGAGGTCATCAGTCCCCTAGAACTACTTAAACCTAACTAACCCAAGGACATCACACACATCCATGCCCAAGGCAGGATTCGAACCTGCGACCGTAGCGGTGGCGCGGTTCCAGACTGTAGCGCCTAGAACCGCTCGGCCACCCCGGACGGTGCACGGATACTTAATTAGTTCACCCACTTCCAGTAAACGCACGAATGGTACCTTTGCTAAAAGACTACGTGCGATTTTCTCCTAGAGGTCAGAAATGAGCTCGGTAATCTCGCTGTAAATATGCCAGCGGGACCTGTGACGTCATCACCGAATTCGCCGTCTCCGAATGCTGGAGGACAAGCCCCGCCTCTGCAGTAGCATGTCACTGACACGAATCCTTGTAAACTGCCTTGTCCTTTGGCGAAAGACGAAAGTTTCAAAATTGTAACAAGAGAAGTGTACAGGTAGGTCTCACTAAAACTCGCCAGTGACGAGACACCTTCAACGGCCTCGCCGCAGCGGTAGCATTGGTTCCCGTCAAATCAAGGAACGTAAGCGCTTTTGGTCTTGGCTAGCAATTGGATGGGCGACTGTCCGGGACTGTCGAGCGCTGTTGGCGAGCAGGATGCACTCAGCCCTTGTGATGCTACTTGAGGAGCTAGTTGATTGAGAAATACTGGGTCCAGTCACGAAAACTGACAATCGCGGGAGAGCGGTGTGCTGACCACGTGCTCCTCCGTATCCCCATCCAATGACGCCTATCGTTGAGGATTACACGGCGGTCGGTCGCCACCGTTGGGTCTTCCCAGCCTGTCCGGACGAAGAGAAGATGTTGCTGCATGCTTTAACAAGCGAACGAGCTAATAGCGGCAAGCGATCACAATGCCATCGTCATGAGACTCATTATGCTCGCGGGACTATGATTACAGGAGAGAAGCCAGCAGAGCACAGACGTAACAAAAATCAAATGTGTGTGAAATCTTATGGGACTTACCTGCTAAGGTCAGCAATCCCTAAGCTTACACACTACTTAACTTAAATTATCCTAAGGACAGACGTAACAGCGACGCCTTGATTTCGTAAGTACTGTAAACCCGGTATACTTTGACCGCCATGCTTACTTTAACTACTCATATATAAAAAGTTTTTTAGCTCTCTGCTGGCTCTCGGTGGAGTTTTTAGCACATAGTTTTTATCCATCAATATACAGGGTGCGGCGCTTAAATCTGGGCAAATGAAACTCTTTTAAAAAGGAAATTTATTAAAACAAATTACAAATGAAAATACTTTCACATCCAAGTAGCGGTATCTTTCAAAAGTAACTTTACTCGATGTAACCCCCTTCAGCCGCAATGACCATCTCCGATCTTGTCTTGAAGTGATCGCACGCACTCTTTTAAAACAGAGCTGTCCTTATTCGCGAATGTCGAGTAGCTACCGGTGCGCAGAGATGCGACATTTGGGTGCTTCGTCGTATTGGTAACTCTCGATTACGCTGCAAACATAGAAGTCGTGGTGGTTCAAATCCCGGCTATTTGGGGGCCAGAACTCCTTTGACCAGAAAATATCTCTGGTACCCAAAGAGTCGAGTTATATCAGTGGGCGAACGCCCAGCGCGAAGACTCAATAATCGCTGCTCTTTGGATGTGCTCCGCACTTATACGTAACATCTCGGGCACTTTGAGGTTGTGAATGTTTACTCGATGTCTAAGGCTTTAAAGAACGCCAATCGCGAGCTCCGGGCGGAGTATGATATGGCGAGAAATTCAAACTGAAATTTGACCACATTTAAATGTCTATTTTCTTGCGCAACAGTTCCCGAACCTGTTGCGAATTGTAATTATGGTATACCAAAAAGTGTTTTAAAAATCAGTTTGTACGAAATCTACCGATATTACTGAACTGCAAAGCGATCAGTGTTTTCAAGGATATCACGTATGTTACTTGATTAATTCTCAAAAATGGTTCAAATGGCTCTGAGCAATATGGGACTTAACATCTGAGGTCATCAGTCCCCTAGACTCGGGCATGGATGCGTGTGATGTCCTTAGGTTAGTAAGGTTTAAGTAGCTCCAAGTTCTAGGGGACTGATGACCTCCGATGTTAAGTCCCGTAGTACTCAGAGCCATTTGAAGCATTTGTGAAATCTATTAAAGTATTCCTGCGTAATGTGTGCAACACTGGACTCGTACTAGCTCCGTTTTCGATCTCTTATTTTCTATTCCATAGCTACCTAGTCCGTGTCTGTGCTCTAGTCTTTAGTCGCCCACGTGATGAATGCTACGCTGCTCCAATGGCATTAAAACTGTACGCTATGCACGCAGAGGAGGAAAAAGCATCTACAAAGAGCGAAACAGAAGGCAGCTGCGGCGGTCAAAATGCTGTCGATAAATATACTGACAAAGGTACAAATGTATTAGGGCAATTCAAGACGGATAAAGGTTCGAAAATCGTATTGACGTAAATGAAGTTACACAAAAGACGGCTGGTTGCCGTATTTATTCAAGTAATCCAATACACGGTTTAGTCACCATTAACATCAATAAATTAATGATTTCATCGGCGTCGGGACATCATACTCCAATCTTTTTTTCCTTTTCGGGACGGGATGAAACTGCCGCGGTCGCGCACTTTGCCGTCGGCGGTCAGCAAGTCTGATCATAAATACAGCGAATGCGACAACTGCTGGCACTCAATGTGGTATCTGCTGAAGAACGAGGTCCCAAGGCAAGGTTGGTACCTCGCGAGAGAGTCACAAGTATACTCAGTCGCTGCCAGACGCAACGGCGTAGACTCGCCGTCACGGAAGAGTTTCCATACGACACCGCTTGAAGATGCTTGCTTATGTCAGAGCGGAGAGCTCCTCAGCGCAGTCTGCAACCATCGCCGAAGACGACAGCACCGTCTCTCTACAGCCAGCGGAGCAAGAATCATATTAGACAGAAACTACGCGGCAAAGTTTATAGACAATTGTACATTCAGAGGAGAGACTATCAACTTGTGCTATGCAGGTGATGCGTTAATGTTGAGTGACAGTAACAAATATACATGACACTCCTGTGGCAATGGATTGTTTCAAAGCTAAGTATTTCATCTTATTCAAGTTAATAATAACATGATCTAATAGTCTGCACCTGTTATAGTATCAACGTGGTCTGAAGTAAATCTAACACCCACACCTCCAGATGTCAGACACTCAGATCTGTACCAAACGTTGTATGTACGAGTAGATAGAATATCAACCGAAACACCGATTTAGTTCATGCCATGTTCTGTCGTCCTGTAGAACATGGGTAATCGGTAATTTAAAGTAACACCCGAACTACGGGGCACAGGAAAGGCGAACTTAGGAATAACACTTTTGTAGATCCCGCGTGGGTTGAGTTGGTTGTGTGTGAGGTAGTCTAGGGGATAAAAAAGTCCCGCGGTCAAACCCCATCATGACTGTTTTAACTGTTTACGTGTGGAACTGTTATATGAGAGAACATTTTCCTAACATGTAAAAGGACTTTTCGGCTAGCTCTTTTGCCAGCGTGCTTTCGCTTCGTTAGTTGAATGTAGCAGACATATAGAGTACGTTTGTATAGATACGTGTGGTGTTCTGTCGGACGTGCGACACAACAGACACCACTCGTGATGAAGCAGATAATGCATTTATAGTTTCGCAGAACAAACAATCGGAATAATAGAATAAAGAAACAACTGCATCACACTTGTGGAAGTCCCATGTAACACTTTCACGCAAAAAAAAAAAAAAAAAAAAAAAAAACATCATTGGGATATGAACTCAGGAACCTTAGTACGACGATCTAACTCACTACCAACTTTCCAACGGAAGCTATACGTGTTAGATATAGTAAAGCTTTTCCTGTGCTCCGTAGTTCTGATGTTACTTTTAATTAACGTTCACGCCTGTCCTGCTGTACGACAGCACCACTGTAACACCGAGCGTTATTTCGTCCGGCACATCACATCATTTGTTATCAACTCCCAAATTTATACGAGAAACTCTGAAGAATAGCTCACTTACAATTTGGGATCAGCACATCTATCCCGAGCTTGCGGCGCACAAACTGATTGACGAGTAGAGGGCAGCAGAGGTGAAAATTGCTTCGGATTTCACGAACATGTCTGACCGGAATCCATTTTTTCCCTGTGTTCCATCAACAGTAGAGGAAAGGGTGGGGGATGGAGGTGGTTGAGAGTGGATGTCACCAGTTTGGTCTGGTAAGTGTCATAGTTGCAGGCACGTCAGTCTGCATCACATTTCACAAGACATGCTTTCATCGGTTCCAATAGAAGCCTCCGTTGGCAGATTCAACTGATTTACGGAAGTTGTCTAAATAGTACTGTGAGCAACAGAGGTTACATTGAGTGGGAATAAACGTATTCTGCTGGTATCTTATATTTGCTTTATATCGTGGTATCATTGAGCTAATAGGTAAACTTTAAAACTAGTGTGACCGCCTAGTTGTGACCTTGCATTTCGTATCATTTGTAATTTATTAATGGTTACTGTGTAAATAGATTATGTAAACTTCTCCCAAAAGTAACATATACAGTGTCTGTAAGTAGTTGCTTTATCTGCAATATTTGTAAATTCTCTCCCGCTAATGTGTTCTTTTTGAAGTAAAGACGCTATTAATAATCAGTGATGTATAGTATTCAGATGTATGGATTGATGGTACAACTGGACAGTAGGCGCTCAGCGGATGGGCCTTCCAGTTTTCCCTGCAGGGAATTGGTTGGTTGGCTTTAAAGCAGAACAAATTGTCCCATATGTTCGACTCGTCAAAACACGGTTCCAGAAGCTACCAGGATCTGGATGTACGGGACACTGTGGAACAAGACCAAATTCCAGAAAGACCGGAATGTGAATATGAGAAGCTATCGCAATCCAACGTACACAAACTATACAGTGCTGAGTGCGGAATAATCGTAACCATGAAACATCAATACGTTTTAACATTAGTAAACAAGATGTAATTTCAAAAGCACAGACAACAGGCAAAGATTCTATTCCTCAGCAACTGGTTCACTAAGATTATTACTCAATATTTTTACTGGAATTTAAAAATAAGTTTTGTTTATGGTCTAAGATATTTGCAATATGTCACCACCTTGTGTAGAAACGTTGCAGACGATAAGGTTTTACAATTTGAAGTCTAATCTATTTTTGTATAAAATGTGCTATCCGCTTGTATTACGCGTTAGTTTGAAGTGTATAGATTTCTAACGGAAACGAAGTATATTCAGTTCCATTGAATTTGGAGCAACAGAATACGAGTTTGCTCATAAATTGTGAACAACAGATTGTTTACCCCTGCGTTTCTGAGAAATAATTTCGTTACCGTACTTTACACACCAGCGTGCCCAAGTTCTTTCTCGAAACGTAAGTGCATTAGCATTTAAATAAGCAAATGACGTAAGCGGCATGTTTTCGCACCAAACACTTTTTTTTAGCAAGAAATACGAGGTGCTCCCGCGTGCAAAATTCACATTAGCCAGGCCTATCGAATCTATAATTCTGTGCACGTCGCCCAAGGAGAGTCCGCTCCAGCCTGACAGCAAAGCGCCAGGCACAACTAACTGTGCTCGCTGCCCACCCACCACCCACACGGCTTCAGTGTACGAAAAAGGCGGTCATCTGAGGACGGCGATTCGCAGATGACGAAGGTGATGGTGCGATAGCTAAGGACTCAGGCCTTGCTATCGAGTTAAGCATTGTGGGTCTCTCGCGGATTCGGTAAGTCGTTTTTGGGCTAACGCTGGATTGTTTACTTTTGAGAACGACAGATCCTAATTTCTGTCTTATTCTGGTCTATTCGACCTTGCGCCTAACGACATCGTCGCCGATGTGACGCTAAACCTTATATTAGAGGTTCGCAGATTACTATGTAAAGAGGACAGTAAAATGTCTAGAAGCTGTTGCTGGCTACAAGATGGCGTCACTTGCTATTTAACAGTCGGTGCTGAGGTTTGTCAACGTGCATAAACTCAGCAGTGCTTCCTGATAACCACATATTAAAGTCCTGTCGGCATCGAGGTCACTATTAAAGGAGCAGACGCTCGGAATGTTCCAAGGATGACGGAAGAAATCGGACGTCCGTTTTCAAAGGAGCGACATTTGTCTGGAGCGATTTACGGAAATTACGGATAACCTAAACCTCGATGGCCAGGCGCACGGAATTGAACCATTGTCCTCCAGAAAGTGACCCCAGTGTGCTAACCACTGCGCTACCTCGCTCCGTTTTAACTTCGGTCTAGTATTAATTTGCATAAGAAGTTTGTTTAGTGATGAGATTCCGCTATCGGAGAGAACGCCTCATAATAACAATGCAAGTCTCTAAAGGCAAGTCACACTCTCAGTTGGAAATGGGAGAAACCGAGCTGTCCGCTGTGTTATCCGAAAGGAAAAAAATCCAGCATTAAAGGTGAGTAATTTAAGTACATTTACATCATACCCCGCAAGCCACGTAATGGTGTGTGGCGGAGGGTACTTGCGATACCACAATCTGATCCCTCCAACCCTGGTCCACTCGCGAATAGTGAGTGGGAAGAATGATTGTCGGTAAGCCTCTGTATTGGCTCCAATTTCTCAAATTTTCTCCTCATGGTCAATACGAGGAATGTATGTGGGGGGAAGAATATGTTGTCTGACTCCTCCTGAAAAGTGCTGTCCCGAAATATCTCTAGTAAATCTCTTCCTGATGCACAACGTCTCTCTTGTAACGTCTGCCAGTAGAATTTGTTTAGCATCTCCGTAACGCTCTCTCGCCAGCTAAACGATCCCGTGACTAAACGCGCCACTCTTCGTTGGATCTTCTCTATCTCCTCTATCAGTCCTACCTGATAGGGATCACAGATAGATGAACAATCCTCAAGAATCAGGGGGAAGAAGCGCCTTCTAAGCCACTTCTTTCATGGATGAGTTACATTTCCTTAAGATTCTCCCGATGAATCTGAATCTTGTGTCCGTTTTATCCACTATAGTTACGCCTAGATATTTTACGGCAGGCGCTGTCTCTAGCTGTTTGTCATCAATAGTGTAGCTGTATGTACGCGCAATATGTTACATTTATTTATGTTCCGGGTCAACTGCCACAATCTGCACCATTCATCAATTCTGCTACGGTCGCAGGTTCGAATCCTGCCTCGGGCATGGATGTGTGTGTTGTCCTTAGGTTAGTTAGGTTTATATAGTTCTAAGTTCTAGGGGACTGATGACCACAGCAGTTGAGTCCCATAGTGCTCAGAGCCATTTGAACCATTCATCAATTCTCTGCAGGTCGCTCTGGAAATTCTTACTATCTTCTGGCGTTGCTACTTAGGTATAAACAACTGCATCATCTGCAAATAGCATTAAAAGAGCATCCGACGCTTTCTAGTAGATCATTTATATATATTGTGAACAGCAACGGTCCTAACACACTTCGCTGTGGTACTCCGGATATTACCTTTACATCTGCCGATTTAGTTCCGTTAAGAGTGGCGTGTTGAGTTCTATCTGCAAGAAAGTCTTGAATCCAATCGCAGATCTGCTCCGGTACTCCCTAAGCTCGTAATTTTTTCATTGAACGGGAAGCCGGGACGGTGTTAAATGCCTTACTGAAATCAAGGAACACGGCATCAGCCACAAACTCAATCAGTACACACACAAGCGCGCACACGCACACAATGTTCAAAAACTATTGGTTTTACTTTGTGATGCAAAAGATCCCCACTGCCTGGAGAGATGAAATCATTCAGCATTTATTCAGGAAAGGGGACCAAACGAACGTAAACAGCACAGGCGTAGCAGTTCTTTCAGTCATATTCAAAATACTGTCTGCAGTGGCACAGATCAAAATAAAGAGATAAATAAATCATAAATTAGGAGAGTAACAAGCAGGATTCAGAGGAGGATGCACATTTGCAGAACAGATCTGCACTTTTATCAAAACCAAGAAGCTAGTTGGAGATAAAAAAATGACCATGAAATTTGTTGATTATAAGAATGTGTACGATCCCACATACTAAGTCAATCTTCTTAAGGTGCTGAAAGAGTTGGGGGTCGATGGAAAGACGAGAGTACTTACACAACACACCCAAGTTAAGATTCCGAGGAGAGCTATCTGAACAATCCGAAATCAAAACGGAAATGAAGCAAAGAAATGGTCTCTTTCCAGTTCTTTTTAATGTGTATCCTGACAATATAATCCAAGAATCGTAGAAAGAAATGTGCCAGCACAACATTCCAAACGGAGTTTTACCAAAAGACTGGGCTTAAACTTTAACGCCTCGCTTTCGCAGTGTGTTGCTGTGTGTCAGAACATTGATGTGGAATTCGGATACCTTGGCGAAGGGGCGGCCATCAGGAGCCAAGAACTACGACCCATGGAGTGTCGGCTCTCATTGCAGGTGTCTAACAGGGGCCCGTTACCTCGCAGGACCTGTTGGGAACTACAAGGCACCGCTCAACGGCCAGTAATAAACGCAATGAAGCAGGCGGAACAGAGTTGCTCCACAACCAAGCAATACACTGAATTTCGTTGCCAAGTATGAAAAATGATGCACATCAAAAGGCAGAAGAGAAATTATCAGAAGGCAACACTTAAAACGATAAGGGGCACCGAGCAGGGCTCCTAAACCTCTTTCTGATTAATACGGAAAATGTAAGGATCATTAGGTTCCTCGTGGTGTTTGCAAAAATCAGTTAAGTGCTTGAAGCCAGAATAGCAAGACAAACAACGATTTTACGGGACAGAAACTCTGTGGATCACACTTGTCAACGATCATTTTTGCGCTGGATCATGATTGTCTTCAGCTCTGCGTGCAGTTTTAAGAAACAATTACCATCACCACCACTAAACATGTTCTCAGACCTCTTAACATGTTACAGATTTCAAGTTTCAGTTCTGAGGCCAAATTTGTTGCGTCTCGTTATTTAAATTTTCTCATTCCAAATTTATCGGTTTTCTTAAATTATGTATTTTAAGCTTAATTTCCAATGTTATTCTTTTTGTGATTGAGATACCTCATTCTTCTACGGTTCGACGAAATTTCGTAAGAATGTCTGAAACTTGTTCTCCTACTGTCCGTTAGTAACACTCAATTCGATGCAAAAAAGGCTCTGAGCACTATGGGACTTAACTTCTGAGGTCATCAGTCCCTTAGAACTTAGAACTACTTAAACCTAACTAACCTAAGGACATCACACACATCCATGCCCGAGGCAGGATTCGAACCTGCGACCGTAGCGGTCGTGCGGCTCCAGGCTGTAGTGCCTAGAACCGCTCGGCCACTAAAGCCGGCGCCAAATAAAAGATGAAACATTTGCAGTTTTATAACCTCCTCTGCCTACCGTTTTTATTCAGAAGCATCTGTTAATAATTTGAAACAAATTACAGAATCAACAATGGTTCGTTTTCGCCATTTCGTGGTTTCACCAAACCGATAAAGGGAATGCTGGGATGATTTCATTGGAAAGGCCATGGTCGATTTCTTACCCCATCCTTGCCTAATCTGATCCATGTTTACGTATGTATACATCCTGTCGGTAATGCTCTGAAATTTCCTATATTGTAGTGTTGAATGGCCGACTGAAGACAAAATAAATTTAAAAAAGTGTGTTGTTGTAGATGAAGTGATGTGTAAAATAATAAAATACACAAACATACGTTTTCTCTGTTGTTTTATTATTGACAACAATTTTTGTTAAAAATTAATCTTCCACACTGCAGATTAGTAATATCATCAGCCAAGGCCCAAACAAACATCTCGTTTTGAAAGTGCTGATGGTTTCCTTATCTCACAGAGGGATGTGATAAATTATAATTTGGCAGAATTATGTCTGAATCTTTCTTGGGTTCATGTTTTAGTTCCTCCTATGCACTACTTTCACCAACTTTTACACTTAATTTTAAAAATAAGTACTAAAGATAGCTGTATATGAGCGTTTTTATATCATCCCTACTCTTCAATAATAAGGCAGAGAATCAAGAGTAACGACGAACAACAGTCGCCCGAGGGCAAAGTTTTTCTTCTGTTCATTAGTAAGGTCACAGATCGCATTGGGAAAGTTTTAAGCAAGTATGGAGTGGAAACTATTTTCAGATGCACCACGAAAATAAAAGAATTTTTAAGATCGGCAAAAGAGGCACGACACCCTTTGGCTACACCGGGGGTATGTAAAATTCCTTGTAGTTGTGGACAGGTTTATATCGGTACCACAAAGAGAAGTGTGAACACCCGACTTGTTGAGCGTAAGAGGAATTGCCGCCTGGGTCACACGGATAAATCGGCCGTAGCGGAACGTGTTTACCAGGAAGGTGATCACGAAATAAAATTCAGCGAGACGAGCGTCATATCAAAAACCTCGCATTATTATGCACGCTTGTATAGACAGGCTATCGAGACTGATAAACACCGTAATAATTTTAACAGGAAAGACGAAGGTGTTAAACTGAATAAAATTTGGATGTCAGCGTTGCACCGCAAGCGTGACGATCGATTACTTTCAATCGAGAATGTTGGCATTACCAGAGACAGTCTCATAGCCGACGCCACGTGATCGACAGTGGCGCCCTCTGTACTGCCTATATAATCAGCGCTTCATCGATGTAACATATCACCCCGGACTACAAGTCCATTAAAAAAAAAGTTCTCTTCGCAGTGCGCCGCTGTACCTCCGAGGATGTCTCCCGCAGCCGGAGACGAAACGTCAGGGGAGAGTTTTATACTTCGACCACGGCCTATCAGCCCGGAAGTTTTAAGTGAGGACAATACCGGCCGTGAAAGCTTACATTGTATGATCACATAACGCTGTTGTTATCTAAGTTTTCTTTCGCTTCCCTTTATGGTGCGTACCTTGATTTTTTTTACGACTTTTCGTAACATGTTACAGTATAAATCAAAGAACTTGCGGACCATAACCAGTTCTAGCTATTTCGTAGACCTCCTATACTTATTCAGAACTCATGTAGAGTTACAATGCTTTTTTATTTCCTAATACGGCATCCTAAGGGCGCGGCCGGGGGTTAAGGCGGAGAACTGGTTCCCGAAACAGATACAAACTTATTAAGATGCAGGTTAAATTTACAGATGGCAAAGGTCTCGTGCAACCTTCCATACCGCAACACTCATTGTTTTCTTTGTGACTTTACGATATGAAGTTCAAGAAAGCAAATTCTGCTGACACAAAGTGCGTACGTTACTGATGCACTAACCTTCTAAGTCTTCATGTGGCGTATATGATACTTCCATTCTTTTTTTCATTTTATTGAGGGGATGCACAAAAATGGATGTACCTTATTGCGGGATATACTTTCGACCATGTGCTTTCTGTGCGTGTTCCCCGTAGGTGGCAGCATCTGCTAGACGAAAACTATTTATCGCAATATCAGCATGTTTTTAGAGATATAAAGGTAATTACCTTTTTTTTAGTAATTTGGGATAAGAACATGTTTAGAATATACTGCAATATACCTTACGCTATCGAATTAGTGTTTATTTCGTCGCAATACAGTGATACATATTTTTCAATGCAACACTGGGTCTACATTCAGCAACGACCGACATTTTCACGTTCCAGTCGGTTGTTTCCATAATTTTTTAGAGTTTAATTTTTACTTGTCTGAGTACTGCATATATTTCCATTTATATTCTAACAAACAGAATTCACTTTAAACATTTCCTAAAATTTTACTGAAACGCTATTTTATCCAATTTAGTATTTTAGTCTTATTTTATCTCAGAACAATTCACAACAATATAAACTTTTAATCCATAGAACCTAAGCTCAGGACCGAGTAAGATACGAAGCTAAAGCCAGAGTTTTTCCTTATCTTTCAAGGATCTATCTATTTGAAACAGGGAATAATTGTTTCCCCATGTAGGTAGCACAACTGCGGCACCATTAAAACCGGACGTCTATTTTTATTTCCCCATTATTTGGAAAGCGACTATATTTTTTTAGGCGTAATTCATTTGATGTCTCGCGTCCTCAACTTTTACTGTGGTGAAACTGGAGACATGAGCATTCGAATATGAAACAAAAGATTACACCGATAGCCGCGTGTTGCTCTTGTGCAGATAGTTGTGACTGCCAAGCAGTATAGCTTCACAAGATGAAGGGCGCAAACACGATGCTAGATCATGAGGGTAGGCGACGTTCTTTTCGAGGAAAACTATTAAGAAAATTTAGAGAACCGGCATTTGATGCTGACTGCGGAGCGATTCTATTGCCACCAACGAAAATTTCACGTTACAATCATGAAGATGATTAGAGTGATTAGGGCTTGCATGGAGACATAGACAGTCGTTTTTTCCGCGTTCTATTTGCTAGTGGAACAGAAAAGGAAACGACAGTAGTGGTATATGGTACCCTCCACGGTGGCTTGCGGAATATGTATGCAGACGTAGATCATTTGCAAGAGACGACGTGACAAGGACGAAGATGGAAAGCAGCATGGTCGAACTCAGCATGAGGCGATGGAAAATGCATGAGGAGAAACGCAAGAACTCTGAGCCGCCTCTTTTGCGAGGACGGAGAATGCCGCAGAGACATACGTCCCAACACAAGGTGGTCTGTCAGTGTCTAACGACACCACTACAATGTCACGTGTCATTCGGGCGTGAGCAAATCGTTTTTCAAATCTATCAAATCGCACAATCTGGAGTGTTACAACAGAGCACCAAAGCTGCTGCTGCTCTTCAAATACCTTGTTATTCCTGCTAGCAGCGTTCTATGACGGATCGAACCACAGTTCACATTCTATCGGCACACTTCTCGCGGCACCAACTGGGAGAGGACAGGAAAAAATTGTTCCCTCATTCTGATTCAAACAGTGGTTTTCCCACACGTGTTGTTAAGCCAAGGGTTGGTAATTGTAAGAGCTGATGCGCACAAGGTACCGCATTCAATGCAACGAACACCAATGTCTTATTTTCCATATCGAATGTTCCCGGATTTAAGACAAATATTTGCCAAGGAACAAAAATGCGTTAAATGTCACCGGAAAGAATTAACGCACTGAAATTGCCTTCTTCTCTAATTGTAAGATTTCACACAAACAGAAAGGAAGAGACCACACGCTGTCCTTCGTTTTTGAGTTAGTGACTTTCACAGGGACTCAGCTCCTAAAAAACCTCTTTGTAATATTTCTCTATTCCTGCGCACTTTAGGCCGTAATTTTCGTCTTTCGTTGCAATTTTCTGTTTTCATATTTCTGCCTGAGCTGTTTTCTTTAACAGAGGTTCAAAAGACAATTAAAAGCTTATCCAATTAGCCACTGTTTCCACAAATTATCTGAATATCTACATTCAAGAATTGGAAAGCTTTGTTAACAGCATGGCAAATGACAGAGTCCGTTATAAAGTTGCGTGACATGTAGTAATGGATGGTAAGCAGGACTCAGCATTAGAGATGTAACAATTTTCTTTCAAAAGTATCAATGTAATCAAGTAAATATTAAGCAACCAACGGAATGTAAACAGCATGTTAATATATGTGAGGAGGCATATTTTTTTTTCGAAGTTGGAGCCATTTCAAGACCATAACCGGTTTAGAGCTATCATGCTCATTTTGAGATGGCTAACGTTGCTAATTACACTGCTTTCGTTAGCAGTATGTTGTCTGCGCCTTCGCTGCACGAAAATATTTTAACATTTAGCACCACTTTACATGTTGTTTCGATGGTAAAAGTATGCTAATGTGCCTTGCATTTATACAGAGGTAGATATAATGGGGGAAAAGTTGTATGCACTTCCATTACATTCCAGTGGACGGCACTACTGCTTGCTATGGTCGTTGTGGTTTTTGCGGGACAATGTAGTAGTTTCTGTAGTTCAAACAGCACACACATTTTAAACAAATCACTGTGGCACACAAACACTTCATAACGTTCTTTATGTTAGTTTGGGCTTCACACATGTGTCTTATTTGGCCCTTCCACCATCCTGATCACCTGTTCTGCCCAGCGGCTTTAGCGGGCGTCTCACCAATTTCCCAATATCCCCGCGCTTATCCTCGCAGCAGAAAAAGTAACAACTTACAAAATAACAACAGACTTTTTAAGAGAGTGTAACAGACACACACAATGTGGTAACAAAAGTTACAGGATAGCGGTAATGCACATATACAGAGGCGATAGAATAGCGTACACAAGGTACAATAGGGCAGTACATTGACGGAGCTGTCATTTGTACTCAGGTGATTCATGTGAAAAGATTTCAGACGGGATTATGGCTGCAAGACGGGAACAAACAGACTTTGAACGTTGAATGGCAATTCAAGATGGACGCATGGGACATTCCATTTCGGAATTCGTTAGGGAATTCAATATCCCGAGATACAAAATGTCAAAATTGTGCCGAGAATACCAAATTTCTGGCAGTACCTCTCACCACGAACAGCATAGTTGTCGACGGTCTTCACTTAACGACAGAGAGCAGCGGCGTTTGCTTAGGGTTGCTAGTACTAACAGACAAGCAACACTGCGTCAAATTACCGCATACATCAATGTGGGACATACGACAGACGTATCCTTCAGAACAGTGTGGCGAAATCGGTCGTTAATGGGCTACGGCAGCAGACGACCGATGCGGGTGCCTTTGCTAACAGCACGACATCCCCTGTAGCCTCTCATGCGGTCGTGACCATATCGGCTGGACCCCTAGACGACCGGAAAATCGTGGACTGGTCAGATGAGTCCCAATTTCAGTTGATAACAGCAGATGGTAGGGTTCGAGTGTGGCGCTGACCCCACGAAGCCATGGACCCAGGTTGTCAACAACGCACTGTTCGAGCTGCTATTGGCTTCACAATGGTGTGGGCTGTGTTTACAAGGAATAGCCTTGGTCCTCTGGGCCAACTGAACCTAACATTAACTGGAAGTGGTTATGTTCGGCTACCTAGAGACCATTTTCAGTCATTCATGGCCTTCGTGTTCTCGATCAACAATTGAACGTTTATGGATGAGACTGCCTCGCGTCGCCGGGTCACAATTGTTCGCAGCAGGTTTCTCGAATATTCTGGACAATTCGTGCGAATGGTCTGGCCACCCAGATCACCCGACATGAATCCCATCGGACATAATCGAGAGATCAGTTCGTACTCAAAATCCTGCACTGGCAAATTAACAATTATGGACTGTTATAGAGGCAACATGGCTCAATATTTCTGCAGGAGACTTCCAACGAATTGTTTAGCCCATGCCACATCCAACTGCTGCATTACGCCGGGCAAATGGAGATCCGACACGATGTTAAGAAGTATCCCATGACTTTTGTTCCTTCAGTGGGTAATATCAGCTACTGCGCGTTCCGTGTGTACTACAGATGTAATATAGTTGTGTGATGTTAACACCAAATGTACGTAAAAATTTAAAAAAAATGCATCATACAGCTCACACGACGCTAGAACATACATTAAACTCTGCTAGACGGGCACCAACAGAACTCAAAAAATTACTTGTGACTGTTGATGAAAGTCTGCTACAAATTACGAGACGAAAATATCAGTTTTTATAAACCGTATTGTCACCGGTGATAGAGAGGTGCTGGGTGCACTTTCACTGATCTGATATGCAAGAAGCGGTACCATTTTCTTCTTAGCTTGGAAATGCTTAGCTCAATAACATTATATGTCCACAATATGAACAGCCAACGAGTCATACTGCGTCTTCTTGATAATCTTTTGAACTGGCAATAATAACAAAACTTTGCGTTTTTCCGAGTATTGGCGTATTGTTGCAGCATGATAATGTAACATCACACACAGATCAACTGACAACGGAAAAAAGTAATCATTATTTTTATGTCTTCCACATCCTGTTATCTGCGCGACGTAACACAAACTGACTCGCTGAGATACTGAGTGGCAATATATTTAACAGGGAATGAAGTGAATGGCGGACCCGCCCGGATTAGCCGTGCGTCTTAAAGCGCTACTTTCGGGGCGAGGAGGTGCACCGGTCCCGGATCGAATCCGCCCAGCGGACTACCGACTAGTGCCGGTGTGTCTTAGACGTGGTTTTTAGGCGTTTTTCCATATCCACCTAGAAGAATACCAAGCTGGTATCCAAGTTTTGCTCAGTTTCATGATTCGCCAACATCTTAAAAAAAGAGAAAGAAAGATAACTTTTCGCTCTCTTTGACTTGATTAAACTATACGCTGACACTGACCTGTATTCCGTCCCCAGGGGTAAATGGGTGGCGAAGGGAAGGGCAGCGCTATACAGGCTACAGACAGGTCTCGCTGCTCCTTGTGTTCGTCTATGGTGACTCCTTAGCCCGAAATAATATTAACTCTTTTATCCTCCTTTAATTCAGATGTAGAATCTGTGATATATTTTCTCCCACTCCCACGCTATTTTCACTTCGAACGTCTCCGGAATAGGGCTTTCATCATACAAGCGTACGTCTGACGAGGGACGTCCAACTCCAAAGCTGCTTGGTGTGTGGACGATCCAAACACATTTGTCACAGATTACGGCTAGAACGGAGGACTACTCCATATCACGATCTGAGGAGAAGCAGGTCCTGGTTCAAACGAAAAAAACTGGCGTTTAATTGCAATAAAATACAGTATATCCAATTTCTTGACATCCAGCATTTCTACAAACGTACCGCGACAAATTTTACAGACGGATAGATAGAAAGCCCTCGTATAAGACAAATATTCACGATGTTCTACTTAGACTTATTATATAGCAGGTATCCGTAATAGAATGCAAGCTGATTATTTATAACTTCATTTCTTAATGTCATGTACAATAAATACACTGTAAACAAGAACACTGCAATACTTTACTAGGAGACTAATATCTGGTTTCCCACGGACATCTGAGCTGACTTGTTCACCCTTTTATAGGGGACATTACAGTTTAAAGGATAGTCAGAACGGCTATCCAGCGCGACAATTATCAGACACAAATGACTGCCGTAGGTTACATAAGGGGTCAGGCCAAAAAAAGGCTCCAAGACAGGCTGGAAACTGAAACGAGGACCTAATTTCTAGGGCGGCACCTACCCACACATTCAACTAGGTGATTACCAGGCTAGTATCCAAGTTTAGCTCAGTTTCACTTTAAGGGTTGTTATATCGATTACGAAGGTCTCTGATTAATGAGACTTCGCAATATATCTAACTGCTTTACGGAATTTGCGGTTGAAACATGGACTTGGTTAGCAGCAACACTACCACACATTCAGCGAACACACGACGGAAGAATTATCTTTTCTGTCGCGCGACTTGGTTAGGTATTGTTCGAAAAGTACCTTGCAAAATATATTTTAAGAACCTTCTCCGCGACTTGAAGATTATTTTGACATGTGTTCAAACCCTTAACTGAACGAGTTTTTCAAGGCAAAGTCCTATTCCTTGCGTGAATACTTCAGCGTCCAAAAATATGGTTTAACTGAATATCGCGCAATACCGATCTGAGGCTCGTCTAGTGACATAAAATTAGACTTTAAATGCAGTATCTTGTTTGTCACGATAACCAAGACGACTTTTTTCAGCAACGGGAGTCGCATGAAACACTAACAACAGTCTATGTTTAACTGAACTCCACCTGCAAATTAGAAAAACTAAAATTTTTTCAGAAGTGTCAGAATTCAAATCTCACTAAGGTGACAAGAAAACCCCAGGACGCAGTCAGACACTTCATTTCTTTTCCACGACCCATACGCTTTGGCAGAATATAGCCTCCAAATCAAACGGTCCGCAAGTATACACTATGCGATCAAAAGCATCCGGACACCCCCAAAAACATACTTTTTCATATTACGTGCATTGTGCTGTCACCTGCTGCCAGGTACTCCACATCAGCGACCTCAGTAGTCATTAGACATCGTGAGAGAGCAGAATGGGGCGCTCCGCAGAACTCACGGACTTCGAACGTGGTCAGGTGATGGGTGTCGCTTGCGTCATACGTCTGTACGCGAGATTTCCACACTCCTAAACATCCCTAGGTCCACTGTTTCCGATGTGATACTGATGTGGGAACGTGAAGGGACACGTACAGCACAAAAACGTACAGGTCGACCTAGTCTGTTGACTGACAGAGACCGCCGACAGTTGAAGAGGGTCGTAATGTGTAATAGGCAGACGTCTATACAGACCATCACACAGCAATTCCAAAATGTATCAGGATCCACTGCAAATACTATGGCAGATAGGCGGCAGGTGAGAAAACTTTAATTTCATGGTCGAGCGGCTGGTCATAAGCCACCCATCACGCTGGTAAATGCCAAATGACGCCTCGCTTGGTGCAGGGAGCGTAAACATTGGACGATTGAACAGTGGAAAAACGTTGTGTGGAGTGACGAATCACAGTACACAGTGTGGCTATCCGACAGCGGGGTGTGGGTATGGCGAATGCCCGGTGAACGTCATCTGCCAGCGTGTGTAGTGCTGACAGTAAAATTCGGAGGCGGTGGTGTTATGGTGTGGTCGTGTTTTTCATGGAAGGGGCTTGCACTCCTTGATATTTTGCGTGGCACTGTCACAGCACAGGCCTACATTGATGTTTTAAGCACCTTCATGCTTCCCACTGTTAAAGAACAATTCGGGGATGGCGATTGCATCTTTCAACACGATCGAGCACCTGTTCATAATGCACGGCCTATGCGGAGTGGTTATATAACAATAACATCCCTGTAATAGACTGGCCTGCACAGAGTCCTGACCTTAATCCTATAGAACATCTTTGGGATGTTTTGGAACGCCGACTTCGTGCCAGGCCTCATCGAACGACATCGATAACTCTCCTCAGTGCAGCACTCCGTGAAGAATTCTTTGCCATTGCCCAAGAAACCTTCCAGCATCTGACTGAACGTATGGCTGCGAGAGTGGAGGCTGTCATCAATGCTAAGGGTTGCCCAACACCATATTGAATTCCAGCATTACCGATGGAGGGCGCCACGAACTTTTATGTCATTTTCAGCTAGGTGTCAGAATACTTTTGATCTCTCAGTGCAGCAGCACCTCACTGTCTTTGAAAACTACATCACTATTGTATCATCCCAAAAAAACAAATTTTACAGCAAATGACAACTTTATTGGCAGCCATATTATTGAAACATGGTTATTACGAATTGTTACATTCCATTAAGTCCAACTGCGCGGCGAGGTCGCCAGACAATCTGCCCAGGAAAATTGCATTTCCTCTTGCGCAGGGAGTATCATTCTGGACGCTCTCGCAGGATGTGGTGTGGCTGAACCGTTAAGGCGTACAGCCAGCAGAAGGGTGGTGGGCGTGCTTTCGGCGTCTGCAGCTTTCTTCTGCTGCGAGCGCCTCCCATTCACCGCAATCAACGAACCGTGACGGCGGATGGTGACTCATACCTGGCTAGCTCTGTTAGTGTGAGCATTGCCCACGAAACGAAATATTTCGGATTTGAGTTGTCGGTCTGCCAAACAAAAGTTTCAAAACAACGCACACTCAACACCACCTCGAAATATTCATTCTGGAAACTACTCAGTCTGTCACTAAGCTAGTTCTACACGATATTCTTTCGTCCAGGAGTAAGGTATGCAGTCGTGCATCTGTGAAGTTTGGGAAATAGGTGAGCACTGGCAGAATTTAAGCTGTTGATACTGGCTGAGTTACGTCTGGATAGCTCATCGCTAAGAGCACGCCCGCGAAAGGCAAGGTGCCCAGCCCGGGCCTCTGGGCAGCACACAGTTTTCCCGTGTCAGAGTTTTAACAATGCTCACAATGCCATGCTTACCGTTCACCACCAGGACGGAATGCTGAGACTCAAGTGCCAATCGCATGTGCTTCAGAGTGCAACGGATACACGTATGGAGCATAGATGTCCCTCTGGGTGAGTTCGTCTTAAAATTGGCTACAGGTAAACTCTGGTGACCGCTCTGCTCTGGAAAAGCCCGCGGATGATGTAGGACGGTATCACTTATCAACAGCCATTTCACTTGCTGAGTGCGCTGGATCTCTCGACACCAACCAAAAGCCCGTGGGAGCTACGGATCCCCCCCACTTCAACAACGTCACTCCTAATAAACACTGACACACTGATAACAGAGCTCCGCACTAGTGTCGGGTCCTGGACAATATCTGTTCGCCACTAATCTTATTAATAGGGTACTATTGGGCCTCCCTTTCTCGTTATAGGCATTTAACTTATTTATTTACGTCCACAGAGGGCTGCCATTCATTACACGAAGTAGAAATTTCGTGCAGTATTCCTGCATTTCCTAAACGATTATTCAACGACGACACAGCCCTGTTGACAGTAACAGCGTTAGCGATAAATCTCATACTGTTGCTGAACCTATCTGGTAAATCGTTTATGTCTAGCGAGGTCTTTTTGGTCCTATTACGATTACGTAAGACTTGAACGCATAGGTTCGAACTATCTCCTAGAACACTCAATGGATGTCAATTGGACATTAACTTTTCAGTTGCATTTTAAGGTTTTCTTTCTTATGTTTTTTACAAAGGGCAAAGATATATCATATTTACTATCTTTTAATATTGCTTTTATTATTTTTCACGTGTGATAATTATGAGAGCACATTTTTATTTGAATCTGTTAAATTTTACTTCTGTTACATAACAAAAATAAGTGACACACTATTTTGCAATAGACGTAGGCGTGCATAAAACTGCTTATATTTTCAGTGTGTATGTGTGTGTGTGTGTGTGTGTGTGTGTGTGTGTGTGTGTGTGTTTTACAACAATATGTGCCAATGTTATCATTATTGAACTGCTCGGACTTTTATATTTTTATCCTGTAACAAATAAGAAATGTTTACTATACACATCTCTGTGGAGAACTGTGTATATTCAGAGTGGCTCAATTGCACTTTTACATTTTGAGTATTCTTTTGCTTAGACACGAACTGCAAGCAAATATTTTACACGTAAAACAAATACCTCTGGTTCTGTTCTCTTGCACACTCGCTACGCGGAAACCGCTTCTGGAGATGGGCATCTCCGATGCTGACCTGCGTTCTGTCTTACAACGCAGGGTTTTCCGGCTTTGGGAGACGGAATGGCGTAACAGTATGCACAACAAACTGCGTGTCATTAAGGCGACTACGAATGTGTGGAAGTCTTCTATGCAGTCTTCTCGCGGTGAATCAATTGTCCTCTGCCGGCTCCACATTGGCCATACATGGCTAACGCATGGTTACCTACTCCGTCGCTGTGGCTCCCAATTGACAGTCGTCCACTTCTTGCTGGACTGCCCACTTTTAGCCGCTCTCGGCAGACTTAACTTTCCCAGCACCTTGCCTTCGGTGTTGGGCGACAATGCCTCAACAGCATCTTTAGTTTTACGTTTTATCCGTGAGTGTGTGTTTTATACTTCTATGTAGGTTTTAGCGCATGTCCTTTGTCCCTCTGTGTCCTCCACCTTAGTGCTTTCAGGGTGGGGTTTTTTAATGTGTTACAGAGTGACTAGCTTTTCCTTTTTATTCTCGTGTTCGGCCAGCCACTGTAATCTGCTTTCTTGTTTTACTCTTCTGTTTATAGCGTCTCTCTGTTGTTTTCTTGTCCTCTTTTGTTCCTTTTAGTATTCTTTGCCTTTCTTTCCGTTTTGTGTTATATGTCTCGTTCGTTTTAGTCTCACACTTGTGGCATTGTTTTATGAGGAACAAGGTTGACCTCGTAGTTTGGTCTCTTCCCCCCCCTCTTTTAAACCAACCAATCAACCCTCTCTTCTGAACAGCATGTTGCGAGGCATCTCAGATATGCTCAGTAATATTCATACCTAGGGAGTTTGGTGGCCAGCGGATGTGTTTAAACTCAGAAGAGTGTTCCTACTGTCCTGCTGGAAAAGCTTAAGTCCGTCGGAATGCACTATGGACATGAATGAAAGCTGGTGATCAGACATTATCCTTACGTTCGAGCCAGGGTCGTAGCTAGACGTATCAGGGGTCCCATATCACTCCAACTGTACACGCCCCACAGAATAACAGAACCTCCACCAGCTTGAACAGTCCCCTGCTGACATGTAGGGTTCATGGATTCATGAGGTTGTCTCCATAACCGTACATGTCAAACCGCTCGATACAAGTTGAAATGAGACTCGTCCGACCAGGCAACATGTTTCCATTCATCAACAATCTTATTTCGGTGTTGACAGGCCCAGGCGAGGCGTAATGCTTTGCGTCGCGCAGTCATCAGTCATCAAGGGTACACGAGCGGGCCTTCGGCTCCGAAAGCCCATATCGACGATGTTACGTTGAATGGTTCTCATCCTGACATTTGTTGATGGTCCAGCTTTGAAATCTGCACCAATTTGCGGAAGGGTTGCACTTGTCACGCTGAACGTTTCTCTTCAGGCGTCGTTGGTCCCGTTCTTGCAGGATCTTTTTCCGGCCGCAGCTATGTCAGAGATTTGATATTTTACCGGATTCCTGATATTCACGGTGCACTTGTGAAATGGTCGTACGGGAAAATCTCCACTTCATCGCTACCTCGGAGATGCTGTGTCCCATCGCCCGTGCGCCGACTAAAACAACACGTTCAAACTCACTCACATCTTGATAGTCTGCCATTGTAGCAGTAGCAACTGATCTCTAACAACTGCGCCAGACAATTGTTGTCTTATATAGGCGTTGCCGACCGCTGCGCCGTATTCTGCCTGTTTACACATCTCTCCTTGAATACGTATGCCTATACCAGATTCTTTGGCGCTTCAGTGTATACTGCAGTGAAATCAAGAACACACAGCAGAACCTCACACATCGAAAACATTATGTAAAAATGACATAAAAAAAACACACTTGAAAATGGGATTCATTTCCCGAAACACGTCGTGTGAAGTGCGATTAAAAGAAAATCGTGACTGGTAGCAGAACAGATATTTACAAACAAACCCAAGTATAATGGTCAACTGGCCTCCGCCGAAAGTGCTATTGTTAAGGCGCACGCGATGTTAGTTTCGTCTCTGATGAATATTTGGAGTCCAGGGTAGCTTACTGAGCTCCGAACTTTTCCGTTAGGACGTAGCGACTTCCACAGCCACAAAGACGCGTGCAGAATCGGCCATTCAGTGTCCGCAGCTCCAGGAGCCAGGCTGACAGGAAACCGAAACCGGAGCCGAGCCTCGAGGCCGGCGCCGAGCTCCGCCTGCTCCGTTCGTCCGCAGCTTGTCTCGGCGCAAGCACAGGCGAAGGTGACAACTACTGCCGACCAAGTTGCGCGAAACGCCCGTCCTGCGCTGTGCTGGATTCCATCGACCGGGGGATGCATCTTCGTGTGCCATCATCAGCGTTACGACTTACCTCTCTAGGCCCGTTCCAGTCCGTTATTGGTCTCGTCATTTTTTCCAGCGACATCCTTGTCTTCGCAGACCTAGTGGATTGTATCGGCAAGCTGTTTTGGCTGTCTAGATTCAGAAAAGCGGTGTAAGTGCTGTAACCGGGCGCAGCCCCGAGTCCTCCCGAAACCAGGTAGGTAAGTAGGTAACACGACGGAATCCTTCCAAACTGATACATTGTATGTTGTATTATAGACAAAATATTATTATCTCTGCCATGTTCCTTATCTCCTTCCCTTACCCTTCCCATGTTCTAAACAAAAAATACTGATTCACTTATGCACGCTTTGAGCGTGACCTTGAGCGGGACAGTCGCTGGCGCTGTGCCGGCTATACTTTATCTCAATAAGATAAAAGATAAAACTTTTAAACATACAATACACGCGAAATTTTTTTACATCTTCTACTGTACCTTCATATGCTTTCCTTTGCCCGCTTTGAGTATTCATAACGTTTAGAACTGCTACCTGCTTCAAACAGCCCTTGCGGGCTTGGGAGGATTCGGTACCATTTTTCTGACCGCGGGAGGATACGGGGCTGCGCCCCTGTAACCATTTGCAACTAAATTTAATACACACACTCTCTGCTCCTGTCACGTTTTAACACTAACATATCGTTTGGTACTACGTGTTTCGGCATCATGCTCTCATCGTCAGATGTCCATCTACAAATTCTACAGTTTGCATTTTTGCTGTTCGTGGCACATACTGGACTACAATAATTCATTAAATGAAAATCAACGTTTACGCATCCACAGGGTCAAGGTCATACTAAAGTGTTGTAACTGTCTCAGATGATTATGGTATTGAGATAGAACACCTGACATCTTACTGTAATTAGTCTACTGCGGTCTATCTGCCCGAAATTGGAAAGCAACGAAGCTTCGCTACGTAACTTCACTGGTATACACATCAATAACAAAGACATCATACTTGGGGTAAGTACATTCTTACAAAGAAATGTGTATTTATGGGATGGGCACCTAATGACGGTCGTATGCAGGCATTACGTGTCTTGCCAAAGTCATTATATAACGTGACTGAAGCAGGAAAGTATGTTGCCAGCATTGTTCCTTTATTTCGTTATTAGATCACTGCTGCTCTGCTGAACTATCACTCCTCCCCGTACGTACGTGCCCTTTCTTTCGTGGTTATGCAGTGACTATTCCCTTACATAAAGCAGGAATTTCATTTCGGTCGCCTCTGTTTCCCTCGGGAAGATGTTGCAGCCTAATTTTCTCTCAAACAGTGATAACGGTTGTGAAATTCGCTTACCTAATTCAGTTTTTTTTCTTTGTGGAACGTCATTTGATTGCAATGCTCCCACGGCATCTTTAAATCTGCTAAGCTTCATTAAGGAAGCTTGTAATTCCTCGCATGTTATCTGAAAGTCCAAATAGGTAACCTTCGAAGACTAGCTCAACAACTTTGTTACCAGTTATGTTCCTGTTCAGAATGTTTTTCTACAGGAAAGCCATTATTTTAGTTTCGTTCGTCGACATTTTCATAATACATTCTTTGGCAACATGAATAAAACGCAATACGGCACTTTTTGTTAGAGCATACTACTCGTTCTACAATCCACAACGAAATGTGTGTCCTTTTAATCTTCACGCATGCAGTAAGTCACACTTACTGATGGAAGAGTAAATAATATTAGCTTTCGCATGCCTTTGTGCAATCTATTATTGGTGTAATTTTACCTGGATCTATTAGTGTCCCATATGTATAAACCATCCACTGTTTGCATTCTACTGCTTCGTTTATGTCTTTTTCCTAACTATATGTATTTTACTGTCCACACACGATCATTAATTACATAGCACACCTTTTACGACCGAACTGCCCCCCCCCCTTCCCCTCAGTAAAGACGTTTTCTGTGAATTTCTTTGTTAACCTTCAGGCCCAATCCCATACGACAGGCGTGGTGAAGTTTTCGAATAGTTAGTATTTCAATGTAGCACGATTAAGCATACCATCAGTGAAATGCTTATTACGAGTACTTTGACTCTTCTTTGGGATCGATATCCTACTCTTAAATCCTTCGTCATGTCTCCTTTCCTGTAATTCCCAAACCAGGAACTTTCCGAAGTTCAGCTTCAGTGGAAAACCGTTTGGTCGCTTTTTCCAATAGTCTCGTTCTTTTCGCTTCCTCATCGGCAATTAACTTAATGACGTTAACACCGCGGGCATTCCCAGACGTGCTAATACTGCCGGAACTGGAACACAGCCGTGCCTGGTTGCGTGACAACGTTACAGCTGCATATAGTGACGGTAACGACATCCACGGTGGGTGAGTGTGAAACTGACTCTGCGCGGAAAGCGACATTAATACGAGTTCGCACATGCAACTTTTAGTTCTGTTGCCCTGTTAGTGAACTGAACAGGTCTTATGCTTTGCAACTGTTGCTACGACTGCTTGGCTGGGAGTCGTTGTGTACACTTGTAATCAAAGTTACTAGGAGGCCGATGTGCGGGAGAAATCCGTAGATTAACTACATATTCGACCGTTTCGTGAGCTCATGAACGTCCGCGATACCTCCCCATCGTGTCCTGCAGAAACACAGATGGCAGCGCGAAGTTTTCGGCAAATGGCGAGTCTCCGGGTTACAAGACGTCAACTCAGAATTCGCAACAATAGTGATAATAACTTGAAGTCTAACTACTGCATAAGCTGCGAGATTCATTCTCAGCGTCTTTCACTTTGTTAAGTAACCACAGTTTATACAACTGAGCCTACACGGTTATCTGGTACTGAGACTGTTTATGTCCAAGGTTATACATTCAGGACGAAACTTTACGCGGCAAAAGCCTGATTTATGATAATTTAATAGTGGTCACACATTTTGTCACTGGTGTAGTAGTTTTCAGGGTGGCAGTGTGACCTTAGGCGATAATCTAAACACACAAGGCCGAAAACAATGAATAAAACAATATATAAAAATCTAGATCTTTTGTACGACATACGAGGAAATTTATAACAAGGATTTCATCAACGTCGTCAGTATTCGTAATTCTTGAAATTTGTTCAAAGGGGAGAAAAAATTTCAGCTTATTGAGCCTCACGTTAATTGGATGCTGAACTGACGTAGAAACCACTGGATGCTGCAAACATGCCTGAAATAAAATCACTGCCTAGCGAGTTGAGAGGTCCGACTTCCACAAGAAGCAATAAATTTTCAATAGCTTAGTCAATGGCCAAACAGTTAAGACCTCTCTTTACAATGAGCAAGGGACCACTGAGACTAGAGTTGCAAGAGGAAACGTTCCTGTAGTTTATTTTCGTGACTTCAGTCAAAAATTATGGAGAAAAAAGGCACATACGACGACCTCGGTTGTTCAAGGCTGAGCCGCTCACCCGCACACAATAAAAGTTATAATCGAAAAGCCGCGCGAAAACGGTAGGAAGATATTAACTTAGGTTCCCTGTAGGCTTTCCACGTTATAAAATAAGCAATTCATGGCACCGTCATCCGTCAGAATGGAATAGTGAGACTTCCAAGAGACTGGACCTCCGTATTTGTGAAGCAGAAAAACGGAAGTGTTAGCTTACTTTCATTAAAACTATCCTCCCCATCCGCGGCAATATAGCTTAGGTCAAAAAAAGTATTCTACAGAAGCGTGTGGTAACAGTTACGAAAAGCTGTCATCCTTACACGTTCCTGCCCAGTGGTCTGAACGGTGTTTTATATTTTTGTGTAGAAGCCCAAACGGTTGGCGGTAGACATCAAGCAGTATTCACATCACAAGTAAAATTGTACCTTACTGCAAGTCACTTCACTCATAACGCTAAAGAACTTTTGGACTCGGTTTTCTAAATTGTTTAACAATAAGTTTCACATCAAACAGACTTTATCAGTAGATAGAAACCCAACTGCTTGCGTAACATTATGTATATGCTAGTATATTAGTATTTGTTGCGATTTGCTTCCAGTATAATTAACAGAAGTAGCCCGCAATGATGGGATTTTTGGAAAATGATGTATGAACTAATAAATAAGAGATTTCTTTATATCAAGGCAGAGTCGCTACCGACTGCAGCGAAGTATCTGAAATGATTGCACAACAAAGCAGCAGAACATTAAAAAAAAGAAAGAAACAACAATAACTATGCAGTTGCATTGGCTGTTTTTCTGAACTAAAAGTCTTCCTGCAATGGATGTTGCTTACAAATCGGTTGTATACCAAAGGATGGAAAATCTCTGTCAAACCTCATTACAGCGATATACTGGCAGAGTAAGAGTTGTGCAGTAATCACAGCACTGTCAAATGGACGAAAGAGACCACCTATTAGGAACGTCGAAAATATCAATGTTTGTTTACGTGTAGTGAAGGTCCACCTGGTCATTTGTGGCGACACGTTGTGACTAAACTGGAAGTGACTGTTTAAGTTACATTCCATATCTATACGGTCATTTAGCATTCTTGGGCGCAAAGCGTAACGTGTCTTCCGTGAATACCAACACAGGAGACATCGTCGTATGACGCGAGGAATAAATTGCTCAATTGGAGACGCTTCTTGAGTTGGATTAGAAAGAAAGGTGTACCGACAACTGTCAATGCAATACACAGCTCGAAGTGACTAGCGTGCCACGAGAGTTAATTTGAGAGGCACTGGCCGACGGATTAAATCAGAAAAACCTTTTTTTTTTTTTTTTTTTTTTTCCAAGGTCATCACACAGTAGATGGCATGTTGCGCGTTTCCCCGACGTTCCGTAGTACACATTTAACTCACTGAATTCCGTTTCCAAACATAGGATCCGCGTGACGTCACGAGGTTAGGTTTGGTGGTGGCCACATGAAAGTGTGGGCCCCAGCTGCTACCCGACAGTTTTGTCTGTTTCTTCTTTCTTCCATGCTGGTGGGTGTTGTATACTGTTAAATATTCTACTGTTCGTGTTTGGGGGAGGGGGAGGGAGGAGCAAAAACGCAACTAATCCAACCACTAATATACTTCAATACAATTCGGCAGCAGTGAATATACAGAAGTGTGAAGTCTTGCACGTGAATGCTACAAGAATTCCGTTAAATTTCGGTTACGCGACAAATAGCACAAATTTAAAGGTTGTCGATTCAACTAAACATCTAAGGATTACAAATACGAACAACGAAAATTGCAACCATCACATGGAAAATGTTGTGAGAATGGAGAATCGAAGACTGCATTTTATTGGCAGTTCACTTGGAATGTGCAATATATCTACTGAAGAGACTCACTACATTACGCCTACCCGTCTCCTTCTGGGGTATTGTTGCGCGGCATGCATTAAGTATGAACTGCAGAGTAAACACGTAGCTCAGTGGTGGTCAAGCTGAGGGTTCGCGGGCCACATGCGGACCGAATGAAGTGTTCGTGCGGCCCGTGCTTCTTGGCCGTGTTTTATAATAATATGCTTCTAACAACTAATTAAGAGCAGAATCCAGAAACGTCAATTAAAGTTAAGAGCTTCTTAAGAAAGTACTTCTCCTGCCCAGTAAAAAAGAAAAAATACTTACAGAGAGAGTAATATTTTCAGAAATGCTTAAATTTAAAAGACGTTGGTGACTTTGGCCGTGAGCTACGTAAAGTTAGCCTTTTACCACTCAGGCAGAGTAATAAGTAGTGTCGTCACTCCGCGATTAAGGAGGAATATTTTATTGTTTTGGTCTTCCAATGCTGACAACTCACGAGCATGAGCAACTCATACCAATCAGCTGTAATGGTACAAATGTCAAACGGAAGTAACATGGACTCGTGAATGCCCATTACAGAGACGGTCATCTTCAAATGTGGTACATGTCTGTAGCAAGTAATATGAAATCAAATTAAAGTTGTTGTAACACAATGCAATGAGTAAAAGAAAAATGAAATTCAATACTAATAAGAATTTGTGATCGTTTCTAATATTCCAGTCACTGTTATTAATTAATATAACGCACTAATTTATGTAGGTTACTAGTTAGTAATATCGGTAGCGCTAAGTGTGGTAAATTGGCCAGGACAGGAAAAGTGGCCATTGCATCTTTTTCTTGCCCTGATTAGCGCTGCTAGCTGGCGGGATGCGACCAGACTAGTTCTAAAACGCATCGCCGTCGTTCATGAGACTGAGCACGCTTATTCCGTTATTTTTTAGTAAAGCTTTTTTGTTTTTTTTCGGTTGTGTGATGTAAGATAAGTCATTTATATTCTTCTTGTATCTTACCTGTAGGCGCAGCAGTAATTTTTACATCAATGTTCAAACAACTTTTTCTGGCCTACAAATGTAGTTCCTTGTTATTTCTTTCAATCTGATAGTTTCTTCTGTCGATCAGTAGTTCCAACATAGCGTCCGATCGGGAAAAATGGCAACACCACTTGTCGAGGAAGGTGGCCGAAGTGTTTACCCTGACCTCTAAAGCCTTTTATATATAAATCTATCATCTGCCATTCTATCCCTTTGTGGCAATTTTAAAGTAAAAAAGTTATATTTTTTTAAAAGTCTCTGTATCGTTGTATTCGGCCTAATGCAGAAGTCCGTTTGAAAAAGGTCTGCTCCAGCCACTTGGTATTCTTTCCGGCATTAGTGCGTGAAAACGTCTACAAAATGTGCCCTAAAATTAGAAAAAAAATAAATGGGATCCTATTTCGATGTCTCTGGCTGTATCACCCGCTTCTGTACGGAAAACTGTTCACTTTGCAAGCCTTCAGAAAAATGGATGTCGTTCCTATACGTAATTTTTTTTTCTTTTAAAAATATTTGGTGCCATACCTTACATACCATGTAACATGCAGATCCAAAAACGTGTAAGTGAAAAGTTTCTATCAATAACGATAGTTTGGTGAAAATTCAGTTTCTCTCTGAGTGCCCCTCTCCCTACCGAGGTGTCACCCTACAACGTCAATGTAAGTTGGCTCTTTCGCAAAAAAGTTTGACGACCACTGATGTAGATGTACGAGTGTACACGGTGTATCACATACGGTGACTTTTTTATAATTTACAAGATAATAAGTGACAAGGGTATTCATTTAGATAAGTAAACGTAAGTTATTAATACAGTTTATTTAGATATTTTCCCGAGAGTTACAGCAAACGAGATAGAATTTTTTTAAAGGGACATTTTTCTATCATGGAGCTGATTTCTTAATCCAAATGGACACAAATAAATCATGTTAATTACGGAGATATAAATGTTCAAAGTTTTGGGGATGGATGCAACATGCTCTACATAGTTTCTGGTGTCCTTCGGCGACCACGCTTCCTCCAGGCGCTTTTCAAAGTCATCTGGAATTGTGAATTCGATGAAAAAAAAGGATCTTTTGATTAAAAAGAAAGATATCTGTGTTAAACTGGGAGACCATGCGTTCTATCTTCCACGAAACCTGTTTCGTTCTTGCACACTGCGCGCAGAATGGGCTGGGTGAGCATCTAACTGCATCCACATTCGACTTCTAATGTCTAGATCTAGAATGACAGTCTAGAAGTGGAGCACTTAAACTCAATAGATTTCATCTGTAAAAGTACTTGCCAAATACTGTGGATTGATAATTTCATCTACAAGGAATCCACACCACACATTAATGGACCACCTCGATTGACAATCGCCATGACGAACCCAGCTACTATTTTCTGTGGCTCAGTAAAGCACTGTAACATAATTTGTGAACGTGGATTCATCAGCGAACGTCCAGAGCGAAATTATTCCTGGCCCAGTCACACAAAGTAATTCTCTTACTGGAATCGTCTCCTTGCAGTCCTAGCGTCACGTCAGTGACAGGAGATAACACGTGAAACTTGTGGCTGTGTACTATTTACAATACACAATGTATGGCTGACACCAGTGACTGCAAAAACTTCTCGCACATTTGCCGATAGCGTGTGGGAACAAAAATTGTCGGTAAACCTCCATAACGGCACCAATTTCTCGAATTTTCTAGTCGTCGTAATTTCGCGAGACGCATGTGGTAGGAAATAATGTTTTCCGCCTCTTCTCTCTGTATTTCAATAGTCTCCATTATGCAGAACGCCTCTCATGTAGCGTCTGCCACTGGAGTTTATTGAGAATATCTGTACCGCTCTTGCGCCGACTAAGACAATCCCGCAATCCCGTGACGAAATGCGCCGCCTTTCTTTGGATGCTCTCTGTCTTCTATTATTCCAGCTTGGTAAGGGGGGCGGAACACCCGCCAAGGTAGCCGAGCGCGCTAATGTGCTCCTTCCTGGACTCGGGTAGGTGCGCCGGCCCCGGATCGAATTCGCCCGGCGGATTAACGACGAGGGCCGGTGTGCTGGTTAGCCTGGATGTGGTTTTTAGGAGGTTTTCCATATCCCACTAGGTGAATACCGGGCTGGTCCCCACGTTCTGCCTCAGTTACACTCGTCGCAGACATTTGAAACACGTCTGCACTATTTCACGATTTACACTAGACGCAGACAGTTGGGGTAAACTGATTCCATCCTGGTGTGTACGGGGTGGCGGCAGGAAGGGCATCCAGCCATCCCCAACACTAGCACTGCCAAATCCGTTCTAACCACGCCGACCCTGCGATCGCTGCGGGACTAGGGCGTAAGCGAAAGAAAAAGAAAAGGTAAGCGGGCAGAATGATGAGCAACACTCAAGAATAGGTCGAGCGAGTGTTTTATAAGCCACTTCTGTGGATTAATTACATTTTCTTTAAATTCCTCCAATGAATCTACCCTTGACATAATCTTCTCTTAAAAATTTGCTTTATATCATCATCCCACTTTAGACCACTCCAGATGACTATTTCTAGGTACTTTACGGTGGTTATTGTTTCTAGTGATTTGCAGCCAATAGTGTAATCGTACAGTAGCAGATTTTAACAAACAGCGTCAACTGCTAGACCTTTCACTGATCCTCTGCCGGTGTTCATGGAATTCTCTACAGTCTTTTGGCGTCGCTACCCTCTCACAGACAACTGCACCGTCTGCTAATGGCCTTATTCGTCCTCTCTTCATACACACGCGGAACAGTTAAGAGGGCTGCATATGTTACGAAAGGTTACTCCGAAGCCAAAAAGGTTGCCATGAGAATGCTCATTAAATATCTGGACATATCACTGCACAATATTTAAATCAATTTCATCTGCTTTAGCTGATAGTACAAAGGGCGTTCAAAAAGTTTTGCACAGTCGTCTCTAATTTTTTTTTTCGTTTTTGCAGGAGGAGAATGAAATGTTTTGTGAACATCCTTGCAACATTTAGCTGTAAGTAGGTATATAAAGTATTTTCTTTTATTTACAGGAGAGCCATAATGGACCGTGAAGTAGATCTTAGGTTGCGACAACGGTCGGTGATGGAGTTCCTCTTCAAGACCGGGTATGACTCTGCCACATCGATTCAGAGGAAGTTGCTCCCTGTTTATGGGGAGGACGCAGTGGATCGCAGCAGTATCCAGCGTTGGTTGCAGAGGTTTCAAAGGAGGTGATTTCTCTCAACTGGACAATCCACGGTGCGGAAGACCATCGACAGCAGTGAGTGATTTGAATAAGGAGACCATTGATCAAATCATTTAAAGTGACAGACGTGCGACGATTTTTACCTCTTTGGTCGTTTGAAGGCTCACCTGCACGGTAAACCATTTGATAGTGAGAAAGACCTTACTTCCTGTGTCAAGCGATGGTGTAAAAGTCAATTCCCAGAATTTTACCAAAGTGAATTTACATCATGGAAAGAACGTTGGGCCAGATGCGTCACAGCTGATGGAGGCTACAATAAGTAGGTTCAATGTATAGCTAAATGTTGCAAGTACGTTCATAAAAAATTTAGTTCTCCTCCTAAAAATAAAAAAAAATAAAATAAAATAAAAAAAAAGGGAGACGACTGTGCAAAACTTTCTGAACGCCCGTTGTACAACCAAGACCATTACCTGCATGAAACATGCCTTTACACACAGATCGCGACATCAATCACGATCTTATCTTCAGATGATCCTACCAATCTTACAAATATTTGTACACGGCATTTTTTACTGATAGTTTTACTTATAAATAGATTACGAGGGCTGATCAACAACCACAGAATGGCTTTGTCCTGTAGCTTCCGTGAAAGCTATCAGTACCTTGAAAAAGGGCGGCTTTTTATGTATAATGTGCATAAGCAGTAGCACTCGCGTATCAATAGGTTGATAGTAATGCTCTGCTCTGTAGACGCTTTTTGCGTTTCGAATACCAAAAAATGGAGGTGACGCGAGAGAAGCAGTACGGCGCAATAAAATTCTGTGTCCGATTAGACCATATAGCTACTGAAACTTGCGAAAAGCTGCAGCAAGCGTGCGGTGAAGATGCACTACTTCGTGCAACACTGTTTAGACCGACTTGTCCGTGTCAAGCAAGGTGAGCCTGCTGTTTCGGCTTCTGCTGTGATTTAAGTAGCTTTGACTGTCCATGAGGTCGGTGGATAACATTACGTAACCTTAGTAAAGTGTTGAGAATTGCGTATGGCAGTGTCTTTAAGATTATTCATGATCATCTCCATATGACTCGTGTTTGTTCCTTTGGGTTCCACGTCTATTTACTGCCAAACACAAGGCTGTGAGAATGGGGACAAGACGTGAGATGTTGCGTCTCTTTCCTGAAGGAAAGGGATAAGTTTCTGGTATTAATTATCAAGGGTGATGAGTCACAGCTGCATCACTATGATTCTGAGTAAAAACGAGTCAGCACAAAGTGGAAATTGCCAGGTTCTTCAACACTAAAACTGGCGAAAGTTGTTCCATCTGTACGGAATGTGATGTAGATCACATTTTTTGACAGTCATGGAATGATTTACCAAAATGCAGTTCCCCCTCACATTACCGTTACACTGCAGTATTGGCTACACTGAGAAAGCACATTGCAAGGAAACGACCAGAACGTTCTCGGACTAGGTGGCGACTTCTTCACGACAATGCGCAGCCTCACATTGCAAAACAGGTCACGCAGTTTCCGGCTCAACTCAACATTTCATGTGTACCGCATACGCCTTATAGCGCCGACCTTGTCCCCTGTGATTTTGTTTCCATTACTAATAACAAGACTTTCGCGCATTCGATTTGAGAACTCTGAAGCAGTGCTCAAGGTAAGTGAAGCGATTCCCAAGGATCTTAAAAAGATTGCCCACACCATGTCTTCGATGACTGGAAGAAACGCTATAAAAAGTGCATTCAGGTAGGAGGGAACTACTCTGAAAAAGGTCATGGGCACATTAAAAATGGAGTAGGGCCTAATAAGCACCTGTGAAAAGAAATCAGTTTCAGGCTTACTTGATCAGCCCTCGTAGTTACACAAGGATTCAATTTTTGGTAAAATAATTTTTTTACATCCGGCACTATTTTTTCAAGTAGTAGATTCATAGCCTCGTGGCATAACAGAAAAAAAATTGCAGCTACTCTACAAAGACAGATGTTTCAGTTTTTACGAATTTAGGACAGCTAACCATATCAATTACCATCTTCGTTTCCCCTCTATCCAACATCTGGTTGGGTTACGATATCAATGGTACTTGGCAACTTTACTAGGTCTTTCCACCATTCTTCTTCCACAATTTGGTTCCATAGCAGGTTTCTCCTCCTTAAATTCATCATTATTTTACCAATCCTTTTGTTCTCGATCTTCCTCTTGGCCTCTTGCCCTCAATGTTTAATTCCATCATTCTTCTTGGTATTCTTCCCTCTGCCATCCTCTTCACATGCCCAAACCACCTTAATCTATTATTTTCAATTTTCTCAGTCAACTTCTCCTCTCCCATGTCCTTCTTAACATCTTCATTTTTCACTGTCTCTCCTAGTCTTCCCTAGCATACCTCTCAGAAACTTCATTTCACTGGATTGTATCCCCCTCTCCTCTCTTCTAGTCATAGTCCACGTCTCTGAGCTGTAAATTAGTATGGGTGTGAAGTAAATCTTTTATAGCACCAGCTTGCACCTCATTGGCACTTCCCTTCCCCACACCAAGCTCCTCACACACTGGTAAAATGTACTACTCTGTTGTATTCTTTTGCCAATTTCTGTCTCCAAACGAGCATTCCTCACTAATACACTTCCCAAATATTTAAAGTTGTCCACTATTTCAATATCCCGTCCCTTAATATGAATTTGTCCCTTGCCCTCTCTATCCCCTCTGGTTACCGCCGTGGTCTTGTTTTTCTCCAAACTAAATTTCATTCCATATTTCTGGACTTTATCATTTAGGATGTCTATTTGTTTTTCTACCTCCTTACTGCTTGTTCCCCACACCACAATATCATCAGCAAATAGTAACAGCTTCATCCCCATTCCTCTACTGGCTTCTTTCGTTTCTTTGACCATTTCATCCATCACCATTATAAATAGTAGTGGTGGTATCACACTTCCTAATCTTAGTCCCGTAACATTCTTAAACCATTCAGTTCTTTCAACTGGTGTCTGCACACAACTTGTGCTTTTTTTCACACATTGCCTGGATGACTTCAAGTGTTTGCTTTCAAACTCCCTTTCTCTTCAAGTTTGCCCATACCTTTTCCCTGGGAACACTGTCATATGCTTTCACTAGGTCGAGAAATGTCACCATCAGATCTTTTCCATACTCCCAATGTCTTTCTATCAACTGTCTCATACTAAAGATTGGGTCCACTGTTGCTCTAGCATAACGAAAGCCATACTGCCCTTCCACATTTTCTCTCAATCTTCTTTACAGTATTCTCTCCACTATTTTTGCTACTTGGGTTTTGAGTGTGATCCCTCGATAGTTGTCACATACTTTCCTGTCACCCTTCTTGAAAACTTGGATTATTATTATTCCCTTTCCCCATTCTGCAGGTACACATTTTTGGGTCCAAATGCATCTTATTAGTCTATATAGCCACTGTAGCCCAAATGGTCCAGCTGCCTTTATCATCTCCACAGTAATTTCATCTATCCCAGGTGCCTTTCCTGTTATTTTTCTCAGAGCAAGTTCAACTTCTAACATCGTTATATCCTCCTCTTCTTCCAGGCCCCTGCCCCCCTGCTGCGCACTATTCCCTTTCCATTGCCATTCTTCACATTTAGTAATTATACACATCTGTAATTATACTCTCGAATACCTCTAGAAAATCCTGGATGTTCTCTGCTTTATTTCCTGTTTGTGGTGCATATACTTGGATGAAGTCCTTCAATACTTTCCTTGTCCTCAGCCGAATCCTATCACTTGCGTATTCTACTGCTTCCACATATTCCTCTAGGTTTCGTTTTACTATGCTACCTACTTCATTTTTGGCTTCTTGTCCACCACTCCAGTAGAGTTTGTAGCCTTTCCCCATTTTCCTCCTTCCTCTTCCCTTCCATCTAACTTCACTAAGACCCATCAGTTCTACGTTCTCCTTTTCCATGAAGGCCATCAACTCTTCTGCCTTCCCATAAGGGTCATCACATTAAAGATTCCCACCTTCATTGTGTTGGTGCCTAGTCGCTCGCTCACTTCTCACAGTTCCCCAGCACCCTAAGAACTGCGCGTCGCCTGCAGGGAACGCCCTAACCTTTTCCAAGGCTGGTTTTGAAGTATCATTTCATATATAGGCTATTATTACGATGGGGTCGCCACTGCCAAAGGCATTTTAGAGCTGCTGCCAGCATATGTTTAGGCCGCACCTAACATGGAGAACAGACGCCGTTTGTAGCCGCCCCTCTGGACTACAGACGCTACGGCAAGTAAGATACGAAGACAGTTCTTCCGCTTTTCCACCGTTGTGACTTGTAAAATCCCCTTCCGCTTTCCAATCCTTGTCTGTCTTCACCTGTTACCCTGGCGAGGGGCCCTTACAGGGTACTACCATCTGGGGCCAGATGGACCCAGGTTTCTTAACAAAGTTGTTACTCCTCCCCCTCCTCCTTCCTCAACACTTTCAAGGTGGTCACTGGCGGTCCCGAGCAGCAATACTGAATGACGACAGAAACAAATCTCACAGAATAGTTTCAAATCATTTATTTAGCACAAAACAAGAAAAGAAGGAATGAACAAACCTGTCAATGATCTTAGCTACTTCAGTAGCATTACAGTTTCATTATTTTGCAGAACGCCAAATTTCATAATTACAGCCGTGCATTTACGTGCAAATCAACTCTGAAATCTACAGGCAGTTATCAGTTTAATAATGGTAACGACGAAATAGAGTAAAGAACATCAAATGAATTAAATGCACTGAAATTAAAAGAATGGGTCGTCCCTGATGTGGCACAAAATTGCAATTGTCATTACATATTCACATACAACACTGTAATGCCTTCGCTACGATCGCAGGTTCGAATCCTGCCTCGGGCATGGATGTGTGTGATGTTCTTAGGTTAGTTAGGTTTAATTAATTCTAAGTTCTCGGCGACTGATGACCTCAGAAGTTAAGTCGCATAGTGCTCAGAGCCATTTGTAATGCCTTTGTATGCGTTTGTTCTTGGAAACCTTTATGCTCTCTTTACTTAACAGTGGGAAAGTGTTAAAATGTGTACGAATACCCCCTCTCTCTTAATTATCAGAGAAACAAAAAAAAAAAAAAAAAAAATATAGCCTAATCAGGTGTTTTTATTTCAAGAAGATGATTTAGAAGTCGGTATGACGCAGGTTTTAATAGTGTCGGAACTGGACCTTTTTTTAATGGCTACTTAAAAGTCGCCATCCGTCTTCCAAAATATTAGAACTACTCCATAACTCCAGGTCTAGCCCCTGCCTACAAACCATCGTATTGGCGGCGCCCTTGCTGAATAACTACCTTCTGCAGCGCGGACTGCTGCGAGACTTGCAGAAAGAGAGTCAATGAGGTTCTGGAAGGTACAGGCTCCAGTGCCGCGCCAGCTGCGCTAGGTTTCTCCGTTGAGGGTCCATGATACGAACAGCCCGATCGAGGTGATCCCACAGATTCTCGATTATGTTTAAATCCGGCGAGTTCTGTGGCCAGAGGAGCGCGGTGAACTCATCCTGGTGCTTTTCGAACCACGCACATAGGCTGCGAGCTGTGTAACATGTTGCGTTGTCCTGGTGGTAAATGCCATCTTCCTGAGGAAAAATAAACTCTCTGTAGGACGGATGTAGTCCCCAAGGATAGACACATACTTCTCGATCCTCTGTGCCTTCAAGAATGATATCAACTAGGAAATGCCACGAAAACATACCACAGGCCATAATGATGTTGCAGAGAGTTTCATTTTACACGTTTCACGACCTACACGCCAGCGGTCATCTGTCTTATGGAGCATGTATAAAATGTGTTTCACCTGAAAAAGCCATCTTTCGCCACTCAGTAAACGTCCAGTTGCGTTATTGGCGTGCAAATTCCAGCCTTCGTTGTCGATGAACAGCATTTGTGCATGAACCAGGCGTCAGCTGCGGAGGCGCATACGTAAGCAACATTCGCTGAACAGTCCTTAAGGAGACACTGTTGGTAGCCCCTTCGTTCAACTGGACGGTCAGTTGCTGAACAGTTAGTTGCACGTCTATTCGCCCGTACACAGTCCCGCAGCTGTCTTTCACTCCTGTCATCTATGACCCGTCGTGCATCACAGTTGCATCGGCGCCGGTTTTGCATAGCGCAGTTATGCCATGCACGGTATAGTTTAAAAACGGCGACACGCGAACGGTTTACGAACTTAACCGTTTCGGAAATGCTTCCACCTTTGGCCCGAAATCCAATGAAAACGACCCTTCGGAAGTCATATAAATCGCTCCGTTGCCGTACTGCAACGACTGCACTGTGTCATCGTCCCTACGACACGCTTTATACAGGGTGAGTCAAAAAGAACTTTGGAATGATACAGAAATTTACTGAGATAACTTACAGGATTAGTGCATGTCTCATTTTGTAGCAAACAAGCTCAAGTTTGATTAACGTAGTGCATCAGTACCCCATTCCGCCACCAGGAGCGCCAGATTAGTGCTCAGTTAAAATTGCTATATTTACTGGTGCGGTGCGTGCTCGCCATGTGTTTTGTTTTCATGAAGCGAATTGTTAGGTGTGAACTATTACGTGTGAATTTCGCAAGGAATGCACCGGGTGATCAATAAGTCAATATAAATTTGAAAACTGAATAAATCACGGAATAATGTAGATAGAGAGGTACAAATTGACACACATGCTTCGAATGACATGGGGTTTTATTAGAACCAAAAAAAGGATAAAAGTTCAAAAAATGTCTCCGACAGATGGCGCTTCATCTGATCAGAATAGCAATAATTAGCATAAAAAATTAAGACAAAGCAAAGGTGATGTTCTTTACAGGAAATGCTCAATATGTCCACCATCATTCCTCAGCAATAGCTGTAGTCGAGGAATAATGTTGTGAACAGCACTGTAAAGCATGTCCGGAGTTATGGTGAGGCATTGGCGTCGGATGTTATCTTTCAGCATCCCTAGAGATGTCGGTCGATCACGATACATTTCTAGAGATGTCGGTCGATCACGATACACTTGCGACTTCAGGTAACCCCAAAGTCAACAATCACAAGGACTGAGGTCTGGGGACCTGGGAGGCCAAGCATGACAAAAGTGGCGGCTGAGCACACTATCATCACGAAACGACGCGTGCAAGAGATCTTTAACGCGTGTAGCAATATGGGGTGTTCTATTTCGGTTCTAATAAAACCCCATATCATTCGAAGCATGTGTGTCAATTTTTACCTCTCTATCTACATTATTCCGTGGTTTATTAAGTTTTCAAATTTATACTGACTTTTTGATCACCCGGTACTTAAGAACCTCCAAGTAGACATACAATTTACTCTTGGAACAAGAAATTCGTTGAGATGGGTAGTTCACTGCGACGTGATAAATCACCAGGTAGGCCGCGTGTTGATAATTATGCCAAACAGATGGTGAGTTTTTCCCGCAGTCAACAAAAATCAACGTGACGGGCGTCTCGCGAGATTGGCATTCCACTAAAGGCTGTTTGGCGAGTGCTGCGTAGACGTTTACACTTTGGAACCATGCAGATTCACAACAATACAGCACGTTAGTGATGCAGATATGGTTACTCGTGGAGAATTCTGTGCGGAAATGTTGCACCAGTTCGAGGACGACAATACATTCCTGAACACAGTAATATTCAGCGATAAGTCAACATTTCATAGCAGTGGCATGATTAACACATACAACTGCAGAACATGGGGCAGCGAAATCTAAAGTCCACATGCAACTCTGGAACACTTTCGCAACGGCCCCGGAGTTAATGTGTCTTGTGCCCTTTGCAAATTAAAAGTGTACAGCCCTTTCTTCTTCATTGGAGAAAGCTGTCACTGGTATTCCGTATCTGTATGCGCTTGACAACTTTGAAATTTCACAGATCGAGAAGATAACAGAGATGGTATGGTTTTCTGCCAGCACGACAGCGCATCACCCCATTTACTCACCCAATTTCGAGGCTTCCTCTATAATCGCTTCCTAGGTAGGTGGATTGGCCGTGAAGGGCCAATCGCATGGCCACCTTGCTCCCCGGACTTGGCACTATTGGATTTATTTCTCTGGGGGTTTCAATAAAGACCGTATGTATGTTTCTTCCCTACCAAATAACTTAGCCGACCTGAAAAATAGAATTTATACTTGCATTACACAAATTACGCCCGATTTACTGCAACGAGTGTGGAAAGAATGGATTATCGTTGGGATGTTTGCCGTTAAAAAGGATAGTCACATCGACCCAAAATGACAGTTGACACTTTTACGTGAACCTTGACGTAGTTTGCTAAAAAAAATGACATTTACCTACTCTGTAAATTATCTCAATTTCTGTAACATTCCGAAGCTGTAAGGTCCAGTTTGACTAACCCTGTATATCCTCCACTGCTAGTGCTGTCACCTGCTATCTCTGAGTGGTTATTTCAAGTTGACGTCGAACGTAGCGGATGGTCACATTCATGACTTGACTATGTACCTACCGTAAATTTCTCCAAATGCCCCGTGCATCGTCGGTCACTGAGATTACAGTTTCTTAATGGAGGCTAATTTTTTTCCATTCTTTTACGTAAAGCCTTATTTTGATATTTTAATGTTTCTTATCATGTACTATACGGTTCTGCATCTACTTGATGGGTTTGTATCACTTTATCTTGATCTGTGCGACAGGAGGTTAGGGACTTTTAATAGCATTGCAGAACGAAAGCAATGTAAATAGATGAGTTGTAACCGACTGTAGCGACGTATTTTGCTAGGCGCCGCAGAGGTGCGCCGGCCGTGCGCGGTGCAGCTTGCAGCCGGCGGATATTTCTGGAAGCATCCTGCCAGCTCCACTGCCCGAGGCGAGTTCCGCAGAACTGGCCCCAGTGGTGGCGGCCATGGGTTGATACGGCCGTCTGACTCACCGGGGAAGTCATAAACTGCTACTAGCTGTTGTCAGAGACATGCGCAGAACATCGAATTGTTGCTTCCCGTTTTACTGTACCACATGCACAACACAGTCATGTAGTAGTGTGCAAATCAATTTGGGAAAGCTCATATTTTACAAGAAAAGGAAGCTGGTTAGCTCTTGGACGCTTGTTGCCTTGACTATCAACAATTGTAGGTCCCCTCCAGTTCATGTGAGAGTTTGTTAGGTGTAGCAGCTACACCATGTGTTATTTCTGTGTCGTCTACAGGAGACTGTGTGTTTGTGTTAAAATGGTTATTTCATCTGAAAAGGTGGCAAAAATAATTGCTCTTCATGAACACACATCTATTGCTGTTAAGAGACATTGCCTCCGTTGGTATCGGCATATAGTGAGGAAAAGTAGATGTGGACGATAACGAAAACCCACCCCTAGAAGTGACAAAACTCTACTTACGAACAGTAGAATTCATCCTCACAAAGGCAGTAAGGCCCTTCAGAGACACTTGTTGGCTACTGCGGTTGAAACTGATTCTTCAACGGTACGGCGTAGGCTTCTTGATTGTGGTCGAAAGGCAGGAAAGCCAACAAAGAAGCAGTTGTTAGAACCTGCCATGAAGAATAAACGGGTGGCATGGGCCAAAATATACAGGGTGGATATTAATAAAACCGACAAACTGCTGGGACGGTTTCCTGACTGGAAGTGGACGAAAAAAAGATCCTACGCGTATGTATCCGGAAATGCATCGTTGCCACGGTAGATGGCGCCGATGATGTAAGTTCCTCTGACCACGTGTCATATGTTCCTTGTGTGTTGCAGGATATGTGATTGACGCAGCGTACTGTAAGTAGCAGAATGGTCCAGTATTCATGTCGGGAACAGGCAAGATGGTGTCAGTGTACGGCCAAGCAGATGGAAACGGCCTAGAGGCAGCACAGTTATACCAGAACAAGTACCTTCACAGACACCAACCTCATCACACAATATTTCAAGTTCTTTTTGGGTATGTGTTTGATCATGGGTCTTTTCAGAGAGATGAACTTGTAGAGAGGCGACGGACTGTGCGTACACCAGATTTGGAGGACCAGGTCCTACAGGATACTGAGACGAACCATAGTACAAGCTTCAGGTAATTTGCGTGGTACACACCAAAGTACGATTATGTGTGTTCTGCATTACAGATAAGTGTGAACGAGTGCACTGCATCCCATTGTAGCCACTTTGAACATCTGTTGTGACGGGGATTTGATGCAGCTCTGTACTGTGTTCCGTCCATATCCGCGCACATGTTCATAGGATCTTTTATTTCCTCCATTTCTGCTCCGGAATCAGTCTCCGAAGTTTGTCGGTTTTATTCACGTTCACCCTCTATGGATCTTGGACCTCCAATCTTTAGAAATGTGTAATTTTCAGTGACGAGTAACATTTTATTGTTCAAGGATACAGAGCAAGTGTTGCCAGGTGAGGCACCCATGAGACAGCAAGAGCTGACCATCATGAACAGACTGTAAAATACCCTTCGCAAAAAGATATTTTGGGGCTCCTTCACTGCAAGTGGCGCTGGGGCACTCATTCCAGTTGATGGCATGATGAATTCAACCAAACAGGAAACCCTTATGCGTGATATGGCATTTCAACATGGTATGGTCCTATCACACTTCTAAGGCCTCACACGGCGTTCATGGCAGAAAACATCATTAATGTTCAGTGGCTTGTTAATTCACAAGACTTAAATCTCGTTGAGAATTTGTGGAGTATTGTGAAAAAGCGTCTTGGTAAAAATGAACTGTTCAACAAAAGAATAGATGTTTGTAAATGTGATAAAAATATGGTTTCATGACGACGAAACATTTGCTCTAATCTGGTCTAATACAAGCCACAACGTGTTCAGAAGCTCATTAAAGCAAAAGGTAATATTCAGTAAGCTACTAACTGTATTACACACATAGTAATAAATGTTCACAGTTAAAGTACTACTGTACGTTATTCATGTCCGTCGTCTTGGTCTTGTGGCTCTCAAACACAATCCTTCGTGGAAATTCTAAATGCAGCCGACTTAACTTCTTGCTCTGGTCTACGCGAGTTTTACGAATAACTGTGCCGTAACTTATAAATGACCAGGTACAGACTGCGATAAAGTAATTACGAACTGCCGGTTAGCACTCGAGGAAAATCTGTTGACGAGGATTTGCAGAGTGACCACTTTAAATTTTACAAGGGAAGTCAGACCAGACGAGAGAGGAGAGCGTTCCAGCCCGGCGCCCAGCTGACACATTAATTAACCATCTTTTTAAAATGAACTGAACGTAAGAACGTCGAGTTTAACATGCAGAAATTTCTAGTCAGGTCGAGAATAAAACCACCACCTCTGTTAGCTAGTACAGAGAAACAGTAGCACCAGGCACTCTATTATGGAGCGTGGGTTTCTTTATCTTAGCAAACGGGACACTGGAAACTGAAGAAAGATTCTGGGAGGGGTTGCAGCCAAACTCACAGACAGGAATTTGGTCGTGCATTGGCTCAACGACAAGTTCAGCTTCTTCTTGATGCATCCTGGATTATCCAGAGCAGAGCGCGGAAAGAGGACGAAAGATAGTCTCAAGTGTTTAACTTAAGATTGTGAACCTCAGTGCATCTCGGTATTTTTCTGCATTAACAAATCACTACTAGAGGCGAAAGAAGCATCGAGTGCCAGATTGTAAAGAGAATCCTGTGATCGGCTGTGGGATCGGATTGTGGATCTAAGGATTTGTAGTTTGACATTTCCCACCCAACTACCAAATCAAACAATCAGCACTGCTAGTTGAAATAAATAGGGCTTACACTAGTTCCCCAATTGTGCTATGATAGATTAAAATGAAATAATACATAAGAATACGACGTGCGTTAAAAAAAATAACAAAAACTTTTTGTTGGAAAAAAATTTATTTATTCGTTTACATCACTATTATTCCCTTTAAAATAATCCCCATTAGATATTATAAGCTTTTATCAGCTATTTTTCCAATCCCCGAAGCACTGCGCGAAATATATTTTTTGGGATAGCCTTAAGCTCTCTCAATGATGTGGCTTTAATCTCAATTATGCTTGTAAAACGACAATCCTGTAACTTTTCCTCATTTTTAGGAAAAAAAGTCACTTTGGGCCACGTCTGGCGAATATAGAGTATGGATCACCAATTGAGTATTAAGTTTTGAAAGAAATTTCCGCCATTTGGCTTTAAATTACTGTTCATTTATATCACACAATCATGATTTCTGCTTTATAGCCATTCTCAAGTGCATGATGAACTGAAAATTAATAAAACTCACTGCTCTTAACGCGTCCATTTGTAACACATGCTCATAACAGCCTCTTACAATGATACGCCTTGAGAACAGAGTTTTGCACTACATCTCCGTAAGAGGATCTTACGAGCATGTATTATAAGGATAATTTAAGAGCAATCAACCACGTTTGCAATGCCTTTGGCAATAGAAAGATCATGTAGCGCACACAGTAGTGGCACTTTGTAGCGATTTCTGCATTTTTTTCGATGTTAATATCGGTTGATTTATGGGCGCGATGAATACAGGTCACAACAATGTACCGACTGCCAAATACGGTACGTATTTGTTTGTTGATGTTTATTCGTTGTGCACAGTGTCAGTCTTATCACGTATCTCTGATATGTACTCATATCATCTAATACGATGGCCGGTTTCTAAGACCAAATATATATTATTTCAACAATGACATGTCATTTAGGCATGTCGGGCATTTTGTGTCATGTAAGTAATGTCCTTAAATTATGTAATGACTTTTTGTTCCTCGTATTACGCCCTCCACTGCATGATCTGTACGTTTTATTAATTTTCAGTTTAATTTGCACCTGAGAGCGGCTATGATTGTATAAATAAATGAACAAGTAATTTACAATAAAATGGAAATTTCTGTCAAAAAGGTCTACATGTCTGTGCCGCCCCACCCCCTCCCCCCACGAGGAAAAGTCAAAATAGTTCATTTTTCCCCAATAATTCTCGAACGAGATCGAAGTGAGAGTGGGTGCATTATCGGGGTGCAAAAGGCATGAACTGTTTCACCACAGGAAATTTGTATGCTTCACGCAAACAGCTTTAAACTTTGAAGCAGTATTCTACACTGATCGTTTGATCTTGTGGCAACAACTCTTGCTGGTCTACGCCTTTAAAATCTAATAACTCACTGAGTGTACCCTTCATATCTGACGGCATTTCTTACAGTCTTCTTCTTCTTCTTCTTCTTCTTCTTCTTCTTCTTCTTCTTATTCTCCTCTCTCTTTCTTTCTTTCTTTTGCTGCCATGTGTTTCATCTGCAAAAAAATTATGGTAAGAGCCAGTTTATGTTGCTAACACAATCATCAAACTTCTCCGACTGTTATTCGGCGGTCGTTCATAATCATTTCTTTAATTTTTTTCCAGATTTAATGGGCTGATGTGTTGTAGCGTTTAGGTGGTCATTATCTACGTGCTCATGGCCTCCTTCGAAAAAACACCATTGGCAAACCCTTGTGTTAGTCATAGCAGACTCACCAAAACCAATATTCAATTTCTGCAACTTTGCTGCTTCTTTTGGCGAAATTTAATACAAATTCTCCGAGCCACTTCTATACAAACTACAGAAACTTATAATTTTTTTGACAGTTGACAACAGACTACATACCCGATATAGCTAACGGCTGCACAGATATTTTGAAGAAATGTTTACCGAGGTAAGAACGAAATATATTGCGCGAACCTGGCTAATGCAACACTGAAAATAACTTTATTCGCTTTATTCTTTGAACACACCGTATACGCACTTCCGAACAATTTAATAAGATATATCTGCCACACCTTACACCAAGGCAAATTGAGAAATTGGTCTGTGACAGCATCAGGCTGAGGCCCACGAGAAAGGTAAGCAGTGGCGCGTACGTCACAGCACGTGACACTGCAGATCTTACGAGTGCCAGTAGCTACTGTACCTCCGGCGGGGAGCGAGTTAACAACGCCTGACTGCGTGTTTAAATGCATGCAAGTTCCCGATAGCACACGAAAAAAATTAAGACATTTAGTGGGTGCCTTTTCATTTAAATACTGATTTCTTGTGGGCCCTGCACGCAGCCAAACGTTCGCGAAGTGTGGTGGACGAGCCAACTACTGCGACATTTCATTTCAAGTTCGCTTCAGGATCCGTACACCTCCTTGGCCGCGAGAAATTAGTCTGTGACGGCATCAGGCCTAGTTTGGCCACATTTACAACAGTTACGTACCGCACACGAGATCCCTGTCTAACGTTACCAGCCCAGGCGAAGAGAAGGCTCTGTATCCAACTACGCGAGTACTGGGCTTTTGTTGAGTACCACGTCACTTGTACACTCAGAGAACCATCTAAAGATATGAAGAACGCACAAACCTCCCCGGGCGCTGATTTCAAGTAGTGGAGCAGCAAAGTACAGTGTCCGAAAGTGTCTTCACCGCCAATTTCGGACAAAGACTTCTCCGTGTAGTCTTCAGTTGGACGCACCCATGCTGTGCATTATATTTTCCAATGTCAGCTACCCATCATCCATTTTGTCTTTTCTTATCTCTTGGAATATAATCCTATGGGCTTACGTATTAGTTTATAGCCTGTATAGGAATACCAGGATGTCACATGTTGTAAGTTTTTGCTTGTTACTGATCCGTACCAATAAAATGGAAATCTAAATCCTATACAACAGAAGCACTGGCGTCAAACACAAAACAAAATCCTTACAGGTCTTAAACATTCAAGTAGCAAACGTACATGGTCCCAGCATTTACACTCACGAACACCTAGTCCAATCGAACCGAAATCCAATGTATGCCTATTCACAAGAATCAGCGCGCAGATCTTCGAAGTATGTTTGATCCGACCTAACGAACTACTGTTCAATTTACAGTTGTTCCTCAGTAGCCTATAAATACTGAAGTTGGAAGAGTGTTTTTGGCCAGAAGCACCGCATTTGGTTCCTAGCAGAATTTCTTCTTTACATTACACCGAAACGAACTGAACCTGGATAGTTTTCGTACTTACGGTATCTTTAAAAAAGTGGACGTATTAACGTCGTCTAGTGGTTCAAACAAACCTGGTTATGTGAGACATCTACGCACATCAAAAAAAGTTTTGCCTCACCCCAGTTCCGTAACCGGTACAGAAAACTCGAATAGAGAAACAAACATCACTTCCCAACGTTGCATGTTGTACCACCATACTGCGAGACCTTCAGAGGTGGTGGCCCAGATTGCTGTATACACCGGTACCTCTAATACCCAACAGCACGTCCTTTGCATTGATGCCTGCCTGTATTCGTCGTGGCATACTATTCCACAAGTTCATCAAGGCACTCTAGGTCCAGAATGTCCCACTCCTCAACAGCGATTCGGCGTAGATCCCTCAGGGTGGTTGGCGGGTCACGTCATCCATAAACACTCCTTTTCAGTCTATCCCAGACTTGTTCGATATGGTTCATGACTGTAGAACATGCTGGCCACTCTAGTCGAGTGATGTTATCCTGAAGGAAGTCATTCAGAAGATGTGCACGATGAGGGGCGCGAATTGTCCTCCATGAAGACGAATGCCTCGCCAATATGCTACCGATATGGTTGCACTATCGGTCTGAGGATGGCATTCACGTATCGTACAGCCGTTACGGCGTCTTCCATGACCACTAGCGACGTACGTCGGCCCCACATAATGCCACCCCAAAACAGCAGGGAACTTCCACCTTGCTGCACTCGCTGGACAGCGTGTCTAAGGCGTTCAGCCTGACCGGGTTGCCTCCAAACGTCTCCGACGATTGTCTGGTTGAAGGTATATGTGACACTCATCGGTGAAGAGAACGTGATGCCACTCATGAGCGGTCCATTCGGCATGTTGTTGGGCCCATCTATACCGCACTGCATGGTGTCGTGGTTGTAGAGATGGGGCTAGCCATGGACGTCGGGAGTGAAGTTGTGCATCATGCAGCCTATTGCGCACAGTTTGAGTCGTAGCACGTCGTCATGTGGCTGCAGGAAAAGCGTTATTCAAAATGGTGGCGTTGCTGTCAGGGTTCCTCCGAGCCATAATCCGTAGATAGCGGCCATCCACTGCAGTAGTAGCCCTTGGTCGGCCTGAGCGAGGTATGTCACCGACAGATCCTGTCTCTCGCCTCCAGTTCGAACAACATCGCTTTGGTTCACTCCAAGACGCCTGAACAATTCCTTTGATCAAAGCATTTCCTGGCACAAAGTAACAATGCGGATGCGATCGAACTGCAGTATTGACCGTCTAGGCATGGCTGAAATACAGACAACAGGCGCCATGTACCTCCTTCCTGGTGGAATGCCTGGAACTGATCGGGCTGTCGGAACCCCTTCGTCTAATAAGCGCTGCTCATGCATCTTTGGGCGGGTTTACAGACATCTCTTAACAGTCAAAGGGACTGTGTCTGTGATACAATATCCACAGTCAATGTCTATCTTCAGGAATTCTGGGGACTGGGGTGACGCAAAACGTTTTTTGATTTGTGTACTACCACTCCCTGAAATACCTACCACGAATACTAACATCACTCAGAAAATTAAGTAACGCCCAAACATCCGGGGTTTTGTGCAATGCTTACTGTCCGAAGCGCTTTTAACGTGTTCTCCTTTTGTTTTATTAATCATAATACTGCCTTATCTGCAATGCTACCTTTTATTTTTGGTTGGCGTAAGTATCTGTTGAGGACTTTCGTCTTGGGAAAGGAGTTAACTTATTCCAGCAAGCAGAACAACAGTAACTTCATTCTGTTTCGGGCTTGACTTATTACTTAGTGCTGCACAAAATTTTCTCCATTATATACGAAGTCTCTACTGTAGGCCAGGATATAAAAGGAACGCTGACTTTGTGAAGAAGTGACTATTTCGGGTGTCAGTGTGGTTCCCATGAACCACAGAAGGTGCGAGTATAGCTGTCGCCTGTTTGGAATGGTGCTTACAGAAAGCTCGCAGCTGGTGACCACATGGTCGTGGCGTCTGCCTCGGTGTTAAGCTTACAGCAACTTCCACTTGTCCTCGAGATGCTGAGAACTAGAAGATACTTTAGGAAAATGATTTAGACAATATGTTTGAATGCTGCGAAAACTGGGACCTGACCCTGTACAACAACGTTTTTTTTTTTTTTGTTTTGGTTTTAGGGCGCAAAACTGCTATGGTCATTAGCGCCCGGTCCGTGACTTAGGAAACAGTAAAAAACCGAAAATGGAAACCAGCAGCAATGGGAACGAAACTCAAAAAATTGGAGAAACTAAAAGCAGAAGGAAGGCTTAAAAATCCACTACAGAAAGGGGTTGGTTGTCCCCAAAAAAAGCTTCAAATGACTGACGTTATTTCACTGGCACTAATAAACTCGAGAACGCGATCGGCCGAGCGCGTGTCATCTGCTAAAATGGAAGAAATATCAGGCGACAACTGTAGACGGGCGCGTAACGGAGTAAAATAGGGGCACTAAATTAAAAGGTGTTTTACTGTCCACAGCTGAGAGCAGTGGGGACAGAGTGGGGGAGGATCACCGCTTAAAAGATGTCGATGGCTAAAAAGACAGTGCCCTATCCGGAGTCTAGTTAAAATTACCTCCTCCCAACGACGCGTTCGGGAGGAAGAGGTCCAAGCACAAGGAAGAGCTTTCAAGTCCCGCAATTTATTATGGGGAAGTGTCGACCAATGTGCGTGCCATAAAAGAACAACACGACGACATAAAACGCTCCGTATATCGGCGAAGGGAATCGATTGAATAGCTGGCCGAAGAAGAGAGACTGCAGCCTTGGCCGCTATATCGGCCGCCTCATTTCCACAGATACCAACGTGTCCCGGGAGCCAGAGGAACGCCACCGAGATGCCCCCCCCCCCCCCCCCAGGTGGAGCAAGCGCAGACAGTCCTGAATCCGGTGGACCAGAGGGTGGACAGGGTAAAGAGCTTGGAGACTGAGGAGAGAGCTGAGAATCTGAACAGTTAACATACTGTATCCGCTGATGGCGGCGGATGTTGTAGACAGCCTGGAGAACAGTGTAAAGCTCCGCAGTATAAACCGAACACTGGTCGGGAAGCCGAAATTGATTTGGGGTGTCGCCAACAATATAGGCACTCCCTACACCAAACGATGTTTTTGAGCCATCAGTGTAAATAAATGTGGCTTCCTTCATTTGTGCACATAGAGCAGAAAACGTGCGACGATAAACGAGTGAAGGGGTACCATCCTTGGGAAACTGACAAAGGTCACGGAGCAGGCAGATCCGGGGACGGAGCCAAGGCGGTGCTGTACCCCAAGTTGTCAAGAAGGTTTTAGGGAAGGGGAAGGAAAGAGAATGGAGCAGTTGACGGAAGCGGACTCCCGGTGGTAGTAGGGAGGAAGGGCGGCCGCATACCATAAATCCAAGGAGGCGTCGAAAAAAATGTCATGGGCCGGATTAGCAGGCATGGAAGACAGATGGCTAACATAACGACTCAGGACAGCTCGCCAATTGGACAGCGGAGGTTCAGCAGTCTCAGCATAAAGGCTTTCCACAGGGCTGGTGTAAAAAGCTCCAGACACTAAACGTAATCCACGGTGGTGGATAGAGTAGAGACGCAAAAGAATAGACGGCCGAGCAGAGGAGTAGACTATGCTTCCATAGTCCAATTTCGAGCGCACTAAGGCGCGATAGAGGTGGAGAAGGACCACTCTGTCCGCTCCCCAGGAGGTACCATTCAGGACACGGAGGGTGTTGAGGGATCGCAGACAGCGAGCCGAAACATAGGAAACGTGGGAGGACCAGCACAGTTTTCTGTCAAACATAAGAATTTAGCGACGTCCGAAAACGGAAGGCTGACACGTCCTAGATGTAAGGAGGGTGGAAGAAACTCCTTACGTCACCAAAAATTAACACAAACGGTCTTACTGGGAGAAAAACGGAAGCCGGTTTCGATGCTCCAAGAGTGGAGGCAATCGAGACACCCTTGAAGACGTCGTTCAAGAAGGCTGGTCCGTTGAGAGCTGTAGTAGATCGCAAAATCGTCCACAAAGAGGGAGCCCGAGACATCAGGAAGGAGACAAATCCATAGTTGGATTTATGGCAATGGCAAACAGTACAACACTCAGCACGGAGACCTGGGGTACCCTGTTTTCTTGGGAGAAAGTACGGGAGAGAGTAGTGTTCACCCGCACTCTAAATGTGCGCTCTGCCATAAATTCGCGAAGAAAAAGGGGCAGCCGACCTCGAAAGCCCCAAGAGAACAGTGTGCGGAGGATGATTGTCCTCCAACAAGTATCGTATGCTCTCTCCAGATCAAAAAATATTGCTACTGTTTGGCGTTTCCGGAGAAAATTGTTCATGATATAAGTGGAGAGAGCAACAAGATGGTCAACTGCAGAACGATGCTTTCGGAATCCGCATTGGGCAGGTGTTAAAAGACTGCGGGACTCCAGCCACCAAGCTAAACGGCAATTCACCATATGCTCCAAAACCTTAGATACACTACTCGTGAGAGAAATGGGGCGATAGCTAGAGGGGAGATGTTTGTCCTTTCCAGGTTTCGGAACAGGAACGACGATAGCTTCCCGCCATCGTCTGGGAAAAGTACTGTCGGTCCAAATTCGATTATAAAGGCGAAGGAGGTAACGCAGACTATGGGTTGATAAATGCAGCAACATTTGGATGTGGATACCATCCGGCCCTGGGGCGGAGCAGCGAGAAGAAGAGAGTGCATGTTGGAGTTCCCGCATGGAGAAAACAGTATTATAGCTTTAGCGATTTTGAGAGGAAAAAGCAAGAGGTTGCACTTCCGCTGCACGTTTCGTCGGGAGAAACGCTGGCGGGTAATTTGAAGAGCTCGAAATCTCAGCAAAGTGCTGACCCAATGAGTTAGAAATTGCGACGGGGTCCACTAATGTATCATGCGCGACAGTGAGCCCAGAGACCGGGGAGAAACTAGGCGCGCCTGATAACCGTCGAAGCCGACTCCAAACTTCCGAGGAGGGAGTGAAGGTGTTAAATGAGCTAATAAAGAATTTCCAGCTTGCCTTCTTGCTATCGCGGATGACGCGACGGCATCGCGCACGGAATTGCTTATAGCGGATACAGTTGGCCAAAGTAGGATGGTGGCGGAAAACGCGAAGAGCACGTCGCCGCTCATATTGCGTCACGGCACGCCTCGTTCCACCAAGGAACTGGGGGGCGCCGGGGCAATTCGGAGGTGCGTGGTATTGAACGTTCCGCAGCTGTAAGAATAACGTCGGTGATATGTGTTTTTTTTTTTTTTTTTTGGTAGGGTTTAAGGGCGCTCAACTGCTGAGGTCATTAGCGCCCAGTCACTGGTGTTAGAGCACAAGGAATCTGCTAAAACTCAAGGGGATGGGGGGACATCAGAAGGACCTGACAAAGATGCAGATTAAATAAGTAAAAAGGTTAAATGTCTTTGGTCAAGCCAGTTAAAGTTATAAAACGCAGAATACGAGCAGCTGCTCGAGCGTCATCAGCTAAAACATCCGGTAAGGTAGATGGCAGGGACAGGACAACACGAAATTGACTAAAACGGGGACACGACAATAAAACATGGCGCACCGTTAATGCCTGACCACAAGGGCACTGCGGGGCTGGGTCACCGGAGAGCAGGTAGCGGTGGCTAAACCGGCAATGCCCAATCCGCAACCTGGTCAGAAGGACCTCCTCGCGCCGAGATGGTCGGGAGGAAGTTGTCCAAGCAGTTGGGAGCGGTTTTACTCCCCGGAGCTTGTTTCCTTGGAGGGATGACCAAGCATCCCACCACAAGGACACAAGCCTCTTACATACATCCCCACAAACGTCAGATGACGGGACACAATGGGAGGCTGGCTGAGGCTGGAGGACTGCAGCCTTGGCTGCAGCATCCGCAGCCTCATTCCCAGGCACTTCTACATGTCCGGGAACCCACAGAAAGCTGACAGAACCGCCATTATCAGCGAAAGAATGGAGGGACTGCTGTATCCGTTGAATCAAGGGATGGACCGGATAGGGAGCCCCAAGGCTCTGAAGAGCACCGAGTGAGTCAGTGCAGAGTACATACGATGAATGGCGGTGGCGGCGGGCATACTGAATGGCCTGATGGAGAGCAAAAAGCTCGGCTGTAAAGCTGGAACACTGGTCAAGGAGCCGGTATTTAAAGGTGGCGGTCCCGACGACAAATGCACAGCCGACACCATCGCCAGTTTTGGAGCCATCGGTGTAAATAAAGGTGTGACCGGCAAGTCGAGCACGAAGTTCGACAAACCGTGAGCAATACACTGCAGCCGGAGTACCCTCCTTCGGGAGTGAGCTGAGGTCGAGATAAATACGAACCGGAGCCTGGAGCCAAGGTGGTGTCGGGCTCTCACCCTCTCTGAAGGTGGTAGGAAGGGCAAAATCCAATTGTCGAAGCAGGCGACGGAAGCGGACTCCGGGGGGCAGCAGGGCAGACACATACAACCCGTACTGACGGTCGAGAGAATCGGCGAAGAAGGACTTGTAAGAGGGGTGTTCGGGCATAGACAACAGCCGGCAGGCATACCGACACAGCAGTATGTCGCGCCGGTAGGTCAATGGTAACTCGGCAGCTTCAGCATAAAGACTCTCGACAGGACTAGTGTAGAAGGCTCCGGTCGCAAGACGTATCCCCCGATGGTGGATGGAGTTGAGCCGGCGTAAGAGGGATGGCCGAGCGGACGAGTAGACGAAGCTCCCATAATCCAGCTTCGATCGGACTATGGACCGATACAAGCGAAGCAGGACAGTGCGATCCGCTCCCCAAGATGAACCGCTAAGAACTCTGAGGACATTAAGGGAACGTGTACAACGGGCCGCCAAATAAGAGACATGTGGAGACCAACACAGTTTCCGGTCCAACGTGAGCCCTAGAAACTTAGTTGTGTCCACGAATGGGAGAACAACGGGACCGAGATGTAAGGATGGCGGAAGGAACGCTTTATATCGCCAAAAGTTGATACAAACCGTCTTCTCTTCAGAGAACCGGAAGCCATTTGCCACGCTCCATGAGTAGAGGCTGTCTAGACAACGCTGAAGGCAGTGCTCCAGGAGGCATGTTCTCTGGGCACTGCAGTAGATCGCGAAGTCATCGACAAAGAGAGAGCCTGAGACATTAGGTGGAATGCAATCCATAATTGGATTGATCGCGATGGCAAAAAGGGCTACGCTCAAGACGGAGCCCTGAGGCACTCCGTCCTCCTGGAGGAAGACGTCGGACAATACGGAACCCACACGTACCCTAAACTTTCGATCCGTTAAAAAGGAATCAATAAAAAGGGGCAGACGACCGCGTAGGCCCCACTTGTGCATAGTGCGGAGGATACCTCCTCTCCAACAGGTATCATAAGCCTTCTCCAAGTCGAAGAACACGGCTACCGTTTGGCGCCTTCGCAAAAAGTTGTTCATGATGAATGTCGACAAGGTCACAAGGTGGTCAACAGCGGAGCGGCGGCGACGAAAGCCGCATTGGACATTAGTAAGTAGTCGTCGAGATTCAAGAATCCAAACTAACCGAGCATTAACCATGCGCCCATCACCTTACAGACACAGCTTGTAAGAGAAATGGGGCGGTAACTAGAAGGAAGGTGTCTATCCTTCCCGGGTTTGGGTATAGGAACAACAACGGCGTCACGCCAACGCATGGGGACTTGACCTTCGGTCCAGACGCGATTGTAGGTACGAAGAAGGAAGCTTTTGCCCGCCGGAGAAAGGTGTGCCAGCATCTGAACGTGAATGGCATCTGGCCCCGGAGCAGAGGACCGGGACAGTGCAAGCGCACGTTCGAGTTCCCACATAGTAAAGCGGGCAAGTTTCCCGCATAGTAAAGGGGGCAAGTTTCCAGATTCAGCGAGTGGAAGGAAGGTCGCCGAGCCTCGTCTGCCTCTTTCCTGGGAAGGAAGGCAGGATGGTAATGGGCGGAGCTTGAAACCTCCGCGAAAAAGCGGCCAAAGGCGTTGGAGACAGCCACAGGATCAACAAGGACCTCATTACCTGAGGTCAGGCCAGGTACTGAGGAGTGGGCCTTAATGCCCGACAGCCGGCGCAGGCTACCCCAAACGACGGAAGAGGGAGTAAAACTGGTAAAGGAGCTCGTGAAAGAGGCCCAACAAGCTTTTTTGCTGTCTTTGATGACTCTACGGCATTGCGCTCGGAGTCGTTTGTATTCAATACAATTCGCCAACGTAGGATGGCGGCGAAAGGTGCGTAAAGCACGTCGTCGAGCAAGGATAGCGTCCCTACAAGCCTCGTTCCACCAGGGGACGGAAACGCGACGTGAAGAAGAAGTAGTACGAGGTATGGAACGTTCGGCAGCATTGATAATAACAGCCGTGAGGTATTCGACCTGACTGTCACAACTGGGAAAATCGTGGTCCGAAAAGGTCGCCAGGGAGGAGTAAAGTCCCCAGTCAGCTTTCAGTATGTTCCAGCTCGAAGGACGTGGGGATGGGGTGTGGTGCAGGAGACGAACGACACAGGGGAAGTGGTCGCTCGAATAGGTGTCAGAAAGGACATACCACTCGAACCGACGGGCAAGAGTGGTAGAACAGATCGAGAGGTCCAAGTGGGAGTAGGTATGAGTAGAGTCCGAGAGGAAAGTCGGGGCGCCGGTATTGAGGCAGACAAGATTGAGATGGTTGAAGACATCCGCCAAGAGTGAGCCTCTTTGACAGGATGCAGGAGAGCCCCAAAGGGGATGATGGGCATTGAAGTCGCCAAACAATAAGAACGGCGGGGGAAGCTGATCGATCAGGTGCATCATGTCAGCCCGACTAACAGCAGATGACGGTGGAGTGTAGATGGTACAAACTGAAAAAGTAAAAGCAGAAAGAGTAATGCGGATAGCTATTGCTTGGAGTGGGGTGGTCAATGGGATGGGATGGTAATAGACATCGTCCCGAACGAGCAACATGACCCCACCATGAGCTGGGATACCGTCCACAGGGGTGAGGTCATACCGCTCCGAGGTATAGTGGGAAAAGGCAATACGGTCAGTCGGGCGCAACTTGGTTTCCTGGAGACCAAGGACGAGCGGACAGTTCAGGCGGAGGAGCAGTTGTAATTCCTCCTGATTAGATCGAATACCTCTTATGTTCCAATGAAAAACGCCATTGCTAGTCAAAAAGTTGGGGGAACGAGACGGGGAAGAGCTGGTCACCTCGATGGCCGCGGAGGGCCAGGTTGCGAGGGAACAACGCTACAACCGACGGGAGGCGGATCCGGTTCCATCGACTCGTCGCCAGCTGCGGCCGCTGTCCCTGATTGTGTAGGAGGGGCCGCATCATTTGCCGACAAAAGGCCGGCGGAGCGCCTGGCAGCAGAGCATCCCGGCGAAACTGAGGACGGCCGGGAGCAGCGACTCACGGATGCAGCGTCAGACGAAACGCGCCGGGGTGGAGAGGGGGATAGAGACTTCTTCTTGGAGGCCTTCTTGGAAGGCCGAGGAGGCACAGGGATGGTGGGCTGGACCCGAAGAAGGTCCTCACGCGCGGGGTCCGTTTTGGAACGCCGGACCTCGGAAGCTGGGGTCCGGAACGGTTCCCCGATGGACGCCTGAGAAGAGGATCGCTTCTCAGGTGGCATGGGGGGAGGAGGAGGAGGAAGGGTGGCCCCTGGGGCAGAGGGGGTGGGGGCCACGGGGGAGGAGGATTTGGAAGGGAGGGATTTGGGAGGCGGAGGCAGAGCCCCCTGATGGGCAGAGGAGGCGGAGGGGGGACAGGATAGGGGTGAGGATACCGCGGAAGGAGTGGACACAACTGAGGCAAACGAAGTGGTCAGTGACACGGGATGAAGGCGGTCATACTTCTTCCTGGCCTCAGAATAAGAGAGCCGATCCAAAGTTTTGATTTCTTGTATCTTTTTCTCCTTCTGATAGGCGGGGCAGTCTGAGGATCTAGGCGAGTGGACGCCAGGACAATTAATGCACCGAGGTGGTGGGGTGCAAGTATGTTCCTCACGAAGAGGACATCCACAATCGCCACAAAGGGGCTCAGCCTCACACCGGGACGACATGTGCCCAAAGCGCAAACACCTAAAACAGCGCATAGGAGGCGGGACGTAAGGTCGCACGTCGCACCGGTAGCACATCACCTTTACCTTCTCCGGGAGAACGTCCCCCTCGAAGGCGAGAATAAAGGCCCCGGTGTCGATGCGACGGTCTTTGGGGCCGCGCTGGACTCGCCGGACGAAATGCATGCCGCGGCGCTCCAGGTTGGCCCTGAGCTCCTCATCAGATTGTAGCAGGAGGTCACGATGAAAAATAACCCCCTGCGTCCTATTTAGTGCCAGATGTTGGACAATGGATACTGGGATGTCCCCTAGGTGGTCGCACGCCTGGAGTGCCGCCGACTGTGTGGCAGAGATGGTCTTGATAAGAACGGACCCTGATCGCATCTTGCTGAGAGCCTCGATTTCCCCGAAGACGTCCTCAATGTGCTGAACAAAGAACATGGGCTTGGAGGTGGCGAACGTCCCCCCATCGGTTCGAGAACAGACCAAATAGCGGGGGAAGTACTTCGCCCCAAGCCGGCGGGCCTGTCCCTCCTCCCATGGAGTGGCCAAGGGGGAAAGGGCAGGAGAACCAGAACTAGAAATGGTACCTTTTCTTTTGAAAGACTCGGCCGCAGAGCGACCTGATACGTGTTGACGTTTCATCTGTGAAACGTCCGCCCCGATACCACCCACTCCGACCAGGGGCTCTCCCCACGGGCGCCACCCAGCCGCAGCAAGGGCCACCTGGCAGGATGACCATTGCCGGGAGTCCTGATGCCCCAAGGAGACGGGCATCTACTCCTTGGCCAACGTGGGGAGGGTGCAGCTCAGGTATCGGCAGTACGATCCCTGTGTTGTCAGGGGGCTACAACCTAGAGGGTACATGACGACCCCACCACAACGGGCTGGCTACCGTGCTGGATTTCTGGTGCCATGGAAAGTCCATCATGATCGCTGGTGCAGATGGAGATGCACTATGGGCGTAACTTGGACAACCCATCAGGCATTTAGGCCCAATTTGAGGAATAATGGGTATGGTTACAACGCCGGTGCAATGCTGAGTGCCAAGGTCTTAGTGCACTTAGGACCAGTGGTACACCATGTAAGGTGTCCTTCCCCAAAAGGCTCGTACTTCTGTAGAATTTTGAAAAATTGAGGTCAAACCCCAAGGGGGACCATCACATAGAAGGCCGAAACGGTTGAAACTCCTTTTAGTCGCCTCTTACGACAGGCAGGAATACCTCGGGCCTATTCTTACCCCGAACCCGCAGGGGGAGGTGATATGTGTGACCTCATCGTCGACGCTGGGAAAGTGACGGTCATCGAATGTCGCTAGAGACGAAAAAAGTGTCCAATCGGCTTGGGCAAACTTCCAGCATCGCGGGCGCATATATGGCAGTTGAGGCTGCAGTCTAAGGACACATGGAAAGTGGTCACTCGAGTGTGTATCATCAAGGTCGAAGCATTCAAAGCACCGAGCTAGTGGAACAGTATCAACCAAAAGGTCCAAATGAGAGAAATTTGTCGTGGAGGCAGACAAAAATGTAGGGACCCCAGTGTTGAGGCAAACTATTGCTAGACTAGACGTCTAGCAATAGTGAGCCACGTGGACAAGGATGTGGAGATCCCCAAAGCGGGTGGTGGGGATTGAAGTCCCCAACCAGCAAATATGGGGGTGGAAACTGACCAAGAAGATGTAGGAGATCAGCTCGTGCCATTGGTGTGGACGATGGAATGTGTACAGTACAAAGAGAGAAGGTGTATCCAGAAAGGAAAAGACGGACAGCGACAGCTTGGAAGGAAGTGTTTAAGTGGCTTGGGTGATAATGGAGAGTATCATGGAAAAGAATCATGAGTCCTCCATAGGCTGGAGTGCCTTCAACAGAGGGGAGATCAAATCGGACGGACTGAAAATGGGGGAGAACAAAGCGGTCATGGGGACGCAGCTTTGTTTCCTGAAGACAGAAGATGACCGGAGAGTAGGATCGTAAGAGGATCAACAATTCATCCCGATTGGCTCGAATGCCGCGGATATTCCAGTGGATAATGGACATAGGGTGAACAGAAAATGGAGGAATGTGACCAAGGTTGCCGTCAACTCAACGACTGCTCAGAGCTTGCGACCGACAGCATGGAATGGCATTCAGCCGAAGGCAGAAGATCCTGATCCATAGGTTGTTCAGGAGCAGCTCCTGCCACCAGCGATCGGCCGGTTGATCGACCACCAGCAGTGCGCCTCGGCGACACAGAAGACGGCCGAGGGTGATTTCCGCCAGGTGGTGCTGTAGATGGGACACGCCTTGGCGGAGGAGGAGATGAACTGAGTTTCTTAGTAGCCTTCTTGGAAATATGATGTTTAGATGGAGGAGGAACCGATGGTTGTGAAGTTGGGGTACGTAAAAAATCTTCACGAGTATGCTCTTTTTCTAAGTCTTGGTGTCTGACTTTTGGGCTCGAGATTTAGCAGAACCCGATGAAGGGTGAGCCATAGAGTGGGCACGAGAGAGTGGTGAGGTTGAACGGGCGATCTTTGCGCTGGCCGATCTGACGACCGTGTCACTAAAGGTGAGGTCGCAAGTCTGCATGGGCGCCTCCTTTGTTGGCCGAGGAGAAGCAAGGACAGTGCTGTATTTTCCTGTCTGAGGCACGGTGGGCTGTCGACTGGCGAATAATTTTCGAGCAGCAAAGGTCGACACCTTTTCCTTCACTCCGATTTCCTGGATGAGCTTTTCGTCTTTAAAAACGGGGCAATCTCTAGAGGAAGCAGCGTGGTCACCCATACAGTTGATGCAGCGAGGGGATGGAGGTGGACAAGCACCCTCATGGGCATCCTTGCCACACGTAACACATTTGGCCGGATTGGAACAGGACTGGCTGGTGTGATTGAACCGCTGACACCGATAGCAACGCGTAGGGTTTGGGACGTGAGGTTCAAATGGCTCTGAGCACTATGGGACTCAACAGCTGTGGTCATAAGTCCCCTAGAACTTAGAACTACTTAAACCTAACTAACCTAAGGACATCACACACATCCATGCCCGAGGCAGGATTCGAACCTGCGACCGTAGCAGTCGCGCGGTTCCTGACTGAGCGCCTAGAACCGCTAGACCACCGCGGCCGGCTGGGACGTAAGGGCGAACGGAAATTATCTCATAGCCTTTGATTTTCGATGGGAGTTGAACTTTGTCAAATGTCAAGAAGACAGTGCGGGTTGGAATGATGGTCGTGTCAACCCTTTTCATAACTCTACGAACAGCCGTTACGCCCTGGTCAGACAGGTAGTGCTGAATTTCTTCGTCAGACAATCCATCGAGGGAGTGTGTATAAACGACTCCACGCGAGGAATTTAAAGTGCAGTACGCTTCAACCCGGACAGCGAAGGTGTGGAGCAGTGAAGTACGCAGCAATTTTTGTGCCTGGAGGGCACTGACTGTTTCTAACAACAAGGTGCCATTCCTTAATCTGGAGCAAGACTTTACAGATCCTGCAACTGCGTCGACACCTTTCTGAATAATGAAAGGGTTGACCGTGGAGAAGTCTTGACCTTCGTCAGACCGAGAAACAACAAGGAACTGTGGCAACGATGGAAGAACTGTCTGTGGCTTAGACTCAGTGAACTTACGCTTGTGAGCAGACATAGTGGAAGGTGAGAAAACCATTGCGGAAGAATCTCCCATGATTACCGGCGTCTCCGATGGCGCGCTCCTCCCTTGTGGGGGCCCTCTCTGAGGGCACTCCCGCCTTAGGTGATTGTTCACACCTCAGGTCACACCTCCCGACAAACGGACGGAGGGACCAATCGGCACTTTCGGAAGGTATCAGCTCGGGTAATCACCCCTCCCTGGGCCTGGCCGTTACCAGGGGGTACGTACGTGTCCTACCTGTCTACCCGGGGCGGGGAATTGCGCGTTACCCCGTCACCGGCTACGCACAAAAATGCGTGGGTCGGCCTTCAGACACGCACAGGGAGGAAGAAAGAGAAAGGAAAAAACAAAGAAAGGGAAAGGAAAGAAGAGAGGTCTCAAACGCCGCAGCGGAGAAAAGGGTAAAGAGAAGAGGTAAGGAAAAGAGAAGGACAAAGGAAGGATGAAGACATACAAGCAGAGAAGGCGAAGAATGCGTTACATTTACGAGCGTCCGTCTCCGGACGTAGGCACAAACCATACTCTCAGAGGGGGAGAAAGGGAAGGAAAGAGCCAGAGGTGAGGGGAGGAGGGGCGAAGATGGGGGATAGGGAAGGATGCGGAAAGGGAAGGTATGCAGCCCGGAAAGGAAGCAAGGCCACATTAGCTCGGGGTCCCGTGCTCGCTACGCACATATCCACAAAAGAGTTGTGGACCCCCTGGGGGGGTACAACAACGTGTACGAACGGAATTCACTCAATTTGCTTGATCCATGATTTAGGCGTTGTCAAGTTTACTAAATAATTGGATTTACAGTTGTAATGATCATACAGAAAATGGTGAAGGGAAGATGATTCAAAGACTGCGTTCTGTTGCCAAATACTTTGGTGTTACAAACGGCTGAGTACGGAATCTGCTTATACTCCTCTAGTCTGTCCTCCTTTATATTACTGCTTCGAAATATGAAATCGTTCCCAGAAAGGATTGATAGGAGACATTGTAAATTTCAGAGAAGGGCGGCTCCTTTTTTGTAATCACGGAATAGGGGACAGAGTGGCTGTGAAAATGATAAAAGAGTTGGGAAAGCGTCACTGCGGTGAAATCTTTTAACGAAATTCCAAAACAAGAACTTTCTTCGCGAATGAATTTTTTTTGTTACCTCCACAGGTATCATCGGAACAAAATGAGAGGAATCAGCCATCACTCGTGAAGATGTAGGAGATCATCTTCACGCACACGCTATTCGAGTGTGAAACTGTATACCCTCGCGTAGTTTATTAGGGTATCTTGCACCCCTCTCATGTGAGTTGGAAATTAATCATACACATGTATGTGACTGAATAAATTTTGCGTTGGCTCTACATTAAAAGGTGTGATGGTGCAGATGACTTTCGACGTCTTCACTTTTTATTTATGGCCACTAGTGGCTAAAAATGTGCGTATCCTCAACGCTTTTCATCTTTATTGAAGCGCCATTTGTGGAAACACAAGGGAGATCAGGCCAAATTGTCCGCTTAAATGTAAAGCAAATTAACGATTACCACCGCGATTCCAATAAACAGCTTGGTTAAATACGTTTTGTGTGGTCAAGGACGAAAATGTCTATGACAGAGCCAATAGGCCGAGTCTGCACTCGCGAACGTGAGAGGCAGCCAGCAGCAACAGCTGCCCATAAAACAGCAGCAGGGAAAGCAGTGCGGCCCGGTTCTGTTCGAAACGAGCCAAGGCGAGTGAGTCGCAAATTGCCGAATGACCTCACGCGCATTGACGTCACACCGATGGGTGTTGGGAAGGAGCGCGTCATCCCACCAGCCTGCCACTGCTGCCTGGAAGCGCTAACAAATGCTAATACATGCCTCCGCTATTTACCAGCACTTGGGTCGCGCAGAACAACGTAACGTCCTGTGCTTGCGCAGTCTCCGTCAACAGCAGTTTAAATTCTTAACATCTTCAGGCAGGATGTGTGCATAACAAAGCGATAACTGTAAAAAAAGTCAGCTGTTGAAGATTTTGATGGTGCTGAGAATTTTTTTAAAATATAAAAAACTAAAAAAAAATTGTTACAAGTAGCGCTACGAGTCAAACGATAAGTGACAACGACTAACAGGTATATATATGGAGAAATGACAAATCTTCCCTTCATTTTGTCCCTTTAGTTCAGATGTAGCCGAATTCCTCCATATGTAAAAAACGTGCATCACATGAAAAGTTACGTCGAGACGCGTCGTATGACGACGGAAACGCCGACGTGGAATTGAGTCTGACTGAGAAATTGTCTGGGAACAATCAAACTCACAAATGGGATAAAATTTGTATCAGAACCCTCCTATTGCCCACCTAACTACGCTGCAGAAGTGAGAGAGAGATTACCTCTGGTGTTTTGTATTTATGTTTCCAAATCATGATACTATAACAGTTGGTGATTTTCATCATTCTACAACGTATTGGGAAAATTACAGATTGATAAGGGCTAGACGTGAGAAAACTAGACAGTTACAAAACTGTTCTCCGAAAATTACCTAGAACAGATGGTTCCGCACCCTACGCATAATGGAAATACTGGGTGTTTCAAAATATACGCCTTTTAAGGCTTTGTACAATTTATTACATTCAACTTACAAGTATAAAAAATGCATCAAACGAAAGGGCAACTCAGTTCCTCCTAGAAGTGTTCAATCTGAGCACCATTTGTCACACATCGAATCGATAGGCGAGCTCTTCCTTAATCTTGATCAGTGTGTCTGTAATAATTATTGCAACAACGCTGTTTCTAGAGTCGAACAGATAAGCTTGTAGAGGATGCACATACAAATCTGATGCAACTCCCAATAGTAAAAATTCGCATGCCGTCAGATCGTGTATGAACGTCGTGGTCAAGCAAAACAAGCTGTATCAGGCCCTGGCGGCCAATCCAACTGTCGGATATAACGTCGTTTAACCAATCGCGTATTGAGTTTAGTGAGACGCCGCATCATCTTGCTGCCAAATGAAGTTCTGTGGCTCAGTTGCTTCCAATCGCGGAATGAACCACAGCTATAGCGCATTAACGTAAAAAACACCAGTTACATTTGTTTCACCGAAAAAGAAAGATCCACAACTTTACGCCGGGATATCGCTCCCAGATGAGAACTTCCTGCGTGCGCCCATTTCCATTTAGGTAATATGTACACTCGTCACTGAAGACTACACGATCCAGAAGCTCTTAATCGCCATGAAGAAACACTTCGTTGGCAAAATTGTTTCCTCATGTGCGCAGGTACACAAGCAAAACTGTTTTAGTTGCTCTTTCACTGTGATATTTATAATTGTAAAGTGAATGTAATAAATGCTAAAAAACCTTAAAACCCGTATATTCGTTTTGGGACACACTTGTGCACTAGAGTTATTGGCAGCAAACCGAGCCGATGACTTTGAGAACGTAAGACAAGGCGATCATCACTGTAAGCGTTACTTGCTAGACCGTTGCTGGGTCTATAAAATACAACCAGTAACAGCAGACAAGAGGGCGAGAATTTTCTTTTTTTATTTACATCAAAATCTACGAATAAAAATACTTACATTCGGGCCTGACGTGAAGCGCCGTCTACAGGGCGTCTCCTTTTGTGGTGTTTGTACACCTATTACATTCTTACACAGATTCTATCATCTTTTGTTGCTACTTTTCGAGAGGAAACTGACTGTTTCAACACCATGGATGACCCGGCGAGCGGCACGTCATTTGCCGAACAGGAAGTTAAATATCCGAAAATTTGTTCGCTGCGTCTATCAGACAGACATTGTAATCATTTTTAAAATGGCAAAGAGACGTCTTTGAGTGTGAAACTATTCTTTCATAAAATCCACGCTTGCATTTTCAACCTTGTGGCCATTATGAAGAGGAGTGCTGGGAAAATTATGCCTCAGTACGTGTGAAAAACTTTAAAACATATTCCTCACGTACGTATGTCATAATCATGTCTACATGCTGGATACTTTACATTGCTGTCACCGTTCACATAAATCACATCAAAACACTACGTTAAATGAGAGAGCAATGTTAAATATTGAGCATATGGGCCGGAAATGACATATATACATGAAGGAATTTTTTTTGCTTCAAGCCTTTTAGCACAATGAACGCAATACTCCACTTGGTAACGATCCCACAGCCGAAATTGCAATATGGATTTATCAGTACGTAGTTTCAGAGTCGAAGGCCAGCATGACGTCTTTTTTAAACTAGCATGAATGAGCACTTAATACCGAGTTGGTACTTTAACGGTAATTTTTTACTTTCTCTGCCTGACAACTTAGTACATTACGATATACATCGAACAGATGTCAGGGATTATACAGAAAGAGCCGTTTGCAAAACGATGCGGACTATTTATAGACACTAAACTCGAGCGGATATCTTATGCGGCGTAAGTACTTTCAGGCAGTATGCGTCGCGCACATTAGACTAGCTGATGCAGCAGAGTGGAATTGGATTACACGCGCTCCAGTTGGAGGGATTAACGGCCTGGCCAATGCAGCCCCGCTATTTCGGCGCGTCGACCTAAAGCGTGTCATGAAATCAATCAAATGAAGAGCTAATACGCTGAGCACCAGTCTCGCTACAATCCCGTTGTCCGACTACCGTAATACTAACATTAATACTTCACTGTTCCACGGTAATTTCTTGCACTACCTGATGCCAGCAATACTGTCAATATGCTCTTAAAGCCTACCCTGAAATAAGTCCATGGCGCAAAGTCCCATGCAAAAACCTATGTTATACGACTTCAGTGTTTCCGTAGCAAATTGCGGGCAATCGGAAATACTCACCCATAGCATAGAAACAAGAGAAGAACTAGAATCCGTGGAATGCAGACGCTATTCCAGAAGAAAATAATGAAGATTAGGGCCAAACTTCGGATAGCAACTAAATCTGGCACAAATTTTACGCTGGAATATTTATCTTTGTTCTCCGTGCATTTACCAGGAATATTTTACTACAAGGGAGAGTATGCTAAACACGGGTACATTCTGAATTGCTATGGCGATTTCACTTGAAAAAAGATCCGAGAGAGAATAAATGAATTATTTAACAGCCTTTCAAAGACTGAATGTGAGTGGTGGTAAATCACGCATCGAATTAAAATCTTTGTACCAAAATGGATGGAAGACTAATGCCTGGAACTTAGAGGTATCAAAACTATCACGGTAATATTCAAGTTATAGGTCAGAAGGAAACAAGTAATACACGAATGAACATTCATTGGCGTCTGATAAACCTATTTCATCATATAACTCAATAATCGAATTATCATCTGAAAAACAGCATATTTAAAAGACTCGTGGTGAAACAAGATTAATGAAATCTAGCGCTCTGTTCCTAATCCGCAACGATTTAGTCCTTATTACCAAACCATTATACGGGGCAAACTGTGTTCTCAGACGTAAGTAGTCACTTTTACAAGAGGCTGATACCTAAGGAAGTAGGATAAATCGACTGAGATACAATAAGGGGGAATTCCAAGCAGTATTTACAGAAGAGAACAATGATAGATCCTGACTATTGCAATAACAAGTACGGACGGCCATATGTAGAACGGTTGAGTTTAGGGCATTTGAAAAATCGGCAAAAATATTGAGAATCCAGCAGAAAGGAAACAGCATACACAAACTGGTAGTATCTACAGTATTGAAGATTTTCGCAAAGTATCGAAAGTTCTAATCCCATTAGTACACGATTCGACTTCACCCGTGATTCGTGCACTGCTGAATGATAGCCTCTTCCAGCAGTCTGCCTCGCGTTATCGTGCCATGCCTTTTGCTGTTCTCCAATGCTTCTTCTGTGTCCCAGAAACAATTCCAGCAGTTGCCTGTCCACTGATTTTTTGTGAACGATGTGGTTAACGAGCACTCGTCTTTATCAGATGCAATATTTCTATACCGGAAGTTGTTGCTGGACGGACACAAATACTATACACTTTCGTTTTCAGGTTCACTGGGTCATCCTTGACGTTGAGTATGAATACAAGCGCTTTCAATACTGCTAAATTCAACTATACAGCAGATATAAATCACAATCCTATAATCGGCAAGATTCCACTTGCTTCATCAAAATCGATGGACAGCCTACATACAGTTTGCTGAGGATATCAGCTGACGACCAGACAAACAAGAGTTGAAAGCTGCCTCTGCAGTGGATAATTTAGAGATGGATATAGAAAAAACAAATTTCTGCGTGAGGCTTACGATAACGAGAGTCTGATCCCTGTCGATACGAGATATACCACACATTACTGTTTGGTACCTCCTTTCGGCACACTTCCTAGGTTAGGGCGGGAACGCCGTTCACTTGGCACAAACAGGGACGAGGTGTCAACTCTTCTACCTGTGTAGAAAAATATAAAAAAATTCCTCTCCATCTGGTCGCTGTACTGCACCAGTGGTCCTCAAACCGGAGCGCGGATTCGATCCCGAATGAGTATCTCCTGCCTCCCCAAGTAAATACGTGATCCACGTACACAATCATTCCGCTCCAATGCTAGGATCGACTAGGTATGGGAAACGGTTCTTCTAGGTACCAAAAAACTTCTTGTTCCACGCTCGAATGAGGTGTAACAGGTCACTCGTGGATGCAGCCAGCAAGAGCCTGTCGGCGGACAGGATGTGCAGTCTGCCAGCTGTGTGCATGTGAAACAGATCAATGGAGCACAGGAAGTGAGCTCTTGCTCACTTCCGGCAATGCTTGCCGAGGCGATCCGCAGACAAATTTGACCTCTACCTTCCAGATGCACTGCCTGCATCCGACGAACATAACTGTCCAAATCATTCACATCACTACAGGTTCAGTGACAGAGGCACTGCGTTTTGTACTATGCACTGCAACATATGTTCATCGCTTTTTGTGTAGCAAAATAATACTCTGTTGTCGTACACATGATCAGTTACGAGAATCTGAACAGAGGGATCGGTTATTCGAGAGGGTAAACCAACAATTATCTATTTTACGTCAACTGTGCAAAGCACGTATGCAAGTTTTATGAGTAACTACTAGAGACTCAACACTGCAACAGTACAAATACACCATCGAACAACTCGTGCGCGCTCTTGCCGTTCTGATTCATCCTAGAAACGAATTTAACACAAAGAACAAGGGAAAAGTGCAGTTCGCTACCAAAATTGAAGAAATTAGCGCAGCGTGTGTAGATCTAATATTTCGCTTGATGGATCTTTTTACAATGAAGCGCGTTGTGTCGCGCTAAAAGGAAGCTAGGAAATTCATTGGGTGTCAGGTACAAAACGCTAATGTTTTAATTCACTGACTACACATGGAGGTTAACTCTCATTTTTTTTAACACAAAGATTTCAATTTTTAAGACATATGATTCCATCTGCCATAGACATAAACGTACTGCGGAAACACCCTTGAACCGGAGAAGTCGACAGGAGCAACACTGCAAAATATTTAATCTGGCATTTCACAACAGTATAGTCATAACTAAGTGCAAGCTTATTACTGTTAGTGGTGATGCCGTGGTTGAGACACTTTATTCGCATTTCGTGACGTCCCTAAATCGCTTATTAAAAAACTTACGGATGGGTCTGTTTGAAAAGCACACGGCCACTTTTCCTTCCTTCCCTGTCCACGTCCTATCCGAACTTGACAAAATAGACAGGATGATTAACCTAATCTTCCTTCCGTGTTGGGTAAGCTTTTGTTACGGTGAAAGTAATTTATTACTGTTTTCGTCCTTTGACCGTTCAATACTACAGTGCAGGGCATTTCGGGGTAAAAAAGAGATACAATTTATACGTACAAAGCAAAAAGTTGGCCATGGCCTTCTCAATGAAATCATCGCAGAAGTCACCTAAGCAACTTGGGGAAACCACGGAAAAAACAAGTCAATTTCTCCTGAAATTTTACTTTTATTTATTTGCAGTTAATCGTGCACGGAAGGGAATTCAATGTCGAGAGGTAACACGCATAGCAACCATATAATGACTGTACGAGGGGGCTGTCAACCACAACAGCAATGCATATAGCTTTCACTTTTTAAGACTGACACTTCTTTAGCAATGAGGATGATAAAATTTACCACTAGCAATTGTAATGGCTCCACTTTGTCTTAACAACATATAATCCAACTGTTGTTTCACAGTGCTGACATTGAAACTGTGTATACAATCCTATATATCATGACTGAAAGCTTGGGATTACTGCACCACTCACCATCATGGACCTAATACTGCAAAGACATCGATTAGAGTATTACATCTAGACAAAAAAAAAAAAAAAAAACTCACCACAAAGTACAATGGTTGGGCACCACTTTGGATTTCCGTGACACTTCAATATACCTGGGAGTCAGGGAACAAACATTAATTTAAACTGATAATCCTAGATAGAATAATTTGCTGTGTAAATGTTTAAATTCTCTGGAAACTGACTGTACATTGGCAAATACCCAATGTAACCCAGAATCGAGTTACCCTCAACGACACCTGTGCATTAGTTACAAGTTGCCTGAAATCACCAAAGTTGAGAGACTTCCTCCTCTCCCAGGAAACGCACCATGCAACATCTGAAGAAATGCAACTGTATGCAAGGATATTGCTACAATTAAACAAAGGAACATTATTCTATTGTAAAGATTCATACGTAAAGCTCCGAATTTGAAGTCAATAAGAAACTGCCAATGGATTACCCAAGAAATAACAGTTCGCAATGAACACTACAGCTTTTAAATGTAGAAAATTCGACCAGTGGACAGATTACAGTTTCTGTATGGTTACATTGTACTGAAAAACTGGAAATAAAAGCTGCAGTGAAGTAGAATTTGCTGTTGCCAGCTGTATTCAATAGTGTACTACAGAAGATAATCTGCAAATTAGAAAATGGATCTTGTTGAAACTGAGAAAGTGCAAAAAGCAGTTTCAGGAAAAACTGTCTTGTTCTTGTCAGTGTTCTTGCAATTTTATGTAGCTACATAGGTACTGAAAGAGAGAAGGTTAAACTAACAAAAGAACAGGTAAAAATGCTGGACTATAGATTTCATTTAGAACACCAAATTCAAGTCCAACACAAATACGGAACCAGACCACTTAACAACATTGCTAGGTAGTACTGAAAGACCTGACGGCATTAACTATCTTTCAGGAGAGTACTCTGAAAAATTAGTTATGGGGTGAGGTAACACTGAGACAAGATAGTTTTTGTAGCGTGTACAACCCCTAGGTGAAGTAATCTTAAGATGAGCCACTACAACAGTCATTAAAACAGAATGCTTATGAAAGGCACACCCTTTGAATGCCATAAAAGGTAGTGTTAAAAGAAGAGGAGTAGACTGAAAAGTAGATCCTCACAAAACAATGGCCACAAAACTGTAGACTGTCATTATATGTTGAGGGAAAAACTTGAATCAGGAAATGAAAGCTCGAATTTTATGACCACAATTACAGAATAGATAAAAAAGAAGTAGCCTCCCAAAATAAATTATTAAAATTCTGGACAGTAGACCAATGTTTTGGACAAGTGATTTCTAGAAATTAAAAACACTTTGGCAGTGTGTTGGACTAAAATATGAAAGAATATCAAACAGAATGGAGTATAGATAACTTATGTATATGTTTCTGTTCCAATAAGTAAAAAAATAGAACAGTGGTTGGACAGAGGAAACAAGAATGATAACAAGGAGGAAAAAAGATGATATTGTACAGAGTCAAGTCAATTTCAAATAATGCATTTTAACATGGCTTACACCGTTGGCCTAATATAAACAACATGCTACAAAAAACAGAAGACCCTGCTTCAAAGAGCTCTGTAAGAGGCTGGATTCTCACATGCTAAAGTTTTCCAACATTACCTCATAAAGAATAAACTTTATTGGTAACACATTTATCAGCCAAAGAACAGACAGGTATCGTATGAACATAAGGAAGCTCACCACAGGATAATGTAACAAATCAAACATGTCATTAACATATCAGTCTAAGCCTAAATTAAATAGTATAACAATTAATACTGATCCATTTACGTGCAGAATTTCATTATCAGATAAACTTTAATGTAATTTAGATCTCTGACAGTGTCACTTGAATATCAAATTACAGTGTAAGACTACGACCTACTGTTTGCTTATAAGATATACACACTGTAACGTGCAGAGAGAGAGAGGGGGTGGAAGGAAATGGCAGTCTTAGAGCTCTGTTTATCAAGGTGCAATACTAAATACATTTATTGAAAGGATAGCTGAGTCATATAGAAAGTTCATTTAGCCTACCTTACAGGAAAAAGGCAACTGATGGAAATTGAAAAAATTTGCATTTCATAACTCCTTTCATTTCAAAAGGAAAGAAAGGAAGGAAGGAAGATTGGGTTTAATGTCCTGTCGACAGAGGTCATTAGAGATGGAGCACAAGCTTGAATTGTGTCAAGGATGGGGAAGGAAACCAGCTGTAACCTTTCGAAGGAACCATCCCAGCATTTGCTTGGAGCGATTTCGGGAAATCGCGGATTGTCATTTTATGAGAAAAAAAAAAAAAAAAAAAAACAGTGCATATTGCCCCCATACATTTTTCTAATATTTACTTTTGACACACAAACAAAAGAGAAATTTGTCTGAGTATTTAGTTTTTTCAGATTGATCACCATATGGCAACCTTCCTCTGTTTAATATTTACTGTAGATTGGCAGATCATGAATATGTAGCTTCAAAATGCATTAACAGTATGACCATTAGTCATTACCAGAGACATGTAAGCAACATCAGAATCATATTTTACACTGCTCTGCTAGCTTACATAAAGAAGTTGAAAAAGGAGAAGAAATTTATAACTGGATTACATTATTACTTGTCAAATGTTCCTACATTAGGTAAAAATGTTGAGTCATTAATATTAATCCCTTTCAGATATTTGCTGGAATATACACAAATAATAGATCTATCTGTACTGCTATTTATGTTCATTTTTCTGTGGATGTTTCTGCACTTGTTTTTCTGTTCTGGGTCCATTCAAATACACAACTTGCTGAGTGAAGCATGGTTAAGAAAAATTAATACATCTTTGTTAGCTGAACGAAGGTGGTTTACACACATCTCTTCATGTGTGATGAGTGCATTTCCAAAGTGAAAGATTATTAATACCAAGATTTTGCTGTCAATGAAGTTTTAGATTTCATAACATGTCTAGGAATACAGCCAGTTTTGTTCAATTACACACACACACACACACACACACACACACACACACACACACACTGAAAGAGATTATAGATTACAGTCGTAGAATTTGTCATTCAGCACTAACAGCAGCACTCACTGCAAAAGAGCACGAGCAAATATATATGTAATGGGCAAATTGCAGCTTACAAAGATTAATCGATCGTAGTGCTGAATTGTAGGTAGTAGGCCTAATTTTAGTTGCCTTACTGGGAGTTATAAGATGGGAGACAAAACAGTGTTGAACTGGGCTGTCTCCAAAGACATCAGACAGATGGTAAAAAAAATTGGCTCGTCAATCAGAGAATACTACAAATAATATAATAATAGCTTGTCTTTACATTTTTATTCTTCATCATCCCAATGACTGTTTTCCTCCTCTTTACATTTCCGTGTACAACCAAGAATCAGTGAGATTAGTTACACTAAGTACGTTATCCCTTAATTTTATAACCTATGTGATTTCCCGTACTTTGTACTTCTGTCATTACTTCTTAATTTCTTTCCTGGTAACTTCTCATTAACTCTGTTGTACTAAAATAATTTATTTCTGCTTCCTCCCATCTTCTTCTTTCATCATGACCAATACCGGGACTAGTGTAGCAGGGGATACAACCCGTCGGCTTTGGACAATGACGTCACAAGTCGCCAAATGAGAAGGGATTCTTCTTAGTGTTGTAGCTCCCTTCAGTAGCTGATAAGTGTTTTTTGGCTTTTTTTTAAAAAAATCTCACGAGATAGAATAAACAGATCCACTTTATTAAGCAATCAGTAAAAAAACGAAACAAACATAACAGCAAAAGCGAAAATGGTAAACTGCTCTCTGGCGACTTGTGACGTCATTGTTCAAAGCCGACGGGTTGTATCCCCTGCTACACTAGACCCCCAATACCTTACTTCCACACAGTAGAATAAGAGTAATCAGTTTTATAAATTTTTATAGCTGTCTCTTGTTTTACATTTTTTACAAAAATTTCTCTAACATTTCTATTTATGCATTTGAATCTTCCTATTTCTAATGGCTGCTTCTTTTGTCAAAAGAAACAACTTATCTTAGTAAATTAAATGAATCCAGTCAATTCAACAAATATTGGAAAAATCCAGGATGGGATTACAACAATGTGAAACAGGATGAATTGCTAACCACCACATAGAAGAGGTGTCGAGTGGCAGACAGGTGCATTGACAGAAAACTCTTAGATACTGTAAGTCTGACTGTGGCCGTAAGTATGTGCGAGCTGTGTGTGTGTGTGTGTGTGTGTGTGTGTGTGTGTGTGTGATTTTTCTTCTACATTTGAAAGACTCTCTCCAATAGTTTATAATAATCTTCTTTCAACAGGCCACACAACTCCACTTGTATGTATTGAGTAGCAATCTATCCTATTTTACATAAATGAATTTATCATTTTATTTATTTTCCAGTTACCTACGTAGTACCTTACCTTTTTTCTATAGTCACTGTACTTTTCAGAATAACTCAAGGGAAAGAAGGAACTGACAGTGGAAGGCAGAATGCAAATCTTTACAGTTGCAAAACAATATACCTACTGACCAGTTTCTCCTCGGTCAGCATTGTACATGCTGCATACATTAACGCAATAAGCAATAATTACGCACAGGTCAAAAATGTGGAAAAATGTTGGTATAAGGAGTTATACCTCTCATTTAACTACGCAATGATCACTACAGAAACTCTGCAAGAGTAGATGCCGTTATGAAATGTTAAAGACCAATGTCTGTGTCTGATCTTGACAGTCAATGGAAATCAACATATAGCTCAGACCCATAAATAATTATGTTTCAGCCTGGCAGTTTTGAAAACACCAAATATGATTTCTTTGCGATGAAAAAATCCCCAAAAGGCAAAATGTGTGAACGGCAATAAAATGCTGGTTAGTGTTTACCACAAGATTTCTCTACATGCGGAAGAGGGAAGATAGGTTACATTGAACAAAATGTTTTGATAGTTAGTGACACACGATACCCAATTTGGCTTCACAACGGAGGTATACCACTACTTCATTTCCAAAAATTTGCAGCGGATAATATTATACATACGTAATGTTTGGTACGATCATTTAACTGATCCATTACTGTTAAGATAATAAGCGAATCGGCTGATTTTTTTTTTTTATCAGCATACTTTTCAGAACAACATAGGAGAAAGAAGGAACTGGAAATGTGATGTAGACTTTCACTGATAGTCACAGAATACGATTTCGTGATTGTCAGGAAAAGAATCTTAGCTTAAAAAGGCACCTATTATATAGGGGGCCGCTGTAAGGGAATTACACAGCACTCTACGAGAAATTATCTTTCTATTCTACCGCAGTTTACCAAAAATTATAACAACCTGCGCTCTTTCCTAAAAGATAAGACAGGAAACTCTGCAGCATCTCAATATTTCCACATTGATGTACGCCAGACTTTAATAAACACACGTCAATATCTTCAAGTTTCTATAGTAACTTTCCATTTTTTTCCAACAGAAATAGGTGAAAATGGAAGAAATGTGAGAAACTACTGAGTTGCCATTAACGATCAAAATAAAAAGAGTGTCAAATTAAGGAAATCAAATAAAGAACGGCGTTGTAAACATTTCACCCTCACGTTACCGAGTCGCCGGCAAAATACACTTACCCATTTCTGCAACCGATGATGTTTATCTTTCTGTTCTTGTAGCTTCCGATGTTAGAATTTGTCACCTATAGTTCATACTCCGTTCATAAAAAATAGGCTATAACACCACAAACAGATATAAACACAAACCCGCACAAATACGACTGATCCACCTCTCACGCAAGGACGAGTTCAAGTACGGGAAGTAGAGGGAGGCGTATCCGAATTTCATTCAATAGGTTGTTGAATGAAGCCTGCGTGAGCAGGTTTATCAGCGATTATTCGCTGCGTAATTCTGATCAATTTAATCTGAAGGGAAGCAATATATGCCTACATATATATCTAAAATGTGAAACTTAAAAAAATTACATAATCGACACTCGCGTGCCATCTATACGCCCACAATTGTATTTGCGCCGTCAAGGAAGCAGCAGAATAGTAATAAAGTTTAAAACAAATTTTTCGTTCTTAAAAATTAGTTCCTCTCTCACTCATAGAGCTGGTTTACCAGAACAATAACTGTGGCCAGAATGGCAATGAAAACACTGTACTGTAATGACATATTAGTTTAAGAGTGTACAGAACTGAGGTTTCCAAAAAATGACATGAAATACTGTCATTGATACTCGTAAAGTTTGAAAACTGTTGGAAAAGTTGCTTTGCTCTCATTCATTATAAATAAATCTCGTGTGAGGTAAAGTGATAAATTCATACAACCCCACGTTAACAGCGTTGGGAAAGATGTATGAACTAGGTTTGTTGAAAGGGGGAGATGTAACTATAAATTGTTATCTCTAATTATTACTCTGATTCGACAGCGACTAAGAAAACTATCATCCATATTATACGCCACAGAATGAGTTGCTGCAAAATCGTTAGTAGTTTGTTTCCTTTTTGTAGTTTAGATATGAATGTGGACTTGTTTAGGCGCCAAAATTAATTTTGAGGCGAGAAATTCCTGCATGTGGAAAGAAAAATCATTCCCTGATAATCTAAGGGAGCGTGACCTGTAAGGTACGACATAAATTAACTGCGTTCCTATACGCAGCACATTGTTCCAACTATAAAATAGAAGCAAAATAATTCATATTGGCCCAACTAATGTAAATTATTAATGCACTCCTTATCGACGTTATCTCTATAGCGACCAATCACCTTCATCCTTGATAAAAGGGTTCAGATGTGTAAAAGGGAATGCGCTTCGCTACTGTGTAATTGCGGACTTGGTTGCACTGTTCGCAGCAGATTTTGTTTGGGGGCTAATCCATCAATTTAATGGAATAAGTTTCAACATTGTGGTCTACAAACTGCTGTGAAGTGCATGGCAGAGAATACTTTTCATTGTACCATTGTAGTGTTTCTTTCCGTTGCAGAGAAGTATGGAGCGCAGGAAGATTGACTGATTAAGTGCCTCTGTGCGTGCTGCAATTAGAATAAATCTTATTTTCACTATTTATACGGCAGCGACCCGTAGGGGTCTGTAGTATATTCCTAGACTTAACATTTTCAAGTCGGCTTTCGCCATCTAGTTGGCATTTATCTTCAAGATTCTGTCAAATCAGTTTTCGGCATATCTGTGTTGTTGTCCCCTGCTGCTCCTTCAGCAAATTGGAAGGGCGGTACTAATCTGTTGGACATCAGGCACCTCGGGGTTCACGGAAACGAACGGCAATATTGTACGAAAGAGAATCTAATAAAAATTCAAATATGACACACATATAGTTTATTTCACCATTGCGGAGGTAAAGAGTGTTGAGTAAGACGTAATTAAAGATCATAAGAGGAAGTGTGCTGAAAAATTTCTTCTGCTACATAGTCAATTTACTTATTTAATTTTTATAATTTTACAGTTGCAATTCTACATATATATGGTATTTAATTTTATTTATATATCTTCATATGGCTCTTTATAGACTTTTTGAAAATTGGATAAAGGACCTCTGCTTGATGGTAGTGTCAGTTTTATATGAAGCATCTGATCTTTGGATTAAGATTTTCCTTCTTTTTGATACCTGAAAGTTTCATCTTTTGCATTTTTCTGTCATCTTTTTGTTTCAAAATGAATGAAATGTTCATATTATTAAGCACACTGTCTTAAAATGTGCCAGTTTGGTAGCTATCAATGTATTTGACCAATTTGATGGAAAATGAGACAATGTGTTACAGTAGGGGAGAAAGTGGGGGGGGGGGGGGGATGTTGAGACACATAGACAACGGCGAAAATTTGACATGAAAGGGGAAAACGCCATTCAGGGTGAATGGAAAATGAACGGACTGCCATCGACCTCCTACAGGAGATTAAAACGTCTGCTTTCCTTTTTCATTTCAAATACACTTTGCAGCTTCTACTTCAGTTGTTAGGTATTGTTATTAACTTATTAAGTTACTGCAGCTGACTAAAGGTGTTGTGGAATTTCAGTCTTAGCTGTTAGACTTTGTTTATAATTTTGCCTCCCTTTTGCAACTGTTGTCTCTCATAACCCTAGGCATGAAATGATGTTACTTACGTTTGTCACCTGCCAATATATCTATATTTTTTTCTGTTTTTTGTTGTCATGACCGACTACTGTATTTTTATTTCTGGTATTTCTTCAGCTCCTTTTCCCATCTCTCAGTATTATTCCTGTTGGTTTGTTTAAAAAAAGTAATGACATTAATGTGCAAAATTCTTGAACACCACTTCTTGTATCCTCATAAAAACAAATTTACATGTTACATGTGTATGTATAATTGAAGCTACTTATTTTCATTGTATTATAATCAGAAATCATACTAAATTGTGAGATGATCCCTAAATGATTAAATAATCAAGAGAGTGTGAACCAGATGCCAAAAATGCCTAATAAGAACATAATTACATTTTTTTCCACTGTGCAATCAGTTGACTGCCACATAATCAGTATTTCCTAAAGCTACAATGAACAGAAATGAAGCTGTTGCTTACTATGTCATTGAATCATATAGCAGTTGGTGTATGTTGTGAAGCATTCATTGGCAGCCATTGTTTCTACTGCCATGGGAGACTAAAGGTACAATTGCCACGAACAACTAATATCCAATTAGTGATGTGCCCTCAAAACAGGTAGGCTGAAGAGTAAGCAATTTCTGACTGACGTGTCCTGTGTGGTAGCACATACTCAATATCTGATTTTCTCGGGTCATAGTTAATTAGCATTTATTTTCATATCACACAAAACTACCAACAAACTTGTTCAATATAAACTTAGTGGGCTGGCTGGACTTAACCATAAATTAATGATTGATAAAAAATAAAGATTATTCTGTCACTGTCCATGAAGGCACTTGAGAAATTATAAGTTCTACCAAAGGAATCGCCATGATGTAAGTCACTGGACTAGTTTGGGACAGGCATAAGAAGCCTTATACTCAGTTAGCACAGGCCCCTATTCAGGAAGTGCAATAAAGTCAAAGTTCATTTGGTAGTATAGTGACGGCAACTACTGAGCATATATGACAGTCTAAGTTCCAAACAAAAGAATACCATTCTTGGAGCATTGAGTATACAGGAAGCCAAGTCAGAGGAGGTGAAGTTCACTGGGCAACAGCTGGCTGCTCATAGTGGCTGCAGTGTGGTATCCTCCAGATTGGACTGCTGCTGGAACCACATGGTGTAGATCCTGGTAACACTGCTTCAGAATTGCTTCTAGTGGCTCAGTGGACTGCAATGGCAGAGATCGACTGGGCACCATCCTAAATACAGGACCAGTGGAGTGATACCTGCTCGATGCTTGGATGACACGTCGTTTGCCGAGGTAAAGTAGCGCTTCCGATTGTGTCACTGAGCATATATGACAGTCTAAGTTCCAAACAAAAGAATACCATTCTTGGAGCATTGAGTATACAGGAAGCCAAGTCAGAGGAGGTGAAGTTCACTGGGCAACAGCTGGCTGCTCATAGTGGCTGCAGTGTGGTATCCTCCAGATTGGACTGCTGCTGGAACCACATGGTGTAGATCCTGGTAACACTGCTTCAGAATTGCTTCTAGTGGCTCAGTGGACTGCAATGGCAGAGATCGGCTGGGCACCATCCTAAATACAGGACCAGTGAAGTGATACCTGCTCGATGCTTGGATGACACGTCGTTTGCCGAGGTAAAGTAGCGCTTCCGATTGTGTCACTGAGCATATATGACAGTCTAAGTTCCAAACAAAAGAATACCATTCTTGGAGCATTGAGTATACAGGAAGCCAAGTCAGAGGAGGTGAAGTTCACTGGGCAACAGCTGGCTGCTCATAGTGGCTGCAGTGTGGTATCCTCCAGATTGGACTGCTGCTGGAACCACATGGTGTAGATCCTGGTAACACTGCTTCAGAATTGCTTCTAGTGGCTCAGTGGACTGCAATGGCAGAGATCGGCTGGGCACCATCCTAAATACAGGACCAGTGGAGTGATACCTGCTCGATGCTTGGATGACACGTCGTTTGCCGAGGTAAAGTAGCGCTTCCGATTGTGTCACTGTTGTGTAGGATACGCCTGCCACTGGTCTTGAAGCCAGTGCCTCACATGGTGAAGCTAGCTTGAATGCTTTTGTGGTGCTTACTGGAGTTGTTTTGAACACAGTCCAACTTGTTATGGTACCTGCTGTACTGTTGCCATCAGGGTCTGCCAACGGGCAAGCTGCAGACTGTATCTGCAATGTTGATAAATGTGGCCCCAAGTGAGCACCTTGAATGTATCACTACTGCCCTGCAAAGAAATCACAGACAAGAAGGACTGACAGGACATTGTCTTGGTGGAACAGTGTGTATGGAGTTTGATGAAGAAAGTATATGACTGGTTTTCAGAGGCTTCACAACTTACAGCTGCTGCTGAGAATAGCCACAATTAATGGCTGTCGGAATCCTTAATGACAATCTAAGACACTACCAACAATTACCCATGTAGTTACACTTGTATAAACATCCAGAATTTAAGTTAAAACAGCATGGTGAACAGTTTATAACTCAGCCAACAATAATCACACGAATGCATTCATTGCCATAATGAATAATCAAACAAATGTCACTCATTATTGTCTCCTGTGGTTTTAGGTGACTACAATGTTACTGCATACACTATACCAAATGACAAGAGTGATCATGTGGCATTCCTTGTTTGTTATCAGCAGTCTTATTCAGTTGTGTGAAATAGCTTGGGGCAAATGGCCAGGGTAAATGCCTGGGAAAATGACCAAAATTCATAAATGCTATGCATTAATTGATAAATGGCACTTAAAAACAATTAAGCTGTTATTTTGTTCTGGAAAATGTGTTTTGCAACACTGCTTCTTTTGTGGTTGGGTAGCCAAGTCGCAAAAGCTGCTTGAACATTAGGGGAGGGTTATTAGGGGAAATAAATTGGACTATAAACATAACTTTTTTTTAATGAAGTCAATTTTATCTTCACAGCAGTGCAGTCATACGGAACTAGATAAAGAAAGAAGCAGAATAGAAAACTATAAAGTATCTCAAATGTCACTACATCTGACACTAAAGCATTTTTCTGCGCTTAAAACACAGGATTTACATTTATCATCAAGGATCACATACCAGCTGTTTAATATGTTCAGTAATAATTTTATCAATAATCATTCTTCAGTAATATTCAGAAATTTGACACGGGTTATAAAATGTGTAACATTACAAAGCAGTGACATAAAGACTTTTTTTTTAAATTTTATTTTATTTTTTGTACTGGCTGTCATTATATGGTCGTTCGACATGGTAATTCTCTCTCTCTCTCTCTTTCTCTCTCTCTCTCTCTCTCTCTCTCTCTCTCTCTCTCTCTCTGTGTGTGTGTGTGTGTGTGTGTGTGTGTGTGTGTGTGTGTGTGTGTCAATGACTGTATGAGTGAGAGAGAGAGAGAGAGAGAGAGAGAGAGAGAGAGAGAGTGAAGAGTAGAACTGGTAAAAAGAAAAAGGTCGTTATAAATGATAAGCAGCTGTCAGCAACAAGCAACACACACCCATCCTTGGTACAGCAAATTGAAATGTTAGGAGGGGGGGAAAAAACAACATATATGTAGGTTCATGTGAAAAATTTCACTAATTTTTAAACTTTTAATATTTGGGAGTATTGTCCTATCCATATTTTAATTGGTAAATTATACATTCTAGCAATAAAAAGTTTATAAATACTTTTTTTTATGAATGGCCAGAGTCTGAGCATTTAGAACTTCTTTGGGCAAATTCCCGGGCAAATGCCCATTTATAAATGTCCTCCTCACTGTGTATTTGCACGGCTCACATCACTAGTCTTGTTTACTGCGAATTGCAAGTGTTTCCAAATCAGTTGTTATATCTGGCTAGTTGCACTCATTCCTTTGGTCTAACATCATGTTCTATTGCCAGTAAACATCAGACAAGAAAATTGAATTTCCTAAAAAATCAAAACTAAAGTAAAGGAGTACCTTATTCACAATCTTGGTCTGTGTTCCAGTTATCAGCAGCCATGGTTACGTAAAGTTCTTGAATTTTAATGTTGAAATTTCATCTCAAATCTGATACTGAAATGTAAAAATAGTTAGTACAATGATCTTGATCGTCTCAGATGGATCTTTACTCCAGATATGAAATTAAAACTGCACTGTAGTTCCTTCTCTAGATTGTCGTACAGATGACAAAATGGTAGATATAGAAATAGACGACAGAGGGATAGAGAAACAATTAAAATCGCTCAAAAGAGGAAAGGCCGCTGGACCTGATGGGATACCAGTTTGATTTTACACAGAGTACGCGAAGGAACTTGCCCCCCTTCTTGCAGCGGTGTACCGTAGGTCTCTAGAAGAGCGTAGTGTTCCAAAGGATTGGAAAAGGGCACAGGTCATCCCCATTTTCAAGAAGGGACGTCGAACAGATGTGCAGAACTATAGACCTATATCTCTAACGTCGATCAGTTGTAGAATTTTGGAACACGTATTATGTTTGGGTATAATGACCTTTCTGGAGACTAGAAAGCTACTCTGTAGGAATCAGCAGGGGTTTCGAAAAAGACGGTCGTGTGAAACCCAGCTCGCACTATTCGTCCACGAGACTCAGAGGGCCATAGACACGGGTTCACAGGTAGATGCCGTGTTTCTTGACTTCCGCAAGGTGTTCGATACAGTTCCCCACAGTCGTTTAATGAACAAAGTAAGAGCATATGGATTATCAGACCAAGGGTGTGATTGGATTGAGGAGCTCCTAGATAACAGAACGCAGCATGTCATTCTGAATGAAGAGAAGTCTTCCGAAGTGAGAGTGTTTTCAGGTGTGCCGCAGGAGAGTGTCATAGGACCGTTGCTATTCACAATATACATAAATGACCGTATGGATGACATCGGAAGTTCACTGAGGCTTTTTGCAGATGATGCTGTGGTGTATCAAGAGGTTGTAACAATGGAAAATTGTACTGAAATACAGAAAGATCTGCAGCGAATTGACGCATGGTGCAGGGAATGGCAATTGAATCTCAATGTAGACAAGTGTAATGTGCTGCGAATACATAGAAAGATAGATCCTTTATCATTTAGCTACAAAATAGCAGGTCAGCAACTGGAAGCAGTTAATTCTATGAATTATCTGGGAGCACGCATTAGGAGTGATTTAAAATGGAATGGTCATACAAAGTTGATTGTCAGTAAAGCAGATGCCAGACTGAGATTCATTGGAAGAATCCTAAGGAAATGCAATCCGAAAACAAAGGAAGTAGGTTACAGTACGGTTGTTCGCCCACTGCTTGAATACTGTTCAGCAGTGTGGGAACCGTACCAGATAGGGTTGATAGAAGAGATAGAGAAGATCCAATGGAGAGCAGCACACTTTGTTACAGGATCATTTAGTAATTGCGAAAGCATTATGGAGATGATAAATAAACTCCAGTGCAAGGCTCTGCAGGAGAGACGCTCAGTAGCTCGGTACAGGCTTTTGTTAAAGTTTCAAGAACATAAGACCTGGTCTTATGAGTAAAGGTGTTCTATTGTTAAGTGTATGTATGTGTATGAAGTTAAACATTGCCTCCTTATGATTGAAAGAAGTATTGATAGATTCATTTTGTCCAACATCATTCTACTACATTTCACAGTGACTCACTGTCCAGATGACGTGGCAATTGAAGACAGCAAAAGGAAAGCTGAAGTTTTTAAATTTTGCATTAAAAATCATTCACGCAGGAAGATAGTTCTGACATAGCATAATTTGACCATCATACAAATTCCTGTATGGAGGACATAGAAAAAGACATCACTGGCATTGAGGAGCAAGTGACAGAGTTGAAAACAAAGAAGTCACCAGGTCCGGATGAAACCCTGTTTGATTTTACAGGTAGGACAGTATGACATGGACCCCTTCCTTAGCTTCCATTTATTTCGAATCTCTTGCCCAGTGAAAAGTCCCAAGTGGCAGAAAAATGTGCTGGTAACTCCTTTATCTAACAAGCGTAAAAGAACAAATCCACAAAATTAGTCGCATATCCTTAATATCAGTATCTGCAGGATTCTTGAACACAGTCTGTCTGAATGCAATAAACTTCATTGAAAGAAAAGCTTTGTTCATGGATTGCCAAGGATTTAGAAAACAATCGATTATTAACAAAATCATTTGATTGGATGGATATAAAAGCTACTCACCAAGTGACGGCAGAACACACACATAAGACTGTTGTAATTAGCAAACTTTCGGAGCCTGTGGCTCCTTCTTCAGGCAGAAGGATTGAAGGGGAAAGAAGAAGGATGAAGGAAAAGGACTGGAGAGGTCTAGGAAATGGAGTAGATTTCGGGAGTCACCCAGAACCGCGGGTCCGGGAAGACTTACTGTACAGGATGAGAAGGAAAGACTGATTGTTGGGAACTGCATCAGACAAAATTTGAAAATCTGAGAGCTTAAAGGTGGAGGACAGATAATATGCAAGACAGACTCTTATTAATTCGTGCAAGATGTTTAGTAGTAATCTCTGTGTTGCATATTATCCTGTCTTCCACCTTTAAGCTCTCAGGTTTTCAAATCTCGTCTGATGCAGTCCCCAACAATCAGTCTTTCCTTCTCATCCTGTACAGTACGTCTCCCTTGACCTGCAGTTCTGTGTGACTCTCCCAAAATCTATCCCTTTTCCTAGATCCCTCCAGCCCTTTTCCTTCACCATTCTTCCTTCCCCTTCAACCCTTCTGCCTGAAGAATGAGCCACAGGCTTCAAAAGCTTGGAAATTGCAACAGTCTTTTATTGTGTGTTCTGCCACTGCTTGGTGAGTAGATTTTATATCAATCCAGTTAAATTATTTTGTCGAGGTTTTAGAAACTATCACTTGTGCAAAACTCAGCTTGCCCTTTTCTCACACAATATCCTATGAAACATGGAAGAAGAGCAGCAAGGAGATTCCATATTCCTGTCCCACTGTACTCTGTTAACCATGGTCAAAGGATATGGATTAGCTTCCCAGAAATTTGTTTTGTTAAAATACTTCTAAGTGATAGAGCCCAGTACACTATCCTTGACAGTGAGTATTAATCAGAAACAAAGGTATCATCAGGAGTGCACCAGTTAAGTGTATAGGCCCACTTTTCTTCTCTGTACATGTAAATGACCTGATGGATAGGGTGAGCAGCAGTCTGCAACTGTTCTCTGATGATGCTGAGCATACAGTAAAGTATCATCAATGAGTGACTGTAGAAGGATAATAGGATGACTTAGGCAGCATTTCTATTTGACATGATGAATATAAATACAGTAAACATAAGTTAATCCAGATTTGTGGTATAAACAATCTTGTAATGTTTGAATACAATTATTAGTGGTCTGCTGCTTGACACTGTTATGTCAACCGAATATCTAGGCATAAAACTGCAAAGCGATATGAAGTGTAATGAGCATGCAGTAATGGCAGTATGGAAGCCGAATGGTCAACTAAAGTTTATTGGGAGAATCTTAGGAAAGTGTAGTTCATCTGCAAGGGAGACTGTGTATAGCACACTTATATGACCCATGTTTGAGTACCTCTTGAGTGCTTGGGATCCCCTTCAGGTAAGGTTAAAGGAAGGCATCAAAGCCAGTCAGAAGTTTGACTTTTTCTTCTCTATGACTAATTATCCCAGTACAGTACTATAAACAGTAGCGAATGGAAATAGAAAAGGTACGTCAACTTTTTGCCAAGTCCGCCCCGGTAGCTGCACTGTGAGCACAGGAGATTGCTAACCAAAGGTGCCCGAGTCTGATTCCTGGCCGGGGGCTGGGTGTTCTGTTGTACTATGTTCTTATCATCATCATTTACACTCCAATGATGAGGATGGTTGTATGGGCACATATCAAATGCACTGTGAGCGCAGTAGATTGCTAACCAAAGGGGCCTGGGTCTGATTCCTGGCCGGATACCAGGTGCTCTGTTGTCCTATGTTCTTATCATCATAATTTACTCTCCAGTGTTGAGATAGTTGTACGGGCACATATTGAATGCCAGTAAATTAAAAATGCCATTTTTATCTCTAAAATCTGATATTATCGACAATGATGTTTGACGATGATTGGTTTATGGGGCACTCAACTGCACGGTCATCAGCACCTGTACAAAGGCCCAGTTTTTTACACGGTTGAATCTACTCACTGTCATGAATGATGATGATGAAACGATGAGGACAACACAAACACCCAGTGCCCGGACAGCGAAAATCCCTAAGCTGGCCGAGAGCCTAACCTGGGAGCCTGTGATCCAGAGGCAGCAATTATCGACAATGCAAACGCTGCAAAGCTTTGGTGTTTCAAAAGTTTTGCAATATGCTACTTCCAGGTCAGGTTCTTATCAGTATAAGTACCTAAGAATATCGAATGTTTAGTTTCATTTACTGATTTACCCTCTCGCCTTATTCCTAGTGAAGTGGTCAGGCATTGTGCAGTACTGAACTGCTTGATTACTTTTTATCTAAATTCATTGACAGTCTTTTCACAGAGAACCAGTTATTAATTTTCAAGAAAATATGTTGAAGTTACTCCCTTATGCTCAATTATAATTCTTGCATTGTCATCAAAGAGGGCAATTTGTACTTTTTGTATATACACTGCCTGGCAAATGAAACACACAGAAGACATGGTCGGATATCAGTGTAAATGTTTACATGCACACACCATTGGCGAGTAAGCATATGGGTAGACTGCAATTATCTGTGACAGGTAGAAGAGCAACCAGAGTGCATTAGTATTGTTCATGTTTATTATTGTTACCATACCTGGTATTGTATATGAAGGATGTGAATAGCATTAGATGTTGAGTTGTCATGGTGAAAGACACGGATATGGCATGTACCGGTGTATTAGAGTGTTATCAGCAATGGACAGTGTCTGAAAGGGCCTCATCGTGGGTGTCCTTCTATCCGTCTGGTCAAATCATGCAATATACAGATTTGTGGCGCATTTGGAAGTGACAGGGGCCTACATTGAAACATGAGGGTAGCCACAGTCTTCATCAAGGTTCCAGTCAACCATATCTGACTGCCACAAGAGAGGATCACCATATTGTGCACCAGGTATATTGTAAGTCCTCCACATCTGTGCCTATCATCTAAGAACACCTAATCGACTCCCTGTCCCCCTGCAGGTCCGGGGGTTAGAATAGGCCCGAGCTATTTCTGCCTGTCGTAAGAGGTGATTAAAAGGAGTCTCACACATTTCGGCCTTTATGTGAAGGTCCCCTGTAGGGTTTGACCTCCATTTTTCAAAGAGCAAGCCAATGGGGGAAGGGCGCCTTACATGGCGCATAGTGTCCATCATGCACTGAGACCTCTCGCATCCTTCGTCGACATGGATCTGCACTACCACTCATTCTCCAGCTTTCAGGCGAGGTCACCCTCCAGGGTGCATTGTCCTCCATTCTCTGTGCAGTATCACTTTCTGCGCTGTTGACGATAATGGACTTCTTAGCTTATTTGCACCTGATATCCAGCATGGTAGCCAGTCCGTTGTGGTGGGGCCGCCATATATTCTGTTGGTTGCAGCCCCCAGACCACACAGGGATCGCTCTGCTGATGCCTGTTCCGTTAACAGGCATAGATGCCTGTCACCCTGGGGCATCAGGACTCCCGGCAGTGGCCATCCTGGCCTCTGCTGCAGCTGGGTGGTGCCCATGGGGAGGGCCCCTGGTCAGAGTGGGTGGCATGAGGGTGGTTGACACGCCATGAAGTGTAGTACATCATTTCTTGCTGGTAGTCAAACACCAGCAGTCTCTAAGCTGTCAAGGTCTAACTTCAATGCTAAAAAATATGATCCCAAATTGTCCCCCCCCCCCCCCCCCCACCCCTCCTGGCCACACCATGGGAGGATCGCCAGGCTAAGGATGGCAGCAAAGCTTATTCACCCTGGTACTTCTTATGTATGAGAGTTGATAGGGAATCTTTCCTGTCAATGAAACCTCAGTTCTTTGTGGAGCATTTAGAGGACAAGTTTGGGGAGGGGGAGGGCTTGCCCAAAATGCGGTCAGTGTTGGTCTTGATCAAAACAGCATCCTCTGCCTAGCCATGCACACTACTCGCCTGTGACAAGCTGGGGTATGTTACTGTTTCCATCATGCCCCATAAGAGCTTAAATATGGTCCAGGGTATCATATTTCACAGGGGCCTTGTTTTGCAGTCTGACAATGAGCTGTGCACCAATTTAGAGGAGCGAGATGTCCATTTCGTCTGGCGCGTCCTCTGGGGGATAATCAGGTTGCCACTGGTGCCTTCATCTTGGCATTCGAGGGTGACATTACCCGAGATGGTCAAGGTGATGGTCTACCGCTGTGACGTAAAGCCACATATCCATCCCCAGACGTGGTACTTTAGGTGCCGGAAGTTTGGCCATATGTCTTTCTGCTGTACTTCCAGCGTCACATTTTGGGATTGTGAACGTCCTTCACATCCCAGAACTCCATGTGCCTCCCATCTGTGTCAACTGCTGAGAGCAGAGAGCACCATTCTCTTTGCTCGCTAGACTGCAGGATTCTCGAGAAAGAAAGAAAAATAATGGAATGCAAGACCCTGGACTGACTGACCTACACTGAGGATAAGAGAAAATGTGAGAGACTACATCATCCTGTGCATAAGATGTCAACCTATGCCACCACTATGACAACGGTTCCACCATTTTCCATTCTGCCGCATACAGTTGGCTCTCGGAGCTGTCAGACACCACCTGCCCCCTTGATGATGGGGGGCACTTCCCTCCCTGTTTCTCTTGCACAACCTAACAACTTACTTCAGCAGCAACCCCCCCCCCCACCCCCCCTCCCCCACCCTCCCAACCATGGGGACGTCAGTCTCCACTTCTCAGCTGGAGAAGCGTAAGTCTTCTTCGGCTCCTCTCGCCAGGAAGGGATCCCTTGGATCATTCCTTCCAAGGTTCCTACCAGTGGCAAAGCTGACACCCTCCAGTGGCTGAAGCAACCACAGGTAACTGGTCGTAGGGCTTCATGGTCCTTCTCAGTCCCTGAAACTGAATCAGTGAAGCCCTCCCAGCTGGACAAACCTAAGGAACAGCAAGAGAAACCTAAAAAGAAAAAGACCCCCAAGGACCAAGGCACTGTGGTGGCACCCACACCACCACTACCTACAAACTCTGTGTCTGAGGATGAGGTGGAGATTCTGGCGTCCGCTGAGGACCTAGATCTTACTGGGTCCTCAGACACAATGGCTGTCGATCGCACAGGTACTCATCTCGTGGCAGCAGGTGACCCTGAGGCATAGACTGCCTCATTGAGTGTATCATGTCTTCCCAGTCTCATGATCACATAATCCTCCAGTGGAATTGTGGCGGTTTTTTCTGCCACCTGGCTGTGCTACTGCAACTGTTAAGCTTTACACCTACTTTCTGCATTGCCCTCCAGGAAACCTGGCTCTCGGCAATGCAGACCCCTGCCCTCCATGGCTATAAGGGATATTACAGGAACTGTAGCGACTATAATAGAGTGTCAAGTGGAGGTTGCATCTATGTCCTGAACTCAGTTTGTAGTGAACCTGTACCCCTTCAAACCACTCTTGAAGCTGTGGCTGTCAGGATAAGGATGATACAGGAAATAACTGTCTGCAATGTATATCTTCCTCCAGATGGTACAGCACCCCTGGATGTATTAGCTGCACTGACTGATCAACTCCCTAAACCTTCCCTACTTTTGGGAGATATTAACACGCATAACCCCTTGTGGGATGGCACTATGCTTACTGGCCGAGGCAGAGAGGTCGAAAATTTACTGTCGCAACTCGACCTATGCCTGTTAAATACAGGTGCCCCCACACATCTCAGTGCGGCACATGGCACATATTCGCCCATTGATCTCTCGGTTTGCAGTCCTGGCCTTCTCCCATCTATCCACTGGAGAGCACATGATGACCTGTGTGGTACTTATCACTTACCCATCTTCCTGTCACTCCCCCGGTGTCATGCCCACAGACGCCTACCCAGATGAGCTTTAAGGCGGAATGGGAAGCCGTCACCTCTGCTGTCACCGCTGAATCTCCCCCATATGGTGCCCCACCAATGTTGTCATTGAGAAGGTCTCTACAACGATTGTTTCTGCTGCGGAAAATGCGATCCCTCGTTCCTTAGGGTGTCCTGGTGAAAGACAGTCCCTTGGTGGTCACTGCAAGTCCCTGAGGCAATTAAAGAGCATCGACAAGCTCTACAGTGACATAAGTGGTACTCTTCCCTAGAGCACCTAATAGCCTTTGAGTGGATCCATGTCCGCATTTGCCAGCTTATAAAATGACGGAAACAGGAGTGTTGGGAGAGGTATGTTGACCATTGGGTGCCATACCTCACCTTCCCAAGTCTGGACGAAGATCAGAAGTCTTTTTGGGTACCAGACCCCAACAGGTGTCCCTGGCATTAACATCAATGGCGTGTTATCTACAGACTTGAACGCAATTGCCGAGCACTTTGCTGAGCACTGTGCTCGAGCCTCTGTGTCAGAGTACTACCCCCTTGCCTTTCGCACTCTCAAACGGCGGATGGAAAGGAAAGTCCTCTCGTTCACTACATGCAACAGTGAACCCATAACGCCTCATTTACTGAGTGGGAGCTCCTAAGCACCCTTGCACATTGCCCCGACACAGCTCCTGCGCCGGATTGGATCCACAGTCAGATGATTAAACATCTCTCGTCTGACTATAAGCGACATCACTTCATCATCTTCAACCAGATGTGGTGCAATGGCATCTTTTCATCGCAATGGTAGGACAGCACCGTCATTCCAGTGCTCAACCCCCGGTCAAAACCTGCTTGATGTGGATAGCTACCAGCCCATCAGCCTCACCAACTTTCTTTGTAAGCTGCTGGAACATATGGTGTTTTGGTGGTTGGGTTGGGTCCTGGAGTGATGTGGCCTACTGGCTTCATGTCAGGGCGGCTTCTGCCAGGGTCACTCTACCACTGATAATCTTGTGTCCCTTGAGTCTGCTATCCGAACAGCCTTTTCCAGGCACTAACATCTGGTAGTTGTCATTTTTTACTTACGTAAAGCATACGAAACAACTGGTGACATCATATCCTTGCCACATTGTATGAGTGGGGTCTCCAGGGCCTGCTTCCACTTTTTATCCAAAACTTCCTGTCACTCCATACTTTCCATGTCCGATTCAATGCCTCCTGTAGTTGCTCCCATATTCAGGAGAATGGCATTCAGCAGGACTCCGTATTGAGCGTCTCTCTATTTTCAGTGGCAATTAACGGTCTAGCAGGAGCTGTAGGGCCGTCGGTCTGACTTTCTCTGTATGAGGATGACTTCTGCATTTCGTACTGCTGCTTCAGCACTGGTGTTGTTGAGCGGTGCCTACAGGGAGCCATTTACAAGGCGCAGTCATGGGCTCTAGCCCACGGCTTCCGGTTTTCAACCACGAAGTTGTGTGTCATGCATTTCTGTCGGCTTCGCACCATTCATCCATAAACAGAAGTTTACCTTAATGGCGATCCATTCACTGTAGTGGAGACATATCGATTCTTAGGACTGGTTTTTGATGCCCGATTGACTTGGCTACCTCACCTTCGTCAGCTTAAGCAGAAGTGCTGGCAGCGCCTCAATGCCCTCCACTGCCTGAGCAACACCAACTGGGGTGCAGATCGTTCTACGCTGCTGCAGCTCTACGGAACCCTAGTTCAATCACACCTTGACTATGGCAGTCTGGTTTATTGTTCGGTGGCGCCCTCAGCATTGCGTTTACTCGACCCAGTGCGCCACTGTGGTGTTTGCCTAGCGACGGGAGCTTTTAGAATGAGTCCGGTGACCAGTGTCCTGGAGGAGGCCAGAGTCCCTCCATTGAAGGTGGCCGGAGTCCCTCCATTGAAGATTAGGCTGCACAAATGCTCGTCAGTTACGTTGCACACGTTTGTAGTTCTCCTGCGCATCCGAATTACCGTCTCCTTTTCCCAACTATGGTGGGTCATCTCGTGCATCGGCGGCCCAGGTCAGGGCTTACGATTGTGGTTCACGTCCGGTCCCTTCCGTCTGAACTGGAGTCTTTCCCATTACCATCTCCCTTTGAGGTTTCTGAAGAAGAGAAATTTGTTGACATCGAGTATAGATTTAAGTGTCAGGAAGTCGTTTCTGAAAGTATTTGTATGGAGTGTAGCCATGTATGGAAGTGAAACAAGGACGATAAATAGTTTGGACTAGAAGAGAATAGAAGCTTTCGAAATGTGGTGCTACAGAAGAATGCTGAAGATTAGATGGGTAGATCACATAACTAATGAGGAGGTATTGAATAGAATTGGGCAGAAGAGGAGTTTGTGGCAGAACTTGACAAGAAGAAGGGACTGGTTGGTAGGACATGTTCTGAGGCATCAGGGGATCACAAATTTAGCATTGGAGGGTAAAAATTGTAGAGGGAGACCAAGAGATGAAGACACTAAGCAGATTCAGAAGGATGCAGGTTGCAGTAAGTACTGGGAGATGAAGAAGCTTGCACAGGATAGAGTAGCATGGAGAGCTGCATCAAACCAGTCTCAGGACTGAGGACCACAACAACAACATTGAGGTCCATTCACGTACACCTCCATGGTGTACACCTAGGCCGCAGATTCTTCTGGACCTTTCGCATGACCCTCAAGACTCCTTTAACCCTGCGGCTCTCCGCTATCACTTCCTCTCGATTCTCGACATGTACCAGGGCCATGAAGTGATTTACATTGACAGCTCGATGGCTGATGGTCACGAATGTTTTGCGTATGTTCATGGAGGACATATTGGACAGCACTCATTGTCAGATAGCTGCAGTGTTTTCACTGTAGAGCTGACGGCCATATCTCGCGCTCTTGAGCACATCTGCTCATGCCCTGGTAAGTCATTTCTCCTGTGTACTGACTCCTTGAGCAGCCTACAAGCTGTCGACCAGTGGTACCCTCGCCATTCTTTGGTAGTGTCTATTCAGGACTCCACCATATATGCCGTGGAACGGTCCCATCGTTCAGTGGCGTTTGTGTTGACCCCAGGACACATTGGAATCCCAGACAATGAACTTGCCGACAGACTGGCCAAACAGGATACACGGAAACCACTTGTGGAGATGGGCATCTCCGAAACTGACCTGTGTTCTGTCTTACGCTGCAGGGTTTTTTGGCTTTGAGAGACGGAATGGCATAACAGTACACACAACAAACTGTGTCTTATTAAGGAGACTATGAATGTGTGGAAGTCTTCCATGCGGTCCTCTTGCAGGGAATCAGTTGTCCCCTGCTGGCTCCACATTGGCCATACATGGCAAACACATGGTTATCTCCTACATCTACATCTACATTTATACTCCGCAAGCCACCCAACGGTGTGTGGCGGAGGGCACTTTACGTGCCACTGTCATTACCTCCCTTTCCTGTTCCAGTCGCGTATGGTTCGCGGGAAGAACGACTGTCTGAAAGCCTCCGTGCGCGCCCTAATCTCTATAATTTTACATTCGTGATCTCCTCGGGAGGTATAAGTAGGGGGAAGCAATATATTCGATACCTCATCCAGAAACGCACCCTCTTGAAACCTGGCAAGCAAGCTACACCGCGATGCAGAGCGCCTCTCTTGCAGAGTCTGCCACTTGAGTTTGTTAAACATCTCCGTAACACTATCACGGTTACCAAATAACCCTGTGACAAAACGCGCCGCTCTTCTTTGGATCTTCTCTATCTCCTCCGTCAGACCGATCTGGTATGGATCCTACACTGATGAGCAATACTCAAGTATAGGTCGAACGAGTGTTTTGTAAGCCACCTCCTTTGTTGATGGACTACATTTTCTAAGCACTCTCCCAATGAATCTCAACCTGGTACCCGCCTTACCAACAATTAATTTTATATGATCATTCCACTTCAAATCGTTCCGCACGCATACTCCCAGATATTTTACAGAAGTAACTGCTACCAGTGTTTGTTCCGCTATCATATAATCATACAATAAAGGATCCTTCTTTCTATGTGTTCGCAATACAGGACCCAACTCTGTGACGCTGTGGCTCACAAATGACGGTTGTCCACCTCTTGCTGGACTGCCCATGTTTAGCCGCTCTGCGGTGGACTTTTAATTTTCCCAGCACCCTACCTTCGGTGTTGGCCAACAATGCCTTAACAACAGCTTTAGTTTTACATTTTATTTGTGAGGGTGGTTTTTATCGTTTGATCTAAGTTTTAGTGCATGTCCTTAGTCCCTCTGTGTCCTCCACCCTAGCGCTTTTAGGGTAGAGGTTTTAATGTGTTGCAGAGTGGCTGGATTCTCCTTTTTATCCTCGTGCTCAGCCAGCCATGGTAATCTGCTCTCTTGACGTCTTCTACATGTTTCTTGCGTCTCTCTGTGGTTTTCTTGTCTGATTTTGACCATTTTAATGTTTGTTGCCCATGTTGTGTGCCTTCATCTGATTTTAACAGGGTCATTTGTCAGCGCATTTTATCGCTGTGGCATGCCGATTGGTCTACACGTACTGAAAACAAGCTTCGGACCTTGAAACCTCTTCCCACGGCTTGGACGACCTCTTAACGCCCTTCTCAGCGGGAGGAGGTAGTTTTGGCCCGGTTACAGATTGGACACTGCCAGCTCAGCCATCGCCATCTGCTGATGGCTGCGCTGGCGCCGTTCTGCCCATGTGGGCAATTGCTGACAGTACGCCACATTTTCACATCCTGTCCGAATTTTAATACACTGCACATTGATCTTGGCCTGCCATGTACTCTGGATGCCATTTTAGTGGATGACCCAGGAGCAGCTGCTCGCGTTCTTCATTTTATCCACTTGACAAACCTGTCTAAGGACATTTGATTATGCTGTTTTCTTTTAATCCCTTGCCTGTTAATGTGCCTTTTATAGTGTTGTCCTTTTTAGTTGCTGTTTTAACCTTGTGCCTCGTAGTGCATTCATAACTTAGTGTGGGCTCTAATTACCACTGTAGTTGTGCACCTTAAAAAAAAAAAAAAAAAAGAAAAAGAAAAATAAAATCTGTCAATCTTGTGGTTTTCTCCTTTCTTTACCGAGCGAGGTGGCGCAGTGGTAAGACACTGGACTCGCATTCGGGAGGACGACGGTTCAATCCCGCGTCCGGCCATCCTGATTTAGGTTTTCCGTGATTTCCCTAAATCACTCCAGGCAAATGCCGGGATGGTTCCTCTGAAAGGGCACGGCCGACTTCCTTCCCCATCCTTCCCCAATCCGATGAGACCGATGACCACGCTGTCTGGTCTCCTTCCCCAAAACCAACCTTCTCCTTTCTTCCAGCTGTGTTTTGTATGTCTCAGTTATTTTACTCCCACCCTTGTGGAATTATTTTAATCAGAACGAGGGACTGATGACCTAGTAGTTTGGTCCCTCCAACCCCCCCTCCCCCCCCCCCCCCCCTTTTAAACCAACCAACCAACTAAGTGACGCCCTGTAACATTCTGTCTCATCACATTCCACTGATCAGAGACTGGCAACATAGCAGCAGCTGGAGTAGGGAATTAGGAATTCACCTCATGCAAAGGCTGCCATTAACAAAATGCAAATGGCTATGTTTGGAGTGGTGCCACGGCTGGGAAGCATGTATTGCTGATAATGACATCGCATTGTGTTAGGAATGAATCATGGTTCTGCATTATCCCTTGCTCAGTGAGTATGGTCTTGATCTGGAGAGAGGTGTCATTCTTCAGTGTTTTGGAGAGACACAGCTATGTTATTCCTGGCATCATGGTGTGGGAGTGTGACTTCAGGTCACAGCTGTTAGTGATTGGCGAACTCTGACAGCATAATGGTGTATCACAGTTCCTCATCTCATATTTCAACAGGACAAAGCTCATCTATATATGGAACATGTTTCCTGAACCGTCTGTATGATATTGCAGTACTCTCTTGCCCAGTAAGATTGCCAGATCCTACATAATAGATCATGTGCGTGACACCCGTTCAGATGTCAACTCCATCCCAGTGCCAGTATCCTGGATATAAAGGATCAGTTATAACAATTGTGGACGGCTTGCCTCAAGAGAAGATACAATGGCTTTTTGATACCCTCTCTAACCATATCTGCTATATCTGTGGGTAGCTAGATATTGTTGTGGACGTCAGAGTTTAGTGGAAGAATGGACAATAGAGGAAACCACCAGGTGGGAGAACCGGTGTGGAAGAGTAATCCAAAGTAATGGCAGGTGAACAAAATGGGTGTGGACAAAAGAACAGACCAGGACAAGGACAAACCACTATACTAAGCAGTCACCACAATGATGCACAGCAAGATCTAGAACAGTGAAGAGAGTAACCAGGTATCAAGAACAGTAATTATCAAATAGACCTAGTACAGTGAAGATAGATTCAAAAGGATCAAGCATGAGCACTGAACTGACCAGCTGTGTGCTGGGTGGCTGCCTGCATACTGACCACGTGGAATGGTATTGGCCAATGTGCTCGCAGTGTCTGTCTTATCATGTTAGCACAGCATGGCCAAGGTGCCCTCTAATGGGCACCTGGTACCAGATCCCTGCCCCCTTTCCCCCTCCCCCCTCCTCCTCCTCCCCTAATACACATGTGCACAGGTGGAAACATTTGGGACAGTGCCGTGATGGCCATAAAGAAGGTATGGGTGAAAACACAGACCCTCTGACTGCCAGTTGGGAGGAGGCAGGATGGTCGCAGAGTCCTTCATACTGTTGCTGGAGGTGAGGGTGCCCGAGGATCCCACAATCCCTGTGGATACGGAAGGTAGTGCTGGTGCACCAGTGGGGAATCATTGGCAGTCACCAGAAGGTAGAGGGGGAGGGCTCGGTTGCAGGTGTGCTGCCTGAGCTTGAGGACAGAACTCGTGGTGTCAGTGAACAAGCCCCTTCTGTGTTTGGCAGATGTAACTTGTCGCCTGCAGATCTCTACAGTGTTGCTGACATCCAAACTGCAATACACACGTAGGAGAGGGCCTACATAGCCGTGCCAGGTGTGTAATACTGGAACGGTTGGGAGGTCAGTGCAGGAGGGGCAATATCAGAAGATGAGGCAGAGTCTGCAGTTGCTGTCCATGGAGCACGGGGCTACTTCTGTCAATCGGTGCATGTGACAGGTGCTCAGAAACGGGGTGAGAGCTGTGGTAGTGGTGGTAGAGGATTCAATAGCCTTCTTCAGTTGTCGCTTAAAGGGCTGAATGAGATGTTCCACTTCACCATTTGAGGAAGGGTGAAATGGAGGGCTGACAATGTGTTTTATGCCATTGGCCACACAGGACTCTTTGAAAACAAACGTCGTGAATTGGGGCCCATTATCAGAGACCGAAGTGTGAAGTAATGCTTCGATGGCCAAAACATGGGCCATGGCAGAGAGGGTGGTGTCTGTTGAGATGGATGCCATGGGCACCATATATGGGCACTTTGAGTAGGCATCTATGTTGAGCAGCCACATCAACTCGAAAAATGGACCTGCAGAATCGAAGTGAATGCAGTCGCAGGGATGGGGAGTGTAGGCTAGGGTGCAAATGACTGTGGGGGTGCTGCTTGATGATGGGCGCATGCTGTGCATGCATGGACCATTCTCTTGACATCACTATTGATACCCAGCCATTACATGTGTCGGTGAGCCAACACCTTCGTGAGGGACATTCCACAATGTCTCCAGTACAGAAAGCTCAGGACTTGTTGGTGCAATTCAGCTGGTATGATCACCTGATGTCATTAACACCCTAAGAGCATGAGAGAAATGAAAATCCAGAGTTTGAGCTTGGATGTCATCTGGCAGGTGAGACAGGTTGCACTGCCACGGGTCACATCTCAGATGACCTGGTGCAGGGTGGTCGCATTGTGTGGCGGTGGCAACATGTGCATCCATAGTGGGTGTTGTGCAGTATCAGTTGGAAGCAGAGGCCCTCCTGTTGGTTGAAATCAGGGTCTGGAGCATCAGGTACACACAACAAGGTGTCAGTGTTGGAATGTTGTGCTATGGACTTAAACCAGATGGTATTATTGCATGCACTGGGGAACGAAGCCCAGCACTGGAGGCATTGAGGTGTTTGCTTTGGGAGGTTAGATCGGGGTCCAAATAATGTAACCAAAGGCTTGTGATCTGAAATTACAGAAAACTTCACCCCAAAAGGTAGACATGGAAGTTTTTAATGGCATACACTTTTCAATCTGTGAATAGTTGCACTGTGCAGTTGTCAATGTCTTGGACATACATGAAATTTGCAGTGTGCCAGAACTGCCCTGATGCTATAGGCAGGTATCTTGGCTGCTGCAACCAATGTCCACATGAAATGGACATCCAGACTGCTGATGCCCTTGTGAGGCATGACTGGAGCAGGTTGTGAGTGTGTGACATACCAATTGGAGAGGTCTCTCTTTGACACAAACTGTGCAGGACCCCAGTGATCTGGACTGGCTGCCCAGGACTGAGTAGGAAAGCACTATGGGCACAAAGGAAGCAGCCCTCGTGATCTGTGTTGAAGCATGAGTAGAGGCTCAGATAGGGTAGATGTGTCAGACATGTACGAATCATGACAGTACTGCCGGGGGGCTGTCCTGCACCTGTGGTGGCAGAATGGAGTGTGTGGAGGTGTGCTGACGGCTGCAACTAGTCGTCTCACCATGAGTGGTACATTAGCTGCCTGTGCGATTTCGAACAAGTGTGCAGTGTGGAAAATGTCCTCCTAAAAGGGGGTGTGCACTGCCAATGCAATATTGTGGATCTCTAGATCTGGTGAAAACTGGACCACCATGTCTCAAATAATGGAGTCTGCAAATGAAGGCTTGGAGCCTTGATTGTTAAAAGTGACATCACATTTGTGACTGAGACCTTGCAAGTCAGTGACCCACAAGCAGAATGATTGTCCCAGCTGTTTATGGTATTGCTGGAACTCAAGCCTGGAGGCAATCACATGGTGTCTCTGGGAATAGTTATTAGTTAACAGAATGCAGATCTTCTGAAGGAAGATAGTGACACGGTTTGACAGATGGGCCAAGTTTTGGAGCAGAAAGAACATTTCCTGCCGGCTGGAGTGGCCGTGCGGTTCTAGGCGCTACAGTCTGGAGCCGAGCGACCGCTACGGTCGCAGGTTCGAATCCTGCCTCGGGCATGGATGTGTGTGATGTCCTTAGGTTACTTAGGTTTAATTAGTTCTAAGTTCTAGGTGACTGATGACCTCAGAAGTTAAGTCGCATAGTGCTCAGAGCCATTTGAACATTTCCTATGAAGCCCAAGACGAAAACAACAATTTCTGCAATGGATAATCCATAGCATCACTGAAAAGTGGAAACAATGGAGGATGGATGGTGTCAGTAGTGGGAGGCACTGAGGCCTCACGCAACTGGGCCTTATATGCTTTGAGTTTTTCTGCATGAAGCTGAAATGATCTTTGTGACATGTCTAACCGGAGCAGCTTCCGCTGCTGCTGCATTAACTGCTGCTGTTGCTCCAGCAGGCAAACCAGTTAATTGTTCATGCTGCTAAATAACTTCCTTTTTCCTTGCTGCTAATGCTGTATCCCTAGGTAGCCAGACATCAGAGTTCTGGAAGAATGGAAAATGGAGGAAGCCATCAGACAGGAGAGCTGCCTGCGGAAGAGTAAGCCAAGCTTACAGCAGACAAATGAAATGTGACAGACAGACTGTGGACAAGATAACAGACCAGGACAAGGACAAACAATCTAGATGACAATGAGGCACTACCCTAAGCTGTCACCACAATGATGACAACAAGGCCAAGACCCATGGGGAGACAAATCCAAGACTCGACCAGAGCAACTGAATGACAAGAAAGGTAGTTATCAGTCATAGTACAGTGAAGATAGACCCGATGGCATCAAGTGTGAGCGCTGAACTGATTGACTGTGTGCTAGGTGGCTACTATATACCGGTTGTGTGGAACAGTGTTCACCACTATATTGAATTGGCAAAATAGAGGTGCTCTTACGTGCGACCGCAGTGCAACACATCCATAGTTCATTTAATGGCTATCTGTGTCCATCTCCTCTGGTGAACATTCAACCTCAGCAGTACCCAATACCAGAATATCTGTACATGCATTCACACTGAAAAGAGTGCAACATCATACTTATAAGAGCACTCATACTGCCAAGTTCTTTGACTCGATTTTTGTAATCACTGAAATAACATCTTATACCTCTCAACCTGTGAAGTTCTGTTCCTCTTCCCCTCCTTGGTGTTTCACTTTTTTAATCAGGCAGTGTATGATGGAAGATCATTTATAGATAACAAGATCAAGAGCAGACCAAATATTGACCCCGGTGGTATGCTTATAGTGATCATTCTCCGCTCTGAATAAACATTTTTCATTGCGTAAACTCTCTGATTTTTTAAAATGCAATACTCAGCATACTTTTAGTTGGACAGAATGAAAACAAGTTACTGGCAAATTTTCTGATGCTAAAATATTCAGTAAACCAAATGCTGCCCACATGCATATCGCCGTCATCAATCCTGTGCACTATATCGTTAGCGAATGTCTCTCGTGCAGAAATGGTAGCGGCGCTGAGGGGTTGCCGTGTTTGAATTTTGTATGGATAGAGGTGTAAACTCTGGCGCATGAGACGATACGTGGACGTTGGCGTCATTTGGACCGCAGCTGCAACACGGCGAACGGAAACCCGAGGCCGCTGTTGGATCACCTGCTGCACTAGCTGCGCGTTGCCCTCTGTGGTTGCCGTACGCGGTCGCCCTACCTTTCCAGCACGTTCATCTGTCACGTTCCCAGTCCATTGAAATTTTTCAAACAGATCCTTTGTTGTATCGCTTTTCGGTCCTTTGGTTACATTAAACCTCCGTTGAAAACTTCATCTTGTTGCAACAACACTGTGTTCTAGGCGGTGGAATTCCAACACCAGAAAAATCCTCTGTTCTAAGGAATAAACCATGTTGTCTACAGCACACTTGAACGTTGTGAACAGCACACGCTTACAGCAGAAAGACGATGTACAGAATGGCGCACCCACAGACTGCGTTGTCTTCTATATCTTTCACATCACTTGCAGCGCCATCTGTTGTTGAAAATTGTAACTACTGTAATTTCGAAAGTTTGTCTGCCTGAAAATGTACTGTTGTCCCAAGCATATTGCAACAAACGGTGTATTTCTATCGCTGCTCGTTTAGTTTTTATTGCCGTTTCAAATGTACCGGTCATTTTTGAAACACCCTGTATATGTATGAATACGGTGCAAGTATGTGAAGAACAGTATTTTAGAACCTTACTTGAGAAATTGTCATCTCCATGAGAGTTTCTGGTATTGAGGGAGTTAATTACATTCTTAGTTTATTTATCAGAGCATGGAGGTCAGCTACTTCAAGGAAGTGATTATTAAATACTTTTGCTACCTGATTTCTATAATTTATTATTTTGCAGTTTTCTTTAATAATAAAGTCCTCAAATAAAACACAGTCATCGTAAAGAAACTTCTAAAGCATCAGAGATTACTGCTTAATAACTGTAAACTAAAGCTGATATTCTGTATGAAACATGTTTGACTGTCAAGACAAATCCTTCAACAGCTACTGTAACAGAATATTATTGAAAGATCTCTCAAAATATCCAAAGAAAGTTTTGTCACATGTAAAGGCTGCTGGTGATACTAAAGTTAGCGTCCATACACTGATGGGTGAGACAGGGACTGAAGTGAGGTAACAAAACAAAAGCAGAAATTCTGAAATCCATTCTCAAATGTTCCTTTACAAATTAAAATCCAGGGATTTTGCCCCAATTTAATTCTTGCAACACTGCAAAAATGAGCAACTTGGATATTAATATCGGCAGTGTCGAGAAACAGCTGAAATTGCTAAAATTCACCAAAGCTACATGGGCGTATGTTGTCCCTGTTAGATTCTACATCAAATTTGTAGATGACTTAGCCTGTCTTTTAATCATAGTCCACTGTAAATCCCTCGAACAAAAAACTGAACCCAGTGGTTGGAAGAACAGTTCACACACAGCTACAAGAATGTTATCAGAAGACATCCACGAAACTACCGTCTAATATCCTGGGCATCCATTTGTTGTAGACTCTCAGTACAAACTCTAATTTCAGTGTGATGAGGTATCTCAAACGTAACAATGTTCCTACAGTCCAACCAGATTGGAGTCTGAAAATATCAGTTACGTGAAGACCAGCTCCAACTTATCTCACATGACATCCTGAAAACCATGGATCAAGGCAGCCAGGTAAATGCAGTAGGTCTCAGTTTCTAAAAAGTATTTAATTCAGTGCTATGCTTAGTATCCAAGTACAGTTTATGGGGTATCATGCAAAATTTGTAACTGGATTGAGGATTCCTTGGATGGAGGGAAAAGTCATTTACAGATTTAGAAATAACTTTAGGTGTGCCGAATGAAGCGTTTCAGGATCCTTGATGTTCATGACCTTGCAAACAATATAAACAGTAACCTCAGATTGTTGCAGATGATTCAGTTGTCTATAGTGGACGGCCGCTGTGGTCGAGCGGTTCTAGGCACTTCAGTCTGGAACCGCGTGACCGCTACGGTCGCAGGTTTGAATCCTGCCTCGGGCATGGATGTGTGTGATGTCCTTAGGTTAGTCAGGTTTAAGTAGTTCTAAGTTGTAGGGGACTGATGACCTCAGATGTTAAGTCCCATAGTGCTCAGAGCCATTTGAACCATTTTTTGTCTATAGTGAAGTACTATCTAGAAAAAGGTACACAAATATTCAGTCAGACCTTGTTAAGATTTCAGAGTAGTGCAAAGATTGGATATTTGCTTTAAATGTTCAGAAATCTAAAACTGTGCACTTCACAAAATGAAAAAAAGCATAGTCTCTTATGACTACAATATCATTGAGTCACAACTGGAATCAGTTGACCCATACAGTTACATGGGTGTAATACTTTTGCAGGGATATGGAATTGAACAGTCACAGAGGTTCAGTCACAGGCAAAGCAGATGGTAAGCTTTGATTCATTGGTGGAATACTAGGCAAATGCAATCAGTCTACAAAAGAGTTTGCTTGCAAATCATTTGTGTCACTCATGCTATAATATTGCTCAAGGATATAGGACCCATTTTAAACAGGGCTAACATGGGATATTGAATATGTACAGAGAAGGGCAGCATAACTGCTCACAGATTTGTTTGATGTATGGGGAAGTCACAGAGATTCTGAAGAAACTGAATCTGTAGACACTTGAAGATGCATGAAAACTATTGTGTGAGAGTCTATTTACAGAGTTTCAAGAATCAGCTTTAGATGAGGAATCTAGGAAAATACCACAACTCCCTGTGTATTGCTCCTGTAGGGATCCTGAGCACAAGGTTGAATTAATTGCAGCATGCACAGGAGTATTTCAACATCATTCTTCTTGCACTACTCCATACGTGAATGGAACAAGAAGCAGCTCTGGTAACTGGAACAACAGATAGTATAATCTGCCATATGTTTCAAAGTGTTTTGCGGAGTATGGGTGAAGATGTAGACTCCATAACTGACTTTTTTGTTTCTCTTTTAACTGTTGCCCTTAGATTTAATTTTATTATTGTTCTTACTGATTTCATACATTATACAGAGATATTTGAGTGTTTAATCACTTTTCTTAACACAAATAGTATTTCTTATAAGATGTCATCAGTGCTACTTCTCTATTTGTCCTACCTGTTTTTCCTTTTCTTTACAAATGATTCCTTTTGTAACAAAGGCTTTTTGACATTTTATTAGTGCCATACTTCATTGTTTTCTTGAGAAAGCATCTGTTAAAAATTAAGAGAAACCGAAGTGTAAATACATTCAGTTTGGAATTGACATCCATCAAATTGTACACATCCTTCCAGACAGCATCATGTTTGGATTCCTTGAAACTTTCTGTTGTCTGTTCATTAATTACTCTGTTTTCCATGGTCTCTCTTTATTGTATTCTGATAACCTGGTTAGTATGACTTGTCGTGTGTCATGATCAGAGGGGCCATTCACAATTGGATAAACATTTATATCACTGATTAAGTGTTTACCTACAAAAATGTTGTGTGTTAGTGTGCTGCTTTCTTGTGTAATTATAGTGGGAAAATTAACAACAAAACACCTGTTGAAACTATTTAGTAACATTTACAATTGTTTCTTTTACCTAAATCTTTCAGAAAATGGACTTTAAATTTTTTATAGAATTTTTATTGACAGTCATTTGCTTTCATTTGCCTGCTAGATGGCTTAATAATGATTCAAATTTTTGTTAGAATATTTAAGAGTTTCCCAGTGAGGTACTGTTTTCTGTAATATAACAATCAAAATAATCAATTTTTGACAGTATAGTGTAATTGGATATATAAAAAATCGAATTTATCAGGTGGCAGGAGAACACACATATAAAAAAGGTTTATATAAGCTTTCAGAGCCAGTGGCTCCTTCTGGCAGAAGGGTTGAAGGAGAAGGAAGAGGGATGAAGGAAAAGGACTGGAGAGGTTTGTATGAAAAGGGGTAGAATTCAGAAAAGTCAGCCAGAGCACCGTGTCAGTGAGACTTACCAAATGGGATGAGAAGGAAAGACTCACCTGGTGTAGAGTAGGATTACATCCAGAAACAGGGACTTTCAGTGGTAGGCATTTGGGGGTAACTCTAAGGGACAAGCAGGATTCAAGAAACAAAATGTTGGACCTGAGTTTTGTTAGTGTAAAAGCATGTCTTCAAAAAGAATGAATGTAATATGTGATGGGATTCATCAAGGCAAATGAGGACGATTTGGAGTGTTAGAAATGGTTGGAGTGGTGAAAAAGAGAAGCAGAAGGTGGAAAAAGATAGAAAAAGATAGAAAAATGGAAGACACCCAAGTAAGAAATTGGGAAAAATCAGAAAAATTCATACAAAACTCATGATAACAGACAATGATTAACAAGAGGAACTGAGTGGGTGAGAATTTCTCGCCAGAAACGTGGCCCATTTGGCACGAAGAAATGATTGGAAAAGAAAAAAATCGATAGGGAATGTCGTTGAGAGAGACGAAATTTTAAAAACTGGGCAAACAGAAAGAGATAATCGTAGGAGAAAATGTAAACTACTTTACTTGGCAAATAAAGTAATGTAGGAAAAGTCAGTCTGAGCAGTTTGGTGAAAAACAAATGCACAAAAATATGAAAGAATTATGTATAAACAAGGTAAGTGGAGGGTGGGAAAGAAAATAGCTGTCAAATTTCCAAATAAATTGTTGGAGACAATAAGAACAGGCCATGCAGTGTAATGAACAAAAAACTTGGGACAAGGTGTGGATTAATCTTGGTGTTACAGATAAACTAACAGACGGACTAGCACATAAGATAGAAAACAGATGACAGTTTGACTACATCCATAAAATGTATATTGTAAACGAATGGATAAAGAGATTGAATTGAATTGAACAAGACAGATGACAACAAAGACTCACAAGAGGGTTGTGTAAGAAGGGATGATGGCTGCATGTGCCAAGATAGCAACAAAAATAATCAGCATTAGACGATTTAATGTAATTGGATAGATAAAAAATCTACTAGCCAAGTGGCGGCAGGAGAACACACACATAAAAAAGGTTTATGTACGCAAGCTTTTGAAGCCAGTGACACCTTCTTCTGGCAGAAGAGTTGAAGGGGAAGGGAGAGAGGTGAAGGAAAAGACTGGAGAGGTTTAGGAGAAGGTAGATCAAGAAATGTCACCCAGAATCGTGGGTCAGGGGAAACATACTGACAGGATGAGAAGGAAAGTCTTTACTTCTCATCTCATCTAGTAAGTCTACCCTAACCGGGGGTTGTGGGTGACTTCTCTGAACTCTATCCCTTTTCCTAAATCTCTCCTATATGTATGTTCTCCTGCTGCCACTTGGTGAGTAGATTTCTTATCTTTCCAGTTACATTATATGTTCTGTAACAGTTATAATACTCTTCAACACAAATATGATGCCATTGATCCTTCAGCCTTTCTTGGCAAAATTGATGGTATACAAGCTTTTGGGTTTCCAGGTGAATTGTCATTTTTTATTGAAAAGACATTTTGACAATTCCCCTAGTTGTTTTTGTCAGGAAGTGCAGATTTTTTTGTTCGCTGTTTCAACTCAAACAAAACTGTGAGCTGTACACACTGTGTGATTGTTTCTTAGCACTGTTAAACAATAAGGCAGTCAACAGAAATTCAAAAAGGCTGTACCAAAATGTAAAGAGTTAAAAGTAAGACAGTACCTTTTACAAACAAATATCTTAATGTAACACCCAGAAAGCAGAAACTGACATTGACTCCAGTAGCTAAACATTACTCTTATTTTATGAGAATAACGTTTTCCATATTTCCAGTTTCAAGTTATTTGCAGTATTTGAAAATGTAGTTATCTTTTTACCCTTGCTTTATAATTTTGAGGAATATTTAACCACCACAGTAATAACTGTAGAAAATGTTTAAACACTGCTGGAGTGATAATTTGTTCATCCTGTCAATTTAGACTTTTTTTGTTATACCACAGCTACAAACACATGATGTGCATTATTTATTTACACTGTCTGATATTTTGTCCACAGGTGCTACTGGTTCTCTGATTTTATAAAAGAAAACATTTAGCACAAGGAAATGGTGAGTTATCATCTGTACTCCATTTACACATTTACCTATGATCATGTATACAGTCTCATATATATTCATTGTTGGTGCTCTAGGCCCGGAACATATGTGCTTGCTCTGATTCATACAGTGAGTGCAGTGACGACTTGGTAATGTACTTCTGCAGTTTCATGATTTTGTAACTATAGTTCAATTTGCTCATAAGAGATCAAGTAGCTATATTTGTACTTGTGGAGTAACTTGCTCTCAAATTGAGCTAAGACTTGTTTCATTGTAATTTGATTTTGGTGAATGCAACTGTATATTGTATTCCTAAGATCACATTGGATATATTGTAACAAAGTATGAAGGAAAAATTTAATTTCTGTGAGAAATACAGAAAATTATAAATGTCAATATGAATAATAAAACAAGACTAAGAAAAAGGTCATTGCAACGTAAGTGTCCCTGCTTTCTGTTATCACATGGATACAAAAGAAGAGATGTAGAGGTAAATAAGTGTACTATAGATAAATGAATTTAGAGTCAGACAGAAACTGAAATTACTCAATTGAGTTTAGGTCACTGGATATAGTGGGGTACCCAGTACATTCCATATCAGTTACGTGAAAGAACTAACTCTTCCTAGAGCCAGAGTTTACCACAGACCTCTGCAGCAAAGGAATTACTATTTAAGTAATTTGCCCTAGTACCAGTTGAAAATGTTATCATCCAGCCCTGTACTGCTACTTCTTGATTTCATGTTTATATAAAACAATGTTGATTAAGCAAGTTTGGACTACTACTCCACTGCAGTTGTTCTTGTGGTTGAATCTGGAAACTCCGATATTGTTGCAACTTTCTACTAAGTAATAGAAAGTGCTTCTTCTAATAATGTAAATATTGCATCTTCCAGCAAAATTTGTGAATATGGAGGAATACTGCATGTAGAATTATAGTGCATGTATTCCACATGGTCTAGCATAATTTCTATGTGACGGCAGCAGATGTTCTATCTGATTTGACAGATAACGACACTCTTTCTTGTATTTCTTGACATCTTCTTCATTGTCATAGCACACTCTCTATTCAGTGGTGTGCCCCATTTCTAGAAGCTGGGACCTCGCAACACAGAGTAACTGCCAAGCAAGCAGTTACTGCAAAGTACAGTAAACTGCCACCGCCATCCCAACTTGAAGACACATATTTTCCATCTACACCAGGTTACATACAATAACAAAACTTCCAGCCATTATGTGATTCTAAAGCACTAGTATTCAACTAATAAAAATACTTTCAACTGTCCTAATAATCATTCATCTGTTACACATAGTCTGGGTAACACATTGCGTTACCAAAGTGATGTCCGCCTCGATAGCTGAGTGGTCAGTGTGATGGATTGCTGTCCTATGGGCCCAGGTTCAATTCCCATCTGGGCGGAGATTTTCTCCTCTCAGGGACTGGGTGTTGTGTTGTCTTCCTCATCATTTCATCCCCATCCAGTGCGCAGGTCACCCAATGTGGCGTCAAATGTAATAAGACCTGTACCAAGGCAGCCGGACCTGCCCTGGAAGGTGCCTCCCGGCCAGTGACGCCAAACACTCATTTCCTTTTTACCAAAGTGATATGTTAAACCACTCTTTCCCGCCCTTAAACAAATGATGTCACCACAACGTCAATAAATAGATAAATAATAGTTGTCCAGCATGGCATTGATTTATCATGCTAAACTAGAATCCAGAACAACTATTTTTTGTTATGTACCTATCATTAAACTATTTTGATCATAAGCTACTCAAACATTGCTACAAAGTAGCCATTCTGGCAGTCCAACTTTAAATTCCTTATGTATGACACACTCATAAAATTTTTTCCCATAGTATACTGGGTGATTATAATTAAACTTCCCCTATTTAATACATTGTAACATTGAAACTAATTACCGTATGAGCACCAAACTTGGTAGCATTAATGTCCAGAGTATGGGGTGCATGATTCCCATGTATCACAGTACCACCGTCCAGTTCCAGCTATGGCCACCAGGTGCTATGATCAGTCATCGTGATTCACAAGTCTCACACAACTGACCAGTCACAGTACACTTGTTGACGTATCAACATGACCTTGGACAAAAGGAGCAGGACATTATTGGTGAAGCTCTATTACCAAAACAACAGTGATGCTGCAGCTGCACATTGAGAATATTTCCAGCTGAAAGCATTACAGAAGGGTCCTCTATCTCCATCTGCTGTGCAGAGCATGATGAAGTAGTTTGAATCAACTGGAGAATTGGTTGTCGCACCGGCAGGAGGCTAACGGCCGGTTGCACGACAGGTGCAGATGAAATCACTGTTGCTATGGCAGACAATTCTGCATGCAATTCCTGATCGTCAGACAGTGTGTGCCCTTTGTCGTGACAGTTGAACATCCGATGATCCACTATATGAAAGGTGCTTTAAACCATTCTCAAATGGTATCCGTACAAGATCCGTATTGTACAGCAGCTTGCACCACAGGATGCATGACGACGTGTTGACTTCGCTCTCCACTTTCTCGCACCGATTTAAGTTGACAAGGATTTGTCCTGGACAATCCTATGGACAAACGAAGCTCATTTTTCCCTGATGAGTGAGATGAACACACAGAATTGCCAAGTGTGGGGATCTTCACCTCCAGTCACTGTGCATGATGTTCCTCTGTATGGTGAATGTGTCACCATATGGTGTGGCTTCATGGCTACATTCATCATTGGCCCATTCTTTTTTGAACAGGTTGGCACTCAAGGACCAAAGGCTACCAGTGTGACTGGCCCGAGTTACTGTGATATGCTTCGCAAGCATGTCGTACCCGCTCTACAAGAGAGAGAGGCATTGAACCCAACAGTTTTCGTGCAACATGGGGTTCTACCATGCATCGCTCATGAAGTTCACCTGCTTCTCCAAAACACATTTGGAAAGAATTGAATTATCAGCTGATCGTTTCCAAATGCTTGGTCAGCATTCCTTGTGATTTCTGGTTGTAGGGCTACTTGAAGGAGAGGGATTACCAGGGGAACATTCACACATGTGCCAATCTGAAGTGCAGCATATCAAGTAGCCAGTATACCCATGGACATGCTTCGTTCTGCTGTGCAGAATGCAATCCTGAGCTTTCAGACTCTTCTGAACACTGATGGGCGCCATATTGAGTCCTTTTGTAGCAGTACTGGTACCGATATGTAATGGTATGATGTACCGTAGCTGCACATTAAAAGTGTTTTAACTGAATTGAGTCTGCATTATTTCTCTTCCCCACGTTCTTGACATTAATGGTAACAAGTTTGGTCTTCGCACAGTAATTAGTTTCCATATTATAATGTGTTAAATAGGGAAAGTTTAATTATAATCACCCAGTGTATGACATAGCCTTAATTTACACACAAATGTGGACTAACTGCAAAGAGGGTTGGTAAACCAGTTAACCTCTAGCTTATTCTCACATTCTTCAGTTAAATCAGGATAAGCGAACATTGTTTATTTCCTCCAATGGAAATGAAGTAAGTGTCAATTTTTGGTATAATTTGACATTGTGTAACTTCATCTGGAAGCTACTTGTTATTGCTACGTCTAGGGCAGTTCTGTGAAAACAGGCTTAAGTGTTGTAGTTGCCAAGTAATACGTGAAACTGATCCAAGTAACACAAATATGGCTTTATTCATAACCTCTGAACAATGATGTAAATAAGCCTCTCATGACTCCACGGGTAACAAGACAAAAGAATCATGCAAAGGTGCAACATAAGCGATACGTGTGAACAACTGATTTGAGTGGTACAAAGTAAAAGAACATAGTGAGAGTCAGTTGAACAACCAAACCACGTGGTGGAGAACCGAGTCGGCACAAGGGTAGATATTATGCACAAGCTATAATTGGGAAACCCTCGACTGTAGACTGTGTTTCACTATCAAGATGGAAGCAAAGCAATTCTTTAAAGTCAAAGTCAGGATCAGAACTGACTTGAAGGTGAGATGGGCTGTCAGCATTGGCATGTTTAGACATAGGTTGAAAGTGGATTTTGTAATTGTAGCGAGACAAAAAGAGTACTCAGCTTTGTAGGTGGTGCGCTGCCTTGTCAGGCAAGGAAATTTGGGGTTAAACGAGGAAACCAAGGGTTTGTTGACAGTAATAAGGTGAGATTTCTGGGGAGCATAGACTGTGGGAAGAGCCTCTTTTTCCATTTGAGAGTAACGCTGCTGGGCCAGAGTGAGAGATTTAGAGGTGAAAGCAACAGGTCGTTCAGAGCCGTCAGCATATCGGTGTGCTAGGACCGCACCGAAGCTGTACTGTGAAGCTGTCAGTCACCAAAACTATGCACTGGTCCAGAGAGAATGTAGCTAAACAAGGGACTGAGAGTATTTGGAATTCACCATTTGAAAAGGACGTTCGCAATCCAGGCTCCAGCAAAAAGGTACAATCTTGTGTAAAAAGGAGTGCAGCGGGTGATCCGATGTGGCCATAAACATCAGGAATTTGTGGTAGTAGGCTATCTTCCCAAAGAAGGCATGAAGCACCTTCATGGATTGGGGGGGGGGGGGAGGTATAGGTGTAACAGTAGATATGTGGTCCAGCAGGGGGTGCACCCCATCCCGCAAGATCTTGAGATCTCGAACCCCAAGTAAATAATGGAAGGTTAAAAAAATTGAGATTTCATAAGGTTACAGTGGAAGCCTGCAGACTGTAAGATAGAAAACGAAGTGCACAATTTTTTCAAGTGATAGGCTGTAGAGTAGCCCATGACAACATCATCATCAAGATGAGTAACGAAACCACGGACAGGCATAGTTAATTACTCTGAAAACCACTGGAAAATAGCAGGCACACTAGCCACACCAAAAGGAAGGTGCAAATGTTGATAGAGACCAAAAGAAGTATTGAAAATCAAAACCTGTTGAGACACTTTATCCCCACATACACTTCAGACAAATCAGTTTTAGAAAAGTACTGGTCACCTGATATTTTTCCCAACAGTTCCTCCTGACATCAGAGAGGACACATACCCATGATCAACTGTGCATTGACAGTAGAGCTGAAGTCACCACAGATGTGAAGTTTCCCTGAAGCTTCCAAACTACAACCAGCAGAGATACCATTCTCTAGCCATAATAGGTTGCACCAACCATAGAGATTGAGGTCTGTCCAATTCTACTTTCACCTGATCTTGAGGGTGACAGGAATGATGCACAAGGCAAAAATATGGTCGAACTGTGGATTTCAAAGAAATATGAGCAGACAAATTCTTAGCACACATTATACTTTCGAAAAAAAAGTCCAAAAACTCATCATGCAGTGTTTTAAATTGAGAATACGGTACTTAATCAGACATAAGGTGAACTGTGTTGGTGATAGAAAATCTAGATGCCTGAAATGTGTCAAACACAAACAAGTTCTCAACACTGGCATCAGCAACCACAAAAAATGTAATAGAAAGAACCACTGACTTGTAAGAGGTAGATGCCATTAACTGTCCCAACAGCATGATGTTCATTTTGTTACAAATGACCAGCTTCCCCGTGACCAGTGTTAAAGGTGGCAAACATAAACTCACAATTGAGAATTCAATAATGTCACTGCAGCAAATATGTTAACATATAGCCAGAGCACTTGGCAAAAAATGCTTAATGATAACCAACTTGGGAGAAGTCACAAGAATGTCCATGTTCATATCCTGAACAACCTTTGGTGCACAACACACAGAGGCAGTGTGTCCTTTTTTCTAGTAAGTGTTACAAATACCCCAGCATTTAGGGCACCGCAAATGTTCATGCTGGACAAAACAGAAAGGACAAGATGGAAATAGAGAATGCTGATGCTGGCACTGTGGTGGTCATGGCTTCTTGGGCTGGCTTTGGTCTGCTCAGCATTGGGCACACATGTTTACCCTGGCCACTGTCACTTCCTTGTATAAGCCGTCTGTTGTACTCGTGGGCATATCTTGTGACACTACTCCCCCATTGCCTCATACTTCTATTTGGTCACCCACTGCTTGAGAAACTTCAAAAGATTGCACTATTTGAAAAACTTCTGACAGTGGGAGGTTTTCACAGAGTAAAGTCTTCTGGCGTACTTCCTTGTCCAGAGCTGTGTCAAGCACCATAGAGTGTGAAAAGAGTCGTTATGGGCATTAATAATGAATTGACATTTACTGGTAAGGCCATGAAGTTTGGGTGCCCAGGCCCTGTATGACTGGTTTGGTTTCATGCAGCATCAGTAGAATTCAATTCATGCAGCTATGACATGCATTCATTTGCAACTGCATATGTGATCTAAAAGTAAGACCTGACAGTTCTCGTGTAGGGTCAAGCTGACATAGTAATTGATACACCTTAGGCAGAATCCATGAGAGGAATAAGACTTTGCACAAATTCAAGTCTGTCACTGAAAGCAAAAAATTGCTGTCTGAGTGTTTTTCCGTAAGCTTCCCAATACTCGGCTGAATCATCATATGAAGGAAAAGTGGGTGGATAGACTGTTGGAACAGTACCCTGTCTGTTAATGGAAACTAATAAAGTGGTTACTGCCATAATATGCTGTTCAATCAGGGCTGGTAGCATTGCATCCATAATGACTAAACCAGATGAAACTGCATTTAAAGACTGGTCATATGGAAACCATTCCAAACACGTTGCCAGTCATGGAGTAATCAAGTAATACATGAAACCAATATAAGTTACAAAAATATAGTTTTATTCATAGATCTCTGAACAATAAAGGAAATAAACTCCTTGTGATTGCATGCATAAGACAAAGAATCATATAGAAATTGCAACATAAGCGATACACAGAACAACTTATGTGAGCAGTACAAACTGAGAGTGAATCAGCACTGCTGTGTGCATATATAGGCACAGTTCACCAGTAGATGGCGTGGCGGTGACCACGCTGTGTGCACGCTTTCTACAGGTGGCCACTAGTGGCTGACCCGCACTATATGCTTGGAGGTTGATGTAAGTGCACAGATGCAGCAACACTACACTTGGCGCACTCACACTCACATGCACTAGTAGCAGGATTCAGCAATTGCAGGATACAGCAGGTGTATGAATAGTAAAAGTGTTTGTAATCAAAACTGTTGAATGTGGAAAGATTGAGAATACACATGGTACTACTGCTGGACAAGAAAGAAAGGAAAGGTAAGACTTAATATGTTAAAACTGAAGGAGGCAAGACTCAGATTCCAAAGACTGTCACACTCCCACCTGAAAGATTTCTCCATGATGATGGGGGAAGGGGGGGGGGGGGGGAGGCGGTTCATCTGTGGGTTCAGAGGATGGAGATGCTCACCAGTCCTACAGAACGGACTCTCCAAATTCACCCCCACAGGCCTCAAAAAATTGTTCTAAAATCTGTGATTGAGAGTGGAGAGAGAGTAGCAACACCACAAGTAACTCCAACCAGCTAACAGACTAAACTATCAAAGAAAATTCTGATGAGTCATTCTCACGTATTACTTGGCCTGTTTTACAACAGGCATTCCATTCTGTATAACAGCACATAATTTATTGTAACTTATTGATTCTACATAATTATGAAAATAACAAATATTTGACAATATTTTCCTTCTCAACCTGTCTGGTAAGCCTCCTCTGACCTGTGGTTGTGGGTGAATTCTACCCCTTTTCCTAAAACTGCCCAGTCCTTTTCCTTCACTACCCTTCCTTCCCCTTCTGCTGGAAGGAGGAGCCACTGCCTCTGAAAACTTGCATAGATAAAACCTTTATTTATGTGTGTGTTATCCTGCTGCTGCTTGGTGAACATATTAATCCTTCTATAGTCATTGCAATCAAACCGGAGGTGTTACATTTTTCAGCAACTAATCACTTTTTGAGTTTTGCATACTATACTATTTTACTTACCCTACCTTCCTTAAGGATAGAATACAAAGCTGGTATGCCTGTCTCATTATTAATTATTTTCTAAATCTATGTATTAACTAGAAAGTAGCAACTCCGATAGGTTCCCATAATCTGCAACTTTGAAGAAAGCCTCAAAATCTTAGTTTCTACCTCTGTAGAAGCTACCACTGACATTTACTTTCTCAAAAGGATGTTTCACACATCATATAACCTTCCACACAGAAATGATGTCCATACCCATTTTCTCTCTTTCCTCACTCAAGGTGTAGGTCCTCATTTCTTGGTACACCTACCCTATTCGTTTCCCGGTTTATATATAAGAGTACACCACCCTAATTATCATTATATACCTTACTTCTCCCCTCTCTGCTCCCATATGTTGAGTTAAACATACTCCTACTTTATTTAGTATCCGTATCTGATTATTAAGTTTCCTCGCCTTCTCTCTTCTAAGTACTCCTCTACATTCCACAAGAGTGACTAAAACATATTGTCTATTTAAATAATTCCATTAGTTTATCAAAAAATGATATTCATTGGTGCTGCTATGATCTCTATGATCTCACCCAGTGTTTGCAAGTCCTGCAACTTAGTCTCAATTTAGCACTTCCCCTCCTTGATGTGAAATTTCCAGCATCTACATCTCATACAGCTGGATATATATTTCAAAAAATATTTAAAAAAATATTTTTAAGAGTAATGTACATTGTTGCTTGCCTTGTAGGTGCCTTTTATTAGTTTATCACACACTTCCATTGTCTGAGTACAAATTATTAATGTACTTCCATTATTATTTGAGTATTATAGATAGGATAGTGAAAGAAAATATAATTTAAAGGATAAAAAACAGTAAAAGATGAAGAGACCATTATGCAGAAACTGAAGTAGGAAATAATATTACAGACAGCCGGGACCTTGCAGGCATCACTCACAGATTGTGAGCTCCCCCAAAGTCATAACTTTACATAACAAATCCCTTAATTAAGTCTATATTGTATAACCGTTTCTCTCCATTGTTTACAAACTCTCTTAAAAATACTATTCTTGGATGTGCTGTGTCTGCTATGTCTGACATATAATAAGGACCTTTGTATTTATGGAAAAATTTACTAGTCTCCTTTAGAGTCAAACTAGGATAATAAGATTTCACTAATACCTTACCTCTCACCTCAAACTCTGGTTCTGTAGCCCTTGTATTATGGTTTTTTACTCTCTGTCCTGTATTTTTAACTAGATATTTCTCTACCTTTACCTGAACATTGTCATTAATGCAAAGTATCCCTTTGGGCCATTTGAACAACTTCAGCAATGGCTCTCTGATAAATATTTTGTTTAATTCTTCCACAGGGGAAAGTTCTGATGAATATAGTAATTCATTTAATATGAGTTGAAATTTTAGTATTGTTTCAGCCCAGGTAGTTATGCCTATTTAAGCAATACATAGAACAGAGTTTTCAAATTTTCTTCACTACCCTTTCTGAAACACTAGACTGAGTATGGTATTAAGATGGTGCATAAGTCTGTAGCGTTTTGGTTTTGCATTTTGGTATGCCAGTTGCTGTGGATTTATTTATCAGTTGACATTTATTTCTATGTAGTTCATTCTTGCTATTTGTTTACATATCGTCATTTTGTCATTGGGAGGAGGTAGTGAGCAGAGCTGTGGACACTATAAAATGGAGTGCCAAGTGGAGAAATTGGGACATCTCCGGCATATTCTACTGTTTGAGTTCAATAGAGGGGTGACAGGAGGTTGAAGCAGCCAGAAACATTTGTGCTATGTATGGGGATAATGCAATTGGACAGAGAACAGCAAGAAAATGGTTTTCTAGTTTTAAGGAGGATCATTTTGACATTACTGACTCTTCACATTCAGGAAGACCTGCAGGGTTTCATGAATACATTTAAATGCATTCTGGCACATGTGATGATGAACTGTGATCATTCCAACACCTTGAGACAGTCGCATGTGATGGAGAAGATTCAGAAATTAGATGAATTTATATTGTGTGCTGTAAACAAAAAATAAGAAAAATCAGCAGGTGGCAATATGTGCATCTCTGCTGGTTCATCATCAATTGGCTTGTGAACAACACTGATCATTCCTATCCAAATTCATTACTGGTGGCAAGAAATGGTGTCTTTATGCTAACGTAAAGAAAAGAATGAACGGCTGTGCCCAAACAAAGTAGCAATTCCCCGTACAAAGCTCTGTGCACATCCACAATAGATAATGTTATGCATCTCGCGGAACAGCGACAGTTTGGTGTACTATGAATTGTTTTCGTGAGGTGTAACTGTCACTGCTGACATTCATTGTCAACAACCAAGATGTCTTGCACATGAACTCGAAGAACAACGACCAGGAAGACTGCATCAAGTGATACTGCTCCATGATAATGCCCACTTGCTTTCTGATAGACTGATAAAAAACATTGTACAGGAGCTGGGTTGGGAAGTCACTGTGCACCCAGCTTTTCACCCGATTTTGCGCCCTGAGATTTTCACCTTTTCTGCTCTCTATTGAACGACTTTCAAGGAACTTCCCTTCTGGATGAAAATGTGATCTGAAAGTGGCTTGATGAGTTCTTCACCTCAAAACCACATGATCTACAGTCGCAGAATTGATAAGTTACCTCATTGTTTGGTGGTGTTTATTAAACTTATGGAGAAATGCTACCAGCTTACGAACCAACCCAATATTTAGAAACAGTAAAGTGCTTTTACCCCTTACCATGCCAAAAATTCCTTGTAACTGTGACATACAAACTGTGTTCAATTATCAGTTGACAACCTATTGGGTTGCCTGCATCTTAAAATACGCCCTTAAACAGTTCATTATAATGGCCATGTTTGCTAATTTTGTAGGACATAACTTAACATATTTTGACCAGCATTCAACTGCAGGAAATGTGTATGACACTCCACATCTACCGTCAGAGAATGTCAAAATAAATCCATTGCTGTCAGATTATTTAAAGCTTTCAGTATTACTGAATACATTTGATAAGGTACTGCCTTATTCACTTTCTTAAACTTTTGACATAATTCACAGGCCCTTAAATTCTCTTTAGTTCCCTACTTGAGTTCTTAAAGTAGTAGAATTTCATCATATGTTAATACATTTTCATTTATGTTGATGAATAAATAAAGATTCTTTAAGAAAAACAAAAATTCCTGTTACTTGTTGATCACACCTTGTTTTTCCAATACCTTGGGCCAGCACTTTGCAGGGGTTTCAAGTTCCACCTATTACCATCCTACTTTCATACATCAGAAATGAATGGCGGAGGTTTGGGAGATCTCTTTCATTTCTCATAACTGGGAATGCTACAATATTGCTTTTATTGCAGAGGAGTACAGTGACGCATGAAATGGATCCACCACTTTGTGGTCATCCAGAACCATTTCTGTGCCGTGAATTCTGGTAAACTGATGAAAAGGAGAGGACTTGTCCCCCTGAGACTCGTCAAATCATCCAATAATTTTCCACTAAATGTTATCTTTTGGGGCTATTTAAAGTAAATTGTGCATGCATGTCAGCCAGTGTACTCTATTTACCTACAATAGCTAATTGCTGATGTTTGTCATTCTGTTCCATGGTTCATGCTGCAGTGTTTCAGACTGTTATCACAACATTGTGCACTGCTCTGTCTGACCACAGATGTCATCATTTCAAGTTGGTGCTTCACTAAGTGACTTAGTGAGTGAACATTGTGTACCACATCCCTGAGATATAAGTACCTGTATTCTAATCCTAGTCCAGTCTGTGTCTATAACCAATCACATGATAAAAATAGTCTTTTTCATGGCAAAATAATGAAGTCTTTGGAAAAAGTATGCAATATTACATCACAAGTAGCAGGTTATAATCAGAAACATTCAAAAGAAAGAAGGCACCAACAATAGACTCGAGCCATCTTACACTTGAGCCTTGTTCATTACGGTATCTTTAACCATGTGCCTGCCAAATGAGCTGTTGTGAAACATATAATTGGCTGGCAGATCTAAATAATATCCTACCTTCTTGTAGTCTTTGCAGGGAAATCCTAGTTGTAGTGTATGTATTGCTCACAATAGTGATTTCTTAATGGTTATGTTTCTAATGTTGAATTAAAAATGGCACTACCAGTTTGTGCCATTTTTATGTGGTGGAATGATGTAACATTGGAATAGCATTTCTATGGATAGTGGTTAAATTCACATCTCGAAACCACTTATGGCAAATGACAGAATCGTTCTGCTGTGAAGTACATAGCTGGTTCTCGTCCCCATCCTTCTTCAGTTTGAAATAGTATTGCATCATCATCAACAGGATGACATTCTGTCACTTCTTTCTCTCTGTTTCCAACCCTGCCCCCCCCCCCCCCATCCCCAATTGTCTAGTGCATAAACCCAATCATCTTGTTGTATTACCTTCCTCTGTGAAGAAGGGTCAAGATTTGCATTCTATTTATAAATTTTATAAATTGCGAGTTATGAAAGAGTAAACTGACTCAGCCAGGGCACCACTCTACATATTAAGAAGGAACATTTAATGTTCTTAGATCTTTAAGTAATTAAAGGCAGTGAGCCCCCCATTTATTCTTTTCTGATATTATTGTCAGAGTTTTCTTCTATAGTTTGAAGATTTTTTGCACATTGTGTCTATCTGAGCCACAGAACATTATACCATTATCTAATGATTGAATGAGAATTTGCACAGTAAATTACTTTGATGAAAATACTGTTATATATTGAAGAAATGTTTTATTTACCATTAGCAGGAGATACAAATGCTATAGTTGAGATGGCATAAGAAGATCCCTGACAGCCACAGCACTGTTGTCAGTTTTCAACTGTGAAGCACTAAGAGCTGCAGGCGGAAACAATAGCCATGTACAGAGCTGTGACAGTAGTCATTGCCATAGAAACATTTACAAAATCATCTTACGTTATTGGTTGAGGTAGGCTCATGAAGCTGCTGCCCCCAGCCTGCTGCAACTTGTTATGCCTTCCTTTGCACTCAGTGAGGTTCTTTAATGGATACAGGAACAAGGAACAGAAGCTTTTCATGAACAGAGAATTTCAATATTAATTTATTCTTCATCTAATATCAAATACTAAAAATAATACATAAATGTGTTGCTGAATTTGGAGCATCAGTAGTTAACAGTAGATCTGAGTGTAGAAATATATACAGATTCAATACAATGTCTATTCAGAAGATGTCGAGTCCTGGCCACTATGAAAGTGTGTAAGTGCTATTCAACCGGCAAACACACAAAATTGGGCCAGGGCATGAAGATTTGAACTTAAACACACCTGCTGCTTGAGCTTCAGAGGGGGGATGCTTGCATCTCATTGGCAGCAATGTAATTGTTCATGGCAGCACCCTCATGCTGCAGTGGCAGCTGTAGAAAATACGGCAGCATAATTGGCGGCAAGCATATTTGAAAGTGCGGTTGACTGGATAACGGCCAATACAGCACCCCTCTCTGCCCAACTTGGAAGTTACAGGGGGGAGGCCTGTGCCATGGATAACGATGAGGCTCATTGCTTGGCTGGGGACAGAGCAGACTAGACCCACGTCTCATCATTGTGTCTTGTTAGCACCATGGAAATTTCCCCAGAAAACAAGTACATGACACATCCGGATGCACAGGTAGGAGCATGGAGGGTGCTGACAACTAGTGACAACGTCAATGTTCATGGAAATAGTGACCTGTGGTGTTGGCAGTAATGGTGTTGCAGGTGGGCAGGCAAGGGCTTCCATCAGTCAGATAGCGATGGATGAAGGCACCTGCTCGGTAAGCTGTGTTGGAGACTGCATTGTGGCAGGCAGATGTGGCTGTGTCATGGTGGCCTGACATCATGCAACGATGAAATCTGAAACAACTTGATCTGCAGCAAGACAGAGTACAGTATGAACTCAGAAACATCAGTAAGGCATCATCGCCTGAATGTGAAGCCTGAAGTTTTGATATTTGTGTCTTTGACATTCAAACGAAAAATTTGGCATCGCTATTAGAATGTGGCGTGAAAAGTGCTGTACTGACTTGCTGTACTCCGTTGTGTTTGCAGAATTCCTTGGAAGAAAAAGAAGGTCAATTGTCAGATACAGTTGTTTATGACAAGCCTTGGGAAGAAAATAGAGAAGCGGGCGCCTTGATAGTGCTGGTGGCATTTATTGAATGTACTGAGATAGCAAAAGGATACTTGCTGTAGGCATTGATGATAATAAACCAGATCTGTCCAAAAGGGGCCAGCAAAGTCTACATGGAGGCATTGCCATAGAGTATCAGAATGTGGCTAGGAGAAAAATTCCAGCTGCAGAGCGGTCTATTGTCAGCGCAAGCACAACATTGTGCCCTTACACATTCCACCTGCTTATCTAAACCATGTACCATGGTGGCGCATCATGTGCTTAGTGTGAACAGTTCCCCAATGACGTCTATATAGAACGACTTAACACTTGCTGTTGCAACAGGGAGGGGATTAAAACTATTGTTCATTCGTTAGACATGTGAAGCAGAATCACATCATTCAGAAGAGATAAACTATTGCAGTGCACAAAGTATCTTCATGCTAAGGGATCGGGAACACATTTTGGAGAGCACGGCCAACATTTGTGAAGGTAACTTTTTAACAATTGTAGTGATTGGTTGTGCTCTGTGGCTTGTGTGATCTGCTATGAATCAGTAGGGAAAGAATCCAGTGCTTGCATATCAGAAGAATCAATATGTAAGCAGGAAGTATCCAATGCAGCAAATGTTGCATCTGTGTCGACAGGTAAATGAGACAATGTGACAACATTTATGTCTTGTGCTGTTGGGTGAAACACTTTCATACTGGTAATCTGACAATAATAGCAACCAATGTTGAAGCTTTTGCACCATGTGATCAGGAACTTCTTTTGACCAATGAAACAGTGCAGTCAGATGCTAATGGTCCATGACAAGGAAAAATTTTCTACCACACAGATAATGATGAAATTTGGTGACATCATTATTATATCCGGGACTTCCTTCTGCATCTGACTATAATTGATCTGAGCACTATTCAGAAATGTGATAGGCTGTTCTCTTTTGCCAGTTTTGCGGGATGAAACTACCTGATGCTTGTCTCTTTGTCCAATGGTAATTGAAGATAGGCTACTGCAAGATCAATTTTTGAGAAGAATTGTCCCCCCGTTAAGTGATCCAAAATTTCCTCTATATGTAGGAGTACGTAGGGATCTATGACTGTCTGTGAATTTACTGTACATTTGATATGTGCACAAAGAAGAATCTTCCCATTTTGCTTATGAATAATGACTAATTGATGCCCACTGACTTTCTGAAATAATTATTAAGACACCAACGGATTCCAGTCTGAATTTCTGTAGCCACGTCACCATGTAATGCATGTGGCATAGGGAATGGGTGCAAATCAATGTCTGTGAATTTGCTGTGCGTTTGATATCTGCACAGAGATGAATGTTCCTATTTGGCTTATGAATGATGACTAAGGTCTTCCGAAATAGTTTTTAAGACACCAACGCATTGTAGTCTCTGAATTTCTGTAGCCACATTGTCATGTTATGCATGTGGCACAGGGCGTGTGCAGCAAAACTTGGGTTGTGCATTAGCTTTCAGCATAATGTGTGTGAGAAAATCTTTTGCACATACTACAGTACCACTGAACATTTTAACAAAGAAAACAATCAATTTTTGACAATATAATGTAATTGGATAGATAAAAAAACCTGCTCACCAAGTGGTGGTAGAACACGTACATAAAAGAAGATTATAATTAGGCAAGCTTTCAGAGCCAGAGACTACTTTTTCAGGCAGAAGGATTGAAGGGGAAGGAAGAGGGGTGAGGAAAATGACTGGAGAGGTCTAGGAAAAGGGGTAGATTTAGGAAAAGACACCCAGAACTGCAGGTCAGGGGAGACTTATAAGACAGCATGCGAAGAAAAGACTGAATGTTGGAGGCTGCACTGGACGAGATTTGAAAATCTGAGAGCTTTAAACCTTCACCCCTCTTCCCCTTCAGCCTTTCTGCCTGAAGAAGGAGCCACTGGCTCCATAAGCGTAACTAATTATAATTTTCTTTTATGTGTGTGTTCTGCCGCCACTTGGTGAGTAGATTTTTTTATCTATCCAATTACATTGAACAAATTTTTGATACTTGTCACAGAGTTGTTGAATTGTGGCATGGGAAATTTTTGTATCCATGGCATGCACCTCGCCTTGTTTGTCTAATGTTGTAACTTAAAGTTGAACAAATATATTTCAAGGAAGGCGCAATACATGAAAGTTACAGATCAAGTAAACAGAGTAAGACGTGTGTACACTTTAACAGTCAAATCATAACTGAGTCCAAGTCTAGCGGTCGCTGGCTGGCTGGCCGCTTCGGTGGCGCTGCTGCTGCATGGCTGGCAGACAGCGCCGCATGTAGAGGATGCGCGTAACTGTGCTGCGGCTCTTTGAAAGATCGGCGAGTCACAACACTTTTCCCCCCTTCGAATTTTTTGCACAGATCTTGATGGAGGTGGCCTGCAGATTGCTAACATCCGTAGGTGTTGTTTGACTGGCTGTAAAGTCTCGAGGAGGAGGCTTCCTGTACGGACGGAAGTGTCCCCAATGATAACGGGTCGAGATGACATGGGGGCCGAATCTGCTGGAGCCCTGTGCACCAATCTGCCTGTTGTGGCAAGTCCGGTTGTTATAACAGGGAACATGGGCCATGTGCCCGCATCTGTAGGAGAAGGAGGCGAGTAGAGTTGCTCCGACAGATGATGGTCATCTGGTTCCTGCATGGGCACGTCTCCTGGTGGTGTCAGTTCTTGTGCTGAGAGGTGAGAGGACTGTGTTGTGAGTAATGAGAGATTCCAGTATCCCGAGTGTCAGGTAGAGCCGAAGGTGGTGTAGCGGCATCCGGAACAGGCGTTGCTGGCACATGAGGCCGAAGCTGGTCCGAATGACACACTGCAACACATGTGTCTGTCTGGATTTCATACAGGCGTCGGCCACAGTGTCGTAAGATGCGGCCAGGACTCCATTTTGGCTGCCTGCTGTATCCCCGTACCCATACAAGGTCGTCGGCAGTGAACCAGCCAAGCGAAGGCACCCGCGGCCTTGAGGTGGAAGGCTGCAGAAGATGAAGTAGCGTGCGGGGCTGTCGGCCATGTAAGAACTCAGTCGGGCTGTGGTCCCCCATGGGGGTGAAACGGTAAGAAGCCAGAAATTGGAGAAGCGCATCATCAGCAGTAGAAGAAGTCAGAAGTTTCCTCATCTGAACCTTAAATGTGCGGACCAGTCGTTCAGCCTTCCCCTTTGACTGTGGATGGAACGGAGGGGCCGTGACATGCATGACGCCGTGACGGGCACAAAAATCCGCAAAATCAGAAGAGGCAAATTGCAGACCATTATCAGTAACAAGAGTAGAGGGAAGGCCTTCCAAAGAGAAAATGCGAGCTAGAGCATTGGTGGTTGCTGCGGTGTAGGCTACGTGCAACGGACAATGAAAGGAAAGTTAGAGTAGGCATCAGTAACGAGAAGCCAATAAGTACCTAAAAAAGGTCCCGCGAAGTCAGCATGAATATGCTCCCAGGGCTTTTCAGGCAAAGGCCATGGTAACAAAGATGACTTCGGGGCGGCGGCCTGTGATGCACAAGGGCCACAGGCAGCGACCATGTGTGTGATTTCAGAGTCGATGCCAGGCCAGTCCACATGACAGCACACCAGAGATTTTGTGTGAGAGACACGCCAGTGCCCTTGGTGAAGGAGGCGCAAGACCAAAGCACACAAAGACGCAGGTACCACAACACGTGGCGAAGCATTTTTGGTGGAAAGGAGGATAACACCATCCATAGCTGTGAGGTGGTAACGCAAAGCGTGGTAGTTCCGCAATGGATCAGAAGTCTTAGTGGATGGACGATCTGGCCAACCCTCCTGAATACAGCATAAAACCCGGGAGAGGGTAGGGTCAGAACCCGTAGCAGCCGCCAGCCGGTCCCCGGTGATGGGGAACCCGTCCACAACCTGCTGCTCGGCAACATCCAGGTGAAAACACAACAGTTCGTCCCTATCGAATGCCAGATCAGGACCCATGGGAAGGCGAGACAGTTCATCAGCATTCACATGTTGAGCCGTCGGCCAGAAATGAATCTCATAATTGAAACGAGACAAGTAAAGAGCCCAATGCTGGAGGCGGTGTGCAGCCTTGTCGGGAAGTGACGTTGATGGATGAAACAAGGAAACATGTGGTTTGTGATCCATAACAAGATGAAATTTGGGTCCATAGAGAAAAACACCAAATTTATGAGGAGCATAAATAATGGCCAAAGATTCTTTTTCAATTTGAGAATACTTCTGTTGGGCATCCGTAAGCATTTTGGAGGCATAAGCAATGGTTTGTTCAGAACCGTCAGAAAAACGGTGCGGAAGGACTGCACTGACCCCGTATTGAGAGGCGTCCATGGCAAGAACAAGATGTTGGCCAGGTCGATAAGTAGTCAGGCACAGGGCCTGTTTCAGCATAGTCTTCAATTTCTGGAAAGCCGCATCGCATGACATGGACCAGTGAAAAGTCACATTTTTATGCAACAAGCGATGCACCGGGTGAGCCACCGAAGCAGCAGACAGTAAAAACTTGTCATAATATGCTATTTTCCCCAAGAAGGCTTGCAGTTCCTTAACAGATGTAGGGCGAGGAAGGGCATCGATCGCAGCGACAGTTTGCTGAAGCGGACGAATACCATCCCGAGAAAGTTGAAACCCCAAGTACGTGTTAGATGCCTGAAAAAATTTTGATTTCTGAAGATTACACTTTAGACCAGCAATCTGTAAGACATGAAAAAGTGTGCGGAGATTTTGAAGATGTTCGTCAGTGGTGGAGCCAGTGACAACAGTGTCGTGCTGGTAATTTATACACCCCGGGACAGTGAGCAATAATTGTTCCAAGAATCGCTGGCAGGGGTGCTGGCAACCCCGAATGGCAATTGTTTGTATTGATAGAGGCCGAAAGGCATGTTAAGGACCAGAAACTGCCGGGAAGCAGCGTCAAGAGGAAGTTGATGATTAGCTTCTGACAGGTCAAGTTTAGAAAAATACTGGCCTCCAGCAAGTTTTGTGAACAATTCTTCAGGTCGAGGCATAGGGTAAGTGTTGATAAGGCATTGAGCATTTACAGTAGCTTTGAAATCGCCACAGAGACGAATATCACCATTTGGCTTAGCAATGACAACGACAGGAGAGGACCACTCACTGGAAGTAACAGGAAGCAAGACCCCTGAAGCAGTGAGATGACCCAGCTCCCGTTTGACCTGATCACAAAGGGCCACAGGAATGGGCCGAGCCCGAAAAAACTTAGGCTGAGCAGTGTGTTTGAGCATGATATGAGATTCAAAGTCGTTTGCATGGCCTAGCCCAGGAGAAAAAAGGGACGAAAATGTCGTCGACAAGGAATCCAATTGAGCATAAGGAATAGCATCAGAGACAATATTGACAGAGTCATCTATGGAGAACCCAAAAATGGGAAAGGCATCGAAACCAGAAAGATTCTCCGCATTACTATGGTCGACCACAAATATGGGAACAGTGCGAACGACAGATTTGTAAGATACCTCAGCATCATATTGTCCCAAGAGAGAAATCTTCTGTTTATTGTAAGTCCGAAAGTGACAGGTGACAGGATTGGAGAACCCAACTGAAGATAGGTCTGAGAATTGATGATAGTGGCAGCAGAACCATTATCCACCTGCATGCGAACATCTTGGCCAAGTATTTGGACAGTGAGGAATAACTTCCCTGAAAGGGAAGAAGTACAGTTGACAGACGACACAGAATCAAAATCAGCCTCATGTTCATGAACATCATGTATGCAGTCGGATTTGCAAACGAATGACACATGAGCCTTTTTTTTGGCATTTGTGACAAACGGCCCAATGTTGTGGACAGACGACACAGAATCAAAATCAGCATCATGTTCATGAACATCATGTATGCAGTCGGATTTGCAAACGGATGACACAGAATCAAAATCAGCGTCATGTTCATGAACATCATGTATGCAGTCGGATTTGCAAACTGATGACACATGAGCCTTTTTTTTTTGCATTTGTGACAAACGGCCCAATGTTGTGGACAGACGACACAGAATCAAAATCAGCATCATGTTCATGAACATCATGTATGCAGTCGGATTTGCAAACGGATGACACATGAGCCTTTTTTTTTTGCATTTGTGACACACGGCTCAAAGTTGTGGACAATCTTCTCGTGAATGTTTCATAAAACACCGCGGACATGAAGGAAGTTGCCGTGGGTTTTGCTGCAGTTTCTTAGAGGTTTGTTTACAGTTAGGCCGAGGCTGCACTTGGGAGCATACTGCAGCCATGTCGGCCGGCGGGGACACGCCACACGTTTCGTCAACATCACACAGAGGTTGTATTTCCCCGACGTCGCCCCATGCCTCTATTTGCGCTCCAGCTGCGCGAGAAATTTCAAAAGACTGCGCGAGAAATTTCAAAAGACTGAGCAATGGATAGCACTTCATCTAGAGTTGGATTTGCCAACTGAAGGGCGCCGATCAGATAATAGCATCCCATACCATGGAATCGGCATAGGATTCTTTGTGAACTTCAGTAACAAATTGACACTTTCTACTGAGGCCGTGAAGTTCAGCAGCCCAAGTGCGATAGAATTGATTTGGTTGTTTTTGACAACGATAAAAGGCAACATGAGAGGCTACCACATGCGTTTGCTTTTGAAAATAGATGGACAGAAGTGAGCACATTTCAGAAAAAATGCAGGATCTTTCAAAGGAGCCAATTGCGACAACAACCGATACATTTGAGGTGAAATCCATGAAAGGAACAGAGACTTAAATGTTTGTTCTTCCGCGACATGAAATGCCAAGAAGTGCTGTCGAAGACATTTTTCATATTCAGACCAGTCTTCTGCCGTCTCGTCGTAAGGAGGAAAAGTAGGTAGAGACGACGATGAGAGACGCCCCGCATTTGATGCCACGACGAAATCACGAATCACATTTGTGAGAAGCGTTTACTGTTCTATGAGACCTTGCAATAGTTGCTCTAAAGTAGCCATGGGAACATGTGGGACAACGATGTAAAAGAAAAATCACTACCTCGTCGCCAATTGTTGTAACTTAAAGTTGAACTAACATATTTCAAGGAAGACGCAATACATGAAAGTCGCAGATCAAGTAAACAGAGTAAGACGTGTGTACACTTTTAACAGTCAAATCATAACTGAGTCCAAGTCTAGCGGTCGCTGGCTGGCTGGCCGCTTCGGTGGCGCTGCTGCTGCATGGCTGGCAGACAGCGCCGCATGTAGAGGACGCGCGTAACTTCGCAGCGGCACTTTGAAAGATCGGCGAGTCACAACATCTAATCTGAAGGAATCAAATGCACCAATACCAAAAATATCTGGGATCATGCGTGAGTGGACTGTAGCAAAAGGGACTTCCTTAGTTGTGTTTTTGTATTTTGCAGGTATGCAGCATGTCCCATGCACTGAAATGCTGTCACTGTTATAGATGGTGAGATGCACACTTGATGTTTGCAAGGATGGTTGGCCAATTTTTTCATATGTATCTAGGTTAAGGAGTGTCACAGGAGCTGTGGTATTTAGTTGTAAAGGCACCTACTGGTTAAGATACACAATGTAATCCAAAGTTTGTGACATGCTCTGTGAAGACAGTTGTCCATTCTGTGTTGTGAAAAACTGTGTTAGAGTACTTTAGTGAATTTCGAGATTGGGAGAGCCATTTTCACGTGTTTGGTATTTGCATTATATGCATGTGTGTGCATTTTCTGTGTCTTCCCTTGTCTTATTTTTGAGCAGGAGGAGGCGCAGAATCTGAACATGAGATAAAACTGAAGGGCTTTCTAGTCTTTTGCGGGCAGACCAGTTTTGTATGTCCCGTGCAATGACGGAAATTGCATTCAGCTTGTCTGAAGAAGCAGTTCTTCCGATCGTAGGTGACATAGCATTTCACACATGACTTCACTTTGCGTGGAGCTGGGGCAGTGTAATAAGTGTTGTGTTGGCAAAGCAAATGCTGGATGTTGTGTGTCTGGCTTTGTTTATACGGTGCTGAAATGCGAGTGCTGGGGCTGGGGCTGTGGCTGCGATATGGGTTGTTTGTCTCAAATAAAGCAATAACTGGTAGACAGAAGACTTGCTTGGCCATATCTTGAACTTTGCGTTCTTCAATAACTTTAAGCACTTCACTAAGGCTAGTGTTGTGACGCTTTAAAATTTCAGCACTCAGTCTCTGATCTGATAGATTCTGAACTGTAGCATCACAAAGCATTTCACACTGACAAGTTGTGCCACAGACACAACTGAATTTACGGTCTCTAGCCATGCCCTGCAATTCCACAATCCATCCTTGATATGACTGATCACTACAATGTTGCATGTGTGTACATTTTCTGTGTCTTCCCTTGTCTTATTTTTGAGCAGGAGGAGGTGCAGAATCTGAACATGAGATAACACTGAAGGGCTTTCTAGTCTTTTGTGGGCAGATCAGTTTTGTATGTCCCTTGTGTGGCTGGGTTTGGGACTCACTGAGGGGAAACAATTTCACTAGGAGGCAGTAGGTGTTCACTCCTACACATGAAAACAAAAGTGTATGACATGATTCACCTGTGATTTTGTAGGCATTGAAATGTTGATGCAGCCATTTTATGTATTCTTTCCATGTTTCCTTCATATCATCAAACTGTTGGAAGGGCAGAGGCAGTAGCCGAATTCCTTCATTAGCTTCTGGTGCCTTTTGCTGCTGGGCTGCTTGTGCTTGTACGAGGGGAAAAAACTGCTGACAGCAGTTCTGTTATTTGTTGACTCTGAAAATGAACAAGACATATTAGACACTGCACATATTACACACTGCACTGCACTTACACATTGTTCTCCCTGGTTTGCCATAATTCCTTAAATAACTCAGCTTAAATATTTCAGCAAAATATGTGCATATGCACAAAAAATAATTCAATAGACTTAAAAAAGATTGTCCCACTCCGGTATCCAAAGCTCCCCATCCCATCCTCGTCACCAGTATGTTGTTCTTCCTTTGCATGCTGTGTGGTTCTTTAGTGGATACAAGAACAAGGAACAGATACCGTTCTTGAACAGAGACTTCAGATATTTATTTAGCTTACATCTAAAATCAAATAGTAAAAATAATACATAACTTTCTTGCAGAATTTGCAGCATCAGTTGCTAACAAGAAATTTGAGTGTAGAAATACATGCAGATACAAAAGACTTACAAATCTGTCACTCTTCAGTACAATGTCAATTAGAAGATGTTGAGCCCTGGCCACTATGAAAGTCTAAATGTTTTTCAAGTGGGAAAGAAATAAAAATGAGCCGGGACATGAATGTTCAAACTTAAGTACACCCACTACTGGAGCTCTGGAGAGGGGATGCTTGCCTCTCATTAGCAGCAGCGTAATAATTCATGGCAGTGCCCTCATGCTGTGGTGGCAGCTGTAGAAAACGCCGTGGTGTAATTGGCAGCATGTGTATTTGAAAGTGTGGCCAACTGTATAATGTCTGTTACCGCATAACTGTCAGGGATCCAATTCAACTATAGTGAAATATCGCATAAATAAAGTGATCAATCAATAGATAACACCAGTTTTTCTTCTCAAAATGTTCCATCTTTTATTCTGACAAGTATTTTTTTTAATACATGGGCACTAATTGGCAAAAGCTTATACTAGCATCTACTGCTTTTTGACAACTAATCAGTAGTCTAAAAGGAACTGTTGTTAATAAGTTTGTTCAGTTTTTCTGAAAATGAGGGGACTTACTTGAAAATGATAATTCGATGTAATCAAAAGTTTTGCAGTTGCGTAATAGAGAAACTAATGTCTTTGAACATGTTTACATTTACAATATTGATGAGATATATCATTTAACAGTCTGAGGCAGGAACTGATGAATGGCTGGAAATGCAAGAGCTGAAAAATGATCTCAACGAGGAGTGGCGAGCCCTTGAAGATTTCACTCGAGCCAGGCAGATTCTGAAGGAGGCACTTCAGAGTGTGCAGTGTCCATCTTCAGGTGAACCGTGTTCCAAATTTGTGTACAATTTTTTCCACAAACGTTGCTTAAACAACCAACTTTTTCTTCTGTTATCCAGGACAATAATTATTTATGGTAGGGTCCTTTCAAGGTAACTACAAGGTGTACAACTTTGCTTCCGCCGTTTCTTCCCCAACATTTGAGGCTTTAATGAAACAAATTGGTTACACGTGTATCGTTCAAAGTATTTTCCATCACTGGCCACTACTTTCTCCCATCTTTCGGGCAGCATATGAATCCCGCGTCGAAAAAATTGTTTTATCTTTTGAAGCAATCAACGAATCGATCCAATTTGTGACTTCTTGATGAGATCGGAAGTGTTGGTCAGCCAGGCCATGCACCACTGATCTAAACAGGTGATAGTCAGAGGGAGCAATGTCTGGGGAATATGGTGGGTGGGGTAGGACTTCCCATTTTAATGTTTCCAAGTACATTTTGATCTCTTTTGCAACTTGGGGTTGAGCATTATCATGCTGCAAAATCACTTTATTGTGCCTCTCGCTGTATCGTGGCTGTTTGTCTTTTAATGCTCTGCTCAAACACATTAATTGCATTCGATAACGAGCACCTGTGATTGTTTCACTTGATTTTAACACCTCATAGTACACGACGCCGAGGTGGTCCCACCAAATGCAGAGCACGATCTTGGATCCGTGAATATTCGGTTTCGCCATCGACGTGGAAGCATGGCCGGGATATCCCCATGATTTTTTGTATTTAGGGTTATTGTAATGAACCAATTTTTCATACACGGTCACAACACGATGCAGAAATCTCTTCCATTTTTGCCTCTGAAGCAACTGTTCACAAACACACAAACACCATTCAACATCTCTTGGTTTCAGCTCACATGGGACCCAAGTTCCTTCTTTCTGAATCATCCCCATAGCCTTGAGGCGTTTTGAAATGGCTTGCTGTGCCACTCCCACTAATCGTGCCAATTCTTCTTGAGTTTGAGGTGAGTCTTCACTCAGCAATGCCTGCAATTCTGCATCTTCAAAAACATTCTCTCTTCCACTAGTATGACAGTCTACGACATTAAAATCACCGTTCTTGAAGCGTTGAAAACACACACAACACATTCTTTCACTAATAGCGTCCTTACCATATATACTTGAGAGCATTCAATGAGACTCAGCCACTGTTTTCTTCATACTGAAACAAATCAGTAATACTTCCCGCAAATGATGAGAATTAGGCTCGTAAACTGACGTTTTCAATCAAGAACAACTTTATGATTCAGACACAAATCGACTAATGTTTGAATGTGGTTATGTTGACCAAGGTCCAAGCTAACTGCTTGACATCTGTGATCTGTTTCTTTCGACTGCTACTTGCTGTTGTTGCCACCTATCGGCAAATGGTGGAAGCAAAGTTGTACACCTTGTAATTATACAGGTGGTTAGGTACGAATGGGATATCTGTAAGCATTAACATGAATGAATTGATTTAGTTTTCTTAATAGAGCAACATAGGTTGAGTTGAATTGTCTGAAATGAGCTGAAACGGATAATGGGGCTTGTACAGAAGATCGTCCTGTGAAGTAATTGTAAGCTTCCAATGGATTGTTTTGCAGTTATGCATTTGTGTTTGAATCCTATTATGAGTTTAGCCAACTGAGTTTCAAGCAAACAACTTGTGCTCTGTTATTTGTATGTTAAGAGTATTGAAACAAGTGACATTGTCTTTTCCATCAGATCTCATCTTAGGTATTTTTCTGCTGCTTTTCATGGATTTCTTAACTTACCTTAGCTCACTATCAGAATAATTGGGAGGGGGGGGGGACCTGTTAATGTTCTTCGTAACTCTTATATTCTTTGCTGAATGGTGACGAATGTTAGTGATTGAAATCACTTGTTTCAGTACAAATCTTTTTCATTAAACTTGAACTAAACTTGTTGCAACTGCAGATGATAAAAGCCCACACTTTAGTACAACTGAAGAGTCTATCTTGATTATGTGTAGTGGGTGTACACTATGACAAAGTTCCACAACTGCCAAGTGATGAGCCGGGAAATATCATGTGACACATCCTTCATCGTAAATGTTCAGTACCCTTGTTAGTCTTACTTTGTGTGAGTCCCATACACTTGTGCAATATTCCAATTTAAGATGAGCAAGTGATTTGTAAGCAGTCTCCTTTATAGACTGACTGTAGTTTCCCAGTATCCTGCCAGTGAACTGAAATCTGCCACCTGCCTTACTGTCAACTGAGGCTTTGTAATCATTTCTGTTCATATTCTGTTACTTTCAGGTATTTGTATGAGTCGACTGATCCTAATTGTGAATCATTGGTATTGAAGCCATCGGATACTGTATTTTAGCTGCTGGTGAATCTTTTGGGCTGTGTGGTTGTGGTCCATGAAACTTTTTTGTTCTGATGTTTTGTCAAGAGTTGCACTGGACATCTGAGGTTGTTCCCATGAGTCCTGCCACTTGACAGGTCAGACGTTGGAGAGTAACAGAGAAACAGTGAAAAAGGGAAATGATATAAGCTATTGTGTGATCATCAGAGATAATCCTTCATCATCATCATCATCATCATCATCTTCGTTTCCCCTCTATCCAACATCTGTCGGGTTGGGGTATCAATAGTACTTCGCCACTTTACTCAGTCTTTCCACCATTCTTCTTCCACAGTTTGGTTCCATAGCAGGTTTCTCCTCCTTAAACTCATCTTTATTGTATCAGTCCATCTTGTTCTCGATCTTCCTCTTGGCCTCTTACCCTCAATGTTGAATTCCATCATTCTTCTTGGTATTATTCCCTCTGCCATCCTCTTCACATGCCCAAACCATCTTAATCTATTATTTTCAATTTTCTCAGTCAACTTCTCCACTCTGATGTCCTTCTTAACATCTTCATTTTTCACTGGATTGTATCCCCCTCTCCTCTCTTCTAGTCATAGTCCACGTCTCTGAGCTGTAAATTAGTATGGGTGTGAAGTAAGTCTTGTATAGCACCAGCTTGCACCTCATTGGCACTTCCCTTCCCCACACCAAGCCCCTCACACACTGGTAAAATGTACTACTCTGTTGTATTGTTTTGCCAATTTCTGTTTCCAAACGAGCATTCCCCATTAATACACTTCCCAAATATTTAAAGCTGTCCACTATTTTACTATCCCGTCCCTTAATATGAATTTGTCCCTTGCCCTCTCTATTCCCTCTGGTTACCACCATGGTCTTGCTTTTCCTCACACTGAATTTCATTCCATATTTCTCAACCTTACCATTTAGGATGTCTATTTGTTTTTGTGCCTCCTTACTGCTTGTTCCCCACACCACAGTATCATCAGCAAATAGTAACAGTTTCATCTCCCTTCGTCTGTGAGCTTTCCTCTCTTTGACTGTTTCATCCATCACCATTATAAATAGTAGTAGTGATATCACACTTCCTTGTCTTAGTCCCGTAACATTCTTAAACCATTCAGTTCTTCCAACTGGTGTCTGCACACAACTAGAGCTTTTTTCATACATTGCCTGGATGACTTCAAGTGTTTGCTTTCCAACTCCATTTCTCTTCAAGGTTGCCCATATCTTTTCCCTGCGAACATTGTCATATGTTTTCAGTAGGTCAAGAAATGTCATCACCAGATCTTTCCCATACTCCCATTGTCTTTCCATCAACTGTCTCATACTAAAGATTGGGTCCATTGTTGATCTATCATGACAAAAGCCATACTGCTCCTCTTCTAACTGCCCTTCCACTTTTTCTCTCACTCTTTCTAGTATTATTTTTGCTACTTGGGATATGAGTGTGATCCCTCGATAGTTGTCACATACTTTCCTGTCACCCTTCTTGAAAACTGGGATTATTATTCCCTTTCCCCATTCTTCAGGTGTACATTTTTGGGTCCAAATGCATCTTATTAGTCTATATAGCCACTGTAGCCCAACTGGTCCAGCTGCATTTATCATCTCCACAGTAATTTCATCTATCCCAGGTGCCTTTCCTGTTATCATTTTTCTCAGAGCAAGTTCCACTTCTAACATTGTTATATCCTCCTCTTCTTCCAGACCCCTGCCCCCCTGCTGTACACCTATTCCCTTTCCATTGCCGTTCTTCACATTTAGTAATTTATCAAAGTACTCTTTCCATCTTTTCCTTATCTCCTCTGATTGCATTAATAGCTCTCCGCTTTCCCCTTTCACTAGCTGTGTGTATGTTTTTTCTTTCCTCATACTCTCTGTAATTCCATGTATCATCTTCTTACCACTAGTAACATCTTTTTCCAACTCTCAAGTGAATTTCTCCCAGCTTTTCCTTTTTTCTTCTGCTACCATTTTCTTACAATTATTTTTACTATCCTGGTATTTCCTTTTACTTTCAGCTGTTCAGTCTCTGTTCCATTCATGCCCGGCTTTCTCGGCCAGTGCTGGTCCCCCCGGGGCCTCACCTTGCAAGTGGTGAGGATGGAGGAGTGGGAGGAGTAACAATCTCGTTAAAAAACCTGGGTCCCTGTGGCTCCAGATGGTAGTACCCTGTAAGGACCCCTCACCAGGGTAACAGGTGAAGAGAGACAATGGTTGGAAAGCGGAAGAGGATTTTACAAGTCCCAACGGTGGGAAAGTGGAAGAACTGACTTCGTACCTTACTTCCCGTAGCATCTATAGTCCAGAGGGGTGGTTACAAACAACATCTGTTCTCCATGTTAGAAGCGGCCTAAACATATGCTGGCAGCAGCTCTAAAATGCATTTGGGAGTGGCAAACCCATTGTAATAATAGCCTATATATGAAATGATACTTCAAAACCAGCCTTGGAAAAGGTTAGCACATTCCCTGCAGGCGACGCACAGTTCTTGGGGTGCTGAGGGAACTATGAGGAGTGGGCAACTAGGCACCAACACAGTGAAGGTGGGTATCATTAATGTGATGAACCTTACTGGGAAGGCAGAAGAGTTGATAGACTTCATGGAAAAGGAGAACGTAGAAATGATGGGACTTAATGAAGTTAGATGGAAGGGAAGAGGAAGGACGAAAATGAGGAAAGGCTACATACTCTACTGGAGTGGTGGATAAGAAGCCAAAATTGGAGTAGGTATCATAGTGAAACCAAACCTAGAGGAATATGTGGAAGCAGTAGAATACACAAGTGATAGGGTGATGAGGATTTGGCTGAGGACAAGGAATTTAGTTGTTAGAACTTCAAGTTTAACACATATATTTAGGAACAACACAACAACACATATAAGTCACTGAGTAAGTTGACCTGTGTACAAGTCGGCATTCGATTAAACACTGAGTCTCAGTCTAGCGGCCGCTGCTCGGCTGGCCGCTTAGGTGGCGCAGTTGCTGCATGGCTGGCAGACAGCGCCGCACGTAGAGGACGTGCGTAACTGCGCGGCGGCACTTTGAATAATCGGCGAGTCACAACACTTTTCCCCCCTTTGAAATGGTTGCACTGGTCTTGATGGAGGTGTCCTGGAGATGGCTAACGTCCATAGGTGTTGTTTGACTCGCCTTAAAGTCTCGAGGAGGAGGCTTCCCGTACGGACGGAAGTGTCCCCGATGATAACGGGTCGAGATGACAGGTGACGTAGGGGTCGAATCTGCTGGGGCCCCATGCACCAATCTGCCCGTTGCGGCAAGTCCAGTTGATACGACAGGAGACATGGGCGATGTGTCGGCGTCCGTTGGAGGAGGAGGCGAGTAGATATACTCTGACTGAGGATGGCCCTCCGGTTCCTGCATGGGCACGTCTCCTGGTGGCGTCCGTTCTGGTGCTGGCATCGCGATGACGGTGAGAGGGCTGCGTTGTGAGTATTGAGAGATGCCAAGATCCCGAGCATCAGGTAGAGCCAAAGGTGGTGTGGCGGCATTCGGAACAGGCGTTGCTGGCACCCGAGGCCGAAGCTGGTCCGAATGGCGCACTGCAACACCCGTGTCCGTCTGGATTTCATACAGGCGTCTGCCACGGTGTCGTAAGATGCGGCCCGGGCTCCATTTTGGCCGCCTGCCATATCTCCGTACCCAGACGAGGTCGTCGGCGGTGAACCGGCCAAGTGAAGGCACCTGCAGCCGTGAGGTAGGAGGCTGCAGAAGATGAAGTAGCGTGCGGGGCAGTCGGCCATGTAAGAGCTCAGCCAGGCTGTGATCGCCCATGGGGGTGAAACGGTAAGACGCCAGGAACTGGAGAAGCGCATCATCAGCAGCAGAAGGAGTCAGAAGTTTCCGCATCTGAGCCTTAAATGTGCGGACCAGTCGTTCAGCCTCACCGTTGGATTGTGGATGGAACGGCGGGGCCGTGACATGCGTAATGCCGTGACGAGCACAAAAATCCGCAAAGTCGGAAGAGGCAAATTGCGGACCATTATCAGTAACAAGAGTAGAGGGGAGGCCTTCCAAAGAAAAAATGCGGGCGAGAGCACTGGTGGTTGCCGCAGTGGTAGGTGATGTGCAACGGACAATGAAAGGAAAGTTAGAGTAGGCGTCAATTACGAGGAGCCAATAAGTACCTAAAAAGGGTCCCGCAAAGTCAGCATGAATGCGCTCCCAGGGCTTCTCAGGCAAAGGCCACTGTGACAAAGATGACTTCGGGGCAGCGGCCTGTGATGCACAAGGGCCGCAGGCAGCGACCATGTATGCGATTTCAGAGTCGATGCCAGGCCAGTACACATGACGGCGTGCCAGAGATTTTGTGCGAGACACACCCCAGTGCCCCCGGTGAAGGAGGCGCAAGACCGAAGCACGCAAAGACGCAGGTACCACAACACGCGGCGAAGCATTGTCAGTGGCGAGGAGGATAACACCATCCATAGCTGTGAGGCGGTAGCGCAAAGTGTAGTAGATCCGCAATGGATCAGAAGTCTTAGTGGATGGACGATCTGGCCAACCCTTCTGAATACAGCGTAAAACCCAGGAGAGGGTAGGGTCAGAACCTGTAGCAGCCGCCAGCCTGTCCCCAGTGATGGGGAACCCGTCCACAACCTGCTGCTCGGCAACATCCAGGTGGAAACACAAAAGTTCGTCCCTATCGAATGCCTGATCAGGACCCATGGGAAGGCGAGACAAAGCATCAGCATTCGCATGTTGAGCCGTTGGCCGGAAATGAATCTCATAATTGAAACGGGACAAGTAAAGAGCCCAATGCTGGAGGCGGTGTGCAGCCTTGTCGGGAAGTGACGTTGATGGATGAAACAAGGAAACAGGTGGTTTGTGATCTGTAACAAGATGAAATTTTGAGCCGTAGAGAAAAACACCAAACTTATGAAGAGCATAAATGATGGCCAAAGCTTCTTTCTTAATTTGAGAATACTTTTGTTGGGCATCCGTGAGCGTTTTGAAGGCATAAGCGATGGGTTGTTCCGAACCGTCAGAAAAACGGTGCACAAGGACTGCACCGACCCCGTATTGAGAGGCGTCTGTGGCAAGAACAAGATGTTGGCCAGGTCGATAAGTAGCCAGGCACGGGGCCTGTTTCAGCAGAGTCTTTAATTTCCGGAAAGTCGCGTCACATGACGCGGACCAGTGAAAAGCCACGTTTTTATGCAACAGGCGATGCAACGGCTGAGCCACCGACGCCGCAGATGGTAAAAACTTGTGATAGTATGCTATTTTCCCCAAGAAGGCCTGCAGTTCCTTAACAGATGTAGGGCGAGGAAGGGCATCGATCGCAGCAACAGTGTGTTGAAGCGGACGAATACCATCCCGAGAGAGTTGAAACCCCAAGTACGTGATAGATGCCTGAAAAAATTGTGATTTCTGAAGATTACACTTAAGACCGGCAGTCTGTAAGACATTAAAAAGTGTGCGGAGATTTTGAAGATGTTCTTCAGTGGTGGAGCCAGTGACAACTATGTCGTCCATGTAATTGATACACCCCGGGACAGGGAGCAATAATTGTTCCAAGAATCACTGAAAAGGAGCAGGGGCGCTAGCAACCCGGAATGGCAAGCGTTGATATTGATAGAGGCCGAAATGCGTGTTAAGGACCAGAAACTGCCGGGAAGCAGCGTCGAGAGGAAGTTGATTATAAGCATCCAACAGGTCAATTTTAGAAAAATACTGTCCTCCAGCGAGTTTAGTGAACAGTTCTTCAGGACGGGGCGTAGGGTAAGTGTCGATGAGGCATTGAGCATTTACAGTGGCTTTGAAATCGCCACAGAGACGAATATCACCATTGGGCTTAGCAACTACAACGACAGGAGAGGACCACTCACTGGAAGTGACAGGAAGCAAGACCCCTGAAGCAGTGAGACGATCCAACTCCCGTTTTACCCGATCACGAAGGGCCACAGGAATGGGCCGAGCCCGAAAAAACTTAGGCCGAACAGTTGGTTTGAGCGTGATATGAGCTTCAAAGTCGTTTGCACGGCCTAACCCAGGAGAAAAAAGGGATGAAAATGTCGTCGACAAGGAATCCAGTTGAGCATAAGGAATAGCGTCAGAGACAATATTGACAGAGTCATCTATGGAGAACCCAAAAACGCGAAAGGCATCGAAACCAAAAAGATTTTCTGCGTTGCTCTGGTCGACCACAAATATGGGAACAATGCGAACGACGGATTTGTAAGATCCCTCAGCATTAAACTGTCCCAAGAGAGAAATCTTCTGTTTATTGTACGTCCGTAATTGCCGAGTGACAGGGGACAGGAGTGGAGAACCCAGCTGAAGATACGTCTGAGAATTAATTATAGTGGCAGCAGAACCGGTATCCACTTGCATGCGAACATCTCGACCAAGGATTTGGACAGTGAGGAATAACTTCCCTGGAAGGGAAGAAGTGCAATTGACAGGCAACACAGAATCAGAATCAGCGTCATGTTCATGAACATCGTGTATGCGGTCGGATTTACAAACGGAAGACACATGACCTTTCTTTTTGCAATTGTGACAAACAGCCCAACGTTGGGGACAATCCTCGCGTGAATGTTTCGTAAAACACCGCGGACATGAAGGAAGTTGCCGGGGAGTTTGCTGCAATTTCGTAGTGGGTCGTTTACGGCTAGGCCGAGGCCGGGCGTGGGAGCGTACTGCGGCCACGTCGGCCGGCGGGGCCGCGCCGTACGCGTCGTCAACAGTGCACAGAGGTTGTATTTCCCCGACGTCACCCCACGCTTCTATTTGCGCCCCAGCGGCGCGAGAAATTTCAAAAGACTGCGCAATGGAGAGAACTTTATCTAGAGTCGGATTCGCCAACTGAAGGGCACGTTGCCGAACTTCTTTGTCGGGTGCCGACCAGATAATAGCATCCCGGACCATGAAATTGGCATAGTATTCTTTGTGAACATCAGTAACAAATTGACACTTTCGACTAAGGCCGTGAAGTTCAGCTGCCCAAGCGCGATAGGATTGATTCGGTTGTTTTTGACAACGATAAAAGGCAACATGAGAGGCGACCACATGCGTTTGCTTTTGAAAATAGACAGACAGAATTGAGCACATTTCAGCAAAGGACAAAGACGCAGGATCCTTCAAAGGAGCCAATTGCGACAACAACCGATACATTTGAGGTGAAATCCAGGAAAGGAACAGAGACTTACATGGTTGTTCGTCCGTGACATGAAATGCCAAGAAGTGCTGTCGAAGACGTTTTTCATAATCAGACCAGTCTTCCGCCGTCTCGTCGTAAGGTGGAAAAGGAGGTACAGCCAACGATGAGAAACGCCCCGCATTTGACGCCGCGACAAAATCGTGAATCGCCGCCATTAGAAGCGTTTGCTGATCGCGAATCGCCGCCGTTAGAAGCGTTTGCTGTTCAAGGAGATTTTGCAAGAGTTGCTCGACAGTAGCCATGGAACCCTGTGAGTCAACGGTGAAAAGGAAAAATCCACTACCTCGTCGCCAATTGTTAGAACTTCAAGTTTAACACATATATTTAGGAACAACACATATAAGTCACTGAGTAAGTTGACCTGTGTACAAGTCGGCATTCGATTAAACACTGAGTCTCAGTCTAGCGGCCGCTGCTCGGCTGGCCGCTTAGGTGGCGCAGCTGCTGCACGGCTGGCAGACAGCGCTGCACGTAGAGGACGTGCGTAATTGCGCGGTGGCACTTTGAATAATCGGCGAGTGACAACAGTAGTGAAGGACTTCATCCAAGTATATGCACAACAAACAGGAAATAAAGCAGAGAACATAGAGGATTTTCTAGAGGTATTAGAGAGTATAATTACAGATGTGGAAGCAATAGTAATGGGTGACCTAAATGCGCAGTTAGGCAAAGAAAGTCTAGGGAAGGAGGAGATAATTGGCCCATATGGATATTGAAGGAAAAATGAGGAAGGAGAGAAACTGGTTGAATTTTGTGAAAGAAATGGGCTGATTGTGGGCGACACATGGTTCCGTAAAAAGAATAGCCAAAAGATAATGAGATATGGATGGGGTGATAGACAGAGGAAGATGGTCATCAATTACTTTCTGGTGGAAAAGAAAAATCAGACAGTTGACAGATGTAACTGCACTCCCAGGAGAGGCTTTTGATGGAGACCATCGAGTGGTGGTGGCAAAGATGAGATTCAGTGTATTGAAAGACATACAGGAAGAAAGGGAAAGGAAAATAAAAGTGTGTAAACTAAAGCATGGCATGGTACAAGAAAAGTTTAAGGAGTTACTTAAGAATAAAATCCCTAACACTGAGTATGTCAATGTGGAGGAGGAATGGGATAAGTTCAAAGAAGCGTTTGTAAGCTCTGCTGAGAAGACCTGTGGCAGTGTGTCCGGAAGGGGTATAGGAAAAGGAGACACCATGGTGGAATGAGAGGGTGAAGGAGGCAGAGATAATCCTTGTCAGCAAATAAACTTAACTTTGAACTGTCATATGTGAAAGATAAAACTTGTCTACCAATTCTGCAGAACTGGTGTCCAATATCTCTAAGTTTCATGGCCTCTTCTTCTTTTCTGTTAAAATTACTGCCATGTTTGTATATTTTGATGGTTTTTCTAAATAGCTGTGAAAAATAGTTCATTATTCTAGATAAAATTTAGTTTTTGGAAGATTTCATGTCATGATTTTTTGATCATGCTCTGCTACACCTGATTTTTGTACTTTCCTCAGTTGGCGAAGACTTTTGTGTTCGTTCAGAAATGTATTCACACTTCTCTTTGTAATTCTGCTGTAGACTTTACCACACATACACGAAATTTTATATAACCTACATGCCAACAGAGGAGATAGTTTATCCGTTGTGTATATGAGTATATTATGTGTATATTTTCTTTGTTGGTCATAAAACCAGTTTGGTGTTATGTCTCTGTAAAATCTCTCCAAACTGATCAGTTGCTTTTTTTTAATAAAGGGAGAGAAATTGTGTTCTCCCATCATTGTATTTTATTCTTGTCCTTCAGTCTACTGTTATTTGGTCACAAAAGCCTATTTAGTTCTTTTCCTGAATAGCCATTTCCTTAAAAGCTTGTTTCAGATCTTTAATTTTGGCTTGCAGATGTTGCTGTGTGTAAATTAAATTGACTCTGTTGTCAGTACTTTTAATGACATCCCTCTCCTATTGTGGATGATGGCTGGAGTTCTGCAAATAAATGTCTGTGTGCTTGGCTTTCTGAAAAACTTTATGTTCAAATGTTCCATCATTCCATCTCATAACCAAAACATCCAAGAAGGACATTCCATCACCATTTTTCAGTTCCACTGTAAACTGGATTTTTGGATTGACATCACTTAGATAACAAAAGAATTATTCTAAAGCTTTTGACCAAGTGACCAAACCACAGAATGTATCACCAACTTTGCAAACCACTGTGAAATGCGTGGCAGATGGTACTTAGCATGGTATCAAATTGTGATATGATTGGTGATGTGGACACCACTATTAGCCAGAAAGGTCACTTCAGCCCCAGAATGGCATGTGCAGGAACTGTGGGTTGTGTTCTGCCAGTACTGTGGCGAGCACTGAATCAGGAATACTCATTCAGCATAAACGTTCTTTATTTTGCATGACTTCCATACAAAAGGTTGTTGACAGCTTCAAAGCAGCATGTGTGGCAATGTGGTCACCACTATTCATCGGAAAGGTTGCTTCTGTCCCAGAATGGGATGTGTGGGACTGTGGGTTACATTCTACCAGTACCATGACAAGTGCAGACTCAGGAGAGCTCTTTCAGTATAAACATTACTTATTCAGCATGATTTCTTACAAAATGTTGTTGACAGAACCACAGCAGCATGTTTAGCCATCCAGGCTGTGGGGTGCTACCTCACTGTAACTCACAGAGGAGTGCATGGACCTGTGGTCAGGGTTGTTTGTGTTAGCCTCAGTGGGAGAGCAGCAGCTGGAGAGGTGGGCCTGCTGATACAAGGAAGGCATCACCCAACAACAGGCAACTTTATGTAGCAGCATCTTTGGACAGCTCGTCAGGTGCGTAGATGCCCTTTGCCAAACCCAGGACCATTGAAGACATCCTAGAGACGACCTTCACATGGTAACACTGGCTGAAGACCTGAAACTATTGGGTCCAGCAGTGGCTCATAGTCCATCGGCTGACGTTGCTGCTTGGTGAGGTTGAAGCTGCCCATCCCCACAATGGACCGACAGCTGGCATGGAGGCAGTCATGGCATCGACCATAGTCAAAAGTCCAGGAACCAGTCGAAGTACAAGTAAAAGTGCTGCTAATGGCTGTTTGGGAGCATTTATAGTCACTCTGACTGACTATGTTGTGACAGGAGCCCACCTCTTGTCGCATAGGTAGCTATGGAAGTGCAGCATGTAGAAATTCAGCTCACTACTATGGCAGACTGCTGCATTGCAGAAGCTACGGCAACAGTATTCTACTGTCCACTGACAGGATTTTGTAGGTAGCTCACTTGAATGTCCATCTGTGGGCTGTGAAGTATGATTTGTGGTCATTGCTGCAACATCCCTCACCCCTTGTAGGATTCTGTCCTTTGATTTCCACCTGTTTCATGCTAATGTTCCCATTCTCTGCAGCTATACGCTCATCGATATTACTGATTTGGGGGTATTGAGGGTATTAATGAGGTAGGTAAGGTTTCTCACAGGCAGTATTTCTAAAGGATTATCAGATAAATACAGCAGAGGATATTTTAAATTCAGAGCAATAGCCCCCGTTGTTGTTGTTACTGGAAGTTGAAAAATCAGTTGTGAGCTGTGTCACACTGAACTCAGTTCAGTAGTATGCTGCAGTTCTGTAATTTGAATAATTCTGTTCCTCTTGAGTGTCCTTACTTGTAGCAGGTGGGGACAACAACAACTGGGTCATACACTGAGTATACCCAGTGAGGTCCTGCCTTCTGAAACTGTGGTTGTGTTGTGATGATGTCCCATGGGCATCATGCATGTCTTTGTGATAGTATGGACAACCATGGAAGTTACATGTGTGAAAATCACTGCACACAAAAACCATTCAACTATCACAATTTCTCTAATGTTGCATTATATGCCAGCTGTGAGTTACTTTCTCTGTTACTGTTCCATCTAAACCTACAACCTGAAAATAATCATAGCTATATTTCATTTACATTATATTTGCACAACAAAATAAAAAAAGCACCATCTCCTGTCATCTCAAGTTCATTGCAAAGCAAAACAAACCCCCAATTACTATACTTACAAGATACTAGAAACAGTTCAAGTAAACAACACATGTGATATCCCCCAAATAACTGTTAACATGCCATAAGAATAGTATTCACTCACACATTAAAACCTCCAAATTAGCATTGTTATTTGCCATGTCAACACCAACTGACTGTCAATCAGTGACCACACAGTGATAAGGCCACTCCATGATCCAAGACTGTGGTACACTCTCAAGTACATACATATAAATAAAACTGTAGCTAAACAATACCCTATATCATTTGTAGATATTTCACTTCACACATTCTCATAACCATAATAGATGACATGAGATATATAAAATGCACCTAATAAAACTGCAACAATTTTCACTGTTCTATCCTTTCCTTTAACACTGGCTCTTAATACAGAAGGCATCATATGTGCATATTGTGCAGGAGCTGCCAGCTTCACTTGCTGTGCCATCTTCCCCTTCTTACCTCCTCTCCCCTTTTTTGGGGCTGAGGCTGGTAATGGGGTGAAGATTATGGTGCAACCTGGAAGGATCAGATACCCCCAATGTGGACGACTGTTGTTAAAGTAGGAGTCTACTGTATAACATTTTCTGGTAAGGTCATCTTGACTGCTTGTACACACCTTTATAATAACTGAAGGACTTATTTGCCTCTCTCTTTGGAGTGTAAGAGCTGATAAGCATCACCGAACGCCCTACAAGAAAATGAGCATTCTGCTGCCTCATCCTTTGCTGATGTATCTGTTTTATTTGCAGTATTTGTTTTTGCACTTGATTCCATACTGTCTATAAAGTTCTCACAAAGTTCCACACCAGTTCCCCATTTTTCCTTACTTTAGGCTTCACTACCTCAAATGGTGATGGCATCTTCGAGCCATAGGTGATAGATCTGTACTCCTATGAACTTTAGGATTATATACTACCATAGCATAGGGTAACAGAATATCCCAGTTGTTATGATGACTATTGACATAATGACTCAATATCTTTCTTAGTCTGATGAACCCATTCTATTCTCCTGTTTGTCTGTGGGTGTAACATGCTTGTTCTTAATTTACAAATTCATAATAAATAACAAAGTGCCTTTGTCCATAATTAACATCTCTAGAACACTGAACTTCAACAACAAATTATTTACCATGGCCTGAGGCACTTTGTCAACTTGCTGATTGGGAACAGCCACCACTTCCACGAAGCACTAAAAGTGATCTATTATTGTTGGTACAAAGTGATTCTCTGCCACCATTTATCCAAAAGGATTTGAGAAGTCCAAACTGATCTTTTCAGATGGTTTCCTGACCTCTGGTAATCTCTGCAGTGGAATAAACTGAGAACTCAATCCAGCTCACTGCATGTATGGTACACAGTTCTGTTCATGTTGGTCTATGTCCTGCTTACATGTTCGCCACCAACAGTGTTTAGCTACACATTGTGCCATTGTCCTTCATCCTCGTGGCCTGCTATCACATGACTGTGCACCTATCTCAATACTTCATCCCGCATTGCAACTGGAACCTCAACATGAGCTCTAAGTTTTGTTTGCTTGCATATCACTTCATGAATTGTGGTTGCATTGCAAATAGCTTATAGAAAGCCTACAGTCCTTGTTAGCCCCTTGCACTTTCTGCCACTCTGCAGTTTTAATGCCTTAACGTTCCAACTTAGGCCATCTGCATTTCTGTGTGCTTTGCCTAGTGGATGGATTTAGTGCTGTATGTGTTATCTTGCTTGATGGATCTCTTAACCCTAATAGTCGTTTTATTGCAGCATGATCAGTTACCACTTTAAATTTTCTCCCATATAAATAACTCTATAAGTACATTACACCATATATTTATTTATTTATTGCATATTTAGCCTTATTGTTGTTGTTGGTAGTAGTAAAAAACAAGACATCATAATCACAAAGATTACCAATTTCTATGGATATGTATTGAACGACTGCTTGACTGATGTAATATTATGAATGAAGAAGCTAGCCTTCAGTTTTAGCATGGGTAATCCACCATAATGTTAATGCAATTATCAGTATTTCTACTTTCTTCTGTTCGTAACACTATGTGTCATTTATAATAATTTTTCTCACTTCACCCTGTTTCAACAGAGTTTTAGATGTGGATGGGCCAGGAGTAGCTTCTTCATCATTTATCTGCTCACACACCTGCACAAGTTACTGCTCCCTGCCTAATGGGTACTTACTGGATTCCCGCACACTGTTGGATTGCATTGCTTGGCAGTAGTTCTGAGCAGCATGAAGCACAGGTACTAAAGGGCTGAGAAAACTGCTTTCCTTCAAATGCATTCTTATATTTGGCAATTCTTTCACTTTTAAGCAGTTGAATGAAGATAGAAAACCCATTAACAACATGAGCAAAAAATCTGTAAGTGCACAGACCATCAAATATTACGTTGGTGTGTGTAGTGTCTTTGTTTTGCATTTTGATATTCCATCTGATATGGGTTTATTTATTGACTGTCATTTTTTATTGGTGATTCATTTTTGCTAGTCTGTCATTCTGTCATTTGTAGATAGTGAGTAGAGCTCTGAATGCTAGGAAATGGAGTGCCAAATGGAGAAATCTGAACACTTCTGACATATTCTTCTGTTTGAGTTCAGGAGAAGGGATGACAGCAGTGCTGGCAGACAGAACCATTTGTGTCATGTATGCCATTGGACAGAGTGCAGTAAGAAATAGTTGTCTCATTTTAAGGAGGATTGTTTTGATGTTAGTTACTCTCCATGTTCAAGAAGACATTCGGGGCATGATGAAGATCGTTTAAATCAATTAATCCACAATGATCCATGTCAGAGTGTTCAAGAACTGGCAGATATGAACTGTAATTATTCCACCATCATGTGACATTTGCATGCAATGGGGAAGATTCAAAAGTTGGGTGGTCAGTGGGTGGCCATAAGTGCATCTCTGCTTCATCATCATTAGTTGGCTCATGAACAATATCACCATTCCTATCCTGTAGCATTACTGGTGATGAGAAATGGTGTCTTTATACTAACATAAAAGAAAGGAATGGTCAAGTCAAAACAAAGCAGCAACTCCCCGCACAAGAACCTGTGCGCATCCACAAAAGATAATTTTAAGCATCTTGTGGAACAGTGATGGGTAGTGTACTATGGAATGCTTCCCTGAGGTGTAACCATTGCTGCTGACATTTTTTATCAACAACCAAGACATTTTGCAGATGCAGTCCAAGAACAACAATGAGCAATGAGGAAGACTGCATGAAGTGATGCTGCTCCACAAGAACCCCTATCTGCATTCTGCTAGACTGACAAAAAACGTTATACAGGAGTTGGTTTGGAATGTCATTCTGCACCCCCATTATACACCTGACCTTGCGGCCTCAGATTTTCATCTTCCCCACCTTCTGTTAAACAACCTTAAAGTAACTTACTTTCTGGATGAAAAGGCGCTCTAGTCATGGCTTGGTAAGTTCTTTACCTCAAAACCACATGATTTCTGCAGTTGCAGAATCAAAAAGTTACCCCAGCATTGGCAGACTGTTGTGAAGGAGGTATATTATTGGCTAAAGTCTCTATTATGTTTATGTGTTGTGTATGTTAAGTTTATGGAAAAAACACTTTATTTATTTTATTTATTTATTTACACTCCTGGAAATGAAAAAAAGAACACATTGACACCGGTGTGTCAGACCCACCATACTTGCTCCGGACACTGCGAGAGGGCTGTACAAGCAATGATCACACGCACGGCACAGCGGACACACCAGGAACCGTGGTGTTGGCCGTCGAATGGCGCTAGCTGCGCAGCATTTGTGCACCGCCGCCCTCAGTGTCAGCCAGTTTGCCGTGGCATACGGAGCTCCATCGCAGTCTTTAACACTGGTAGCATGCCGCGACAGCGTAGACGTGAACCGTATGTGCAGTTGACGGACTTTGAGAGAGGGCGTATAGTGGGCATGCGGGAGGCCGGGTGGACGTACCGCCGAATTGCTCAACACGTGGGGCGTGAGGTCTCCACAGTACATCGATGTTGTCGGCAGTGGTCGGCGGAAGGTGCACGTGCCCGTTGACCTGGGACCAGACCGCAGCGACGCACGGATGCACGCCAAGACCGTAGGATCCTACGCAGTGCCGTAGGGGACCGCACCGCCACTTCCCAGCAAATTAGGGACACTGTTGCTCCTGGGGTATCGGCGAGGACCATTCGCAACCGTCTCCATGAAGCTGGGCTACGGTCCCGCACACCGTTAGGCCGTCTTCCGCTCACCCCCAACATCGTGCAGCCCGCCTCCAGTGGTGTCGCGACAGGCGTGAATGGAGGGACGAATGGAGACGTGTCGTCTTCAGCGATGAGAGTCGCTTCTGCCTTGGTGCCAATGATGGTCGTATGCATGTTTGGCGCCGTGCAGGTGCGCGCCACAATCAGGACTGCATACGACCGAGGCACACAGGGCCAACACCCGGCATCATGGTGTGGGGAGCGATCTCCTACACTGGCCGTACACCACTGGTGATCGTCAAGGGGACACTGAATAGTGCACGGTACATCCAAACCGTCATCGAACCCATCGTTCTACCATTCCTAGACCGGCAAGGGAACTCGCTGTTCCAACAGGACAATGCACGTCCGCATGTATCCCGTGCCACCCAACGTGCTCTAGAAGGTGTAAGTCAACTACCCTGGCCAGCAAGATCTCCGGATCTGTCCCCCATTGAGCATGTTTGGGACTGGATGAAGCGTCGTCTCACGCGGTCTGCACGTCCAGCACGAACGCTGGTCCAACTGAGGCGCCAGGTGGAAATGGCATGGCAAGCCGTTCCACAGGACTACATCCAGCATCTCTACGATCGTCTCCATGGGAGAATAGCAGCCTGCATTGCTGCGAAAGGTGGATATACACTGTACTAGTGCCGACATTGTGCATGCTCTGTTGCCTGTGTCTATGTGCCTGTGGTTCTGTCAGTGTGATCATGTGATGTATCTGACCCCAGGAATGTGTCAATAAAGTTTCCCCTTCCTGGGACAATGAATTCACGGTGTTCTTATTTCAATTTCCAGGAGTGTATATACTTGCTCCATAGATCTGTACATGTGAGCAAGTCACTCAGATGTGGAACGTGTCAATATACATAATAAAATACATAAAATAAAGACATTGTTATAGTATTAATAACAGTGCACAAAAGTCATACTTATTAGCTTAAAAACTAGTCAACATAAATGTGAAGATAGCAGTTTCGTATTTAGGGCATTATTGCATTTATTTTAAGCTTGAACAGTAATCAAAACTTCCCACTTTGGGTTTAAAAGTGACCCAAAAATAGAAATGAGAAAAACAGGAATTTTTACCTTAGGGCATTATTACATTAGTTTAACAGTAAACAGTGTCAAAAAATTTAAAAACATCTTTCCAATCTGGGTTTTACTTATTTCTCTGAAAGAATTCCTCTAGTGAATAAGGTGAGGTCTCAAGTAAATAATTTTTCAAGCTACGTTTAAATACTGATGTACTACTCCTTATACTTTTGATGGTGTTGGGTAGGGAATTGAAAATTTTCGTTCCAGCATACTTTACCCCTTTCTGAATAAGTGTCAAGTTCTTTAACTCACAGTGGAAATCCTCTTTTCTTCTGGTGTTATGTTCATGATGTAGGCAATTCGTTTCATACAGAGTGGTGTTATTTATTATGAAGCACATCAGTGAATATATGTACTGAGATGTTGCTGTCAGTATTTCAAGTCATTTAAAAAGATTTCGACCTGAGGTTCGGGGGGGTACACCACAAATGATTCTTATTGCTCTTTTTTGTGCTGCGAGGATTTTCTTTGCGGCAGGTGTATTGCCCCAGAAGATGATGCCATAACACATGACTGAATGAAAATAGCCAAAGTAAGCTGACTTTGAGATGGTAATGTCATCGAAGCGTGACAAAATTCGTAAAGCAAATGTTGCCGACGTCAGCCGTTTTAGTGTTTGCACAAACCCAATAAAAGAACATGTGCTTGGTAATCGCAGTTGGTGAGACAGTATAACCAACAAAAAATGGAAAAAGAATGAATGGAAAAAATTGAATTATGACTTTGAAAAAGTTTGTTGCAATGTTTTATTTAAATTAGTTTCCTTGCCATGAGGGTGTTGAAATTTCGAAAATGTCAAAATCATGTACAAACACAACACCGTATCAGTAGTCTTATGAACTTCTATTTCCGTGGACTGCTTCTGATTGCCAAAACTGTACAAATACAGTTTATCTTGATCCAAGAAAGTGATAAGTGTTTTCAGTATAGGGAAAAGTGCATAGGAAAGTCACACTGAAAGCTTAAAGTACTGGATTTTTGGTGCAGATTTGCAAAAGTTGCTACTACTAGATGAAATCATGCAATGTTATTAGTCTTCAACAACAAATTTTGATATAATCAATCATAGATCACTCCAAGTTATTTTTATAAATTACTTTTAGGAAGGGCAATGGGAATTATGTCCCAATTTTGAGAAAATTGTATTACAAACAATTTTTAGCCTGAAGTACAATTTATTAGTTTGTAGATGTATAGACTATTGTTTACTAGTTAATATATAGTATTTACCATTTTTAATAGGAGTTCCAGTATCAAACAAAGCAATATGTTTGAAACCACAGAATGATCTCATGAAACCATCTACAGGACTCTGTCCTATTTACTATCCATAGAGTATTTACATATTTATAAGCTATGTTATAATCAGATTACATTAAGTAAACTGAAATTTTGTGGTGACTGCATGGGGATCAGGAGTCATTTGTCAATTTGGAGCTCAGTGGACTCTGTAGCATTATTCCTTCACTATTTCCATATACTTGTAGTCAAATAGCAAAGAAAATGCAGTTGCAAAAATACAAACTTTGTTAAAGCAATGTATACAGATTTACATCATGAGATGTAATCTTACTGAGCTCACTGAGAAACATGAATTTGATGAAAGCATGAATATTTTTTCTCAAAAGACACTGATGGTTTCATATGAATGGTTTTGGGACCATGATAAATATTAATAATGATACACTGTTTTGATTCCATTTTTCTTAAATGTACAAGGGGGAATGATTTGTTTGAAGGTGTAAAAGGATCACAGAGGTTTAGAAAATCTGAAAATAAAAATTGCAGTTATCAATGGAGAGGCCAAATGTGAATTTAAAATTTTTGAGTGACCTTCAGTCTCTACAACTGCTACAAACTGATATCTGCTATTTGCACATATTACAAGATACTTTCACAACAGACACATCCTAACCTAACTGGGAAAGTGTGTCACTTTTGAGAGTGCTTTATTATTTATGAGCCTTGCCGCAGTGGTAACACCGGTTTCCGTCAGATCACCGAAGTTAAGCACTGTCGGGCTGGGCTAGCACTTGGATGGGTGACTGTCTGGTCTGTGCCTTGCGGTGTTGGCAAGCGGGTTGCTTTCAGCCCTTGTGAGGTAAACTGAGGAGCTACTTGATTGAGAAGTAGTGGGGAAACTGACATACAGCCAGGAGAGCGGTGTGCTGACCACATGCTCCCCATATCCACATCCAGTGACGCCTATGGGCTGAGGATGACACGGCAGCTGGTCGGTACCATTTGGCCTTCATTGCTTGTTTGGGAGGAGTTTAGTTTTTAGAGTTTAGTTTTATTATTTATGTAATGATTCACATGCAGACAGGTCACAATACACTGAGGTGACCAGATCTTCATACTTTCATACATCATTTTGTGGAACAAGATGGGTTGAGAATGCCATTGCAGCTGAAAAAGCTGTAAAAATTGTTGAACATATTTGAACTTTTGTTACTGAATAAAGAAATCAAAAGCCATTTCTCAGTCATCAATTTTCAGAATTGTTTCTGAAGCTAGCAACAACAAATTGCTAGCCCAAAAACTGACGTTCTTCAGTTCAACATTGCATTTGTTGGTACCATTTTTGCTCAGTTTTCAGAGCAATGTTCCAGTGACTTCATTTTTATGTGATGAACAATGTAATCTTATTGCAATGTCAAAGCAGTGATTTGTGAAACTAAACATCTTAAAAAGCAGAAACTTATCTTTAATTAAAATTGACTTGAAGAATGTAAAGAATGTGATTACAGCAAGAGAATCAGTCTGGATCTACAAGTTTTACAAGAAGTACACTAAAAAAATTAAGAATGTATCTGCAGAAGAAACATTGTTGCTAAATTAAAGTATGTGAACATGTGTTATTGGCATACTATGAAATTTGCAAGAAGGGTCACCCCTCAAATACAACTTATTGCATGCAATTTCTTACTTGAATCCAGAAGTTGCACTAAACCACAAAGTGGCTCAAAGAAGATTGACAGTATCCCATAAAATTTTCATATCAAATAGACCAATTTCACTTTTACCAGCTTTCTCAAAAATATTTGAAAAGGTTGTGTTCAAGTGTCTCATTAAGTATCTGACTGCAAATAATATATTGTCCAAGTCATAGTTTGGATTTCTGAAGTGTTCTAATCTAGAGAAAGCTATTCACACTTACAGTGAGAATCTACTTAATTTACTAGGTAATAAATTAGAGGCTACTGGCATTTTCTGTGACCTGTCAAAAGCCTTTGACTGTGTGAATCACAACATTTTCTTAAGTAAATTAGAATATTATGGTGTCACTGGCAATGCTGCGAAATGGTTTGAGTCTTATCTATTTAACAGGAAACGAAGGGTGTTGTTGTGAAATACCTGCGCAATAAGCAGTCAGTCTTCATCTGACAGGGAATTAATTGCATGTGGTGTTCCTCAACATTCCATCTTGGGTCCATTGCTTTTTCTTCTGAACATTAATGACCTCTCATCTGTTACATTGCCAGATGCTAAGTTTGTTTTATTTGCAGATGACACAAACATTGCAATAAGTAGCAAGTCAAGCACAGATTTAGAAATAGGCTAATCAAATTCTCACTGACATTAATAAGTGGTTTAAATCTAATCCACTGTCATTAAACTTTGAGAAGATCCACTATATGCAGTTCAGAACCTGTAAGAGATTTCCTTCCAGCATGAGTATAACATTTGAAGACATGCAGATCGAAGAGGATGACAGTGTTAAATTTCTGGGATTACAACTCGATAATAAATTCAGTTGGGAAGGGGATCCTTAAGCACCTAAACAAGTCTGTATTTGTCGTGAGAATGATGTCAGCTGTAGGAGATATAAATATAAAAAAAACTTGCATACTTTGCTTACTTTCATTCTATTGTCATATGGGATCATATTCTGGGGCAACTCATCAAACCAAGCAAAAGTCTTTAGGGTGCAAAAGTGTGTGATAAGAATCATTTTTGGTGTAAATTCAAGAACGTCTTGTAGAAACCTGTTCAAGGAACTTTGTATTCTCACCACTGCTTCTCAGTATATTTATTCCTTAATGAAATTTGTTGCAAGTAATACATCTCATTTCCAACTAATAGCTCAATATGTAGTATCAAAACTAGGAATAAGAACAATCTACATAAAGACCTAAAATCACTTGCCAGACAACCTTAAAGCAGCTTTGGACAGCACGTCAGGCTGTGTCAAACCCAAGGCCCTTGGAGTCATCTAGAGTGCCATACAAAGACACTCGACAGGTGGCCTTCACTTGGTGGCACCGGCTTGAGACATGGAACCACCAGCTCATAGACCAGCTGCTAGCTGATGCTGCAGTGTGGTGAGGTTGAAACTGCTCAACCCCACATTGGACTGATGGCTGGCACAGAGACTGTCATGTGTTAGCTGTAATCAGAGGTCCATGAACAATTTAAACTAAAAATATAAGTGCTGAGTGACGAGCATTTATATTCAATCTGACCAGCCACGTTGTGACAGGATCCCAGCTCTTTTCTCACAGTGATTACAGAAGTGCAGCATTGTGCCATGGCATTTGGAAATCCAGCCCACAGCTACTATAGACTGCTGTATTGCAGAATGCTATTCCAGCAGTATTGAAGTGCACATTGACAGGATTTCATAGGTGGCTTGCCTGCACACCCTTTGATGGGCCGTGAAGTCTGATCTGCGGTTTTTGCAGCAACAACATATTATAATTTCTTCCTATTCCAGTCATGTATGGAGCTCCTAAAGAATAATTACTTAAATGCCTCTATGTATGCTGTAATTAGTCCAGTTCTGTCTTACAGTCCCTAAGGGAGCAATATGTAGAGAACTGAAGATATCTCCAGTTTCTACATCTACACTACTGGCCATTAAAATTGCTACACCACAAAGATGACGTGCTACAGACACGAAATTTAATCGACAGGAAGAAGATGCAGTGATATGCATATGATTGGCTTCCCAGAGCTTTCACACAAGGTTGGTGCTGGTGGCGACACCTAAAACGTACTGACATGAGGAAAGTTTCCAACCGATTTCTCATACACAAACAGCAGTTGATTGGCGTTGCTTGGTGAAACGTTGTTGTGATGCCTTGTGTAAGGAGGAGAAATGCATACCATCACGTTTCCGACTTTGATAAAGCTCGGATCGTAGCCTATCACAATTGTGGTCTATCGTATCGCAACATTGCTGCTCGCATAAGTCGAGATCCAATGACTGTTAGCAGAATATGGAATCGGTGGGTTCAGGAGGGTAATACGGAACGCCATACTGGATCCCAACAGCCTCATCTCACTAGCGGTCGAGTTGACAGGCATCTTATCCGCATGGCTGTAACGGATCGTGCAGCCGTGTCTCGATCCCTGAGTCAACAGATGTGGACGTTTGCAAGACAACAACCATTTGCACGAACAGTTTGACGACGTATGCAGCAGCATGGACCATCAGCTCAGAGACCATGGCTGCGGTTGCCCTTGATGCTGCACCACAGACAGGAGCGCCTGCGATGGTGTACTCAACGACGAACCTGGGTGCACAAATGGCAAAATGTCATTCTTTCTGATGAATCCAGGTTCTGTTTACAGCATCATGATGGTCGCATCCATGTTTTGCGACATTGCGGTGAATGCACACTGGAAGCGTGTATTCGTCATCGCCATACTGGCGTATCACCTGGCGTGATGGTATGGGGTGCCATTTGTTACACGTCTCGGTCACCTCTTGTTCGCATTGACGGCACTTTGAACAGTGGACGTTACATTTCAGATGTGTTACAACACGTGGCTCTACCCTTCATTCGATCCCTGCGAAACCCTACATTTCAGCAGGATAATGCACGACCGCATGTTGCAGGTCCTGTACGGGCCTTTCTGGATACAGAAAATGTTCGACCGCTGCCTTGGCCAGCACATTCTCCAGATCTCTCACCAATTGAAAACATCTGGTCAATGGTGGCTGAGCGACTGGCTTGTCACAATACGCCAGTCACTACTCTTCATGAACTGTGGTATCGTGATGAAGCTGCATAGGCAGCTGTACCTGCACACGCCATCCAAGCTCTGTTTGACTCAATGCCCAGGCATATCAAGGCCGTTATTACGGCCAGAGGTGGTTGTTCTGGGTACTGATTTCTCAGGATCTATGCACCCAAATTGCATGAAAATGTAATCACATGTCAGTTCTAGTATAATATATTTGTCCAATGAATACCCGTTCATCATCTGCATTTCTTCTTGGTGTAGCAATTTTAATGGCCAGTAGTGTATAAATTTTTGTAAATCAGTTTTCTCAGGCAAATTTGCATCTACCTTCAAAAATCAAAAGTCTGCTGCTAATTCAGGTTTTTACACCCCCTCCTCTCCTTTGTGCTTGGCTACCATGGGGCCCCAGCCTTTTCAGAATTTCTTCCTTTTCCGTATTGCTTGTCTGTCTTCTGCCATTCTTCTTCTCCTCCCTTGGGGAATATGCTTGGGTACTTTTGGGAATGCATTCTAAAGTTTCAGTAGCTCGACACTGGAACAGCCCCTTTTCTGTTTTTCCCTACTTTCTTCGTTCTCCACCTCTTCCTCTTCCTCCGATTTAGTGTCTGAGGTCTCTCTTTGTTTCTTCTTCCTTCTTGTGTGCTCCTGAAGGCTGGACCATGTGTTTGATGTGTAACAGGCGACTGGGTGTTGCATAATTCCCAGCCTCAGGTTGAGAGGTAGGGTTCACATGTACCCCCTGGTACAGGCCAGGCCCAAGGAGGGGTGACTGCCTAAGCCGTTACCTTCCCAGTTGCCAATTGCTTCTGGACTCCAGGAGGTGTGACCTGAGGTGTGAACAGTCACCTAAGGGGGTGAGCCCCCCCCCCCCCCCCCTCTGAGGGGGCACTCAGTTGGAAGGAGTGCACCATCGGAGATGCTAGTGATCATGGGGGCTTTTTTTTGCAGTGAACCAGTCACCTTCATCTCAGTCTATGTCTTGTAAACTTGAATGAAATAAGGCTAAAGATTCAACAACTCTCCCAGCTGCACCTCAGTTCCTCATGATGTCACATACTGAAGGTCAGTCTTTTGCTCCAGTTAATCCATTTATTATTCAGAAGGCGTCAATGCAGTTGCAGGTGCTGTGAAATCCTTCTCTTGCTTATGTAATGGGATTTTGGTTCTGTAGGCCAATTGTGATTTTCAAGCCCAACAACTCATTACAGCTTTGCTCCTCCATGGCTATTCTGTTTGTGTCGGGACCCATCATATGCTGAATTCTTCGCATGGTCTTATGTGCACTCAGCTGACCAAGTGAGAAATCCAACATTACCTCTCTGATTACGGCATCACAGTGGTCCACTGGTTAATTAAAAAGGTTGATGTAAACTTAGTGCCTACATGCATTCTTTTTCCCACATTTTAACAAATAATGTTTCCAACCAAGATTAAGGCAGGCTATGAAGTCATCGTCCGGCCGTTCATTCCAAACCTGATGAATTGCTACCAGTGTCAACATTATAAGCTCACTCATGTGTCCTTTCAAAACACGGCCAAATTTGTTACTTGTGGTAGAGATGCTCATGAGGGAGATTGCCTGCCTCATTCCTGCCACTTCATCAATTGTAATCGTGTGAATGTCCCATATATCTTAGCAAATGGACCGTCCAGGAGATCTGGATGAAGGAAAAAGTACCCTACCCTGTTGCTCACAATTTTTTGTCAAAAGCCCTACATTTTACCATTGAGCAGTTATACTACCATTCTTGCTATGTGTCGCTCCATGAAGGACATGGCCATGCAGGCTTATGACCTCCAATTTAGTAATGCAGTTGTGAAATCACCCAATATCAGGGTAGCATCCCCATCTCCTTCTCCTGAAGCTGCTCAGCAAACCACCAAATCTTCGTCCCCTGGCAGCGAAATCAGTTGCTACACTATCAGCTAGTGGGAAAGGACAAAAGAAGCACTTCTGCAAACACTTTCTACGTCCCTCCAGCCAACAAACATCTGAGTCTTCATCTGCCAACCATAAAGGCTCTGAGAAATCGGAAAAGGGCAAAAGAGCTTCTCCTTCCCCGACTCGGAGATCCTCTTCAATGGTGTTGCCACATGATACCCTTACCTGGCTGACCTCCATTTCACTGGTGCGTACCACCTTCCATTTTTCTACCATGGAGTCCACAGGTCAACCCAGGGAGAATGCCAACACGTCCGTAGATTTCATGGATCATGATCCTCCAGCTTCTGCATCCTGCAGCAGTGAGTCTTTGAAGGCTGACACTCGGCAGCCACTGATGTGACTGCCCTCTGTTTGTTCCCTCCTCCCCATTCCCCATTATGACTCTTCTCCAATGGAACGTTCATGGCATTAGGTCCAACAAGGAGGAATTATGGCTGCTCTTGGAATTGCAGTGTCTGGTTTTTTCTGCCCCCAGGAACTGAAATTGCATCTTCATGACCACTGACCTCTCGCGTTTCCTTCTGGCCTGCTTTGACTTTCCACCCTGAGGAAGGCATTCCATCTCTTGGAGGTGTCATCTTGCTCATTCGCGATGGTGAACATTGCAAAATCTTTTCACTGAACACCCAACTGCAAGCTGTTGCAGTCCACATTTTCCTTTCTCGTTTCACCTTTTCTCACTAGGGCAGATGTAGTCCAATTGTTTGTCAGCTGTCTCACCCCTTTTAGCTGCTCGGTGACTTTAATGACCACCATGCCCTTTGAGGATCTTTGAGAACCTTTCCAAGAGGTTCGTCGCTCATGGCTGATCTTCTCAATCAACTCAGCTTCATCTGTCTTAACACTGGAGCACCCATGTTTCTTTCAGACCCCACACACACCCATTCCCATTTGGACCTCTCATTCTGCACTGCCCAGCTTACCTCTCATCTCAAGTGGTTTGCCCTCTCTGACATGTACTTGAGTGACCATTTCCATACATTATCCATTTGCTAACTCCTACCCCACTTGCAGGGTAAAACCAATTGGCAGCTTTCTAATGCCAATTGGAGGCTTTACTCCTACCTGACAACTTTTGATGAACTACATTTCCCCAGTTGTGATGACCAGATAGAGTAACTTAAAAATGTTATCCTTACTGCTCCATACCTAGCACTTCTTCTTAACCATACCATGTCCCAGTCCTGGGGCGGACTGAGGCATGCCGCTACGCAACTCGCTTTCAGAGACATGCTCTCCACATTTTTAACTATCATCTTACGATGGTGAACTGTATTTGTTATAAACAGTTGCATGCACAATGTCATCACATTCTTCAGAATACCAAAAACGCTAGCTGGATTTCCTTTACTAGTTCTTGTGACAGTTTTGCTCCTTCTCCTATTATGTGGGGCAGCCTTTGTCGGCTGTCTGGGACCAAGGTTCATCCTCCAATTTGTGGCCTGACCATAACAGATAATGTCATTGTGGACCCTATGCTGTCTCCAACAGCTTAGGCCACTATGTTGCGCAGATTTAGAGCTCAACCCACTATCATCCAGCCTTCCTCTCTCAGAAACAAGTGGAGGATGCTCGGTTGATAGTCTTCTCCTCTCAGAATCATGAATGCTGCAATACAGCCTTTGCTATGAGGAAGCTTGACCATGCTCTCACTACATCCTGACTTTCTGCCCCAGGGCTGGACAAAGTTCACATTCAGATGTTGCAGCACCTTTCTATTGCGGGCATGCACTTTCTCCTTCATACTTACAATCACATTTGGGCAGGCTGCACGTTTTCCAGATGCTGGCATGAAATCACTGTTATACCCATACCTAAGCCCAGTAAGGACAAATACCTCCCTTCTGGCTACCATCCAATTTCTCTCACCAGCTGCATTTGCAAAGTGATGGGACATGTGATTCATGGCCGGCTGGTATGGTGGATCGAGTTTCACAATCTACTAACTGCTGCATCTTGTGGTTTTCATGCATGCCATTCTGCAGTTGACCATCTCGTCACTTTATCAACCATGTCATGAACAGTTTTCTGTGGAAATACCAGACTGTGGACGTGTTTTTTGATTTGGAGATAGTCTATGACACCTGCTGGAGTACTGGTGTAGATACCATACTCTATACTGTAGATGAGGGGCTTCCGAGGCCAATTTCTTCATTTCCTTCAGAAATTTTTAAAATATCAGGTTTTCAAGGTACATGTGGGTTTATCCAGGTGAACAGGTGCCTCAAGGCTCCGTCCTGACTGTCGTCCTCTTTGTTACAGCCATTAACCCTATTATGGACTGTCTCCCACCACGTATCTCTTGCTCCCTTTTCATTGATGACTTGGTGATCTATTGCAGTTCTCCACAGACCGTCTCCTTGAGCAGCATCTTCAGACATGTCTTGAAGATATTTACTTGTGGAGCATTGACAATGGTTTTCACTTTTCCACTGACAAAACCATTTGTATGAATTTCTGGTAGCACATTGGGTTCCTTGCACTGTGTTTATATCTTGGGCCTGTTGCTCTTCCATTCACTGAAACTATGAAATTCCTGGGGCTCAGGCTTGATAGGAAAATATCTTGGTCCTCCCACGTGTCTTATCTGAGTGCACTCTGTACTAGGTTCCACAATGTCAGTGTGTCCTAAGCGGTACTTCCGGGGCGTGGATCAGACCACCTTCCTCCATTTATACCAATCCCTTGTCCATTCAAAACTAGACCATAGGTGTTGCGTTTATTCATCATTTGTGCCATCTTAACACAATTCATCATTGTGGAATACATTTGGTCACTGGTGCTTTTTACACTAGCCCAATCGAGGGTCTATATGCAAAAGCTGGCAAACTACCACTGTCATACTGGCTTGATATCCTCCTCAGCAGATATGTATGACGTTTTTCTTTCATGCCCAGCCACCCATCCTATGCTCCCTTTTTCGATGACTCCCTTGACGACCAGCATTAGGTGCACCTTTCTTCTGTTACCTTCTGGAGTTTGCTTTCGGCTACTGCTCCAGCAGTTTAACTTCACACTACCTGCCATGTTCCCAATGGGTGTGAGTCCATCATGCGGTGGCCTGTGTCCATCTTGGACTTCATTTGATTCCCAAGGACACTGCTCTGGATTAAATATTGCTGTAAGTTTCTCGACCTTCGCATCCATGATAACACTTTCATTTACACTGATGGTTCTAAGTCCAGTTGTTACGTTGGATGTGCCTTTGTCATTGGCACTGACCATTTTCGGTATTGGCTTCCAGAACACTGCTTGATTTTTACAGCAGGGCTCTTTGCCCTCTTATCAGGTCACCCAGGCTCTTTAACTGTGTTGTGTGGTCCGATTCTCTCTGTGCCCTTCAGAGCCACTGTGTGTTGCACACAGTCAATCCCTTAGTGCAATGGGTCCAAGAAAGCTTCCAGTTGCTCGCTGTTGAGGCAGTCACTGTGATGTTCATGGGAGCTCATATTCACATCAGTCTGACAGGAAATGTGGCTGCTGTCACTGCTGCGGTATGCAGTGTTCCCTCTTGGCAGCCTCCGCTGATGTTGCTAATTTGGAGTTTTCCTTGACAATCCCTGCAGTCTGAAACTTAGCCTTATGGCATCCCTCGTCCACGAGCAGTAAAGCAGATATCGCTACAGCGGTGGCACGAAGTTCTTCCCAGGTTGAAGGACGATCACGAAAAACAAAGTGCGACTTATCTACGGCACACATTCCCCTTAGGACAATAGAAACCAACTACCTTTCTGGCAAATTGACCAACAAGGCCACCAGGCAGTCTTGACTCTGTCCACAGACTGATGTAACTCCTCTTTATCTTGTTGCATCTGCCAGATATAGCAACACTCGAGCTGTCTGCGAACCCTCATCGTCAATCTTTCATTAATTACTGACTGCCTCAATTTCTGCAAAGAGAACCTCTCTGCCATGGCTTGGGATATGAGGGTCCTCAATTCACCTCTAGCTAACGAATATAATAGTGACAAAACTACTTGATGCGAAACACCCAAGGCAGCAGCATGTTGCTCAAGGTGAACCAACAACCATAATAAGCTTTCAATTTGCTCGAGTTGATCTATAACTAATTCTGTGGTGAAACAAAGGAGGTGCATCAAAGCGTTAGGCAACTTAGCAAACATTATGTCTAACTTCTCGGAAGACACAAAAGCATCACTCCTGGACTGGCTCCCTTGCCCCTTTGGAGATGGCGAGTCCTGATCCTCAGGCCTTTATCCATCAAATTCTAAATGTGTAAGCTTAAACTGCAAATCATTGACCAAGGACTCCAATTTGATGGTTGATTTCTTATAACACTCCTCGAACCTTAATGCCGCTAAATTGGCTACCCGATTAGTTAAATGTATTAACTGCGCCAACACCCTGTCTAACTGACTGCCACTAGGTTGAGTGCCTTCCAAAAAGCCTATGGTGTCCTCAAGGCCCCTAATGGCCTTAAACAAAAACTCAATAGCTGCTTCTGTCTCACCCACAACATCTGGCGTGATGTCAACTGGCTGAAGAACGGCAAACAGTCCGCTAAGTCCGGAACACTACCCTCAATAGGCTGATGCCTTATCACCAGCTCATAAATGATGTGGTCCTTCCTCAACAGGCCGATCCCAGGGCACTGCCCGACTGCCATTAGAATTAGTCACCTAAAACAACAAAAATACCAAAACAAATACCCAGTAACACTGACAGAACTACAATTGTACCGAGAGTAACTGAAATGGGAATATCGGAATCATACCCATGCTTTGCTACCAGTTGAGAGCTGGTTTGTCAGGTTGGGGCAGGATAAGGATACGATTGTGGGTGGGGCCATAATCAGTTACTCTTGGTTGCACAACAAATATGTAAACTTTATTTAAAGAAATTAAAATTTTAAAACAATCTCTTAAAAAAAATTGACTGTATAATGGCTGAAGGCCTGAATTAGAAGTCAGAAGAACAATTCCAAATAGCACATATTAAGATAAATACTTCATTATAAAACAACTGTAACATGGCTGAAGGCCTTATTATAAAAGAAGTGAAATTATTACTTGGCTGAAGGCCACAAACAATTTAAAAAAAAACAAATGGCTGGAGGCTTGAATTTGAAGCCAGGAAAACAATTCTAAATAGCGCACATCTCAACAAATACTTTGCTTTTAAAACAAGTTTGTTTAAAAAAAATTTATTGTAACATGGCTGAAGGCCTTATTATGAAAGAAGTGAAATTATTGCTCAGCTGAAGGCCACACACAACAATAATTAGAAAATTACAAATGTCCTTAAAGCAAACATCATAATCTAAGGAATCAGGACAAGCGGTTCTCAGTAAGGGTTCCAAAGGTTGGCCTGGGAAGGTGACTCAAATATAAAGCAGTTGAGACAGGCAGCCATGAGTTGTACTCGCGTAACAGGATGGCAACTCAAACTAGGGGCAGCTTAAGCGGCAACTGACTGACTAACCAATCCACTTAACGTCCGATCACTGGTACAATGATGGAATATTTTTAGGCAAGGGCGAAGAGACAGACAGCACTACGTCTTCAGAAGACACCCAAGGCCAAAGGAAACACTAGAACCAAGGCAGACATAAAAAAAAAATGCACAGTACAATATGAGAGGCTGTCAAACTACACGCCATATCGGACAGCATCAGGACGAGGAAAGGTACAGTGCTGGAAAAGTGCCGGCCGAAGTGGCCGTGCGGTTAAAGGCACTGCAGTCTGGAACCGCAAGACCGCTACGGTCGCAGGTTCGAATCCTGCCTCGGGCATGGATGTTTGTGATGTCCTTAGGTTAGTTAGGTTTAACTAGTTCTAAGTTCTAGGGGACTAATGACCTCAGCAGTTGAGTCCCATAGTGCTCAGAGCCATTTTTTTGCTGGAAAAGTACGCTAACCTCCAGGGCAGGTAACTGGGGTGTTAGCAGCCACAAGGCATAAAATACCGCTGGTTGCACTTCACTAATAAGAATAATACTAAATTCAATGATGAATAACAAATAGAGAAAGACAGCTGCAATATTTCACCTCCTCGAAACACTTCACTCATTGCCGCTAGACTCAGCGGTCCTGGGAGCAACAACCCTCCGACCAAAGGCGAGATCTCAGAATAGTCGAGATTGCATTAGCAGTTAACTCTTTAGTCAACTTAAACGTCCAGGGTTCGGTGTGCAACAAAGTCGTCACTCTCGCAGTTACCCTTCCTCCAACCGGCAGTGGCAGCACTCTGCCAGCAGTCCCAGCTTGCCTTAGCTCTGCACGGACCTGGTCACTGCTGCGCCCCAACTGAACTGGTTTTTGTTCGGCTTCCCCCCCTCCACACAACAAACCCGGAAATACTAGTAGTCACTCCAAAGATAGTACCACAGTACTCATATCGATAAGCGATGCAGCTGCCACTCATGGCCAGGCAAGCCAGCAACTTAGTGACGCCAGTAAAAGGAATAAGAAACAAGATGCCATAACCACAATGACAAGATGCCAAGCAATAAATGGCATGAACACGAGCCGCGCATGGCTCAACAGCTTACATTCCAGTGTATGTCTGCCGTCTGAGTTATCGGCCATTTTAGCAAATGACACATGGGCTGTCGATTGCGATTTACTTTTTATACATCTTAGAAATATGGCAAAGGACATTTAATCTTTCGTTAGGGGCCTCCACTGTCTCTGTGGCACAGTTTTTTGTGGACCTTTCTCCATGGGGAAGTCCTTGTTTTTAGCTCATTTTCCTTGCATCAGTTAGGCTTAATGTATAATTGCTTTTAATTTCTTTTACTTATTAGTGCTTATGACCTCAGTTGTTTTTGCACCCTAAAACAAAAGCAAAAATAAGTTCAGGTTTTTCAACATTTCCATGATGTTTCCTCATGAGTCAGACATGCTTGTAATACATCCTTCTATGTATATTATGTTAACTACTTCTGTTAGTTCTATTTGATATGGATTCCATGCACTATTAAGGTGATTGTTCATATTTTTCCATACAAAAACTAGGTTTTTTAGGTTGCAAGGTGTTACAAGGTTTTCTACCACCTGGAGATCATGGGTTGCATATTGTTTTTGTCTATTATGTGGTACTGATAAATGCTTGCAGTTGAAAGAAATGGCATTTCTGACCTTTGTATCATGTTCCATGTACCTATAATTCCTGGAATAAGAAAACAAGATTTTCACAGACTGTTGTTTTGGAGATCCCATGATGATTATTAATATTTAGGCAGTTCTGGCTTCGTGGAATATTCCTTCCTGAATAGAGATTAAAGTTATTGGTACTGTATAAATTAAAAGCTATATTAATCATCAAGTACCACTTTTACACTTTGCCCACTGACAGCTGTAAGTATGCTTGCGGAAAGACTATTTTAAAATTTTGCTCCCACATGTTTTGAAAGCAAGTCTCCTTTTGTTATGGAATATGTATTGATTTGAAATTAGAGCAGATTTGTTGAGGTATTCCGTACCTTTTAAGGCAGTTAGACTAAATCTTTTCTCCCTGAGGGGCTCACAACTATTTTGTAAGTGCTGAGCTACAACAGGACCCCGGCCTTTGCAGTGTAACTTCCTTTCCATGCTGCATGCTTATACTTCCACTATCCCTTTCTCCCTGTGCCTCTCCATTGGATGAGTTTCTTGGTGCCGACCCTGCTTGGACCTGGTTTATGAGTGGGAATAGAGTTTCCATTTCTGGCATATTTCATAACTTTTCATCAAATAAATACATGGTCACCATTGTTGGGTTTGACATGCCACCCATTTTCAAAATTCTCCAGAAGTATGAATCGTTCAGAGAAGGTTGCCCAATCCAATGCAGTGTGTGCTGGTCCACCATCAGGCCTTTCCATCTGTGCACCCTTCCCTTTAATGCAGTGATACATCCAAAAGCCCAGCATGGTAACTATCCTGTTGTGGGGAGGGGGGTCCCTCAACTATCTGCACCATGGTAATCCCCTGACCATGTAGGGATCACATTGGCTCTTTGTGACTGGAGCACATGGACTCTGAGCAACGAATTACTGGGGCATGGACCTGTTGCTGAGGCAGGATGGTGTGCATAGGGAGAGCCCCCTTATGGAGTGGGTGGCACTATGGAGGATCAGCCTCACATGAAGCAGATGAATTTATCTCCCACTGGCCATACGGCCCCAGCAGTCTGTATGAAAAGACAGTCCTCTTTCAGTGCAGAGATATACAACCTTAAAATGTTCCCTTCGCTTTCTATGCTGTGGGAGGAACATAGAGCTAAGCAAAAAGCAGAGCATTACTCCCTACAATATGTGGATTGAACAAAGACTGATGGTGATTCCTTCTACCTACAAATCCTTTGTTCTTTGTGGGGAACTTAGAAGACAAGTTTGGGGAAGTGGCAGCCATCTCTAAAATGAAAAGTGGGTTAATTTTGATCAAAACAGCATCACCTACCCAGTCATGGGCACTGCTTGCTTGTGCTAAGCTGGGTGACATACCAGTGACTGTCATTCCCCATAACAGTCTTAATTTAGTTCAGCACATCATTTTCCACAGAGACCAGCTCTTACAATCTGATGATGAGCTACACGCCAACTTGGAGCAATGACGTGTACACTTTGTCCATGTTGTGTCCATAGGCGTCCAAAACAGTTGGATCGATACCTGTGCCTTCATCTGGGCCTTTGGGGTGATTCATTGCCTGAAAAGGTCAAGGTGATGGTATACCAGTGTGATGTCAAACCATAAGAACCCACACCCACCCACCCTTGCCCTTCTCACCCATATGTGGTGCTTCAAGTGTTTGAAATTTGGGCACATGTCTTTGTGTTGCAACACTAGCCCCATAGAGTTGGTAGATGAGTGCTGCATGTGGATGCTCCATGTGCACCTCCCTCCATCCATGTCAACAATGGAAAGCACCATTCTCCCTGCCCACCAGACTGTGCAGTTTTCCAAAGAGAAAAGAAAATTCAAGAATACAATACTCTGGAAAAACTCAGTTACCAAGAGGCCAAGAAGAAGTATGAGTGGCTGCTCCCAGCATGTCAGCTAATCTCATATGCTACAGCTACGACAACGTCGTACGATACTCCCACCCATTACACCTCCTACAGTGGGTCCTCAGAGCCACTCAACCATGCTCGCCCATATGATGACTGGGGGATCTCCTCTTGCTGCTTCCCCCATACCTACTTTGGGATCAGTGGCTTCCCACCCACCAGGGACATTGGTCCCCACCTCCCAACTGGAGACGAATCACCTTCCTCCTAGTTTTCTTGCCAGGAAGGGGTCTCTCAGAACACTTGGTGCCAAGGTTTCTGCCCATCTTCAACTGGCCACCAGCCAATCACCGAAGGAGACACAGGCTGCTGGTCGCAGGGCTTTGCAATCAACCTCTTTACCTGAAATTAATTCAGAGAAGCCCTTGCAGTTACCAAAATCCTCTAAGGAGAGGAAAGACAAGAAAAATTCCTCCTAGGAAGAGGACATTTCAGTGGCCCCCATGCGCCATCAGATCCCGTATATTCCACTACTGTGGCTGAGGCAGAGATCGCGGCAGCCCCTGAAGCCCTGGTTTGCACCATACAACAGAAACTGGAACCTATGTATATGTATAGCATAACCCCCAACTAGTGGCAGGTGACTCCAAGGCACAACCTGTCCCCTTGGTCCCTTCATGGCCTCACTGTACATCAAAAACATTATTCTCCAGTGGAACTGTAGCAGTTTTTTCCACCACCTGGCTCCCTTCTGCATTGCCCTTCAGGAAACTTGATTTCTGGCAATCAGACACCAGCCTTTCATTGATACAGTGGATATTATAAGAATTGTGCTGCTTATAACGGGGTGTCGGGGTGAGTTAGCACTTATGTTCTATGCACTCTATATAGTGAATTCATGGCTCTTAATACCCATTTGGAGACTGTGGCTGTTCGGGTAAGAGCATTTCAAGATATTATCCTCTGCAATGTTTATCTCCCTCCACATGGTGAAGTGTCTCAGAACATACTGTTTGCATAGGTTTGTCAGTTCCCCGCCAACTTTTCTGATTCTTGGGTGATTTCAAGGCCCCTAATCCTTTGCAGGGTGGAACTGTGGTCACTGGCCACTGTAAAGACCTCAAAAATTTACTAGCACAACTTGGCCTTTGCCTCTTGAATACCGGTACTCCGCACACTACCATGTGGTTAGCTGTGTGGTCTGAGGCACCTGCCACAGTTGCCGTGGCTCCTCCTATCAGGGGTTTGAGTCTCCCTCAGGCTTGGGTGTGTGTGTTGTCCTTAGCGTAAGTTAGATTAAGTAGTGTTTTAGCCGAGGGACCGATAACCTCAGCAGTTTGGTCGCATAGGAACTTACATGAAATTTCCAAGAGTTTCCCCACACACTTCAGTGTGGCACACAGAACATTTGGAGCAATAGATCTCTCCATGTGCACCCCTTGTCTTCTTCCATCCATCCACTGGAGGATCCATGATGATGACCCGTGTGGTAGTGACCACTTCCCGATCTTCCTGTCCTTCCCTCAGTGTCACTCGACTGGATGGTGCCCAGTTGCTCTCAGCAGTACTGACAGATGCTTACCCATCTGTTGTCAACCTGGGCTCCCTTCCCCAAGGAGATATTGATGAGGCAGTCCAGAATATAGCTACAGCCATTCTTCCGGCAGCTGATTTAGCGATCTCCTGTTCCTTGGGCCCGCCCTGACTGAAGACAATATCTTGGTGGTCCTCTGAAATCATGGAGGCCTTTCAAGATCATAGGTGGCTTCTCCAATGCCAGAAGTATCATCCATCGATGGAGCATCTCATTGCCTTTAAGCAGCTCCATACCTGGGTCTGCCAAATAATAAAAAGATAGAAGCAAGAATGCTAGAAACAGTACATATCAACCATTGGTCCACGTACCTTTGCAGCTTTGGGCTAAGATCAGATGAATCTGTGGATACCAGATACCTACAGGTGTACCTGATATTACCTTGAATGGTACTACCTACAATCTACATCTATACTCTGCAAGCCACCTGACGGTGCATGGCGGAGGATACCTTGAGTACCTCTATCGGTTCTCCCTTCTATTCCAGTCTCGTATTGTTCTTGGAAAGAAAGATTGTCAGTATGCCTCTGTGTGGTCTCTAATCTCTCTGGTTTTATCCTCATGGTCTCTTCGCGAGATATACGTAGGAGGGGGCAATATATTGCTTGACTCCTCGGTGGGGGTATGTTCTGGAAACTTCAACAAAAGCTGGTATCGAGCTACTGCGTGTCTCTCTTGCAGAGTCTTCCACTGGAGTTTATCTATCATCTCCGCAATGCTTTCATGATTACTAAATGATCCTGTAATGAAGCGCGCTGCTCTCTGTTGGATCTTCTCTATCTCTTCTATCAACCCTATTGAAGCAGTGGGTGAACAAGTGTACTGTAACCTATTTCCTTTGTTTTCAGACTGCATTTCCTTAGGATTCTTTCAGTGAATCTCAGTCTGGCTTTACTGGAGATTAATTTTATATGATCATTCCATTTTAGATCAATCCTAAAGCCTACTACCAAATAATTTAGGGAATTAACTGCTTCCAGTTGCTGACCTGCTATACTGTAGCTAAATGATAAAGGATCTTTCTTTCTATGTATTCGCAGCACATTACACTTGTCTACATTGAGATTCAGTTGCCATTCCCTGCACCATGCGTCAATTCGTTGCAGATCCTCCTGCATTTCAGTGCAATTTTCCATTGTTACAACCTCTCGATATACTACAGCATCATCCGCAAAAAGCATCAGTGAACTTCTGATGTCATCCACAAGGTCATTTATATATATTGTGAATAGCAATGGTCCTGCGACACTCCCCTGTGGTACACCTGACATGCTGCATTCTGTTACCTAGGAACTCTTCAATCCAATTACACAATTGGTCTGACAATCCATATGCTCTTACTTTGTTCATTAAATGACTGTGGGGAACTGTATCAAACGCCTTGCGGAAGTCAAGATACATGGTATCTACCTGGGAATCTATGTCTATGGGTCTGTGAGTCTCGTGGATGAATAGGCAAGCTGGGTTTCACACAATCATCTTTTTCAAAGGCCATGCTGATTCCTACAGAGTAGATTTCTAGTCAATGACCCAGATGCCATTACGGAACATTTTGCTCTGCTCTATGCTGAGCATCAGTGTCTGAGCATTATCAACCTGCCTTTCGTGTTCTAAAACAGCAGTTGGAGCAGAAGCAATTATCTTTTACTACACACCATCTGGAGTCATATAATGCTCCATTCAGTGAGTGGGAATTCATCAGTGTCCTTATCCACTGCCCTCATACAGTCCCAAAGCCAGACTACACCCACAACCAAATTATCAAGCACCTACGGGTGGACTCTCAACATCATATCCTTGCCATCTCTAACCACATCTGGAGCAAGGGCAGGTTCCCATCACAATTGTGAGAAAGCATCGTTATCCCAGTACTGAAATCAGGTAAGCAACCTTTAGAGATGGACAGTTGTCACCCAGTAAGTCTCGTCAGTGTTCTCTGAAAGTTGCTTGAACACATAGTGAGCCTGCAGCTGTGTTGTCTGCTTGGGTGTTGGAGTCTTCTGGCTCCATTCTTGAGTTGCTTTTGCCAAGGTCATTTCACTACTGATAAATTGGTTTACCTGGAGTCTGCCATCCAAATAGCTTTTGCTCGACGACAAAAGCAAAAGGCAAAAGACCTATGACACCACATAGCGACATACATCCTTCCTACCCTACAGGAATGGGGTCTCTGTGTTCTGGTCCTGATTTTCATCCAGAACTTCCTGTCACAGCGTACATTTTGGGTTCGAGTTGGTGCTTCCCACGGTACCCCCCATATCCAAGAGAATGTGGCCCGCAGGGCTCTGTACTGAGTGTCCCTGTCTTTCCAGTAGCCATCACGCTCCTTGTATGCTGATGACTTTTGCCTTTACTATTCCTGCTCTAGTGTGGGTGTCACTGCGAGGCACCACACGAAAGGTGCAAGACATGGGCCCTCACCCATGGCTTTCGATTTCCTGCCACCGAGATTCATGTCGTGCACTTCTGTTGACATTGTACCTTTTACCCACAACCAGAAATTTTCGTCATCGATCAGCTGCTCAATGGGGTGGAGACTTATTGATTTTTAGAACTGGTCTTCAATTCTTGGTTGCCATGGATTTCCCATCTTCACCAGATTAAGTGAAAGTGCTGGTTGCACCATAATATACTTTGTTGCCTGAGTTTCACCAGCTGGGGCTCAGATCACACTACCCTGCTGCACCTTTACAAAGCCCTGACACAATCTCACTGTGATTATGGGAGTCTAGCACACAGTGGGGCATCACCCTCAGCAGTACGGATACTGTATCCAATACACCACTGTGGTGTTCGACGTGCGACAGGAGCCTTTTGAACTAGCCCTGCGAACAGTTTACTTGTGGAGGGTGGTCAGATCAGACGTCAATAACAGCTTCCCAATTATGCTACCCATGTTCGCAGCTCCCCTAGGTATCCAAACTACCATCTCCTCTTTCCAAACACTGTAATCCATCTCCCACAATAGCAGCCTCGACCAGGGATTACAATCCCACACCGTAAGCAGTCTGCTGTTTTTGAACTTCAGTTGTTTCCTCTTCCACTTCTCTTCCACAACTACCTCTATACAACTGTGTGGTGCATCCCTTGGCTACTGCTTTGTCTTGATGTATCACAATGTCTGAAAGACTTGATTCATCCTGAGGCCCTCTGCCAACAATTTTTCTTCATCCTTGGCGCATCCCAGGCGCTGATGGCCCCCGATGGTTGCTGGTTTGGTAGGCTTTGCTTATACTCAATGCAGAACATACTGAACTGCTCTCCTTGCTAGATGGCTGGAGTCTTTTCACTGTGGAGTTGGTAGCCATCTCTCATGCTCTTGAGCAATTCCTTTCCTGCTCTGGTGGGGTCCCTTCTCATCTGCAGCAACTCCTTGAGCAGTCTGCAAGCTCTTGACCAGTGCTACCCTCACCATCCCTTGGTCACTGCTATCTACGATTCCCTGTATGCCATTGAACAGTGTGGACACTCAGTGACCTTCGTCTGGACCTCTGGCCATGTCGGGATCCCAGGGAAAGAACTCATTGATAACCTATCCAAACAAGCTACCAGTAAACCTACTCTTGAGATCAGTATTCTGGAAACAGAAATCCCATCAGTATTACGTCATCAAGTTTTAGGATCCTGTAGTACGGAATGGTTCACTCTGACTTTACCAAACAAACTACAGATGATGGAGACTGTGAATCTGTGGAGGTCCTCCATAAAGGCCCCTTACAAGGACTCTACCATCCTTTGCTGGCTCTGCATCAGCCATACTTGGCTGGCTCATGATCATCTCCTCCATACCAAGGACCCCGCCCTACTGTTGCCATGGCACCCATTTGATGGTGGTCCACATTTTGCTGGACTGTTCCAACCTAGCTCCCTGTGCCAGATTCTTAACTTCCCTTACTCACTACCACTGGTGTCAGGAGACAATGTCCGAGCAGTTCACTTAGTTTTACATTTTATTCGTGAAGTGGGCTTTTACCACTATCTTTAAGGGAGGGCCACTTAACATTATTGGTCTATTGAGGGGTTGCGAAGAACTCACTGTTACCTCCTCTGCCAGACCAGGCTGCAGGTTTCTGGGATCGGCTGTCCAGCCCGGTCCTCACCCTAGTCTGTTAGACTTTTTTGCCTTTTGTCTCTCTGTGCTTCTCTTTCCCTGTCTGTGCTGCTAGTCTTCTGAAACCAACCTCGGAGTAAAGTACCTCTGGTAAGTGGCGGAGATTGGGGGATGTATATCCCCTCATTACACTCTGCTTTCAGGGGCATCCGGCTGGTCCCTAGATGGGACACCTTGCTTGCCTTTCTTCCTCTGTCTCCCTTTCTTCTTTTTATCCCTTACCCCAACTTCACTGACATTGGTAGATCTTGGGGTTTTTTCCCATAGTTTTTGTGTGGTAGGCTTTCTCTGATCTGCAGTCATAGAGACCTGTTTGTTTGAGGACAAAGAGATCGATGAACTGGTAGTTTGGTCCCGTTAAACATCCAACCAACCAAGTCTTTTCTTGTGAAACTTTGAGCGGGAATCAGCTTTTAATGTGACTGATATCATACATGAATTGATGCAATGAAAATCTGTGACAAACAACACTAACATTTGTGCCTTTTGTATGAGACAAAGCAGGGTTTGCACTTTTAAATGTGTAAGCTGAGTAACTATTATGAGTTTCTTTGGCAGTAAACTTTACATTACATTATATGTTATCTAGAAGGATGATTCATACTCTGAAGTATATTAAATTAATTTGAAGGATATTAATTAATGATGACAAATATTTTTCATGGAAAACGCCTTCCAGCAAGTGGCATTATATGTTTCAAAAACAAGTGATTAATTCACCAAGCAATTAAAAAATAGTGTATCCTGTACGATTTCTGCTCACGTCACGTCAGCATTCACCCAACAAGAAACTCAGTGATGGGTTTGAAGCAACAGGAAAGGGAGGAGAGGGAAAAAGGGGAGAGAGAGAGAGAGAGAGAGAGAGAGAGAGAGAGCTTCAATAAATTTATATAAAGAAGTAAGTATTTATATAAATAAGTAATTTTTCATTTATTTCAATATAATTTTACAATGCAACATCAGTTAATAAAATGTAAAAACCACTCAAAAACTGATATATAATGCCAGAAGTATGAAAAATTGGTATTTAATTAAATAAATACATGAATTTTGATAATATTTCATTTTTATAAGTGTTGTTTGATTACTTATTGAAGTAGGATATGTCAAAAAATTGGCAACTCTAGATATCGTCAGTGTATACACGAAAAGGCTACACGAGTATGTAAGTGAAATCACCTCAGACTGGGAAACTGAGTGAAAACATGCACATAATGGAGGAAACCATCAGAGACTTGTGTAAAACAGCTGTCTCACATTGAGTGAAACTGCTCAAACCTGGGGAATGAGTGGGAGACTTTCAAATAGCTGACATGATTGCAGAGTCTAGTTTCATACAATCAATTAGTTATTAAAACTAGTTGGTTGTTCCATCACTAAATCTGTGGAATGTGTTACTGCTGAGCTTTGAGAATCTCTCAAGAGAGGGGAGCATGGTCCTTCCCCCTTCTTTCAGTTGCACCCATACAGGCAGTCCAAAGATACAATAGTCTTAAGAAGTAAATTGGACTGCAATTCCTTGTTGAATAGTGCAGAAATACAATACAGACGTACAGTGTCATGGAGGCAGTTAGAATAAAGAATTCCACTAATAGTATATTTTATAAAAGTCTAAATTCTTCATGAACTAGAGGATTAACATATGAGAAGGGAGTGCTTGATGCGTGTGGACCAGCTCCATAATAAGGCAGTTGGATTCCCTTTTGTATTGAGGGCAGCTGAAGATGATGTGATTATTATCCTGGAGTTCCCCCAAGTCACAATGTGGTGATGGTACTATGACAGATCTTATTTTGGTTTAGCCATAAAGTATATGTCAGCTAGTAAGTATCAGAACCCTGTACGGAGCAAGGTTATGTTCAAATAAAAAGATGAACATATAGCTGTATTCCAATGTTTCCTTAAGCTGATATCAAATTTTTCACTCTTCAACTATCTGTCTCTTCCCATCCATGATTCTGGCTGGACGTATTGCATCTATGTCAGACACAATAAATATTTGTGTAACAGTTTTTACAATATATCTTCTGGAAAGGGAGGCAATTGATACCTGGCTACACCATAGCTGGAAAACTTCGAAAACATGGTGACATTATTTATTGTTGGATTATACTGCATTCCTCATCACAAAGCTGGAAGGTGCCTCCTTTTCTTCAAGAAAGAAGAGGTAAATATATCTCTGTTCAAAGGATCATTAATACATCAATCAATTTAGACTGTTAAAGTGGGATTGTAGTGAGAGATTGTGGAGGTGCAAACTTAGAGGCATGAATTGTTGCTGGCGAAAGTATCCGCCAGCCACACACCTCAAAATAATCCACATTATTCGCAACTCCTTGCAGCACCAATGCTTAAACACCAGTATAGTATGAAGTGTAGTCTATAAAGGTTTTCTGGTGACAGCTGAGGTTGAATTTTAACCTGGCAATGATTTTCATAAACCGTCTCTTACTAACTACGCCAGTTCAGTTGCATTTCAGACCCCCCCCCCCCCCCCCTCCCCCCAGCCCCTTAGCATAGCCTTGGATCTTTGGAAGATGCAAATGGATTTTTTTGTACTAGGTACCCATGCACTGATGTTCAGTCTCCCCTCCTCATCCAATTCGTTTTTGGCCATGTCTCTGACTGCCATATTGACATAATTCACTGGGATGATCACTCATAGCCATTTTCTGTTGCATCTAGAGCGAACAGGTCACTTGCTCACCTTTCTCATTCCCCACAATCCCAGCATGGCCCTAAATCCATACAAATGATTCATTTGAACCAGTGTTGTGCATCTCTGATACAGCAGCAGCTATTTGATATGGTAAATAACATTTCCCTTTGTCCATACCAATTGATTTTCGTGTTTGCACTGCAGAGAGCAAATCCATAAGTACTAAAGTATGGGTAGTTACTATGATCATGCCATATCATAGTGATCATTCAGTGGCTAGGAATTTGGCCTTATAAGTTGGCACCTATTTTTGTAGGCAAAATAGTTCAATAATATTATTCTTAATATCTACCTAGGCACAACTTATGGAGCCCTTTCATTTAGACCTGTCAATCTTTCTAAATTGGTATTATTGATTACTGGGTACTCAGAATAGTACAGATGAATGCATATACCTAATACGTGACTGATAAATTCATACTCTTGCTCAAAGTAGGGTAGTAGTCACATTCTGTGCACAATATTCTGGTACTTGTTTAGCATTAAAAGTGCCTCTACAAGCGGTGATGGTGGTGTTTATTTTAGGCTCCAGTAATGGACAGTGTATCATCATATTGGAAGATTGCGAATTTTGTTTTTCAGCACTTCCCCCGACTGTTGAAGGTGTCTGGGTGTCTCCATTATTTCAACTAATAGTGGACTCGAGGGGCATTCACATGTGGTAGTGATGGATCCATCATACCTACTTGCCACATCCACATCTCAGTGCAAGAATCCAGGATTTGTCACATTTTTGAACAAAATTCACATCTCCGTCATCAGTGTCTCATAATAGTGCATTCTACAAACAAATGAGATTACAATCAACTTTTATTAAAATTAGCAAAAATGTATCTGACTGAATTTTTAACCAAAATCCCTCTTAAATATATTCACTTTTTATAAATCTTCCAAAGTTTACAAAATATGTAGTTGCAGTGAGGACAAGGCCCAGACATGCCTCCCCACTTCTGTCCACCATCAACAGTTGAAACATATAGACCTTTTTTACAACTGCTCTGCACATCAACTTTAGATAATGTCACATTTCAACAAGTCTCAGACTTTCATTAAAATCAGCACAGTTTGACTGTAATAACATTTACATAAAAAAATTTAATTTTTGAGTGAAGTTCGTACATAATTTTTAAATATAATTTTTACTACAGTTTTTTTCAGTAATTTTTATTTGCTGAGAATGAGTTCAGGTGCTGTTATCTGCTAAGGTAAGCAAGACAGATCACAAGAAATAATTAATGTTTTCAGATAACAGACAAAAATATGCATAAAGACACTTTCAAAATGTAAGGAAAATAATATAAAACTATAACTGATATTTCAAATATAGGTTCTCAAACATCAAAATGCATCCACAAACACACATAGAGAAAACATGGTTTGTAAATGCCTAGACGTATTGAGATATCCATTACACTCAGGTTTACCGCTATCTACTATTGCCTAGGTGGAAGCAATGTATAAGTGTGTTTCAATACCCCCCCCCCCCCCCCCCCATAACCCCCCCCCCCACCCCCACCCACCACCCCTCACACACACACACACACACACACACACACACACACACACACACACACACACACACACACACACACACACACAAATTAATTATCTCATGGACTTTAATTTTTTAGCCGGCCGAAGTGGCCCCGCGGTTCTGGCGCTGCAGTCTGGAACCGCGAGACCGCTACGGTCGCGGGTTCGAATCCTGCCTCGAGCATGGATGTGTGTGTGATGTCCTTAGGTTAGTTAGGTTTAACTAGTTCTAAGTTCTAGGGGACTAATGACCTCAGCAGTTGTGTCCCATAATGCTCAGAGCCATTTTTTTAATTTTTTACATTGACTCCAGTTTTCGAAACTAAACAGATTTTGATGTGAAAAATATATATTGATGATTGTTGCATATTTCTTTTCCTTTAGTTTGATAGTAGTATAATGGCATATAGACAAAGTTTTCACAATGGAATTTAGCTGGTATTCTTAGTCTTTGTGTTTCTATAAATATACTTCTATGAAGTTTAAAATTAGCTCTTCTTGTCTTACACAGAAAGAAAATATTGATGTTTAACAAACTTGTATTACATTTTAAGAAATATTGCAGTTGGTGTTCATTTACACTTGGCCAAGATAATGCAAATAACACATCGAAGTTCACATGTGACGTAAGTCTTTTCCTACTATACCTTACATAACGCTTCAATCAGTCCATATTAATTCCAAAAGTACAAACTTCATTGATTACTTTCACTGAATTTTAAGTTTTTTCTCATTTACTCATCCTCTTTTTTGTCCATATTTGTAGTTATGGTGTCCTCCACTTCATTTCCTTGAGTTCCCTCATTTGTGTTCCATACTCGTATCATTACTTGGAGTAATGTCATCTTATCTCTTTCACCAGTTATCTTTTCTGCTGAGTCAGACATAGGTTTCTGAATTATATTCATCCTAAGACTAGTTGAGTACAAAGGTGTGACATAAGAAATGGGAAGATTGTTCATATCAGAATGACTTTAAAAAACTTGTAAATTCCAGCAGAAATTGCTAAAACTACATACAAATTAATGAATGATCTCTCAATGCCAAAAACATCAATCATGTAAAAGCCAACTTGCACTTTTCTCACATGACATCCTGAAAGCTTTGGATCTAGGCTGTCAAGGAGAAGCAGTATTTGTTGATTTCCAAAAAGCATTTGACTCAGTACCACACCTACACTTGTTGTCAAAAGCATGATCACGTGAGGTACCAAATAGAATTTGTGACCGGACTGAGGATTCTTTGGTAGGTCGGATGTAGCATGTTCTCTATGATGAAGAGTCATTGTCAGATGTAGAAGTAACTTCAGTTATGTTCCAGGGAGTTGTATTGAAACCTATGCTGTTCATGTTATATATCAATGACCTTGCAGACAATATTTATAGAAACCTTGAACTTTTTGCAGATGATGCAGTTTATCTGTGATGAAGTACTGTCTGGAAGAAGCTGCATAAATATTGTCAGATCTTGATAAAATTTGAAAGTGGTGCAAAGATTGGTAAAGTGCTTTGAATGTTCAGAAATGTAAAATTGTGCACTTCACAAAATGGAAAAAAATATAGCATCCTATGATTGTAACATCAATGAGACACTGTTGGAATCGGCCAACTATGTGGGTGTAACAGTTTGTTGGTATACGAAATGGAATGATCACATAGACTCATTTGTGGGTAAATCAGGTGGTAGACTTTGGTTTATTAGTAGAATACGGGGAAGTGAAATCAGTCTACAAAGAAGACTGCTTACAAATCACTCGTGAATATTGTTCAGATGTGTGGGACCCATACCAAATAGGACTAATAGAGGATACTGAACATATACAGAGAAGGGCAGCACGAATGATCCATGAGACAGTGTCATACAGATACAGAAGGAACTGAATTGGAAGACTTAAAGATAGATAGAAACTATCCTGAGAAAGTTTATTAACAAAGTTTCAAGAACCAGCTTTAAATTTTAATATTACAATTCCCTATGTATCGCTTACATAGGGATTGTGAGGACAAGATTAGAATAATTACTGCATGCACAGAGGCATTCAGACAATCATTCATCCTGTGCGCTCTATACGTGAATGGTACGGGAAGAAACCATAATAACTGGTACAATTGGACATATTCTCTGCCATGCATCTCATGTTGGTTTGCATAGTGTAGTTGTAGATGAAAAGTCTTTGCATATACAAGGTTGGTTTAATATGTCTGGTAAACTTACATGGAAGAATGGAACATTTTTGGTTTGCCTTCATGGCTGGTAAGCTTGATTATTCCAGCAATCATACAAAGAATATTAACAATATACAACATGCACATCATTGGTGACAGCCATCTGAATTGGTCAGTGTATTGACTGTGGCTGAAAATGAAGAAATCTGAGGCTTATGTCGTTACTAAACATTTTCATTTGAAAGCTTGACTGCCACGTAAATTAAAACAGTATTGGATGAAGTTCATATGGAGTTGGCATCATTATTCAAAACCATTTACTTTTAGATCAATGAATTTAAATGTGACTGGAGAAGCGCCAAAGATGAAGCTCACTCTGGCTGTCCAATTGAGGCCACCACAAAGGAAACCATTAACAAAATCCATGGTACAGTAATGCAAGAACGCTGAATAAAAATTTGTGAGATTGCTGAGACTGTAGCCATCTAAACTTCTTGTGCTGATTTGTGACTGTTGATGAAACCTGGATCCATCATTACAAACCAGAGCAAATTGGCAGTCAACACAATGAAGAAAGGCTGGTGAAATTTTGTCAGCTGGTAAGAAGGAATAATCCTCATGGATTACATGGAAAAAGGCAGAACAAAACTGGTCCCTGTTATGCTTCATTATTGGGTCATTTGAAACTATTGTTGGCTGAAAAAGACAGAGTTTGGCATGCAAAAAGTACTCTTTTACAATGACGAAAATGCATGAACTTGGCCTTGAAGTGGTTCCTCATCCTCTCTATTCAGCTGATGTAGCCCCAGGTGACTTCTTCTTGTTCCCCAATTTGACACTTTGACTTGCTGGGAAGAAATTTTCATCAAATGATGAAATAATAGTTGCAGTCAAAGAGTGTTTTGTAGAGTTTAACAGAACCTATTTTTCCGATGGGATGAAAAATCTGGAGGATTGGTTAGCCAAGTGTATGTCCCTCAAAGGACACTATGTCGAGAAGTAAGATGAGTCGTTTATGAAACAAATCTTTTTGATGCTTTTTTACCAACTTACCAAACCACCATTGTAAAAAGTATAGTTTTTACTCAGAGCATATTATCTCATCAACAATTCAAAGAAAAGACCATAGGATTTTCTATCAACTATAAAATTGTGACTGATCAAGCTTTCCCGGCGGATGGAGCTCATTAGCAACAAGTTTGAGGAGGACATAGTAGCATTATTCAAACATGTGCTTACTTCAACATACTTCTTATTTCAAGACCAATGGGAAGCCCTCTGTCTCCTATGGTGGTCAATTATTTTATGGAGGACTTTGAAGAAAAAGCACTACGGTCAGCCACTCTCAAACCCTCTTGTTTTCTGCGGTATGTGGATGATACATTTGTTGTGTGGCCACATGGACTTGATACTCTACCTACATTTCTTCAGCATCTGAATTCGCTCCATCTGAATATAAACTTCACAGTGGAAGTGGAAAAAGATGGTACTTTACCTTTACTTGATGTCTTGGTACGAAGGAAAGCAGATGGAACCTTGGGACACAGCGTCTACCGCAAGCCAACTCATACAGATCTATATCTGCAGGCCACAAGCTGCCATCATCCTGCACAATGCGGTAGTGCATTACGTATGTTAGTTCATAGAGCACATGTGGTATCTGATCCTCAGAGCCTGTCGAGTGAAATACATTTGAAGACAGTGTTCCAACAAAACGGTTATTCTGAGAGACAGATACGTAATACATTCAGGCCCAGGCAAGTTCAATCTATGGAGCAGAACAAAGATACGAAGACGACACCCACCACTTTGGCCTTTTTTCCATATTTTGGTGCCATGTCTTCAAGAATCAGAAGAGTTCTTGGAAGATACAGAATTAAGTGTGTTTTTCAACCACCTGCAAAACTGAGAAACTTGTTGGGTTCAGTTAAGGATGACCTTGGACTGAGGAAATGTGAGTACAAGGTTCCTTGTCAGTGTGGGGCAGCATATATAGGCCAGACATGCCGCACAGTACAAGAATGCTGCAATGAACATCAGTGTCATACACGCCTTCGTCAACCAGAAAAGTCGGCAATTGCGGAACACTGCCTGAATACAGGACATCGTATTATTTATGAAAAGGCAGAAGTTTTATCCCCGGAATTATCTTTCTGGGACTGCATCATTAAGGAAGCAATAAATATCTGTACAGCCGATAATCTCATCAACGAGGAATATGGGATTTCAGCTGAGCACAGCCTTGAACCCTGAATTGGCTGCTGTTAAATCATGAAGCAAAAATCAAGATTCTTTGATAACAGGCTCTTCATAACACTGGCCTAGTACGGCCATTGGTGAGTAATGTCTCGCCACTCTGTTGACAAAGGCAGTGTACAATGCACGCTCGGGAGAGTCGCTCTGCGGTTTTCGGCAGAGGGAGTTTGAATATGGCAAATCAATGCACATGCGCAATTTCCATGGCTGCGCATTCTTCGCACGCGTGTTCTAGAAACAGGGCGTCAGTGTGGGGATACCGTCAGTCGTACCTAGCCACGAGCAAGGTTGAACCGCCTGAAGATGTTGGACAGTTGCTCAGAGGAAATATTGTAGAATTTGCACAATGTGATCCGGCGGCAAACCCGTGAAGACATTTACAACTATAAAATTAATATTACGTTCAGTGGATTCAAACTGTTTCACTTTTTAACTGACCTAATCAAAAATCACCATTTTATTGTAGTATTTACAAAGTCTACCCTCAGCTGGCACAACAGTGACATAATGAATTGTTGCAGATTGATCTTTTCAAGGACAGTTCTGAATCAGATGCCCTGTAGCATGCATTCCACCGACCCCAAACCACTGTCATTTGTGACTTCAGTGGTGTTAAGTAAGAGTTCATTGGAGAGCAGGGTGGAGGGCTGTTGTGTTTTCTGATGAAAGCTGTTTCTGCCTTGGTGCCAGTGATGGCACCAAGGAGGAGGCCAGTTGAGGACCTGTAAGTAAACTGTCTGCGTGCTAGACACACTGGACCTACACCTGGAGTTGTGCTCCCGGTTATTCCACACACCCTGACTGCAAATTTGTACATCAGTCTGGTGATTCAACCTGTCATGCTGCAATTCATTAACAGCATTCCAAGGGGTTTTCACAAACAGGATAACCCTTGCCCATGTATCACTGTTGTAAGCCAAGATGTTCTACAGAGAGTCGACATGTTGCCTTGGTCTCCTGTTTCCTATCGAGCACATGTGGAACATCATTGGACAAAAACTCCAGCATCATCCACACACAGCATTAATCATCCCTGAATTGACAGACCAAGTGCAACAAAACGGAACTCCATCCCATGAACTTACATCATACATATGTAGCATGCAATTCCCTCCCTCCCTCCCTCCCTCCCTTTCTCCCTCTCTCTCTACACTGTAGATCACTTAATTATTCAAGTGTACTGAAAATGAATTTTATTAAGACAGTAAAAATGGTTCCTAATACTTCTCAGGGATATAAATGATTTTCAGTAAGGTAATTGCTCTCACAAATGTCAAATTCAAAGTAGTTAGCTTCATCCTCTAGCCTATATAAAAAGGATGTACTATAAGGGTTATAAAATATTCCTAAACTAAATTAATTTTTTTTAGCAACCTCACAGTGTTGTACAAAATATGTTTATCAGACATATACTGCTCATATTAATTATGTTGTAACCATAAATTATTATTATTATTGCTTTTCCTTCAATTACAATTCCTAATTTTTGTCAGATCTCAGTGCTTTAATTAATGAGATCAGTAGTTCCCAAGATTTAGACTTTGGTGTTAATTATTCATAATCAGCCACATCATTATAATCATCATTTTATCTGTAATATTCTACCTGTTTTAATCATTCTCTGTGCCATCCCTGCAACCTATTCAACCACAATCTACATACCACAAATATGTCAGATTATCAGCAAATATTTCAACAAGTCATGAACATAATCTTAGATCAGAACTTTACTTTATCAAATGACAATTAACTGACCATGGACATTTCTCTCAGCATATAACCATGAACAAAAATAATATAAATTATCCTCAAGTTAGCGTCAATGTAATTCGTATAGTTAGTGCTTGATGTATAAACAAAGATATTCCAGTACTCTGATCTTCCTGGAGGCATTTTTGAAATTCAGACTTCTTAAAAAGTTTGTTTTAGTAATTTTCTAAGCATTTTAAAAGTGTAAATACAACATTTGTTTTACATCCGTGAACCACAGTAAAAGTTCAGCTGTACCACATCTCAAACTCTGTGGTTCTGATTTTTGTTTTCATCAGAGGTACCAGTAAAGCATACCAGCACATACTGCCACAAATCAAATACTGCATGTAGACATATATATCACAAACATCATATTTCCTGTAGCCTTGTCATATTTTCACATGTGTCTCAAAATACATCATCACTGCATCAAATATGTGCATAGTGCCTAATCATCATCCTATTATCCTTAATCAAGTTATACTCTGTATACAATTCACATGCCTCACTCTTGACAAAGAAATACATTACGTTGCACTTGATTTTTCAAGCCTCTCATTATATTCATATTCATGTGACCTGGCAATTATCCTCCTGTAATAAGCTTTTCCTTTTAATGATAAATATAGATACACATTTGACATAGACATCAAAAGTAAACCTTATACTTTTACTTCACATCAATATCACTCACTTTAATTTTGGATCTTTTAGTATTTTCAAAAAATTAGATGCCGACTGTAACTACTCTGTGACAGAAGAATTTGTTTTCAGTTTTGCTTCCCACTGTCAGTTTAATAGCAGTTCATAGTTATTCGCCTTCTATTATTTCAAGATAGCAATCATACAACATAATAAAACTTCGTATTAATAAACTTGATTATGAATACATAGTTTGAGGAAAGCATAAATATTCTTTTAGTAGTTTCTTATATAGCAAGATTAGTCATACTACAGCAAAAATAAATTTATCTTTCAAAAATTTTCCTTTATGAACAGTAATTAAATATTACCTCCTTCAAAATTAGTGGCTGTTCTCCATTCTGTCATTTGCACTTTAAAATATTTTAAATTGCCATTGTTGCATCAACACTTTAAGCTATGACACCAGGAAGCATACTACATAATTTTTTATACAACATAGAAGGTGATAATAGAAGATATTTTGTAAAAGATGAACAGAAATGTCAGAGAAAACATGCAGTATGAAAGTGAAACTCTCTGAAATAATATTGCACGACCATTGAGGCAAAGGTTTGCTGTACCCATGTCACAAAAAGTCCCTGTGATCCACTGAGGGTATATGAATTTCATATGACAGTAAGAAAAAATATTTATGATTCACAGGGATCTGTCCCCCTTTATATTTCTCTATGCATCTGTTTAACATTTTTTTACCCAAGTATTATAACAAATGAGACATGGGGATTTCATATGACAGTAACAGCAAGAAAATTTTGTGATTTTCAGGGGTATATTTAGTTCTCACATAGTTAAATGTTGGCTTATCAGTTTTAGTTTTGTTCAAGTGTAATTTTGTTTGAATACAACAGGTCAGTTCAGAATGATGTTTCCATTTTAAGAGCACATGATAAATAGTTAAACAACTCTGAATATGTATATTTGTGTCATAGATGACAGGTTTCTAAATTTTCAGTTATAGACAGTATGATTTTCAAATTCTGAGAAAAGGTTTCCTTGTTTCCTGAAAAGTTATACATTTTTTTTTAAACAACAGAAATTAAATACATTATTAAACTTTTGCTTTAAGGATCATCTTTAGAACATTTGAATTCAGTAACATTATGAAGTCCAAATAATTTGCTGGATTTTTTATATATGATTTATATGCATTAGAATGTGAGTTCTCTTTAACTTCAAAAGGTCCTATGTAAATGTCAAAAAATTTCTTTAACTCTGTGGTCATTAATTTAGGTCTCTCCTGTGTTTAATCAAAACCAAATCCCATATTTGAAACTGAACTATTTTACCTTTTGCATCACACCTTCTTTTCCTTACTTCAGTCAGATTTTTCATTGTCTCCCTAACAGGTAGATATTTTTGTATCATGAGGTGTCATGACTTGGGAACAAGGTATTCAACATTTCCAGAAATGAAATTTGCAGATTTCAAATGGTGAAAACACAGTTGAAGAATGCTGTAAACCATTCATTATGTCCTCAAAACCATCAACATGTTCAGTCTAGTTAACATGATTTTTGCTACAGTAAGTTCTGTGGAGCATTTCTATTTTTCTCATATATTTTTCAGCTGAGTTACTTGAGGCATGGTAAACGGAAATCGAAATGTGTTCTATTTTTCAATCTTCTTCAAAAGTTTCTCATGATTTAGATGTAAATTGTGATCTGTTGTCAGGCAGAATAGCTCATGGCAAATCAACATTTGTTGAAAAGTCGTTTGTCATTTTAGAAATGATCTGTTTTCTTGTTGCTGTTTTTAGTGGATATACTTCAGTAAATTTGGAAAAAAAGGTCAGCTATAGATGAGATATAACAAACCTTCCTTTTGGTTTTGGTAACAGGCCATAAACATCAATGTCTGTAAGATCTAAATTTTTGTTTGGTAAAATGTTCTGCATGAATCTTCTCGAAGTTTGGTTACTCATCTTCATTTTCTGACAGTGATCACAGGTCTCCTTTTTCATTTTTCTGTCAAAATTATAAATATATGTTTTCCTGTGTTTTCTGTTTGCATCTTGTTGACTCACAGTGTCCAAAGCTTTCATGTATATAATTTATTAATGTGCTAATGTGTTCTTTAGGCTGGCATAGTTTCTAATTGTGTAAATCAGGTCTTGGTCTCCTAAATAGAATTCCTTTGTGTACTTTGTAGAATGATCAACTTTTTCTCCCACTTTTTTTCCTAAATAACTTTTAACTAGTCTCCAATTTTCATCATGGTTTTGATTCCTCTGAATATCATTACAAATTTTCAAAATATCTCTCTCATCTTTTACTCTCTTCGGGTACATATTTTGAATTCTGTCTCCCCTTCTCCACTAATATTTTCAGGACTGACTCCAACTGGTAGTGTAAAAAATGTCAGCTACAACATTTCTTCTCTCTGAATGTACCTGATTTCATGATCGAACTGTTTCAGAAATAAAACCCATTGGTTATTTGGATATGCATTCCTGAATGTAGATTTGTACTTAATGGTCTGAATATACAATTACTTCATACCCAAAACACAATTTTTAAATGTATTAAATGTCCAATGGACAGCAAGAACTTCCTTTTCTGTTACAGTGTACAATTTTTCATGCTTTTGTAATACACAACTGGCAAATGCAATTGAATGATATTTTAATTTCCCCTCAGTTTCTTATTCTTGGAAAAAATGTGCAGCCAAACCTGTGTCACTACTATCTGTCATTATACAAAAAGATAAGGTCTGAATAAATGTTGGCTTTGGTAAAGTTGTTTCTTTATTTCACTCCAAGTCCAATCCCAAGCTGAATTCTTCCATAACAAATCACATAAACAATTTCTGTTTAAAGCTTGAGTGCAAATAAATTTTCAATAAAATCCCGTGATACTTAAAAATCATTTTAGTTGCTTTTTGGTCTTAGGAACAGAAAGCTTTGTTTTGGCATCAATTTTGTCCTTATCAGATAAAATACGCCTTTCAGAAATAATGTCTCGGAAATTACAGTTTGTTAACCCTAAAGTGACACTTTTCCAATTTTACAGTCATTCCCTCCTCCCTTAATTTTGAACAAACTTCCTTCAAAAGGTCAAAATATTCTTCCCACATTCTACCAGTAATTAAAATGTCATCAACATACACTCTTAGTTTAGAAGAAACTTCATCGTCCAAAACAAAGTCCAATTCCCTAACAAATTCTGCTACTGACACATTCAACCCAAAAGGAACAACACAATACTGCTAACTTGTACTGCTGTAGAAAAATTTAGTATACTTTCCAGTCAGATTCAAGAGGAATTTGATGAAAGCCAGAAGCTAATTCCAGATTACTCATAAACTTTACACAATCTGATATATGCAGAAGCTTGTCCTTTTTTTCAGGAGGATCATTTTCTCTTAGTAAAGATTGATTAAGGTGCCTGGAATCAAGCACACATCTACCACCTCCATTTCTTTTTGACACAACTAATGTGTTGTGAGCATTTCTACTTCTTTCTGTTGTTCCCCATGTTGCCATTTCCTGTATCTCTCTCTCCCCTTCATTTCTTTTTGAAAAGTAAATACCATATTGTTTAAAAAATACTTGTGAGCTTTGAGATGAAGTTAGCACAGATAATTTTTAACCTCTGCCTGTTTTTTCACTAAACATAGCTTGGAATTCCCATAACATTTCCCTTAGTCGGTTTTTCTAGTTGACATTTAAATTTACAGCTTCACATACTTTACAGTTTATCTGTTTTCCAAAATCTGGTTCACTCTGAAATAAAAAAAAAGTCTTCACAAAGACATTGATTTTACACTATGCCTCCCTATACCTTTGACATGACTGCAGTTGTTGCCACAATTCAGAATATACAGATCAGTTTTCAAAATAATATTTTCTTAGGTTAGTAATTATTAAGTCATTTTCACCCCAACTAAAGTTTGCATCAACCTTTACACACAATGGGCAACGGCCTTGCCGCAGTGGATACACCGGTTCCCATCAGATCACTGAAGTTAAGTGCTGTCGGGTGTGGTCAGCACTTGGATGGGTGACCATCCGGGCCGCCATGCGCTGTTGATATTTTTTGGGGTGCACTCAGCCTCATGATGCCAACTGAGGAGCTACGTGACCAAATAGTAGCGGCTCCAATCAAAGAAAACCATCATAACGACTGGGAGAGTGGTGTGCTGACCATATGCCCCTCCTATCTGCATCCTCAGCTGAGGATGACATGGTGGTCGGATGGTCCTGATGGACCACTTGTGGCCTGAGGATGGAATGCTGCTTTTTTACACATAATCCATACAGAGAATGAAACTTTCTTCCAATTTTGATATCGTAAGACATCCTTGCTGAAAAGTTACATCTTCAATTTTGAAAGTCAGTAACACATGATTTTTTACTAATTTACTTTGTCTCCTAGTAGTTCCTCTGATTTGCACCTCAGCTATTGGCATTTCCACAAACTCTTTCCCATTTTCGGTAGTATCCCTAAATTTCTCTGGAATTCCACAGATAGCTCTACCTGTGGCAATTAAGCCTTTCCCTTGCCATTGATCTACTTTGACTTTGATGTAAGAACAACTTAATTGTTTTTCATCTTCCTTCCCTACAGAAATTTCATTCTACAAATAATTTCCTACACCTGTAAAATTGTACACAACAACAGCCACAACAACACGTAATGGCAGCGAAAACTCCTCCTATGTTTTGAGTAATCGAAAAACTGCATTGCCACGCGAACACAGGCAAAGAAGTAAGCCTATTTACTTCTCCAACAAAACAGGAAAATGTACCACAACTTCAAAACTCTGACATGTTGTATATTGTGTAGCATAACAGCTACTAAAACAAGAGGACAATAACATAATGTAAGTTAAAAATAAAAATAGAACCCACTGACGATAGCACAAAAGTGCTGAAACATGTATGGGTGAAACAAAAGAAAAAAGGTGTCTTGCATAAGGCGGAACTTCTCATCCCATTTTCTTAGCAAGCACGGTGACAATAAGAAGAACTACACCACAAGATGATCAAATGACTATTGGTTACACTCTTTTCACTTAATTTCATCTTTTCTTCCATCACCAGTTTGGGTATAGAGCTTTACTGATTCTTGTCAATTGTTAACAAAATAATTCTCTGTCCACATTATTTTCAAATTGATCCCATAAAAATCTTAATAAAATCTCCCCTTTACTTTCAAAACTAACACACAAATTTAAACTACACACATTATCTCTATCACAACATTCTTCAGTGACTATAGATTGATAAGTTTGGATTGTCAATACCTGGTTTTCAGACACAACTTCATTAATGACTATGTTTTCCCTGAATTTACTAACAAAAACATTATCATCTCTTAGTTTCAACATTCCATTATCATTTATTTCAATAAACATTCTGTGTTCGCCCTCAGAATCCTCAACACCTCTTTCATCCACAATATTATTTGTAACATCATTACTTTCACAAAAATTACCATCAACTTTGTTCCCTCTCTTGCCTCATCATTGCAACTTCTTGCAGCTCTGAACCAACATTTATAAGCATCATCCTCTATTCCAAACAACCCTCACCCACTCCTTCTTCCCCCCCCCCCCCCCCCCTTTCCCAGTTCAGATCCAAAACACTCACATTCAGCCCCGTTGTAAAAATCACTTACAGCCAATACACCCACATCTATATTTTCTGCATGTTTTTCAATACACTTATTTTGTGGTGTATTACTGTTCCACATGTTGTTGTTGCGGTCTTCAGTCCAAAGACTGAATTGACACAGCTCCCCATGCTATCCTGTGTTGTGTGAGCCTCTTCATCTCCGAATAACTACTGCAATCTACATCTTTCTGAATCTGCTTTCTGTATCCATCTCTTGGTCTCTCAGTATGACTTTTACCCCCACACTTCCCTTGAATACTAAATTGGTGATCCCTTGATGTCTCATGACATGTCCCATCAACCAATTTCGGTCAAGTTGTGCCACAAATTCTTTTTCTCCCCAGTTCTATTCAGTACTTCCTCATTAGTTACATGATCGACCCATCAGATCATCAGCATTCTTCTGCAGCACCACATTTCTTTTTATCTAAACTGTTTATTGTCCTTGCTTCACTTCCATACGTGGTTACACTCCAGACAAATAACTTCAGAAAAGACTTCCTAACACTTAAATCTAAATTTGATGCTAACAAATTTATCTTCTTCAGAAATGATTTCTTGCCATTGCCAGTCTACATTTTATGTCCTTTCTACTTTGGCCATCATCGGTTATTTTACTGCCCAAATAGCAAAACTTGTTTACTACTTTAAGTGTCTTGTTTCCTAATCTAATTGCCACAGCATCACCTGATTTAATATATCTACATTCCATTATCCTTGTTGTGCTTTTGTTGATGTTCATCTTATATCCTCCTTTCAAGATACTGTCCATTCCGTTCAACTGCTCTTCTAAGTTCTTTACTGTCTCTGAAGAATTACAGTGGCATTGGCAGTCCTCAGAGCTTTTATTTCTTCTCCCTGACCCCCCTGCGGGTTCGGGGGTCAGAATAGGCCCGCGGTATTCCTGCCTGTCGTAAGAGGCGACTAAAAGGAGTCTCAAACGTTTCGGCCTTAATGTGATGGTCCCCTACGGGGTTTGACCCCTATCTTTCAAAATTTTCTGTTAGTGCATACCATTTGGGGAAGGACGCCTTACGTGGTGTATTATATATCCGTCTTGCCCTAAGATCTGCCACAACCAATATTGTCATGGAGTTGGCCTTACACCATGCTTCCAACACTCAGCTGCTGTGTGTTCCGGGCAGCATACATGCCCTCCATTATGAACTTCCATCTTTGCCCTCCTGACACATATGGATATTCGACACCCGACAAACAGCATGGTAGCCAGTCCGTTGTGGTGGGGTCGTCGTGTACCCTCTTGGTGGTAGCTCCCTGACTACACAGGGATCGCACTGCTGATGCCTGAGCTGCTACCTCCCCTTGTATGCCGAGGAGTAGATGCCTATCCCTCTGGGGCATCGGGACTCCCGGCAAAGGCCATCCTGCCAAGTGGCCTTTGCTGTGGTTGGGTGGCACCCGTGGGGAGAGCCCCTGGTTGGAGTGGGTGGCATCAGGGCAGATGACCCGCAGTGAAGCGTGGTACATCATCTCTCGCTGGTGGGCCTCCACCAGCAGTCTCTAAGCGATCGAGGTCTAACCTCAACGGCAAGAAATACGAACCACGTTCATTTCCCTCCCTGGCCACTCCATGGGAGGAACGTATGGCAAAAGAAGGCAGTGAAGAATAGTCACCCCGGTTCCTTGTGTGTTCGCGAGTTGATGGGGACTCGTTTATGTCAACCAAGCCCCAGTTTTTTGTGGAGCATTTAGAGGACAAGTTCAGGGAGGTGGAGGGCTTGTCCAAAATGCGCTCTGGTTCAGTACTCATCAAAACAGCATCCTCTGCCCAGTCACGGAGGTTGCTCAATTGTGACAAGTTGGGGGATGTTTCCGTTAGCATCACGCCGCATAAGAGTCTCAACATGGTCCAGGGTATTATATTCCACAGGGATCTTCTTCTGCAGTCCGACGATGAACTACGTGCCAACCTAGAACGATGAGGTGTTCACTTCATCCGGCGCGTCCATCGGGGTTCGAGGGATAATCAGGTAGCCACCGGTGCCTTCATCTTGGCCTTCGAAGGTGATGTTTTACCCGAAAAGGTCAAGGTGATGGTTTACCGTTGTGATGTGAAGCCCTATATCCCTCCTCCGATGCGGTGTTTTAAATGCTGGAAGTTAGGGCACATGTCATCTCACTGCACTTCCGGCATCACATGTCGAGATTGTGGACGTCCTTCGCATCCCAATACTCCATGTGCTCCGCCTCCCATCTGTGTTAACTGCAGAGGACACCATTCCCCCTGCTCCCCAGACTGTCGGATCTTCCAGAAGGAAAGGAAGATAATGGAATATAAGACCCTGGACCGCCTGACCTACACCGAGGCAAGGCGGAAATATGAGCGGCTACATCCTGTGCCCATGATGTCTACCTATGCCGCTGCTGCAACACCGGTTCGAACCTCTACAGTGTCATCACCTACAGTTCGATCTCAGCTCTGTCAGAATTCACCGGCTCCCTTGGTTGTGGGGGGCCCTTCCCTCCCTGTTGCTCCTGCTCCATCTACTTCAGGAGCAACACCACCCCAACCACCGGGGACATCTGTTCCCCCTTCCCAGCCGGAGAAGCGTGAGCCTTCTTCGGCTCCTCTCGCCCGGAAGGGGTCCCTTGGGGCCCTCCCATCCCAGGCTTTGCCCAGTGCCAAAGCGGACACCCGCAAGTCTCTCAAACAACCACCGGTCGCTGGTCGTAGGGCGTCACTGTCGTCTTCAGTCCCTGAGACTGACCCAGTGAGGCCCTCCCAGCCAGAACCACCTAAGGCACAGCGCGCAAAGCAGTCCAAGAAGAAGGCTCCCAAGCATCCTGACATTGCGGTGGCACCTGTCCCACCGCAACCTTCTCACTCTGCGTCCAAAGATGAGGTGGAGATTCTGGCGTCCGCTGAGGACCTGGATCTCGCCAGTCCCTCGGACGCCATGGATGGCTGTTGTACTGGTGGTGACTCAGTAGCAGGAGGCGTAATCTGCCTCCCCAGTCTTTTCACGCCTTTCCCATCCATGGACAATACCATCCTCCAGTGGAACTGCAGCGGTTTCTTCCACCATCTAGCTTAGCTCCGACAACTTATCAGCCTTCACCCTCTCTTCTGCATTGCACTTCAGGTAACTTGGTTTCCAGCAATGCGAACCCCCGCCCTCCGTGGATACCGGGGTTATTATAAGAATCGAGCAGCTTATGAAAGGGTGTCTGGTGGCGTCTGCATCTATGTCCTTTCACAGCGAGTCTGTCCCTCTACAACGGCTTTAGAGGCTGTCGCTGTTAGGGTGTGGACGCCACAGGCTATTACCGTCTGCAGTCTTTACCTTCCACCGGATGGTGATGTCGCGCAGCATGAGCTGGCTGCGCTGCTGGCTCAATTGCCGCCACCTTTCTTGTTACTGGGCGATTTCAATGCCCACAACCCTCTATGGGGTGGGACTGTCTCCGATGACCGCGGTCGTGCCGTGGAGCATTTGTTAGCTCAGCTCGACCTCAGCCTCTTGAACACCGGTGCTCCCACGCATTTCAGTGTGGCCCATGGCTCGTTCTCGGCCATCGATCTCTCTCTTTGCAGCCCCGTTCTTGTCCCATCCCTCCACTGGAGGGTGCATCCTGACCTGTGTGGTAGTGACCATTTTCTCATCTATTTGTCACTGCCCCAGTGTCATTCTTCTGGGCGCCTGCCCCGCTGGGCACTCCACAGGGCTGACTGGCCGGCTTTTACTTCCGCTGCAACCATTGAGTCTCCCCCACAGGGTGACGTTGACGAGGTGGTCCGTGTCTTAACCACGTCAACCATTTCGGCGGCCGAGGCTGCCATCCTCCGCTCTCCTGGACTCCCTCGGAGGAAGGCTGTACCCTGGTGGTCGCTGGAGATTCCTGAGGCTATTCGCGACTGTAGGCGGGCTCTCCAGCGTCATAGGCGGCACCCGTCTCTAGAGACCCTCATCGCCTTTAAGAGGCTCCGTGCCTTGGCTCGTCGTTTTATTGCACGGTGTAAGCAGGAGTGCTGGGAGAGGTATGTCTGATACCTGGGCTCCCGTGTCTCCCCCTCGCTCGTGTGGTCCCGGATCCGGCGGATTTATGGAGACCGGACCCCTATGGGTGTCCCTGGGATCTCCTTGGACGGCGCTGTCTGCACGGACGCTGCCGCCATTGCTGAACACCTTGCTGCGCACTTTGCTCAGAGCTTTGCGACTGCAACTTATCCCCCTGCCTTTCGCTCTCTCAAGGAGCGAGCCGAGCAGACGCCATTATCATTCCACATGCGTCGTTCTGAAAAATACAATGCTCCTTTCAGCGAGAGGCAATTCCTCGCTGCCCTCGCCAATTGCCCTGATATAGCACCAGGACCAGACTGCATCCACGCGCAGATGTTGAAGCATCTCTCCAGGGACTGCCAGAGACATATCCTCACCATCTTTAACCGCATTTGGAGTGAGGGCGTGTTCCCGTCGCAATGGCGAGAGGGTCTTATTGTCCCCATCTTGAAGCCCGGTGCGGACCCACTGGCGGTGGACAGCTATCATCCCATTACCCTCACCAACATTTTGTGCAAATTGCTCGAACGTATGGTGGGGCGGCGTTTGTGTTGGGTCCTTGAGTCGCACGGTCTCCTCGCTCCATCCCAGGGTGGCTTCCGTCGGGGCCGGTCTGCTGCGGACAATTTGGTGCGGCTGGAATCCGCTATCCGTACGGCCTTTGCCCGACGTCAGCATCTTGTTGCTGTATTTTTTGATCTGCGGAAGGCGTATGACACCACATGGAGGCATCACATCCTCGCTACGTTGCATGAGTGGGGTCTTCGTGGTCGGCTCCCGGCTTTTCTTCAAACCTTTCTATTGTGCCGCTCTTTCCGGGTGCAAGTCGGTGCCACCTCTAGTTCCTCTTATACACAGGAAAATGGGGTCCCGCAGGGCTCGGTGTTGAGCGTCTCCTTCTTTCTAGTGGCCATTAATGGTCTGGCTGCAGCCGTGGGGACGTTGGTGTCTCCTTCTTTGTATGCCGATGACTTCTGCATCTCATTTAGCTCCACGACTACGGGAGTCGCCAAACGCAGGCTGCAAGTAGCCATTCGCAAGGCAGCATCATGGGCTCTGACTCATTGTTTTCAGTTCTCTGCAGCCAAGACTCGAGTTATGCACTTCTGCAGGCGTCGGATGGTCCACCCTCATCCTGAACTTTACCTCGACGGCCACCTGCTTGAAGTGGTGGACACTTGCCACTTCTTAGGACTCGTCTTTGATGCCCAGCTCACATGGGTTCCTCATATTACTCAGCTGAAGCAAAAGTGCTGACGGCACCTCAACGTCCTCCGCTGCCTGAGCCACACATCTTGGGGTGCGGATCACTGCACGCTGTTGCGATTATACAGGGCCCTTGTGCAGTCCAGGCTTGATTATGGGAGCCTGGCCTATGGGTCTGCATCACCCTCAGTGTTGATGTTGTTAGACCCCATACACCACTGTGGGGTTCGGCTTGCAACTGGCGCTTTTCGTACGAGCCCCGTGGATGGTCTACTGGTGGAGGCCGGGGTTCCCCCCCTGCGGATTCGCCACCATCGACTGCTCGCCGACTGTGCTGTCCACGTGCATTGCTCGCTGGGCCATCCCAATCATCGCCTGCTTTTCCCTGCCATGGTTCTCCATCTGCCCGAAAGGCAACCTAGGTCTGGGCTTTCCATAGCTGTCCGCGTCCAGTCCCTGCTGTCGGAACTGGGGTCATTCCCTCTTCTGCCTCCCTTCTGGGTCCGTGCACCTATGCCTCCCTGGTGTTTGCCCCGGCCGTCCGTCCGTCTGGACTTGGCACAGGCACCCAAGGACTTGGTTCCGCCTGTGGCCCTCCATCGCCATTTTCTTGCACTCCTTGCCTCATTTTCGGGCTGTGAGACTGTCTACACTGATGGTTCCCTGGTTGATGGTCGCACTGCCTACGCTTTTGCTCACGCTGCCCATGTTGAGCAGCGCTCCTTGCCGACTGGCTGCAGTATTTTTACTGCAGAGCTGATGGCCATATTGCGCGCTCTTGAGCATATGCGTTTCTGCTCAGGTACGTCCCTCGTCATCTGCAGTGACTCCCTGAGCAGCCTCCAGGCCATCGGCCACTGCTATACCTCTTCTCCTCTGGTGTCCTCTATTCAGGAGTCTGTTTCCGCCATTACCCGTTCTGGTCATTCGGTGGTCTTTGTCTGGACGCCAGGTCACGTTGGCATCCCGGGGAACGAATGTGTTGACAGGCTGGCCAAAGGGGCGATCGACGCCCCAGTTTTGGAGATCGGCCTCACGGCTCGCGATCAGCAGCTGGTGTTATGCCGTAAGGTGCTTGGGATGTGGACTGCTGAGTGGCGTGACATGACATCCCCGAATAAACTGCGGGCTGTCAAGGAGACGACCGATGTGTGGCGCTCCTCCCTGCGGGCTTCTCGCAGGGACTCTGTCATCCTGTGTCGCCTTCGCATCGGCCATACCTACCTGACGCACAGCTGTCTTTTGCGTCAGGAGGATCCCCCCCTGTGTCGGTGTGGGTCTCGGCTGACGGTCGCCCACATTTTGTTGGAGTGTCCCCGACTGCGCAACTTCCGGCAGTCTTTTAATCTCCCGGGCACTTTGCCTTTGGTTTTATGCGACGATGCCTCCATGGCTGATGACGTTTTAAATTTTATCCATGGTAGTCCTTTTTATGGTTCCATTTAGGGAGGTCCTGCACCTTTCCCTTTCTGTGTCTTTTGTCCTCGCGTCTCTCCATATTTGTTGCTGTTTTGGTGTGTCGTCGGATGGTTGACTCTTTCCCTTTTTTTTTGTTCTCGTGGTCAGTCAACCAGTCTCCGGCCATCTTCTTTTCTTCTGTTTCTTTCTGTCTGGTGTTCATCTGTACTCTTCTTGTCTGTAGTGTTTGTTGCTGCATTTGTGTTCTTTTAGTGCCTGGGGGGGGGGGAGTCTCCTCCCCGCTTTGGTTTTTACCTGCTCCGCAAATTTTCGGCTCGCCTGTTTTTGGAATGGGGGACTGATGACCTTCACTGTTCAGTTCCCCTTAAACATCCCAACAACCGCCACCACCGTCTTCTCCCTGAACTTTAATTCTTGCTCCAGATTTTTCTTTAGTTGCCTTTACTGCATGTTCAGTGTACATATTGAATAACATTGGAGGTAGGCTACAGTCCTGTCTCATTCCCTGTTCAACCACTGCCTCCCTTTCATGCCCCTCGACTCTTATAACTGCTGTCTGGCTTCTGTAAAAGTTGTATGTAACCTTTTGCTACCTATATTTTGCCCCTGATACCTCCAGAATTTGAAAGAGAGTTTTCCAGTCAGCACTGTCAAAAACCTTCTCTAAGTCTATAAATGCTATCAATGTAGGTTTGCCTTTCCTTGATCTACCTTCCAAGATAAGTCATAGGGTCAGTATCATCTCGCATGTTCCTATATTTCTCTGTAATCCAAATTGCTCTTCCATTAGGTCCATTCCTACCAGTTTTTCCATCCTTCTATAAAGAATTCATGTTAGTATTTTGCAACTGTGACTTATTAAACTGCTTGTTCCGCAATTTTCACACCTTCCAGCCACTGCTTTCTTTGGAATTGGAATTACTACATTTTTGCTAAAGTCTGAGGGTATGTCTCATACATCTTGCACACCAAATGGAAGACTTTTGTCATGGCTGGCTCCCTCAAGGCCATCAGTTGTTCTGACAGAATATTGTCTACTCTTGTGGCCTTGTTTCAGCTTAGATGTATCAGAGCTTTGTCGAATTATTCTCGAAGTATCATATCTGCGATCTCATCATAATCTATGTCCACTTCCCTTTCTAAAGCATTGCTTTGAAGTTCATCTCCCTTGTATATAGACCCTTTATATACTCCTTCCACTTTCCAGCTTTCCCTTCTTTGCTTAGTACTGGTTTACCATCTGAGCTCTTGATATTCATACAGCTGCCTTCTCTTTTTCCCAAAGACCTTTTTAATTTTCCTGTAGGTGCTTCTAAATCCTTAATTTGCCCTCCACCCATTCCTGCTTACCAATTTTGCGCTTCCTATCAATCTAATGTTTTAAACATTTGTATTCCCTTTTGCCTGCCTCATTTGGTGCATTTTTAAATTTTCTCCTTTCATCAGTTAAATTCAATATCTCTTGTGTTATCCAAGGATTCCACTAACCCTTACCTATTTGATTCTCTGCTGCCTCACTATATCATCTCCGACAACTACCCATTTGCTTTCTACTGTACTCCTTTCCCCTATTCTAGTCAATTGTTGTGTAATGCTGCTTCTGAAGCTCTCAACAACCTCTGGTTCTTTCAACTTATCCAGGTACCTTCTGCTTTATTTCCTACCTTTTTCCAATTTCTTCTTTAATCCACAGTTCATAACCAATAAATTATGGCCAGTGTCCACGTCTGCCCATGCAAATGTCTTACAATTTAAAGTCTGGTTCCTAAATCTCTGCTTCATCATTATATAATCAATCTGAAACCTTCCAGTGTTTCCAGATCTCTTCCATGTATACAATTTTCATTTATGATTTTTAAACCAAGCGTTCACGATGAATAAATAATGCTCTGTGCAAAATTCAATGAGGCAGCTTCCTCTTTCATTCCTTCCCCCAGTCCATATCCATCTAGTATTCTTCCTGTTCTTCATTTTTCTACTATTGCACTCCAGTTGCCCATCATGAAAAAAATTTCATCTCCTTTAACTTTATGAATAATTTCTTTTATCTCATCATACATTTCTTCAATCTGTTCATCATCTGCAGAGCTAGTTGGAATGTAAAATTGTACTACTGTGGTAGGCATGGGCTTTGTGTCTATCTTGGCTATGATAATTGATTCACTTCTGTTGATAGTAGCTTACTTGCATTTCTATTTTCTTATTCATTATTAAACCTAGTCTTGCATCACCCTATTTTATTTTGCATTTATAACCCTGTGTTCACCTGACCAGAAGTATTGTTCCTCCTGCCACTGAACTAATTCCCACTATATCTAACTTCAACCTATTCATTTCCCTTTTTAAATTTTCTAACCTTCCTGCTGGACTATAACAATGTACTCCTGAGTAGTCCCCACCTGGAAATCTGAATGGTGGACTATTTTACCTCCAAAATATTTTACCCAAGAGGACACCATCATCATTTAACCATACAGTAGAGCTGCATGTTCTCGGGAAAAATTGTGGCTGTTGTTTCCCCTTGCTTTCAGCCATTTGCAGTACCAGCACAGCAAGGCAATTTTGGCTGAAGTTGCAAGGCCAGATCAGTCGTCATCCGTGCAACTACTGAAGAGGCTTTTGCTTCCATATTCTTCGCATGATCAAATTCAGAACACATCTTTAGTATGTTCACTTTTTATAAATCCTATAAACTTTACAAAATGTGTTATGTAGTTGCAGTGAGGACAAGTTGTAGACTTATCTCCCCACTTCCATCCACCATCAACACTTGCAACAGATAGACGTTTTTTATGACTCCTTTGTATACCAACTTCAGAGATACGTACGCAATACAATATCATCATATTTCAACAAGTCACAGGCTTTTATTAATATCAATACAGTTTAACTGATATAATAAAACACTGGGAAATCCAGGATGGAATAATGACAGTGTTACATGTAGTGGAGATGATGAGTCGCAGACAGGCGCAACAAAACAGCTGCTAAACTTGTAACCTTTCAGTCACAAGGACTTCTTCTGAAACAGACAACCTACACACATTCATGCAAATGCAGCTCTCTCTCTCTCTCTCTCTCTCTCTCTCTCTCTCTCACACACACACACACACACACACACACACACACACACACACAAACACACACATAACCACTGTCTCTGGCCCCAGTGTGTCTTAATTGATATAACGTGTATGTAAAAAACTATGTAACTCATGAGCGTAGTTTGTAAAATGTAATGAGTTAAGTAATTTTTAAATATAGTTTTTCATGATGGATTTTTTTAATAATCTGAGTTGGTGAGGATAAGTTCAGCTGCAGATACCTTGTATAGTAAGCAAGACAGATCACGAGAGATAATTAATGTTTTCAGATAATAGGCAAAAATATGTAGAAACGGACTTCAGGAAAATGATAGGTTCACAAGCATCATAATGGATCTGAAAAGACACACACACACACACACACACACACACACACACACACAAACACACAGTGAATACATTTTGTGAATGCCTAGAATTATTGCCAGAATGAGTATTGTATCAACATGTTCATTAGACACAGGTGTATCGTTACCTATAGCACAGGTGTTATCAAAATATAGGTTCATTTCAGTTGTTGTTGTTGTTGTGGTCTTTAGTCCTGAGACTGGTTTGATGCAGCTCTCCATGCTACTCTATCCTGTGCAAGATCCTCACCCCCCAGTACCTACTGCAGCCTACATCCTTCTGAATCTGCTTAGTGTATTCATCTCTTGGTCTCCCTCTACAATTTTTACCCTCCACCCTGCCCTCCAGTACTAAATTGGTGATCCCTTGATGCCTCAGAACATGTCCTACCAACCTTCTTCTAGTCAAGTTGTGCCACAAATTTCTCTTCTCCCCAATTATATTCAATACCTCCTCATTAGTTAAGCGATCTACTCGTCTAATCTTCAGAATTCTTCTGTAGCACCACATTTCAAAAGCTTCTATTCTCTTCTTGTCTAAACTATTTCTCATCCATGTTTCACTTCCATACATGGCTACACTCCATACAAATACTTTCAGAAACGACTTCCTGACACTTAAATCTATACCCAACATTGACAAATTTATCTTCTTCAGAAACGCTTTCCTTGCCGTTGCCAGTCTACATTTTATATCCTCTCTACTTCGACCATCATTAGTTATTTTGCTCCTCAAATAGCAAAACTCATTTACTACTTTACTACATTTCCTAATCTAATGCCCTCAGCAGCACCCAAATTAACTTGACTACATTCCATTATCCTTGTTTTGCTTTTGTTGATGTTCATCTTATATCCTCCTTTCAAGACACTGTCCAGTCCATTCAACTGCTCTTCCAGGCCCTTTGCTGTCTCTGACAGAATTACAATGTCATCAGCGAACCTCAAAGTTTTTATTTCTTCTCCATGGATTTTAATACCTACTCCGAACTTTTCTTTTGTTTCTTTTACTGCTTGCTCAATATACAGATTGAATAGCTTCGGGGAGAGGCTACAACTCCCTTCCAACCACTGCTTCCCTTTCATGTCCCTCAACTCTTATAACTGCCATCTGCTTTCTGTACAAATTGTAAATAGCCTTTCGCTCCCTGTATTTTACCCCTGCCACCTTCAGAATTTGAAAGAGAGTATTCCAATCAACATTGTCAAAAGCTTTCTCTAAGTCTACAAATGCTAGAAACGTAGGTTTGCCTTTCCTTAATCTTTCTTCTAAAATAAGTCGGTAGGGTCAGTATTGCCTCACGTGTTCCAACATTTCTACGGAATCCAAACTGATCTTCCCCGAGGTCGGCTTCTACCAGTTTTCCCATTCATCTGTAAAGAATTCGCGCTAGTATTTTGCAGCTGTGACTTTATTAAACTGATAGTTCATTAATTTTCACATCTGTCAACACCTGCTTTCTTTGGGACTGGAATTATTATATTCTTCTTGAAGTCTGAGGGAATTTCGCCTGTCTCATACATCTTGCTCACCAGATGGTAGAGTTTTGTCAGGATTGGCTCTCCCAAGGCTATTAGTAGTTCTAATAGAATGTTGTCTAGTCCCGGGGCCTTGTTTCTACTTAGGTCTTTCAGTGCTCTGTCAAACTTTTCACGCAGTATCGTATCTCCCATTTCATCTTCATCTACATCTACATCCTCTTTCATTTCCATAATATTGTCCTCAAGAACATCGCCCTTGTATAGACTCTCTGTATACTCCTTCCACCTTTCTGCTTTCCCTTCTTTGCTTGGAACTGGGTTTCCATCTGAGCTCTTGGTATTCATGCAAGTGGTTCTCTTTTCTGCAGAGGTCTCTTTAATTTTCTTGTAGGCAGTCTCTTTCTTACCCCTAGTGAGATAAGCCTCTACATCCTTACATTTGTCCTCTAGCCATCCCTGCTTAGCCATTTTGCATTTCCTGTCGATCTCATTTTTGAGATGTTTGTATTCCTTTTTGCATGCTTCATTTCAGTATCAATACATAATTTAACTATCTGTCTCTTTACAATGGTTACACAGACTACTGTAATGGTTAGAGAATAGATAAATCACATGGCTGGACTGTCGCTATCTGCTGTATGCCTGATGGGCCAGCTGTGTACAGATTTCAGGCTTTAAGTGTATGCTTCGATAGTTCAGTGGCCAGGTGGTGGAATGTTGTGCAAAGGGGCACAGGTTCGATTTCTGGCTGTGTCGGAGAATTTCTCTGTTCAGGTACTAGGTGTTGTGTTGTCTTCATGATCATCATATCATCCCCACCGATGCGCATGTCGCCAAAGTGGCATCAACAAAAAGACTTCTAGCAGGTGATCGCTCTACCTGACAGGAGGCCCTCGCCAGACGACATTTCATGCTTTAACTTAGTCACTGAATGAAGGATGCTGGGAGCAGAAGCTTGCAATTGGCTCACTGTGCATTGTCTTCTAGGACTAGCCCCACCCCTTCTCCAAAGGCAGCCAACTTACAGCTTACAAAAGAGATGAACATGTAATGGGTTAATGCTCTACTAGAAGGCCCAGGTACAGCAGCAAGTGTACCAGACGTGAGCTCCACCCCATGGAAGGCTCACAGCACTTATACTTGATATGACCACAAAAGTCGACAGACATCTCCAAAGGTCAAAACTGCGCATGTACATGTCAGAGTGATGTCACAGAGAGGTATCACTGAAATGAACCTAATGTCTTCCTAGCTCATAATGATCAAGCACGTGCATCTACATTGGAACAATGATGTCACAGGTAAAATAAATACTGTGTGACAAATATGTAAGAAATGAAATTTTCACTCTGCAGCGGAGTATGCGCTGATATGAAACTTCTTGGCAGAATAAAACTGTGTGCCAGATGGAGACTCGAACTAGGGACTTTTGCCTTTTGTGGGCAAGTGCATGCCCTGTCAGTGATCTACCTCCTTTCAAATCCATTCTTTATGTGCTGGATTAGATGAGTTATTTTTTCTGTACAGTTTCCTTGGAGTCTGAAATGATCTGTTCAGGTATGACTAAGCTATCTGTCTTTTGTGACAGGTGGTTCAAAAGCATCCTTTCAAATATCTTGTAAAGATGGCATAATAGTAAGATAAGCTGATAGCTTTGAGGGTCAGAGATCTCTCTTCCTGGTTTCAGTATAGCAACTGCCATGGATTTTCTCCATATTTTTGGAATATTGTTCTGTTTTAAGCAGTTATTGTAGAATTCTGCAAGCCATTTCAGCGCTGTTGGTCCAAATTTCTTTATTTGCTCTATTTGTATGTCATCCAAGCCAGCCACCTTGCTATTCTCACATTATTGTATAGCTTTTCATGACTCTCTTTCACAAGGTGGTTTCTCTAGGTGTCCTTGCCTCTGAGTCTGTTTTGTTTGTTTTACTATTCCTAAAAGGCTGTTGAGCTATTTGACTATTTGATTTGGGAAAATGTTTGCATGAGTTTTCTTTTGTGTTGGATCATTAGTCAGGCGACATAGAGAGCTCCATGCCACTCAACTACGCTATGTGATCAAAAGTATCCGGACACACCCAGAAACATACGTTTTTATAATAGGTGCATTGTGCTGCCACCTGCTGCCAGGTACTATATATCAGCGACCTCAGTAGTCATTAGACATTGTGAGAGAGCAAAATGGGGTGTTCCGCAGAACTCACGGACTTCAAACGTGAACCGGTGATTGGGTGTCACTTATGTCATACATCTGTAAGTGAGATTTCCACACTCCTAAACATCCCTAGGTCCACTGTTTCCAATGTGATAGTGAAGTGGAAATGTAAAGGGGGATGTACAGCACAAAAGCATACAGGCTGACCTCGTCTGTTGACTGTCAGAGACCGCCGACAGCTGAAGAGGGTCATAATGTGTAATAGGCAGACATCTATCCAGACCATCACACAGGAATACCAAATTGTATCAGAATCCACTGCAAATACTATGACAGTTAGGCAGGAGGTGTTAAGGAGCGTAAACATCGGATGATACAACAGTGGGAAAACATTGTGTGGAGTGACGAATCATGGTACACAGCATGGCAATCTGGTGGCAGGATGTGGGTGTTGCGAATGCCCAGTTAACGTTGTCTGCCAGTGTGTGTAGCGCTAACAGTAAAATTCAGAGGTGGTAGTGTTACGGTGTGGTCATGTTTTTCATGGAGGGGGCTTGCACACCTTGTTGTTTTGCATGGCACTACAGAAGAATGCTGAAGAGTAGATGGATAGAGCACATAACTAATGAGGAGATACTGAATAGAATTGGGGAGAAGTAGAGTTTGTGGCACAACTTGACAAGAAGAAGGGACCAATTGGTAGGACATGTTCTGAGGCATCAAGGGATCACAAATTTAGCATTGGAGACCAGTGTGGAGAGTAAAAATCGTAGAGGGAGAACAAGAGATGAATACACTAAGCAGATTCAGAAGCATGTAGGTTGCAGTAAGTACTGGGAGGTGAAGAAGCTTGCACAGGATAGAGTAGCATGGAGAGCTGCATCAAACCAGTCTCAGGACTGAAGACCACAACAACAACAACATCACAGCACAGGCCTACATTGATGTTTTAAGCACCTTCTTGCTTCCCACTGTTGAAGAGCAATTCGGGAACTGCGACTTCATCTTTCAACACGATTGAGCACCTGTTCGTGATGCACAACCTGTGGCGGAGTGGTTACACAATAATAACATCCCTGTAATGGACTGGCCTGCACAGAGTCCTGACCAGAATCCTATACAACACCTTTGGGATGTTTTGGAATGCCGACTTAATGCCGGGCCTTAGTGACGGACTCGATACCTCTCCTCAGGGCAGCACTCTGTCAAGAATGGGCTGCCATTCCCCAAGAAACTTCGAGCACCTGACTGAACATTTGCCTGCGAGAATGGAAACTGTCGTCAATGCTAAGGGTGGGCCAACACCGTACTGAATTCCAGCATTACCGATGGAGGGCGCCATAAACTTGTAAGTAATTTTCAGCCAGATGTCCGGATACTTTTGATCACATAGTGTACTTTTGGTCATGTCTAGTGCTTCAAGCATTTCTATTCACTGATTTTTCTTACCTTCTGCCACAGATTGAATAAGTCTTACATCAGTGTATGATGTTTGCTAATTAAAAGGGTTTGCTTCGAAGAGTTTTATGTATTCTTCCAGCAGACCTGTATTTTCTTTGCTAAGACCAGGAATGCAGTGTGCAGAGTGGTGAATACATATGGGGGGCATGTGGGGTGTGTGCCCACCCTCCCCCCCTTGCGTGGTGCCCACATTGCTACTGGCGCCACCCCCACCAGTTAGCCCACATGGTATTCGTTCGTTTCTTTCGTCAGTCGACTCGACTGAATCGATTTATCGAGTAGTTGTAATTTTCCATGTAGCACGTGTGTCCACGTCATCATATCTGATACATTTCTGTCTGGAACATGGATGGCTAACACGTACCTACGAGAAAAGTCGCGGCCATTCTAGTGATCTTGATACATTAATCTGTCTGGCATTTGTTCGAGAAAAGTTGCAAATATTCTACTGTTTTCTTGTATTGAGAACCTTCGATATGTAGCTTTATAAATACGGACTAATCGCTGAATAGGAAACTAGTTTACATTCAGAAGCAGAAATATTAAGACTGAAGAATGAATAAGTAAAAAATTCTAGTTGTAGCATGTGCAAGTGTGAAGATTAGTCAAGAGTGAGAGTCATCAGTTGATTGTGAAATATTAATAATAGTAATTCATTGCCATTCCTCAGTAAAAATATTGTTATGAGATTCATAACAATATTTTTACAAATAACGTAACAATAGTTTCCCATCCTAACTCATAATACGAGTTATGTATGGGAAACTATTGATGTGTATATCTCTGGTAATGATGACTTTCGAGAAGATTCCTAAAAATGCATTGTTACTGTATTGACCCTCTATCAAATGCACTAGAAAGGAACAGAATCAACAATAAGAGTTCCTCACACATGAACTGTCGGATGAGGCATCATTGGAAACTCTCGCTTATATTATACATCATAAGGTACATATTGGCTTGTTGCTTTCACAGTAGGTATTTGTTCTCCATAAAAGTCTGGAAGTAAATGTTTTCGAAACAACTGAGTCACATATATAAGGGAAGCAGAGTCGCTGCCAGGTGGTCAGTATGAAAGCTATGATTGTCACGATAACTTGGAAGTGATAAAAAGTGAACAACTGAAATTATTCCAGAATGAGATTTTCACTCTGCAGCGGAGTGTGCGCTGATATGAAACTTCCTGGTAGATTAAAACTGCGTGCCCGACCGAGACTCGAACTCGGGTCCTTTGTCTTTCGCGGGCAAGTGCTCTACCATCTGAGCTACCGAAGCACGACTCACGCCCGGTACTCACAGCTTTACTTCTGCCAGTATCTCGTCTCCCACCTTCCAAACTTTACAGAAGCTCTCCTGTGAACCTTTGGAAGGTAGGAGACGAGATACTGGCAGAAGTAAAGCTGTGAGTACCGGGCGTGAGTCGTGCTTCGGTATCTCAGATGGTAGAGCACTTGCCCGCGAAAGGCAAAGGTCTCGAGTTCGAGTCTCGGTCGGGCACGCAGTTTTAATCTGCCAGGAAGTTTCAACTGAAATTATTGGCCATTACCATGGACTTCAGTCAGTGTTGTGCTTAGTGATACTAGAAATATATGGAGTGTGACTGTGTGTGTTTTAGTGCTAAGTGCACTAGTGTGTTTTTTAGTGTGAATAAAGTGTTTATTCGAGTGTAGTAGGCATCTAATTTACCTACGTCATTACAGTATAATAAAATGGATTGTTATGTAATAAGAAAAAGAAAAGTAGAAACACCTGAAGATTCCGGTCGCCATTCAGCTGCAAAAACACCACCAGATGTACAGGCAGAGCCCAGCACTTCGTCGAAACTTCCACAACAAAGTTCATTGACTGATTCCTTTAACACTATGGATATTGGAAATTATTTGGATATATTAGTGTCAGGAAATATTAATGATATAAAACACAAACTTCTCACAGCTCCAAGGAAACCTGAAAAAGTTTATATCTTTCCCACTTCTGAGCACAAGAGGGGATGGGTTGAACACAGACAAGTGCATAATAATCACTTTGAACAGTATCCATGGCTGGTGTTCTCACAAGTTAAAAAGGGACTTCTTTGCAGCAACTGTTCAGTTTTTGTGAATAATAATATGGTTGGAGGAAAGAAATCCATTATACCCACGAAACTTGTAACTGAACCACTAACAAAATTTGCCAAACTTACTGGTAAAGATGGTGACCTCGAGACCCACTCTCAGCTCAAGGACCATGCTGAAGCATCAACAGATGGAAAATTATTTGTGGCAACATGAGACAACCGCGAACTTGAGGTCATAAATCAATTGTCGAAACAGAGAATGGAAAGCATTAGGGAAAACAGAGACCTTCTTGTATCTATAATAAAAACAATTATGTTTCATGGAAATCAAAATATTCCTCTTCGGGGGCACAGAGATGATGGGAGTCTATCAGAAAACGAAAATGATCGTGAAAGCATAGTGAGTAACGAGGGAAACTTTATGACTGTTCTAAGATTTAGAATTGATGCTGGAGACTTGCAACTAAAACGTCACCTTGAGATCACTAAAGTGAACGCCACTTACATAAGTAAAACAACATGTAACGAACTTATTTCATACTGTGAAACAGTGATGTTATCAAGAATATTGGAGGAAATCAAAGATTCTCATTATTACAGCATAATCTTTGATGAGATTACGGACATGGTACACGCTGCCCAACTGAGTTTGGCTGCAAGATATGTTGATGGTGATGGCAAATTACACAAAAGATTTTTGGGTTTCGTTTACATCCATAAGGACAAGATTGTAGAGGAAACATTCATGATGAACCTCAAGAGAGTCAAGATGAAGAGCGTAGCATTACTGGTGAAGTATTAGGTACTATGATTGTAAGGAGAATGGAAAGCTTTTCTCTGTCACTGGAGAACTGTGTGGGTAGAGGCTATGATGGTTGCTCAATTCATATGTCAGAATTGAGAGGAGCTGTGGCTACAATAAAAAAGAAAGCTATCAATGCACGACTAGCACCATGTTGAAGTCATCAGCTCAACCTCGCTGCCTCTCACAGTTGCAAAGTTACAATTGTGAGAAACTCACTTGGTACTATTGAAGAAGTAGTATCGTTCATTACAGTGTCTAGCAAGTGGATCACAACATTGAAGAGTCACCTAAAATGCTTGCTGCAGTCACATTGTCAAACGTGATGGGCTGAGCGACATGATGCTGTTATTCAATTTGCAGCTGATCCCGGAACAGTTTGCAAAGTTCTTAAGGAAATACAGTGTTGGAGGAATAGAACGTCTGCCAAAGCCTATATTCTCCTTGAAGCTCTCTCTAATTGTGAGTTTATCATCACTCTGTTTACACTGAGTGACATTATGAGCATAACATATCCAGTCAGCAAACTCTTGCAAGACCCTAGTTTGGATGTCGCGATGGCAAAAGCAAAATTGGATTCGACGCTCAAGGTGTATGACGGCATAAGAGCTAATGCTGATAGCCACTTTGCTCATATTGTTGAAGAGACGAAGGCAGTTATAGAAGATTTAGACATGGAGATGAGTGTTCCTTGTCTTACAGGCAGACAAAGACACAGGGAAAACTGTGATCATAATGATGATGATATGACATATTGGAAAAGAACTGTTTTTATTTCAACACTCGACCATGTTACAACTGACATGAGAGAATGTTTTGATGGAGAAAAGATTTTAAAATTCAACATACTTTTGTCCTCACAACTACTGAAGCATGGCAGTAATGGTCTGGCACGTAAATTGAATCAGTGCTTAACTGAACTACGGTTCTTTGAAGAAGAATCATTAATTGCGATTAAAAAGAGACTAATGGGAGAGATTCTTCAATATAAGCAAACGAGCATAAATGCCCTTAATGATTGTGATTCTGTTATGCAAGTGTTATCTGTTGGTCCTAGATCTGACTATCCTACTTTGCACATGCTGTACAAAATATTTGCTTGTCTACCTGCATCTGTTGCTGCAGTAGAAAGAAGTTTTTCAACAATGTGGCGTACAAAGATATGGCTAAGGTCGACAACGAAGGAGGATCGACTTAATTGCTTAGCTCTGTTGAACACTCAACCTGACATTGATTGTCCTATTGACGATGTAATTAACCAATTTACCAGGAAGAAAAGGCGCATAGACTTCATCATTGTAACTTTTTTTATATCATAAGATGGCATTGTCTTGTATAAGTGTATAAACAGTTTAAATAAAACTTTCTTAAACGTTGCATGTGACTTGATTATTTTTTATTACGGTAAAAGTAAAGGTAGCTCAAGATATCTTTAGTGCCCCCTGCTTGAGGTTTTTCTGTATCTGCCACTGAGTTTGCCAGCATCCATATGGGATGATTCCTGAATTGCTGCTACAAAATCATCATATGATTCAGGATAAGAATCCATTTTCAACACAAGGTTGACTAGTGTCCCAGAGAACACATAAGATCCCCCTGCTTGAGGTTTTTCTGTATCTGCCACTGAGTTTGCCAGCATTCATATGGGATGATTCCTGAATGGCTGCTACAAAATCATCATATGATTCAGGATAAGAATCCATTTTCAACACAAGGTTGACTAGTGTCCCAGAGAACACATTACAGTTTGTTTCCTCAGAGCTGTATAGTCTTCTGGATGGAACTGTTTGAGGTCTTATAGCTGCAGTAATTTGATGCATGATAGGTTTATGTTGGGTATTTGGAATTGGGGATCTAACATTCTCAAGAGAGCCTAAAGCTGTTCCTTCACTGGTGAAAATCAGATCAGAATTCTTTCCTCACTTCCAGCATCCACTGATGACAGGTACTTTTACTTTACTATCATGAATTGAGCTTAATTGTTGACTTCGACCCACTGTATTGCTGCTTCTTCATTTTTTTTCTTTCATTTTCCTGCTATCCTCAGACATTATTGTGACTGTTAAAAATATCCTAGTGACTGTTAAAAATATCCTAGAATGAACTTTTTTTGATTGTGTATTTTAGTTGGTTTGTCAAAGATGAATGGTGCACCAGGTTGTTTGGATACTGAGGTGACTACAGTTGTTTAGTTCAACACTCACAGTTTCAGTATTATCTTCCTCAGTGAATTCTGCAGAAATCACTGATCATCCATGTTTAACAAATACTGCATGCTACCATATTGTTGATGGGGTCTTACAGTTACCAGATTCATTCCTTGTACCTTAGGTTTCTTCTGATTTGTATCCCTATGGGTCTCCTGGACTCGTAAGGTATCACACTAGTATTCTTGACACAGGTTTTGGAGGAGTTCCTCTTTGGGTCCAGATATTCTGTCTATATTTAGAGGTATGATGTTCAGAACCGATCTTGAAAAGGACCTATTGGATGAAAAATGAGATTTACTAGATCACTGCCTGTTGTTAGCAGTAAAAGAGGATTAAAAAAAGAGGGTTAAAAAGACTGAGAAGATTTTTCTGCTAGGGAATAGTCATGGGTGGAGAATGTCTGAACTGGTACAGAATGCCCTGGGTAATGCATAGCAGGTAAAAATATTCTTAAGCCAAGAGGAGGACTCAGCCAAACTACCTTTGACGATGCAAGTGGAAAGATCTTGGTGAGGAAGATCAAGTGGTGATTACTGGGAGTGTTGGGAACAATTTAGAGTATAACCTCAACTACACAATTTAGAATGTTACCAGGCAATGCTTCTTACACAAATGAAGATTTTCTCGCTCTCTGAGCCTGGCTGAAGCCTTCTGTTGAAGTTGTACATGCAGTATTTCATGAGTCATGTGACATAATGGGGCAGTCACACATGGGTGTGACTGATGTGCCGTCCCTCACATGACTGCCACCACGTAAGGCGTATTCTAAATTTGAATGTTTCCAGTAAGAAGTTCCTTGCATGACAAATTTCCAGAAGAATTCAGTGTTATCAGAACACTGCCTTTCCTGTCCCCATTATTTCAGGTACTTTCACTAGACTTTTTTTTTTTATTTTTATTTTTTTTTTATTTTTTATTTTTTTTTTTTAGTTAAACTCTCTGAAAAATGGAGCTGCTGAATAGCTACAAAGACAATTGCAGGAATAAATGGTGTAACAAAAAAATGGCAGCTCGGACAGTACAAAGTTTAACAATCATAATATATTTGAACTTTTCCATTATAACATAAGAATCTCATTTAGTAAGAAAAATGAGCTTCTCATACAATAAAAGACATTAAAAAATCCGAAGGTATTTCTTCATATGTGCTGTGCCTAACAGAACATCATGTGAAATTGCAGAAATTGAGCAGAAGCACCTAGATTGGTACAATCAGTTGCATATTACTGTAGGCTGAGGTGTTTCATAGTAGGGTTAACAAAGTGTTGCAGCTCATGAATGATCTGTCACCCAAACGCATGTATGTTCACTTTACCTTGTAAATAAATTCCTGTCACTGCTCTTGTAGTTAATAAGTTTTGTGACCGTGCCATGCTGTGTCATATGGCCATGTTGTTAGACCTTGTTGTGATGTTTGTGTGTTGCAAGAGAGTTTAATATGTTCAAGCAACCAAATAGCGTAAACAGTTTAGCATCAAGTCTTCTGTATTTCATGCACAATATTATCCTTGTACAGTTTTAGTTACAATAGTGGGCGAAGAGGTCTATCTAACTTTGTAGCTCAATGAGAGATTACAACATTTATGTAGCTTGCTTTGATATCATCTGTCAAGTCCATTCAGTCAATGAATAACAGACTTTCAATTGTGTGTTTTTTTTTTTAATCATTCACATTCTTGCATGCAGTTCTTTGTTCCTTTGCCTCCAACGCCCCCCTCAACCCAAGACGCCCATAGAACAATGCTGCGTCACAGTAGGTGGAGGGATTTACTTGCTGTCGCAGATTGGTGATGTCCAGAGCTGATGTGACTTACACTTCACCTCCCCTGCATGTTCAGAAAATGAGAGCACCTACAGTGGGATATCCCACATTTAACAACTACCTAATATTACGTTTTCAATTTGCGCCAACATCTTTCACCAACCTAAGAGGATAAAAATGTAACATGTTATCCTGTAGAACACTATGTTACACTAAAGGCATAGCATGAGGAAAATCAGAGTGGTTATGTACACAAAAAGTGGAATAAAGTCCCAGGCCATTGACCTCAGTGACTGCATTCAACAAATGTTTGACTGTTTTTTTTAGTAATAGACTTGGAAACAGACAAGACAGCAGTTATTACAGTGATAGGCCTCCAAGGGGCAATATTTTAAACTACATTAAGCAATTGGGGGAGGGGGATACTTATCAGAATTAACCGGAAAGTGACTATATGTCGAGATTGTAAAACAGATATCGTCTGGTTGTTCTGATCAACGGATTCTAGATTCTAGAGTTACAGCTGCCCAAGTGTAGTCTGACTCTATTGTAAGATTCCCTACAAGACTAGAAGTACGAGGGGGGACCCAAAAATAACCGGAATTTCTTTCTAGAAAGCATATACTTTATTGTTTTCAAATACAACCTTAATCTCCTTCGAAGTCCTCTCCATTAGCATTAATACTTTTGTCCGAATGTTTGTTCCAGCATTTGAAGCACGTTTTAAGTTCGTCCTCTTTGATACCTGCTAGCACTTTCATGACATTGCGTTGTACGTCTTCCACATCCGCAAAACGCTTGCCTCTCAAGTATCTTTTCATCCTCAGGAACAGGAAGAAGTCCGAGGGTGCTAAATCTGGCAAATAGGGTGCGTGGGTCAAGGTAGTCATCTTCGTTGAGGCCAAAAACTGGTGAACGCTGAGAGCCGTGTGTGCGGGAGCATTGTCGTGATGCAGGAACCACACGCCAGAATCCCACAAAGCCGGACGTTTTCGCGACAAACTTCTGTGAAGCCGTTTCATAACCTCCAAATAGAATTGTTGGTTTACTGTCTGGTTTTCACATGAGCTCCTACTACAACCCTCTGGCAGTTCAACCTGCTACTGCAAGTACATGATCTGCAGCATTATGATTCTGGTTACTTTTGGGTCCCGCCTCGTACATAGTGCAACAGCAACTGATAATCTATATCTATGTTAAATCAATCAGGTGTAATCAAGAGAGGAAAGTAGAATTTCACATACTTATGAATGCTGACTCAGTTACACTATTCAGAGAGAATTTACAATATGAAAAATGCGAAAAAGTTTACAAAGAGACACATTATATGAGAAATTTAGTTCTTACCTGAAATTATTCTTACTATATTATGACTCCAGTTTCTCTTCACAGTGGGTCAGGGACAGTGAATGCCAAGAAATAGGTTGGATAATATCTTGGGCAAAAATATCTTGTGCTAGGAACAAAGGGCTTTATTTAATGCGAATGACTAACTCTAATAAATACTTAAAAATTCTTCAGCGTGTCATCAAAGATGCTAAAACCATGATTATGCATAAAAAATCCAAGAACAAGGTTAAAACAATTTCTAACATTATTAGGGATGAAATGAATAAATATGGCAAAGCAAATGATATTGACAGGTGACAGTAGCAGTGAAACAGATGTCTAATCCAAATCATTGGTTACTGAGTTCAGTGAATGCATCCTAACAGTAGTTGAAAACTAGGGGACAAAAAGGGTCCTTTGAAAGCAGATTCAGTAAACTTACATAACATGCAGTGCATGCTCCACCGTCAGACTTCAGTTTTGCCAATTCATCTGGTATAGAGATCACAAAAATAATTAGATCATTACAAAGTAATAATTCTTCTGGCTATGATGGTGTGTCAGCAAAAGTACTAGAGTCTTTTGCTGACTTGAAAATATCACCCTTGAGTTACCTTTGTAACCAATCAATGAGTCAAGGTGTATTTTCTGAAATACTGAGGTACATCTGCATCTACATATGTCCTCTGAAAGCCATCATATGGTGTGTAGTGGAGGGTTCCTTCTACCACTGCTGCTCATTTCCTCTCCTGTTCACAAATGGAGCAAGGGAAAAATGACCATTTACAGGCTTCCATACAAGGTCTGATTTCTCGTAACATGTTTTTGCAGTCATTAAATGAAATGTACATTGATGGCTGTAGAACTGTTCCACAATCTGTTGCAAATCCTAGCTCTAAACTTTTCCAATAGTCTTTTGCAAAAAGAACATTTTATTCCTCCAGGGATTCCCATTTGAGTACACAGAGCATTTCCAAAATAGTCTTGTGTTGATCAAACCTCATCATCATCAGTTTTCCACTCCAGTTATTTGCGTGTGGTTTATGAACATTTGTGTCTATAAGTGTCCCATTCTTCTCTTAGAACTGTATTCCCACTGACTCTGCGTTTTCCTATATCCTCCTTCACTTGGTGTTCCTACTGATCTTCTACCAGTCACTTCTGTGTTCAACCATTGTTTTGCTATCCTTCCTTTGCCCATTCATTGACTTGGCCAACTGTCTCAAATGGGGCCTTGTCATTTTTTCTTTCAAGGATTTGTACACTCCAGCTTCTTCCCCTATTTTTTTAAAGGGTGACAGTTACTGAACTATATGAAATAAGATCATCGCAACTTCCAAACAGTTTGCATTAGGACATTCAAACAGCATGGTTGGTTGTGGGGCATTATGGGAATTAGTAAGCGCATGTACATGCGCCTTCTTGTTGTCGGCCATTTGTGCATGAAAATGTCATGGTGCGGTGTGCCTGAGCATATAGAATTTGTGAAGCCCTACACTGCATGCAATAACAGCCCAACTGCAGCTCAAAGGAAGTTTGTGACCAAGTTCAAGCTGAAGACAACCTGTCCAAGTGTGCTAGTAATCAAGATTTTGATTTGCACATTTGAGAGAATGGGTAGCATTCGTGATGGCAATGTTGGTCATCCAAAAAGGGTGAAAATGCCTGAAAAACACATGCTGTGTTTCAAACCATCCCCAGGAAATCAATCAGATGAGCTGCACAATAGGTGGAAGTTAACCAGGACACACTGTGACAAATTGTTGTTGAAGACCTGCATCTCTTCCCATACAAAATTAAAATGCATCAGTCATTAAACCCCAGGGCCATGGAACAGTGGTTGTGTTTCGCCAACACTGTTGTTCACAGAATTGACGAACAGGACTTTGATGTGAATATGGTTTAGTGATGAAGCACACTTTCATTTGGATGGGTTTGTCAATAAGCAAAATAGGTGCATTTGGGAGACCAAGAATCTGCATTTCATGATTGAGAAGTCTCTTCACCTTCAACAGGTCACTATTGATGTACAGTGTCCAGTCACGGAATAATCGGTTTGATATTCCTTGATGGCATAGTTACTACTGAATGGTACGTGAAGGTTTTAGTAGATGATTTCATCCCCATTATCCAAAGTGACCCTCATTTTGACATGATGTGGTTCATGCAAGACAGAGCCTGACCCCATCAAAGCAGGAGAGTGTTTGACGTCATGGAGGACCCAGAAGCCACTGGCATGGGCCTTGATTGGCTGCCATATTCTCTGGATCTGAACACTGCAACTCCTTTTTGTGGGTCTATATTAAAGACAACATGTACAGCAATAACCTCGAAACTATTGCTGAGCTAAAAACAGACATTCAGGTCGTCACTGACAGCATCAGTGTTCCGACACTTCAGCGGGTCATGCAGAATTTCACTATTCATTTGTGCCACATCATTGCCAATGATGACAAGCATACTGAACATGTCATAACCTAAATCTGAATACCTATAGTGACATTTACATGTTGAATAAAGTGTGTGCATGCCATGGTGTTTTTTTTCCATATAGTTCAATAATTTCACCTTGTATTTCTTACTCTATCCTTTCCAGTTTTCTGTGCAATTATTGATAAGAACTCATTTCTGTGACTTGCAGTTTGTTGTCGACCTGTTTGATTATTGGGTAGGTTTCTGAGCTGTATGTTGTTATACAAATAAGGCATGACTGAAGGAGAATCTGTTTTGATCTGAGGGGGTTCCAGAGCATGTTCCAAAGTTGAAGGTAGAACTGAGCTGCTTTATGAGTTCAGTTACTGATCATGTGCTGTATCCTGTTATTGCTTAAAATGTTGATACTTGTGTTGGTCTATTGTTTCCAGCTGTGTATCTTCCAGTCTTGTTTTTCCTGTGTTGTTCTGCCTGCTGATTGACATTACAACCATTTTTGATTTATTTATTGTTAATCTGTGTGTTTTTAGACGGTCCTCCTTTGTGGCTAGCCTCTCGTGAGCCTCTTTGTCTGTATTGCCCCAAATTACTAGATCATCTGCAACTGCAAATCTACAGATGTCGTTATTGTTGTTCTGCTTCATTTCTTTCACAACTTCATCCATGACAGTGACAAAAAGTAATGGGGAAAGAGCAAAGTCTTGTTGAATTCCTTTAGTTGTTTGGAACCAACCAGAATTATTGTTTCCTATCTGTATGCAACTGCAGCAGCCTTCATAAATCATTCTAACTTTCTGAATTTACATTGCAGATACAGTTTTCTTTTTTACTCTTATTCATATGATCTTCCTTGGGACACTATCAAATGCTTTGCCAAAAATCTGAAAACACAAGTGTAAGATCTTGTCATTCTCCCAGTATTTCTATACCACATTCTGAGAGCAAATTTGAGACTCAGCAGTAACAAATTTAGCAGCACACCTCTAAATTGTTTAGTCATCTTTTAATTCAACTTGGTGTGGATTCCAAAGACCTGAGCAGTACTCAAGAAAGGGTCTTGCAATTGTTCTGTACACAGTCTGCTTTACAGATGACCTCCACTTTCTCCAAATAAATAGAAGTTGATCATTTGCCTTCCCTGCAACTGATTTTATGTGTTCATTCCATTTCATGCTGTTTTACAATGTTACTTATAGATATGTTGTTTTGATGTAACTGTGTCAAGCAAAACACAACTAATACTGTATTGAAACATTACAAGTTTGGTTTTCCAACTCATCTGCTTTAACCTACATTTGTGGTTTCAGTTGTCTGAGACTGCAGATGTGTGTGGCAGTTGCGTTTGCATGAGTGTGTGTGTTGGTGTGTGTATGTGAGTCTATTGCTGACAAAGGCCTTAATGGCCAAAAGCTATAATTCTGTGAATCTTTTTGTTGTTCCTATCGCGACTCAGCATCTCCAACTTTCCTTCTCTAATATGGTAACAAACCTATATTTTTCCATATTTAGAGCATGGTGCCATTCATCACATCAAATAGGAAGTATGTGCAAGTCATCCTATATCCTTCTATTGTCACTCAGTGATGACTCTTTCCTGTTCTCTAAAGCATCATAAACAAACAGTCACGGACTGCTGCTTACCCTATCATTCAATTTGTTTATATATCAAACAAGAGTTGTCCTATCTCTTAATATGCATAGTAACATCTATATACAAGAATAGATACAAGCAACTAACTTTTAATTATATACCAATCTCTCTCCTTCCCAAATTCTCAGAAATTTTTGACAAAAGTAACAACAGAATACTGGACCATTTTCCCAAGAATAACCACATAGTAACAGCTCAGTGTGGCATCTGTAAAGACCGTTCTGCTGAGAATGCAATGTATATCTCACAAACTCAGTTCTAGTAGAACTGAACATCAAAAATTACACTGTTGGCATTTTCTGTGATCTTTCCAATGTGTTTGATGGTGCAGATCCTAAAATTCTGTTAGGCAAACTTAATGGTAAGGCAATGAACGTACCTACCTCATGTAAAGTCACATCTTAACAATAGCAAAAAGAAAGTTAACAAATGAGCTCAAAGGAATGACATTTGAAGTGGGAAATCATTAAATATGGTATTCAGCTAGTTTTAGGGCTTGGCCAAATTCTGTTCTTGTTGTACATAAATGATTTAACCAGGACATTGAAAAACTCTTCAAAACTTAAGCAGTTTGCTGATGATACAAGTATACTGATAAATTGCCCAAACTGATATGCACCGTAGTCAGCCAGGAGAATAACAGAACTGTCTTGCAACTGATCCACAACCAACAGCTTAAACATTACTCTTACAAAAACTTGTATTATGCAGTTATAAATGAATAAAAGTGACATGCAAGTACCAACAATGGAGATAATAGGCACACACTTGATGAGATTCCACTCGTTATGTTCCTGGACATCCAAACAAATAATAAAAAGAGGTAGCACCAGCATGCAGATAAGTTAACCAATAAGCTCAGTTCTACCTGCTTTCCACTCAGAAGTTTTTCTCGTTGTGTTTTCATAGGATGCTTTGCATACTTTAACTCAATTTTGTTCTATAGCATAATCTTCTACAACATTGTAGTTTTGTGAAGAGAGTTTAACCCCAGCGTGCTCTTTAGTGTCAGAGCGTCAGAGCACAGGCTCAGATTATGATAGGACGCGGAAAGAAACCGGCCATGCCTTTCTCACAGAAAAGACCCTGGCACTTTCCTGGAGTGATTTAGTGAGATCACTTTATTCTAAAGAAGTGTTCAGTAAGAATATTGTGTAAAGCTGATAATTGGAAATCTAGAAGCTTCATCAGAGACCTAGAGATTCTTATTCTTGTATGCCAATGCATATACTCAATAATGATATTTGTGGTTAATAAGAGTGAATTTAGGATGGACTCAGTAATTCACAACCACAATACTAGATGTAGAAATAATTTTCATGTAGGCTAGGCATCCTTATAGGGTTCAGAATGAAGTTTTATAGTCTGGTGCAAAGGTCTATAACCAGTTGCCAGTTACAACATGTACACGTGATAGGTGATCAACCAGTAATCAAACAATGAACATATGAATCACCATTATTCTGCAAGATGACATAATAATAATAATAATAATAATATTGTGTGGCTGTTATATGTTTATTTCAGTACTTTTGCAATGGTTGCAGTCATCTGGGGGTAGACTTTATTTATTCAAGATCTAAAATTAGATGGTCCTGGTCTTCATCTTGATATGATTGAGAACACTAATGCCATTTTAACAATGGTAATTTATTATGAACTCTTTGTTTCAACACCAGCAATATATGACATCACTTTCAAATATGTTTCCATATAAATTGTCTCCTTAACACACAGTATTATAACAATAATCAATTAACAATGTGGAGCAATATGTCTGACCTCCTTTTCTTTTCCAAATCAAATTTCAGCTAACTACTCGCACAATGACGTGAATAACATGCCCAAAGAGTGTACAAGTCAAGAGGTACATATCTGAGTATTTTTGGTAAAATAAATATTCTCTGTGTCTTTGACAACATGGATGACATTCTGATTTTATGGAGTAGTTTGTTGTATTAAAATATATTTTTACTTTATATGATATCATTCTACTTATTTATACTTAAACTGATTGAGATAAATATCAGGATTATTACCTCTATGGAGTCGACCTATTTTTTTATGTAAGTCATACTCAGATGTTTTCATAACATATGAAACATGTAGCAAAATTGCAAACCAGGACAAAAGCAATGAAAAACTGAATTTTTGAACAAAAATTGATTGTAAGAATTTGACCAAAAGTTGTATCGGACAATTCATCTACTAAGAACCTAGTACTGAACAATCTATTTTAGAAGAATGAGAGGGCCATGGGTTGTGATGCTGTGGATACGAGGCAGGAGGTTGAACATCCTCAAATATTTAAAAACAAAATAAAAGAATACCTGATTAGCTAATCCTACATTTTATCAGACTACTTGAACTCAAGACTGTAAATTCTGTGCAATTATAATATTTGAATATAATAGAGGGAAACATTCCACGTGGGATATATATATATATATACACCAAATGAAAGTGCTGGCAGGTCGACAGACACACAAACATACACACAAAATTCAAGCTTTCGCAACAAACTGTTGCCTCATATATATATATATATATATATATATATATATATATATATATATATATATATATATATATATATATATATATATATATATATATTTTATGAACTCTTTGTTTCAACACCAGCAATATATGACATCACTTTCAAATATGTTTCCATATAAATTGTCTCCTTAACACACAGTATTATAACAATAATCAATTAACAATGTGGAGCAATATGTCTGACCTCCTTTTCTTTTCCTGCCTTTAAATATGTCTGCTTGTGTCTGTATTTGTGTGGATGGATATGTGTGCGAGTGTATACCCGTCCTTTATTCCCCCTAAGGTAAGTCTTTCTGCTCCCGGGATTAGAATGACTCCTTACCCTCTCCCTTAAAACCCACTTCCTTTCGTCTTTCCCTCTCCTTCCCTCTTTCCTGACGAAGCAACCGTTTGTTGCGAAAGCTAGAATTTTGTGTGTATGTTTGTGTTTGTTTGTGTGTCTATCGACCTGCCACACTTTCGTTCGGTAGGTCACATCATCTTTGTTTTTAGATATATTTTTCCCACGTGGAATGTTTCCCTCTATTATATATATATATATATATATATATATATATATATATATATATATATATATATATATATATATATATATATATATTTTTAAAAACAAAGATGATGTGACTTACCATACGAAAGCGCTGGCAGGTCGATAGAAACACAAACAGACACATACATACACACAAAATTCAAGCTTTCGCAACAAACTGTGTATGTAATGTGACATAAATGCTTTGTTTCAAGTATTAGATAAAAATAGCAGTTCAGTAATATAGGAAGAGGAGCAGTGGCTTTTGTCTCCTAATGTATTTATATAAAGTAATAACCATAATTATTAGTTTGAACAGATTAGCACTAGACAGAATTCGTTATTAATTGCCTTACAGAAATAGCCAGCAGTAGTTGATTCTGTCGGTTAATGTAATGTAATGACACGTTTCACCTCCATGGCATTATAAAAGGGATAGATTGATACTCACTATATAGAGGAGGTAGAGTGGTGCAGACAGACACAATAAAAATGCTGCTATACATTTTATCTTTTGGCCAAAAGGCCTTCTTCTGAAGCAGAAAACACACACACATTCATACAAGCATGGCTCACAGACAGATCACTAAGGCCTTTGGCTTCTGTGGTTGGATTGAGTCATAACTGCACCTGATGGGAGCAGCAAGCAATGTGGTGTTGGGGTGAAGAGGAAATACGTGGCAGGGAGGGGGAGAAAGGCATATTGCTGCTTTTTGGAGCATGCATGGACTTGGTGGGAACAGGGTAGTGGCTGCTAGGTGCTGTTGGGAGTTTTTTTTTTGGGGGGGGGGGGGTATAGGGGATTGGAAAAGAACTAGTTGGTGTGTTGATGGAATAGAAGGCTGTGTTGTGGTGAAGTGGCAGCATGGAAGGGGTAGGTAAGTGAAGGACAGTGACTAGTGAAGGTTGTGGCCACAGATTACGGGAACATAGCATATATTGCAGGGAGAGTTCCCACCTGCACAATTTGGAAAATCTGGTGTTAGTAGGAAGGATCCAGATGGCGCAGACTGTGAAGCAGTCATTGAAGAGAAGCACAGTGCGTTGGGCAGCACATTTAGCAACTGGGTGGTCCAACTATCTGTCAGTCACAGTTTGTTGGTGGCTATTCATGTGAACAGGCAGCTTGTTAGTTATCATGCCCATGTAAAAAGCAGCACAATAATTGCATCTTAGTTTCTAGATCACATGACTGATTGGACACAGTTTGTCAGTAGGCAGACAGGCAGCTTGTTAGTTGTCATTCCCACATGAAAAGTAACACAATAGTTGCAGCTTAGTTTGTATATCACATGACTGCTTTCACAGATAACCCTGCCTTTGATGAGATACGAGATGCTCACATTGTGTTGGGCCACATGTTCAGTAACTGGGTGATCCAGCTGTTTCTTGGTCACAGTTCATCAGTGGCCATTCATGTGGACAGACTGCTTATTACTCATCATGACCATGTAGAAAACAGTACCGTGGTTGCAACTTAGTTTGTAATCACATGACTGTTTTCACAGGCAGCCCTTCCTTTCATGGGATAGGAGATACCTGTTTAGTTTGTAAATTATGTGACTATTTTTACGGGTAGCACTGCCTTTGAGGGGAAAGGAGATGCCAGCTGTCTCTTGGCCACTGTTTGTTGGTGACTATTCATGTGGACAGAGAGCTTGTTAGTCATCATGCCCAAGTAGAAAGCAGCACCTATCCCATCAAAGGCATGATTATGTGTGAAAGCAGTTATGTGATATACAAACAAAGTCTCAACCACTCTACTGCTTTCTACATGGGCATGATAATTAACAAGTTGTCTGTCTACATGAATGGCCACTGATGAACTGTGGCGAGTAGACAGATCAACTACCCAATTGCTGAACATGTTGCCCAACACAATGTGCTTCTCTTCAGTGACTGCTTCACAGCCTTCGGCATCTGGATCCTTCCTACCAACACTAGCTTTTTTGAACTGTGCAGGTGGGAACATTCCCTTCAGTATACCCTACATTACTTTAGCCCTCCTGGCCTCAACTTTCGCTAATCACTGTTCTCCAATTACCTATCCCCTTCCCTTCTGCCACTCTAGCACAACATCGATCTCTACTCCACCAACACACCCACAAGTCATTTTCCCTTCTCCACTTCTCTCTTTTTTCTCTTCCCTACCCCACCCCCTTCCTCTAAACCTCCTAACTACACTTAGCATCGCTTAAACTGTCCCCACCATGTACCTGTATGCTCCCACAAGCAGGACTATGCCTTCCCTCCCACCTAACTGCTATCACTGGCCGTCTCTGTCCCATGTCTCCTCCTCACACCCATCACCGGACTGCTGCTCCTATCAGGGCAGTCTCAACTCAGTCTGGCCACAGCAGCTAGAAACAGTGGTGATGTGTGTGTGAGTGGTGCTTGTGTGAATGTACATTTTCTACTTCACAAGAAGGCCTTTTGATCAAAAGCTCAAATGTATATCAGTCTTTTGATTGTACCTGTCTTTGATTCAGTGTGTCCTCTATATGGTGAATAATAATGTATCCTTTTCATGATACTGGTGTTATTCCATCCTGGAGTTTCCATTGTCTACTTCATGATAAAATTTTATGGAACATGTGTGAATGCATGAATGAATGAATGCACATTTTAATGATAGTAAAAAATGCAACTTTATCTTGAAAAAGATTAGAAACATAGAGCACCTTTACTGTCAACTGCAGTTATGTATGGAGTACTAAAATAGCTGGTTAAATGAGCAAAATAGAATACAAAATCTTTCTTCTTGTTTTATTACAGAAATAGTTAACATGGTAAGCATCAAAATGATATTATACTAAACACACATCTCCTGTTGTTTAATCATAGTATCTCATTACTTCATTATGAAAAAGCCTAATATCTTCATTGCTAATCTTCTTTGAAAGTACTTCAATTAAAATAAAAGGCTTTATTTCTTCAGTTTAAGTAAATACACTAATTTTTAATCTGTCAAACACTATTTTACTACCTTAATTCAGTTTAAGACTCATTGTTTGGTTTTCCTTCTATTCTATTATAGAAGAAACTTCCTGTGTCTGCCCTACTCCACGGTATCAGCGTCCACAAAGACATGGAAGAAATCTGAAGGAGCAAATGTTCAATGTACGGAGACAGAAGATTCCTTCAGCCATTCAAGAATATGAGGTAATGGTGGTGCAAGACTTGAAATTTTGAATTGTTAAGACTTCTGCATGCAGTTTTTAAAAATAATTTTTACTTTTTTTTATTATTCCCAGAATCAGAGTACACTTGCTGATCAAAACATAAGAAGCTATTTAAACAGACAGAAACAGCTTTGAATATCCATGCAAGTATGGGAGAGGGAACATAGAATATTAACTGTAGGAGTAGTTAGATGTAACTGAAGTGGAACTGTTGATGTTATAGTATTTCCATGGAATTTTGTACAATTTTTTATAATGTTAGCCCAGAATTATAAAAAGAATTCATTTCAGCTTCTAGATAATGGATAATAATCACTATAACCCATCACAGATATATAGACAGCAGGTTGTAATAGCAAATAGCAACAGTTAGAAAATACAGTGTAAAAAGAAGTAGCATTTTTTTCAAAAAACAACAAATTCTAATAGCACACGCTTACAACTAGAAAATACAATGTAAAAAGAAGTAGTACCTTTTTTTTTTTTTCAAAAATGTCTATCTGAGTAGAACAACCGGCTCATTTGCTTTCCCATCAGTAGATGTCTTAGTTGAGTGTCATGTTAGCAATACTGAGATATGGTATTCAACATAGGACTTTTTTGTGACTAATGTAACCATTTGTGTTTGGTTGAAGCTTAATGTATTTTTTTTCAGATTTAAGATTTCATATGAAACTGCGTGTTTCAAGCCCCATGTAACTAACATAATTAGTTGTTTCAAACAACGGAAAATCCAGGCTGGAATGTAACAATATTATGAAAAGGAAAGTTTCTACTCACAATATAGCAGAGATGCTGAGTCACACACACACACACACACACACACACGCACGCACACATGCAAATACAACTTACACACGCATGACTACAGCCTTTGGCAGCTGAAGCACCATAATAAGTTGTTTCATGGGCTGTTTGAAGGTAATGATGTGCCACACTAGTAATGTCATGTTTAATAACATTCTGTGGTGTTCAAACAAATTGACTCGCTGGAGTGGCAAGGCAGTTAAGGGATTGGGCTCACAACTTGGAAATTTAAGTTTTCCATGGTTTCCATAAAGTGACTGAGATGAATACCAGGATGAGTTCATTGAAATGGATATGGCTGATGCAGTAGCACCAGAAATATCACGGGAGGCACACATCGGCATGGCGCGTCACGGACGGTAGTTGCCGCAAGTAGAGTCCCGTCCACCAGAGGGCACACGAGAATTCGGACGCGACCTCTGCCAGCGTAACAACAACCACAACAACTCAGGCAGCACGGGCCGTGCCCAGTCAGTTAACATCGGGCATGCCTAGGACACAGTCCCAGTCTACGCTAAGTGAAGTGCGACATAAACGTGAACAGTGTTACTACACAATTGGCGACGAGTAGGTTCGTTCTTTCGCGTGTTGCGTCGTTGTTCCGGTTTTGCAGCTTCTCCACAGTATGGAGGATATAGTGCGGGTTTTGGTTGAGCAGCAGACGGAGCTCATGGCCACCATCAAACAAGTGCTTCCGGCGTTGCTCTCCACGCAGTCTGCTCCAGCGCCCTTCCCTCCTCCCTTTCCCCTGTATGACGAGACGGCGGAGGATTGAGACGCATATGAACATCGCCTTCGGCAGCATTTCCAGGCGTTTCATGTTGCCGATGCAGAGGTATGTCGTACTCTCTTCTTGTCTTGGATATCTCTCTCGCTGTATCAAGTTTTGCGGCAGCTAGCGCCATTGCAGGCATCCTTGTCTTTTGACACATTGTGTCTTAGTCGCAAGTGTCATTTTGCCACGGAGCAGTCGCAAGAGTCGTATGCCCACGTTATGGTACGCGACGTCATTGTTCGTTCGGCCCCTGATAGGGAGGTCCGGCAACAGGCCCTGCAGTTAGAAGACCCTTCCCTTGAGGAAGTCCTGTCCATTGCTCAATAGTATGAAGTCTCTCACGCCACAGGTCAACAGTTGGAAGCGTGGTGCGATGTCGCGGCAGTTCAGGGCGGCGCGGCCGTGTCCGCTGCGTCTGGGGTGGACGACGTGCGAGCAGTACAATCCGGCCGTTACGGCCGCTCACGCACGGCACGTAAACAGAATTCCGGCTGCCGGCCCCTGTGCCGTCCTGTGCATCGTGCTATATACATCATGACCGGTCAGAGTGCCCCCAGCGTTGGGCCGTTTGTCGCAAATGTAATAAAAAAGGTCACATTGCTAAAGTTTGGCACTCAGCCTCAAAAGAATCGAAGGAAGCAGGTACAGAGGACATGGACGTTGACATTCAGTAAGTTTCATCGGGCCAGGCTCCCGACGCATCGGCACGCAAACTCTTTATTGAGGTGTCGGTTCGGTCGCGCCGGTTACAACTGCAAGTAGATATGGGCGCGGGAGTTTTGTTGTTGAATGCACAAACTTATTCCGACCTTGGATCGCCCCCGTTGGCGCCAGTTTACCGGCGTCTACGCGTTTATGGTAAACAGTTCATTCCCCTACTGGGTCAATTCACTACTGACATGACTTACAAATCAGTCACTCGGCATATTACTTTTATTGTTGTCAGTGGTGCGAGCTCCGCTAACCTTTTTCGCCTGGATGCCTTTCAAGCTTTCGGTTTATCTATCGCTGACACCGTACAGTTGGTCTCCGAAGACGTTCCCTATCAATCATTGGAATCTTTGATCTCAGACTTTCCAGATATCTTTGAGGAGGGCCTGGGGCGTGTTTCAGATTTTGAAGCTCACTTAACATTGAAGGCGTCGGCTCGCCCGCGTTTTCTACGCGTGAGGCAGATCCCCTTGGCTCTCCTCCCTCAGGTAAAGGAAGAGCTAGACCGGCTGACAGCCCTAGGGGTCGTTCTTCACATTTCTTCTAGTGAGTGGCCTTCGCCCCTCGTTATTGTAAGGAAGCCCTCAGGAAAATTACGTCTTTGTGGCGATTTCAAGGCCACCATTAATTCCCAATTGGTGGTGGAAACCTATCCTTTGCCTCGTGCTGATGAATTGTTCTCCGCCGTGGCGGGAGGCCAATATTTTTCGAAAATCGATCTTTTGGAGGCTTATCATCAGATACCACTTGATGAGGACTCCAAACGGCTAGTGGTCATCAACACCTCGTTTGGCCTTTACCAATACCAGCGGTTGGCCTTCGGAATATCCAGTGCCCCGGCGATATTCCAGCGTTATCTTGAGCACGTCACATCGACAATCCTTCATTGTATTAATTACCTGGATGACATAATTGTCACAGGCCGCAGCACGAAGGAACACTTGCACAACCTTCACACCCTCTTCCTCAAATTCAGGTCTGTGGGCTTGCGTTGCAACCTGCATAAGTCAAACTTCTTCCAACCGTCCATTGAGTATGTGGGCTACACCATCTCTCGGCACGGCGCCCAGCCACTAGGAAGTTTGGTCCAAGGTATCGTCGACCTTCCTCGGCCCGCTTCGCTGAAAGAGTTACAAGCTTTTTTAGGCAAGATAGCCTATTACCACCGGTTCATTCCCAGGGCTTCCACCATAGCCCGCCCCCTGTACTGCCTTCTGCGCAAGGGTGTTCCTTTTGATTGGTCGCCTACATGCGAGCGAGCGTTCACCTCGTTGAAGGGCTCCTCACGTCAGCGCCTTGTTTGGCTACTTTTGACCCCCATAAGCCGTTGGTCCTGGCTACAGATGCTTCGCAGTATGGGGTGGGGGCGGTCCTGGCCCATCACAACGCAGATGGTTCCAAGCAACCACTGGCATTTACGTCTAAAACTCTTAGTCCCGTGCAGGCCCATTACTCCCAAGTGGAAAAAGAGGCTTTGGCCATTGTCTACGCTGTTACCAAGTTTCACCCTTTCTTGTATGGCACGAAGTTTCAGTTAATCACTGACCATAAGCCGTTAATATCGTTATTTGGCCCCACCTCTCAGATTTCGGATAGGGCGGCCCACAGACTACAGTGCTGGGCCTTGTTCCTCTCTAAGTACCATTATGACATTCATTTTCGCCCTACCAGACAGAATGCCAACGCCGACGCTCTTTCCCGTCTTCCGGTGGGCTCAGATCCTATGTTCGATCGAGAGGAGATTATGTGTTTTCATTTGGATGTGGCGTCCTGCTAAGTGGTTGATGGCTTCCCGATCACTAGTTCTCGAGTCGCCAGGGAAACGGCAGCTGACCCGGTTTTCCGGCAAGTAGTTCGCCTCATTCAGCAGGGGTGGTCATCCCGTCCTCCAGGCCGGGGCTCGGACCCTCTTCGTAATTATTTTATTCTACAAGACCGCCTCTCGGTCTTGGAAGGAGTTCTCCTTCTGGCTTCTGATGATACAGCTCTTCGCGTGGTTGTTCCTGCAAGTTTACGAAGGGAGGTCCTCATGTTATTACATGCGGGGCAATGGGGCGTTTCCCGTACTAAAACCTTGGCTCGCAGACATGTGTACTGGCCCGGTATTGACAGAGAAATTGAGCACTTGGTGGTCGCCTGTTCCCAGTGTGCGAGCCAACAGGCATCTCCCAGGGCAGCGTTCTCTTCATGGTCGCCGGCAACCCAAGCATGGGAACGTGTTCACATCGATTTTGCGGGCCCGTTTCTCAATGGCTTTTGGCCCATTGTCATTGATGCTTATTCCCGATTCTCATGTGTGGTTCGCTGCTCCTCAACCACTTCAGAAGTTGCAATCCAGGCACTAGCAAAAATCTTTTCTGTGGAAGGTCTGCCGATCAGCCTGGTCTCGGACAATGGACCACAGTTTATTTCGCAGACCTTCCAGGATTTTCGTAGGCGCTTCGGTATTCAGCACGTTTGCTCTCCCCCTTCCATCCACAATTGAATGGGGAATCCGAGCGCATGGTGCGCACATTTAAGACGCAGATGAAAAAGTATGTCCACGAATTTCCTGCGGAGGAGGCATTGACGTTTTTCCTGACGGCATACTGGACCACACCAATGGGAGAACGCAGCCCCACAGAGCTCCTCCACGGGCGCCAACCTAGGACACTGCTGCACCTCCTCCGGCCTGGTCCTCGCCAGTCTTCGGAAAATGGAGTACCTGGCTTTCCACTGGGTATGTCGGTCTGGGCACATGGGTTTGGTCACAATCCATGTTGGATACCGGCGGTGGTCCTGCGCCGAAATGGCCGCCGGCTCTATACCTTGCAGGTGGGGGACCAGGTGGTACGTCGTCACCAAAATCAGCTACGTCCACGTTTGGGCACCCACCCTCCGACCTCTCGGACACCGGCTTCCCCATTGCCAGCACCCGTGTTGGTTTCTCAGGGGACGTTACCGCCTCTCCCCATTGTGACTCTGCCGCACTGCGATGGTTCTCAGCCTTGGCAGCCTCCAGTAGCTCCAGCACCGACATCGCCATCGTTCGAGATGCCCCAGCGAGAGCCGGCCCCCCTCGCAGGCCCGGTTTCTCAGGAGACTGGTTCACCTGTGGTCGTCCTTTCCCCATCGTCCCCGCCACTGGGTCTTGCCCCTCCCGAGGTGGAACAGGATCCGGAGTTCGACAGCTTGTCGCCCATTCTGTCCCGGGCTCCGGTGGTGAGACGACGGGGGCCTCTTCGTGTGGGTCACTTCCAGCCGTATTCAAAGGTTCCGGCTCGAGGGTTGGCAGATCCCCTCGACTCCGGCCTTCCAATGGATGTGGAGGTCATCGCTCCTGCCCGACGCTCCACCTTCCGACGCAGTGGATCACAGTGGCTTCACCCCCCGAAGGAGGAAGAGTGCAGTAGCCACCAGAAAGATCGCGGGAGGCGCACATTGGCACGGCACGTCACGGACGGTAGTTGCCGCAAGTAGAGTCCCGTCCACCAGAGGGCACGCGAAAATTCGGACGCAACCTCTGCCAGCGTAACAACAACCACAACAACTCAGGCAGCATGGGCCGTGCTCAGTCAGTTAACATCGGGCATGCCTAGGACACAGTCCCGGTCTACGCTAAGTGAAGTGCGACGTAAACGTGAACAGTGTTACTACAGCTGATTTCCTTCCCTGTTGTTGACATACATGAGATTGAGCTCTAACTCCAATGATCTTGTTCTTAGTAAAACATTAAAATAATCTTCCTTCTTGAAACCAACCTTTGTATTTATTAATGTTTTACTTTTAGAGATTAATTTTAAAATGCAGGGACGTTTAAGTTATTCATTTCAGGAAGACAGTGTATAGCCACAACAATATGTAAAAGTAATTTACAACAAATCTTTACAGTAATGTACTCCTAAACAGATTCTTTTCAGTTAACATTAAGAGTCCATCATCACTACATCTTTTACTCTGATATGGCAGCCACAAAAACCTTCTATTATGGACAGTTAACGAATAAGCTGTTCAGACAGAAGTAATTTGGACTCTTCAAATAAGTTGTGTGTTTAGTTTGTGTATTTGAGCTCTTTTATTCTTGTAGTTCGTATATTCATTTTTGTGGTAATGTGCTCAATAAATTTTGCACCACCTGTATATCTGTGAACATGTGTGGGTCTAGGTGCAGGAGGGGATGGAACTAAAGAATAAGCCTTATAAAACTAAACAAAAATTACTGTACTGTGGAATAGAAGCAAATCAGTAATTAAAATAATGGCGCAGTCTGTTTGAAAGTGCACATCTATGAAGTCAAAATATACTGTTGGGTAATATTCAACACTGTACTGCTACACCCCATGCATTGTAACATATTGGGATCCTCCTATATGTGCTGTTCACAATGTAGCTAAGATGTTGCTGCTGAAGCCTGTCCCACTCTTCGATGGTAACACCCGAGATTATCCATTGCACAAGGAGAGCCTCTGCAACAACATGCAGCAAGTTTAAACTGGTCTGAAGCATACCCAGTCAGGTTCATGTCAGCAGCTGCTAAAAGACATTTCATTTACTTGATTTTTGTCTCCTGGAAGAAGGTGTCCATGAGGGGGCAACATGTATTCATACATTATTGGCTTGAGGGCTGAACTCATCACGAAAATGTTGACTGTAGAGATGAACAGTGAGCTGAAGGATCCTGTTCTGATGTAGCACAGCCCACAAAGCACTCTCAATAGTGATGACAGGTACCTGACATTTTTACTTGATACCAGATCGAAAGTAACTTACCCACCTTCCTTCTGAACCAGTGGGACTGCTTGCTTGAGACATTTGTTGGTAAATGGGTGCCTCCCCACTCTTCTACAACACTGATAAGACATCATACAACTCCTGCCTTCCTCACTGAAAGAAACCCAATATCATTGATTCAGTGTCTGTTCCAAATGTTCCCTTTCTCACCGTCTTTAGATTCTAGCCTGGAAGTGACTGTTCTTTATCACAACTGCAGGGCCGTCCTCACTCCTCTTTTGTTTAATTGATCTATATCTGATACTCATCCAACACAGTTCAGAAAGTTTGGTTATGCAGATGACTGGTTAGTAGCTGCCAGTGCAAAATCTTCAAAACAACTGAACAAATACTAACTTCCTATATAGACATCTTAAGCCATACTTCAGAAAATGGAGATTATGACCTAACTCAAATGCAACAGATGTTGCAAGTTTTCATCTGTCCAATAGATTGGCATGAGGAGCCCTTAATGTCTGTTTTGAAGAAGACAAACTTCACATAACATGCATTCGAAATACCTAGGGATCACATTAGACAGGACACTTTCTTTTAAGGAACACGTCACACAAGCAACAGCTAAGCTCAAAAGCAAAAATAGCATTCTCCTTAAGCTCTGTGGCACTAGTTGGGGATTGTCAGCAGACAATTTTCAGGTATCAGTACTCAGATTGGTTTACTTGACAGCAGAGTACTGTGCATCTACACCCGCTACTGGTTACCTGTCTTCAGTCATGTTTCATCTCCTAGTATCAGATAGAAGAATGCACTATTACATGAATGTCAGAAGATTGTTGGCAAACCTGCCCTCACAATATTGAATGATGTTTTCCCTGTGGAGTTAAAAAGATTAAGATCAAGACACTCCACTCATATCACAGCCAGGATTCTTACTGAAAATGAAGTCAGTGCCATTGATGAAAGGAAATGCTGTTGACAACAAAATTTACCACCAGAATGCTTGAAACTGCCCTGCATCTAGGAGAAGTCCTCTGGATTTTACCTGCCATGGGCAGTTTGGTCTGTTCTGAAGAGTATCTGAACAGGCCATGGAAGACGTACAGAAACCCTCCACAAATGGGCAAATCTTCATCACCATCTTCTGACTGTGGTGCTGAACAATAGACAGTTGTTCATTTTGTATGAAAATATCCTGCATGTACCTACAAGGGTCCTTTCAAAGATTTCCTTACAGTGATGAGTGGTGTGATAAGCTATGTAAAAGAACTTTGTATTCATCCGTAGCTCATGTTTTTGTTATTTTATGCTAGAGAGCTGTGCTGATATGTAGTAATTTAGTAATCTTTCTATATGTATGCCTATTTTTATGATTCAAAAGTTATTAATGTGTGTCATGTGATAAATACACTGATAAGCCAAAACACTGCCCACCATGATGTTGGGTACCACCTATTTGCATTGTGAGCACGTGATGTGGTAATAAAAGTATGTACGTGGAACAGACATGGATGGGGGATCACCCTAGTGAAGATATGGGCTGAAAATGGCGATATCCATTGAGATAAGCAATTTGGATAAAGGCAAGATTATTCTATGCAGAGCCCATGTACAAGTATCTCAAAAACAGTGAAGCTGGTTGAATGTTCATGTGCTACTGTCGTGAGCATCTACGGAAAGACATAGAAGGACAGTGAAACTACCACTAGGTGCTAAATGAATAGATGGATGTCCATGACTCTTCAAAGAATGTGGGGTTCAGAGGCTTGTCTGCTCTGTGAGGAAGGATATATGGTGATCTGTGGCATCTCTGCTGAAAGAGCACAATGCTGGTACATTCACAAGGGTTTTGGAGTACACCATTCATCATACATTGTTGTACATGGAGCTCCACAGCAGACCATGCCTATGTTTTCACATGTTGACCCAATGACATCATCCGTTACAATTGCAATGGCATGAGCTCATTGGGATTTGACTGTTAGTCAATGGAAACGTGTCAGCTCATTGGATGAATCACATTTTTGCTATGCTAGGTTGACGCTCGTCTCCACAAACACCATCATCAAGGTAAACAACAGCTTGAAATGGGCAGCATGCCATGGACATAGGCTGGTGGGAACAGTATTATGCTGTGGGATACGTTCTCCTAAAATTGCATGGGGCCTGTGGTAGTAAACAAAGATGCACTGCTATGTGAACCACCTGCATAATTTCATGCTTGATGTCCTCCCTGAAAGTGATGCCATCTTTGAGTAGTATAACTGTCCATGTCTCAGAGCCAGAACCATGCTACAGTGTTTTGAGGACAATTACAACATTACATTGATGTCTTGGTGATCAAATTGCCTGATGTAAATCCTATAGAACCCATCTGGGTCGCTACCTGATGCCATCACGGCATACACAAATTGCTGACCTCTTAGTGTGTAGCAAAATTCTATGACAGTGATGAACTCAGCTGAATCTGCCCTGTAAAAAAGGACTTTTTGCCATAAGGACACCAGCTGGCCCAAAAGTTCATATGCAGAAATGTCTGACTTGAAATAAGCCTATCAAGATTATTGCAGACAAAATTTACCAAAAGTTGGCTTCTCCAAATTTTGTGAGCTCCAGCCAGAGTGGTGCATCACAGTTCGTTCGGCAGGAACACACACAGTTTGTGTTTGTACAGCTCATCAAAATGTCAAGTTGATGCTAGCAGCGACTCCAATTAAGGATGACTACAAGAGTTTGTTAGCCAAAAGGTTTGCATTATGGATTCGAAAGATTGCGTGCTCTGATGATGTGACCAATGCCCTGGATTAGAAGTCTTGGAAAGATTAGCAGAAGCTGCATTTGAAAGGAATGACATTGATGAAGCAATTGAATACAAGGAATGTATACACACTGATAGAGATACCCTGGAGACAAAGCAGTCAACAATTGAAGAATTTATCCAAAACATTGTGACCAAAATTGTGAATCTCTCACCCCACCACTACATATCAAAGCATCAAAGCAACTACCCGAAAGAAACCAAAGAAAATCTAGAATGCAGAAAGCTGGTTGTTCTGGAGGATTTTGCAGAAAATCATTCATTTATTGTGCAGGATGCTGCACAAGGCTTCCATTGGGAAGGTAGTCAGGCCACATTACATCCCTTTGTTATTTATAACAAGGCGTTGACTGGAAATATTAAGTCAGTTAGCTTCTGCATCATCAGTGACTGCTTGCAATGTGATACAGTTGCAATTCATGTTTTCTGCTCCAAGTTGATTGATCACCTGTGAACCCACTTCGCAGTGCTGATGCACATCAGCTATTGCAGTGATGGATCAGCTGCCCAATACAAAAATTTCAAGAACTTCATGGATCTATGTCAGCACTACAATGACTTAAGTATCAGTGCAGAATGGAACTTCTTCAGCACAAGCCATGGGAAGTCTCTATGTGATGGTACTGGGGACACAACAAAGCAATTAGTAACAAGAACAAGTCTCCAACAGCCAACTTCAGATAAAATTCTAACACCAAGTGATCTGTTCAGATTTTGTGATGAATAAGTTCATGGAATCAAATTCCTTTCTATCACAAAGAAAGAAATTGATGCTGCAAGACCTTTGCAAGAAAGGAGATTTGAAAATGGTTGCACGGTTGCAGGGACCAGAGAAAACCACTGCTTCAGACCAATTGATGAAAAACAGATACAAATTAGCAGTTTTTCCAATGACGCAATGTCATTTATTGCAAGTGTTGATCAATCAGCATACTTCTCAAGTGTTCCAATTGACAGCATCCAATCTGGGCAATACATAGGCTGCATGTATGACAACAAATTGGAAATATATGTGACACATAATTGGAAGAACGAGATACCTTAATCAGTTTCATGCATCCACATGGTCCAACTAATTCATTCCATTGGTCCCTAAGGAAGGCAACTGCTGGATCCGAGAGCAGCAGATAATTGGCATTTTGTAAGCTTCCAGTGCCAATTCCATGAGTCGGAGATAACTTACCCCCATCAGAGGTGCTGAAGAGCACTGAAGAGAATTTTAGAGCCATGAAAATGGTTTCATGAACTCCGGGAACAAATTTAGTACGCTTGGTTCATTTTGTGAACATATTGCTTTGTTATCTTCACAACAATGTTGTTTATTGTTCATTTTTGTGTGCCATTCATTAAAGCTATTCTGTCAAGCACTCGATATGCACAAAAGCTAAGGTATATTTGAAACTAGTTTAAAAACCTTATGTGGAAAATTCCCATTCTATTTTTTAATCTTCCTTGTAGCAAAAAATGAGCTCTTTCCATTGGTGTCAGTTAAAAGAAGATCAGAGATGGAACCCATATTAAAAGCTGGTCCTGAAAAATGCTGTAAATTTTCAATTAGAAACTTGAGACAAGGGTCAATAAAATCAGAACTATATACTCATAAATGCTAATACTGGTGTAATATAGTGAGAATCAAGGTCCTACCTGCTTTTCCCTTATAGTAAAAGATGCTTAAAGTATGACTTAAATCTTTTGCAATAAATTTTACAAGGCACTTTCAGACATAGTACCGTAAAGTGTAGTAATTTGTGAGCAATTTGAGTGCTATAGCTGCATTCAGCACTAAAAGTTGTACTAGTTTACAAAAATTCAAGGTGATAGATGTCTCAACAGATGCACAAAACTATACCAAAGTTGTCCAAATTATTCACCCCATGCACTTTATGATTTGGTATGGGTTCACTAAGATGACCCTAGGTCTGGAACCACTGAAAGAGTTGAGCCAAAATTTTGCACAGCAACATAACACATACATATGTATACACATATAAATTTTTAACAGAATCTGAGATGGACGAGTGGGGACCCCTAGGACACTTGATGTGGAATGACCCAAACGGGAAATGTTGTTACCAAAAAATCTCAAAAATTTCTTGACTGATTTACTTCAAATTTTTGGATGCTGCTCTAATAAACATTCAGCCATACATAGGCTGTAAATTTTTATAAATAACTGTGTATAGGTTTTTTGCTAAAACCCACTATGAGAAAGAAAATGCTGTGCTGTGAAAATGTGCAGTTTCATTTTCTTTCAGTTGGCTTTAACTACAAAAGCAGATAATTTAAACCATAACACAAATTGTTACTCCAATATATATTGTTCCTCTGTAAATATAATTTTAAATAAAAATGTGGTGGTCTGTTTTCTTCCTCACAGTCAGTTTTAATAGAGCACAGGAAAGTTGTATTTATGGCTTATCAGTGTCTGATTAGAAAACTACTATGGAATCTGAATCGCCTAACACTTCGTAATACCACCCATTTGCATATTAAATCTATGAGAAATACTTTCATTGAAGCTATTGTCCTCACAAATCCAGCAGCTGGAGAGGTCTCATACCCAGTATACCAATGACCCAAACCAATTTACCCATTCATTTTTAGCAACTTCAGTTCCCAATCTGGGTTGCATTTGTAATAGCAGTAAACAAGGCTCAAGGCAAAAAAGAGAGAGGAAGAGAAGATGGACTGAGAGAAGTTGGAGAGGAACTGGACATAAAGAGGGAGAAGGAAGAGACAGGGAAAGAAAGGGGAGGAAGAGCTGGAAAGAAAGGGCGGGCGAAGAAGATGGGCAGATTGGGGGGGAGGGGGGGAGCAGTGGGAGAAGATGGATGGAGAGAGGGGAGACATACATATATAGCAGCTGCAAAGCATTGCTGGATTCACTAGTGATGGATAAATACAAGTCCTGTGTGGGTTTCAAGGGAATTTTATTCTATTCTTCCTGCAAAATAGTGGCAGGTTCAGGTAACATTCATGGAGGTGTGTAGCAAACACACACCCTTCTCTCCAAAATACACCGCAAAAGCCCAGTAACACTGAAATCTGGTGACTGGTGGCCAGGGAAGGTGTGACAATTCATCCTCGTCTTTACAAAACCAGTCCTGAATGACGCAAGCTGTGTGAACAGGGGTCCTTGGAACACAGCATCATCACTGGCAAACACACATTGTACCATGGGATGGATTGATCAGCCAAAATGGTTGCATAACCCCTGGCAATAATGTGACCCCCCCACCTTGCAGGTATGGGGGTTAGAATAGGTCCGAGGTATTCCTGCCAGTCGTACGAGGCAACTAAAAGGAGTTTCACACGTTTCGGCCTTTATCTGATGGTCCCCTGTAGGATTTGACTTCCATTCTTCAAATTTTCCTGAAGAGTGAGCCAATTGGGGAAGGGCGCCTTACAAGGTGCATCATGTCCATCGTGCATTGAGATTGTTAGCCCACTTTCTCATTGTCGCATTGCAGTCCTGCCCATTCTCCATCTCTTGGATGAGGACGCCTTCCTAAGTGCATTTTCACGCATGCACTATGCAGTGTTGATTTCTGCGTCGAAAATGACCATGGATTTCTTTGCACCTGATATCCAGCATCGTAGCCAGTCCGTTGTGGTGGGGCTGCCATGTACCCTGTCGGTTGTAGCCCCCTGACCACACAGGGATCGCTCTGCTGATGCCTGTGCCGTTAATTCCCCACGTATGCCAAGGGGTAGATGCCCATCCCCCTGGGGCATCGGGACTCCTGACAATGGCCATCCTGCCAGGTGGACTTTGCTGTGGCTGCGTGGCACCCATGGGGAGAGTCCCTGGTCAGAGCGGTTAGCATCAGGGCAGATGACACGTGATGAAACGTAGTCCATTATCTCTTGCTGGTGGTGAAATACCAACAATCTCAGCAATCACAAGCGCAATTCAATGCACAGAAATACGGCCCCAAATCATTCCCCACCCTGGCCACACCATGGGAGGAACGTCGGACTAAGGATGGCAGTGGATCTTATTTGCCCCGGTACCTTGTAAGTTCGAGAGCTGATGGGGAATCTTTCATGATGATGAAGCCACAGTTCTTTGTTGAGCATTTAGAGGACAAGTTCGGGGAGGTGGAAGGCTTGTCCAAAATGAGATCTGTGTCAGTCTTGATCAAAACAGCATACTCTGCCCAAAGGAGTTACTCGCTTGTGACAAGCTGGGGGATGTTTCTGTAACCATCACGCCCCATAAGAGCTTAAATATGGTCCAGGGTATCATATTTCATAGAGACCTGCTGTTGCAGTCCGACAATGAGCTGCCTGCCAATTTAGAGTGGCGAGGTGTACATTTCATCCGGCGTGTCCACCGGGGTCCGAAGGATAATCAGGTTGCCACTGGTGCCTTCATCTTGGCCTTTGAAGGTGATTATACATTGCCCAAGAAGGTCAAGGTGATGGTCTACCGGTGTGATGTAAAGCCCTATATCCCTCCCCCGATGCGGTGCTTTAAGTGCTGGAAGTTCAGCCATATGTCTTCCCGCCGTACTTCCAGCATCACATGCCGAGATTGCGGACGTCCATCACATCCCAATACTCCATGTGCCACGCCTCCAATCTGTATCAACTATGGAGAACACCATTCGCCTTGCTTACCTGACTGCAGGATTCTCCAGAATGAAAGGAAAATCATGGAGTACAAGACCCTGAACAGACTGACCTACACTGAGGCTAAGAGAAAATTTGAACGCCTGCATCCTGTGCGTATGACATAGTCTTACGCCGCTGCTACAACAGTTATGGCACCATCAGCTCCGTCAACACATGTCACCTCTCAGAGGTAGAAGACTAAACCTGCCCCCTTGATGATGGGGGACATTTCCCTCCCTGTTGCTCCTGCACCACCTACCTCTGGAGCAATACCCCTTTAACCATCAGGGACATCCGTCCCCAATTCTAAGCCATAGAACGTAAGTCTTCTTTGGCATCTCGCTAGGAAGGGGTCCCTTGGGCCAATCCCTTCCCAGGTTTCTTCTAGTGGGAAAGACGACACCTGCCAGTGGCTGAAGAGCCCAAAAGCAGCTGGTCATAAGGCTTCACGCTCTTCCTCAGTCCCAGAGACTGAGCCAGTGAAGTCCTCCCAGCCAGGGGAACCCAGGGAGCAGCGAGAGAAATCCAAAAAGAAAACCCCTAAGACCAAGGAAATTGCAGTGGCACCCACACCACTGCTACCTACAAGCTCTGCGGCTGAGGATGGGGTGGAGATTTTGGCATCTGCTGACGCCCTAGATCTCTCCAGACCCTCTGACGCAATGGATATAAACTACTCAGGTGACTCTGAGGCATAAACTGCCTCATTGAATGTTCCATGCCTTTTCAGTCTCACGATGTGATCCTCCAGTGGAACTGCGGCGGTTTTTTCCACTGCCTGGCTGAGCTGCGGCAACTGTTAAACTTTACATGCTATCTGCATTGACCTTCAGGAAACCTGGTTTCCAGCAATGCCGACCCCTACTCTCCATGGCTGTAAGGGATATTGCAGGAACTGTAGCGACTATAATAGATTGTCAGGAGGAGTTTGTGTTTATGTTCTAAACTTGGTCTGTAGTTAACATGTGCCCCTTCAAATCCCTCTTGAAGCTGTGGCTGTCAGAATAAGGACGATGCAGGAAACAACTGTCTGCAATGTATATCTTCCTCCAGATGGTGCAGTACCCCTGAATGTCTTAGCTGCACTCCCTAAACCTTTCCTACTTCTGGGAGATTTTAATGCCCATAACCCCTTGTGGGGTGATAACATGCTTACTGGCCAAGGCAGAGATGTCGAAACTGTACTGTCGCAATTCGACCTCTGCCTCTTAAATACTGGGGCTGCCACACATTTCAGTGTGACTCATGGTACTTACTCAGCCATTAATTTATCAATTTTCAGCCCAGTACTTCTCCCATCTATCCACTGGAGAGCACATGACGACCTGTGTGGTAGTGACCACTTCCCCATCTTCCTGTCACTGTCCCAACTTCAGGCACACGGACATCTGCCCAGATGGGCTTTGAACAAGGCGGACTGGGGAACATTCACCTCTACTGTCACCGTTGAATCTCCCCCACATGGTAACATCGATGTGATGGTTGATCTGGTGACTAGCACAATTATTTCTGTGGCAGAAAACACAATCCCTCGCTCTTTAGGGTGCCTGAGGCGTAAGGCAGTCCCTTGGTAGTCACCAGAAGTCACTGAAGCAATTAAGGATCGTCAGCGAGCTCTACAGCGGCATAATCAGCCCCCTACCCTGGAGCACCTCATAGCCTTTAAATGGCTCCGTGTCTATGCTCGCTACCTTATCAAACAACGGAAGAAGGAGTGTTGGGAGAGATACGTCTCCACCATTGGGTGCCACATGGCACCTTCCTAAGTTTGGGCAAAGATCAAACACCTTTTCGGGTACCAGGCCCCAGCAGCTGTCCCCGGTGTTACCAGAAATGGCGAGTTATGTACCAACACAAACGCGATTGCCGAGCACTTTGCTCGAGCCTCTGCACCAGAGAATTACCCCCCAGCCTTTTGCACACTCAAACGGCAGCTGGAATGGAATGCCCTCTCATTCACTACATGCTGCAGTGAATCCTATAACACCCCATTTACGGAGTGGGAGCTCCTCAGTGCCCTTGCACATTGCCCCAACACAGCTCCTGGGCCTGATCACATCCACAGGCAGATGATTTAACATCTCTCATCTGACTACAAGCGACATCTTCTCGTCATCATCAACCGGATCTGGTGCAGCGTCTTTCCAACGCAATGGCGGGAGAGCACCATCATTCCGGTGCTCAAACCCGGTAAACACCCACTTGATGTGGATAGCTATTGGCTCATCAGCCTCACTAATGTTCTTTGTAAGTTGCTGGAACGTATGGTATGTCGGCGGTTGGGTTGGGTCCTGGAGTCACGTGGCTTGCTGGCTCCATGTCAGGGCGGCTTCTGCCAGGGTCGCTCTACCACTGATAATCTTGTGACCAACGAGTCTGCCATCCAAACAGCCTTTTCCAGATGGCAATACCTGATTGCCGTCTTCTTTGACTTAACGAAAGCATACGACACGACTTGGCGACATCATATTCTTACCACATTGTATGAGTGGGGTCTCCGGGGACTATTCCCGATTTTTATTCAAAACTTCCTGTCGCTCCGTACTTCCTATGCCCAAGTTGGTGACTCCCATCGTTCCATCCATATCCATGGGACTGGAGTCCCATAGGGCTCTGTATTGAGTGGATCTCTATTTTTAGTGGCCATTAACAGTCTAGCAGCAGCAGTTGGGCCCTCCGTCTCACCTTCTCTGTATGCAGACAACTTCTGCATTTTGTACTGCTTCTCCAGTAGTGTTGTTGCTGAGCGGCACCTCCAGGGAGCCATCCATAAGGCGCAGTCATCGGCTCTAGCCCACAGCTTCCAGTTTTCAGCCGTGAAGTCGTGTGTCATGCACTTCTGTTGGCATCGTACAGTTCATCCGGAACCCACACTTTACCTTAATGACAATCCATCCTCTGTAGTGGAGGCACATAAATTCCTGGGACTGGTTTTCGATGCTCGATTGACTTGGCTCCCTCACCTTCGTCAGCTTAAGCAGAAGTGCTGGCAACAACTCAATCCCCTCTGTTGCCTGAGCAACACCAATTGGGGTGCAGATCGCTGCTGCTGCAGCTCTACAGAGCCCGAGTCCATCCCAAATTGACTATGGGAGAGTGGTTTATGGTTCAGCAGCACCTTCAGCATTGCATATACTCGACCCTGTGCACCACTGTGGGGTTCAATTGGCGACAGGAGCTTTTAGGACGAGTCCGGTGACCAGCGTACTGGTGGAGGCTGGTGTCCCTTCACTACAGATCAGACATGCCAACTACTCGCCAGTTACGCAGCACACATTCATAGTTCACCAGAGCATCCGAATAACTGTCTGCTTTTCCCACCCGTGACGGTCCATCTACCACATCGGCGGCCCAGATCGGGGCTAATGATTGCGATTCACGTGCGGTTCATTCTCTTCAAAGTGGAGTCCTTCTCTTTACCACCTCTGCTTGTGGTCCAGTCACATACACCTCCATGGTTTACGCCTCAGCCGCAGCTTCGTCTGGACCTTTTGCATGGCCCTAAGGACTCCGTTAACCCCGTCACTCTCCGCTGTCACTTCCTCTCGATTCTTGACTTGTTCCGGGTCTCTGAAGTGGTTTACATCAACAGCTCAATGGCTGTTGGTCATGTAGGCTTTGCATATGTTCATGGAGGACATACTGAGCAGCACTCCTTGCAGTTGGCTGCAGTGTTTTCATTGCAGAGCTGGTGGCCATATCTCGTGCTCTTGAGAACATCGGCTCATGCCCTGGCGAGTCATTTCTCCTGTGTACTGACTCATTAAGCAGTCTACAAGCTATCGACCGGTGCTACCCTCGCCACCCTCTGGTAGCGTCCATTCAGGAGTCCATCTATGCCCTGGAACAGTTCCTCTGCTCCGTGGTGTTTGTGTGGACCCCAGGACACGTCAGAATCCCTGGCAACGTACTTGCCTACAGGCTGGACAAACAGGCAATGCGGAAACTGCTTCTGGAGATAGGCATCTCTGAAGCTGACCTGCGTTCTGTCTTACACCACAGGGTTTTCCAGCTTTGGGAGATGGAATGGCATAACAGCACGCATAACAAACTGCATGTCATTAAGGAGACTATGAATGTGTGGAAGTCTTCCATGCGGGCCTCTCACAGGGACTCAGTTGTCCTCTGCTGGCTCCACATTGGCCATACGTGGCTAACACATGGATATCTACTCCATCACGAGGACCCACCTCAGTGTCGCTCTAGCTCCCAAATGACAGTCGTCCTCCTCTTGCTGGACTGCCAACTTTTAGCCATTCTGCGGCAGACTTTTAACTTTCCCAGCACCCTGCCTTTGGTGTTGGGTGACAAAGCCTCCACAGCAGCTTTAGTTTTACATTTTATCTGTGAGAGTGTGTTTTATATTTCTATGCAGGTTTTAGCGCATGTCCTTTGTCCCTCTGTGTCTTCCACCCTAGTGCTTTTAGGGTGGAGGTTTTAATGTGTTGCAGAGTGGCTGGCTTTCCCTTTTTATTCTCGTGGTTGGCCAGCCACTATAATCTGCTTTCATGTTTTACTCTCTTCTTTTTATAGCGTCTCTGTTTTCTTGTCCTCTTTTGTTCCTTTTAGTGTTGTTGCCTTCCATTTGTTCTTGTGGCTTTTCCTTTCTTTTCGTTTTGTGTTATATGTTTCATTAGTTTTATTCTCAAACTTGTGGCACTGTTTTATTAGGAACAAGGGACCGATGACCTCGTAGTTTGGTCCCTTCTCCCACCTTTAAACCAACCAACCAATAAAGTGATCTTGCAGAGTAATCCTGGGTCCCATGGAATATTATGATACAGCTACCTGAATCACCACCAATCCCCACCATGTTTCACTCTTGGAATGTGAACTTGGTCAAAAGATGTAAATAGAGTGAAACAAGACTCATCTGACAAAATGAATTTCATCCTGTGATTAATAGTCTAGGTTTTATGGCTTCAGCAGTGTAGCGCCGTTTGTGTCACTGATGAGTGGTTTTGGAATTCTAGCTCACCCTGCAATTCCCTGCTTGTGGAGCTCCCTTTATATTGTTTGCATGCTGACAGGGTTTGTGAGTATGACACTCAGCTCTGCAGTGACTTTCATAGCTGTAGTCTCATTATTTTTCATCACAATCCTCTTCAGTGATTGTCAGTCATGATCGCTCAAGTAACATTTTTGTCTGCAGTGTGACTTAGTGGATGATGTTTTTCTGCTTTCCTTGTATGTGGTATATACTTCGATGTGGTGCCTCTTGAAACACTAAACATTTTGGCTGCCTTGGTTACATAAGCACCCACCATACAAACTCTAACTATTAGCTAACATACAAATTCACTTAGCTCCAACATAAAGCACTCACAACTACAGAGAACACTGTTCTGACCTTGGCTGACATTAGCAACATATGAAGGCACTGCACAGATGCCGTTCATGGTCAGATGCAACATTGCAACCTGCATTCTTATCTAGCACCTGTGTTTATGTACAACAAAGCACCTCTCTCTCATGGTGCTTCTACATATTTGTCCAATTCCGGTATCATCTAAACTTTAGATGCCTGTCAGAGCTATGTTGAATGATTGGACAGTGAGCACAAACACATTATCCTGTTCATGATTGGAGACACAGCATGGTATAAGAAACCATACTGAATCTGACAGTTTACTTTTACATCCGTTACACAGCATAATTTCCTGTGGTCAAAAGAGTGTCGAGAAAGTGGTTCCTGATGAAAAAATTGTAAGCTATGCAAATCATGAGTGTGGTGCAAAACTTGTTTCGCAGTAGTTCGTAATTTCTGATTGGTGTATTATTTCCATTGCCCAAGAGATACATAAAGAGTCCTAATAGCCAGTGTTGTAAAAGCTTCACATCTCAAGAGTTCAGAGTGTTTCCCATCACTGGATATCAGAATTTAGACTCCTTTGCTGTGGAAGTTGTTTACACTATCACTGACTGTGGTAAAGATTCTAAAACTTTGTGACTGGTGTACATTATCTCAGCAAAGATTGTTAGTGTATCACATTGCTTAAGGTAACATGTATTCTTACAGGAACCTGAAGATGAGGGCCTCAGTGGAATGGCTCCTCGAATAATTGCATCAATTTTGCACATGGAAGAGAAAGGCATGCCACTGGACCAATCTCCAGAAACAGTCTACAGTTACTTGTTTAACGAGCAACAAGAAGAACCTGTACTGATAACAGGACCAGCAGCACCATCTCATCCAAAGGTTATACACTTCCAACATTGATTGTTTATAGAATGGGTAACTGGTTATTCATTTTCACATTACTTAAAAAAAATCTCTTTAACATAAAAATAAAAACGTTCTCTTTACCATGTGGCAGTACAGATAAACTCGAACAAAAGTTAAAAGATAAATTATCTCTCAGTGCTACAAGTTCTAATCCTTGCATGTGATGACTCATCATGGGACATCAACTCACTGTGATGGATGTTTCGCAGGTACTTCTTTGTTGCTGTGTTCTTTCATTCTGCCCTTCATGTCCTCTGTCTCTGCCTGTGTAAATACTTCATTATCTTTGTACTTTATTTTTTGTGATGCCTCAGTGATTAATGAAATGTACGGCAATAAGTGTCCAGACAACACATCTGTGTGTCATGATATATAACTAATACCAAAATTCCCTACAACATAGACATTTTTTCTGCTAGAATGTATCATCTGAAAAGAATGAGTGTTTTAGTGAGACACGATTGTGGGTGCCCACGTATTTGAGCATTTTATTAGAAAGCTTTCGTGTTACTTGAAGCAATTGTTAGAACCACCACTGAGAGACAAAGAAACAGCACAGTTATAAAGTATACGCTGGAACTTAATTAAAAGGCATTCTTGATAACTGGGGGCGTAATTTCCAGTACAGCAGATACAGAAGTCAGGGATGAAACAAGACTGATTGAAACATAGTTAACAAGTCAAGTCCTAAAATATTTTCTGCTGATAATCTAACATAGATGAGAAAGAGTACCACTCTTTGACTCATTTATGTGACACCTTAATGAAACCAAATTTTCAAACTTTTTATGGTAGGTGGGACAGTGTAAAAATAGTTTGGTAAGTTTCTGATTAAAATTGAGACTTCCATGATCCACTGGATCACAAGTTACCACTTTTGTAAGGAAATAAAGTAGTATTTCAGAAATGTGTTGCTCACTGTTCACAGGGCCATTAGATTGTTATGATCTATTATAGCCTGTTGCAGCCATGCACCTACAGGACAAGATGGCCAAAGGTGGCAAACACCTGACATACAACAGTCAGGCAACTAGCTGATAGCATATGCATTCGCACTGCCCTGGCAAAGTGTACATGGATCTGAGGTTTCCAAGTGACTTGCACATGCACAGAACAATTGCAATAGGGCCACCTGTTTGGTACACAATACGAGCTGCACTTGCCTGTGAGTGGGCGGAGAGGTGCACCCTTGCCTCATAAAGCAGTGTTAGAATAGAATGAGATTTTCACTCTGCAGCGGAGTGTGCGGGCGTGAGTCGTGCTTCGGTAGCTCAGTTGGTAGAGCACTTGCCCACGAAAGGCAAAGGTCCCGAGTTCAAGTCTCGGTCGGGCACACAGTTTCAATCTGCCAGGAAGTTTCATATCAGCGCACACTCCGCTGCAGACTGGAAATCTCATTCTGGAAACATCCCCCAAGCTGTGGCTAAGCCATGTCTCCGCAGTATCCTTTCTTTCAGGAGTGCTAGTTCTGCAAGTTCCGAAGGAGAGCTTCTGTAAAGTTGGGAAGGTAGGAGACGAGATACTGGCAGAAATAAAGCTGTGAGGACTGGGCGTGAGTCGTGCTTCGGTAGCTCAGTTGGTAGAGCACTTGCCCGCGAGGGCAAAGATCCCGAGTTCGAGTCTCAGTCGGGCACACAGTTTTAATCTGCCAGGAAGTTTCAGTGTTAGAATAGCTTGGACTATTGGATGATATCTGAATATTTACAGTGCATCTGAAATTAATCAGGCCATGGCAGAATACTTCTGTAGGAACCTTTCTGTACAACCACATTTCTGCAATGATGTCAAAGCTGACAATGCACAATGCTGACTGTAGTCTGAATGCAAGTATAAAGTATTTGCACTTTATGCTTGGTGGTCAGTGTGCTAGATACAAAAACTACACTGCAAATATAATACATTGTTACTGACAAAATATACAAATCTAATAAATGTATTCAAATTGAGAAAGAATAGAAGTGCTTTTAGTCCCTGTGGTTAAATGGTCAGTGTCCAAACTTTCTGTAGATGTGACCTTAGCTTTGACACCATTTTCGTTGTTATACAGACTATAGTATTTGAAATAGGATCTGCAACAATGGGTTTGCACAGGTAGATGACATTTGGTAACTTATATCGCCACTAGAAAAAACAAATGTGGGCCTACACTACAACAAATCTTTATTAAATAAATGAATGAAAAAGCATGACAAACATAAATAAATGAAAACTAATATTAATCATAAAAATATGTCTACACAGCTACCTTTTAATACAGATATTTTTCTTGCTTTGCCATCACTGATCTCCTGTATGACCTTGTTGAAATCCAGACATTCAGCTAGCTCACATTCAGTCAACACCATTGCCATCTCACACAGTTGTGCCTGGCACATTGTTGACATCTGGTGTATTTTAAACAGTTTAAGCTTCAAAAAACTTGTTTCTATACTTCCCATAGTCACAGGTTGTGTTACCAAATTCTTTAAGGGGCTCCGGAAAGGCTCAAAATCATGAAAAGTTCAATTTTTACTTTTTTGCGTTTTCTGAATCTGCAGACTATTACCTTTTAATAGAGATATAATTTATTCAATTCTGAAGACTACAACTATTTTTAAATTTTTTTTGAAATGTGTTCTACATGGGCGTGACCCACTGTGGTGCTGTTAAACTGCTGTCAAATGGTGTTATTATTAACGTCCGTGTTCATCAGGTACATTTTAGTGATGTGAGATAAAGTTATGTGTTGTGGCTAACCTGTGATTGTTCAATATATATCGCTGGTGTGATTGTCAATTGTTTCATGTTTATTTACTCTGTCGTTATCTCGAAAATATGCGTAATTAATTCTGTTTCTTGAGTCTCTGTTTTGTTGAAGTATAATAATGAGTAAAAGTAAAGTTATTAGAAATCCTCTGAAGGCTTTTAAGAAAAGGAGAAATGTTGGAAAGCCAAAGGTATGTGTTATTACTGTAAACAATAAAGACGATAACCAAGTGAGTGAACCTAACCTATCAAGTACAGCTGCCCATAGCAGTCAAAGTGGGAAAGAAAATACTTCACTGAAGAAGCTTGGTTCAATGAGTGAAAACTATGAATGTTTTATGGGCGAATCGGATGTGAATGAAATATTTGATATGTCGGTTCTCAAAGGAATTTTTTCAAACTGTGTAAGATGTATTCATTGTAGTGAATTTGGTCTGGAACTCTCCATAATAAAGCACGTAGGACTTGCTAGTGAAATACAACTGAAATGTGATAAGTGTTCCTACATGGCCACCTTTTGGAACAGTGTTGCAGTAACTGCAGCTGAAGAAAATGGTAGCAAAATCTACGAACACAACATTGGATTTGTTTATTCCTTGCGTTCAGTTGGTAAGGGTGCTACTGCAGGTGCAATTTTCTGTGGCATCATGAATCTTCCAAATCCCCCAACCAAGTTTACGACCTATAATAAATTAATAGGGTCTAAAGTAGAAGATGTCTGTATAGAATCTATGAAGAACGCTGTGGAAGAGGCAGTAATGGAAAATAATGGTAACAGAGATTTGACTGCAGCGTTCGATGGTACCTGGCATAAACGGGGACACACATCTCTTCATGGTGTAGTATCTGCCACCAGTATGTATACAGGGAAAGTTTTAGATGTAGCAGTAATATCAAAGTATTGTAGATGTCCACAAAAATATAAAGGTACACATGAAAATAATTGCAAAGCTAACTATAGTGGCAGTAGTGGAGGAATGGAAGTGGCTGGTGTTGCCAGCATATTCCAGCGTTCTGAGGCGTGTGATAAAGTGTGTTATGTTAATTACCTTGGTGACGGTGATTCTAAAAGTTTCAAACATGTTCAAGGACTGAAGCCCTATGGTGATGATGTTGTAGTGCAGAAATTTGAGTGTATTGGACACGTACAGAAGCGAATGGGAACAAGACTTCGGCGACTGAAAGCTTCATACAAAAAACAAAAACTCAGTGATGGTAAAGGGTTGGATGGGAAGGGAAGGTTAACTGACAGTGTAAGTGACAAAATACTGGACTATTATGGAATGGCTATTAGGCAAAATACACAAAGTGTCGACGAAATGAAGAAGGCTGTTTGGGCTCTTTTTTTTCATACCTCTTCAACCGATGAAAATCCCCAACATAGCTTGTGTCCCAAAGAAGAAGACAGTTGGTGTAAATATAACAAAGGATTGCTAACTGGTGAAGTGTACACTCATAAGCATAGTCTGCCTCATGCAATAATGGAGGTGATAAAACCTATTTTCAGAGACTTAGCAGCACCTGAACTGTTGAAAAAGTGTATTCACGGAAAAACTCAAAACCCCAATGAAAGTGTAAATAGTGTTATATGGTCGAGAATCCCCAAGACTGTATTTGTTGGAATAGAAACACTTCACTTTGGTGTGTATGATGCTGTTGCGACTTTCAATGACGGCAACATTGTAAGGTGCAAGGTATTTAGAAATATGGGAATGAAGATAGGTTCTAACATGGTACGAGCGATGCTTGCTTTAGACAAGGAACGCCTTCGGGCTGCAGACAGGGCTGTAAAGAGTCAAGAAATACAAGCAAGAGTAAACAGGAGGAGGAACAAGAGGAAGCTGGAGGAGGAGTTTGCAGAGGATGAAGATAATCCATCCTATGGACCTGGAATGCACTAAAAAGTTAATCCAATCTTTGTCGCTCGATTCCCAAAACTTTTATTTTCTCATACTAATTACATGTTTTCTAAGGATCTTCCAAACATATTTGTTTCAAACTTTCAGTAAATGTTACACACTACCTTCTGCATAATTTAACACAGCCTTTTTCCAAAAAACTGTATATTTTTGAATATAAAAATAAAAAATTGCAAAAAAATGTTGTGAATTTTCATTACAATTGAAAAAAAATCATCTTTAATAACTGAACTAAAATTTTGTAAAATCCCTGTGTTAAGTTGTAGCCCATATTCCAATAAATAATCTGTAAAAAGTTCAATTTCCTACCTCAAATACTTTGTGAGGAAAGATGTAATTTATAAACGTTATTTTAACATTGCAAGTATAGGGCGTTCCGGAGCCCCTTAAGCTAGAGTTAAGTTGGGCAAAAAGCTCATATTCGCGTATGAGCCTCAAAGTACCGGGGACAACAATTTTGACAGGAAACCTGTAGGAACTAGCACAACTGAGTACTGTATTATCGGCGATGTTTTGGTGCATGCGTTGTTCCTATGGGAAGATAATAGGACAGTGAGCAACATACATATAAAAGCGCACATAAATTGCTGATGACTGTTTAATGTGTCTCAGTATATAAAGGAAAAATGGATATAGTCAGATACCATGAAGGGGTTCTTTCTGACATGTGACAGTAGTTATTTATGGCCCAAAACAAGTTTTGAAAGCACTATCATTTGTTGTTGTTGTTGTTGTTGTTGTTGTTGTGGTCTTCAGTCCTGAGACTGGTTTGATGCAGCTCTCCATGCTACTCTATCCCGTGCAAGCTTCTTCATCTCCCAGTACTTACTGCAACCTACATCCTTCTGAATCTGCTTAGTGTATTCATCTCTTGGTCTCCCTCTACGATTTTTTCCCTCCACGCTGCCCTCCAATGATAAATTTGTGATCCCTTGATGCCTCAGAATATGTCCTACCAACAGTTCCCTTCTTCTTGTCAAGTTGCGCCACAAACTCCTCTTCTCCCCAATTCTATTCAATACCTCCTCATTAGTTATGTGATCTACCCACCTAATCTTCAGCATTCTTCTGTAGCACCACATTTCGAAAGCTTCTATTCTCTTCTTGTCCAAACTATTTATCGTCCATGTTTCACTTCCATACATGGCTACACTCCATACAAATACTTTCAGAAACGACTTCCTCACACTTAAATCTATACTCGATATTAACAAATTTCTCTTCTTCAGAAACGCTTTCCTTGCCATTGCCAGTCTACATTTTATATCCTCTCTACTTCGATCATTATCAGTTATTTTGCTCCCCAAATAGCAAAAATCCTTTACTACTTTAAGTGTCTCATTTCCTAATCTAATTCCCTCAGCATCACCCGACTTAATTAGACTACATTCCATTATCCTCGTTTTGCTTTTGTTGATGTTCATCTTATATCCTCTTTTCAAGACACTGTCCATTCCATTCAACTGCTCTTCCAAGTCCTTTGCTGTCTCTGACAGAATTACAATCTCATTGGCAAACCTCAAAGTTTTTATGTCTTCTCCATTGATTTTAATTCCAACTCCGAATTTTTCTTTTGTTTCCTTTACTGCTTGCTCGATATACAGATTGAATAACATCGGGGAGGGGCTACAACCCTGCCTCACTCCCTTCCCAACCACTGCTTCCATTTCATGCCCCTCAACTCTTATAACTGCCATCTGGTTTCTGTACAAATTGTAAAAAGCCTTTCGCTCCCTGCATTTTACCCCTGACACCTTTAGAATTTTAAAGAGAGTATTCCAGTCAACATTGTCAAAAGCTTTCTCTCGATCTACAAATGCTAGAAACGTAGGTTTGCCTTTCCCTAATCTTTCTTCTAAGATAAGTCGTAAGGTCAGTATTGCCTCACTTGTTCGACATTTCTACGGAATCCAAACTGATCTTCCCCGAGGTCGGCTTCTACCAGCTTTTCCATTCGTCTGTAAAGAATTCGCGTTAGTATTTTGCAGCTGTGACTTATTAAACTGATTTTCATTCAGTAATTTTCATATCTGTCAGCACCTGCTTTCTTTGGGATTGGAATTATTATATTCTTCTTGAAGTCTGAGGGCATTTCACCTGTCTCACACATCTTGCTCACCAGATGGTAGAGTTTTGTCAGGACTGGCTCTCCCAAGGCCGTCAGTAGTTCAAATGAAATGTTGTCTACTCCCGGGGCCTTGTTTCAACTCAGGTCTTTCAGTGCTCTGTCAAACTCTTCACGCAGTATCGTATCTCACATTTCATCTTCGTCTACATCCTCTTCCATTTCCATAATATTGTCCTCAAGTACATCGCCCTTGTATAGACCCTCTATATACTCCTTCCACCTTCCTGCTTTCCCTTCTTTGCTTAGAACTGGATTTCCATCTGAGCTCTTGATATTCATACAACTGGCTCTCTTTTCTCCAAAGGTCTCGTTAATTTTCCTGTAGGCAGTATCTATCTTACCCCTAGTGAGATGAGCTTCTAAGTCCTTACATTTGTTCTCTAGCCATCCCTGCTTAGCCATTTTGCACTTCCTGTCGATCTCATTTTTGAGACGTTTGTATTCCTTTTTGCCTGCTTCATTTACTGCATTTTTATATTTTCTCCTTTCATCAATTAAATTCAATATTTCTTGTGTTACCCAAGGATTTCTACTAGCCCTCATCTTTTTACCTACTTGATCCTCTGCTGCCTTCACTACTTCATCCCTCATTCTTCTTCTACTGTATTTCTTTCCCCCATTCCTATCAATTTTTCCCTTATGCTCTCCCTGAAACTCTGTACTACCTCTGGTTTAGTCAGTTTATCCAGGTCCCATCTCCTTAAATTCACACCTTTTTGCAGTTTCTTCAGTTTTAATCTACAGTTCATAACCAATAGATTGTGGTCAGAGTCCACATTTGCCCCTGGAAATGTCTTACAATTTAAAACCTGGTTCCTAAATCTATGTCTTACCATTATATAATCTATCTGATACCTTCTAGTATCTCCACGATTCTTCCATGTATACAACCTTCTTTTATGATTCTTGAACCACATGTTAGCTATGGTTAAGTTATGCTCTGTGCAAAATTCTACCAGATGGCTTCCTCTTTCATTCCTTACCCCCAATCCATATTCACCTACTATGTTTCCTTCTTTCCCTTTTCCTACTCTCGAATTCCAGTCACCCATGACTATTACATTTTTGTCTCCCTTCGCTACGTGAATAATTTCTTTTATCTCATCATACATTTCATCAATTTCTTCATCATCTGCAAAGCTATTTGGCATATAAACTTGTACTACTGTAGTAGGCATGGGCTTCGTGTCTATCTTGGCCACAATAATGTGTTCACTATGCTGTTTGTAGTAGCTTACCCGCACTCCTATTTTTTTATTCATTATTAAACTAACTCCTGCATTACCCCTATTTGATTTTGTATTTATAACCCTGTATTGACCTGACTAGAATTCTTGTTCCTCCTGCCACTGAACTTCACTAATTCCTACTATATCCAACTTTAACCTCTCCATTTCCCTTTTTAAATTTTCTAACTTACCTGTCCGATTAAGGGACCTGACATTCCACGCTCCGATCCGTAGAACACCAGTTTTCTTTCTCCTGATAACAATGTCCTCTTGAGCAGTTCCCGCCCGGAGACCCGAATGGGGGACTATTTTACCTCCGGAATAATTTACCCAAGAGGACACCATCATCATTTAACCATACAGTAAAGCTACGTGCCCTCAGGAAAAATTATGGCTGTAGTTTCCCCTTGCTTTCAGCCGTTCGCAGTACCAGCACAGCAAGGCCGTTTGGTTAGTGTTACAAGACCAGATCAGTCAATCATCCAGACCGTTGCTCCTGCAACTACTGAAAAGGCTGCTGCTGCCCCGTTTGTCTATCATTTATTCAATAAAAAAAGTAACAGTTACATCCTAAATAAAGATACTGAAGCTCAAACATCGTGAAATACAATGAAACAGTATGAACAGTTTTTGCAAGGTAGTTTAGTTGCTTCAGCTTCAAAATGAAGTTTGATAGCTTTTTTCTCTATGATCTCAATATTACTATCCATTGACTATGGTTATAGTATCAAAATAGGGAATGATGTAAAACTAAAAAGAAGTTACAGACAAAGGAGAAACAATTAATTTAGAGAAATGTGGCAAGAACAGTAATGTAAATGGTGCTAATGGCAGTTCCAAAGAGAAGGGAGTGGCGGGGGGGAAGGATGCCATGCATCTTTCCATGTACAAACACTGCTTACCGTAATCACAATGTCTCAACTCAAAAGACTATGTAATGTAATGGGTAATGCATATTTTACTTATTCTTTATTTATTACAGTGTTTCTCATGCCACTTGCAGGCATTGCTATTTTGAAAGATCCACATGCAACTAAAGTGCAATATTTGTCATCTGTTTCACACCACCATAGGTAATTTCCAGTAAGACACTAAATTTTATGTATGATTTGTACTTCCATCTTATTCTCATACTTCTTCATTCATGAAAAACTTTAATTATCTTGTTTAATTCATCCTTTTGAAACCATATAAATATATAAGATAATTTTGCTGCCCCCAAAAACCTGTTGCCCTGGGCTGTGGCAGGGTTCACCTCCACCCCCTTGAGCCACCCCTGGCTTCATTTCTATTGACATTTTTCTTCCTACTAAACAAAGTCTCACAAGGTAATGGTCCAATCCAGCATGTCGAAACCTACCCTGAAATTTTTTACACAGGAGTAACACCAAACGAAATGCAATGCCAAAATTTTAGCTACTAAGATACACTGCAAACATTAAAAAAGTTGAAATAACTCATTTGTGCCCTACAAAGAACTATTTATAACAGTGGTTTGTACAGCCCTGCCTAGTGAATGCGTGATTCGTTGAATGAGAAGCAGCATCTGTGACGAGCACGCAATGCTGCGTAGCATAAATATCCAGAGTGAAAATACACTGATTTTGAGTACATAAAGCCTGGTTCACACTGGAGGGAATGGAAGAGAACACAGACAAATGAGGAATCACAGAAAATTCACCAGTGTTCACTATCATTCACTTGTTTCTCTGTGTACAAGCATTTAACTAGAGGGTGAAGTGTGACATATCATTTTGGGAATGATATGTCTGACTTCCCTGCTCTCCTTTGGCAGGGCAAAAGATGTTCATGAGTAAGGTAGTTAGTAAGTAGGAAGCATCCCACTTTCAGGAAGTGTTTTATAGTGTTTGCAGAACAGAGCTGTACCAATCCTGTACTGTCAGCAATAGACCCTTGTACCTGCTGGGTGGAGTCTTCTACCCTGTGGTGCTGCAAGTGAAGGGCATGGGTAAAATTTGATATCCATTACATCAAAGAAATGCTCACCAGAGAACAAATGGCGTGGAAATATTTGTGTACCAGTTATAATTGTCTTGATGGAACTGAAAGTCTATCAGTGCAAACACTGTGTGGTTGGATTTAACCTGGTGGGGGTGTGGTAGGGTCAGTATGACCATGCTCATTTTGTTTTGTTGGCAGTTCTTTGTTGTGCACTTGCATATTGTTGAAGTTCTCAGTAGCTGTAATTATTGAACTCCCCTCCCTAATGCCTGCACACACTCAGTCGGCTGCATTCTGTGAAAGAAGATAAATTAGTGCAAACAGTAAGAGGGTAATTTTTACCCTTCCACAACCACGAAGTAGTATTTCTGTGTCACTTTTCAGTTTATCTTTTTTCATCAGTGTTTCGTGTTTTTTGTTGTTTTTAGTCAAAATGAAGAAGAAAGGGAGGCTAATCATATATGTTGCTGGCTGGTGTAATTATCAGACAGTGAAAACGGTTTTACGACTGATGGCAGTGAAAATGAAGATCGTGTAAGTGAGCCCAGGGGCAGTAGTGGTACGGAGCAAGATGCAAGTGAAGGCAGTGACAAAGAAGATAATATACCATTAAATAAGCTACAGAATACTGCCCACAATGCTGCGTTACCAGAATTAGTTGAGGATACACAGTTCATTTTATTTTGGTAAAGATGGATCCAAGTGGTGCAAAAATCCACCTCAGTAACAAGTTTGGACCTGTTTTGAAAATATCATCAGGCAGGTACCTGACATGAGTTTAGTGGCAAGATTAGCAAAGATATAGTTTGAATGCTGGAGTCTGTTTTGCAATGAAAATATGCTTAGTATCATCTTGAAATACACAAACTTGCAAACTGCAGAAAGGAAAGCAGCTTTTGAAGTAGTTGCAAATCACTATTTTATGAAAGAAATGACCATGAGTGAGCTGAAGGCTTATTTAGGCTTGTTGTACATTGCTGGATTTTACCGATCTGGGTGGCAGAACATCGCTGACCTTTGGGCTTCAGATGGAAAAGGCGTTGAAATATTTTGGCTGACAATGACATGGTAACATTTTCATTTTATTCAAAGCTGCCTTCCTTTTGATGATAAATCCACACATGAAGAAAGAAAACAGCTGGACAACTTAGAACCAATACATTAGACATTTGAAATATTTGTTGAAAACTGCAAGAAAGCCTATGTACTAGAAGAATAGACAACTATAGATGAAATGCTGCTTGCATTCAGAGGCAGATGCAAATTTAGACAATACATTCCATCAAAACCGCCCAAATATGGCATGAAAATATTTGCCTCGGTCAACGCAAAGAATTTCTGTATCTTCGACCTCGAAATATATGCTGGTAAGCAGCCAAAGGGACCATTTTCACTGAGTAATTAACCATCTGATGTGACGAATTGGCTGGGGCAACCCATTTCAAAAACAAGCTGTAATGTGACTTTTGATAATCGGCTTATGAACTATGAACTATTGTCACATCTGCTGAAAGAACACACACTAACTTCTGTGGCAACAGTGCATAAGAACAAGGGGCAAATCCCTCCTGAATTTTGCAAAACTCGTGGTAGAGAAATCTACTCATCTAAGTTTGGTTTCCAAAAGGATTTTACACTAGTTTCTCATATTCCAAAGAAAAACAAAGTTGTTTTGCTCATGTCTAGTCTTCACCACAATGCTGAAATTGTTGAATTGTCAGGAGATGAAAAGAAACCAGAAATAAACATGTTTTATAATTCTACGAAAACTGAAGTTGCCTCAGACTGTCTTCTACACAATACTGAATGTGACCAGCAAAAGTGATGCTATTATTCAGCAATCAAATAACAATAAAAACCAAAGGCATCGTAATTTCATAAAAACACTAGGCCGTATGCTCGTCAGTGAACACTGGAGTGCCCGACAAGAAATACCTCAACTGCCAAGCACTTTGTGCAAGAGAATCAGAGAATTTAGTGGAGAATCTTCACAAGAATCGATTGCCAGAGTCCAAGGTGTATGAAAAAAGATGTAATGAGTGTCCCTATGATAGACATCATAAGACACTTCATGTCTGTGAAGCTTGTCATAAGTACATTTGTCAAGAACACATCGTTCCATTCTGCCAACAATGTGCTATGGCAAGAGATGATTAACAGCTTATGTCAAAAGTTTATTGTTAATTTTGTGTTCGAAGAAGGTTTATCTTGTAAATACTTAGCAAAAAATCTGAATTACTGATGAGAATGTATGGTTTTGTAGATTTAAAAAAATATGTAATGTTAAGGGCTGTTAAAATGATTATTTTGTAGACTTTATGTAAACATTTTTATGCTCAGTAGTGTTTATTTCTATGAAAATCCTTTAATTAATAAATAATTCATAAATTTAATTCCCATCTTTTGTTAAATAGTGCCAATAAATACTTAAAAAATATAAATGAAAAACAGGGTCAATATGACCCTTCACATCCTAGATGTACCTTTGTTACACCACACCCTCACCTGGTTAAATCAGTAAAATATTGAAGAAGAAGACATCTGTATTGGTTGCAACTAGAAAACAAAAAAAAATTTGAATAATTGGAAGATATGGACTGCAGTTGTCCGTAGCAACAGTGTCAGCCACTACAACAGTGTGCATGTTTATGGAATAGTAGACATGAGTCACATACACATGTCTGTAGTTGCAATGCAGAAGAGTTACATGAGGATTGGAGAATAAGAGTGCTGACTCTGTAGCAGTGGACAGGCCCTGTGAAAGCAGTTTAACTTGGTACGCATTCTGCAGTGCCATGCAGTTACCTGTTGTCTGCTACACTGCTGCATTTTTAGCATCTGCTCACCACAACTGATCTCTGCAATGCATCTGCGGCATTGCAGAAGATCCACATCAGTTCACTGCAGCTTGAAGTTATGATGTCAAATGAACTGTACAGTCACAATTCATGACAAGTGTTATGATTTGATTATAGTGAATATTATTAAGAAATGAGATTAATAAATTGTATCTAGAGTTAGAATTTAGTGACAATTATCAGCTAGTGATAATTTCAGGAATATGATGTTGCTGATAGTCTATGCCAGTCACCACCTGTCAAATGGTAACTGAAGCACAGGGAGTTGATATGACAGCTCTACTTACAAAATTCAGGGAGATGCTTAAGGGACTAGCGGACAATAATAATAAAAAATTAGAGGAAACTCTTAAGGCACAGGAGGAAACAATAAATAATAAACTAAAGAAAACAATAAGTAATAAACTGGAGAAAACAATAAATTTGATTAAGACACAAGTTACTAGAATTACTACTTTAGAAATATCATAAATAATTTGCCTAAGGATTTACAAACTGAAGTAGATGTGTAATGTGATGTAGCATGTAAGGAAGTAGGTAGTCATCTTAGCGAAATTCATAATGATTTAAAAGTAATTGACAAAGAAATCTCAGATACTAAGGAAAGAGTACGTATATTAGAACAAGGCAGAGCACTGAATGAAATTTTGAGTCCACATATGACATTGTCTAGAGTGGAAGAGTGATTGCAGGAATTCATAGAACAGAACATACAGAAGAGAGTTGATTCCACTAACATTGCACCCAATTCTACAAGTGAATTTCTATGAATCACAAGAGTTGTGGAGATCAGAAAAGACACAACAAGACTTAAAGAGAAAAACTAATGTAACTAGTAAAAGTAGCCCAGGCAAATGGTTGGAAGAATTTCTCTTAGGGACAGCAGTGAATTTGTCAAAACAATTTCCGAAGTTTGAGCCAAATAGGAAAGTACATCCTCCTCCTTTTTATGAGTATTTTCTAGATCTTTGCCTAAAAACTGGGAAGATATTAAGAAAACAGATTTTGCATGTAGTTGATTAATTGAAGATGCATTTGAATGGGGACCAGCCCATTCTGAAGATCTTAAATTTCAAATTGCTATAACAGTGCAAGATAGACGTAAAATGATTTAAACCCTCATGTGAACTTGCATTCTGAACAGGTTCGTTGGGGTGATGTTGGCCAGGCACCGAGCTAACTGTTTCATTATTTCTTTTTAGTTTCTGTGAAACATTTTCTTCCCTCTGTTTCTATTCAGTCATCTTTCTGATATCCCTTACTATCCTGTCCTACAAGTAAGTATAAGGCTATGGCAGTTAGTGAGACAGAGACGTACACGTGGGGCTCTTCTGTGTGCCTCATGTTAGACGCATCATGTGTTGTGAGGAAGCGAACAGGAACTGTACAGCCTGTGTAGTGAGTCAGTTAACAAGGTGATGTGTAAACATGGGAACATCAAGTATTTCAAGAAGTTAATAACAAGATCATGAATGTAGAATTGTATTGTCCAGAAGAGGAAGTAACATAAAATAATAATATCATATGATAATAGATTAAAGCAAATTTGTTGATGGAAGGTATCACACTCAGCATAAAGTATTCTAGGATAATTAATAATTTACATGCCATCACAGCACAGAAATACTAAGGTGCATAAATAGTAAAGTAAGACCCAAGCAAGATGGAAATGTACGGACAGTAATAAACCAGAAAGTGTAAATGATAAAGGAGCATAACATTTTTTAAAAGTGATAATATGAGTAGGATAAAATACTTCATATGGAAATATAAAAATGATGGTGCAGTGTGCCTAATAAAACACAGATATTTAGGGGTAAATGGACACAAGGAACGAAGGATGTACACCCAGGTGGTCTATTCATTATTGACATGACCAGTACCATTTTTTATTAGGAAATAAAGCGTAAGTGGACCTACGAAAGGGATGACTTACACGATAATTTGGATGGACTCAGAAGAGGAATGACCCAGACTGCTGTTGTGAAGGGAGAGTCCTAAAAAGGACACATGGCATCTCAAATGGAAAGGCACTTGCTAAGTATCCACCCGTAGAATGGGATGCAGATGAATGCGCATAATGAATATGTTCATATTGAAGAAGCTTTCTCCCAAACAGAGTAATGCAGTATAGACCTGGCCGATTGTATTTGCATAGTTTGAGTATGTTTCTACCACAGTTTAAAGACACGAGTATCTGAGTTTTGGTATAGGTAAGCATACTGTTGACTTCAAAGTTAACAGTAACTCACAGGGAAATAGATGAAGTAGATGAACTAGTTTACACAGTGAGTCAATACTAAACAGATACCTCTGCTGAGACATACAACAGATGTGGTATGATAGTAAATGTGTGTCAATTATATGGCTAAGCTGAATTGAAATATTTGGTTAAATGTATTGTCTCAGAGAAAAAAAAAAGAAAATTGGGGAAAATGGAGATGAATGTTGAAAACCAATGTGTCAGTAAGGAGCAACGCTCCAAATGGTGCATACAAATTGAAATAATAAATAAAGGATGAATGATTTTAAGTAGTATTAAGGGATAGTGAATTTGAATTAGAATGGTATAATTAATAATTATACAAAATATAAAAGAAAAGAAAATGGTATTAGTAAATGGATTTGTGATAAATATGAACTGAATTGAAAGAAGTGCTTATGTGAATCCTAAGAGGACATAAACTGACATGATATTGTGTTTTGCAAACAAAAAATATTTAAAAAATTGTTGGAGAATAACCTTATTGGAATGTGTTAAAAGTGTTTAAAGTTAAGTCTAGAAGCATGACATCTTTTGATAGAAGCATGACATCCTTTGTCTCAGTGGGAGTATGTGAAGTGTGACATATCATTCTGGGGATGAGATGTCCCTCTTCCCTGCTCTCCACTGGCCAACAAAAAATGTTCATAAGTAGGAAGCACCCAACTTTCAGGAAGTGTTTTATGGTCTATGTAGATAGGAGTTGTACCGATCCCTATGCTATCAGCAAGGTGGGCCACGAATGGGCACGTCTACCTTGTGGGTATGGTTGTCTGCTCTGTGGTGCCGTGGGTGATGGGCTTGGAAAGAATGTGATCCCTATGATGTCAAAGAAATGCTTGTCAGAGAACAAATGATGTTGAAATATTTTTATACCAATTGTTATTGTTGCTATGGACTCTGATAGACATATGTTCTTTTGTCTGACAAATACTGGCAAAAGTAATTGATCTGTCATCATCTAGAATAATATGTTATAGGCAAGGCATCTAGTTAAAACTATCTTGTGTGTTAATCTAGTAGACACAACAAACAAGAGAGACCTTTGTCAGCACATTTTGATGCAAAATGAGAAGTAGTTCACTGAGAAGAGCTGATCCACCATTAGAGGGGCACTGATTAGCAGGACCTCCTTCAGCACAAGATACATAGTGACTAATAAATATATTGCAAGTGCTTTGAACAATTAACCCTAAAAGATTCTACAAATTGACTAATTAATTGTTTTATCTATCAACACCTATCACCAAAATAGACAAAGTAGGAAAAGAAGTAGTAAAGAACATGAGATAATGAACATTACCTATGAATGTCTCATTACTGTGAGAAAAAAAGGTAGCATGTACACTCTGGTTGTTGGACCTCGTGGTGTTGTGGTAAAGCTCTTGCCTGAAAACCAAGAGGTTGCGAAATTGAATCCCTGTTGAATCATTCATTTTTCAATCTTCTTATTAAATTAGCCTTCACCTCTGAACAATGAGAGGAGTCAGCAGGACAGAGACGTCCTTGGATGGTTCGCTGAAAGACCGACAACCATCAGAGCACATGCGTATGCAAAATGAACACAACTGAATGAAGTACACTTCTGTTTGTCAGCCTGTGACATGCTTGTTTGATTGTGATCATTTCTGTGCAAAACGGGCCTGAACAATTAAAAAAAAAAAAATAAATAAATAAAAAAAAAATACCATTTCATTAATTTCCTGAATAACAACCAATTCATATTGGCAGCTACGTTGTTGTCAATGTAGCAGGAAAAATAAAATCGTGTCAGTGTTTGATGTCACATTACAGCCAACATCCACCAGTCAGGACTTCTACTTTTTCAAAACAAAATATTTTTTGCACATACTTCATTGTATAACAATTCTTGTAGCACAGTTCTTGTGATAATTTCTGAATATTGTGGATTTGACTAACAATGAAACAATTCCTCGTTTATTTCCTGTGGTCATAAAAATGCGAAGGGTCAATTGAATGACAAAAACAAGCATTTTCATTAAACGGGGCATACCGGACAAAAGAAACATTGATGCATTCAGATGTTTCGCAGTAATTACTAGTTTTATTTAGATGGAATTGGGGTAGAGTAAGGAATGGTCCTCGCCATTGTTCTGAATAATGTGCTGCTTATCAGATGTACTTGATCCAATTCATAAAACATGGCAGTGCAGGATGATAATACACAAATGGCTGAAGCTTGATAATTCTGATAAACCTCAAAAGACAAACAGCTATCAGAAATTATGTTCTCCTACAATTTCCTTAAAAATGCTTTCCACTGTCGAAAAAATTCTTCGTAAAGAGGTTGAATCACACTAGCAGTTTCAGATGGAATCTGCATTATATCAACATTCGCTTCATTGTCCTCCTCTAATACAGAGGTGTTGTTAGGTCCAGGCCAAGAGCCCAACAAAAGGAATCAATTCTTTTCTGAAAATGGTAGGAAGACACTGTTAATGAAATGTTGAAAATGATCTTTTCCCTTTTTTCCAGATTTTGATACATCAATTACGAGATTTTTGCAACTAGACAGTCCTTTTTTTTTTTTAGTTGTTAGTCTTAATTTGCCTAATTTCCTGGAAACAGACATAAAGGTGCAGAAACAATATTCCACTCATACTTACAATGGCATTACTGTATAGCATTCATCAATTGCACAACCAACTCCCTGTTTTATTTTCAATTTTTTTTTCCATCCAGAATTGATAAAGCGCAGTGTGCAGGCAGTTTGTTCACAAAACCTGACTGATCAGCCTTATACACTGCAGTTGTGAGGATAACAGCAGGCTTTGTCTGTGCATCAGCTATGAATTTCTCTATAGTACTGCCTATTAATGGCAGCTGCTCCATATGTTGACTTGAAGTAAACTTTGTAATTTTATGTGTTCCTGTTTGGTGAGATTACTTGAACATATTTACCCAGATCGAAGAAGCCTGGAAATCAGAAATGTTCATTTCACTTGCCGTTTGAAGGACCCAGTCTTGTAGATCTCCATCAGTAATGGTGCATTTTTTCTTTTAAGCAATTCTAAAGCTTTCACATTTTTGCAAGTTTCATTTTGGCTCATATTTCTTATTTCGTGCATCTGTTTCTTCCATTTACACAGTTCACTTATTGATTTTACAAAAGAGAAGTTGCTTTGCACACTGATCAGCTTTAATTTTTTTCTCCCACCTTTGTTTAACCAAAAATTCACGGCCTTTGCTGTGTCACTGAAGGCTATTGTAGAACACATTTTCCTTGGGCTAGAGGTATTTTTGTTTTTGACTATTATTGAAATTGTCATCATCTGACCCACTGTTCATGGAATTGTCAGAATTATTTTCTATTTCTTTCAAAGCTTCCACAGTTTCTAATGAAATGTCAACACCATTTGAATTAGTGTCCAATTAGTTAACTAGCTAACATATTGTAGGACTTCAGGAGAAGTAAGTGATTTCAACTGGAAACTGTGTTCTTCACATTTCATCTTTGCAAGATTGAGAATGTTAATTGGTTTCCATGTTACTGTGAAACTCTGGAACATAAAGACACAAGCTATTTGCAGACACATATTATGAAAACACAATGAATATTAATTCAGTTTTATCTCTGTTGTTAACTCTTACCAATACCGTACTGCAGCTGATAATTTTTGTGGATATTTCCAGAGAACAGTAACTGTTTATGATCATGTTGAAGAAACTGTTGGTGCAAATTCACTTTACAAATTACAATTGGGTTGTGTTGCATTTCCCATTTACAAATGTGCAGCAAACAAGGCTGTGCGCCTTGCTCATTGTGGATACTTAGATGCTACAGCTCCAATAGAGGTGTCAGTTTCTCCCACCACCTTGCAGCCCACAAATTTGGCAGTTTTCAACTCCTTTTTTTTATTTTTTTATTATTGTTTTTTAAATACTTTTAGTGCATCTTAGCAGTTAAAATGTTGACAGTTCTTGTCTTTAGGAGTGTTCTTCATGGATAAAAAATTTCAAGGCAAGTTTTGACATGTCAGATTGGACCATTCTGTTGTTAGTATGGGCCTTCAGAGATGTGATATTGATGGATAATATTATAATCAGCCCCTAAATGGGCCACTACAACTACCAACATTACCTGCACATCCTGTGGGTTGACTAGTGGTTGGACGACTGGTGGTTCCTTGCCAGAGACACCAGTTTACGTTAATCTGTGCACACATTGGGGGCCACTAGTTGTCGTCACGTTTTAACTCATTTTCGTAAACGAGCCTGGCCAGCAAGAATGCTGCCTGTGAGATTATCATGTTCTGAGAACTTGCTCTTGATAACAACATGACCTGATGATACTCTTAGCTGTCAGATTGTACCATGCCAGCCCCATGGGACAGTCTGAACGTGGTGTCATATTGTGTATGGCTTTCTGAGTCACAAATATATTAGTAAGGAACATGCACATGTTACATGTATTAGTTGTTGTGCTCGCCCATATGAAAGCATTTTGGAAGACTTAGACACATTGTGACTGTATGAATCAGAACTGAGACAGTTGAATGAATTATAAATATATAACTGTAGAAGGTTTTCTGTAGCAGTGCTCTTTCAGTGTTGCCACAAGTTCTGGAAATCAGGGAATATCAGGCAATTTAAAACATCTCAGGGAAATCAGGGAAATTTGAAAAATAAAAAAAAAAACACTGGAAAAATCTCATTTTTGTCTCAGTAGGTGGAATGGTTTGTTTACTGAGATGTCCTGCATTGTCACAGGCTGGGCACAGCTGGGTATGTGTGCCGCATCCCTACTTCCTCATTCCTACTGCTGCTTCCTTTCCTAACACTCCCTTCAGCCTGCAGTCAGTGCTGCCACCACTTTTAGCACTAGCCAAGCAGCTGCCGGTGGGAGGCAGGGAGATATGAGGAGTGGTTTGTTTGGTTCTGATTCTCAGAGATTATTGACGCAGCAGCCAGAGGCAGTGGTCATTCATGCATGAGTTGTGTCTGAGTGATTGTGTGAACGTGTGTGTACTCTTGTTTTCTGACAAAGGCTGTTGTTGTTATGGTCTTCAGTCCAGAGACTGGTTTGATGCAGCTCTCCATGCTACTCTATCCCCTGCAAGCTTCTTCATCTCCCAGTACCTATTGCAACCTACATCCTTCTGAATCTGCTTAGTGTGTTCATCTCTTGGTCTCCCTCTACAATTTTTACCCTCCGCACTGCCCTCCATTACTAAATTGGTGATCCCTTGATGCCTCAGAACATGTCCTACCAACCTTCTTCTAGTCAAGTTGTGCCACAAATTTCTCTTCTCCCCAATTATATTCAATACCTCCTCATTAGTTATGTGATCTACTCATCTAATCTTCAGCATTCTTCTGTAGCAACACATTTCGAAAGCTCCTATTCTCTTCTTGTCCAAACTATTTATCGTCCATGTTTCACTTCCATACATGGCTACACTCCATACAAATACTTTCAGAAATGACTTCCTGACACTTAAATCTATACCTGGCGTTGACAAATTTCTCTTCTTCAGAAACGCTTTCCTTGCCATTGCCAGTCTACATTTTATATCCTCTCTACTTCGACCATCATTAGTTATTTTGCTCCTCAAATAGCAAAACTCATTTACATGCCCTCAGCATCACCCAAGTTAACTTGACTACATTCCATTATCCTCGTTTTGCTTTTGTTGATGTTCATCTTATATCCTCTTTTCAAGACACTGTCCAGTCCATTCAACTGCTCTTCTAGGTCCTTTGCTCTGTCTGACAGAATTACAATGTCATCAGCGAACCTCAAAGTTTTTATTTCTTCTCCATGGATTTTAATTCCTACTCCAAATTTTTCTTTTGTTTCCTTTACTGCTTGCTCAATATACAGATCGAATAACATCGGGGATAGGCTACAACCCTGTCTCATTTCCTTCCCAGCCACTGCTTCCCTATCATGCCCCTTGACTCTTATAACTGCCATCTGGTTTCTGTACAAATTGTAAATAGCCTTTCGCTCCCTGTATTTTATCCCTGCAACCTTCAGAATTTGAAAGGGAGTATTCCAGTCAACATTGTCAAAAACTTTCTCTAGATCTACAAATGCTAGAAATGTAGGTTTGCCTTTCCTTAATTTATCTTCTAAGATGAGCCGTAGGGTCAGTATTGCCTCACTTGTTCTGACATTTCTACGGAATTCAAACTGATCTTCCCGGAGGTTGGCTTCTACCAGTTTTTTCCATTCATCTGTAAAGAATTCGTGTTAGTTTTTTGCAACCATGACTTATTAAACTGATAGTTCGGTAATTTTCACACCTGTCAACACCTGCTTTCTTTGGGATTGGAATTATTATATCCTTCTTGAAGTCTGAGGTTATTTCGCCTGTCTCATACATCTTGCTCACCAGATGGTAGAGTTTTGTCAGGACTGGCTCTCCCAAGGCTACCAGTAGTTCTAATAGAATGTTGTCTAGTCCCGGGGCCTTGTTTCTACTTAGGTATTTCAGTGCTCTGTCAAACTCTTCACGCAGTATCGTATCTCACATTTCATCTTCATCTACATTCTCTTCCATTTCCATAATATTGTCCTCAAGTACATCACCCATGTATAGACCCTTTATATACTCTTTCCACCTTTCTGCTTTCCCGTCTTTGCTTAGAACTGGGTTTCCATCTGAGCTCTTGATATTCATACAAGTGGTTCTCTTTTCTCCAAAGGTCTCTTTAATTTTCCTGTAGGCAGTATCTATCTTACCCCTAGTGATTATGCCTCTACATCCTTACATTTGTCCTCTAGCCATCCCTGCTTAGAAATTTTGCACTTCCTGTCAATCTCATTTTTGAGATGTTTGTATTCCTTTTTGTCTGCTTCATTTACTGCATTTTTATATTTTCTTCTTTCATCAATTAAATTCAATATTTCTTCTGTTACCCAAGTATTTCTACTAGCCCTCATCTTTTTACCTACTTGATGCCCTGCTGCCTTCACTATTTCGTTTCTCAAAGCTGCCCATTCTTCTTCTCCTTCTTCTTCTGTATTTCTTGCCCCCATTCTTGTCAATCTTTCCCTAATGCTCTCTCTGAAACTCTCTGCAGCCTCTTGTTCTGTCATTTTATCCAGGTCCCATCTCCTTAAATTTCCACCTTTTTGCAGTTTCGTCAGTTTTAACTGCAGTTCATGACCAATAGATTGTGGTCAGAGTCCACATTTGGCCCTGGAAATATCTTACAATTTAAAATCTGGTTCCTAAGTCTCTTGCCGGCTGGAGTGGCTGAGCGGTTCTAGGCGCTTCAGTCAGGAACCCCGCGACACCGCTACAGTCGCAGGTTCGAATCCTGCCTCGGGCAAAGATGTGTGTGATGTCCTTAGGTTAGTTAGGTTTAAGTAGTTCTAAGTTCTAGGGGACTGATGACCTCAGATGTTAAGTCCCATAGTGCTTGGAGCCATTTGAGCCTAAATCTCTGTCTTATCATTATATAATATATCTGAAAACTTCTAGTATCTCCAGGCCTCTTCCATGTATACAACCTTCTTTCATGATTCTTGAACCAAGTGATAGCTATGATTAAGTTATGCTCTGTGCAGAATTCTACCAGGTGGCTTCCTCTTTTATTCCTTACCCCCAATCCATATTCACCTACTATGTTTCCTTCTCTTCCTATTCCTACTACCGAATTCCAGTCACCCATGACTATTAAATTTTCCTCTCCCTTCACTATATGAATAATTTCTTTTATCTCATCATACATTTCATCAATTTCTTCATCATCTGCAAAGCTATTTGGCATATAAACTTGTACTACTGTAGTAGGCATGGGCTTCGTGTCTATCTTGGCCATAATAATGTGTTCACTATGCTGTTTGTAGTAGCTTACCCGCACTCCTATTTTTTTATTCATTATTAAACTAACTCCTGCATTACCCCTATTTGATTTTGTATTTATAACCCTGTATTGACCTGACCAGAAGTCTTGTTCCTCCTGCCACTGAACTTCACTAATTCCTACTATATCCAACTTCAACCTCTCCATTTCTCTTTTCAAATTTTCTAACCTATCTGTCCGATTAAGGGATCTGACATTCCATGCTCCGATCCGTAGACCGCCAGTTTCCTTTCTCCTGTTAACGACATCCTCCTGAGATTTCCCCGCCCAGAGATCCGAATGGGGGATTATTTTACCTCTGGAATATTTTACCCAAGAGGACGCCATCATCATTTAACTATACAGTAAAGCTACATGCCCTCGGGAAAAATTAAGGCTGTAGTTTCCCCTCGCTTTCAGCCATTCGCAGTACCAGCACAGCAAGACTGTTTTGGTTAGTGTTACAACGCCAGATCAGTCAATCATCCAGACTGTTGCCCTGGCAACTGCTGAAAAGGCTGCTGCCCCTCTTCAGGAACCACACATTTGTCTGGCCTCTCAATAGATACCCCTCCGTTGTGGTTGCACCTACGGTACGGCTATCTGTATTGCTGAGGCACGCAAGCCACCTCATCAATGGCTAGGTCCGTGGTTCGTGGATAATGGATGTCAGGAATTGTCATGTAGAGTGCTCCGTGTTGTGTTTTATAGACATTTTATTTATCCTAGTACAGTTTGGCACTTTGAAAGTATTTTAAATATTAGAAAGTATGGACAGTAAGAAGGAGGAAATTGTGGCAGTTGCTGGTGGTTTGTACACTATGTACTCATATATTTCTCGAAAGAAAAATCACACAATACCCCTAAAATAATAGAAATAACACAGTGGGTAATAACCGACAATAATGAACATAGTAGAACCAACATTTTATTGGTGGCCACCTATGGTGTTAGTTTACACAAATCTCCCCCATCCTTTCAAGAGGCCTACCTCTTTCTGAGGTTATTTCTGAAGTCAGTGAAGATATTTTAATTCCACCTTGTGACTCCAGGGATATGCATATTTTTGTCACCAAATGTGCTTTGTTTTATTGAAATAAAATAACAGCACTGGCCTTAATGAAACACACATGCCATTTGGTTTACTTTCTCCATCTAAAGACAGTTTCTTACAAAAGATGTTGATGTTAGTACTTAAGATGTTTCCTCACACGGGGGAGAAATACAGAAATTCTTGCAAATTTTTGTCAACTTATGTCTTTACTTGCCCCTGAGATATCAAAATTCGTCAGGGAAAAATGCTAAAACTTGTCTGGAAATCATAGAACATTAGGGAATTTCACTTGGGGGGAACTTTTGACAACACCGTATTTGTTGGATTATCAGTGGTGACATTCTGATTACTCAGAAACTGTCATGTAACAGCGATAAGGTAAATCATGAAACCTAGTGATAAAATGAGAAATGAAGACTGAAAATGATTTTCTACATGAAGATATGACTATTGTGGGGTCTCATGTAAGCGTTAACACCAAGTCATTTGTTGCAGCAACAAGGAAACCTAGCCATCTGCTTTCCTGCCCACCATAAATATTAACATTGGATGTGTGTGTGTGTGTGTGTGTGTGTGTGTGTGTGTGTGTGTGCGTGCTTTGTGCTTAGAGTTGCTTTTAAATTGACTTTTCTGTTTACAAGTGATTCCTACTTTGTGTGTAACTGTGCTTACTTCATAAGGCTTCTCCAAGATATCTGAAGTTGGCAGTATCATAATTATTCTCCCACACAGAAACTTTAGCCTTTTGTAGAATTGATGTTGAAGTTTATTTCCTTTATGTGTATTTTTATTTTTTCTCTGTTACCTAGCTACAGACTTATTCCAGTGTTGCTTCATTCGATGAAAAATTAAAAAGGTTCGTTGTATTCATTACAACCCCTGTACCATTGAAGTTTGCCATCAAAGAGGGCCAAGTTGTTAACATATTATGTGTTTCAAAGCTCGTTTTGTAACATTTGTTTTCAAAGGCAGCTGTGTAACTTTTGTTGTTTAATTTTTCTGTTGCTGGAGTTCTGTAGAAGATGTTTCACTTTCCCAATGATATTGTAAGGGAACAATGTTTGAGAAGTCAGGGATTATGGACTTATGAACAATCATTTTGCGGGTTCTGTAGCTACATATTTTGGATGCCTGACAAATTTAGAACATTTTAAGGTAAGATACCAAGGAATTACAGACATTGGCTGGAAGTGGGCCTTGATTTAAATCAATGGGGAAAGTTGAAAATTTGCACCCACTTGCAACAATTGCCCATAATTCTTTTGTGTCTTAATTCATAGTGGATGCTGGATTAAAATGGTATCTGTTCTTCAGACATGTCTGAAAGAACAGACACGACATATGTGTTTTGAGCTGTTCCACTTTTCAGAGGCTGAGGGCTTGACATATTAACCACTGTATATAATCACAATTTATCATTGTTTTGTACCCAACTGTTCATCCATCACTGCTTTGCAATTTTATTTTGTGTGTGTTGTGTTTTTTGAGTGAGTGTACAAATCGCAACAACAAACATAAGTAAAACTAAAAAAAGCTGGGTTAACGTGTTGCTAAAGCTGAAACAAAATCACACTGATGGTGCTTTAACTCAACAAAGAGAAATGTGTTATGTGATAAACAAAACATTGTGTTGTACCAACAGTCATATTAGTCAACCACAGTACTATTGAATTTGGCTTCTGATGGGTGCTACCAGAAACATGTGGTGATGTTAAAGTAAACAAGTACAGTGGTGACTAAGGAAAATGCATCACATTGTGAATGATTTCAGGACAGCTATGCATTTACTGAGGTGACAGAAGTCATGGGATATTGATATGCACGTATACAGATGGCAGTAGTATCATGTACACTAGGTATAAAAGGGCAGTGCATTGGTGAAGTTGTCATTTGTACTCAGGTGAGTAATGTGGAAAGATTTCTGATGTGATTATGGCTGCATGGCGGGAATTAACACAGTTCGCTAGTAGGTGATAAATGCATGGGAAATTCTAGTTTGAAAATCATTAGGAAATTCAATATACTGAGATCCACAGAGTTAAGTGTGTGCTGAGAATACCAGATTTCAGGTATACCTGTCACCATGGACAACACAATAGCTGACGGCCTTCACTTGATGACCGAGAGCAGCAGAGTTTGAGTAGAGTTGTCAGTGCTAACAGACAAGCAACATTGCATGAAGTAACCCCAGAAATAGATGTGGGACATACGAGGAACTTGGTGTTAGAAAAGTGTGATGAAATTTGCTGTTAATGGGCTACATCAGCAGATGACAAATACGAGTGCCTTTGCTATCAGCATGGCATCACCTGCAGTGCCTCTCCTGAGCTCATGGCCATAAGAGTTTGACACTAGACAACTGTAAAACTGTGACCTGGTCAGATTAGTCCTGATTTCAGTTGGTAAGACTGATGTTAGGGTTCAAGTGTGATGCAGATTCTACGAAGCCATGAACCCAAGTTGTCAACAAGGCACTATGTAAACTACTGGTGGCTCCATAATGGTGCGGGCTGTATTTACAGGGAATGGACTGGGTCCTCTGGTTCATCTGAACCAATCGTTGACTGGAAATGGCTATGTTCAGCTGCTTGGAGAGCATTTTCAGCCATTCATGGACTTCTTGTTCCCAAACAATGATGGAATTTTTATGAATGACAATGGGCTATGCCAGCAGGCTGCAATTGTTTGGGACTGATTTGAACAACATTCTGGACAATTTGAGAAAATGATTTGGCCACCCATTGAACATTTATGGGACATAATTGAGAGGTCAGCTCATGCACAAAATCTTGAACTGGCAACACTTTTGCCGTTATGGATGGCTATAGAGGCAGCATGGCTCAATATTTCTGTAGGGGACTTCCAACAACTTTTTGAGCCCACACGATGTTGAATTCCTGCACTACACGGCCCAAAAGGAGGTCTGACACAATATTAGGAGGCATCCCATGACTTTTCTCACATCAGTGTACACAATCAAGTGGTTCAGCATGTTCTTGTGAAATATCATGATAGAACGGAAGATAAACCGAACGAAGCACCCTCACACTCTGGTGCAGTAATATTGGAGTTGACTAAAAAACAGTGAAACAACAACAGCCAAAAGAAAAATACTTTAAAAGAGCAGCTTAGGATATGATTGGCTTACAAACCGAGACATTGAAATTAATTTGCTGTTTAGTGAAGTACTTGCTCTTATGCATTAACAAATATTCCCATACACAAGCAATGTAAGTGACTACAGTACATAATTATGTTGTTGTTGTGGTCTTCAGTCCAGAGACTGGTTTGATGCATCTCTCCATGCTACTCTATCCTGTGCAAGCTTCTGCATCTCCCAGTACCTTCTTCAACCTACATCCTTCTCAATCTGTTTAGTGTATTCATCTCTTGGTCTCCCTCTATGATTTTTACCCTCCACGTTGCCCTCCAATACTAAATTGGCGATCCCTTGATGCCTCAGAAACCTTTTAATTAAAACAAAAAGTACATAGACATCAGGAATAATGTACAATATAGTTTAACAAATTAATCTGAAACGTTAGCTCAGCTGTCCCATATTCCAAATATATTGCATTACAGCTGATTCTGTTGTTCTTTTCATACCATATTTGTACAACACTTCACATTACTTAATATGAACTATGCAATATTCACTGCATAAGCATGCAATCATTACTTTTCACTTCTCAACACTATATTTGATTACGTACACAGTGTCTCAGGAATTCAGTTGTGTGTAGCTCTCTTTGCTTCTGCGCTTCAAGTTTAGCTTGGTTTAGTTCTCTTATTGTTATGGATGATGAGAATGTCATTAACACATTCAGAATCTACACATCTCCTTTTCTGAGTCAATCCCTGCCTTACTAAAATATCTTTAAGAGGTGCTACTGGCAGGAATAAAGAATACCTCTTCACTAAATTCTGAAAGGGCACAAGCATTTGTTTTCCACTATGAAAGAAGGTCTGTGAACTCCTTGTTTGGACTCTCCATGTTAATATATTTTTGAAGCTAACCTTTCAATTTTGAGGTGGATGTTCACAAATTTTCAAATTTTTTTTGTGGTAGAAGGCATGAAATCTTCAGTTTTGTTCATATTAACAATGTTATTTAACATTTGCTACACATCTTGATGAATTTTTTTCTCTTCTTTCTTCAGGCAAAACTAATAGGTCCTTGAAACAAGGGTGTTTTATAAACAGTTCTGCCCTTTCCTTTAGCTTGCACATTGTCAGCTCCAGCTTGAAAGAGATCTAACAATTTCAAATAGTGGCAATAAAAATGGTAGTGTTCGATCATTTTCACCTCCCATATAGTCTTTGGCCACCTTAAAAACCTATAGAAATTGAATAATGCTAGCCATAGTCACGTTACGATATGACATCATCTTGCCATATTTGTTTGAATCAAGTAAAATGGTTTCTATTTGGTCTTTTTATAAATGAACTGAATCTAACAACATGTACACACTGCCCCACCTGGTTTCAACATCCTGTTGTAAGGTCTTCTCTAATCTCGTTATTAAACCAGGTCATTTCATATAGCCTACTAGTTTATATATGGTCAGGTTGGTGTCATATGTTACAGGAATCTCATCCATTCAGAAACTTCCATTGAATGTGTGCCTGAGTGCTGTAAAAGTACAGTGCACACTTGTGTACTTCTAGAGCTTTCTTGATGTTAGCTTCCTGATCTGTCAAATGATCTTTCACACAATCTAAAGAAATTCTGGTCATATGTAAAGGCTGTTAGTGGCACCAAAGTTAGGATCCAGTCCCCTGTGGATGAGGCAGGAACTGAAATTGAGAGTAGCAAAGCAAAAGTGGAAATGCTTAATACCATTTTCAAATGTTCCTTTACAAAGGAAAACCCAGGACAATTGTCCCAATTCAATCCTCACACCATTGAAAAGATGAATGAAGTACGTATTAGTGTCAGTGGTGTTGAGAAACAGCTGAAATTGTTAAAACTGAACAAAGCCACAAGACCCGTTGGAATACCTGTCAGGTTCTATACTGAATCTGTGTCTGAGTTAGCTCCTCTTCTGACTATAATCTATCATAGATCCCTCGAACAAAAAACCATGCCCAGTTCTTGGAAGAAAGTTCAGGTCACACCCATCAGCAAGAAGAGTAGTAGAAGTGATCCACAAAATTTATGGCTGAGTTAGTTCCTCTTCTAACTGTAATCTGTCACACTATAATCTATCATAGATCCATCAAACAGAAAACTATGCCCAGTTCTTGGAAAAAAGCTCAGGTCACACACATCATCAAAGAGGGTAGTAGAAGTGACCCACAAAGCTAGCATCCAGTACCCTCAACATCGATTTGTTGCAGAGCTTAGGACATATTCTGAGCTCAAACATAATGAGGTATCTTGAGTGGAATGACCTCATTAATGACAACCAGCATAGATTCCGAAAACATCAATCATGTGAAACCCAACTCGCACTTTTCTCACACGACATATTGGAAGCTTTGGAGCAAGGCAGTTAGGTAGATGCAGTATTTCTTGATTTCTGAAAAGCATTTTACTCAGTACCGTACCTACACTTATTGCCAAAAGTATGATCATATGTAGTATCAAGTGAAATTTGTGACATGACTGAGGACTTCTTGGTGTGCAGGATGCAGCATGTTATCTTGGATGGAGAGTCATTGTCAGATGTAGAAGCAACTTCAGGTATGCCGTAGGGAAGTGTGTTGGGACCCTTGCTGTTCATGGTGTGCATCAATGACCTTGCCTACAACATTATTACTAACTTCAGACATTTTGTAGATTATGCAGTTATCTATGATGAAGTACTGCATGAAAGAAGGTGCATAAAAATTCAGTCAGATCTTGATAAGGTTTCAAAGAGGTGCAAAGATTGGCAACTTGCTTTAAATGTTCAGAAATGTAAAATTGTGAACTTCAGAAAATGAAAAAACAAAGTATCCTATGACTATAATGTCAGTGAGTCACTGCTGGAATCGGCCAACTCATACAAATGCCTGTGTGTAACACTTTGTAGGGATATGAAATGGAATGATCACATAGGCTCAGTTGTGGGTAAAGCAGGTGGTAGACTTCAGCTTATTGGTAGAATACAGTGGAAGTGCAGTAAGTCTACAAAGGAGATTGCTTTCAAATCACTTGTGCAGCTGGTTCTAGAGTACTGATCAAGTGTATGCGACCTTTACCAAATAGGACTAACAGGGGATATTGAACATATACAGAGAATGACGGCATGAATGGTCACAGGTTTGTTTGATCCGTGGCAGAGTATCACAAAAATACTGAAGGAACTGAACTGGAAGACACTTGAAGATAAGGATAAACTAACCCAAGAAAGTCTGTTAACAAAGCTTCAAGAATTGCCTTTAAATGATGGCTCTAGGAATATATTACAACCCCCTTTGTATCACTCGCACATGGATCATAGGATAAGATTAGAATAATTACTACATGCACAGAGGCATTCAAACAATGATTCTTCCCGTGCTCCATACATGAATGGAATGGGAAGAAACCCTAATAACAAATACAATGGGACATACCCTCTGCCCATGCATCTCACTGTGGTTTGCAGTCCACAGATGTAGATGTAGATGTAGATCTGCAATGAATGTAACCTGTATTAGTTCCAAGGAAGTTGTCTGTTACTGTGCCATTTGTTCATATATTTCTGTAATGATATGTTCAGAATTCTTGGCAACATCTGGAAACCTTGTAGTTAAATGTACGGTGTTTTTTAATTTCCATTTAACTGTTGACTCATCAATACAGCTGGACATGACAGTCAAGTAATGTGTCTTATGGTAGCTGTCTGTTCACAGATCACAAATCATTGAACATTGGTTTTTAACAACTGCATCTTTCACTTCTGTAATAAGTTCACTCCTAACTTGACTAGCCAAATTCTTAATATGTCATGCTGCAGTCCTTGGGGAAGTAGCAATTCTTGGTCAGTGATCTGTCCATATTTTGCTCCTGTATTTATCAGCTCTTGAGATAAGCTTATGAATCCCCAACCATTTACAATATTAAAAGGTCAAAGGTCTGTTGCACAAATCAAAACACATTTGTCCCTAATGGACACTGCCAGCTGTAATACTTGACAAGTGTTGAGTATTCTTACATTTATTTCTGTTCATTTTAGTTGTGCTTCCCTTGGAAACAAGCTGTGCTCCACAATTTTCATTGTGGCACTGAACATAACCAGCTGGAAAGTGTGTATCTCTTTCAATAACCATCTGCAACAGCCTTAATAAGCACATTCATGTATGTTACATGAAAACAGTTTTGCACATAGTTAACAGACACAGCGACATCTCAATTTATTAAACAATGCTACACCAACTAAACAATTTGACTAACTGGATACTAAACTAAACACCATCCAAACAGGCTTCAGAAGGCTCAGCATTTTGAATTTGGAAGTTCTAGTCTGTAGATATTTAATAATCATGGAAATGCGTACCTTACATTTGTTTCAATAGAACTATCACCTCTTATTCCACATATTTAGCAGAATGCTTGTTCCATCAGCAAATTTGTTCAACACAGCATATTTTTTGATGGAAGTTATTGCACAATAATCATTACTAGCCCCGGTTCTGCACCCGCTCATGTTCAATTTAGTCCCATGACAATTTTTAGCCTGCCACTACATTATGATAATGTTATACTCGCTGTGCTTGTGATCTTGTTGTCTCAGTCCAGCATGTGTCAGTTCAGTAATTCTTGTCGTAGCTTCATCTCATAGAGTGACAACAGCCATACCCATGTACCTGTTCCGTCAATAACGAGCTGCACACTCAGTGAGAGGGAAGCAAGACTGAGCTGCATTTTGACGTGCTCTAGCATGCATTATTGATACTGGCATGGTGATTGTGGAACTATTTTCTTCATTGTGTGACCACACATCTCTCTGTCCACACCATGCATGGTGCTACTGTGATCACAGTCACATGACTAAGCGCAGATCAATCTGTGTGCCTTTATAGGCCTTACTTGAGGCCATCAGTTGGCAAACGGGCCTTCCACTTTGGGCAGTTACACCAGCCGCTTGCAGCCCTCTAGTCAGAGCCTCATCTCACCAGCCCATTGGAATCTCTGCATCCTCAAGCACTGTCACTGGTTAAGCTGTCATTCCTGTTGCTCCTTGATGGCTGCTGATGTCTTCGCCAGCGCTCTCTGTTGATGTCATCTCATCCTGGCTGGCCCTGCTGTTTGAGCACTGTCTCCCAGCTACCACTGGCATCTGCCAATGATGCCATTGTACATAACAGCATTGCCCTCACTGACTCATCGACCTTGCTGTGTTCCGGCATGTTGCTGCTGGCCAAATGCTGCCTCACCAGTGGCCACTGATTTCCGCCATTGCCAGCCATTGCTGCCATCAGCTCATCGGACTGCTGATGCTGCCAGTCTCTTTGGGCGACAATCACATCCACCTCATCTCAGTATCAATCACTGGGCATCTGCCAAGACTGGCAAGAATCACCAAACATCAGCTGTGCCCTGACCACTGCATTACACTGGGTCCAGATTAGATCTGGAAGAGCTTCCTATACATAATATCCTACGTCATGTTAATGTCAGCCTTGTGTAATAAACCATTGCAGATGTGATTGTGAACCACTGTTTACATCATGTGCCCTTGCCAACTTACAAAGACAGAAAAGGTGCCAGCCCAAGGGAGTACTGAAATGTGAAAAGAGCAGACTATTCACTTCTATTTTCATTTCTAATACTAAGATTGTGAGCTAAAACATTGTTTAGGTTCAAAGACACTGACAGCAACCAATATCATAAATTAAGGTTAGGAGGTTTACCAATCTGAATTTGGCTTATGATGTATATCCAGTACATCACAATTGGCCCAACTTATTCACAATTTAATTCATATTGAATGAGTATTGAACAGCCCTCACTTATGTCTTCCTCTTATTCAGGGTATTTCAAAAGTGATGGTTGATAGTCAGAGATATGACAAGAATGATTATTCTAAACAAAAGAATCAAATAAACATCGGCTGTAAAAGACGTACCTTAAGCGCTATGAGCAATTCTTGATCTCCGATACTGTGAAACAGATCTCTTCTACTGCGAGCTCTTTGCTTTCCATATGTTGAGAATTGGTAGTATGGATCAAAAGAAGAAAAAATTCCAGTAAACATGTGCTCTAATTGCTCATAGCTCTTAAGCTATGTGTTTTTGAACCTATGTTTACTTGACCTTTTTGTTTCGAATGATCATTCCTGTCATATCCCTGAATATTGACAATCGTTTACAAAACACCCTGTATTTTAGCAAAAGTTGTGTTGGCTGATATTAAGAACTGAATGCAAATGAGCACAGTCCTTAGCGGAAGTTAGGATAATCAACATTTCTTAGCAATGTAGCTCTCTTTACAGTAACTAGAAAAAAGGAGGAGAGGCCATTCTGTCCAATGGCCTGAAGTGTGCAAGATTTTTTTTATTTGTTTAATGTTAATAGCAAAAGAGCATTAGTGATTGTTCTACAACTACACATACATCTTTACCAACAAACCATCCTGATAAACATGCCAGAGGACATTTTATGTGGAAGCACTGAAAAATCTTTACTGTGTTTCAGATTGATCCTTTCATAAGAATAAGGGGCTGCATTAAGCTGCAGGAAAAAAATAATGTAGTTTCTCACTTCATCAAAGGATGGTCATAAGAGGAGGAAATGAATTTTATATTTGTAAATATAGTCATTTATCTATAAATGACTCAAGATCAAAGTAACTCCTAGTTTCTTTTTCATTTTTTTGTTAGTTTTTTGGTGTCTTGTGTTACTTTCTGTGATGGTTCCTTATTTTTTGGGACAGAAGTTCAATTCAGTTATCAGATCTACAATTTTTTGACTCTTTACTACACTACACTGACTTCACATATTTCATGTAAATTGTGAACAGGTACTCAGTTTATGGTATAGTGTACTCAGAGTGAACGTAAGTAAAGACCACATGCTATCTATTTTCTTTTTAGCATAGCATCTGCTCCCATTATTTTTTGATCAGCCTACTGAAACACACCATGGTGACTTCACTTTTTGTCATGTCGTCTGACGAGTGGTAGTATCAAATGACATTGACTCTACTTTAATAAATTAATGAAGTTGAAATTGATGTATGAAGTAATTTATTAAAATAATATGCAGAACACAAAGTATTATTGAAAAAACATGTTATTTTCAGTAATCAGAGAAAACAAATGACATTTGTTACATTTAGCATGAATTCATATTATCAGGAAACAAATAAACCCATGAGATTTATTCTCACTTTGAAAAGAGCTGCCGGCCGGTGTGGCTTAGTGGTTCTAGGTGCTTCAGTCTGGAACCGTGCGACCACTGCGGCCACAGGTTCAAATCCTGCCTTGGGCATGGATGTGTGTGTCCTTAGGTTAGTTAGGTTTAAGTAGTTCTATGTTCTAGGCGACTGATGACCTCAGATGTTAAGTCCCATAGTGCTCAGAGCCATTTAAACCATTTTTGAAAAGAGCTGCATGTGCAAAACACACACACACACACACACACACACACACACACACACACACACACACAGGATGGGACGGGGGAGCTATTCTGATTGTTGATAAAAGGGTGTGATGTATTGAAGATGACTTCCAGTCATTAAGTGGCTGCCTGCACTGCCACATGGCAAATCTCTATCTCAGGGAAAGCCAGTCAGACTGCATGCTTAGTCCTGGTGAGTCAGATTGTGTGATGTCGTACTACAAGGTCCTATGGAGGTAGTCAGGATGAATTTTGGAGCAGAATTAGCAGGAAATAATTTTAACACAGCTGAGGTGGAACTGTCATATTGTGTACCAATAGCGAATCTGAAGATTGTGCAAGAAAAATATTTACCAGAGTAATGGATTCACGAAACCCTCAAGGAAAGTGTGCCAATTCAGGTGCTCTGTGGGGAAAATGTTCCCATTTACCAGGCAATGACAGGAAAGAAATGGTGATGTAATAAGAGCAGGAGGCAGAGTTATTTAATCCTCTTAGCTTGTAACATGCAATTCCAGCTATACAACACGTGATTCCTACTTGGAATGAATCACTAGAATGCAAGAGACTGTACTGAATTCTGCATTACTCCCAGCCAGTAACGAAAAATGCTTGTATCACCAACTTCATGATGGAATCAAAGATGTAACTGCCATTAGGTGGATTATTTGGTTGTCATACCAATGAAAAGAATGGATGAAAGTAATACATATTGGTTCTGCCATGACTACCAGGACTTGAACCAACAAACTGTAAAAATTTTTACCCTCACCTAAATATAACAAAATGGACATTGCCATTATTTTATAATGACGGACCTAAAAAGTGGGTACCATCAGTTAGAAGCAACAATGGAGGGGTGATCAAAGAGCATGTTTACTGTTCACCAGGTAAACCAATAGTGCCAATTGCCGTCCAGTCTGCAGTGTGTGTGTGTGTGTGTGTGTGTGTGTGTGTGTGTGTGTGTGTTTTTCAGCACCTTCTGAAAGGGGTATGAAGCTTGAAACCAAGACAGAGTGTGGTTACTTGCGTAACATAATATTGTTTTTCAAGAACACCAATGAAGACACAGGGTGATTAGGAAATTGCTTAAGTTTCTGCAAAACTTATGCCTAAACCTAAATGTGGAAAAGTGACATTTTCTGCTAAGTCGATAATTTAGGCCCTAATATTGACCAAAATGGTGTGTGTTCAGATTCCATGCTCACGCAAAGCATACAGAAATTTCCACCATTACTACGTAAAGCAAATTGCAGTTTTGTGAATGTACGGAAAAGGAGTTACAATCCTTATGACTGGCCAACTATTAACGAAAATTTATCCCCAACTTTGTAGGAATAAAAAGACTTCTCCTTCATCTACTAATAAAATTCTACTGGACAGTTGAGTTTGACTAGGTCTTGGAGCATTTGAAAATGCTCTTGGTCACTGATACTATTCTCACCTATTTGGATAACTAAAAGCCTGTTTCTTCCCATTGTGAGGTCAAATTAAACATCAACAAGTCTAATAACAAAGCATTTTGATTTTTAAAGAGATAAATAAATATGAGAAATCAAATGGATGCACCTCACTGAAGAAAAACTTATTATACCTCCATCAGATCAAAAGTCCATGATAATTGAAATATGAAATTCATTTTTGCTTTAATTTTCCCAGTTTCCTGTACATTTTTATACAGGAAGTACAATGATTTTTTTTTTCTTTTTGTAGGATATTGTAGTTCCTCTATCTGTGCCTTCAGAAACCCAACTATGTGAAAGTGTACATAATATTGGCATAGCTGCTTCAGCGGTGAGTTCTGCATCAAACCGGCCAAAAGATTCCATTTTTTCAGAACACATGCCGAAGATTCCTGGAAAAGGGACAGGTATGCAAAATAAAGGAATTGCATTGGTTTAGTATCTTAGAAGATAGACACACACACACACACACACACACACACACACACACACACAATATAGTAGTAGTAGTAGTAGTAGTAGTAGTTGTTGTTGTTGTTGTAATAATAAACTGGCAAAACATTTTTTAATAAAATTCCAGAAGAAACTGCAGAACAGCGTTCAATAGTGCAACCTGGTCTGGATTTCAACCTTCAGACACAACCATCACGGAATGTGACGAAAGTTCAAATACGTGGTTCAGTTCTTCCACCCTGGTTTCCAGGTAACTAAATATTTGTTTAGAAGCTTTAATAATGTATACGAAGCTGTACTTCAAAAATGGTGGTGAAAATAGTCCTAGCCAAAATGGAATATGATACAAACACCGTTTTGGAACTGGATGTTACTTCACATAGCATCAGAGAGGAAATATTTGGAGAATGCAAAATGATAAGAGGCAGATGAGGAGGAGAAAACAACCAAAGAAAAGACAACAAGGTGTGTTACATAGAGAGACAGACAGGGCATATTAATAACTGTAAAGGTAGTGACCTGAGGGATGGCGGGGAAGCAAGAAGGAAGTAAATAATGAAGGGAATGAATGGTGTGAGTTTACGCAGAGTGGTTATTGGAAACTGAGTGCAAACTGGATGCAAAACTTCCACATGCAATATTCAGGTACTGTTACTAGGAGGAAGAATTTGTATGGAAAAGTGAGAACCACCTTTATAGACCTTAATGGCTCCTCTGTGGGTGGAGAAGTCACATACTTTCACTCGTGAGTCTGCTTTGGTGAGGCTGATCCTACAACTTACAATGATATTATGGGTACTGTAAAAGTTTTACAGTAACAACAAAAACTGTCAATTTTAACAATATAATGTAATTGGATAGACAAAGAAAATGTAGTCACTAAGTGGCAGCAGGAGAGCACACACATAAAAAAAGGTTTTACTTATGTAAATTTTTGGAGCCAATGGCTCCTTCTCCCAGCAGAAGGGTTGAAGGGGAGGGAAGAGGGCAGAAGGAAAAGGACTGGAAAGATGTAGAAAAATGGGTAGATTTTGGAACAGTCACCCAGAACTGTGGGTCAGGGGGGACTTACTGGATGGGATGAGAAGGAAAGGCTGATTGTTGGGGACTGTACTGGATGAGATTTGAAAACCTGAGAGCTTAAAGGTGGAAGACAGGGTAAAATGTAAGACAGAAATTACTGCAAAAGCATTATCCACAAGTCAATGAAAGTGAAAAGCAAAGTGCATTGTGCATAACAAGGCAGGAGGGGGACGGCGGAAAATAGACAGGTCAGAAAATGAAAGAAGTAGAAAACTAAAACTGAGTGAAGGAAGGAGTAGTTACTGTGAATAAATCCAGAGACAAAAGAGATTAACATAAATTAAGCCCAGCAAGAACCAAAGACATGCTGTAGCGCTAGTTCTAATCTGCAGAGTTGTGGAAAACTGATGTCTGGAGGAAGAGTCCAAACGGCACATGTGGTGGAACAGGTACAGAGTCATGACTGTCATATTGAAAAGCACGCTCTGCAACAGCATATTGTGTGTTGCCAGTGTACACCCTGTGTTCATTCATCCCAACTGATAACTTAATGGTAGTCATGCTGATGTAAAAGGCCAAACAGTATTTACAAAACAGCTTGTATATTATGTATGCCATTTCACAGGTGGCTCTCCCTTTGATAGTATATGTTTTACCAGTTGCAGGACTGGTATAGGTGATGGTAGGAAGGTGCATAGGGTAAGTCTTGCAGTGGGATGGTCGCAGGGGTAGGAGCCATAGGGTATGCAGATGAATGCAGAAGAAGCATAAGGTCTGACAAGGATATTTTGCAGATTGGGAGGGCGATGTAAAGCTATTCTATACCATCCCTTTAACTGGTGAAACATATACTACGATGGTGGTTTGAAAAGTTCTCAGAACTGAATAGGAAAAAGTACTTGAATCACTGAAACTTTTTTTAATTTTTCAATGTAGTCTCCTTGTAGATCAATGCACTTGGTCCAACAATGTTCCAGTGCCTTGATCCCATCTTGAAAATGAGTTTCCTCCAGGCCTGAAAAATAGTTGTCAGCTCCAGCTATCAATTCTTCATTTGAAGTGAATCTTTGTCCACCAAGAAAAATTTTCAGTTGTGGGGAGAGTTGGAAGTCTGACGGAGCCATATGAGGTGAATAAGGTGGGTGTGGCAACAATTCATACCTTAATTCATGTCTTGATGGAAGATAACTTTCTTCCTAGCTCAACCTGGTCTTTTTTCATGTATATTTTGTTGCAGTTTGTCCAGAGGTTAGCATAGTGTTCTCCAGTAATTGTTTGCCTAGTGGGGATATAATCTACAAACAGAATCCCCTTCACATCCCAGAAAACTGATGCCATGACCTTTCCTGCCAAAGGAATTGTCTTTGCTTTCTTTGGTGGTGGAGAATCAGCATGTTTCCACTGCTTTGACTGTTGTTTTGTTTCTGGAGTATAGTAGTGCACCCAAGTTTTATCTGTGGTCACAAACCGGCACCAAAAATCTTGTTCGTTTCTCCTAAAATGGGCCAAACATTGTTCTGATATGCCCATTCTCATGCGTTTTTGATCCAGCATCAAGAGTCATGGCACCTATCTTGCAGATAATTTTTTCATTTCTAATTCTTCAGTTAAAATGTGATATACCCTTCCAGATGACATCTGGCAAGCATGAGCAGTTTCACGTACTTTCAATTGGCGATCCTCCATGACCATTTTGTGCACTTGTGCAATGATTTCTGGAGTAGTGACACATCTTGGCCAACCACTGCACGGATCATCATCTAAGCTCTTGCTACCAAATTTAAATTCATTTGTCCACTTGGTAACGGTTGAATATGAAGGAGCAGAGTGCCCCAGTGTATTCCAGAAATTGGCATGAATGTCCTTTGCTTTCATACCTTTCTTTACGAAGTACTTAACCACTGCTTGAATCTTGATATATTCCATATTCACAAATCACTATGCAGAAACAATAACAGAGTCATGTCATCGCCACAGCTCTCTTCCAAGAGCACTGACGTGGCATGTGTCCACAGCCAACAGTCCAATGAATATCATGTGAACAACTTGTTGTACTAGCACTGACCTCTTGTGGTGATTCTGAGAACTGTCCTAACTAACCTTGTATCAAAGGGAGACCCACCTGTGAAATGGCACACATCATATACAAGCTGTTATGTAAGTACTGTTCGGCTTTTTACATTGGCTTGACTACCATTAAGTTATCAAGTGGGATGAAAGAGCAAAGGCAGAGCATGTACACTGGCAACACACAATATGCTGTTGCAAAGCATGCTTCTCAATATGACAGTCATGTCCTCTGTACCTGTATCACCTCACATGCCATTTGGACTCTTCCTCCAGACAACAGTTTTCCACAACTCTGCAGGTGAGAACTGGTTCCACAACATGTTCTTGGTTCTCGCCACCCACCTGGACCTAATTTACGTTAATTTCGTTTGCCTTTGCATTTCTTCACAGTAACTACTCCTTCCTTCATTCAGTTTTAGTTTCCTACATCTTTCATTTTCTGACCTCTCTATTTTTTGCTGTCCCCCTCCTGCCCCTGTTATGCACAGTGCACTTTGCTTTTCACTTTTATTAACTTGTGCACACTGCTTTTGATTTAATCTTTGTCTTGATTTAATCTTTGTCTTGCATTTTACCCTGTCTTTCACCTTTAAGCTCTCAAGTTTTCAAGTATTGTGCAGTGCAATCCCCAACTATCAGTCTTTCCTTCTCATCCCATCTGGTAAGTCTCCCCTGACCCACGGTTCTGGGTTACTTTTCCGAAATCTACACCTTTTCTTATACCTCTCCAGTCCTTTTCCTTCTTCCCTCTTCCTTCCTCTTTAACCCTTCTGCTGGAAGAAGGAGCCATTGTCTCCAAAAGCTTGCACAAGTAAAACCTACTTTTATGTTTGTGCTCCCATGCCACCATTTGGTGAGTAGATTTTTTATCTATCCAATTATATTATAGTTTTACAGTAGGATAGGTATCACACGGTAAGAAAAAATGGGAGAACAATTCCGAGTACATTGTCACTATCATTATTTCCTAAGGTATCATATTTCACAAAAAAAATATTCAGACCCAGAAAAAAGCAACCGGACCTCTGAGATGTTTGAGGAATGTCCGGTACAAAATTTGCAGACAAGCACTGTGGATTTTTTTAACTCTGGTATCTCTACACATTCACTATCTTCATGGAATTTGTGGTTCATAATAAGGACTTAATAAATGGGAATGTCTGCATACACCCATTGAAAATTAGTCTTAAGTAACATTCTTTCATTACTGTACAGAGAACTATGCACTGTCATGCAGGTTTTATTTTCAGGAAGCTTGCAGGGGAACTAAATCATTTGAGTGGTACACCCAAAATTTTCAAATCTAGGTCCAAAAGCTTCTTCATGGCACCAACTGTTTATCCTGCACAGAAGTTCCTCGCAGTAGCTGAGAGCCTTGCATTGAACCATGTTACAAAGGATACTCAAAAAACAAGCATTGTTTGCTTATATTTAAATACTGAGAGTTCAGAAAGTAATTACGTGAATGCAGTGTCATCTATTGATTGTTTACATAGTCACAGAAAATCCATTTTTTTCACTCAACAGTCTCTAAACTGTGAGTGAAAACAAACATCAGTGGCTTCAGAAATTGTCACTCCTGCCATTTGCACTGTCAAATTCAACTGAAGTTGTGCTTAGTTTATCAGCCCACAGTAATGAGTTAGTAATGTTAGTTAGAAAGGTTAGACAATGGGGTAGAGACTTAAAAATTGGTCATAGAAATGTGCATCATGAGTACGAAGAGACTGATGAAATTGTGCAGCAAAGAGAAAGAAACTACAATCTAATATTGTGCTGGTGGTCGTTGGGGGGGGGGGGGGGGGGGTAGGAAAGGAAAAGAACTAATGATATCATTTGTAATGAGTGAAAATGTGTGCCGGATCGGGATTTGAACCCAGAATCTCCTACTTACTGGGCAGATGCATCATCCGGACACAGTGTTTATCATTAATGCACATTAGAGATGGGCAAACTGTTCTTTTCAGAGATTGGATCAGAACTGTTCACTCCCTGAAATGAATTAGCTCTTTTTCATGACTCACCACTCATTTACAATAGAAAATAAATGGAAGGCACATTGTCCTTTAAACTTGGTTTATTCCAGTACTACACCTGTATTTTGATCTTATTTGATCCTATTTTTAAGTAACACAGATAATGAGTAAGAATTTTGTATTGTTTATTGAAATTTCCACGATATGACAAAGTTTTTGATTATTGATTTATTTTGCACTATCGTGGTTTTTTGGGTGATCGGAAAATGTTGTAACTTGAGATTTACATTAACAATATATTTGGTTATAATGTATTAAAATTTCATTAGCCTCATACAAATTCATCGCAAGCCATATATTTTTAAAGTGAACGTTTCCTTCCGAAGACGCCTAAAATCGCAAAATCCGTACCAGAATAAGAAAAAAAATATATATAAATTTGACTGTAAAACGAAAGTGCTGCATATAGCCTTACGCAGAATAAAACAAGGAAAATATTGGTGTATCACATTTTGCGATACGTTTATCGGTTCGCTCGTAATTAAAGCGTAAATTCGAGTGTCCATAATAAAAATCCTATAGTAAGAGGAGTCATCAGGAACCTAATCTAATCAGTTTAAACAAATAAAAATAAAATAAAAACAATTGATGTATACATAACATAATAATGTAATATACAAAGCGGTATTACTACGAAGAACAATATCCAGTAGGGACGAACTCCGATGCAGAGGCGCTGAGTCGAGCGGGTCGAGCCGCGAGCTGTATTACTGCGTGAGCTGAGACCGCAGAGACCAGAGTGACACCTGAGTCGCTTTGCTCAACGCTCTGGCTAGAGTCGAGACGGTGGGGTGAGCGTTGAGCGGGCGAGTTCCGAGGGTGGGGGGGGAGCGGTGAACTCACCCGCTCCGAAACAAATCGTCCGTTCCCTTGCGAGCGGGTTGTTGCAAGTAGTTCCTATGTTATCCGCTAGGTGGCTCTCTGTCCTGTTGCTCGCATCAACTGCCCAGAGGGCAGGACGTGCGACTGAAACGATCGCCGACAGAGTGCGATGCGAAGTTAAGCTGCGCCAGACACTGCGCGCGGCAGACGACGCACATGGACGGCACGGCATATGTGAAACACAAAATCCAATGGGGCACTGCACAATGCAGGCAGCCAAGGTAGAAGCAGGGCAGAGGCCGGCGCTGGCTGTGTTATGTGACGTGCACTGTGCTCTGACCAGCAAAGGCGCTGCTGATATGCTCCGTCTCTCTCTCTCTCTCTCTCTCTCTCTGCCGTGGGAAACGTTTGGAGCTACCGTTCTTTTTTTCTGAATCACTGATTGTTCACTCCTTTGAAAGATTCAACTCTATGAATTGGTTCAAGAGCTCATCCCCCATCTCTAATGCACATACTCTCAGCATGCTTCTTGGCTGACCCACACCCCCATGTAGCACCACCTATCCTCAGTCCCTGTCCGTGTCCTTCATGCTCACTAATTTTAGATTCCTGCTGGAGGTCGAACATAAATGTGTATGAGCACTGTAGGTTGTGGATTCATAGCCCGTCAAGGCAAATCAGTTATATGAATGCATGGTGTCTGTTCTTTTGGACATGTCCCTGTGTTGTAATACACACAAAGAGCATAGAAATGTCAAGTGGACCATTATTGAGAAGATGGAAATGATTTATTTTCCAACATTGTTTAGGACAATGAGACATGGATATCCCGCATCAATGCAGACAACAGTCTATGCAGTGACACCATTCAGCTTTGCCATCAATGAAAAAAATTCAAGCAGTATCCTTACTTGGGTCAAAAAATAGTGGGTCCATTGTCCTCAGACAATAAGGTAATTCTTTTAATTTATTTCAAAAATGAATTAACAATTGTAACTGATACGTACTGCAAAATAGTCACTACACTGACAAGGTGAGGTCCCCCATGGTGTGATTGAGTTTTTGTAACTGTCTATACTGCCATGTAAGTTAATATCCCAGCTATCACACCCTGCAGCCATGCACCCTGGTTAGCCCTCATTTGCAAATTACTGATGAAAAATAATTTTGGAATTTTGTGAGATGCTCCATTCCATTAATATAGTGGCATCATATAGACTGGTTGTGTGGTGTGTGGGTAGGGTGTGGAGAAGGTTGAGTGTTTGAATCTCATCAGGTACTTCATTTTTTTATTTTTAAATTTTTTAAAATTTTTATTGAAATTATTTTGATCATTATTTGTATACAATTAATTGTGATTTGGCGGAAATGATTGTTTCAAGTGCACAAGAAGTCGGTGGCCTATGCCAAAAAAATAAACAACCAAAGAAATTCAGTGCCAAAACTGAAACCCTTTTACAACAGAGGAAAGAAATGAAAATCCAAACCGATCGTGACATGGTTGCGTATTCCGAACTATGTAAGGCAGTGCGAAGAGAAATGAAAACTGACTTACAGAAATTCACTAAAGACACCTTACGAGCAAGCTTGGAGAACAAGACAAGTTTAAAGTCAGCCAAACACAAACTCACAATCGGTAAAAAGCAGATTATCGCACTCGATGAAAATGACAGTCGAATCACTGAAAAGGAGGCGGTTTTGAAGTTCATCAGAGACTTTTATAGCAATTTGTATAGCAATCCAGGGGAAAATTTGAGTGTATCTAATTTAAATGATATACCTAGTGTTCCAGATATACTCCCATCGGAAGTCAAGTGTGCTCTAGATAGCTTGAAGAAGGGAACAGTGCCGGGTGATGATGAGCTCAGCATTGACATCCTGAAACTGGCAGGAGAGGTAACAATAAATCACTTGGCAAAAGTATTTACTTCCTGCCTGCACTATGCTTCAATCCCACTATCGTGGAACAAGGCTAAGATTATTTTGACACACAAGAAAGGAAGTATTCACAATATTAAAAACTACCATCCTATCAGCTTGCTCTCAATTTTGTACAAAATTTTCACAAAGATCTTGTTAAACCGAATTAGTTCCACCCTAGACTCAGCCCAACCTATAGAACAAGCTGGATTCCGAAGCAATTTTAGCACTATTGACCATATTCTGACCATTAGTGAAGTGATAAGCAGAGCGAATGAATACCAACTGCCTCTCTGCATTGCCTTTGTTGACTTTGAAAAGGCATTTGACCCCGTTAGCCATGTAGCTGTCCTCCAAGCTTTGAGTGAGCAAGGAGTGGGAGCAGCATAAATTGAAGCGCTCAGGAAAATCTACGAGAATTCTTCAGCTTATGTTAACATCGGCGAATCAACTCAAGAATTCCGCATCATGAGGGGTGTCAAGCAAGGCGATCCCATCTCCCCAAAACTGTTCTCTGCTGTATTGGAAATGGCTATGTCAAAGCTGAGCTGGGAAGGTAAGGGAATTAGAATTAATGGAAGAAGGCTTACCAACTTGAGATTTGCTGATGATATTGCCTTACTGGCCAAAGACTTCGCAGAGCTCCAAAACTTAGTTACAGATCTTGCATCGGAATGTCAGCCGGTTGGCTTGAACATGAACCTTTCCAAAACAAAAGTAATATCCAACAAATGGGTCCCAGCTGGAGATGTGAAAGTCAAGGACAGTCTACTAGAAGAGGTCAGTGAATATGTCTACCTTGGCCCGATTATAAATATGAAGGGAGACATAAGACCAGAAATCTATTGACGCATCAAGCTTGGCTGGCAAGCATTTGGGAAGAATTCAAAAGTATTCAGATCAAAAATGCCAGTAAATCTGAAGAAAGCAGTATTTGATCAATGCATTCTTCCTGTGATGACGTATGGCTGCGAGACGTGGACACTGAACTCATTCACAAAAGGGACACTTAGGACAGCACAGAGAGCCATGGAGAGATCAATGCTGGGCTATACAAGAAAGGACAGGAAAAGGGCAGATGGCATCTGGTCTGTGACGAAGGTTAATGACATCTTAGAGAGAGTAGGTTCCTTGAAATGGCAGTGGGCTGACCACGTTGCAAGAAGAAAAGACAACAGATGGACGAAGCTAGTACTGGAGTGGAGTCCGAGAGAGCTCCGGAGGCCTAGAGGAAGACCACCAGACAGATGGGACAAAGGCACCAAGAAGATCGCTGGTAACACCTGGCAGATAACTGCCTAAGACCGTCCCACTTGGAGAAGACTTCTGAAAGCCTACCTGAATCCACTACTCGAAGAGGCCACATCATCTAATGATTGAATTGGCTGATGATGATGAATTGGTTTAAAGGTAATTTTATATTTCTATTCCTTTGTCATTTCATTTTAATGATCATATCAGCATCTGCATTTGCTCTCTTTTTTTTCTTCCTATCATTATTTTTCCACTTGAAATTTTTGTTCAAATGATTTTAAATGGTTTTTATGTATTAATTTTGATTTAATTTATTTCATTTTGTCACCCTATTTTTTTTGTCTATGTTATTGTAGTAATTATTTCTGTTCCTCATTTGTTTTTGAATTTCATTTTACTTATTATCACTTCTTTCATTTAAATCTTCACCTCTGTTATTTTGTCCATAGTGCAGTAGGTTGGGTTGCTTTGGGGAAGGAGAATTTAGACTATGTTTTAAATGTTTGTATGACAATTACCAAAAGAAAGTACATCTTCTAATGGAAACTACATTTTTAACACTTCTGCACAGTCAATATCAATAGATTATTTCATCTTTTGTTTTTTAATTGATAGATCAGCATTTTCAAATATTTTAATGTTATAATAGATCAACATAATTAAATCCACATTCACAAAAATGACAAGCAGAAAAAGAATTATATAAAGAAAAAATGAGAACAAATAAAAAATTCGTATGATGATTAAAATGTGACAAAGGAATAGAAATAAAAAATTAAATTCAAACCAATTAATTGAATAAAAATAATGATCAGAGTCGTTTTGATAAAGATTCAAACATAAAAAGAATTACAGCATTTGACGATTTTTGAACCCACAACCTTCAGCATGTGAAGGCCTTATCACACCCATTAAATCACACAGTAAGTGTACAGAAATCTTCTCTTTTAATGCTATTGAGTGTCACATAAAGATCTGTATTTTTTTCTGTTTATTATTTGCAAACAAGGGCCCACCATGGTGGATGGCTGAAGGGTGCGATACCTGGGATCTTATCCTACATCACCATGTAGATGGCCTTTTCTTGTCTCTTGGCATCATGTAAAGACTAACTTGGTCAACTGATCATCCAGTCAGCTGGCTACGTGTTCCACATACCTCCATTTCATTTTCATTTCAGTCATAATTATATCATTCCATCCAATCGAAAAACATTGTGGAACAGTTGACAGGCTAGAGTTAGTAGAAATTTGTTTGTCTTTAAACAGATGAATGTGTGAAATGTACATATCCTCTGTCACACCACAGCAAAGGATCTTGCTGAGATTCTGAGAAATTTCAGATCCTACATAAAATCACTAAATAGGTCAAAACCTTCTATTCACTCACTCATTGACCAGTCAGGTGTGACAATAGAAGACAGCAAAATAAACCTGAAGTTTTAAACTTTGTGTTTAAAAAATCATTTGCATAAAATGATGATACAGACGTATCATAATTTGACTGTTGCACAGACTCCCATACGAATGACATAGAAACAGGCATCCGCGGCACTGATAAACAACTGAAGGAGTTGAAAATAAATAAGTCGCCAGCTACAGATTGAAAACCAATTCAGTTTTACAGAGAGAACTCTATGGCATTGGCCCCTTACTGAGCTTACCTTTATCACAGATCTCTTACTCAGTGCAGGTGACTCTTACATATAAGAAGGGTAAAAGAATGGACCCACAAAATAACAGATCCATATGCTTAACATCAGTATGCTGCAGAATTCTTGAACATATTATAAATTTGAGTATAATAATTATCTTTGAGATAGAAAATCTGATGTCCACGAATCAGCATGGATTTAGAAAACATTGCTCGTGTGAAACTCAGCTTGCACAATATGTTGCAAACTTTGGATGAAGGGCAGGAGGCAGACTCCATATCCTAGATTCCTGTAAAGTGCTTGACACAGTGCCCCATTGCAGACTGTTAATGAAGGTCTGAGGGTACACAATAGGCTCCCAAAAATGTAAGCGAATCAAAGACTAATTAAATCATAAAACACAGTATATTGTCCTCAATGATGAGTGTTCATCAGAGACAAAAGTATTGTCAGAAGTGTTCCAGGGATGTGTGACAGCAGTGCTCTTGTTCTCTATATACATAAATGATCTGATGGGTAGGGTTAGCAGCAGTTTGCAGCTGTAATATGTGGGAAACTATCATTACCAAGTGACTATGGAAGGATACAGGATGAGTCTATTTGGTGTAATGAATGGTTGCTTGCTGTAACTATAGAAAAATGTGAGTAAATGCAGATGTGTAGGAAAACCTATCTTGTAATGTCTGAATACAGTATTAATGATGTGCTGCTTGACGCAGTGGCACTGATTAAGCACCTAGGCATAATGTTGCAAAGCGATATGAAATGGAACAAATGTGTAACATCGGTAGTAGGGAAGGCAAATAGTTGGCTTTGCTGTATTGGGAGAGTTTTAGGAAAGTTTAGCTTACCTGTGAAGGAGGCATTTGTACAGGTTAGTTCATACATTCTTTGCATGTTTCCCTTGCGTTATCAAGGCACGACTCGTGTTTCAGTAACTGTTGTTCAACATCGATTAGAATGGACAGGGACTTTGATTGCTGTGTTCGGATGAGGACTGAGTTGGCATCCCTTCGCTCACAGCTGCAGGCGGCGCTGACTTCGGTCACGCAGCTTGAGGCTGTTGCCAATGGGCACCACTGTGGGGAGCCGGACTTGGGTATCACGGGGATGTCAACCTCGTCCCGTCTGTCCCCAGATTGGTCTGCTGCTATGGTTGCCCCGGTTGCTGCCCGCAGTGAGGCTGAGCCCTCGCCTGTGGTTGATTGGGAGGTCATTCCAAGGCGTGGCAGGCAGCAAAAGATGTCCCCGGAGGCTGATCAGAAAGCCTCCCCAGTGTGTCTGACAAACAGGTTTCAGGTACTGTCTCTGGCTGACCCAGATGCAGCTGCCTGCCATGTTTCAGAGGATGATTCTCAGTCTTCAAGGTCCGGGCAATCGCAGAGGGTGGGCTTATTGGTAGTTGGGAGCTCCAGTGTTAGGCGCGTAATGGGGCCCCTTAGGGATATTGCGGCTAAGGAGGGGAAGAAATCCAGTGTGCACTCTGTGTGCATTCCAGGTGGAGTCATTCCTGATGTGGAAAGGACACTTCCGGATGCCATGAAGAGCACAGGGTGCAGCCAGCTGCAGGTGGTGGCACATGTCGGCACTAATGACATGTGTCACTTTGGATCTGAGGAAATTTTCTCTGGATTCCAGCGGCTATCTGATTTGGTGAAGGCTGCCAGTCTTGCTTACGAGATGAAGGCAGAGCTCACCATATGCAGCATCGTTGACAGAACCGACTGCAGAGTCGGGTGGAGTCAGGTGGAGGGTCTGAATCAGAGGCTCAGATGGTTTTGCGACCGTGTTGGCTGCAGATTTCTTGACTTGTGCCATAGGGTGGTGGGGTTTCGGGTTCCGCTGAATAGGTCAGGAGTTCACTACACTCAGCTGGTGGCTACATGGGTAGTGGAGGCTGTGTAGTGTGGACTGGGCGGTTTTTTAGGTTAGAAGGCCTCGGGAAAGTATGGGGTGGGCTGCAATCTTAAAGGGTGCATGGCAAATACAGGAAGTGCTTAGATCAAGGAACAGTCGGAATTGTAGTTGTGCTGGGAAAGTCCCTGAGCTTCAAGCGCTAATAGAAAGCACAGAAGCTGAAATCGTTATAGGTACAGAAAGCTGGCTAAAGCCTGAAATAAGTTCTGCAGAAATTTTTACGAAGTCTCAGACAGTGTTCAGGAAAGATAGATTAGGCAGAATTGGTGGTGGAATGTTTGTGTCTGTCAGTAGTGGTTTATCTTGTAGTGAAGTCAAAGTAGATACTCCGTGCGAATTGGTATGGGTGGAGGTTATACTTAACAGCCAAACTAAGTTAATAATTGGCTCCTTCTACCGACCGCCAGACTCTGATGATATAGTTGCTGATTGGCGGGGACTGCAACCTTCCCTCGATATGTTGGCAAAAATACTAGTTCAAAACCGGTGGTAGGCAGAAAACACCTTCCGAGATTGTCCTAAATGCTTTCTTCGAAAATTATTTCGAGCAGTTAGTCCACGAACCCACGCGAATTGTAAATGGTTGCGAAAACACACTTGACCTCTTAGCCACAAACAATCCAGAGCTAATAGAGAGCATCATGACTGATACAGGGATTAGTGATCACAAGGTCGTTGTAGCTAGGCTCAATACCGTTTCTTCCAAATCCACCAGAAACGAATGCAAAATAATTTTATTTGAAAAAGCGGATAAAGTGTCACTAGAAGCCTTCCTAAGAGACAATCTCCATTCCTTCTGAACTGACTATGCAAATGTAGATGAGATGTGGCTCAAATTCAAAGATATAGTAGCATCAGCAATTGAGAGATTCATACCTCATAAATTGGTAAGAGATGGAACTGATCCCCCATGGTACACAAAACAGGTCTGAACGCTGTTGCAGAGGCAACGGAAAAAGCATGCGAAGTTCAGAAGAACGCGAAATCCCGAAGATTGGCTAAAATTTACAGACGCGCGAAATTGGGCAAGATGCCTTTAATAGGTTCCACAACAAAACAGTGTCTCGAAATTTGGTAGAAAATCTGAAGAAATTCTGTTCGTATGTAAAGTACACAAGTGGCAAGACGCAGTCAATACCTTCGCTGCGCAGTGTTGATGGTACTGTTACCGATGACTGTGCCGCTAAAGTGGAGTTATTGAACGCAGTTTTCCGAAATTCCATCACCAGGGAAGACGAATGGAATATTCCAGAATTTGAAACATGAACAGCTGCTAGCATGAATTTCTTAGAAGTAGATACCTTAGGGGTTGCGAAGCAACTCAAATCACTTGATACGGGCAAGTCTTCAGGTCCAGATTGTATACTGATTAGGTTCCTTTCAGATTACACTGATACAATAGCTCCCTACTTAGCAATCATATATAACCGCTTGCTCACCGATAGATCTGTACCTACAGATTGGAAAATTGCGCAGGTCGCACCAGTGTTTAAGAAGGGTAGTAGGAGTAATCCATCGAACTACAGACCTATATCATTGACGTCGGTTTGCAGTAGGGTTTTGGAGCATATACTGTATTCAAACATTATGAATCACCTCAAAGGGAACGATCTATTGATACGTAATCAGCATGGTTTCAGAAAACATTGTTCTTGTGCAACGCAGCTAGCTCTTCATTCGCACGAAGTAATGGCCGCCATCGACAGGGGGTCTCAAGTTGATTCCGTATTTCTGGATTTCTGGAAGGCTTTTGACACCGTTCCTCACAAGCAACTGCTAATCAAGCTGTGGGCCTATGGGGTATCATCTCAGTTGTGCGACTGGATTCGTGATTTCCTGTCAGGAAGGTCTCAGTTCGTAGTAATAGATGGCAAATCATCGAGTAAAACTGAAGTGATATCAGGTGTTCCCCAGGGAAGCATCCTGGGACCTCTGCTGTTCCTGATCTATATAAATGATCTGGGTGACAATCTGAGCAGTTCTCTTAGGTTGTTTGCATATGATGCTGTAATTTACCATCTAGTAAGGTCATCCGAAGACCAGTATCAGTTGCAAAGCGATTTAGAAAAGATTGCTGTATGGTGTGGCAGGTGGCAGTTGACGCTAAATAACGAAAAGTGTAAGATGATCCACATGAGTTCCAAAAGAAATCTGTTGGAATTCGATTACTCGATAAATAGTACAATTCTCAAGGCTGTCAATTCAACTAAGCACCCCAAACGGGCAGCTTGTTTTGTATTATCACGTAATAGGGGAGAGAGTGTGGCAGATATGATATGCGAGTTGGGATGGAAGTCATTAAAGCAAAGACGTTTTCTGTTGCGGCGAGATCTATTTACGAAATTTCAGTCACCAACTTTCTCTTCTGAATGCGAAAATATTTTGTTGAGCCCAACCTACATAGATAGGAATGATCATCAAAATAAAATAAGAGAAATCAGAGCTCGAACAGAAAGGTTTAGGTGTTCGTTTTTCCCGCGCGCTGTTCGGGAGTGGAATGGTAGAGAGATAGCATGATTGTGGTTCGATGAACCCTCTGCCAAGCACTTAAATGTGAATTGCAGAGTAATCATGTAGATGTAGATGTAGAACTGAAGAAATGTGGTGGCTGTCCAAGATATCAGTTGTTTCCCTTGTCAAATTTTCACTGTATCTCCCATAGTCTCATGAAGATATATCTGAAAAGTTTTGTTAAATTCAGTATGTTCTGTCATGTTTCCGCTATTGTTTGCTTGAAGTTCTCACCTTTCTTTAATAGCTGCATTGTTCGGTCTGAAATTTTTTCCATCATGTTCTTTGTTCTACAACATCTTTTGTGTTTGCTTAACTAGTGGTATTAAAAAGCTGTTCCTTTTATCTCTATCTACATAAGCTACATTTTCTAACATACTCAAAAAGTTCAGCATATTAATGTAAAAATTATTTTGTGGTTGGTTGATTTGGGGGGAGGGGACCAAACAATGAGATCATCAATTCTGTGGGATTAGGGAAGGATAGGGAAGTAAGTCTGCTGTGCCCTTTCGCAGGAATTTACAAGCATTTACCTGAAGTGATTTATGGAAATCATGGAAAACCTAAATCAGGATGGCCGCACACGGGTTTCAACCATTGTCCTCCTGAATGTGAGTCCAGTGTGCTAAGCACTGCGCCACCTCACTCGGTGTATTTTGCAGAAAGATTAAAAATGAAAGGCCATGTAAAAATAGTTGTACAAAAGGCAGATGCCAGATCAAGATTCATTGGAATAATCTAAAGGAAATGTAATACCCTCATGAAGTAACTCTTTGTGGGGACACCCTTCAGCAAGATGGAATGGAATAATGAATTAGTATCAATATATGGATGAGTGAGGATATGGAAACAAAAAATAGTGACATGTGTGATATCTGTGGTGTTTAGTCAATCTGGTTTTGTACACCTTCACAATCAGACATTCCCATGTATTTTAGTTCAATTTAAGAGCAATAAAAACGTTTATACCAGTCAGTACTTGGTTCTGTACAAGTCCTGAAATGGGTTAACTACATCAGTGACCCTGTTTCAGTACAGCAGGTCATTCATCTCTTTATGATTTGTGCAAGAAACATGATTCGTACTGCAAGAAATATGTATGCAGGATCTCGTCTGATACTTAGCGGAATCATAAACAGACGGTCGGTGAGTGAAAAATATATCGCCAAAATAAACTGTGCTCTTAAAGAACAATGTGATCGTCTTGGGGCAATTTTTATAGACCCAAACAAATTAGTATGTAAAAACTCACTAGCGAAGGATGGCTTGCATTTAAATAGACTGGGGTCTGTAACGTTCAGCAGAATGTTTGCAGATGTCTGCAAAATCATTAGATGCAAGGGAAACTAATATGGCCTGAAGGGGATGAAAAATCATACATTCCAGCTGGAAAAGAAAACTATAAGCACCATACAAAAAAAGACGATACTAAAGAATTTGCCCCAGAATACAGCTCACAACATGTAAACCAACAAAAGAAAAATTACATAAAAGTACTTCATCAAAATATTCAATACTTTGGTAACAGAAAATTAGAAGCAGAAGTACTCCTTAGTGAAGTAAGACCAGACATATTATGCATAAGTGAACATGGACTAACTGAAAGTAAAATACATAATGTGGCAGTAAAGGACTACAAACTAGCTAGTTACTTCTGCAGATCTAAATATAAGGGTGGTGGCGTTTGTATATACACTCCTGGAAATGGAAAAAAGAACACATTGACACCGGTGTGTCAGACCCACAATACTTGCTCCGGACACTGCGAGAGGGCTGTACAAGCAATGATCACACGCACGGCACAGCGGACACACCAGGAACCGCGGTGTTGGCCGTCAAATGGCGCTAGCTGCGCAGCATTTGTGCACCGCCGCCGTCAGTGTCAGCCAGTTTGCCGTGGCATATGGAGCTCCATCGCAGTCTTTAACACTGGTAGCATGCCGCGACAGCGTGGACGTGAACCGTATGTGCAGTTGACGGACTTTGAGCGAGGGCTTATAGTGGGCATGCGGGAGGCCGGGTGGACGTACCGCCGAATTGCTCAACACGTGGGGCGTGAGGTCTCCACAGTACATCGATGTTGTCGCCAGTGGTCGGCGGAAGGTGCACGTGCCCGTCGACCTAGGACCGGACCGCAGCGACGCACGGATGCACGCCAAGACCGTAGGATCCTACGCAGTGCCGTAGGGGACCGCACCGCCACTTCCCAGCAAATTAAGGACACTGTTGCTCCTGGGGTATCGGTGAGGACCATTCGCAACCGTCTCCATGAAGCTGGGCTACGGTCCCGCACACCGTTAGGCCGTCTTCTGTTCACGCCCCAACATCGTGCAGCCCGCCTCCAGTGGTGTCACGACAGGCGTGAATGGAGGGACGAATGGAGACGTGTCGTCTTCAGCGATGAGAGTCGCTTCTGCCTTGGTGCCAATGATGGTCGTATGCGTGTTTGGCGCCGTGCAGGTGAGCGCCACAATCAGGACTGCATACGACCGAGGCACACAGGGCCAACACCCGGCATCATGGTGTGGGGAGCGATCTCCTACACTGGCCGTACACCACTGGTGATCGTCGAGGGGACACAGAATAGTTCATGGTACATCCAAACCGTCATCGAACCCATCGTTCTACCATTCCTAGACCGGCAACTGAACTTGCTGTTCCAACAGGACAATGCACGTCCGCATGTATCCCGTGCCACCCAACGTGCTCTAGAAGGTGTAAGTCAACTACCCTGGCCAGCAAGATCTCCGGATCTGTCCCCCATTGAGCATGTTTGGGACTGGATGAAGCGTCGTCTCACGCGGTCTGCACGTCCAGCACGAACGCTGGTCCAACTGAGGCGCCTGGTGGAAATGGCATGGCAAGCCGTTCCACAGGACTACATCCAGCATCTGTACGATCGTCTCCATGGGAGAATAGCAGCCTGCGTTGCTGCGAAAGGTGGATATACACTGTACTAGTGCCGACATTGTGCATGCTCTGTTGCCTGTGTCTATGTGCCTGTGGTTCTGTCAGTGTGATCATGTGATGTATCTGACCCCAGGAATGTGTCAATAAAGTTTCCCCTTCCTGGGACAATGAATTCACGGTGTTCTTATTTCAATTTCCAGGAGTGTATATTAAAACAGGTACTCTATCAAAGAATGTAAACAGTGAAGCTGCTACATTTCCCATAGCTAGAGAAAAAGACTTTGAAGTTACTGGTATAGTGGCAGAGGATTTTAGAGTGTTTTGTGTGTACAGGTCACCATGTGGCAATATTAGCATCTTTCTAAAAAAAGTTGCTAGCTTATTGAGAATGAATATGAAGAGAAATCTTATTATATGTGGAGACTTCAACATTGACATGGGAAAAGACACAAAAATAAGACAGGATTTTGAAGAATTGTTAATACAGCATAACATGAAAGTGACAATAACTGCACCAACAAGAGTGACTTCACAAAGTGAGACAATTATTGACAACATAATTACTAATATGTGTAACTATGAGTCACATGTAGTTCAGACAGAAATATCTGATCATCATGGACAACTAATTAGCTTTTGCAGAAGTAATGACACAGTATCAGAACCAAAACAAACAACCAAAGAAATTAGGATCATCAGTGAACAAAATATCAACATCTTTAGAACAATGTTAAGTAAGGAAACCTGGAATGAAACCCTACAGGCCCAGAGTGTAAATGAAAAATATGATGCATTTATTTCAACAATTAAGTACCATTTTAATGTAGCATTTCCCAAAGTAAAGAGACAAGAAAGGCATCAAGATCAAACACAGTGGATTACGAGTGAAATACTAGAACAGCGAAGGAAGCTTCAGGATGTGAGACGGATGGGTGAAGCTGAAAACTATAAAATGTTAAAAAAGAAGTATAGAAAAACAATAAGAGAAGCGAAAGCAAGAGCAATTGACACCACTATAGCGAACTCAAAAAACAAGGCAAAGGCAGCTTGGAATGCAATCAATGCTGAAAGAAAGGAAAAAGATGGGTCAAACAAAGAAGAAGGTATTAGGTCAATTAAAGTAGACAACACAGTGGTCACAGATGGTATGGAAATAGCAAACATACTGAATAATAACTATATCAGTGTAGTAGAAAACCTAAAATTGGAAAGAAATAGTCAAAAACAGAAGGGTATTAAGGTACCAAAAAGATCATGCAGTACTATGTTCTTAAGACCAGTCACGGAAGATGAATTGCGGAAAACTATACAGAAACTGAAGTCCAAGAAATCAGCTGGTGATGAGGAAATATCAAATCATGTAATAAAGCTGGTATGTGAGGAGATAATAACACCACTGCTGAACATAGCAAACTGTTCTTTCAGAGATGCAATTTTTCCAGAAAAACTGAAGATAACGAAGGTAGTGCCAGTGTACAAGAAAGGGTGTAAGGATGATCCCAACAACTACAGACCAGTTTCACTGATATCAGGTTTCTCAAAAATCCTAGAAATGCTTATGTATACCAGATTAGTTAACTATTTGGACAAACATAACATTCTCATGACCTCACAACATGGTTTCAGAAAGGGTAAATCTACAGAATCAGCAATTGTCAGTCTAACAGAATACATTTTACAGTACTTAGATGAGAAAAAGGTTGTCTCTGCAATGTTTCTGGATCTTTCAAAGGCATTTGACACCATTGACCATGAAATGCTGATACAAAAATTAAGCAACTATGGCATTCGGGGGCAACCAGGTGAATGGATAAAATCATACTTGTGCAACCGCAAGCAGTATGTATCATTAGGAAACTCGTACCAATCAGAAACCAAATCCATCAAATATGGAGTGCCGCAGGGTTCGGTAATGGGGCCATTGTTATTTAATGTATTTGTTAATGATATAGGTGTTGAGGAGGAAGAAAAGAAAATATTGTATGCTGATGACATGACAATACTAAATAGTGACCAAAATATGGAACAGCTTGAGAGAAGAGCATACATATCTGCAAATGTCACAGCTCAGTGGCTGTTGGAAAATGAACTGGTTATAAATCTAAAAAAGACTATGTATGCAGTGTTTAAAAACAAGGAAAAGGCTGTAGACATGGATTTAGAGGTTGACAGAACAAGGCTGGAAGAAGTAGAATCTGCTAGATTCTTAGGTATTCTTGTGGATAATGAACTGAAATGGAAAAAACATATTAATAATGTCTGTAAGAAACTGAGCTCTGTCATATTCTTAATGATGCAGCTATCACACTATTCAGACAAGAACCTTCTGTGTACAGTGTATCATGGACTTTTCGAACCATACTTACAGTATGGAGTGACGGTGTGGGGAAACTCAAACAAACAAGAGACAAAACGAGTGTTCAAATTACAAAAAAAAGCAATTAGGACCATTTTAAGGAGAAAGACCTCTGAAACATGCAGAAACTGTTTCAAGAATTTAGGTATCTTAACTTTTTCATCATTATATATATACAAAACAATAATGTACATCACAAAAGGTAGTGAGGACTGGATTACAAATGCTAGTGTACACACCCACAATACAAGAAAGAAGAATGAAGTACGGAGCATACCCCACCGACTGGCAATGCTAGAAAAAGGACCCCAGTACTCTGGTATCAGACTACTAAGAAGTCTGCCCAAAACCCTGCAAGATAGTGTACCTCACAATGAATTTACAAAGAAACTTAAAGACTATCTCATTGAAAAAGAGTTTTACAGTGTTGCAGAATACTTATGCCATTAAATTTGTATATATTGTTACTCATTATCAGTGATATAAAAATGTAAGCTAAAGGTGTAGAAAAATAATTGATAAAGAATTTTAATACTTTGACATCTCCTATATTACACGTACATTTACTGTACACGATGTAATCTTACAGGATCAAATAAAATTCAATTCAATTCAATTCAATTCAATTCAATTCAATACTCAGGTCCTACTTCAGTGATGGATACACTTCAGGAACACGTTTTTCCAACAGGTCATGCAGAACTGTGCAAAAACTAGTGCTCTGACAAACATTCTCATTTTCATTGTTCACAATGATATGGAACTAAAACACAAAAGTGGTGTCACAATGCAGCATACATACACTCCTGGAAATTGAAATAAGAACACCGTGAATTCATTGTCCCAGGAAGGGGAAACTTTATTGACACATTCCTGGGGTCAGATACATCACATGATCACACTGACAGAACCACAGGCACATAGACACAGGCAACAGAGCATGCACAATGTCGGCACTAGTACAGTGTATATCCACCTTTCGCAGCAATGCAGGCTGCTATTCTCCCATGGAGACGATCGTAGAGATGCTGGATGTAGTCCTGTGGAACGGCTTGCCATGCCATTTCCACCTGGCGCCTCAGTTGGACCAGCGTTCGTGCTGGACGTGCAGACCGCGGGAGACGACGCTTCATCCTGTCCCAAACATGCTCAATGGGGGACAGATCCGGAGATCTTGCTGGCCAGGGTAGTTGACTTACACCTTCTAGAGCACGTTGGGTGGCACGGGATACATGCGGACGTGCATTGTCCTGTTGGAACAGCAAGTTCCCGTGCCGGTCTAGGAATGGTAGAACGATGGGTTCGATGACGGTTTGGATGTACCGTGCACTATTCAGTGTCCCCTCGACGATCACCAGTGGTGTACGGCCAGTGTAGGAGATCGCTCCCCACACCATGATGCCGGGTGTTGGCCCTGTGTGCCTCGGTCGTATGCAGTCCTGATTGTGGCGCTCACCTGCACGGCGCCAAACACGCATACGACCATCATTGGCACCAAGGCAGAAGCGACTCTCATCGCTGAAGACGACACGTCTCCATTCGTCCCTCCATTCACGTCTGTCGCGACACCACCGGAGGCGGGCTGCACGATGTTGGGGCGTGAGCGGAAGACGGCCTAACGGTGTGCGGGACCGTAGCCCAGCTTCATGGAGACGGTTGCGAATGGTCCTCGCCGATACCCCAGGAGCAACAGTGTCCCTAATTTGCTGGGAAGAGGCGGTGCGGTCCCCTACGGCACTGCGTAGGATCCTACGGTCTTGGCGTGCATCCGTGCGTCGCTGCGGTCCGGTCCTAGGTCGACGGGCACGTGCACCTTCCGCCGACCACTGGCGACAACATCGATGTACTGTGGAGACCTCACGCCCCACGTGTTGAGCAATTCGGCGGTACGTCCACCCGGCCTCCCGCATGCCCACTATAAGCCCTCGCTCAAAGTCCGTCAACTGCACATACGGTTCACGTCCACGCTGTCGCGGCATGCTACCAGTGTTAAAGACTGCGATGGAGCTCCGTATGCCACGGCAAACTGGCTGACACTGACGGCGGCGGTGCACAAATGCTGCGCAGCTAGCACCATTCGACGGCCAACACCGCGGTTCCTGGTGTGTCCGCTATGGCGTGCGTGTGATCATTGCTTGTACAGCCCTCTCGCAGTGTCCGGAGCAAGTATGGTGGGTCTGACACACCGGTGTCAATGTGTTCTTTTTTCCATTTCCAGGAGTGTACAATGCCATTAATGGCAATCATGTGCAGGAACAATGCACATAGCAACAGCATACATACAATGCCATTAATGGCAATCATGTGCAGGAACAATGCACATAGCAACAGACCTCAAACAGCAAACACCAGTTCATTGATTAGGATGTTACAGACCATCGGAGGTTTACTCTGATCACATACCTTGATCCGTGTGACTGCCACGTAAGTGTACTTATCAGTCCTTGTGCACCAGTGTCATTCCAGACAAACCCGTTGGTGCCTCAAAACTGTGCTCAACCGCTTGAGACCCGTGTTGCATATCCTCAGCTTCCTTCCATGGTACACTGGTGCAACAAGTTGTCTACCACTGTTCCTGGGCAGACTTTACATACTCAGTGTGGACAGAGTTTAGGTGATATGAAGTTTCTTCTGGGTCAAATGAAAACTACCTGCTTTTCAACCAGATCAACTGAAGAATTGGTTTCAGATGGTTGAACTTGTTTTGCAGTGTTATGATACTGATGATGACATGCAGAAATTTGTAACCATACTGTGCAACTTCTCCAATCACGCTCACATCATAAGTGACATTCTACAGACACCCTTGTCAACTGGGAATTTGAAGCAGCGAAGATGATGCTTCTACAGTGCCTGAAGAAGACACCAGAACAACTTGGAAAAGTCATATTGGTTGCGACATATCCTCACAATTTTGTAGATTGTAACATGAACCTGTCTCTTGGGATATTATGACAAGCATCATGTTGTGTGGAATTTGGATGCTTAAACTTCCACCACTCATTCAGTCAGTTTTAATTAAGGGAGAACATGACACTGAAGACAATAGGTTATGTTTAGCTAACAGGCTACATGGAATCATGCAATGACATCAAAGTGCTGCAGTTGCTTCCAGCAATGCTCAGTGCTTGCTACCCTTGGATTTGAGGGACCAAAACAGCTCCACCTGGATTCTGATGACTGAGCAGCCATGAGCATTTCGGACACACAAAGAGCTTGCCTTTGTTCTACATTTGCTCCAACCTCAGCTGACTTCAGCTCGTCACGTGATATGGCTTCAACACACTTTCAAATGTACTGGTACCATGCATGCTTTGGATCAAAGCACGCAACTGCTCATTTACACTTAATTACCCAAACTTAAGGGGTGGCTTGCAGTATGTGCACTGGGCAGCACTCAACCAAGAAGTCACCTGCTCAGCTGGATTAACAGCCAAACAAGCATAACACAGCTTTGAGGAACGGATAAGAGACTATATACTCTTGACCATGGTACATGTCATTATTTCTTTATCGACTCAGGGTTGGCAGTCAGCACCTTAGCAGGTACCTCAGGAAGTAAATGACACTACTGTTAAATATCATGGAATTGTAGACAAACCTTAGACATCAGCCTTCATGAAAGTACACATGGCATTTTTTTAATTGCAGAACTGAGTGAACCGATGTTGTGTAGTGGGATTATTCCTCTAAACATGAAGTGGGGAGACAGTTTACGGCTGCTCTGCGCCACCCACAAGTCTGTTACTACTTAAGAGAGCAGCAAGACTCTCACAATGGAGTTGTGAGATGAGAACAAGCTTTAACACTAGAACTGCACAGTATGATGGAGAAGTCTGAGAATGCTAGACAGGAGCATCTACAGTTGTGTACAGCAAATGCAGATCTGAAAAAAGACTACATACATTAAGAAAGGACTTAAGTAATGCTCAAGACCACATCACATTCTTACAACAACAGCAGCATCAGTGATGACAGCAACATCTGCAAAAACCACTACAGCACCTACTGCATCATCTACTCAGTACATGCACCACGAGACATCACAGCCTACACAGATTTCCAAGAGATGAAGGTTAGTCCAGTGCCTAATATTTTAAGTGTACACACTAGCCCCACAAATGTGATGAGTGACTTTACCGAGCATTGTGAACAAACAGCCAGGTGTGGTGTGAATAATGAGACAGTGCACTGTATCACTACAACACCTGACCCACCAGTTCATTATAAGGCATGGCATTTGGTGCCAGACAGGTAGCATATATCAAAGCATATTACAGATGAACTACTCAATGCTGAGATTGTGAGACCATCAGACAGTGCTTGGACATTGCCCATACATTTGGTCCTGAAGAAGGATTGGTCGCAGAGAATGTGTGGGGGCTACCACTTGCTGAATACATGAAGAGTAACAGACAGGGACCCAGTTCTGAACATTCTGGCTTTTTCTCACATCTTGACAGGGACAACTCTTCAGTGTAATCAAGGCAAGAAGGAATACCTCCAAGTCCCCATGGTTCTGGGTGACATTTCAAATACAGGTGTCATTACACCATTTGGGTTGTATGAGTAGCTTTTCATGCCTTATGGCCTAAAAACTGTTGTGCAGACATGGCAGTGTTTTATTAATAAAATTTTAAGCCATTTCCGACTTTGTTATTCATACCTCGTTGACATTTTGACTTTTTGACTAGCTGTAGCGGATCATGAGTCACACATTCGCTGTGTGTTTGATAACCTCGATTGTTAAGGCATTGAGATCAGTACCGAAAAGTGCCAAGTACAGTAGGCGAAAATCACATTTCTAGGGCATTCGGTTAATGTATTAGGTGTCTGACGCAACACCGAAAAAGCAGCCCTGTTTCAAGCTCTACTTCAGCCCCACTCAATGAACCCTACACCGCCTCCCCAACCCCCCCACCCCTCCTCCAACCGAACGACCTCTCCCCTCCCTCTCCTTACATCCTAACTACACTCGTGTCAATGTAATATCCTACTACAGAATAAACCTGTACTATATTTCTAAATGTTAAAGCCCTCTACTGCTAACATAAATCAGTACTTTTATACATATTACTTCTAGCTGGAACAAACAGAGGCTGGCTTTACCAATATTCCAGATCACTTTAATGTAAGAATAAAAATAAGTCAACAGTTAAAGAACTTTTGTTCATGGTTTTTTAAATATAAAGTGTACAGCCATACAAACAGCTTTAGTCCATTACAATCACTATAACTTTTATACATATACCTTTAGCTGAAATAAACAGAATCTACTCTTGCTAATACCCCAGATCACGTTAACATAACAACAGATATAAGTCAACAGTTCATCTGAAGGTTTGTTATTAATTTAAATATAAAGGTCCTAGTCATACAGACAGCTGCATCTCACTGCAGATACAATAACTCTGTATCATTGATTCCTGGGTATTCATGTTAATGCCAATCATGATTTTTTTTAAAAAAAGCTATAAACTGCCTGTATTATACATAATATACAAACAGAAATAAGATATCAGATCACCTGAAATTTGTTCTTGTAGTAATTTATTTATTTATTTTATTTTGAGCTCTCATGTTATCACCAGTCTGACTAAAATATTTGCCCTTATATCGACTTTAATACATGTAAAGAAGAACAAATTACATCTCTGTGCAAAGTAGGCCTATGCCATATCTTTCTGTCAAGATCTTTGTTACAAGCAACAGTTGTAAAGCGCATGCTGGATGCTGGAAAGGTGTCACTGTCAAAGTGTAAATTAATATAGTTTGTGTGGAAGTGTGTGTAGTGATATAACAACTGGACATCAAAATGGAGGCAGACAGATGGACACTAACCAAAAAAAGCCCCCTATACTGTCGCAGTAAGTAAAAAACTAAATTTACATCCATATCAACAGATAAGCTATAGTCATGGTGACACATTAAAGTGTGTTCCATCTTTTTGTCTTAGAGCCAGCACCCAGAATTATGCTAGCAATAATGATGTAACTTCCTGAAACCATCTGAAGATGAACCTGAAAAGGTTCAAAAACCTGTTCATGGAATAAAACATAATTATTCAAAAAAGTGACTGGTTGCAGCATTGTATAACTTATTTACATTCTTACAGATTTAATCTGTTCATTACTATATTTTTCTTGGTAGTCAGCAGTACAGCAGCAATTCCTTGGTAACTGTAGGTCAGCTTTGCAGTGTGCTGCACTTTGTACAGCCAGATAGTAAACTGACTGGCAAAGCCAGCATGTGGCATCATATCAAGACTACAAATGACATTAGATTACAATGTTTACTAATGAACACTTAATTCTAGTGACTGTTGCTGTAACAATAATTAGTGCAAACAAATTGCATCATAAATTACAATATTGGGTACATTCAAACATTTATAGAGGTAGAGCTTGATGTGGAATATTACTACTTTGAGTCCTGACCCTGGTTCCATTTCTCAGTTGTCATTTCACATGCACAATTGATGTGATTAGTTCATGTCCGTAGCTGAGTGGTCAGTGTAGATGGCTGCTATGCAGAGGACCCGGGATTGATTTCTGGTACTGACAGCTGTTTTTCCCTCTGGGTTCGATTCCTAATACTACCGGGTACTTTTCATGGGTGGGTGGGTGGGTTGGTACAGGTGCACTCAGCCTTGTGATGACAGTTGAGGGGCAGCTTGACTGAACAGGGGCGGCTTGAAAGTCTGCGAAGTCTACAAAGTGGCCAGGTGGGCAGTGTGTCCCTTGCGCCTTCACCCCTTGAATGAAGAACTTCGTTTGGGTGAAGTGATAATAGTGACAAGTAACAGCTGTTATATAAATCTTAGACTCTTTGTTTCATTCAAGGCCTCATACATCCATTTCTTGCACTGGAGCTGTTCCCTTGATGGGAGAACTTCAGTGTTTGAGAGTATGTCATTTAGGAGGGAATATCAAATCACATTGAGGATTTGGCTAAGGACAGGGGAAGCACTGTGATACCATAATGGCAAGCATTGCCCACAGAATACGAGAAATGCAAATTCAAGTTTTGTTCCTGGGACAAATTGTCACTTCAGACATAAAATGTTCTGATTACAAGAATATAGTGCAATGAGTCAGCCACAGAGGTGAAGGCAGTGGGGGAGGGGGGCTGTAGCCACTTGGAGTCTGTAGACAAGACAGAAAATAGCTAGACCTTGTTAATTCAGGTGGGCCTCCTGGCACCGTTGTATGACATAACGGACAGGACAGTGTAGGGAAAGTGTTTGGCAGAACTGGGTAAGCCTTGGGTACAGGGGAAGTGTAGGTGAGTGCAAATAATACCATGGTATGTGTATACAAGATGAGTGTAGGCACAATTTGGCACTGTAGTGTTGTCATGTAGGTTCTAAATTGAAGAGTCTTCCAAGGATCTATGCTAGTAGGTATGTGGGCTGACATCCACAAAGTGCCCAAGTCATGTGCAGAGCTATTCTCTTCCTTTCTGTTTCTGCACTACACTCCTGTTTCTATTTGTGATACTTTTCTCTAGTTAGATAGGTGAAAGTTTGGTACAGATTGGAAGGTAAAAAAAAAGTAAATCAGGTCTTAACAGGTACTGCACGGTTGCAACAGTGTCTTGCGGTAAGATTTTTTTATTGTTTCACCATGCAACATCAGATCAAAAAACTGTGATATGATACCGAGATACCGCTTGGATGTGAGATGGGTCATTGGCTGTGATGCTATGGCTATACTGTCCTGGTTTTTCAGACCTCAGCCAGTGCTACAGTAAAGAGTCTGCCTTAGGTAAGTGTTGGACTCAATTTAGGGAACTATGAGCAAAATTTCAAGACTGTCATCATGGGAGCAAGTTTCGAAGGAAAAAATGTGATGAAGAGAAAATGCTAGGCGTACAATAGAAATTGAAATAATGTCGTATAGGTTGAAGCCAGTAGAGCCCTTGTGGCTAATCAAAAAAGTCAGTGATATGGTGGAGACTATGGAGCATGATACACTGAAGGGTTCTCTTCGGGAGGAAAGGTGAAGTTGTGAGATTTGGGTGATAGTTCTCTGAGCGTTTTGGTCAGTAATAGAAACCATCAGTGACTCTGTCATGGATTATTTCTGTAAATAATTAATGTTTAAGTTCTTCTGGCCAAATTCTTTTCCTTTTACTGCAAGTATCATACCGTATTTTACAATACAGTGGTAAGATGCAGTTGGTTAATTGCATGATAGATAACATGGGGAATGTAACAGATATGTTGTTAATGAGTGAAAACAATGATGAAATTAATAGGTATAAATTTAAAGAGAATATTTATATATAAAAACAAAGATGAGGTGACTTACCGAACAAAAGCGCTGGCAGGTCGATAGACACACAAACAAACACAAACATACACACAAAATTCAAGCTTTCGCAACAAACTGTTGCCTCATCAGGAAAGAGGGAAGGAGAGGGGAAGACGAAAGGAAGTGGGTTTTAAGGGAGAGGGTAAGGAGTCATTCCAATCCCGGGAGCGGAAAGACTTACCTGTCCTTTTTCCCCCTAAGGTAAGTCTTTCCGCTCCCGGGATTGGAATGACTCCTTACCCTCTCCCTTAAAACCCACTTCCTTTCGTCTTCCCCTCTCCTTCCCTCTTTCCTGATGAGGCAACAGTTTGTTGCGAAAGCTTGAATTTTGTGTGTATGTTTGTGTTTGTTTGTGTGTCTATCGACCTGCCAGCGCTTTTGTTCGGTAAGTCACCTCATCTTTGTTTTCATATATAATTTTTCCCACGTGGAATGTTTCCTTCCATTATATTAAAGAGAATATTTTGTAGATATAAGTGAGGATATGTACAGTTTCTGTAATAGTTCCAACATGAGTAACATCGTGTAATTATTATATAATTGTAGTAAACCTCCTGGGGTCCCAAAATCCTTTGCCTGTGAGTTGGTATTAATTCTGCTGCAGAATGGACAAGTGAGTGTTGTAGTCAGTCAGCATTGTGTGGACTAGTTTCATGTAGAGAATTTGTGGGACAGCATAGATATGTGTTGCAAGGTGCATTCAGTGGGTAATGTAAAAAGTATACATGAGTGTGAAAAGTGTGGCATTATCAGTGATGATTGTAAACCAGAACAGACTGACTAAGGTGATAACAAAGACATGATGAAACCATCGTGTTAGCATTTTCCAAAGGTGGTGTACACTAAAAATGAAATCTGTTGTAATAGTTCTGTGTGTAGCAATTTTTGATCACAGCTTCAACTAAAATTCGGAGACCAAATTTCCTGTCAATATCACCAAAGCAGGTGGTTGTCTGCAACACAACGGCCTTGCATCAGCACCACACGTAGGATGGTGTAAAGTCAGCATTGCACAACTTCATCACATGATGCTACCACATGCAGTAACAAAACAGACAGTTAATCAGGCACCTTTTATATTTGCCCATCCAGCAATGTCTGAGCTAGTAGCTGCACCCAGACATTTGCCATGCTGCTGGATCCTCCAGCATCCCCTGGACAGCCATCGCTCATTATCACCCCTTCCTCTGTTGGCTGAGATCTGTGGTTCATGGCCACCTGTGTCATCACACAACCATGCTGTTGGCCTGACCTGTGACTGATATTTGCCAGCTCCAGCAATACACCGATGCTGTGATAACCAGATGATCATCAGATGCCGAGAGAGTGAGGGATATGCTAGGAAGACTTAGATTTACAGTGGTAATGTGTCCAGACCATGTGAGCAACAAGATCTTTGTGAAGAAAATGGGTAAAAGAATAACAAAATGTTCAATGTTTTAGAGGAAAGAGTCAAGGAAATTGGAGTTTTGCAAGAGAAACAATATTATTTGTTAAAGAAAGTGATTAGAAGACAGCTACACATATTTTTATAACTGGGGAAGACTAAGCCAGTAAAAATTTCAGGTGATTAAAGGAAAATGTTCAAATGTGAAATTGTACTTCTTCCTGTAAAACACAGAAAAGAATCTAGAGGCGCAACGTGAGCAATGGAACAGATGAAAATAATATAAGTTGCCACATTGTAACGTGTAAACCCCATTACAATTATGCTGAAAAATTATAGAAATGGCTGAGGTATGGATTCCAGCAAATTAAATAAATGGCTTAAAGCTGATGGAGTGCAACTAAGCTTATTCAGGCTGTACTACAACAATTTTTGGGAAATGTGATTGACTATTATAGACATTACATCATAATTTAAGTAAGTAAAAGAGTTAGTAAAGCCTTGCCAAAAATACATAGACTTCTTTTTTGAAGGAAATTATTAAATATATAATAGAGCTCAATTTGGAACACCAGTCTTTGGCAGCTTATTTAAGAAAAAGAGTATCCCTCAGTTGCTTGTTCCTTGTCGACTCTTCCCTGATCTCCATGTCCACCATTGAACCTGGCACACATGGATAGGGAGCTGCCATCCTGACAGACCAAATCAATACTACTTCACCTCTCAACAACATATAACAGGACTGGCTTGTTACACCTCTAGAGATACAGAGAGACATGCACAATAAAAGCTAATTGAAGAGAGTTGACAAACAGGCAGCTCAGCAGGACACAGAGTTTGCAGGTAGTTGTGAAACTAAATGTAACGTCAGATAAGACAACAATTTCAGAATAACATTCTGTCTTCAGTTCCAGGTATATTTTCTTTTCACTTTAATGGTTCTGACAAATTAATTTGCCATCTTCAGAAGCCTACAAAATTAGAGATATTAGAAATCTTTAGACCTTGGCTATACATTTATGTAAAGCATATGAAGTGTGTTACAGACACTTGCTTTTTATTGGTTTAGCAGATGTCAATATCTCCTTCATAGAAGCACAATGTTATGAAATGTCCTAAGGCATACAAGATTTACAATTTATTGTAACTCAGTCATATCTACGTATGTCTATGTATGTGTCAAGCTGTTGTTCTAGCAGCAAGGAACATACATAAAAGCATGTAAAAAGTATAGCTAAAGTATGTAAAGAAGTTATAGGTAATACATTTGAGAAAATGTGGCACATGGTTCTGATATAAAAGTGGAATGGGCTAATCTTCACATTTTATAAGAGATGACAGGCAGTCAAAAATTGTGATTACTTGCTCAACAAAAATGGTCAGAATCCATATTAGTCAACTTGTGCAGAACATCTCATCCTCCTCCGACCTTGCTTGACATGCAAATTTTACATATAGTTGACAATGGCTACAAAATGAACGTTTTAGAAGAATTTGAAATGTATAAACCTTCCAAACTAAGCTCAAAAGATTTTTTGAATGATCAACTTGCATTAAAAAATAGATGCTATTTTTATTGCATAGCATCTTGTATAAAATGTGAAAAGTAGCCCCATTCCTTTTAGAACTATTTGCCACATGTTTTGCAAATGTATTATATATATCTTCTTTATATACCTTAGTTTTACTTTTTATATTCTTTTATACATGTTCCTTGCTGCTAGCACATACACATAGCTTGACACATACATAGATGTAATTCAGTTACCATAAATTGTCAACCTGTGTTTACAATAATCCCATGTGTAACATTTTTCAACGTATCATCGCATTATGATTTTGCAAAGAAGATACTTTTATTTTATTTATTTATTTATTATCATCCCAATGATCACATTTGTGATATAGGATTTGTCAGGATACATTTTAACAACTATATAATATCTTTAAAAAAATTTTTTTATGCCAAATTCATATGAATCTATCTTATGTTTAATACAATATACAACTAATAAGTGTTTTTATAACATAATTGCTTATGTGTTTGACAGACCTATTCGTTGATGTTTTGATCTCATTTGTCACATTTATGATATCATATATTCTATATATCTAAGAACAAAGATGATGTGACTTACCAAACGAAAGTGCTGGCGCGTCGATAGACACACAAACAAACACTAACATACACACAAAATTCAAGCTTTTGCAACAAACTGTTGCCTCATCAGGAAAGAGGGAAGGAGAGGGAAGGACGAAAGGATG